>NC_071392.1:97466512-99896512 GCF_022682495.2 Desmodus rotundus | reverse complement strand
TTGATCTGTTCCAAGACTACCCCACCGAATTCTAGTCAACACATATTGTTACTGAAAAATAATTACATCACTATTGCAATAGTACATTAAACAATAACAAAATGTAAATAAGCTTTCCCCCAACTTTAAGTATTTATGCTGAAAAGAGATGGAGAAATAAATATAAATTTTCGTAGTGATTCGGAAAGAAGTTTCCATGTACTTCTGTAGAATTTGCAGCAGGACTACTAGCTCATGCCCCCGAAGATGCCAGGAATGGAAAGAAATGGCCAAGAAGGGCTGAGTACTGGGCGATAGGGAGCGGTGCGGAGTTTGGAGCACTCCAGCCCCTTCCAGGTGGCCAGTGACTACCTGGCTCCAGCCTGCTGTCACCATATTGTTGCGTCATCTGGGTTGCCACATTGCCTAGACTTTCAAGGGATTCCAAAATTCAAATTTCAGTGTAAAAAATTTTTAAGCAGTACAAGCTAAATAAAACCCGTGTGGGTGGCACCTGAATTCAAATTGCGCACTGCCATTTTGTGATCTCAGATTAGAAATACATGTCCTTCATTCTGCATTCTCTCTTACCATTTTCTTCCGTGAAGATCTATAGAAATAGTAGTCATACTGGATGGCAGAGTAGGGGTGCTATGTTTTATTTTGTTTTGGCTCCAACATGGACCAAAAAGAGAAATACAGTTTTTCTAAGCTACCGAGTAGGCGTTAGGCCAGAGAAGAAAGTGAAAGAATGGTACCTATAGAAACTGATACATGAAGGGTTAAATGTTGTCCATTCATCCACTCAGGGAGGGGCACCTCCGGGATGTTGGGGACCAGACATGCACTGGAGACAAGGCTGACAGGCAGTCAGGCAGTGCCCTGCGGCACTTGCAAACACGTAGTCAGTGATTTTTTAGTTGCCGTTGGGATTGGTGCTGTAAGAGTAAAGGCTACTATGAGAGGGTCTAACAGCCCTAGCCTGGGGAGGTGACACGTAACCTAGCACTTGAAGGCTGAGGAGGAATGGACCAGACCGCAGAGGCCCAGTAGGAGCGAGGCCCTCCTGGCTGAGAGACCTCAGGTGCAAATGTCCTGGGGTGGGGGGAGAGCAGGTGCTTGTAGGGACTTCAGGAAGGTTAGCGTGACCGATCTCACAAGAAAGGGAAACAACGGTGTGGAAGGAGGTCAGGAAATCCTGCTGGGCTTCAAGAAGTCTAGAGGCGTTTGGTCTTTTGTTAAAGATTACTTTCAGGATACTAACTGAGCAGTGAAAAGTTAAAAAAAAAAAAGAGAGAGAGAGAGAGAGAGAAGTACGGCTTGGGGATAAGCAAAGTGAAAGGCAGGAAGTTGTAGAAAATATGTGCCGAACAAAATAATTTCTGGTGACAACAGGGGTGTAGAATAATTACGCAGCAACCTAGGGAATGTGCTGGAAGATGGAGGGCGGTGACAGCGTCATCCCGGAAGTGCGCGCGCGCGCGCGTGCGTCTTCCCGCGTGTGCGTGTGTAGACGTGTGTACTGTTCCTGTGCATTGTGTACGCGGGCTAACACACACGGACGGCACACCCAGCTATCCTGAGTGTCTGCCGCGTGACTGTGAGCATGACGTGCTTAATGATTAAAATCCAAATTAAGTTTGAAGAGGAAAATTAAAATAATTTAAAAATAATAAAATAATACAACACAGCCAATTTACTGGCTGTGTTTCTATCTCCCGTTCACAAAACTAATTTATATCATTATAAATTATGCGTGAGCGTGTCTATTTTATCAAGCCTGTTTGTAAAGAAAAAAGCATTTTATATCTCACACCAAGGAACCGATTCCACTGGATTGCGTGGAGGTTAATACTGATATTCAAGGCTAAAGAGATTAAGTTAAATCAATACCTAGCAGGCCTTGAGTCTAGAATTCAGAATGAAAGCACAGTTTGTAGTTCTGAGCATGGTTTTCTTAATGACACGAACAGTGTGTTTAGTCTTTTTGAAGGAGAGAGGTGGGGGAGTGGAGGGAGGGAGGGGAAGGGAGGAAAGTAAAGGCATTTCAGGAATATAGTTAATTGGGTGATTGGGGATTGGGTGTCACTTGAACTTCAGTCTGTGGTTAATTCATGCCTTATTCTTGAGGCATGGCATGGGCTGGGCAGTTGCTGAAACCGAAACTGCTCCCTTGTCCTGGGCACATAGAAAATGCCCCTGGCTGAATAAAATTGTGGGAGGAAACGTTTGATAGGTTTATAAGGGTTTAAGAATCGGGGCGGGGGGGGGGGGGGGTTGTTCCCCTGACACAGAGAGAGAATTTAGGGAGACTGGTATTTTCAGATGAGGAAAATTTAAAAATGATTTTAATGAACTAGTCATTTTTAAAGAGAAATCACATGTTCTCTTTAAAATGCTTCTGAAAGCATTTTGAAAACAAGTGTCAAAATTACAGCTCCATGGCACAATTTTAACTCAGACTAGGGGCTGAAATGATAAGGAATTTGAAGAGTCTTTGAGGAAAAAAGTAGTCAATGTAAGAGCCACATTAGGCAAGTGTGACAGAAACCAATTATTTGTGTTTTCAGCTGCATAAACTTTCAATATCATCCTCAAGTCAGAACTTTACGAGACTCTTAAGAAAGGAGACTTTTCCAACCAAAAAGCTTCTGTCCAAATTCAGGCCTTTGGGATATCACGTGAAGGCAAATTTCTACATTAGTTCAGGGACGAATGCCGGGCCCTTGCCCCAGTTACCAAAGCACCAGATGGTTCCCATCCATGTGGGAATTCTTCAGCGCAAAATTCCCAAAAAAGACCTGAATCAGACCTCCCAAGGATTTTTTCATTTTGTTTGGTTTTGGGTTTTGATTTTGTTTTTGTTCTTGTGACTCTGTGGAACCTTAGGCTTTGGGGGCAAGTGAGTTTCATCACCACTATGATCGCTACCATTGCTGATTGCCTTAGTGTTCCGGAATGCACAGAAGGCCCTCCCCCGGAGTCCGCACTCCCACCTCACATTCTCGCCTCTTGCATCTAAGCAGATTTTGGCCATCTCCTCATTCATCAACGAAACAAGTCATTTAGCGGCTGTGACCCTAGGCCCAACTCCGCAATCCTTTGGGTGGAGCTGGAGAATTTGGATTCCTAACCATCCACCACATCACATTACGTGGCAAAATGAGAAAAGGTCCACCATTTCCCCGTTTTGATTGGATCTTCCAAATCCTGCCACCACGATCCTCTGTGGCTAAGCACACACTTCCAAAGGAGGCAGAGCGGAGGAAAATCAGTCCACCCACAGCAAGCACTGGGCGCTCAGGGAGGACGTGACAGTCCTGGCCTGTGGCCGCAGGGTCCTCCGGCCGGGTCCCATGTGTGGCCAGCCTCCTACTTTTAGGAGGGAGGTCAGTGAGCTGCTTTTGCTTGGCCAACAGGGCTGGAAATGAAACCAAACAAAATAAAATGTTGATGTGCTGAGTTATGACAAACCAAGACACATGTTACAAGGGGGAAGGGTATGACAGCTTTACTGCTACACTGATTATAAAAACAAAACAAGTTAACCAGCATGGTTTTGTATGTAGAACGAAACAACTTTATTGCCTTGTAAATCAAAGACCTCAAACATGTTTTAGGAGTGGCAAACCTGAAACGCTAAAGATTTCCCCCAAATTGTCACTAATTGATATCCTTCCAATTTTATTAGTCTTATTTTTCAACCAACCGAAAGCTTAAGCTAGAATTATTTTCTAGAGTTGGACATTTTCCCTGTTACGTAGTCTCACCATAAGATTTACTTAGCTGCAATAAAAGTCACATTTATAACTTAATCAAACCAGGCCATTTAAACAGAAACATGTATAAACAATAATACCAATAAAATAAAAAAATGAATATCATATTTGATAAGTTTTGCCCAAAAAACTGTCTTTATTAGTGTGGCCTGTATGTCTCAGGAGATGCAAGGATGCAGCTCAGCCTGAATTTTGCTGTGTGAGGTCCTCGGTCTGCTGTGCCTGAAGTTCCTGAGCTGAGCAGAACCGGTGGACAGGTTGCTTGTGCACTGGGTATGGCCGCCCCCTAGCAGAAGCCACACTTTAAATCCTGGGTGCCCTCTTTTGATTCCAATATCAAATATTGCAACTTTCGCTGAGAATCTCACTGCTAATGCCAATGACAAATCATTGACGGCTGCCATTTCCGGTGAAACAAGAGTCAGATAAATAAACCCAATGTGTTACATAATAGGACCAACCCTGCGCCTTCATCCAACCCAGCATGATTATATTACTGATAAAAAGCTAGGGAGGGCCTTACCGTATGCTATATAAGTTCAATAGTTCAGCATTGGCAGGATAATATAGTTTGCATCAGGGAAAGTGTTTCAACAAAATACACATATGAAAATGAACTTTATGAATATCAAATGGCACTCAGGAGTATGAAAAAGTAGCGTAGGAGCATAATAGGATATCAAGAAATGGTTGTTTCACGGTTGATTGAATAAACAGGTGGCCGAATGGCCACATACCACATTTGTCTAAGAAGGGAAATTAAAATTGATCAGTAAGCTCCCCATGGTTAGTGTTAAGGGCTGTCCCTTTAAACTGGGAAGACCAAACAGCCTCACAGCTACCTCTCCAAGTGTGTCTTTTGGCCAAAGCGCAGATGGCTCACCCTCTGAGTCACTCTACGGTCAGTTTCCTGCCTGCTTTCCCAATAGGTTATGAGACTGTGTGCCTGGCAATGTTCTGTGTGCTCAACAAGACCAAGTCCTGCTGTGGGTATAGTTATCACCACCTCACAGATGAGAAAGCTGAAAATCCGAGAGGTTGGGAAATAGGGTGTCATAGCTACTAAGTGATGCAGCTGGGGTTCAACCCAGGAAGTCTGGGTCTGAAGCCAGTGTTCTTGACTGCTACTCTGTGGTTCATGACTGCTCACAGACCCGCTGTGCATCGATTCATACTTTAATGTAAAATACTCTAAGGTGAACAGCCCTATAATGAGTCCCCGCTACCCAGGATTGACAAGTGGACTTGCATCCTCGTTACCAGTGGGTTCACTGATACCCAGGAAGCACACTGCCCACCCTTACCTCAGTCTTCCCCCCAACCCAGGACCACCCCAGTTGGCCAAAAGGTCCTCCTTCCTCCCTTTATTCATGGATGTCTTCTAACTCTTGTCTGCAGACCTATCAGCATCACCTGGCTGTGTAAGAAATACAGAATCTCAGGCCATTCCAGACCTAAAGAATCAGTCTTTGTTTTAACAAGATCCCTATGCAATTCAAACACTCATTAAATTTTAACAAGGGTGGGTCTGGTACCTGTCTCCCAGACCCCCAAGCCGCTGAGCCCATTTAGAACGTTGCCTTGATTTGGGGGCATTCCTTCTCGTTGTCCCTCTAGGACTTCCTTCTTTTCCTAAATGATCTCTTTTTATGGCCCCCCCACACACACGCACACACACCTGTGCACACACACGCACACACGCACACACACACACTTTTACGGAATCTTTGGGATTTCAAAGAACAGTAAAATTTGGGGGAAATTAGCTTCACATGGCTCTCTTTTTTATTTTTCTAAGTAAAGCGATTAAAATAAAATAAGAAAATAAACGACAATTAACTGTAACTATCCTTTCATAATCTCAGAATAGGGTAGGATTTTAAAGGGAATACTTAATTTAAAAAATCATGATTTGGGGAGATTTTGTTTCTCTTATTTCACCCTGGCCCTGGTTGAAAAAAATTCTCTCATAACCTCACAGATTAGTATCTAGGGGCCACTGCAGCTCTGTCCCCTTGGTGCTGGAAAGGTTTGGGGGCGGGGGTCCAGGCCTATCTTTTCCCACCTTGGGGTCACCCAATCCCAGAAAGGTTTTATTAACCAAAACTGAGACAAGGGAAGTGAAGACTGCCTCACAGTTACTTCCCAATAGGCTCTACTTGTTAGTGAAAGCTGGCTATTTCCTGTATGAAAACATCATGTTCATTTTTGCCCTTAATAGTTAAGATCAAGCATTTTTATCAAGGAAATAAAAAGGTAGCCAGCTGTATAGAGAAAAAGCCCTAAAGTATGTAAACTGACATGAGCCTGGAAGTTGAGCTATTTTCTGTGTGAACAGGAAGTGGTTTTCAATTACGTCAACTTAGCAAATGTTTATAGAGTGTTGACCGTGACCTCCAGGCTAGATGAGAGTCCCCATCATCCATTTATTAATATTTTCCCCCTCACTTATAGTCCAGTAGGACTACATCAGTTTCATTCAACAGGAGACCCCCCGAACCTAACACAAAAATGACGAGGAATAAATGCAATAATGCACAGTAAGTGGTAGTCAGCATAGAATAGGCATAAAAAGTAATTAAACTTAATTAATTAGCAATGATAGCTTCCCATTGTCTATGTGATTAAAAAAAAAAAACCTCCTTTGTTTTGCATTCCAGCTTATGTACTTATTCACTCCAGTAATATTGATGATACACCTTGTGTGTGCCAGGTAGGGTCAAATTCACTGGAGGTAAAGGAATGGCAACAAGAGACAATGCTTCCTGTTGTCCTGGGACCCACCTTCCGTCACCTGCCTCGTGGGGTTGGGTGAGGATGAGAGGAATAATGAGGTGTGGACATTAGTCAGCTTGGCTGCTGTAACCTGGTCACGTAGATGGGGGCTCCGACAACAGATGCTTGTTTCTCGCAGTTCTGGAGGCTGGAAATCCGAGACCAGGGTGCCAGCATGGTCCGGTGTGGCGGGAGCCCTCTTCCTGATCTCTGCACACGATGGAGAGAGAGGGGGGAAGCAAGCTTTCTCACGTCTCTTCTTGTAAGGGCACTGATCCCACTCATGAGGGCTCCACCCTCTTCCCTGAGTCACCCCCCAAAGTCCCCATCTCTAAATGCCATCCCATGGGGGCTTAGGGCTGCAACATAGGAATGGGGGGCACAATTCAGTCCACAAAAGCATAGGAAGTAACTAGAGGCGTTCTTTACACATGAAGAATATACAAAAATTATTCACTTGTATCCCATTGATCAAGGATTAGCTACAAACCAGGAACTCTGCTGGGATTTGGGGAAACTGCAGTGACCTGAGGCCCCCAGATCCCTGCCACTTGGGGGTTTTCTAAGTCAGGGATCTCTTTCTTGTCTCAAGTTCCGTCCTCCCCGTCCTGATTAAGGTTCCATGTTGTCTTCTTGAAAATGAGCCCGCAGTTTTTTGTATCTATCTCTGTAGTGACAGTTGTGACTGTCTTTTCATTTGCCTACAAGTTAGTGTCCCCCAGTAGACTGGGAGCCCCTCAGGGTCAGGGTTGGGGACTTAATTGTTTCTGTACCTTACCAACTTCTGCGTCCCTCCCCCACCCTTCCAGTCCCACTGCCCAGGACATTGCTGTGCACGGAATGGGTCTTCTGTTAATATGCGTGGAGTGAATGGATACATTTTGTAATGCCACTCCTGTGTTTTAAAACATCCATTGGCTTCCCACACTGCACTTAAAGCGCAGCTCTTTACCCTGCCCCCTCTGCCACCTCTCCAGCATCCGATAATACCGTCCGCTCCCTCATCCCTCATAGATGCCTCTCTGTCTCTCCTGTTTCTGAAGGCAGCCCACCCATTTTTCCCTCCCAGTCTCCGTGCTTGTTCTTACCTGCACCTCCAATTCTTTTTCCCTGCTTCTTCCCCTTGCTGGGCTTCTCTTCAACATTCTCTCTAACACCTCCTCCAAGAAGCCCTCTCTGAACACTTCACTGAACTAGCATCTTCCTACCCATCTTCTTTCAACCTTTTCAGGTTGAATTTCCTTCATAGCCCTTCTCATTGCATGAAATTCTCTTATTGTATATATTTCATTTCTTGTTTCTGCTAGAACAGTGGATCTTAACCATGTGTAGTTTTGCCTCCTAGGGGACATTTGGCCACGTCTGGAAATATTTTTGGTTGTTGCAACTAGAAAGAGGATATGACTGGCTTCTAATGTACAGGGGCTAGGGTGCTGCTAACATCCTACAATGCACAAGACCACCACCTTATCAGTGCGTCGTCTGGTCCCCATGCCAACAGTGCCAAGACTGAGGGCCCCTGGACTGGACTGGGCACTGTGAGGACGGGGGCATCTCCTGTCTGGTCCTCCTCTCTACTCTCACAGTCTCAAATAGCGCCTGGCACAGAACACTCCTCTAACACGTGTCTGTGGCATGCATAAATAAAGTGCTGTATTAGAAATTTAGGGGGGAAATAGGACGTGGGGACCAGTACCTCATGTTTTTGGAATAAACGAAATCTGTACTCAATGCCATGCCACCGGCATTCTCAGGGAACACCATGCTGTTTTAACTCGTGCGTGATTGTGCTGTGGGACAGGGTGGGAGGGTGAGAACTGGGCGGGGGGCTCTTCTCTCGCTGCTGTTCTCGAGGATGCTCGAAGCTGTACATTGTCCCCCGTGCGAGGGACTCGAAGGAGCGATCGCGCCCATCTGTGTCATGACGGGAGCATTTTTCAAAGGTTGTGGCAGGAAAGGAAGAATAAAAAAATAATAAAAAGGCTGATTTAATGATAAATAATCATGCTCTGCCTCTGACATTAAAGGGCATCGTTGTTTCAGCTCAGCGATGTAAATCACTGTAATGGACGGATCCTTTAAAAGTAACATGGAATTCTAAAATGGAAAATATGAGGACCTCGCAGGATGACTGTGAAAATCATCCGTTTATTATCTAGGTGTGCTTAATAGTGTGCTGCCTGATGAAGAATCATTTGCTAACCCCGAGGAATGGCTCGTTTTCCAATTCAATCACTCAGGCTCGCACTGCCTAGGACTTCTCCTCCTGCCCCTGCCTCACCCCTCCCCCTCACGACTTTTTTTGTTGCTGTCTAGAGTCTGTCTCAGCCATAACTTCCATCAAAGCATCCACCAGGCAGTTTCAGAAGCACAAGGTAGGTTCACCATGAGCTGGTGCCGTTAGCAACAAATCAGCCTTTAATTGGCAAGAATGACTCATTTGAAAGGGGTTGTTAGCTGAATGTTAATTGATTAGCGGAACTAAAGCAATTAAAGGGAACGGAGTCCTGACCTTTCCCCACCCACCCTCAGCACAAGCACCCGTCCACCACGTGACTTGCCCATGCGTGGGGTTGGGCGTTCCTGGTCCACAGAGAACTAGTTTTCCTCTTTATGGTTTCCAGAATTTTGTAAGGAATCAAGAAACAGAGAGTAAACGGGTAAGTGAGAGACAAACTACTACATTACATGCTTGTATCAGATAGGACTGGTTAGGTTTTGCTGCTATAACAAGAAAAAACCCCATCACAGAGACTTAGCTCATGAAAAGTTTGCTTTCTTCTCGTGCTCCCGAAGAAACATGAGTTGAGGGTGGTGGGCTGCACAGGTTGCATGCTCAGGAGACTGGCCCTGCATAATAAACCAGCCCCCAGGTGCAATGACTTGCAATAAAAGCCCACATTTTATTTGTGCCATCTACATCACACGTGAGTTGGACAGAGAGGGCTCTGTCCACCATTATTTTTACATTCTAAGGAGACCAAATTGTTGCTTCCTACCATGGACTTAGAGGAGGAGGACAACTTAAATACCTACGAACAACCCTGCTTATCACCCCAATGCCGAATACTTTATGTGAGTGAAGAACGCGAGTCGTCATCATCATCACACCAGTAATTGAGGCCATTATCGAGGTCTGGCTACATGCCAGGACCGTGCTTATCACTTCATGTGCATTATTATCTCACTGGGTTTCACAACAGCCCTGCAAAGTGATCTAGTGAGGGGGATAAATCCCCTTTTCTGCATGAGGCGCAGAGTTGAGGAACTTGCCCAACATCAGATCTCGTCGGTTGCAGAGCCGGGCGTGAACTCTGGTTTGCTTGACCCCACAGAACACACTTCACCCAGCACCTCGCCATTCACACTGAACTAAGTGCCCTCTGTCTTCCCATTCAGGGTCCCTGGAAGTGGACTCCGTGTAACGCTGGTGCTTCTCAGCATGGTTTTAGGTAGCACACGGGATGTCACTTTTTTCATGTTAATAGCTACATATTATTGCAGTGTGTGTTTTTGAAAAAGTTATAACCAACATGGCCAAATCACAACCTAATAGATGTTGTTTATGTTGAGGCTTAACTATTTCAAGTTCAACAATAGTCAATTTTTAAGATTAGGTAAATAAGCCTATTACACAGATGTGGGGGAAAGGGGAAAGGGGCACACAGTTGATACAGGGTTGAAAATGTCCATTCTTTCCATGCCACGAGTCTGTTAAACAGCCTGACACTTACTAAGACTGCCTTTGGGCAGGAGAACACTCAAACATCACCTGCCTTGGGAAGTGCCCGTCATCTTCCTTCTGACCAACCCTCACCCTAGTGATTAAGAACCATCCTCTGCTGTGCTTCAGTAACATATAGTTTAGGACCGATCAGATTGTCTAATAGTTATGAAATATGTCTGCCTTCCCCATTAGACTATGTATCTTTCATGGGGTTTTATTGATCTTGGTATTTCCAATTCCTGGGCCAGGTATATATTTTTAAATAAGATCATAGACTTTCCTTTTGAGGAATCTGCAATCTAGTGAAAGAGAGAAACATTGTATCAATAGGGTTTGCTGCAAGCAACAAGGAAAAGTCAATTCAAACTTGTCTATAGGGAATGTACTGGCTCAGGTGACTAGAAAACCCAGACGTAATAAATACCTCAGGAAAGGCTTGATCTAGCAGCTTGACAATATCCCCAGAAAAGCAACTTCTTTCTGTCTCCTAAGGTTGCCTTCACATGTGACCCCAGGATGATGGCTAGAAGACCCTGGAGCTATAAGCTTCCTTCTTTACATCCAACAGGAAAGAGGAAGTGTTTTTCTCCCCGTCTTCCCCCAAATGGTGTGGATAATCATTGGGATTAGACCACCTTCTGTCATATGCCAATTTCCAAAACCAATCTCAGTTTTCAGGGGCATGTACTGGACTGATGGGTTTAGCCTGGGTCACCTGCTCCACTGCGAAACCTGGAAGTGGGGTCTGCATCCCCAGAATCCTGTGGATCAGTAATGGAAACAAAGGACTAAAAGGAGGGGGGAGGAGGAAGGATGTTGGAAGGCTGCTAGCAAATAGTTACTCCAGGCAGATAACGAGAAACATGCATTTGACTTCAGAAGATGTGAAGCATTCTAGAACTGGTATTTAACCCTCTCATGTCCCCGTGAAAGGGATTGCTCTGTGTTTGTCCCACCACAGGTTACCTGAAAGTACAGGATTGAACTTGAACTCCTCTCTCCATACACTGCATTTCCCTTCTGCCAGATTTTGAACTGCCACTGCGTTCCGCAGCCCCCTTTCCTGGTTTTACTTTGCATACCATAAAGGTCATGGAAAAGCTTAATCAGGACACAGCTCTTCTGTTCTCAGCTCCACACTGAATCTGGTTTTGTTCCACCTTGTTAAAAATGTCTTCCCTGATTTGTCTTTCAATTTATTTTTCTGGATGTTCTTCCAATTTAAAAATATGTTGAGATTATTTTTAGATCCTAGTCATTAGTGCTAGAAGACTGTTTTCAAACAGATTTATTCTTTTCGCTCATTTGTTCAATATTTGATTCCTTATTTAAGGTGCCTCCCCCCTCTTGGCTTCCGTTCTACAGATCCAGCATTGGGAGAAAAGGGGGAAAATGAAGCCTCCTTATCTGTGGTATTGAGGGCAAGAGGTACCCTACCTTGTTCCCGCCACTTGGCACCTAGGAGAGGGGTCAGGAGCCACGAAGGCTGCTGTTCAAACCAGGCCCCAGATTTGGTGTGTCCAGCCCACACTGGGCTTAAAACAAATGAGTGTGATTTGCCTTTTTTTTCTTTATAATGAGAGCCTCATTTAAAACTCAGGATATTTCCTATCCAAACGTGGACGTAGTGCCTCTGTGGGAACTTGGTTGGAAAATGCTGAAACCACTGTCTTGAATGGCAACACTTGGCCGGAGCTTTCGCCCTTTTGGGTTCATAACCCCCAGCATGGGTGTTGGGTCAAGACTGCAGCCCCGTGGCCCTCTGGGCCCCTGTGAGGGAGGAGAAGGGCCGGCCACACGTTCGCAGCAAGGAGGAGGAGCCGTACCAGTGGGGTACGTACCACATGTCCAGAGGTGGTGTCTGGGACATCGACCCGCATGCTGCCAGCCCGTGTCCTGCGAAGTTAGGACTCTGCCTGGATTCAAATTGCTATTTTACCCGTTGGTAATGATGCCAACATGGGCCACTTGCGTGCTTCCTCCAAGTCCCCACCCTTGTTTGTAAAATGAGGACAATAGTAGAATCTGTGCACAGGATTGTGTTGAGCAGCAAAGGAACCCATGACTCGACGAAGCACAGTGAGTGCATGCCCACCACCGCTGCCACTGTTACTGTTATCACTAATGTCATGTCGTGGGGTCCATTTACATTGTTCACACTAGCAGTTTCCTTTCCCTCATCTCCTTACGGCTCAGTCTCACTTCTTTCATTGAGCACATTTCACTGCATCCTTGTAAACAAGGCAGTCGGTCCTCGTGCAGCCGGCAACAACCACGGAGATCTGGGTGCCGGCCCGCACTCCCAGACAGGATGCAGCGCGCCTGGAACTCCGCCTTGGCTTCTGCCACTTGTAAACAGGCCAGAAAGTACCGGCCTCAGTGGCTGTCGTTGGCCCCGTGAAGAGGTCCTTAACTCTTAAAATCCCGGCCACATTCCAGTGACATACATTGCCACTGGCCTCCCCAGCTCACGGCTGAGCACCACCATCCCCTTGCTGCGGAGGGGCTGGGTTGTCGCTCTGCAGGGCTAAGCGGGGAGCACGCCTGCCATGAATACAGGGGAACCGAAATTCAAACAGCAGGGAAGAGGCCCGGTTTTACACAATGATACTGTGTTTCTGGGGGAAGAATCTTCTAAGAACAACAGAGGCTGCCAAGCCTCTGGTTCTACATCACAGGAGAACTCCACAGTCTAGTAGTTAGGATCATATGCTCTGAAACCACACACCCGAGCTCAGACCCCAGGTCTGCTGCTTACTGGCTGGGTGATCTCAGGGAAGTGACTAAATAGCTCTGTGCCTCAATTTCCCCATCTGTAAATAGGGGCCGATTCAATTCCTACCTCAAGGGAGTCATCTGAGAATTGAGTAAAATAATGCTTGCAAAGCATTTGGCACAGGGCATAGAGTTAAGTGCTGCAGAGTCATTTGTTATTATTGTGGCTAAGAAATGCTGGAGTCACCTGTAATCTGTTCACCACACAGCTATACCTGCCTGCCCGTTTCTTCTCTCTCTCTCTTCCTCATGCTGTGGAACAGCACCGGGATTGAATGTGGGGGGCGGGGGAGAAGAACGATGTTAGGACTGTAACTGAACCAATTTGGGTCTTTCTCCAGGACAGGGGTGAAGGTATTCAAGCTGCACCCGCATCACCTGGAAACTTGTTAGACTCTCGTGCTCTCGGGCCCCACCCAGACCTACTTAATCAGAAGCTGGAGGTGGAGGCAGGCAGGCAGTCTGTGTCCCTGCCAGGGATTTGGGTGCACGCTGGTTTGGGAACCACAGGTTTCAGTGAAAGTTGTGACTCTGCTGACATCAAATCTGGCTGATTTTTGCCCTCCTTCTTCCTTTTTTTTTCCCCTCTCTCTTCCTTATGTAACAATTCCAGGTCACCCTAGTCAGAACCAAATTTCTCCCTTTCAAAATGCAGAGAAAAGAATCTCTTCCAATAATTCCCCCTTACAATAAATAGGCATCTCTACTTTCCATTTTTAAAAAGTTCATTATGGCGTGAAGTATGGCTGGCCTTTGGCAACCTTTGCAGGATCTCCTCAGGAGTCCAGGGGACCTCTTGGTGAGGAATGTGCTGGCCCTAGTTTTCTATGGCAGGTTAATGTGACTTTTGTCTATGCAGCTGAGCTGGGTGCTAGCCAGCAAGAGAGGGCGCTGCACTTGAATGTCCAGGTATTTGGTTTGTTCCAGGCAAATAAAAGTCAGAAACAAACTTTCATGGAGGTTACTTGAAGGAATCTTGGGACTTGATGTTTTTAACTATTTCTCTTCCTTCTTCCAAAAAGAATGAGAGATGACATTTAATAGAAGAAATACAAGTAAAATTATGAAAGTAAAGGGGAAGAAAAAAAAGAATAAGAGGCTCATAATGAAGGGGCAGATGAGCTGCACCACAAAACCTAAGAGGAGCTACTATAGCTGAGCGCAAAACAAAACTCAGAGGTTCCTGGCTGCAAAGGCAAAAAGAGAAACAAGATGAGTCACAGCCCTCATTCGCTAATAGGAAAACAGACACATTCATCAGGAAAGACAAACTATTTCCTAGCACTAGACTCTAAGAGAAATTTATTGTGCAGGACCTTACGTAAGGTACATGAGTATGTATATTTAACCCAGATCCCCAGTGTTGGCCGTGGGATTTATCTGCCTTTTAGAGAAGTAAATTTCAGAGCTCAGCAGGTTGACAGTGTCTCTTCAAATTTACAGTGTCAATGTGCAGTAAAGTAGCTGCTTCCCATACCACGTTTTACTGGACCGTCTATCAATATTTGATCAAATTGGGCCAAAGTTTCAAACTGCCTTTAAATTATACCCAGAGAAAGTGCTTGTACATGCAGAATTCCTGAGTGGGCTTCAAAATTGAGTCCCCGTGCACTGGAAGCATCTTTTAAAAAATATATCTACATTTTCTCCAGTCCCAATCCGTCCTTAGAATGCTTATAATGTAAATCGGTCTGCAAAACCCATAGTTGCTCATAAAAACGCCAGGCCTATTGGCTCATTTTGTATACAGGTTTTGATGCAAAACTGGGTGGATTGTTGCTCACAGAATATACGTGTTTGAGTCAAATAAGAGTTGCTTTGAGGGAGCCTAAAGGATCAATTGAGATGATAAAATGTCAGCTTTGCTCTGCCTACATCTTCGATATTTGTATGGAGTAATTACAGGAATAGGTCCAACGGTTTTATTACCATGGAGATGCAATATTTGTAATTGCTTTTCTTCTGGTCCAAACTGGGTTTCCAGGACTCTGTTGGAAAGTGCACCTCTGTACTTTGGAATGCGCCCCCACCACCCCCACCCATCCGCACGTGAAATCTCACCCGGGAATGTTCCTTCCCTGCCCTCAGACACGCTGTTCTGTATTCTTCAAATCCCGGAAGGAAGTGTTGTGTGATGACAAGACAGTCTTCTCAACAGATGTGTTGCTGTGGGTCGTGGGTGTATTCGACCGTCGCGTGTGAAAACCTCTGACTGTCCTGCGCGCGACCCTGGGATGTGGTCACGGCTCTCCCCACAGTCGCAGATTTAAGCCACAGAGCCTCTAGCACAAGTGGGACCTGACAGGTACCGCAGGCGGATAGAGACTTCTATCCAAAGGCCTTGCTCTGATTGTCAGGTATTAAGGTCTCCTTATAAACCTCAGGGTTCAGGGGTATTTCCCCCTCCCCTATCTTGAATATTAATTAAATGGTTTTGTGATTTACACTTTTAGCCTCCACACAGAAAAGGAGATGGTGTAAATGTTGGAAGATTTGACAGTGGTGGTAATGTAAAGCTGTCCTGGTTCAAGTTTTAGTTACAGTGTTATAGTGAAGTCTTGCTTTTTTTTTTTTTTTTTTTTTTTTACTAGTTATCAAATTGTAATGGTTCAGATGTCATTTTTGTTCTTTCTGGTTAAAAACAACAACAATAACAAAAGCAGTTGAAGTCAGTATTTAGTACATAACCTGACCTGTGGGAAACGGGAATATCAAGGAAATTTCTTCTCCCGGAGTTTGCAAGCTTTTTTTGGAAGTGTTCTGCTGTTTATGAACAGGCAAATTGTCCACTGAAAAAAATAGCCTGTTGGTGAGCAATCTGTGAGCATTCCGTGTGGGGGATCTGACAGTATTTTCCTGCGTGCCCTCGGTTTGCCCCATTAGTGTTAAATGTCTGTCAGCCTTTCCATTGTAGTCACCGTTGTTCTGGGATTTATTACTCAGCTCTAAAAACCAGCTCCAGGCTACAAATTGCCGTAAAGGGGAGGCCATTCTTTGGGGGGTTGGGGCTTTTTTTATTCTTACTGAAGTAGTGTGGGTGGGAAGGAGAGAGAATGCATTCCACTCTCTTGATTTTTTTGAGTGAAAGAAAATATATGGCTGTAGTTATAGGCAGAGCATGCGGTTTGATATTTTACCAAAATAAATACATACATGAGTAATTATCTTATCTTAAGACTGTTGGATGCTGCAGAGGGGTGATGGTCGGGGGTCAGGCCGAGTCCTCGAATTTTCAGGCCAGAGCATCTGCTCTTCTCTTCATCTGGCTGCGTCTGATCTGTGTCGTCAGGGAAGTTTCCTCCCTGGGACAGACCTTTATTTGGTGCCTCAGAGCCAGGCATGTGTGATCGCAGGGTACAAAAATCCTGGTAATTAGTCTCTGGCCTCGAAGAGCTCAGATCTAGGTGAGGAAGGCCGTTAGCCCGGTGGTCCCTAACACTTTGTGCTTGCCTCGCCTGTAAATGTTAAGCACGCGGCCCTCGATTATGTATACGATGCATCTATTAATTATACCCATGTGCCACGGACAAGTAAAAAATGTGCTTCATTAAAATATGTGCAAACTGGAAACTTTAAGACAATGAGATAAATAATATATATTTATATTATATATTAGCATATGTAATATATTTAAATATATGCATCAATATATAATGATTATATGTATGTGTATATATTGTATAATTCTATTCTACTTAAAGTATTTTTTAAAAATCTGGCTCTTATTTTTAAAAAATTCACAGCGAGAGCAAACTGGCTGAATATGGTTCATAGTTTTTGAAGATCTTGGTTCATCACTTCCTGATTCCTTGATTCCAATGTCTGGATGCACATGTTTTTGAAGTTAACTGCTTTAAGTGACTGTCCAGGCTGAGATATCAGACAGGGCCCTCAAACGCAGGGGTCCAAGTGGACACCGTTAAGCTTAGGTAATAAAGTCGGTAGGTCCGCCTGCCTTACTGGCCTGCCCGGGACAGGCTGAAACCTGAGGAAGGAGGGAAGGGTCCCGGCAGCCCCCACCTCAATGGGCACCACCCCCACCCCCCCCGCTGCCCCCACATAGGCTCACTGGCCTGATAGATGACTCGCTCACACCCACACTGAATCAGGGCACCAGTGTCAATGGACGTTTTTTCAATTTAAGATAAAAATCACCATGTTTTACACAGCAATAAGTATAAATTCAGGTTCCTGTCTGTTCTCTCTGTATCAAAATGGATCCTCTTTGGCACCCCTGGGGGACATGCAAAGCCCCCTGAAGGAAGACTGGTCACACAAGGAGACCCCTCAGGGTGTGGGAGGCTGCAAAGTAGTAGCCTCCTGCACACAGGTGTCCCCTGTGCCTGGCGGATGCGTTTCCTCACTCTTTTCCTCTCCAAGCAGGAAATTGCTTCTGGCCCTGAGTCAGGGAAACCGAAGCTTTCCCTCCGGCACACACAGAGGTTGCCTGAATTCACAGGCCCGGGTGCGGGAGGGCAGGCATGGTTGAAGCCAGTTTGCCAGCAAGTTTGCCAGAAGGCAGAGTGGGCTTCGCTGTGCCCGCTCTCCCACGGCCTGCCCTCTCTGGAATGCCGCCTCTCACCCGAACGGCAGCAGCCCTGAGATGCCCGCAGAGACCTGGGTCCCGACGCGTCCTCTCGCAGTCTTCTAAGCAGTAATGACAACACAACAGTAACAAACAGCAGGCCGGCGAGACTTGGTTATTCTTATGTCAGAGGACAAGTCACGTTTATTGTGGCGTACGTAGGAAATTCAGGCCCTGGCCAGGCATCTCAGTGAGAGCATCGTCCTAATACCGATAGGCCAACGTTGTGGGTTCGACCCCTGGTCAGGGCACGTACAAGAGTCAACCAATGAGTGCATCAATAAGCAGAAAACAAATAGATAGTTCTCTCTCTCTTCCCCTTCCTCCCTCTCTAAAATCAATCAATAAAAAAAAATTTGGACAAGAAAGTAAAAGTTAACTATCATATTCACATGTAGCCTGCTTTTAACACATTTCTGTACAGTTTTATGTTTTTTAACCAAAATATTACTACACTTAAAACATTTACTATTTTGTAATATCCTCCCCATGCTAATTTAATCCTCAAGATCTTTTCATATTTTAAATAGAGCTCTACAGCCTCATTTTGAAGATCAAAATCACCTTCCACTGAATAGATAGGCTCTGATTCATTAAAGCCACTCCTGTTGTTGGGTATTTAGGTTATTTCCAATGTTTTGGCTATCAGAATCACATTCTAATAAAAAAGGGATGGCTGAATATTGGAACACATGTATGATCACTTTCCTGGGGTAAGTTTCAAAAAGTGGTATTACTGAACCAAAGGATGTGCTTATGGGTGGTACTTTCCACACTTATTTTAAAGCGTGTGCATGCATGTGTGTGTATTCATATGGACACATACATAGAGCAATGTGTACACACACGTCTATTCATGTACACATGAAAAAACCTTCATGTAGTACACACAGTTCTACCACACGTGCTGTCATAGCCTGGGTATCATATGGCACTTCATCTCACCCTGGTAGGAAAGACTCCTTTCTCGGGGCAGAGAGGGCGGCACGAAATCCAGAGGCAGAGTGGCAGCAAGAGGAAAGAAGGAGGGGCGGAGGGTGAGGGCAGCACTTTCCAGGTAGACGGAGTGACACCTGCAGGGGTTGGCAGGGGCGGAAGCGTGCTGGGTTCAAGGAAGTAGTTCGGATGGACTAGAGAGCAGAGACAGAGGCAGGCGGGCAGGAGGTGGGAACAGAGACCACGTGGGGGCTCGAAGTTCACACTGCGGGCTTTCTACTTTGCACACAGTGCAGCAGGGCCACTGAAGACTTCATGTAAGTGGAGAAGAGAGTCGTTAGGTTTCTTTAAAAACAAACACACACCAAAAAGACCACAGTGGTCAGCAGGTAGAAACCTGATTGGAGGGACAGGAGACTACAGCTGGCAGCAAAGTGGGGATGCTGTTGAAGGGGCCCAGGTGACGGGACTGTGGCTGAGGTGGAGGAAGTGGCAGGGGATGGGGACCTGGGAGCCGTTTGAAGAGCTGTGAGGAAGCGGAGTCAGCAGAGTGCTGGCCATCTGCAGGCCCCTGTCTGCCCTGGGCTCAGTGTAGGGGCTTTACTGGGGAGTGGCGGTGATGGGGAGCAGGCACGGGGCACCTGCTCCTACTTATAGGGTAAGTGCTGAGCAACGGAGATGGTCATGTTCGCAGAAGCTGAGCTCGCCGACTTCCCGCCATACCCTCCTTCTCCTGCATAGAGCAAGTAGGTTTTCTGCACAGTGCTGGGAATTATGTGGGTTCATCCTCAGGATGAGCCCCTATGAGAAACACATCCCACCTCGGGCCAGCCATTTTTAAACCGCCTCCTTGTTCCGATGAAGAGATCGCAAGGCGGGCCGCGGAGCCCTGTGGTGTGAGGCCTGTTAGCATGGTTGGTGACTTGCCCAAGCTGCCTGTCAGCGATGTACTTCCTCCACCCGGAAATTAGGACTTCTAGATCGGAGGCGAGAGATGTTCTCGTCTTCGCTTTGTTTCTCCTTGTTGGTTAGTCGCTCGAACTCAGTGTCTTCTTTTTTGGCTGCAACAATGCCCTGAGGCCTTGGACCTACCATGGAAGTAGGGCGGTTTCTCTGTAGTCACCCCAGTGGTATTTCGACTCTCAAAAGTGCTGGAGGCCTGAGTATCTTCTTCATGCTTTATTTGTCCCCGAAAGGACTTTGTAGGGAGTGAAAGGGGCTCCTCCAGCCTGCACTCTAGACATCACACCGTCTTCAGGGCTGGGGTTACCAACTCCAGCACCGAAGGGACGCGGGCAGGCCCCACAAAGGAATAAGCAGACGAGTGTCCTCTAAGGGTGAGGTGGGAGGACTGTGGTGGACTGAGTAGTCCTTGACTTTCCTCACAGAGGCTGCTGCTAGAATGTGGGCCCCTGGTGGCTAGAGCTCTCTCTCTCTCTCTTTTTTTTTAGCTCATTCAAAAATATCTTTTCAATAGATTCTTGCAAAAAACTGTGTGTAAAATAGATGCGTGAATTGCCAAGCATACCAATAAAGGAAGCACCTACGAGGCCACAGCCCAATGCACTAGAATGTTACAAATACTGTTGAGGTTTCCTGTGCAGCCCTCCCCTTCATATGCAACCCCCACCTCACCTGTGTCGGGGGGTTAAAATCCCCGTGCTTTTCTTTGTAGTTTTACCACATGGGTTTACCTCCCAAAACGGTATCGTTTAGACTTGTTGCCCGTGTACAAGGAGGCAAGTACAGATATTCCTGGCAACATTATTTGTCGTAGCCAAAAGCTAGAAACAACCAAATACCTGTAAGTAGGTATTTAAGTTAATTACGTTCTTTTCACACGATGGAATACCACGCAGGCATGAAGAGGGAGACAGCCCGGCTGTGTGAGCCATACGACTGCACGTTAGAAAGAAGTATCCTGAGCAAAGCAAGTTAAACACCGTGGTATGAGTCTGTTTGCTTACAAAGTTCAAAGTGAGAGCAGCTTTCCTTTTTCTTACAGAATTCTGGAAATTAGGAGTTATTGTGATTTGTAACAATTTGTTAAATGTTGAAAAGTAATTTATTAAATTAAAAACCACTGTGTGTGCCCAATAAAATACTGAGGGCCTTTGGATGATGTCCTTCCTGGGAGCCATTTGCTTCTGACCTTGGCTCTGAGGCCTTAGGTCGCTTCCTGCCTGTCCTTCCTGTAGGGGAAGAGGTCAGACCTGTCCTGCTTTGCTGTCTCTTTAGACCGACAGGTCCGGGGGCAATTGAAGCTCAAGGCCAGAGAATATGATAACAAGGATGAGAGAAGCTGTGAGAGTCCGACATTCATGGGGACGGTTCTGTCTCAGTGGGCCCGCAAATCGAAATCAAACCTATTAGGGTTCCGGAAGCAGGTGATAGCAGGTCACACAACAGGTAAGCTGCAAGTCAGGGTGGCAACTCTAACGGTCTAAGTTAGAGATTTTTGCCCGGTGCCAGCCCACTGTGCTCCCCAGGAAGGAGCTAAATCTCTGTGACGTCAGTCATTAATGTCTCTGACACACCAGTCATGCACCAGTTACCCAGAGTGCCTCATCGGAGTTTCACGACCTCTGTACGAGGCCCACATCGTCATCAGGTTGAGCTGCATCTCATTGGGGAGGACACGAAGGCCTAGAGAGCATCGCGGTTTGTTTCGCAAAGCCCCGCCACCAGGAAGGGGTACGGTCCAGGTTTGGACTCAGGCGGCCCGCCTCCGAGTTTTTGTTTTAGCCACCAGGCTCAACCAGGCTCAACTGTTCGTCCCTTCTCTGAATGGCTGAGTTTTGATGAGGATGACATCCTTGCGAAGGTTTTCAGTTTCACTAGAAGTAGAGCATTGACTTAAGCAATAATCGACCTGGCTCTTGCCTAGCAGGAAATTCACAGTTTCATCTTTCAAAGAGAAAATTTTAACTCCCTCTGCCAAGAAGCTGAGATCAAACACAGCCATGGTTAGCAAGAACCAGCAGAAGGTGTTCTGGGCTCCTGGTCAGCGTTCTATTCTGGTGGCCCTTCACTGTCAGGCCCATTAATTCCGATGCGGTGCAGACACACAGATTTTTTAAGTGGGTCACAGTATATGAAAAGTTTCTCTCTCACATCAGTGGGCATTGCTTTTCTAAAATTTAAAAAAAAAAACAACTTTTTTTTCTGGCTGTAAAAGGAATACACATACATCATAAAGAATAAGAAAGAAGTTAAAAATCACCCACAGATACCACCACTGTTAATTTTTAGACCTTGCCTTTTCAAAAGCTTTCCCATACAGACCCATATAGATGATATAGTTCCATAGAAGATGATAGAATACAGTAGAGTTTTATAATCTAGTTTTACTTCATACTTATGGCAGGCATTTTTCCATCAATAATGAAGATGCACATAAGAAATTTTAGAGATTATAAATATTCCACTGTATGGATGCATCATATTAACCCTATTACTAGACATGTGGTGGGTTTTTTTTTTAACTTTTTCAATTCTAAATAACACCAAGGTGAACATCCTGGTATTCATACCCCTGCACACTCGTCTGCTCATCTCTTTGGGATAGACTCCCAGAAGTGGAATTGCTAGAGAGTATGCCTGTGTTAAGGCTTTTGATGCTTCGTGCCAAATTGCCCCAGGAGGGAAAATTTATTGACTAGCACACGAAGGACTGACTGACTGGGATTTAATATTCGCAGGCGTTGAAGGAGCTCTCTCAGCCTGTCATGCCTGGGGCCTGGGGGACCCCTCTGATGTAAATCAAAACATTTGAATTAACAGCATGCAGCCTTGTCAGTCACCCACAAATTATAGCAGGCCTCCTCTGTCTTTGTCAATAACAAAAAAGGGAAAAATTACCCCAAAATGGCATAAAAATTAGGAACCAGACAAGTAGTCATGGCAAGAAGACAAGTCAGACAACAGCGCGAGACTTTCAGATCCGGAGTGGAGTGCCTCAGGTGAACTTAAGTCGTAGGGGCTCGGGGCTCAGAGAGGAAGGCTGGCAGCATGGATCACCTGCTGGCCAGGGAGGCGCCCGGAGCCACGGAGAAGGGGCTGCGCACTCACAGGGGACTAAAAAGCATGCGGGGTGGAGATGACCGGCTACCTATGGCAGGATCCTGCTCCCCAGCCGTGGCTGGGCGGTGCTTTCACATCAGGCTTGCATCTCGCCCTGACGTCGTGTAGGTTTTTCTCCTCGAAGATTTCTGACCCGATTGCCAGCGTTTGCGTTCTTCAGCGTCACTGGGACGCGTGCAGGAAGACAATGTGTCCTGCAAAGGAAGCGAAGATTTTCAGCATTGTAGGTGCCAGCTTTACTCCTGCGAGCGATCCCGTTGTGGAGGGAGGACTGATCCACACCCACACGTTCAAAGTGTGCGACTTTAACCTGTAGGTCCTCTCAAAGGAAACGATATAGTTACACCTCAGGTGCACACAAGCTGGTACTTCTAGAAACTAGTGTGGGTCCCTTTTTTTCCTGCCCTGATCTATCTCCTCTCTGCATCATTTGACGAATTCCTCCAAGAGGAAACAACGCATCCTTATCAGGCTAACGTCCAACAAATGTCAAATTCCAAACAACATTACTTTGTGTCTCTATTTAACATCAGCACGGATGGCTTTTTGACAGGTTTATAGCTGACGAGTTCTATAGCCAGTCATGCAGGACAATTATGTTTGAGCTAATTTGATGAATCAACTTCACGGTCTCCCATAGTCCCCGTGGCCTCCGTGAGCGTATGTGCTCAATTTTCTGCAGGAGGTCAAAAATAAGCTTTGAAACTCGGCTAACCCCATCACATCCGCATAGCCTGTCTGGTGGAATCATCCTTGGATATAAACCCTGACTAATGCCCAAAATGGGAAGAACCCCTGGTCGCATCATTAGGACCATCCTCCCGGCCCTCACAGGTTCTGAGGTCGGGTTCCAGAAGCCACCAGTTGCCTTTGAGCCCTTGAATAATTCTGTGGTGAGGGAAGCAAAGAGTTCATTCTCAAAGTATTTGGGGGCCAGACCCTGGGGAAAAATTATTTCTCGTTGTTGGATTTGGTTTGATAGGGATTTGTGAGAACTGATGAGGAGGCGTAAAGATTTCCTGAGCTACTTTTCCCCATGTCCTGAGTCCACCCTCCGGCCCCCCGCCCCCAACCCCAACTCCCTGCTTCCCAGAGGCCTGTTAGCAGAATAGCCCAGTGCGCGGGCTTGGGAGTGAGGCTGGCCAGGCTTAAATCCTAAACCCTACATCCGCCACAGCCCATCCCTGCACAACAGGGCGCAGTCACTGAATTCCTCTGTGACTGCCTCGCTCTGGGAAATGCGGACAGAAATCATTGGTGTTTCATAGGCTTGTCCCAGAGTGAAATCTCACAGTACCCCCGAGAGCCACGGGCAGCGCCTGGCATGTGGCGCATGTTCAGATACTGAAAACTCTCGGCTGTAGACTGGTGAGCTTTGCTGTCTTTCCATTCCCAGAAAGGTACGGGACTTGATTAACCCAAATAAAGTAAGTAAGTGGTATGATTCACATTGGCAGCTGTATTTCCTCCAACGTCATTAGCAAAAAGGATATTTTATTTTGCCATCACATAGTAAAACTGATTTCTCAAAACGATATTCATCCTTTCTGAGCTGGCAGTTCCTCATTTACAGGACAGGCTAAAAGCGGGTGTTTTCTGTATCACACAGTGGGTTTGCGGGACTTTGTTCATTCATGTGACCCGCAGTTATTGAGTGCCTCCTACTGTGTGCAGGCGTCCACGTGCGATGTGGAAATAGGAGCACAATATGGAGACAGGCGAGCTCTATCACCCTGTGCCTCGGTGAGGGCGTCACTTAACCTTTCCCAGCCTTGGTTTTGCCCTCCCTCGGTTGCGATCAGTACAACTTGCCTGAACGGTGCTGCCCGTGGGGATTAGGTGAGGCAGTGCAGACGAATGGCCTAGGTCAGCACCCCGCAGAGAGAAGGTGCTCAGCGAATGCTATTTTTATCCCAGGAATTTCCTTTAGTTTCCCTCCGCAGTGATCCAGACTCGCTTCCCTAGTAGTAAAAGGGTGACCGTGGGTGGCAGTGCTGGGGACAGAGAAAGCCAGAGATCTTAGCACAGGACACAGGATACAAGACTTCTCGATAAACACTTCCTGGATTAAACTGGTGAAGAAATGATTTGCTTGAGATCAATTCACAGCAATAACATGTGCATCGGCACATGCACGACAGCAGATTGAGGCAGTTAAGAGCATTGACTTGGAAGTCATGTAGAAACAGGTTCAAATCCAGACTTGCCAGCACTAGCTAAGTGTCCTTGGACTGCTCACTTGCTTGTCGAGGGCTCAGTTTCCTCGTTTGCAAATTGAGTGTAATACTAGCTATGTTAGAGGGTCGTTGGCTTATAAGTAGTTGCTAGCTTTTATTATTACATTGCGAAGTAAAGTGCTAGCCCTGTACAGACAGTGAAAATCTACTTCTTCGGCATCTTGCCCGCGTCAGGATTTGAGGACAGAGACTTCTAGACGGGGGGAAGTGCAAGTACAAAGGCCCTGAGCTGGAAGCACTTGCTCCAAGTCCTTGGCACAGTGTGAACAAGGAAGAGCAGGGAAGAGTGTGGCCCATGTTGAAGTCCAGGGTACTCAGAAGCCCTGTCCTGCAGGACTTTCCAGGCCAGGATAAAATACTTGGTTTTGCAAAGTGGAAACAAACTCATGGATGCAGAGAACGGACTGCTGGTTGCCAGAGGGGAGGGGGCTGGGGCGACTGGGTGAGAAAGGGGAGGGGATTGAGAAGTACAAACGTGGTCACGGGGGTGTAAAGTACAGCCCAGGAAATACAGTCAGTAATGTCGTAGTAACTGTGGTGTCGGGTCCTAGAACTACTGGGGGGAGCACTTTGTAAAGTATATGACTGTCTAACCATTAGGCCGTATGCCTGAAACTGATACAAAATAATAGTGAATGTTAAAATAATAGTAATGCAGTAATTATTCAAATAATAATGATTGGAATCTGAATAAATAAATGCATAAGTAGATAAGTGTTACAATCAGAGGGGAAAATATTTGGGTTTTATTCCAAGTCTGATGGCAAGCCATCGGCAGGTTTTGCTGGTAGGAGTGTGATTTCCTTTTCAAGGTCATTACTGTGGCAGGTAGGAGAGATTGTGGGAAGATGAGTTACGAAGCTCTGTCCCGGGAGGGATGCTCACCGCTGAGACACAGGGGATGGCCATGGTGGGGGAGACGTGAAGGGCATGGACTTGGGACATGGTTTGGAAGTAGAGACGCAGGAGGGAGGAGGGAGGCAGAGGGAGCAGCCAGCCTGGATGCTGCAAACCCTCCGCTAGCAGCCTTGGGGACTCTGGCTGGCATTTCTTACTCTCCATTGCTTCTGCCCTCTGCCCTGTGGTTTGCCACCGCTGGGGCACCCTGTTCTCCATGGAGGCCGGTCCTCTCTCCCCTGTGAGGCTGAGCTGGGATGTCAGGGGCTTTGGCTCTGGCTCCCGGCGGGGGTAGGGGGAGGGGTGAAATCAGCAGTGGTTCAGGCAGAGAAGGGAAAAAGGCAATGTGGTAGAGACAGCTTTCTGGAATGCTGGTTTATTTTTTTCTTTGTTTTTGTTTTTGTAATTCAGTATTTATGTGGGCCCCACTTAGTGTCATAAAAGGTTCTAGGGAAACCTGCCGTAAAAACTCAAAGGATGATAAAATGGGATCCTGTGAACGTAAGACACAAGACAGGACCCAAGAAATAGTAAGTGTTTCTTCTGGCGCATTAATTGAAATAGTGTTTCCCTACAGGAATATTGTAAGAACAGGCTCCGCTGACTTGTTTATTCACCTCATTTGTGCTGTCCGTGTCGCTCCGTGCTGGGGTACGGGGAGGACAAGGCAGACAAGGGCCCTGCTCTCGTGGAGCTTCCAGTTTAGTGGGGAAGACAGGTAAAGAAACACGGTAAAACGAAGCCAAGTCCCCTGATTGCACAGCAGGAGGCAGCAATCTGTGTACCAGCAAAGTGTAACCAACAGACACGGCAGGACCGTCTGAGTTTTACTTTTTTAGTACTTTTTAAAAACTATAAGGATTAGAGAGCCCGCATCAAATCATTAGCATCAGATGGATGTCCCTGAACTTAAGGCCATGTTTCAATGAATACCAGGTGTACCTGATATTCATTAAAACATAAAGCATGTTTATTAGTCATTAGGAAAGGCATTTCACAAAGTAGTCCTTCAGTGTCGTATTTCCAATACATTTTTTCTCCAAACCCATGAAAAAATCCCACTTCTGGACCAGAGAAATAGGTTATTTTCTGTTTTGCTCGCACAGCAAATGAAGTAAAAATTTATGGAGTCGTGTCTACTGAATCTGACCCACGTACACCCAGGGTTTCCCAGGTGGTTTGGGGGTTTGTTCCTCTTCGCCGAAATGATTCTGTTCTCTTCCCTTGCTTGGTCCTTCCTCAATAGAGTGGACATTAACAAAGCACCTGCTTTGCACGAGATACTGTGATTAGAATAAGTGAGTCATGTTCTGGGACTCTATCAAAGGTGTTTGAAAGTTGTTAAAAAATAACTTTTATTTTGTATATTATAAAATACATACCTGGAAATCTCCATTTCAAATATACCTTTAATGCAAGTATGCACATGTGAGTGTGTGCACGCATATATTGTCTGTCTTACATATGCATGTATAGAAAGTTTTCTGCGCACATATATATAAAGTTGTATGTATATGCATATATATTAGAGAAAACGAATGTAATATTTAAAATAAGTAAAAACCCACTCTAGTTTATATATCATATGTATCATATATATTATGGAAAGATTGACTTTATTGTACTATACATAATATATTACATATGCTTATAATATGCACATTATGTAAGTATAATATTTATCATATAATGTATACTTAATATTTATTATGTGCTATAATCTATACAAATGTGTAATACTACACATTCACATATGCTGCATGGCATAAATTACATTGTGTCACATAAACTACATCATATATATTTATAGGTAAATACACATCTTTTTAGGGGAGTCGCATTGCTTATGCTTGTTTCATCTTTGCCTTCTTACTTGCAGTTTTATGAATATGATTTCCATCATTACGTCATCTTTTACATTTTAACGGCCGCCCAGTGCCCCGCTGTTTGGCCACGTGACGCTGTAACGCGTGTAACTGGAGTATTAGTGTGCCGAGGTTCTCCTCCTGTGTCGGACATGTGAATCGCGTCTTGCTTGCCCCGGTAATTCCTGTCTGAGAAACATCTCGTTAGCTAAATAAGAATTATTTTTGACGATGACCTCCCCGATTTGGCCCCATGGGTCACCTGCCTCAAGGTCATCCAGCGCCTGCTGATGAGGCAGGTCTGTTAGTAGAGGCGGAACTGGGTTTGCATTTCCTATCACTGCGTCAGAGTCATCTGCACAAAAAGCACTCTTTTGTAAGAGGTGAGATTTCCGAGTCAGATCTGTCCTTATTAGCAAACAGACTGGCTGGTGGTTCAGAGTTCTCGCTGCATTTCCTCCTGAGGCTTACAAGACAGTTGTGTGGACCTAAGACTCCAAATAAAAATACAGTTTCTTTGAAACTGAATAGCGCTTAGAGCAAAGAATTTTTTTTAGACATTCAAATCATCTCCCAAGCACACTATTTCCTAACCAAGTGTTTTCATATCTGCTTTCTTCAAGGCTCTAGGCTGTGGTCGAGACCTACTTTTAGGGACGTGTATCTGTGGACTTAGAGGAGCCGAGTTTTCACCTGCTCTACGGCAGGGGGTCGTATGGGTGACTTGTCCAGCTGTGCTTTCTGTGAGTGAGGCTTTTTGCTCGCACAAAACAAAATTCCCCCTTTGCCTCGCGTGCATAAACAGACTTGTTATGGGCGTGCCTAGTTGAGGGGCAGTGCCCAGCTGCTGGGCAGTCAGCTGCCAGAAGGACGCGCCTGCGTGCTCTGGGCCACTCTCCTTCCCACTTCCTCAGGGGCGGCAGATGCCCGCGCACTGAGCAGGGGTGTCTGCTAGGGCAGAATGCCTGGCACCGCCTGACCGGGTCTCCACGAACACCCCACTGAGCCTCACTTTGCCACCAGTACTGATGCCCGCTCTGCTGACCGCTCCCTTGTGCTCAGCCCGGGCAGCGTGATTTTGTATAATGCAAGATCACATCTAGGGGGAGAGTGGCCGTCTGCCCTGTACCAAACAGGAACTGTGAGAATTCTAATGTTCTGTTGACACCTACTTGATCCTTCAAGTTCATTTCTGGTCATTCCCACCAGTAAGCCATTGAGTTGGAGAAGCAGAAACTGAATGTTCTAGCCAACTGCTGCCTTGTGTCAAGTTTGGATTTCTTCCCGGGGGAAGAGTGTAGCGTTGCTAATGTGTGTGAAGCATCTACCGCCTACTGAGCTCTGTGCTAGGCACTGTATTCGCCCTTTCCCGCTGAGTCCATCCCCGCCGTGGGGATTTGTCACCTCCCTTTCACGAGGGAAGAAGCTGGGTCTGAAAGCGGTGAGGTAATGACAGCATTTACTTAGAAGGAGACCCGAAACCTTTGCCTTTGCTGCAGGGGCCTCCCTGTACTCACTCCTCGGAGATTGTCCCCTGTCCATCTCTTCCTTCCTCTAGCCACGCTGCAGGCTTTTAGGTAGTCTGGTAACCCAAGTCCTTCGCTGCCCCAGGGCCTTTGCATTTGCGGGTCTCACCACCCGGGACCCTTCTTCTCCTTCCTCGTTCGTACCTAGTGGAATGTGCTCTTCCCACCATTTCAGCCACTTCCCCTCCACCTTGGGACCTACCTTGCCCACCTAATTAAAAATCTTTTTCTGCTCTCCGGTCACCATTTATCACCCCAGAGAATGTTCTGATTCTGAAATTAGGTGACTCCTCTTGTTCTTTCATCTGTCAACAAGTGCAGGTACCCTTGTCTCTCTCAACTGTTTTATTAGTGCCTGGCACAGGTATATGCTCAGTAAATATGTGTTAAAGGACTAAATAAATTGAAATTTGTTTATGAAGCACCTAGTGTGTGTTTGGCACTGTTTTAGGCACTGGTGATACAGCAGTAAACAAAACAAATAG
Source organism: Desmodus rotundus (assembly GCF_022682495.2). Lineage (NCBI taxonomy): Eukaryota > Metazoa > Chordata > Mammalia > Chiroptera > Phyllostomidae > Desmodus > Desmodus rotundus. Next base: position 99,866,863 of record NC_071392.1, on the reverse strand, counting down.
AAGTCCCGCTACAGAACGGAAAGACAGTGGTTAGCAAAAGCATTAATAAGTAACCTCTCAGGTGCACACAAGGTGGGTGATGGCGTTGGAGTGACACAAGCTGCTTTCCGATAAGGCCTGTCTGACAAAGTGACATTCCCAGAGAGACCTGGATGAAGTAAGGGAGCAGGTCATGCAGCCATCCGGGAAGAAGGCACAGCCAGTGCAAAGGTCCTGGGCAGAGGCCTACTGGTGCGTTTGGAGTGGCACAGAGCCGGCGTGGCTGGTGTGGAAGAAGTGAAGGGCTAAAGTGGTGGGAGACAGGAGGGCAGAGGGTGGTACATGCTGAGGCTTGTGGGTCACACTAGAATTCTCAGCCTTTATTGTAGCAGCCTTCATTGGAGTTGGGACTCCACTGGGCAGTTCTGAGCAAAGGGCAGACATGGAAAATTTAATAAAATTGCATAGCTTGGGGTCAGTGAGGCCAGGAAAGAAACCAGGCTCTGTGAATCCACAGCTTGTTCATCTGTGCTCCGCCTGTCCCCACTCACACATTATTCCCTGTGCATTTTGTCATCTGAGTGAGGCTGGTCCTCTCTCAGAAGCCTGCCTGTGACAGCTCAGTGCTGAGCTGGTGGCAGGGTTTGTTGTGACTTCTTGTCCTGTTCGTCTGGAGCACTGGTGTGCCCCCTTGAAGCCAATGACCCCCTCCCCAGGTGACGCTGGCCATCTCCCGGATGATCACAGAGTGGGGACTGATTGCATCAGCAGCACAGCCTTCCTGAGGTGGCAGCAGCAGTGTCTGCTCCCTCCCCGAGTGTGACACCCTGCAGCCTGGCTGGGTGCCAGGTGCGAGTAAATTGGGCCCAGGGTTCCTGTTGTTGTTTTCTATTCACACAGCAGCTGCTTTCATTACTGTGCCATGAACTTGATCTCCCAGGGTTGTCAGTCAGCCCTCGTCTCAGATGGCAGGGAGAAACAAAACCGGTTGGTCTCTGCAGTAACAGCTCCCCGCCAAGAATCCACCCCGCTGCTACGGACAAATGACAGACAGTGAGCCGAAATGCGTGCATGTTGCATTAGTGAGCACTCTGAGTCTCAAGGGACTGGAAAGCCAATTGGTTTAAATCAAAAAGATTAATTGTTGCTCCATATTTCCAAAAGGCCACGGATGCCTGCACTTTGGCCAAGTTGGATGTAAGGACTCAGATGGTATCATCGGCATTCAATCTTATTCTCTCCCTCTTTGCCTTCTTCTGGATGTCTCTGTTCCCAGGATGTAGCAAGATGCTAATACAAGGTTCCATCTTAACACCTCAGTTACTTTCTTACGTTTCTCATAGGCATCTTGGAATTGAGTCTCGTTGTTCTGATTGGGTTGCATGGCCAGACCTAAACCAGTCACTCTCCAAGACAAGGCAGGGTTCTGATTGGCCACTTTCTGAGATGTGCTCAATAGACCAATCACTACCCAGGACAAGGCAGGGTTCTGATTGGCCCATTTTTTGAGACGAGTGCTCAGCCCTGCAGCAGCCTAGGAGTTAGTCCATGCAAAGGGTTCCCTTGGGGTTCCTTGCAGACCAGCACCAGAAAAGGGGCACTTTCTCAAGGAAGATTGGAGTCCAATTAGCAGATGCTGGGTGGGCAAAATCAACAGTTGCCAATCCTCACTCATTCTCTTCGTTCATCCTCAGGGAACCTGTGGCTTAGTTTCTGTCCCATTGAAGAAGAACACAGCAAGACCCAGAGGTGTTAAGTCAATCAAAAATATATAGATAGTAAGGCCGAGGCAGCATCCAAACAGGAATTTGTCTCTCTCCCAAGCCAAGCTCAAAGGTGTCCTTAGACCTGCTTCCAGAGGAAGAGTGTTAACACAGGGCCACGATGGTCTTGGAAACCCATGGCCCCCACGCGGTCCTGCTGGCACGTGCCACCATTCCAGGGTCTTTGGTGCACTGTGGGTGAAGTCAGAAGTCAGTTGTGCAGGTACTCCGACCACAGTGACTCGCCGCAGGCAAGTGCGGAGAGGCGAGCTCGGAAATCACCCAGGAAGGATGTGCGTCTCTCCTGCATGTCACGTGTAGGGAAAACCCATATGCCCACGGCCTGCTCTTCCATAAATGTGTGGGGGCGTGTTTTCAAAGCATGTTTATTCATATCCTCTGTGTGTATGTATATAAATAGAGGTATTTATCTCTCCTCTGGATTCATAAGCACCCAGTGACTCAAACATTAATTACGATCTCCTTGGTGAGCAAAAATCTTTTCCCTTCTATCATGTTCATCTGAAGTTCATCTTTGTAGCGGTCGCTAAATCATCTGGCAACACAATGTTCTTTAATTGTTAGATTGTGTACACCCTTCTGAACCTCCTACCCCCTTGCTTTTTATTATTAACAACAATAATTAATTGCGGTGTGCTAGGCATGTATATAATCTCAATTAAATTCCAGTAACAATGCTTTGAAGGAGGCTCTACTGTCATTATTACTGCAGATTAGGAAAGTGAGCCTTAGACAATTTGTCCGATGAAACTTGCAGAATATGTGGGGGAGTTCGGACTCAAGCTGGAGTTTCCTTTACTTAAAAGCCGAGTTGCTCAACTTCGGAACTACTGACATTTCACCAGGCTGTTAACTGCTATACTATTACAGAAGTTCAGAAAGAAAAAGAAATTGGACCTCTTAGTTTCCAAGGCTACTGAGGAGGCTAAAGCACATATTGGAAAATTTGTAGAAATCGATCAGTATTGTAGTCGCGTACCTTTCGATGCAACAATGCCACCAGAAATGCTGGCAGAAAGGAACGATGTGCAAGGGTGTGAGTGTAAGAACATCCCACGCAGCGTTGCTTGTAGAAGGAAAAGTTGGGAACACCCGAGTGCCCGTCAGTGAGCAGTCACTTAAATAAACGAGAGCGCAGGGACCCAGTGGACTATAGCGTTGACATTTAAGAGTACAAGAGGACGCAGAAGCTCTAAGTGGAGACTCGTGCACAGGTAAAGAAGATACATTTTAAATAAAAAAATGCCAAAGGATAGCATAATCCCAATTTGGGGGTGAGGTGTGGATTTCAACCTGTGTCCGTATGGGGGTAAAGGTGAGTGTGTATACATTGAATCATACACAGAAATTGCTGAAAATATATAAACCGAACTGATAACAGTGCTTACCTCTGGGAAGTTGCCCCCCCCTGCCTGGGGGAGGCACGTTCAGTTGCACTTTGTATTGTATACTGCGGCCCTCAACAGAGTGTAGCTTTGCCCCTCGAGGTTCTTTTGGCAATGTGTAGATACATTTTTGACAATGTCTGGACACCGGGGGTATGGAGGTGGGGACGGGTGGGTGGGTAGCCCCACTGCTAAATAGTTTCCAGTGCACAGGGGAGCCCCACACAGAGGAATTATCCTGTCTAAAGTGTCTTCAGGGCCAAGACTGAGAAACCCTGCTTTATACCCTAATTGACTGTTTGAGTGTGTTACAATAAGCATTCATTAATCTTATACTTTAGAAAACATCAATAAAACAAAGTCTCAATTCTACTACTTGCATAGAAACATTGTTGCTGGTGCTTTTAAAGATCAAATCAAAGAAACAACGGTTAGCATCAATAGTTTTGCCATGTGGACATAATATATGGTACTTTTTCTTCTGCTAGCAGAACAAATTTTCTTTGTGTAAATGTAGCATTTCTTTATTTGTCTTTTTAAAAAGTTTGCAGTCATCTTCAAGCAAAGCAATCCAATAATATTCATTCCATTTCACAGAGTAAAAAACTGAGGAAGGCTCATTATTTATACAACCAAAGGATACCAGCTAGAACCTTGATAAATTTAATAGTTTCTTGGAATATTAAGTTGCTTAATCTCAAACATCTGTGTCTCATTCGAAACTGAAGGTGAAAAGCACTATGAATTTCCATTTGTTTAGCTGTGAAACAAAGCAAGTTTTCTAGGTAATTCTTTATTCTCTGTGAACAGAGTACTCACCCCATCCTTTCTTCCTCCAAATAGAAATAATTCTTTTTCATCGGGCACTAACATTTCAAGCTGAATGTCTCTCCTCTTATCTTCTGCTCTATAGTGTAGCCTTGGAGCTCCACAGGGCTTCATGGCTATGTGACAGTCGTCGAGCAGAGGGGACATGGAGGGCACTTGCTCACCAGCACACAGGCCCTGCCTGGCCTGTTTCACTGACCTGAAGAGTCAGCTTAGTCCCTGTAGAATCTGGATTGGCAACCCTTGGGAGCCGAAGTCCAGTCTAGCAGTGAGAGTCCAGCTGTGGAGTTACACAGCCCGGCTTCGAATCCAGGAGAAGCCCCTTCACGGCTATGCAGTCACGGCCGTGCGGTTTGACTCTCGGGGCCCCGGGGCCCCTGGGGATGAGTAGGAATGGGAAATGGGAATAAGAGCAGTAACCTCAGGGGGCTGTGACGAGGGATAAACAAGAACATTTGTGTGAAGCACTTAAATGTGGTGCCTAGGGCAGAAACAACACCCCTGCTGTGTCGTGGCCATTGTCATTGTCATAGTCGCAGATGTCATCATCATCTTCTTCCCAGAGTACTGCCCTGCCATCACCTTTACTTGCAGAAAAATGGGGTCACAAGGTCAAGGCTGATGTGGACGAATACTGCCCAGTGCTCCTTTCTCTGTATCTGTTTCCTGTCTTATAAATCAAAAGGGTCGGACCAGAAGCTTTCGGGTCTCTTCCAGTTCTGACATGCTGTGATTCCAAGATGCAAGGAAGGTCTGCAGATTCCCGCCCGGGCTTTCAAAGCATTCCCAGTGTGCGCCTCAGCGCGGGTCTGGGGAGTGTATCTGTCAATGGGGCTGCTGGCAGGGGGGGCGGGGGTAGCGGGAGGGGGGGACCAAAGCCAAACTATGAGGCAAGCATGGGAACAGCCGTAACCACAAGCTCTGGCCTTGAACCCATCCAGGGAACACTGACGTGAGCCAACTGTGCATGTGTGATGAGGAACCTTCCCAGGAAATGATGTTCTGAAAGCCTGCACAGCCTGTGACCTTTGCCGCCAACTCTAGTCACCGGTGGTCTTTCCTTTCAGGGCACTCAGTGGTTGGCCAAAGGGCCGCTAGCCCATGCAGGACGCAGGGCCCCATTTTTGTTCTGCAGGCGGCCTCACCTTTGAACGGTGCTGCGTGATGACAAGACATTATCACCCCAAGCTAAACTGTTCACCAGTAGTGAGACAATATAAACGGTTGCTACAAGTTTGTGCGGTGAATGCAGAGGAACCAAACTCTTAATTACCCAGCAAATCTTCTAAGATTCATTTGGATTTCTGCAATTGAGTCCATGCTTCATTCCCCCCCAAAAAAAACCCCAGGAAGCTCAGCTCAAGTCGTAGCGAAGGTACCAGCTAGGCATTCGAGCCCTGGAGTCAGATAGCCCCTGCCACAGGTCCGTGGCCTTCAGCAAGCTCTGTGTGCTCTCCTGACTGCAGCTCCCTCGTCTGCCACAGGTGGCTGGGCCATGCAGCCTCCTGGGGTCTGGCCCATCAGCCCTCCAGGCACACACGTCAAGAATAGGGAGCTCAGCTGTGGCTCTCCCGTGCGTGCCCTCTGTGCAGTGACACTGAGCTCAGTCTCCAAACCAAGCACGTACGGATGAAGGTTCTGGAAGGATACCACATGCCCCTACAAGGAAGCATGTGGACATGAGACAGCAAAGTCCCAGGCTTCCAAAAGCTTCTCATTTTTAAGAAAGAATTTTACAAGTCTAAAGTTTTACGTGAGATCTCCTGATTTTTAAATGTTAGTCTGTATATTAAATTGGGTGCCTGTTCGGTTCTAGGAAAAAGAGTCCCTGCAAGGCTTCACGCCCCCAAATAATACTTTCTTCAAGCGGGATTTTGTTTCTGTCTCCTCTAAAAGGGCAGGTGGGTGGCTGAGAACTGACAGGCCCTCCTGGGTGTCTGGCACCCAGGTACTTTCTGTCTTATTACCCTGCCACCTGACACAAGGCTTCCTCCTCATGGTCCAACATGGCTGCTACAGCTCCTGATATCATGTGTCTATTCCAGCCAGCAGGAAAGGCAGCCACAGAGGGCACAGCGCTGTCTTTAAAGGCATAACTTGGAAACTGCACTATCACGTCCACTCATATCCCGTTGGCTAATACATTGCCACATGGCTACCTCTGTGACAGAGGCTGGGGGAGTGTAGTCTTTATTCTCGATGGCCAAATACACAGCAACTAAGACTGGAGATCTATGACCAAAAGAAAAAGGAACAAAGCCATAAGTAATGTGTTTTGTTTTGTTTTTTTTAGCCCTAGAACATCCAAGCAAAACAGATCTATAGGCCACTTTGGAACACAGAAAGAGCCATTTCCCACTGAGGACGTGGCAAGAGTGTATCATAATAAAATGCCACATATTAAAAATGACTATCAGCACCAACACCAGAATAGGTTCCAAGTATTGAGTGCATCCTATGGGCTTAAGGCAGCGTCAGGTGCTAAACGTGTATGACTTTACTGTGACCCCCTAAACGATGAAAGGTCCCTATCGTCATCACCTTCTGTCAGCTGTGGGAACGGAGGCGTGATGTGTGCTGTGGCCAAGGGCCTGTGGTTTGTGAGTGGCAGAGCAGGGATTTTATCCCCTCGAGTTGGGTCTACGCTCAGCACAGGTCCCACTCGCCCCCCTCCCACTTGCCGTGTTCAAAGGAGAGGCCTCCGCAGCACGGCATCACCATCTGGTACCCAGGTTAGAGAAGGTCACAGACAGCCCGGGACCTGCCCATCCCAACTCTGGGCCCTTCCACTCTTCTTTGATCTTTGTTTGCCTAAGTTACAAATTCCTCCACCTACTTACATTTGAAAAAGAAGAGAGAAAGGGGGAGCTAATGACTCTGAGCTGAACTGCTTTTCTTCAAAATCACGAGTAATTGTTTTCGTGGTGTGTCTAGGAAGGCGTTCTCCTCTCATCTTCTGCCCGGGACTTGGCAATCCACATTACATTGCCTCTCGCTTGCCTCTCTTCAGCACACATGTCCCGAGTAATCCATCATCAGAGCCATTATCCTGCTTCTGATCAAGGGTGGAATGGAAAAGCTCCCCCTGCCTTCAACAGCTACCACCAGCTCTTTGATTTGCCAGGCGTGGGCAGGGAAGCTTCCGGTTAATGACCTCAGCCCTCTGCGTGCCGAGCCCACATCACCTTCCACGCAGTACCTCATCGCTGCCCGTCTGGCCAGAGAGAACCCCGGGCAGGATCTTCGCACACCGTCCACATGCAGCGGCTAGGTCCTTGTCCCCCTGCTGCAGAAGAGCTTTCCTCCTTCCCCTCTTGTTTGTACTCTCTGAGTGGGGTTCCCTGCAGCCACTCCCCCACCTCCAGCCGCCTGCGGGCTTGGAAGTGAGGAGCATAGCCCCGCATTACCGGGTGGCTAACCAAAAACACACCCTGCACCTCCTTCCAAGTCGGTCAGAGGTTCACTCAGCTGGCCGGAAAACTAGGGCAGGGTGTCTCTCATTGTCCTTGCTGTGGACATCTAGGGCCCCTTGCTTCTCTGTGGTGGCCGATCCTGGGTACTGTAGGCTGTTCGGCCTGCGTCCTGGGCTTCCGCCCACCAAAGGCCAAGAGCGCCTTCCTCCCCAGTGTGACTACCCAAAATGTCTCCAGACGTTGCCACATGTCCCCTACGGGACACAATCACTCCCGGTGCAGGACCACGGACATGGGGACATTAGTGCAGGTCCGTAGGGTGGTAGGGCTATGGGCATGTAGTTGTGCAGTCGATCTGCAGAGCTGCTCGTCTTGCAAAACCAAAATTCTGTACCCATTCATCATCTCCCCATTTTCCCTAGTTCCCCCACCCCTGGACCGCCACTCTGCTTCCTGTCTCTGTGGATTGGACTGCACTAGGCACCTCAGAAAGATAGGACTTGTCTTTCTGTGACTGGCTCATTTCCCCCAGCAAACTGTTCTCAAGATTCATCCATGCCTAGCATGTGTCAGAACTTCCTTCCTTTTGAAGGCTACGTAATACTCCATCCACCGCATGTACACACCACATTTTGCTTAGCCATTCATTCGCCCGCAGGTATTTGGGTTGCTTCCACCTCTTGGCTGTTGTGAATCATTTTGCCACTAACATAAATGTACAAATATCTCTTTGAAACCCTGATTTCAGTCCTTTTGGATAAATATCTAGAAGTGGTTTTATAACCTTTACATTTTTAAAATGGCCCTAATGAGGTATAATTCACACAACATAAAATTTACCTTTGAAGGCATAACATGCAACAGATTTTTAGTATAGTCACAGATTTGTGCGGCCACCACCACAATCAATTCTAGAAAATTGCCATCACCCCCAAAGGAGACCTTCTACCCAGTAGCGGCTCCCTGAACCTCTCTCACCCCAGCCCTAAGGCAGCCATGAGTCCACTTTCTGTTTCTGCAGGTTCGCCTGCTGGGAACATTCACGTGAGTGGAATGTCGTACAACATGTGGCCTTTTGTGTTCGGCTTGATTTACTTTGCATAAAGTTTTCAAGGTCCTTCCATGCTGCAGCGTGTATCCGTGATTCTCACCTTTTTACTACCAAGTGGCACGCCGTTGTGGCTACGCCATGTTCTGCTTATTCACGTGTTTGTCTGTTAGTTCAGGGACATTTCGTTGCATCCACTCTACCCATCTATACCCATTCCTTTTTATTTTTTATTTTTGCCTTGTGACTATGCAAATCTCTAGCCTTGTGGTGTTCAGCATTTCCCTTTTCTCTACCAGAAGCGAGAAGCCCCTCTCCGAAACTGTAGCTCAGAGTACCTGTCTAGGTGGCAGACTGCAGGTTCACCGCCCCCCCCTTCTTACTCCCTCCAAATAAAAAAAGGAAGAAAACTTCTTCCACTCAGTTTAAAAGCAGTACATACTTTTTTTTCTCCTCTATTTCTAATGGAATAGACTTGTGCTCTTTAGGGAAATCAATAGGAGGGGTAACAACTGATTATACTATGAGAAAGGAAATTTTAAAAGACTCTTTAGAAATGGTGCATACATAAAACACTTCTGAGCTATCTGCAAATGCAGGAATTGTCCCTCCATGCAAGGGACCTGTGCCAAAGTAAAAGTCCGCTTGGGCACTCCTGAGTTTCCATAGCAGTGGCAAGTTTCTACTCCAGGGTCTGTGTACGCCTCTGCATGTGTCCCGTGTTGCCCAGTATCCAGGACTCAATTGCCACCTGAGGATGAGGCTACTCTGTCCAATTGATGATCGAGCCCTAACTGACCTCACAGTGTTTTATGCATCAGAGCTCTTGGCCACGTGTCCAGCAGCGTTTCGATCTTACAGAATACCAGGTTAAAACATCCTTAGGGGGTCGCTCAGCCTACCTGCTCGCTCCGGACACTGAAAAGAGATCGGAGTCAGATCCAGAGCACACCAGGCACGCTGCCCGTGAGCTGGCCCACCTCTGGGTGACAGCCCCGCAGCGGGGGGCCGGTTACCTCATTATTGGAGCAACCTGATGAACTTGCTCCTTCTCACTCACCTCTCACGTGCATGCAGCCGCCGTCCAACTTGGTTACAAAGACAGTAGGGAAACTTGTCATTTGTCTGATCACCGGCGTGGTGTAAGACTTTGCCTGTCACTTGTTTAGGATAATGGCTGAGCTCTTCGGTCCTCAGTGCTGCCAGGCAGTTCGGCTGTGTTAGATTGCTCGCAAACAACGGGGAGAGGTCCACACATCCTAGCCCTTGTCGGGCTCATTGAGCAGATTATTCTAAGACTAAAATAAGGGAGGGTAGCTGGGGCTATGATTCTCTTAAGAAAATATTGCCAAGTGTGAACAAAAGCAAATCCACAGAACTTTAAAATGTCACAGAACTTAGAAATCCTTCAGTCTGAAAGGTTTGAAAACTCGTGTGCTTGTAGAGTCTAGGCAGGTAACAAAAAAAAACAAACAAAAAAAAATTAAGGAAAAGCAGCTGAGAGAGGTGGATTGGCCCCTCACAAGAAACTAGCAGGGGTTCTGGCCTTTATCACTGATAGTATATTTTCATGACATTTGCAAAAGCAAGTTATTTAACTCTAATTGGTTAACAGGGCTGTAGCTCCCCTCTAGAACATCGCCCTTCTTCACACTTTCCCTTGTGTCTGGTGTTAGGTAGCAGTAGAGTCTTCCCAAGCATTTTTGTACTCATGGGCCACGGGCATTTTTCAATTTGTGATTTCTCCTGTAGTATTACAGGTGCAGCAACCATGTTACATTCATAATTTTGTGATATTTTCTTAAAGATGAGCCCTTCCCAGGTTTGAAAGCTTCAGATTTCACAAGCGCAGCAGGAGAGGTGGGCAGTTCAAAGAGGGAGAGGTTCGCCTGGGATCCAGGGAGCTCCCCGGTGGGAATCCAAGGGCCCGTGCGGCCAGGTCCCTCAAGTGTAGCCAGAAACTCAGACTTTCGTGTCCATTCAAATCCTCTGATTTCCAAATGCTGCTCACTAACCAAACAAACTAACGAGAAGGCCTAACCTGATCTGTGTCCAGTCTGTCTTCAACCCTCGCTGCTCGTGATGAAAAAGCTGAAGGACTGGGTCTGAAAATACTGAGCCACCTCTCCACGCCATTGCCTTCCGAAGCTTTTACATTGAAATGACCGACCTAGGGTTCTTTAAATTATGTTTAAATCATTCAGCGAATGTTCATTGAGTGTTAACTGTGCGCTTCAAGTAAACCTAAGTTTCCCCCAAGTTCAGCTCTCGACCGTGTCCGGAGTGGCCCGTGTCCAGGTTTAGAGGTGGGAGGCAGGGCCCGAGGTGAAAGTGCACCTCCCTGGGCCAGGGCTCTGAGACAGCTGGGATTTGCAGTAGTTCAGACAAGGTGCTCCGGGTCCTTGCGGAAAGAAAATCGGCACACGGCAGGGCGGGGTTTCATATTCAGGGGCATGTTACTGTAGTCCTGGGGCTCCAGGGAGGGTTTCCCTGCATGAACTTTGAGTGATTTAAAGTACTTGGAGGTGATAAAACTGCCCCCTCTCATCCTGAACATTTGTGTTCATTTTCTCCACGGCCTCCCATGCTTTTTTTCCTCTAAATATTTCCATGTCTGGGCCTCTCATCACTGAGATCTCAACTGACATGTTACTTCCTTAGAAAACCTCTCTGGGACCTCTTAGCTATTAACCAGCTCTCAACCTAGGGGCTGGTAAATGACAAGCCGCAGGCCAAATGCACCCTGCTGCCTGTTGTGTAAATAAAGTTTTATTGGCACACGGCCACATTCATTTGTTTGCATTTTGTCCCTGCCTGCTTTTGTGTTACAACCAGAGATTTCAGTTGCAACCTAGATGTTTTGGCCCACAAAACTGAAAGTATTTACTGTGCGATCCGTTATGGGAAATGTTTGCTTACCTCTGAGATTTTCCCATTTCCCTGCTTATTTTCTTCGCAGTAATGATTATTATCTGAAATTACTTAGCTTTCGTTTACTTGTTTGTTTCTGACTTGTGTTAGAAGATAAGCTTCTTAAGGGTTATACTTCTCTGTACCTGGAACTTAGTACACATTATATTTTGGTTGAGTGGATTCAATAAATTCATGCTTTGGCCTTTTGTTAATGCAGAGAGGGCTCCTGAGTGTTGATGAGCGAGATGAAGCCTGAGTACTGTGTTCTATGATGCCGTCTCTTGGACTTGATGAGAAAGAGCCCAGATGTAAAACCAATGAAAATCGTCATGTATGTCATTTCACCCAAGGCCATTGCCATTAACCAGAGCTAACTCTTATTTGTCAAGAAAAGAAAGGCTACTCACTCAACTTACTTCTCAGCCACCAGACATTTTAGTTTAACCCTATCTGACCAAAGGAATGAGTTTCTTTTTCTAAAGTCTCGACCCATGTAAGGAAAGATTTCTTTGTTTTCCTCTGCGTACTCCTATCACCTTGTTCCATACCGCCTATGCAAACCCAGCATGCACTGGGCCCTCGGTTACCCTCCCATGCCCTTGTTGCCTCATGCATTGTAACATACCGGAAAGAAATAATCACTCTCCATGTAACCTATCTCTCCCTTCACCTTGACATACTTCAGAACTACGTTTATCTGCTCTTCTCTCTCCTCTGCATGGAGTTCCATACTTTGGGGTTCCATACTTTGGGGTTTATTTAATGGTTCCTTACCTTATTTAATGGTCTCCAAACCTTTCGTTCCCTCCTACTAACATCTGGAAAGCAAGGACTGTTTGCTACCCATCTCTGTACTTCCCTTTCTCACTCCACTTGTGTTGGGCCTGAATTGAGTCTCGAGTAAGCGCCAGCTCCCTGCTGCTGTGCCGCGAGTTAGGTCATTCATGACCGTTAACATTTTCCGAGAGCCCCAGACCCTCACTATGGGAGGTCCCACACCGTATGAAATAAACCTGTTAAAATGCACCCACTCACCACATTCAGTATGAGTTTTTTCTTTTAAAGAAAACACCAACAGTTCACTTACTTTTGAAGTTGTTATTGGTTACGATTTTAAGGGTTTTTTTTTTTCTGTGAATCCACCAATGCGTGTTTGGTCAGATCGCCAAGGATCGGAAGGCCCTTGAACCTGTCAGAGGCCTCTGAGAAGCTGGCACACGCTGTGCCCCGTGTCCCGAATCCCTGATGTACAAAGCAGCCCGGGACATCTCAGATGCACTGGTGAACACAACACAGTGTTTGTCCTCGGGGAGCCCGGAGTCCAGTGAGTGTAAGATGCAAGTAAGCAAATAGTGGCGGAAAATGATGAGGAGGCCCGTCTTGGAGGACAGGCAGTGGGGAAACGAGACTAGAGGGGAACAGAGAGCGGAGTGGCATCAGGGAGGACCACTCTGGCGGCAGTAATATCTCAGGTGAGACTTGAAGGATGCGATGTCACAGCCAGTCTTCCCCAGCCAGCCTTGGCAAGTCCACCTAGCCCACAGACTAATTCGTCGAAGTCATGCCGGGCTGTGTCATTTGCGGGGCTCCTTTCAGAATTTCAAGAAGATAACAGCAGAGCATTAAACCCCCATGGTGGGGCTCTTCTGAGCGTCGGGCCCCGGCCGATTGCATGGATCACACACCCACAACGCTGGCTGTGACAGATGTCCCAAAAGCAGGTCCAGTAGGAGAAAGGTAGTAGGAGAAAGAAGCTCCATCTCCCCAGCACCTAGCACGTTGTGAGTGTTCAGCAAAGGCTGCTGAACGAAGACAAGTTTCTCGTCCATAGACCAGGTGGCAAAAGTCTGTAAGCAAACAGTCACTCTGGCATTTTCTTTTTCTAGAAGTTCGGTACAGCCCCAGAGATTGATATCTGGCCCCGGGGAAACACGACCAGTATGACTGCCTTCTGTCTTTCAGATGACTTGGGTATTATTACATTTAACCAGTTGATTTGGGAAAAAAATACATATATATGACCTTTTGGAAGAGATCTTTCTCCACATCTTCTGCTGACAGTAAGATGATGATAAACTGACCTTAAACAAAAGTGATTTTTATTAAGGCTCATGGAGTGCATTTTCTGAGGCTGCCGCACAATGAAATGTATACATTCTCCTCTGGTCTATTAATCTGAGTAGTCCTGAATTGCCAAGTCAGGTAAAGTGAGTCCATGGGTAGCTCTTAAATGCATTAAACCCCTGGAAATATAAGATCCTTCTCCAACAGATGAGGTTTGGTGGTGCAGCTCATTAGCATTTGAACAAATTTGTGAGACTTTTAAGGCCTGTTGTTGGATTGAGCTAAGTAGACTAATGCAGAGAATTCCAGACCCTAATGGCCCCATTTATCAAGGGAGCAGGTTTTAACAGAATGCATAAACCTTCCTCACATGGCCATTTTACTATGCATTTAATTCTATTGCAACATGGTGCTTCAGGCGGAGGAAATGAAGAACTTAAACAAGGTTAACATTCCGAGAAAAGACTAGGAAAAAATCAATACCTCCCTCCTTCCCCAAATAAAAAATGATTTACAAAAATGGAAATCTACGTGGATGACAGGTTCTTGAGATGAGAAAAAGGTGCCCGTGATGTTTTCTAACTGGGACGTGAGCCGTCATGTCCCCTGAATTCATGTCCACTTTCAGGGATAATGTTATCAAAATGTTTTAGTGGGATTAATTAAAAGTTATTGATCGGTTAAAGGCCCTCCTGCAGCTTTGAGATTTATTTTGAGGCCAGGGAAGACTCCGGTGGCCTGTCTTTATCCCGTTTCACATTCTCTTCGACGTCAAATGCCCTTCTTCCTGTTTACGTGTGCTCCAGAAGAGCGGCACTAGCTGCCTCTCCTCCCACCCTGGGAGGTTCGCCAGAGTTCATCACGGAACTGCATCTCTCTGGAATCCCCAAGCGTGCAAGCCTTTCGTCTCGTAGCAGTTTCACGATACTGTAACTCCGTGACATTTGCAGATAGATGTAGCTTCACGGTTTGGTTGACCAGAGAGATAACCCGGGACTCACGACACATAGCATTTTGGCCTTTTGGGGTAGGGGTTCGTATCTTGCAGGTGACGTTGAGGGGTAGGAGTAGGTAAGGGTACTAGTGAGCTTCCCAGAACTACTGTGCGATGTGAATTTGAACTTCTCTGTTGAACTACATCCTCTGTGTCCGCCGGCGTTGTTTTAAAGCAGGGCACACAAAACCGGTGACTCTTTATCAATGGCTTTTGGTTCTCTATTTATACAGCTAGTAAGAACCTAAGGAAGTCACTTAAATTTTTCAGATATACCCCACTGCATTTTACGAGGGAAAATATATGCTCTGGTAACTTCATAAATTAAGGGGGTTTTTAAGGCTGCAGAACATGTCTCTTACAAATGTCGAGGGTCTATGGTATGTAGCTTTTATTTTTCAGCAGATGTTACACTGCTGCTGAGATTGGAAATGCTTTGCGACTGATGTGTCACACCCACCCCCCAGCCACAGTTGCTTGTTCCGTTCACACTGCCGTCCAAAGTTCCTTCTTTAAAAAGTTGTGTCTTCCCAATTTCCTGTTTCCTTCCTGAAAATGGGTTTCTATATGGTGCTTGGCAGGATCTGGGTACTAGCAGCAAGAGTTAAGCTAAGTCAAATTATAGCTGAAAGTAGACTGGATTTCCATCCCTCCAAAAATGTGAAATCGGAGCTTACACCACGAGTTTGGCAGGTAGTCCTGCCTTTGGAAAACTCAAAGTGGTGCTCTATGTAGTGAAAACAGGTTAGCTAGATAACATTCTGAATAGAAGGATGGAAGTGTCTAAAGGCAGCGTTTCATAAATGTGAGTAACAAATATTAGAATAGCCTTCACATACACAAAAATGTCCTTATAAGTTAATAGAACTCCCGTCAAAGCTGAAATGAGTGGAAATCAATAGGTAGATTTTCTTCCATTTCCAAGCCATGCTCAGTACTCAGGGCAGATCCCGCTTCTGCTGAGGCCTGTCCTGTCCTCCTGGCCGAGGTCGGGTGTCTCTTACCGAAGGCCTCCTGTATTTCCATCCATGGTTGCACTTGGACTTCGGTCGCTCCTTTTGTTATCTGCATGTGCCTTACCGGCAGAGACAAGGTCGTGCCGTCTTTTCTTACTGATAAGCACAAAATTGATACGGTATCAACTCAAAGAACATTGGTGAGTGAATTAATAAATGAATGACTACATGCAAGCATGAACCCTTTTTTGAAGCTTCAGACCTTTTGATGAAAACCAGAAATGGAAAAAAAAAGAGATAGTAGTAAAGTTGGAGACCTTGAGTCTTTCTCCAGCATGTCCTTTCCAAAGGGGAAGCACACACATCCAAGAGAGGGAGCCCCTAGTAGGGGACCAGATGTATTCACTGACCTGAACCAACCTCTACTTGAACTCCCACCTGGTGACCTTTCAAAGGACACCCGGAACCGCTCTAGTGAGGTGCCTGAGAGATTGGGGGTGGGGGAGGTAGGATCGTGAATACCACACCCCACAGTCTGGACTTCTCCAGCCTTCCAAATGGTCAGCCAGGCAGCTGACCACAAGATGCCTGGGAGATGGGCTCTGCACGGGTGCTGAGCGGGATTCGCTTTGTGGGCTCTTCTCATTCATGCATTCCCAGTCTGAGGCCGCCTTCTACTGACAGGCTGACATTCTTCCTGTGCTCCTTTTGTGGGTTGAATTTAAACCATCACCTTGGAAGTTTCTAGAAAAACTCTAGGCTTCTCACTGCGATGTCCTCCAAATGGCTTGATTCTCTGGATCTGGCAATAGAAAGAAACACTATTTTTTTTTGTATGAGTTAAGTTCAAATTCCATTTTGAAATCAACAGATGTGCTTCACTCAGTTGCCTCAAACCTTGGAGAGCTAGTCCACTTAAAATAAAGGTTAACAGTCTTCATGCTTAATTCCCAACATCTTCTGACATCATTTCCCCAATTATAGGTCACCACACCACCTTTTAACCCCTATTTAAGTATGTTATTTGAGGCTGAAATTAAAAACACATAAGCAAAAATTAACAAAGCTTTTTTAAAAAATTAGTTGTATCTTCCCACAGGGCTATCATTAGGGTAAAATAAGGTAATCTACAGGAAATTGCTTGGCAAATAGTAAGTTCCATATAAACATAGGAGATAATTACCAAAAATTGTAGTATGTGAGGTTCTTGAGCACAAAACAGTAAGCTAGAGAAAATCCTGGGATAATACAAATTCAGAAAGGAAATAATAAAAGTGAATGTAACCACCCTAATAATTATTTTGTGGCAGTATGACTTCAGGGTACGAGGAGTTACAACGTACACACATTTAATTCGGGTGTTTACCACTCTATGATTTAGCAAAACATTTCCATGTAAAATACTGTATAATACTCTAAAATTCTGTTCCCCACACATATGTGCACATTACTGTAGATATTATACATTCTAACAAATATTATTGCATAGGGATATGTACATAAAACAATATCTAACATAATTTATGAACAGGTTAAATATCATCAGGTAGATTTTTTAACTCTAAATTTTTACTACTTGGAGAACTCAGCCCTTGTGGAAGATGGGACCTGCCAGCCTAGTTCCAGTTACTTAAGCAGGGGCTCTGGACCTTGGCATGTTACTTTAAGGCACACTTCTCATCTTGTCTTAGGCTCCTGCCCGCAATGGCAAGTGAATGGAAACTGTATGTGGCAGGTGTGTGTGTGCGCAAAAATCAAAGCCGATTTGCTCAGGAACTCAATTTGAGCACAAAATCACAGGCATGAATATGCAAGGAAATTTGAATGTGTGTTTATCAGCAACTGGATATTAGGCAAGGGGGGAATTAAAATAGATTGCACTTAGAGCTGGAGGAAGGAAGGGTAAACACAAATTTGCAGGTGAGTGTTAGCAAACAGCACATGCACGGAAGAGGAGTCTAAAGCAGACCCATCTGAACTCGGCAGGGAATTGACATTCTGTTTGCGCTGCTGCGTGTTAGAACTGGAAGCCTCGAGTTATGTTTCCCAATAGGGACACGGCAAATTACTGTATCTACATGGCAGGCACTTGGCTCTTAAGAGCTGGCAAGATTGAGGGTTATTTGAGGCATTTAAAATAAAAATTTCAGATAGGATCAAATCAGTGTTATTTTTGGTCAATCAGCAAGATAGTCAACAAGCATTTATGACAGCCACTTATCTGTGCACTTTTTTAACTCTATGCTGGGCCGGATGGGAATCAGGAAGAGACCTGGAGCGTCAGAGGAGGGAACAGATCTCTGGCCCTGGCTTGAAAGGTCAGACTGTACTGAACAAGGGCCTTGGAGACAGACACACGTGGTCCTAGTTCTTAATGCCTCTCATTCTCTAAAGCAGCTTCCCATTTTACATGAGGGTTAGGTTCTGAAGTCAGCCCACCAGGAACGAGACAAATTATCTTGGAAATTTCCTTAAATCTTGTAACCTTAAGCCTTTTTTTCTATTGTTGAATTTTTTTAAATGTAGAGCCCCTATCCCAGTAGATCGAATTCGTTATCAATGAGGTCACACACGCAAACACACGCACAAATGGGACGCCATTTTTATGCCCACCAACTTTGAGAACTGCTGAGCTAAAGAAAGGACTAAAAAGGAAGTCGACGTGCAGATGTCGGACTTCTGAATCTTCCTGCCTGTAAGAAACCACCAGATCCCCAGGGCGAAGGGCGGATGGAGAGACTTCTCAAGCATTCCTGCTTGCCTGCAGGGCTTACTCTGTTCTCGTAATAGTAACCTTAACACATGCTAATGGATTTATTTGATGTTTGGGGGATTAAATGAAACAGTGGCTGGCATCTTCCTTGAGGGGTAAGTTAGACAACTAGTGTGTAAGTTGTGTGTGCCCTCGGACACTGCTTCCTGAGTGTGATCTTTGTCAGTGCACTTGACCTCCTTGGGCCTCAGCCCTCTTCTCTGCAGTACAATGACAGAAATGGCTCCTCCTTAACGGGGATGTTCACTCTGCATGGTAATGCAGGAAGAGCTGTTCGCGCACAGGTAACAGGAAATTAAAAAGTAGCAACTGTTGTTATTATGATTACAAACAGTTGCTGTTGGGATGATGATTAGTTTGCACTCTGTGACTTGGGACATGTTACCGGATCTTTCTGTGCTGTTGTCGTCATCTCATCTGTCAAAGGGAGCGTGACCTTTCCCCTCCTACTCTGAACATCTGCAGAAGAGACGGAAAGAGATAAGCAGTCTGAAGAGCACTAAAGACTGTACAAGCAGAAGGCGAAAACAGAGTAATAAAACACAGTACTCAAATTCCAAGGAATCCCAGTTTCAGAGATGTTGTGAACCTAAATATTCTTAAGAACGAGATGTGTGGCTGCGTGGAGATGCTCGTGGGGCCCAGGGATGTCATAGATGGCTGAGCATGGCCCACCCCTGCCCCCAGGAAGCAGCCTGAAGTGCATGTTCTTGGGACGGGGTCACGGATGCCTCGCTGAGGAACACTTGGGCATTTACATTATTCCCAACAAATGCTACCCGAGGAGGAGCCGCACGAAGCAGACGTCTGTGGAGAGGCCTCGAGCCCACGTGGCAAGAAACCTAACTTCATTTTTTTTCCTATGCGTTTTTCCTATGCTGAACGAAATTCTCCTTATGAGCACCTCTGCATTTGGATGACAGAACTTAGAGTCATATCACAGGACCTGGGTCCATTCAGCCTCCTGGAGTTGTGTCCAGCCTTTAGGGGGCTTATGGACAGCCATAGACTTGGAGGTCACATGTGGTCCTCAGATTTGACCTTGTGTCCACGCTGACTGCTGCAGAGATGGTCTGTGGCTGAAAGCCACTGTGGAATTATGGGTTCCTGTCTTGCAAGGCCTCAGGCCCCCTGGCTTAGTTATGGCAGGGCAGTATTTCTAGGTGGTTGGGGAGGCAGCGTTCCTGCACAAGGCATTGGGACAGAAGGTTCTGCTCCTGAATCCCCAAATTCATCTAAAGGACTCATTGACAAGTGCCTCACACCGCTGACCCCACCAGCGGCTAAGGATTCAGCTCAGCAAATAGCTGAGGGAGGGAGGACTCAGAGCCCCTTCTCTAAGGCTCTGGTGTGTGAGTCTGCAGGAAGGCTCCTGCTTCGCTCTCCTGTACCACACCCCTCTCAGCACCCAGGGTTGCTTGCCTTCTGGGCAAAGGGAAATGGGAAATGGGAGTGAGCTGAACCTCTGAGCAGTCGCAGTTTGTTCCCTTGAAGCTACTGTGTTAAATGCCAGGGTGTCTGCTGCTTATGAAATCCCAACCCAAGACTTCAGTTCCCTGCTTCTGCTTTCTGCTCCAGGACCCCTTCTCTGGGGTAAGGGCTGCCTCTGGGGACACATGGCTCAAGAAGGTGCCTGAAGGGGTGCACTGCTCATATTTCAAAGGCATCATGCAGCCACAATGTTTAAAAACATGACCCACTGTCAACGATTCCCGAAGGAGTGGCCGTGACCGTATCGCTGCAGTCTGTATGGCTGGAGGAGGACCAGTGGCTGGCTTCCGTCCATTCATGACAGTGTCAGTAGCCTGCTGAATTTGCCGACTATTCCCTATTGGACCAAGTGATTCTTTGTTTCAGTCGTATCCTATTCTGCTACAGTCTTAAAGGAGGTGAGAAGTAGTTCTTTATGCTTTGTCATTCTTGAGCAGATTTTTCATTATGTAAAAAGCAATTATAATTCAGAGAAAAACAAGTCCATGTGCGAAGTGGTAAAATAATTCTAACATCACTCGAAGGCTCCAGTTGGGGTCTGCAGATTACATCTCTGAGTGCAATGTAAATGCACACGCCCAAGTTTGAGGAGTGCCTCCGAAAAGCGTGCTCTCTCTTTCCAGCCCTCCACGCTCTCTGCCATGCCAAGAACACACATTGGGCAAATGTCCTGCCAGCTCCCTACTTCCAGACCCCTACAGCTCTCCCCTCAGCTGTTTTGGGAGCCTTCAAGTCCCCACCCCATGTCTGACCCTCTCCGATTCGGTCATGTTCATTTTGCAGTCCTTTTGAAAATGCTACACATTACTCCCCTCCTCCCTCCTTTAAAACTCTGTCCCAGACTTACCATTGTTCACTGGCTTCCTGGGTGTATTAATTTCCTAGGGCTGCTGGAACATAGGACCCCAGACAGGGCCACTTAAAGCAACGAGAATGTATCGTCTCACAGTTCCAGAGGCTGGAAGTCCAAAACCGAGTTGTAGGCAGAGCCAGGCTCTCTAGAGTCTCTTGAGGATCGTTTCTTGCCTCTTCAGAGCTTCCGGTCGTGGCCGGCAGCCCTGGGCTTGCAGATGCACCTCTCCAGTTGCAGCCTCGTTCCTCGCAGCCACGGTGTCCTCTGCTGCGTGCCTGTGCCTTCGCATGGTCTCTTCTCCCCGTGTTTGTGTCCAGATGTCCTTCATTCTGTAAGGACACCAGTCATATTGGGTTGGGACCCACCCTAATGACCGCATCTTAACTCATCTGCAAAGACCCTACTTCCAAATAAGGTCACATCCATAGACTCCAGGGTAAGGACTTCAGCCTGTCTTTGAGGGGACACTGTTTGGCCCACAGCTGGGTTTCTTCAGATAAAATCCAGCATTTTATCATCACCTACAAGGACTTGCAAGGCCTGACTCCTCATTAACTTTCAGTCCCCCCTTTTGTCTTTGTCCCTGCATTCCTTTATACCTCAAACTCACGGGCCTTGAATCCCTTTCTTAAATTGTCATGCCTCTTCCTACTTTAGGAGTTTTTGTTGTTGTTGTGGATTTTTTTTTTTGCAAGTAATGTATTCTTCCGGAAGTGTCTTCCTCTCCTGTTCCCTACCACGTGCAGTGCCATCATTGCCCACACCAGCATTAGTCCCTCCGCAAAGCCCACCTTGCGCATCCGGGTGAAGTCTAGTTCCTCGATCGTCTCCGGGAGTCCACCTTCCATGCAGTTCACCATGATTGGCGATCGATTTATGTGTGGTTACTCATTTATTTATGTGTGATTTATTTCTTTATTATTTATGTGGGATTAAATAATGTGTGATTATTTAAATCATATCAATCTCATTTGCATAAGGTAGAGCAAAGGATGTCCAGGCCACAGTAGATGCTTAATAAATAATTATTGCACGAATGAATAAAAGAGTCCGTAAGTACAGAATTAAATCGTGGCATTGTTGGTTAGTCCTAGGAGGCACTCACAGGACTTGTAATACTCGGAGAAATTGCTGGTTTACTGTGATCTTTGGTTCTTAGTGTCTTATCACTTAATTTTGACTGTACGAAGGAGTCTATGAAAGAGTTCCTGTTGTTCATGTTCCCATAACGACTGACAGGCAGTGACTATGCCAACTGGATTTAAGAGCCCTCAAAAAAAAAAAAAAAAAAAGGAGGAAAAGTAGAAGAACAAAAGAGGAAGGAAAGCAAGTGTGTGTGGTGCCAGATTTACCACTCGGGGAAGCATCAGGAGCCACTCTATCTCGTTTTGCGATTATTTAACTCCCGCACGAAAGAGGAGCGCCCACAGCCCTCTGCGGAGTCCGGCATTAATCCTCATTAGTCACCATTCAGTTGGGTGTGCTTCCTCTGCGCCACGTGAGACCTGCAGAGAGCCCTTCCCAAGGAGGATAAATGCGTTATCTCATAGTTCACCTACTCTGGAATACCTAATGGGCTGCACTGGGAGTATATGTTGTTTATCACCGCTTGGAAGGGGCAAGACGGTCCCTATTGAGGGCTGCTAGACCATGAGTGATTTATGGTGCTTTTACCCCCTCAACTGTTGGGGGAGGCGGCCACATGGGTAGAATTCCATCTGTCCCATATGCAGCCCCTTTAATTAATGATTTATCTTATTATCTTCCTTCCTGAAAGGAGGGGGGAAAAAAGGTTTTACTTTTATCGGTTAAACTACCATCCGCCAAACCAGGATCATTATCTAAATGGCAGTGACAAACAGGTTGATGGGGAACATTCTGGGGAAGAAAAACGTAAGGAGAAACAGGTTAGCAAAATCCCTGGCTTCCTGAAGGAAACATTAGTAGGTGTTTCCTAATCCTGCCTAGGGAAAGGTCAGTGCTTTGACACACCACACACCACCCACCACCCACCACCCACCACACACACACACACACACACACACACACACACACACACACACACACACCCTCCCCCCCCCCCCCCCCCCGCTCGAATGTCCGTGGGACAAGAGAGGAAATGCAAAAAGACTCCACAGAATGAGAGAAACCACTCACCCAGTGGCTTCGCAGTTAGATGCTTGAAAAGAGATGACTTCTTATTAACATGCAATTGTCACCGTGTTAATAATGAAATATTGATCTGTTCCTGCTTAATGAAAATCAACTTATTCTAATTTACCCCTGGAAAGAAGAGACCGCTTAGGGGCTCCTTCCAACACCTTTGCATTGTCTGTCTGTGTATTTTTCACAGTTGTACGTACTTATTTTCCTTTCAGTGCCTACATCTGAGAACCAGGGAACAATTAATATCAGGTCAGGCAAATTCTCCTTCTTCCTTCTTTGAATTTCAGTTCTCTGATTTAGCAAGAAAACCTTCATGGAGACCTTATGACATAATGGGCATTGGCAATTTTATGATGAGATGATTATAATCTTCTTCAATAAAAATACTGTTATATTAGAAATGCAAAACCTTGGGAAATCACTAACCCACCTAATCTACAGCTGGATTGATAGCTCTTTCCAGCCAGGTGTGCCCTGCAGTGAGGACAGAGTTCTCTCCACAAGATTCATCAGTCTTAGTTGTGGAAACCACTTTCACCCAGAGAAACTGTCGAACAGCCTATCTTAATTAGCCGCCGATTTCGTGGGTGGTTCTGCTTTATAGTCCCTGTTTTTCCACTCACGTATTTACCTGTGATTTTGAGATTATCTGTGGAGCGATCTCTTTGAGAAATACTGCAATGAGCCGGTGACTGCTACCTTCTGAAAATGTAGCTCATGTTGATTTACCATTTTAAATGTAAATGCTCTTAAGGTCAGGCCTCTGCAGAAAGAGAAATGCACAAGTCAATACCTTGCTCCCTCACACTTGTACTTTTATTACCAAAGGCATGTACCCTGTGGGGTGTGTGCGAGCGTGTGTTTACCGACATGGTGGCTTTCGTTGCTTCTGTGAGGCGCTACTGCAAGCAGGTTCACGTAAACATTTATATAGGTTTCAGAAAACAGTTGTTACTGAGGAAGAACCTCTTTCTATTTACCAAAATTCAGAACAAAGAAACATTGCTACAGCTTCCGGTAATTGACATGTGGGCGTGTTTTTCAAGTCACTGACTGGAAGAAGTGAGTGTCTGAGATTTATTTTTGACAGGACTTAAATTACTGGTAGCCTGACACATTTTTGAACAATTACGAGACACTGAGGTGTTTAAAGTAATGGGTACTGTTTGTTTGAAGGATGGGGAAGTTTGGAAGCCGTTGGAACAAAACAATTTTCCATTTGGTTAGTAAGATGCTCACAGTTACATTTATATTACTAAATAGCACACACATAGTTGACTCCTCAAATGATAGTTTTTGCTGGGAATAAAAGTCATGCTTAAAGAGAAAAAACCCCTCCACTTGACGAATCGGCGAGTCACGGGAATTCTCGGCAGGAAGGGGCCTCTGCTGGCTGTCGGTCTGCTCCCCTCCTGGGCTCCTCCGAGAGTGCCCGAAGTGTGCACAGCTCAGCCCAGCCCAGCGAGCTTTGTCCTGCTTTGTTTCAAACGCCTCACAAACCAGGGCTTAATGCTCATTAATTAGCGGCGATCTTTCAGGAGCTCCTAGAGGCTGTTAAGCCAGCCATCTGAACTCCGGCTGGACGATTAAAATTCGCACTTTGAGAGCTGCTCCTGTCCCCATAAGATGAAGCAACTGCAGCTGCCGTCACTGGCGAAGCAGCGACATCTCAAGTCACCCAAAAAGTCAAAGCCGTCCCGGTTCCGCCCCCTTCTTTCCTGTTAGTGCGTCAGATGAAAATCGGAGATTGCAAGGTTCCCAGTCCTCTCCTTTTGTATTTCCTGTGGCTTTAAAAGGGCACGACTTGGGGGAGGGGCCTCTCTGGCAGACTTACCTGTTCTTGTAATTCTTAAAGGTACAGGTCAGGAAATCCACCACTGACTTTTCTTGATCCAAACCCGGTGACACAGGGTGTTATCACCCCTCCGAGATCTTTTTACCCCTCCTCTGCGTCCAGAGACATCCATGAGCTATGTCCTCTGATGACCCCTAGAGAATTATTTAGTACTGAGTAAACAAAAACAAAAGCAAAAATCCCCTTCACCTTTCTTTTTTTTTTTTTTTATGGGAGACACAAAAAAAGTTTGCATCATCAGAGTCCAGAGCATTTACTCTCAACCTGGGGTGATTTTACCCCCACCCACTACCTCCAGAGGATATGTGGCAATGTCTGGGCACGGTTTCAGGAGTTGCCACTGGTATATAGTGGGTGGGGTCCAGAGATGCTGCTAAATGTTGCAGAGTGCACACAGGAGGGCCCCGTAACATTGAATTGTCCAACCCTACAAATCCATGGTGCCAAGGCTGAGCAACCCTATGGGGAGGAATGAGGTAATGATAGCCCACAAATGTCCTGTGCTTCCGTGTTGCCGGGCTTTACCCCTGACCCACCCACCAAATCTGGAAAGTACCACAAGTGCTAAGTTGGATTGGAGCAGAGGTCATTCTGGAAATCCTTTCTCCTCCATTAGGTTACATTTCCTTAAAGTTACACAGCCCATGTTCCCAGCTTTTTAAAAAAAATGTGGTGTGCACACAGAAGCACAAAGAGCATCCTCAGTACAGACAACAAAATAATAACGATGTAGCAACATTAATTACCACACGGTGCACTTATTCCTTGTCATAACCTGTGAGAGTGACTCTAAGTAATGTCTTACTTCCACCCTATTTCTAAGAACCCATGAACTCCGTAAACTATCATAGATTTTAATGGATATCATGAAAAAATAACTGCTTTGGCTTCATTTTCTTCTTCTCTTCTGGGATGTCAACTTGAAGGATCTGGAAGTTAAGGAATTAAGTATGTCAGACTGAGCTGTTTCCTCTGGCTCACTGAGGGCCAGGCAGGTGAAGTTACCGGAAGGGGAGACAGATCATTAGCCTTGTTGGGGTGGGGAACATACTCATCTGCCTATTTGTCCGTCTGGCCTTTCTTCCATCCGTCCGTCCTTCCAGCTATCTGTGTCCATCCACACGTGTGGATGGAGACACATCTGCAGTGCAGTTCAACCAAGGTTAGAGTCAGTGTTGGGTGCTGGGATATTGGATGACTTTTAAACTGTCTTCTTTATCATTTTCTCTGTTACTTAAACACAGTAAGTATGAATCATTTTAACAATAAAATTAATATTTTTAAAAGGAAGGGAATGATATGGGATGAGCTAATGGATGCTTTTCAACAGTCCAGGAAAACTGTTTTGATAGCTGAAAAGAGTGCTTCCCAACTGCTATTAACTCTTTTCTGCCAAGTTAAAACCAATGGCTCTACTTTTAGTTGAGGGGCTAAGTTGATTGATATAACTTTCCATTCTGATGAAGTGTGCATGTTTAATTATAGTTTTCTACTGACTTCAGTGTTTGTTATTTCTACTATACATTAGCTAAAAGTAGAGGCCATTTATCATAAGGGTTGGTTATAGGATTTCTCTGGGCCATGATTTTGCTACATACTATGGGGCATCCAATGAAACGTGAGATGCTTTTCCAAATTTTAAGGCATCTGCAGTCTGGCTGCACAGACAATAAATGCAGGGGTGGTCTCTGCCTTACCAGTTCCGGGCTTGTACATGACATGTACATAACCGCTTCTCACCTTATACGGCCTTGGTAAAGTCATGGGTCTTTTAAACTCATGGTCAAATGCCACCTCCTCCATGGAACCCTCCTTGACTATTCTTTGTGAAGGTAAATGTTTACTCCTTTGATTGAGAAGTTAAATGTTTCCATTTTTCTCAGAGTGTTTGTTATTGGACTCACTTATGAAAATTATTGCATTGCTGAAAGTATGTCCTTATATATGTGTTCACTCTATTGGACTTAGGGTTTCCACGGGGCAGGGACAGGATTTATTGGTCTGGGTGTCCCCAGGCTTCTCACAGGGCCTCAGTGTCTCACCAGGAAATGAGCTGGCCAGAATACAGGTCCGAAGGAGATGGGTGCCTTATGAAGTGTCAAAATCAGAGATTTGTGTAAAAGGCGAAGAGAAGACTGCTTTTTGTAAAGTCTCGTTAGAAAGTTCAAAGAGACACAGACTAAACAGGCAGATAAAACTTGGGGGGAAAAAAGAACATAGAGAATAGCGATTACTATTTCTGAGTCTCAAGAACTTTATAATATAAAGGAACGTTCAGATTTGGGAAAGGCTTCATGGAATATGGAAATCAGTCATTTTGTAAATAAAAAATTAGAGTGCGTCTACTCTGTACCAGGGAGGGCGCCTCACTTCTTTATCATCAGAGGTAGGTGGGATGGGTCCCATTTTATAGATGAAGCAATCGAGGCAAAGGGAAGCGAAAGACGGGTCTGAAGTCACACGGCTCATCGGTCAGAGCCCCGATCCCCCCAAGGTACTTGTCCCTGAAGTCCAGCATTCTTCCCACGCAGCCCCAGCTGTTTCATGTCCTCGTGTGCTGCTGACGTTTCCTCCATGTGGAAAGCTTTGAACAAGCTCCAGTCACATTTTGAAATTTCATGACAAAAAATTGAATGTCATCCAAAAGCCTAGTTCAGGATTTAAACATCCCTGTCAATCCTGGCTGTCGTCGCCAGGAGATTTTTATCCCAACAATAGATCACTGTGATGTGCTTGGCCTGAAGGGCCCTGGGCTGTTATAATGAGTAAGATCTGAATCTATTGAGTAATGCAAATAAATAAAAAAGAGACAGGTAGTCTCAGACTTTTCCATTATTGCCTTTTTTTTTTTTTTGCTGTCAGGCTCATGGACGGCTCCAAGCAAAACATCTCCCTTTTTACCACCTTAATAATCTGTGCAATGGGAGTGAGAGAGCTTGGGTTTTCACGGAGCTGATACTTTAATCATTTCAGTGCTTACCGTTTACAGCATATGCGTGACTAGAGTGGAAATAGGAAAATACAAAGGGAATTTGCAGCCAGATTGTGAAAGTGTCACGTGCCAAGTTAACGAAAAGAGCCACGGACGACAATTCAGGGATGCTAGTGTCTGGCTCTAAACAACCGTGGGTAGACGGGGAGAGGGGGCGGAGCAAGTGCGAAGGCCCTTGGTGGGAATGAGTTTGGACTAGAAGCAGGAAGCAGGCCAGATGTGGCTGCTGAGAATTAAGCAAGTCACTGGAGCCTGGTAAGAGACGAGAATAAAAATGAAGACAGAGCAGGGTGGCCGTCTGTCCCAGGTGGCCAGGCGACTGAGATGGTGGTTGGGTCGTGGGACTTTCCGTTTTGAAGTGAGGAGAGTCGTGGGCACACAGGGGCCAGTTAGTCGCCCTAGGCAAGAGCCAGGTTCCACCAGGCGAGGTGGGCCCTGGGAAGGAGTTGGGAGGTTCTTTTTGTGGACTGGGGCAGCATGGGTGTGTTTCAAGCAGGCAAATCCTTGAGGCTGTTCTGCATGGAGACTAATACTGATTCTGTGGTCCGTGGCGAGTCATCTAACCCCTCTTGACCTTCGTTTCCTTGTTTGTAGCAAGAGATGGTTACACCAGAGGAAAGTCAAGGTTCTTTTAAACTCCGAGACCCTCGAACTTGTTCCACTCTGCTCTTCAGGCAGGAAGGAGCCGTCAGGGAGTCCTGAGCGGAGGAATAACATGATGAGTTGTTTGTTTTAAGGAAGATCAGTCTGGCAGTAGTTCACCATACTGACTGCTGCGAGCAGAGATCCAAAGAATCCCCTTGAGCTATTGCAATAATCTAGTCAAGGGATGATGAGAACCTGGACTGGGGTGAGAGCAGAAGGGCGTGGGGGGGAGGGCAGGAAGGGAGGATGGAGTGATATTAACAAGAAAATTGCAGGGCTTGGTGGCTCACTGTCCATGGCTGATTTGGGAGCTGCCAAAGTATTCCATTCATTCATCATTTTTTTTTCATTCAGCTTATTGAGTGCATGTACATGTTCCAGGCACTGGGGGTGGGAAGATGATCTTGTCCTTGACTTCATGGAGCTCACAGTCTAGTGGAGAATGCCAACATCAGACTGACTACTTCAGTTGTGCTTAGTGCTATGAAAAAAAAATGTGCTGGACACTATCCAAGTGATGGACAGAGGGACCTAACCCAGACTGGAAATCAAGGAAGACTTACTAAGACGAGTAAGGTTAAAGCTCGCAACTAAAAAAATGAACGATGAGTTAGGTTGTTGGTAGGGGTGGGGGAGACCAGGCAGGAGCAGGCTGTGGAAGGAAACATTTTAGACTCGGGGACAGTATTTGCAAAGGACATGAAGCAGGAAAAGGTGGGCACATTTCAATGGAAAAGCCCTGTGTGGTTGAGGACTAGACAGAGGACCCTAAAAAGTTGCAAAGGGTCAAAGTGTAAAAGGGAATCGTAGACACAAAACCCATGGGAAGTCATTAGAAATTAACAGGACCCTTAGTGCCATTTCTGAGTTTGGAATAATTGTGTCAAGGAGAATAGTGGTACTCCTAAGAGACCTGGGGCTTAGAGGTAAATGGATGGGTAAATTTTAGTGGAAAGGTGGGAGATGGGACAGGAAGTATGTGACCAAGTGGAAGTAGTCCCCTGGGTATTAAAGATACAGGACTGTGAGCTTGGCAGAAAGATCAATGGCACAGGTAACGCCATGGGGACCAGTGCTACAGTTGAAGCTGGGAGAATGAATTAGTCCTTCAAGAAGAGGAATTGAGAGAGGAGAAAGGTTGGCAAGGGCAGAGCTTTGGGGCCCGTCCCTGTGTAAGGACTGATCTGGGATGACCCAGAGGTGGAACACCGAGTCAGAAGGAAGACTCAGAGGTCTAGGCACAGGGAAGCCAAGAATGAGTCACTAAAAAGTGGTGGTGGAGCCATCAAATGCAGCAGGAAGGTCAAAGAAAAACAAAGCCTGACAAGAAAGCCAGTGAGTGTGACAATTAATAAATCATTTGTTATCTCTGAAAAGGAGGCTAGTGACTAATGTTTGGATTACATCACCTTGGACAAAATTAATAACAAATTTCCTGATACTCACTTGCAAAAATGCAATGGAATTTGGCTGCTCACTCTCCCTGTCTTTTCTGAAGTTTCTGAAATTTGCAAACATTCTAATCTCCTCTGAGTACTGCAGCAGAAAATTGGAATGTGCTCTGTGTACAATGTGGGTGAGTTTCTGTTACCCAGCCCCCTCACCTGCTAGACCTTGGGAATGCCAGCCTCTCCGACTTACTCGATGCAGTCAGAGTCTCCATAACCGACTGCTTCTGAGAGGCCAGCCAGTGCAGAGGTGGGGGGGTTGGGGAGCCTTATATCAATTACAAATTCAACTTCAGACCACAAAATCTGTGTGCTCAGGTTTACAAAGAGACACTTCTGTAAACCAAAGAGCCAAACCTCACATCTGAACACACGTGAGAGAAGAGTTTGGTGATTAGGGATACTACTCCAAGCAGGGACTCAACTGCGGATGTGAGAGTTCCAGTTCCGTTGCCTCTCTTCCTCTGAATGAGTCGCTGGGCATTTTTTTTATAACTTTGCATTTCAAATGGTGTTCATTGTGAGACATTTGCCAAGTCCGAGAAACTATCATGTTTGTGACACATAGTAGGTACTCACCAACTCTTTCTTGAATGCATGAATGAATGAAAAGAAATGAAACAGTACAAAATAAAACGAATAGAGGGAATTTGTCATATTTGGGATTTTGTAGGCCATGTTAATAGTATTATAGTAGGTCTTTGAGCATTGGGGAGTTACAGGGTTTTAATCAGGGCATCGCATAAACAAATCATCTTTTAAAAAACATTGCCCCGGCTGCATAGGGCCAGATGAATCGACGTAGATTGAGGATGGATCCAGAGATGCCGATGAGGAAGGTGAGGGAAATGGTAGCTAACGGCAATGGAGGTGGACAGAGGTGAGGTGAGTGAGATACACCTAGGGGGTAAAATCACTAGAACTTGAATGTTTGTTGAACCTAGTGGAGGATGGGGAATGAGACAGGGGGTGGGGGGGACTGTGAAGTGTGAGATAATTGTGCGACATTAGAGATGGAGAATGCCATTGAGTGCTAATCGAGATCGCAGCTTTATGCTTGGACGTGTCAGCTTGCAAGTCCTAAGAAACCATGTAATGAGTGCCACAGCAGTGGAGGAGCAAATCCGGAGAGCGAGTGTAAAAGGAGAAGGCACCAAGCCCTGAGGGAGGCCAGTATTTAAGAACCCACGGAAAGACACAGCGTGAGCGCCTTCAGAGAGGCTGGAAGAAAATCAAGGTAGGGCGATTTCAAGATAGGAGGCAAAGAGAAGAGCGTGTTCGAGAGGCAGTAAAGAGGCCAACTCTGCCAACAGGCCGGTTAGGTGCAAGGTGACAAGGCGCCCCCTGGACTTGGCAGCGTGGGACCCTGGGCGAAGTTCATGAAGGCATTCTCAGGAGAGTAAGGGGAGGCGCCAGGTCCGGCTGGTTGAGAGGAAGTGCGGCCATCTCACGTGGTTTGCCAGACAGTAATGCTTACTGTTTCAGGCCTCTAAGTGCATCGGTGACAGGACAGTGCTGTGTATCAGGGACGCAAAAAGGGAAACTCAGGGATGCAGAGTCTCCAGGTCGTTAGATACCAGGTTCGGTCTATGCCAGGCAGTGTTGCAGCAGCTGGGTGATGTGCCGAGATGCCTAACAATGTGACTGTCAGCTGGGCCCATGCCAGCAAGAAAGTGACGTTAGTAAAAATCACCACCACCGGAGTGGCGACTTTGTGCCTTATACTGTGTGAGCCACCTAATTTCCTGTATCTCATGTAAGTCTCACAAGAGCATCAGGAGATGGTCTTACTCACCCCTGCTCACAGGAGGGGGTCCTGAGGCCTGCTGAGGCTAAATCAGGAGCCCCAGGACGGAGCCCTAAGAGCGGCCAGGATTCTGAGGGCCTGATGCCCCGGCCCAGGTCTTCCGGTTGTGGCTGCCCAGTGAAAACCTGGTGTGTCTCCTACAATGGAAATCTGACCAAATTCCCAAACTTGTTCAGCTTACCTCACTTGCTAAGAAGCATCAAGACTTGAAAAGCCACTCCAATGATTTGAATCTTAGATGAGCTCATATACCCAGAGCTCTCAGAGTACCGGGCGCACAGAGAGCCCGTGTAGGTGTTCCTGTTGCTTGCTAACGGGCTCT
Organism: Desmodus rotundus; assembly: GCF_022682495.2. Lineage (NCBI taxonomy): Eukaryota > Metazoa > Chordata > Mammalia > Chiroptera > Phyllostomidae > Desmodus > Desmodus rotundus. Next base: position 99,835,147 of record NC_071392.1, on the reverse strand, counting down.
GGAGAGGAATTGGTCTCCCTGTCTCCAGGGCTAGTCACACACTGCGAACAGTAACACCAACTTCCCCTGCAAGGGCAGCTAAATCCTCGCTTTGTACAGAGTGGTTTTCAATTTCTACTTAAGGAAAAGGACGGTGTTTCCTGGCTTTGTTCTTAAACTCATTACAGGAAGTGATATTGTTGTAGGCAAGGACAAAGGTACAATGTGGAAACATTTAACCAGTGCATGGAGTCATCTGTTGACACTGCAGGAGACGCGTTAGAGCAGCCAAGTGAGAGCAGCGACGTTCAACCTCTTCCTTCTCGCGGCACGTGGAGACTAATCGTTAATATTCCGGGGCACACCAAAAAGATGTATTTTTTGCCAATCTGACAAAAAATAAATATAATTTTGACTCAGTCATACCAGACAGCTATAGTTGTGTTGCCTGTTGTCATTTGTTTTGGGGGTTTTTTTTAGAATCCAGGGGGAAAGAAGTCAGTGCCCCTGACTAAATAGTCAGGTATTGCATGTTTTAAAAATTCTCGTGGCACAGCAGTTAAAAATTGCTGCTTTAGAGTTGTACCATTTTTGCGGATCTAGAGCAGCAAAAACATCAGCAACCTCTCTAAATCCCCCCACTGTGAGTTTGGGGTTGACTCTCACCCCAGGTGAATCAAGGTAGCCATGGAAATCAAGGGACGATGACGCTTCTTGAGTACCTACTGTGTGCTTGCCAACATTAGTTTACTCTTTAGAATTCCATTCCTTCTGCTGCAGCACTTCTTTTGAAAATAGGAATTTGTTTCGATCTTGATACATGTTGCACAAATGCAGGCTTTGCATTTGTGTCTCTCTGACTTCATCTGAGGGAAGCAAATACCAGGTGAACGCAGGAAATGGCACCCAGATGAACTGTGTAGAGACACACAAAGACAAACGTGCCTCAGACACCTGCCAGCTGCCTCAGTTCACCAGGTGCATTCCGAGCCACGCCCATCCATGTCCCGGGGAAAAGCCCTCTCCTGGAGGTCAGATAACCCTCCCCCATCACTCCACAGTAACCCACAGCTTCAACCCTGCTGGCACCCACTTGCAAAAATCTCTTTCAAGGTAAAGTGCTGCATTTATCACAGATACTGTTTATGTCTTTTGAACGCTTTACTGTGTGTAAAGCAGTGCTACTGTTTTTATGAGGTGCCTCTTTTTTTATTTTTTGTTACTTATATAAGTACTGTGCTCCTAAGTCCATTTTTCCCATTAGCTGTGTGGTTTTTATTGTGCGATTTGAAAGAGCATGGATCCCTTTAGAAACACACACAGGCCTTAGAGCAGAGCAGACTTTCAATAACAATGGAGCAGATACTGTTGTTCTTATTCCCTGTCCACAAACAGGACAATAAGCTCAGAGAAGATGGGAGTAATTTGGCCAAGGTCACCCAAACCAGCTTTATCATGATGGGAATAAAACTTTTCCAGAAAGACCTTAATTCAGGATGATCACACAAGTATTTGAATTGCCTGTGTATTTTTAACACCAAGTAGGTGATCTCCTTTGTACAGACTAACTACGTCCCGTTCTGCTCACACGTTAATAAATTTTTCTCATTTGTGAGAGTTACTGAATAGAGCGAGCGAATTGTTTTACCCAGTAGGTGGTGGAGCCGTAATGAAGAAGCCTCATGATTAAGTGGGGTTGGAGCCTCTTATCTTTCTCACTGAGTGGGAGGCACCATTAGTAGTAAAAGTAATTACCTGTGTAGAGCAGGCTGAGTGCATCAGGCACCTACATGCCTCCGATAGTCATCTCAATTTTAGAGCTTCTTAAGAGATCTTCATTTGATGTTAATTTTACCTTTTTAGCAAAAGTACATTATTTTTGGAAAACATTGTGTAGGCTGGACTACCTAATATTTTAAACCTCTAAAGGTCTTCCTGTGCCTGGATTATTCCCTCATAAATGGCCTTTCCCCAAAAATGGCAGCTCCAAAGAGTGTGCTGGACAAAGGTGGAAATGATAAGCCATCTAAATGTTAAAGAATCTATTTGGAGAGAGTTGATTTTATTGGGGGAGGACACCTGTGCTTTCATCTGTGCAACCACAAAGCCCATTATGTGAAACTGCTGGGTACTTAAAGCAGTAATTCCTAAGAGATTGTTCGTGCCAGATCCTGTTAAATGTTGTATTGGATAGTTCCACTAAACTTCAAATTCTCCTCTGATAGGAATACTAGAAGCACGGTGTTCTTGAATAGGTTGAGGCGGAGCCAGAGATTTGGCACTTGGCGGTGAAATTCAGGGGGGAAAAAATGCTCAGCCAAGGGGTTCCAGAGACCAGAATATTCTCCCCACTCTTCCGGCTGGCCAAGGGAAGGCCACAACCCACTCGCTCACCTTCCGTCTGTGAAAGGAACACGTCAAACAGGTTCCCCATCAAAGTCCCAACGACTCTGCAGTAGACAGCCGGACTTTTTACTCAGTTTGCATTCACAGAGAGGAACCTGTGTGGTAGACTTGTCACTGAGTGGACACCATGCCTTCGTGTCTGTCAGCTTCCCCCTAAAGGTGTACACCAACTTCATTTTCACTTGAGTAGTCCCAAAACGCCACGTTCCCTATAGACAGCCCTCGACTTACCATGGTTGGATGTAGTTTTTCAACTTTACGATGGTGTGAAAGGGATACTCATAATAGATTCCCTGAGATATTCAACACTTTATTATAAAATAGGCTTTGTGTTGGATGGCGTTGCCCAACTGCAGGCTAATGTGGGCATTCTGAGCACGGTTAAGGATGGCTAGGCTAAGCTGTGATGTTTGGTAGGTTAGGTGTATTACATACATTTTCAGCTCGGGACATTTTCAACTTGTGATGGGTTTATTGGGACATAACCCAATCATATGGGGAGAAATATCTGCATTTGTAAGCCCGGAGTGTGTTATTCAGCCTTGTAAGTAGTCTCCAAATTAATATGCCTGCAAAAAAATTATTCTGCAGCCTCAGATTTGGTTTGGCCCATATGAGGAAGGCTGGTGGCCTCTTCTTCACCACATCCACTTTCTTTTTGTTGCTGCCCACATCACAAAGCCAAAAGGTAACCGTCAGATGCGATCAGGCTACTCGAGGAAAAGCTCAAACAGGTTTCCAGGTCAGACAGACAGCTGTCCCTGTCACTTTTACCAGTTGTGAGACATCAGGCAAATGACTCAACTGATGGAAGAGTCAGCTTCCTCATCCGTAAATCAGACGCCACAACAGGGCTAGCTTCGTAGGGTTGTGACGAAGACTAACATTGAATGAGAGAGTCTGCGGTCCTGTTTCTTTCTATTACTGGAAGAAATCATTTAAAAGCCTCCAGTTCTCAGAGTTATCTTTAAGGAGAATAGGGTGTAGCTTTAATGTCTTTTGTTTTTACAACTTTTCTTACCATTCTACTTGAATTGTTTAACCATAAGCATTTATTGCCCTTTTTCTTTATACTTTTCTGTTTAATGTCTTTTGATGTACCTCAGGTGAAATCATAGGCTTTCTTTCTTATTATTTTGTTCTTTAGACTTCTCTGATTTAAAAAAAAAACTAATAAAATATTATTAAAAATTAAGTAAGATAATATAGGTAAGGTGTTTTTCATAATGCCTGCCACAGAATAAACATTAATCAAATGTATCATAAGTAATAATTTCACCTCCACAACAATGAAAATCTTATAATTCAGGAAGAGCAAAGAATGGTGGGGTGCACAGCAGTTACTCTAAAGGTGTTTATTTCTGTCATTCTGGTTAGTTTCAGGCCTTGGAATCATGAACAAGTGTTTATATATTGGTTAGAGTACTTTATGACGAATTGCAAAGACTCTTAAAATCATTTTTGTGCTGGAATTGTAGTAAAGAGTCTTTAAAGCAGTTTGGACATTCAAGTGAATTAGTTTTTTTTCTTCTCCACTAATATTTTCCTTATTATTCACTAGTTGTGTTGAGATGCAATTTAAGAATACAGGTCTGTTCAGAAAGTATCCAACCATGTAAAATGAAAAATAGACACATTTATTGAAGATGATACAAGGTACCAGGGATATTGTACACAGGACAATGACGCCTCATTCCCCTTCAAAGTAGACATCTTGGGACCTCACACAGTTCTCCCAGTCACCATCAGCTGGCCCATCGCATTTTCCTGAATCTCATTGATGGTCTGAAATCTCTTCCCTTTCAAAGGTGATTTTAGTTTGGGGAAAAGCCAGAAATTGCAGGGCCCCAAATTTGAGGTTGTAGGGGGGCTGAGTCACCTGGGTGATTTGATGTTTCACCAAAAAGCTCTGCATGAGATGTGATACATGAGTGGGCGCATCGTCGTGATGAAGCTGCCAATCACCAGCTGCCCATAGCTGTGGCCTTCTGAGTCATCCAGATAGTTTCCATGGGGGAGTGTTCAAGCTTAACACAAAATTTGATGCAGATTCGTTGCTCTGCTCACTCAGTCATCTTGAATGTGACAGCCACACAGAACATATGCTCGTTCAAGGGTGTCTACTGCCCCCCACTGACTAGTACAGTGAAGTCGTCATTGTTCACGCCTGCACATTCCAGTCTGCTCTCCTTGGCTGCCAGGTTATATTGTTGTCACGCGAACCACTCTCGTTATGTTAACAATGGCTGGACTTTCTCCGGACAGAGCTCATATATCATTAGCTAAAAAGTGAATGGTGCTGTTGTCCACACAGAGAACACCTTTGCTGACTAAACCTCTACCTGTCTGGTTAGGGAAGTGCCTGCCTCCTGACTGTAGGTGAGCATTTCTGAGCAAGCCTAACTCTTCATTTCATGCTTGAATTTTTATTTTATTGATCTCCTCTTAGTTTTCATTCCCTCATTCTGTTGTCTAACTCCCTTCCTTCATCGAGTGAGCATCTATTCTCTATTTTAAACTCACAAGTCGGACTCTGCTCGTACTGTTCTTCAGCAAGCGCCTTTGGTCAAGACAAAAAGCAGGGCTTGAACTTACATTTAGCTTTTGCTAAAGCAATTTATTGAGAAAGGAAATGGCTGGGTTTTCCTGCTATAAACACTAAGTACCATTTACTAGACTTTTAGACCTAAGGAAAGCTGTGACAGCCCTCTGGGTCTCGGTTTGCTTCCCTTTAAGATGGGGTAATAATGCCTACTTTATTATATGTCTGAAGAAGTTAGCCCTGTGGCGGATCACAGTGGGTCTGCCACCATCAGTTACAACTCCCACTTGTCTCAGAGAAGTGTGACGTGGACTGCCGGCGGAGAATGTGGGGGACATGGGTCCAGGAGTGAACGGACAGTGGCAGTGCCTTGGTCTCTGAAGTTGGGCAAACTTGCGTGTCCAGTGCTGGCATTTACTCTACGGGCCAGACCCCATGCCGGGAACTTTGTGCATGTTACAGATTAGTTGTGACTCTTTTGTTCCCATTTTGCAGATGAGGGAATGAGGACACCTGAAAGAGGGCACAGGCTTCCCCAGGGTAAGTGGCAAAGCTCAGATTTAAACCCATGTGGCCCAGAGCTCATGCTCTTAATCACTATGTCCCCCAGGTTCAGGGGCAGAAAGGTTAATTAGCTACCAAGTCATGTAAAGTTAGGGCTCCTTAAATTCTCCCTGAATAGCCCAAGTGATTCCCAGTGTGAGAGTGGACCAGCCTTGGTCAGGATTCAGGTACCCTTGCTATAGGCCTTGAACCAGAGTCCACGCAGACCTTCATGAGGGCCTGTGAGCGTTCTCTGGCTAAAATGAGCCTGGCCGGGGTACCGCCAAAGGCCTTGGGTCATTTTGCATGTGGTCTAGGCATGAGTCTTGGTCAGTCTGAGCCACTATAACAAATAACCATGAACAGATTGGCTTATCAACAGCAGGCATTTATTTCTCTTAGTTTTGGAGGCTGCAAGTCCAAGGTCATGGTGCTGTCATGGTCAGGTCCTGGTGAAAGCTCTCTTCTGGGTTGCAGAGGGCAACTTATCCTACTTCACGTGGTGGAGAGAGTGTGAGCTGGGCCCTGTGGCCTTTCTCATAGGGCACCAACGTCACCACTAGGGCTCCACCCTCCCTTTAGTGTGCATTAACTAAAACTCACGTTGGAAATGTCTACACTTCACACAGTTCTGTGGTCGTGAAATGTCGGGCAAAGGGAGGGGCGCCTGCTTTAGTGCTGACTTTATATCAGTCCTTTTCCCAGAAGGGGCGGGTATAGCAGTGAACCAAATAATGAAACATCCCTGCCTAAGTATATTCACTTGGAGTCAGGGAGAGAAAGGAAAGATAAGTATGTAAGATATACGGTATGTTAGGTGGTGGATGCTAAGGAGCAAGCAAAGCAGGAAGATGGTAGAGGAAGAGTTGGGGGTCAGGGAGGAGGGTCAGTGCTGGCGAGGGTGGCCAGGGAAGACTGCTACAAACGGGACCTCCTGAGTGTACACAAAGAGAGGAGACAAACCACGTGGGTGTCGGTAGGGCTCGGACTCGTGACAGCTGATCCTCCCATGGGCTAAGCCTCATGTCCTTTTCTGAGAAATAGCTTCACATGAGTGGAGAGAAGAACTGAGCTCAGTTGGAAAAGGGAGGTTCTGCCCAGGGTCAGATGTTCTTCCGAGTCAACAAGTGGCGACTCTAAGGGACATTTCCAAGGGAATGTCCACCTCCCAAGGCCACACCTGCACATGTGCTTTTGAGCGTAGAGTTTCCTAAACACAGAGAACTGCTTACAAAGTCCCTGCACAGTCTCTCCAGCCAGCTACGAATTACACACCCCGACCTGAATTACCGGTGCTTTTGTCCGACATGTGGCCGCCGGATCTTCACCTTCTTGAGGCGAGCCCTCGATCTCCAGCTATTGACAAACTTTTTAAAGATTGTAGATTGAAGTTTTAATTACAGCATCGGTACCCCTCCCTCTACTGAGTGTGTAAGCTGATCCATCATGGGCTTCTGACTTGTGTCCCTTATAAAAGAAGGTTCTGGAACTGATACTTCCAAGTACTTACAGCGCTCAATAAAGCTTTTGGGGAGAACTTTCTCTTTTTTGTTTTCTCATGCATATTTTAACGTTTTGGCCATCTATTCAGAGAAAAAAAAAGCCAGTATATTGATTTGATGATTGGCAGGGAGCTAAAAGGTGGTAACACATTGTCATAGGATTGGCTGCTTACCTTCTGGCAAGATTTACCTTAGGGAAGGTGAGTCTCTTGGCTTGGCTGTTTTGATAATAGGCCACCTCGGTAATTTTTGGACTAAAGCTCCAGGGAAAGGAACAAAATACCTTTCTTTCCCAGGCCTTTCTCAAGCTGCTTTCTCTGTTTGGCTTTACCTTGTAAAGTTCACTTAGGCTCCGTCCCCTCTTGGAAGCATCCAGGACCCCATCTGGTCCAGTAAATCCGGCCCCTTAACTTTTGTCTCATAATATCAAGGACGTGGTTCTGCCAGAGGCCTCATCGTCCATTACCGTCCCTTCGTTCTCTTAGGTGTTGCCTGCTGGACCGGGGGCTTTGCCAGGGCAGGTGCTGGGGCTTACTCTGACTCATTTCATTTTTGAATTATTTTTTTAATGATTTTTTATTGTATTTTTTTCCCCTTACCATTCATCTCCCCCATCCCCTCTTCTACCTCCACCCACTCCCCTCCCCACTACTCACTTTGATTAAGTTGAAGTCTGCATTGGAAACTATGTGTCAGGCACTGCTCTGGGAGTTCAGCAGGGAACGGACAAGCACGCCTCTGCCCTCGTGGCGTTTCCAGTCTCTGGGGGTGGACAGACGGTCGTCAGCACAGCAGAAACCACAGCGACTAATTCTGTCGCGCTCTCTGATGGAAATATCCGAGGACCCTGTTCGCGTCTGTCCTTATAGAGCACTAGCAGTGACTTGGCGGTGAATGAGTGTTTGATTCGAATCGAACTGAGGATTCCAACTTTAACCCTTCATCCCACTGCTGTGAACTCTCCACGGGTCTTAAATGTCAAGTTGTAGGTGCCTTTGTTCTACAGAATTGACAATTTTGCCCCCAATGTACAAATGAATAACTGAATACATTTTTTAAAGATTTCTATCTAAATGGAGATTTTACAGCTTTCAGAAATCTTTGAAACCTTCCCTTTGCCCCATGTGAATTCCGCTATAGATTGAGCTGTGGCGTTTTTTCAATGTCTGATTAATGCCCAGCAACAACGTAGCTTCCATAGTTAATTGAAGACCCTAGCAGAGGTAGAGTGTGTTCTGGAATTGCCGAGGCCTGTGGGGTCCCCCCAGATCACCCCAAAGCGACTCAGAGACTCTCTCCCCCTGCAGCTCACCTAGGTCAGAGTCTCCAGCTCTGTTTGGGAAACGCGGCTCTTCAGCTTCCAGGTTTCCTGGGAGCCCTGAGTTCCCAGGACAGCGGTTAGGTGGCTCTGCATCCTCACCTGACTGGGGAGAGGGCTCTGCGACCACATGTTACAGCATCAGCTCCGTGCCTCCTGGCAAGAGCAGCATGAAGCTTCCTATAGCTCATTCAGCCTCCTCCTCCTGCCCCTGGCACTCAGCAATCCACTCCACTCCTCGGAGATACCTTTTTAAATCTCCCCATTATGTTCAACAGCGTGTCAGCTGAGAGTTCAGGCTTACAAGATCGTGTCCAATGGGCCAAAGTGTCTAAAATAAATGTTAGCTCATAAAACATACGTGGCACCTCTACGGGACCCAAGTGAAGCCCACACAGAGAAAAAGCCACATTAAGTGAGCTTGTTTAACCCTGCAGTAACGGGTATACGGATGGGATTGTTTTTTTTAGTAGAGTTCTTTAACTTCCAGGCAGGCAAATAAGTTGAAAATGAATATACGTTTTATACCGTAATGGGAAGCAATGCATCTGGGCTTTTCCCGGGTTTGCAAAGCCAGTCTTCATAAATCCATTCATTTATTCACCAAATCCTTATGGAACCTCCGTTATGTGCCAGGTAAGGTGCTTGGCACTGAGGATGATTCTTTTTTGACATTTTAAATATAAGCCTTGCGTTATATTTAAAGAAACATTAAAAATAATTTTTTTGTACAAATTATATCAAATACTTAAAACGTAATTTGGGAATGTTAAGCATCACCGGGATCCAGAATAACCGCGCCCGCAGGATGCAGACCGCTGCTCGCCAGTGTGGAGCTTACTTGGATCTGGCATCTTGTGTAAGCTTTCCCCTTCATTCTTCCTCAAATTCAGTGGCTGTTATTCAGCTTTATATGGTTAACCAAGTCTTCTATGGAATAGCCCAGGTAACTTTTTCACGTGCAAATAATAACAGGCAGATTATAAAAACAAATTATACCGAAGGGCCTGGCTCAAAGGCAGTCCCCGTACAGACTTCGGAAAGCGCACACACACGCAATGGAATACAGACATCGTTGCGTTCGCCTACAGTGACGTTACAGAGCAAACCGCAGGTTTGAAAATGTCGTTATTGTGTCCGAAATGAAAAGTATGTATCTTTTAAAGAAATGTCCTTGAAGGCACAGGGGAGTGGCATGTGCCTGCATTGAGTGGCCAGGAGAGCTTTGCCCTTGAGGAGCCACCAGCCGGGGTGGGGACAGTGATGCCAGCCGTGTAAGCAAGTACGTAGCTTCTCAGACGGGAATGGAAGCTACGAAGAGAGCCTGCCCTGTCGTGGGTACAGGGCCATCTGGGAACTCTGATGCGGTGACGTTTCAGATGAGTCCCAAAGCCTGAGAAGGGCTGTCCAGATAAGGACCAAAGAAAGAACCTTCGAGCAATGGGGACAGCAAGTGCACTGACCCCGTGGAGGAAGGTGTGGGGAACTCAGGAGCCCAGAGGCCACCCCATCTAGGTTACGGGGTGGGGTGCGAGGAGGCGGGGTGAGGCCATCGAGAGCAGGTGTGCAGGTGTTTGAAGGCCGTGGCACGGGGAGGAGTTCCTTCCGACAGAAAGGCTCTCAGCAGCGGGGCGCGGCCGTGTACCCCGGCTGGGATGGAATACACGACACCTCTCAGGTGCCCCTCTTTCCCTACCAGCCGAACTGCCTGAGAGCAGCCTGCTTCCGGGGGAGCCAAGCCCACAAGCACAGGTGCACATGAGGTGGCTTCCTCAGCATCTTAAGATAACTGGCGGCAATTATTTTGCCTTGGATTTGCAGAATAAACAAAGGCTTTGTCGAGCGAGCCTCGGGCTGCGGTAATAAGTCACTAATGCTGTGTTTGCACACTCCGCCGCCACGCAGCGTGGACTCCCGCAGCGGCGTCACCCCACCCTCTGTTTGCTGGTTTGTTTGAAACGTGTCGTGTTTTCATAGAACAAAACACACGTACACACTTGATCCTACTTAATATTTAATGCAAATGAAATGCTTACCATATCAAATAAAATGTTTACATGTGTGAAGTTTTATATTCCCTTAGGAGAGTATTTTGGAAGGTATGGGAATCCCTGAGAGAACACAGTGGCATTTGAAATGGTACACAGATAAACTTCTTAACAATTTAATTCTAATGTATTTATTTTAATGCGTAATGTTCATACAAAATGAGGGCTGAAGCAAACCGGCAATTTCGTAGCTATTATCGGTGGATTTTCACTGTCAGTCCTGATGTAAAACCTACCACTCAGATACATTTATTTAAGAAGCAAGTTGATTTAAAGGAAGAACAATGGTGCAGGAGGTGCTCATATAATGGCAACATTGATTAGGGACACGCCGATTCGCTGAGCCTTGCAAGACACAGTCCCCTGAAAGGAATCTTGTCATCGCCAGCTGTCTCTCTGAAGTTCACATCCCCTCTCAGTTTATCTGGCGTGGAATGCCGGACAAGCTGAAAGCAAAGCCGCACATTTAAGTGGCTTTGTTTAAAAGGTAGCTTAAACCATTTTTTAAAAATTGGCCCAGTACTTACGTCATCTGTTTATATTCTGCTTATTCTCATTAAATACTGCAGTAGAATTATATCTTATGTGCAAAGCCATCACATTCATTGGAAGATCCATCCGTTCCCTTAACTTGGATTTTTGAAAAAAACAAAAACATCACGACTTCCTTCAGGAGGAAATGAAGCCTCGTTGCTGGAAACACAGTGTTTCTACCTGCTGTGGGTGAAGCACTTGGCTAGACCAGAGGGAGCTCAGAGGGCCCGAGGGTGTGCTAAGCACCGCGCTTCTGCTGGTTCACCGAGGGAGGGCCCCTAGACACGTCAGCTCCAGCTCTGTACAGAGGACCATCGTAGAAGCGGAAGCCAGCCTAGCTACCGTGTCACATCCATTCTGTTGATGTGTAAACTGAGTAAGTGCCGACTGAAGCTTCGGCCATGATTCAAAGCCAGGAGGCACCCCCACCTCTGCCCCATCTAACAGACGGCGGTGCGTCTGTCAACCTGAGTCTTTCTGGGTCCATCGCTGATCTGATCTGTCTGATGGAGCAGGCATGTGGGGCCGCTGGTCTGTTTCCCCCCAGGACAGCCTGACAGACAAGGCGTCACCAGGGGAACAGACGGAGCTGTAGGAGAAGGGCCAGATATCCCCTTGGATGGTGCTGGCTGTCACGTGCTAGTTGTCACTTCCTCCTGAAACACTTTCCTCTCGGTTGTGATTTTTACATGGCTGTATTTTTTAAACCATTTTTGAGTCCTAGGTAAAAACTAAATAAAGTACTGCGTGAGAGCACAGAGAAGGGTCTGAGAAGCCGTGGTGGAAGTGACGTTCTGGGACGTTGAGACCAACGACCCAGTACCTTAGCCCTGGCGTGTTCGGTCCAGACTTCCTGCTGGGCAGGAAGGAGCTTCGCGTCAGCACAGCCTAGACCAGGCCTTAGCACGCATTTTCTGAGAGGGCCAGATAAGGCATGTTTCCGGCAGTGCAGCTCCTCTGGTCACTGTAGCAATCACCGAGCTGGAGAGCAAATCGTCATGGCTGTTTTCCAATGAAACTTTATTTACAAAACCGATGGTGGGGCACATTTGGCCCTTGGGCTATAGACGGCCACCCCCTGAAGTGCAAGGTTAAGCATGTGACCCTTGGGATCATACAGGCCCAAGCGGCATTCTGGCCCTGGTGCTGGCGCGCTGTGAGAGCCCTGCCGTCTTACTGGCGTGCCTCTCAGGTTATCAGTCTCTGCTTTTGTAAGGCAGAGGTAACACATCCTCCTATCGGGGGGCTTTTGGGGGGACCTCTGAGTGAGAAGCACAGATCTGATGCAGTGAGCTCGCACCCAGGAGTGGAGGCTGTTGCTACTGTGTTGCTGTGGTTTTGGATTAAAAACGCTCACCCATTATTACCCTCTCCCCTAGTCCATTCCACAAAGAAGTAAGAGTAATTGTAGCATAGAAATTGGCTCAAGGCTGTCTTCCACGTAAAGCCTTTCTGTGAATCCCATTCCTGTGATTTCCAACCCGGCAGTGCTGCTCCCCTGCTCCAGCCACATGGTAGCAGCCCGTGCACCTCCTTCCATACCCCAGGACCTTCGCACGTGCTCTCGCCTCTTCTCCAGAATGCTAGTCCCTTGGCCTTCCTCAAGGCTGGTTTCTTCTCATCCTCTAGGTATTTGTTTATGTCCTCAGAAAAGGCTTCTGCATTCTGCTGCCAATGACTATTTCCTTCATAACTCGTAGCAAAATTAGTCAGGGACAGAGCATCCCTCACTCACAGTTGAAATCACAGTGTTTTCTACAGTGTTCTGACAAGTATAAACACTCAAATAACACATGCCAAATAAAATAGTAATTAACTGGTTTCTCATCAGCATCCCAAATAACACTGAAAGCGTAGGACCCAATACAGACTTCACCCACCTCCAACCTCCTTCGTGATTTTTACCATATCCACGAATCACTTATATTTTTTAATTTTTTTTCTCTTTTTTGTGCTTCGTTGCCTATTGAGCCAGGGATTAACAAATTACAGCCCTCTGGCCAAGTTTGGCCTTGCACCTGTGTTTGTAAAGTTTTATTGAAACACAGCCATGCCCTCTCATTACGTATTCCAAGGATGCCCCCTCACTGCAACAGTAGAGTGGAGATCGCCTGACCCACCAGTCTGAAAACACCTGCTCTCTAGTCCTTTATAGAAAACGTTTGCTGACCCCTGTGCCAAACAATGGAAGTTACCAAATCCCATGTTTGATATGTTCACATGTTTTAATTTCCATGTGTATTAACAACAATGTCATTACTGTTAAGATTTCCAATATATTTGCCCAAGGACCCTCTAAAAACATCCTGCCTGCCACTTCTGCTCTGTGACCACACTTTGGGACTCGTCAGTCAGCCCTGAACAGTGTCTGCTAGACTCTGCCCGGAGAAGGTTCAGTGTATCAGCGTTGGGCATCATGCAGGTTAGAATGTTCCCCTTCTAGAAGACCCTTTAGGTGACTCCCAGGACCATGCCTAGATTGACCCAAGAGTGCATCTGTGGGCCTTTGTCCCAACCACGCTAGGCATCCTGCCTGGCGTCCCCTTGCTAACCTTGCGCACGAGTCGGCTGCGAGCTGACGTGAATGTCTGCATTACAGATGTCATTAGAACAGGCGTCAGGAATGCCGCTGCTCTCCCAGAACACCTCGACTCGTGACAAGATAGATGGAACCTCCAGCTCTCTGTACCTGACATCCAGAAATCAGAGCCACCAGCTTTTTCTCGTGCTATGAATAGCCGGTGGCTGTTTGGTTAGATGTCCTGGTGTCAGGAAAATTCTGCCTTCCAGAATATTCCCTAGATTTACATATTGCCTTACGCAATCTCTTGTGGAGAATGCAAAGGAATTTGCAGATATCTCTCATTTTATTTTTGTGGTTCGAGGACAATTATTTGTGTTGCCACTATCTCCGAGTGAAGGCTATCGGTCAGGCCTTGGAGGAGGCGGAAATGCAGCCCATGATGGCTTATTCATTAGGCAGTGTACTGGCTTGTGCAAACCGAAAGCCCAGGATAAACCAGCATCACGTGTGGCTAGTTCAAGGCCTTGAATTATATCACGTAGGCTTGTTTTCTCTCTCTAAATTTCTCTCGTTTGCTCCTGCCGCATTTTCTCCATCCTGAGGCAGTCTCTCTCCTTCGTGACCAGGTGGCCATTAGCAGTCCCGGCTTTGTATTCTCTTAGGAATAAGTCCAGGCTCAAGGATCTGGTCTCTCTCAGAAGTTCCCATCAGCGTCTCATGACACGTGACTGGCTGTGCTGCTGTCAGGCCCAACCCTTCACTTCCGCCAGAGAAACAGGATGCTCTGATAGGTCCAGAACACACCGTCCTGAGTGGGGAGGGACCTGGTCAGAATTGCGTGGGCTCTGATTGGGGAATTCCTAAACAAGATCAGAGCTGTCATCTGAAGCGGGGTGAGCAGAGGACAGGGCAGGACAATGGAACAACTAATTCCCACTCTAGAGAAAGCTGGCTTGCTCTCTAAGGCCTGCTTTTCCACATGCTTCCACCATAGGGTTTCACAACCTCACACTGTTGACGTTCAGGACCAGATAATACTTCCCTGTGGGGGTCATCCTGTGCCTTATAAAATGTTTAGCAACATCCCTGGCCTCTCCCCACTGGGCACCAGTAGCTTTTTTCTTCTCTTCACACCCAGGGTTATGACACCAAAAACGTCCCCCAAGAGCCCAAGTCACCTGGGTTGAGGACCACTGTCTACCGCGACAAATTGAGAGTGGAAGGCAGGAAAGGAAGTGCGAAGGAGAAAGCGGTTTCTGGGGCTCTGGTTGACAGCTTCGTGGCAGAGGATTCCAAGTCTTCATCTGCCTGTGCCGTCTTTAAGTGGGCCTGGCTGGGGAAGGTCTCCAGAACCGCACCTGAGAGACCCTGCCGACGTATCCCGGGCAGCACCGGGGCAGCAGAGCCAGGCAGCGTGGGCCAGTGTCTGAGAGTCCCGGGCTCAGGACGTGCTGCATTTGAACCTCAGTGTTCCCACATTCTAGGTCTGTGACCTTGGGCAAGTTACGTGAGATCTCAGAGCCCTGGTTGTCCCTCCCCTGTAAAACAAAGGCGATTTGAGAGTTCATGTGAGATTTAAATGACAATGAATGACATTTAGCAAAAGGTGGGCCTGGAATGATCACTCAACAAATAGCAGCTCTAATTGTTTGTGTCATCCTGAGCAAGACTATGATCCTTACCACGCAAACCAGGTTTTCCTAATCTCACACCGTGGCATTTGGGGCCACATAATTTGGGGGGGGGGCCTCTTATGCCCAGCCTCTATACCCTAGATGCTGGCAGCATACCCCAGCTGTAGCAACCCAAATGTTCCCAGACACGGCCAGATATCCCTGGGGAAGGGGGGTGGGGTTGGGGTGGGAGAGGAGGGACAAAATTGCCCTTGATTGAAAACCATGGATTTAAACCCACTTGGGTGACCATCTGGGGCAGTAAGAATTCTCTTGCTTTATTTTATTCTCCAAGGCTGGTCCTGTAATTTTCCCAGTAAAAATAAAGGGAGGCTGCCCAGTCTGTCAAGGAGCAAGGTGAGGTGCCTGAACTAGGGCCTGGTATGATGCCCACGTGGCTGTCATCAGCAGCTCTGATTCCCTGAGCAAGCAGAGAGAGAGGGACAGCCTCCCGTCTCCCGTGGCCTTTATCTCTCAGCCCAGAAATGCTGCCTCAAGACTCCCCAATCACACTTGTTCTATTTCCAGTTTCAATCTGGCCCAAGGGATCCATGCAGTGTGTCCAGTTAGTTGCTTAAAATGTGTCCTGATGTCTGGCTACCAGATGGAAAATCGTTGGTCTAAAACTTGGCCTGCACGTTGTAATGAAAATGCTTGTTAGATTTAATGAAAAACATAGGTCCGACCATGAATAGTATAGCTCTCTTAGATGCACATGCGTGGGCGGGTGGATGTATGACGCAGCTGCTGATGGGAGAAGCCTTCATTTTCCCGTGATCCCCTGCCATGGATGTTCCTTGGACTCAGTGGGAAACTACATCAGTGTTAGTGGTAAACTCAGCTCCCAGCACCCTCCCTGCAGAACCAGCAGAGCGTGGTGGGAAAGAGCATAGAATCTGGAGTTAGGCAGACAAAATAGCTACTTACTAGCTGTGTGTGCCTGACACATTGCCAGTGCCTAATAAATATCGGTCGACTGCTGAACTGTTGCTCAGGCTCAGCTCATCTATCTACGAAATGTAGTCAAACTTACATCTTAGGTAGTAAATTAGATAATCTGTGTAAAACATTTAGCACATAGAAAACACTCAGAAATACAGTTACCATATGTAGCAAATTTACAGAATTTCAAGCCACTTCATTCATCCTTCATTCATTCAGCTAATATTTATTTAGTGTTTGCTTTGTGCCCTGTGCTAGAAATTACTAATTCAACAGCTCAAGTAGACCAAGGTGAGCAGCTGAACACTGTTTTTAAGTTCACAAAACTGTAAATGTTTAACATGTAGAAAAGAAAGTTCTTTTATCCTGTTTGAGTCCAACATGTGACAAATCTCCACCAAACGGAATTGTCTTCAATTATTCAACCTCCTCAAAAATTAGGTAGAAACTCCAGGGGGAATTTCCTTCTCAGTTCCTGCCACATCTCCACAGCATTCAATAATATTTTTTTAATTTTCAAAAAGAAGTGAAGTTTCCAGGCAAGGCACTGACAAGTAAGTTTAACGGAATTTATGGCAGGCTTATTCCTGATGTTTCCCCAGAGCCTTTGATTTATTTGGTTTATCCTATAGCATAAGAACATGGGTTAGATATACGAGGAATGCAGTGTGGAGGCCAGCGCTGTGGTTTTTCTGTGTCCTTGGATTGTTAAAATTCCCTCTCTGGGCATATTTACTTACTGTTATGTCTTAGCATGATTTAGCTGCCAATGAGCCTTTGCCGTGCGCTTGGACCACCTCCAATGCCATCTAGTCTCGGGAGCCAGTGGGTGACAACCCCCACCCCAGTAAGTCTGAGCAGTAATGAGATGATGCCTTTTGACTAGACACCAGCCAGAGGAAAGAGGGCCCACCTGGCAGCACCCCCAAGTCTGGGCAAGGTACGAAAGGCCCAGCTGCTTCTCCCAGGGGCAGGCTCTCCATAGAGCTGCTCTTGAATGTCCCAACTCCCGATCTGACAACACAAATCACAGTCATGCTTCTTATCATCCTTGTCTGAGGTTTATAGAGAGCCTTCTCTTCGGCACGTCTTCTGTCTGAGAACGGCGTTCTACCCCTTTCCTTGTCCCAACAGCTCCCGAGCCTCCGAGCTTCATCTTAGACTTGACCTCCCACGGGAACCCCTCCCTACTCTCTCACATCCGACGGAAACGCTGCCCGCCTTCTGATCACTTGCTATCTCAACCGCGTGTTTTATTTTATATGAACAGTGCTGACTACTGTCTGAAAACATCATGCATGTTTTTGTGTGTGTTTATTGTCATTTCCCCGGACTAGTCTGTAAAGTTCACGATAGTGGGGGTCCCACAGCAAGAACAGGGAAGGGGACCTAGAAGGAACCTAGAAGGAACCCATTCGGCATTTGCTGACTGAATGAACACAAGGGGCCTGGCACTGGGCTAAGGCCCGGAAGAGCGCTGGCTTTTGGAAATTCGGCCGTTCAGATCCAGCTCACAACTGCGGGTGGAAGCATGTGTTACTATTATTATTAACCTGGGAGACTCACCGAGACTGGTAACCTGTTTGAGAGCCCACAGGTAGTAAACTGACGTGCACTCTGATCCCGGGACCCGCCCTCCTAACCCCTTTGCAAACCGTCTCCACGCACTCCCTGCTTCCTTCGAGAGGAGGGCGCTCCTCCGCACTCCTGTTTTGCAGGCCGCTGCCCAGGTCCTGCCCCACCTGTCTGGTTTTGCCCAAGTCTGAATCCCTTGTTGGCTGTGGCTTTCTTTTCCCCATTAGCATCCAGGGCTCCCATTGCATTAAATGGTTAAAAAAAAAAAAAAAAAAAAACACAGAACATGTCATTAAACTCTTCAGTCATGGAGTCACTTCCTTTAATATTGGGAGAGTCTACCACAGAATAATGCTTTCTGGCAGGGTCCTGTGTAAGCAGGAAGCCTGCAGTGGAGAAGCTGTGCAAAGAGAGAGTGAGGGGCATCTGTTTGCCTTCAGCCTCTCTGACAGCCGGGATCCGAGGTTGGCTTGTGTCAGCGTTCCCAGGGCGGCAGCTGTGATGTCACGGAAGGGTCAGAGCCCATCAACCCTGTTGGCCTGCTTGGGACCCCACACCCAGCCATTCTCTCCCATTCCCTTGTCCCTTCTAAATTAAATCAGATTCCAGTGCCTTTTATTGTATAACCTCTGGACAAAATACTCTTCCACACACACCTTGCTTAAGGCAAAGTAATAGTGCTACTGGCCGAGAGCCACGGACTAATTGCTTTATGCCCAACCCCTCCTCGCCAGAGGCGCACCCGTGGCTGTTCCCCAATTTTTTGAGGTTTCTGAAACAATTGGTGGAATATTAATTGGTAGGGAGATGGGGGGAGGTGATGAATACCCTATAACCATTGGCAACTTCTGCTTGGTCTATTTAAGCTATTGTTTTGATCATGGATATCTGTTTTTTTAATTTCCTGTAATCCAGTGAGGAATGTTGTTCCCTTCCTTAAGGACATCTGTGGTCTCTGCTTCTTCATGTTCCAAAAATCTGAGCAGAGATGTTTTGTCAATGACTGGGTATTTCATTAGAAATCCAGAGATTCCCATTAACTTGAATTATTTTCATAGCTCTGATCAACTTTTAGGTTAATAATTCATGATATTTAATAACCTGTTCGGATCATCACCAAAATTATTGATTTAATAATATTTGGTCATTAATAATGAAAAGGGAGGGGGGAATGATTTTTCTTATCACTTACATCAATTTATCCCTTATTGCCTTGCAGACCTCGGGGACAGCCAACAATTTGAAGGGTTTTAATATCCCATCATTCTTCTTGGGTGAAACCAGGAAAGTGTTCTGCAGTTTAAAATATCTGTATTCTTCATAGTCAAAGAGTACAGTTAAGGCAAGTCTTTAACTTAATCCAACCCCCTATTCATTCTTGACTTTAAAACTTGCTGGGAGTTTGTAGAAACCACAGTTTCCCATCCTCTCGAGGTTCAACAGCACGGTTCAGTTGACTTTCTTCCCCTTTTTTA
Source organism: Desmodus rotundus (assembly GCF_022682495.2). Taxonomy (NCBI): domain Eukaryota; kingdom Metazoa; phylum Chordata; class Mammalia; order Chiroptera; family Phyllostomidae; genus Desmodus; species Desmodus rotundus. Next base: position 99,816,086 of record NC_071392.1, on the reverse strand, counting down.
TTATCTTCTATTGAATCGTATTGTAATCACCTCTTTTGTTTCTTTTGCTAATATACTCTGTAATTCTATACAAGGACTGAGCTGAGAAACTCATCATCAATTTGTTTTGGCAACACAGAGTTTCAAGTAGTTTTCCCACTGAATTTCCTGTGGAGGTCATATCCGTGATGAGGCTCAAGCATTTTCATCTTATATGAAAAAAGAAATAAAAGTCAAATGTGTGAACCAGATATGTGAATATTGATTACTGTTTTGAAGTTATTACATTTTAGTTTCAGCTTGAAAATAACCTCTTTGGGAAGCTCATTAGCGAGTCTCCCTCATTGTCGACTGTCCCCATGAAGGCGTCTTTGCAATAATAAATAACTAACTAAATCTTTTGGCTGGTTTCCAAGACATACCTACTTTATCCCAAATTCTATTCAATACCTAATGGTGTTATGGCAAGTTTCCAGAACCTAACCTTCCAGGCAATGAGAAATTTCCCTCTAGAATTGCATTTTGATGGGAACTGATTTTCTGTATTAGATAAATAATGGACAATATGTGTGCAGCTCAAGCTCAAGAAACATCATCCGAATTCCCCTACCTGAGGCTCTCTGCAAGCCGCCAAAACATCTGCATCAGAAGTGACTGAAGTGGGGGTGGGGGGCGGGGGCCACCTTTGCATCTAGGATGGGAGGCCAAAACATCTGGATACTTGGAAACATTCTGACAATTAACTCTGTGTTTCACTTTTTGTCATGGAGACCCAGCGTGAGTTGGAAGGCCAGAGAGAGGAAGGGAGAGGAGATGGAAGGAAGGAGGGAGGTAAAAAGAAGGAACAAAATTCCCAAAAAAACCATGAATAGTGAAGTATGGCTACTACTTCCTTAACTGAAAACATGTTTGGGGGTCCACACCAGTGTTTCTAAACCCTGGTGTAACAGATACCTCATAAGCGACTCCCCCATTGTTAATCGATATGCCAGACAGTAATTATGCTAGAACACAGACTACCTCTGGGTTTTGTGTTGGGCAGTTCACGTACTTTAGGACAGAACACTGTTCTTCACCTTGTGAGTCAAGACCCATTCCATTAGTCCAGTCAATTTTGTGGGTTATGACCAGCGTTTAAAGAAAATAGAGTAGAATATATCTGAGCAGCCTGGATGTAGAACAGGAAGTCATATTTTAAAATAGTAGTTTCTTTATACATATAATCACATGTGTACTAGTTCAGGATTTCATATGTGTTCTTACTGTGGGTCAAGTACAAAAGCAGTTCAAAAGCCCTGGTGTAGCAGGTCCAATGTCTCATGGGTAAGAGTAGAAAGATATAACCTGACAACAAGCTATTAGGCACCTCCTGTGCCTATTGAAAAACATCATTCTTCCATCGGTTTGATTTGCCTGTACCTGAACAAAACAGTACCTTTGGGTTCTACCTCCATCTTTGTTTCTCAACTGCTTGGCAGACAGCAAATTCACTAGGGACTCCTCAGGACAAAAAAAAAAAAAACCATCTGATCTGGTGGTACCTTTAAGGGAAAGTTCATAGATGGCCCTTTCATAAAATTAAAATATGCCAAATGCCTGATGCATATTTTTGCATTGATTGCTTTTATTGGTGTGCAGAAGCCAAGAAGACATGTTTGGGGAAAACGTTTTGTCCAATTTCTAGGAAAAGCAGAGATGCAGCCTGGTTTGAAAAGAGAGTGGAGTGCAAGTGTGGAATAGCTTATGTTTGCAACCCAATGACTAACTCAGTTAAAAATCATCTTGCTTCTTCATTCTGCTGCCGATCACTTCAGGCTCATAGGTAGGTTGCCCTGGCCTCCAGGAAGTGTGTGAGGAAGACCTGCCCTTACCCCTTCACGGCCAGGTTGGGTATGTGCTGTTTATGTGAAGCCAGCAGCTCCCGGTAGCATGGCCTCTCGGGTTCAGATTTTGATGTTCCATGATGAATCCGGCTCTTGCCACCTAGATTTTAATATTCATTGTTAACTTGAGGAGCTGACACGGATGGGACAAGATTTCATTATGAGTCTCTGAACTTACACCAGTTAGAGGAGTGGAGAAATAGATTTCACCCAAGAACATTTTTAATGTTATGTCAGAGCCCAATTGATCTGATGGACTTTTAATGACTTCACTGATGATAAGGGAGATCATGACTTCGACCTGCTCCAACCAGTGTGGAAAGGTTGATGGCAATTTGCATGGTCTGATGGGATCTGAAGTGGAAGGAAATAGACTTCTGAGTTCAACGAGATTGTACCCTGCCGAGGGGCCCTGATCCGCGGGCGGCTGGGTATGCTGACCATTGGGCATCCGTGCTGTTAACTCTGCACGTCCCAAGTCATCCAAATACATCTGCAAAAGTTATAACCCATCGGGAAAGCAGTCAAGCCAGTGGCTGGCCTCACACTCTGATGCTGGAAGACCTGGGAGAACACTGAGTTAAGGAGCGCTGGGCGGGGAGAGCAGGAAGGGTTCCCCACTGTCACAGACCACTTAGGCTGCTAAGAGCACTCCGCGCAATCCACAGAAAGCACTTCTCACTTGCATTTTAAGCCAATAGGAGGTTGAGCTGGACATTATCACCTGGAGTGCCCAGTAATGGGTAATGGAGCAGGGAGAGGGGCCGTGCATTTCTGATTAATATTTACCAAAGTCTTTGTGGGTTTTTTTCCTCAAATGTTAATGCCAGATCCAGTTGAACAAAAAGGACACTGTGGATTGAATTATGGTATTGTGCCCATCAAATTCTGCCTCCTCTCTGCTTGGCTTATGATGAATACCATGCTTTAATAGCAGACTGGTGTTCGTGAAGAACTTATTACGGAGGCTAAGAGGAAGCCAAGAATGAAGGAATGCCCGACTGGCAGCGATCAATCACCTCCTTTTAAAGATGAACTGATTCTTCTTTTTAAAGTAACAGTTCAGACGAAGGTCTCAAACATAAATATGCAAAGCATCAGAGCAATTACGGTTGCCTGGTCCTGTTAGCGTTTCCGTGCATGTTTGGGGAGAAGATGAATCCCACCCTTCAAGCCGAGGTTGCCTCGAGGAGAGGGAAGCCAGGCTCTTCTCCAGGGAAGGGTTCCTGTTACACAAAGGTTAATTATTGGCACCAGCAGAATAATAATATCCTAACACAAAAGGACAAAGTCACATCTGGTTAAAGATGTCTACACTCTGGGAGGCAACATTCAAAGTGGAGTCACTCCAGGAAGAGCTAGTTAATGAAAGGGAGCCTGGGAAGGAAGGGATGACATGACCCAGCGCCCGTTTCGGTGGCCTCGCAAGACTCGTGGTGCCTTTTTTGTTTCACCTCTGTCCTTGTCATTCCCTGCTCAGAAGCCTCCAAAGCAGAGTTTCTCCATCTTGACACTTAGGGCACGAACAGTCTTTGCTGCGGGGCCATCCTGTGCATTGCAGGAGGTTTAGCAGCACCCTTGGCCACTACCCACTGCATAGCTGGAGGACGTCACCTCCCCACATGTGCCACAAAGATGTCTCCAGATAAGGCCGAATGTCCCCTGAGATGCAGAATCAGCCCCTGTTGAGAACCACAGCTTTAGAGATACCTTGGAGCCTATTGAAAGCCTCTCCTGTCCCCAGTGCCTGCGGGTCTTGATCTAACCTCCTTGCCTGGGCGTGGACATGGACATGCTCTTCTCCACTCCCCGAGATGTCCCAGCAGCAGTTCTCTCCCCTTGTCCTCCCGTTGCCCTTCCCTTTTGGACCCCGATGTTCTCAGCGCCTAGAACAGGACCTGAACCATAGGCACTCACGCGACTTGACCCCCTCCCACCGGTCTCCACCTGCCCAAAGTCACTCTCCCTTCAAGACCTAGTCCCAGGGTACTCATCTTCAGAAGCCTGCAAGTCCATCCCAGTGGTTGAGATCGTGAACTTGGAAGCTTACTGAGTTCAGTTCCTTCCCCTCCACCAGCCAGTGGTATGACCTTGGGCAAGTCACGTCAGCTTCTTGGTGCCTCGGTTTCCTCATCTTTAAAATGGAGCTAATGGTGGACCTCGCTTGTGAGGATTTATGAGAAAACCCCTTGCATGTAAGAAATGCAACCACACCTCTGTTAGCTGTTACAAGGATCTCGCAGTCTGAAGGTCCCTTCCTTTTCTGCAGGCGTGGTTGTAGTCTGTTTCCCTCGTAGCATCCTTTGATTGACTGCATTTTCTGAACCAAAGTCAAGGCCCGTCCTGTGACAGATCTAGGACAACCAGCCAGACTTCTGAAACATGAGCAGCCGGAAAAGCCGGGGCAAGTGGTTGTCAAAATCATGGGTCTTGTGTGTGTGCACACGCACACATGTGTGTGGACCACACATTCCTCCCAACAGGTCATGGATGGGGGACCACATCCTCCTTGTTGCTGGTGTGCCGGGAGTCCTTCTCTAACAACTGTTGATTTGTGTTCTTCTCATTTCGTGAGAGGAAAGTAGGTCTCTTCTCTCTCTTTATGATGCCCTAAGTCTTCTTGTCCTTCAGTGAAGGAAAGCGTGGCCTTTGCAAATGCTAATTTCTCAAAGCCAGGCTCCTCGCCTCCTACCACTGCGATTCTGGGTGAGACTCTTGTTCTTCAGGATGTGTAGCAGAGTGCTTGTAGAAACGTAATTTAAGGTCCACCTGGGGAGCTGGATTGAAATAGAGATTTCTAGACCTTGGCTCACACTTAATAAAAAGTTCTGGTGGTGGGGCCTGAAAATCTAAATTTTTAAAAGCATCCCAACTCGTGTGTGTATGCCCACTGTTTTGAGAATCACAGAGTTAGAAACCTGTAAAAAGTGTGACTGTGGCCTGGTGGCTTGGTCAGAGCATCATCCCATACACCAAAAAAACGTTGCAGGTTCAATCCCCGGTCGGGGTGCTTATGGGAGGCAACCAATGTGTCTCTCTCTGTCCCCCTCTCTCTCCCTCTCTTCCTCCCTCCCTTCCTTCCTCCCTAAAATCAATAAACATATCCTTGGGTAAGGGTTTTTTAAAAAGCGTAGCAGCTCCTTGACATTACACGAAGCCTCAGAGTGCCTGAGCTTGGGACTGCTGTGGTGTTTGTGAGGAGAGTAAGGGAGTGTTTGCCTCTGTGCTGCATGTCCTGCTCTGGGCGATACACATTACACCCAGGGAGGGGTTCCTTTCTTAAAAGAAAGGATTGCGTTCTTATTCCATATTCCATGGCTCTTAGAAACGAGTCTCCCTGAGGCGGAGGGTACAATCCCAGCTAGAGGGGGGCCTGTGTTATTGGCAAAGCAAAGGACAGCAGGGACAGGTGACAAGTTCTGAGAATTATCTCAGAGCATCAGGAGTGGAGACTGACTTCAGAGCATCCTTTTTGGGAGGGCTGTGTGACCAGGTGCACCCAAAAGGATTCCATATGGCTCCAGCACGCTGGTGGGGCTGGATGCATATTTGAACATAACCCAAAGATAGGAGATAATCCATCCTTGGTTTATTCATGGATGATTAATCTCTCCCCGATCCACAAGATCCGACTCATGATTCATTTAAGTTCTCCCACGACCAAGAATCTGTGTCATATCCTCGAGACAACAGAGCCCCACGTCCACTGTGATTTATTTAGGAAGCAAAAAGCAAAGAGGCTGTAAGTCTCTGCCTTCAATGTCCTTGTTTGCCAATAATTTCATACCATTGATTTCTTTCCCTTCCTCCCCTGTAGTTTCTGAAGAAAACACAACTCTCCCTTTTGATGCCCTCCCCCCAGGGAACACAGGACGTCCCTTTGGATTTCTGCATTACCCTTGGCCCACTGGAGTTGCTCCAGCCAGACCTCCGAATTCTCACCCCCCTGTCCCCCGACTTCTCCCTTCTCCTTTCAAACATTTGCACATCTCGAGTTTAATAAATAAGTAGATAAATAATTAAAATGCCTACATGCATTTCCATTTATGCCTCAGTTTCCTCATCTTAAATGGGTGTAAATGTGGCATCTCCCTCACAGGGCTTGGGAGGACTAAATAAGTGGAGAGCTAAGGCTTTTAGGAAATTGCAGGGTCATGGGAACAGCTCACCTACTGTCAAATAATGACTCCATGGGGTACACGTCTGTCTCAGTTACATGTCATCTGTCTTCTGTCTGCTGTTCTCTGCACATACACTTCCTTTTGAGGCCGCCCTCACCTCTGGCCTGTCCTTCATTACCAACCTCTCAGGCAAAGTCCTCCTTCACCCCTCTCACCCCGTTGTGGCCCATCCACCTTTGGCCAGCCCCAGCGGGTCCCTCATGACTTCCAGTTGCATCAGCTGCCCAGCAGAGGCCCAGCAGCGGCCTCTCTTCTGTGCTCGGAATGTACTGCCATAGTGCACGTGACCTTGGATTCATCCTTTCTTCCAGCCTCAGGTTTACCCTGAGTCATATTGGTGCCTCCCCTTTTAAAGGAACTGTTCTGTGGCTGTTATTGCTGTCCTTTTGCTGACTGCAATAGAGCACAGAACCTTGGAGCCCTAGAAATGCACTCCGATCTGGGCTGTGGCTCTCAGTGTCAGCTTCCTTCCCCGACTCTGTGACGACACTTTCCTCTGCTCTTCTTCAGGAGACCCCGTATATGTCATGGCTCCTTAGGACTCTTCCCTGGGTTCTCATCTCACACCATCTCTTTAGACCCAGGGGTCTCAAAATAACAATCTGGCAGCCAGACCAAACCCATGGAAATGTTCTAAGTCTCACTATATTTAATTTTAAAAATTAGTTTTGATTTCAATTTTTGCAACTAAAATCCCTATTTGTAGTTTCCTTTGGAAAATCAGAGCATCTCACCCTACTAGACCTAGTTGCCATGTGACCGTGACCTGAGTGCATTGCTTTCTTTGTCAGGGTACCCCCGAGTTCGTCACCACTTATAGTCACCTTCACTTCATTCTGTTGACGGCCTGGTCTCTCCGGGTAGTTGGTATTGCCGTTCCTATTAAGCTGTCTGTAGATAAGTTATGGCCCCACCAAACAAGAACAGCCAAACTTACATTTCCCATCCTCACTCAGCCCTCACCCCCACAGCCAAACTTCCGTACCTGTTCCAGTAAATCCCAGACTCACTCTGGGCTTGCTGCTCTGACTCAGCACAGCTCTGCCCTTCCCTCGACCTTACAGCGTGACCTTCAGAATTGAATGTTCCCTCTGAACGTTTGAATCCAGAATTCAGAGAGGAGAGAAAAAAAAGACACGTTACGCATTAATCAATACGTGGTGGCATGCTAGTTGAGAATCATTGTTCTATAAGAAGGATCTAGTTACGTAATAAAAAGTATAAAATCTGATGTTGTAAGCAAGGAAGGCAGGTCGATATCTGTTAGAGCCGTGAGGACACGATATACAGAAGACTGGAAATAACAGAGGTGCGCTGTGGAAATTGAGGCCATAGTGAGTCCAAGAGCTATTGCAGAGGGAAGCAAGGGGACAGATGAGACTAAAATTCCATTTTCAAAAGCAGATTCAAAACCTAAAATAAAGCTACAGAAAGAGGCTGAGGGTTGAGATGGAGGCAGAGACTCGGGGAACCATGGGTGGTTCTGGAAGGTGATGCTGTGGCCCATTTTGGGTGCACTGAGTCAGACACCAGCTGACACCTCGATCGATGTCTGCGCACCTAAATAGGTTGTGTGCAGCTGGAGGTAAGAGATGGAGAGCCCAAGGGCGGATCTGAGTTGCGGTTTTAGAAGCCACCCACAGACGTGTGGCTTTCAAAAAGCTCTCCCTGAGAGGGAGACTGAAGAGGAATCGGAACCAAGGAAAGAGGAAGGAAAAAGGGGAGCCCGTGAAGGAGATAAAGAGTCAAAAGTATGAGGGACGTTAAGGCATCAAGGTGAGAGTTTGAGATACAGGGGATTGTCTAGCACGTCCACTGAGCGAGGAGGATATATCTACCTAAGACTTGGATTTGACCGGGAGTAGGTCATTCATTCGTTCAGTAAACATATACTAAGCATCTGTTATTTTCCAGAAGGCATGCTGGGAAGAGCCATTCGATGTGAGAGTCTATCCATCAGTGGAGCCTGGTTTTGCTGCAACAACTCTCAAATCTCTGTGGCTTAAAACAACAGAGGCTTATTTCACACACATGCCAGGGCTCTGACCCTCGTCACTCTCATTCCGGGCCCAGACTGATAAAGCAGCCACCCTGTGAAACAAGGCAATGAGAAAGGAGATGTGAGTCCCACCGAAAGCCTCTTCAAGGGGCAGCCAAGTGCAGTTCTAGCACGCGTCTGCGGAGAAGCAAACAGGGACACTTGTGCGCAGCCCCCGTGGCCACCCCAGAGACAATTTTAAGGAAGAGTAGATGAAATTCACAGCCCTAAATAGGTACACTTTATTTCCTTAAACCAAGGATAACTTCACAATGTTCAGGGTCCAGTGCAAAATGAAAAATGCTGGTTCCAGGCCAGGGCCAGGGAAGTAAGTGCATCTCCCCTTCCGCCCCGACCCACAGTGAACAGACAGCCCCCAAGTGATTGTACCCTCTTGCACTGGATGAACTCGTCACTAGGGTCAGGGGTAGGTGAGAGTCCCCCACCAGCTACACTTTGGTGCTGCCCATGGAAGGGACAGCACCACCTGGTCCCACCCTGAGATGCTGCCAGAGCACGAGACTGCCCCTCCCCCACCCATACCCAGGCCCCCACTGGGACCTGAGAGTTGTGGCAAGAGATGGACCGTCCCCATCCTGTAAACATGGCCCAGTCACCACCCCATGCAGAGGGTGGTGGTAGTAACAGAGCTAAGCCGGGGAAGAGGAAGCCAGGTAGGACCTGGCAAGCAGAGGGCAGGCAGGGAGCAGCTGAGATCCCTTCCCAGGGATGGTAGCCATGCCCACGGGTCAGGATTCCGAGTGGGTGCCCTGCATCCCAGTGCCCTTCACTCGCAAGATGAAATTATGGAAACAGCGACCACAGAGCCCCTTCTGAGAGCAGGGCCCTGTGTGCCTGCACCGCCCTACACCCGTCGTCAGGCCTGGCTTTGACCGGAAGAACACGTCTCAGCCCCATCACCTGTCCTTTCTACTCCTGCTTTTCGTAACAGTTACCCTTCAGATCATATTCAGATTAGGGCTCATCCTAACAGGAAATTCCTTTTTAACAGAACATAAATCCCCACTGGCAGAGGTCACGTGAATGCACTTGAAAATAACCTAGTCTGTGTTCATAGTCTTCTTCCAAGCTCTTGGACTCCGTCAGCCCCACATTTGGGACTGGGAAAGGGAAGGGTAGGGGTGTGAAAGGCACCATCGACTTTGCACGTTCCAGAGCTTGCAGATTTGAGATTTACTCGAAGTGGAAGAGTGTCAGCTTGCAGTGAGATTGTGCATTCAGTACGCCCTCAGAGGGGGGCGAGCCGCAGAAGCCGGGCCTCTGGGAAACAGAAATAGTTGGTCTTAAAGTTCTCTGTGGTATTGTATCTGGCGGTAGAGAATAGCTTACAACAGATTAGCGGACTCAACATATACTGAGACCTCGTCAGAGTGATGCTTGCTGACACTATCAGCAGTTCCTGGAAGGGAATTTTCTTACTTTTTTCTTTCTTCTTTCTTTCCAGAATTTGTTTATTTGTTGCCCTGTGTCCCCGGCTATCCTTTCTCCCTTTGCTGTTTATCTCCCTGAAATAGTTGTGCATATCTAACCATATAAAAGCCACTTATTTATTGTTTGTTTATCTCTGTTCGGTGTAGCGGATGTTTATTTATAAGCTGCTCCTGTATCGAAAATGCGCCTGATCGCCGCCTGCCTGTTCTGTGCTCTGGCGTGTGCCCGACAGGGCCGTGCGTGTGTTTGCAACACTCAGATAATAGGAGTCCCTGCGTAAATACAACCGTTTGGAAGTCCTAAAGAGAGGTTTGGAATATCTAAGAGACAAGTAGAATATTCCTCTGTACCCTGAAGGTGCCATAATACACAGAGGGGAAAAAAACCTGTGCCCTAGAACTGACTTGGGGTGTGTTTTTGAACAATGAAAAAACCTGGCAGTCCTTGGGAGCAGGCTGATCCCCTCTCTTAAATGCCTTCAATACCCCACTCTTATCACAAATTGGCGAGGTTTGGTGTTTGTATAGAGCAGCCTCCCCCAAGAGCGTCCGCCTTCCACAAGCCGACCCAGGACCAAGTGAGCTGTCTGGTTCTCATCCGAGATCGGCTCTTCGACACTCACCGCAGTGCCTGACAGGCAGGTCCATGGACGTGTCCTGAGTGGGGGGTGCACGCTTGGTCCCCTTTGAACCAGGTCTCCTTTTTTTCTCATCTCTTATAAATGTATGCCTGTGGTCTTTGGACTGGTGTGCGCAAAGCACCCATGAAGGCGCGATCTCAGATGAGCACTCAGAAGCCAGGCGTTGGAGCCAGCCACACCTGCGTTGTACCTGGCCTTGAGCCTTATTAGTAGTCAGACCTGGGATGTGTCAGGAAACCTCTGAACTCCAGCCTCTCGTTTACAGAATAGAAATAGTACTAGAACCCCCGCTACCCCCACCCCCCACCCCACTCAGGGGCATGTTATGAAGGTGAAATGAGGTGATTAAAGCATATTGTTGAGTAAACAGCAAGCCACCATAAACGGCGGCTGCCACGCTGCTGTTCCCACTGCCACGTGGTCCAGTTAGATGTGTGGGGCACCTGGGTCAGCACGTCAGACATTGTGACTGCCAAGTGCGCACCTCCGTGAACACTTCTGGGGGTGTTGACTCTGTAGCCATTTCACTGTTCTGGGTCTTCCCCAAATAGCTGCTCACACCCGGACAAAGACAGTCGCGGAGTTTGCACAAGCCCCACCTCCACTGAGCTCCCCCAGAGTGGAGGCAGGAATAGTAGAAGGGAGGCGTGGTTATTCGGGCCTTCCGTTCAAGTTGTTCTGTGCCTGGGGTGTGCGTTCATTCCCTTCAGCAAGTTCAGAAGCATACCCGTGCACATGCTCACCGAGTCAGAGTTACCAGCGAGTTAGAATTGTGCCCAGAAACTCTGAGTCTGGCTCTCAGGAAGAGGCCTGAGTTGGGTTTCACACGCTACAGTCTTCCTCACGTGCAGGTGATGTTGATTCTCAGTGGTTTGTCCCAGGATGACCGGTCCCTGCCGGGGCCAGATCTTACCCATTTCTGTGTCCCCGCGACCCTACCAGCCTTCCTCATTCATTCGATTATGCGCTCAGCACATGCTGGTGGAGGCCCTGCTCTGGGCCAAGCCCTGTGCCCCATTTGGGAACACCAACAAGGTGTGTATGCTTGTGACCCTTACCTTCTAGGAGAGGGAGGCCACAAATAAAGGCTCTAGTTTCAGGTACTACCAAGCGCCATGACAGAAAAAAAATAATGGGAGGCAAAGAAACAAAGAATGAAGGGGGTGGAGCTTATGAGTGCCTCGGTTGGGTGGTCAGAGCAGAGTGATGTGAGGACGCGAGTCACCAGAGACTGAGGCAAAGCCTGTCCCAGGCAAGAGAGTTGCAGGTGCGCAGCCACTGGAGGGGCTGGAGGGGCGTGAGTGAGGGGCAGTGACGGCAGATGAGATCTGAGCTGGGGACACAGCCCAGACCACGCGGGGCTTTGCGATCAAGATTAAGCATTCTGGGCTCAGGTGGAAAGAAGGAGCAAGGAAGGAAGGAAGGAAGCAACATATGCAGGAGTGCGGGAGGGGCGCAGCCCAGCCATGGGGAAGGAGTGGGGTCACCGTGGTCCTGGTCACGGGGACACTGAGCTGTCGTGAGGCGGGCACGGCAGGGATGCAGCTTGCGCAGCATCCTCCCTCTTCCCAGTACTCGCGAGCTCTGCCAGCTTGCTGAGCCTCCGTTTCCGCGTCCGGGAGGTGGGGTTCACGCTACCTCTCTGCAGTGCCCTCTTCGGGATCGAGATCCTGTTCGCACGGAGAAGTGACTGCTGAGGGTACGTCACTTCACATTGCCTCGTGCCGTAGTATTTTCAATACTTTTCCCAAAATGACAAAAGAACAATGGACATGGAAGGGAGGGTGGGGGCTGTCCAGGAATTGGGCTGTGTGCTCACCACATTGCTCAGGCAAACCATTCTTGCCAACTTAAAAACCTGCCTTAGGTAATCCAGGGGTTCCTTTTTCCACGTAAATCGCTTTGAAATGAAAACACTAGTGGCTGAGGTGCTGGAAATATCAAGGGGAGCACTATGTAAAGTGCATGCATATTTAAACACTACGCTGTACACTGGAAACCAATACATAATAAAAATAAATAAATAAAAATTAAAATGCCAGTGACCTCCCATAGTCCACCTCCTTGGAATGCCCCCCTCACTCTCCCTGACCCAGTGTCACTCGTCACCTGTCAGTTCTTGGAGAGCCACAGGCCCCTGCCCACCCCTTCGCTCCATGCTGTTCGCCCAACTAGTCCTCACTGAGCAATTTAGGGGCAACTGGCACCCAGAACATGGTGTGAATGGCAGGCGTGTGCTGCCGCTGCAGAATGGAGGGTGGGGTCTCTCCATCGATGGACCCCTCTCCCATCCCCTCATTTCTCCTGGTTGACCCTAACTCCTTTGTAAGACCATGGCTCAAGTCCCGTGTCCTCAGGAAACCTCCACCAGCCTCCATAATGGGCCAGCCTCCTTGTGATCTGCTCACCTTGACCAGGAGCCTTTTCTGCGTAGCATGCATCTCAGTGGCAATTTTGCTTTCCTTCATGTGATTCTGGGCCTGAGGCCCATCTGCTCCACTGGAGCGGGCACGCCACCAGCTGCGAAGCCACAGCTGTTTGTCCATTCGTAGTTTCCTCGCCCTTCTCATGTCTCTGCAAGCCCGGCTTCCGGCTCAGGCAGTCAGGCCGTGAATGTCTGTTGAATGAATTACTGAACTTCCAGGACGCATCCATGTCTTTTCTAGGTCCTTTAACACGCACAGTTTTGTTACGCCAAAGGCCAGTAGGAGAAAGCCCAAGAATCGGTATCTGACTTCCCCATGACGGGAAAGGCTGATGCAAACATCTGGCAAGGAGCAGGTGGTCAGTATCTGTGTGCCGGAAGAATGAACTAATGGAGGAATGAATACATTTCGAGCACAAACTGATACCACTGTTGTCAAATGGTGAGTGTGAAGTGCAGCCTCCCCGACACAGTCACACGTGTGCCCCCACCCCCGGCCCCACTGGTGAATGAAGTATCTTCAACAGCAAAACTGAGAACTGTTTGGGGGCGGGGGGTTGAGGTTGCCCGTGCCCCTCTGTCTTCTGACCCTTCCCCGCTCCCGGCTCTAACTCGGCCCCTGGAAACCCCCGCTGTGGCCCTCCGCCTGTCCCTGGGCAGCAAGGGGAAAGCCCCACTCGTGTACGCTCACCTGCCTCCAGCGCAGCTGTGCCCGGAGGCTCACCTGCCCGTCCCCAGCAGGGAGCACTCGGCCAGCATCTGTTCCTGGCTGGAAATTCGGGTGCGTCGGGCTGTGATGGGAGGCCAGGCTCCCGCTCTGAGAGCTTCTGGCCCCAGCGCCGAGGCGCGGGCCGCGTCCCGGAGGGTTAGTGTGCTGTTTGCAGTGCCTGTCCCGAGCCCGCCCGTGGAAAGGCTGGCGTGCAGCTGTGTGTATTTGCCTCGCGTCTTGTTAGCTCAGGCGCTGTGACAGAATCTCACAGATGAGGTGGCTTAACCATCAGAAATCTATTTCTCGCCACCCAAAGGCTGGAATTCTGAGCTCAGCATGCCGGCATGGCCCATTCCCTCATGGCAGGCTGAAAGACAGAGAAAGAGGAATGTCCCTAACGTCTCTTATCGTAAGGGCACTAACCCATCCTGGGGCTCCCGCCTCCGGATCTAGTCACCCCCAAGGCCGTGCCACTCTGGGGTTCGGGCTTCGGTGTGTAAATTTTGAAGGGATACAAGCATGCCATCCGGAGACCTCGCCAGGTCCCTCTGGAGATTTCTGGGCTGTGTCATCGGTGCCTCCAGCTGGCGGCAGAGGCACCTCCTGCTAACCAAGAAGGACTTGGAGTCAGCTCAGACAACCCCAGCCAGCCGGCCGTTGAACAGACGTTGTCCAACACCCACGATGTGCTGTTGGGCTCTGTTCTGGGCTTTGGGGCTTAGAAGTGAGCAAGACGGGGAAACACGCCTGCCCTCAGGGAGCTTGCTTCCCGGACAGGGAGACAGATAGTGGTGAGTGTGTAAGATGGTCAGCCAGTGCTCACTGCTGCCAAGCATCTCAGACAGGGTGTGTGTGTGTGTGTGTGTGTGTGTGTGTGTGTTAGGCGTTAGAGAACAGTACAAGGAGAAAGAAGCAGTTTTAGACTGAGCTGAGAACCAAGTGATACGTGGGAGCCAGGCACTCAAATATTTAGGAGAAAAGTGTTCCCAGAAGGGGGACCGGCAAGTGTAAAGGTCCTGAGGCTCAGTTGATGGCACTGGTCAGCCACTCTGTAAAGAGCCATGGCCATGACAAGGAGCGGACACTTGGAGGGCCGCCTGGGTCCCACGGCGCCCTGTGTTCTCACGTTTTGGCCAAACCATGAACTAATCAATATGGTTCTCTCCGTTTAACCCAGTCTTTCCAAGATTTCCCTTAGTCCACCTGTCTCCCTATTCCTAAATGCCAGCCAGGTAGAGTGAGAAGTACATATTTTCATGAAGTCGTGTGGCACCCGCATTTCAGTGGGGCCACGTGGAGAAGTGACAGAATTACCACTCGTGAGAACTGCAGAATTGCGTGGTTGTGGATTCTGCTGTCGCTCACAGCTGTGGGACCCGCATGCTCAGGGAACCTGCTAGGGCATTCATGGGTGGGAGGAGTATCCAGGTGGAAGAGCCAGGTGCCTTCGAAGGCTTCTGTTGTACTGGTGAACAGCTCCTGTGGAGCAGCACAGTGATTGGTTGGGGTTAGTAAGGAAAGACATTTGGGAAAGGTTTCGTAAGCAACAAATGGTTTTAAATTTTAAGGCAGTGGGAGAGAAGAATGAAGAGTTAAAATACAGCAAGAAGGAGGAGGAGGGAAATGCTCACGTTTGGTTCACTAGAAGCAGAGCCTGAAGCAAGGGTTTGGGTACGTGATTGGGGCATGGCCTCAGAAACAGCTGTCCGGCAGTAAGGGACCCGACTGCAAAGCAGGGCTAAGGAAAGGTGTGTGTGGTCCAGGCAAAGTCTGACTTTCATTTGAACCACAGACAAAGGACTCTGGAGCATAAACCCCCGTGGGGTTTTCCTCCTCTGAGGCCAGGAAGATGGGCTTTTGTATCCCAGTGTCCACCGATCATTGAGTTGTGCATGTCAGGGAAGGGCCAGCCTCCCAGGTGAGGTGGCACCTCTCCACCTCTGAGGACAGTTCCCCAGCAGGGGGCAGCCGTGAGCAACCAGCAGCTCCCACCCAGGACAGCTGCAAGCTGGTGCCACCAGGAGGGACTCTCGGGTGCCTGTAGACTCTTTGGCACCCAGATTCTCTCCACAAAAAGTTTGCCTTTCCACAAAAGAAAATGCATCCATTCATTCATTCAATTGTGTTTATAGAGCACCTACTATGTTTCAGAAATCGGTATTACAACAGTGAGAAAAATGGATCTGTTGCCATTAATCACCAAATTTAAGCAAACGAGAGAGACAAAACCAAACAAGCCATCGTGAGAAATGTTGATAAGTGCTGTGGTAAAAGATACTAAGTTTTGTGGGAGCTCTTATTATGAGCCCTCAGTCCAGTCTAGGGGAGACAAACCAGAAATGTGCAGCCCAGCGCGCTAACCACGAACCCAGGCAGTCACTGAGCCCTTGAAGCATGGCCAGTCCCGAGTGCGGTGTGCTTTAAGTGGTAAACACACCCAGAATTTCAGAGACAGTGTATGAGGAAAGAATATGAAAGATTTCATCAATGACTTGTTATATTAGTTACATGTAAAAATGACAGTATTTTGGATACATTGGGTTACATAAGATATATTATCAAAATCATTTTTACTTGTTACTCATTACGGATAGAATGTGGCTCTCTTTCTGTTCCCAATGGAAAGCACAGGTCTCAGGCCCGATGAGGCCCTCGTTGGTACCCTCAGCCCCCCAGGGCCGCCTGCTGGCAGTCCGCTGGTTAACCTGCTGGCCACTGAGGGTGTCTCGTGGTGATGGAGCTGTAGCCAGGTTGCTCCCAGTTTAATCCTGAGCACTTCCAATGGTTTGGGACAACCGTGTTGTCTTCCGTCTTGTTTTTTGTAAGCCCCTCTGTGTGTGGATCCTCTCGAGGTCTCCCTCTGATACCCCGAGGCTCGCAGAAACACCACGTTCCCCCAGTCCCATACTGCCTTGGATCTTTGAAGCCTGACCGAGCGGCATTTCCATCCACCACAGCGGCAACCGTCCTTCTGTCGTTGCCTTTTCCTCTTCCCTGCATGATGGGAGCATGATGTGCGTCCACAGATTCGACAGTGAAGAGGCACAGAACTATAAGTGCTGGCAGTGAGTGTCTTTTCCAGTAATCTCCCCCTCCCCCAGTAAGACATCAGTCCACGAGAATTTTCACAGCACAGCCACACTAGCGAGCTCGGCGATCATTCACAGCATAATTGAAAGATTTCAAAAGTTGAACTGGAAGCATTTTTTGTCAGGGTTTATTGCATGTATTTGTATCTTTTTAAAAAAAGTTTATGAAAGTTCTATGACAAGAAGATAAATTATGGAACTGTAAGAACAGCGGAAATAAATGGATTCTGGAGACTGACAAACAGGGCAAATGACGAGAACATATAATTTTAGAACACAAAAAAAGGTAACTAAATTTGAAAAATTGCATTAGTATATCATTTTCTGTATATGAGCCATTAGAGGAAAAAAGTGGAAATTACACCCTGTAACAAAGTAAAAATGTTTTCAGTGTTTAAAGGTAATTTTGTAATACTGCTACTATTACTTAAACTCTTACCTCTTACAAAAATCCAGAGACAGGACCCCCGGTGATATTTCTTGTGTCTTAGGCAAAGAGCAACAATTTGAATTCCATTCAAATACATTTGTATTTTGCCAAGTGCTATCAAGCCCTGAGTTGCATAATTTGCCACATAAGTGAAATAGATACTTTTCCTCCACACATTTATCACTCTCCTGTGGGCTTCATTACTGACAATCAAATCACAGAAGATGTACAAAATTGTCATGATGCACTTACTTTTTCATGATATTCGATACAAATAGTACTCCTTTACAAATGGCCTTTTTTCCCTCTATTTGCCACGACATTTTTGCTGTCTTTTCAGGATTTTATTAAAGTTCCAGTGATAGGCTTCCCGTCCCCCCACCCCCAGTAAATATGCAGGATTCCTTCAAAAACATATGTCGGGTATTCCTATTGGGGGGAAAATAAAAGTACCTCAGACGGAAAAAAGCAATATTGCTCACGAGTAGTTCTTTAACTGCTGCTCCCTAAATGTGTGTGTGTGTGTGTGTGTGCGCGCTGTGTGAAGGTGTTTGAGAAAACTCTAGATTCCATTTCAAGTTCTCTCTCTTCTGAAATCCTAAACAATTATTGTAAGGATTAAATTTAGAGTCACACCGTTAAATGCCCCAAATCTAGTCAGAAAAGGTAAATGAGGTAGTAGGCTAGAAATGCATAGGCCACTTTGTCTAGCTTTTACTTTTTCACCTCTGAAAACATCGTGGGTACAGAGAAGTTTTAGTCTACCTTACATTCAAGAACAAGGACAATGATAACGGGCAGTTGTCACTCCACATTTAGTTGGCAAGACTATAGGGAATAGTGGGGACTGTAGTAAACTGTGGTAGAGGAAGCAGCTGCTCCCCCTGTCCAGGTTAGTGTTCCATAAGAGATGCTAACTTAATTTTTATTTAGTTCTTATTGAGAGAAGCCAGGACCCGTAGGAAGGGAGTATTTCTTGATTTTTAAAGGTTGTGATAACATTTTGTAAGTGTATAAACCTTGAGCAAGCCAAAGAAAATACATTTCCTGGCCAGATACAGCCTGAACACAGCCTGAGTGTGACTTCTGTGGAAGGGTCTTCTCCTGGGGAGGCAGCGGGGCCACCAGGTGAGGGTAATGCAGCCAGTCCTGACCCTCATCACCTCCCGACTCTCCCTCCTACAACTGATCTGTTGGAGACAGGTCATTTATTGATACGCGTTGCTTAAAATGTCTCTCCTTTAGCTGCACAGACTCCACCACTCTTAGCAATGTAAGTGGCATTGGGATCTTGAAAGTAGTTACTTCCCTGATGGACAGCCATCACATCATCTTCGTCTCATGAGTCCGAGTCTTAGCGCACAAACTGGAGACACACGGGGAATGTCACTTTCGTTGTTCAGCCCGCAAGTTCATTTCCATTTTCAGCTAAGCGAACAGCACATTTTAACTCCAGTTGGTTACAGTCTAGTCCTGTGAAGTCGAACTAGCAATCCAGATCCTATGCCAGCCCACAATGTCTGGCAGGATGCGAGGGGTGGCTCTCTGGGAAAATGGATAGCCCTCGGGTTACCGAGACACTTCTGCCACAGTCATGGAGCTCTCGGCGGCCTCTGGGCCATGCTTCTGCAGGGCTGCCTCTGGTGTCCTGGCTGCCCAGACCCACCAGAGCCAGTTTTCCTTCCTTCCTCTTCCATCCTCCTGCCAGCAACAGTTACCTCTTCCTTATCTGGGATGGAGGTGGAGAAGGGATGAGAGAGAGGAAGACCCACTCTCAACTCTGATCTGGCCAAATCCTCCTAGTTTCTCTAGGGGGTTAGGAGGTGGAGGGTTTGTCTACACTCCCTTCTGCCACATCCCCTCCCTGAGGCAATGAAGGCAACTCACACCTACGTGACCAGATAGAGACAAGACACAGTTCATCTCTCAGGACACATTTCTAGCGCCTCCCACCACCTCTGCTTTTGGACCCCACCATCGTGCTGGAGTCTTGCTAGGTATCTTAGTCTTTATTTTTCAAGACAAACCTGTGAAGTAAATATCAGCTGTATCAATTATCTATTGACAGGACAACACTGCATAACAAACGCCCCCAAACCTCAGGGACATAAAGCAATACACACTCAGCTCACCAACCTGTGGGGGCCCGACTGTCTGGGACGAGGCTGGCTGAAGTCAGCTGGCCCCCTGTAGAAATCTGGGGTCGGCTGACCTTAGCCGGGTCACTCATGTGCTTGGGGACTGCCTAGCTGTGGGCTGGTACAGGACAGCCGTGGCTACAGCCAGGCCTCTGTCCTCACCCAGCAGGCTAGCCTACATATTCCCTTCCTGTAGCAATGGCAGCGGGGGCAAGCGGGCAAGCTGGGTCATGTGAACCATTTTCACTTTTCTGTTTTACATCATATTTGATAACATCTAACATCTCAATGGACAAGTCACATGCAGTGCCAGATGTCAGAAGCGGGGACGCAATACCGTTAGCTGGCTAAGGTCAGCTAACAGAGGGAGAGCCGAAATATGGGGCCCAGAATGCAAATTCTGCCCCATTTCCTGAATCAGAACCTAAACTGAGAGTATTGAGCCAGGACGGAAGGGGGCTGCGCGTTGAACCCACACATGCTTGACTCCAACACTGTGCTCCTAACGACAGGATTCTGCTGCCTTCATTTTTGAAAGGAGCTTATGGAAAGGATTCTCCATGTTCAGGCAGCATCTTCCAGGCCAAATGGAGTGTTGAGTAATTGCCTGCTTAATATGGTTGATAAAGAAAGCAAACTCCAAGCCAAAACACTCTAATTTTCCCTAAACATATGTAATCATCTTAATTTTCTCTTTGCCTCTGCTGACAGAGCTTGGGGAAGACAACTCCTTCTTAGCACCAGCCAGTGTCTCCCTGAGACGCCGCATGCTGGGAGATAGGGCTGGCATTCTCTCCTGCTGAAAAGAAAACCTGTTTCATGTAATTCCACATCTCTCCTGGGCTGGCCCCTGCCCCTCCCCAGGGGTCTCTTTTGCTTGACACTGTTCTTTTACCCGACGGGTTCAAACTTCATGCTCATTTGCAGTGAGGCTAGTGTGTCTTGGGTGGCTGGTGGCCCGGGTTTCATTCCGATCACCTGCTTCCATTGGGGGACTGAATTTCCTGCAAAAGCTGGCTGAGCAGCACTTACAGGCAGCGCGTCCTGAGAGGCAGACTACATTTTCAAAGAAGGACACACAAACCCAACGTCAGGATGAGTTCCCTCTGTGGGCCGACAGGACCAGAAGTTGCCAGCTTGACTTTCTAGGCTGTTAAACTTTTCAGAATACAATGCGAGTTCCTAATCACAGATTCAAATGAAAGTAATAGTTGTAATATCAAGTTTCCTGAACTTTGATGGGGTCATTTTGAAGACCAAGTGGTACCGCGTGCAAAGCACTGGCTGCTGCCACCACCGATACTGTGCGTGGCAGCAGAGGAGCGAGGAGAAGGGCACTTCGTCCTGGGCTCCGAGCTGGTCCTCCCCACTGGTACCGCCGAGGGTCTTGGGCAGGTGACAGATTGTCCGCATCTCAGGCTCCTTTTTGGCAAACTGGAGGGAAATGGGAAGGCAGAGCTCACAGAATGGTTAGAAAAAGGAAATGAATTCAACCTATGCAAAACATTTCAAGCAATGTCTGGCACCTGGCAAACACTAGCAGGGCTCGCCTTATTATTATTATCATCATTATTATCATTATTATTATTTTCATTGAATAATCAAGATCCGAGCCCAGGCGTGCCTGACTTCCCTCTCACGCTCTGGCAGTGTTCCTAACTGGCCCCTTAGTGATCTGGAGGGGCCTATGGGTCCCTCATTGGCAAACTATTTTAGCATACGTAAAATGAAATTATAAAGATGACCCCTAAAAACTCAATTATAGAAAAATGCAGTTATCGAAATATTTTCAAACAGTTGCTGATGTGGGTACGAATGCACTTCTTTATTAACATTTTAGATAATACTATCGGGAGGCCTCATAACTATTATAGTATAATCTTGAAATAGTAATAAATGTCCGCGATAGTTCCATATTTCTGTGACACCTGCAAGGGGACGTGACAACATGTTGATTTGGACTGGTGCTGAAGTCCCACGTCCCCTGCTTTGGTGCCTGCACTTACTCGTATGGTTGAGGAAGTGCTAAGTGTCAAGTAAAGGTTGGTGAAAAAAAATTAATTCACATTCGCGAAATGCCTGAACTCATGGAACCCGTAAGGTCTATGGGGTCTCAGGTCAAGACCCCGTGTGCCCACTGCCTCTGCAGGAGCCATTTTGAGGAAATAATACACCAAAAGAACGCGAGTTCTCGGGAAGGTGAGAGTTCCTTGCATGTGGATTCTGCAGCCCATACGCACAGACTATGTTGGCCAGAGAGGGTGGCCGTAGAGGAGGCTTCCCCGCAGCTGTGTGGAAGGAAGGGTCCATCCTCCAGGATGTGAGCAAGATCTAGGGAATGCTTCTGTCTCCTAATCTGATGTCCTATGTGGAAAAAGATTGTCACTGGGACCAAGCCAGCGAGGGGAAATGGAAATGTGATACCCCTGACCTCATCCAAAAAAAAAAAAAAAATAGCTATTGTCACTAGCCAGAGATGCTGAGCGTATTTGTAGGTTTGGGGAGAAATATATTTATTAGTGAAATGGAGCTTACTGTGGAGTGAGTAAAGGTGAATTATTTGTCAGACGGCTGGAGGAGGTTTATGCAATATAGTATTATTGAGCGGGGCTATTAACAGAGTGAATTGCTATTGTGACATGCCATTAAATTGTTTTTAGTGTCCACAAAGGTATCATTCAGGAGCTGGCAGGGTTAGTAACAGAGTTGTATTTTTGGTGGACAGCAGCAGATCTCGAAACAAAATAGCATATTTTACAGAAAAGTAAAATACGGTCAAAGCCAGAAGTCTGCCAGCAGTGGAGACCGGGGGTGCTCAGTTGCAGCTGCCTGTCAGGAGTCCCCGAGACTGGGCATCAGAACAGGCTTGGCGTACCCCACTGGGCACGCGGCTGAAACCTGAAGGGCCGTCAGGAAGTGGAAAGCAGGAGTAAGACGAAGAGAGTGGTCCGAACTGGGGCACTTCCAAGAGGTCCTGTCTTGTCCGGGGGTGTGTTGCCAGCATTTGTCACGGAGGTTGGCTCAATAATTACTTGGTGGGGAAAAAAAAACAAAGGAAGAGAGGATAAGGTGAGGGAGGGAGGCTGGAAGAGAGAGAGAGAATAAATAGGAATTACCCAGCTGAGCTATTGGTGATATAGATGCTTATATGTATCTAGGTGCACATGAACATTTATTGATTCATTTTTTACTTTTCTTTTTTTCATTGTTACTCTATTATAGTTGTCCCACTTTTTCTTCCACTTTTACCCCTCCACCCAGACCACCCCTCTCTCCCACAGTCAATCCCCTCTATCCCTTCTCTGCTGTCCATGTCCATGGGTCACTCATACATGTTCTTCGACTAGTCCCTTCCCCTTCCTTCCTCCATTCTCCCCTTCCCACAGCATCAGTCTGTTCCATGTTTCCGTGTTTCTGGTTCTATTTTTTCATTAGTTTATTTCGTTCATTAGATTCCACTTGTGAGTGAGGTCATGTGATATTTGTCTTTTGCCAACCAGCTTATTTCACTTGCCCTCCAGTTCCATCCATGCTTTCACCAAAGACAGGAATTCTTTCTTTCTGCTTCATAGTATTCCATTGTGTAAATGTTCCACAATTTTTAATCCACTCATCTGCTGATGGGCACTTAGTCTGTTTCTAACACTTGGCTATTGTAAACAGCACCACTATGAACATTGGGGTGCACAGGTTCTTTTAAATTGGTGATTCAGGATTCTTAGGGTATAATCCCAGCAGTGGGTCACTGGGTCATAAGGCAGGTCCATTTTTAGTTTTTTGAGGAAATTCCACACTGTTTTCCACAGTGGCTGCACCAGTCTACATTCCCACCAACAATGCACTAGACTTCCCTTTTCTCTACATCCTTGCCAGTTTCTTGATTTATTAATGATGGCCATTCTGGCAGGTGGGAGGTGATATCTCAATGTAGTTTTACTTTGCATCTCTCTGATGGCTAGTGATGTTGAGCATCCTTTCATATGTCTCTGGGCCCTCTCTATGTCCTCCTCAGAGAAGTGTCTGTTCAGGTCCTTTGCCCATTTTTTAATTGGGCTGTTTGTCTTCCTGGTGTTATGTCATATGAGTTCTTTATATATTTCGGAGATTGAACCCTTGTCCAATGTGTCATTGGCAAGTGTGTTCTCCCATACGGTTGGTTCCCTTTCCATTTTGGTGATGGTTTCTTTAACCATGCATTTAGCCATGCAGAAGCTTGTTATTTGCCTACTAAGTGTCAGCCCCTGTGCCAGGCACTAAAAATGTGTACTTAATGAGACAGAAAAGATTCTAGCTCTCAGATAAATTGTATTCAACTGAGAGATTCAGAAACAAATACAAAATCGAATTAGCTTATTGCAAGATAGTGCAAGATTGCTGAGTGTTATAAAGGAAACAACCAAAACCCCAAAACACTGCAGTGAGGTAGAGGACAGCTAGAGAGAAGAGGCTGCTTCGGGCAGGGTGGTGACACTGGAACTGAGACCTGCTTGATGACAAGGAATGGACCATGGAACTATCAGAGGAGATGGACATTTTACTGAGGGCTCCCCACCTGCAAGCCACGTGCTTGGTGCTCGGCACCCTCATTTCCTTTACTCCCACATCAACCTGAGAGGGAGAGAATATTTGTAACAACGTCACAAAGGACAAGGAAGGAAGGGAGGCTCAAGGGGCAACGCAAACTCGCTCACAGTCACAGAGACCGGGGCAAGATTGAAACCCCACCCCGCTGGACCCCAGGCCCCCACACTGCGTCACGGTGAAGGGCAACGCCTCGCTCGTGATCATGCAGGTTGGAGAAGTCTTTTCCACTGTGGTCTCTGTTCTTTGGTCTGCAAATGAGTGTCAGATTCAGTGCCAATCTGTGGCTATTTTCGGGCCGGTCACCTGGCTCACTCGGGAAACGTGTTGGTAACCCAGAGAGCAGGCTGCATCTTGAGCCTGATGCCTAAAGGAACCTGAAGGAAATGGATGTTTCACCCATATGGCCGAATAACTGAGGCATCTCCCTAAATTCAGTAAGGGAAGGGGGACGGGCCATGGAGCTTAAGGAAAACACATTCTTCATTCGAAGGAGTTGTCTCAATTCCATCTAGGACACATTTCCTCAGAGCTAGGGTCTTATGAGCTAAACCATGTTGACTGTTAGAAAGACAGTATAATTTTAGCATCAGCCAGCCGCCCACGACCCCACTTCTGCCTTGGGGTGTTGGTTTTCTTATTGGCTTCCTTGTCAGTGCGCGCTTTGTCCACCAGGGCCGTTGGAATTCATGTTTCTTACCAGCGTTTTTCCTTTGTTTTGTTCACGTTTTAAGACAGTGGATTGCTACTAAATGTTGGCGTGTGTATACATATTAATATATCTTAGTCAGTTACTGAAGCAATGCAGTTTAAACGACAAAGTACCATCATTGTTACTACTAATAATATTACTTTGGCTATCGAGTCATTAATGTGTTTTTATAATATCGAGTATTGGGGAGTGCCAGAGCAATGGGCGAGAACCCTTTCACGTCATCAGGAGGAGTTCAAAGTGGTAACAGCCTCTGGAGAACATCGAGGAAATACATCAAATGCCTTTGAAGTGAGCGTGGCCCACGACACAATAATTCTATTTCTAGAAATTTAGTAGGGTGTCCACTAACACATATGTAAAAGCTATATGTGGTGAAGTCTTTGTAATATGGGGAGATTAGAAAGGGGCTGGTCATTTTAAAACGTGGCAGAACTTCACAGTGGGTTGCCGCCCACTATTAAAAATCCATGCCCATAAAGTGGCAAGTCCCTGGTCTATTAAACAGGGTGGACAAAAGGCAGGTTACAGAACAGTATGTACACTATGGTTCTGTAGCATACGATACCTAGTTACAGCTATAGCCTGTCTAGAGAGAGATGAAACCACAGGTAAAGTGGTAAAGGTGATATATCGTTATTATGTAATATGGTTATATTATCATGGTATGACTTAGCACAGGTCTTTTTTTTTATTCATATTTTTTATCACTGCCACATTTTCTCCGTGGAACGTGATGTATTGTTAGTCAGGGGCACACACACACACACACACACACAATGCATGAAGGCAGAGTTTAAGCTCCAGGCTCTGCCGTCATTGTCCCCAGTGCAGCTTTGTGGCATGTGCTGTCACCTCCGAGGACCACAGCCTCTGTGGGGTGGCCGGTTCCCCAGCTCTGGTCCTGGCATTCTTCTGCTTGCCTCTTACTTTTCAGCGCAAACCCCTGGCCTGACCCACCATGTGCCCCGGCTGTGTTGCCCCTACCAACCCCATGCCAACGGTATCAGCAAAGCTCAGAGCTAACTTTACACTCATTTCCTTCTTGAAAGGGCAGCCGCCAGAAGGCGTCCTTAGGGATGTGGCGCCCTGTCTCTTGTTAACGCCCTTCAGGGAAAGGGAGCAGCGGCACGAAAAGGAAGGAAAAGGTGCTTGGCTCCCTCTCACTGCGACAGGCCTCATCCGTGGAGGTCAGAATTTCCTAACACTGGATGCCAGGTGTCAGCCCGTGTCAGCCTCGGGAAGTGGTTATGGGTATTGTCTACACAAAAGTGAGAGAAACGAAAGAAAAGAAAAGGGAACTTAGAGGGCAAGGGAGAGCCAGAGCCAAAAGTTACCTTTTTGCTTTTCTTTTGAAGTCCCAGGGCTGACTGGTTTCAGAGGCATTTGTAAGCTGAAGAGCAGTGTGGTGCGCAGACAGGATCTCAATTCTGGGCTCAGAGTACCCTGGTGGGAACCCAGGCCCCACACTCCCGGCCTTGCTTGCCGCCTTGACGGTGTGGTTCATCCATTAAGACTTGCTCTCAGCAGCCAGACACCCAAGTTCTCATCCCAGCTCAGCAGTTTCTAGCGGCCTGACTTTGGGCAAGTCACGTAATGTCTCTGGCCTCCACGTCCATTCGAGCCAAGTGAGGAAGTGCTCTCCTCTTCACACTGGATAAGTAGCCGTAAGCCCCTGATACATAGATCATGCCTCCTAAGCAGGGACTAATAATACCCCCCTCGATGATAACGATTTTATTCTCTGTATACGTCTCACAAAGAGGAAGAAAAAAACAAGGAGATGCGAAGGGGGGAAGAGAAACCAGCTTAGCACGGAATGGAGCCCCGAGCCCGTGGGGTGGTAGGGGTTTTGTTTTTTGTGAACGGAAGACCGTCACCGGGACATCTGTGTCGGCATGTGCGCGCTCCTCTCCCTATTAGATTACACGTTTCAGGACAATAAATCAGCGAAAGAAAAGTAATAAATAATGCATGCTGAAAATGTGATCATGTTTATTAAGAAGCAACAGCCTTGTCATCTTCATTTTCTTCTTCAGTGACTCTCCCCTCTGAGGGTTTGCTCTGCAGGGACTCCCTGCAATTTAGCTGGAGGCCATTCTCTGATTCTTGTTTGCAAAAATACCTGCTATGCAAAAATCAGTTAAAAGCGGAGCAGCCGCGGGGCCCTCTGATAAGTCTCCCATCAAATCCACCCCATCATCAAGGACGGCTTCCCCAGCAGCAGTGAGGGTTGGGGAACTGCGGAGGTCCAGCTTCCTGGGTGCATATCTTGCTCTTTCCCACACTCTGCGTTCCCCCTCCAGTCCTTCTGTGGCCACTTTTTCAGAAGTCTCTCTAGGTTACTGGATTTTGGGAAAGAAGGGGGGGGGCACTCACTTTCCTTTTCCTAGTAATTTGCAGCTGCTAAAACAATAGGTTGACATTTGTGGGTCATGACATCCAACGCCTGTCATTGGACTTGCACTTGAATGACCCTGAAAACCAGGAACCACACTGGCAAGCTCATCTTCCAGAGCTGCGAGAACAGAGCAGCAAGTGTTCTGCGTATTGAAGAGAAAGAGAGAGAGGGAGCAAGTGAGGGTGGGAAGCTGGGAGAGATGGAGAGAAAGAGTCCAGGGAAAGAGGAGGCAAGAGAAAGGGGGGGAGACTGAGAGTCAAGAGATCAGGGACGTGCAAGTGGTCCTTGGACCAGCCTCCTGGCTTGAGTGGGAGGCACCCTCGCCTTGCTCTCCGGCCTCAGCATTCTCTGGGTTTTGGAGAATGGAGCGATACATGGGACCTTCGCAGGCCCTTGTTCTGCTAAGCTCATGACTGAACGTTAGCGCCATAGCCTTTGCTTGAGTGTCTTGAGGTCCGTGTCCCGCATTCTGGGAGAGGGTTCTGTCCCTCGGCAATGGCCCTAGCTTGGGATTAAAGGCAGGGGTGGATTGATTTATATGTCTCTGAAATCGAGGTGACTGCTATTATGCCTTCTACCCTGGTGAGTTAACCTCAAGTAGAGAACTTCCCCTCCCTGACCTCGAATCTTTAAAAAACAGAATCCCCTCTGTTTCTCTCTCTTCTCTCTACTTGGACATATTATTTCTATTCCTCTCCATGGGCTTTTTCTCTCTGTTCCCCTTACTAGTATCCTCACTGCAGACCTGCCTCGTCTCGCTTCAGGTGTGGGTATGATGACATTTCGTCATCATCAGGTGCCAAGCCCGGCACGATTGAAACACGCTCACTAACTCCGACACCCCCCGCGTACACAATCCACATTGCATGAGCTTGCTCTCACACACTGTTTATCAGGATTTTGTGTTCACTCTAATTTATCCCTGAAGTTCATTTTAATTTATTTGTTGACCCATTGTTTTTTTTCATCCTTCCTCTCTTTCCACTCTCTTTCTACCTTTCATTGGGCGTGTGCCTCTCTCTTGCCCTTTCTCCTTCCTTCCTCTCCCTGCCCCTGCTGGCCTTGGTGATGTCACAAAAGCAGTAAATTTTTACGGCACTCAGTGCACTGCCTGCCTGGCCTTTCGCTTCCTTCCGGGGGGTGAGTCCAGCCCCAGAATTCCCTGACCAGACCCTGTGAGCCTGAGATCTCACCCTCTCCTACCTTGGCCGCTGTCATTGTTGACTTTGACTTGACCCCCTTTTTTTCCTCAACCTGGTCCCTTCAGCCACAAGCTCTGATCTGCTACTTCCTTGCCTTTGATGTGTCTCCATTTCCTGTAATTAATCTCATTGTCCCCATGGCTCAGCGGCTACACAGTCAGCCATGACGATAATGTCCCAGGTTAGAGCGGCTCCAGTATCTCCCCAACTTGTGTCTGTCCCTCTCGGCTGCTGCTGACGTGGACAGTCTTTCCCGGGGGTAGGATGGACACAGGCCCTGCAGAAAACACAACACCGACTTCTGTTCAAAGCAAATCAGTCTGACGTAGGCCGAGGCGCTACAGGCAGGCGGGGATTTACATCCTGAACACAGAGCTCTGTTTATAAATAGTATTTTTACATTTTTACTTATATCGAGGTCTATGTATAGTCCGTGTTCTTAGGAAAACCAATAAAAATCAACTGAACAGCCAGCCATTCCAATAAAGCCTATCACATTGCCAAATATAGTATTGGAAAAATTGTCCTAACTTTGCACATTCTGTATCAGAGCCAGTAACACTCTGCATTCCTGATTTGTCCTTATCAACATTCCCGACACTGACAGCGGCCGTTTTCGGGACCCAGAGGTCTGTCTGGCCGAACCCCGTGCCTGCTGGAACACAGAGATTCGGACAGTCTGTCCTCTAAGATCTTTTATAAGAATGTTGTCCTTGCATTCTTTGATAGATTTGTTTCTCTTTTTCTTAAAAAAATCAGGCCACATTTTTCACGAGCAGATCCTTGATACTATCTGGAGGCATGAGCACCTGTGAAAACATTTGAAAAATTAACCACATTCTGGCAGCTGTGGCCGGTAGTGAGCCTCAGTTTTCCCGCCTATGAAGTGGGCGGGACTCACCAGGCCAACCTAGTATGTGGACTCTGTGAAGTAACACATAAAGGGGTGCTCTGGACACCCCAGGACATGCTAACATGAACACGTCCTACGG
The DNA here is from genome assembly GCF_022682495.2 of Desmodus rotundus. Taxonomy (NCBI): domain Eukaryota; kingdom Metazoa; phylum Chordata; class Mammalia; order Chiroptera; family Phyllostomidae; genus Desmodus; species Desmodus rotundus. The sequence continues at coordinate 99,787,234 of NC_071392.1, read as the reverse complement.
CTACCCTCCTCTCCACCTGGCAAATGGAGCATCTTATTATCTTTCCTCCAAAACCATCCACCAGGAGGGTTTGGGGGGATTAGCCAATGAAGGTTAGCAAACCATGTTGCGATATTAAATGGAAAGGTTTTTGTACCAAAGAGGACAATTTTTTTTCCCCTGACACTGCAGAATCTCCAGTGTTCGTTTTACCTGGAGCATAACATGCCTTAATAAAGATTGCCTGGCAATGGAAGACTTTACCAACTGAAATCAAAGAGAAAAGCTTGTTCGCGTATCTCAGCGTTTGGAACTGGCCAGCGTGGGTCTTCTGGAGGAGACGTGTCCTCTCCACGTTGCTCTGAAGCCTGCGTTTCCCACGCGCTGACCCTGCATGGCCAGGCTCACAGTCCCGTTGCCACCGAGCCACCTCTGTACCTCTGTCTCTGCGCATGTGTGTATAATTTTACATAAATAAGACCAAAATACAGGTGCCTCTCTTATATTTTAGTTTCTCATTTTTCCTTTTTTCAATGCTTGACCCTCTCATTCCTGCTTCCACACCACCCACAGCTCACCTACCTGCCCCACGCACCCTCCCTGTCCCACCCCCAGCCCATGATGCAAATCAACAACTTGGAGAGACCTCTGCCAGGCTCCTGTCATGGACACTGTGATGGTTGTCCTCTCTCTCTCAGGTTCACACACACGTGCACGCACGCACACGCACACACGAGTTGTGGCATTGTGTGTAGGGTGAGGTGTTTTTTTTGGTCTTTGGGCTGTATGTGTGAAATGGAATGCATCTTCTAAGAAGGAAGATTTTATATTTGCGTTTGGATGCTTTTATTGCATTTTAAATTATCATACAGTAAAATTGACTTTTCTGATGGTGTACAATTCTAGAATTTTAATGCATGGATAGATGTGTATTATGACCACAGAAATTAGCCTAGAGAAGAGTCCCGTTCCGTCCCTTTAAAAAGGCTCACCCCTCCTCCCCTCTGTAGTCAGGCCCTCCCCCATCCCTCCTCCCCGCCCCCGCCTCCCTGCTCTCTTTCACCATAGATCTGTCTTTCTGATAGTGTCTATAGATAGAAGCCCGCGTAATGAACCTGTTGGGACCGGCTCCTCTTGCGCTGCACACTGCCCCGAGCCCCTGCTGGCCACTGCACACAGCTTGTCAGTCAGTGCCAAGGAGGGTCCCATTGTGTGGACGGGTTGCCGTCTGTTGTCCTTGTTCCCGAGAGCGAGTACTTCACAGTGCTCCTTCAGCTCCTTCGGAGTGTTTGCTTTGGGATTCAAATTCTAGCACTTCAGGTTTAGGTAGAGAGTTGATACGAGTGCATGAGTTTTGCCAGGTTAAAATATTGAGACCGTCAAGGGACAGGCACACTCATCATTGGGGGACTTAAAATTAATGCGAGCCCGAGTGGCAGGTGGACCACGGGGGGAATAAAAACAACAGAAGCCCCTGCACATGGATTGGCTGCCTCCTCCCACCAGGCACTGTGCTGGGCACTCCCCGTCCAGCCTCTCGAGCGCTCCCCATGCCTGAGGTGCAGGCACTCCTACCGGTTTTCAGGAACAGGGGCCTGAGGCTCCTGTGCAGGTGACAGCCGAGGCCCAGGGCTGAGCTGTGGTCTCCAAAGGTGTCTCCCTCCCAATCACTGGAACTTTGCAGAAGCCTCTGCTTCTCTTGGCTTTACTTAGAGTTTCAAGTCTCTTTTCACTCAGTGGTTTAGATAAACTTGGTATCATAGTTTCCTTTCATTCCCTTAAGTGATGCACGTTGCTTTACCCAAAGAAAAGCATCACATTACACCGTTACACACAAAAAATTTATGGAGAAAGAAAGAGGATGAAAAAAACGTTTGAATTTCTGCCCCCTCCCTAATTTTCCTTTCCTGCTGATTAAAATGACTGCTGGATTTTTTTTCTCCTCTTGTGTTGAGTGAAGACACTCAGTTCTTATGTACAGAAGCCAGATGAAGGTGGAATTGGTTCATCTGGTTGAGATTATTCATAGGGGTAGGGGCATGTGGGGAGGCCCCACCCCTTGTCTGTGGCCCCATACCACCAAGGGGGGGACGACGGAGCTTGGGCTTCCTAAAAATGTAAATACGGGAAGTGAGTGATGTGCCTACTGTAATTTCCTAATGCGGTTATGGCCTGGTGATTATTTGTTTGCCTTTATCACTGATGATAACTTTTCCATAACTAAAAAAGAAATCAAAGAATTAGATGTACAAAGTACAGGGAGGGCTGCCAGACGACAGTTTTCTTCCATTAGCTACAAGGCGTCTGCAGCTGGGCAGAGCGACGACGCCTACACAGCCGTGTTTCTTTTTTCTTTCCTTCTTTTCCTCCCAAACCCTGAGTATGGAGTATTCTCCTGCAGGAAGGAGCCGTCTGGCTCTGTCACCAAGAACTCAGCCCCAGGAGCTCACAGAACTGCACTCCGAGGAGGCAGCTCAAGATCCTGGCTTCTGTGAAAGGAAGTCTCTGAATCAGGGACTGCCAGGAACTGCCCCTCCACCAAGGAGCCAATCTAGGCCGCCCCCCTCTCTCCCCCACCCACCTAATCTGCCTCTACTAAACCTGCTTGGCCTACCTTTGCAATGGCTCCACCCGCACTGCTCCACTTCAGCCGGGCCTTCGCCAGCTTTCGGGTGCGTTAAACTCATCACCTCCCAGGGTCCCGGGGCTCCAGCCCCTCTAATCCGTTCTTCTTACTGGCTCCAGAAGTGTCTGTAAGGCACAGCTCTGATCCCATCAAGTATTTCTTAAAATGCTCTGGGTCTCAGAGCTGCAAACAATGTTTCCAGACAGGCAGTGAGTGATGATTTGTGGGTCATACACAAATGGATATGTTTTATTTGAACAGTAACATATTTGTTTTGAGTTATATCTTATTCATGGTGGTCCCGCTTTTCTATGCGTGATGTTGACTTTATAACCTCCTTTTCAAATAAATTTAATAAAGTGTGTGTTTTTAGTGGGATGCTCTGAAGAGCTCTGAATCGATGGCCGGCTGCAGCAAACACCGTGGAAGTAAAAGTAGTGCGCAGTGGCCGAAGTTTGGAAAACACTGGCGGGGTGGAAACCGCAGACTCCTTGGTCCATCGTTAAGGATCGCTACTTCTCAGTCGGTTCCCTCAAAACAGCAAATGGCGGCCTTGCTGCCCACCCATTCCCTCACCCCACCAGCTTGCTTCAACGAGAACTTCCTCCTCACTTTTAGTTCCATCAAACACTTTGCGTTTTCCAAACATATTAAGGCTCTCATATCTGTGCATTTTCTTTTCCCAGCCCCCCCCCCCCCCACACTCCCACATAGGTTCCCTTTGTCTGGATCGTGTTTTTCTACCTGGTGGACTTCTATACAACCTTCAAAACCCAGGTCACCTGTGCCAATCCTGGTGCGCTCTTCTCTGAGTTCCTCAGGTCAAACTCACGAGGCCTCTGTGCTCCTGCTCCCTGTTGCTTCCGGCACTCAGTTGTCTAGCTCTTTAAACAGGGATTCCCTTTCACCCTCAGAACTACTGAACCCCATAGAGCCGAGCCCAAACCCCTGTGTCTCCCCCGGCCAGTGATGGGCACGGCACCTGGAGAGGGCTCCACGGTGGCCCAGAGGCAGAACCCAATAGCAGAGAACATCAGGCGGATTCTTCCTCTGCGGGAGGGGCGTCTGCAGGAGAGTACATTCTCCCACACAGCTCACCTGCCCGGGGGAAGGACTCACACTTCACACCCGCCTGGCGAAGTGGGTCTCAGCAAGTCGTGCCGAGTGCTGCCCCCACTCCTTAGCTGCAGTGATCTTTTCATCCTTACTCTGTGACATTTAGCCTCAGCAAATAGCGACACGTGGCAGATGCCTTCTCGTGACACTCGTAAGACTTATTATCATGGCTTCGCCCCACCTCTCCCCCTCCCAGACTCCCAGCTTCCCTATGACAGAGACTATGTCGGTTTTGTTCCCTGCAGTGCCCGCCCCGAGGACAGGGCCTGGCACACAGCAGTACCTGCTGCTTCTTGAATAAATGGCGTCTGAATATTCCAGTTATCGGGCCGACGGGCTGTCTCAGTTGATCCCTGCAGATACAGACCATGCCACGAGAGAAAGCAGGCTGTAGCCTCCAGGGGAGGCCGCTGCCAAGCAAGGCCTTTCTCGGAACAGGTCTTCCACTCTGCTTGCTCAGCCGTGTGGTGGCACCATTTCCTAGTCTGGAGTGTGTTCCTTCACTCCCTGGATTCCCACTGTCCACTCAACACAGATGCATTCGATTCCATGCACCTGGCCAGCATTGTGCTTCCAGTGGTGCACACAAGTCCACAGGGGTGAGACATGCGGTCCTAGCGTCTAAGAAAGGGCTTAGCCAAGGGGAGGGCACATGGCTGGGCCTCCAAGATGCTGTTACAACTTACAATCGTCTATCATTCTATTCGCATTCCTAATGCAAATGCATGTCATGTGTAAAACATCCTCTTGTTCTGGTTCCTTGGACAATTTTATTTCCAATCGTCAATCCATCTGACCATTTCTCGTGATTCACACTCAGCCTTACCTATTTGGCTGGCTGTAGGTGCCCTCAAAAGCATTTTTTTCTTTTTCCTTTCTTTTTTTGTATTTTTCTCAGCATTTTATCATTTTAGGACCCATACTACAAAAGTCATCTACTCTCATGCTTTTCATTTTCACACAAGCATATACTCTTTATCTGGCCATTTTTGGGCCTAGCTGGATCTCAGGGTTCCTAGTTATTCATTCATTTGTTGATTCGTTCATTCACTCAGTAAATATTTACTGAGTCGTCTGATTCTGCGCGGCCCTGTTCAGACTGGCAAAGGTTGAGACACAGTAATGAACACGACAAACAGCCCTTGCCCTCATAAAGAGTTTGTTCAAGCGCAGAGACAGACAAAGATAAGAAAAAAGGAGAAGACACAAATCTATCTGTATAACATGTGTAGATGTCATATGATATGTTACAGTGTGTTAATGTGACATAATATGACAATATAGGTGTTGTGAAGAAAACCGAAGATAAAGAGTGGCTTTGTCCTCCGTCACCAAGGCAGGGGCTTCCTGGTTTAATTCCTCATTCTGCCCGCCCCCAGCTGTGCTTCCTGGGTTTGCCAGGCACCCAACCAGACATGCCTTACCGCATCACCCAAACGAGCTTCCCAATGGTCTGTTCATGGTTCCAGTCTACTCAACCCCGGCGCTTCTGTTGGTGGCTCTACCTGTGCTGCACTTGGGGTAGAAAGAGCCTTCAGGGCAAAGCATGCTGGGAAGACAGGCTGAGGAAGGGGATGAGTTGGAGAGTTTATGGAACACCTGGCTGGCCCTCCAGGATCTTTCCTAATCCCCTCTTTGCCACAGCTAACTGTCAGTGATGAAGCCTTATCTCTCTGCATATCAAAGGCATGTCTCAGCCAAACAGACGTGTCCAGAGGTTCCTCCTTGCCCCGTGGGAAAGTTATTTAGCACAGCGTTCTACAGAAAGTAGGTGGTATGGAAATATTGGTTGAGCATGTCTCTGGGACCATTTGAAGTTAACCATCATGGGGGCTCTGGGAGCTTAATTCCATCGGGGATCACAGTGCAGTGGTCCTCGTGGGTACCTCCCGTGTGCCCACGGTGGGCATGGAGACTGGCTGCTCTGGAGCAGACAGCAGAATGAGGTCCAAGGAGCCAGCCTCCCGAGGCATCTGACTCTGTGCAGCCCCGTTCAGCCTGGAGAAGGTGGGCCGCCCGAGGCATCATTAGGACCCTTCCATCACTTCCTCATTAGTTCTTAGATAGCGTTCCAATGACAGCGGCAGAGACCCGCATCCGGGCCTCCTCCCGTTTATGATCCCCACCGTGCTAATGTGCACTTAATGAGAAATTCTTGTCTTGCTTGTAAATCCTGTAGCCGGCATTCAATTTATTGACAGATGTTTGCTTGGATCTCTTTAAAATTACTTCATAAATCTTGCAGGATAAAAGGCCTCAAGTTTGGTTATTAAGACAAGGCCTTGTTGACAGTTTCATATTTAACTGTTTAGAAGTCAACTGTCAGGGCCGTGAGTGGTGGGCAGCCAGGGGCCACGGGGCCTGAGCATCCCTCGTTGCGTTTCCCCCACCTCTCCGGCCCCTTGCTGGTGAAGTGTGTCTACTGTCCCTTCTAATCCCTTCAGTTAACTTCTCGGTGACCTCCCCTTGCTCAGCACTTACTCATTTAGCGTATCAGTGTGTCAGCGAAACGAAGTGTTTCCACTGATAGGAGTGAAGGGCTGAGCAAGACACAGAACCTCCATCACCAGAAGGGGTGTTGACGAGCACCGAACATGGGGGTAATAGCACTTTGCACAACAGCCACCAGACACCAGCTGCACGCTCGGGGGCTTCCCCTCCCTCATAGGGTAGCAAACGCATGCATGTGATGGGGAAGGGGGTCTGCTTGGAAGTTTTAAGACCATACTCATCTTTTGGGCCTTTTCAATGACATCTCTGACTCAAGATTTTTTTTTTTTCTGTTGCTAGTGGCAGAAAACTTATCTCTAAGTGGCTTAAGGCAAAAGAAAAAGGAATGAAAAGATGGTGAATTGTCTCATGTGATTGAATTGTACAGGGTTCGTTACCCTCAGGCCTGGTTTTGTCCAAGGGATGAAATAATTCTTTCACTTTCATTTTTAGGGTTTGCCTTCCCCTGCATTTTGTTGGATGGGGTAGTATTTTTTAAATTATATTTTATTGAGTATGCTATTACAGTTGTCCCATTTTTTCCTCCTTTGACCCCCTCCACCCATTCCCTCAGGCAATCTCCACACCATTGTTCATGTCCATGGTCATGCATATAAGATCTTTGGCTACTCTATTTCCTATACTGTACTTTACATCCCCATTGCTATTCTGTAGCTACCAATTTATACTTCTCAACAAACTCACCTCTTCACCCATTCCCCCACACCCCCTTCCATCTGGCAACCATCAAAATGCTCTCTGTATCCATGATTCTGTCTCTGTTCTTCTTGTTTTCTTAGTTTGTTTTAGGTTCAATTGCTGATAGATATGTTTATTGCCATTTTATTGTTCATAGTTTTGATCTTTTTTTCTTAAATAAGTCCCTTTAATATTTCATATAACAATGATTTGGTGATGATGAACTCCAGTTTTTTCTTTATCTGCCCTTCGATTCTAAATGGTGGCTTTGCTGGGTAGAGCAGTCGTGGCTGTAGGTCCCTGCTTTTCATGACTTTGACTATTTTTTGCCAATCCCTTCTAGTCTGCAAAGTTTCTTTTGAGAAATCAGCTGACAGTATTATGGGAACTCCCTGTAGGTAACTCACTTCTTTTCTCTTGCTGCTTTTAAGATTCTCTCTTTATCTTTACCCTCTGGCATGTTAATTATGATGTGTATTGGAGTGGGCCTCTGCATCGATCTTGTTTGGGACTCTCTGTGCTTCCTGGACTTGCATGTCTATTTCCTCCACAAGTTTAGGGAAGTTTTCTTTCATTATTTTTTCAAATAGATTTTCAATTGCTTTCTCTTCTCTTGGCACCCCTATGATGTGAATGTTGGAACACTTGAGTTGTCCCAGAGGCTCCTTACACTCTCCTTGTTTTGTTTTGTTTCATTTTTTGGACTCTTTTTTTCTTCTTGCTGTTATTCTGATTGGTTGTTTTTTTCTTCCTTATGTTCCAAATCATTTATTTGATTCTCAGCTTCATGCACTCTATTATTTCCCTGTAAATTGTTCTTTATTTCAATGAGTGTATCCTTTGTTTCTGATTGGACCTTTTTTATGCTCTCAAGGTCCTCACTAAGTTCCTTGAGCATCCTTATAGCCAGTGTTTTGAACTCTGCCTCTGATAGATTGCTTATCTCCACTTTGTTTAGCTCTTTTTCTGGAGTTCGGATCTCTTCTTTCATTTGGGCTGTGTTTCTTTGTCTCCTCATGCTGGCAGTCTCCCTGTGTTTGTTTCTGTGTATTACGTAGAGCTGCTTTGACTCCATGTCTTGGTGGTGTCCTAATGTAGTAGGTGTCCTATAGGGTCCAGTGGTACAGCCTTCCTTATCACCCAAGTTGGGTTCTCGAAGTACACCTTTCATGTGGGCTAAGTGCACCCTCCTCTTATAGTTGAGCCTTGCTTGCTATTGACAGATCAATGGGAGGGATTTACTCAGGCCAGTTAGGGGCAAGGATTGGCTATGACCACTGACCACCAACCTCCACCCTCTGTGGAGGATCAACTGTGCAGGGGCAGGGTGGCATTGCTCCGACTTGGTCTGTAGCTGTCCATTGGGTGTACAGGCTCTAGGGTTTCCTGGGTGGTGCAGGTCAGCATCAGCTCCCACCTGTATTCTGCCTGGGGCCACCCTGTATGAGCTATAACGCAATCTGCAGGTGGCTGCTACTTGTCCTGGGCTTGGAGGTTCCCAGGTGAAGCCAAGCTGTGAATCTAGGATGGCTGCTGCTAGTGCTGAGTCAGGGGCCACTTAGCAAGAGGTATGGGAGCCAGGGGCTCACTGAGGCCAGCTGTTGCTTGTTTGAGAGGATTTAGGAAGTTGCGGAGCATGAGCCAAGACCAACCATTCAAATGGAAAACTCACTATTAACAGCTTGGGCAGGAGGGAACCTCACAGGATCTGCAGGGCAGGGCAGACAGTATTATCTAGGTGATGGAGTCTCAGATAGGGCACCAGCCTGAGGGCGATGTGGCTCTGTGGGGGAGGGTTTAGAGAAGGGACAGTGGTCTCTGCCTACCTTTCTGTCTGAGAGAAAACTATTCCCCAGCTCTTGCCTTGCTGCCAGACATTTCAGCTCCTCCTGTACGCCACTGGGGCCCTTCAAGCTGCTACCCCAGTGCTGGAGCTCAGAGGGAGTGAGGATGAGTAAGTCTGTGTGTGGGTTCTTGAAGAGGAACTGCTTGGGACAAGAAGTTCCTTCCACTGACTCAGTCCCTGTAGGTTTTTGCAGCCAGAATTTATGGAGATTTATATTCCTGTCACTGGAACCCTGGGCTGGGGGCCTGGTGTGGGGCTGGGACTCCTCATTCCCAAGATATCCCTCCTGAATTTTTATATACCTCCTGTTGAAGTGGGACCAGCCCACTCCACATCTCCACCCCACCTACCAGTCCGGATGGATGTGATTTCTTAATTCCATAGTTGTCAGACTTCCATTCAACTTGATCTGTGATGGTTCTGAGTGATGGATATTCTATCATTTAGTTGTAATTTTGATGCAGTTGTGCAAGAAGATGAGCTGTGTTTACCTATGCTGCCATCTTGATCAGAAGTCTGCTTTCCCCTGTATTAAAATCACCCTCAGAATTCCTGGGGTAGCCACCAAAGGTCTTCTGGGTTCAGGCCCAGGAGAAAGAATACCACTCATCTCTCTAACAAATGCTTAGGGTAAAGACTTGTCAGGTCTCATTGGTCCTGATCAGGTCACATGGCCATTCTTTAACCAATCACTGTGGTCAGAGGTAGGCTATGTTCTCATTGGTTAGGTCTGAGTCACATGGCAAACCACACCTACAGCCTAGACTAAGGGAGAAGATGTTCTAAAGTTCAAGTGAGGTCTTATTACCTAAAGAAGGAGGAATAGAGCCAGGCAGCATTGAAACAAATGTTCAGATGTCCCCATCAAGTTCCAAACAGCACCCTGCCTTGTGTAATTCTTGCGTTTCATTCTGAAGCATTGTTATATGTCAGCAGCCTTTGTGCTCGCCAGTCAGGGTTGTGACCTGCCCCCTTGGAGAAAGCATTCAAAAGATTGAAAATTCAGAAAACTGTAGAGAGGCCAAGCCAATGAGAGTTCTCTAAAGCCAGGCACAAACTGGTAACAGTAACAGGATGAAAAAAAGGATTGCTCCACTTAGTACTATCACAGATCAGCGCTTTTGCACGTAAGACGATAATGAGCGTTTGGGCCAAAAATAGAGTGTTTTTTGCTTACTTGCTGGTGTCTTGTCACATCGCATTGCTTGAATTGTGTCAGATCATGTTGGGTCCCGTCGCCTCCGCCCGGCGCTGATGTGACCCGCTGCTCTGTGACACTTAGACGGGTGTCTGGGGGCTCTTCTCCCCAATCCAGCCTTTTGCATAAGTGCTGGTTACCAGCTGAGGCATTTGGGGACATTATCAGAACTGAAAACACCCACCATGTAAGCCCACATTACAGAGGGTCTCGGGGAAAGAAGGCCCTCGAGTCACCTCCTCCGCATCCCTGACAGGCCCAGCCGGGGCCCTCTCCCTCAACCAGACTCCTCCACACTGACTGAGGTCTCATCATTTCCTCCGTGGGGACTTCCAGGAAGTTTAGGTTGGCCGCAGGGTAGTGGACTTGGCCTTGATTTTCCGTACGACCAACTGCCCATGCCCCAGAGAAACATTTTTCACAGGAGTGATTGCAATGATGTTGATTCGGATTTGCCTGGTCAGAACAACAGCTAACACATGCGACGCTCTCTGCACGCCCGTTACTGTTCTGATCACTTCGCATTTCCTACGTGCTCTAAGCCTCCAGGGCCCTGTCACTCCGGCAAGGCACAGAGACACTCAGTCACTGGCCCGACCACCCGGAATTCACGGAGCCGAGGTGTGAACCCATGAGAACTGGCTTTCAAACTGTGCTCTGAATACGATGCTATGTTGCCCATACTCTGCGGTTATATGGACCAATGTATCATCACCTCAAGGTTTGTGGTACTAAATGATAGTAAATGTATACAAGATAAGTTAGATATTACATATGTAATATGTATAAGACAATATGCATTAATATATAATATTTCTATACACGGTCATATATAACATTATATATGTATGGGATATATAATGTACATACGTTATAATGGTTTTAAAAAGATGAGGCAAAGAGCAATGGCAAAATTAAATTTTATTAAAACAATACAATGAAGTTGGGAGAAAAGGAATTTCACAGGAATGTATGTGGCTAAAATTGGAGCAGAAGCCTGGGCCTGAGCCTCCCAATAGACAAAGCCCAAAGGGAACAAAGTAAAGAGTTACGATATTTGTGACATCCCAGGGGTCAAGCAGCCTTATGCCCAGGTCTCATGGCAAGTCCAAGCAGGCCTACAGTGTGGGCAGAGATTGTCAGAGCTGCACAAGCTTTGGAAAGAAAGGAGTTGAGGGGAGGACCAGAGTCCAATAGAAACCCTACATTGATGGGGGCAGAGTGGAGCAATTCGGGTTTCTCGGACAAGGTTATTTAACGTGTCTGCATTGGTTTTCTGACCAGTACAAATGTGCTGTCTTTGTGTGTGTTCCCCAGGATGAGACCCGGAAGCAAGGATTTGAGTACAAATACTTTATTTGGTTGTTGATCCTGGGACACACTGACGGGAATGGCGAAGTAAGATGAGGAAGGGAGAGAGATTAGTGAAGGATGAGGGACCCAGCAAGTTGTTGCTGGGGGCAGCCAGAGCTGGATGCTGCTGGGGTGTGTGGGAGCCGGGAAAGGACACGCTCCTCAGAGTTGTCCCAAATGAGGGGAAGGTGCTGGGACACTTTCCCCCCAAACCTTTATCCACTACGGCTGACGGCTCCCTCCTGGCACATCCCTTGTGGCATTTTCAGCCTGCCCTCTATGTGAGGCAGACAGTTGCCCTCAGCCAGAGAAGCACAGGCATCCCCAGGAGGCCTGCTTGGTAGGGAGAGGCACCTGCCTAGCAGAGCAGGTATAGACCGGGCACCATCATCAAAGTCTAGTGTAAATAATAGCAGCACCTGCCTCCCAGGGCTGTCGTAATGCATGAAGGAGGTAATGCACACAAAGCACTTGGAGTACTGTTTGGTTTAAGTGAAAGCTTCAAAGCTGGGACAAACCATATTGGCTCACATAACTAAAAAAAAAAAAAATAGAGGAGAAGACCTGGAAGCTTCAGGAAGAGGTGGATCCAGGTACTCAACTGTATGGGGCTGGACAAGAGCATGGTGAGCATTCAAGGCCTGTGCAAAGGGGTCCAGAGTCCGAGTGCTGCCCGGTGGCAGAGACCATGTCATCTCTGTGGTCCATTTCAAATCCAGCATGTGAAGCAGATCCACTCCCCGATACTCAGAACAAACTCGAATACTCAGTACAGCGTGGGGAGCGGGGTGGGAGGGGGCGGCTGAGTGAGTCAGGGCAGTTGGGCGTCATGTAACTAAATCCGCCGGGTGTGTGATGGACGGTTTCATTTCTCCACGGGCTGTTTTGGCATTGTGTAGACACAGCCTAAATTGGCGCCCACCCCTCCCACTAATCATGCTCTGCGAGCGAGCACGCGGAGTTATTGAGATCCCCAAGCAGCACTTTGGCGCACACACTATCTAACGATATCAGGAGATGGAGGAGGCCTTTGAAATGAGCTTTCGAGCGTGAGTAATGACCTTCAGGATGTGGCGCAGGGATTGTCTTTTGAAACTGGTATATCTTGATGGATGATTGAAAAGCTGCTGTCTCTGGTACAGTTTTCGTGGTTTTATATTTGGGAATGTGTAATAAATAAATGTGTAATTGCCCTCAACATGATGCAAGACCAGGAGGTGAGGAGGAGACAGGAAAGTCCTATAACAGCATAAAATTTTATTAGGATTCCCGTTGATAGGCAAGGCAGTGTTGTGTGAACAAAGAATGGTCTGTCTTAAGTTGACCAAGACGGAATCCCAAACAATGGAGATCAAACTCCACCAGCTGCTCTGGGGGGAGGCGGGGGCTGGAGGGTGGAGGGAGGATAAAGGATAGGTGCTCTCATTTTGAACACCCTTTGAAAGTAGTTTTGGTACCTGTATTGATAACAGTAATGACACCCTACACGGTTTACCTTGGATTTCTGCAGATGACACAGTTATTGTGTGTAAGGCAGCTGCTGTGCTTTAGGTGATTGATGGGAGCGGCTATATTTCACAGTGGGCACTAATTCCTCTCAATTCACTGAGATCTGTCCTTTTTTACATGGTTCTTAAAACATGTTTGTTCTTTGTGGTCACAGCTCAGCTTACTGTATATACTATGTGTAGCATATATATTTGTATGTATTTTTTTAACCTGCCATTATGATTCCCATTATTGGCTTTATACATAGATATATTTATCTGTCTTCCCAATTAATTTTGATCTCTCTTGGTGACAGTTGATTGGTCAAAACCTTATATATTATGTATGGTGTCTAGAAACTGGGCTCACTTCCTTTTCATCCCATGGCCTAGTGAGTAAGTGAAAGAATGCTTTCAGTGCCGCAGCACAAACTCTTAGAATGTAGGAGATTTGCGTGTTAACGATTGTTGTGCTGTCACCTACAAAGAAGGCAGAGGCACAAGAGTTCAAGTTCAGTCCTACCTTCTTCAATCCAATTTAGAGCCTTAAATGTTCACAAAGGTTGACTAACCTTGTCGAATACATGATAATCATCAACGTTTTAATAACATCATTGGAACAGAAAAGAGATTTTTGATTGTTGGTTGCCATCTCCCACTAGTATTCACGTGATGTGTCTGAAACTAAGATTTCTTTCTTTCCTTTTTAAACCCGCTTTGGCCTGTCAACATGTGAAGTCATTTCCATGCACAAGACGTGCACAAAGGATGTGGTGGCTTTGTGTCTTGTAACAAGACTGACTTTCTGTTACCCGGCTTCAATAGGGGCATCTGCAGCAACCCGGTGAACACAACCGTCTCCGTGGGGAAAATCCCTAAATTCCAATAGCTTGTATTTTCCTTGCCACACTATTTAGCATTTAATTACCTACCAACTTCAGTTCTTTCCCCCCAACCCCATGAGGGTTCTTTTTCTGTAGAGGTTTGATTTCAAACTTCCAGAACAGTGGTTCTCAGCAGGGGGCGGTTTTGTTTGCAGGAGACGTTCTGCATTGTCCATATTTTATCGTCACAACTAAGCGATGTGGGGATGGGATGGGGAAGCTACTGGCACCTAGTGTTAGAGACCAGGGATTGGCCAAACAGCCTACAGTTCACAGGACAGCCCACAGCAGAAAATTATCGGGCCCAGATGTCAACAGTGCTGAGTTCCAGAAATCTGACACGGGAAGAATGAAGCCATTACTTTTTAGTTCTCTGTTTTGGGTCTAGTACAGGCCTGCCACCCAGTAGGTGCTCAGGTTTAATTTGATGATGAGACTGAGTTTGCTCTGAAAATCAGCAGCCCAAGTAGATCTAAATACAGAGGTTTTTCAATAGGGGAAAAAAGTGTGTGTGTGTGTGTGTGTGTGTGTGTGTTTAAATGCAATCTGCATGGCTCTTGAGGGAGCAAGGAGAGGAGAGTGTGGTGCAAAATAAGACAAAAGGAAAGAGGAGCCACTTCCTGCTCTTTCCTGTGATAGCCGTCAACATAAAAAGGCACAGTTGTTAATCTCTTGAGGACAATCTTTGTATGCAGGGGTTGTGCGGGGGTGCGAGGGGTTGGGGGGAGCACTGGGGGTTTTATTGCTTTTCATTGGGAGCCATGTAAAACTTGGTAATTTAGGCTTGACAAACAAATCTTGATTCACTTTTTTTTCTGAGGCTCCAGAAGAGAAACAGAATTCTCCCAGAGCGGGGATCAACCTTTCCCTCCATATATCACAGGAGTAGGTGAAAATTTGGCTAATGTCCCGGACGCCACAAAGAAATACACAGCGCCCCGGCAGCCTGTGGCTGTTGTATGCCAGTTTCTCCATAACTACCTATTTCTCCTGTTTTCCTCTCAGACTCGCCGTTTCCCTGAACTACAACTTTTTCAGTGTCTCAGTTTGTGTCTTTGGCGAGGTCTTTGGAGCAGGACGCTGACAACATCCTGGTCGGTCAGCTCTTTTAGGGTTTTTTTTTTCTTCCCCCCCAAAAAAGTTGATTTCCTGTTCTGGTGGGCCATACATCACTGACGTCCCCCGTCTGTGCTCCTTGTCTGTGACAGAATGAGAGGTGTCATTTATCACCAGGGCTTGCGGAAGCTGTGGGAAGAGGGATTGAAATTTTTTTCTGGAAGGGGCCTCAGTGACTACCGGCTGCCAGATCATTAAAAAGGGGGCTTTCCAAAGAAAGCTGTGTGTGGTGTGATTGCACTCGCTGTCAAGGACAGGCTAAAAGAGAGAGGAAACATCAAAAGGAGCGAGAGAAAGAGGGAGAGGAAAGAGAGAAGTTTCTGCCAGGGGCATTTCAAGTTCTCGAGCTGTGAATGCAAGCCTCTGCTGTAGTTCGCTTTTAGTATGTGCATGCTAAGTAAGTCCTTCGGAGGCTCCACGTGGCTCCCAGTGCCAGCGAGGAAACCGAGACAGGAAACCTCTTGAACAACATTTCCTTGCATCGCACATTATGTAGGGCACGGAGACAGACTTGCACTCTATGGGCCATGGCTTGCAACACAATCATTGAAGAGCTGAGGCAGGAAAACCTATTTGAACAAAAGCAGAGGCTCCCAATAAATCACGAGGCAAAACTGAGACCTACTGGCAGGCTCCTTCTCCAAAGAGACATTCACAGCATCCTGTTTGCAGAAGCGCACTCGGAAAATGCCCAAGAATATCTCCTTGCAGCTCCTCTCTTCTTGGCACCAAGTCTGCCACCAAATGGATCTCCGGGGATCCGAGAACAGACTCTTGCTTATCATTGCTTTGCAATGGGAAGTGTCCTCCCTCTACTCCCTGCATTATCAAAGTCATAAAAATAAGTTGACATTTACATAGTCCTGACTGTATGCCAGGCACTGTGCTAAGTGTTTTACTTATAGGCTCACGTTAATCTTCAGCGCGCTCCTATGCGAAGGGCACTTCTGTTTTGGAGATGGGGCCACTGGCTCGCAGAGAGGTTCAGAAACTTGGCCAGGGCGGGACATTTATTGACAAAGCTGGGATTCTAATCCAGGTACTTTGGTTCCGGAGTCTATGCTCTCAGCTTCTGGTTGGGAGGGCGAGGGATGGACATGGCCCTGCGATTTTTGAGCCTCTGGATTGCCAATGTCGTCACACCAGTTTAGGAAATGAACTACTGAATGATGACCTAAAGCAGGGGTCAGCAGATCCCAGCCAGGGGCCAAAGCCAGCATCGCCTGCATCACCTGTCTTGTACAACCCATGAACTAAGAATAATTTTTACATATTTTAAATGGTTTTAAGATTTTCATGGAAATTTGTTTTCTTGTTAAATAAGCATCTGTGCAACATCCTCGGTTTTGCCTCTGGTCCTGTAAAACCTGAAATATTTACTGGCTGGCCGTTGACAGAAAAATTTGCCGACCTCCACCCTCAGGTAAAATCAGCTACAGAAAAAAATGAAAGAAAAGGGAAGGAATGAAAGGAAGGAAGGAGGAAAGGAGGGAGGAAAGGAAAGAGGGAGGGGAACAGAAGGACACAAAAAGAAGAGGACTTCATTTAAAAACAAATAAGAAAACTGAGATTTTCACCATTACAGCATGAAGCCAGCAGACGCACTAAAGTTGGACTGGCTTACGTGCCCTTACGTGGGGAGGCTGTCCTTTCAAAATAAGTTTTCCTTGACTGCTTTTCCACAAAGCCTGCTGCTTGGAGAGACAAATTAGCTATTAGGTACTCTAGTTAATTGACAAGTGACTTAACTAATTATCCTAACATGCTTATTAAATGTTACCTTTCCCATTCTCAACCCATTGTTAGAGTATCAATTTATTTAAGGCCTTATCATATCACTCTCCCCTGACAGCACACTCCTATTAAAACAGAAGAGCATGGATTGTGCTTTTTCTATCATTATTTCTCTTTCTCTCTCTCTCTCTCTCTCTGGTTGGAGCCAAAGGAGAGAATTAGGAGCCGACTCTGTGAGAAGCCATCCCTTTTCAGCGCCAATGTCCAATTATACTCGCTCATGGTCACGCAGATGAATTGAGAAAGGACAAAATGCAGAAATAATGTGCATTATCCAGCCTCACGTAATGGGTGGAACCAAAGCTGAGGGAAGAACCTAATTTGACTCTGGTCTGAAGTCTCTCATAGCTGGGAGGGCCGGTGTCTTTATTTACACATCTCCGCAGACCCCACATCGTTGGGGCAGCTGCTTTTTGAGATTGATAACTTTTCAGAATTTAAAAAGAGAATATGACACATATACCATATACAAAAGAACACTGCCAGTGAAGTCAGGAATAGCATTCTATACTTAAATATATAAATAATCCCTCAGTGAAACATTAGTTACTGAGATTTTTTATAAGCTTTAAAATGTCTCAAATAAGTTCAGATATGATTTTTCTGCTAAATAAAATATGGTAAAGAACAAACCTTGGTTTTTATAGATTTCAGAATTCTTGAATCTAGGCAAAGGATTCTGGGCTAGGGCAAATATTTTTATAATTCCTGGCTTTTCTAATAAACTTCTAGTTACTTTATAAGTTGAATGTTGGTCATAGGTAGTGCAAATGGAAATTTTTGGTAATTATTCCTTAGAATAATGTGAAATGAAGCACAAGATATATATATATGTATATGAAGGTATATATGTAGGTATATATGTAGCTAGCTAGATCATCTATCATAACATATGTCATAATATATAATGATATATACATATATGAGTCATTTAAAATTGATGCTTCCATAAAAAGTGATTCAATACCAGAAGGCTGGAACAAAATATAAAGATTTATTTCTATCTAAAATAAAGTTAGAGCACAGGAATGCTTCCAAAGATGTGAACCATCATTAGGTCCAAGGCTGGCAAACTCCAGTTTCTATGGCGCCTGAAGAACCCTGGTCCAAGCTGCCGAGATGCTCCTGTTTTCAAATGCAACACATGGGAAATCAGGATGCCCACCCCGCCTTTCATGTGCCATGAGGTGACTGGCAGCATTGTTTTTCATTTTCTTGACAGTAATAAACGTAGCGTAAAAGCCTCGTAAATTCAGCTGAGACAGGGAACCCATTTTGACCTGGGGAGGGAGCTCATGCTCCATCTGTAAGGAACACATTTTATTGAACCCTGACCCTAATGCTAATCCAACCCTAACTCTACCCCTAACCCTAATCCAACCCTAGCCCTAGTTCAGCCCTTCTCCGAACCCTAACCCTACTCCAACCCTGACCCTGACCACAGTGCAGTGTTGTCGCTCTGCTTGGTGCTACACAGGAAACGCAGACCCAGGGCGAGCAGTCTTCCGGTCTTTTGAGAGAAGCTAGAAATCCAGATGTGCCGTCTCCCGGTAGTTAAGTGTTGGCCACTGAGTGATCGTTTATTAACCCTAGTCGGCCCTAACGACGCAGGTCTCCGTGATTAATCAACTCCTAGAGAGGTTTCACGCGTTGACTGGCCGAGCTCACTCTGCTGATGTATTACATAGGTGATATCTGAATCCAGTGTGTCCGTCTCCTGTGGTTTCACATTTGATCGTTTGGGATGTGGGAAGGTGTGTGTGTGAAGTGATTGTGAAAGCACAACTCTGAAACTCAGGAAGCTCACAGCACAGCGCGGGAGATATTCGAGCGGCACAACGCAACCGTGTCTGTAATGACATTTACGAGAGGGCGAGATGCTGCGAGGGGGCCGTGAGGCCCCAGAGGAGGACGATGAAAGCCAGGCCTTCCTGGGCAGGCGGGAAGGGCTGCTATGTACGAAAAGGTGCTCAGCTGCAGAGAGAGGAACGGCAGAACAGGTAGCAGGGCAGTATGAGGGAGAGGAGGAGAGGGTGTTCCAGGTAAAGCGAACAGCACGTGCAAAGGCCCGGAATAGATCATTTTAACATTTTTTAAATGAGATTCCTCACGGCACAGTGTCCTGTGCCTGGAGTGTCAGAAACGGCCACCTCCCGTGTCCAACCACTGTGGACGCAGACACTACCATGGTCCGGGCGTTCTTGGCTCAGATATCAATTTCTGGAATATCGGAGGAAGTCAGTCGGTACTTCTCCTTCTGAACCGCTCACTGACCCCTTGTTTCTTTGAAACGGAACACCCTGAGATGGAGCGGTGATTACGAGGCCTGTGGTTGAGCCCTTCCACAGTCACTTGCTTCATGTGCGATATCATTTAGCATTTCTAAACCTCAATTTGCTCATCTGCAAAATGGGTGTAGAAGTATAACTACATCAAAATGTTGTTGTGAGCAGTAATGAAATAATATATGTGAAGAGCATGGCATAGAAACTGGTGAATACTAAGCATGTAACATCTCAGCTTCGTTTGTATTATCATTGTTTTATTATTGACATTCCTGTGGCTCCTCCACCCCTCCCCAAATTATGGTATCTAAACCTTACCTTCTCTATTTAAAAAAAAAAAGTGCCTACCACCTAGGTTCAAGTTGGAAAACATTTTAGTTAATCTCTATTAGACTTTTGTTTCTTCTAAGGAGGTGTTTGAAAACGTATTGATTTTTTGAAGGTTTCAGTGACTAAGGCTTAATCTATTTTTCCGGTAACCGTTTACTGAGGGCTTGCTTCCACAAGGCCTGCTGGGCGAGCCCGCCTGTGGCTCTGATTTGGAATCGGCCCCTGTGGCCCCTTCTCAAGGTGCACCATTTGGATGGCTGGTGGTGGGAAGTGTGGTCCTATCAGCTGGTGACCAGGCAGGGGACCCCTGACACACTCTGCTGGGAAGTAGGAGGAGAGTTGAATAAAAGGACAGCTAGAAGGTAGAAGCGGGTTGCCAGAAACCCACCAGGGACATGTCAGTGACTGACAAGGGAAAGGAGGGAGCAGTTTCCGGAACCTGGTGAGGTCTAGTTGTACAGAGAGGAGGAGCACAGGACTCACGGCAACCTGCTTGAGGTGCCCACCTCTCTCTCCTTCTACCCTGCCATCCCCTTTGGACATACCCAAGAGGAAGCCAGGGGACACAAGATCCCAGTGACCCGGTCCCAGGTCTGCCTTCCAGGGCACAGGCAAGGGGAGCGGGGGGCAGAGTGGACGTGCCGGGCAAGCAGGAGCAGCTACCAGGATCAGATCACTGAAGACTGAGGTGGTGGAATACACAATGTCCTCCCGCCGTGGGAAGCTCTCACTCAGAAAAGGACTCCACCTACTCAGGACCTGGGCCCAGGAGAAATGGCAAAGGGCAGTACAACCCCAATGAGCAGGGAGGATTTAATGTCCAGAGAGATGCTGCGTGGGCCCCAGGCGAGCATGAAGACATGACCCTTTGGTTTAGCAGGAAAACATTGAATTGTGATTCAATGTTGAATTGGTTGTCTGGGTCATAAGCGCGTAGCCCACAAGGTGATGCTGATCCCGCGTGTGTCTTCCGTGTTTCCTAGAGCTTCAGTAAATAACTTTTCATTGAACACTGGAGGGCATTCTCTATGGCTCCGTGTGCAGCTTCCCTTCAAGTTAGGAAGTGTGGTCCGTGAACCCTGTTTTCTCACGGGGACAGGCGGCTCCAGCTGAGCATGTGTGTGTCTGCCGGGCCACAGTCTCATGTCCTCACGGTCTCTAATTGGCCGGTTCCATGCATCCTTTGTCACTTTACTGTTCTCATACTCCAAATGTGTGTCATATTTCTCTCTACCCACATCCCGATCAACAGTGACCAAACAAAAGCTAGTTCAAGAGGGCCGTGTGTTTTAAGTAAAATTAAAGAAAACATGTGCCTGTGCAAGAAAAGGATCTTCCTCCACTTACATATGCAAATGAGAGTGTCTGCACAGAAGGGTCACAACCCAGTGCCCCCCCCCCATTGATCTTACTGGCCCAGCACCTGTCGGCCAGGGGCTTGCAGCGCTCCCGCCCCCCCCCCGCCCCCCACCGCCACCCCCACGCAGACCTGTGCCTTCAAACCTGAACCACGCTTTCCAGCAGTAGCACCCGCCTGTGAACATCTCACTTAAACCTGGTGACAACCTCATGAGAAAGGCAGGGCCCAGCTTAGCACCCTCCTTTAATCAACGCGGGAGCTCACATAGGCTCTGTGATTTTCCCAGAGTTGCCCCAGAAGCAAGTGCTAAGACTAAATAAAACCCAGGGTCTCGTCACGAAATGCAAAATCCCGTGATTCAGAGAGGTGACCGGGCTGCTGCCGCCCAGGAAGAAAAGGATTGCTGATTTGTCCTGCGTTTCAGGAGGGACAAGTCAGTATGGGGCTCGCCACATGGTGCTGAATTGGTGCTGATTCCTTGATTTTTTTTTTCTTTGCCTATTCTATTGCCCCAATAGGGTATATTCTAGAGGTGGCCAAAGATTGTATTAGATAACATTCCACAAGTAGGAGAAACTGAGAGCTATTGAAATGACCTCGTCTCCACTTCCAGGGACAAATATCATCTTCCAGCTTCTATCAGCCTCGGAGAAGTCAAGAACTCCAAACTTGTATTAAGCAGACAAACTTTAGACCTTTCCATTGTTGGATACCGTCTAATGACCCGTAACCCCATGAGAAGTGCAAGAGTTACAACTGGGTGTGCTTTTGCTGTGTGCCCTTTGAAACTCCTCCCCAAATCTGCTTTCCCTCAATTTTTAGTACTGCTAGAATCCCACCTCTGTGAGAAAAGAAGCTCATTTCCCCACTTTGCTCAAAATTTAGTGTTTCTAGGAGCAATTTGTTCTAGCTTAGATCCTTGTGGGTATAAATACGCTGATTATGTTTAAGAATTCTACCTTTTCTCTATGTCTCTGGTGGGTTTGAAAAGAATTACCTTCTTTTTACAGCTTTCTAGAATTCTCTACAGATTTATCTCACTAAGGCTCTGTTGAACAAGTTTGCTCCACCCTCAACATTGAGTTGATATTCTCGGAGAAATTGTCCTCATCACGTAAAGTTCACGTACAGGAAGCACAGGTTAAATTTTGACTGGGTTCCACCAAGTGAAACTAGTATTACTCATAATCATACATGTTAACATGTTTCTTCTGTCTGTGGTGATGGGGCTGATTGGCTTCTGCTTTTGGAGAGGGGGAGGGATGAATGGACGACTCCTAGGGGGTCTGCATTCATTGATTTACTCAACACACAGATCCTGGGCGCAACTAGCACATGCCTGCTCAGCACCTGGGTTGTGGTGGGGAAGAATAAACAGACTCCTCCCCTCAGGGAGCTTATGTTCTAACGGGAAACACGAGGAAAGGGAGGGTGGGAGGATCAGGCCATAAACAAATGAATACCAGGCACTAAGACACTTTGAGGAGGAGAAAAACTGTGGAACTCAGGCGGGGAACTCAGACTCGCCACTACTTTGGTTGGGGCGGTTGGGGACGACCTCAGCTGTGGAGGTGATGTTGGAGCAAGGCCTGGAGGAAGTCAGGAAGTGAGCCGTGTGGATATCTGAGGGATATTTGAGGTCCCAGGCAGGAGCAGCAGCAAGAGCCAAGGCCCTGGCATCACTGTGGGCTCTGGGCGTTGGGGGACCCGTGGCTGGAGCAGGGGACACAGGGGAGAGGGGATGATGTCACAAGAGGTCAGCCCTTAGAAAGGACTTTGGACTCCTTACAAAGGCTGGGGAGTAGCATTTTCTGACTCACATGTGAAAAGCCTGGCAGCATGCTGGCTGGCGAGTAGGCTCCTGGGAGGGACGCATGGACACTGGCAGATGGGCTGGGGGTCTTGCAGCAGCCCCAGTGAGAAACGGGAAGGGCTTGGACTGTGCTGGCAGCAGAGGAGGCTGTGAGAGATGGTTGGCCTATAGGAGTTTTTGAAGTCCGAGCTTGCCAGCAAAAGGGCGTCGGTCTCTTAAACGTGTTCTTGATGTCCCCAAAAAATGACTGCTGTCTTTCCTCTGTCAACCTCCGTTTCCCAAGAACCTTCTATATGCCTGTCAGTGCGTTGGGCCATGGGAATATCCAGGGATGACAAGGCCCTTGACCTCAAGGAACTCCAGCCACTCAAGGGACAAGCCACTTCCCTCCACCTCCCATGGCACCTAGGTCAGCCCACCCCGCCCTGCCCCGCTGGGTTTCTTGCACCTCTGTCTCACATGGTCGCCTTAACGCCAAGCTCCTGCAGCCCCACCTCCACACAAGACTCAGAACAATCTTTCTTCAACCTTAAAACATTCTGTCGGCTCACTCTTTTCTCCTTCAAACATTAATTTTTCAAAAGTAACTGTATCATAACCTAAGGGGAGAATCTGTATGATGAGGCACAGGTAGAAGGTAGACATAAAAGCAGCATGATTCATGCAGACCAGGGCTGTTCGGTTTCTGGCTTCTTCAGTTTCCTCATCTGCACCGCCACGCTTTGTTGGGATGGCTGTTCGCATTGGACACATCGGCACACAGAGAGACGGACTGACGCGCCGAAGTTTACATGGCAAGCCAGGGCCTTGTGCCGCACTGCTGCCCAGGGTTGGATACTAGTCCAGGTCTCTGCTTTGGCCTCCCCTCCCCCACCTTCTATCACAGGGATTAGCAAAGTACAGCCCATGGGCCAAGTCCAGTGCAATACTTCTTTTTGTTAATAAAGTTTTATTGGCACACAGCCACATTCATTTGTTTTCACACTGTTTATGGCAGCTTTGGTATTGCAAAAGCAGAATTGAGTGGTTGCTATAGAAACTGTATGGCCCTCAAAACCTTAAATATTTCTTCTGTGGCCCTTTACAAAAAAAAAAAAAAAAAAAGTTTACCAACCTTTGTTCTAGAAAGAAAAAAATAAAGTAAATCAAAGTGAATCAGTTATAGTTCACAGAACACACATAACATCTCCCCTTCCCAAGCCAGTGACAAAACGTCAGTTCAAGAAAAGTAAATGTTTCCGAAATGACTGATTTTAAAAATCAGGAGTTACACACAGGTAAAGGGATATAAAGTCAGTAAGTTGGCTATTGTTCAAAATATGAATTTCTATTATGGCTGTCCTCTTTTAGTCTGTACTGAAAGTAAATTTATTCATTCCATTTTCCATTCATTTAACAAACACTTACTGACTCTCTGCACCACACTAAGCCAGTACCTGTGATAGCAGCAGCCAGTCCCACACCGAGCAAAATCTGACACCTTCCTACCAGAACAGAGCTCCCACTCTGGAGACAGAGACAGCTGTTAATCAAATAATTATAGAACCAACCCTGCGGAAGGACCGTGCAGTGGAGGACGGAATGTTCATAAGAATGCAACACGGAGCGGGGGTGCTAGTCAGGGAAGTTGGAGGGGCTTTCCTGAGGACACCACAGGGTAAGACCTGAAAGGCGAGTGGATGAAGAAGAGAAGGGAGACCCTCATCCCAGGAGGTGGGGCCAGCACATGCAAAGGCCCCGTGGTAGGAGGGAGTGCGGTCGCACATTCAAAGTAAGGTGCTGGGTATCTGGAGGACAATGAGCAGGTGAGCGGGGAGACGGGAGGGACAGGTGTTTCTGGCAGTGTGGGGCTCAGAAGCCCATGTTAAAGAGTTACTCTGTCTCCTAAGAAAGTGGGCAACATTGAAAGGGATTAAGAGGGCGATGCCTTCTTAAGAGATGATCTTTCATCTTCTGAGTTCAGGAGTCAGCATCAAATCCCTTAGGGCTACGCTAGCTCTAATCGTTGGTCATGCATGGGACCCCTGCTCTGTGTCCTACAGTCACCCCTGTTTTCAAATTCAGATACAGTATTGCCACTCAGCCAAGCAAACTAGGCACAGGGAGCGTACTTAGCCTGCCCTTTTGAGACTAACTGTTGCTCACACTACAGCCCTGGAAACACTTTGACCACACTCCCTGTGGGCCCATTGCCTTCAAGTTCACCTCTTCGTCCACGTATCCCTCACCCTTAATCTATTTCTTTGTAAGGTGCTAACAAGCCGGTAAACATTTCCACTGAAGTAAACTCAGATCAGGGACAGCAATGAAGGCCAAAGTCATAAAAACATTAAATACAGTTGGGCTGGTGGTTAAAGGGGGCAAAGAATGAGCAAAATATTTTTTCAAGAAAATCGCTACCTGAATCCATTAGATTTCTCTGATTACAAGCAATGGAAACTAATCCTGGTTAATTTTTGGGTGGGGCTGGGGGGAGGGGGGAGGTTATAGAAGGATTTCTGGTGTCCCGTAGAGCTCAGTATTGAGAGAGGACCAGCCAAACAAGTGTTTGCAGGAAGAACGATTTAGGTCCCAGGATGGGAGTAAGTAAGATACGACCCAGGGCAAGATGGCGAGATGAGCAGTGAGCTGGTCTCAGTGAGCATGAGAGAGAAGCTGATTTACTAGGGCTTTGTACTCAGTGAGGAGTCCTCATTTCATTCTCAGTAACAGGAAGCTCTGATGGAATTTTCAGCAGATGAGTGATACTGTTTGAGTTACGATGGAGAAAGATCACACTTTAATGAGCAGTCGTTGTATCTCAGGCACTGTACACCCACCACGGGTCGTCTTTGATCTTCCCTCAGAGAGGAGGCACAGTCATTACCCATTCTGAGACCAGGAAACTGAAGCTTGGGGAGGGAACGTGGCCCCTGGCCATGTTGTCTGCCTCCAGCTCCTGGCTCAAAACACTCAATAAATGTTCATTTTGTTGCTGTTGTTTATTTCTAACACTTTCAAGAGTATTTTGTCAATTGCATTATTCTTTTCTGCTCAAATTTTATAAATAAAAGATTAGCCTCAGACTCATAACTGAAGGAAAAAATAATAAACTTGGTGTTTTCTCTGAAGAACTGCACGGACACTAGCTCAGAATAGTTTGGCCCGGGGCAGGGGGAGGACTGGCCGCAGTAATATTTTGGGTTCAGCCGTCCGGTTTGTGAGAATCCGGAATGTTCTTTGGACAAAGGATCAAAGAAGAGCTGCTTCTCTCCTGTCGAGACGTGGGCCCCTCGGCTTCCCTTTTTATCTTTCCTGGTAACTCTGCTTCAGTTTCTCTGATGGTAAAGAGATGAGATCAGCCACTGGGGACTGGGGGATGGAGTCAGGTTTCAGTCATCAGAAAGTTACGTCAAGTGCTAAGCATCAGTTACCCTCCGTTGCCAGTGTCAGCCTGGGACCCGCGGCAGAGCCATCCATCCTGGCTCCCACGCCCTGGCGGACATTAAAATATAGGTACTCTGGGAATTTGGCAGGAGGGCGTGTGGGAGGGGAGGAGCTGAGCTCCGGGAAGGAGGGAGTATGGAGAAGAGATTTAGATTCTAATGATATTTACCTAACACAACTAACTACAAACTGCAGGTCATCAGCTTCCTTAAAAAAAAAAAGGAATATAAAAAAGTTGATTTCAGAGTTACAAGTGGATTTAAAATGACCATCAGTTATGACTATAGCACCTGCGATTCTTAACAGTTTCTTTTTTCAATTAAATAACATTTATTGAGTGTTCCCATCATAATAATGGTAAAAACAAATGTTCATTATTGGAAAACAGTAAAAGAACATGGGAGAAAATTACCCCATAGTCTTATCATTAAGAGAGAGCTATAGGAAAGCTTCATTTTGTCAGCTGTCTGTCCGCCTCTCTCTCCCTCCCTCTTTTAATCTTGAAGCCAATCCTTGCTAGTGTTTCAACTGGTGTGGCTCCATGGTACACGTGGTCTTTGTGAAAAGCAGCCTCTAAGAGGCCTACATGATCCTCGCCCACTGGGGTCCCTGCCCTTGTGTGATTACATCCCCTTGAGGATGGATGGACTTACTGACTCATCACTAATAAACAGCGTATGGAAAGTGTGTGGGGATGTCACTTCCAAGACGAGGCTATAAAAGGATGTGCCTTTCATCATCAGCCCACCAACAGTCACTTCTCAAAACCACGCCAGTGAACTTAGCAGTGGACCCTCCAGCCCCAGGCAACGGTTTGACTGCAGACGAGCGAGAGACCCCGAGCACCCAGCTGAGCCACGTCCAGATTCCTGAGCCACAGAAACTGAGAGGAAATGTTTGCTGTCGTTGGCTGCAGAATTGGGGGGAGTTTGTTACACAGCAATAGATACCTAACAGAATTTTGTATTCTGATTAGTTCCCCATTGAATTCCTTCTCAAGTTCAAACCAATTTATTACATTTGATTTGTAACAATTATGTTTAGGTAACAGCATCAATGATATGTACCATTGTTTATTTAATCATTCCTCTACTGCAGACATTTACCTTATTCCAGTTTTTCTGCTTTTATAAATGCCACTATGGTGAACATCTTCTTCTGTGGGGCTCTTTCTGTATTTTCAGCTATTATCTTACAATAGATTGGGATTAGTAAGGGTTGGAAACCAGCGGGATTACTGGCTCAAAGGGTGAGAACATTTGTATTTCTCTTGATCCTTATCATACAACTGCCTCTCAGTAGGGAAAAAGCATTGCACTATCACCAAAAAAAGTATAAGAATTTCCACTTTATTGTACCCTTGTCTTTTGTTTGATTATTGGTAATGTGGCAGGCAAGGCATTTCATGGTTTTACAGACATTAAGAGGAATAAGTCATTTCCACTGTCAACATCTCCTCTTAAAGAAGCAGAACTTGCATATGGATTGAAGCACAGAGCAGCAAACGCCTCTGAAGCAGCGGCATCCGAGAGGACTTTCCGTTAGGACAGCAGCGTCACTAACCTGCCCCGCACACTGCAGCAACCCCTGGCCACCAGTGGCTGTTGAGCACTTACAGTGTGGCTAGTGCAACGGACGTGATGAAAGTTGTATTTTATTTTATTTAAATGTAAATAGCCACAGGGGGTTATGATGCTGGACTGCACAGTCTGAAGGGCTAAGTGAAGGACTAGCCTTCTATTAGAAGGAAGAAGTTGAAGTTTGAGACACTAAGGTGTTCACCTACCCAATAACTGCCCCTCATCCCTCTTCATCGCCGTAATTGAATTTCCTATGGGGATGACATTTAAATCACAGTAACATCATCTCTATGTGGCATTCCATAAAATATGTTGCATGACGTGGGAGGATAAGGCTAGAGGGAGCTGGCATTATTGATGTTTGGGACGTGTGGGTCCTTGATTGATGGTTATGTAATCACCCCTTCTATTTCATCCCTGATATCTCTAGTATCTCTACCTAGTGGTCTCCCAACAAATAAGAATTGTTGTAGAGGCTGGAACAGATGGGTGGATGGATGGTGGATGGATGGTGGATGATCGGAATGATGGATGGACAGATGGATGGATGGACAGATGATTGAATGGATGGATGGATGGACGGACGGACAGACAATTGGAGGGATGATTGGATGGGTGGGTGGATGGATAGATAGATGGATAAAAATTATAATAATAATTAACACTTACAGTGTACCTAATAAGTGTCAGAATTTCAGTCCAAAGTTTTCCTTGTAACATTTCATTTTCATTTTATCATCATAATATCCCAAAGAGGAAGGTGCTATTTTTTTCCATTTGACACACAAGGAAACTGAGGAAATAGCTAGGACATGGTGGCACTGCCCATATTTGAGCTGTGTGTGTCTGCCTTCAAGCTTTGTCCTTCCCCATACCCTACATCGCACCGTGAAGCTGTGGGATGTCAACACCATACATTATTTACACCTTGTCTCGCGTTGTGGTGGTGGCTGAAATCTTTTCCCCTCAGGTAGCTACAGATGCTAGGGGGGAAATGCTAGAAACTGACAGGTACCTCAGTTCTCTCCAAAAGTGGCTCTTTTACTTTTCATCACTGACCAACTTCTAATGTGTCAGTGGTATACTAATGCGGTTAACTGTTTGCCTGGGGCAGAAAAATAAAGCTTCTGGCATGCAATTAAAACCTCGTCTTGCCCAATTGGGCAACTAATGGGATCAGCAAGAATGGAGGCTGCCTAGTTAAGGCGTAGTTTGTATCTCAAATCCACTTCATGGGGCAAGTGACATAGTGGCAGAGTGGAATGGCCTGATGGTTCAATTTGAAACTTAATAGGTAGCCCTCAAAGCCACCGTTGACTGCCCATGTGTGGTCACATGCAGGCTTGCACACCACCGGAACTGCAAACCCCTACAGAGGCACAGAGATACTGTGCCTTTCTCTGATTGACCCGCACCACTTCCCCATCATCCTGCACTCTGACCCGGAAGTGGAAATGCAGCATGAGCATTCTAATTTCACACTGTGGCATGTGTTCAGTGGTCCCAGTCCCAAATCTGAGGACTTCTTCTGCCTGCTGTGATCTATCAGAAATCAATAAAAGGCGAGGGTTTGCTCAGAATGGGGTGTAATAAAATCCGGAAGTCTCTGCCCTTTCAGGATATTGCCAAAATCATAGAGCCCATGCTAATGGTCCCTGGCCCTGGTTTCGTTATTAAGAGATGTGTTGGGACAGCTTCAACAAGTTCTGTTAACCAAGTCAGTTTTAGTTCAGTTTATTTAAGAAATGCTCATTGAAAACCAATTGTGTGGGAAACATTCTAAATGTGGTGTCTGCAGTCATTGAATAAGACAAATTCCTTGCCTGCATGCAGCTTACATTAGGGGTAGAATAAAACCAACAGACTAGTAACGTGGCGAAGATCATTTCAAAAGGTAATGAATATTACAAAGAAAATAAAACCAACAATGTAATAGCGAGTGACCAAAAATGGCAGTAGAGAATAGCACCAGAGGCAGTGGCCAGAGAAAGGTGACTTGTAGGCTGAGACCAGAATGCCGAGAAGAATTCAGTCATACAAATATCTGGAGGAAGAAGGGGGAGCACTGAAGCAGCATGAACAGCAGGTGCAAAGGGCCTGGGGTGACAGTGAGTTGGCTTTGTTCTTTCCAGAACAGAAACACGGCGGTCTGGAGCGCAGAGAGTACAGATGAGCTGGGAAGGTGAGGGCAGAGGGGAGAAGAGGCAAATAACTCTGTCCTCTACGGAGAAGGGTTTTCATTGCATGTCCGTCAGTGCCCACCCTTGCTGTGAGCACTAAACTGAGCACTGTATATACATTGTCTCTCTTTGATCCTCACACAGACATATGAAGTAGACATTGTCTTCACCATACAGGTGAGGAAACGGGCCCCCAGACATGTTGAATAGCTTGCCCAAAATCACAGGCAGGAGGTGGGGAAACTTGTATTTGCCTGAGTGCACAGCTCACTCTCTGTCGCCGGGCTGTATTCTTCCTAGACTCTGCAGTCAGACATGGTGTATGGCACAGAAAGTTAGGGAGTAACTGTGTGTGTGTGTGCGTGTGTGTGTGTTCCATAAGGGACTTCTTGGTGTTCTCAAATCATATCAGCTGGGTGTCATTTTAATTCATAATCCCTCAAAGGCTGTGATCTGAAGTTGTTGTGTGTGAGGAGCGTGTGTGTGTGAGGGGGAAGAGCAAGCGGGGAGAAGGTGGCCGAGAGCCAGGCTCTGCAGCATCTTAGGGTGCGCTCTCACTTGATAGGGTGCCACCTCTCCCGAAAGGATGGCGAGGGTGGTGTAAAGTTATGACTTTGCAAGTGTGATTTTTGCCAGGCCTGCTGACAGCGACACTGACTTTGGAATGAGGAAGGCAAAGTTGCACTTGTGAGTGTCGGGGTCCTTCAGGCTGTGTCTTCACGTGCAGGTGACAAAAAGTCCCTGGAACATTTCAGTTTGTCTTCCGGACAAACCGACTGCCGGCGTGGCAGGAAGTGGCAGAAAAGTCGGCGTGCCGGGAAAGGGCAGTCTGATTTGTTAGACTCTCGGTCTTGTCTGGCCCAGGTGGCCACTGTCCACTTGGACATGATGGGTTTGTGATTCTGGGCAGAAGGCAAGTGAGCCGTAGCCCCCGAGATCAAGCGTTGGCTTTGGTTTACAGTTTCTCGACCTTGCCACTATAGACATTTCGTGCTGGATAATTCTTTGCTGCGAGGGGTATCCTGTGCATCGTAGGGTATTTAGCCTCTAGCCTCTAGATGCCAGTAGCACCCTACCCCCACGTCCTGACAGCCAAAAATGCCTCCAGCCAGTGACAAACGTCCCCTGGGGACAAAACCTGCCCAACCCCCTTTCAGCATAACTGGCCTAGTCAAATATTTCAGTTTACTGAGAATGGAATCTATTCTTGGTTTAACTCCAAAAGAGTAAAAATGCACTCAAATATACCAACGCTGAAGCTAAAAATAGCATCTATGGCTATTTAAAGACTTTGCCTTAGAAAAAAATTATGATGACATTAGAAAAACTGCTTGAATTTGTACGGATTCAATGACATACTCAGAAATGTGTTTTTGGTTTTCTTCTCTCTGTGTTAGTTACAATGGTTAAGGGTAACCACTCTAACAGACAACCCCCAAATCTCAGTGGTCTAACACAGGGAATGTTTATTTTTCACGCACACAGTGTCTGATTCTGGCCTTCTCCACTGTAACTCTGTGTGACCTCCTTTATAGGATAGCTGTACCATCTGGATTTTAGCTTCCAAAATCACTGAAGAATATGTGGGTGAGTCCCAGAAGTGATGTACATTCTGCCCGCATTTCATTGGTCAGAATCCAGGTCACATGGCCAAAACCGAACCCAGAGGGAACTGGGAAATGTAGTCCTCCTGTAGGAAGAGGAAAAGGAAGCTGGAGGTGGCACCTATGACATTACGTCTGCCACAATCCCAGATATCAGATTTTTAGCTTATTGAATAGTGGTCAAAATCCCATTTTGTGTTGCTTCTAGAATTACAAGTAAGCAATGCTTATTGCAGCACAGTTTTCCCTAAATGTGCCCGGAATCAGCATTGCAAAGTCTCCACTCCCCATCCATGCGTCCTGATTTTAGTGACCTGTAAGTGGGCTTTAAGAATCTGTGATTCTGCTGGTCTTGGGATCAAGTTCAAATGTTTTATCATCTACCTAAAACACCCCTTTCCTGACTCTCTTTTCAACTTCAACCCCAAGGGCTAGTGTGTTTCCACACAGGGGACCTTTCAAAAAAGCTTGAGTGAGTAAGTATGTAGAATGCGGTGAGCTGTGTATATATGTAAACATACAAAGGAAGTACTATAAAGACCCCCTCCGCTATTTAAACAGAATTCGGTTTGTATCACTTCTCCATGGTATCAACAACTTAAGTCGTACGAACAGTATCTATTGTCATGGGCACTTGCATATCGCTTAACAAATTTTGCACATGCTCATACCCAAATACTTATATATATACATTGTATACTGTAGTTATGTAAAGGTACCTGTACATAGTTATTTATGTAGGTACTGTAATATACATATATTTATATATACAGTTGAAAATATACTGTGAATGTATGTACAGTGTGAATATTTACATAGGTGCTCATTTTTTTTCTGATCCACATGCCACCGTGGGTGGCAGGACTGCTGTAATTGTGAAACAAATAGGAAAACGGAGGCTTGCAGAGGAGAGCTGGCTGGAGCAGAGTCTCACGCACAGAAATGCAGAGCTAGGCTTTTGGTGAAGAGCTATCCAGCCCCAAAGTCTAGACCTTCGTGTTGCTATTGTCACCCTGCCTTTCTAGCATTAGGGCGCTTCTCATTGCATGCTAACAACGGCGCTAGAAACAGTCACTGTTTCTCCTACATAAGCAAATGCAATTGACATGTAAGCCGCAGCACTGAAGCCTGCAGCCGGCAGCTACTGTAATGCCCTCTAAACGATTCTGACCGGTTCCTCTTAGGGTGCGGGCGGCTTTGTACTTCCTAGCAGGCGTACACCAAGATG
Organism: Desmodus rotundus; assembly: GCF_022682495.2. Classification (NCBI taxonomy): domain Eukaryota; kingdom Metazoa; phylum Chordata; class Mammalia; order Chiroptera; family Phyllostomidae; genus Desmodus; species Desmodus rotundus. The sequence continues at coordinate 99,754,840 of NC_071392.1, read as the reverse complement.
CGATCACTCTTAATTAAAAGAGTTTGGGATTGTTTCTTTTTGGGTTTTTTTTGTATTTAAATGGAAACAAAGTGTGGTCAGTCCAGCAGATTTGCTCAGGATCTGCACTTACACAGTGGAGGAAAGCATGTGTTTTCCTTGTTTGCAAGATTGGTTGAATTCATATTCTCTCTCTCTCCACCCTCCTCTTCTATCTGAACTAGGTTTTTCCAACCTTGACATTATTAAACTAGGTAATTCCTTCTCATGGGGGACTGTCCTGTGCGTCATAGGATGTTTAGCAGCATCCCTGGCCTCTACCCACTGGATGCCAATAGCCTTCCCTCCCCTATGTTGAGCCATCATTAATGTCTCTAGACGTTGCCAAAGGTACTGCGGATGGAAAATACCCATGCATAAGGTGTTTAAAAGCTTTATGATCAAATGATTGTGAGTTATTCTTGCTATTGAAACCGGAGACCTTTATCTAATTGAAAAGCATCGGTTTGGCTTCTTCAAGGGGAAGGATATGGAGCATCAAAATACCAGGGACAGAGAGGCAGGTTAGTCTTGGCCAGGCTCGAACTGTAACCAGCCACCCATCTCTCTGGTTTTCCTTTCTCTAGTCCCTTTAATGAGAATCCTCTGCAAAACAGGGAAAGATAATTTTAAAAACTGAAAGCTTAAAAAACAAAAGAACATAGTTTCAAAATTACATGGCCTTACAGTCCGTCCAGCTAATAGAATTATGCACCACAGCTTAAATTTAGACATTGAGTTTTATCTCTTACTTAAATGTATCTGTGTGTTTTAACAGGAACACTCAGCTTTGCTTTTATTAATGCAAAAACATTAAGGCACCAGCCCTCGATCCGAAAGCCTTGAAGGGCTGTTTCCAACAGAACCTGTCATAAAATGTGCTCTCAAGCGTGTCCCCTTTAAGAGACTCCAGAATTAAATGTTCCCGTATGTGAATTTTATTTTGTACAGCACATTTGCTTTATGGCTACAATTAAGTTAGATGTGCCGATAACAATGTCTGTTTTCCATTTTAAATCGCACATTTCAGACAGTGTGCATTGTTTTATTATCTAATCCACATGCTTTTAATTGCAATTATGGTCCCTTATGAGTCCCCTGGGAGGGCATGATTGCAATTAAAAATGTAATTTAAATGTTAATTAATTACATTCATTTTCTAAACTGGGAAAATTTCATTTATTATTTTCATGTGTTCTGCACTTATCCTAAATGCATTACCTTCTAAATGTTTTTTTTCCCTAAATTAAGTGTTATGTTTATAAAACAGGGTGTTTAATATCCTTTAAAATTTTTGTGAGGGTGTTTGTACAAATTATTACTTTAAATTAATTGATTCTGAGCTATACATGTAAGCTATATGTTCTATATATAATAAAATAATTTTGTTGATTTTCTCAGGCTAAAATATGGCATCAAAATATGTGTTTTCTTCATTTATTTCCTGATAGGCTGATAGGGAGAGGAATGTCTGTACTTTTTTTATTACTATCATTATTATTTTTTTAAACAAAGGGAGAAAGGTATTATTACTACAAATGATACAGATCATTAATATGAAAAGGGATTTTCCTTGCAGATGAGAATTGCAATCTAATGGAGAAATTTATAGTTAGATTAATAAGTCATCCTGCCTCAAATGAACAAATAAGGGGGAACAAAAAAGGGACCATAAAGATATGAGGCCTTAAAAACCATTATAACTTTCAAGGGAAAAAAATTATCTTATACCTGTCTCAGTTTATCTGGCCAGGAATGCCAATTCCCTGTCTATCTTACTTTGGCTAGCATAAGAGGGTCACTTTAGAAATGAAAAATTGTAAAGAAATATCTCTCTACTTTAAACTCTGAACCATATCACTTTGGTTAGTTTAGTGAATTAAAGTGTAGATCCCAACAGCACAAGAATTTAAGTGTTTCTCTCAATTCAGTTTCAAGTACAGGCTACACGCACTCAATTAATAAAAGTCTTTTGAGAATTTTTTTTTTAATTTCTTCCCCAACGTGCCAAACGCCTGCTTTCTCTGAGTTCTGGCTATGGTTTTTTGGTTTTGTTTTTTTCAGATTTAAAATATTCAAAAGGTATATTAGGAAAATTCCAGTCTGTCAACACTTTCTATCTGGCGCCCACTAAACTGCAGGCTGCTCTGTAGTTAATTGCGGAAGAAAGAAGAGAAAAGAAAGTCCTGGTTTGAATTTGTCTGCTCAGCAAACATCTACGGGATCTTTACTCTGGGGTCTAGGGTTGAATAACTTACAAAATTTACTTTGTGATTCCTCCTAGCTGGATAGATGGTTGAATCCTCACAACAATCCTGAGAGATAAGCACGACCATGATCACTATATAACAGGGGGAAATGAGCGCAGCAGAACATTCTGGTATGTCTGAGCCTGCGCCAGGAGAAAGAGGCAGAAGCAGGCTCTGAGCCCTGGAAGGCTGACTCTGGACTTTACGTTCCATTGGAGCGTAGAGACACTGCCATACCTGTGGGGGGACTGGGGGGACCTACCTGGCAAGTGGAGAGGAGGAGTGAGAGCCGGGCTCTGCAATCGGACTCCATGGGCTTGAATCCACTTGGTCTCAGCATAACCTCAGCTGAGTTACTGTCCCCCATGAGCCTCAGTGTCCTCTTCTGTACAACCTGCCTCCTGGGTGTTGGGAAGATTCAATGATGGAGTCTATTTGGGCAACGAACGCTGTGTTTGGCATATGGGCGTATACACTGTAGTTATGACTGGTATTAGATACAGCCTCTGCCTTCAAGAAGCTTATAGTCTAGTTGAAAGCAGGAGTAGGTGATGGAGGGAAAAAGTGAATGCCTAGAACAGAATAAAATAAAGCGAAATGAAATCGCGTAAGTGTCCATCATTGGAGCGGTGTTTTAACAAGTGATGGCAAATCCACGTGATAGAACACTGGATAGATTCTAAACCAATAATAAAGCAGATTCACATATTCCAATGTGGACCAATCACCTAAGTTTAACGTTAAGTGAAGAAAAGCAACAACATGCTGAACAGCTGTGTAATGGAGAAGGGGGTGGATGGATAAGCAGGTGAGTGAGTAGGTGTTACTGTAAATACATGAGCATGTTCTGGAAAGACTATGATGAGTGAGTGCTTGAGGGTCAGAAGGAGCAGGCTGTGTGGTAGGAACAGTCAGAAACTTTTTCTTTTTGCTTTATTGCTGTACAGTGTGCTCCCCACCCCAAAGTCCATGTAATAGTTATAATCTTCAGTAAAACTTCAAATTACAGACACACACACACACACACACACACAACCTCTGAGAATAGGGTTCTGACCTCGAGGCACATTCCAGAAAGAAGGAGAGGAGGAGAGATTATTTCTGTACACTGGAGCCAAGGGTAGCTTTATCCACGTGTTTTAATAGCTTTCATGGCTTTATAATGAAGGAGACGAGATGTCAACGAGGGCCAGGGCAAAAGCAAAGCCTCAGGGCCGGGGGTGACATAGGGCACCACCCAGCAGCGGGGAGGAAACCAATCAGAATGAGGAAAATGACTCTGATGAAGAATAAGTGGGAGGTTATCCCCTTCGCTAATATTTAAATTGACAAACAGTCAAGTCAAAAAAGTAAGAGTTTTTTTTGCCTCAAGTTCCAAATCTAAGGAGAAACCTTCCCAAGCCCCACTAGCATTTGGGAACTGGGTGTTCAATCCTAAATCTTGCCATCTTGAAAAGCAACCCTTGCACGATCATATCATAAAAGCTGTAGCGTTTTTTAGTTTAAAGCAGCCACTAAGGGGGCGGGGATGGTTGTTGACCGGCTGGACTTGTTTTCAAGTTCTGCCTCCACCAGCCAAGTGCCCGCAGGTGTCCTTCACCTGCACAGTGGGGCGGTAAGACCTGCCTCAGTGGCTGGTTGTGAAGCTCCGAGTGAGCCTGGCACTCACAGATTAGCTGTCAGGACGCATGGGTTTCTTCTCCTTCAGGAAACCCACAGTGGACTTGGATAGGCTGAACTCCAAGGGCCAGGGCAGGGGGGCATCCACAGAGTCATGTGTAGACAGGCCCAGAGTAATACTCTTACTTCTCCAAAGTCCATGTGCCTGACACTTTCAAAGGTCGAAACTCAAAATGTCCAAGTTTGGAGTGAGGCGAGTGTGATCCATCTAGAAGATGCCAACTGATAAAACGACACCTCCGACCTATCTTAACAAAGGACAAGTTCGGGCCTCTTCATGTCAGGAGATGGGGAAATGGCGGGGCACGAGGCGATTGACCATCACAGGCATCTGGCACCAGCAGAGATCAGAGGAAGATTGTGCTCGTTGATGTGAGTCGGCCCACCAGGCTCCCGCAAATCTTTGATAAACTGTGCCTCATCCCTGTCTCCTCCAGCACCAAGCAGAACCCTTGAATGATCAGTATCTCTGTGCGCAAGAGAGCAGAAGCTATTAGCCTGAGGCCGTGAGCTCAGAGAGAGCCAGCACTTCCCTCTGTTACAATCAGTACCTGTTGTTTTGGTCCCAAACAAAAACGGCACAGCTACTAGAAAGTGGGGAGGAGGAAAAGGAAACTACAGTGAGAGAAAAATGAGAAGGATGAACAGGAAGTCACAGAGCCTCTGTTTCTAAGGGTCTGAATGGAAAGTGTTCTTTTGCGCCATGGTTTCCCTTTCATTTACAAATATCCTTTCATCAACAAGCTTCCTTTTGCTGATCGCAGAATGAAACATGGTACTAGTCCCTTGTGGATGATTCTCAGCCATGTGATGGTGACCTGGGCTTTTGCTTTCTCTGCCATGGTTCTTGGTGGCTTCGGCATGGTGCTGCACAGTCAGAAGTGGACCAGGGCCACAGGAAGATGCCGTCCATATTCTAATGTCAATCACTTTCTTTGGGGAAGTATGGTCTTACCTCCAGGGCACACCCACATTTGTTATCTCATCTCCTGATAAACCCCTATGAGGGCAGGCAGGGCAGCCCTCTCATCCCTGCCCCACACCTGAGGCAGGGGCTGGGTTGGTGGTGGCTGTTCCAGGCCACGCAATGAATCAGGAATCGGTGCCCAGATGAGAAACAACGTCAGCTCACCCAGATTCCTTAAATTCACATCCGTGGTCCCCGATCCCTGGGCTTGGCTAGAGGGGGTCACACACCGACGTGTGTCCCCCTCCTCGGGCACAGTGCTCCGGCTGGTTCTCAGTGAGCATGTACTATGTGCCTCTGCTTGTCCTGGGAGGGGAATGCTGTCGCGAACAGAATGGCACCCTATTCTCACGGAAATCATTTTCTAGCAAGGGAGACACAGAGTTAAAAAAAAAAAAAAAAAAAGAAAGAAAGAAACAACGTAACTTCAGATTATTCCAGCTTCTGTGAAAGACACGTACACACTTTAATCTCAATACCGGCATTCATTAGACAGAATCATAGGTGCCCCCCCTCCCCCGCCCTGTGATATTTCCCTCTTTCATTCACAGGTATTTGACAACAGGTGGGTTACCTGCTGTATTAGTCATTAACCAGCAAGACCACCTTCTCCCTTCCAGGCTTCTCCTTCCATCCTCTCACCCAGTTTTCCTCCCATTCTCCTTTCCTCTTTCTTTAACCTTTTAACTCCCCCCTCCCTTTAGCTTCTTCCCAAAAGGCCTTAAAGGACGCGCCCTAGGCTGACATAGTTCCTTGTCTTCACCCATAAAAGTCATTGTGCCTCTGTAGCCAGCAGGTATCAGAGACAGACATTTTGGGGGCAGTGGGCCTGTGGGCTCAGCTCCCTCCAAGTCCCAGTGCAGGGAGCAGGTTTCTCAAAGCCCTTCTCCTGGGGGTGCTGGAGAGTATTGCTGTGATGAAAAACCAAGCGAGGCTTGCACTTGACCTAGAGCGCCCTTCCAAGCCATACACCTTTCACACGGCATCGACGACTGTCCCTGACTCCCAGTGCCAATACGGAACTCCTCAGTTATTTCCCAGGGCTTAAGTTAAGGTGGCAAAATAGTCACAGTGTAATCAACGTTAGTGTCTCAAAATTATATCCCTGTTTTAGGAGCGTATTGCTTTATGCATTCTCTAGCCTGCCTGCCGTAGAGTGGGAAAGAGGACACCGGAAGCCTTGCAGGGACTAGCTGTGTTGACACTCGGCACTGCTCCGGAGTCCATGAGGGTTGATGCTGCTGCGGTTGATGGGAGGACAAAGAGTTGGTATAAACTATTGGTTAAGAGTTCGGTCAAGTGCATCTCAAACTTTAGTGTGCGTAGGAATCACCTGGGGAATCTCATTGACATGCAGGTTACGATTCAGCAGTCTGGAGGTGGCCTGAGATTCTACACAGTCAAGGAGCTTCCACAGTGAGGATGCACTTTGAGAAGCAAGGCTTTGGACTTGCCCTTTCGTTCCTGCTCTTTCCCTCAGGGCTGCATTGTGACTTCTGCGGACTCGCCGTTCCCTTCAGGGGCCCTTTCTCCATAAACATAGTATACACGCATATATGATATTGTATGCAAAGATGAACGTATTAATATCCTGTACTTAAACACATTCTTTTGTCCTAAAGTTTGTTTTGTTCTTCTGATTTTACAAGAAGTAAAAATATTTTTATGGGCCCCTAAGGGTTGACCCCATGGTGTCCTCTGTAGAAGTCGGCCCCAGTGTTCCTAACTGACTTTGGACTGAAACTGTCTGAGCCTCTATTTCCTAGTCCGTCACATGGGGACCATAGCGCCTGCCCCATAGTTCCCGGCCTTCGCGTACTACCTGGTGCCCAGGAAGCCCTGGAAATGTAAGCTTTTGTTCCTGAAAGTTGCCTGACTCCTGCTAACTGTCATCATCTCACGACCTACTGAAAGTCAGATTCTACATACATTACTGCCCCTCTCTTAAAGCTCCGCTTGAGATGTCCTACTGTTACGTGACCCGGATAATTTCCATAAATTAACCTCTTTTGCCTTCCATTTCTGCGCTACCCTGCTGTTCCCCTTCTAGAAGGGCCCCGCCGTCTATCGGATGGAGCAGACAGCAGAGCCCCGGGATCTTCTGCCGTGACACCCCTGTGAGCCCCCTGCGAGTGCTCAGGCGTGCGTCTGCAGCTTGATCTGCACATGCTCCAGTTCGATAGGGGGGCGGCACAGCCCCTGATGGATCTGGAATTAGCTGTCGATTTCTCTGCCTGTCTCTCAGAGAGACGGGAGGAAACACAGGGCTGATCACAGGAGGCAGCGCCACCCCTGTCTACAGGTTCTTTGTTCCTTTTAGCTCCTGGCTCCTCTGGATTTTAGTTCCCTCAGCTTTAAGACTCCGTCTGTAGTAAGGCAAGCCGCAGACAGCAAAGGCTTCGTCCGGGGGTGGGGACTGGCGGAGAGTGAGGAAGAGCCCTGGCATATTCAGTGTACAGGCAAATTGCCTCCCTATTTCATGTGAAAATCAAAATAAGGTGATTTCAGAGTGGAGGGAATGCAATCATATTTTATGAGGTTTGATAAAATCCCGCAGCCCCCATTAAGGAGATATTCCTCCCTGAGTCATCAGCCTCACTTTATAAGAAGATAGAGCAAAGCAGGACTTAATTTGGGCTCGGCTTTTGTAATATTTTCTGATCTAGCACGTAATCATAGCATCCAGGCACCAAATGATAGATGCAGACTTTGCTATAAATTTGGATTTGGGAGATACACCTCCTTTTTAAAAATCTTCTCCTACAGGAATTCCTGTCACGTGTACTCTTTAAATGAACATTTTTAGATCAAAAGTTTTCATAGGCACTTGTGTCGCAATTTAAAGCATTCATTCATTAAAAGTGCAAGCTGGGCTTTAGGATGGTTTTGAGAAGGGGGAGCGAAGTCGAAACCCTTCCTGTCGGTCGGGCAGTTTCCTGTTTGGTGTCTTCATCACTGCCCTAACTCTTTCTCTTTGATATATTTTCTGATCTCAGTGCCCTTATTGATGGAAATGCTGACGTTTCCCGTTGCCAAGAGCACCTCTTTCTTCAGAAGGGATTTTCCATGTATGCGTCTTTTCCTTGTTCATTTTTTCCAAGTAGTTCTTCCAAACTCACTCACACCACTTCCAGCCCCGGTCCCCACTGCCAACCTCAAGTGTAAAACAGACACAGGGTGAAGGAATTCCCAGCCCTCTACGTGGAAAACACTCAGAAATATTCACCAAGCTCTCTTTCTGGTCGTCACGACTTAATCCCGTGGGCGGCACCAGCAATCTGTCCCTAACAGAAAGCACAGGGGCAGTATCGCACATGTGACAGGAACACCGGCATGTCAGGGGCCCGGACCCCGTGAATGGGAGACAAGCCTCCTGACTGGCCCTGCAGCTCCGGGGCCCACTGATCGGGCGGGCGTTCTCTGTGACAGCTCCGAACGGACAGGCCCCTGGGTGAACACCCAGACCTTGGTCCAGTCCTTCCCTCGCTTGGTAAGCATAACGCGGTTGTCACTTCTACACCGATACCTTATGCATTTTGGGTTCAAACTGCATCTGACTGGGGGCCAGAGAAGATAAATGCCAGTTTTTTTCATCGTCAGGGTAACGATAACTGATTCACGAGAATTTACATAGCACCAAAGTCGATTTACATGCTTATTTACTCTGTTGTTCTCTTTAAAAAAAAAAAAAAAAAAAAGGAGTTACCCTAGCAACGGTGCTATCACATGGTGTTCAGAATAACCATAATAGAAACACCTTCTGAAAAGAAAATACAGATTTCACCAGATGCATCTCACAGACGCATAAACTGGCACTTAGAGAATTTGGATCCATTCTGAAAATGGTTAGGTGAGGCTTGCGCAGCATCCAGCACTTTTCCCATTAATTACTTGGCTGGCTTCAGAGCGGCTCTAATGGAAGCCACAGACCGGGCCCTCCGCGGAGCCTGTCGATAGAATTGTACGCTGTATCTCGTTAGCACATCAGCAGAAAGAGCCCATTACCAAATTCCATCTTTTGTTACACGTTTGCATATGGGGAGAATTTATTACTTCATTCAAACTTCGTTCTAATTTTAAGAATGATGGCGTTTTCCCCGGAGTGATGGTTTGCTTAGTCTAACTCGGACATTCCCGGGGAGGTACCCTAAAGCAGAGGAAACCGCCGGGAAATTTCGAAGCCCCGGTCACTGTCAGCCAATTTGGGCCTCATTCAAGTTTTACAAATTAATTTGCTTAAGCTTGGGCTAAAATACTGCTTTTCTCTTGGATCACACCAGGGCAGCGGTTACAGATTTGGGTTCGGTCTTGCCTGCTCAGGATAAATAAAGCAACAAAAGGGGACTTCGTAACTTTAAAAATTCTTGTGGGGAGGTCTGCGATGGCCGATGTCCTCCCCCTACGTGCTGCTTAAGGATGCTGGATTCGGGACAAGGAGTTGCCATGCTGGGCCAGATGTATCACTTGCAGGAATCAGGGTTTTGATCCCATAGAAGACAGAAATCAGATTCCACACTCTGGTTCTGAAATGTCGCCACGGCTGCCCATGGCCCTTAGCTAAATCCCCAGCTGACCTCTGACCGCTCCCCTTTCTTATTCCCGCCCCCCACCCCACCCCCACATACCCCAGCTCCTCTCAGCTTCCTGTATCTCATACGCCCTCTGAGCCTGGCTGCTGCCGTGTCTCCGCACTCCTGTGCGTTCTGACTTCTCCTGTGTTACTTTCGTGTTGCTTAACCATCACCTGCTTCCCGAGGCCTTCACAGACCGCCATGGCTGAAGAACCTCTTCCCCACCAATTTCCTCCTTTTCATAGTGGCCGTCAGTCTCCAAAATGTTCCTTTGTTTGTGGGCGTGTTGGCTTGTTTCTCGTCTGTTCCCCCAAAAAGCCGGTGGCCACCACAGGGTAGGAATGGTGGTGTTCTCTTGCAACTACGATGGAGCCCAACTCCAAGTGCAGAGCCCGGACATAATCACTGCTCTGTACAGAGTGACTCTGTGAGTGAGTGATTGCAAGAAGGTCTGAATGAATGTTGTTTATGGCAGATCAAGGGAAGCCAATAGAAGCTTAGCATCCCTCTCGAAAACAAATAATATCGGGAAGAAAAGGGGGGTCTGGGAAAGCTGGACTGAGCTTGAGGGAGTAGGGCAGCAGGCCGCTGGCAGGTCAGAAGCCCAGAGGAGTGGGGAGTGGGGGTCACTGCTGTTAGTTAGAAAAATTGGCAGCTATCCTGAGACAGCCTGTGTTGCTGACCATAGAAATCAAATTTAACAAAACATGGTTAAAAGCAAACAAACAAAACAAGTCTGGCCATGCTTACCCTCATGGAGTTTCCAGTCTAATAGATGTTAAGCAAATTATTCACTTAAGTACTTAATGGGGTTAAGTTATTACACTGACTAGTTATTTGACCATTAGTAACAATTACGATGGTTCACCTTTTGCCAAAGAAGTTCTCTTGCTTTTGGTATCTTGAGGCTCCCTTTTCCCCTTTGATAAATCAGGATAAAAAGCAACCAAACCAGAATGACCTACCTGGGGCAGGATGACCTGCCTTTGTTCCTGGGTGGTTTCAATATCCTAGCCCGTCTGTGGACCTGTCTGTTGGCCCTTGTCTCTCTTTGACAGGGAAGAAAGCCTATGTGTATTCAAGATAACCCCCAAGTTTGGCCATAAACTATTATTCACTGACATTTAATGGCCTTCACTCATGCCTTTTTCCCAATTACCTAGCTACGATGGAACTTCAAACCCTCCCAAGTCAGAAGAAGTGAGCTGTTCCCCTGGCCTCTCCTTGAACTTGGCATGTGAAACAAGAGGCATGCGAGCAATGAGTTTCATACTCATTTTTGAACGTTGCTCAGAGAACAGTATGTACTGGGTTCCTGGCGGCTGAGGAAAGTGGCCCTTCCCCTGGCTGGGAGACAAAACGTCAGCTGAAACAGGGCATTCTCCCGATCCAGCCCCTTTCGCCCTTTGCAGTCATGCGGAGAAGTGTCGGGGATATAGTGGGAGAGGTCCTCAAGATGCGTGTTTCTGTAGCGAACGTGCCGGGTCTCCCAATGCACAAGGGTCTCTTTGAAGACTGATTGGGAAAGCAGAGCATGGAAGCCGAGATTTTCCAAGGATTCAGCACCACACTCCACATTCTTAACTCTCAGGTCAACATCCTCATCGGCCATCCCTCCAACTGCGACATCTACCGGAGTCCACACACACAGCAGTGGGAAACCCAAACCTTGTTTGTTAAAAGGGCATGCTCAGGAGTTTGGGGGGGCAGTCAAAAATGCTTTCTTCAAGTCATAGGAGGTGGGTCTACCTTGTCAGGGCTCCAGGCTCCAACCTGGGTGTGCACAGAGTCCTCATGCACAACCTCGTGTCCTCGTGTGTGCACTCACATGCACACTCAGCTCCCTTGTGTGTCTCTGGAAAACATGACCATTCACGAGCTATCAGAGGTGTCTTGGCCGTGCAGAAGTGGATGCTGAACTGATCGGTGCTGACCCATCTGGGACCCGATTCCCCGGCATTACAGCCCCTGCCACTACCTTGGATCTTGAGGCCATGCAAAGTGTTGTCTGTCCAGGTTTCTACTTTCGCACGGCAGAGGGGTGAGAGTTGCCCAGACGTGTCAGTCACTTGGAAGAAGTGAAGATGTGACAGAAAGGCCGCTGTGCGGGTTCATCCACCTCCAGGAATGATCTGGGGGTGTGCGTGGTTCCAGTCACCCCCAGCGTCCCGAGCAGCACCGGCCTGAGAGAGATGGAGGAGACCCTGGAGGCCACAGGACTGTTCACCACGCCGGCGACTTCACACCTGTGTGCCGCAAGCGCTTTTAAAACCTGACCCTTTTCCCCTGAAATTGTCAAATAAAAATATGACAACAGCCAGCACAGCAATAGCCATCTGGTGTAAGAATCAAAATTATACCTATTTTTTTGTTTTTGGTCAGAGCAGCAAAAAAAAAATATTTTGGGGGGATGTGCCACAGAATTGTCATAATTAGTTTCTGTGTGCCATGAGATGGAAAGGTGGGACATTGCCGCTCCGCATGGTGGAGAAGCCACAGGAGGCTAAGAACCTGAAGCAGCTCCTTGTCAGGCCCTCCACCTTCTGAATGGCTCACACGCCTCCTACTCGCTCTCTTTTGCCTTTCTGTCCTGCCATTTTCTTTACTTCCAGTCCCCCATCCCTGGGGCCCTGGAACTTTATACACAGCACCTATCAAATAAACCACCTTTCCGCTTCTCCTCACTTTGCTTCAGCCCGTCCCAAGTGCCCAGGTCTGCCGTCCTCTACAGAATTTGAAACACTTGACAGATGAGACTCTGCCACCAAAATTCACTAATGTACATACCTACTATGTACAAGACCCTCTAGTTCATCTTTGTGAACAAAACAGAACCAGTCCAGGTTCCTGAGATGAATTTGTTTTACTCACTGTTTCTGAGTTTTAAGATATCTTCATGTGACTAGTTTTCAGAGATCAATACTTGTTTTTCTGAGCTTTTTATTTCTTTTTAAAAATTAACCTTTTTGAAAAATATGACAGAAGCAAAGCACATGAATTATAAAACATCAGAAAATAGATGGAGAAAAGGAGAAAATAAAAACATCTTACTCGTAATTACCCAGAGATTGCCACTATTGTGTGTAAACTTCCAGAACATTCTCTGTGCGTAGAGGTATAGTTAAATAAAATGAGGTTACAATATACATGCTATTACGTAACCTATTATTTTTGGTCAACAATATCTATTTTTTTCATTTCAATATTTTTTTCTTTTTGATATCCAGACCATATTCATATTTTTCCAGTTGCACAAAATGCTTTTCACCTGAGCTCATCACACTGCTGTCAAATTCAGGACCACGTGTTGTATCCAGTTGTTTGTTTTGTTCCATAAATTTGCTGTAATCTGGCATAATCTCTTCTTTGTGACCCAGAATTGTAAAAGAGATGGAGCCAGTTGTCCTGAAGACAGTCTTCCTTGTCGCTTTCACTTACCTTGTTCTTCCATCCCCCGTACAAATGATACATTAAACCCCGTGGGGGCCAAATGGACTGGTTTCTAGAACGCAGCAGAGCTGCCGACTCCATTGCAATACGTCTGAAAACACATAATCTGCCCCCAAATTGGTGATGCCCAGCACAGCCCCTGAACAAAGACAATGGCAACTTGATTGCTCCATTATACAGGGAGCTCACCCACTGGCACCTAGAAAGTAATCTTTATGGCTTCACTGTCTTACTGAATGGATGTTAAGTCCCCATCAACCATCCACGTAAAGGTTTTAACATTGGTTAGTAATCAGTAACTTAATTAAGGGTTTTTAAATCATGTGCTTCTGCATCTCTCATCAGAGTCCAAACATTGGCTGACTGTCGATATTTACTCTTTTATTTCGGCTCTTAGGACTCGGGTCGGAGGTTGGTCCAAGCTGAACATGACCACAGATGGTGCCGTCTTAGGACCTGGCACCAACAGGAGGGGTCACTTTCCTGGGCTCTGTTTTCACGAGGTCTTCATGACCCCTTCCCCACAGTGACCATCGTTAACTTGGCTTCTCCCTGCCGGGCGCACTTAGTAACTGTATTCACATCTTCCTTTGGTTTAAGCTGCTGGTGTGTTTGAGCCAGCTTGTACTGTCTAGCTAGAGCTGTGTATATCTCTTTCAAACTCATTTAGGGGTTTCTAAAGACTGGCCATAGCAGAAATATTCACATCGTGGCAATGGCCATGAAAGCTACAATTTGGGCCGGTTTTTTTTTTTTGAGAGCTAGGTATTAAACATTCACCAGCCCACCACTGCTGTAAGCCATCGATTTTTTTTTCTTTTTTTAATTTTTATTGTTATTCAATTACAGTTGTATGCCTTTTCTCCCCATCCCTCCACCCCACCCCAGCTGAACCCACCTCCCTCCCCCACCTCCACCATCCCCCCGATTTTGTCCATGTGTCCTTTATAATAGTGGGAAGAGGGAATTGCAGGAACTATTATAAAAGCCATCGATTTTTAAAACCTGGCTCAAGAGCAGAATTGCCTGAAGAATTTTCTGTCATACAAATTCCAAAACCCCACTGCACACATCCTGAACCCGAAACTGCAGGCCGGAAGCCCTGGCCCTCTGCGTCTCTGACGAAACTGTGTGGGAATTGGTTTGAGGATCTGAGGAGCAGTAGTGAAGGCATCGGCTCTAGGAAGAAATCTCAGCATGGGCACTCAGGTCCCTGTCACTTCTCAGTGGCCCTGGGTTGCCACCCTCACCACCTCCGTGGTGTCGGGAGGAAGGATGTCAAACCTAGGCGGCGCCATTACTGAAGATGGTTCTTTTCACCTGCCTGCAGACATGCATCCCGCCACCTTTCCTCACTGTCACCGGCCTTTGCTGCGAATCTTTTTTCCCCATTCCCAAGTCTTTCTGTGCCTGGCGTGCACCTCGGTGCAGCCACACGGGGAAGGAGGCAGCAGGCGTGCACAGGCGCCCCTCATCCATCACTGGAGGGTAGGTCACCGCTTTGCAGTCTGGACATGAAAGCCTGCCCCCTCCAGGGGGCGGGGTGTGGGCAGGGATGCTAGGGTTTTAAAAACACATTTGGGGGCCAGACTTCGAGAAGCCCCTAGGGCGTCATCTCTCTAATTACACTTCTGCCATTTGTCATTGGGCCTGGCCATTCCAGGGGCCCCTGCCTTTGCGTGCACGTAGCCAAAATGAGTTCTAAGCTGCAGAGGGAGCTACCTAATCAATTTCCTTGGCCTGAGCCTCTTAGAATCCAATATAGCATAGATGCAGGACAGTGATAATGACTCGACACTCGCCACATGTCTGCAGGCCACACGGCGCCGGTGAAAAAAGTGTCAAGCCCAAGTGAGTATTGCCGGCCTCCAGTTCCAGCACAGTGCCGAGCAAACATTTCAGCGTTATGAGAATCGCTGTTCCCTCTGTCGATATTTTCCAGATGGTTCTTACTTCTGAGCAGGTATCGATTGTGTATAGGTTAGGACCCCCGGTGCCATTTGTCATTTCTGATATCATATCGTGTTCTCGTTTAAAGCTGTAATGGGAGAGGTGTCTGTGCTTAAAGCAAACCGTTGTCCCGAGCTTTGATAAATGGCTAGATGGTCTTTGTTTCTGCAGCAGTGAGCAGTTGGCTGGCTATTTGCTTTACCTTTTATCCAAGAATAACTGTGTGATGGGCTCTGGAAGCAAGCAGTATCATTTTGTCAGATGTGGTTCGGAGCAAGCTGGGTGGTCCGAGCGGAACAGCTGTGGGGTTTTAGCACCCGACAGGATGCTCACGGAGGGCCTGTGTGAATCTGCAGCGGCTGCTTTGGGTTGGAAAGTTCTCAGGGCTGCATTTTGTGTTGTGTTTTTTAAGGTGAGAGGACAGGAAATGCTGATGGAAAAGAAAAAAAAATGTGCTTTAGCTCATAATTTTATTCAGACAGATCCTTTCTGCAAGGGAGCGATTGGAGGGGCCAGGGTGGTACAGTGTCCCCCGGGAAAACCTGAACTTGGTGATATGTGGCTGTCTTTGACAAAGGCGCCTCTCATCAACAATGGCGGGGCTCCCCTCATCTATCACTGGGCCCCTCGGACAGGAGGCACTAAGCACGTCTGGAAGCGCTCTGTTCCTGGACCTGCAGGTTTCCGTGGGTTGTGACTGTGTCACTTAATCCATCAGAACAGGCAGTTTGTCAGAACAAACAGCCATGGTTTTGTGCCCACAGCTCCCTCCTCGTAATTCATGAACACCAAAAAAATGTTCCCATGATTTTAAGGCAACTTTGCATGGCAGCAATGGTCGTCCTTTCTCTCTGTCTTCGTTAACTGGGCAGGGAAGGGCCGGTCATGTGTCATGACCTAAAGGGCACACCAGCCCTATTCCCTCTGCTCTGAATCCTCTAGGCAGTTCGGAGAAGTCCGGGGCATGAATCTTTGCTCCTTCCCGGGACACAGCCAGCCCCTCCTTGGCTTTCGGAGAAGTTCACCATGTTTTCGGCCCGCAGTGTGAAATCAGCACTCAACCAGACAGACCAGGTGGTGTAAGAGGCTTTGCTTCCTAGAGTCTGCCCTTAGCTTTGACGTCCCCAGGAACAGGGACACTTGTGGCCTGCTGAGTCTATACTTTTTCAACAGGATGATTTTTAATTAATGAAGTGCCCATGCTAGGCACTAGAGAGGGTTCGTCAAATAGGTGTGGGCGTGAGACAGAAAACTAACTCTAAAAGCCTCATTAGGGTTTGGCGCCCATCAGGAGGAGAAATAGGCCCAAAGACAGAAGTATGTAATTAGGTGCGTGTTTCTAGATCCATCGTACCCACACACAACATACAAATGCACGTTCGTAAGCATGCTCACTCTAATAAATGCAGTATCGACCTGAACTGGTTGCCTAAATGGATCAGCCCATGACTTATAAATGTATTAGTGTTTTAAAATTGTATGTCTACTGTGCATGGCAGCCTTGTCCGTGTGTTAGTGCATTTTATCCTCATAATATCTTTGTAAGGAGAGGGGATTACCCTACTTTTCAGATGAGAAAAATAAGGTCGTGAAGAACTGCCCTTATTCGCTCGAAAGCAGATGGCTTAGAAGTGGCAGGTTCTCCGCTCATGCCACTGTTAATAGGTCGCACAAGGACTTGCATGTCATCTATTGGGCATTTTGGGAATTATGACAAGGTGTGCAAATATAAAGAAAAAAATTCCTCCCAGATATTTTAAAATCAAGAACTAGCAGATTCCAGAAAAAAAAAATACATATTTCCATCTTTTTTCATGAGATTCCAAGAGCAAAGAGATTTGAGCCTTAGGATGTCTGTGACATTAAACCAGCAAACTCAAGTGGTTACAACAGTCAGGTAGATAACGTGAGTCAAGGGGGGTGAGACAGTAGAGAGTGGTGTAGAGTGCGGTGACCTCCACGGCACGTGTCCTCACTGAAAGGTCGGGTACTGCTTGGCTCCAGTGAACTGTGGCCCAGCAGGTACATGGGTCTAGTCTTACCAGATCACTTGATTGTTCTGTTTGGGGTTTTGTTTTTTTTTTCAGATAAAATTCTCTGTACAGACTTTTTGAAACTTTTCCATATCTTTCTGATTTGTAAATATTGGCACCTCATTCACTACTTTTAAAAACACTGGCAAGTCAAACAAACCACATTGGTGGGCCATGTAGGGCCTCAGCCCCACCAGTTTGCAAGCCCTGCAGTAGGACTCGGCTCCTTCCGGTGACCTGCTGACCTCGGTTCCTCCTTCTGCCAGCCTTGCTTCCACTCTGGGGTGTCAGGGGGGCCATTCCTCCTTGTGAATTAGGGGAATAAAATAAGTGCGGGAAGTTCTTCCCAGACACGGCCGGGCTTCCTACTGTGGCAGGAAGGGCATCCCCTGTCTTCTGCGAGTCAGCCAACTTCACTGGTCCAGGTTCAAGTGGATTATTTTTATGTTTCCTTCATTTCCTAAAGCTCTAGGTTTGTTTTGTACTTTAAAGATGTTTGTGTGATAAGAACTGCATCATGTGTCCCCTTCTTGGCAAATGCATCCACCAGGTAGACCTTTCAAGACCCTCTGTGACTCAGCCTCCTCTGGTCTTGGTGATGTCGCCTGCAGCCACCCCTCTCACAGGCATTTCTCTTCAGCTCCTTTGGATTTCTTTCTTTCTCTTCTTCAGAGACCCCTCCAAGCTCACGTCCTCCATGGGGGCTTGGCACTGTAGTTTCCACTGGCTGAAATGACCATCTCTGACCACACTTCGCCGGGCTCCTCATCCTTTAGGTCTTAAGCTCAGATGTCAACTTGTCAGAGCTGCCCGACCTGACGCCTGAACTAAAGTGATGTGATCCCGGCCTTCGGCCAGTCTCTACCCCACACTTCACCCTGCTTTGTTTGGTGCACATCGGTTGTCAGTATCCCAAGTTATCTCTTTTATTTCATTATTTATCTATGTATAGAGCCCGCAGGTACAGTAATTAAAAAAAAAAAGAGGGAGATTCTCGAGCCCAGCAACCTAGATTCAATCCCAGGTCTTCTTCCTCCTCACTGTGACCATGGGCAGGTCACATCACCTCTCTGTACCTCGGTTTCCTCATCTGTAAAATGGGAAAATTGGGGATAGTACAATATAAATGTTAGTACCACATAGAGGTATTACAAGAAATTGAATATATAACTATTGATAAAGTGCTTACAAGAAATATTTGTAAAGTGTTTGGAATGATAGCTGACACATAGTAAGCACCATATTAGAAATGAGGATTACTATTATCATCATCATCACCATCACCATTATCACCATTACCATCACCACTATCACATTACCATTACCATTATTACCATCACCATCATCAGCACCATCACCATCACCATCATCACCATCACCATCACCAGCACCTTCACCATCACCATCACCATCACCATCACCATCATCACCATCACCATCATCACCACCATCAGCACCATCACCATCACCATCATCAGCACCATCATCACCACCATTACCACCATCATCACCATTATCACCACCATCATCACCATCACCATCATCACCATCATCAGCACCATCACCATCACCATCATCAGCACCATCATCACCACCATCACCACCATCATCACCATTATCACCACCATCATCACCATCACCATCATCATCACCTCCCACATCAAGAATGTAAGGTCCACGTGAAAATAGATGCTACCTCTCTTTTTAAGCAGCACAGAGTAACTGCTCAGGAAATATTTATAGAATAAATAAATGATTGAAAGGAAACTTTGAAGAGCCAGTGCAATATAATATACTTATCACTGCACAATTAATTTCTTAAACACCCTCTCTCTGTGTATCTCTATCTGTGTGTGTCTTTCTGTGTAAGTGTCTCTATCTTTCCCTCTTGTCCGTTCATTAAATTAAATTAAGGGTGAGGGTAAAGGGCCGGGAAGCTGGCAAAATGGTTCAGTAGTTTGCCCAGCCTGTGGTTCCCTTGCGAGCTGATATCCAAATAATAATCCCCAACCTGAACCCTGCAGCCCATAGTAATAACTTCCACCAACAGGGTTCAAACACAGGCCGCGGCCGCAGCAGAAGCAGAACCGCTGTCTTTGTACTAAGGATGCGAGGTGGTGTTACCTCTCGCTCCTGGGCAGAATGGAAAATGGAGACTAAAGCCCCGGTCGGTGTGCGGAGATGCTGCTTTCAACAAAGAAATCCTGCCATTCCAAACTGCCGAGGCCTTTAAAAATAAAAGATGTGCTGTGTTTCCAGCACTGTTCAGTATTCATGAGGCTTCGCAGCCCGTTGTAAGGCAAGATGAAAACAATACTCAGTAGATTTTCATAAGTGACATGTAACTGTAAGATTGATAGATGATGCAGTTTTAATGTATGTGAAGTTCAAAACCAACATAAAAGCTGCAAGCTACCTGAACGCTGGATTCCAGACCCACAATTTTTCCAGTGATGAGCCCTCCTCCCCCCTCCCCAACTCTTCTGCATCTATGAAACAAAAGGTGGTATCACCCCACAAAGGGGAGACTTTCTACTGAACCTCCAAGGACAAAGTGTTGGGAGGTTTTCATCGATAGGGTCCTGGCTACATTTTCCCCTTCGAGTTAATATGATGAATCATGAATGGTTAAATATCACTGTTTACTTCTGCTAATCAATGCCAAGGAAAATGGTTAAAGCTCCTCGGGGTTCGGAGAGTACATAAGATGAGCTCTGTTGCTATGAGTACCCTAAAACGTCCTTGCTTTGTACCTCATAGCTTGTTGGCCAGTGTGGGTTTGGTCTGTACTTTATACACACACACACACACACACGTACATGCGTACACAGCTATGTAAGATACTGCATGTTGTGTTATATATGTAACGTGTATCATACATGCAGCTAATCAATTATGTGTATTATCTCTAACTATGTAACATACAGTGAATACAGGGCTTTGAGAACTTTCAGGGTCAGCCCCAATCAAGCAGTATTTGTTTCTACCTTTCTCCTGTGGACGCCCACAAATGAGATCTTACAGAGGGTTGAACTGCATGCTCGTCTTCATCATAGAGCCCTCTCTTCCTTTGGTCTTATCACCTGTTGATCAGCACTGACTGAACACTGGGCCTGTCCAGTCCTGACCAGGAAGTGCTGTGCGGACGTCCGGCACCGACACACAGCGGCTAACAGCTGACGACGACGATATGTATGTTCCAGGGGGCACGGTGTCCATGCAGTTGTGTCTGCACGGACGAGACTTCCCTCCTTACTTGCGTTTCTTTCTTTCACTCTCACTTGAGCAGAGGGGACTGCGGTTCCCATTTTCATTCTGCTTTGGTTCCAGTCTGGTTAACTCGAAATGGACAAGGTTAGAAAAAGAGAATTAAAATATCGCCATAACGGCAGTGGTTTTTGTGAGCACGTTCTGTAGAACAGCCAGTGCTGAACAGACTACCTGCGAAACGGGCCTGCAGATTGGTAGCATTACTAGCCTAGTTATGAGCGGGTGAACTGAGGCTCAGGGTAGTTAATCAGTTTGCACAGAGTCACACAACTGGTGAGTGGCAAGAGGTTGCTTTTCACTGTCTCTGCCGGATAGACATCAGCAAGATGCGCGTGTCAGAACGACGTGATGGACCATCTTGGGGTCGGTGTTGTCCTCACTCTCCCTCGGCTAGAAAACGTCGTTCGTGTAGGCCAAGCAGTAGGACTTCTGGACAGGGGCCGGCTCCTGTGTGTCTCATGCTGCCAGTCCCTCGCACGAGGCCTGGCACAGAGCAGAATGAGGGCGAAGGGGGTCAGGAGGTGACTTCCCGGTGGGTGTTTGAGGACATGGGAGCTGAGACGTAAATGAAGTTTTCCCAATTATAAGGTCAACACAAAAACAAGGACAAGTGGCAGACTTGAAAAATAAGATGGTCTGACCCGTGAATCGGCCATCCAGAGAAGGGGGCGTGCAGACAGCAAAGACCACACATATGCACCCCCATATGGGCCCAGAGGGGTTGTGGGAGCTCACACGCCATGTGGGCATCTCTGGGCACCCTGACAGGCGACAAGAACACAAAAGCGCAGGAACCGAAGGGGTGTGCCCCTGGCACCCAGCTTGTCCTTGGCGCAGCTCGGACCTGAGGAAAGCCTGCGTCCTTCCCTCACAGCTCACACCCGCACCTCCTGGCTTTTATAGGTGTGTGGTTTTTCTGTTCTTTCCATTATTTCGACTGGCTCTTGCTGAGAAGGTTTTTTTTGTTCTCAGAGATAGAATAAAGAAGACTCTTCAAGTTGAGACTGGGCCTAAGCCACAGAGGCTAAAGTGTCACTGAGTTCAAAGTAGGAATCTTCTAGAATCTTAGCCTACAGACAGATCCACTGAGCCAGGTGGCATACGTGACAGTGAGGACAGGTGAGCCCTTTCACGCACCCTCCCCTGTCCGAGGGATTGTGTGGAGGCCCCGCACCAGGCACTGACCCGCCTGCATTGTCTGTACAGAACCATGAAGAGCTTTCCTCCTGGGGCGAGGAGTTTTCTGAATAGGTTAAAAACACTGCACCTGGTTCCTTGCAGTTCAGAGCAGGATCGCATATCAGCTCCCTGAGATTTGGAGAAAAATAAGAGCATGTTTCTAGTCTCCTCCTTCCTACCTTCTTCACCTTGTCCCCTGCTGCTGGGCCTGCAACTGCTCCGGAAACATGCCCATTCACAGCCTGTGGGGACGGCAGTAGGTGTCTGTCAGGCCCTCACACCCTAGTGGTGGCACTAACACTTTATCACTTCCTTTGCACCTCCACACACCCCTTTTATACCAGTCGTCATATGTGTATCTCTTTCATTTATTTGTCTATTTATGACACAAGAATCTCACTGAGGGGTGGGACCAGGTCTGTCTCATTCGTTACCATGGTCCCCAAAACTAACCAACAACATACCAAGGACATAGTGGAGGTTAAATATTTTTTGTGCAGGATGAATGAATATAGGCACCCACCCTTGTTTACCAATGCTCCTGGCTTAGGAACACGGCCAGGGGTGTCCAACCCGCAGCCTGTGGGTCACATGCGGCCCAGGATGGCTATGAATGTGGCTCAACACAAAATCCTAAGTTTACTTAAAACCTTCTTTTTGCTCATCCATTTTCATTAGTGTTTGTGTATTTAATGTGGGGCCCGAGACAACTCTTCTTCTTCCAGTGTGGCCCAGAGATGCCAGAAGGTTGGACACCCATGGCAGAGCTTCACAGATGCACGGTAAATATTTGGGGACAGATCCGGGAAGCACATCCCAGATGGCTTCCACCAGCTCCAGCAGGAAAGCCGCCCTCTGCTCCAGCGCACAGAAAGCCCATCCTCAGTCGAGAGTAAGAGAGCATCTGTCTTCCTCCCTGAACCTGGGGAAGGGGCCATCGGGTTCTCTTGTGTCCCAGGGAATGACCAGGCAGATGAGTGGCCAGAGTCTCCTTTCCCTCCCACTCAGAGCTCTGACTTTGGAATGCAAGTTACACAGTTTGACCTACTTGTGTCTGATGATTCATGTATCTGATCGGGTGCTTTCCTGATGAAAAGGCAGTCTGTTGGATTCTATGCGATTGACTTCATCCTTTGGTATTTGCCATTTCCGACAGCCTTCCAGGAGCGCAATGGTGGGCTCTTGACCAGGTGCCCTCAGCTCTTCTGTTTTGTATTGGGTTTTGGTACGTTTGCTTTGTTGGGAGCTTGGTGTTGCTCACAATGAAAGTCTTCTGCCAGGGGCAGTGACCATCTTGAACAAGGCCCAAACCCTGATTTGTGGTCTCGAAAAGCAGCCTCCCGAGCGCTGGGCTCTCCCCACCGAGGTGGATACCTTGAGTTGGCTTTTTTTAATTAAGGCTCCGCATTGTAACTAGTCAATGTACATTATTGGGAGAGTGAATGTCAATGCCACTGCTTTTTCTTTCTCTCCTTTATCTTTGTCAGTGATTCAAAGACATGATTTATGGTTAGTCTCCGACTTTCAGCATCATCCATCAAGTCCTGGTTTCACTACAGGGCTCCACGTTGTAAATCATGCCGAAGGGCTGTCACTCATTCCCCTTAACCCTTTAGGGTTGTGTTCCAGGGTCGCTCGCCAAGAAGGAAACCGTCTAAGAGGGCAGTTGAGGGGGCCTATCCAGGCAACTGGTGGGGGCTTGTGGAGCCAGTGGAGTGAACTGCTTGGCCTAACATGATAATTATTAACACCTCAGTAAAGCCTGGGTCCAGCTCCACCCAGGCCACGCAGGACGAGAAAGTCACACCAGGTGATGGACAAACACACAGACCCCTGAGCCAGCTCTCTCCGGGTTCGACACGTCTGCTCTGGATGTGAAGTGCTGAGTTTCCCTTCAGAATGCGCCACAGGCTGGTTCTGACTGTGAGCTTGCAAAGGCCCATTCGCAGCTGCTATTTCAGACTGTGCGAGTTAACAGTCCTCTCCTCCCGCTCTTTTTTTTCCCACGTCTGCGTCGCTCTCAAGCTCTCCGTCCCTCTTGCACACCCGGGTGTGGAGAGTGGTGGCGAGGGGTGAGGCTGAAGCCTGGAACACGTGGGCGGGGGAGCAGGGCCTGCTGTAGAGTCAGACCGCCCCTTCTGGCTGGGTCTTGGCAGTGGCCACACTCAGTCCCCTGGCCTCAAGCCTTTGAGACGTGGAACACTTTCTGAAGGCCAAATCCAGACAAGTGGCATTGAACAGATGGGGGTGCTCTCCTATCAGAAGTAACCGAGGGTCATTCATGAAAAAAATAAATAAATAAAAATACAGGGTCTGGGACAAATAGCGCCCCTCTTTTATTACAAAATCGCAAGCATGTAATTCTGTAACATAACAATATCACACTGAAGCACACCATATAACATTTTAGGTGAAATGTTCAAATTAAAACTCTAAATTATTACACTCACATTATTACCCTGCCAACCACACTCAAGCAGGAGTTACTTCTGCCGGACCCTGTATATGTTTGGGGTCTGTCTGTTCAGAGTCTGCAGCCAGCTGGTAGGTAGCAATTTTATGCCTGAGTTACACCTAGCCCTGTTTTACCTGGGTAAACGATGGAGACAACAAATATATTGGCAAAAGATGTACAGGTAAATAAACTGAAGGGTTGTAAAATATGAATGTTCATTATCCAAACGGTGCTACCCCCCTTCCTTGGAAGATGAACCCTTCCTCCGACGGCATTAGAGGGGCCCAGGGCCTGGAGGTTTTCAAATGCAAAGTGCTAAATGTGCCCACCTTCTTCATTTTTGCAAAAACTTGGGCTTATTTCACCTGAAGGGTTAATGCACCTCAGTTCCCTAGAAGAGTGACCCTCAACAGCCCCTCCATTACCTGCTCTGCTCTCGTGCTCACGTACAAAATGGCCAGTCTTATTATTTTATCTTTCTTGGAAAGAGCACAAGGATCTTTTCAAACTTTAAATGACCCAGAAGCT
This sequence comes from Desmodus rotundus, assembly GCF_022682495.2. Taxonomy (NCBI): domain Eukaryota; kingdom Metazoa; phylum Chordata; class Mammalia; order Chiroptera; family Phyllostomidae; genus Desmodus; species Desmodus rotundus. The sequence goes on along the minus strand of NC_071392.1, from coordinate 99,730,490 downwards.
ATTAATCCTCCTAACAGCCTTGGAAGGCAGGTAAACTGTTGCCGAACTAGTATTTCACCGAGAAAGCCTCTCCTCCTGCCCACCCCCCTGCTCAGAAATCAGATTTATACGGTATACACAGTGTCTGCAGACCTAACTACAGGTGACTGAGACACGGGGAGGCCGCAGATTAATGTGCCCATTCGGGATGATGTATTCCGTCTTTTTGTGCTGAGAGCAGCGCGGATGGCCTGCTGGTAAGGCATCGAGGAGGCCAATCTCGTCCTCCATTGCCGCCTATCACAGAAAGGACTTGCGCCACTGCGGAGTCAGCTGCTGCTCTTTGAATTCTGTCGATAAGACGTCTTCTGTTTATGCTACGTGGATTTCGTTATGCCTCTGATCCAGAGGCTGTTCAGGGCACTGGCAATAAGGAAGAGTGTTGTTCAGCTCACGGAATTAATAGACAACTTAGGAATCGTGTTCCCGCTCGATGAATGGGGAAGGGAGGGGGATGGTCTCCATATGGCCTGTCCCTGGAATAATTATAAATTTCTGCAGATTGTACTCAGACCCAGAGGCAGCGTCCCAGGGGCATCGAAAATTGGCTGCTTAAATGTGCTTTCCACAAATTAGAGTACGCCACCTAGTGAAGCTCTTAATTACCGTGCCACCTCGGATATAAAGCTGGGGGGGCCCAATGACGGCCAACTCACCGAGACCTCTTGCTTGAAGGTGCCCTATATGCAAGACTCTGGAAAGAAAAGAGAAGTGTAGCTGAATTTAAAATAGTCCAGCTTTCTCTGTCTGAACCTCCTAGCCCATTGGTATGAGACCTGGATGTCTGGTTTGAAGCACTCAGAATGGTGAATTACCCACCTTTTAAGAACAAAAAAGTAATACTATTCAGACAGCATGTAGGTCAGTGTTTTCTGGTTAAATTCCAGGCAGTTCTAATCTATTCAGCTCTGACTGGCACAGATTTTTGAGACCATTCATGTATCGGATGACCCAGATTTGCCAGATTTGCCGTGGTGGCAAATTTAAATGAATTGTCCGCATGCCCACATGGCAGCCCACTGTTTGGAAGCCAGGCATGGGTAGTTCAGGCCTTGCTTTGGCAGGTCCAGCCTCCCTGGGACCCTCTTTTTCTACAGAAACTTCGGAGCTGTGTGTATTCCAGCACAGAAGTGGCGCCCCTGCTCCCCACTCTCTCCCTCTGTCTTGGTTATTTTTCTGCCCCCTTCTCTTTTTCGTTTCTGTTTTGTCAAATAACAGTGTGACTTTGTCTTTGACATTAAGCAGTGTATATACTTCTAGCAGAGTTTGTTTACTCCATCTGTATTTCCAATCAGTGTGCAGGGTTTGCCACAGTGGTTCATTACTGATTTATTTATGGTGTATTTAGATAGCAAATATGGAACTGTCAGAAGTTGCTGGCTAAACAGTGTTGACAGACATTAATAACATATGGTATGGTGATGAAATTTTGATTTTTAATTTTTTTGAAATTTTGATCCTCAACATGCAATTTGGGGTTTTGTGTCTCTTAGGGAGTTGGGTGCGACAAGAAAAGACTTTTAAAGATTTTCTTTTTATTTGCAACCTTTGGGGTTTCGTAGTGGTGAGGTTAACATCTTCTGCGTCTGTTTAGCTGTTTAATTTAATGGAAGATAAATCCTCCCCAAGGTTTAACTTAGCCCTGCAAACTGAAATCACTATATTCACACCACGAGAAATGGCCCTGATTTTCCCAAACTTCAGTCACCATCAAGCGTATAATTTATCTCTTCCCCCTTCAATACATTGCTCATTAGAAAACCAAGTTTTTGATATTTCAATGTTACCAAGGTCAAGTGGAGGAACCTGGTCTCCTGTTTCAGCAAAACGCTGTTGCAGGCATGGCTGGTCGTACCTGGCAGCCGCCCAGTCATACCTATCCGAGCAGACAGACGTTTGAATTGCTGACCTTCAGTTGGCTGTTCCCTTGAACTTACATGGTTTTCTCCAGCAACAAGAGGGGCGACTGTCAGGCTCAAAGGAGGAGCAGCTCATACACCTGGGCTGCGACTGAATTCAGCGCATCTGCTTTGAAGTGGGAAAGCACATTTCGGCTGGACAGTAACCCAGCAGGCAAGGGAGTGTCTCTTTGGCCAAGACTCCTTCCATGGTCCTGCAAAAAAGGCCCCATCTTCCAGAATTCAGTCCTGTCTCTTGAAAACAGTATCCAAAGGACATTACAGGTCATGTAAGGCAAACCCAGAAGTGATCTATTGCAGTGAATGGCAGCGAAGGAGCCCCACGGGGAATGTGGTGAGGGCCAACACCTTCTCAGACCACTGGCACCCAAGGGCTGTAATTTCAGGGCTCTGGCTTCCTGGAAGACCGGCCGTTCCAGGCAGGTAACCCAGTTAGGATCGAGCAGTCGTTCAGTTCCTGCCTGGTCGTCTTCATGTGTGAAGACTGAGTGTCTGCCCTTGTGTTCTTAGATAAGGGCAGGAGACAAGGTGGGCCAAGGGTCTCACGGACTGAGTACCTCTCGTGCACTGGAAGCTCTTCTAGTTCTAATAGACCGGGCTTTCGGAACACTCTAGGAACAGGTACTATTCCCACTGTTCAGGTGGGGAAATTGAGGCTGAAAGGGGTAAATGACTTGTCCCGGGTCACACAGTTGTGGGTAAAGGAGCTAGGAGTCAAAACCAGTTTTATTCCCAAGCCAAGTCAGATGGGGGACTTCAGTTAAAGCAAAGGATAAGGAGAAACTTACCATTGTTTTTACCATTTGAGAACTGTAAAGCATTTTGGACATTTTCCAGTCCAAATCCCTCCTTTTACATATGAGATAACTAAGCCCAGAGGAGCTCCAAGACTTGTCACAGATTAAATGGTTAGAGGCTGAGCTTGGGCTGGCTTATCCTGTCCCCAGATCCAGTTTTGGTACCCAGTGTCACATCATTTTCTTAATTATTGCAAAGGTTGAGCTTAAACGTGTTCGTGGCTGATTTTGAAATATTTCCTACACTTTGGGCCAGTTAATGATACTAGAGGGTGAGGGTTATGGAAGCCATCTCTGTCTTAAGGCTCATGTCTCTACTGCTAAAGCTCACAAGAAATAATAAGCTGCCAGAGCACATACTCCCTTAGTTCTCTGTTCGAATCCCACCTCTGACACTCACTAGCTGTGTGATTTTAGACAAGACCCATTTGATGTTGTAGTTCTGCCACACAAGTGACTTACATGGAAGATTCTATGCAAAGGCACCATCACAGAGCCTGGCACAAAGCTGTTACTCATTAAACACTAGTTGGTAGAATTATCCTAATTATGAGTGTACACAGGACTAAAACCAAGGTGTACGAATATTGCATATTCAGTTTAGACATCTTTGAAGCTCCCCCAATGCCATCTCCAAAGTCAGGCACTACGAAACTCTCTTCTGTCACATCCTCCACACACCAAGTATCTGACTTCCTGTCTCTCATCTTTAGGTTTAAGGGCCCATGAATTAGGTCAAGTACCCTAGATGATCTGCCTATTTTAGTCAACTGATTTGGCTCTTAATTACATCCGAAAACCCTTCCCCAGCAGCCCCCAGATTGGTGTTTGATGTAACACAGATGGGAGAAGGGGTGCATAGTACACATCAGGGGCCAGGAATCTCTGGACCATCTTAGGATTCTGCCTACCACTTCGGTTTCCTAATCCTTGAGACAGGGATGAGCACTCATACCAGTGTCACAGATGTTTAAGAGGATGAAACGCATATAAATCACTTACCACAGTGCCCGACGTAACACACACATGCAGCAAATGGCAGCTCTGGGTTCCTGGAAGGGAAAATAAATCTTGGACATTGAGGAGTTTACCAGACTAAAGGAGTTTAACCCTGAGAAGAATTGATCAATCAATTAGCAAGAACATTTTACTGAACACCAAGATACTTTGCTAGGGATTGGGTGACAAGTGCCAGAGCCGTGATTGAAGGGAAGGCAGAGCTGCTTCCTGGGGGAAGAGGAGAGGGGACGCAGAGCACACCTGGTCTCCCGGAGAGTCTACTCCCTTGCCTCCCTTCCCTGCAGTAGCTATGATGTTTGAGCAGCGGCCTATGAGAACTGGAGCCAGGGGACGACCTGGGGGTGGCTCACCAGGCGACATGAACAACCAGTGCAAAGGCCCTGAGGTGGAAGTTCATCAGAAAGGCCGAGGAACACCAAGGAGGCCCATGTGGTCTGGGACAGAGAGCAAGGAGGAGAGGGGAGGAAACTGAGTCAAATGTGTGAGCCGGTTGGAAATTTGAACTCTGAATAACTGATGATACTAAGGGATAATTATTATTATAATTTTTTGAATGTGAGAAGGATTCTGTTTCAAATAAGGAGCGATCTTCTCTTTTAGAGATATATACTAACACTTTTGTTTGGATGAAATGATGTAAAATCTGGGATTTACTTCAAAGTGATACTGGTGGGCACAGTGGCTGGAGGTTCCGATGAAACAAACTGTCCATGAGTTTGTAAGCATTAAAACTGGGTGGTGGAATGCGGAGAGGTCTCGTTCAGCTGGGTCTACTTTTGGATGAGTTTGAAGTCATCCATTTAAAAAAGAAGTTTTAAAAGAAAAAAGTCAAAAGAAATGGCAAGAATGGGATGACAGAGGGCCGCAAAGGCAGTTAGCAACTCTTTTCTAAGAACAGTAGAAAGACCACCCATGGTTTTGAGTGGAGGAGTCCCCTGACCTGCCGTGGTTTCCACGGCTCACATCTGCTGTGTCCAGACGGACAGTGGAACACTCGGTTCGAGTCCTAAGGCTGCTGTGACAAATGACCACGAATGCCGTGGGTTAGCTCCACATAAACATGTTGGTGCACAGTCCCAGGGACCAGAAGTCCGCCGTCAGTTCCTCTGGGCTGCCATCGAGGTGTGTGCAGGGCTGCATCCCTTTTCAGAGCGCTGGGAGAGACTTCCTTTCCTTGTCATCTTCGGGCTTCCAAAGGCCCCATTCCTGGTCTCCAGCTCCTCCTCCACCTTCAGGCCAGCAGTGGCGTCACTCTGACCCCCACTTCCGTTGTCACATCTCCTCTCTGACGCTGACCCTCCTGCCTTCCTCTTACCAGGCCCCTTTGAGGTCTAATCCTTGGGCCCACCTAGAGTACTGCGTGATAATCTCCACATCTCAAAACCCTTAATTTCATCATATCAGCAAAATTCCTTTCGTAACATAGGCACCACAGTCACAGGTTCTGAGATTCGGGTGCAGACATGTTTATGGGGCCATTTTTGCTCCCCTCCCCCCTCTTAGTTGCCACCCTGCTCTCCATCTATGAGTCTGTCTCTGTTTTGCTTGTTAGTTCAATTTGTCCATCTGATTCCACATACGAGTGAAATCATATGGTATCTGTCTTCCTCTGACTTGCTTATTTCACTTAGCATAATGTTCTCCAGGTCCATCTATACTGTCTCAAAGGGTAAAATTTTCTTCTTCTTTTTTTTAATATATTTATTGATTATGCTATTACAGTTGTCCCATTCCCCCGCCACTCCACTCCATCCTGCCCACCCCCTCCCACCCACATTCCCCCCCTATAGTTCATGTCCATGGGTCATACTTATAAGTTCTTTGGCTTCTACATTTCCTACACTATTTTTACCCTCCCCCTGTCTATTTTCCACCTATCATCTATGCTACTTATTCTCTGTACCTTTCCCCCCCTCTCCCTCTCCCCCTCCCCTATTGACAACCCTCCATGTGATCTCCATCTCTATGGTTCTGTTCCTGTTCTAGTTGTTTGCCTAGTTTGCTCTTGTTTTTGTTTTAGGTGTGGTCGTTAATAACTGTGAGTTTGCTGTCATTTTTACTGTTCATATTTTTTATCTTCTTTTTCTTAGATAAGTCCCTTTAACATTTCATATAATAAGGGCTTGGTGATGATGAACTTCTTTAACTTGACCTTATCTGAGAAGCACTTAATCTTCCCTTCCATTCTAAATGATAGCTTTGCTGGATACAGTAATCTTGGATGTAGGTCCTTGCGTTTAAGCTTGGGTAATGTAATTATGATGTGCCTTGGTGTGTTCCTCCTTGGGTCCAGCTTCTTTGGGACTCTCTGAGCTTCCTGGACTTCCCGGAAGTCTATTTCCTTTGCCAGATGAGGGAAGTTCTCCTTCATTATTTGTTCAAATAAGTTTTCAATTTTTTGTTCTTCCTCTTCTCCTTCTGGTACCCCTATAATTCAGATGTTGGAACGTTTCAAGATGTCCTGGAGGTTCCTAAGCCTCTCCTCATTTTTCCGAATTCTTGTTTCTTCATTCTTTTCTGGTTGGATGTTTCCTTCTTCCTTCTGGTCCACACCATTGATTTGAGTCCCAGTTTCCTTCGCATCACTATTGGTTCCCTGTACATTTTCTTTTGTTTCTCTTAGCATAGGCTTCATTTTTTCATCTGGTTTTCGAGCAGATTCAACCAATTCTGTGAGCATCTTGATAGCCAGTGTTTTGAACTGTGCATCCGATAGGTTGGCTATCTCTTCCTCGCTTAGTTGTATTTTTTCTGGAGCTTTGAAGTGTTCTGTCATTTGGACCATTTTTTTTTTGTCTTGGCGGAGCCTTAGGTGTTCACCGGGGCGGGGTAACACTGGTAGCTGCGCTGTGATGCTGTACATGGGGGAGGGGCCGAGAAGGAGCAATGGCGCCCACTTCACTCTCCTCCGGACTTCAATCTTTCACTCTGATACCCACAATCAAACTGGGCCCCTCTGGTGCTGGTTCCCGAGTGGGTGGGCCCGTGCACACTCTAGGCCCCTGTGGGTCTCTCCAACTACCTCTCCTGTGAGGCTTTGAGTCTCTCCTGCTGCCGCCCCAACCCCCACGGGCTCTTTCAATCAGAGGTTTGAGGCTTTATTTTCCCGAGCTGGAGCCCTGGGTTGCACCGTCTGCTTCACTCCCCGCCGTTGGTCCGGTTTATCTATGCGCGAATGTGGGGCCTCGGGGTGCTACCCACTGCTCTGCCTGCCCCATTCTCCGCCACTCTGAGTCCAGCCCTCTCGGTTTATCTGTGCACGAATGTGTGGCCGCAGAGTCTGCTAGTGCTCGGACTGCCTGCGCCGTTCGTCCCACACTCCACCAGTCTTGGTCCCGCCACAGTCACGTGAGTCCTCTCCACCCCGGTGCCTGTCTCCGCCCCTCCTACCGGTCTGGATGAATGTTTATTTTTTATTTCCTTGGTGTCGGACCCCCTTGCCGTTCGATTCTCTGTCAGTTCTGGTTGTGCAAGGAGGCACAGTGTGTCTACCTATGCCGCCATCTTGGTTCTCCCTTCTTTTTTATGGCTAAATAGTATTCCACTGTGTAAATGGCCCATCATTGTTTCATCCACTTATCTTCTCGTAATTACAGCCTCATTACGCCTTTGCCTCAGCATCCTGGGAAAGGAACTTAGCTAGCTTAGCAGTTTCCCCTCTAAACAAAATGGAAGACCCCATGTTAGCTAAGTGCTTCGGAATCCTTGCACAAAAGAAATAAATCTAAACATGAAGACTTTGTAGGTTGGTATGTGGCTCCCTGTGGTAGAGCTACGTAGCTACTCAGCAGTAATCATTTTATGTGCTTTCTTAACCATCGCTGACATTTCCTGACCACTTGCTATGTATCAGGCACTGGGCTGGGTATATATGTATTGTCTCCATCTTCGCGGTGACCTGAAGAAATAGAAGCTTCTATTACACCTGTTTTATAGAGAAGGAACAAAAGACGGAGGGAGGTTAAGCAACCCACCCAAGTTCCCACAGTGTAGGCAGGTGATGCATTTCAGGGCTGTCTGGCTTCTAAACCTTCACTCTTAAATTCTCTACTCTATCGCCTCCCTTCTGGGCGGCCTAGGGCGCTTTGGCTCAATGAAAGAAGACAACTGTAGCATTAGAAGACTTAACCATTTTCTCGATGGCTTTAGGCTTTGAGTCTTTGAGTTTTGATGTGCGATACAGCTTCTAGTACTTCCGGCCTCCAGAAAGCAAGAGGAAGAGGGCGCTCTTTTATTTCAGGAGAGCAACCGGCCCCTCCCTCTCTGTTCACTCTGCCTTTTTCCGCTGGCTGTTGTGGCCTTGTAGAAGTCATCATGGATGAGTCATCCATAAGCAGATCAAGGGACACAATGTGAGCTGTTTGGTCTTTTCCATCCCTCTCGATATGAATCATTGTCATGTACTGTCCTTACATAACTTCAGCTGCTCCCGTGGGTGAATCCGGGGCACAACTTGCTTTGCAGTTAACTGAGAGGATGAGTGAAGCTTCCCCGGAGCGACATAGGGAACTGGTCCGAACAACACCACATTTCAGTGTCTACTCGGAGCGGTGGGGTGGTCATTGGTTTTGGGACAGGATTCTCAAACTCCGAGTGACAGGGGCCAGGCAGGTGTGGTAAATTAGCAAAGTGGACATGGACGGATGTCCCAGCACCCCGACCGCCCCACCCCACAGAGACACTGTGACTCAGCACCAGGTAGGATGGGGCCCTGCTGCCAGATTCAGGCTTTGCCAAGAGAAACCAGAAAACTGAATTTTTACGTGAAATCGCCTGATCTTTAAATCTTGATAATTATTTGTTTTAACTGCATGGCCCAAACCTAATCCATCTAGAGGCTAAACCCAGTTTATTGACTTTGCCTTGGGGATTTAATCTGACTCTCCAGGCCGCATGTGGCCATTGGGCACTTGAAATAAGGCCGATCCAAAACGCATTGTGCTGTGAATATAAAACACTCATCGGATTTCAAAGGCTTCATCCAAAAAAAAAACCAGAATGTAAAAGATCTCATTAATTTTTATATTGATTCCGTGATGATATGATAATATTTTGGATATATTAGGTTAAATAAAATATACAGGGCCTGGCACAAATAATGCCTTTTTTATTACATAAAAATCTTTAATTACAAAATCATAAGCACGTAGTTCTGTAACATAACAGTATCACACTCAAGCACACCGTGTGACATGTTAGGTGGCATGTTCAAAGGGCTGTCCATCTCGTGCGAGACGTTCACGTCCCCTGCCGTCCACACTCAGTGGCGCGACTTCTGCTGGCGCCTGTATTGTTGAAGTGAATCACACCCATTTCTCTGTCATTTTTTAATGTGGCTGTTGGAAGTTGAGAGTTACAGGAACAGTTCGCATTCTGCGTCTACTGGAGAGCGTTGCTGGAGGCCTTTCGTCACTCTCCACAACAGAATAACGGAACAATAGTCACTGCTGCGGGGCCCTTCCTGCGCGTCCCTGTATGAAGCCCATCTGAGCTTTCTTCTCTAGAATCCTCCAAATAAACCTGTGAGTTTGCTCCGATTACCACTGCTCTGTGGAAGAGAAAATGAGGGCCAGCTAGAAGGTTAAGTAACTTGCTGAGAGTCACAGAGCTAGCACATGGCAGATTAAATTCTGGATTTGCCTATAGGTCTTGCAGATAGTTAAACCGGAGCGATTAAGCACTATGTTAACAAACACATACAAATATGCCATGTACCTGAGCTTAAAATGGCATGCAGGTTCACCCTCGAAATGGTCTGTCTGCAGGTGAATTCAGGAGACAGAAAATATGTCCACGCAGCTGTACTTGGCTTTGTGCAGAACGCACGCGGAGTGTAGACCAAGTCGTTGTGACTTGAAGCCCATTCGAAATGCGTAAGAGGAGTCCCAAATGTGAAGAGCCTATCCTGGGTCCTTTTAATACTCACGTAAAAGGATCTGCAGTCTTCATCCTTTTGTAAATCTGTGGTCCCGCCATCAGTGTGGTAGCGTTAGACCTTGGCCCACTGGATTTCCCGGACAGGAGACCCAAGTGTATTCTTCTGGACCTGATGCTTGACTACAGTTTCTATGCAGTAGGTTCACGGGCAGGAAGACAGGGTGGGAGGTGGGCCGTGAATGGATACCCATCCCGCTCTGTTCTAACTCCTTCATCCGCTTCCAAATATATTAAGTCCCCGTGGTAGCAGGCAGGGTGGATCCATGTGAGCTTGGGGGGCAGAGAGTCCTGGGCATAAACCCTGATGGCATCATTTATGAGCTGTGACCCTGGTCAAGGTATTTAAATTCTTAGAGGCTTAGTCTCCTCATGTGAAAAATGAAGGCAATAACAGTCGCCAAGTATGATTGTCGCGAGGATTAACAGGGATGAGGTCTAAAAGCATTCAGCGCCGACACTGGCACACCGCAGGACCTCAAATACAGCCACTGTTATTATTAAAGCATCACCACCACCACCATCATCCTCCTCATCCTCACCCCACTTTTTCCTCAGCTCTCGCCTCTGCTTCCTTGATCCTAAAACTCAGGACTAAACTTTATCAAAAAGGTAAGACAAATAGGGAGGGGAAAACATTTTATCTATGAACCACCAAGGTCATGGGTACTCGGATGCAGCACTTGTCTCTTCAAGGCTTTGCAGCTGGGTCTTTTGTCTCCCGGCCTCTTCAGACGATTTGTGCGAATGTGCAAACATTTGAAGAGTATCAAGTAGTGGCCATTGCAAGAAGCCCGCTCCATTTTTCTATCTTTCCCCCTGTCGGTGCACAAGACCTTGGGATTTTTATAATCCAAATTGATACTCTCTAGGAAACCTCTTCCATTCCAGCTCCCTGTGCTGGAAAGATTCATTTTCCTGTGGCACTTCTCCAGCGCCCGGTGGATAACGTGACCGCGAGGGGAACTCGTAACCTTGCCTTCACGATGTTCTGGTCTTGCTCATTTGAATCTCTCCCATTTTGCTCCCATCCACCTGCTGCTGTTTGATGGATCTGCACTTGTTTGTGGGCTCACTGATCACTTTCTTATTACTCTTCCGCCTCCATCCATTTCAGTTTGTGGAGCCTTTCGGGTGATTTCTTACGCCACCCCTTCGCCACCTGCTCCAGCCTGACAAATTATCAACTCAAACTGTTGCTCCTGACCTGGCATGGTCCCTTCCCAGGGATACAGATGATGCCGTTCAGAGGGATAATGATGCCCTAATAAACATACAGTTGTTCCTCTTTCCGCCTGCCCTGTTTGAAATTCGCCGTGGCAGACCACTCGCTGCTGCCCTGGCTAAGTCAGTGAGAAGGGAGAAAAAGAAACCGGGAGGCAGTTGGACTGTGGAGAAATCCACGCACGTCAACAATGGGATCAGAGAACGCACAGAGAGCAGTCCTTTTGGAGGACCAGCACCTTATTTTGCTGTGGTTTGGTGGCAAGGGGCTGTGAGACAGAAAGGAGATGCCCACCAGTTTTGAGGCCCCCCCCCCAGTTTTGCCCAATGCCACATATTTGGATATAAGCACCCTAGAATCTTTTCAGACCCCAGATTCTGGGTTGTAGTGCTTTAAGTGATGTTGGGACTCTTTGCTAGAGGATCAAAATTTTTTTTTTAAGTCAATGAAACACAGATGCGAATAGCCCTGACCTTTGAACAATGACCTTTGGTGGGAGCATTCTACCACCATTTCCCCATTAGCCAGCAGTGAAGGCTTTAGCCCCAAGACTACTTCCTTTGGAAAATGTAAGTGCTTATAGTTTTTTAAAAAGGCAACATGTAATCAAGATGAAGAGCAGCCTAATGTTTAAGTTGGAGACCACCCTCATGCCCTTCTGTTCACAAGCTCACCAGTGGTGCTAGTGAGGAGAGTCTTCCCAGCCCGGCTGCCACCGTTTCCCTGGGCTTCCTCTCCCTTTGGTCGATACAGGAAGGGAGAAGATGAGAATTCACATCAAGTGGCACCTTCTCCGAGTCAGGCACTTGCCCATGTTCTCGCTTCAGCCTCCGTTCAGTCTTTAGGGTAGAAGTGATTAATGGGGATACATCAATGAGGGAGCGAGGTTTGGTAGAATAACGAATTCCCCAAGTGTTGGAACTTGGTTCAGTCTCTCCAAATACACATTGTCCTCTCACATGTCACTTGATAATGACACTCAACCTTTAGTGTGCATTTCCGAGGTGCTAGGCAGTCCGGGTGCTGAGTAGGGCGTGCAGTGCCAGCCCCAGAGGGTTACCGTACATCTCAGCAACACTGCAGGGTCAGTGCCACTGTCGCCCCTGTTTTATAGACAAGGAAATGAGCTCAGAGCCGTCAACCAGCTCCCCAACAGTCACACAGCTAAAAGGTGGCAAATTCTAGAGCCCCCTGCACTGCCCCCCCCTCCGCCCTGACCACTCTCTGTGCTACCTCAGTGGTTCTTTTGGTCAATGTCCTTATTTCAGCAAACACGGTAGGTGACAGGGGCTCTGACATCTCAGGGACCACTGGCTGCTTTGTAGCTGACCCAGGAGAGCCTCCGGATTTCTGAGGATGCTCTGCCTTTCCTGTCCCCAAGAGCGTCACCCCCATGAGGACATTTCCTGTCCCCAAGAGCATCACCCCCACAAGGACACACCTGTCACTCATTCCACCCACCCCTTTTGGTTTGGCTTGAAACCAACTCCTCCAAGCTGTGAAAAAGACATTTAAAAACAACAATGACATTGTGACAATAGTACTTACACACTTTTAAAGTGGCCCACCTCATCAGGGCTTTATTGGGGCCATGAAGTCTCAGAAACCATTTTAATGCCCATCATTGGAGAACCAGTTAAATAAATTGAGATACATCAATAGGACCTAGCCGCCAGTACACACTGACAGCTGGCACTAGATTGTCAGGGTTCAAGAGCTCCAGAGAGTCAAGAAACGATGCCGAATGGCATCGCAGGAGCAGCTTCACTGGTTAAAGCTCGCTTGAAGCTGAGCCCAAACGGGCTTCCTCGTGTTTTCCCCTATTCATCTGGGTTGTACTTGAAGAAACAATAACGAGCGTGCACGGAAGAACGTGAGATGAGACTGTGGAGCAACGGCCTTGCCCACGTGCCCCTGGCCCACGTGCACCTGTGGAACAGAAAGCTCTCGGCTGCGAGGGACGGAGAGCCCAGCTCAGCTCCTCCTGCTTCCCAAAGAGCGTCAGGGGCCAACCCCTGCGGGAAGCAAGCTGATCCCTTCCACAAATGTGCCCTGACTCGGAAACAGAGCCGCACTGTCGAGTTAGTGAAACAGGAGCTAGTTAATGAGACAGAGTTATGACCGCAGTCAAACCGTGTGTGTGTGTGCGTCCTCACCAAAACCATTCACAGCCGTGACTCCGGACAGCAGGGTGACAAAACGGGGTGTGAAATTGAGTGTGTACTTTAAATATTTCTGCAGCGTTTGGACTTTTTATAAGGAACATTTCTTTGGTAATTAAAAGAAAGAAAGAGAAAGAGGGAGGGAAAAACCAATGGGCAATCACACTCGCCGAGAATTTGGGGGGAAGTCGTAAACACAGCCGCGGTAGCGGTGGTATGAGCAGCTGGTACTTACAAGTGATTTCCATGTGTTCCAGACTCTTCTAAGCCCATTACTTCAATTGAATCATTTAATCCTCACCATAAGCTCTGAGGGAGGGATTTTTATTATGCCCAATTTCCATAGGAGGAAACAGGCCCCGAGCCTTTAAGTGGCCTGAGGTCACTAAACAGTTATCCAAGATCTCCCTCTAAAATGAAACCTCTGATGAAAGATAAAAGCTCTTTTTATATGACACAAAGCAAAGCAAACAGGAACTCCATAGGCAACCCCACCCAGGGCCCCGGCTCTGTTAGGCCTGGTAGGTCCAGGGCCTGCAAAAGTGTCTTAATTTCTTTCAGAAGGAAATGAACCTTTACGGTCAAAGAAAATGTTTTCTTTCTCATGTCAGAAAAAAAAGAAAATTTTAGGTCCCATAAATTTCACTATTACATTTCACTTGAAGTAGAAATTTCTATTAAATTTCGCTATAAGTAGAAAACTTTAAATGTTGAAGCATCTAAAGTAATATGGAGAATAATTGTTAATATTGATATCCTCATGCTGGGAAGGGTCCCCTCTCAAGACAAAAGGGCAGAGAGCCTCCCAAAGTTCTTACAGCCGTCCCCTGCACCGCCCACCTAGGCTTCAGTCCCACCCGTCACTGCAGCGAGCGAGGGTGGAGTCAGGAAGGGCCTGCTTGCAGGACGGGTCGCTCACAGTGTGCTGCCCTGTCCAGGTCAGCTGTCCTCGTCCCAGGATCCCCCGTGTAATGTCCCCGAGTGATGGGGCAGAGGGAGCACAGGCACGAAGCAGGAACAACTGTGCAGTCATCTGACATGTTACAGAAGCCATGATGAGCTACTGGCAGATGCTTGAGCTGCTTCTTTAGGGGGAAAAAGTGTTTGGAGAAGCCTTCTTCTTGTCCTGCACTTTCTTTAATGATGATACTAGTTTAGAGGAGTTTCCTGTTGATGAAAAGTGGTGGCAAAGGCTATTGAATCCTCACGGGAAAATTCTTTCTTACAGAATTCTTCACTGGAACACAGGGTACATTTTCAGGTAAAAGTGTGGTGGACATTAATCCTTGCATTTTTGATCCACCAAGTGGAACTCTAAATTGGTAGGACACATTTCAGGAGACGCAATTTATATAAGAATCAGGACTGTTTCCATTTCAAAAGACAGAAAGCCCAACTCAACTTGGCATCCACAGCGACTTTCTTGGGTCTTTTAACCCAGTAGCCTGTGGGTAGAACCGGGTCCGGGAGTCAAACTGCTTTCTTTGATACGGGCTTCGTTCTCAAAGGTTCTCTAGTGTACTTGGAGGTGGTCGTGCGAAAGTCACGGGAACTCAGAGCCCGCAGGAAAGGAGTGACTGCTGGCTCTCCCCCAGCGACTCCAGTGAAATTCTGCAACTGTTCTTTTTCCGCGCTGGGTCAGAAGCCCATCTCCGGACCACTCGCTGTAGCTGGGAGGATGGAGCGAGTGCCCTGCCCGGCTGAGCTGGGGTCACCCGCCCCTCAGGCTGGCTAGGGGCGGGTTAGCGTCCCCTGAATCATGAGGACTGGGCATTGGGGTGGGGTGCGTTCTCCAAAGGAAAATCCACACCAAGGTGTCAGTCCGAAAAAGAGCAGTGGACACTGGAAGACATTTTAAAAAGATGCCTAGTGCAAGAAGTAATTGGTGGTTTGGAGGATAAAGCTTCAGCTTCCATTTAGGTAGAGGACTTTGCAGTGCATTGCAAATAGCCAAAAAAAACAAAAAACAAAAACTTACAAATACATTTTTAAATGGCTAGAAGGTTAGCCATGGGAGAATCCTGGTTGAAAGTTTGTTAGCATGTCCTTGCTCATGCCTTTAAAATTCATGCAAAATTGTGCCTTTTGGCTCTCTGTAAAGAAACAGGGCCTTTGGGAGTCGGGATTAGTCCTTGAAGAAAGCTGGTCCCCGAGTTCCTTCTGTTGCTGCACCTGGCCACACAGTGACAAATGTGTCCGTGAGTCAGTCAATCAGGAAAACAGAACTCTCCACCGTGGGTGAAACAGGGCGCTAGGCTTCCCACCCTCACATTCAATGGAGAAATAATGCCCGTAGAAATAAGCCTTCATTTTTTTATAACACTATCATTTGGGATACCATTAAGAATTCAATCAACAAAGTAATTGGACTTTTTTGCAATTCCATGCCCGTGAACACTGATAAACCAGCCTCAATGTTTGCTCCTCGCCTGTGAGATTTGAACAGCACCTGGAAAAAGGAGTCAAAACAAGCCGTTCTGTCCCTTTGGCTTCTGAAAGGCAACGCCGCTCCTCTAGAGAGAACAGCCTCTGGCTCCCCTGTCTGGAAGGATGGCTGAACTCGGCCAGCGTCCCCCACATGCCTGTTCAAGGGGGGACACTGTGCTCAGCGGGACAATGGGCTAGGTGCTAACGACGTTCCACGCACAGGTGAGCCACAGGTCTCGGCCTTACATTGTTTCAAATCTAGCGTGAAGAACCTGAAACTCCCACAGTGAAGTACAGTACGAAGTAGAATGTGGCAAGTAGCCCAAATCAAGTGAAATCATTCAAATTCATGTAACTGAATATGTATTTAAATACACTGCTCCTCCTTATCCGCGGTTTCTCTCTTCATGGTTTCAGGGACCCTAGGTCAACAGAGGTCCAATCATACCAAATGGAAACTTTCAGAATTAAACAATTCATAAGTTTTAAGTTGTGCACCGTTCTGAGTCGTGTGATAAAAATCTCGTGCCTTCCAGCTCCGTCGTGCCCGTGACGTGAACTGTCCCTTTGTCCAGCATGTCCTCACTGTACACACTCCCCCCCCCCCCCCCCCCCGTTGGGTAGGCACGCAGTCGCCCGCTCAGCCAGGAGGTCGACTGATGACTGTCGTGGGGTCGCGCTGCATGTGTTCTCGCCGCCCTGGCTTTACGCACTGGTGGCCCCAGAGCACGGGAGTGGCTAGTGATGCTGGCAATTGGGACGGACCGAGAGGAAGTTGTCACGTGCTTCCTCCACGTGAAAAGGTGAAAGCTTTCGGCTTAATCATTGAGACCACACTCACGTAACTTTTATTACATTGTATTGTTCTATTTCATTGTTGGTTATTGTTGTTAGTCTCTCGGTGTGCTTTATTTATAAGTTAAACTTATCATAGGTATGTACATGTAGGAATAACATAGTATAGATAGGATTCGGCAGTTTCAGGCATCCACCGGGGGGCTCAGAACATGTCCCCTGCAGATAAGGGGGGGGACTATGTCAGTGCTGAGACTACGGAACAGGTATGCTTCAAAGACCGAAGGCAGAAACAATGAGTGAAACTCAGACAGCATCCCTCCTCTCACGAGTTTATATTCGAGGGGGGGGAGCAGAAGAAGGACAATTAAACAAATAAATTATAAACTATGTCCAATTGTTAAATGCTGTTGAGAAAAATAGGCAGAGTCGGGCCGTCGTTGGGGGTGAAGGGGCCGGCACTGTCAGTAAGAATGAATACTTGGGGAGCTTTCTTTACAAGCCAGCGTTGGAGAGAGAGAGAGAGAGAGAGGAAGGAACCCAGGGTGGATTCCTAAAGCGCTCTGCACGCCCCCGGCGCTTAGTAAACACTCGGGAACCCCTATTGCTGTCATCACGGTCGGAGCAATGAGGAGCCCTGGGTGTGAGGGGACGTGGTGATTGCGATGAGCTTGATGAACGGGCTTTGTGGAGGACATCGTATCAAAACCTGAGTTGGGGGCCCGCCCGAACAAAATGATGAAGTCTGACAGCACCGAGCCCGCATTTCCACCTAGCCACCATTGCTCTAGACTGTCCCGCCGCAGCCCACCAGCCCGGAGCTGGGATTGTGACACGGGCTTTGAGCCTTTCAGTGCGTTGTGCTGGCTCACAGACCGAAGTAGCAGCGTTTTTGACGGTTAGATGCCACGTGAAAAGCACTCTCACTTCACCCCTCCACTGGTGAAGCCATTGCAGGGTATCTTGTTGCTGCTTTAGTTCTCATTTCCTGGTGTACAGAGAGGCTGAACAGCTTTTATTAGTCATTTGTCTTTTTTTCCCAGAGCGACTTTGGCTTCAGCCTACAACCAGGTTTCCACAACAAAGCCATTTTCTCTTCAAGAAGGGAGAAGTGGGGAAGAGCATTTATTAAAAATACAGGAAAATTATGTCGTAGGGGTGGGACCCAAGGGGCTACACAGGGTCTAGGCCTAAGGCCTAGGGCAATCCTTCCCCCAGGGCTGAGTCCCTCCTGCCCCTCTGCCTTCCTCCCCAGGACCGGATGCCGGCCCCTGGGGTCTGACCGCTCCTCTCCAGGCCTCTCCAGTCACCTCCCAGGGACTCCAGCCTGAGGGACAGCAGACTGTCAGCTCTGGTCTCTTGGTCTTCTCATTCCTGGAGAAGCGTCTGAGGACAGACTAGGAGACAGTGGGGACCCGGATCACTAGTGTCACAGGTGATGCAAAGTCAGTGTCAAAGTGAGCCACTGTCATTGGTTCTGGTGTGGCAGTCACAGCTCTGTCATCTTCCCCCAGCCCCATTCACTCGCCCTTTTACCAGCCTGGCCATCGCTGGCTCCTGAGCGTTTCCATTCCTGACGGGGGAGCAAGGCGAGGAGTCAGAGGAGGCTACAGCCAGGAGCATAACTGGGGTGGGGGTGGTAGGGGGTCCCTGGCAAGGAGGAGAGGACTCAGAAGGACAGGTAGGCCAGGGCCAGATTACCCAGGGCCCCGCATGCCTAGCTACAAAATGTCATTTGCTGCCTGGCACTATCAGGACAATCAGCGGGTCTCAAGTGTACGTGGGACCCAACCAGCTCTGCCTGGCCACCAACATTTCTCTGGTGTCGAGATCAGCCCAGAAGAGGCCTTCAAGAGGCTCACCTGTGCTAATTCCGCCTCCCTGGGGCTCGCACCTCTGGAAGGTGCGTGGCGCTCCAGCGTGTGACTCCCAGATCCATCACCCGCGGAAGACAGCTCCGACGTGTGGGGCTGCTTTAATCTTTCCCTATAAATCAGTCCTCTCTCCCCTTAATCATTTGGCTTGCTCCTCTCTGAACTCGCTCCAATTTGTCTACATCTTGCCGGGACCAAGTTGTCTAAAAGAGAACACACTGTTCAAATGCAGGGAGCCGGCCCCACGGGCCCTGTCCGCCGCCCAGAGACTTCGCGCAGGGCGCCGGGGGTGAGCCGAGCTGAAAGTGGCCCATCTCCCCTTTCCAAAGGAGGGGGGGCGCGTGTCTTTCTGTTCCACAGCAGACCGGTTATTTTTAGTGTCTGATTGTCAGGCCCTGCATTAGAAAGTTTGTGGTCACATTACATATTCCAGAAAGTCACATTGCTGGTGACATGCAGCCATATTGATAGATGAGTAATTGCTCACTGTCATGTCCACTCTCTGAAGCTGTGTCCTCCCCAGCTGTGAAAGGCAGGATGCAAGAGCTCCTACCTGTGTGGCTGCCTTACCTGTCTGCTCCCTACGGGCTCCGTTCACCTGCAGCCTTTTGTACCAGCGCCCTCTGCTGGCCAGATGCCCACAGACCGGGAGCTTGGGGAGTAAAAGGGGCCTCACCTCACCTGGCAGCATTCTCCATCCCATTTTAAAGACCAGATAACCGAGGCCCAGAGAAGTGAGCATGTGACTCCGTCAGTAAGAGATCGTGGATGGAAAAGAATACCAGTGGTCAGAATGCCAACCCAAATGGATATTGGCTAGCACTTTAGATTTCCCAAAGCCAGGGCCTGAAAATTGGACTGGCAGGCAGGTGACAGCAGGGGGTATGTGGGGACCACAGCTGACCCCTCCAGGGACCACAGTCTAAAGGGGTCAGCAGTGGAACAGCTGTGCTGGGCAGCCATATGAGGACAGTAGTGTCAGAACCTCTCCATCTTCAGGAGACACACCACATCTACACTTTAGTGTGAAATTGTTCTAACTTTGGAACAATGTGTGGGCCAAACCAACATGTGGGAGGGCTGTCTCTATGGGCCCCCCACCGCCAGCTGGTAACCCCATGTCTAGGAGCTGTCCTGCGTGTTACCTCACTAAAGGGTCCCAGGCTCCTGAGATGTCGCTGCTAGTAGCTATACCTTGTTTTTGCAGACCAAACAAACAAACAGAAAACAAAACGGAGGTTGAGAGGCGTTACGCAAATCTAATTAATGTTGGACAGAAACCCAGAGTCATGCCCCAGATCTGGGTTCTCTCCACTGAACGGCACGGCCCTGACTTGTTCTTCAGGGAAACCTCCCATTTTAAGGAGAAGGAGGCGGAGGCTCAGACCAGGGGCATGCTCAGGGCAGACACATTAGGTCAGGGGTCTCAGGTCTGGGTCTTTCAAGGCACGGTGTTGTCTTTTATTGGGCACTAAGTTTGTTTTTCAAAGACTATGTCATTAGGCCCAGGGCCTCTGACCTGTGTTTAGAATATTTGCTTTGAGTAGCTTTCAAGTAACAGCCTTGTGTGTGCCCAGCCACCCACGTGGTCTCAGCTGGCACCTGTTGTGATTCAAATCGAGAGGTGGGAAACATTAAGAGGCATGAAGCAAGATCAGATTTTGGAACCATCAGCCAAGGGGCGACTGAATTTGATCTGCAGACTCATTTTGTTTGGGCTACACAAAACACTGAACACTAATAATGGCAGTAGTAGTAGTAATAATAATAAAGCAAACATTATTGCTAATATTTAACAATTTGGAGACTTACCCTAAAAATCCAAATTCCTGAGTTCTTTTGCCAAAAACAAGACCCTGTCACTTTGGCTGTTTATTTGTGCTTGGCGAGATGAGCTGGGGCTGGGTGGGCCATGGGGTGGGGATCCCATTTCCCCTGGGCAGGCACTCTGCAATTCTCCCCAGTCCCCACCTATTTCTGTGGTCCCCCAGGGGCCAAATATCAGTAGCTATTTATCATTGTGTTGGTGTCATTCTTTTCATAAAGAAAATGAGGTGTCTTCTGTAACAGTATGTCTTAAACGTGAGAAAAGAGACTGAGAGCGTTTGCAAGAAAAACGAGAGAGCATCTTCCCTTGTGGAGGTGAAGAGTATTCTGTGAAGTGAGGTAGCGTTACTTTCCTGGTCCCTGTGTGGCATGTGAGTGTGCCACCGCGTGTCAGCGGCCAGCTGCTAGAGCCTGATGTAGGTGAGCCTAGCAAAGTGGACTAGCTAACACAGACTTCAGCAGCCTGGTACAGCGGCGCATCAGCTGACTGCAAACAGGACTGGCCACAGGGAGAGCTGGAGCCTGCTGAGCCTCCAGCTCCGTGGCAGGTGGTGTGTTCATCAGGAAGCAGCTCTGTGTCCCTCCCTCTGAGTATTTCCACAGAGCACCAATGGCTCATTTCTCCACTGGCCCAAGTCGTGCAGGTGAACAAAAAGTCTATTTGAAATGCTGTGACCGCCCCCCCTAAAAGCCGGTGTGCCATCCATCCGTTTCTCTATCCCTCCCTCTGGCTTTTAAACATGAGAACAATCTCGGGCAGGTTATCCAGCAACAAGAAATAAAACCTGTGAAGCTTCACATCCCCAAACAGAAAGCAAGTGTTGCTGATGCTTTTTTCTCTCCCATGGTTATGAAACGCTGAAAATGGAATGTTCACCCCCATTTCTGCTTCATTCTGTATTAGATTTGTAACTGAACCACAGTCAGCAACACGACACCCCACTGTACTGCCCAGGTCATCGTTAGTCGTCCTGGAACTGACAGAGTTTGGGCGATGTTATGGGTTGGCCAGTTGTGATTGCTGCCTGTACTCGGAGGGACCAGAATCCTGTAGGCTGAATTCTAAAGGAGACCTTATAAATTATCTGGTCTTTGGGTTACAGACTCAAAGGCTTATCAGGACAGGTAACCAATGTGGGTGAAGCAAGCCTAGCGAAGAACTCGTAACGATCGAAGAAAGTCCCTACACTCAGCCCCAGCCAATTATATACACGGAGGAATATATGTCCAGTAACACTAGATCTTCAAATTGTTCCCCCGGAGGAGCCAAAACCGGGCTTTTTGTGGGAAATCTTTTGATTTCCCTAGGTCAAAACTAAGTCATAATTTGTTTTTAAATACTCTGGACCAATTAAATATGTGTGCAGACCACACGTGGCCAAAAATTACCAGGTAGACACCTCTGATCTGATTTTAACTCCTTCATTTTGGGGGGAAAAAGAAATGGAGGATCTGCTAGGTGGGGCTCAGGAGACAGTTCAGGAAAGGGCGCTTCCTTCGTGCCCACGGCTGTCAGCAGGCTAAGCTGCAGCCTGCCCGTGGGATGCGACAGGAAAACTGTTGCCCTCCAGTGAAGAACGCTGAGCTCTCTCGGCTTCTGTCTCTTCGTGACAATTTGTTCTCGGTGGAAGCCTTCCTTATTCTCACAGTCAGAATAACCCGTCTTAGCTAGTTTTCTAGGAAGGAACAGACTCTGAACTCTTGCCATTTTCCTGGAGGAAAGTCTTTTGCAATAATGACACCAAGAGCAAATAACTCCTAGGGGTCCGTAAATATTCTTCGAATGAAGAAAGCAGGGAATGAGTTACGTACGTGCCGTCCACACTTGTATACATATACCACACATGCTCGAAGACGTTGGTTTCAGCGTTTGAATCCTGCCGTGGGAGGAATTAGTTCCACAAGTGTTCAAAAGTTCTCTGTTGACAAAACAAACAAACAAAAAAACCCTTCTCTATAGAGTTACTGTTTAAGGGATTGGCATACTGTAGCTCATGACCCAGCCTGTTTTCATAAATAAAATTTTATTGGAACACAGACATGCCCATTCAGTAATGTCTCATCGATAGCCAAGCAGTTGCAATGAGAACGGTATGGCCCACAAAGTCTACAATGTGTACTCACTGGCCCTTTACAGAAGAACTTTGCTGAGCGCTGCCAGACATCATGGATCAGTTAACGCACCCCTGCCACGCTGTGGGGCATGACTAATGTTTGTGTATGAGGGACTAGGGAGATGCTGTTGGGTACCAGGAATCAAACATGCAAATGGAGGAAAAAACCAATACGGGCCAGGAGAAAACTATCGTGAACTGGAATGCTTCTACTGCATCTCATGGCGACGGCGTGTGCCCAGGCCCAGGGACCATCAGCCAGTGGGAAGGGAGGTCCAGTACTGGCCAATCTTCGGACTTCTTAGGAACATCCATAAATCTGGGTTTTCATGTGAAATCTCCATTGTTTAAACGTTGGCAACTCCATTGAAAAGTAAATAAATACTCTGAGGTACGTAGAGGGGGCCTCCTACTAGTGCCATCTATTGTGGTCAGCAGGAAAGATGACGTGGTCGTTCTCGTCTCTAACAGCGCTGCAGAAAAATGGACTGACGGGGAGCTGAGATTCTGTGACTGAATAGTAATAGGAGGGACTCTGACGGCCGAGGGCTCATTACCAGGTCTGTTTTAAATGCCAGCACCTTCTGTGTTTGCCTGCAAACAACACCCAACACCTAAATCACCGCAGTAAACACAGATAGAAAGAGACAGGAAGGTTAAAAGTATACTCATAATCCCCTGCTTTTTCTCCCCTCCTAACCGTGTTTGAGAGCAATATTGTTTCGTAAAAACAATATGACCCCATTTCTAAAGCAATATTCATGCTAAGCTAGTCAGCTGTTAAATATACCCAGCAGTTTGCATTATGATGAAGCTAAGCCAGAATTTCAATTATTTTCTGGACACATTTAAAATTATAATACTTTACTGGGTTAGTGTTATAGTTCATCCAAATTACTCACAAACTATCATATCAATCTCTTGCAACTGCTAACGCCTTACAGATCTGTGAAGTTAGGCGAAATAAGAGACCGGCCAGGGTAACGACCTTCATGCCAGTGTTGTGTTTTAAGGGGTGCATGTCTTCGAGAGTGTAGTTGGCTAATGGCCAAAAGCTAGCTTGGACCGCCCATGCGTGATATTCAGGCTCAAAAAAATAAAAAGGTGATGCGGACCACTCTTTTTCCTGTTTCTAGAAATATACCTGACTCTGCAAAAATGCCCAGCAGTCCACCCTACCCCCCCCCTCCCCACGGTGCTACCTCTTCTGCCAAATGACTTTTTTGTAAGTCAGTCCCCAAGTACCCAAAGTTGCCATTGCTATTTTTTCCCTTCTCTGTGACCTGATGCCAGCAAACTCTGAAAACTCAACATTCTTGCCTCTGTCCGGACACTCAGCTTTCAGGGATGCGCCTTGTTCCAAACCAGTGGTGCAAGCTAAATTCGTCAAGAGCAGGTCCTGTTAATCAGCAAGAATCTGTGAACATCACCTCCAGCAGTTGCTAGAAATGTGGACCGTCCCGCAGAAGACACGCCACACTGAGTCCCCCGTAATCAGCAGGACCTTCTCATGCCCTTTGCCAAGCCCACGTGCTACACAGGTCTGACTTTATTTAAGACAGCAAGTCCCAAGGCTCTGCCACTTCACCCTGTGTTCTGAGGGACACGGTGTCACTTGAAAGCTATGGGAGCAGTCTCTCCTGGGCTCACTCTGAATGCTCACTGGTATGGAATGAGGGTTGCCAAACGGCCAGGATCAGCAAGGGTGTCTGGAGAGCGACTGGAAGACTTAGCCACATGCAGACTTACCGAACAAGGAGCGAGCCCAATGAGTAAGCCCGTGAGAAGGCTGCTTTAAAAGATTTCCTACTTTTTCAGGTTGTCATTGCATTGACACAGTGAAGTATAGGAAAATGAGAAATGTATCTACTCCTCTTTAATGTTTTCCCCTGACTATAGAAGAGTTGTACTTTCCAACGGTGAAGCCACCAGCCCCCTGTGGCTATGCAAATGTAAATTCGAATCAATTAAAATGAAATAAAATGAAAGTTTTCTTTCCTCGTTGGCACAAGCCACAGTGTAAGAGCTCAGTAGGGACACGAGGCTGGCTATGCGTGGGACAGTTCAGACATGGAACCTGCGTAAATCACCGCAGGGAGCTCTTCTCAGCAGCGCGGACCCCGAGAGTCCCATTCTCCCGGAGCACCTGGGGCTGCGCTATCTATGTCCCTAGCGGTCTGTCAGGTGTCACACGGGTGCTGGCAGGGTTTCCCAAAGTCACTCGGGGTGCTCCTGGCAGCACGCAAGGTAATTTTAACATGTATACGCTTTTTCTTTTAGTTCTAAACATTATAGAGTTAGTTTAGGGTGACTTTCAAAATAGATGACAAAAATTATGCTCAGCAAAAAAAAAGCCTGCCTCCAACGCTTACCTACTCAAAAGCTTACCTGCTCCATTTACGCAGCATTCTTACACTGGCTAAATTACAGAGCGGGGAAGCAGAGTAGCGGTTGCGGGGCGGGGGGAAGCAGAGAGGAAGGTGGCTGTGACTGAAAAGGGTACGCGGGGGTGCTTGGGATGAAACTCTTCCGTATTGCGATTGTTGTGGAGGCCCCTGGAACCTCGTGACATTGCGCGCACACGCACACAGGTGTCGGTACACTGTGGAAATCCGAACAGGTCAGTGGGCTGGGTGGAGGTCAGCTTCCTGGCTGTGGCACTGCCCTCCAGTTCCACATGGGGGTATCGTCACAGACACCGGGTGAGGAGTCCAGAGCTCCCTCTGTATTAGTTCTTACAATTACAATGCGTGCGAATGTACAATTATCTCAGAAGAAAAAGTTTACGGATACATGTGACCATAGTACCTCAAATCCAATTTATTTGAACATAATTTCCAAGAAGCTAAAGGAACAAATGCTGTGGCCAGTCCTTATTTGAGGAGAAGGAAAATAACTAGCGAAGAACAGTAAAGGGACGTGACTGTGAACATCAGTGATGCGGGGGCACAGGAGAGGCTGACGTTGGGAACACTCTGCCCTTGTGATTGAGGAACAGACTCTGGAATGCGAGCAGGCGGGGATCAGGTCACACGGACGAGCTGGGTGGCCCTGGGCAGGTCACCTAGCGTCTCTGCACCTCCGTTTTCTTGTCTACAAAGTGGGGACACGGCAGCCCAGGGCCCGCGACCTTGTTTTTGAAGCAATGGTGGGGGGCTCTTCGTGGAAAACCAGCACCCTCTCCAGATCGCACTGAAGTCTTCCTGCCCGGCCGCCCCTCGTGCCAGAAGACTTGGGGATGATCTGTTAGTCATGGATTGCTTGAGTCAGGGTTGGCGAACTCTCTCTGAAAAGGGCCAGAGGGTAATATTTTTGGCTCTGCAAGCCATGTTTTCTGTCGCAAATACTCAGCTCTGCCATTGTAACACGCAAGCGACGGTAAGTAAATAAATACATGTGGCTGCGTGCCAATGTAATTTTACTTACAAAAACAGGTGGCAGGTCAGGTCTGGCCTTCGGGCCGCAGATTGCCAGTCCCTGGCGAAATCATCTCTATTGAACTTTGAGGGCAGTCCCACTCTTCTCCCCTCCCTTTCTCTTCCCACTCACCTCCCGCCATGCTTAGGGGCCATTCCATTACGAAGCCAACCAGAGGTCAAGTCAAAATATGCCTGCTAATTGCCCTGCCTCATGTACTTCTATTGATGGGAGCCCATCACGGGTCCCCTGGGTCTTGTACATAGTAGGCTCTCAATAAATATTGAGTGATTGATTGATTGACCCATTAACGAAGGGAGCTGAGTCCTGACAAAGGTTAACGGGGATTGGAAGGCCATTGCTCCCCAGGTGACTTGGCCCTAACACAGGGGGACGGACGCTAACAGTCACGCAGCCCACACACCGATTTAACACGATAGAGACATAGGGCATTTTATTAGAGACGATGTCATTTACTCATTCAAATCGTCCCAGCACCACTCTGGCAGGTATCTGCAGCTTTGCGTTATAGCTGAGGAAGCTGAAACTCAGAGAAACCAAGTCTTTTTCCTAAAACTGGATGGTTTACTGGTCTGTAGAGCTGAGACTTTCCCCAGCTGTCCCAGCTCCCGATTGTCAGTCCCTTCCTGTGACGTCTCAATGGCTGCTACAGAAACGTTAGCGATCGGAAGGGGCCTGGTTGCTACTCCAGCGATGCTGCAACGCAGACTCTAAATGGTAAAAAAAGGAGAAGGGAGTAGGTTTAAATACACTGAACTTTAAGCTGTTTGGAACGCAAGTGAAACATTCCATGGCAGCAGTAGTTATGATAGAATCCTGTTTGTATCAAAGCATATGCACGGCCATAAAATTATAACATACAATAAAGGACATGTATGACATAAAGAATAAATGCAGGTGTATGATAAAGTACACATACACACATCAAATCTTGAAAAGGACGCAAACCGGGAGTTTGAAATGGATGGCTCACAGGCTAGATTTAACACCCCGACTTCCTTGGGGTGCCTGCAAAGTAGTAATAAATGTGAATGGGTTGCTTCAGACAAGGCAAGTGCTCCTCGATTTATTTCCGTTCCCGTCACTCCTCAGTGGTTTTCCAGTTCTGCCCGTCTAAGATCTGAACAACCCAGGTGCCTTTCCCTAAACCCAGAATGACTTTCTCCTGGAGGTGCATCAGGGAGGGGGCAGGTGTCACCCCCCTCCTCTCTGTCCCAGACCTGGAGCCTGGCCAGGGAAGGCCCCACCCCCAGGCCATCTCCTCCCTCCCCTCCCACCTCTTCTGTCCGAGGCAGACGACCTGGCTCCCTACTTTACTTGACGCGTCCCAGATTGTCTCTGAGCACCGTCTCTCTGACTCGTCCTCCTAACTTGCTGGCTCAGAAGAAAAAATAAATTTCTTCTAACGAGCTGACACCCCATCTGCTTTGGCAAGCTCACCTCTCAATGTCTCTCTCTGTCTCTCTCTCTGTCTCTCTCTGTCTCGTTCCCACTCTTGCTCTCACTCTCCCCTTCATTTACTTGACCCGCAGTGACTCTCTTTCTCTCTCTGCACACGGGCTTACACATGTCCTCCCTGTGAATGCCAAACAAACTAAACCAACAAACAACTGCCCCCGCCCCCAGCCTTCCCCCGGCCGCTACCTTCCCCAGCTGCCTGGCTGCCTTTCCCTGACCTTTCGTCTCCAAAGGTCCCTAAAGTGAGGTGTGTCCTCCTTTCTGCCTCCCCCCAAGTCATCTTGGACTTCCTTGCAGATGAGAGGCAAGTGGTTTGCGTGCTGGCCTACAGGCAAACGCACTCACACTTCCCGCTTAGCTGCGAAGAAGCCTGGTGGCCCTGGAAGCTTCGAAGACAGGCCCGGGGCTGGGGTCTCAGATTTGCCATAGCCACAGCCTAACAATGACCTTGAGCAATATCCCCTGGTCTGTAAATAAGAGCACACTGAAGTGTTTTCCTGCCACGGCTGTAAAGGTAAACTGAGATACCGTGTGTAAAGCACCTCTCACAGGCTATGGTAACTAGCAGCTGCTGTTACCAAATACATATTATGTAATGTGCAAATATAATGTATATTATACATATAAAATCTCTCCTTTTAATTAGAACAGTCTGTGGTCAGCAGCCATGTCAAATCCTCCCCGCTTTTTGCAAAGGACTTAGTCTTGTGAGCTTCACTTAGAAGCTCTTTAATACATGCGCGTGAGACCAGGGGACGGTTGAGAAGTTAGGACATCATATTAATAAGGCTGCTGTTATTTTAATAAAGCTCAAGTGTTCAGACGGCTTGTTTAGAGCAAGGTCTCGTCCTCAGCAGTACTGCCAGTTGGGGGTAGGTGATTCTTTAGTGGGGGCCGTCCTGTGCATTGTAGGGTGTTTAGCAGCATCCCTGGCCTCTACCCACCAGATGCCAGTAGCCCCCCACAACATTCCCACCCCACCCAGGGGGACAAAAGGCCTCCAGATATCATTGAGAAATGTCCCCAAGGAGGCAAATTGCCGGTTAAACCCTACACCCTGAGGGAACTGAAAACCCCTCCTCTTCCTCTGACATGTAAATAAGCAGCAAGGTCCTCGTTTAGGGGGTTGAAGCTCCAAGGGCCAGAAAAACCAGGTGAGGTTTTGTAGTCACAGAAATGTCAGTTTCCAAAATGCAATTTGCTCTCATATGCAGAATTTTTTCCTCCAACAAAGGACTTTCAGGGAGAAAATGCTGATCTCACACTGGCTTACTGAGTAGAATTTTGCAAGCTCCAGGTCTACCTCTGTAAATCTTCCACAAGAGAAGGCCAGTCACTCAGCGCTCTGAGTCTCACCAGGTAATAATATATGTATGAGGTCCGGGCTAACCCACGCATTCCTAGGAAATACTTCAAAGTTGTTTTTTAACATCAAAACAAACAGGGGTCAGTGGGTCTCCCCGGCGGCCTCTGTCTGTTGGTAATTATATTTGGTGCGAACATATTTTGTGACCGTGGAAGAGACTTCATGGGCACACAATGGCAACCGTTCTTCAAAACTGTCTTTAATTATTCATTTGGCTGTGCGATATTTTATGTGTCTTTTCATAAATGTTAATCTTTATTATTGCCCGACGAAGGGGAGGAGGAGAACACACACTCCCTGTAATACCTGTTATTAAATGACCTATCAGAGTGACATGGATAAATATTGGGAGCACTTTAATTGTTTTCTATTTGCAGTTTTCATACAGTTTCTATCAAACTGAAGGGTAATTTTTTTTCGTAGCTGCTTATTTTAAATGTACAAAACCCTTGTGTGTAATTCCATTAGCTGCCCTACAGCGTTGCAATCTACAGTTTCCCCGAGGCTGTTGTGAAATATTGATGAAATCCTTGCTTTTGTGGCTTCCTCTGATACACTAAACATTTGTCTGATGTTAGTTGAACTTGAATGGATCTGTTCAGAGCTATATCAGTAGTGACTTCAAAGGGAGTAAGGCTGTTACAGTATTTTTCCCTCATTTTTCCTTCTTTCCTTCTTCCATTTTTTTTCCTCTTTTTTTTTTTTCTTTTAACAAACTGAAGTTTCAAAGCTTTACCCTGGTATATTTTATAAAAACAAAGTTTACATCAAATGGTTCCAAGGACCTGGCAGATTGCTGATCTTTATAGTTCTAAATGGTTGTGTGTTTTTATTTCTGCGTCTAATCAGTCGCTTGAGTCACTTTAGATATTTTGATATAGAGGTGACACCCCCCAACAGTGCACACATGCGCACTCACACACTCAGACCCACTCACACTCACACACACACACAGAAGAGAAGGAGGATGCAAAACAATGAACCTGGTCTTGTAAAGTCTAACACGGAATTCTGTGCCTCTGGACGCCTGCCTCGCAGGAACTCCCTCCCCACCTCCGTGAAGGAGCACCGTGTGAGAGAAGAGAGATCATCTGTAATTGACTTTTTCCAGCTGAAGCTGTTTGCATTGAACTTCACAAAATTCAGGACTAGAGCTCATCTTTATCCCCATGTTTTCCGGTCAGGTTGTGAGTTACACCTGCCGAGGTTTATTATTTTCTGAAATGATATAATAATCTTTTAGGGTCTCTGAGCGGTAAAATGGTCTCTCAGCAGGATTCTCTCAACCGAGGACATCGGAAGCCTGGGATTTCTTTGTCGGGGGGCCATCCGGTGCATTGTAGGATGTTTTGCAACATCTCAGGCCTCTACCAGGTGCCAGTAGCCACCCCTCCCCAGTTGTGACAACTCAAATGTCTCCAGGTATTGTCCCATGCCCCATGGGAGGACAAAACCGCCCCCCGTTCTGGTTCAACAGACAGTATAACAGTGGATCATTCTTCAGATTGATTTTCTAGAACAGTTTGGACCCGTGCTCAGGGGCCCAGGAAGAATTCGGACCTTTGCTTTTTGAGTTCTCGCTGGAAACAGGAAGCAGAGCATCAGCTTACTGTCCTGAAAACGGAAACCTTCAGAAACCAACTGGCAGGCTAGACCTTGGGCTGGGCGGCACGGGTGTGAGAAGCATCCTTTATCTGTGAAAGCTCAGAAAATCATAAGAGTGATCCCCAAAGTGACTTCAGTCAGCGTTTCCCCCTTGGGCCACACTCCACAGAGGCACAGCTGACCTGGGAAGTCAGCGTTGCCCTACGCCACTCGGCACAACTTCGCAAACAGAAACTGCAGGGGCACCGCCTCGCCGGTGGCCTCCGGCTTAAACTGAGCAGAAACAGCAATAGGCTTCCATGTCCACAGCTGACCCTTGGTGATAACCCATTCAAAACCGACGATACATCCTACCCCCAACTAATCAATTGAGAGATAATATTTAATTCATGTCATCTCTCCTGAATAATCTCCACGCGGTTAGAACCCGTAGATCGCCTCCACTGCCCGGTGCACACAGTAGGGGCCCAGCTTTTCCCGTGAAATAATTGCTCAATGACGGGGCTAGCAGCACCGTCCCCCCATCCCTCATCACCCCTCTGTGGGAGCAGCGCTCTCTCCCCCACCTTTGAACCTAGCAGTCTGGGGAAAGGGGAGGAAGTGAGAGTGACAACATAGAAGTGGAAAAAAAGCCTCAGTCTCTCGTTTGGTCCCTGCACCTGTCCCATAGTCAACCCGCCAAGAATTGACGTTGTTCGCTCATTTGCTTTTTTTATTTGGCAATTACAGTTGACATTCACTAGTATTTTATATTCGGTTCAGAGGTTCAGCACAGTGGTCAGACATTTATATACTTTACAAAGCGATCTTCCCAGTAAGTCTAGACCCACCTGGCGCCACCCAAAGTTACTGCAGTATTACCGACTGTATCCCCTGTGCTGTACTTGACCTCCTTGTGCAGGGTCTGTAACTGCCAGCTTGTGCTTCTTAATCCTGTCCCCTCTCTCCCCCAGCCCTCCTGCCCCGCTCATTCACTTTTCACCCAGCATGTCATCCTCGCCCACGTTTTTCATATATCTGTTTCTTGATCTTTCTTCCCGTACTATGCTAGAAGTGGGCCAAAGCAAACCCCATATTTAATATCACCACTATAGCAGAAGGAAATTAATACTATATGAAATTCAGAATCATGATTGGGTCACTTCCCCTGAAGGAGGTTACTTAACCTATTATTTGAAGAATATCAGCTTTATTTTTCCTTTTCCCTCTCCTTGTCACTCCGTGGCGCCCCCCGCCCCACCATGGGCATCCACAATGTAGCCGCCGAGTGGTGGCTGCATCTGTGCGAAGCACAGACCGAGAGGGTCCGATGTCACAGCTGGAAGCGAACACCTGCTCCCTCTGTGGGTGACACAGAGGGCACGAGTGTGTGCCCACCTGCACGGGGCCTCCAGCAAGACAGGGACTCAGTGCCCTGTCTCCTGTAAACAGGCCGAAGGAGAGGAAAATCGATGTTGGCTAAATGAAAAAGAACAAAATCAATAAAAGAAAAGAACAAATATTTTCAAGCTCCTACAAAGAGTTGTAGAGATTAAAATTGAATTAACCATAGAGACTCAAGGTAAAAAGCGGTTGTACAAGTCCTTAACCACACGTCTCCTCCAAGCGTGGGGAAGCTGGCCGGTCTGTCTGCCTTCCTTCTGGAGAGAAGGAGGGCATTTGTCCAAGCAGCGGCACCGTCACTGTCTCCATTGTCAGTGTATCTGGAGTGGAAGAAGCTTATTTTCTGCAAGTGCCTCCAGCCCCAGACGTGTCGGCAGTCTATTTATGTTTGGCTAAAACAAACGGGATGAACAGTGGAGAGGGCATCGTTCGTAGGGTGACGGGAGGGAGAATATAGGCCGTTCCTGACATCCTGCACATACAAATCATTGCATGTCTTCCCAACTAGCTGCACCTGTAAATCAGTCCACGCACCTCTTCACAAAGAATCTGCAGCGAAGTGATTTGACTCCAGCTGGCAATAGATGAATTGGATTACTGAAGAGCTCTTCTTCTTGGGTTGTATACGAAGTCAACGTTAGTATGTTGAGTTGGACACACCGAGAGATCGCCTGGAAGCCACTGAACCCAGGCCTTGCAGAGTTTTTAACCTCTGGGGGCTGGGGGGTGGGGCAGGGTGGATGCTCAGTGGAGTCTGTGCAGGAACAAGAAGCAAAGCAGAGGCAGAACACCTGGCAGAAGCGGTCATCGATGGGGGGGGGGGTCAGGATCTTGACAATGATCTTGACCCTTATGCTTAGTCATTCAACACGTTTATTGAGCGCTTAACCTGGCATAAGCCCCTTTTCCTGGTCTTTAAGAAACTCCCTAACCTGCGAGGGAAAGACTCCTCAGCAGATATTTCCTCTCTGCTGGATCATCAGTCTGGACAAGAAAGTGTAGGAAAACACACTCACTCACTGTTCGTTGCTCACTTCTCAGCTAAGGCAGGGAAAGCCTTGCAATCTGGAAGTTCTACGGATGCTTCTGAGATGTTTAATCATGGGTGGTAAATGCCTGAGAGGCCACGCTGATGCTGCTCAGTGACTTTGCCTTTCTTCCCGGAAAGCGAAGACAGCCCTGGGACTCTCACTCTGTGGGCTTCCTCGGGACCCTCACCTCCGGTCATTCATACATTCTATGGAGTCGTCTAGCCTTCCTTGAGCCTACCGTCTTCCGGGTGCCAGGGAAACCGGGGTACCCCAACTGCTAGGACCGTGTTCCAAGCAGCTTACAATCAGGGGGGAAAAACAAACAATGATGGCCACAGGGCTCCCGGTTCCAGCTGCGGGTGATGGCACCTGACCAGAAGACGCCACTACTGAACGTTTCTACAAGCAGTTAGGTATGTAGCAGGGAATTCCAAACTAGTAACTGAGAATATTAGTGTTGTTTTAAATCCTGAGCCAGCCAGATACTCTGCGTAATCACAGCGAAAATAATAGCACAGTTTTGTATTGAGCGACTTTCCATGTGCTGGGCGCTGTGCAAAAGCACTTTTACCTTTTGTAGCCGTTCAGCAATCACTGTATTTAATCTAAGAGGCCATTCAGTACACGAAACTACTTATACTTTGTACCAAGAAAGAAAAGGAAAAAAAAATGCTTATAATTAAGCCATGACCCATTGCTCTCTTCTTATCACAGAATTTCTAGTTAATACTTACTCTTTTAGACTTGTTTTTAAAAAGACCTTTATACTATGTAACACCCTTGTGTTTGCATAAAAAGGCAAAGATGAGCAAACCAAATTGGCTAAGCAAAGCGTCCCTGAAATGGCTTCCATCCGCCCCCTGGCAGCCATTCTAAGACGCTTGTTGGTTATGAGAAGAACCCTAATTTTCTCAAATGTAAAAGGAAGGCCTCGGAATCAATGAAATGCTCTTTGCGAAGTGTCTGTGTTGGGCCCCAGGCTCCCTGAAAATGCGCGGAAGATGCAGCGATGCACAAGACTCCGAGTCCCCGACCACGTGGAGCCGCAGGGGCGGGTGCAGAATTCAGCGAATATGCTCACTTGCGCCTGTTTGAGTGCGGTTTTGATGGAAAGCACGAGAGAAAAATCTCAAGAGAGGGGATAAGAGGGGAGGGAAGCCTTACCTCTTCAGGGGGCCAGAAAAGATCCTCTGAGGATCTTTATGCTAAAACTGAAAAATCAAGGAGGAAGCAGGAAACAAATTCCAGAAAGAGAACTAGCGTTTTCTCGTTAAATCCTCTCGGCTGCCATATGGAGTCGCTGCTATGGTCGCCCCCGTTTCACAGATGAGGAAACTGAGACTTGGAACGCTAAGTCACGTCCCCAAGAACACACGGCTAGCAGGTGTTAGAGCCGCAGCCTCGCTCATCTCGGACAACAGCTGATCCACTCACTCCAAGGGGGCAGAGCCGGTTCTTGCTGCACTGTGGGGGGAGAGTGCGGGGGGCCTCCAGTCGGAGAGATTTCAGTGTGAATCCAGATGTTATCCAAACTCCTCAAAGCTGACAAAGAAGAGTTTACGTCACAGAACCCCCGTGTCCCAGAGCCAGGAGTCGCAGTTTCTTGGACCAGAGACACGGGAGGGGTCAGGGAAGAGGATGCTCTGGAATTTGCTTCCCAGCAGTTCAGCAGTTTTTCAGGGCCTGGCTCACATAACTGTAGGAAGCGTTTTCATCACCCTAACTGTGTATGGTTCCTAGCCCAGGGCCTGGGTGGTTCTGGGCCCAACCCAGCTGAAGGCAGGGGCCCAGTAAGTATTTGTTTTTTGATTAAGAGGCATCTCTCACCTTACAGTAGTTATTTCTGTATTTCTGCTCATGAATTTACTCCTAGATGTAGGGCCAAACTGGATTTTCAAAAGGCCAGCGTACTCAGCAGATGTCGGCAGCCTGAGAAGTAGGGCTAGTTTCTGTGAACTACGGTTTACCTGTCCTATGTAGGTGGTGCAAACCCACAGCAACCCCAGAAAGGTTCCGGGGAGCGGATGAGTTTTGCCCATGTTACACAGTTACACATCTGCAAGGCTGTTTAAATACCCACTGATGCGTGCAGTGAATATTGACTGAATAGCTACTGTGTGCCACGCTCTGCCCTCGGGGCTTGTACAACAGCACTGAGCCACCCAAAGAGCCCTCCTCTTGTGGAGCTGACAGACTCACAGAGAAAGTCACTATAACCAGTGGGCACAATAAAGAGGTCCATTCTGTCCTAAGTGAGGAGGTAAGAAAAGGGAAAGGGGAGCTGGGTAGGAGAACTGGGAGTCCCACGAGAGAGGGGAGGGAGGCCAGCTGCAATGCCAAATGGGGTGAGTAGAGCAAGCCTCATCAGGACAGGATATTTCAGAAAAGACTCGGCGCAGGCTGAGGGAAGATAGAGAAGGAGTAGCCAGTGCAAAGACTCACAATGGCGCCGCCGCTGGTGTGTGTGGGAAACAGACACGGCTGGAGCCGAAAACCTAGGAAGAGGGGATTGTAACAGGGGTTTAGAGCTATTGGGCCTAGAAACGTCTTAAGGCCACGGGGAACATGTTGGCTGCTTCTGTCGAGTGTTCCGAATTTCCCTTGCTGGGGTTCGAGCATGGAGGTGACATCTCTGACCCGTCTCTCATTCTGACTGCTTAGAATGTCGAGAACTGACTGCAAGTGGGAACGATGGGATCAATTTCTGGAGGAATCAAGGTGGCACGAGAGGGGAGGAGACTGACACTCCTTGTCACTTTCAGGGCCCCAGGATTGCTCTTCATCACTTACTGTCCCACTGCAGAAGGCAGAAGTGGGAGGGGCCTGGGGCCTGTAGGCGGGGTTTCAGACGCTGCCCCTGCCAGTTTCCACCAGAGAATCCCTAACATTTCTTCTGTTAACCTCACATTCCTCACCTCTAAGATGGAGGTTAGCATGCCTAGCTCGTGGAATTATTTCCAAAGTAAATGCATGCCAAATATTTTGCACTCTATCAGGCACACAGTAGGTGCTTGGAGAAGTTAAAGGGAGCCTCTTCCTTCCCATCTTCTTCAAGAACAAGAGATTTCATAATAGGCAACTCCATAGCCTGGAAGATGTGTGGATTTGCCATCTTTACTTTAAATTGGTTTGCTTGAGTAATGAATTCAGCGTGAGGAGTTTGTTGGTGAGGCGTCCAAGATTTTAGTAACTGCGTTAGCTGAACATGAAAGGTCTTCCAAGATGAAAGATAAAGTCTGCTCTGTTACAACTCATACTTCTGTAGAGCAGACTAGCTCGCTCCTGATTGGTACATCGGTCAGCGATGTGCGTGTAATGAGGACATCACATCGATTCACATGTGGTTTTTTCCCAACACGGTGCAGTTTAGCATCACTAAGTAACAGCAGCCTAAGTATGAAGTTCACCAACACAGGTGAATGCCCAAAGCCACAGAGAATGCAGTCAGTTCATAGAAGGCCCCTCAACTTCTTACCTTCCTCTCAGCTCAGGTGGCTGGCCTGGCAGTCCCTTGTCACTTCTCCCTGATCTCTTTAAATTTTGACCTGTCTATAACCCCACAGTTTCACCACACCCTTGAACTCCTTTCTACCCAACTACCATCTCTTCTTTATCTATAAGGCAAAGTCCTTTATCTGCTGTAGCACCCCCTTATTAACTATGAATTTAACAAGCAGTTTTAATGGGACCAGTATTTGTATTACATTTGTTCTTTCATTATATTTGTTATGCTCTGGGTACCTAGTTGCTTAGTTTTGAAGTGGTCTCCCCTAACCTAATTTTTCCTAGAAGCACCATAATTTAAATGCAAGCTTTTGCAAAATGCAAGATTGGTCTAGGAACATAAATTGCATTGTAGCAGAAACACGCCCACATCACACACACCAGAGCGAAGCACAGTTGAAAGTGAACGTGGCCGTGAGTGTGGATGAGAATATGCAGCCATGAGAGGACACTCTGGCTCCGGAGCCTCACGAGCTCACTTCGAAGCCAGACACTACCGATACCTGAGTAGGCGACCTTAGGAAAGTTGTTTAACCTCTTGAAGCCTAAGATTCCCCCGTCTCTAATAATGGAACTAACAATACCACCCCCCACTAGTGGAGTGTGGCGAGGCTAAAATAAAAGAACACATGGAAATCACTTACAAGGTGGTAGCTGTTAGAATGTTGCACGCATAGGAGCTGCTTATACACAACCAGGGTTCTGATGAAGTGGTTTAGAATAAGTCACCCTTACAGCAAGAGGAGGGTGGACAAAGGTCTCCATATCAATGCCTTGAACTGATTTCAGCAGAACTGTTTTTGGGCTTTTGGAGCCCAGCTTACCTCTGAGTCATGCACAGCCGAGTGCTGGGAGAACCCTCTGCACCCAAGTGAGAAGAACCTGCCCCCCGGGTTTGACTCCCTACCGCTGGACAGCTGGCCCAAGCCCACCTTGTGTGTTCAGGATGATCCTGAGCGCATGTGTGTGTTTGGGCCCCTGTTCTCTGCACATGAAAACCACAGCCGAGGAAAAGATAATGCTCCCACAGCTGGGGAGGATGAGATCATTTGTAAGTGGCTTGTTAAGGCACACACATCATTTTCCTGATCAGCGGTAGCGAGGCTGCATCCAGGGGCTGATGCGATTCATCATGTTATTATATATTTAGGGGCTTTTTGAAAATGCTGTTATTTACTCAACCGACTGTATATCGACTATTTAAAGCAGATTTTTGACCCAGTAGACTGTACCAGCCCCATCTATTGTCTCAATGAGCATGTGGGGACTCTTAAATATGCAGATCAGTGACACAATAGACGATGAGCGCTGGAAACAGGCTCTAGTCGGGCACATCCAAGTCATTGGGGGATGATCCATTCCTGAGAAGCGATTTTAAGGCAGACCCATACGCATAGCCGGCTCTCCGGGAAAAACATCCATCTGGCCAGGTGCACTCTGGCTTTGGAGGGAAATGTTTGGTCTCTAGAAATAGGATGCTCTTATTAGCCGTGCTTTATGGTCTCTCTATTTATCTCTGAAATTATTAACTGCCCTCTCCTGGATGCCAAGCAACGCCACCAAGAGCTTAGGCTTGTCCTGTTCTGACACGCAAAGGAACCATTCTGTCAGAGTTAGTACAATTGCATTCTTTGATTTAAAGGATGGATAGAGCATCATCTGTGGGACAATGAGGTCTTTGTTTGCAAGCAACAAATTTTATCTCTGGCTAACCTGAGTCAGAACAAGGAATTTGCTGGAGGGAGTATGGAGTAGCTTACAAAAAGAGAAGGAGCCCATAAGCCCCTGAGGGGCCAGGGGCAGAAGCAAAGACGATCGCCTTATGACCTGTTGTCAGGAGGGGTCCACCCCAGCCATATTCCGTCCTTGGGTCATGGGGTCAGAATTCAAATTCCGTAAAGCAAGAGTCTGACTGGGCAAGATGAGTTCATGTGTCCATATGCAAAACAAACAAAAACACCAAAAATGGAAAGGAACAAGAAAGTTCTCCTGTTTTTGTTTTACCTCTTTGCTCTTTAAACAGAATATTAGATATTTAAACACACACGTTGTCTGAATTGTTCTCGTTAGAAGACAGTCCAGATGCTCTGGGGCCTCATGAAATCAGTCTCCCAAAGACCCGGATCTGTGCCCTGCTGGCGCCTTCCCAGTGTGCCTGGAAGGGAGAGGACGCGTGAGGTCTGCTTCTGACAGCACTGTTCTGACGTCAGTCCCAAACTGCCCTGATGCCTTAGAGATTAAAATCTGCTGAACAACCTACTTTAGCATGAAGAGGGAAGATGATTTCAATTATTAACTCACCCAAGTCACAGAAGCGGAGGGGACAATCGGCAAGGGCAGAGCGCCAACCCCCCACCAACCCCTCCACCAGGAGAGCCCATGGTGGAGGACGGATGATGTTCTGACTAAAGCAGCCAGTAGTCACTTCAACAGCTGTGCTTGGCCCTGGGGATGAAGTGATGAGCGAGGCAGACAAGCCCCTGGACTCATGGGGCTCAAGGTCACGTTGGAGAGAGAGATTTCTGGTGCGGGGTCTCTCAACCTCAGCATGGTTGACCTCTGGGCCAGATCATTCTCTGTCTCGGGGGCGGTTCTGTGTGCTGTAGGTTGCTAAGCAACATCCCTGACATCTACCTATTCGATGTCAGCAGCATCCTCACCCCACCTTCCCACTTAATAACAATCAATATGTCCCCAGACATTGCCACATGTCCCCAGGGGACAAAATCACCCCTAGCTGAGTCATCAAGAACGTGTGTGGTACCAGCTGGGAGGAGAGGTGGGGCCCCAGGCCTGTCTCTGATTCGGTGAGCACGTGGGAACTGATTCAGTGTGCACTGGGCCCCTCTTCGGGTAAACGTTGTTTCTGCTGTTCCATGTAAGCAAGAGTCAGAAGTGCTGTGTGCAAGCCCCTGTGGAAGGCTGTAGAAGACAAAGCGGGAAAGGAGAGAGGAGAGCATTTGTGCTAGAATCTCTGGGGGCAGGGCACATGGACATAAACACCCATAGCCTACCTGCTCCTAAAGAGCTTACTGTCTGGGGCGTGGGCTCAAGAATCACAACTTGATTCAAGCAGTAGTAGATATGGGTCAAGTCCTACAGGTCACAGAGAAAGGCAGACTCTGCTTTGAGAGTTTGGAGAAGACCTTAATGAGGAGAGGGCCTGTAAAATGGGCTGAGTTTGAAATAGCCCATGTGTAAATAGTAAGGAATTAGGTGCTTGCCTGGGAGCACCGATCCCAGATTTTACAGTATCGACTTGGTTATCATAATGGATAATTATCGGACAGAATAGCAAAAGGAGATTATACTTTGTCAGACAAAAAATTGTAATATTTTGCCATCATAATTGTTAGGGACTAACAAATGTACACACCAAGGAATAAAACAAATGCCTCATGCAATGTACATAGCAAGGCTAACATGCAAGTATTTCTAAAGATGTATCTAATTTATAAAGTGACAGCTATATA
The DNA here is from genome assembly GCF_022682495.2 of Desmodus rotundus. Classification (NCBI taxonomy): domain Eukaryota; kingdom Metazoa; phylum Chordata; class Mammalia; order Chiroptera; family Phyllostomidae; genus Desmodus; species Desmodus rotundus. The sequence continues at coordinate 99,691,099 of NC_071392.1, read as the reverse complement.
TGTTGTTAAGAAAAACTACAAAATATGCACAGACCAGTAGATATACCATGAAGCTCTCTGTTGCAAATAACCCATCCCAAAGTATCTTAAGCAGTAAAGGGGATTATTTGCTCGTGAAATTCCAAAGTACAAACACAGTCAAGCTTCAGGTAGTGTTGGATCAAGGTTCTAGCTTCAATTTGTTGCAGTTTTCTGGGCTCTGTGTTCCTGTGTATGTTTGCTTGGTCTTTAGGCTGCCTTCCTCCATGCTGGGATAATTGCTGTCAGCAGTTCATGAGATTATACACTCACGCATGAGAAGGGGCCTATTGTCTTAGGTTAGGCCTGAATCACTTGTGTAAGCCACTATTGCCAGGCAATTAGCCTAGACAAGTTGGGCCCCACCCCCCACCCACACACAACTGGGTGGTGCCAGTCCCACACACATTTAATAGATTAGGGACCAACATTATCAAATATGATGTAACCTGAAATATTGGTGATCTGTTCAGTTTTGCCCAGGAATTAGCAAATTTCATTTATAAATGTTGTAAGTAACAAAAAATTGACAAGACTCTGGGAAGGCCACCAATGTCCTCATTGAAACTTTATTTTAGGTATAAATGCTAATTGCCTCTGTATCCCGTAAGAATCACTCAAACGTGTTACCAACTAGTAAAAGGAGACGCCTTTCTGATGCAGCCACCCATGCCTCCAGGTCAGAAAGCCCTGGTTCTTTTTGTGTGATTCCTCCAGGAAAAGAAAAATATCCCTTACCGCCAAAAGCAAATTAACTAACCAGTTAGCAGAACATTTCCTTTTCATCATTGTTGTTAAGAAAAAATACATATATATATCATTATCTTTTAGGAGAATTCAGCTTTCATGAGAGGAGCTTGGGAGCTGCCTGAGAACAAACAAAACTGTTTTTAAAAGGAGCGGAGAATACATAAAACAGAGAAAAAGGCCAGAAAGAATACAAAGGGCAAGACCGTGGCTGTGTTAGGAACCGTCCGTCAGTGCCCACTATTGGAGGGTATTAGGTCACCAGAGAGTCTTTTCGCCCTCCCTGTCCTCTGCTGGGACAATAGCCAGTTGGTGCTATCGGGCTGGGGAGGAGGTGGGGTGTGCTTATACAGTGACCTCAAGACTTTCCCTATTTACCCATATATTTTATAGGTAGGGACAGAGGAGAGATGACAAGCTTTGAAAAGAACATTCTTAAAGTAGCCCTAACCCAAAATCAAAGGGTCAGAGACCCTGGAGACTTTTCCATTAGATTATTCAAACTGTCGATTCAAAAAGATGGAAGATCTCTGTAGCTCCCAGAACTTGGGCCATTTCCAAGAACTGCTCCGTCCAACTGGCCAGTGTGGGTTTGGCCTCATATCAGACTTGCTCTTTTATATAAGTTGCCTCTTTTAAAAGCTAACCTAGTTAATTAAGACCTGAACCAGGCCAGGATTTATTTGACAGAGTTGCTGGAGTTGTTTGGAAATGCTAACCCCTTTCGTCAGGACCTCTCTTGCGTGTGTGTGTGTGTGTGTGTGTGCGCGTGTGTTTGCGTCTTGTCATGTAAAAACACTCAGTCGGATAAGGGGATTTAAATGAATCCGGGAGGCGTTGATTGAGAACAATGCGAAGGCCTGATGGGCTTTTTTTTCAGAGAGCATTGAAAGAGTAAATTCTAAATGCCCTGAGAACACCAGCGCCGTAATGTTGCTGTCCACAACCGGGGCATGGCGCTTGCTCCCAAGAAGAGGGGCTTGTTGTGACCACACGTTCCGACTTCTTCCCGGTTCTCTCCTTTCGCACAGTTGTCTCTGAGGCAGGTGTGTTCTCATCTCCAGTCTACAGAGGAAAAGATCGAGACCCACAGAGGTCGTTAGTATACGCAAGATAACGAGGGGAGCCGTGGCAAAGGTGACCTTTGAACTCAGGCAGGTTTGCTCCAGACCTTGGGCTTTTCGATTGCGTGTTGCACCACCTGTGAAAGTGATGCGCATGCTTTCGTTTCGAGTTTTCCTTTAGTAAGAGAGTGTTCTCCTCCATGCAGTGCCCTGCGTCACCGACAGCTGGACAGAGGAGGAGTATCACCCTTCCTAGTGCCAGGTCCCACGGCTGCAGCTGACCTTGACTTTGCAGCATTTCTCAGCTGCTGACATCGGGGGCTAAAACAATTCTCTGCTGTGTGGCGGGGCATTGGGCAGCATCCGTAGTCTCTCTTCCCACTAGATGCCAGTGGCACCTCTTTTCTAGTCGCAACAACCAGAGATGTCTCCGGACATCACCAGATGTCCCCTGGACACAGATTCACTCGTGGTTGAGAGCCACTGGGTTGCAGTGTGACAGTGACTCATCTGGCTCGGGAGCACGTGTTATTCCTTAGGATCCAGCTGCCAGGAAATGATCGTATAAACTCACCTGTCCTGCAGTGCAAAAACAAGAGAGTACGGCTATATATTTTCATAGAGATCAGTTCTTGGTTTGCTTCATGCCAAATAATCAAAGGTCACTTAGTGGGGAGTGAGGTAAGGAGAAGCAGCATGGAAGAGGCGTCAGGGTGGAGGGAGAAAGGTTCTTTTTGAGGACCCTCAGTCCACACCCCATCTGACCCTGCCTGTCTGGCAGACTGTGCAGACACCTCAACCATCCAAAGGGATACACTGTTGAAAAGGCTTTTTTGTTGTTTGCTATGGCTTGAAAGCAGGTTAAGAGACCAATGAGTGAACCCTGAGTTTCTCAGGTAGAGAAAACCGTGTTTTACAGATGCAAGCACGCACTCATTTGTTTATCTCTTCCTATATATGCAGCAAATATTTGAACAACTTGGCTCTGGATAGCAGGGGATATAGTGGGGAACCCGATAGACTTAACTTGTTTCAAAGAGCTTAGTGACTCCCGGGAAGACAAACAATCAAGTGAATCAGGAAAAAAAACAATGACAAGTTGAGATCAGGACTGTCAAGAAAAAATGGGTGGCAGGGGTCACTGAGATAGAAAACGACCTTGGCATTTGGGACTCGGGGTCAGGGATGGCCCCTCTGAGGACAGGCGTTGGAGCTGAAACTCAAAGGGTGAGAAAGAATCTGGCATAAGAAAACAGCGAAATCTTCCACATAGGAGAAAAAGAATTTCAAAGGCCTTAAAGAAGGAGAGAATGTTGTGAGTTCAGGCAATAGGCATTAGCATTTTGGCTTTGAGACCTCAGCAAAGAGGAGAGAGATGGGACATAGGTCTGAGATGGAGAAAAGACAGGGCTTTTCAGGAAAGTGGACCAGGGGAGAGCAAGTCTGGCCACCGGCGAAGAGGCTGCAGCATCTGCCACAGAAGAGATGTTGGCAGCCTGGACCAAGGGAGCATGGAAACAGGTGATAGCGTGCAGCGTTGAGATTTATTTTAAAATAGCGTTGACGTCTCCAACTGATGACTTAGATACAGAGAGTGAGGAAGAGGGATGAATCCAACACAGATCCTAGTATCCAACAGACCCAGATTCAAGTCCCAGTTTAGCTGTGTGTGTCTCCCGAGATGGAATTAACATTCTCTGCCAATTCAATTTCATCATCTCACGTAAAGATGGAATTTGAATGAGGCACAGAGCTATTGTGGGGGTCGAGTCATGTAACACATATAAAGAAATTAGCCTCCCAGCTCTTACACATACATTTGCTCTCAATAGCTGGTAGCCATAAGCACTTTTTTAAGTAGAGAATAAGCTTCCTCCAAGCTGGGAGTTCCGGTCGCTGAAGATCCCAAGGGTATGTTGAGTGGCTCCGTAAGTGCTGATCACCCAGAAAGCACATCCAGAAAGCTCGAACTGGAAGTTCTTCCCAGTCCTTACATCTGATCAGATTGTACCAGGGTGGAAACCCTGCTGGACTCCCAGGTGGGAGAGAGGGAAGGAATGTTCTGTACACTGTGGTCCTCTCAGCCAGGCTGTCCCCAGTGAGGATGCTGCTGGAGAATCCACCGTGAAGGAGAAGAGTTGGGAAGTCCAACATCTGTGCCGTTACTCATAGAACTGAAGAATGCCGGGGCAAGGAGAGCCTTCCCTGGCTGAGGACTGCGCTGCACGGCACAAAAGCTCTTTTCTCCTCCGACTTCTCTGATCACAGACAACAGGGACCTTTCACCAGAGAAGCAAAGGCCAGGTCCCTCTCCGACCCTGCCAGTGTAGCTTCTCTGAGGAACAGTGGTCTTTTTTTCTCTCTTTCCTTCTTTCTTAATGGGAAGTGGTCACAGCCATGAACTTCGCAAAAGAAGCAAGTTAAAATGTGTCCGTTCTTGGCTAATGCAGTTAGACGTTTTCGAGAAAAGGCAATGAGAAGCGGTCATTATCCATTATCTGCATGAAATATTTCAGAGAAAGAAGCAGCATTCGCCAAAAAAAAAAAAAAAAAAAAAAAAAAAAAAGGTGGGGGAGGGAAGAGGGGAGAGAGAGGGAGAGAGAAAAGATGTTTGACTCCAAGCCAGGCAAGAAGGAAACAAGATCACCTTCTAGCTCCGTGGGATGGCTGTGCTAATGATGTTATTTCAAGTAAAATAGGAATATCTGTCTGAAAAGATACAGATGGTGCACCGGCTTCAGATACTTTCAGAAGGTTGTTTTGGACAACGATTCACTGTCCCTTTTCTTGGCAAAAGAAACCCTCCCAACTTTCCAGTCTTGGAGAGAACTATACGTGTAGCGCCCCCCCCCCCATTCCGGGGGAAATGTATAGAAAATCAGTATGCATATTTTGCTAAAAATAATTGCTACAACTTGAAAACTCAAAGCCTGCAACTCCTACTTTGGTGGAAGGTTTCAGCCCTACCGAGTAGTTCCATTTCCTGTCGTTTTTATCTCCTGCTTCTGATTTACGCGTCTCTCAGGGTGAGGATAATATAAGGACAATGATTTCTCAACTGGAACGACCACAAAGCTCGTGACGTGGCCCTCTTCTCACCCTTCTTCATGAATATTTTCTCACTCTGCTTTTTTAAATTGTCACCAGGACGTTGCCCAGTAATAATACATGCTGCTCTGAAATTCCATGTAGCTGAGTACGAAGCATTTTTCCAGGAGACCTTCTGCTTTGAGTATTAGTCATCTCTCTCGACGCAACACCCAAGGCCTCTAACAAAGCTCTTTTCCCTCGGATGGTGGGTTACTTTATTTCTTGGAGATTGCAGACATTATCGTTACGGGTAACGACCTAATAACTTACTCTTCGATGTTTGCACATCACTTCTGCGGAAGTTCCCGGCACATGTACCGCTAGCTCCTTGCAGGAGTGATTTAATATTGAGTAACAAACCCCAAACTGGAGGAAACTCTTTTCTTATGCATGACACAGACAAAGCTGGTTCATCTCAAGTGCGAATATCACCGAAAAGCCATTGGCTTGGAGCAGGAGTTAGGGATGACAGAGGCTGCCAGGGGCAGCCGATCGCAGCCATCTGTGGGCTCGGGCAGCGGTCAGGATGCGCGGCGTTTATGAAGAGCCTAGGACAGGCTGGGAAGTCAGGAGGTAGTCCTACAGCCTTGGCATCTTACACGCTTTATCGTATGTGGTACTCCTAGCTGTGCTGGAAAGTAAATACTATTTTCATGTTCATTTTATAGATGAGGAAGCTGAGCCTCTGAAAGTTCCAGTACCTTTCTGAAAATCCATTTCAGCAGGAATTGGCACATTCGAACCAAGGCCAGTAGGCCATCCTATGAATTCATTAGCTGATCAGCCCTTGAATCAGTGACTCTTAGATGTCTCCTGCTCAGTGTTTCCCACTGCAGACTGGGATTAGCTGTCTAAGCCGCAGGCGTTTTGCCCTTTGATCCCTGGAGAGGAAAGGAGCTGCAGCTCTCGGAGTCAGATTCTATTTCCACGAAGCTGGTACCCACACACTCGTGTGAACCCAGGCAGGGAGAGGTCCGTCGGCTGAATGTCTTGCTACTAATTACGGTTTTGCTATGTACAGCAGGCTGCTCAACCTTTCTTGAGCATATGAATCACCCCTGGATTCTATTCCATGATTTCTAGGCCATAGACCTGGGGTGGGGCTATGAGTTTGCATTTCTAATGAGCTCCCAGGTGCCACTGCAGCTGCTGGTCCAAGGACCACCCTTGCAGTAGCGAGGGTTTACAATGGACTTTCTCTTCCACTTCCTCCTTTGCCCTGCCATGACCCTGGGAGGTAGGCTGCTTGAGAGGCTCACTGCCGTTTGGGGTTGGCAGGTAACAATCAAAGTCAAAGAGCTGGTATGAGGAACCACCAGAAAAGCATGCCCAGTCTTCAATCTCTTTGCCTCCCGTGGGCCCCTCGGTGCGGGGTTTGCAGATGTGTGGGCCCCCGTCGTATTTGGTTACATCCACATGGTTTGTCCAAACAAAGTTGCTGACAACCCTAGACCCCCCTGGCTGCTCCTTGAGTAGCAGCTGTACTCTTTCAAGGTGGCATAAACTTTCCAGTTGCCCAGAGGCCCTCTGTGTCTCTTTAGCGGAGCACCAGCTCTCCTTGAGTTCAGAATCAAGGATTATCTTTCTCCCACCTGACCTGCTTTGCCCATTTAAGTTACCTGCCTTCCTCCAGTAATGTATGACCTTTTTTCCTCTCCAACCCCAGTTCTTCCCATAACTCACCTCTCTCCCCTCCTTGGCCTTTGGAGAACCACTGTGGTGGAAGTCCCAATGAAATGCAACTAAGGTCTTTGGCACTTGCTAGCTGTGTAATATTTCTTGATTAAATGATTAGCAGATGGACCGCTAAGGCAGGACAGAGTGTTCCCTTCCTGGGACTAAAACTAGCTGATGACCAAGACGGGGGGAAAAGGCAGAAGGTTTGATCAGAAAACAGCTTTATAGTCCCAAGAGCTGTGCCAACGGCCCAGGAAAGAGCACATCGAGTAAATGGACTTCCGGTCTCACACAGACCCCGCCTGTTAGGCATCCCTGGTGCCTGTAAAACATTCCAATTAACTGAATGGTCTGCAGGAAATAATAGGAGAGATGTTGTTATCTTTGATGGCTTTCAGAAAGTTCTCCATCCATCTCCACCGAGCACTTACGGGATCAGGAGGAGCCTCCTGCCATTGTAGCCCATGCGTCTTAGAGAAGTCGTCCAGTTCCTGCATTTGGACAGGAGGGAAGAAGCCCTCCTCCCTCACTCGTGTGCAAGCCACACTCATGTCCACGAGTTATATACAGGGGGTGTGGCAGGAATAAAAGTGCATGTATCATGAATGCTGTTTTTCCAGTTGAATGTTTTCCTGTTTAGAAATGCGCGGGAACCTCGATGATGTCTTTAGACAGCAGGGAGGCTGAGCCTGGGCTCGCGTACCTGGATTCTCGGTAAAGTGAAGTCCGTGCTCAGACACGGTGTCAGGGACACCCCCCGCCCCACACCCTATCACCTCCTGAAACACAAAGCCAACAGGTCCTCTCCACGTGGCCCTCCAAAGGGGCCCCACTCAGGGCCCGGCCACCAAGGCCGTGCAGCTCAGCCTCCTCGAACTAAATCCCCCATCTCTTTACTCAGCCTGCCAACAAAAGTGCCAATTAGTGCCAATAATAATAGACGTGTTAACAGATTTCTAGACCACAGTCACCAAAACACGAGAGACTCGTGACAGGGAGACCTTCCTCCCCTGTGTCATCCCTTAGCACACCTACTGGGCACAAGGCAAGAAACCCTTGCAGGGTCCTCATTTACGTCTGCCCTGCACACTGTGGAACTGTCCTGTGATTTTAAACTGTCATTTAGTGGGGCAGATTGGCGAAAATGATCCTGTCACCACCAGATGTGTTTTTAAATGAGGGCTTGGTTGAATTCTGGTCTAGTGTTTGAAAATCAGCCTTCTTGAGCTTTATATTCTTCACGGGTTTTAACCGTTCACCTCTGCTGCAACTTTAAAAACTGTCAGTGTTTTTTACTGCGAACACTTTACTGTGGGTTTTCAAGGCAACCACAAATATGCATGCCTAGCAAAAAATCTGATATCTAACATCAGGCCACCCTGAATTATTTTGCACAATTTTGTTTAAATCATTCTGGCTAGACGTTTTTGGAGCAATTGGGGTGGTAATTTTATTTTAAATTGTTTCTTCTTTGTTTGGTTTTAACCTTTGATATAAGAGGTAATTTCTAAAATTTAAGGGTTTATTTCTGAAGTTCAAAAACTGTGTAGCATGTGTATTTCTCCAATGCATTTCTCCTTTTTTCAACCAAGAATTTAAGAGCAGGCCCCCTGATATCTGTGTAGCATGTATCTTGGAACAGCTAATGCACTTGATCCACGGCAGATTAGTCCATGCTTTCAAAGTTCCCATGTGTGAATCTTTCTTGAATGAAAGTCTGCTCGCATTAAGAGTGCATTGTCTGATGCTTTGCAGCATTGGTGCTTATTTGCAGCCTTCTCACTTAAAAGTCTAAACGCATAGCCCAGGGATATCTAGCAACAAGAAAGTTAGTTGGTGGCTGAGTTTTTTCGAAAAGACAACTTATGGATTTATTCTGACTTCCTCATTGGGTAAAGTTGATTGGAGTGGTTGTAATTCACACCTGACCTATGTTGGGGGTGAGGGACTTTACTCATCACAGGTGCTGTTAGCCAGCCGAGAAGCAGAGCCCGAGTTTGCCGCTGGAATAATCCCCTTGCGTTGCGTGTGCTAGTCATTCATTCATTCAGTGTGTGGACTGGGTGGGGTGTGCCCTTGTGCTGGGAGAAGCAAGTGGTGCTCTGTCTTCGTGGGCACAGGCATTTTCTCTTTACATGTACGGGGAGGAGACAATCAAAAACAAGCAAGATTTCAGAGCACACTGGGTGCTATAGGGATTTCAGTAAGTAAGTTGATATCATCTAGACCATTTGAGCCGAAACCTGAAGAATAAAAAGGAAGCAACTAGGGGAGGGTCCAGAGGAAGAAGTTTTCAGGCAGAGAAATCTGCAGTTGCCAAGAACCACCATCAGGTGAAGGGCTGGCAGGTGAAGCAGGAGCAAGGAGGCTCGGGTGCCTTTGCTGAGGGCAGCGAGAGCCATAAGGCAGAGAGACGCGGCCGCCTCGTGCACGCTCCTGCACGCCGCGCTAAGGGTTTGACTTTTCCTACAAGGGCAGCAGAAAACACTGCAGGAGCTGAAACCGAGCCACGTTGCCAGCTAATACCTTTCACAGGGAATATTCTGTGAGCTCTTTGACAAACAGACCGGAGTCATTTAGTCACCCTAATGAACAGTGAGTGGGACAGAAACGATCTCTTGCGTCGGTCATTGACTCATAGGACTGACGGGGTTTGCTCGTGACTCAGCTGTCCTGGGAAGGGAGAAGCTCCCTGTAGCCAGCCGGGCAGTGAGTGGTAAGGGACGAAATGGGAAGTTCAGGTTGGAAGGGAAGATGTTTGGCTTTTCACCCGCAATCACGGAGGCTGTGCAGACAACAGGCCTTTCTCATTGTGTCTTGGTGTAATTGCGATCATCTTCTTTTATGAAATAAGTATTCATCAGAATAAACTTGCCACTCATCCGCTTCACCAAGATTCACACATGAAGCAATCTTATTAAACAAATCATCGATAGAGAGAGAGCGACAGATACTCATTATACACCCAGACCAACCCCATCCTGGCTGTCTTCCCTCTCTAGCCTCCGATGCTGGTGGCAAACAAAAATCACTTAAGTCAAGTGAGCAGTTTTAAATGAATAATAGTAAAATGTGTTTTTAAAAACTCTTCGGGACCCTCAGCCATTGTTCAAATACACTGATTTTTGATGGATGCTTTGGCACTTTTTTTAAATAAGGCTTTTCAATGTGCTACCTTATTGGGTGCCTGCGATTCCGTCTGTCCTTCAGAAGAAAACAGACAAAAAGGGTCTCTCAGCACGAGTCACTCCTCTGTAAAGGTGACAGTAAACATGTCAATGCCTAATTAAGCAGAAAATTGTATCTGTATTGTGGGGGAGGCGTTCGCCGTCTCCGACTTTTCTTCTGGGGAATCCATTTAGAAGGACAAAGTAGACTGTGAAGCTGAGCTGGTCCGGAGAGCTCAGCTTCCAAATGTCAGCAGAAAAGAAGACCACTTCTCTTCTCCTTGTGCAGAAAATGACCACATTGGCTAGGCAGTGTAAACACGCCTGTGTCTTTCATCAACACACATACAAAATGCCACACATTGCTTCCCATCTTCTTACTCAGTATCAGGCCCTGTGCTAGGCACTGGAAGTCCCGAGATGAGTAAAACTTAGCACCACCCTTCACCCAGTGTGATGAAAGGAAGCCCTCTGTTTCTCCCCTACGTTTATCCACGTCTGTGTGTATGCACGTGCACACACGATTTCCTCTGTCGCTGTGATTACGTTCCCCCGAAGCGTGGTGACGGTGTGGCTGCGCCTGGAACACTCGTCCTAGCTAGTGTGTGTCCTCCCCGAGTGGGAGTAATAAAGCCCTTCTAATTCTCAAAAGTGACCCTGCTTGGTTGATAAAATTTGCCTGATTCTTTGAAGCATTTTGCTTGGCTCTGTAACGATTTCGTTTATCAATTTCATATCAGGCGCTCTCCTTGAACTTGATGATAGGACTCCTTTTGCAAACATGTAAATCAGTCCAAGAAGAAGAAAATGCAGGGAGGATGAGGGGGGTGGTCCAATTCAGTCATTCAGCTATTTTAGCCCGGGGTTTTCTTGCAAATAGTGACTGCTCGTTGATGGTTGTTTGACTAGGTTGAGTAGCGTTTGGTTTTTCATGTTAGTTTATGGAACTAGAAACCAGCACACCTGTTTCATGAACAACCCCCTTCTTGTCTTGCCAGGAAAGCAAGTACACACCACCAACAGCAACCAAATACCGAACACAGCTGTGAATCTGGTGGCTAGACTGAATTTTTACATTTCTTCTTGTTTTATGGGATTCTGCCCTCAAAATTGAGAGCTCTGGCCTCCAGCGTTCCCACAATTCTCCCCTCCGAGGTGGTTTTCTGTTTAGTGACATTTCAGGGACATGCCACCTCTTAACCTTTAACCTTGCGGTCTCTGCCACGGGTCCTCATTCATTGGTTGGTAACACAGAGAGAGTGGCACCTCGTGGTTAAGGCCAGGGGTTCTCTCACCAGTTGGACTGGGTTCAGGTCATGACTCTGTGATGCTAGGGGTGTGGTCTGGAGAAGGTTCCTTCACCTGAAAGCCTCCATTTCCCCATCTGTGAAATGAAAACGGTGATAGTTCCTACTTCGTGTGGGTAGTAGATGAATTGAAAGCATGTATTTGCAGGGCAGTTAGCAGAGTTCTTAGGAGAGGGTGATCGCCCACTACATATTCCTCTGCAGCAGCTGCTTTTCCCCTAATGGACCCCTTCCTCCTCACCCTCTGCCTGCCAACAGGACACACCTCCAATGTGCGATCATCCTTTTTCCATTCCCTGGTGAATAGAAATAACCCCAGGGTGTCTCCCAAGTGCCCACCTGCGCTGAGGGGGAGAGAGAAGCTCGTGAGGGAAGACTTGTACTGAGATCACTCGGGCCTTGCAAATCTAAGGCTGAATCACCCTTGCTGCTTCCGTGTTTCTCTGGTTGCATTTTATCCACGTGGCTCTGAAAGGCCAGGTGAAGAAAATGAGCACATGGGCATAAATAGTCCCATTCCTCATCTCCACTGATGGATATTTGCCCATTAATTCCCTTCGCACCCGCTCTCTCATGCCTTCATTTTCCCTATGCAATTACTGGTCCTAAATCCTTTCAGAGAGGGGAAAGCATGCATCCCCAATAGCATTTTGCATCTACAAATCACACGTATAATTGGCACCTCGTGACGGGTCCCCACAAATCACAGTGCATTTGAAATTACAGGCACAAGATCCAGGGGGAGTTTTCAGCCTTGTCTGTAAGGTCTTCACGAACCTGTTTGAGAAGAATATGGTAGGCCCCAAACCTCCCGTTCTGACACCATTTGCTATTATTTTAAAATCATTACGTTTGCTGAGCTTACATAATTTGGGGCTATCAATGGAAGATCTTATTCAAGACTCCATAATCTCCCTTCCTGCTGTGTAACGCTCTACAAATAAAAAGGTTGTAGCACAAAGACACCGGCTATCAAAATTGTAAAGGCTGTGCATCCGAATTACTTGTGAGCCCTCATAAGCGTCTTATTAAGGTGATTATGTGCCGGTGTAGCCAGGTATCTCAGTAAACCTCACCGTGGAGATGTTAAGGGTCAAGTCTTAGTTTCCTTATGAGCCCATGTCCTTCCCTGTAAAGATATGTCTTTCATAGGATTTGAATTTTAGTCCAACTTTTCTGAAAGTCATATGCGTGAATTCAGTGATTGTCCCATCGTAGGAGTATTAGAGTCATAATCCTTGAACATGAGCATCTTTAACTTGGCATTCTAGGCATGTGTACAGAATGATGACTACTGCCAATTAAAAAGCAGAGGGCATTAGGAAGCACAGAAGACATCATTTGGCTTTTTTCCTGTGTCCATTGCTTGCGTTTCATGAAAGTATAGGCTGAACTGTTCTTCAGTGGGATACGGAAAGCGTTTAGTGCAAGTGGAGAAATGGGGATGGAATATGTTACCTGGTATTGCCCTTTCATCTCTTCTTCTTGTCTTGCAGGCTACGCCCAGGAGGAACAGCTAAAGGACGAGGAGGAGATAAAAGAAGAGGAGGAAGAGGAGGAAGACAGTGGTTCAGTGGTTCACCTTCAGAGCAGCAATGACCCCGGGACAGACGAGGAGCTAGACATGGGTCCGGAGCAGAAAGGCTGCTTCAGCTACCAGAACTCCCCAGGAAGCCACCTGTCCAATCAGGACGCTGAGAATGAGTCTCTGCTGAGCGATGCCAGCGATCCCGTGTCAGACATCAAGAGCATGTGCGGTCGAGATGCCTTGGACAAGAAAGCAAGCGCTCGCCCCAAGCTTCCGAGTGAAGCCCACAACTGCATGGACAAAATGACAGCTGTCTACGCCAACATCTTGTCTGATTCCTACTGGTCGGGCCTGGGTCTGGGCTTCAAGCTGTCCAACAGCGACAGACGGAACTGTGACACCCGCAACGGCAGCAACAAGACCGATTTCGACTGGCACCAAGACGCTCTGTCCAAAAGCCTGCAGCAGAACCTGCCTTCCAGGTCCGTGTCAAAGCCCAGCCTGTTCAGCTCAGTCCAGCTGTACCGGCAGAGCAGTAAGGTGTGCGGGACCGTCTTCACCGGGGCCAGCAGGTTCCGGTGCCGCCAGTGCAGCGCCGCCTACGACACCTTGGTCGAGCTGACCGTGCACATGAACGAAACGGGCCACTATCAAGATGACAACCGCAAAAAGGACAAGCTTCGACCCACGAGCTATTCAAAGCCCCGCAAACGGGCCTTCCAAGACATGGACAAGGAGGATGCCCAGAAGGTTCTGAAATGTATGTTTTGTGGCGACTCCTTCGATTCCCTCCAAGATTTGAGCGTCCACATGATAAAAACAAAACATTACCAAAAAGTGCCTTTGAAGGAGCCAGTACCAACCATTTCGTCGAAAATCGTCACTCCGGCGAAGAAGCGTGTCTTCGATGTCAATCGGCCGTGTTCCCCCGATTCCACCACGGGGTCGTTCGCAGATTCATTCTCCTCCCCAAAGGGCGCCAGCTTGCAGCTGTCCTCCAACAACCGCTACGGCTACCAGAACGGCGCCAGCTACACCTGGCAGTTCGAGGCCTGCAAGTCCCAGATCCTGAAGTGCATGGAGTGCGGCAGCTCCCACGACACGCTGCAGCAGCTCACCACCCACATGATGGTCACCGGCCACTTTCTCAAGGTCACCAGCTCTGCCTCCAAGAAAGGGAAGCAGCTGGTGTTAGACCCACTCGCCGTGGAGAAGATGCAGTCTCTGTCGGACACCCCCAACAGTGATTCTCTGGCTCCCAAGCCATCGAGTAACACAGCTTCCGACTGTGCAGCTTCTACGACTGAGATAAAGAAGGAGAGTAAAAAGGAAAAACCAGACGAGATCGACAAGGATGAGAAAGTTGTGAAAAGCGAGGACTATGAAGACCCTCTACAGAAACCTTTAGACCCTACAATAAAATACCAGTATCTGAGGGAGGAGGATTTGGAAGATGGCTCAAAGGGTGGAGGGGACATTTTGAAGTCATTGGAAAATACTGTCACCACAGCCATCAACAAGGCCCAGAACGGGGCTCCCAGCTGGAGCGCGTACCCCAGCATCCACGCAGCCTACCAGCTGTCGGAGGGCACCAAGCCTTCCTTGCCTCTGGTGGGGTCACAGGTACTGCAGATTCGACCTAATCTTGCCAACAAGTTAAGGCCTATTGCACCCAAGTGGAAAGTAATGCCACTGGTTTCTGTGCCCACAAACCTGGCCCCATACACTCAAGTGAAGAAGGAGCCAGAAGACAGAGTTGAAATGGCGAAGGACTGTGGGAAAGAAAGTCCCCACGAAGAGGCATCCTCTTTCAGCCACGGTGAGGGGGAGTCTTTCCCCAACAGTGAAACCCCTTCCGAATCCAAAAAGGCTGAGCCTTGTGCCCCGAAGGAGGAGGACAAGCTGATGAAGGAGGGTGGCGAGAAAGAGAAACCCCAGCCCTTGGAGCCAGCATCTTCCCTCAGCAATGGGTGCACCCTCGCCAACCCCGCCTCGGCCCTGCCCTGCATCAACCCACTCAGTGCCCTGCAGTCCGTCTTGAACAATCACCTGGGCAAAGCCACGGAACCCTTGCGCTCCCCGTCCTGCTCCAGCCCAAGCTCCAGCACAATCTCCATGTTCCACAAGTCAAGTCTCAGTGTCACGGACAAGCCGGTGTTGAGCCCTGCCACCACGAGACCGTCCAGCGTGTCCAGGCGTTACCTGTTTGAGAACAACGATCAGCCCATTGACCTGACCAAGTCCAAAAGCAAGAAAGCCGAGTCCTCGCAAGCACAATCCTGTACATCCCCACCTCAGAAGCACGCTTTGTCCGACATCGCCGACATGGTCAAGGTCCTCCCCAAAGCCACCACCCCAAAGCCCGCCGCTTCCTCCAGGGTCCCTCCCATGAAGCTGGAAATGGATGTCAGGCGCTTTGAGGATGTCTCCAGCGAAGTCTCGACTTTGCATAAGAGAAAAGGCCGGCAGTCCAACTGGAACCCTCAGCATCTTCTGATCCTGCAGGCTCAGTTTGCTTCGAGCCTCTTCCAGACATCAGAGGGCAAATACCTGCTGTCCGACCTGGGGCCACAAGAGCGAATGCAAATCTCAAAGTTTACGGGACTCTCGATGACCACTATCAGCCACTGGCTGGCAAATGTCAAGTACCAGCTTAGGAAAACGGGCGGGACAAAATTTCTGAAAAACATGGACAAAGGACACCCTATCTTTTATTGTAGTGACTGTGCCTCCCAGTTTAGAACCCCGTCTACCTACATCAGTCACTTAGAATCTCACCTAGGTTTCCAAATGAAGGACATGACCCGCATGGCCGTGGAACAGCAAGGCAAGGTGGAGCAAGAGATTTCCCGGGTGTCGTCGGCTCAGAGGTCTCCGGAAACCATAGCTGGCGAAGAGGACACAGACTCTAAATTCAAGTGTAAGTTGTGCTCTCGGACATTTGTGAGCAAACATGCAGTAAAACTCCACCTAAGCAAAACGCACAGCAAGTCACCCGAACACCATTCTCAGTTTGTAACAGACGCGGACGAAGAATAGCTCTGCAGGTATGGGTTTGCTCCCAGGTGGTTGTGACAGTGGCCTTGTGAGGAGTCTCTTGAAGGGAGATGGGTCTGTTTAGCGGCAACTGACGTCTCCCCGTACCAAGAGGCCAGTAGCATGCTGCAATAGGACTTATTTTTACGAAGACTAGAGCATGATCAATAAGTCCTATCCATTCTCTCAATTTTTCCAGTGCAGACTGGGGCAATAGAATGAAATGGCTTTAGAGAGATGGAGTTCACAGATCACTGGATCGTGATGCGGGGCCCCCTTAGTTGTCTGAGGCCCAGCTTGCAAGGTCCAGCCAAAGCTATGCATCATTTTAATTAATAAGTACTAAGTTCTGTCAGTCCCATTCCATCCCTTGCCTTCCCATAGCAATGCTAATGATGTAGAAAGCGATAAAGAAAAAGCCATCAACAGAATCAAGACTAGAGTTCCTGGGGGCAGCCACTGCAAGAGATTTCTTAGTTTGTGAATAGTTTAAAATTGTCTTCATCATCATTCCTTGTAACCAATGCTTTTTGCAGCTTACTGTCCGCTACCACTCCCTTCCACTCCCTTCCACTCCCTGTCCTTGGCTCGTTTCCTCCATTAGGTTTCCTATGAAAGAGCTTCCGCCCTGTATTCAGATGGTAGGAAAATGTTCTCTGCAGACACTGAGATGAAAAGAGAGGAGGAGGCTTGTTTTCTTCTCTCATCTTGTGGCTTTGCTTAGCCTAGACTAATGCCGGAGTCCGCCTTTAACGAGGATAGGCCAATGCACGGACTTGAGATTTTCTTTGAGGTAAAGAAACAAAAGACTTTCTGCACACCCATTGCCAATGTACGTGGGGTCTCACAGCTTCAAGATAATTTGCATTGTGGGTCATAGGAGTTCTGTGCCCCATAGAGTCACCAGTGCCCAGACTATCAATGTCATCTCTGGGAAAGAGGACGGAGACCAAGGTCACGTGCCTTGGCAGACTAGTCACACTGGCCACTTTCAAATGCTTTCAAGGCTGGGTCTTAACGAATCCCTTTTCTCTCATTTTGTATTTTCCCTACTGTCTTTTCTCTTACCACCCTCGCCCAGCATGCTACATGTCCCCCCATGTGCTAGGGACCCTCACCCACATTCAGGGTGTCTTCTACCATGGGCCACACCCCAAGACGAGGACCCAAGTGGACTGAAAGCTTTGGCACTCGCCAGGCCAGTCTGTGTCATGCCAGGTGACACATTAGCTCTTTTGATTAACTCACAACAAGATCTGAAGGCCTCGCCATCTCCCCCGGTTCGAGAGTTGGTCTCTCCATAGGAGACTTTGCAGATCAAGCCACAAAGGTCTGAGCACTAGCGGGTGTCCAGGTGGAGAGATGTGTTTATTTCACTAGGCTTTGGGCTCACTTCCCCACGGGGAGGGAGACTGACTGAGTATGAGGATGGTCAACATGAAAGAAAGGGTTAAAACGTCTGATCTGGGACTTTCAGTGAAAAGATCTAAGAGCTTCTGATACAGGGGGACACCATCCGGTAATTCTAATGGCTCTCTGGGCTCCAATGAAGACTATTGTTTTGTTTGCATGTTTTTATCATGATAAGTAAAATGTGTCACTGGCAGATTCATCTCTTGCTCTCCAAGCATGGTTTGTTCAGCTCGCACTGCGGAAAGAAAAGCTGAAATGCATCTATTGAAACTATGTGTGAGCGTGGGGCTCGGCAAATCTATTCATTTGCTATATAACATTTTAAATTTTATGTAACTTGCTATTACGCTTTTCTGGTCCTTCAAAAAAAAATGGTGAATATACACAGAATATCCAAAGAGAAGAGAGATGTTTCCCACCCTGTAGTAGTAGGTGCAAACCATGGTGAAGAGGACAAATAGGTAATGTTTATTTGTGCTACAATAAAGACCAATTTTCCACCTGATAGGTTTGTAATCATTTTTTTAAAAAATTAGTATCACTGCCAAAACATGGCAATAGGTAAATAGCTAAAGGGGAGGAAAAGGAAGCTGTAGTCAAAATCGGAAACGTACGCTCCTGATCTAGGGAAACCAAGGGAAACCAATAATTTGGGGACAACCTACACAAAAGGTACTCACAAATCTATTGAATACATAGGTGGGAGAGCTCCTTTTCTCCTCTCTCTGCACTTGTTCAGGGATAAATATTTCCAATTTGGACCTTTGAAGCTCCATTTTACAGAGTTGTTATGCAAAATCAGAGCTCCGTCCTGACATAAACACCTCGATTCTGCGATGCCGAGGGAGGGTTGCAGGGAGACAGGTGTGAGTACCTGGGGCTCATTTAAAGCGACGGGAGTGCCCGTGCATTGTGTGCACACGAAGCTGGTGCAGTGCGTGGTGTGTTTGTGAGGTCCTGAAGCCACTCCAGTCTCCCGGAACAGTGCCCGCGTTTGCACGAAGGTGGCTTTCTGTTGCTTTGGTTGCCTAGAAAAGAGTTGTTGCACCTTTGGGCACTGTTTTAGAACAATATTGATGCAATACCTTGCCCACAGCTTAGAACTCTGCAGACGTGGTTTTAAAGGATCACAGAATGAGACCACTGTTATCTGGAGCTCTAATTTTAGCTGCTGTGCATGACGGTGCAGATCATGCTAAATGATATGACGTTTCAGAAAGCACGACCAAGATTTTACAGAAAATTCGGGGGCTTTGCCGTACCTACATTCTCTGTAAGATGCCAGTTTGACCTGCATTTTTTTTTCCTTTCTGGGGTATGTCTTAAATCCTACAAAATTCCTTGCCAAATATTAAGTACAACTTTTTCTTAAACAATAATTATCAAATATTAAATGTGCATTCCTATTTTAGGAGAGAAGTGATCTGAAACAATTTTAATAGGTATTTGTATATACCTTTAAAACCACATGCTCTTGAATAATAGAAATTAAACAAAGAGCAAATCAATGAGTCTAAAAGGCATAAGGACTTGAAATTATAGTCATTACCGTGTAATATCGCATGTAAGTTTAGCAGCACACTTAGCCTTGATATTGGTGGTGCAAATAAATTCTAGTCCAGTAAGCTGCCACCTTCGTTATGGGTGATTTTATAAAAATCCGTGTGCACAGTGAACAGCATGTAAGGTTTCCAGATAAAATACAGTATGTCCAGTTAAATTTGAATTTCAGATAAATGACAAATAAGTTTTTTGTATAAGTATGTCCCAAACATTGTAGTGGCCATATTTATACTAAATGTGTGTGTGTGTGTGTATTCATTGTTTATCTGAGATTCAAATGTAAGTGGGCATTCTGTATTATTTGCTAAATCTGGCAATCCTAACAACATAGATTATACGCAACCTGGAAGAGCAAGATGGGCTGGTCTGATTTTTTTTTTTCAATTACAGTTGACATATACCAGTAATATGATGTGAATTTCAGGTGTAGCACAGAGTAATTAGACACACATAATTTACAAAGTGATCACCTTAGTAAGTCTGCCACCCACCTAACACCGTACAAAGTTATTACAATATTATTGACTCTATTCCTTACGCTGTACTTTACATCCCCAGGACTGTTTTTATAACTGGGAATTTGTATTATTAATCCCTTCACCTTTTTCACGCGTGCCCACAACCCAACCCCCACCTGGCAACTACCAATGTGTTCTCTATCTCTATGAGTGTATTTCTGTTCATTTATTTTTGTTTTTTAGATCTCACATATAAGTGAAGTCATATGGTATTTTGTCTTTCTGGCTTATTTGACTTAGCATCGTACCACCTAGGTCCATCCATGTTGTCACAAATGACGCAATTTCATCCTTTTTGTGGCAGAGTAATATTCCACTGTGCATATGCACTGCATGTTTTTTGTCCACTTGTCTATTGATGGGCCCCTAGGCTGCTTCCATATCTTGGCTATTGCAAATAACACTGCAGTGAACACAGGGGAGCATATACCTGTTTCAATTAGTGTTTTGGATTTCTTCGGACGAATACCCAGAAGTGGAATTGCTGGGTCATAAGGCCGTTCTATTTTTAATTTTTTGAGGAACCTCCATACTGCTTTCCACAGTGGTTGCCCCAGTTGTCACTCCCACCAACAGTGCACAAGCGTTCCCTTTTCTTCATGTCCTTGCTAACACTTGTTTGTTGATTTATTATTGACATGGGCTGGACTAATTGATGACTGTAAGAGTCGTTGACCATTCTTTCATCCATTAAATAAATCTCTCAATCCTTGCTTCTTTCCTTTCCTCCTTCCCGACTTCCTGGCTTCCCTCCCTGCGTCCTTTCACCCTTCACATCACACCGGCCATGCATTCCTGTGCGCGGCCAGCCTTGATTTAACAACGGGCATATATCAGTGAACCAGCAGATGTGTTGACTACGTAACAGCCAAGTGTGCCCAGCCTGCAGCAGGCCCTCCACAAACATGATTTCACTGTATTCTCACAAGCAGCCCTGTGAGTACAGGTGGATTCAGCCACGTTGCAGGAAGGAAAATGGAGGCAGAGAGCTCCTGCGTGCATTTCCCGAGTTTCCACACCCTCTGAGCCTCACTTGGTCATCACCCCCTACCTAGATAGCCATCACTCCATGCCAAGCACTGTGCTAGTCCCGGGGATGAACCGGTGACCAGGACAAGGGTACAGCTTTGAGGCTAGTGGCAGACACAGATGGGCAGGTGGGGGTCAACGGTGAGTGGAGCTCCCAGGGAGGAATCCCAATGGGGAATGGTGCTGTGGAGGCTGTGTGATGTGCGGGGAAGAACTCTGGCTGCTCCGGCCCGAGAGCCTGAGTTCAAACCCTAGCTCTTGTGTTCTCGCTTCTGTGTCCGTAAACTGGGGACATAGGACAGTTGTGAGAAAGTAAATACATGCAATTCGTTTCCGTAAGGCCTGGCACATAGTAGGCTCACGAGAAAAGTTTATTCTAGACTGTCTCTACAGGAATATCCCTGCCGTCTTCTTCAGCCCCCCTGAAGTATATAAAACGTGCAGCCTTCCCAGCTGATGAATGCCTAGGCAGGTGCCCCCCACCTGTGGTTTGGTTACCATGACAGCAATGGCAGCAAAACTAGCGCTTACTGGGCTCTTCCTGTGAGCCAGACGCGGTTATTCTTCTCATCCCGTTTTGCAAAGAGCTCAAAGTGTTCTGTGATTTGTCTGAGAACACACAGTAAATGTACAGGTGGGATTCGACCTCAGGGCCACCCTATACTCACTAACTTTCCTTGCCCCCTCTGTGTCTCCTCCCGCTGGTTTCTGGGTGCTACTCAGGCAAGGCCTCGCCTTGGCCTCCCGGAGGCTGTGATTGCAAACCAAATATTGCGACTCAGGAGCCTGGGATGGATCTGCAGGTGGAAGCAAAGCAGCCTCACTCTGCACGGTAATGTCCTGTTCGGTCAGGTAGTTACACATTTACCATGTGGAGTCTAATCGAGAACTGGTCCAAATGGGGGTGAACGTGTACACCTAAGAATTTTTTAAAGCCTCATCTTGACTTTCTGGAATTCAGTTTTGGGTAGCAACATGAGAACTGGGAAACAGGGTCAGCTCCGAGATGACAGCACTTCCAACGCAGCAAGACACAAACGCGCCATCTCTGAACGTTTTCCTTTCACCAAGCGACAGGCTTCACTCTGCTCGCGCCTGAGCGCGCTCCGCCCCGAGGCGCTGCCCCGCTCGTTTGGGCTTCTGCACGCTCAATCCTGACGTGTGTAATTTGGTGCTTTAATATAGAGTAACATTATTTTTCATTTACTCCAATCTGCCATCAGTATCATCTTTTCATTTAACCAGATGCAATTCTTTTTTCTTTCACTAAATTGAAAATCCATGAGCGACAGGGAGTGCGATGTTTTAATTAGCTCATATTTTTTATATGGATTTATGTCTTTAAAATACATTTGTGTAATTCTTCAGCTAAATTAAAAACGTCTTTCTGTGAAAGTGAGGAGGGGAAAATAAAGAGCTAAATGGTGTCATTAGCTTAGGTAGTTACAGATAGAGGACAAGACCTAGGGGAGGGACACCCACAATTCCCTGGAGCCCCTGCCCAGGCTGATTTTGAACTCGCCCTTCATTTAAAGAAGTCTCTCTCCGTAACAATTTCTCAAAAATGGCTTCAGGAGGGATTTCTTTAAGGCCCCTAGCAAGTAAACAAGCAGTTACCTTCAACGAACTAATTTGAAACCGAACCCGCCACTGAACAAAACGAGAAAAAAAAGTCGTACTGATAAACAGTTTTCTCCTGCATTTCCCTCTTTGTCTTTTTTCTTTAACTATCAAGTGTAAAGCTTTCCGCTGTGCTTTTTCTCTGCGTTATAGGAGACAAGTGACATTCGTGGTAAATGGGGGAAAAAACCATGCAGAACTGAAATCTCTCCGGCATTGACACCGACTTGCCCTCTATTGTTGGAAGCGAGCAGGAGCTCATGATTGTTCATCAGACGGCTCCTAATGCAGTTAAAGCATTCAGCTATAATTTCTCCTTGCATTTATAATTACTGTCATAGACTGCACACCTCGGTGAGCAGATTAAAGCTATAAACTATTTAGCCGCGGCTCTCAGACGAGGAACTTGATTTGTCTGGCAGGAGTTATTTGTTAGGGAGCTTGACACTTCACATAAAAATGACTCAACTTGATGAAGAACAATGCGGGTTTAGCAATGCGGGGATTTTAAATCAGCCCCGACGCCACGCCCTGCAAGCATCACAGGGCAGTCTGTTAAATGATGTGTAGGCCATGGAGATGACGGGGCACAGGCGCTCAGGGCACCGAAACAGGCGGCGACTGGGGTGCAGCGGCTGTCTTTCCTGCCTCTTCCTCTGGAGGATCAGGAGATGGTTGAAAATCAGTGCATGTCATGCTCTCCTATGACATCCGGTGCGAGTGTAACAGGAAGCTCACCTGTCAGGGAATGGGGATGCCACGAGCCAAAGGCACACGTCACATTCGGGAAGGGGGTGGGGGTCTCCAAGAATCTGTGCTGCTGTTGACAACACTCAGCTCCCCAGGCCCAGGAAGGCCAGGGGGCTATGCGGAGAGCGGCGTCCGTGCTTGCTCCTGAAGACTCTTCATTTCTTTGTTTATTTCTTTGTGTTTTACTTGCAAGAGGGATGATAGGGTATATGTAGGTGTGGAGGGCATTCCCCCTGGGCTGATCTGCTCTGTGAAAACTCACAAAGATGGTCCGTGCTTGGGCTGATGAAAAACACTGGCACGGACTGCTGGCAGATAAGCACAGCCTCCTTGCTCCGGCCTCCGTTCCTGCTGAGAACTAGGTGAGACCGTGCAGAGACAGCAGCACTCAGCCGTGCGCCCTGCCCACAAAGAAGGCCTTCAACCAATGTCGCTCTCTTCTCTGTTTCCCACTTTGTCACGGGCTCCTGAAAAGTTTTTGTCTGCTTAAGGCTTAAGTCAGGGTGTGGTGCCATTTTAGTTGGAAGAAGTAAGGAGGGACTTGAGGTCAGCTTTCACGTCAACAGTCCTGGGGGTGTTGGGGTGCCCCTGAGACAGGGTGGAATGTGGCTTTAACCTGCTTTTGTTTCCCTCGGTCTCCCCCTTTCTCTCTCTGCCACCAGCTGCCTTGAGCAAAGTCCCCTCGCTACAGTCCAGGGTCCCCAGTACTGAACCATGCTCAGCAGGGTCTGCCTTAGAGTTTCCAGTGCAGGTGACAGGGTGACGGTGGTGACGGTGGTAATGGTGATGTGCCTGGCGCAGGGTCCACCATCCCTGTTGGCCTTGCTGGCATTGATACTGACAGAGCGATTACATTTATGGAGCCACTGTTGAGCTGGGCCCTTTCCATGTGGTCTCTCGATTCGTCTGAACCTTGAACTCTATGAAATCACAGCAGCGTACAGGTGAAGGGGCAGCCCTCAGGGAGGTGGTGTGACCAGCAAGATCACAGGGCTAGTAAGTGGCGGAGCCACAGATCAAGTGTGGACAGGGGAGCAGTTTACCGCCAGCCAGAATTTTGGCCCAAAGTTCTCCCAGCACTTTTCTGGGGTCCCTTGGGTTAAATTCTGTTGGGTGCTACAGATGTGAACTCTGTCCACAAGTGATTGCATGGGAGAGAAGACAAATGAGCAAAAAACAAAGTTTAAATATTCTGAAAGCCCAAGTCTTTGACAGAGGCAACGTTCAACCACTCGGCCCTCCAGCAAACTGACACTTTCAGAGAGCGTGGCTTTAGCTGGTATTTCTTCATCTGCAGAGAAAAAATGATGTTTCAAGGTTGTGTTATTTTCAACGCTACATTACTCGATTTCACAGTCAAATAGTTCTATTTTTGTTCACCAGCGGATTTTGTCATGTTTAATTGTTTACGGCTCCCTCCCCCCCTCCCCCCCATATTTGCGGGAGCCTCCACTTCCCCATTTGCCTCCTTCCTGTGGATTCTCTGGTGTGTGGTAACCATGGAGATGGGTCCCCATTGGAAAGCGTTGGCTGTGGCTTAGAAGTCAAGGAACCAACCAGGACCTCGTCATCCCAGGAATGTAAGAGGATGGAAGTGGGAGGCCTTTGGTAGTGGAGGGAAGGAGGAAGACCTGTCAAAAAGTGAAAGGGGGCAGGGACTTCAGAGGCCCAGAAATCCTGGGAAGGAAGGGCACGAAAGCTCAGCTCAGTAGGGCAGAATGTGGGCTTTGGAACTGCAGAGGCCTAGCCTCAGGGCTGGGTCCCCACTTCCTAGCCGAGGACCCTACAGCAGGTCACGTCACCGCTCTGAATCTCAGCTGCCTCGCTACCAAGTGACTGCATGAAGGCTGGCCGCACACAGCGTTACCAGGATGAAAACAAAGAGAACCCACCAAGTGCCTCCCAGCACCACATCAGGCACGTGGACACCTTCAGAGAAGGAGCGCTTGTCTCACGGCTGTGCAGATACGGCTGTCCTAGACTCAAGGTGGGGTGAACATGTCTTCATGGTTCTATTAATGCAACAACGGTGATTGTAATGTGCCGGAAGCACACTTCCTGACTCGGGAACCTCATGTTGGGAAAGGCAAACAAGAGAACCGTCATTGAACAGCCAGGGTTATGTGTTGGGCTGTGGCTGGTGCTACGACAGGGCAAGCAGCCTAAGGCCTGCCCGCAGAATGCTGACCATCCATCACAGAAGGATGGATGTCACAGCATCCATCACCACGGCTTCTGCTGTGCTGGGCACTGTCCCAGGACACCTGCCAGGCCAAAGTGCTTGAGGAAGTATAGCCAGACGAGCAGAGTTCTGGGCTGAGTCTGGAACAAGGCAGAAGAGCTAGCAGGTGGGGGGTGGGTGAAGAGCACAGTGGAAGGAAGAAATGGCAAGTCTGAAGCCTTGCACGTGGAGGTGGTGGATGGTTCATTCCAGAAAACACACGTCGTTCAGCACGATGGGAGCCCCGTTTGGGGGAGATGACGCCAGAGGGAGGAGGCGGAGTGGGCAGGGTGGCTGATGGGTATACCTATGATGGCTTCTAACTTGTCTTTTAGCCTCATAGAGACAGATGTCAGTAAAGGTTTCCTTATTGAAACATCTGACCATTGTTTCCATAAAGTTGATTTGATAAGGCCAGGAAGTGATGGGTCACTGGACTTCTCCTTGCCTTGGTGTGAAGTTGATACCCACCTCTAAGCTCCAGGAGGGCAGGGGCTGCGTCTCCTTAGCCATCCATACACGGACTCTGTAAATGGGGGGGGGGGGGCGGGGGAGGGAGGAAGGAAGGAAGGAAGGAGGAAGGCAGGCTACCTCTAACTTCCTTTTGACGTCCTCTATGTGCAAGATGGCCATAGTGCCTGTGTCACTCCTCAGTGAGGCGGATTGGGTAAATTAACTATGTAAAGCTCTCAGCACAGCGCCCGGCACAGGACAGAGGCCCCATGCGAAGGAACCTGCAGACTCTGCACAGCCCAGAGAAGTACGGGGACACGAGAAACACCCCCACCCCCACCCCTTGATGTGTCCAGAGGACTGTCACCGCCACGAGGCTTGTGCAGCTCGGCTCGGAAATGTTTCCTCCGAGGTGCCCAGGCTCACGGGAGCAGAGTCAATAAATGCCTTCAGGTGCATGAGCTGAGTGGTTCTGCATCCTCTGTGGCAGGTGTGTTGGGGGCCTTCATTCAATCATCCTTTAATCCATACTCGTGGAGAAGCTGCTCCCGGCAGTCTTTGCTCTAAGTGCTGGGCTCCACCCATGAAGAAGAGAAGCCCAGGCCTGACAGTAACCAGGGGACAGGTGGATGATTTGTTAGACTAACATCTAACACTCATGGAGCCCATGAATAGAGTAAATAATTTCTAAGAATGAGGGGCTACTAAATACACAGCAATGTAAGGGACTATGACAGGGCCACCTACTTTAAATGGGGGAGGGGGTCAGGGAAAGAAGATGAGATTAAGAAGGAGCCAGGTGTGTGACAAATTGGGAGCATTGCTTATTTGATTCAGGAAAGGCCAGAGGGTTGGCAGCTGGGCCTGGAGGGATTGGACGTGTCAGGTGAGGGGGTTTGAAATGTGGGCAAGTCCGGGCTTTGGAGATCATCCTGAGAAGGCTGGATTTGTTTTCCCAAGCTGAGTGAGAAGCCATTGGAGGGGGTTAGGCAGGCGAGCAGCATGAACTTCTTTCTCCTGTAGAAGATCACTCTGGCTACCTAGTGGGGAATGGACCGGACAGGTCAAGAGCAGAAGCAGGGGCCAGTGAGGGGGCTGTGGGGAGGCAGGGGTGGCCCGGACTACAGTGGAGCCAATGAGCTTGGGGATAGGCAGGTGGCTCCAAGGGGATCCCAGGTCCCTTGGAACCATGCTTGTCTAGGAAGAAGCGAGGTCAGACAAAGAAACATGTAGGACGTTAGGACAAATTCCAACTTCTCCAGTGGGGTCTAGACACGCTGCTCTTCCCGCAGCTGCCTGGGCCACCGCCAACTCCCAGGCATGGCGTTTCTGCCTGGTTCCCAAGAAGAAGCCATTCTGATACAAGTAAACCACAATTTTTATGCCTCTCCGGGAATTATGAAGCACACAACGGAAGGCCCCCGCTGTGTGCGCCTTCCTATTTTTCAATCCTAATTTAATTCCTCCCTCCATTCTGTAATTCAGCCCCCCTCCTCCACACATCAACCCTAGGTGGTCCTGACGTCGGCAGAAGATTTACTGGCAAGAGGCAATGGAGGAACACATTGCTTCTTCAAGATGATTTAATGACCTTTTTGGCATCCCCGTGACTGCTGAAATCTTCTGTAATTATTCTGTTTGGTGGCAGAGAGTTCTGTTGATCAGAGGAAGGCGGATGGATATGTCAAGTGTCAATAAATTTGCAATCCATAATTGTCACCCCTCGATGCTGGAGCAGACCAGGGAACCGCTTGGTCACAAGGCCAGGAATGGCTGACCCAACACAAGCACCAAAGCATCTCCAGGGTTCCACGTGCAAAAACATCACCCTGTCTCCCCTTCCTGCACAAGCTCACCTTCTCTCTCCCCGCCTAGTGCTTCCTGCTCACATCACCGTTACCGTTTCCTTCTCTGGAGGGGTCAAGTTTCACACTGTCCAAAGTCTTCCGAGTCCATCTCCACCTAACACCAGTGATGCTGTAAACACAGCCACCCACGTCCCCTAGACAACCCCCCTACGTTTGGTTTGTTTGCTTCTTTGTTTTATCTTTGGTCTTTCTGTTCAGGTGTCATTGGCCCCTCCTAGAAATCAAGCATAGATTTTTTTTTTCCTGCTTTGCTTGTTTTCCGACAGCATGGTTTATGTCAGAAAGGTCTGTGTCAGGAATTAGAGAAAGTCCCTAACAATGAGGAAAACCCTCATATAAATGCACATCCATGGGCTTGCTCTTTGACAAGTACCAGGGCTCTGGAAGGTGCAAGAAAAGCTCAGAAGTCATGGCAACATGTGACGGAGACGTTTGCTTAATCGTTCATCTCATTCCTTGAGCTCACCTTACCCAGTTTTAACCTCCGTGTCTGGGAGTTCCTAGTTCAAAAATGCAGACTCTCCATCCTCGTGCTCATTTTTAAATTATATATCATTGTAGAGAGGCCCTTGTGGTGAGTCTGATGAGCCATTTTCAGATCTGAAATGGGGAATTATAACTGAACACAAGCAATTGCTTATAAACCACTGTGAGCGAGCGCCATCTGTAACCACACGGTGTTAACTGGGAAGAGATGTGGAGCGTGAGACAGGGGGCCTGGAAGGTGGGGGGTGGTTTGCAAGAGAGGACGGTCCAAGTTGATGGTCACAAATTCCTGGGTGGGCTGAGCAATGCCGCCAGGCCCCCAGGGGACCTGAGTTGAGGTTTGTCTGAAGCCAGGATTCTGCTCTGTGACTGCCTTTTATTTTTCCTGCAAATATTTTTTAAGTGGAAAGTTCCTTGGAGGTTGACACATGTGTCCTAAGGCTCAACAGAAATCAGCAGAAAGGCCACAGGACCTGTCGCTCTGAGGCAGCATCTCTGCCAGGCCACTGGAGTGTGAGCCGGGGACTGGGCTTGGGAACTCGGGGGCTGAGTGGCTGTGCCCACCCTGGCTGGGGACCACCAGGAGGTGTGCAGGTCAGGCTGCCTGGCCTTGAATCCAGATCCCACTACTCACTGGTGGTAAAGCAACTGTCCTAACCTCTCTAAGATACAGTTTATTCATCTACAGAATAGGGAGAGCTGTCCTACCTCGGGGGTTGATAATAAGAAATAATCCAGGTGACACTTTAAGTTAATGGTTCTCAAACTTGAGTACGTATCGAATCATCTGGATTGTACGAACACAGGGGGCTGAGACCCAGCCCGGAGTGTCAGATTCAGTCCACCTTGGGCAGGGCCAGAGATTCGGAATTTCTAACAAGGGCCCAGGTGATAACGCGGCCTTGGTCCAGGGATCACACTTGGGGGACCACCTCTTTAAGCACGGCAGCTGGCATGTTGTAAGGACTCTAGAAAGTTTGCTTTCATTCACTTTCATTCAGCCTTTGACCTGAAGCTCCATGCCGTGTGAAGTTCAAGTGCAGAGGAAACAAGAGGGGAGGACCAAAATGTAGGAAAGTGGGAGGTGGCCTGGAGGTTTGCACAACTCTGCTGAGATCAGGAATAGACTTAAAGGAGCAGACGATAGCAGCTGTCGTTCTTCCTGTATCAGGACGAGTCTCCTATGAAGAGCCTAGATTGGCAGTCAAGAGGATAGGTCTCGGCTCGATACCTTCCTGAACTCAGAAAAGATGGGCATAAAATTCATTTGGAAGCAATAGGTAAAGCTGTTCAGCATGTTAACTCCAAATTGTGTTTACCGAGATCTCTTGTTTATCACTGACTGCGAACCAAGTCAAACTTAATTTAGCAAAACGGGAAGTTATCGGTTCATCCAAGGACACAGTTGGTTTCATACACAGATGAATCCTAGTTTCAAAGGACGTATGTCATCAGAACTTGGTCTTTCCCCATCTTTCGGCTCAGACTTCCTCTGCACTGTCCTCATTTTCAGGCCAGTGGCGAGCTCTCCTGCAGGAGCCCCAGGGATGTATCTTCTACTAGCCTAGGAGTCTCAGGGGGAGGAGGACTTGTTTCTCAGGCTGCCAATCAAATATGGGGATTGAGTCTAATTGGCCTGTGGCTGGGAGTGTGGACCTGAGTCAGACAGACACTCCTGGGAGCAGGGAACATGGAGTTAGCACCTTGCTACTGGCTGACACTGGTCTGCCCAGAGGGATTCGCATATCTATCTGTGTTTGGGGGGAAGAGGAATGACCCCAAATCCAATTCACCTTGTTCCATCTTTACCTAGACCATCTTTCTACTCTTCTGGCATCTCCTAGTTTTTCTGACTCTGAAATGACAGTGAGCATCCCCACCATTCCCCTGGCAGCCCAGCCTGGGATCTACGAACTCTCCTCTTTCTCCCACTTCCCCACCACTCTGCACTTCATCATTACCTTTCCTAGACTGGAGAGCTCCACCATGCTCTCCCCACCTCAGCCCTCCCACGGGTGTTTTCACAGCAGCGAGGTGGGTGGGAGCCCGCCCCAGCTCTCGCAAGGACTGGCGCAGCGGCCACCATTAATGCATTAGATGTTCCCGTCCCTGCTCACTGCCCTGCGCCGGTGTGCCCAGCCTGGAACTGCCAGATTCAAAGTCAGCATTCAAAGTTCCTTCCTTAACGAGAAGACCTGTCATTTCATGCATGTTTATTCACCTCAGGGACTTCAAATATAGTCTTTCTTACCCTTCCAGTAACATTCTCATCATTTAAATCTCAACTGAAACGTCTCCTTCTTCAAAGACTCTTTTCTGAAAATCTAACTCAGGAGTTATCGAGCATTTTCTATACATGGCCAAATAATGGGTATTTTCAGGGTTGCGTCCACACAGCCGCTGCCACAACTACTCAGTCTGTGACTGAGGCCTAACAGCAGTCACAGGTGACATGTGAATGAGTGGGAGCGCCTATGTTCTAATAAAACTTTATCGATGGACACTGAAATTTGAATTTCATATCATTGTTATGTATCACAAAATATTCTTTTTTAAAACTTTTTTCAGCCATTTAAAAATATAAAAACCATTCTTTATTCGTGGGCCCTTAAAAAAAAAAATCAGGTAGTGGGCTAGGTTTAGCCCATGGGCCAAGCCCCGATGGAAAGCCATCCAGCTGCCTAACATGTGTCTTTCTTACCCCCCTGTTTCCCTTCCTGCATTAGATTTATAATCACCTGATATCGTTCTTACTCGCGCAGGTTCTTGTGTCCGGCGCTGCGTTAGGATCCAAGGATACAGTAGTAAACAGAGGGCGTTTTCCTTTCCTTCACAGATCTTAGAGAAGGAGAAAGACAGGAAACAAGGAAACAATACAAATATATATTTTTTAAGATTTTATTTATTTTTAGAGAGAGGAGAAGGGCAGGAGAAAGGGAGAGAAATATCAACATATGGTTGCCTTTCACATGCCCCCCACTGAGGGACCTGGTTCAATTCCCAGGCATGTGCCCTGACTGGGAATTGAACTGATAACCCCTTGGTTCACAGGCCTGCACTCAATCCACTGAACCACACCAGCCCGGGCAATAAAAATGTCATTTTAGATCCCTTGAAGGAAATAGCTAAAGTACTAAGAGCCTGGAGCTGTGGTGCTCATCTCCTTGGGGTGCTCCAGGAGATGAGCACCTCAAAAGGGTGCACCCCTTTGAGAGGTGACATCTGAGACATGAAGGACTGAGGGAACCAGCTCTAAAATAAACAAGAAGAGGACTTCAGACAGGGATGGCAGCAAGTGCAAAGGCCCTGCGGCAAGCAAGAACTGGGAGTGCGGGGGGAAAGGAGCTCTGTGAGCTCAGGGTGAAATAATTCAGACTATGTAACACAGACCCACTTGTCCAGGCCATGGCGATGAGTCTCAATTATTCCGAGTTCATTGGCAGGTTTGAAGGAGGAGAAAGGCTTGACCCACTTGCCGTGTCTAAAGATGGCTCAGGCTGCTGTGAGTGGAAGGTGTGTGTGTGTGTGTGTGTGTGTGTGTGTGGTGAGTGTGCCTGCCCGCCCTTCCCAGGAAGTTCCCTGAAGACCTCCGACATGGACCCTGCACATGTTGAGCCCTCAACAAAAACTTTGTGAAATTAATGCATTAATTAGGACCATTAACACAGCATAACTTTTTCTCGACCCCTTGACAGGAAGGCTTTTTACAGCTAGGTTCCTGAAGCAGGTCAATTTACATCATAAAATTCAAAAATTACAGCTTATAACGTAAAGCGACCTCCCATTACATAATGTGGCAAAACAAGCAAATTAATACCAGAGGTAATAAATGTCTAGGCACTAATGTTGGCCTGACCGTGAAATACGTTCCCGATGCTTTGGGAGTGAGGATTCAAAATGAGGATCGAATTACCCCCATTGAAATGAAGCTCCTGGTTCCTAGGTCCAGATGGAATAAATGCAGCCCACTGAAGCCTTTTGCTTTCCTTTTCATTGTTCAGTCAACAGTATTTTTGAACGCGTACTATGTACGGGTGCGAGGCCAGCCACAGGGATCCATAAACGAGCAAGCCAGAGGTCTCGGCCCCTCGTGGAGCTTACGTGCTAGGGGTAACAGTGGCAGGAACAGCGGCCCATAAAGAAAGACAGCCATTCCGGCACTGTGAGTGCTAGGAATACAGGGCAGTGGGGTAAGAAAAGGAAGGCTACTTTAGATGGTGGGCAAGAAGGCCTTTCTGAGGACATGACTTTTTGCCGAGGTCTGAAAAACGCGAAGCAACCGATCATCCATTCAGTCAAACACGGAGAGTCCCGGCAGGAGCAGCGAGGGCAAAGGCCCTGAGGTGAGAAACCGCCTGGCGTGCCCAAAGCCTTCTCTAGCATAGGGGCTGCAAACTTGTTTTGCCACAGGACCAGACAGTAAATCCTGGATGCTCTGCAGGTCACAGTGCCTGTTGCAAATACCTGACCCGGTGCCACAAAAGCAGCCATAGGTGGGTGATACGTGAAGGAGTAAGTGTGGCTCAGTTCCAGTAAAACTTTATTTACAAAAGGAATCAGAAAGCCAGATTAGGCCCATGGGCTGCATTTTGCCGGCCCCTGACCTAGTAAGATAGTGTCTTGGGTGAGAATCCCAGAAGCAGCCAAAGACATCAGCATTCCTGGGCAAGTGATTTCATATGATTGTGCTTCCAGGAGAAACCGGTGAAAGAGTGAAGAAGCAGGGCAGGGAAGGGGAGAAATCCAGACATGGCCTCAGCCTGATCCCATGGGGAGCTCTGGGGTGTTCCTTATGCCCGTTTATGCCCGTCTGGGGGCAAGTGCTGGGATCCGGTTCTCCCACTTCAGCCACTCATGGGCAAAGGGCCGTCCTGGGGGCCGTAGCAGGCAGGCACTGTCCACATTCAGGCAAAGCAGCTGGAGTAGGCCACCCGTGGAATCTGTTAGAAGGGAAAACAGGCAGAAGCCAGGAACAGGGCACCAGGATAGAGCATTAAAAAATCCAGAGGTATGTCTACAGCACCCCCTTCAGGTGTGTTTCACTGTGGCCAGGTTCTTACCTACCTCCCACCTTTATGAAAAAAAAAAAAAAATGCCCGTTTCCCCAAAGGTAAATTTGTGAATAAAGGTACAGTCTCAACTGCCTCTTAGAGCTGACATTAAAATACATCAAATTCTGTAGGTCAAAAACGGGTCACAACAAGAGTTGCCTTTCACCACATTGTTCCTGATAAAATGCTCTAAATCGTAACATCGCCAGTGCAAGTATATCGGCCAGCGGCCGGGCTTTTGAAAGTGATCAGAGACACAGGCGAACAGCCTGTCGTGCAGACCAGCAAAGGAGAGGAACTGGCAGCGACGGAGCCCCTACTGTGTGCCCTGTGCTAGGAGCTGCCTTGTCTTTTTCTCATTTAACCCTCAACACAGGCTTTGAGTAGAGCTTTCATTGTCCCCATTTTACAGAGGACACTGAGGTTTGACGAGGAGCCCCTTGAGGGAAGAACAGGGGCTGCAAAATACAAAACGCACAAGTCATGTTTACGGACTGCTCCTCAGAAAGGCCTGTGGCCTGCTGAGGACAGCACAGCTGATGAGGGACAGAGCCGGGGTCGGGGCCCCTCTTCCAGGTGCCCTGTTCAGCCTGGAGATTAAAAGGAACAAATACAAAGTGGCCGGCCGGCTGCGGCGTGCACTGCTCTGCGTATCTGCAGGTGGCATTCCTGTGCCCAGGCACGTGGTTTGTGGCATTTGCCTACTGCAATGATGAGGCTTTGCCGGGACTCACTCCCGCTCTCAGATCAGCAACAGACCCCTGGGGGCCTTTTGCCCTGTTCCCTGGACAAATCTCTCCCAGGATTCCTGCCTAACAGCCAGAGTGATCTCACTCACTTGTTCAGTCAACAAACATTTATTGAGCACTTATCCTGTGCCAAGCACCACCAAAGCCCTGAAGACACCAATGTTAGTAACAATGACAGTCGGCATCAAGTAAGCATGCTGCCAGTGTTCTCTCCTCCCATCATCTCCAAATCCTTGGTGATGGGTCTCATTGTGGAACCCTATTTTGTAGAGAGGGGAAAAAAAAAACAACCTGAGCCTTTAAAAAGTTGAGGAAGTGGCTCATTATCACGCATGAAGAAGCAGCAAAACCAGAATTCAAATGGGCACTTTCCACACCCGCCACCGCCATCAGGGCACACACACTGCCCCGATCACCGAGAAAGCACCGGCCAAGCTCACCGAAGGCCGACTCGGTCCAAGGCTTCTTTGAAACCGTCTACACGTGTCGTGTCGTTTACCCCTCCTGCCATCCCACCAGATGTAGCCCTGGGATCAACCCCATCTCACAAAAGTACCCCAGGTTCACAGAAATTAATTTAACCCCATACCGCAGGCATGTCAAACTCATCTTCACCGGGGGCCCCACCAGCCTTGCAATTGCCTTCAAAGGGCTGAATGTAATTTCAACTCCTTAACAGTTAAGGAGTAGTGACATGTATACAATCCTAAAATTATTTCGGCCCCTTGAAGGCAACCACGAGGCTGGTGGGGCCCCCGGTGAAAATGAGTCTGACACCCTGCCATATCAGCTTGATTCTAGGGTTGGGATGCAGGCTTATAAATTTTGTTGATTACCAAGAGAAAGAGGCAGAGATAACATAATAACAACGAATATATATCAAGGGCTTGCCATGTGCCAAATGCTGGGCTTAGCACTTCCCTTTGTTAGCTTATGTAAGCTTTGGCCACTGTAAAGGAAAGGGATATTCTCATCCCTATTTCAAAGGTGAAGAAAAGGGTTGTAGCAAGGTGACGTCACTCCTGGTTACACAGTGACCAAGTGATGGGGGCAACATTCAGTCACAGATCGATGCGCCTCCCCAAGACAGACATAATTAGCCCTGTTCCCATGTAGGGAAGGTGTCCACGAGCAACTTCCCTTGACTTGGGTTCATGAAGAATGAACAGGCGTTCCTGGCCACCCGCTCCATACAAAGCCAAAGGGCCTGAGTGGGGAGTTGCGATGAGTTGGAGGTGGAAGGATTGTGGTGGAAGGAACACAAACGTGTCTGGAAATCCCCCGGGCTCTGTGTCAGGTCCGTCACTGAATGCCCAGGACCAGGGCTTCCTTCCTCCTCCTCACCCTCCTCCTCTCCCTCCTCCTCTTCTCCCGCATCTTCCTTCACTCGTGAGAGCCTCGCCACCTCCGACAGCGCGCAGCGTGTGTCTGTTGGGGCCGCTCTCCGAGGCTGGACTGGCACCTCCATCTTAGTCAGGCGTGCCCATCTTTCTCAATCTAATGAACTCCGACCATCAGTGCAACTTCAGTTCGGCTGTCTGTTCGTGCATAGTTAATATTAAAAATGTACTAACAGTGTGGCTGAGAAATCAAATTATGCACATAAATATGCTGGCATAGCAGAGGCGGCGGCAGAAGCTGAAGTTAGCAACACTGATGCCAGTTCACATTTGCAAATCTCCCGTCAATCTGTCATTAAACATGTTATCAAATGATGATAAGTGTATGCTTCTTGCTTGCATTGGTGAGCCGATTCCCGATGTTGATGCGCGTTAATGGGATAATACGCATTAACATCGCTGTGCTCCGATGAACACAAAGCATTTTTTATCTGTCTCAGTTTGTTTCCCCCTGTGGCCCCCAAGTTAAGTGTTTTGTATCATCAAATTGCCACCAAAAAAAAAAAAAAAGGGAAAACATATTACTTTTAATTAGCTAACCTTGTTGGGGGGGGGGGTTCTCCACCAACGCCCCCACCCCTCATCGTCCCTGTGTGTTGGTAAAAAAAGAAAGGCAGAGAGAGGGAAAGACAGAGGGAGCTACACTGTCTTCCTGCAGTAAAACGATTAATGTCAGAAACTCAGAAGCTGGCAATTATGCTCTGTCTTAATGCACTGGCCTTTCATCTGGGGCCCTCGCTCCTGACAGGACTGATGGTTTCAGTTCAGTGATATGAAAGGCAGCAGAGGAAATGATCGGAGACATCCCGGTCCGCCTCAAGGGCCAGCGCTGAAAGGCTGTCCGGGCTAGGGGGCCTGACGCTGCTCAGCAGAGTCACAGGCGAGGGAGGCAGAAGGTGGCCCCGGGCGTTGCCTGGACCTGCGGGTGTCGTGTGCTAAGTGGGGACAGAGGTAACTGCAACCATCTCCCAAACGCAGGAACTGAGAAAATGCACAGGCCCCACAAAGAGAGAAACGCTGTATGAAAAAGCCAAGCATTGCCCTTTCCCCTGACGACTGGGCGCCCAATCGGTCACAAGAATAAGCACCAGTGTGCACGGGGATTGCATGCACCGGGGGTCCGTGACATGTTCGTTACCCCACGATCCAGGATACAATTGGATTCCTTTTTGCTCAAAAGGAAAATAAAATTTGGAACTTCTTAAACGAACACTCAGACCCGCATGGTCTCAGACAGGGCCAGTTCAATATTTGAGAGGTGGCGCCAGGGCTGGCTTTCTCCGGGCAGTGACAGTTCTGAATGAAGCACTAGGCTGCTGAGTCTTTCAGAGGAGACCTGCCAGCACCCTGGAGTTTTGATTAATTCCTGCATCCAGCACAGATGTGTTGGACACCTACTATGTGCAAAGACCACCACAGACGCAGGGAGCCCCGGGGACATGATCCCTTCCCTCACGGCGTATATAGTACTTGGGTGAAACATATTATTTTTACATCACAACACAATAACTCATTGATTTCCATTAGGAAAGGTTTAAGTGGAGGTATAGGGGGCGGTTTGTGCTAGCAGTCACTTCCCAAGCTCGGCAGAACACATTCTTTGCCATTAATAACCTCCCAGTGGTTATTGGGTCCGGCCTTCCTGGGTTCTTGTTTACATGTGTTTTAAGATTAACATTGACTTCTTGCCATTTGTGTTCGTTCCTAAGTGGGGTGAGCGGCTTATTAATGATTAGAATTATTGTTGCTCTTATGAACGCGCTAATTAAAAGAAAATTCTGTCACACGGCTTTGTGAGGCACGCAGGGGACTGAGAGATGTCAGAACAGGAAGTGCGAAGAGGAAAGTGTGAGACCATGCCCAAGACAGAGTCCTGGAGAAGGGAAGGGGCTCTCGAGGCCCCCACCATCCTCTCTATAGATGTTTCCCAGGGTCATTTCCCTACTTAGGGCAGGAAAATCCATTCATATTTTGAATAGAGGCATCACCTTTGTGTTTTCTTTTTCTTTTTTTTTCACCTTCATATTTTCTTTGTCAAAGGGTGGCTGTGGCTAGCTTCTCTCAGACTTGTGCTGGGAGGGCCTCTTGTCCTCCACAAGTTCATTCACAAACGCAACACCTCTGAATGGACGATGGGGTGCCAGACCCCAGGCTGCCCACGGAGGACGCTAATGAGACCCCACGCCATCTCTCCCTCGAGGGAGTCATGACCAGGGGGAGAGGACAAGCAGCAAATGCACAATGTCAGTGCCTGGGCATGGACGTCATGACGTGCGCCCAGCCACTGATGGGAGGCACTCGCTTTGCCCGTAAAAACTACTCTTTCTTTCTTTTAAATTATTTTATTGTTGTTCAATTATTGTTGTCTGCGTTTACCCGCCACCACTCCCCTCACCCCAGCCAAACCCACCTCCCTCCCTTGCTTCCACCCACCACCTTGGTTTTGTCCACGTGTCCTTTATAGTGGCTCCTGAAAACCCTTCCCCCCATCCCCCCATTATTCTCTCCCACCTCCCCTCTGGTTACTGTCAGATTGTTCTTAACTTCAATGTGTCTGGTTATATTGTGTTTGCTTTTTTCTTTTGTTGATTATGTTCCAGTTAAAGGTGAGATCATATGGTATTTGTCCCTCACCTCCTGGCTTATTTCACTTAGCATAATGCTCTCCAGTTCTATCCATGCTGTTGCAAAAGGTAGGAGCTCCTTCTTTCTCTCTGCTGCATAGTATTCCATCGTGTAAATGTACCACAGTTTTTTGATCCACTCATTTGCTGATGGGCACTTAGGTTGCTTCCAGCCCTTGGCTCTTGTAAATTGTTCTGCTATGAACATCGAAGTGCATGGGTTCTTTTGGATTGGTGAGAAACACCTCTTTCTTTACATCATTAATAAGCATTTATTTAGCACACTCAATTAGACCAAAATTGGGAAAATAATGTTACGAGCTTATACGTACTGAAAAATTACATGGCGCTTTTCTACTTGTCCATTGTAAAGGTCTACTCTCGACTCGTCTATTCTCAAATTATCTATTCTCTTCCCAGTCTTTCCCACCCAACCTTGGTCTCCGCCAGCACAAACACTGTGTTTATCAGGACACAGCTTGGGGTCCGGCCCGCAGTGGGTGGGCACAGACACGTGTGTGCTGGCTTACTCTCCGAGAATGGTAGTTCAGATGTGGGGGACTAAAGGGGGAGAGCAATACACGTGGAATATTATGTAGCATGTGTACCCTAAGAGCCGTCATGGATTCAGAAAATGAAACGGAGCCTCGTGCCGCTCACAGAGTGAGCTGCTGGTGCTCTCTGTTGAATGTCCCCAGGACAGAAAGCGTTGTCTGCTCGCCTGAGAGGCGAGGGCACTTGTTTCGAGACTAAGACTGGCGAGAAACTTAGGCCACGCTACAGAGTAAGCATTCCAGGGTGGCGGTGTTTTGAATTTCTTTCCCTTCTAAAACTATTTCTATGTGCTAATGCCACTTCGACAGCAGACAAAATCCATGGTGGGTAACAGCAGAAATCATGTATTCTGGCAGTGTTTTTCTTATTTTACCTGAAAGGCTCAACTTGCACCTTTAAAACTTATAATGACTTTCAGCTCTTTTTTTCTCCAAGAGTATTTCAAAATGGAAAATCTTTATGTTCTATGAAAAGATCCTTCAGCTCATCTCCCTTCTTGTTAGAGCCACTTTTAATATTCCACCTTCAAGCCCACTTCATGTTGTCATCAAAAATTCTCAGCCGTTACCAGGAGGCTGCCCACAGAAAACTGTTGAGTCTTAAACCCGATTTAAAAAAAAAAAAATCTGGACAGATCTGTGATTTTCCCCAAGCACAGATCAAAAGCAAGTACTGGTCGATATGGTTTGCACTTACCCTGATGTTACGGTTTCTGTTCATGGAAACCTGTTTTTCTCATCTTCGTTTTCCCCACATTCGCAGGGAATGAGTCATATTGCTCTCTCATCAACAGGGATCAACACAATCCTCACTTATTTATTCCACGTATTTATTATGTGCCTAGTGTTGCCAAACGCTGGAGCAGGTCCTGGGAATTCAGCATCGAATAAAACAGAGACAGCGTCCCTACTCTCAAGGAGCTGACATTCTAGTGGGGGGAGACAGATCACAAACACCTAAAAACACAACCCAGGAGACCCCTTATCACGGCTCTGCTCTCTGCGGTTTCCGCTCCCCGAAGTCAGCTACAGCCCAAAAATAGGAAATTTCCCCAGACACCGTCTTCCCCTGCCACCCAGACAGCGACGTGGCCATGGCTTAGTGATCCAGGGCCACCTGAAGCAGGTGACCCCTCCTTCTGATGTACCGTCGAGGTCAGCAGTAGCCTGGCACTACGTCACGGTGCCTCGTCGCTCCACTCAGTTCGTCTCTTCACGTAGGCATTGCCTTATGTCACGTCAGCTAAGGAAGAAGACAGATGCTGAGGACAGTAGATATTTTGGGAAAGAAAGACCACATTCACATAACTTTTGTTACAGTATATTATTATAATTGTCCCATTTTATTATTAATTATTGCTAATCTCATTTATAAATTAAACTTGATCATAGGAATGTCTGTATAGAATACACACACACACACACACACAGGGTTCAGTACTATCCATGGTTACTGGCCTACAGTGGGGATCTTGGAACACACCCGTGGATAAGGGGGGACTGCTGGATGGTGGGTGCTGATAAATTATAAGAAAAGGAAAGGGAGAGCTATTTTAGACAGGTTGTTGAGGAAAAGCTTGTCTGGGGAAGAGACATCTCAGCTGAGACTTGAATAAATTAAGGGGGGAGACTATGCAGATACCTGGGGAGCTGGAAGATATCACAGCCTCTAGATCAGTCGTAAGAGCTACAATATCACGATCAAAGAATCATTGAAAATCGAAATGACTGAAAATTTTGCGACGGGTGACAAAGACCATTCATTATAACCAGGGAATCAAAAGACGATGAAATCTAAGCATTTTCTACATTGCTATTTTTCAATTATAACTTTCAATTGTCTCTTCTAGAAATTACCCGAGGAGTTACAGATGGCCTGTGAGTGAGGTGCAGCATTCCTTTTTAAGTTTTGAGGAATTGTTGCCAAAGTTTAAAAATCAGAGAAATCCATTTAAAAATTCAGATTTTCGGTTTCTCTTTAAAAATCGGAAAAAGCAGTCCATCATAGCCCCACTTTCCCCCATGGAATCAGTTGGAGCAAAGAAACACGCCCTTCAGACAGGATACACTCCCTTTATTTTACCACAGTCCCCACCTCCCCCTACTGCACGACCCCAAACCACGCCGTTCACTTGGATTCCTTGCTTCACCTCCTTCAGCATTTAAGTTTGTGGCACCAATATTCCAGGCTGATGCTGTGTACACTTAGCTGCTCGTTTTGGTTTATTCGTGATTATCCAGACATTAGCTTGCATCTCTCACTCAGATAAAAAGTCCTCTAAGTCCGGAGGTGAACAATTTGTTCATGTAACAATCGTTTACAGTGTCCGCTGGTGAAATGCCATGTGCTAGGACACCGAGGGCCAGAGGCGAAAGTCACAGACCCTCTTCTGGTCCAGTTTACCGTCCGCTGGGGAATAAAAATATAATTGTAATAACATATTCCACACTCTTCAGATAGCTTCACCCTATTCAAAGCTCTCTGAGATCCATCACCTCAGCGGGTCTCTTCCCCCATCTAAGAGAGAGGGAACACCAGTAGCTGGGGTTTCTTCATCATCGGCACATGCAGACGGGCACAGAGAGGCGAGGGTCCATGTCTGAGATAACGCAGGCAGCAGCGTCAAAGCCAAGGCCAGTGCTAAGGTCTACGTCCTCTCTCCAAAGCGCTCCCTTTGGTCAGGGCTGGAGAAGCCCGGCCCACTGCCTGTTTTTGTAAATAAAGTTTTATTGGAACACAGCCATGGCGTTTGTTTACGTGTTGCCTGTGGCTGCTTTCCTGCTACAAGGGCAGTGTCGAGTGATCGTGGCAGAGGCAGCGTGGCCCACAAAAGCCAAGCTAGTCTCCGTCCGGCCCTTTGCAGGAAAAGTCTGACACCCCTTGCCCTGTGTGGTCGATGCTTGGTGGGGAGAGGGGTAGTGGGAGAAAGCCACATGGCCACGTTCCCCCAAGAACTCGAAAGTTGAAGGAAACTTTGGTCCGTGGTGAGGGAAGCCGGCTGGCCCTAAACACACCAGTCTGAAATGTGAAGAGCAAACTCAGGGGTTCAACCAAGATTCCCAGTCATATGTCACAGAATGGACACCAGCACACAGATGAACGTTATTCATTCCGTGCTTCATGGAGTCCCCCAGAGGTCCAGATGGTGGGACGCCCAGGCCAGGCGGCAGGGGCCCGTCCCAGGGAGGCCTGCCCACACCAGCACTGCACGCAGGCCCTGCCCCCGGGCCCTGGCCAGGACAGCAGACTCTCCCACCAGAAGCCTGGACACTGCTGCCTCTGAAGAGCACACAGGTGTCCCCTGGCAGGACCCAGGCTGCCCCGCACCTGCTCCTCTTTCACAGGGTCGCCTCTGGAACCAGAGCTGGGCGCCAGCTCGCTGCGTGGCCCCAGGGCCCATGCCTGCCCATGAGCTTCGCCAGAAGCTGGGTGTCAGCTTCTCACTCCCCCTTGAGGAATGCGGTTCCTTCCAGTCAGGTTGCTGAGAGGCGGACTCTATAGCACACACCTGTTATTTACTTTTGAAGAGAAATATGTATATCCCAGAAAGGTGGTCTGTATAGCATTTTTTTTTTTAAGAAAAAAAGCAGATTGGGAATATTGTCAGGCTGCACTTTCAAACTTTCCATGGGAAAGGACATCAGTGGCCAGTGGACGCTGAATGCCTGACCCCTAATAGAAAAAGTCTCACGTAATAACAGGAGCAGTGATAAGGGCCAGTCACGGAGGCTTCGGAGCCTCGGGCTGGGAGGTGAGCATGACTGTGGTCCACACGTCACAGGTGAGAAAACTGAAGCACAGAGGACGACAAGTCTAGGCTTGTAGGTGACAGAGGAGGACTCTATCTGGGACAGTTTGCACCTTAAACGTCCACACAGGCGACGAGAGGATTTCTCTCCATTGATTTGGAGCATTTCTGAACCCAGCAGCCAAGCAATCATAATGGACTCTCCCCGGTCTCTGCAGAACTCCCGCCGATGTCTGTCTGAATTCCACCCCGACCACTAACTGCGCATCCGCCCCTCTCTCCCTGGGCTTCGCCCTCCCCTACCGCGTGTGTGATCACAGTGGTAACTACACCGCCCAGAACAGTAGCTTATCGGGGGCTTCTGGCATCAGGTTCCGCGGCGGTAGCTCGTTAAACTTCCTCAACAGCGCTGTGCTCTTCGTCTCCGCATTCAGGCTGAGTCCTCCAGCAACTTGGCCAGGGTCACGCTGCTAGTGCGTGTCCGAGCTGGAATCAAAGCCACGTGCACCTGACCCTACACCCTCCTCGTTTTCCCCTCGTGGATGTGGGACCAGGAAAGCTCTGGTTCGGGACTCATTCTCATCCCTGGTCCATTCCCAGTCAGTCCTTTAACGAAGCAGATAGGTGGTTTTGATGAGCTAAGAATCCCCATTGAAAACAAGCCCAAGGGCTTGAAATCCACATCCACCCAGCACAAAGCTCACACTCTTTAGCACCCATTATGTGAATGTGCTTCATCGCTGTGGCATTTCTATACTTTCCCATATAAGTTAGTTATTGAGAACTCTGGGGTAGACTTCAGATGCCTGCTCCTCACAGGCGTTGCTCAGAATTACTGACAGGTGTGAGGGAAAGGTCCAAAACTGGACTGCCTAGTTCTGGTTCTGCCCTGCCGGTTACCAGGTATGAGCCCGGTGATGTCCGGGAGAGGTTTAACAGCTGGTTGGCCAAGGAAAACCGAGCCCCAATTTGTAGCATTCAGCGATTTCTGCAGCGTCAGTAATCCCATCGGGAGAAGCCAGGTGCGCTGTGGACTCTCGTGAGCTCCCGACACAGGGATGAGCTGGCTCTTGCACACTCGTGTGGCAGGCAAGTCTCTTACTCTTTCCAACCACGGAGACTGGGCAAAGGCAGGCACCTCTCTCCAAGGCTCTTAAAAGGATTCGGGGCAAAACGTGGCCAAGCCCTTAGCACTGAGTCTAGCATTCAGTGTGGTAAGCTCTTGCTAAATGTCGTTGTTCCTAGCTGGGATTCTGTTAGGCGGAATCCTACTGCCTCGGGCCTCGATTTCATTATTTTAAACATAGTGATAAGATACTTCCCTGCCTCTTTCACAGGATTATTGTAAAGGCCCAGTGAAATAGTCTATATCAGCTGCTTTGCAAAGGTATCGATTCATTAAGAAAAACAGTATTTTATTAAAGTCAAGTCAAAACCCAGCCAACGAAGTTGATGCGACGGAGTCCTACTTCTTGGTTCCTGTGCCACCATTTTTTCCCGAGCTTCCACCGCCCATCAGTTCCTGGTTCTGATTCTCATGTAGCGGCCACTTCATCGAGAGGGGTGGGAAACTCCCCAGCTCAGAGCAAAACTCAGTTCATCGAGAGGCTCTGCGAGTCATCTCAGCTTAAGTCTTTTTCATCTTCTGTCCCCTCAGTCCTCTAATCCTTCTTGTGAGGAGTCTTCTATTATCCCTGTTTTTAGCTCTTATTTCTCAATTTTCCCTTTGAAAAGCAGGCTTTCCACCGTGTCTTGCAGGGGAAGGAGCCTTTCTGCACCAATGCTACTTTTGCAGCGCAAAGACACTGTCATGCCCTGGCTGGTGTGACTCAGTGGATTGAGCACCGGCCTGCAAACTGAAAGGTCACCAGTTTGAGTCCCAGTCAGGGCACATGCCTGAGTTGCAGGCCAGGTCCCCAGTAGGGGGCGCACAAGAGGCAACCAATCGATGTTTCTCTCCTCTTTCTCCTGCCCTTCCCCCCTCTCTAAAAATAAATAAATAATTTTTTTAAAAAAAACAAACAGACACCAGTCTTCTCCATGGCTTGAAGCTCCAAAGGGGCGTTCTCTTAGGTGTGCTAGATTCTTTGCTCAGCCCTGCCTGGGACCTTAGAGAATACGATACTGAGGGACACATCTTCTCCATGCAGCACATTTCTGCTGAGTCATTAGGTTTCGGTTTCGTCCCCACGCCCGCCATTTACAAATACACATGCTTGACTAATGCGTCACTAACCCAAATCTGTAGGCTGACCCTAATGGTCACAGGCCATTTCCAGTCACAGGCACAGCTAGGCCTCTGGCCTACAGGATAGCACAGTAGTTCTGGGCATGTGCTCTGCAGGCCCCAATCCTCCAGTTCGAATCTTGACCCTGCAGCCTGCTAGGTGTGAATTCTGGGTAAACACTCTGTGCATCTCAGTTTTTCCTGTGAAAACATGGAAACTAATAAGACCTACCACAAGAGGTAGTTAAGAAAGGTGAATGAGTTAATACCTACAGGATTGGGCCAAAGCAGGTTTATAGCTGTTCCTATGGAAAATAATACAATAATTTATAAATAATAATACAAGAATAAACTCCATGTTTCACATACGCACAACCAGAAACCTACTTCCCCCCCCCCTACTTTGTATATAAAGGGTTTAGAGTATGTCCTGGCTGATACTAAAAAAATTTAAATGTTAGCTATCATCATCATAAAGCAGTGTTTCTTGAATTTCACTCAAGGGAAATTTATACTTTTTGCCATATCTGCATGCCCCTGTGCTATTATTTACTTATCATAAATACTTTTATGAAAGAGGAAATTTAATTCATCACCAGCTTGTATGGAACATCAGTATGACTTACCAAAAAGACAGCAGAAGGTAGATTAGATAGAGAGATAGACAGAGAAGATGAGAGAGAGAGAGAGAGAGATGGAGAGAGAGA
Organism: Desmodus rotundus; assembly: GCF_022682495.2. Taxonomy (NCBI): domain Eukaryota; kingdom Metazoa; phylum Chordata; class Mammalia; order Chiroptera; family Phyllostomidae; genus Desmodus; species Desmodus rotundus. Next base: position 99,646,483 of record NC_071392.1, on the reverse strand, counting down.
TGGAGAGAGAGACAGATAGATAGGGACAGACAGACACACAGTGACAGCTAGACGACGGTCTTCCACATGGTCAGGACCTGCTGCCTGCCTGAGTCTTGCATCTGTGATCTGCCCTCCCTTTGTTGTGACACAAGTTAGGAAGTGTTAGTGAGGTTAGATCCTTGAACTTGAGTCTTTAACTGAGACGTTCTTCGTGGGGGTGAGCAGGAAATCTAAACCAGAGCCGTCCTTCACTCCATAGTTCTTTTTTATTCCCCGGCCCATGGACCTCCTGGGGGCTTCTTGCGCATGCCCCCCACCCTTCAGCTAAGATGAGGCTGACGGATTCATTACCACCCTGCTCTGTAAGGACCGCAAAAAACTCTGCGTGCTTGACAGCTCTTCCTCTTCAGGACTATTTCTTCTCTCCAGCTAGTTCTCGTTCTCCAGATGTTCCTTCTCCAATTTTTTTTTTAATGGCATGCTTTCATTATAAGTGTTTCAGATCTAGGTCTGGGTTTGTGTCTCTGCTGACGTCTAGAGACTGCTATCCCATGGAGGAACCTGACATTTGCTCCAGGCGCCACCCTGCTGAGCAACCCACCTCCCGACTCAAGGAGATCAGACATCAGGAGTTATTAGTAGAAGAGTGTGATCGTGTAGTTTAGTTGCTGTAAAGTTCTATTATTAAAAGACTGCTATCTATCCTATAGCATGCGATATGCCTGCAGTTTCCAATACTTAAGAATTAAACTCCTTCTGATTAAGCACTTTGGCATTTCCCACATCAATCAGCACACCAGGATGGCAAAAGTGCTGTTGAAAACAGCACGGCCGGCTGGCGGGTACATGCCGGGGTGTCTGGTCTCCATCCTCTTCCTCCCGCGCCCTCTGTGTGAAAACACAGGCTGTGGAATATCTTTGCCCCTTATCATAACTCGAGTTTGTTCTGTTCTTCCTCGGTCCAGGGTCACAGCCATCTTCCTAGGAACTCCTTTATATTCGTGGTCCAAGGTTAAGGTTAGAGTGATACAAGCCCAGAAATACAACTCTTATCTTTTCCTTGTTGAAGGCAGTTGAAAGTTTTGCATAGTTACTCAAGCTTCTCATGTAAGCTTTGGATATTTTTCCCAAGGCAACGTACTGAGGTGAAACCAAGTTTGGGGATTTCTGCAGGTCCAGGGACCCCGACTTCAGAGTCTGCTTGTTATACGGATGAGAGAGTGAAACACAAAGAGGGGGACGATGTGCTCAGAGCAAATCCAGGGTCTTTGATTCCCAACCCATTCACCCCGAGACGGAGAAAAGTGCACGACATTTGCAACCCCTAGCCCCGCTGGAGCGGTCTGTCCCATCACCCCTCACGACTTGGCTGCACCCGCAGTTTCTATCACCTTACCTCAAGAGTTACCATGTTCTTATCATCTGTTTCCATGACAATAGACTTTCGTGCACTTTAAGGAGTAGCAAGAGGAATGACGCTAGGAAATAAATTCACTATATAACAAAACCTCGAATTCAGAACCTTTAATCCAATGAGAGATACCATATCGTCCCGATATGATCGACCCCTGTAATCCTGGGCAGGTCGCTGTCGGGAGGTAGCATTTGGAATAACTCAGTTTGAATCCAGATGCCACTGCTTATTAACTGCGTGGCCTTGAGAAAGACTTAACATGTCCAAGTCCCCGTTGACTCTCCTGTTGAATGGAGACGGTGAGAGTGTCTACTACCTAAGGCTGTGTGTGAAGATTAAACGTTATAATTGGATCCATGCCTGCCATACTGAAGACGCTAAATCGCCGTTGCCTGTAATTGTCATGGGACCCGCTGGAACAGCCCTCAGCCCTGGATCATCTGCTGTAGACTGCAACAGCCTCTCACAGCATATCACTGGCCATGAAATTATACAAAATCCTGAAGCTACGTGTTGTCTTCTCCTTCCCTGTCAGGCAAGCATGAGAGATAAGGTAGCCGGAAAGGGGCCTCTTCAATGGATGGGGCTTGGGCTCTGTTTCTCTATCCTCTTCACAGCCCCAAATCTGCGAGCTCACCCTTCATCTTCTGACCAGAGGAAGCACTCATACACTCATTTAGACACATATGCACTGGGAGCCCACCGCACGCCAGGTACCCTGCTGTGCGTGAGGGCGTCAGCGGTGAACAAGCTAATCGTGTGTAGCCCTTACCTGCCCGAGGAAAGGGCAGACAGCCAACAAGGAAACAAACGCATACAAGGTCACTTCCAGAGTGCTGGTGGGAGGGGCATCCGGGTGAGTTCGGGTGTGAGCCAAGTGGGTGGGCTATTTTGACAGGGTCATGGGGGAAGCCCACTCTGAAGAGGTGGACTTTTTCTGAGACATAAATAATTAGAAAGAACTGGCTGGGGAGATCTGGGGAAAGAAAGTTTCAGGCAAAGGCGAAAAGCAAGTCTCTGATACATGAAAGGGCTCGGCTTGCTTGTGAAAATGGAGAATGGAGAGGTTGTGGCTGGTGAGCGCGGCAGAGGGCAGAGAACAGAGAACATGGTAGCTGCAGAGAAGGCACAGTGAGGTCACTGGAGAGGCGTGAGCCCAGGCATGAAGGCATCTGGTCTACCCCTCGGAAGGATGCTACTGAGGGAGGAGATCATAGGAAAGGGCAGTTTAGAATCTAGTCTCTCTTTTTGAAGCCAAATAAGTCCTCAAGAAGGGTAGGTCACAAATTACTAGCAATACACCTGATGCCTATCCAAAACTTGCTTTTGTCTCATTCTTGAGAATTGCTCCCATAAAGCATAAAGTACCTCTGTCAGGATGTGAGCCTGCTTGTCCCAAAAGGGTTTGTGGGAGTCATTTTCTGGCTCATAAATAGACTCTGAGAGTCTCCCAGCACCTGCATGTTGCACAATCCAGCAAGTCAATGGTGACTCTGTCCCAGGGTAGGCGGGAAGCTTGGAGCCTGGGAACTATCTTATTTCTGGGCAAACCCCCAACTTAGAGATGATGGATAGCTTGCTGTACCCCATCTGCTCCACCAAAGAGAATAGCCACACCCTGCCTGAAGACAGAACAGAGTGTTTGAACACAGTTTGGAATAGCAACACTAACAAGGTCAAGTGAAAATTGAGGCGGCTAATCGGAACGTTAATCAGATAACTCAAATCAGCCCTCCCCCAAGATTCAACATAAAATATCTTGAACTGCTATTTTCCCCTAAAATTATAATGACTCATCGTTGGCTCACCACAATATATGATGAGTCCCACATAATTATAATAAATAAATCTCACATACATTTCACACAAATACTATCAATCTAAGTCCTTAAAAAACATATTTTATTATAGAATGGGTAAATGCTTCTCCCCTTATTGTGCTCACCTAAAAATGTGTATTATCTTAATGCATCCATGCTTTAAATTTGGGGGTCATTTTATTGCTCAGGCCATCATCTTTTTTGGTTTGTTTTTAATTCTAAGTCTAACCAACTTCTGCACCTCAGCTCAACCCAATTTTGCTTTCATGATCCTCCTGGTTGCTAAGTAATATGGTCAGTATGGTTTCACTCTAAGCGTGAAGCCCAACAAAGAAGTGGTCATTCGCCTCTGGCACAGCTCAGCAAGCAACCTCTCAATCCTGAAGCTTGAAATTTTGGTCGCCAGTCCTTATTTGCTGGTAAACATGTAAGAATTTAATCAGGTGACTACAGTTGGGGAGTTCTTACTTGGACGATTCATTTGGCACCATGATTCCCAGATTCCAGAAGACAGCGACTTCCAAACATCATCGAGCGTCCATCAGAGGACGACACGTTGCCTGTCGTGAGTGCATATTTTTATCCTTGAAAACTGAACCTCACCGAGGAAAATAAAATTCAATTTAAACAAATAAAGCTCACGCACGCTTTCCTCTCCAGGGTTTATCTTCTTTATTTCCCCCCCGCCCCAGTGCTGTTCAGCTAATGCTCTGCCAAGGAAGGATTCGCTGTCACCGAGCCATTCTGCAGAGACAAGCCAAAAACACTTGGGAATAAAGTGTTTATTCCTCCCAACAACAGAGATGGCAGTTTTCAGAGTCTCGTTACGTGCAGCCCCCAGCGAAGCCCCACTGCCTATTTCAGCCACTCGCGCGGACTCTGTCACCCTTTGGCCAATTCCGTGGATATTGTTTTGGAGTGATCTTTAGGGGTGGGGTTGGGGGTGGGAGAACATAGCGAATGTCAAGTCTCGGGATATATTTAGGAGGCCTTCAAGTCAGTACCAATCCGGGTTGTGTGAAATCACCAGAGCACTTACATCCCCGCGTCTGCCTTTTAAGGTCAGAAGTCTCATAAAACCGCTCAGGACCTCTTGTTCTGCTCACATTCCCTTTCATTTCCCCATCCCAATGGCCATGGCTCGAACTTCTGGGGAGAGGCAGCTTTTGATATTCACCTGGAAGACGTTTTCTTGACAAAAGATTGGAAGTGTTTGAGTTTTTCTTTTCTTCTCTCTCTCTCTTAATCAGAAACGTAATATTTGCGATCTTTAATACGTAGGGTACACGTTCTTTTTCCCCATCTTCTCTTTCTTTTAAAGCGATTGGCACCTGCCTGGGTTTGTATACTTGTGGTGAGCGCATGAGTGAAGATAATTGGTCCGATCAGCTCAGCACATCAATCAACGTCATCAGTGGGTCAAACATTCTAATTTCATGATCACTTCTGAAAGTCTCAATGCTGAAACCCTAGAGCTTCAGCTAGGCCCCTGGGAGTTTCGAGGAAGGGAGGAATGAGAGAAGGCAGGGGTCAGGGTTGGCCATTTTTCTCCCTTTTGTTCATGTTTTTATGTGTGTGGAGAAACTGTAGACAGTGATTCCTAAAAGTGAAAAAGATATGTATTGGAAACAACGTGATGTAGTAGAAAGAATACCCACTTCAAAATCAACAGGAGCAAAGTTCCAATTTTGTCTTTCTCAATGACTGTGTGACCTTGGGCAGGCCACTTACCCTCTGAGTCTTATTGTCTTCAACTGTAAAAGGAGGATTGAAAAATACCTACCCTACTTGTTTACCAGGAAAACTAAAAATCTGGTAATGATATGCTCAGGATGCGGTAAATCTCCATAAATGTTAGTCTCTGCCCACCCTCCAAATGAAACTAAACCTTGGCTATTGATACATACAGACCACCTTAACCAGATGCCACAGAAACCAGACTGTAAAAGAAAAAGCTGTGCCACCTGAGGAACAATAGATAAGCTCCTGCAAATAAGTGATGCTCTCTTCGATGGGTGCCCCTTCCCTTTTTATCGTTACTTAGTTGCTAGGCAACTTTAATATCATCATCCCTAAAAGCACACTGCCACTTTCAACCCCCAACTTTCAGGGTTTTTTTTAAAAGGAACCTTCTATTAGGAGAAAATTCACCTTTGTGGCAATGCCATTTGAGGGAAGAAAAGTATATGTTTTAAAAGGCACCCCAGCCAACACGAATACATCTCCCATTTAGCTCTCGGAGATGAGAATATCATAATATTTAAATCAGTTTTGAGAACTTTCCTTGAAAAGGAAAAGGGGGGAAATTCACTAGTTGAATACCCAGGGAAGCCACGGAGAGTTCAGTTACCATAGCAATTTCGTGCTGGCAAATGGTGTTGGGGAGCAGATTGGTTGGTGTCGGTTAATTTTTTTTACATTTGTAATTGAGGCGTGTTGGCTCGTTCTCCGAGCCAGCCTAGATTTTTCTGTTTACCTGCCATTCTGTAGGGTGCAGGTGACACAGCCAGGTTTCGGCCATTTCTTTGATTTGTGACCATTAGCAAGGGTCAGGAGGACAGCAAGGACCCCACCCCCACCCCCAGAGAACCCCTGCACTTGGTTTCCGGCAAAGCTTTGGGGAAGATTGTGTAGGAATTGCCGGGAGACTGCCTTGCAAGATTCTCTGTGAGAATCCGGGAACAGTTCGGAGATCCATTTTGTTTTTATAAATTCTAGTTTCCTAGAACCTTTTGAATGACTCATTATTATTCTTTGCAAAATGCAAAAGCATAATGAGGTGGAATTCTTTTCTGTCTCATTCTATCACCCTGTGGGAAACACGATCCTTGAAAACAAATTCTTTGTTGCCTGAACTGCTAAGTGATTGTCTCCCCCACAGCACATGGGTGCTGGGTGGGAACACGGATACTGAGGCTGTTTCTTGAGCTGCCTTCACACTCCTCTGGGATTAGGCCACAGGAAAATGTCAGTCCCTCTGGCCATTAAATGGAGACAGTTCCATATTCTCAAGCAAGGAGTAAGGAGATGAATACTTTATAGATCCCATCCTTTAATCTCAGTGAGCCGTTGACTAAGAAAGGCAAGTCTTAGAGATGGGCTTCAGTGGATGTGAACTAATAAATACTCATTTCCATAAAATTTAAATGAACCCAGTAAAATCTACCTCTTGCTGTGCAAAAACCCTACTATCTCATTACTCAAAATAGCAGCAGTGTAATTATTGGAAACCACACCCTCCTCAAGAAGGTGGCTGGGGGTGAACGCAGAGCTCATTTCTAAGCACACGGCCACCGTGCTAGTGACAATAAGTAGCTGGACACCTTCAAGTGCTTTCTGCTCCCAGCGATGTCCCCATCCAACCACAGGTACCTTATGAAATAATCATTTTCAAATGCAGGCCTGCAGTTTTATTTTGTTGGGTTTTTGTTTTGGTTTTTTTTTTTTTTTTTGGTCTTGAAAATGCTTTCTTGAAATGTGTGACTTGCGTGCAGAAGATGTGTTTGAAAAGACCACAGCTTGAAAACTGGTTTTTGAAACGTTTCAACAACCAATCAAGAAAAAGAAAATCACTCCTGGGGTTGACTTCTAGCAGAACCAGACGCTTGCCGTACAGTTCTCCTTTAAAACATTTTCCATCACGGGAACTAAGGAAAACAAAGCTATTGTATCTGGAAACTGTTGGCGTCTGAAGCTGCAGCGGAGGAAAAGCAACAGTTTTTTGGACGTGTGGGGTAACTTCTTTTTTGGTCACACTCGGATGACAGGGACTTCACAGTTCTGGGAGGAGCACCGGAGGTGTTCAAGTCTGTACGCGTCATGTTGTAGGAACGGAGGGACGCACACGGGAAAGGAAAGGACGAGGGGACAGCAGACTGAGAAACGGGCTCAGAGAAATGAGAACCGGGACAAGGCACGGTTACGTTAAGTCTAGTTATAAATTTATCAGAAGCTGTGCGTGCCTTTTTTAAAAAAGTCCCAAATTTACATTCCAGAAACGTCCAGCTCACTGTCCCTACCTTGGAGCTAGTGTGAAGGTTCATGCACAAAAACTGCAACGGAAAATTTAAAATTATTCCAGCCCTTTCCAACCCCCGAATGAACCCCCCAAAAAGCTGTACTTTTTTTCCCCACCCGTAAGGTTCACGACGTCAGCATAAAGGAGGCATGATTCCATTAAAAGGCATTACTGGGCCTGCATTTTGATTAGCCAGAAGACAGAGCGAAGCTGTCCTAGTTCTTTCCGCATGCAGAGACAACAGCCCAAACACTTAAATGCTTGAAAACTGCATGTGCAGTTTAAGGAAATTCAAAACTTTAGACGCCCACAGAGAGGGACTGATTTACCACCCCAGCTGAGTTCTGCATTCTCTTTGCATTTTTAAATGAACTTTAAGCCACGATGGGGTCTGTCTTGTTGAGACTTAATGGCTTCATTAGAGAAGCCCTTTCTCCCGTAGACAAATATTTCCTTTAAAACACTTTTTTGTTTTTAATTTTAAAAAGGCTTCGTTTGATTTTAGACAGCACTGGAAGCTGTTCTGTGTTCCTCTTCAACAGGGAAACTGGAAAATGGTTTCAACAAATACTGAGACGAACTCTTTCGCTCTGAAGATTAAGTCGTATCTCGGGCAGCTATTACATAAGGTGCGCAATGGATTGAAATTTCTGCAGTCATCTGGGCTGTGTTCAAACTCCCGTACCATCTTGAAATCCAGAGCCCTCTTACAATTTCTCTGTTTCCCACAAACTTGACCGTTCTTAGTCACTTCTGGCTATGATAAGGGGGCAGTCCGAGGTCGGGGTTGAGAATACAGCCACTAGAATCAAATAGCCTACGAGTACCTATTGTGTGACCTTGGACAAGAAAAGTAACTCCTTGCTACTCAGTTTCCCCAGCTGTGAAATAGGGGGAAATAATAAGTCCTACTTTCTAGAACTGTTGTGGAGATTAAATAAGTTCAACTTTTAACCACTTTGCACAGGGCTTGCCATGTAGTAAGTGCTCCGTAAATGCTTGTTATCTTTTTTTTGCTTCTGCAGAATTCCCTGTTCCCACCGTTCCCTCTGTAGTGATTCGTTTATCACTTTCCCAGAGTTGATCCAAGGTGGGCACAGCCTTTTTTTGTTCATTATTAACTACCCCCAACCCCTACATATTACAGGCCAAATGAGGCCACTTGTAAGGTTTTATACAAGATGGAAATGATTAGAGCAAATTGTTCAATGGTTTCAGAGTCCCCTATAATTATACTGTATATTTTGTATATAGTATAATAAATGCACATAGTTATAATATCATACTACTGGTAGTATATGTAATATCATCACTGAAAAGTTCCTCTAGCCTCTCATGTTGCTTATTTCTCTTCCTCACCATCTCCTTGGCCCACGAAAAAGCAAAAAACAGAAAACTTCCCTCTTAATTATTTGGACCTCTACAACTCTGCCCCAAACCTAAACGCAGCCCTCAATGGCGTTACACAGCAAAGGTCCGTGAATTAAGTTTTTGAAATGCTGAAACCACCTACAGCATCTTGGTTTTTTCTGCTCCCCATCAACCCCTGTAAAAAAAAAGGGAGTGGATGGAGCTGGGCCAATTATGCTACCCTCACAGGGGCTGCAGTCTGCTCCAGTTGTACATAACCATTGTTTTTCCTGGGACAGTGGTCATGTCGCTTTGCTGGGCAAAGGAGGGCTGGCCCCGGGGCTCTCTGAGCTGTCACAGGCAGCAGGCAATGACTGGACATGTGAGCGACGCCCCTTCCCAAACGTCAGGCCATCGCGACTTCTCGGTCTCCCTGCTCCCAGAACGCCTGTCTGGGTTTGAGTTGGCCGCAAGGGGATGCCTGGAAGAGGTCCCCTCGAGCAGGCTTCAGGCTCAGGATCGGGCTCATCGCTAGGCATCACACATGTACAATGTAAAGCTGGGTCTGGCTGCAGAGGACACAGGACCCAGCCCCTCATGGGTCTTAAACAGCAGGCGCTACTTTCTGTGCCGAATACCAGCAGCTGCTGCAGGGGTTCTGATGCTCACCATTTTCTGTCTCTGGTTCTTGTGGCCTTCCCCCCATGCCCGTCTGCACAGTCCTAGGGCCGCTTTTGCTCTGTGGGCATCACAGTTGCCGGCAAGACAAGGAGTCCAGGTAGGAGCACAGCTGAGCTCACCTGGCTCCGCTCTCCAGAAAAGCAGACCGGTTCTCAGCCGGCCCCTCGCCCTGGGGATGATTCCATTAGCATCTTCTTTGCCAGAATGTGTCCTGGGCCACACGTAGGTGACAGTGAGGCTGAGGAAATGACTGTGTTGCTCTTCCAGCCCCTACCGTAGAGGAAGCAAAAGCCAAGTATCCTCGGGAATGGTGCGGGGGGCAGGGGGGAGGGAGGGGGTGGTGATGACTCTGAAATTAGCCATGCATCAGGGTGAGCCACACCAGAGAAAGGAAGAGCTAAGATTCATAGAGTTGAAGTGCCCCATGTTTTCCTGTTGAGTCTCTCTTCCTGCTTATCAGCTACACGATGCCAAGAGCCTGCATGAAGGCTCGGGGAGAAAAAAATCAGTTAAATATTTAGATGACTGGCCAACGTGGTGAACTTGCCTTTGGCAGCAAAGATTTATGAAGCAGCCCAGAAAACAAGATGTCATTAAACGCTCTGAAAGCATGCCCTCGTAATTAAGGGAGGAGAAGGTCTCTAATTTCGGTAATGAAATCTGTGCATCCAGTGAGCATTTATTTTATGAGTATTTATGGTGTGCCTACTATGTGCCAGGCACTGCATGAGCCAACCCCATGTGACTCTTTATGCCACACCTACCGGTAATAATAGCTATCGTGTATTGGATCTCAGTGCTACAGGCTAAGCATTTTACATAACAATGGTTTGCCCTCACAACAAGAAGTAGGATTTATTGCCTTCAACTCATACACGGAGAAAGCCAACTATCTCAGTTCGTCTGGGACTACAGTGCTTGCCAGGACACAGAAGGTATTTTCGTTGCTTTTAGAAAGAGGGGAAGGGAGAGAGAGGGAGAGAAACATCGATTGGCTGCATTTCTCGTATGTGCTCCACCTGGGGATCAAACCCATGATGCTTCGGTCCGTGGGACAAGGCTCCAACCAACTGAGCCACACTAGCCAGGGCCCAGGACCCAGAACTTCTAGTGCTAAACCAGAGAAGCCCCGGGCATACCTACTAAGACATAAGGAAAGCGAGGCTGAGTTTGGTTAAAGACCTAGATGCAACCCAGTGCTGCCCATTGCCAGGCCCCTTTCTCTCCCAGGCTGCAGCCTGATCTCTAAATCTCTTCTTGAGCCCAGAACTCTCACAGCCTGCCCTTCCCTGCCTCCTCCCTCCTTCCTCATGCTTCTCCTTTCTGACCCAAACACGAAAGAGCTGACCCTCTCCCTTTTCGAGCAATAGAGCTCTGGAGATGAAACCGCACACGCAGTAGGTGAACTTGGGTGGTCTTAAAGGGGCCAACACCAGTGAGCTCGGCAGCTCTGCTTTGACCCTTCACACGAAGGGCTGCGTGCTCCCTTCAACCCCTTCTCCCAGCCATTAGGACTTAATTGCCTACAGACCGGTTCTCAGCCCTGGCTGCACATTAGTGCCACCTGGGGACCTCTTCCCACACGCCGAAGCCAGCGCCGTTTAAAGCAGAAACATGACAAGCGGGCCTAGAGGTAGGAACTTTTCCTTTTTTAAAAAATGAAGCACGTCTTATCCACAGCCGAGTGCATAAATATTAAGGGTTAGGGTCAATGGATTTTAGATACATTCACACCCCTGTAACCACCCCCAAGATCAAAATATAAATTACTTCCCACTCCCCCCAGGAGATACCTCCCTTAAGGGTATAGATCTAGTTTCTAAACACCCACAGGTGATTCTACTGTGCTATCAGATTTGGGTGCTACTGGTTCAGGTCTCAGGCCCTCCAAGGCCACAGATGAGCCAAGTTTCCAAAGAGAGCAGCGGCTACGTACGTACGTACTCTCTGTCTCAGTGGGAAAGGGCCGTGATCCTGAAGAGCGCCTCCCGCTGTGTTTCTTGCACGTAGGCTTCTCTCCTGATGAGGGAGCACTTCAGAGGCAGGGGCCCGCAGCATCTTGCCAAGAGCCTAACAAAGTGCCTGGGGTGTCATAAATATTGATCAGCTTGTGGGGTGAGTAAATAGACCTGTGTATGGAGGAGGAGTCATGTTTGGTGTCCATTTAGAAGGTTGCTTGAGGTTCTCGGGGAAGACAGAACACAGCGTTCAGCTCTTCTTTTTAGTTGCTGCCTTCTTCCTTTGACCTCAAAAGGGCGAGGTCTCGAAAATGTTGATTTAGGGTCTCGTTCTTTCGCAGAGCTCACACTCGGTCTGTGTGCATGGGTGACGCCCATAACCTGGAGCCCTGAAAGCTGATGTCAGCTGCTAAGTGGGGAAATGCAGGGTGTCTCGGAGGTGCTGTGTGTGCGCGCACAGCAGGGACTAAGTGGTGGCCCCGGGGAAATTGATGTTGTACTTGCGGAAGGCCGGCGACACTTAGGAATGATCCATGTTGAGTGCCCGTCTGGCTGCCCTGGGTCACCAGGGGAGGCCTTTAAAAAAAATGTATAGAACGTACGAGTTTGAAAAATATGTATTTTGCCTGGAGGGTAGTTAGAAAGGCTTTATTGTGTCAGCAACCACAGATCATTTATATATTTTTCTCCCCACATATTTTATTCATAATGTCTATTTTATTCTCCTTTATTTTGTCAAGCTGATGTTCGACATTACCCCTTTCCTCTTAGAAAACCACCCATTAGTGGCGTGCGGCCATGGGACTGGCTAACTCAAGAGTGCTGTGGGCACGCTGAGAAATAAGGATGGTGTTTAAGCAGCCGGGAGGGCGTTGGGGTTTGGGCTTGAGATTTGTTATTGCATCGTTCCCAAAGCCTTGCATTGGACAGGGGTGGCAGGAGAGGGTGTGCTATTAACTAGGACAGAGAACTCAGGGAGCCAAAGAGCAAAGGCCGTTACAGTCCTTTGTATGAAGGGCGGACCGAGGCTTGCCTACCCATGAGCAAGACAGAGCAAAACGTTCACACCTCCCTCTGCAAACCGTCTAAGAGAGCCAAATACGAATGACTTGCTTTTTGTGAATTCTCTGGGCAGCTCAGGAGGTCTTGGGAAAAGACTGCTCTGACTTCAGGCCTCAAAACCTAATATTTATTCAAAGAATGATCATCCTGTTGTTGGTGGGGGTATTTTGAGAAATGTTTCTACTGTGCATTGGGCTTCAGATGTGAGAATATGAAGGTATTAGCTCCTCTCCTGCCTTCCCACTGTGCTCCCATCCCAGGACGAGGCCTGCAAAGCTCTTTACCAAAAACAAATAGAAGAAAGCCTGTGTCAAAGAGGAAGGAGAAGGGAAGGGATAGGAAAGAAAGTGAAGGAAAGCGCAAGGAGAAAGAAAAAGAAAGGGAAGGAGGAAGGAATAATGAAGGGGTGGGGAAGAGAGGAAACCATCAAATATTAGACAAATTGTTAAGGAGGAGGCTTTTGATTCATGAGAAGGTGGTTTAGGGAAATAAAAGAAAGCATTTTATTGTCCGGGGCAACTAGCCTGGCGTATATTTCTCCTATCTTTCACATGCGTCTCTCGCATCAGCGTGCCACCAACAGGGGGGACGTTACCCTAGAATGAGTACCCGCTCCTCAGCCGTGTCTCTCTGGCCCTCGCGAGGCTCGGCCAGCCCTGTTTTTATGCTGGTCGGAGCATGCCCAACCTTCCTGTCAATCAGAGTCACCTGACAATGAAAAGAACATGGACCCTCTTTCTTTTCATCTGTAGGAGAGTTTTGATCCATGTAAGGGAAGCCATGGACCTCCCTTTAATGTGTTCCGTGCGGTGCTAGTCCCAGAGCTCAGGGGACAGAAGTGGGGAGAGTTCATGATCAAATGCATTTGGAAAATGCTGTTGACTGCATCTCATTATTGGACATTCCCAGTGGGCGTGAGCAAATTAATAGCTCGGGGAGGTCCTGAAGTAAAGAAATCTGTTAAGAAATGTCGTTTAACTCAGAATCCCGCAACTGTATTTGACCACAGGATTTTTTTTTCCTCCATCTAGAATCCTTTAAAACAAGTGTTCTCAAGAACACTCCCTGCAACACACCAAGGGCTCAGGGGCATTAGACCTGAGTAAAGACTAAATCACCCTTGCAATTCAACCAGCCCGGCTTTTCCTTTCATAGACGGGGAAAGGGAGTGACCCAAGTCACATCATCTGTGGACAGTCACAGACGCAGAAATAGAACTATGTGACCGATGCATTTGCCTCTGGGGGCCTCAGTTTCCCTGTCACAATTAGACTAGACCAGAGGTTCTCAACTGGGAGGCCTTAGAACAGTCACACTATGTCACCAAATTCTGATTAATGTGCGTATTCGTTGATTTAAACCCACACGTTTGTGTGATTTCACAGTTTCTGTGCAGCAGGAGTTCAGGCACAGGTGAGCTGGCGACAAGGTTGCAATGCAGGTATGGGCCGAGAGGGCAGGCTCAGCAGAGGCTCCAACTGGGAAAGAGTCACTTCAAGCTTCCCTGTGTTGTTGGCAGAATGCATTTCCCTGCAGCTCTACGCTTTAGTTTCTTACTGGCTGTTGACTGGCGGCCCCCCTCCACTCCCAGGGACCAGCCACACAGTCCCTTGTCATGGGGGGGTTCCCTCACCTGACCACTTAGTTCATCAGAGAGAGGTGGGAAGTCTCTTGCAAGATGGGAAGTCACAACCCTATGTATCATTGCTGTCATCACTATCATATGAAAGTGACATCCTATCACCCTTGCCATAGTTTACTGCTTCAAAGCAAGTCACAGGTCTGCCCACACTTTAGGGAAGGCTGTCCCACTAGGGTGGAGCGCAGGAGGTGGGGAACATGGGGACCCTCTTAAGAGTCTGTCTGCCACAAGGTGCAAAATGTGTTTTTGCTGTCGACGAGCCCACCGTTACAAGACACATGGTCAAGTGGACCGTTGTACTGAGATGATCATCTGGAAGCCGTAAGGCGAGCTACGCCCTGCAACGAGCTAAAAGTGAGAGTTATAGCGCAGAGCAGCACTGCGTCTCACAAGGCGTAAACTTCTAAAAGCAGCTCATAACAGGAAAATTGCCCGTAGTCAAAATTACCATTAAAAATCCCTTAAGCCATCCATAAAGTACAGTAGACTTGTTTGGTGTGTTACTATATTGTGCATTACCCTGAACTGTAATTCTTATGCAGGCTGACGTTTAAAAATCATGCAGCCAGATTGAAGGAAAGTCTATACTCAGAATCTGGGCATTCAAACCATCTGCCTTAATACGATTTCCTAACAGTACAGAGAATATGGATGAAGGCTATTAAAGCATTCCTTCTGGCCTCTAGAAATTATTCCACGCTGTTTTAAAAGTAAGACTCAGAAACTTTATAACGCGCTAATGGATTCGCTTTGTTGTTGATGGTTAAAAGAGATAATATATGTGAAACGAGTCACCCCGGGAATGGCACCGAGGAGGCATTCAGCGAATGTTTGCAAACTCTCACTGTGCGCTTTGATCGGATACTCAGATAAATATACACAGTCTTTCGAAGGGCTGTCGACAACTTGGCCACATGTGTCCTGCCTGTCCAGGTTGGCATGTCCTCTGTAGGTCCCCAGGGACTCCCGCCGTCGTGGGCACTGGGCTCATCTTTGTGGAGTGAAAGTTTACAGTCAAGGTTCCATCGGCCTGAATCTCCTATAAACATCTTCCGAGAATGACGCAACTCCACTCACAGTGTGGTCAAGACACATGGTACGTCGGGGAGGGGAGCACAACGACTACGTCCCACAAGTACAGGACAGAGTGAGGTCAGGGCTAGACGTGCCTATGCGGACAAGGAGACCACTGAAAGTCACCCTAGCATGTAGCACAATGACCAGCAACACTTTTTTTTTTTTTCAATTGATTGATTTTAGAGAGAGAAACATCAATCTGTTGTCCCACCCACTGATGCATCCATTGGTTGCTTCCCATATGTGCCCTGACCAGGGGTCAAACCTGCAACCTTGGTGTATCGGAATGACCCTCTAACCAACTGAGCTACCCAGCCAGGGATCAGGAACGTGTTTTACAAACTCAGGGAGATGTAAGTTTGCACTAACAGGGCCTACCTGGTACTAATCGCTAACTTGCTCTGATTGGGTTAAGTCCACCATCGACAGAGCTGGCTTGTGATGCTGTCTCATACCCAAAGACTACGGTGAATGTTCCCTAATTCTTCCTGCCCTAAAAACAATTAGACTCCTATGTCTGGTGTCAAAAATTCAAAAGCCACAGGGGGCCAGCCCAAAGGTAAAAAGCAGGCAGAAAGGAAGAGAGTGAGGTGGCAAGCCGTCCCCGGGTCTCTAAAGGAATTCAGATCCGGGACCTTCTCCAGGCACCGTGTGGATGAAACATAACAGGCCTGCAGCTGGATTCCACCAATGAGCACGTCCCGCAGCCTTAAGAGCCTGCAGGTGGCAAAGTCTGTTTACACTATCCCCCGACCCCTGAGTTTTTGAAAGAGGAATATATCGTTACCCTGTATGGAAACAAGATAGTAGATTTGATGTTGGTCTGACCCCAGTGATTCATTTCAGATTTGGGATAATGTGATGTTCACTCTGCAGCTTGGAGCCACAGACTTCCAAGCCAGGTTATGAGGAGGTTAGGGTTTATTTCCATTATTTTTCCTTCAAGGACTGATGCTCAGTCACCCTCCCTACTATTATCCCATCTGGTAGTGAAATACAAGATTTGCAATATCATTTTTATCTGCACGTATTTAAAATGTAATGTCCAAATATTATGCTATTTGAAAGAAGACACCTGTCCAGAAAATTCCCAGGAAGGTTTTGGAGAGTGCACTTAGGCTGCGATTTAAACATGAGTGAAGCTCATTTTTCATTTAGTAGAAACCTTCAGACCAGCCAAGACTTGGAATCCATGCCGAACATTTTGCAAATACAGCAATGCCTCATTTGCCTGACATGGCCTCTTCCATGGAAATGCGTTTTCACATAACTGAAGCTTCTCCCTCCGCACATCAAATCATATATTTATTTTAACCATTCTGCATAGCAATATTTCTGAGAGTGTATTACACACTTCCCTACCTCCTTAAATGGAATATGAGAAACATAATTTAATCTTCGCTTTCTGACTCAGGGTCATAGTCATGAATACCGAACATTGGGCTGCTTGGGGCTCAGAGAAAGGGGTGCCTCTGGGGCCCCACATCGTAAGTGGGGCCGTCTGAACGCACTTGCAGAGACTGGTGTTTGCCATGTTGTTGGGATGGTACTTATCAGCTCTCCGTCTCATCCTTTAGCATCCTCCCTATACTGAAAGGTCCTTTGTGCCCCATGCAATAAATTTTGTCTCTTCTATGGTATAGGAAGGTAGAGTATAGGGAAATCCTGGATTATTTTTCTGTTTTTAATACATTCTTTGGTGTGGTTGACCTGAACAAGTTACTCGACCCCTCTGGACCTCTGTCCCTTCATCTAAAAGTAGGAAGATGAAACATACTATTCTCTAAAATCCACTAAATCCATCCCAAGTTGCATGACTTTATACTGGTCTTGACTCTGATATGGGATGAGCAAACGTGTTCAAATTGTGCGTAAACACAGAGATTGTAGGTCCTGAGTGAGGACTGCAGCCCCTCGCCAGAAGCAAAGTGCATGGGCTGTATGTTAATACCTTGTCTGTCTGTCAGCCCTCAATGAAAGCCTATGTAATTGAGGCTGTCAGAGAAGTGACTGCTCTGTCATTGGAACCTTATGTTGTTTCAGTATCCATTGCTGTGTCTCAAAGCAACCCAAAATTTAGCAGCTTGAAGGAACGATAGTTTATTTCTCATGATTCTGCGGTTCAGGATTTCAAGCAAGTTTGGACCAGGCGGCTGTGTAAACCAAGGGAACGCCCCCTTACTGCATTCGCCTGCAATTGGGGGACTGGGCTGGGAGTCTGGTGAAGTCCTCACTCACATGTCTGATGCCCCAGTGTCCCTCCCCCTGGTTTCTCGCCTACCCCCTCATCACCCCATAATCATGTCCTACCTTTTTTACAGCATGGTGCCTGGCTTCCCCAAGGGAAAGCAAAAGCCTTTCAAAGGGTAGGCCAAGAACTGGCGCATCACTTCTACCACATTTTATTGGTCAAAAGCAAGTCACAATTCGAGGAGATTCAAGGAAAGGGGAAGTAGGCCCCACCCCTTGGTGGGCAGAATTGCGTGCATGTGCAGAGAGGGAGTGAATGGCGGCGACCGTGTTTGGGAACTCCCCACTACATACTTGAATACATCTTCACGTTATATTGTAGAAGCCTAATGGTTTTCTTTCAATGCTAAAAGTATTCATTAGTTTTGATGTAACTAATCATTCTCTTAAGTAGCGTGGGTTTGGTAAATAGCATTTTTCCTCTGGGACAGGAATAACAAGCAAATCCACACTTTAATTGGGTACTCCTCTGAATTGGATTCCAAGTCTATACTTTTCTCTTGTAAATACACAGCAAAGTCTCCAAGTTCTGATTCAGTGTTTGATGACTCAAAGTCAAATCATGTGAAAAGAAACATTACCTCTTTCTGAACTTTCTTTATAGCTGCACTTGATTCTGGTTGCTATCAAAATTCTACGAAAGTGTTTGCCCAACAAATCAAATTACCCAAATGCAATATTCTATTTGCTTTCTTATCAAGGGAAAATGGTTCCTTTCTCCTCTCAGATTTTGTGGACTTCCTTTTGTTGGTCCTGATGTTCATTCATTCATTTATTTATGCAGATTTGCTCAGCCTGTGCGGTCTGCCAGGCTAAAACAGT
This sequence comes from Desmodus rotundus, assembly GCF_022682495.2. NCBI lineage: Eukaryota > Metazoa > Chordata > Mammalia > Chiroptera > Phyllostomidae > Desmodus > Desmodus rotundus. Next base: position 99,628,407 of record NC_071392.1, on the reverse strand, counting down.
CAATGCATAAGGCAGACATCACTCTGCTCTCCTGGAGTTGACGTTCTAGCACAGAAAATAGATAAGAAAGAAATAGCTCATCAATTATAATTGCAATGCATGCTACAAAGGAAAAGTACAAAGAGTGGATGCTCTATCACAGGGACCTAACTTAGTATGAGAAATTAGGCCTGGAGGAAGTGATGTTTAAGCTGAACTCTGGAGGGGAGCGGGTATCTGCTGGGTGAAAGAACCATCGGAGAAAGAGCGGAGGAGGACACTCCAGGCGGACAGAATAGCACGTTCAAAGACGCTTTGGAAGAGAATGGGGCATGGTATGTTCAAGGAGCTGAGAAAACTCCGAAGTGGCTGGAATGGCAAGACCCAGGGAGAAGACATGTGTGATATGGAAAAATACTAGCCACCTAAGAGCTGTGAAATCTTGAACATAAGAGTCAAACTCTTTGAGCCTTAGGGTGACTTTTTTCCCAGCCACCTTGAAGCACAAAGAGGCACATAGGGGAATCTCATCCGCCATCTTGCCAACCATTGTTGTTCTAGGTGCCAGGCAGCCTGTTGGTGCCGGAAGGAGAAATATAAATAACAAAAGCTGCACAGCAAAGGGGAATTGGTTGGGGAAAAAGACAATGCACTCCAGGACCCCCATTCCTCTCTGGCAGGGAATGGGGGCAGGAGGAGGAAGGGTCGCCCTGAAACACAGTCAGGGTCGTAGGGAAATCCCTCAGGGGCACCGCCAGGTTAGGTTAAGCAACCCTGAGGACTCAGTACGTTACTCTGCCCTCCCTTCTGTGCAAAGGCATTTCCAAACAGAGTTTTATGTTTTAAAGTGAAAAGAACAGGCACTGAAAGTAAAACAAATTCTTTCTAGGTTTTTTGATTATGTGATTTTGGCTAAGATCAACACTGAACATGACTCATTTAGTTATTTGTTTTATTATGTGTACCTTCCGGCGTCCTCACCTTGCCAGTCACCCAAGCACACGTTTGCCCTGCCTTGTGAGTCATTTCATGGTGACTGCAGTGTGGGAGATGACGGAGGAGACAGGTTAGGTCCATGGGGTGATTGGACGGGGCAGGAGAACAGGGCGGGGGGAGCCCATTACGCCTCGTCTTAAAAAGTGATATATTAGTTAGGAAACAGATTCTGGCTGCTATTTTTAACAGAGGCCTAAATAGCAGTTTACTTGTCTCTCACCTTAACCATACAAATACTGTATGAGCAATCTCAGGACAAATACGGTGGATTCACAATGTCCTAGTGCCTGGCCCCTTCAATGCTATCACTCAACACATGGCTTCCAATCTGTGGTCTCAAAGGACTGCTTAGCTCCCACTATTGTACCTGCGTCTCACCTGCAGAAAGGAGGAAAGGAGATAAAGGGAAGGCGTGCTCCTTCCTTCTAAGGATGCCATCACTTTTGCTCATATCTCATTGGCCAGATCTGATCACAATGGTTGAACCTAGTGCAAGGAAGGCTGGGTATTGTAGTCTCCAGCTGAGTGGCCATGTATCCTGCTAAAACCCGAGGAGTTCTATTACTAAAAGAAGAAGGGAAGAATGGATATTGGAGAGCAAGCAGCAGCTGCCACAACAGATGGCAGGTGGGCAAAGCCAGGATGGGCAGCCAAAGACTGGCGCTTAGGAAAATCATCTGTGAGGTTTTACAATGTCCATGTTATAGAAGAGGATCACAGAAACACAGAGAGGTTAGTGCAGATGGAGTGGCATGCGAAGGCAGTGGTGGGAGTGGCCCCACCCTGGGACAGGCAATAAAGATGTGCGTTGTCTAAGAATGACGAACTGCGTGGAAAGCTCCGCTGGTTTTTATTATCACCATGCCCTGGCGGTTCTAACATACCAGGGATCAAACACTCATCCTCCTGATGGGACACACTGTTCCCTACCGCCTCCCAGCCTCCAGGCCATGGCCAAGGCAGGAAGTGCTGGAAGAGAAGACAAGGATATCTTGAGCCTGCAAAGGGCTGGGGCAGACCATTCACTGGCTCCTCACACACACACACACACACACACACACACACACACACACACACACACTTCTCTTCTTAATCCCAGCTGGCTCCTTGGCCATGCGTAAACCCTGTCCTTGAACCCAGCATGTTCTGGCATTTAAGTCCAGTTTAGATCTTTGACGGAATCCTGGCCCTGTCATTTCCTAGGTCTGTGACTTCGAACAAGTCAGTGGGTTTACAGTCTTTTCTAGATCAGTGAATCTCAACCTTGAGTCCATGTGAATCAGAGTCCCCCGGTGGGTGGGGGAAGGCCACGTCAAAATGCAGGCTGCTGGGCCTCCCTCATCCCCTGCAGGGCTGCTGATTCTCTCCGTCTAGGGTGGTGCTGGAGAATTAGAATGTCTAACAAACTGGCAAATGATGATGCTGTTGGTCCGGCGAGCATACTTTGAAAACCATTGGCCTAAGAGGGGGACCTGTGCCTTGCCGTCCGTTTTAAGTGACTGCAAATGGTCATAAAAGAGCCCGATGCCATGGGAGGCCACGGGAGTTTTAACTGGTTTTGAAAGTGGAAAATACGTACTAATAACACATTGTATTATCTAATGATTTGCCATTTTCACTCCTCTTTCCCAAAGCCCAGGCACTGTTGGCAATAATAATAGCTAACAGTTCTCATCAGCCACCCTGGGTGTTAATCTCAACGAGACAAAGGACCACGGCAAATATACCACTAGCTCAGTATACTCCCTGTCCCCCAGGGATTGCTCGATAAATATTGGTTGAGCCCATGAATTTATTGAGTTCTTGCTATGTACCAGGCATTATGCTGTATGTTCTACAGGCATTATTTCCACTAATAACCAGGAAGGAGAGCCTCTCATGAATCCCCCCCTGCAGGTAGGGAAGTCGAGGCTCACAGAAAGTAAGCATCTTGCCAAGGGTCATTTATCGAGAGATGGCCAAGCCAGGACTGGACCCCAATTCTGTTTGACCTCAAGCCCGGTGTCTTGCAGAGGTCAGCAAACTACAGCCCGCAGGCTAAATCCTGCTTGCCACCTTTTTTTTTTTTGTAGAGCCCATGAATTAAGAATGGATTTACATTTTTAAATGGACAAAACTGAAAAAGAATCCAGTTAGAAGAATAACATTTCACGACATGAAAATCAAAATTGGAACATCCACATCCCTCAGTAAAGTTTTGTTGGGATAGTCACCTAGCCACACCCACTTGTTTACGTACTTGCTTACGTGTTATCTGTGAAACTACTTACTATCTGCCTTTACAGAAGGTTGCTGGCCCTACTCTCTTGGTTCATATTATCCTTGCCATAACGTTAGAGTGCAGGAGAAACGGCCCCAGGTGAAAGTCATCACCATTAATTGTTTCTTTACTTTTTAAAATAACACCCTGTTTTCATGCGCTGCCTCCAGTCCCACCATTGAAGAGTCAGTGTTTTAGCTTAAAGCGGTTTCAAGTAGTGACTTTCACGGGGCACGAACCCCTGAGAGTGATAACTCATCATTTGGCTAATAACAGTGACAGAAAGCAGTGTGTTTTGCAAAAGGCAATGGTCCAAGAAAGGCCACCAGTGTCCCCAAATGCTGAGGTGTCTAGTTTTCAGTCCGTCTTCCCAGAGTGAAGTGGACTCACGCAGCCCGGGTTGTGGCACCCACAGTTTCCAGCCAGGCCGAAATTCCCTGTTCTTGGGCAAGATCAGTTGCAGACTTAGCCTGTTTGCTGGATCTCAGAGAATCAAAGCTAAGGATTAGAATGATCAAGTTCACGGAGAAAATTGTTGACTGTGTTTTATCCTTTTAAATATGTGTAAGTCGTAGAAATCTCTGCAGTCAGAAATATTGACGGCTTCGATCTCTGCCAACCACAGAAGCAGCCCATGTGGGCTGCAGGGAAGGGCTGTGAAATACTTAAAATGAGATGTTTTCTGATGGAAGATGCAGCTCCTTGCCTCCTCCCCTTCCTCCTCCTCCTCTTCCTCCTCCTCCTCCCCCACCTGAAAGCAAGGCCCAGCCCACAATGCATGAATGCCAGTCAGCAAAAAGAGAAAGTCCTTCTGCAGCCTCATGTGGACACCAGCATGCAGCCTCACGCCCAGCGCCACATTCCAGGACAGCGAGAATACACACTTCTACAGCACACACAGATTTTACAAGGAGAGTGTTGGGGTGAGTCGTATGGCAAGGCCTGATGAGCAACGCTGGTTTCCTTAGAGAGAGCAGCACCATAATCTTACAAGGCGGAGAAGATGGTGCTGGTCAAGAGCCCTCCTTTTGCACACCCTGCAGTCCATGTTCCAGAGCAAACTATGTACACACCATTCCCCTGCTTGATTTACTGACCTTCTAGTCAGCGAGAACAAACACCTACTCAGGGCCAGCCCCGCTGCTGAACATTGGGAACAGCCTCGGCCCTCGAGAAGTCAATGGCAAGAGACAGACATCAGTTTCAAGGCTTCTTGGTGGCAGAGATTTGCATCTTGTTTGTCTTTTTAAGAACATGAGGCCTGGCACATAGTGTGGGCTCAGCCAGTGTTTGTTAAATCCCAGCTGACTCTAATACAGGTGTGGAAAATGAGCCAGGGTCTTAGGAAGGAACACATTCAGCCAGGCTCCCTCCAGACAAGGGGTGAACTTGATCTTGGCCTTGGAGGTTGCACGAGAGTTTAGGAGGTGGAGGGAGAGGAAAGGACACCTTAGAATGATTCTTCAGGCAAAGGGGACAGAGGCTGGGTCTTTTTTTCCCAAGACCCATCTAGAACTAGGCACTGAGTAAATCAGTAGAGCTAAGCCCTCCATAAATGCACTCAAACCTTCTAGCACTCAACCTGTTAACACCCTGCACAGATATTCAGATGCACCAAAGCTTTGTGCTGCCACCTTTGCGGCATTGCTCAGGGCCTGGACGTTGGGACAGTGCTTTTGTCCTGTGGGATGAGCTGAAGAGGATCCAATGAGCAGTGACAAATGAGTCCTGAACCCCCAGGGCAGGCTCAGGGAGCCTCCACAGCATCACACAGGATTTGCCAGGTGAAAGGGAGGGTGGAGAGGGTCGGCATCCCAGGCAGGAAGTCTACTCACCCTTTCCTGAGACTGACCAGGGCTGGGCACCATGCTTGGCACAGAGGGTAAAGCAACGGTGTTAACCACAGGGGCAGCTTGGCACAGCTGCCCAGAACATAGACTCTGGAGTTAAACATTCGTTTATTCATTCATTATTCATTCAGATAGTATTTATTGAGCACCTATTATGTTACTATGTTCTAGGCACTGAAGACAGTGGTGAAAGACCAAATAAAGTGCTGCCCCTGTAGAATTTATGGTCCAATAAAGACAATAATTATTACCTATGATTGTTGAGTGCTACATGCCAGGCATTGTTTTAAATAGTTTATATGTACATTGAATATAACAATTAAAACTCACAAGAAGCTTGTACATTACAATTATACTCCCATTTGACAGATGAGGAAACCGAGTCCTAGAGAGTTTAAACAAGAGTTAGAACCAGGATCCAGAGTGCAGGCATCTGGTGCCAGAGTCTGCTCTGACCGCCACATTGGGAGAGGGACAGACACACACGTGACCCAGGAAGGCCCCTCTGAGCAGCGACATTGGTGACATTGGATTGTGACCTAAATGAGGAGGAGCCAGCCACACCACGGTCCGGGAGAAGTGTTCCAGGGAGAAGGAGCACAGGGTTTAAGGCCGCAGGGAGGAGACCAGGTCAGTCTTCCCCAGATCATGGGCAGTGGCTGGAGCTCAGTGAGCCAGGCAGAGCAGCGTGACAACAAACCGGAGAGGTGGGCCGGCCAGGCCTCACTGGGGCTGTCACTCACTATTTAGCGTCTCTGAGTCTCAGTTTCCTCCCCTGAAACACAAGGACAAAATTTGCAAGGAGAATGGCCGCACCGTGCTCCCCCAAAGCCTGGAGCAGAGCAAGCACTCCCCAAATGTGGCCACTATTCCTGTTTGTAAGACAAGAATGTCACAATGGAGTGATGCACAGGTAATTACAAGACAGTAGGGGCAGCAGCACACCATGCTTCTCACTGCCCAGAAAGCTTCCCAGCCTGGATGTGGGTGTCTTCTTGCACGTGCTTTTCCTTCTTTTAGAGAAAGGTCAGCCACCCTTCCTGGGCCATCAGCCTAAACTTTTGTGGCTAAGAACTCCCCTTCCCTCCAGCTCATCCCGGACCCACAAGCAAGGCTCATTCCCGCCAGCACCGAGCAGCCCGTCCCTAACAGACGGAGAGTCTTCTGAGGACACCAATGTGGCAGCCGTCCTTCTGCGTCACTGTGGCTATGCATGGCTCAGCACTCTGTCATGGTACAGTGGTGACAGGATGGCGCGGGACATCGTGGGAGGAGCTTGGACACTGGGCTCATGGAATCAGAGCCCTGCTATTCTTAGCTGAGTAACCTTGAGCAGAAAGACAGCCTCGCTGGGACCGAGATTTATATCCTCTCTTGGCAAGTTTATGGGAGATTAGAAATAATATCTAATTTCATTTTATAAGTAAAAGAGTTGAATCCAGCTCTTCTGGTCTCATCCCCTAGCTGTACCTCTAGGTGTTGCTGGCTGGCCTTTCCTGCCTCCCCTGGGGCCTGTGAAAGAGGCATCAGAGGTCCCTGCCCCCTTAGCACCCAAGGCTGGGCTCTTCTGTGCCCCCAAGGTTACTGGGCACAGCCCTAGAGCAAAGGCACACTGAGCCAGGGTTTCTGGACCTGGCACTTCTTGGGCCCATTATCCAGTATAAAGCAGTTTGCTAGTAAGAAGGCTAACTCCCACTTAAATTCTAACCTAAGAAACCATGGATTTGGTTTCTTAGAATTACCCATAGAATTGAAACATCACTCTGCCCAGAATTGGTGTTTGGTATCCATGGAAACGAGTGCCTTAGGGGTTGTGAGTGTATAGACCCAACCCTCAGCATCTTTGCCCAGAGGATGGATGACTGACCTTGCCAGGTTGCCCAAGACAAAGGGGGTTAACGAGATGCCAGACTTTGATTTAAAACCAGGGAAATTGAGATCCTAGGCAAATTGAGACAAGCTGGTCGCCTTACCCCAGACCTTGATGGGGACAGAAGATGTTGGACTGGGGGAAGATTCTTTCTAGCTCTAATATGTCAGGACTGTGACTGCAGGCATGTCCTTCAGATTGTGACACTCACCTGGCCTCTGAATGTCTCTCATCACAGGGTTCCAGGTGACTCTTACCAAATGACCTTCCTTGGTTCACAAACCAACACTGATGTGCCGTCTTAGCCTGAGTCCCTAATATCCCACAACGTGAGAGCTACAGAAAGTATCCTGGAAATATTTGTTTGATGAGTAAATAAATGAATGAATGAAGAATGAAGGAATGAACGAGTGAGTGAATGGCATAAAGGTTCAAGGCTTAAATGGATAAATAAATGAAAGAATGACAATTCCAGTGTAAGGATTCCTTCCATCTTTGTCTCTCCAGAATGCTTTATCACATCTTGTTGATCAGATCCTGTAAGACCAACCCACAAGGGGTATAAACTGGCTGCAGGGGCAAAAGGCTGGGGTTGAGGCCGGGGCTCTGACTCTCTGCCCCTCCCGACCCCTCTCGACCTCCATTTATTCATCTGTACACAAGACTCCCAAGGAGACACGTCCTGTGTCCCCTGTCCAACATTCCATGACCATCTCTCTAAACTCACTCCTTCCTCGTGAAACATTTTCCTAACTCACACCTTCTTGGGGCAATGCTTTTGCCCATGCAAGTGGCTCCAGAGGTTGGAAGTTCAGGTTCTGGGGCACAGGTGTAGGAGTTGGAGGGAGCTTCTCCCCTCAGCAAGCACAAAGCTGCCCCCCTCTGCACCAGGCACTCCCTGGGGTAACAGAGGCAGGTCCAGCGCAGAAGTTCCCGTGGGAGAGGCAGACAGAGAGAGAAGCAGACTCCCCTTTTCATCCTCTAAGCCTCCAATCAGATGCCACCTCCTGGGGAAGCCTTCCTGATCTTCTTGAAAGGGGCTACTAGTAGCTCCTCCCCCATGACCTCACAGCACGGGGGGGTCACAGCTACAGTCTCGATTTCAGTGCATCACCAAATGCACTTCATTTACATCCGCCTGCACCGGGCGGGCGCAGGGAGCATGTGCGGCCAGGGCTCAGCCCTGTGTGGGGCAGCCAGCTGTGTGCTCAGCAGGCGTTGGCCAGTTGAATTGTGAATCAACAAATAGCCAAATTAATAAACAGAGCAGCGATAGTCAGTGCAGGTCCGGCCTCGGCGAAACGCATGCGCCTGGCAGGGTTTCTGAGGCCTAATTACCGGGGGAGAGCCTTGCTGAGGGGACGGAATGGTCCAGAAACTGTGTTCCATCTCGGTTAAACTGCACCGGGATCGGGGGCACTGTGGAAGTGGAGCACGTGTTTTGTGCCTGAAGCGTTTCACTTTTTCACGTCTTGTTTGGGGCGTTCATACTCACACTCACGATCACTCACTCAAGCTGAGGTCTCAGGAGGTTCATTCACTGTCGCGCAGCCCTGCCCCGCGCAGCTTCGCCTGCCAGACTTCCTCTCTGAGCCGTGGGCTTGTTATAACCTGGCTGTTCATGACCAAGAAAAAGGGATGATTTGTTTCAGTAAAGAGGAAGGTGGGGGTGCAGCACCTGGCGGGGGCCCTGGGACAGGTAGCTGTGTTTGGCCCGGACAGCCTGCCCAGGGAGCGCAGGCGGCCAAGCGTGCGGACAGCACTGCCCTCCGGTGGAGGGAATGTCCCGTCCTCTCAGGAGGCCCTGGCCCGGAGCATCCACACCTGCATCCCCGCCTGGAGTGCAGCCACCGGAAGCTCTCCCAAAGGGCTGCACATCTTCCCGCTCAGGGAAGCCTCCACATCCAGTGACAGGGGACTGCTTTGTTTGTGTGTGTTTGTTTGTTACTGTGTGAATTTTTGGACTCATGGAAATAGAAGAAAGAACAATGAGGGACCTGGCAGTCCTAGAAATGGCAGCCTTGGTGCCTTGGCTATGGGCCCGCATGTGTATCAGTGCTTAATGCAAGCAAATGCGTTGCTAACGGTGGAATCTCGGGTATCAGTGGGAGAACAACTGGGTGCAGGATGCTATCAGTTCAATGAGCCCCTGTGCGCGCTTGCCTTCTCTGTCGGTTACTAAGGAAAGAAAGACGGATGAGACAGGGACTTCCCTCCTGGACGAGCTCACAGTTCAGTGGGATAAACAGATCACCCGGCTCAGTTTGTAGGTGTCAGAATCTTGGCCGTTGGGGACTTACTTGTAATTGTGGCCACTCAGGCCCCCCGCCACCCACAGGACAAAGCCGTAGGGACTTATCGCCTTGCTGTGGCATCAGTTTGACCCGTGTCCCAATGTTGATGAGAAGGAGCCAGGCCACTGCCCTGTAAGTGCCCCGACTCAACCACCTCTCAGTCAGCCTTCGCTGTCCTGGGCTCACCGCTGTGCATGCCACAGTGCCAATGACGTGACAGCAGAGCCGTGTTTTGTTGTCACAGACGCCGTTACTAGTAAGAACTGGAATATCTTGTTGCATAAAGGGACGGACAGGAAAGATGGGACTTGAGGGAAATAGGCACTGGGAGACCCCGGGACCCGTGTCAGCAGCCTGTGCTGACAGACTGGGGACCCATGCAGGGGGAGATTGTGCCACATGCCCTGCAAGCAAGGCAGGAGCCGTCAGGCCCACGACCACTATGATCAGATTTTCGAGATGAAAACCAGCTGCTGTGGTAGATGAGTTGAACTGTCCCTGGAGGGATCGAAGGCGAGAATATTTGAAACTGAGCATGTCCCGGGAGATATTCGAAAGCAAGGTCATGGCGATCTGAAGCCACACGTAGAATCCATGCCACAGGGATACGTACAAAGGATGACGAGGATGCAGGTGAAGGTGCACGTGAGCCCTGCTCTCAAATCGCACTTGGGACACAGCCCCTGAGGGCTGGGACTGCTCCAGACCAGAGGAATCTGCTGCGTCTGCCGGGTAGAACACATCCAAGCAGAAAACACAGGTCACAGGTCGCTCCTTCAGTGCAGGGAGGGTCCGGTCACCTGGACACGGGCTGTGGGACGTCACAGTGTTCTCAGGTTCCTGAGTAATTACTGTTGCCCAGTCACTGAGGCTGCTGTCTATCAGAAACAACAAATGCATTGGCCCCAAAAGCTGGAGCTCCCACGATGCTGGTGGCGGGTCAAGGGCTGTCTTCCGGAGATGTAGTATTAGTTCTGCGGTGGCCTATTGGTTCACCCTTTGATGCAAATAAATATTGACTGAGTGCTTGCCAGGTGCCAAGCACCGTACATGGCAGTGAATAGTCAGAGAAAGGGCCTGCCTACTGCAGAATGAGCTTATAACCCAATTCAAAGAGAGAAAATAAACAAGACTATGTCTGGGTGTGATGAGAGCTTTGAAGGTATCAACACAGGCTGCGGCGTGTGTGACCTGGGACGATGGTGAAATAGTGTAAACAAAATGATCAAGGAGTGGCTGGACAGCGTGAAGCCTTTTGCAGTGGTTGGGTGTGCGGGGAGGCTCGGCCACGCAAAGAACAGTGGGCAAGACAAGAGCGAACTGAGCATTGGAGGGAGAGAAAGGCCTTAAAACTGCAGCCTGGTGAACTTGAAAACAAGTGGGAGGAGGTGAGTTCAAAGGGACAAGAAGGGCTAGATCATTCAGGGACCTGAAGGCCATCAGCAAGAGCATGCCAAGAGAATCACTGGAGGGTTTTAACGATGAGGGATGGGGTGAGAGCAGGTGAAATGGGAGGAGAAGATAGACAAGACGATGCTGCTCTCCCAGACAGTGCAAGTCTACTGTTTTAGCGTGACCAGGGGGAGAAAACACGTGACCCTCAAACACGCGTGACACAGTGAATTCCAGGGATGGCATTTGCCTTGCAGCATGCTGTGCTGCATCCTATAAGAAATCCTCATGAAACAAGTCCTCCAATTCTGTGTGTAAGAGGCTTGGAGCTGAGCTTCACAGACTTATTCCTGAGCAGCTCACCATGATGGAGACATAGTGACTTGAATTTTTTGAGACGTTGGTGAGATAGAATTAGGTCCATGGAGTGTGTCAAATGTGGTAAACACCAATGCCCCAGCTGACAAACAACTTATTATTGATAATCCATTGATAATTGCTTATTCTCTACTTGGAATCTGTGGTAAGGCATTTCAGTTTTTCATTTAGTGAGGATTTGGCATCTTTCTACTCTGATCATAAGACGATTGAACATTGTATTGTTCCCCTTTTTGCACTGGTTGCCAGGAAGCTCATATCCAAATTGAATGGTTAATCACAGAACTATTTTCATTCTTAGCCTGAAGATCTTTGCTTCCTCCTCCTTTTCTTAGTTTTATTATTTATTTCTTTTATATGTCACCTTAAATCTTTTTGTGGCTAGGGGTGGAACATCAATAAAGAAAATTACACACTTCACGGCCATAACCCCCACAATGTACTTGACACATACTTTAGAGATTTTATATCCACCAGTGGCAGGTGGTGAACAGTTAGCTGAATTAGCAATTAAATATACTATTATTGGTAATTTCTATAAAATGTTAGGCTTCGGGCCTCAGGCCAAGAATTAACACCCAGGCAAACATCATTTTTTCTTCTAGAAAATCAGGTTCTCCCATAAATCCAAGGTCTGACTGCTGCCATCAGAAAGTTTTTAAGCTTTAATATAAAACGGGAATGTTTCTCCTCACTGGCAAGCAGGTGCCAAAGAACTTCAGCTTCTGTCTCCTTTCCTGCTGAACTTTAAAAACCGGAGAGGCAACTGTCTGTCGAGACTGTTTCGTCTAGAGCCCGGCTTCAGCAGCCATCCAGAGTGACACGCTTTAATTCTTGGTCTCCACGCCAGAACTCCAGGAAACACCCTGGCTGCGCCTTGTTAACAGCAAAATTAACTTAAAATAAAAACGAAAGAATAAAAGAGCCTCTCTCCTCCTTTGCGTCCTACAAAGCGGGAAGTGCAGGCCGGTGGTCACACGCAGACCCAGGCCCATCTTGCTCGCTGACCCAGCGCTGAGAAGCATTCACGACCGACTGAACCCCCCACTTTGTACGTGGCTCTGATCAGCCACGCCAGTTTCAGTCTCGAGGCCCCGGAGGACTCACAGCTGACCATAGCCCACTGGAGTCCTTAACCAGTCAGCCCACGGAGGGGGGGGGGGGGGGTTGTTGGATCCACACACTCCTGCACCTGGACTAATTATGTGGCTAATGGCTGTGAGGAGGGAAAGGTCCCAAATTCCATACAATAGTCTAGATAGTTTCCTCTCTCTCTCCTAAAAACAAACCAACACATCATCAAAACCTGCGAGAACATTATTTTTTTTAATAATATGAGTCATACATGTCCCCTGAAAAGAAACTAAAGCACACAGGTAAATGCAGGGGATGGAGGGTGCGGGAGGGAGAAAGGTATGAATGTGTATCTGTAACATTTTTCCTAGATATTAATGTTTAGTACACAAATTCCAGACCAGGGTTGATAAACTGAGGCCCCCAGCCAAATCCCACCACTCCCTGTTTTTATTAATAAAGTTTTATTGGGCACTAGCATGCCCATTTGTTTACATATCACCGTTAGCCAATTTCAGGACTCAACGGCAGAGATGAGCAGCAGGGGCAGAGTCCGTAGGGCCCACAAAGCCAAAGATGTTTCTTCTTTGTTATCTGGGTCTTCACGGCACACGCTTGCCAGTCCCGATCACCGCTTTGTGCCTCCCCATACTTCAACTCACACCTAAACCTCACACACAGCTTTTTTCTCTTTTTGGTTTGAAAGAATTAAAAACCCACAGGAAGCTGCAAAGAGATAAGTGTTGTGCGCCCTTCCCCAGATCCACCGTGTTAACGTCTAGTGGGATTGTAGCCCAAGAGCAAAAGCAAAGCGAACTCAGGTTCCCCAGTCTGCGTGCAGTTGTTTGTGGCGAGGCACACCATTCTTAAATCGAAAAGTCCCCTAAAATATCATTGTAAGGCAAGGGTGAGAATAATGAAAAGTTCTCAACTGACAGAGCGAAGGGAAGGAAGCCCTCCGGGTCCTCTCTGATCCACCAGCCTTCAGAAACCCGGTGCTATTTCCTCGGCTGCAGGAGTCACCCCTAAACCCTACTGACCAAGACTTCATCAGAGGTTATATATTTTAGTTCCACCCAAACTTATAATCCTTTCTACTTTCTCCGTCCCGCACCCTCATCGTCTTGACACTAAAAAAAAAAAGCATGACATATGACTGGGGAATCAAAGACGACAGCAAATTGATAAGGTCCAGAGAGGCTCAGCCCCTCCGAAGCCAGCGATTAAAGAGAAAAATGACATTCGGTTTATTCGAATGTGTTTATCTGACATCTGCCTGGGATTCGTCTGCAGTAGGGAGGGCTCCTTCCCAGTCCTTGCCCATAACGTGCCTGAACTCGATATAAACCACGTTGCAAGGCAGGAAGTCCTCAAGTCTCAACAGCTAAGAAGAGAAGGTGTCAGTTTCTGGCAAACTGTGCGAGACGGGGAAAGACGTCTGCCCGGCCTGTTATGAATGGCGTTGTAGCTCATCTCCCCACGGACAGAACTGCCAAGTGTCACCGCAGGTTCGGGGTGCGTTCATATGTGTGTGGAAAGAAGCAGTCAGGGTAGGGGCAGGACCTCCCTCACCAACCCAAGTGTCACTGAGCCTCTGCTATGCACCAGAGACAGTGGGCTGTGCTGGGGTTCGAGTGGGCTGAGGACGCACAGACAAATAAGGCTTTGGCCTGACTGTGCCTACGTTCTAATAGACCTCAAACTTGTACAACAATAACAAAAATTAAAGCAACAACCACAAGCACCATAACAAACAAGCTAGCAGAGTGGGTTATGCTCCTTTTTTCTGGTCAGGAAATTAAGGTTTGGAGAGGCCAGACGGCTTGTCTAAGCTGACACAGATTCGGGCCCCACCCCACATCTGTCCACCTCCCAATCCCTGAGGGTTCCCATTGCCTCACAGCTGCCTCCCATAGGTCCACAGAACAAAGAAGAGGAAACAGAAGGTGACAGACACAGCTTTTGTGTAATAGGAGCTTCAGAAGGAGTTGCTACCTCAAGCTGGGTGCAATCAGAGAGGACTTCCTGGAAGAGATGGAGGTTCTGTGGGCATCCTTCCCAGTGGCCCACCGACATAATCCCCTGTGAGCTTTTTCGTCTTCATAAATAATGTGTACAAGGATATTTTGGGACGGTGATGCATAGCTCATTGCTTGTGGTAGGATAAAACTTCCAACAACTCACCCGGGTTTTTCCTGGTGTTACTGCAACGGCTGTTCTTCCCCTCCCAGGCATCAGCGCCGATCACCTTGGGGGAGAGATGATTACACCAACAACAAAAGGAAATGAGTTTACATTTAGCAAAGGCAGGTTTTGCAAACACGTGATTCCTGAGATGTCTCGGGGAAAAGGTAGGATTAAAGAGCAAGTCTTCCCTGCCGGCCCCAACTACATAACCAAGTGGGCTGGGGCGCAGGCGAGAGCTGGTGGTGAGCGAGGATCAGACCCTGCCTGGTGTCCCCGGGAAAGGGGGTAATAGAAGTCCTATCAGTGTGGGTGGATTCAGGAGTCATGGTCGCATGGAGCATCTAGAAGTCAGAGCTTCTCAGGTTCCCTCCTTCACCTCTGATCCTCAACCTTCCAGAGCATTTGCTGAGCTGCCCCCCAGGTAGCAAATGTGGCGACTAACATTTTTGAGGCTCCTGAGCTGTGCCAGGCTCTGGGCTAAGGGTGGGCTGACCGGCTGTCTCAGTTTGCCTAAGACTGAGGGGTTTCCTGGCACATGGGGGCTTTGGTCCTGAAGCTGGATTCATTTGGTCACCTTAGCTAAGGTCTTTCATGTATCCTCTTATTTATTTTATTTTCAAAGACACTGTACTTTTTAGAACAGTTTTAGATTTATAGACAGACACAGAGAAGCTCCTATAGAATTTTTATAAGCCCCACATCCAGGTTTCTTAACATCTTATATTAGTATGTGTATTTGTCACAACTAATAGACCAGTGTTGATACATTATTAACTAAAGTCCATGCTTTATTCCAGTTCACTTAATTTTCCCCGATGCCTTTTGCCTGCTCCGCGACCCACGCAGAACACACCACACGTAGCTGCCACGCCTCCGTGGGCTCCTCTGCTCTGGGACAGCCTCCCAGACATCCCTTTTCTCTGATGACCTTCAGGTGTTAAGGAGCCCTGGACAGTCACCCCAGAGAGTCTCCTCTCAGCCCCACCCAAATCCGAAGGGACAGGTACTATTACTCCATTTTACAGATGGGGCTGCTGACGTCCAAGGTGATAACCAGTCAAGGACTGATGAGCATTTGCGTTCTCACTGAAGGCCGGTGGTTCCTGAATAGCATCAGCCACAACAAGCCCTTCAGAGCTGCTGTGTCCCTAGGACACGCTATGAAGCCCATTCAGATTGTCCCATCCAATCCTCACGATCTCCCTGTGTTATGGAGACTAAAAGTGTGCCCTTTATATGGATAAGGAAACTGAGGCCCAAGGAGTTTAAATCCCTGGTCCAAGTCACAAATGGGAGAGAGGTGACCCCCAGCTGGGCCTCTGGAAGTCCCCCATGCTCTGTACTTCTAGGACATGCTTCCCAGGAGAGCGCACAGTTTTGAGGGACATTGTCTCCCCATGTGGAAGTATGATTCCAGGGTCTCTCACACTTGACTGCACCACAGGGGGATCTTGTTAAAAATGCAGATTCTTTTTTTTTTTAATTTTTATTTATTGATTTTAGAGAGATTGGAAGGGAGAGAAACATTGATTTGTTATTCCACTCATTCATTGCTTGGCTCTTGTATGTGCCCTGACCTGGGATCAAACCTGCAACCTTGGCGTATTGGGACGATGGTCTAACCAACTGAGCTAGCGGGCCAGGGCCAACATGCAGATTTGGATTCCATAAATCTGGGGTGAGGCCTGAGAGCCCATGCTGATAACCAGATGGCAGGGGAGCCCATCGGGAGTAGCCAGGCTGGGGATGATGTCCTACCTCACAGCTTCGTTTTCATTGGGGGAGAGAAGGGGAACTACCTTGTGCCCACACAGGAAAGCCGCCTGTGTTCCTCGGGTCACTGGCGAGCCCTCTGGAGCTCGGAATGCCAGCAGTGAGAAAGTCTCAGAGCTGAGAAATCCCAGACACTATCGTCCTGGACGACCAACTGGCAACTCCAACCTCCCCAGCAGGGTTTGTAAAAGATGTAATTAGCCCAGGTGAGGCTCATTAGAGCCAGCCTGGATTTCTGCCAGTGCTGCCGCTACCAGGAGCTTTATGCCAACCCCTTGATTTTAATATCAATGGCAGCGATGACAGGAAGCTAGAAGGCAGGCGGGCTGGGAGGAAGCTTTGTACCTGGATGGCACTCTCCCTCCTCCCCTCTCACCAGCTCCCAAGGTGAGGCGGTTGGCTTTGTCAAATCAGGGCTAGCTCGGTGATTTCCACTGTGCTCCCCTTTCTAACAGGCCTGGGCCTCAGAAGACGAGACAGTTTGGGGAGCCAGGCATTAACAGCCTGTCTGGGGCTCCCAAAGAAATCTGGACTTCACCTGTCAGTTTCCTTGGAATTCCCTTGGGCCTTCGCACATGGCAAAGTTTCACTGCAGAACCTCGGAGCTCTGGAGGGTTTCTGCCAGAGGGTCCCAGTCCCCTGCGTGTGTCCTTGTTCTCATGCAAAATTTAAAATGGGTAGCGGTAGCCAGGGCTGTCTTTTCTCCCTGTAAATAGAGATATTTTTGCTGATGCAATACTTTCAGAACAGGACTCTAGGCTGTGTCCCAAGCTTCTGGATGCTGCACAGACACCAGCTCCTGGTTCTTATCATCATCGTCCCCCTCACCCGCCATTATCACTGTCATTTACTAGGGATTTATGGCGTGCTACGTCCCAGGCTTTGCATTTTGCCTGCACTCTCTGGATGAAGGCATGCAATGAGAGAGTTTATTCTCACGTTACTGAGCAGAAAACCGGCTTCCCCACTCCACGGTCACCCTGTCCACTCGGCCACTGTAGTTCAAACTGACGCTACTTTCCGCCGGGCAAATGCCCGCAATAATTTGGATAAAAAGTGATGACTTCCTAGGTTTGGTCATTAACCAAGATCTGATTGTTGAGAAAGAAAATGAAAAGAGAGAAGAAAAGAAAGAGGGTAGAAGGAGAGAAGAAACATAAGGGGGAAAAATCGGGTAAATTCACGAAATAATTCCCTGGTGGGTGTACAAGTGAGAACAAAATGGCAGCAATGATGTGTTTACATTGAGCATTGGAGCAAATGAATCCCAACTGGCGATGTTAGAAATATATGTATTTCATGTGTATGGGTTACTTTACTACAAGAAAAATAACCCTGTTGAGAAAGACCAGAAATAAGTTTATGACCTTTGCTTTCTCTCCTGCCCCTTAAAAAGCGGAACTTACACCATCGTAAAATTCCATAACTTGGTCATTCGTTTATTTAAGATATATTTGTCAAGCACCTCGAATGTACCAGGAAATAGAAACTTTTTAAAGATTTTATTTATTTATTTTTAGAGAGGGGAAGGGAGGGAGAAGGGCAGAGAAACATCAATGTGTGGTTGCCACTTGAGCGCCCCCTACTGAGGACCTGGCCCACAACCCAGGCATGTGCCCTGACTGGGAATTGAACCAGCGACCCTTTGATTCACAGGCCAATGCTCAACCCACTGAGCCACACCAGCCAGGATAAGAAATAGAAATTTTTTTAAAAAAAACAATGAAACATAGAACTTGGGTAGACAGACAACTCAACTAGCGACTGCAGTGCACTGTGACAAGCATAACAGTTTGATGTAAGTTAGAGCCATTCGGGAGCAAGCAACAGAAACTGACTCTGGTACACTTATGAAAGTTCAGGGTCCCGTGAGAATAAAAAGGGCATTGAATGCAGGTCCAATGGCGGAGGCTGGGGGAAAACACGTGAGGAAGGAGCAGAGGGGTGATGTAGCCAAGTGGGGGTGGGTGTTTTGTGGGCATGAGGTCGGGAGCAGGGCAAACAGGTGGAAGGTGAGGGGTCCCAGGAGAGGAACAGCATGTGTGAGGTGGACAGAACATGCCACCAGGGGGTGATGGGAAATCCTCTGAAGACAGGTCTCATGGCCACGGGGTACCTGGAAATTTTTCTCAGTGGGGGAAAGGACAGGGGACTGAATGGAAAAACAGCAAACCTCAGCAGGAGAAGCCACACCGAGGCCACGTCCTGTCCCTCCCCAGTGGAGAAAGCCACAGGAAGGGCTTGCTGTAAGAAATCGCAGAAGAAAGAAATGGCACAAATTAAAACTCCTTTTTGATGAAGCTGCCTCACAGGGAACGACTTTAGGAAAAAGCCTCCTGGTTACCATGACTCAGACAGCGATCTGCAAAATAATTCACCAAATTAGAGTTTGCTGGGTGTACGTTTATAAATCTGATCCCCCTGCCGCCAGCCCCCCATTACGTTGATTATATCTTTCATCCCCAAGAATGAGGCCAAGAGCCTCCCCTCCGCGCCTCCTCCCTCCCTCTGTAATCCTCACCCCTCATTTCTCTCCTCTCTCCTTCTCAGCATCCTGCCACCCCTAAGGCGGTGGCGTGATCCCCGCCAAGCTTCCAGGGAGTTCATTAAAACCCGCCACCCTCTCCATTGCCCACCGGGCACTCCCAGCAGCCCCTGGGGCCATGGCGGCAGCAGAGAAAGCCAGTCACTCAGGAGGGGCCAGCCCACTCTAAGGACAGGGACCCCCGCACCAATGAGAGGAGCCAGCAAACAGTTAATGGTTTAATCCTTTACAGAAAAAGTCAAGGCAGACTTGTGATTCTTGATGTTAATGAAGGTGTCACACATTGTCTACAGAAAGTTGTGCCTGGCAATCTTCCCTTTTTCGGATGCCTACCCCAGTGACATTTCATCTCACATCCACCTTAATGAAATGCATAATTAACATATTCTAATTGTGCTGAGCGCTGCGATGATTTTGACAGAACTCACTTTCCATGTCTAATTTGATGCTAATTTAATCTGTTCCTCTCCCGCTGACATGACCTTTCTTGATTGAGTTTCACTGAGGAAATTTTTTGATGGATTGATTTATCAGCATTGCAGAGACAACAAAGGCTCAGCAAACAGGGAGGGAACGGCCCTCAAAGCCAGCGTGCTCTGAACTTGCTGGCTGGAATGTCCCCTTTGCAGAGACGGCCTGTCTGATGCACTGATGGAATTTGAGAAACGTGACATCTGTGTGTGGGTTTGATCTCCCCAATAAAGACAGTAAATAACTTATTGTGGTTGTGAAGCTTGGCGTGGAAAACTCCTCCAGGGCGCGGCGAGGGAAGCTTAAGCAACGCCGGGTGACAGAGAGCCAAGCGGGAGAGAGAGGCCAGTCCACTGGCCGATGGCCGCTTCCAGCCCAGATTCTCGGGAAGAGGGGTTGGTTGGTTGGCTTCCAACAGGAGACGCCATGGGGAGGCAGGAAAGGTCCTCCTTGAGTTAAAGTGGGGAAGCAGTGCGTCTGCGCCGGTCATGTGGTACGGGTTTCGTATTTTCAGCTGTCTTGTAGCCAGCTCAACCCTGATCTTGTGGAAGCGTCTGTGGAATTTCCCCCCATTCCCCGCCCCTGCCATGCACAGTGTCTACGGTCTGTTACTTTGAGCATCCCTTTGTCTAGTTCTAGACTTACATGGAAGTGTGTATTCAGGGTACACGTGGGCAGCCTTGGAGCCTAACCGATTCTCACATGGTCGAGTGTCTCGGGGGGTGGGGGGCAGTTAGTCTCGCTCATGCTCTTGGACACGGGGGTCAAAACCAGAAGAGTAGCCAGACGGGAACTTGAGAGAGCCGTCCCTCACCCTCCATTGTACAAAAGTGGCTGCCTTCCAACAGCTGTTAAGGCTCAGATGCGAAGAGGTCGGACCAGGATATCTCAGCTTCCATCGCCACATAGGGCCAGGTCATGCAGGGGCGTGTCCTGTACACTGCAGGATGTTCAGCAGCACCCTTGGCCTCTAGCCCCTAGAATCCCAGAGCACCCCCATCCCAAGTCATGACAACTAAATATGTCTCCGGATTTGGCCAAATGTCCCTAGGGAGTGAAATCACCCCCTGCTGGCAACCACGGAGACAGAGGAGCTTGTAATGCCTGTGGCTTGTAACACCACAGGTCTGCATCGCTGGCCTCCCACCCCCACTTTGCCTGCCCGGTGTCCCCTCTCTGGCTGGACCCTGCCTGATCCCCTGTCTAGGAGTAAACCCTCTCCATCCCCCTCCACCCTCTTATTCAACTTCTTTTTGTTTTTTCAGCACATATGAGTGTATCTGATTAACAACTGACTTATACACTGTTCATCTCCACTCACTGTGGCTTGGACCCAGCTGGTCTTTTCTTTTTTAGTTGTGGTAAGCACATAAAATTCCCCATTCTACCCATTGTTCAGTGTACGTGTTGGTGGCTTTTAGTACGCAGGCAATGTGCAAGCCTTGCCACTCTCTACTTCAGAATATTTTCATCAAAAGAAACCCTGCAACCATTAAGCACTGACTCTCCATTTCCCCTTCCCCCAGCCCCCAGCAACCACTAATCTGCCTACCGATTCTGGGCATTTCATGAAAACAGAATCATACCATAGGTGCATTTTTTGTCTGGCAGTTCCTGAGTTCATATACGACCCAGAAATTCTACTCCCAGATACATACTCAAAAGAATTGACACAGGTGTTCCAACAAAAACTTTAACGTGAATATTCATCACTATTCACAGTGCCAAAAGGTAGAAACCACCCTAGTGCCCAACAGCTAATGAAGGGGCAAACAAAATACGGGCTATGCATACAAAGAATGACCCCAAAAGACAACGAAGTGCTGATATGGACCCTCACATGGATCAACAGTGTCTAGCACATAGTAGGTGCTCAGTAAATACAGAGGACTAAATGAAAGGCATAGAAAACTAAATGAAGTAGAGATAGTCAAGAACTTCAAGTAGTTACAAGTGGCAAGCAGCCTGTTAGTGAAGTCAGGGTAGAATCCTAAAAACTGTGCTACTTCCTTCTTTCTTTTTAGTGTAAAAACCCTTCTTCATCTTCCCAAATAGTTATAAGAGGATGTACTTAGGGGGTCCATGGTAAAATAGAGGTTTTCCTTCAAAGAAGTTCTCTGCGAGGATGAAACATTTATCCCAACATGGTGGCTGTGCCTGCAAAGACATTTTTGCAAAAATTTTTTTAGGAGCTGCCTGATGAGCCCACAAGGATAGCAAGCTAACGAGATTATAATCATTACAATTACAATGCATCATAGATCAAAAGCAGTTTAACTCAGCAAAATGACCTGGCCTCTTTCACTATCCTTTATTCGAAGTGACTTCTGGCTTTGCTCAAAGGTGAAATCTCTCTGCAATGTCCAACTGGACACTGTGTCTAGAGGTGTTCCCATGGTGACAGGGACAGTGGAGCGTGGTCCGAGGGGTTTAAGTGCCCACTCTGCCAATAACCGGGATACTATGCCTCAGTTTCCTCATTGCTAAAATTGCATGATCATAGCCTTACCTCAAAGAGTTCTCCTGAGGATTAAATTAGTTATTAACATACCCAACAAGCACTAACAATGATGCCCGACGCATAGTAAAGGCTTTGAGGCATGAGCTGGTCTAAAAAACATGTCTGATCATTTTCAATAATTGTGTGGCTTTCCCAGGTGAAAAGGGCCACACTTACTATATTCTGAAGTAATTGTTAGAGCCCTAGCCAAGTAGCTCAGTTGGTTAAAGTGCCGTCCCAATACACCAACGTTGTAAGTTCAAGTCCTGGTCAAGGCACATACAAGATCAACCAATGAATGCATCAATAAGTGGAACAACACATTGATGTTTCTCTCTCTCTCTTTCTCAAATCTCAGTAAATAAAAAATTAAAAAAAGAAATCAGACAGTTTCAAGGCACATCTTCAATGATGTGTCCATTTCTACTGCTGTTATAACCGATTACCACCAACTTAGTGGGTTAACACAACGCAAATTCACCTTACGGTGCTGGAGGTCAGACGTCTAACTAAGTCGGTCTCACTTAGTTAACATCAGCTTGTCAGCAGGCTGGTTCCTTCTAGCTGTTTGCTGACCTTTTCAGCTTCTCGAGGCTGCTTGCATTTCTTGGCTTGTGGCCCCTTGCTCAAGTTACCCCAACCTCTTCTGTCCTCAAAATGTCCTAGCAATGGCTCTGACCCCGTGCCTCCCTCTTGTAAGGGTCCTTATGATTCCACAGAGCCCGCCTAGATAATCCAAACTGATCACCCCAATCTCGAGATCCTTAGTTTCCTCCCACCTGCAAAGTCCCTTTTTCCATAGGGGGACCTGTTCCCGGGTTCTGGGAATTAGTACATGGGCATTTTAGAGGCCACTATCCAGCCGACCACAGGTAATTCCATTTTAGGTGGGAAATAGTTCTCAAGGGAGGGTATCAATTCGCTGCCACCTCTCAGTGCATCTCTGCTGTGCATTTCAAGGAAAGAACCCAATCTGGAGGAAGCAAGTAGAATCTGAGATTGGAAGTGACTTTGAGGTCAGTACAGTTTTCTGCCATTCTCTGCCCCAGGGCCTTTGTAAGGGGGGTTTATGTTTGGCCAGCCACCTGGGCCAATCACATGTCGCATTAGAGAATATCAATCAGGCTGCAAGCTCGATTGTGACATTGCATCCCACCTGATATATTTAAGACAGCAAAGCCCGCTAGCGCGCCTGGCCTCAGCCTTCCCTCCCCAGCTTTCAGCAAGTCGTGGATTTGGTCGTGGGTCTGCACCCTGTTTCTGTGGTGTCTGGATCAGAGCCCATCGCCTTAGAGGCGAGCAATAAGTAAACACTCGCACAAATGAACCAGTGATTGACACTGAGGGTTTTTTCAGTGTTTGGCAACTCTAACTCTTTTCCACAAATGATGAAACATATCTTGTGTATTCTGCCAATATGTCACCTGGAAAATCCTGGCTCTCTCCAGGCATTATCATCATCTGTGGTCACCCTGAAACTTTGGGGTTTTCCCATAAGGAACCAGAAGAGAGATTGGGGAAGCAAGGTGGCTTAGAGCAGTGCCTGCTCATCGAATCTTCTTTCTCTTTAGAAAATAGTTCACTTCAATAAGATCGTGAGCATCTTTAATAAGCAGGCCTCCAGGGAACAAAGCTGTTATGAAATGACTGACTTAGTGGTTCCAGCCATAATTTTTGGTCTCAGAATATTGCTGGGTGTTTTTTTTCTTTGTCAGTCTCAAATGAAAATATAACATTTCAATTTCAGTCCATTAATGCAAAGAAGGGGCTATTTGCATTTGATCTGCAAATTGGACCGGAATAATTTTGTCAACTTCTGATCTGCCAATACTCAGTTTCTTTAAAAAATTAAAATAAATACTCATTAATTCACTGTTTTCCCTTATTTAGTGAAAAGATTTCTCTGTCAAGTGTGTTTTTATCCAGAATTGGTTATAGAATATTTTGCATTATTAAAAATTGGGGAGTTGGAAAGTGACATTTCCTTTGAACTCCAAACAAATGGCAAACTTCAAAAAATGTTTGACAAAACATCATAGTATTATAGCTCAAAGAGTCTATAATGCAGAAAAAAATGAATAGGGTTCTTTTTTTTTTGCAAATAGAATTCTAATACTTAACTTTAGTATGTTAGTTTTAGTGTCAAAAGAAGTATCATTCCAGGTCACATAAAAAATTAACCCAATTATCATCAATCCAGTATTTTGAAAGACTGTGTGGTAGGCAAAATTCTAAAGTTAGCCCCTTGAGATTCCCTTTTCATGTTCATTCAGTCAAACACTAATGTAGGTCCTGAGTGAAGGGATTGGCACATGTAATTAGCATCTCAACTCAGGTGACCTTAACATATAAAGATTATTGCTCGGGTGGCCCTAACCCAATCAGGTGAGCCCTTTAAGAGCAGCTGCTTTCTCTGGCTGGTAGAAAAGAAGTCAGAGATGTATCCCTACTGGCCTCAAGAAAGAAAACAGGAAAATAATTGGGGTCAGACAAACCTGAGTTCAGATTCTCCACTTGCCAGTGTTGTGAGCTTTCGCCAACTTTCCTAATACCCTGTGCTTCTATTTCCTAATCTATTCTATCAGCAACTTCGTAAACTTGTTGTGAGGCATTAAGAGAGAGAGAAAGTAACTAGACACTTAGTACAATGCCTGACACATACTATGTGCACAATGAAAGGTAACCATTATTTTACTAAACATCCCCTTTGTGAGATTATCATTCACGGACTCTTTTGCAGTCTGGGTTTTGCTTCTCCAAGTAATTCCACAGAAAGTGACACCGAAATTCAAGTACAGAACATTGTATTAGCTTTAGGGTTTGGTTTGGAGCCATCCTTCACCCTTCTATGTTCCTTTATTTTATTTTATTTATTTATTTCTAGAGAGAGGGGGAGGGAGGGAGAAAGAAAGGGAGAGAAACATGTGTGTTTGCCTCTTGCTCGCCCCCAGCCAGGAACCCAGCCCACAACCCTGGCATATGCCTTAACTGGGAATTGAACTGGCGACCCTTTGGTTCCCCGGCTGGCACTCAATCCACTAAGCCACACCAGCCAGGGCTCTATGTTCCAGTGTGGACCCCTCACCTAAGCTCAACCTTTTTTCCCTCAATTTCCGGCATCGCTGACCAACGCCATGTGCATTTCCAGAGCCCAAACCTGTGCCACCTCACCGTTCTCAGTGCAAACTAGCGAGCCTGTGTCCTATACTTACAGGGCCTCACGAGGTCACTGAAAAAAGAGTCTTGGAAATTAATTTGTGCCAAGTTGATAATGACCAATGATGAATAATTTATATTGCTTTAAAAAACGTAATATATGTTTATTACAAAAGAATAGAAAACAAGGAAAAACCAAAATAGAAAGAAACTAAAAATCATCTATAATCCCACCATCCATAGAAAACGATGGTCTGGGATTGTCAGTAAATGAGGGGCTCTAGGGTTGGTAAATCGGGTGGGAAGAGAGCCTGCCTGGAATGTTTGCCCTGAACCTCTGTTGCGCAGCAATACTCCGTGGTACCTAGAGGTCCAAATGAGTTGCTGATGGAGATTAAGACGGGGTGAAGCCCTGTCTCCCAGCTACCCAAGACCATCTCTTGGTACTACAACCATCCATGGCAATATTTTGGTTTGTACATATCTGTCACATGTGTATACATATGTGTCACAGAATTTCTTTTCTTGCAAAAACTAGAGTCATACTAGCATATTATTTTGTAAGTTGATTTTTTCCTAGCCTAATAGTGTGAACATCCCCCCATCCCACTAAATATTCTTCTATATTTATTTTTTTAAGGTCACACAAAAATATTTCATGGAAGGGATATGTACTTTGTTTCATTATTGGTCTATGGTTGAATATTTAGGCTGTTTTACAGTTTGATTCTAATTCACAGAATGAAGCATCCATGTAACTCAGTCTTCACATACTTTCACAAATAAGTGAATTTTCTGGGTCAATCGGTTACATATACTAACACTTTTCTAACTGCGCCTTGCACTTCATCTCAGATTCACCACTGGACAGTGGAAACAAGGGTATTAGAAATCTACTTAGACCGATCTAAAAGGTTAGGCTGGTGGATGGGTACCACTAGTCCTTGGCATAAACTTTTCATAGAAACCTGGGGACAGAGTGGCCAACCAACCCCGTTTTCCCAGACTGACAAGTTTCCTAAGCTATATGGGTCTTTCAGTGCTGAAACCAGGGCAGTCTCAGGCAAGTCGGGACCATGGGTCACCATGCCTGGGAAGCCCAGAGGCTGGTGGACCACAGTGCAAAGATTTCAGTGCATTAGTACACACCGAGAGGCAGCGAACCAGCCCGGGCATCTGCCCTGGACGAGGGCCATAGTCAGAACAAGGTGAAAAGTTCAACCGCATCGTCAGAGCCAAACGGCAGAAGTTGTGTATTAGGTCAGTGGCCCTGTTCAAGGATGTTGAAATGTAAGAATGTAGTCAGAAGTTTGGAGAAGGAAACATAGGCTGGACACAATGAGAGTGTCCAGGGGTCCCGTGACAATATCAGAAGACACTAGGGAATGCGGTGTTCTTCCCCTGGTAACCCCTGTTGGAGTCCGGTGTGCCCTGTAGGTGAAGAGCAATGTTGGTTTGAACATTTTCTCTTTTCATCGCCTTGTTTTTAGTAGATTGTCTTGATAATTGCAGAAATTCTGAATGAAATAGATTCATCTTGCCATTTTGGTTTATATAGTAACACGACAGAATCCCACCCCTTCTATCTTGAGAATGCGTTAGTTTGAGAGCACGCACACACAACATGGGTCAGAGTGGCCCACTGCCAGCCAAGTATGCTCCGAACATCATAGTGCCTTCTAACTTTGAGTTTTATTTTCGTTTCCATGAATCGAAGGGCCACTCAGCAGGCACAAGTCTCTGTTCTGTATGTCTTGCTTGCCCTCTAATGTCACCGAGATTCAGAGATTATAGTTCTACAAGGATTTAATTAACTCGGAGACAAAACAGGCAGAGTGACCGGAGCACATGGACACTGTGAGCACAGTTTCATGTGTAAGCAAACCCTTCCCTTCGTAAATATTTATAAAAAACTGAGCATCGTCTACACGAGTGGTTCATCCACCAACAGAATGCTGATGAACAAATTAACAAAAGAAGAAGTTACTGATACGTGCTACGACATGGATGAACCTCCAAAACGTATATTAAGTGACAGAACCCAGACTCAAAAGGCCATGTAGGTGTGATTCCATTTACGTCAAATGTTCAATAATGGCAAATCTATCCTGACAGAGCTCCGACTACTAGTCCCCTCGGGCTGGGGAGGGGCATGGGGAGGAACTGCCAAGGGGTTTCTTTGGGGACGGCAGATAAAATGCTGTAAACTTAGCTTTCGATGAAGGTCACACAAGTCTGAACGCATACGGAGAACCACAGAACTTGACGGTTTTTTCCAAGTGAGTTTCATGGTATGTAAATAGTATTTCAATGCTGTGGCTGACAAAACAAAGACGAAGAGAGGGGGACACAAAGCGGAAAGGGGAATGAGGAGAGGATGTGGGAAACACCCCCTTCCTGAGGAGGGGACGTGGAAAGTGGCAGGGGCTCACACAAAGAGGAGCGCTGGCTGGCACTGGGGGAAAGGGTCCATGCAAAGATCCCGAGGTAAAACAGAGCGTGGCTGGAGCGCGTAAGGAATTCGCAGAAGGAATTCGAGAAAGGCAAGGACGGCTGGAGAATGCTGAGCTAAGAGCAGAGGTGGTCAGCGGGCAGCAGTAAGCTAAGGCAAGGCTTGCGGGCCTGATGTGGAGGGTGCCCCTCCTACTGTGGGGCCATTGACAGAGTTTAACTAAGGGAGTGACATGTTGTGACTATAGATCAGCAACATTTTTTAAAGAATAATAACAGCCAACATTGTGTCTTGACTAGTCTAGGGATACTACACATACTAACTTATTTATTTTTTGCACTAGTCCTACGTGGTAGGTACCATCATTACAAGTAAGGAAAGTGGGACAAAGAAAGTACCTTGCTCAAGAAATCTCAAGGAGAGCTATGATTTAAGCTCAGCAAGTCCAGCATCAGAGCTTGAAATCTTAGCCACTTCCCTGTGCTTGAAAGCACAGCTGACTTCATGGACATGCCCCTATGCAGCCACCCAGGGCCCCACGCTTAGGAGAGTCCCACACTTGGTTTCATTCTCTGCTGTCTCCATCTTGAAATGTTTAGTGATTTTTGAGATCATTAAGAGGCCTCTTGTTTCCATTTTACACAGGACTCTGAAAATTACGTAGCCAGCATTGTCTGATTGGCCTTCTAGAGTTTTTAGTACAGGGGGAGTTTTTAACCCACGGGAGGTCATGGATAGGCTAGCCAGAGACGCTCAAACCCTTCGGCATGAAATTTCTTACGCATGCGCATTCGGGGAGACAGAGCTCCCAGCTTCTATCAGGCACTGAAAGGGATCCGTAAATCCAAAGGGTTATGACTCAGTGATTCACCTGTGACCACCCATCCGCATCTGGGAGTAGCAAGATGACAGAGTGAGCTCCTTTTCTGTTGTCATTCAGCTCCTTGGTGTCCTATGTTTCTCAATAGAGAGTCTTAGCATTGGTAACACTCTTTCTAGGAAACAGAAGAAATAGTAATAAGAAGAATGAATGAACAGAAAAAAAAGAAAAATTATAAGCAAAATATTCTCTTTGGTCTGGTTTTTCCTCAAGGGCACCTAAAATTGTGTCTTTGTCTCTAACAACAGAGTTTTTTTAATCCTAAAAGAACAAACAAAAGTAGTCCTTCTGAATTTACACTACTGAGTGTGATCTGACGTTTTTCACCAGTTTGCATGAATTCAATTTCTCTTTGTTTCAGAGACTAACTTGGATTATATGAGTACTTTTCAATAATCATTATTACATAGGAAAATATTATGTACCTGGAATACATTCATTATAATAAGTATGAATATATGTATTTCATAAGCAATAATGTAAACTGACATTTTAACATTAAAATTAATTTATTCAATTATGTTATTGTTATCTTAGAACTCAGGCATTTTTGTAACTAGAAGAAAAACAAATTTTAAAGGCAAGTTTTCAGTTCCACTGAAAATAACCCCCAATTAATCTCTAAGCTGCTGAAAGCAAATGAAAAAAATTTTAGCTCCTGGTTCAAAATCTTCTGAAATTTGTTTGTATTCAGAAAACAATTACATACCCATGAAAATGGAGTTATCCATTTTAAGCATAATAAGAATGAAGATAGGCCGCTGAATTTAAAGTGAAATGATTTCTTGTTCTTCCCCGCTGAGGGGCTGATTTCTCTGTTTGCCTGGTCCCACAAAGCCCCCAGATCTCCAAGCTACCAGAGAAGTGCTTGTGTCTCCCAGGGTCCCTACGTGGGGACCACCTGGCTCTGTTTATTCTTAGAATGAGCAATTGCATACAAATGGCAGATACTATGACATCAGCCAGTAGAACAGAATACAGAGACAAGGAGAAGATATTTCTATGAAAACAAAATATTAATTCTAATCTAAACTCAGGCTGGGTTTGCTGAGGTTAAAACAAACAAACAAACAAACAAAAAACACTATTTCTGAAAAGAACCAGAGATCGTGGGTTTAGTTCCATTTTCACATTTACTGCCACAAATGCGTGTCTCTCTCAAGAGCCATGACGGGCCCCACACGCCAAGACTGTTGTGAGACGGAAGCAGGGTTTTCTCACTTGCCACCTCGTATCCTTTTAACCTACAAGTCCGTTTTCTTCTGTTTCCTTTTATGCAAAAAAAAAAAAAAAAAAAACCAAAAAACTAGCTGTGGGTTGTTTCCACACAGTCATCAAACCTGGGTAAACTGGCACAAAACCATAGCAACTAAAACCAGGCAAAAAAAGTTCTATTCTTATTTTTTTTAATCTTCAACTCTATTATAGGAAAATCCACCAGTTTTTGCATACGATAAAATGGTAAATTAGACTTATTTCACGAAGCAAATTGTAGAAACCACTCATCCATTAGAAATTTTTTTAATGGTCCTTTGCCACTTGATGAAGCAAAACTAACACCTCACTCAGGTGGCAAGAAAACCCATCTTCCTTTCCTTATCAGATAGATGCTTTAAATGTTATTTTTATTTTTAAAAACCCTAAAAATGCCTTGAGTTTGTTTTTATTTTAAAAAACCAAAAACAAATATCTATTGTGGACATATTGTCTAAGAAAGAGCAACACTAACTAATCTTTCCAAGATGGTACTCTTTTCCTGGTTAAAAATACCCCCTCTCTAACATTCTTACCCCTAGTTGCTCTTTTAGTCTGTATAGATAGATGCTGTTTACTGAAGGCCAGGGGTACAAGGTGCTTTCTACGTATTGTTTCTTTGGACCCTACCAACAATTCCATGAAGGAAGAGCTACAATCCTGCTTTGCAGATGCGGTCACTCAGCACCAGAAACCTTCATTCATCAAGAGGCACCCAGGAGTGGCTGAAGTCAGCCCCTTTCTTGCTGTGTGATCTTAGCCACGTTGTTTAACTCTCTGTGCCTCAGTTTCCTGTCTGTAAAGTGAGGGAAATAAAAAAGGACCACGATCACTTAGCCATAATTCTGAAATCCAAAAACCCCTAAAAATTAAAGTGCTTTCATAAATAGGACTTCAGGGGACATGCTTATAAAAATCTAGAATCCTTTATTTATCTGAAACTCAAAATTGAACTGAGCATCCTGCACTTCCATTTGCCAAGTTTAGTGGTATTAGCTTTGCCCCAACACGAACTTGGCCAAAAGATTGAACTGTGCTCTCATGAGGTCGACAGGGTCTGGATTTGCCCCATGTGGTGAAGGTCTGGGTCAGGGGCAGCAAACACAAGGGCTCGGGCGCCAGGTGCTTGGTGTATTTGAGAGACAGAGAGAAACCCGCTCTGGATGAAATAGAAAAATGTGAGGAAAGGGGAGAAGGGCAGGAGGCAAAGTCAGCGAGGCAGGCAGGAGCCAGATCACATACTACCAGTGCCACACTACCGAAGGTGAGTGGCATGTTCAAGGTCACACATTAGGTAAGCGAAACCAGGGTTCAATCCTGGGTCGGTTCTATCAATACATTGACTGGTCTCTCAACTAACGTCATGGGAGACGTGTTACCTTCAACACACGGTTCTAAAGATGTCTTCAGACTCTGGAACGGCTGAAAAGATTGAAGACATGGCAGCCACTCAACTCCCACACTCCGGTCGATTTTATTTCAAGGTGGCATTGTCAATGTCCATGTCGAAGCCTTTGCTGGATTTCTCTGTAATGGGAGAGCATCTTAGTGAAAAGCTGAGACCTCAGAGTGAGGGGAGAAATGATATGTTTTATAAATATAGTATAAATATCCATAACATATTGTAAACCCAATATAATAATGACAAAACAACTTAGTATAAGACTGTACCTCACTTTATCCCTAATCTTGCACTCTGTGTGTTACACATACCACCTCCTTTCACGTTCTGTGATTTGATTTACACAGAGCTGGTATGGGTGGAATGTGCTTATCTGGCCAACCTACTCTGACACAAATTTTCTGACTTTGTTGCCCGAAGTCCATAAACATTTCTTGAGTTTCTACTCTGCATCGAGCACAGTATGGGCCATTAGGGTCCTAAACGTAGATAAATCACTGTCCTGAATTTATGAAGCTTGTAGTGACTACTATTGGTTTTATTCCCAGCATATCAAAACAAGTGATAGTTCATTGTCCCCAATAGTTGTGATTTGGGTCCCAATTTTAATAATAATGCCAACATGCAGTACATTCCTACAACATTCTAGGCACCATGCTAATCCTCCCAAAGCCCAAAATTTAGCATGATCCCCATTTTTCAGATGGGAAAACTGAGGTGCTGGAGATTACTTTATTCAGGACCCAGAGCTTTCGAACGATGGACCTCGGCAAGTCTAACTCTGAAGCCAGCGCTCCTAACTGGTGTGCTATAGCAAAGTGTATATTAGAAGCTTGTGTGTCTAGTCCAACACCGACAGCCGATCTCCCTCCCACTCTAACCAAGATGGTCTTCCACACGGTGAGGTTGCTTCACGCCTCTCCTTTGTCTCACCCCACAGGGTTAGTTCAGGCTTTGCTTTTGTACCAGTGGAGCATAGAGAATTCACGTGCACCGAATTCTCCATGTTGGCTCTGCAGCGGCCAGCCCCGCCAGCCCCGCCAGCCCCCAGGACTGGCTCGGTTTGGCTGTGTTCTCTGGCCCTCTGTGCGCTGCCACTGCTGAAGGGCTGGTAAGTAGAGAACACACCCCCAACACCTGTCAGTTTCTTCTGCTCCGGTGCGCACGCCCCGATGATGAGCAAACTCTATCATTTGCCCAGGATCTTCGAATTTAGATGCTGGGTCAAGAATGAATGACACCCTTGTAAGAAGCTGTTCTGTGAGAGAAATGATATTTCTTAGCATCTTCCCCGAGCCTGCAACATAATAGGCAGGTATTGTCCTGGTGACAAATGACAGTTCCTCCAGAAAACAATTACCACCCGGTGGGTCACATGCTGAGGCTTCTCCCGCATTCCTCTCTGCTCCTGGAGTGAGGATGCATCGGCCCACATAATCGGAGGTGCCCGCAAGACCAGCTCTCCTTCCTGTAACTCAACTTTTCATTGCAAATTCCCACCCATCTCAGTTAACAAGAAATCATGTCGCAGTCATTCTTGGAGTGTCCATCCACCCTTTCTTTAGATCTGAGGTTTATAAATGGGAGAGACACTACCCCTAGTGGGCTTTCTGGAAATTCTTTAGGGGAGTCAAGTAGTCACAAATACTGACAGGTGACCTTGGCATTTAATGGTTAGAAGCTGAGGATGGCCAATGTCCTGCAATGCATGAGACAGCCCTCCCCCCAGGAAGAATTGCCTGGGACCCCAACTTCTGAATGTCCACTGGGCATCCATGTAGGTGAAGCTCCAGTCTGTAATTCTGAGCCGAGCCCCTAAGTCCATTGAACACAGGCCCGCAGAGTATTCTTCACTCAGCTTTAATACGCACCGAATTTCATGAGAGTGTAAAATTTCACAAGAGTGTAACTGATGTACAAGCTGAGGAGAGACCAGGCTTCATTCTAACCACACCAAGCCTTGTTCTGCGTATCAGAGGTCCACGTGGTAAAGGCTGTATCATGAGTGGCATTCAAGTCTTCGGTGTAACTCACAAGACTGACCTCTCCTTGTGGCTGCTGGGCTCAGTGGTTCTGTGCCTAAGGACACACGTCTGGTTGCTTTAGGATGTGTTCTAGCACGTCGAGCTCGAGTATTTAAATGGTGACATACACATTTTATTAGAAATATTATCCTCCTATTTGTTCTTTAAAAAACGATGATTATAGGGAGTGTTGAGCAGATGTTGCCAATGTCCCACCCATTCCCTGCACACGCATCACCTGCTACCCTCAGCCTCTGAGCATTTCCCATGACCTTGAAGCAGCCCTTGACCAATAGCGCACAAGGAGTTGGTAGATGACTCACCCTTGGGTGAGATCACCCTGGCGCGTGTACTCCAAGTCTCCCGGAGGTGGGCAGCAGGAATGAGCCTCAGTTGCCCACGGAGGTGACCCTCTTGATCACACAGCCCGGCTTGGCCTCTCACCTGCCCTTCCCTGTCTGACTCTGCCTTTGCGGGGGGGGGGGGGGGGGGGGGGGGGGGCGGGGGGGGCGGGGGGGGGGGCGGGAGCGTCTCTCAGGTACGCTACTTAAACTCAGGTCTTTGTCTCGGGGACGGCTTCCGGGGAGCCCATCCTAAGATAAGCTGTTCCAAAGCACTGGTTTTGGTTTGAAGAGGAGGACATGTGTGGCCTTGCTTAGAGCCACTGTTCCGGGCGCCATCCAGGTTCGGAGCACTGTGCCACGCCAGGGAACACGTCATTGGGATGTTGATTACCCCTCCTCATTCAGGACTGAGGTTCCATCCCGATTTGGTTCCAATCTTGGGATACAGTCAGTTCTCCAACTGTGAAGAACGCAGTCTCTGGCCTCCAGGGGCTGCTGCGTCAGACCCTCAGAAATCCAGCCAATATAACACAGATGAGCAAAGCCGTCTGGTGCACAAAAGTCACGCAGATAGAGACAGCTTGTGTGTCCCACTTTTAAAGAAACATGAATCCACAGCACATTCATCCTTTCACTCAACAGGTATTTCTTAAGCATCTACTATATACCAGGTGCTAGAACAAAAGAGACAAAATCATTTCCCTTATCAAACTGAGAGGCTGATAATAAACAAATACATAACATATGGATTACATTAAATGGCAATGCAGAATAAAATAAAGCAAGAAAGGAAAAAAGGAGGACTAGCAATGAGACTGTTGATATTTTTTAATCCTTACCCAAGGATATGTTTTTTAAATTGATTTGAGAGAGAGAGAGAGAGAAACATCAATACGAGAAAGAAACATCCATCAGTCACCTCCCACACGGGTCCCAACTGGGGACCAAACCCACAACCTAGGTATGTTCCCTGACCGGGAATTGAACTTGCAACCTTTTTTTAGTGTATGGGAGGACACTCCAATGCAACCTTTTTTTAGTGTATGGGAGGACACTCCAACCAACTGAGCCACCCGGCCAGAGCAAGGCGGTAGATTTTTTAAAAGGCAAGGCAGAGAAGCCCAGGGCCAAGAGTGATAAATGAAAATACACTCTGCCTTACAGTCCAGGGTGTGGCTCTGTGCTGAAGAAGTGGTGGGTGGGTCTGGAGAGGGCCTATCCTGTAGAAAGATGCTTCCGCTCAGCTACAGTGAACTTCGTCACATGCTGAAGGCAAAGCCCAGAGCTGCCGGATCTTTGAATTTTTCACGGGAAACCTAGGAATGTGTCACCTCCCTAGAGGACTGCCAGGAAGCAGGGCAAAGTTCTTGGCATCTTTAGGATGTTCAAACTTTCCTTTCTTTGTCGTATTTTTGAAACAAAAGCCAGGAAGTCACGCTGGTGCTCTGTCTTTAACATCCGGCCCCATCCCGCCCCTGTGCTTCCCCATCTGTGAGAGGGAGGACCGGAGGGGAACACAGAGAAAAAACAAATCGTCAATCAGTCTTTTCTGGCCCCACTTGTTTTCTCTTCTTCTCGACATCCTCCGGGTGTTGGAAGCATCACCGTGCACAGTCGGTAGTTGACAGGGAAGGATGCGGCTTATTCTTTCTCCAACAGCGTTGGAATGGCATGTTGCTAGAGATCCCAATGGGAAAGCCCCAAATAAGAAAGCGATACTGGCCCACAGAGCTCCGGGCCTTGGCACAGGGGCACTGCCTTGGCTGCTGCCCTCTCCAGCAGATCTTCCAGAGGGAGTTTTACGACCCTCTCTCATCCAAGCCGCTATTTGGGCTGAAGCCTGATTACTTCTAATGACTCTGTTTCCACAGCAGTGGCCAAGTCCTCTGTCATCCTGCCGTGGCCTGGACCAGCTCAGGTTTAGGGAAGAGATGCTCCCTATAAAGCAGGGAGGTGCTGACGGCTGCTCTCCAGGATGCTGGCCCCACGCACCCAGAGGCAGAGCAGCCAAGAACAGCAATGCAAGTGTGCAGGGACGCCCCTGAGATGGGGGAGTAAGTGGTTTGCCCAGGTCTTTACGAGTTGAGAAAAGCTTTGTCCTCGAATGTGTTTCCCTGGCTTCACAGAAGCCAAGGCCTGAGAATTAAGGGAGCTTTTGTCATGAAGAGTGATGGTTGGGCAAAAGTGATTGGCCCGTTGTCCGGTTCTAAAACATTCTGCTAAGCGGCCAATTGGCTCTTTCCCATAGGCTCCTGGCGGGTCACCCACACAGGTGGCAGAGGCATTGTTGACAGCCATCCCAGGCTGGGCGGGGAGACTCTAGACAGTTCACCGAGTACGCACTCCTAAGACACACGCACCAGGGTTTCCACACTGGCATGGGTCACTCCCTGGATGGCCACTGCACCCCATTTTGGGGTCTCATAGTGTCTGGGGATTTGCAAGTGGGGATCCTGCTGGCGATGTCTCCACCGCCACTCCATGGCCACTTGGCCTCTGGGCTTTCCACTAATGTGCCTGATCGCTGGGCTCAGCCAAAGCCACCCGCCTAACTCCTCCCACGCACTGACTGGTCTCTTCTGGAAAAAACTCTGCAGCTCGGTTTTCAAGGACCCCCCCCCTCCCTGGGAACCCACTTTCTTCTCCACCAACTCAAATCCCTTCTTTAGTCTGGTGAGACAAGGACCCTTCTTTTCAGAGAACAGAGCTCCCTCTTGCCTCCTCCACGGAAGTCTTTTTCCTCTTTGTTCTTACACATTCTAAATCTTGAAGACTCTGTAGACCCAATGCCAGAGTCAGCTGAAGTTAGTTCCCCTTTTCTCGAAGGCAGGGAGGGCTGAGCATTCAAATCTGGCATGGCAAAGAAAGGGAAGGGGGATGAAAACTGCCGAGTCTCTGCATTGACAGAATCTGAGCGCCTATACCCCACCTCACCTGGAGAGGACAGTTCCTTGTGCCTTCCTCTGGAACGCTGATTCAGAGGGCATCGCTGAGCATGAGGGGCTCACTGGCAAATTTTTTTAGATTCCTTTATTGGTGCCAGGAGGCAAGCTGGCCAGTCCCACCAACCAGTTTCACTGCAAATTTATTCTGTAGAGCTGATACATTATTGTCCTTCTGTCTGCCTGAATGTCTATCTGCCTGTCCTGAGAACTAGGTAGAGGGAAGGATGTTTAGCCTATTTAAGGAAGTAAATCTTCTAAAAATAGTTTTAATGCAAGCACATGAGTTGATACCAAATGATAATAAATATTTCGGTGCTGAATTCCACCTGCCAGGGACCTAATGCCAGCTCTGCCTCTCACTACTTTGGCAGTAAAGGATTCAGCTGGGCTGACTCCGTTTTGTCCTTCCAAATGCAGGTGGCAATAGGCTCTCCTCAGAGAGCTGTTGTAAAGGTTAAATGACCGAGGCTACATCAAGGGTATGGCGACTAGGAACGACCCCCCAGGCGTGACTATTGTTATTATTAAGGTGAGGCAGACAGACTGTGCCCCATTCTGTAGTTTTTCTTCTTCGGTCAATAGCTTATGTTATTACACATTCTTGAAAGTAACAGAATCACATATCTTTTCAAATAATAATACCCATCAATATCCACACTCTAATTACACCGAGCAATTTGCATGTACAGGGGTCGGCAAAAGCAAGTTTACAGCTGTGAATACGCAAAACACAGAGTTTACTCTTGTATTATTACTTCTGACTTATTGCATCACTTATTTGTATTACAATGGTAACCTGCTTCGGTCCACCCCTGTGTTATCCCATGCGATCCCGGCAGCAATTCCATGAGGCATCACTGTTGTCAGTCCCGCTTTGCCAATGAAGGACCCGGGCCACGAAACTTGATCAAAGACTTACAGCTCCAGGTGCCGACACCAGAATCCAAGCCCCTGTCAGACTTCAGAGCCCATACCTTTCGCTAGCGCTTTATGGTGCCTCACTATTCAAATGCCAGCCCATTCAGAACTTTGCCAATTCTGCGAGAGTTTTCTTCTACTTAACCCAAATCAGACTGGCTTTCTGTACACTGAGCTTATGTGACGATCACAAGATGGGGAGCACACTGAGACAACAGTTACAGTTTTTCTTCCTTCTTTTCTTGACAAACCGATGACTAGAAATGAAAACCAAAGGCAAATCTGTTTCTTTTCATTGCTTCATGAACTCTATATATTAAAAAACGATGAACACTGATGCAATAAAGGAGTTTCTGCACACTTGTTTACCCGCGATGTATGCAATTTGGACGCAGGCTCTTACTAACTAGGCAGCTGTCCTGGGGCAGAGGTCATCACAGCAGCTTGTCCGGGGTCCCAAACAGATTGCCATCCAATGATTTGTTTGGTGATCATTTTTTTCATTCATTTATGTATTTTTAGTTGGAGGTGGGGGTTCTTCTGGAGAAAGTTGAGTTGTCAAAGGCTAGGAGATCTTTACACAAATGATTACTGCTAACCAAACAGAAATTCTTACAGGATTTTGGACTCTCTTCATTTTTACCACCATGGTGTTATCCAAGAGTCAAGCCACAAACTGATAACAATGGAAGCTAACATTTTCAGCCCTCATGAGCAAAATGAGGGGAAATAAAGATGGCGCTGGGGATTTTCAATGAGGGAGATTCACTCAGTATGGAATAGTGTGCTGTACTCACTCAGTTCAACAGAATTTCCTAAGCATCTTCTATGTGCCCAACATTATTCTAGGCGTGGATGAAAACAGAATTCTTGTCCCCGTGCAGTTGTTAAAGTGTGGACAGACAAACGATAAAGTAAATATGGACAGTGCAGTTAGTGATGTGTCCAAAGGGATGCACGCCAGGGCGTAGTGGAGAAGGCAGCGAAG
This sequence comes from Desmodus rotundus, assembly GCF_022682495.2. NCBI lineage: Eukaryota > Metazoa > Chordata > Mammalia > Chiroptera > Phyllostomidae > Desmodus > Desmodus rotundus. The sequence continues at coordinate 99,590,475 of NC_071392.1, read as the reverse complement.
AAAGACCGTGCTGAGTAGACGACATTCTCATAGAGATGTGAGTGATGTGAGGAAGCGAGCCTCGAAGATACTGGGAATGGTAAAGTTACCTCTCTCCCTTAGAGAAAGGAAACAGCAGAGGAAAAGTCCCTGAGGCAGGAGTAAGGACCTTGTGCACTTAAAGATTGGCAAGGAAGCCAGTGTGCAGGGCAGAGCGAGCGTGAAGAAGGGCAGAAGGAAGGAAACGAGGGTATAGAGGACGTCATGAAAAGTCTGTCTGAGCCAACACAATTTTTATTTTTGCTCTGAACTTGTGTGTCTCCTGCTTTGGTAGTGATGAAATCACCTTTTTTTTTTTATTATGAAAAGATGGTAATGGCAGGGTTCTTTATTTTCCCTTAACATTCTTTCTTGGCAAAAGGAAGTGTTGGGAACTTTTCGTCAATTCCTGGAAATCGTTTGAGGCTGGTCTGTGAAATCTAGGAGGCTGAGGCGTCTGCTCAAGGAAACATCTTGTGGCATTCTGTAGGTGGAGGTGGCACGCTGCGATAGGAAGTGCCTGTCCCCTCCTCTGTCACAGACATGCTGGGTGACAGGAGGCAAGGGATTTCTATTTCTGGGTCTTACTCTCCTGCTCTCTAAAATCAGGAGAGCAGTTTAACAGAACCCTGCACCCATGAAAGCACGAAGGCAAAGAAAGCAGGCAGAGGCAACAAGTCATGCAGATCTGGCCCAGAGGACCCCGGGGCCTGGACCCGGCGGGCTCTTTATGAAGGGGAAGCAGAGTCCCCAAGCCAAAGGAAATCCCAGGGTTACTGTTACCTCCTTGGATTTTTTTTCAAGAAAAAACAGAAAGCATGTTCTATATGTGAAATCTCTCTGTTCATAAATATCAGCAACTTTTCAATTTTATAAAGAAAAACATTATGAGCCCACAAAATACATCTGCGGGCTGAGTTTGGCTGTAGGATGGTGGATTAGTTTCCCAAAGCTGCCATAACAGATTACCACAAACTGGGAAGCTGAAAACAGCGGAAATGAATTCTCTTTCAGTTCCGGAGGCCAGGAGTTTGAAATCGGGGTGTGGACAGGTCCCTGCTTACTCTGAGGGCTCCAGGGAGGGTCCCTCCCACCTCCTCCAGCTGCTGGCATTCCTAGGTGTTCCTTGACTTCACTGAGTCTCTGAGGACTTCTTTTCTGTGTGTCTGTGGGCCCTCTCTTCTACGCACACCAATCATTAGATTTAGGACCCATCCTAATTTCACATAACCTCATTTTCAGTTAGTTTCATCTGCAAAGACCCTGTTTCCAAACAAGGTCACATTCACAGGTACTATCACTTAGCAGTGGATCCTATCTTTGGGTGGCGGGGGGGGGGGGGGGGGTTCAGTTCAACCCACCATGGATGGGTATGGCCTCTGTTAGGAATTCTTCAGGATGAAGATTCTGCCCTTGAAATCTGGGAAACATCAAAAGATTAAAAGCGACTCTGTTCAGTCTGTTCAGTTTAGGGTGGCCATCTCTCCAGGAACGAAACAATAAATGTAAGAGTTGGTACAGGTTTCCTAAGCAGCTGCTCCTTGCCCTGACACTTGGGCCATATCAGGAGCCTTCAGTTCTTCAAAACAGTGTTGGACAGATTGCTAGGGTTGCCATTTGAGGTGCCACAACATAGGTGGTCTAAAACCACAGCAGTTTATTCTCTCACTGATATGGAGGCTGGAAGTCTGATACCAAGATGTCAGCAGAGACATGCAACCTGAGAAGGATGTAGGAAAGGACCATCCCCTTGCCTCTCTCTAACTTTCTGGTGGATGCCAGGAACCCCTGGTGTTCCTTGGCTTATTGCCACATCACTAAGCCTCTGCCACTTTCTACCCTGTGGGTCTCTATGTCCTCCCCTCTTCTTATCAGAACACTAGTCATTAGATAGGCGGTCACTCCAATCCAGTGGTCATGAACTTGGTGGCCACTCTTTTCAACTCAGTATAGATTCTATTCCCAACAAGGTCTCTTCCCCCGGCCTGACTCTGTGACCCTCACTTCTCCAGCTTCCCTTGAGAATCAGAGCCAATCTTTCCACCCAGCCACTTCTTTAAGGAGAGCTTGTGTCGACATTTAAACATCCACCATGATTTAAAGTCCAGTTTCAACATGAATATGTCATTCCTGGTAAAATATTTTAGGATGGGGGGGAAAAAGTCTTAATTTCCTCTGAAATTTTTATATGTGGTATTTCCTCACTTCCAGACTTCAAACTCCAGTGGACCCCTCTGGAAAATCCTCTTTGGGAATCGTGATGTGGAAGATTCAGGGGAGGAAACCCACACCATTCTGTTGCCTTCTTTGTCCCAGTGAGCACGAACGTTAAAGAAAGCGCCCGTGCCCCTGCACTCACCTTCCTTGATGGCCTTTTCTAACTACAGTTCTTCATGAGTTTCCTTCCCGTCACGTTTCTGATGAGTCTTTTTACTGCTTTGCACGACAAAACACAGCAAACCCTAAAGCGTGGCTGTCTTGTTCTTAGGAGAAAATGGAAAAGTTCACAGGAAAGGAAGATGACATGTGATGAGTGAGTCCATTCTCAGCAGTGGTATTCAAAAGGAAGGAGATTAGATAATGATGCAATTAGAGCCCATTTCTATGGTTTTCTATAATTCTGAACATTTGCTGACTTCTTTGACTGGTTTGGTATTTATGCTTATATCACATCAACTTAAAATCACCCTGTATGCTATGTCCAAGAGGGATGACAGATTATGAAGAAAGTATGTTTGGTGAAATTTTAAAAGGGGCTATCTGATTTTGACCCGAGGTGTTATTATGAAGCCATCCAATTTTGGGTTGTTGTTTTTTTTTTTATTCTATCATTTGTGTTCCAAGTGTTTTAAATATTTAAATTGCCTTTCTTCTTATTTCCCTAATGAGAGTTTATTTGTATCCAGTACATAATACCTGACGAGAAATGGCTGACTTCTTCATGCATTTTCAACCCAGTGGAAACGAGGAAACCTATTGTGGGACAGTGTAGTCAGCCCACAGAGAGATGATGAAAACTTGAAGTATGGGGGAAGTCGTGAGAAGTAGTGGGACTCGGGGCATTTTTAAAAGTTTGAGCCAACCGGATTTGCTGCTGGTTTGGCTGATGGTAGAAATCAGAGAAAGCCAAGAGTTAAGGATGTCTGTGAGAGTCTGCAAGTGAGGTTTACGCAGTCAGAGCTACAAGTCGATAGCACCAGGAGCTGGGTGGGGTTCAGGCAGAGGCAGGTAAGTTCTTCCTGGGCCAAAGATTACTGTTGGAATAGCAACTCCTGTCTCTGAAAGTGGTGTATGAACTACATACACTAATACAATTATTTTAAGTTGAAAAAAACCCTATTTTTAACGTAGCTTTATCCCTATGAATTTCATGAATTAACAGAGGCTAATTCATGAAATTATGACTTCAATGGGTGTATTTTTAATTGTACTTTTCCGGTATTTATTTCACTGAGAGTTAAGTGCACACATTCCTATGCACACGGGCACACACACTCCCCTCCCCCCAGTCCGTCAAACCTACGATGACTTGGGTCACGGCTTAGGGACAAGACTAACTTTAAAAAGTTAGTCCATTTTCAAGAGCATTAAGAGAACAACAATAAATTGGGTTCTAGAATTTGACAAAAATTGTGAAGGTGGCCCGCCAATGATTGCAGTTTGAAAAATAGAATTATATCAAGCCTTATCTACAAGCATATGAAAGTGACAGCAGAATAAAACTCAAATTCAGTTAGTAAGAAATTCGTCCGATCCACAGTGTAGATACTGCTACAAATCAAGGCGGCAAACCAGCATAAAGCAAGATGAAATGACAGACTCCGCGGGCGATATGAGTGGTACTTATTCCCCAAATGAAATAATGACTTACGAAAGGAAAGTTGAGTGAGGAAAAACACTGATAATTGTCCAATAAATCTTTCCATAACCTCCCATTAGTCATCACAGCATTGCTGCCTCTCTTTCACCTACCAAGGAAGAGAAGTCAGATGTAGCACACCGGCAAGGGATGGCTGGAAGCCATACAAGGACTGGACGGCACACTGGGTCTCCCACCTGGGACGCCTATGGGGTTTTCCCTGCCCGTGACATTGGGAGCATCAGATAGGATACCAGCCAACGGTGGGTCGCCATTCACCCTCGCTGGGCCTATTGGGAAACACTTTGTGCCCTGAAATCATGGTTTTCCTGCCTTCGCGGCAAGACCTGGGTCAGGTCGGGTCATCTCCTCATTGCCAAAATGAGCTGGAAAGCTCTGAACCTTTACACCTTTTCCCTCCACTGGGGCCATAAATGGTGGTTCTGGGTACTAACCCGCTTTACCATTTGCCTTCACTTGGTCAGTTATTCTTTCATTCACTGAGTGCCTCCTATGCCCAATGCTGACATGATAGTGGTAACAAGAACAAACCCAATCCTCCCTGACTCCAATCTCACCAGCCAGGCAGAGAGAGGGCACCATCCGATAAATGCGTGAGTAGTTGACTAATGAGCAAGTGAGTGGGTATCAGGAAGAGGAGCAAAGTGGTGTAAGAGTCTACGTTACCTGGTCCTGAGAGTTAGACAAGACACACCCTGAGAGAAGAAATTCTGGGGAGAAGTTAGCCAATGAGGATGGAGAGGAAGAACATTCCAGACAGGGGTAAGAACATGGGCCAAGGCTCTGGCCTAAAGCTGTGTGGTGTGTCTGAAGAACAAAAAGAACATTACCGTGGCTCAAGTGAAGTGGTAGGATGAGCAACCGTCCTGGTTTCCTTGGGGCTGAAGGGTTTCTTCCCAGGACATGGGACTCTCCATGTTATAATGGGAACACCCTGGCAAACCAAGATGGATGATGAATGGGTCGCCCTAACAGTAAGCCATGGGAGGAGTGGTGTTGAGCTGAGCTGGAAGGATGAGCAGGGACTTTGTTGGAATTACTGTGGGTTCCTGTTAGCAGAGCCCCCCTTCCCAACCCCTCAGGACCACAGGAGAACAAGGATATGCTCTTCTGCTGCAGAGTAACCAGTACACAACCGAGCGGCTTTCAAAATTATTTGTTAGCATCTCTCACAGTTCTAGAAGTGGATGTGACTCAGCTCGTGGTTCTCACTCAGAGTTAGTTGCAGTCAGACAACAGCTGGGGCGAGAGTCACCTGAAGGCTTTACTGGGGTAAATATCCAAGACGGACTCCTCCACTCCCATGTGGCGTCTCGGCTGGGGTGGCTGGAGAAGCCTGGAGCTAGCTGGACATTCCCTCTCTGTCTGTGTCTCTCTGTCTCTTCCCTCCCCCCCACCCCATCTGTTTCTAACCACCCCAGCATACAGGAAGCCCCACGGGCTGGCTCTCAAACAGTCCCCAGGCCAACAGAGCTCTCTCGGAAGCTTGGAGGCGAAACTACTCCTTGGCTCTTTCTTGTTTGTCCAGGATCTATTGATGATCAGAGGTCAGCGACCTTGTAAAGGGCTAGATAGTCAATACAGCCGTCTTTGCAGGCCTTAGTCTTTATTGCACCAATTCAACTCTGCTGTTGGAGCCACAGACATTTCATAAATGCATGGCTGTAACTGTGTTCCAATAAAACTTTATTTACAAAAACAGGCTACTGACCAGATCCCTTGGGCCATCGCGTGCCTGCTGCTGATGAGATAACTGTCTCAATGATATATATTTTCCATTTGGACTAATGTGAAGACAAAAATGTCCTCACACGAGAGAAATTCCAGCTTTCACTGGATGATTCTGTTTCAACAATAAAAATAATAGAACCTAATGCAGAGAACAAAAATGAAATATTGGCCAAAGAAAGTTTTACTCAAAATCTCTCACACCTTAAGTTGGACGCCGGAAACAAACTCTTCCCATTCGTACTGAATTTGCACTTTTGAGTCCCGGCAGTTTTTCTCCCTGTTTAAGGAGAGACTCTGAGCATCTTTAACAAGTTAAAGCCCTGGAGAGTCCCTCTTCTCACTCACATGCCGGAAAATTAAATCAGGTGACAAGTAGGAAGATTTAAGGTGGTGTGATTAATTAATCCTTTTTATTTGAATTGTCCGCTTATTATAAAAATTTGTTTTAATATGTATTTTTAAACTATTACCACCACATATTTCACACATGCTGCTTAGGACAAGCTACAGAATGTATTTACATTTGTTAATTTGAGTTGATGTAAATAAAATTACTAAGGAAAAGCAATATTAGAGATGATCGAGAATGTGGGGAGGAAAAACTGTGAAGACAGTAAAAAAAAGGACCCCTCCTTGGGAATCGCTGGATTCGATGTTTCCTGTCTCACTGTGGCTAGTCAAACCCTGGGCTGGCCGCTTGGTGAAGACAGGTACCGTGTGACTTCCTTTTGTTTATTCATTCGCCTTGGGTTTTTTAATCTCTCTCCCCCAGCACAGTGCTTGCTACATAAAAGGCCCTCGATAAACAGAGAATGAGCAAGTAAATTAATTAAGTTGTCATTCAAATGATGAGGTTACTTCTGAGTCGTGGAGAGTGATGTGACGCGAACTCAAGGATCTAGTGCTTCAGGCGGAGGCACAGGCAGAAGGTCGAGGGGTAGAAGAGAGGGGCTGGTTTCAAATCAGTCAATTAGAAGTGGCCAGTCTCTCGGGGTGTCCTTGCCAGAGAAGCCCAGTGGTGCCATAAATCAGGAAGCCTAATTGAAGCAATGTTTTAGGAATTACACAGCGATTGGATGAAAAGGGAACGTTTCTAAGGGACACCCCTGACACATGGGGCGGGGGGAGTAGTCAAAACACGCCCAGGAGTCTGTGGGAAGAAAGGGCACTCTTCCGGAAGGCTTGCTGGTTAATAATCACCAAAGATGGCCGTGATCGAAGTCCTCTTCCTTCCAGAGGCTTTATGACCTTGCCATAGGTTTGCCTCATGTCAGATCACAAGCTGATGTGGCAAAGTCGCAGAGGTGTCAGAAATGGGGCACACCACGAAAGGGAACGTGTGGCTAGAAGTTTCGGCCTGCCGAACACTAGGTTTGAGGCAGGGTTCCCCAAATAGTAGAATTTGTGTCTGTTTACCCAGTGAAAGTAATTCAGGTCATCTCAACATTGATGTCGCCAGCTTCAAGGGGAATCCAACCTGAAGGCTGATAAAGTGTGTGTGTGTGTGTGTGTGTGTGTGTGTGTGTGTGTGTGTGGTCAAAAGTTAATCTAAAACAATGGTAAAGTCTTCCAAACCAGTGTTTCCAAAAATGCTGGACTCCTACCCTCTGCAGCAAAGGTGACTTTAGGAAATAGGTGAGAGAAAAAAAGACTTCCTTTAACAATTACATATTATTTTATATAATTAAACAAAAGCATACCTATTGCATGCATGATGAATGGTTGCTTAGAATGAAATTAAGTTTTTAAAAAACATATGAATTTTTCTGGAAGGAGCATTGAGGAAATAATGGAGCACAGGGAAAGCTCTCAGACACGGCAGAATTCCAGGAGGTTGCCTCCCACGTGACTGAGGGTCATGGAGCACCATGGAGCTGTGGCTGATTCTAACATATTGTACGATGGGGAAGAGAAGTCCACGTCCTTCATTTCATAAAATCCTGTGCAAACTGTAATGGGGGCAGGTGGGGTGCAGAATGCACTTTTCAAGCTTAGAATATCCAGGTCGATTAGCCAGCTAGCTGATAGGGTTGATTATGAGATTCTTGAAAAGTCACCTTCATTGCCAAAACCTAACTGGACAAGGAGGTAAACTCTCTTCTGCATATTTCGGAGGGATCGCTTATGATTGAAGAATGGAGATTGTGTGCATCTCTATTTTTAGTAATAATAACTATTAGTATTACTAGTACATTATTAGTGCTGGTAGGAAATGTTCTCTATCCCAAAGAACCTGGAAATATCGATAAGAAAAGAGACACTATAGTGATGACCGCGATCTCATGAATGAAGGTATTTTCAGCTCCTCAGATGCAAAACCTGTGTTAGGGTTTCTAACCCAGGATCCAGCATTCAGTAGCTAAGTGATTTCATGTGAATGATGTATCCACTAAGCCTTGTTGTATCATCTGTAAAATGGGGATAACGAGTCCCACCTCCAGTTGATAGTTAGATCAGAGGATGCAGATAATGTGTATAAAATACCAAGCATGAAGTAGGTCTACAGTACATGCTCATTCCTCCTCACTCTTCTTCAGAAAGAATTAGTACATGATAAACCCTTGCTTATCCAAAAGGTTGATTGAGAAATCTTTAAGGCTATAGGTACCACACAAAATCATCTCCATCAGTCTTGGTTTCCTGGCTTAGAACCATCACTTTCTAGACTTTTTCACTTTTTTTTTTTTTTTTTTTTACCACTATTGTCCCCTTTAGCAGCTGGTTTCCACTGGGCAGCCATTTTCACAAAGGACCATTGCTTTAGTACCTTAAGAGTTATGTATGTTGGCCAACTCCTTCTTCTCGGCCAAATTCTGTACCTTCCTTGGGGACAAAGGAAATGTCACCTGTTTCCAAAAACTGCTCTTCGACCCTGAAATTCCAGGCAGGGCTGGCTCACACCATGGTAGAGGGTACGGCTCTGAAGGCCGCCCCAGTGCTGGGGTGGGGGGGCTGTCTCCTGTTGATCCCTGGTTGACTGGGGGGAATCCTTCGTTCCCCACCAGCTCCAACTCCATGGAGTGGTGGGGTTCAAGTTGTCAAACAGCAGCACCCCTCCTCGGAGACCCACCGCAGCATCTTTCTCTCCTGTTTCCTGAGACTACCTTTCCTCACCGAATCCCGGTATTTCTCACAACCTCTGGCGCAGGAATTGGGGATGAGTGAGGGTCAAGTTTGGCCCAGAAGGTATTTTATTAAATCTTGGTACGGTGGGTTCTTCCTGGGGACTAGACATAGGGGTTAAAGGAACTGGAGAAGGGGCAGAGGGAGTCAACGAATCATCACAATGGTGCCCCACCACATAAACCAACACAACCCAGGATGCGGAGGTGTGGGTGGGTGCAAGGGCTGCGGAGCACCGATCAGCTGTAATGGGAGGTCAGAGGGGACAAGGAATAGAAGGTTCAGAATAATGAAATTCAAAGGGTTCTTCCTTCCTGAGTCCTGGTGGCCTTCGCCGGGCACTCTGTGGCTCCCTTGAGCCCACAATTTCCTGTCTGGATTATATCACTTGGCCCTGCAAAGATGGGGATCATATAGTCACACATGATTTATAGTAACTGCATATGTGACCCCCAAGCCCAAAACTCACAGGGCATGAGGGGAAGGACTAAAGCCTACAGTTTAGGTTTGAGACGGGACTTCTCTACCTCCTGCTACTACGACCTTGGGCAAGTCACTGTTCCTCTCCTAGTCTCAGTTTTCTTATCTCTAAAATGGGACCCTAATCCCTACTTTTGATCTATGATTTCACATCTATGAACATTAGATGATTATTTTATTAGATAATAAAAATTAGAAAATTAGTATTTGTGAAACTGCTCGGTATACCAAAAAAGATCTGCCTGCATGTTTCCCTAAATTCTGAGATGGACCCTAGCAGTTCTGTGAGAGTGGATAAATCTGTGACTTTTATTTTATAACAATTTGACTGTTACTTACCCAAAAAATCATGCACTATTTCTGTTCCTCCTAAGTACCTCATCTATTTATGCTTGCTAGTTATTTTGATTCTAGAAGTTCACCAGGATAAATGATTAGCTATTCCTTTAATATAACTTCAGGAGGCAGCTAAAAAGCTTAGGCTTCCTAAAGAAGCCAGATCTGACTGTTTGCAATTTGCAGCGCTCCCAGAACACTGCTCAGGATGACATGCAGATTGCTCCTCAGACTCTACATTTTACTCTTTTGCTATTTTGGAAACCTGAACCAGTCAGAATGGTACCCCTGGGAAGGTCCCCGTGACCTTGGCCAAGGGGAGGTGTGAGAGCCAACCAGCTTCCCCCAGGAGCTGTGAGACGGAGGGATTTCTTCCGGAAACACAGGAAAATTTATGTGGAGAACACACAGTTAGGAGCCGGGAATGGGCTCTTGCTTACAGACAAATAGCAGGAAGGGACCAGGGAGTTGGGGGAGGAAGACATTCATTACTGCAGGCAAGAGAGAGCCTCTGCCCGGGCTGGAAACTCCGGAAAGAAGGCAGGCTGAAGAGCGGTCCCCACATTGCTTCATGCACAAAGCCACGTGCTTCTAGCCACATGCAGATGTTTGTTTAAATCAAATTAAGATGAGAACACAGCATTTTTAACAGTGTTATTTTGTGGTGGGAAGGATGCCCGTATCTTCTTTCTTCATGGCTTCACCTCTGGGACACTGCAGACATCCTGCGGGGGTGGTGTTTGTGAAATGTGAGCCCGACTTCCAACATCCGGTCCCAACTTACCACTGCCCAGCTGTGTGACTCCAGCAAGGGCCTTGACCTCTCTGGGCCTGTGCTCAATTGTATTAAAATGGTTGCAATGTCTGTTGTAAATGAAAATGCTCCTGATGAGAAGACAGACACAGCACCGGTGGGCTTGTGGTGCCTGCATTACTTCACATTCTCAAGTCAATTGTTTTTTATTGTTGTTCAACTACAGTTGTTCCCATTCTTCCCCCATTACTCCCCTCTGCACTACCCACCCCCCAACCCCCACCTCCCATATTCAATCCTCCCAACCCCCTCCCTTGTCTTTGTCCATGGGTCCTTTATACATGTTCCTTGACTTGGACCTTCAATTTTTTTTTACATAAACAGAAAATATCTAAAACTGCTGCTAAGTAATATTATATTTCCTTTTTTTAAATTTTATTTTGGATTGGTTTTAGGTGTACAGCTTAGTGGTTAGACAATCATATACTTTACATAGTGTTCCCTTGATATTTCCCGTACCCTGATATTATACTTTCTCATATTAAAAAATATAGGAATTAGTCCAGGTCTAGAGCTCCAGGAAACTATCCCATGTGTAATGGGAATAATGTGGAAACAGGAAGCAGGAAGAAGAAAACCCTCTCATAAAAGGGGTTTTATCGCTTTGGAATGTTATATTACTGCCACTTTATATTTCAGCTTCTCAAAAATAAAAAAGAAAACTCAGAAGTTGGTATCATGCGCACACACCAGCTAAGTAGGCATTGTCACCCCTGGCAAAAGCAAACGGCTGATGCACGATAATGACACGCTCCCAAGGACAGTCCCAAGCAGATTACAGCAGAATGGTGAAGGACGAGCAGCTCACTCGGCAGTGGGGGGACAATGGAGATGCTGTCCTCCATTCCTGGGGCACGGCGAGCCTTTCTCACAAATCGGCTTAATATTTTCCTTATCCCCTGCCTCCCCAGAGGTGGTTTTAAGGTCACTGGCGGGCCTTGAGTTTAACCCTGGGTTCCTGCGCAGAGGTCTACTCAGAGAATTTCTGGTCCACGGGGAACAATCTGAAACCCAGGCTGAGTGCTAGGGATCCCTAGGCGGAGCAAAGCCCAGTCCCTGCCTAAGGCAGGAAGGAACTTGGAACTCTTGAGATTCCCAAAAGAAAGCTCTGGAAGCTGGAACCTAGAGAGCAGAGGAGGAGGGCGATTCAGACACGCAGGAGCCAGATCACCCGGGATACAGTCCTGACTCATCACCCCTGCCCTTGGCAAGGCCTTGCGCTCCTTGGCTCGGCCTGATCTTCATCTTTCAGAAGGTATTTCATTCTCCAGTACCCACCAGTCACTCCATGAGCCTGTCTTTCCACCCCTGGAGGAGGCCGGACCCACGGTCTCGCATTCAGACAAAAACCCACGGTGCATACCTTATTGCGGCCAGAGAGTTTCGCCTGCAGTGATGGGCCTCTGTATTTCTATAACAAGCTTCGCTCGAGTATTTTCAGGCCCACTGTTTAGAAACACACGGTGGGGTGGGAGTGGGGAGGGAGGGAAGAAAGAGAATAAATATGGAAATCAAATGTAAAAACTTCTGGCTCTTGCAACCAGCTTCCTGGGGGAATTTTCCTCTGTGTTCTTTGCACTTCCTCCACTCAGCGGAATGACTGCTAGTCATTAAGGAAATCTGTGAGGAGCTCACGGTACAGGAATTGTACACCAAGGTTCCCATCCTCATTTGCATATCCCATTTTTTGATTGGCAGCTGTACATGAAATGCCATATCAGTTGAAAGTATGTTGTGAGCTGGCACTAATGATCCTATGGCTCCAGGGAAACCTGCCATATTGTAATTTGGCTATCAGGCATGAAAGAAATAATTCTAAGTGCCAGGAATGCAAGACTGAGTAAGTGTTTCGCTGCTGCAGGTTGCCAAGGGTGACACTTCTGATTTAGAAGAAACGAATGCCCCGTTGCCTTTGGGGGGACCGAGAGTTTGCATTGTATCTGAGCTGTGTGTATAAAACATTAGTCTAAGAAAATGGCTTCAGTGGAAGACGGGAAACAGAGGCCTGCTCCCAGAAGGCGGCAGAATGTTTACAACTAATCACTGGATGAAAGGGTTTTGCTACCTTCTGTAATGACAGGCAAACAGGATTTGCTTTTCCCGAGATGGAGAATAATGGCTGTGTTAACTCTGCCTCGCCTCGCCTCTTTTTTTTTTTTTAATGAAATGCTCTTTTGTAAAGAAAACCACATCTGTTTCCTTTTATATATGAAAAGGATTTAAATTCTTTTTTTTTTCCCTCCCTGTGTGTGAATAGCCCGGTAGTGTACCTTGGAATTCAATAACCTTTCTGATGTCATCGGGTTTCAGAGGGGTGGAAGGATGGCTGTCACTTCCTTCTCCTTGGCTCCGGACTTCACACGCACATAGAGGGGCTTCAGCAGTAGGGAGCGATTGGTCCCGCTTGCGTTTTCATTAAGGCACCGATGCAAATTCCAAGCCTATCTAGCTCATGGGGTCTCCTTCTCTGTTACAAAGGCCCCATGCAGCCACCCTAGGAAATGCAGAAAACTGTTGCCTAACAAACTGTGTCTTCCTGGAAGAAACTACCGGAAGTTGGCTCCTGCCTGGGGTCTTGGGGTGACCACAGAGGTCCTGCCTTCAGGCTCATGTTAAGGTCTGTTCCATTTTTCCCTTGATTCTTCAGAGATGGTTTCTACCTTTAGACATCCTTTCTTGGTCATCCTTAAGGTACAGATTCAGGTTAGACAGGACAGGACCGCAGTCCTGGGGAACGCCGGGGTCATTCTGCACTGTAGGCTAAAGCCACCGGGGCAAACCAAGTCAGGGTTGAGGGATGTCTGGGCCTCATTTGTCCTCAATCCTCCATGTGGGAGGGACCCGGCCTGACTCTCGGGCTCCCATCTTGTTGGACACGTCATTATTGAAGCTTGCCACACGCGGGTGGATTTGGCAAGAGCCTTAGTGAAAAGCTGAGGATACATTAACAGATGATGAAGAATATGATCAGGTTTACCCATTTCTACCAAGTGGACTGAGCGAATTCCCTTCCTACCAATCGCTGAAGCAAGTCCATCTTGCTCTTGCTTCTAAAATATTTGAAAGACTCAGTCACAATAACTCATCAAAAATTTGTTGAGCACCTCTTATGTGTTGAAGGTTGTGTTATATGCGTATAACATGATACACAGATTCCATACAATGTAGGGGAAAGATCTTAAAATTGAAAGTAGGATCTGCTGCAGATGTTAACTCAAACTCACATTTTTATTGCCTTTACTTGACATGCAAATTATTGGGCATTCATCCCTACGAGGCTTTCAGAATCCAAAAATAAATGAGGAAGGGCCCCTGTCCACAGGTAACTCTCAATGCAAAGGGAAACACCCCGCCCCCCCCCCCCACACACACACAAATCTACTGTGGTAACACAGCACTTAGAGGGATGTGAGGCCAACAGGCAAGAGCCTAACAATTGTGGTCACAAGAGAAAACGCCACTTTCCAAACACAGGAAGCCAAGTGGCCGATCTCTTCTCTGTAACTTTCAAAGAACAGTGTAGATTTAGATTTAAACTCACAAAGCCTCAGTGTGCACCTACTATGTGCCAGGTACTATATTTAGGCACTTTAGCATATGTTACCTAGTTTCATTCTTCCACTGGCAAATTATTTATTGAAATTAAGATTACAGAGCTTCAATAGTAAAACAAAGTAAAATAAACGTTGCAGACAAGTGGAAACATAGTAGAATGCTTGACCTTTTCCCTCATTTGTCATCAAAGATTTTCTAATGATATCAGTGCTTGAAGGCCCAGACATCCGTGTATAGAGTTTCCCCATGTTCCTTTCTTTGGTGTAACTGAATAGTTCTCAAACATCAGCAGGCACAAAAATGACTCAACCACGTTGATTCTACAAAACCATTCATACTGGACTTATGGGGGATTTGAAGGATTTTCCAAGGGTAATTTTTTTCTCTGCAGTTTTGCTTTAAGCACTGACTTAGAGCCCAGATAAAACTGTGCCTAGTTCCACATTAGGCCTGGAGGAGGGGCAGCCATGGAAGACTTCACTGAGGAGGTGACTTCCTGTAATGGATAAATTAAGAGAGAGAATTCCAGGCAGAGTGACCAGAGCAAGCAGGCGCCAGGAGGTGCTGAAAGTGTTGCTGCTTTGGGTGGAGGTAAAGTAGGGGCAGAGATGAAGCTAGAGAGGTGGGCACACAGCCTTGCTCTGCTGTGTGGACATTGGCAGGTTGGCTACCTGCTTGCTTCAAGATCTCTAGACCTGTTGTTTTCAACTGGGGGTGAGTTGACCCTCGGGGACGTTTGGAAAGGTCCAGAGGTATTTGGTTGTCACAATTGAGAGACAGGTGCTCCATGCATCAGTGGGTAGAGACCAGGGATGGTACTAAATATCCGACAATGCACAGGACCGGCCCCCATGACAGTGAATTACGAGGCCTGAAATGTCATCGTGTTGAGATAAAGGGCCTGCCCTGTGACCACTGGCTACCAGACCATCGCTGCTTGTCGACGTTGTTCTGGTGTCTTGCAGGTACATGAAAGCTGGCTTAAGGTTTGTGTCTCACAATAAGGATGTCTCATGACAAATATTTACTGGGAATTCCTGTTTCCTTTTGGACTGGACGGTGGGGGATAGGCAGGGGAGAGAATGACTTTAGAGAAAAATATTAACCTTGCAAATGTGCACATTTTCAATTCCCATCCTCGTGACAGGCTACAACTTGTAATCAGTATAAAATGATTTTCCGGGAGAGTAAATGCTTATTTTCACTGTCTTGATGTTGGCACTGGATTACTTGGTATTAATCCCAGGGTGACATAGTCACATTTGGAAGCTGTGAGATTTATTTGGGTGTCTTGTGGGGCCAGGGGCGGCCTTCATTTCACATCCTTGATCTTGGAGAATTTAAATAATAGAGCTGCTTTTCTATATACACCAGTGGTATGAAAAGGGAGTTATCTATCCAAGACAAATTCCAAGAGCCATGCAAAGCCAGGAAAAGGGAGGATGGGGTCCCCATATCCATTGACAACCCCATGCTCAGCAGCAACTCCAAATACAGCAAACAACAAGCACTTATTAAACATCAACTGCGTGCACCTCCCCTGGCACAGGGAATCGGAGAGCATGCACCCACAGGCTCCAGCGTACATAACAGCCCTGTCTCCACAGGTGCCCACACAGTGGGGCTCTGCTTGTTATTGCTGCTCTGCCCAGATTGGCAGAGGCCGGCAAGCTTTCTCTACGAAGGCCCAAACAGTAAACATTTCAGTTTGCCAGCCATGCAGTTTCTTTTGTAACTACTCAGCTCTGACATAGTGTGAAACAGTCATAGACAACATGTGAACAAATTAGCATACTTGTTTACAGTAAATATGCTGTGTTCCAATAAAACTTTATTTAAAAAAGCAGACAGCAGGGCCAGATTGTTCCTGGAGGCCATAAGTCGCCAGCCCATGGTTGAGAGTTGCTAGTATCATATATTTTTTTTAATTTTTATTTATCCATTTTTAGAGAGAGGGGAAGGCAAGGAGAAAGAGAGTGATAGAAACATTGATGTGAGAGAGAAACTTAGATCAGTTGTGCCCCAACCGGGGACCGAACCCGCAACCTAGGTCATGGGCCCTGGGTGGGAATCAAATCAGCAATCTTTCACTTTGCAGGACTCCCCCCAACCAACTGAGCCACACCTGTCAGGACTCTAGTACCATATTTTAAAGACACTGCCTCCCAGGTGTTTAAGCAATACTCTTCAGAATCATTAAACTATTCTTATGTTTTGACTCACTGATTTCACATCTCGGGATCTAGTCCGAAGAATACCTTTGGATTTCCACACACAAGTTTTTGCACAAAGATGGTCAGTGTGATAATATTTATAATGATGAAAATTTGGAAGCAATTTTATTGGCTAATGAGAGGGCATCACAGAAACCTTGTTCTTTCATGGAACAATGGAATATGGGGCAGCCTTTAAAAGTGATCGCTTTGAAGAGTTTTAGTGACGCATAAGATGTGATCTTGAGAAAAAGTGAGAGGCAAATTGTGCATATAGTTTGGTCTCAAATAATTTTAAATCTGCATAATCATAGAAAAAGACTGGAAGGGAATATACCACATCGTTAAGTATGGTTATCACTGACTAGTGAGACTATGGGATGATTTATTTTTTCATTAAGCCCAGTACAGAGTTAGTAAAAGAAGGCAAGTGTTGGCATCCAACAGATTTAGCTTTGCTATTCAGTGGCTGGGCAGGTGACCTTTGCGAGGTTTTTTAAGCACTTTGAGCCTCAGTTTACTTCTTTATAACATGTATAGCATCTGACTTGCCAGATTTTTGTGAAGGTTAAGTAATAAACTATACAAGGTCTGTCCAGAAAAAGTGCATCCATTGTTACTATAATGAGAATGGTTTACGTGACATCCATGTAACTTGGCAGCCAGGGAGAGTGGACTGGGATGCGCACATGTGAACAATGATGACTGCGCTGTGCTAGTCAGTGAGGGCGGTAGACTCCACTGAGGGAGCATGTGTCCTGTGTGGCCGTGACATTCAAAATGACTGAGCGAGTAGAGAGCAACGAATCCTCAGCAAGCTCTGCATCTGTACAGGGTTTGATGAGGTCTGAGGCTGACAAGTACCGAGGTATGACTGTACGCGCAACGATTAGACTTTACAGCCAACAGAAACTCCTTGTGCCTAAGGACTGGCTAATTTCCTCAGATCTTTTCTGATGCATATATCCTATATTCCATAAATGTAGGAAAAGTGAACCGTATTGCTCTCCTTCATTGAATGATCTAGGGAAAAACAAAAAAAATTTATAAGGACACTGAGGCCCATAGGGGTTCAGTGACTTACCCAGGTTTCATAGTTATCCAGGTCAAGGCTGAAGTGCAAACACATGGCTTCTGAGCCCAGTGTGCCAGGTCCGTCATGTACTCTGGGTCTGTCACAGACGATGGCCTGAAAACGCCAATCAGACAGACGATCCAGAAGACATTCAGGAGCTCCGACTCATCGGCAAACATTTGTCTCTAAGACGTGGACACATCAGCATTTTTCTCCAAAGAAACCAATCAGGAGCAAGGCCTCATGGGTAACATGAATAAAATGAATGAAACCAAAAGCCTGCATTCAGAAAGCTTCCTGGAGTATGTGTGTGCTAAGGATGAGAAGAGATACATACAGAAATGGTGTGAAGTCAGCTCGTTAAGGTCAAGCCCATTTTTGCATAGGTATTTATAATACTCGGGACAAATGTCCATCTACCTTATAGAGATATTGATAAAACAATGTAAATTTTTACCACAGCCTCTCCCTCTACCTTTAATGAAAGTACCCACTCATTAAAAATTGCTTTTCAATTTTGTTTACCCACCCATTTGAGGTCCACTGATGAAATACCAGCTATGCCTAACAACGTACCATAAAAGTGCTCCAGAATCCCTTCCAAACCCAGCCTCCCTGGCCTCTTTGACACTTCCCGAGCACCATCTTATTGCTGTTCTACATGAAACGTTTCTGCTTTTTAATTGTAAATGAATCGAGACAGCACTGGCCCCTTTCAATACTCCCCTCGCCCACCCCTCTGAGTTAAACAACAGGGTCTAGAAGCCATACTGGTGGAGCAGAGATCTCTTCGGCGTGCAGAGAGGGTAGGGAAGCTTTAAACGCCACTTGGGGCAGGGCAGGGAGTTCAGTCATATGAGGCAGAAGGTGGAATGATGTGAAGAATGCAGATAACATTCAAGCAGGTTACTGAAATATCTGCAAAAGCGCTTCCGAAAGTACAAAGCATAATATACTGTATTGGAGAAGCAATTTCTGGAAGAAGAAAATGTGACTTTTAGATGGATCTTGAAGACTTGAAGGAATCTGGGCCTGTGGAATTGGAGGTGATGAGTGAGCACAAGGGGCCAGGGGCAGTGGCAGGGACAGTAGGGACAAAGAGTCTGTGCCATGAAGACTTGGGGGACACTCGGAGAGCCTGGATGAGTCTCTAAACTCGGGCTCCTTATGCGTATTTCCTGTCTGGGGCATTCCGTGACACATTTCCAAATGGAAAAATCATCCCAGTTGAACTAGCCAAATAGCTTGAATAAATAACGTACAAATTATTAAGACATTTTCCAGAGGACCCCAGCATTTCCTGTCTCGACAATAGGGTTGAATTTGACATCGGCTAATTCAAGAGGTTACAAATAAAAGCTGTGGCCAACTCCGACTTCCCTTCCAACTGGTTTTTAATAATCCGAGGTTGGACTGTGAGACAATACTTGTAACCAGTTTCTTCAAACTATCGTCACATCGTTCATTGAGT
Source organism: Desmodus rotundus (assembly GCF_022682495.2). Classification (NCBI taxonomy): domain Eukaryota; kingdom Metazoa; phylum Chordata; class Mammalia; order Chiroptera; family Phyllostomidae; genus Desmodus; species Desmodus rotundus. The sequence goes on along the minus strand of NC_071392.1, from coordinate 99,571,779 downwards.
CAGGAGCGTGGCCAAGTGGATGTGCCATTGGCTAATCAAGCCCTGCCTGTGGGAGTAAGAGGGAACGTGGAAATAAGTTACGACTTTATCCATCAAGTGATGAGATTTTAAAAGAAAAGGGGGCTTTGAAAAAAAAAAAAGGAAATGTTCCAACAACATGCTGGATGACTTGGGTTTAATCAGAGAGAGACACAAGCTGAAAGGTATTAAGAATCTTGAAGGGATTAATGCAAAAATGTTAGCTCACATGTATACAGTGCTTCCTACGTGCCAGCTACTCCCTAGTTTATTCTACTGAGTTTATTCCTGACAATGACCCTACAAGAGGCAGGTGCGTGTCCCTATTGTACCAACGAGGAAACTGAAATGGAGGAAGTTAAGTAGTTTGCCCCGGATCACACAACCAGTAAATGAGAGAGTCCGCCTGTGTCTTTCTAAGGAGCCTCCAGAGACAGTGATCAAGAGAGAATACTGAGGACACCCTGCCCCCAAACCCTGAATATTACAGAAACTGTGGTGCCACCACCTCATCACATCCAGGAAGACTGGCTGCCCGAGGTCAAGTGGAGGCAAACCAGGGCTTGGACAAGGGTTTCTGGCTCCCAGGAGCCACCCTACCTCCTGGGCATTCATTTTCTCATCGGAATGATGGGAACCCAAATATCGACTGCCCAAATGATAGATTCCCTATGGAAACTCCGCAGAAAGTCACAGCATGGTAAGAAATGTTTGATAATTGGGAGTAGATGAGGTCAGACACATTGATTCGAATCAGCACTATCAATTATTATGAGTCGTAGTCACGGGCAATTAGGATCCCTCACTAATTATCAAGGGTTTTTTTTCACCTGTAAAATGATAATAATAATCATGCTTCTCATGGGGTTCTGACGAAGACAAAATAACATGCGTTCAAGGATAATATCCTTTGCACTCTCCTTTGCACATAGTAAATGCTCAATAAATGTTAAATAATACTACTAGTGAAGAAGGCATAGCTACAATGTGTGTAGTGCTGTGTTTAATGACAAGATTGCAATACCGCTTTAGATGAACCAGAGCATTATAGCTTGAGTAAGTAATCAAATAAATATGCAAACAATAGAACTTGAACCTAGTAACATGCCCACTCCCCAAGTTTTAGCTTATTACTGGAAACCGCTAATGGAGCGCTGCCCATTATTCATGACGCGCAAGCAGTAAGGAATCATGCATAATGGAACAGAGTCGCTGCTAACAGCAGATCCACCCACGATAATTTCAACTTGTTTGTATGGAAATAAAGGACGGATCTTTGAAGTGAGCCTTAATGAGATTCTGCTTGATCTTCAGTGTATCCTGGGAGAAAGAGTTCAGTTTTTCCTCCAGCATCCCGCTCTTGTTGGTGGCACGCATAGGAAAGACAGGGCCGACTTCAATTATGAATGGCCCTTCTTGTCTTTGTGGTGGCAGGTGAGGCACGGGGGCGCACATCAGGGGCACGGGGGAGACGGAGAGAGAGGACCACAGCTCTCTCTCTGAGTGGTTTCTAAATCAGAAACCGGCAGGAGGGTTTGGTGGCCTGGAGCCTCAGGAGGCTTTCAGCATGGCAAGACCCTCCAAGATCAATGTCGGCCAGTGGGCCCCGGCGGGGGATGCTGAAATATTAGCATAGCCCTTCACCTTGTCACATTCTACTGGTGCACGAAAGGGCTTCGGCTCCATCCCATGCGTGTGCCGGAGGAGACCTGGCAGACCACTGACACCACCAAATGACAGCTGACCTGGCTTCCGTCACAATCTAAAGAGGTCTGGTGTCTGGTCAACGTGGCCCAGCTGTCAGAGGTCTCAGGAAGTGAGTGAGGAGGAAGGGTGGATCATCCCCGGGCATGGCCAAGTAAACAGAGCCCGATTCCTGTTCTCCTCCACCCTGTGCAGCCAAGGGGGCGAAATACCAGCTCCAGTCCCAGCATCTGCTTTACCTGAGGGGCCCAGTTCCCTGAGCCTCCCTTTCCTTATGTTTGGATTACTACTGAATGTACGTGCTCTGGAATCCATCCTCTTTCTGAATAATCCGAACTAAACAAGGATCTGTGTCCACCAGCAGAGAGGAAGTCTCTGAGAGACGTCTGTCCTCGGTAGTTTCATGTCACGGATGCCGCCTGCGTGTGCACGTGGCCCGAATATCACGTAGCAGGAGCATCGATGTGGCCGATACAAGAAGCTTCTCCACCTCTGAGAGCTGTAGGATTAGACGATGCATGGCATTTTTAATGCTGAGGAACCTCAGTAGCAGAGTTGTCACGCTCGTCTCCTACTCAGGCGTGAGTCTTAAATGTTTCTAGCTGCAGGTCTGGGGCCCTGGGGTCCCGTGTGGCTTCCTCCCCTCCCCCCGATAACTGTAACCTCAGTCCAGTTTGACTATTTCCTTCTGCTGAATAGATGCCTTCTGACATGTTTGATTACTAACCACAACCACAGGCCAAAAAAATTATAATTAAATAAAATAAGCGGCATAGGATGGGTCTTGGAGGAAAAAGCAGTCTCTTCAAAATCAGAATCTTTATGCATTTCATCACATCATTAAGCTATGATGTTGAGAAAAACTGGATTTTTGGAATGTGACCTGGTCTTTGAGCTCCAAAAAAACCCAATCCACACGCCTCCACCCCCCCACCATGTCATCTGGCCCTGACTTGGTGTCTACTCAAGTTAACCGCCCCAACACCTGAGGAATGGCTTCCTTTCTTGCTTCTTTCAAGAGCAGGGTTGGAATTTCATCGTACTGAACACAAACGGGGAAAGTACATTGCAGAACAAAACTTCAAACACTTTTATAGAATTTTCATTGTAAGGCTGCCTGTAATAGAGTTGACCTCATATTCACCTAAGATTTCTCTGGCTCCAAGTTCAGATTTCATGCCAATTAACATGTTAATGACATATATCATTTAAAGAGCCCATCATAACTTTTATCACATCATATTACATCTATTTCCTTGTAATTAAATCAGAATTACAGGGTGTAATTACTTTTCTTTTCCTGAATACCCATTCCTTTTCAGACATTTAAAATTCAAGTGCAAGTGCTAAAAGACACTTAAAAGTAACAACCTAATAAAAATATTATCAGTTAATGAGAGTGTTGAGTTTCCCCCACTACCCCAGTTTCTTTTTGACAAATTCCTTTCTCCCCTTGCACTTTGGATGACACGGCGTGATTGGTCGTAACCAGCCAAATGCTTCACAAGTTCTTTCAATCTTTGGGGCCCTGGTCTCTATTAATAAGCAATGTTCTCACGTGTAAATATAATTACATACAATTAGTAGCGGAAAAGGATCAGATAAGGTTTATTAAGGAAGTATCCTATAATTACCTACCTGAGACTTCCCCTTACATGTTAATTCAGCCGAACGTTGGAGTCTGCAATCATTCCACCCGCAAAAGAGATACTGACTTTGATTTCCCTTTGGGAACTGGGTAATTCATGGCAGAACCCGAAAAGGGATGCACCTTTCCTTAAAAGACTTACCTACAATAAGTCTCCAAGGACTATGGACCCCAAGGTGATGATCTGGCCACCGATGGCCTTCCAAACCCTCCCAAACATCAAAGTTAAAACTTAAACTTACATCAGACTTCACGTTTGAACATCATCGTAACTTCAAGGAATATCTAAGAACAGGTGAGTCCTTTACAGGCATGTGATCCTCTACGACGATTTGTAAGAATTCGTGTGAGCAGAATACTTACTAGCAGGGACGAACGTATATTATTTGAGGAACTTGGCACTGGAAGACGAGTGGGAAAGAGACTCGTTTGTTGTGAGAGGAGAAAGTGGCTAAATGCCCCCCGGGCCCCTGTGGCCTCTGGTGTGCGGCAGGGGGAGGCAAACCATGGCTAGGGGAGAGTTTGGGTCGGAGGACAGCCACACCCATCCATCAGCAGGTTTTCCACGGCTGCCCCCGCGCTGCGATGCACACGGAATCATTTCACAGCACAGAAACAACCTGTACGGGACAAGTGGGCGTGGCTGCGTCCTGCTCCAACTTGATCGCTGGACACTGAGATTCGAATTGCATGTCATTCTCCTGTGTCCCAAAATATGATGATTCTTTTGGTATTTTTTTCAACCATTTAAACATGGAAAAAAACAAACAAACAAAAAACCATTTGCAGCTCATAGGCCTTACAAAAACAGGCAGCGGGATGAATGGGGCCAGGACCTCAGTTTGCCACCCTGATTTAAGGGGTTGTTGACCAACGTCAGGTTCTCTGGGTCCTTGACTCAATCTGAGCATCAGCCCTGCTAGGTCTCAGCAGCCTCCTTCGGGAAGAGCAGAGGTCATTGCAGCTGTGTCTGGACCCTCCTCCTGCCTCCAGGTTGTCAGCACCCAGAGAGCGTGTCCTCCCACAGAAAGGCAACCCCTTTCCGCCCTCCAAGCCTGGAGTCTGCACTCTTTGAGGGAAGGGCTTGCGGGTCCGCCCCACTGTCTCCAGCATCCAGTACAGAGCACAGTGCCAAGCAGGCACCCACACCTCATCAGCAGAGAGAAGAGGCCAAGGGATGTGCGAGAGACAGAGCATCTTTTGTTCGGTGCTCAAGCTAGTCTCTCATGTCATTAATGCTTGTGATAAGATAAAGCCATTACTTACTAGCAAAATGAATAATTAAGCATTTTTCAAAACCCCATGGTTTAGACAACAAGGAAGACTGGCAACTTTGAGTTCCTATGAGCAGTACGTCTAAATGACTTCTGGAAATACAGAGCCCGCAGCCCCTGCAAAATCTGCAATATTGCCATCGATTTCCAAATGAGTTGAGGCCATTTCCTGACAGTTTGGGGGACAAGGGCCAAACCATGAGGCTCCTATTCTGACTTCAGCCTTTTACAATTAAGAGCTGGCCCTGTTTAAAGCTCACCCTGTCATTATCTTGAATATTGAGATAGGACACGTTGATCCAAATGGAATCTGACTGCCCGATACAACCCCAAGTGAAGCTGCTTCCAAACGCATCTTTCAGTCTGTACATCATCCAGGCCGGCTGATGTCTGTTTCCGCTGCGAGGTGGGCTGTTCTCAGGACGGCGCAACAGAGAGCTGATGTTGCATGAACCTTCCTGCTGCTGTGTCTTTTCCAACTGACAGCTTCGCCCTGCACCCTGGGCGCGCCTGTTCATTTCGCAGAGATGGTGCCGGTTCCCTCTCTCCCGATCAGCCTGGGCAACGATTGGGATAATTTAGGACTTGCACCGCTTGATCATCTGTACCGTTACAACAAATAAAACATTTTAACACGAGCGGTCGCTGCATGTTTGCTGTGCCGTATTGCTGAGAACTGAACAGATGCCAAACGCTATAACACAAGGGGGGATGTGAACTCTAGAATGATGACACTAATAAGGAAATTACAAAAGGCCCAACAAATGGCATTTGTGTTAAATCAATAATGCTCTGTTTGCTTTTTTTAATTCTAATCTTTCTCCGCAAAAAAAAAAAAATTATCTTTCTAAACAGTTGGTGATTCCCATTCTTGTTTGTCTTCCTGAACATAATTAAAAACACGTTGTAGCGTCTACTTAAGACATCAACTTTCCCAAGGCTGTCTTGTCCACTGCGTCTTAAACAAAGACACTTGTTTTGGCATTGTGCCCTTAATTAATCATTTGAGACTTTATTGCTGAACCAAAAAAAAAAGTCTTTGTTTAATGATTCATCACAAGCCCAATTTCTGCAGAACTTAATCAAATACAGAACCAACTTTCTAATCAGTTTATTAATGTAGGCCAGGGTTTCAGGATGTTATTTGATAGAAGGAGTATTGGTCTATGACACCCTGTTCATATAGGCTGCTTAGGAATTCGGTCGCAGAGACGGGATGGACCCTATGCTCTGGGAATTGAGAATGCAAGCCCGTTTTTTATTGAAGATAAAAAGAACCTTTGATGGCTCAGTGAAGGGCATTAGCACCTGGGCCTTACCAAAGAGGAGGCAAAGGCACGAGTCCATTGGAAAAGGGCTTTAAGAATTCATATCTTCATTGGCAACACTAAGGTGCACACTGAGCATTGGGTGGTGCATTACAAGATTAAGCTGATGCTAAGCTGACGCCACCCACTCTGATCAGGCCACAGATCTATCCCTACTTTCACTCTGTTTAGAAGCCACTAATGGGCGTCCTCACCACACTCCAGGCTCATCCCAAGCGGAATCCACTCAGAAGCATCCAATGCAAGAAAAAAGAAAGCAAACTGAGCCATCTCTAAATGACACCAAGGCAGATCCAGGGTTTTGAAAAAGATCTCAATAGGATAACGAAATTATTGGAAAAGGGGGTATATCATTGGAATGTGGTCACCTTACAAAAATGCACCATTTTCTGGGTTTGGGGATGTGATTCCCCAAGAAGTAGTTGTGGGCTTCTAAGCTCTTATTATTCTAAGAAAAATAATAATAATATTCCATTACTATAATCACTTTAGTAGTAGTAGTGATAGTCACAGTATCATCTCTGCTACATTTGTGAGAATTGAAAATGTGTGATGTTGATCATTGGTACAGTTTTGAAAACACGTTAATACGAGCTGTAATTCAATGTCCCCTGAGTCCCGTTGCTCTGAGTCAAATACTATTGTAATTGTCGTTTACGTAGCCCTTACGTTGTGCCGGCACTTCTAGGGCATCTTCTCCTATATGATGGCAAGTAGTGTCCACACTTCACAGAGGAGCAAGTGAAGGCTTCATTAGGCCTAGTGTTCTTCTGCAGCCAGGACATGGACTCAGCCTCTCCTGGCCTTCTCAGTGTGATGTTCTGTCCCAGAGGGTCTCCAACCCATCCCAGACTTGGCACCGATGGATAGAAACTCAGGAAATCGTCGGCATCTCCCTAGAAACTACAGGCAGCTCAGGCGTCTTGCTTCCCAAGAGAACCCTGTGTCTGACGGCCTGGTGGCGGTCAGGATGAGTGGTTCGTAGCAGAGCTTTAGAATCTGGCAGGTCTGGCCTCAACTCCCAGCTCCTGCTGGGTCCCCAGGAGACTCACATCACTTCTCTAAACCTGTTTCCTCACCTTAAAAATGCGGCCAGTTACAGTACCTGCCTCAAAGTGGGAATGCAGTGAACTGAGTCAGGCCAGAGCCCACGCACGGTGAGCCCTGAGTCCATGTTAGAAACCGTGAGCGCTGGATGAGCGGGCATAGCACGTGGGCAGTGATCGAAGCATTGTTTTACTCCTCTCTCCATTTAGACTCTATTCCAAGGGTTCCCTGGCCAAGGACATCTGAGTTCCACCCCAACAGGCTTTCTCCCCTGCACGTTGTCCACGTTCTCTCCTGCATGGCCCGCAACAAACATTCACCCAGCCCTTTCCCCGGATGAATTCTCCAAGGTCAGGCTGGTCCAAGCAAGCAGCTTCCTCCTGAAATACCCTGGCAGTGATAAGAAACCCTCTACTCTGGGTGGGCCTCAGACCCTGGCCTCACACTGCCTTAGGTTCCCAGTGGGAGTCGGGGACCAAAGCTCTCTGTCACCCAAGGCTGGTGGGGACATCCCCCTAGCCACCCCACCCTGCCTCACCTAGACTTGGGGTTTGTCTTACTTTGGGTTCCCCCAGAGGTCACCACTGAGACAAGAATTCCCGACCCAGGAGACACCAGTAAGAGAGGGAGGAGGTGAGACGGGGAAGCGAAAACGGCCAGCAGTACGTCACATGTGTCATACAAATTGTCCAGTGGGAAATCGAGTGTGCGGGCAAGAATTTGGGGAGCTGTGTGCAGTTCAGGCCTGGGTTGTTCCACCCAAGGGGGAGAAGCTGGGGTACTTACAAACCAGCTCCTATCAGCCATTGCCCAAAGTCCACAGGGCGTGCATGTACCGAGAGCAGGGTGTTGATTTGACATCATACACCCCCTGCGGGGTACCCAGTGGGCACTGGCAGCTGAAGAAAGCCCTCAGGCAAAAGTTGACAGGTTCCAACCGTGGAGCCCCTGCAATGGACTCACGTGACAAGGCCAAGGGGATGGGCCTGGGCACCTGAGGGCCAAAACTGAGCACCTCATTAGCTTTGATCTCCACCTACCTCCTGAGCACTTAGCACACGGCCTGGCAGATAGTATGTGCCCAGTAAATATTAGTAAAATACACTTAGCCATGCGCTTAGGCACTCAGGCAGGCATACGTGCATAAGTGAATCTTACATGTCAAGAACCTAGAACAGGTACTCTGAGGCCATATGCCACTAGGAACCAGAAATAAATTGAGAGAGCAGGCATTGGAGGCAACAGGGGGTAGTGGGGAGTGTGGTGAACTATGCAGAGCACTTGCCAGTCCATAAATGGTAGCAGCTACTCACTTCCATGTAGAAATTTAGACCTAGAGTAGCCATTTGCCAGATCTCCTAAGGAGAAGCTATTATGCAAAATTTTCTGACTGTTAACTTGTACTTGATTCCAGAGTTTTCAAAAACTGAGTACCGTTCAAGAACAAAAAAACCAAACAAATTCGAAAAACTATCTTCAGGCGAAAGCTGGTTCCCCAGCTGACACTGGGAGGCCGCTGGTATCAGGCAACATTTGAGATCAAAGGTGCTTCTCTTCTCTTGTTTTCTTCTGCTTTATCTCTGTTGGTACAAAACCAGAGCATTCAATGTAGACCGTGCGAGTAGGCCTGGTCACCTGGAGCAGCGGTCCCTGACCTTTTTGGCATCAGAGGCTGGTTTCGTGGAAGACAATTTTTCCATGGGCCAGGGTAGGGAGGTGGTTTTGGGGTTATTTAGGTACATTACATTCAAGCTCACCTCCTGCTGTGTGTAACCAGTCTGCGGCCTGGAGATTGGGGACCCCTGACCTTGAGGCAGGTGGAGGAATGAGATGACCTCAGCTGCTCTCCCACATTTCAAAGAGTCTGTTTATCCGTGATCTTCCAAGGGTCCTTTGTGACTATTTTGCCAGCACCTTCCTCGCCCCACATCACCTCCTCTCTACCCCATCTGCTTACGCCATCAGCTGGTGAGTGGGACTCGGTGGTTGGTCATAAGAGGCTCAGGTGTCCTGCCAGGACTGAGCACTGTATTAGTATTTATGTGCTAGTAGGGTTGCTAGGCAACTAGCAAATGTGACTTCCCCACCGGCGCAACACCGGAGAGAGACAGGGGATGGCTTGTTCTGCCAGAGGACTGTGAAATCAAGACGGTGAAGTCACCCGAGATGAACTCGGGTGTTTTGGGCTCTGTCCAAAGGGGAGACATACCCCCTGCTGAGACAGGAGTCTGCTCCCTTACACCTACTAATGAAGGAAGGAACACTTTCAAAGGTGGGACCATGCACTGTTGCTGGGAGTGTACATGGTTTCCCCCCTTTAGGGAGGAATTTGGCAAAAGCTGACCAAGTTTTAAGTATTCATTCTCTTCAACCTGCAAGTTCACGGCTGGAGGTTTATCTTTTTCTTCTTTCTGGGCGTGTGGGCAAAGATGTGTGCATGATAATGCTGTCTGAGCCTGCAGTGCAACTTACCTGCTGGGTCTGAATCTTAGCTCCACCCTGGGCAAGCCACTGCCCTCCCTGCGCCTCAGGCTCCCATCGGAGAAGTGGGACGGTTAAAGGACGCATTTCCTGTGGTCTGTAGGAGAGTCAGTGAGTTGATGTGGATCAGGTACTATTTCAACGTGGATGTTTTTTTCACCCATTGGAATGGCATAAACACTTTTTATTCTCCACACCAGAACACACCATATAGCCTTTTAAAAGAAAACAAAAGGAAGTCCCTATATGTTGATTTAGAACAATGATTTAACTTATTACTTAATAGAAGTATCAAGTGTCTATAGCATTCACCTTTGTATTAAAAATAATGTGCCTATTATGCCCAACAAAGTTGTTTCTAAAAATAATTGGGTGTGTGTGTGTGTGTGTGTGTGTGTGTATACACACTTGTTTATCAAGAAGAAATGTTTCTGGAAAGATCGGAAATGAGTGCTAGGGTGGCAGGGATGGTTTTTATTTTTCTGGTGGTTGAATTTTTTTTTACCAAGTTTTTGTGCTTTTTTTTTTTTTTGTCTCATGAGAAATCTGGAATTAAAAGACGACAATATTTAACCAACAATTATTTGCACCTTTCTGTTATATTTATGTTTTGAAATAAAAGCTAAATAATGCACGCAGGTGTGTATACATGCATGTGTGTGTGTACAAACTCCCATTCGCCTGACACCACCAAGGCAAGGGAGGCAGGGCAGGGTTGCCCAGGACTAAGCTCAGTGGCTAATAGCCGTGGACATCAAACCAGGGCTCGCGAGCTCACATTTCCACATGGATCTTGCTCATCAAGCTTGCAGACGAAGCTGCCGCTTGGTGCAGTAACCCAGGCTCCCGAGGTGGGCAGAAACATGGGAAGCTGATTCTGCCACTTCCCTGCTGGGGGATCTGAGACAAGAAATGTCACCTCTCTGTGCCTTTCTTTTTTTTTTTTTTTTTTCCCCAGTGAACAAGAGCAGCGTCCTTAAGGTTGTTAGAGGATTGATTGAGGTAATGTTTATAAAGTGCAGAGGACAGGGCCTGTCATATATAAATAGGGGTTATTGTTATATATGGTGGCTGATTTCCAACGACAAGCTTCACAAAGGTGGCAGGAATCAAGATATTCACTATTGTCACTTATGCTAATGAAGAAGACAACACCTAGAGAAGAAAATACCTTGCCTGTCTCTTTCTCTCTCTCTGCTTCTTTCGTCTTTAACACACCCCATTACCAAAAGCCCTTAAGGCTTCTGTTGATAACTTACACAATAAACACTTTAAAAGTCAGCAAAAAAGGTGCCAGGTTGGCTATTGTCTAAGATTCATCTTTTTAGTCCTACGCACAGCTTGAAAAATGCCTGTGGGGGAAGAAAATTAAAATATGCAATGATGAAATTATCAATGTAGCAGATTCTGGAAAAGCAACTGATACTGCTGTGCCCTCACCCACGGCTCCAGGCCCCCGGCCCCCCGCCCCTTCCACATGCGCTGCTTTTTCCTCGGCATCACCCCCCTGCCCCACCCCCACACCCCCCCACCCACACACAAACCTTCTCCCTCACGGCCCCCTGAATAACTCCACTTTTGTTATCCTAGAACTGTTTTTCCCACAATTTACCTATCTATACCTACCTACACAATTTCCCGCAAACTCCCTGTAATATCTTTTTCTTTGCCTTAAATCATTTTTAATGTTATTTCTTTCTATCATCATTTATCCCCCTAGACCATCTTCCACCTCCACCCACCCCACACAATATCTTAATCCCACAATATAATAGTAAACAAAGAGAAAGCACATTATAGTAAAACATGATACATTATCTATGTGTCTGTATGTGCGTATATACACACATGCATATATACACATGAGAGGGGACCCCAAAATGCAATATAGTTATTAAAAATCGTGTATTTATTCTTACACGTTTAAACTTCAGTCACCTTCAAAGTGCTCTCCATCTGATGCAATACACCTACTGAGACTTTTTTTTCCACTGCTCAAAACAGTTTTTGAACTCGTTGATTTTGATGCCTTTTAGCACTTATGCCATTTCTTGGTTCACCTCTTCCACACTGGCAAAACGTTTCCCTTTGAGGGCTTTTCTCATCCGGAGGGGGGAAAGAAGATTGCTCAGGGTTAGATCGGGTAAAGAAGGAGGGTGGGGAATGGGGGACGTGCTGTCTTTGGTCAAAAACTGCTGAACACTCAACGCAGTGTTGGCAGGTGCCCTCGTAAATCACCCATCATGAAATGGGTAAACATGTTGAAATCACAATCACTACAAAAACATTCATTGAAGCCAAACACAGCCTCTCACAACAACACCAGCTGGTGCACTGACACAGATGGGTTCCTAGAACACTAACCCAGCAAGGGAAGTCTGGACTCCCCAAGGGGCCTGCCCTCCAGAAGATAATTCCATTGGGGTTTTGGGTTTTTTTTTACCTCCCCTCTGTTCACGTGTGTGTGTGTGTATACACATTGGACATGAACACACACATTCAGGCACCACTGTATTAACAGGAAAGGAAAGTCTGGATTTAAGTAAAGTAGGTTTTATTCTCTATAAAATAAGGTAACATTTAACCAACCATTATTTGCACCTTTCAGTTATATTTACATTTTGAAACGAAAGCTAAATAATGCACGCATGTGTATATATGCGCACACGCTCACCTTCTCCTGACACCAACAGCTACCACCACGGCAAGGGCACCAGGGCAGGGTTTCAGCGGGGGGTTCACGCAGTCAGATTTGCAGCGTAGGACTCTTACCGCAGTGCCCATGTAAAAGGCAGGCGGGCGGAGACAAGAGGGGAGGCAGGGTGCCATCAGAGGACACTGCAGTCCCTGGTAGTTTCAATGGGGGGAGGAGAGAGGAAAGGCTCTCTGTGGCCCCACCCCTGAGCCCAGCAGGCACTCTGGATGTTTGTTGGCCGTCTCCGTAGTCGGCAGGATGATGGGGGTGGGAAACAGAGTGTCCAGATAGGGAAAAAACATGCTCCGTTGACAATACAGGAGCACTGGACATAATCACAGTACCCAGAAAATCTGCTAACCTGGCCACATTTCTTTGCACAGTAGTTGGGTTTTATTTACTTCTAAGTTTCCCCTGGACCATGAGCTCCTTGGGAGCTGGGCCTTTGCTCTGTGGCCCCAACATCTAGAACAGAGATTCGCATCCCCGTCTACCGGCCAAATCCTGCCCAACACCTGTTTGTGTAAATAAAGCTTTATGGAACACAGCCACACCCATTCACTCATTAACCACCCTGCTGCTTTAGCTCTGCAAAGGCAAGGTTTATTCTCGAAACAAAGACCCTGAGGCCTGCGAATTCTAACATATTTACTATCTGGCCCTTTAATGAAAAGTTTGCCGGCCCCTAATTCAGCCTCATGCAGAGAACAAAGTTGATGCACCATAGTTATTTGATGTATAAATGTGAATAGTAATAATAGGACTTCCTTTCATCATATACAGAAATAACCCATTGATTCCCCTTTGGCTAGCCCTAGAACTTAATCCCAAAATATAGATTGTTTTTTGTAGTCTCACTCATTCTCTCCATTGGGCCAGTCCTTTGAAGAACCCCTGAACAGAGCCGAATTCAGGGGCGGAGGGACCTTGAAAATAGCAAACTGAGGCATCTTGGGCAGATGTATTTTCAACGTGGGCACACTATGACATCTTAGACAGGATCCTTCTCTTGTGGGGGGGGGGGGCTGTCTTACGGGTGTGGAATGTGGAGCATGATCCTGGCCTCCACCCACCAGGTGGCAGTAGTGATCCCTCTCCTCTGCTACAGGACCGTCAAAATTGTCTCCCAGAAGACAAGTCTCCTCCCAGTAGAGAACCATGGGGGGGAGGGGCGGAGAGAGGGGGGAGGGGGAGAGAGGGGGGAGGGGGAGAGAGGGGGGAGGGGGAGAGAGGGGGGGAGAGAGAGAGAGAGAACTGGGAACCACTTGTAAATGTCCCTGAGGATATTCCCCACATTAAAAAAAAAAAAATACTTGAAAAAGAGCTGATGGGATCCAATAAGTTTTCTAAATACTGTATGCTGTCTATCCCATAGTGGGAGTTTGTATTCCATTAAAAAAGCAAAACAACACAAGAAGTCCCGCAAGACAGTCTGGGGCCAACCCAGCCCCACCCTAACAATGTTGGCTGCACAGCCATCTATCTCTTCACATCGCACCTATCGGCATCCCACAAAGCGACGTTTCCATGGAAACCAATTCAGGAAGCTTTGGTGTAAGCTAAGGGCCCTTTTCTCTACACTGGTGCACAGTTTCTCTTTCTCTGTCTCACATGGGGCCACGCCGCAAACACTTGTGAGTGCCTCCGTACTAAGCGTCAGACACGGGGCTGGAACTAGCCGGAGACGGAGCAGTGACAAGGCCCACCATCTCCACCTGAAAGAAGTCACGTCCACAGAGTGAGCGCATGTGAGCCCAGGGTTGGTCAAAGCTCGTGGGCGCTGATGCTTCCCTCGGAAGTCAGTGACCCGAACTTTCTGGTGGGCAGCTGTGGAGAATGAATGGAGCAGCCCTCTTCTGAATCCTGCCTCTTGTCTCCTGTAATATGTCTGCCCCGTCATAGGATCATACCGGATCTGGGTAGTTCTGCTTTTTTCCTTTTTTTAAATTAAATTTATTGGGGTGACATTGGTTAATAAGACTATATGGGTTTCAAGTGTACGATTCTATGATACATCTTCTGTATATTGCATTGTGTGCCCACCCCCCCAATCAAATCTTCTTCCATCACCGTATATTGATATGTGACCCCTTTCACCCTCTACTGTCTCCTACCCGCCCCCTTCCATCTGGTAGCCACCCTGCTGTAGTCCCTGTCCATGAGTTTAGTTCATTTGTTTTTATATGACTGAAGTCATATGGTTCTTGACTTTTTCTGTCCGACTTATTTCACTTAGCACGATATTCTCAAGACCCATGCACATTGTCGCAAATGACAGTATTTCACCTTTTCTTATGGCTGAGTAGTAGTCCATGTGGACTTAAAGTAGTCCATGTTGGAGTGTTGGTTGCTTAGGAATAAGACAAAATGAAAACCGGTCAGAAATGCATGCCTTCTCATTACCTTTTCAAGAAGGAGGAACTGAAAACTCTTCCGGCCCATGACCCACCTCCCGTAGATCCAGTTTCAAACACACCGCAGCCTTAAGCGGCCTCTGAGTTGGAATGAACTGACTTCCACCACCACACGCACGCCCCCCAGTTAGGCCTCTCATTTACCACCTGCACAGGATTAGTTTTCAAAGGCTGAGCTTTCCTCATGATGATCCAGAGTCCAAAGGATAGGAAGCAATGCTGGGGCGGGGAGCCGGAGAACAAAGCCTTCTTTATTCACTGTAAAATATACTTATTCATTCATTCTGCACAAAAAAAAATTAAGTCCCTTCCGTTTACAGTCAGGATTTCAGGAGCAAGATGGCACAGTGTTAAGAGCCCAGGAGGTAAGAACTAATACCTGCACTTAGTAGTCATCATTGGAGTTCCTGCTTCAGGCCAGCTCCTACTAAGGCCATTATACCTAGTTAACTCCTTGCTGCATTCTTAGCCCCATTTTACAGATGAGAAAACAGAGGCTTAAAAGGGTACAGTAACTTACCCAAGGCCACACAGAAGGGCACACAGCCTGATTAGAAACCCAATGCCTTGTGTTCCCTCCTTGTGAAAACCCTGTATTTGGACCTTGGTGTGTTTGAACTTCAGCCCCAGCACTTCCCAATGGGGGCATCCTACATGGATGAGATACTTCCATCTGAGTCTCGGTTTCCTGACCTGTGAAAATGAAGATAGGCTTCTCTACGCCTCGGGCAAGAGTGCCCACTCAGCCCAGAGTAGGGGCCCACTAAGCTCCACACTCTTACTTCGCCAACCCCTGTAAGAAAAGCTCCCAGTAGCACCGTGTTCTGGAAGCTGCTCTGAGAACTCCCACGTGTCACCTCTTTCCGTGCACGGGCTCCCCCGCCCTGTCAGCCAGTCCCTAAGGGGTCCAAAATGACCAGGCCAGCAAGTCACCAATCCGTACTTTAAACCTTCTCAACCAGGGCAACTCTGCCCAGGTGGTATTTGCATTATCTGGAGACATTTTTGATTGTCACCACTAGGGGATGGGGGGAAGGTGATACTGCCAGCATCTAGTGGGTAGAGGCCAGGGATGGTGCCATATGCACCACAATGCACAGGACAGCCCCATCTCACTAATACTCATCCACCTCAAATGTCAGCAGTGACAAGGCTGAGACACCTTGATCAAAATCTGGGTTCATCTGGTAGCAAAGGTGATCTCCTTGCACTATTTCGCTTCCCCGACTGAAGGGTTCTAAACCTCCGCAGTATAAACATTTGGGGCCAAATGCTTCTCTGTTGTGGGGGCCCCTGCAGGATATAGGTAGAATGTTTATCAGCATCCCTGGCCTCTACCCACTAGATCCCAGTGGCTCTGCACCCTTCCTCTGGCCTGACAACAACAATGTCTCCAGACACTGCTAAAGATCCCCAATACCCTCCTCGTACCCCAGATTCCCTCTCCTCACTCCCTTGGTGGGGGGCGGGTCACCCCAGGGGAGAACCATTCTCCTAACCCAAGGTAAATCAGTTTAGCTATGAAATGCAAATAACAAACCAGCCCTGGAAAATATTAAGAGAACATTCTGGATAATCATTATTTAAATATGTTCCTCGTAAAAAGTAGATATGTGCATGGGTGTATATTTATTAAATACCTGGGCATGTCTGGCAGAAAGAAATATTATCTCTTGTGATTCCCTGCCATAGTATTGTTGGGGCCACACATTGACCGACCTTTCTACTTCCCAGCATATGAATTATCACTTTGGTCACGCTGAGTTTCAAGGACTACACACGAGAATAGAAATATAGAAGTGTTTCCCTTTTTGGTTGTTGTCAATGTTCTATTTTTGGAGTCCCGTTATTATTCCAAAATAAATTCGATCTCAATGTGAAGCAGTGTTGCAAGTATTGCAGTGGCCAGCTCTGTGGTTGGCACCTACCCCCTGCAGGAGGGCTGCGGGTCTCTCAGAGAAGCTGCCAGTCCTCAGTCTCCCGCAGGGAGAGCATCCAGGTCTAGTAACCAGGGGGCAGTGAGGTGTGCATTCCCTGGAAGGAAGCCTGTCCTTCTCCAGTAAACTAAAAATTACATCTGAAAAACGCAAGGCGTCTTTACTGATGTACCTTTATTTAAAATTTCCATACAACAGAATATGACTCAGCTGTAAGACAGAAGGAGAGTCTGCTGTTTGTGACGTGAATGAACTTCAAGGACATTGTGCTAAGTGAAATACGCCAGGCAGAGAAAGACAAATGCTGTGTGATCTCACTTACGTGCAGAGTCTTTTTTTTTTAAGTCAAGTTCATAGAACCAGTAGAATGGTGCCTACCAGAGGCTGGGGGATGGGGGAAAGGAGTCGGTGCTGGTCAAAGGGTACAAACATTTATTTATAAAACGAGTAAGTTGGGGGTCTGGTGTACTGCATTGTAACTATAGTTACTCGTACTGTAAACTTGAAAATTGCTAAAAGAAAAGATCTTGCCCTGGCCAGTTGGTTAGAGTGGCATCCCGTACAACAAATGTTGAGGGTTCAATCCCTGGTCAGGGCACATACCTAGGTTGCAAGTTTGATCCCTGGTCAGGGCGCATATGGGAGGTAGCCATTTGATGATTCTCTCTCTCTCTCTCTCTCTCTTTCTCTCCCCCCATTCCTGTCCCTCTCCCTCTCAAATCAATGAATATATCCTAAGGTGAGAATTAAAAAAATAAATAAAAGAATAGACCTAACGCTTTCTCACCACACACAAAAAAGTAAGTAGGGTAATGGATATGCTAATTAATCTGATTGTGGTCATCATTTCACAATGTAGGTCACATCATCACATGGGTAGTACACTTGAAATATTCAGTTTTATTTATCAGTTATACCTCTCCAAAAGCTGTTGGAGAAACAACATTCCCATGGCTGGGGAAACTGAGGCACAGCCAAGCCCAGCAAACTTCCCATGACAATACAAAACAGGGCCTGCAAACTCTTTCTGTAAAGAGCCAGAGGGTAAATACGTTATGTTTTCCCGTCACACAGCCTCTGTGGCCACAGCTGAATTCTACCATCACCGTAGAAACACAGCCAAGGAGATGTGGACGTGAACAGACGTGGCTGGTTCTGATACAGCTCCTTTTATGGTCGCTGAAATTAGAATTTGGAAGTTTGAAAATTTCAGGTAGTGGTCACATCACAAAGCATTCTCCAATATTCATTTTTTTCTCAGCCATTTAAAAATGTAAAAACCATTCTTAGCACGTGAACAGGCAGCAAGCTGGACCTGGTCCGGCCACCTCTTACGTGGAACGTGGCAAAAAGTGGGAAACTCTGCCATCTTCACACAAAACTCCCAAATTCCCACCTTCCTGTCCTTGCGATGAAGACCACAAGACAAATCTGCCAGTGCCTGAACTTCCAGAATGTGCTGTTGTTAGTGCAGGACAAGCCGAGAAGGAAAAAGTTGGGATAATTTGATGCTGGCTTATTTCTTTTCCTGCTATGATTCCATGAAATAGGTGTTTCAAGTAGATACTAATTAATGAACTAGACTTCTTTAGGACTCCCTGGTTAAAAAATAAAATGGAAAAGAAAGAAAAATAATCCCTCAAGTTCTAAGGTTTGTAAAACACAAAGCTCTCGGGTCCCATGTGAAAAACATGCCTCTGATTTCCATCAAGTGTCCACGCTGAGCAGAGAGCTGCTTGGCTGAGAACTTCTTGGGGATCATAAATTCTTCATCAACCCAGGATTAAGTTTTTAAAAGGGATTTCTTCTTCTTCTTCTTTTTTTTTTTTTTTACCATGGTCACAAGTTTCAAATTTTCGACCACTTATAAAACTTCTTTTTCCCTCCTCAACTCACAGAGAAGGTCAGTCACTTTTAAGATATAAGAGAATCTGAGAACAGATTAATGACAAAGACAAATGATGATTTTTATTTTAGCGGAAGTTTCGGCGCGTTGTCTTCCCAGCCCAGGTACTGATAATAAAGTACACTTGACATGTAACTGCGTGCGTTCTTCGCTTTAAAGTTCAACGGTGGATCAAAAGAACACACTCTCTCTTTAAAAAGAAATGTCCTAGGAAGGGGAAAATAATAGGAAGGTTGGGGGGAACCTCATCTGTCCCTTTTGTCTCTCTCTCTCTCCTCTTTGTGGCCCAGGGACCCAGCATTGAGCGACTTCTTCAGAAAAGAGATCAGTGAAATTGTCAGTTGATTACTTCTCCTTGATTAGCATTTATAAGAGCCCTGTGATACAGTATTTGCATTCCTATTTAGCCGTGATTTTTGTGGGGCACCAATGATTAAACTTGTCACAGGGCTTGATTGACGGGGTCAGATCTTCACTTTCTACTCTTTTGAAATTAAAAACAAATGTGTCAGCTCCCTTCGTGGGCCGGAGCGCTGTGAAGCTCGCCTGCCTTGTCACTGCAGATAGGTCAGGAATGTTTTAATTTTAGGGATGGATTCTGCTTGTCAAGTAGAGTGTGGTGGCGTGTGGTTGTGGAGATGAGATGTGAAGGGTGTAAAACAAAGAAGGGGAAGAACAAAGAGAAAGACACTCACATTATTAGACAGATTTAATTAGTCTGAATGGATATTATGCTAGATGAAGCAGTGAGCTGTGAAATTAACCCTTGATTACGGACTGGCGGATCATCCTCATAAAGAGAATCAAACCTTTGTGGAGAGATGCGAGGTGTGATTTCAGCTTCCCCTACCCTTCCGGGTTGCATGCCAGATCCCCACCCCCGCCGCCCTCCCCGGTCTGCTTGCACACCGGAATCCGTGGAAGAAAGCGTGCAAGTCCCTCGTCAGCTTGAGCGAGCAGGAGGAGGAATTCCACCTGGCTTTCCTCTCTTCAACTTGAGAGAGGCAACAGGCCAACAGCGGGTAGATGTGATGTGAAGGGCTCACAACAACACGGGCTTCCGGATCCAAAACAGAGACTGCACGGAGCCAAGTTTGAAGGAGAGTTGTTTCTTTCGAGCGTCTGTATTCAATAGCTCTCCCAGCTGGGGTGGAGGGGCACCTCCTACGAGTGTCCTTAAAACATCTTCGTCCACCATGTTCCTCCCTCCTGTGGTCTTCTCTGGTGAATCAATCCTAGCTTCATCAAGGATTCTAGCTATGTGTTGAGGGGGATAAGTGGGAGGTCTAGAGGCCTGGCCTGACATCAGTGTCCAATTAAACAAAAATCAGTTATACCAAGGACATCAACAAGGAAGGGACAGCCACCGGTGACAATGCACGTAAGAAGATTTGTGGATCTGAGAAGAAGTGAACCTTCCAGAAACCCATTAATTTATCCAAATCATCAAAGGATTAAACTCTGCTGAGAATGGCCTTGTGGGAACTGTACTACCTCATGTCTGTACTTTGAAGTGAGCCAGTCTAGATTATTTCCAGCACCAATTCCAGCTGGGCAAGGGTCTGGGCTGCATCACACAATTGAGGTGTGTCTGTTAGGATGGCCCAGCATCATGGGGAAAGTCAGCAAGTCAGGAATTGAGGAAATGGAGTTACAGACCTTGCCTTGTGGTGCCTTGCCAAAACTCCTTCTTCCCATTGGTTCTCTAGTCTAACCACCTTGCGTGATGATGCTGAAGGTGGAGTGTGAGCTGCGTGCAAGACAGATACCACGTGTTGTTACTATAGCTCAGCGTCGAAAACATGCACGACTTCTCTCATCTCTCTGGCCCTGGCTCCAGTCTTCCTCCCCTTGATGCGTAAGCGGGTCCAATTTGGGCAACTCCTGGTTGGGGAACTGCCTAAACAAAGAGTTTTCAAATGCGGTCTTGGGACTCTGCATCAGTGGCAATCAATTGCAGATCATTTATTCCCCATCACTGTGGGAGGCTGAGGGTAGTCCATGAGCTCACCAGCATCACACTGCACTTTTCCGAATGTTGGAGACAGAAGGGAAATTGTAGCCCTAACCCTGGCTCTGCTGTGGGAGTGCCCTGTGTAAACAACACACGTCACAGGTCAGGGTGGGGAAAGGGGCCGTCCACTGCTCTGCCAGGAAACGTGGGGGTCCCGCACTTCGAGGGATGAGACTATGGGGGGTCCTATTGCCCCAAGAGATATTGGTATTTCAGGCTCCTTTGCTTTATGGTTTCTGGAAATTCAGACCATTTCTATAGCTCAACACAGCGACACTGTTGAGCTGTAGAAATGCATCCCTATTTAGGCATCAGGTTGGTTTTCTTCCCAGAGAAGATGTTTGGTTTCTGAAGAAGTTCCTTCCTTCCCCCTAAGTATTAAGAGGAACAGTTTGTTGTCTCCCATTTGACTTCACTGAGCTGTAGAGAAGAGACTGTTAGAATCCGCTTATCAGGGAGTTCCCCAGACTTGGTACTCTAGTCCCTGATGCTACGCAGAGTGATTTAGATGACACTTGGATGATCTTTTTTAGGAGGGAGGGCTATGTATTCATTTTAAAGTGTATTCAAATGCATATGTGTGCACGTGTGTCTACGTCTGTGCATCGGGGTTCCTCAGCTTCAGCACTAGGGACCTTGTGGGCTGGGTCATTCTTTGTCATTGGCTGTCCTATGCCCTGTAGGATGTTTAGCAGCCTCCCTGGCCTCTCCCCGCTAGATGCCTGCACCATCTCTATCCCAGATGAGACAACTACAATGTCTCCAGACATTTCTAAATGTTCTCTGGGGTTCAAACATCACCCCCCAGTTGAGAAGCACTGATATACAGGCTGGAGCAAAAGTAGGTTTACAGTTGTGACTACATGAAACACAGAGTTTATTCTTCCATTAGTATTTATTAATTATTGCCTTATTTTCCATGCGAACTACTGTAAACCTACTTTTGCCCTACCCTGAATATCTATGATCCCATGGATAGTATTGCTTAAAATAAGAAAAGCGACTCATATTAAAGAAAAATATTAGGTAAAAAAATAGCAGAGAGAATACAGGTGACTGTGATGTGACCGAGGTCAGGAAGATTGTATGTGACAGGCAGAAGTTTAGGAAACACCGATTCTGTCTTAAACCCACATTTTCCCAACAGCGATATCTGAAATCCAGAGCACAGAATGGATTTGACCCAGACCCCCAGCTGTTTGTCCCTGCACTCATCTCACCGAGAAGAGACAACAAGCCACTGACCCTGTGCCTAGCACAGAGCAGTGATAACAACCCCGAACACGCTCTTTACCTCTAGCGTCCCATTGAGTGTCTGCAGCAACCCTGTGAGGTGGGAGTTGTTATCATCCCACTTTATAGGGTTTCCTATCATTCCCACTTGCAGGAAGAGACAGGGAAATGTGTGAAATAAATCTGCGATGGGGGAGGAAGATGATAAGCCATTTGGTGGAACTGTCGATAGGGGCACAGGACTTATCATTCCTGTTTTTACAAGAGATTTGAAATATTTCTCTGAGTGCCTACTATGTGCCAGGTAACAGGCTGCCACTGCCCCAGAATAACCATCTAACACCATCAGCTATTACTAGCTATTATCCCTGTGGTTTTCTGTGCGGTCACTGCATCAGGAGAGGAAGCCCACAGCCGCCCTTTCTCCAAATCGGTCACACCAAACTGAAGAATTTGTTGTTGTTTTTTTCAGTTGGGCTTCCAGGGTTTTCTTCCTGCTTTTTAAAGAAAAGCAGGAAGGTGATGCATTAGTAATGCGTTAGGTGGCAAATAAAAGAAAACTTTACTTACAGGGATTTGAATAAAACAAGGATTTTCTTTGCTCTCCATCACGACACTCAGAAGTAGACAATTATGGCATGGGGTCAAAGGGTTAACGATGTCAGAAGGTGTCTCTGGGAGTCTCTGCATTGTTGCCTCATAGCCACGAGAGGGCTGCTGCCTGCCATTAGACGTGGTGTCCACAATCAAGGCAGGAAAAGGAGTAAAATAACTGTCCCAGCCACCTCTGTTCTCTCTACCCAGGAGAATTTCACTTAACCCTACTCATCCAGAACTGCGTAGTTTTGTCATCCCGAGCTGCAAGATCTCGTGGCCCGAGCAGTTAGTTGGGCACGTTGCCATTGAAAACAAAGCCATAGTTTTATCAGCAAGACAGACGCAGGGAATGGATATGGGCAGGCAACCAGCAGCATCCATCCTGGGGATCATTCTGAGTGTGAGGATGCCTTACCTGCCCCTTATCCTTCTCTCCCCGGTCCCTCCTCATGCCGCAGCCAGCATTGGCTGGAGATCCGTTTTCTAACCTGAATTAGTATTAATGAATCATCAAATGCAGACTAAGGAAATAGTGTTGGCCCAAAATGTCCTGAGTGCAATGAGCTATATACACAGTATTAGATGCCACTGCCATTGTCATCATCGTTGTCATCATTGTCATCATCACCGCCATCACCATCGTGGCAACAAAAGTGACCTTTTGAGCGCTTATCTGAACGCTAAGTGTTGCACATGCACCATCTCATGTGATCATCACACTGACTCATGGGTGTCATCAGTCCCCTGTCACAGAAGAGGAAATGAAGTTCGTGAAAGGCCAAGTGCTTCATTTAAGGTCACTCGGTTTGGAAGTGGCACATCTGGGCTTCAACTCAAGCCTGCGGGAACCCCGAAGCCCACCGTCAAGGTGTTACCCACACGAGGACTCGGGTGTCGAGATGACCTATCACGAGCAGTCCTATGAGACAAAATAGCACTAAGTGCTAAGACACGTGGTCCTGGAAACAGGTGTTAGAAGAACAAGGAAGATGGGTTTCATGAAGGCCAGAGGTAGTCACTTGAAGAAAGACACTTGAGTTGTCCCTTAAGAGTTATTTGACTTGGTTTCCATGCACAGTTGCGATGAAGGTCAATGCCAAGCTCCCAGCTACAACATACACAGACACAAACAGCACTGGGGAAGCCTGGACCACCACCACGCTAGCAGAAACCCTCAGGATTCTGTTGGAAGAGTGTGGGCGCTTTTTTTTGAGGTTTCTCCAGGTCCACTGACCATCCTGGAACCATCTGCCTGGCACCGAGGACTTCAGCTGTGGACACAGTGCTTCAGCCCAGTTGAGAGCAGGCCAACCTGGGGTCACAGCTGCTGGGGGGAGCCAGGGGCCACCTCGGCTTCTTAGGCCTGTTTCCTCAGACTGGTTTGCCTAAACCCAACCCCAAATCCCTCCACGCTGAAAGCGGGGGGGTGGGGGGGAGGGCTGTGTGCTTTCTGTTCACACAGTATTTCTGAATGCCCATGAATGAAAAAGAAAGAAAACAAAACCAGGAAAGTCCAGGATATGTGATATTCCCCAGCCACAAAAAAGACAGGAAGCTTTCTGAATCAGCAATGCGGCCCTGTCACAGGGGTTTCCCTGTTGGTTGGGAGACCACTTTGGCTGTTAAAAACTTAGGTAAAGAACACTTTAATTCAATGCAGCTCAGTCAGACCAAAAATATCTGAGTACTTACCATAGGCCAGACTCCATGGGAGATTCTAGGGCAAGATGCTGGTGGATGCAAAGACAGGTAAGACCGAGAGGAGGGAACCTTCGGCAGGGGAGACCTCACGGAGGCGGGACAAGGGGGGCTCTGCAGCTCTACTCTACCATACTACTCACCTAGTACTGGTGCTTATCTAGATAACTTTTCCCATCTAGTGCCTTTTTCCCAGGGTGATGGGCACACACTGCTGAAAGAATCTTAAACACAAGTGCAAAGTGGATCCATGTGAAAACCAAAATAAGGGAAGGCATGAGAGCAAGGTAGCAAAGAGCATCTATTTAAGAATCTAATTTTCTTAAGATCAAGGCCCAGCTCCCCTACTTGCTCAGTGACTTTGGGTGAGTCACTTCCTCTCTGAGACTCGGTTTCCTCATCGGTCAAACAGGCCTGATAATACTCCCTACCTCACAGGGCTGCTGTGAACAGTAAATAAGATAACACAAGATGAGCACTTAGCATAGCACCTGGCCCATAGTAAGCTCTCCATTAATGTCTGTTTTCAATAACAACAATGATGAAAAGGGACTGAGACCCTCATTCGGCTTCGTGCAGTCTGAAATGCAGCAAGCACTCAGTGATAGTTTGCCATGGTTGTTTTTGTTGCTGCTGCTGCTCTGAAAGGATTTACCATAGTGTCTGGCGAAACACAACCACACAGTGAGCACAGCTACCATCCTTCCACAGCTCCAAAGTGTAAGCATGAAACTCACACTGTGGGAGCATCTCGGAGAGATGGACCCTACCCAGGATCAATGATGGAGGGGGGAAGGCGCCTTCTTTTCTCTCACCACTGAGACACTACCCTAGTCACTCCGATCCCGCCCAAAGTCATGACGAAAGTGAAATTCACAAAACTGAAGCCAGGAGCTTTGAGACTGCTCCGGGTGGGCCACACACTAGCCGATGGCATGTCGAGGCTTCTAAACCTGACGTCCTGAATGACCTATCTGGGTAAGATGCAAAGGGTCGGGCCCCATGGCTTATTTCCATTGGGCTTCTCTCCTCTTCAGGTATGGCCCAGAAATTCTGTGTGATATACAAGGCCCCTGGCTTTCCTTGGAATTCCATCTTCTTGGCCCCTTTCTCCTCCTCACCTCCTCCCATATAATCCTTTCATTATTTTATATCCCTGCTGAAACACCATCTCCTCTAGAAAGCCTCCTGCTCTCCTCTTTCCTTTACTTTTCCAAGCTAGAAAAGATCCTGCCCTCTGGGTGACCAGTGTCAGCCTGCATCTTGGTTGACAATCACCTACGCACCAGTGAGGACTGTGGATTGCATGACAGAAAAGCCACTCAAACCAGCGTAAGCACAGAGGGAATGTATTGATCCCCCCCCCCATGAAGGTCAAAGGTATAACTAGATCAGGCAAAGCTTAAATGGTGTCATTGGAAATCTGGCCTTATCAGCCTCTTAGATCTCAATTGTTCTGCAATGGCATAGTTCTCAGGCTGGATACCCACCCATGGTGGCTTAGAAACCCCCCAGAAGCCCCAGGCTAAGCCTCCCCAAAGAAAAGAGTTCCAGCAAAAACCTTGCATTGGTCTGACTTGGGACATGTGTCCATCCCCAGACCAATCACTATGGCAGGAAAATGGAACACACTGATTGGCTAGATGGAGTCACATGCCCATTCCTGTAGCTTGGATGTGGAGTGAGCCCCACCCAAGGCCAAGGCCATGGCCTGAGAATGAGAAGTGACTCCCCCAAGGAATTGTCTATGGCAGATATAAAGTGCCTGCTGATTCTTATGTTGATACTTCATAGCACCTAGTAGTTTGTTCCTCACAAAGTAAATGCTCAATAAAATTATCTAATGAATGGAAAAAGTGAGGAAAGTGCTGAGACTACAGAATTTACCTGTTGACTTTGCATATTTCTTCTTCTGACACTTAACCTGACCAAGTGGAGATCACCCACCCCTTGTGAGTATTCCTCCCACTCTTTTAGAGAACCTCACAGCAACCTAGACATCGCAGGGCCTTGCACCTGGTGTCCAAATGATGCAGAAGATACTAATGTTTAATAATCCAACGTGCCTAGCTCACTAGGAAAAAGATGTTGTTTTTTAACTTAATAAGAGAGAATGCACTACGACCCCGTCCTTGACCTGTCTGTCTTTCCAGCCATTTCTGGTCGTAAAGAACGAGCAGGATTTCTGGCATCTTTTGTGCTTCTTTGTTATTAAGAGCAGGATCAGTTAATAAATAATTATGATGCTCAGTTTCTAGGGAACAAGAAGATAAGGGCAGGAACACTCGAGTCTCACAAATTACATGCTACAGTATAGATTTTTCACCCCGAGTGGAGAACAGCCTCACGCTCCTTCTCTTTCCTGTGGCATAAATTGTTCTAATTATACGTGCAAGAGTCTCCATCCCCAAAGATATGAGTTGGAAGCACTGTGTCTGTTCTTTTAATTTCAAGAAGCATTTGCAGGAACGTGTTCCCACCTCCCCCCCCCTCCTTGTTTTCAAACTGAATTGTTTCAGTGGTAGCTTGGCGTGTCAGCTTGTAAGCCTATAAAACAGTTTTATACCAGCTGGAGATTCAACATGCTACATGAATACATAACAGTGCCTAACCAAGAAGGTTTGTAATTCAGTAATTAGCTGTAATTAATGAACACAAAGTGAAGACTCATTTACAGTTTAAATTATCACATTAGCTCCTGTCACCCTCTATGTACACAAAACAGCAGGAATTCAATTATTTTTATTCTTCAAAGCTAATTTAAAATTTAAGGGATGCCATTACATGAAATAATAGGTAGGAAATGTAATCGAAATCACTGGGAACAGTTGGCCGTTCTTAGAATTTAAAAAAAAAAAATGCGATCGCTGACGATTTGGAAATGTTTTATCATCTGTGAACAGATGAAGGATTGAAATCTCTGCTCTTTTCAGTATAGTTAATTTGAAAGAGGAAGCGAGTTTGGTGGTTGCTGAATCTTTGTGCGGGGAGGATTATCACGCATAATTGTGAAAGCGGTTGATAACTGAGAACACTGTTGATAGCAAGGAGATGGCAGCCCCAGAGACTCACATCCCATCATCCTTAATGGGGGCTGAGTCTTTGGCAACCGCACGGAGTTCCTGGAATCATCGTCCATTTTTGATGCATCATTTCAGCTTGGGAGACCCTACATCATTGTCACCTAGCTGTCGCCCTCAATTCTTTCTACCTGTATATGATAAATACACTTTAATTCGGTCGTTGAACATTGATCCAGCACCTCCGCTGTCTCATGGGCTCTTCAAAGTCCCAGGATCACAGCCGTGGGCAAGATGGGTCCCGTTCTCAAGCTCAGGGAGCCAACGTTCCAGTAGGAAGAGGCATAGGATGGCCAGGGGCTCCTCAAGCTTGGCTATTCACAGATGCACAAGGGAAGATTTAAAACTGGATGTCTATCAGGGTCTGGGCCCCAATCCCCAGCCACTGAACCAAATTTTCTGGGAGTCCGTCCTGGGCACCCAGTTCTGTGTGCAGCCACAGTTGAGAACCGTGGTGGCCAACTAATACGCACAACTTATAAATTAGCGTTCATTGGTGACAGGTGCTGTGATGGAAATGAAGGGGGCGGTCTGCTCTAGAGTGAGTGTTCTGGAGCAACTTCTCTGTGTGGTGATATGGGGGGGGCCCAAGTGTGAATAGGGGACCACCCTGAGAGGATCTGGGAGTATGTTGCTCTAACTCAGGTATCAGCAAACTTTTTCTTCTTCTTTTCCTCCTCCTACTTGTTCTTCTTCCTCTTCTCCTCCTCCTTCTCCTCTTCCTCCTTTTCTTTCTATTATTCACTTATTTATTAGCATTTTTAACCCTTTAAAAATGAACATGATTTCTTTGCTCAAGGACTGTATAGAAACAAGCTGCCAACCACACTGTTTGAACCATGTTCTAGGAAAAAAAAACAGACCAGCAAGTGCAAAGGCCCTGAGGCAGTTATGTGTTTAACGTGTTAGAGAAGCAGAAAGCAAGCCTAGGTAGGTGGGGCAAGGAGGAAGAGGCAGTGAGGCTAGAGACATGGGTGGGAACTTAGGTTTTCTTTTATATATGCTGAAAGTCGATGGAAGATTTTAATCAGGGCATGTGTGTGTGTGTGTGTGTGTGTGTGTGTGAAGGAGACACTCACGTTTCCATGCTCCTCACAGGATATCTTCCTAACACTGCCACCAATTTCCCATGGCAGTTCCTCGAAGGTAAAACAAAGCCGTGTGGACAGAACGCTGTGTCTGTTGCTTTAGACTTCCTCGTGCCTGTACTTTCCCCTTCCTCTCCCAGGTTCATTTTTCTTTTTCCTTTAAATAGGCCACTCGAAGCTGCACTGTCTAATTTTTCATAGGTGATCGACTGCTGAGTGGGGGTTTGGGTAGACAGAGGGACGGCGCTGATAAGCCGGAGCAAGGACTCTATTAGGGAGATGCGGCGGTAATTAATGAAGCCTGCCAGTAATTGGGAAGGTGTGAGTCCCCGTAATATCGTAATGATAGTCATCCGTCTGCGCGCCGCCCATCACTCGGCGCCATCCCTCATCACTCTGATCGCGGGCTCTTCGCCATGCAAATGTCCCTGACAGGGCGCTGTGTCTCTGTCTCCCTAATTGGGCAGCATAGAGTTGTTTATGGATATGGTCGGCATTTAGGCCTCTGTTGGAGGTTGTTCAAAAATCGTTAGCAAAGTTGCCTTAACAGCATTGTCCAATATGTATTCCCCTGTTCCGCTCTCTGTTTGGAAGGCGGCAGAGGTTCGTGATGGAATTAAGCCCTGCATTGTGTGAACTGGAGCTCGGTGGGTGATTGGCATGAAACCGTTTCTGAAGTAAAAACCAATTGACAGTAATTTCTCCTCCTGCCTAAGATAAAACTTTCGTCTGGGTGTAGGAATGGGGTGCTTTTTTTAATAGCACGTCCTCGTTTCGGAAGAGCAGGTTGAGTGCGTTAAGGCCACCCCGAGATAGAACCATTGGCAGAAATTATGGTTTTGCACTGAGACTGGTTTCGGACCATCCATCCCCATGTAATTCTGAATGGGCACCTTTGCTGGAAGCACTGGCCACGTGTTCTCGCCCATATTTTTTTCCTGCATGCAGGTGGCCACCCTTTGTCTCCCCCCACTGAACTGGGAGATTGTTCGAAATGCTATGAAATTTTTCTAAAGCCCTTATAAATCTGCTAAGGGACCTGAATGTTTCTGTCTTGATGTTCCAAGAGGCAATCTTTTCAATATCTAGAAAATACAGGAAGTACCATTTTCATATGTAATCGATGCACTCTCAAAGTATTCAAGTGTGGCCCGGGCTGGTGTGGTTCAGTCGGTTGGAGCGCTCTCTGGTAACCAAAGGTTGCAGGTTCAATTCCCAGTCAGGGCACATGCCCAGGTTGCGGGTCAGTCAGGTGCAGGCATGTGCAACCGGCAGTGTGAACAGTCTGAACGTGTACCATCCCTGATCCCAGTGTGTACAGGAAGCAACCGATCAATGCTTCTCTCTTGCATCAATGTTTCTCTTTCTCCCTTCTTCTCTCCCTGCCTCTCTCCCTAAAAAAGCAATGAAAAAAAAATGTCCTCAGATGAGGATAATAAAGAAAGAACAAAAGAAAGTACTCAAGTATGAAATAGTACAGCATCTTTATCAATTGTAAAGAGGAGAGAAATGCAAGACACTCTGGTCTCCATGCCCTCCCGCTGGAGAAAGAGAAACCTAGGTACAGAGGGCGACAACACAGATTTAGGAATCTTTATTCCCAGTTCTCCCAGTCGGAAGCTCTGTGTGGCCTTGGTTAAATTTCCCGGCCTCTCCGAGCCTCAGGTCCCCCTTCTGCCTCGCCAGGGACTCCAATGCAGATTTAAGACTTCAAACAAGTTAATAGATGTGGATGTATGTTGTACCGAAAGCGCTTCACAATCAGACCTAAGCAGCTGTGCCTCTTACTGACTGGGAGAACTTGGAGAAAGCACTAACCCCTTCTGGGCCATAGTTTTCACATCTGTGAAATGGGCCAGATAATACCAACTCTGCAGGGCAGGGCTGAGATGCAGGGATAACGAGTACTGAGTTGAAAGCACCCAGGATGAGCTTGAGACCCCACAGTTCCTCCACCAAAGGGAGCTCATGCCCGTGGAAACCCATGGAGGGCGAGGCCTGGCACCCAGGGCACATGGCCAACAGCCACAGAGTGAATGGAACACCCATGAGACCCCATCAGCATTTAAGAGATGGCTACCACTGTTTTGTGTGCCTCTGCAGTCTCCAGACTTGACCTTCACATAGGCTTTCACAGCTTCAGAGACAACGTAAAAGCAGTGATGCCAGCTGTGTAAGGACCAAAGGAAGGATTGAACCCAGGGAGGCAACCGACTTCTCCAGTTGGCCTGGGGCGGATGAGTTTCCTGGGACAGGGCACCCAAACCAGTGCAGCCTGGCCCACTAGGCTGAGAAGGTCATCCCAGTTCAATCACAACTTCTCTTCAGGCCTCATGCCTAAGGCTGTGGTGTATTAAAGCCCCAGGTTCTCAAAAACCTTCTCTTCCATTTCTGACTCTGTGGGTTCATTGTGTTTCTCTGTAGAACAGTCTGGAATATTCCAGATATTTTCAAGAAACAGAAGTGACTGCCAGGCAATGCTCTCCAGCAACAGACAGCTTCACCACAACTCCTCCAGAAAGTTCTATGGGTACGAGTGATAGCTACTGATGGCTGCCCCTCGGACCAACGCCGGCTGTGATTGGTGTGGGGAGGAATACGAACGGAAAAGGCAGGGGCCTCTGGGGAAGTCAGCTGGACAGGAGTTAACCAGGGAGCCACCTCAGCAGTCCAAGGATGAGACTGTGGCTTCCTGTCGTCCACAAGTGAGCAGTGGCAGCCCCCACAACCGTCCAATCCCACGGAATCTCTCCTCCATGGCCATCTTAGCCGTGGGAGGGTCTCAGCTACATCAAAGGGTCCATGAGCCTGAAACCTTTGGTACTTTTATCACAAGCCTCCCAGGGTGGTCTGTCTCCACAACCAGGACTTTCTCACAAAAGTCTTTACTCATCTCAAATGACACACCAGCTGGAACATCTTTAAAGCTTTTATCTTGCAAGTTGCTCCCCCACCCCAGCCCAAGCCCTAGCTCTTCCTCTTTGTTAAATCACTCTTCCCTGCTTCCCTGGATCTGAATGAATAGCTGTAACAACTGTCATGAGAATGGAGGCTATCGTGGTTCAGAAATCGAAAGCCTCAAACTGGAATCCCACACGTGCCAGAGCGTCCATCCTTGCATAGGAACCTGCTGGCATTACTGGCTATAAAAATGAGGGGAGAGGGAAGAAAGGGAGAACCTTAAAGTACAGGGAGCTTCTCCGGTCCGAGCAGCTACCAACGCCAGATGCAAACTGCCGTGCAGCATAATTGTCAAATGCCCGCATAAATGCATCAGTAAGATAAATTCATTTTCATTATTCATATTTGGTGCTCTTTCCTTCCACTTATTTATGCTTTAAACAACGGTTACAGTAAATATAACAATAAAAAAAAGTGCCTGCAGTGGACAGGAAGATGATCAAGCAGCCCTGATATACAGCAATTCATGTTTCTTCTGCACAATCACTAACGAATCTTAACTGGGGCCATGTTCTGTTCCCATGCGAGTGATAAGCAATGATTTATGATGAAGTGTCATGGAATCGGAATGCCATACAGTGAGACATGAGCTAGTGGAAAATGTTTTCCCTGTTCCCCAACCTCATTACTCAAAGATGCCGTGTCCCCTTCCCCAGCCTAATTGAACTGACTTTTTTTTGAGGACTCTTCCCATTGGCCATAGAAATTGGCCAAAGAGAGCGTGTCCAGCAAAGTCAGGTGCCTGGTGCCTAAGCCCCGTTGGCTGACAGCATTGGAACTATGCAAACTGGTCGGCCTCCAGAAGTAGGATCCCAAGAATTGTCTCAGCTCTCTGCGTAAACAGCAAAAATGCTCATCCACTCAGGAAGTGAAACCAGCCAAGGGAGAAGGAACCCAAAGAGCAACTTTGATGACTTTGGACCTTGCGTTATCCACATGTCATGCCATCCTACTTGGGGTTCATGCCTTGATCATCTAAGACTTGTCCACTGGTACACCAGGGAGCCAGCTGGACCCAGAGAGCGAGCACGGGCCTCAGAGCCAGGCTGAGCCCGGTTCAGCCCCCACACTTCCATGCTCCTCCATACCAGGTGTGGTAGATTTCACAAATGGCCCCAGTTCTCTCTCCGCCCCCATATCTATGCCATTCACCATGTCAATTTATAGTTTATTTTTTTAATTTTTACTTATCAATTTTAGAGAAAGTGGAAGAGAGAGAGCCATTGATTTGTTGTTCCACTATTGATGCATCATTGGTTGATTCCTATGTGTGTCCTGACCAGGGACCCAACCCGCAACCTTGGCGTACTGGGATGAAGCTCTACCCAACAGATCCACCAGGCCAGGGCCATGTAGTGTCCTCTCACTCTGAGTCTAGGCTCAGCTACACTTTGGCCCATAGGATATGACGCCAGCAGTGGCTTGAAAAGAGCTTGCAGGATTGGACTTGCTTCCTGTCATTCCTGTGCCAGTGCTCTCAGAACATGCCCACACTGGCCGACTGCAGGATGAAAAAGAGCTGTGTCTGCCCTGGCTGGTGTAGCTCAGGGGATTGAGCGCGGGCCTGTGAACCAAAGTCAGGGCACATGCCTGCGTGCAGGCCAGGTCCCCGGTAGGGGGCGCAGGAGAGGCAACCACACATGGATGTTTCCCTCCCTCTCTTTCTTCCTCCTTCCCCTCTCTCTAAAAATAAATAAATAAACTCTTTTAAAAAAATGAAAGAAAAAGAGCTGTGTCGCTGTGGATGTCCCCAGCCGTGGGACAGGACGGGAGCAGGTCAGCTCTTTCACTCCTCTCTCTCCCTTCCCTTCTTCTAGGTTCCTTTTAGCTTGATGTGTTGGATTTTGGAGGGAGGATTGGTAGACAGGGGGACACCCTCTCGTATTCACGAAGTGCGGTGCAAATCCTCTCTCGTCAGCCAGTGCCCCTTGCGGGGTGAGCATCCAGGGCCTGGCTCTCTAGTGGGGCAGGAGTGGGTCTACGGGAATCTCGGGTCCTAATATGGGAGGTGTGCTGCATTCAGGATGACTTCTAACTGGCCGAACATCTGCCCACACCAGGTTCACGTGCCAGCCTCTTCCCTCTTCCCTCCAGGTCTGGGTACCAGTTAGCAGCGAGACAACTTGGGAACTACCAAAAACTCACACATCTCTTCTTTCTTGCCGATAAACAGTGAGCGTGTAGGGGAGCTGCTTGGCCTTCTGTGGCTGTACCACCTTCATCCAATCTCTTGTGCCTTCTCAGTCATGACGGTATAGAACGGAGAGTCACTGTCCCCCTGAAGCTCAACGCCCACCTCCCCTCCTCGCTGGAGCCCAGGCCCTTCGAGCGGTTCTCGAAGGGTCGCTCACCTGGCTTCCACAGCCCCTCGACAGTGGTTCGGTGAATCCCTCTAGTCTTTTCCTGGATAGGTTGGGTGGCAGGTGAGAAAAATGGGGATGGGTGGCCTGTTCTATCACTTAATAAATCTCATGGGAATGTATCTAACAGCCCCCTTGTTTTTTCACTTTTTATTTTGGAAATAATTTTAGACTTCAAGTGGCAAAGATAGAAGAGAGGAGCTTCACTCAGCATCTTACCTAACCAATGCTATTCACTGAACTATGGGCCTTGTTCCAATATGACCCAAATTTCTTTTTGCAGCCCCCCTAATGCGTTACAGTGGGGATTTCATGGTGTGGGTGGGTCGTTACTGGTGACATGAACTTGGACCACTTGGTTAAGGCAGTATCTGGCAGCTTCCTTTAAAGGGTGAAGTTTGCATTGGTCCTCCCAGATTACCCCAGACCTCCTTTTTTCCTTTTCTAAAATATATATATTATTTTTCAATTACAGTTCACAATTAATATTATTCTGTGTTGGTTTCGGGTGTGCAGCACAGGGGCCAGAAAATCCTGCAGTCTTCGGAGTGGTCCCCCTAATATTGCAAAGACCCGCCTGGCCCCAGACATAGTTGTTACGCTATAATTGACTGTGTTCCCTCTGCCGTGCTTTGCATCCCCGTGACTAGTCTGTAATGGCCAATTTGTACTTCTTAATCCCTTCACCTTTTCACCCAGTCCCCCAAATCCCCTCCCCTCGGATAGCTGTCGGTCTGTTTCTCTTTTGTTTGTCTGTTATTTTGTTCTCTGGAGCCCACATGTAAGTGAAAGCATGTGGCATTTGTCTTTCTCTGCACAGACTGCCTTTTCGCTAGTCCTACCCACGGGACCATGCTGGAAGGCGGGACCACGTGGCAGTTAAGCACATGGTCCTCACAGTCAGAGAGCTCTTGATTCAAACCCTCGCTGGGACCCTCTGGGCGAGTTGTTGAGATTCTCTCTGCTTCCATGTCTCCCTTTCCAAAGGACCTAACTCATAGGGTTGCTGTCAGGGTTAAGTAAAGAAATAAATAAGAGCTCTCAGCATAGTGCGTAACCCATAGGAAGCCAATTACTTCATCTCTCTGAGCCTTAATAACCTCACCTCCAATGAGACGGAGTCTGCATGAAAGAACAATATGGATGTGAAGGACCATGTCACGGTTCTTCCAAATCCTTCTACTCAGTTCTTCCAGTTCTACTCTCAGAAATGAGCTCCGCCTCTCCTTTGTGTTTTTCTCCACGCCTGTGTCGTGCTGTATTGCTCTTAGATGTGTCTGCCTTAGCTGTCCTCCATCGACTAGAAGGTTCTGTGAATGCAGAAGCTTGTCTTTCCCATCATCATTGTGTCGGACCCCTGGTAGTGCCCAGGTCGGGTCAGGGGACAGAAATGCCAGCCATTCAGAGGTCCTATGCGTGAATGAGGTCCGCAGGATTATCAGCCAGCTATGTGCGTTCCTTCTGCAGAAATCATTCCTTGGAAGCCACCTGGTGTTACAAAAGGAGAACTTGATAAATATTGAATGAGTGGATGGATAGATGGATGGGTGGATGAATGAATTCACCTTTGGTTATGCGTAGCAATAACAAAAAAAGAAATTTAACTTTTATCTTCTAGACTTTGAATGCCTCTGCCAACAACTAAATCTCTTCTAGGGTGGGCAGATGGCGGCCTGTACAATGAACAATTTAATCTTTAGAAAATGGAACAACTTTGCCAGCAAACTCCATTTTTCTCCACGAACACATTGTCAATAACATGTGCTCTCAAATATGTGGTGAAATTGATGACTGGGCCCTGATTTATGGAAACAACAACAAATTAAATGATTACCTTTCTCCCTCCTAGCTTGGGGTCCTTCAGACCAGCCATGAATTTTTTTTTCCCCTTGTGCTCTAATAATAGAGGAGGTCTAATTAAAATGCTTTGCTGGCTGATTGTGCCTGCAGAGTAGAGGGAAGGAAGGACAGTGGCCGGGGCATCTTAATTTAAAACCTGGGTGGGGGGGAAGAGCTGCTGATGCGATAATGAAGATTAACTTAGGGAGCCTCTGGCACTCCCTCCTCACACACCAGCCGCTATAGACAGAACCCTTTACACAGACGCTTTTGTAGCCACTCATTTACCCACCCGCCCGGATGAAATTTTCTTAGTTTTGGGCAGACTTGAGGCTTTGGATTGGATGAAATAGAACAGGGTGGGGGTGGGGTGCAGGGAGAAATGGGTCTTTCCTGACAGTAGCTACACCGGATGGTGAGGAATCACAGCCTGGTTCAGAAGGAGGCCCCAACCTGAGACGTCCTCCTTCTAGAACGGTGGTTTCTGACTCGTATACGGGTCAAGAACTTTTTTGAGACTCTGGTGAGAGCTACGGGCCCTCTCTCCAGAAACAACAAATGAACAGCTGTGCGTTTACAAGCACACACAAAAGTTTGTTTACAGTGGTATACATCTCTTGTCCTCACCGTAAACTCAAACAACGTGAGCAACAATGGCTGCTCGAAATCCCGGGCTTCAGCGCCTTTCCTACAACGCCCGTCCAAGGTTAGGAACTGTTGGACTGAGGAGGCCCTCGGTTTCCTCAGACCCCCCAAGTTCTGACTGTTTCGGGCTGTAGACGTCGGCCATCTGGTGAGGCCCATGGAGCGCTCCGCCAAAGTAACGCTTGTAAAGGCCAGAAATAAAATACGGAGGTTTGAAAAAATGCATGGAAGTACAGTTATCAAATATTAAGGGCAGCAACTTGCGATAGTAATACATGAAGTTC
Source organism: Desmodus rotundus (assembly GCF_022682495.2). Lineage (NCBI taxonomy): Eukaryota > Metazoa > Chordata > Mammalia > Chiroptera > Phyllostomidae > Desmodus > Desmodus rotundus. The sequence goes on along the minus strand of NC_071392.1, from coordinate 99,535,528 downwards.
TTCCCATGCAAGGTGGGGCAACGTAGGTTTACAATTGTTCATACGGAAAATAGTACAATAATTAAGAAGTAATAACATGAGAACACACTCGGCGTGTTCCGTACTCACCACCGTAAGCCCGCCTTTGCGCCACTGTGTGTACCGAGCAGCGTACTCAATGTTACGGCTCATAACACCGTCATTTCAAAGGGATGAGTGTACCTAGCATTGCAAGATATTTGCCACAACTGTAATGCGACATAAAATCTGTGACATTTTGGTGAAAATGTTGGCAATATAAATCATGAGGCTGCTTCTGCTACTACAATGTGAGGTCACCATCCATAAGTGAAGGAAATGCTGAATTTTAATTACAGGTCGCTGCAATAAAAGATGTAATTTTTTTCCCCACTCAAGATCATGGATCCCCTGAGTTCTATGTACAGATGTCACCTCCTAGTGAGGCTTCTCTGTGCCCTTCTAGACGCAGCCACACTGGTGTTCACACGGACAGCCCCTCACTTTTCGTCATCCTGCTCCGCTGTCCTCAGAGCACATGGCTGACCTGCCACGGTCGTGCATTTGCACGTGTATTCTCCCCAAGTCCTCACAGGCTCTTCCTTCTGTGTGCTCGTCCATCCTGGGGTCTCTATCCGTGCGTCTTAATGTCCCCTTCCTACAAGGGTGCCAGTCAGATTGGGTGAGGGCCCACCCTCATGGCCTCAACTTAATCAGCTCTTTAAAGGCTCTGTCCCCAGATCCAGTCCCGTCCTGAAGTATGTGGGTGAGGACATCAACATATGAATTTGGGGGAGGCACAGTTCAGTCCATAACACTGGCTTCCATGTTGTCAATCAAGCCGTCGTCATCATTCCTTCAACATCAGTGGTCGCTTCTCACGACCACGGCCCTGCCCACAGCCCTGGCCTTGGAGGGAGCGGCCTGCGGCTACAGGAGCCTTCCATACAAACTTTCCCTAACTTCCTTCACACGAAACATAAGGGGCCCACCCTCCTGCTTCATGTGTAGCTATGCTTGGAAGGACTGAACATTTTATAGTAAATTGTATAAGTGAGACACTTAAAATACATTTCATTGCTTCTCAACAGCTGATTTGGGGGTGGAGGAAAGCCTTGAATTCCTTCCAGAAAACAAGCCTGCTTCGGTGTCCTTTCAGAGCATGAGCAGGATCACAGGTAGAGCCTGGGGAGGCTCCCAGGAGGCAGTGTGGGCTAGGGGGATGAGAAGGTCTAATGAGGGTGAGGGAGGAGGAAACAGAGGAAGGTTCAAATGCAGGCTGCTCCTCTTACCAGCAATAGGGACCACCCTTCACTTCCCATGATCCGGCTGACCCTTGGTGGAAAGGTCCTGGTGGAAATACCCACTTCAGGTTTATCATGCAGTCTCTCTGTCCTCCACCAGCCTCCCACAGCACCTGGTACACGGTGAAGAGTACCTGGTACACGGTGAGCCCTCATTATCGAATAATAGCAACTATTATTAGGACTGAAGCGCAATCCAATCAACAGTCCCCAGGGACTGCAGGTCTAGAATTCTTAGTTTGTATGGAAATTTGGTTGCTCAGTCTTTTATCTGAGATGTAACTAGACTGTTGGGTCTGGACTTGTAAATAAGGGTGGCTGTCTTTAGAAACAGTCATGCGTTGTGGGTTTGTTTGTGCATCCCGAAGGAATTTAATCTACATAGAAATGCAGATTTAGAGGAGGGAGAGGAGAGAGACACAGAGATGGGGAAGAGAGTAGGACCCTGTGGTGGAATTGAACGAGTCATGTATTCTACTGAGTCTCTGCAGGAAGGGTTAACTGATTAAAGGGTAATAATCAATCAAACAATCAATCAATTGTGCAGTAAGGCAACAATTTCAATCTTGGTAACACATTAGAATCCCCCGGGAAACTTAAAAACCCAATGCCTAGACCGACCGCAGACCAAGTACAGCACAATCTCTGGGGGTGGCCCAGCGTGGAGTGGGGCCAGCGTGGGGAACCCACTCAGAGGCAGGAGGCACAACCGATAACTCTATGCCACTTATTGGCTGTGAACCTGCACAAGCTGTTTAACAGCCCTGAGCCTTGGTTTCCTCATAGGTCTTGAGGATGAAGTCAGATGTAAGTGGTTAAACACCAGGCTCTGGGACAGGGACAATAGCAAGTGTCCTCAGCATCATCCAATGGATGTCAAGTTTGGGCCTTCATGTCACCATTGGCAAGATGGTGGGGGCAGGGAGGACCCCTGAGGCCACCCATGTTCCTTTCTATGATTCTACAAAGGCAGAGCAAGGGCAAAGGATGACGAAAAGCTCAAGTGTCTTTACTGAGCGACACCCCTGGGCTAGGCACTGGGCTGGCATATCGCTGAACACGGCAGGCACCACCCCCACCCTCCTGAAGGCCAGTGGGAGAGGCAGGCTCTAAGCCAATATTCACACACACCAAAGCATTATTGATGACAAGTGGGGGGTAAGAGCGAGGCAATCTGGGGACTTAGTCTGGATTCTGGGATAAGGAAAGGTCTTTCTGAGCACGTGACATGTTAGCCAGAGGGTGAGGTGGGTCAGGAATTATCCAGGTAGGCATGAAAGGGTGAGGGGCACAGCAGATGCAAAGGCTGGGGGGGGGGCGGGGGGGCTCAGGGAAGGAGCTTGACATTTTTGAGGAGCTTTTGTTTAAAACATAAACAAAAAGAACATCTTTTTTTCTTAGAGCATCGCAAGGGACTTGGACTTCCCAGAATGTCCTTTGGGGATCCCTGGATAGAGTCAGATGAAACTAGGTTTGCAATGCAGACAAATCTTGACTTTATTCTAGCTTCTCTAGGAAACAGCTGTGTGGGCGGTGGGGACAACTTCACTTCCTGGGCCTCTGGTTCTTCATTTGCACAGAGGAAGCACTCACTCATATTTTCCCAATCCATTGTGGAGATGGGTAATCATTACCAGCAATCAAATTGGTGAAGGGTAATAGTTATTATGAAGCAATACGGTATGTTGGTGACAGAGAAACCCAGGTCCAAATTCCAGTCTGATACTTCCCAGAGTTGTGATCTTGGTCCCATTACTTAAATTTGTCTGTCATTTTCCTGACCTCTAAAAAAGGGATTCACAAGAGTTACATTTGGGGGTTAGTATATGTGTAAGAATTAAAAGAACGGCAGTCAAGCTTCACGCAAAGAATAGGCGCCCAATGAACGAAACCCATCATTGAAATGAAGGGAGCCCTGTACTCAGTGGTTTGAGCATCACCCCACAAAGCAAAAGGTCGCCAGTTCGATTCCCAGTCACAGCACATGCCTGGGTTGCAGGTTTGGTTCCCAGTCAGGATGTAAACAAGAGGCAACTGATCGATGTTTCTCACATCGATGTGCCTCTTCCTCTCTTTCTCCCTCCCTTTCCCTCTCTCTAAAAATAAATAAAATCCCTTAAAAATACATAAAAATAAAAGAAATGAAGGGAGACTCTTCTTGGAAAGCGAGAGGTTTGGTCTGAATTATCTAAACACGTGTTACCCACTAATTCCCTTTTCCAGTGTAGACACATCAGGAACAGGGCCGCCATGGGCCTTAGACACCAAATCACAGTGGTAAAAAAAAAAGAAAGAAAGAAAGAAAGAAAGAAAACACCTCAGTCTGTTTATTTTCCACACTTGGAAGGAAGGCATGCAGTGACGATGAGATGTCAACAATCCCCAGGTAGGCTGCAGCGACATCCCCTCGCTGTGTCCACACGGTGAATCCCATCCGGTCGTAAGCCGGTTGTGATAAATAACACTTGGCTGTGCAGTCCACTTAGCGACGATGGGTTCCATTGTGAATCATGTCGTCGGCACTGTGGACTCGAAGCTGCCCGGGTTGTTTATGGAGGTGGTTGCAGCGTCAGACATCTTTCAAACCATTTAAGTGCCCTTTCGGAGTATATGAGTGTGGCTCAATAGAAGCGGGTAGGGGAAACTGCTTCCTTCCCCTCTTCTGTGGCCAAGCGCCCAAAGCCACCAGATAGGAGAATCGTCACGTGGTAAATGCCTCACTGCCAACCACTCGAAAGGGCAAGATCGGCTGCATGGGTTTCCAGTCCTTAATCATTTTTCGTTATACAGCTTTCCTAAGCAACACGCCTTTAGAAGATTCTAGTTAGCTCCATTGACAGCAAGCAAGGCTGGCTGGAGAAGAGGTTTTGAAGTCAGACATACCTAGGTCGAGATGCTGGCGCCCCTACTTGCTAACTCTCTGGCCTCAATTACACTTCTTCACCAAGTCAAGCCTGTTTTTTCATCGATAAATAGGGACCATGAGATCGTCTGTCAGGCGGTATGGTAGAGCGCCGAGTTGACAATGACCACTTAATAAAATGGTATTAAGTGACTGCCTTCTATTCTCTTCCTAATATCCACCTCAAATGTTTTGAGATGCTATTTTATTCTTTTTTATGCATATATAAAAAGAAAAAAACTTTCCTTCTGAATTGACATCTGAATTGACAACAGATTTCTTTGCAGCATTGGTTAATGTATGAACTAAAGAGCCTCTCTTCTGGTTATTTTTTTAAATTTCCAGAAAGAACAAATAATCCATTTTCCAAGACCTGATGATTACTTATTTCTCACACATAGCAGAATTTTATAGGTGTATTTTTTTATTTATTCTACATCTTACTCCACTTTTAAAGGGACTATATTGTGTGCAATGCAATAAAATCATGAAAGAAAAGAAAATCATTTTTTAATCTACAGTCTATTGAGTATTTATTGTGTGCCAGGTGCCATTTGTGGAAGGTACTATTATTATTCTGATTTTGAAGAATTGGAAACTTAGGGTCCAAAGGTGTAAGTCACTTCCTCCAAAGTCACACAGCTAGTAAGTGGCAGAGACAAAGTCTTAACAAGTATGCCAAAGGAAACCAAGAGAGAATACAAAGAGAAATCGGTGGGTATAGACTGGAGCCTTAGGAGGAAACACAGTTGCTGAAGTTCAGTCACCAATTTACCTCTGAGCTTCCCAGTAGTGAAAGCAAGAATGGACACATGATCCATCCCAAGATTGAGTGTTTCCGTAAGGAAAATGTCTAGCAGGATTTCAGAATACAAAAAGCTTTCCTGATACTTAATGTCTGGCAGAAATATCTTGCAAAACTTTTGTGATATTTGGAGAGTGCCAAAAAGACAATAGGAGGTCCCCATGGTAAAACCAAATATTTAAAACAGAAATCGTTTCTTTCTCTGTGTGTGTGTATGTTTCACTTAATACTGAGCTCCATCCCTTTTTAATAATTACTCAATCCAAGCTCTGTCAAAGCTTCACACTGAGAAGAGATTCATGTTAAAAGCTGGTTGAGGGGAGGGAGAGGAAAATGCCTCTCTTGGCCTTATCACTTTTATTTAGATTGATGTACCTTTGGTTATAATTAGGGATAGCTGGACAGCTGTTAAGACTTCACGGTCCCATCATTAGTTGTCCAGAGATTTTCCCAGGGCAAACCCTCCCGCCATGCCTTTTATTCTGTTTCTTAACTACTCGCGTAGCCTGGAGTTGCAGAGTGTGCTGGAAGGCAAAGCTTTTCTGCTGCCATGGAAATCTTCCAAGCTGACACACAAGGACACAAATGACACCGAGTGACAGCACATGCCCCACTCTCAGGAGACCCCGCATCTTCCTGACACTTTTGTTGTTGTTGTTCTCCAAGATGTCACCCCATTTCTGCCAGTTTCATTCAACAGCCGTTTTGCACGTGGTGGTGATGAGGTTTTAAACCATCTCAGGGGTTGCCCGTTAAGTAGACAAAAAGGGACCGTGTTTGTTTAGTTATTTCCAATTCGCCCACTCTGTGAAACCCTCGAAGCTGGTGAGGCAGGCTGGAGGTCAGCGTGGAAGATGTCTGCTCTGGACTGATAAGAACCCACAGCAAAACCCTTCACCGGCTTTGGAGAGGTAGGCGGTTGACTGGACCATGCATTTGAGATACGGTTGATTTATCACAAGCTGTGCTTTAAAAGAGGAAGTTCAAAAGTTGAGATTTGTTTCCAGTGTGTTGATTATGACCTGTACGTTATCTGTATTTAAATGTTCCAAGGAGAAGACTATCAAGACCAATAGTGGTGTAGTATTGCCTCCTCATCTTCAAGGGTCTAATCAAGCACCACCACTGACAAAGAATCTGTGGTCTCGTCGGTACAGATCTGACATCAGAAACAGTTAGCTTGGTGGTTAAGAGTAAAGGCTCTGAAATCTAGAAGATATATATTCCAATCGATTGTTGGAATATTCCACTCCACGTATTTTCATGGCGCTTCGGATAAGTCACTTTGACGACCTAACCTTCGATTTTGTACCCTGTGATGGCGGATACCCCTCTGGATGGCTGAGATGATTAATGAAATAACACGTAAGTGGTGGGTGCATGATTCACGTTTGTGGACGTTACAGATACACCACTTGTACATTCTGTCACTGGCTCAACCTCTTTGAGGTTTGATGTAAGAGAGGAAATGGCTCTCTCCCCATTTAGAGACTCAGCCCCTTCGCTGTCTGAGGTTTAGTGTGTGACCCCCACTCCGAGAGCAAGTAGCATATTTTCAGTGACAGGAAATCTGCTGGGAAGAAGGGAATTAAGAAAAGGCAAAAATACCAGATACCATGGAAAAATACCCACGTCCTCACATGAAGCTCTGTCTAGTGTATTAAAAGCATTCAATACATTTAAGCAGTGCTTTTGTTTATTCTAAGGATTAGAATGGGTCCACCTAAGTTTAAGGGCTTCTGCACACAGAGATTTCTCTTAGGAAAAATTAGGAGAAGCACTAATGATGAAATTCAGCCATGTAGGTAAGTGCATTTGGATTTTCAAATTGTAAAATCAATTTGGAAAAATATTACCTGTAGGGTTCTCCCAGGATTACATGGTTAAAAAATCACTTGTCTCCAATTCCACTCTGCTTCCTTGTCACGGTGCTTCTTAAAGATACACTTTATACATGTGCAGCATTTATATTTCATGCTCTTCTTTTCTGTTTTAAGAAGTCCTGAATTAGGAGGCAGGCATCCTGACTCATCACTTAATCACCACGGGAACCAATTTTTTAAACTCCCTTAGCCTCAACCTCTTTATCATCAGGTTACTAATATTTATCCAATATATTTCAGAAGACAATTCTATGAATGTGCTCTGAAAAAAATGTAAATTGCTTCAAAACAACAGAATAAATTATTCTTTGAAGTTGAAAGTACCAAACAGATGGTAAAGCTTCTTGGTGTCCACGTATGTTTCCTTGGACTGATTTTTCTAGTCTCTTCTCTTTTTCCTTTACATATTCTAAGTTGTCTCTGACAGAATTAGAGAAGTAAGGATTCCAGGTCATTCTTTTTTATTATTATTATTTTGTGTTGGTTTGGTGATAAACACTTTTAAAAAATGTTTTCCCATGTGGGAATAGGTAGACCTCGGATTACGATCTTTAAGGCTTCATTCACACAGCGAATGTTCGTCAAGTGCCTACTGCGCACCCAACTTTGGCTGATGTGGCTGGAATGCTGCTGTGATGGGCAGGCTCACCGTCCCCACCTTCCTGGGTTTTATAGACCAGTGCAGGAGGCAGACACTAAACCTGCAAATACGTGTGTGATTTTGTTTATAAACTGCGAAAAGTCCCACAAGGACAACGTAAATGTGTAATTTTATTTTTTAAAAAGAACTTCGTCAAGTCCAACAAATAACAGTGGACTTCTCTGAGGCAGTGCCACTTCCACTGAGACGTTACGGTTGAGAAGTTGCTCTCGGAACAAAGAATGGAAGGAATAGAATTCTAGGGGGAGGGAATAGCACCTGCGAAGACCCTGAGGCAGGTTTCGGGAGCTGTCAGAAGGCCAGAGTTCTTGGGACATTTCAGCAAGGGCAGAGACCCAAACAAGGTCAGAGAAGCAGCAAGGCTGGGAAAGTTCTGGAAAAGCAAGGGGTTTCTTTCTAAGCACAGAAGAGGCCACTAAAGGATAAGCTGGGAAGAAATGGAGAGTGACTGCTTCATTCTGATTCAAGTTTTCCTAAGCTCACTTTGTCTGCCCTACAGAAAGAGATGGGCTGGCAGAAGACAGAAGCAAGGGGCCCAATGAGAGGTTACCACAGTCAGTAGGGACCAGGCGCCCAGGCTTGAGCCAGCCGCTGGGGGTGGAGCCAGACCTCGAGTCTGCAGAGGAATTTGATGACTAGGTGTTAAGGATGACCCAACTTTCTGGCCCAAGCCACTTGAGCGGTTGGAGGTTTCATTTCCTGCGGAAGGAAGTGTTGGAGGAATAACATGCTGGGGCGGGAGAATTCAGGCGCCCTGCTTTTGAAAAAGTGACCTTGGAGATCCCTGTGAGATATTCACGCAGGGGTGTCGGGAAGCCCGTTCCATTGACGAATCCGGAGTCCCAGGCAGAAGAGTGTGGATGACACGTCACCGTACGGAGCAGGGTGCAGCTGCGTGGAAAGGGCTTGTGCAGAGCAAGGGCCCTGGCCCTTGGCAGAGCCAGCACGGCCAGTTCCCGACATGCATTCTACACTTTCCCATTTACCACCCTGACATTCAAAAACAGATCTCATGACCAGCCTACACACATAACTTCACAAAGAAACCATCTTAAGCTGTCACTGTACAGTAAGAAAATTCACTAGAACGGACTTCTTGAACTTGACCGTGCATCTCATCACCTGAGCATTTTGCGACAATACAGACGCCGAGGGGGCACAGCTGGACCGACCCACTATTCTGTGCGTTTCTAACAGGTGATAGGTGATGCCGGGGACCACCCTCAGAAGAGTGAGGTCCTCGCGGGAATGATGAGGGAGTCCAATATAGGCAGGTCCCTCCTGTGTGCGATTCCCCAGGAACGAGTCAGCAGCACCAGCAGATCATTTGGGGGCTGCCGAGTGGGCATCTCAAATACCATCCACAGCCACGCCAGGGGTGACTTGATTTCCTAAAAAGGCAAATCTAAAATTCCAAGTCAAACATAGTTTCTCTCGGTTTGCAAAGTAGCTTTATTTCAGGAAAATGCAGTGTGTGTGAAATTGTGCAGAAAAGCCTTTGTAAAACGTAGTTGGAAACTAGGCTTAATTATAAAAATGTTTTCCACCTCAGTCAGTAGTTCCCAACAATTAATAACTCTGTTGTCTCCTGCCAGGGACACTTGGCAATGTCCAGAGATATTTTAGGTTATCACACTCTGGGGTAAGGGGGTGGTACTGGAATCTGGCAGGTAGAGGCCAGGGATGCTGCTCAAAATCCTACAATGCACAGGCCAGCCCCCACAACGAGGAGTTGTGTGGCCCAACATGTCCACGGTGCCAAGGCGGAAAACCCCGACCCACAGAGAGATTTTCAAAAATGAGGGACAATACTCCCCCCCCCCGTAAGAAACTCCCACACGTTGCGAAGTGCTCACACCCCCCGCTCCTAAGCGTCAGACGCTAGTGGCCTGCCCGCAGTGGCAGCAGTCTCACACAACGCCCCCGGGGGACGATGTGCAGCCCGGAGAAGAGCAGTGCGGCGTGGAGACAGACGTGGGCAGCTGGCACTGAGCAAGGGCCAAAGGGAACGGAAGAGCCAACCAAAATGATTTGCCACAAGGATTACAAACTCTAGCAGGGCCAGATGAAAGCGTATATACTCCTGCACATCTGGTGGTGGCTCTGTAATTAATACAAAATAATTACATCTTCTCGCCTGGCTCTCCCTCACAAACTCTACTTAATGAACACTGCCAATGACTTGGTAGATATGTAATTAAAATTTTTATTTATTTCTCTTTTATTTTTATAGGAGTAGCTCAACATATTAGAAAAGAGGAGAAAAACCCATACCGCAGGCACGCTTGACCTCAACTACCATTTAAGAGGCAACCGAGAGTCTTTGCTTGCTTTTTTTTTTCTTAATTCGTTCTACATGATTCATTCCGCAAAACAAGAAATAAAAGCACCAGTTCTCATTGCCCTCCCCTGCGTTTTCCCCTGCGTTAAAAAAGCAGTTTTAATTTTCTGCCAGGGTTTCATCGTTAGGCCTAAAGAAAAATCAGGTTTTTCCTCTTTTAAAATAAGGAATAATAAGAAAGGGCATATTGTCCCAAGGTAGACCAAGATGGAGGCCTCCTGTGTACCATCCTCTTCTAGTACAGGAACACGGACCTTCCAGAAAAATCTACCACATCCATCAATCATGGTGGCATATGAGGAGTTCTCTCAGATGGAAATAACATCAGAGCCGGGTTTTAACCGAAAACACTTGGATCTGGAGTTTAACTGAGTAACTGTGCAGATATTCTTGGGGAAATGACTTTAAGTTATTAATAATGCTAGTGTTTAACACTTTGGCACACCAAACCATCACAGGCAACGTAAAAAGCATTGATTTGAGAGACCAAGAAAAAAAAAAGAAAGAAAACCCAAATCTGAATGGCCTTTACCAGCCAGGTGAGGCCGGCCAAATCCTCGGCTGCAAAGTGCAGACGCTTTTACTCCTGCATCGCAGGCTTGTAGCACTGACAGGAGGTCAGGCACAGACGTAGCACGAGTGGCATCGAATAAACTTGGAAAATGTCAAGTTGTCACTACAACAGGCCCCTTTCCTGCTGAGACTCCAAAAAGCCAAGTAACATGAGTCCAGCATCGCAACCTGAGGTCTTAGGAACCGATTGACTTCCTTGGTTTTTGCACAAGGGCCTGTCATGAAGGCGCTTTCCAGAAAATGATGCTCACGTATGTTTGTGAGCATTTTGTAGGGAAGGACGGGGTTGTCGCACAAATCTGGGGAGCAGTGAGTTACATAAAGACTCGTTGTGTTGCGTTGAGTTTCAATTGCGGGATTTCTCAGAGTCCTTCATATGCTTTGGTGTATTGTGCCTTTCCCAAGAGGGGACTATGATATAATCAGATTATTCTCTTTCTCCTTGCTCCCTTTCCCAGACCAAACCTTGTCCTAGGACAAACCCAGACAGAGAAGTTTGGGTGCTGTTCAAATCTGTTACGAGTTCAAGAAAGTATCCGTGGTACAAGGTTCTGTAAAACTGGTGCCACGTGAATACCGTGGCCGGGGGGAGAAAATGAGGGCTTCAAACAGACCTCACGGGAAACTACACCCTTCACCCAGGACTCCACCCCATTTTACAATGTCAGGTGCTTGCACTCTTTAGGGCAGAGAGGTGTTTGTCATTTTTTTTAAAGTAATTTGAGAGAGAGAGAAATGTTGATTTGCTATTCCACTTATCTATGCACTCTCGTTGCTTCTTGTATGTGCCCTGAGCTGGGATCGAACCCACAACCTCGGCATACTGGGACAGTGCTCTGAGCCACTGAGCCACCCAGCCAGGGCCTGTCATGCTTTTCTCTTCCTCTCTTTTCTTCCCTTCCTTTTCCTACCTTCTCCTGATGCCATTGCAATTTCTGGCCTCTGCTTTCTCTCTCTTTCTTTGACCCATCTCCCCGCCTTCAACCACATGACCATCCTTCAAGTTTCCAGACCTGCCTGGGCATTCCGGCCAAGTCAAAGGAAAGACAACTAGCTTTCATCTCTGAAACGCAAAGCGCGTGTGGAAGGGAATGGCGCCTTCCACTGACCATCTGCCGTCTACATAGGGTGGTACCTAAAGCGAACACGGGGGACTTCCACAGGGGAAGGCCTGAGTTTTAAGCCACCCTCTGCTGTGTGACCGTGGACAAGTCATTAACCTCTCTGAGACTTTTTTCCTCTTATTTTTAGAATGAGATTCTTTCAAGGGTCAATGGTAATTTATGTAAGCTCCCTGGTATTTGGTAGGTGTAGAGTAACTGGTTGCTAGTATTATAGTCTACTATGCTTTACCAAGGGATTGTTTATGTTGCTAGTTATGATTATTTTGCACATAATTTCTCTACATACCTCAAATGTCATGTAATCTTCAACTTGTCTTTATTCTTCAAATGGAAACATAGAAATTTTCCTTTTCCAAAAGGTGAAATATATATAGGGCCAAGGTTTTTTTTCTCAGTAAAATGAACACTGTCACTAAATCAGTGATTTTCATCTCATGGCACACATAAACCAATTACTAAAATTCTGCAGCACACCAAAAATATACTTTTTGACAATCTGAGAAAAAAGGATATAATTTTGATTAATTTATAAAATAATAATAGTAATTACCTACCCTTTTTACTCCAAAATGACTTTTTAAGAAATCATGTGCCTATACTTGTATATAAGGATTTCTGGTACCAAGAATGAACCAATCAGATGCAATCTTTCTATGCAATGTGACCAATAAGATGCACCTCTATTGTATGACCTGTATTGTGGCTCAGCACAGGGCATTCACACTGGACGGCTATTGTTGTGTTGGCTGTTGTCATTTTTTTATTTCACAATCGCAGGGAAAAGAGGTCAGTGCCCCTGACTAAATAGTCAGGTGTCGCATGTTTTAAAAGTTTTTGTGGCACCCAGTTGAAAAATCACTGCACTAAATAATAAGATATAAACAAGGAAAACTACCTTGTTTTGGAAATTATATAGAAATTTCTATATAATAGAAATTATAGGCATTTTTACAGTAATCCAAATAGCACATAACCTGAAAAAAAATTCACCTCACCAACCTCCCACAGCAAAACACACTTTTAAGTAGCACTTCCCCACCGTAAAAATGGCCCTATCTTTTTTTTTTTCAATTTCTGTTGTCATACAATATTATATTAGTTTCACATGCATAGCATAGTGATTAGAGTTTCACATAACTTCTGGCAGGGGTGTCAAACTCATCTTCACAGGGGGCCACATCAGCCCACGGTTGCCTTCAAAGAGCCAAAATAATATTAGGACTGTATAAATATAACTACTCCTTAACTGTTAAGGAGTTGAACTTGCATTCAGCCCTTTGAAGGCAACTGCGAGGCTGCTGTGGCCCCCAGTGAAGATGAGTTTGACACCCCTGTCTTATGGAATAGTCACCACCATGAGTCTTGTCCCCATCTGGAAAAATGGTCCTACTTTTGACTCGAGAATTCCACACTTGGGAATGTAAGCTTATGGAAATACAACGCACTGAAAGGCTTTAAACCAAAGATGTTCCTCACAGTGTTATGTGTCACTGAATAAAACTGGAAGCCAATTAAATGTCCGACATCAGAGAATGATTTGGTCAACTCTGACAGTGTAGGAGGTAGAACTCCTGTAGCTCTTTACAATGAAGCTTGCAAGTGAAAACATATGGAGAGAAATATTACACGGTGGGCAATTACAACTATGTAAGCCTAGCAGAAATGCACAAAGAAAACACTAGAAGAAAATTCAGCAGAATGTGAAGAGGACCTCTCCCTGAGTGGTGGGGCCATGGGTTACATGTTGTGTGTTTCAAAATGCTTTATAAGTTCTTAAAAATCATGCATTATATTTTTATTTTAAATGGCAGCTAAATGCACATAACATAAACTTTATCACCTGAATCATTTTTAAGTGTATATTGTGCAACGACCATCAGCCCCCATCTCCAGAAGTCCGCCATCTTGGAAAGCTGAAACTCCAGACCCGTTAAAGAGCGCTTCTCCACTCCCCCTTCCCCAGAGCACCTGGCAGCCCCCATTCTGCTTTGTGTTGCCATGAGTTCGACCTCGCTAGGTACCTCATATCCTTAAAAGGATACTATATTTGTCATTTTATGGCAGCTTTACTTTCACTCAGCATAATGTCCTCAAAGTTCATTCATGTTGCAGAATGTGTCAGAATTTCCTTTCCTTTTTGAAACGGAACAATATTCCATTGTAGGACTAGACTACACTTTGTTTATCTCGTCATCCACTGATGAACATCTGGGTTGCTTCCACCTTTTGGCTGTTGTGAATAATACTGCTACGAACATGATGTACAAATATCTCTCCCCTACATTATCTTTTAAAGGGTTTTTTTTTTCCTGAATTGGCTCTTCTTTTCTGTGTCCCATCATCGGGTTCTGTCACGCACTAAACTTGACTGTGACTCTGTGCAGAACATGAATACCGACAAAATAGTCCAGGTGGGCAATCTGACTACATGGGGGAAATAACACCCCGAGCTCTTCCTCAGAAAATAATGCATCTTTTTTTGTTGTTGTTCTGATTCCCATTACAGGACAAATGCCTTAGTTTCAACTTTCCAGCCTGGATCCCCCTCACACTGAGTCCTTCGTTGCACCGCCCCGCCTCTGACATTGAACTCCTGATACCCTGCTCTGAGAAGACTGCCAAAAAAACCCAGCAACAACAACAACAACAAAAAAAAAATACCCCAGCCATTTCTCTTCATCCTCACTAACAATTTGGTAATGAAGTATTGATTTCCACTTCTCTGCTTATGGACGATATTAGATTTTCATTGATAAACTGCAATGGGGCTGTCTCGTCTCCACGGCCCTCTTGTCATTGTCACGAGAAAACAAAGTGCCACTGAAGAAAAATAATGCCTGAGAACATTGATGTCCTTATTTTGTCAGTTTGTAACATTTGACAGGAAAGGGTAGGGGGGAGTATCAGTCTCCATAGTTTAATGTCCAAGTGGGCTACACTAAATGTAGACGCCTGGAAGCTTACTTTTCATGGTAATGTCCACTTCCTATTTATAACCCCTCTGGGAACGTTTGTCTAAAGGAAATGTTTCTGTTCAGTGCAACAATTACGGTTGCACCTGGATTGCCCAGTCCTGCCCCTGCACTAGGGAGCCATTCATCACCGCAAAGTGGAAGAATTATTAAGTTAAACCAGACTTTGAGCCAAGAAAACCTCGGAACGATGTTCATCTTCTGTGAAAGTTGTTCAAATAGTCGGGCTTAACCATGTTGCTGCCAAAGACTTTTTTTCCCATGCAGTGGCAGGCACCTTTATTATCATCATGATCTTCTCATTGGTTTTGTTTTGTTTTTTGTTTTTTTTTTAAATAATAGTTTCAAGCCTGCACCACTGTCATATGAGACCTGCAAATTGGGAGGATGGGGGGGGCGGGCAGGGCGGGCTGGGGGGGGGGGACTTGGTGAGATGCCGAATCGGAGACGAAGCAAGAAGATGAGATCATTGCAGGGTGGGAAGTTCAGCAGCAGCCTTTTCTGGTAATCTCTTTCTGCAGGACTGGTTGTTTATGGGCTCTGAAACGCAGCTCAGCTTTAGAAGCAACAGAAAGCATGAAATAGGGTGTCCATTTTAAATGTGTTCCTGCAACTTTTTTCATTAAAACTTTGAGGGCCCAATTTTAATTTGTGGAATATTCCCGTTAATAATGAGATCTAATTAAGACATCCATTAAAAGCCCGTTAAAGTTAATTTAACGTAAAAATTCCAATAGAACTGTATTAGATTTTCTCCATTAAATTAACGTTATGGATTTTTAACGGATGTCTTAATTATACGTTATTATTAACAGGAATACTGTATTACACAGATTAAAATCAGGTCCTACGTCAACGTGGAAAAGCTAAGAGCATGTTTTAATATCAAAAGTCTTGCATACCTAGTGCGCATTCTGGAAATGCAAGGGGTACATCTGTTTACTCTTGCTGAGCATTTTCTATGCGACTGAAAGCAACCTGTACTAGATAAATCATCACTGCGTTTAAACCATGAATTTCCTTATTCTCAAAGGACAAATAAGTGTGGGTTGTGTTGTAAACTGCTACTCAGCAATGGGTGAAATGTTTAAACTGTTCTAGGCACAAGACTAAGAACCAGATGATTTTGAAACAAAAGAAATATTTTTGTTGTTGTTGCTTTAATGACCAAGGTTATCACACACACACACCAAAAAAATCTCAACACCAAGAAAACAAAGCCAAATATACCCTCTTCACTATTTCTCATGGAGGCTGCCTGTTGGAATTGTTTTCGAAATTTTGACATGATCCCTAAATTCAACATTGGGATTAAAAAAAAAAAAAAAACCTTCTTATTTACCTCCTAGGGAAAGTATTGCCCTTATGCCACATATAATAGCAAATTGCTTTTTTTATGGCGTGCATAACCTAGATGGGAAAAAATATGGCGCTTCGGGGAAGGAGGGAAAAAGTAAATGAAGTTCCAGGAATGTCATTCTGAAGTAATGAGGCATGGACAGAAAATACACCCCTCACATCATCGGATTGAGATGGCAGTCGAAATAGCTTCATCGAGGTGTCAGCACTCATCCATCAATCAATCACCCACAAGGAAAAATCGCCACAGTACAACGGGGCGGCTTTTATGGGATTTACTCATGGGCATAGGGAATCGCGGCTCAAATGTAGTTCTGACATGAAAAGCAAGGTGCTGATATTATTTTTTATGATGGGAGGATCATAAAGTGAATTGAGAACAGCGAGGTCTGTCTTTGCTTAACCTATTCAACCAGAAATGAATGGAGCTCAACTGGAAAGACACAGTCTTGGGATGGGTTAAGCTTGAAGGGTGGACTCTACTGAGCCCTGTCCTTCAACAACGCAATTCTGTTAAAGGAAAGCCAATGCATTAGCATTGGGGATCTTGAAGCTGTTAAAAACTGCCCGCTCAGACCCAGGGGTAGTCGATAAAGTTTCAAAATTCAGATTCTGCCGCAAAGTCCAAAAGCAGATTGTGAGCTCTTGTTCCAACCTGGGGCAGGGGGTGGGGAGTGGGGAGGGAACAATACAGGTCTCGATTCCGTGGAAATAGTTTCCCTTTTAAGAAAGAAAGAAAGAAAAAATAAATCATCTGCTTCAACGTATAATCTATACAGTTTTGTTAGTGCAATTTCTATGGAGGGGCGGGGTGGGAGGCGAGAGACAAAAATATTGATAAATTTGGTAAGACTCATGAATCGTCACTTGGTAACCGTAAATGTCACCGCTGAGGGACAGCTGCTACTGTTCTGAGGAAACAAGATCTGGGCTCGTACTGTGAAATACACACAATTCTTAGCATATTCCTAGAGACCAAGCCTGTCTTCATTTGGCAAGCCCCGCGAGGCTTCTAGAAACTTCTTTCTGGAGGAAAAAACTAAATAATAGAAACTCAGGAGAATGTTTTTTATCTGCTTTCATACCATTCTTTTCCTCTTCGTGAATTAGTGTAGTTCTGATCAATCGGAACTTCAGAAATGGAAAGGAAGATGACATGCAGATTACGCTGGAGTATCTCCATGCGGCCACTGAGCCCTGGTATCGACCTGCGTGCAGGGAGAAACTGCCTTTCCTCTCCCATCCCTCCTTCTAGCTAAGGCCACCCATCAGCTGCAAATGGAGACGTCCATTAAAAAAACTGCATATAAATATTTAAGTGTTCTGTATTGGGCCCCATTTTGCAGTTCAGAAAATCCACCCAATAGACAGCATTTTACAAAACACTGGGGTCCCAAGGCAGAGCAGGAAACACAATGTATTCAGCAAACTCACCCGGCGAATATTAGGGGGCAGCTACATGAGGGGTCGTGGGTGCCCTGCCATACAGCGGGGAAGAACTCACACACGCCCTGGTCCTCTGGGTGTCCCCGGTAACTCCAAAAGACACGGAAGCCAGCCATTGGGGGAGGAGCTCACAGGGGGTCCTACCGCCCCCGTGTTACTGGTGCTTTATTTCCGTTTTTCAAAATAATATTTCAGAATAGGGGAGTCTGCTTCTGAAAAGCATACAAGGAGGAAATAGCTTAAAAATAGGTCAAGGCCCAGAAGCCGAATATAATCGGAGAATAAATTGGATAGCCCAGGCAGTCCCCACAGAATTTCTTTGAGGTCACCAATAGATTTTTTAAAACTCACCCCCAGAATGTGCCTGCTTAGTTGTCTGAGCCTCGCATAATTAATGTCACGGGCAGAAGCCACCGAACGTAGTTGAAATGCAGAAAACAAACAAATGAAATGACTTCTTTGGGAAGCATTTACGTAACTCTGGTTAAGCAGTGAGGAGGTGTGTGCGTGCGTGCGTGTGTGAATTTCACTGTTATTTTCCAGGGTCTATGGACGGGAACACAGTAAGAGTCTATGATTTTCTGAAAGTTTTCACAGTAAATCCAAAGATTACAAGGCCTTCCAAGGTGCTTGCTTTCTGTTACTTCTCCGTCTGTCATTTCCCAGGTTATTTGCGTCCAAACCTTTTTCATCGGGTTTCATTTTTCAAGCTTATTAAGTGTTTTTGCTTTTTAAAAACCCATTAAAATGTCATTTTCACATTATCTTCTATTCTCTACAACAAGAATAGAAGTGTGTTGAATGCTAAAATACTAATAATAAGAAAATAAATTGGAGGCTTTAAACACACATACATCTCTAGTTCTAAAAATCAATACAAGTGTATCTATTTTGAAAGTGCATTAGGCAAAAAAAAAAATCACAACTGAACTTTGGTTTATTTTTTTTTTCCTCTGTGAGATGTCAAAATGCTAATTTCACTTTCTCTTTTCTAAGACTTTCTCAAAATATCCATGAAATACTTTTAGACAAAGATCGAGCAGGAGAAAGAGATAAATCCAACCCCCTCAGACGGAGAGACATGTTTTCATTGTAGGCAGGCATTAAACATGGGAAATGTGTGAATCCTCTTTAGAATTTCTACAGGAGAATTTTACCTCTTCATCCCAAGTAAAGGCCACTCATCTCCTTTGGTTTCCTGTGACAGATTCAGAGGCCAGGAAGATACACAATTTCCAGGCTAGAGTTAATCTCCTTCCAAGAGTAACGAACAATGGGCTAACGGGCGTGGGTGTTTCTCCAAAAATTATTCATGCGCAAGGCAGCCCAAAGCTTCAGGGAAAACTGGAAATGTTTTATGGATTAGACTAGGACTGTTTTTAAAATGCTGGTACCAGGTGGAATGCTACTTCTGCAACAGGACCCTGTCCATTTCCTTTGGAAAAATAGATGGCAAGCAAAATGGCTCTCCCCACGAATGGCACCTGATCTGGCCCCTTTTATCATACAAATGACTTTACCCCTAGCCATGTGATTCTCATCAAGGACTTTTAAAAGAACGATCTGTTTGAGGGAAGCAGATTAAATATCCACAGCCGTTTGTACGATGTTTATTTGCTTAAAACTGCTCTTGGAAGTACAAATAATAACTCTCTTGTGAGAACTCCCAAGAGTAGTTGAAAAATTTGAACAAATGCATTACTTAAAAAAAAAAAAAGAAATCTACCACTCCCTCAACTCCTCCAGAAAATAAATTTCAATGTGTTCACTGAATTACCTTGAACCTGAAACCTACATTCGGGTATCAGTCCCCAGGCAAGGCTTATATTTACGGGACTTGAACAATCGCACGATTATCTCTCAGACATGAAGACTTTTTTCAGTAATAATTTCACTTTGTAAATGACCCATATAACATTCAGGAATTATAAATGTGTATGTATATTTTTTTAAACACACAAAATTAAACTGGTCTGTGGAGAAAACGTATGAACTCTTCCTGTTCTGCATGGAGATAAATACTAGAAAAACATTTCAGTTTTACAATATTTTGAGCTATAACACATCAGATGCTAGAATGAGCAATGCAAGTCCAAAAAAGCTTCCATACAAAACAATTCTCATTTGGCTCAGGGTGCTTAAATGTCGTGATAGCCTGGGAGACAATGTACTTTTTAGTCTCTGATGGACTGATGTCTTTCTGATCTTTTCTGAGTTTGATTCCTAACAGCCAGGCACTGTCAGCGTGGAATCATCCACTCCCACAACCCTTAAAAACCAACAATAGTTGATCGTGCACAGCCTCTGCAATGGTCAGCCTGTTCTTACTCTGCAAAATGCTTGTAGCTTCTTAGAAAATTTGACATCAACCGTGTTTACGTTGCATAATTGCCGCTTTACATTAATTCTGCATTTTTTTTTCTTTTTGTAAAGGCAGTGGGGGCGGTAGGACCGAGTGAGTCGGGAGAATCACATTCATCCTCGCTTTGAAGGAAAGTGTTTATTTGCCAGCGAAGAAAGGCAAACACGTTTTTATATTAGGAAAGCAGACTAGTCATTTTCCAAGAAAAATGACGGCAACCATACCTGTCGAATGTTCCTGTGCAAGCGCACTAATTTTCTATCGCCTGCATGCTGTAATATAATAACACATTCGCCTGTACACTCGGAGGAGAAGCCAGGCTGTTTTCCTTGTGTATGATGCAGCTTGGATGGCTGGGAACGTAAGCCTCCCGTGCATTTTTATACTGTATATATTTGTAGATACTAACTATATTGCCATGTATGAACACAGATTTTGTTATATTTGCTTGTTTCTGTTTCCTACCAAACTGGCCCACAATGGGGATTCTTTTGTATAGAAAAAAAAAAATATGCTTGTAATTCTTCCTGATCATTTTCTTTCAATAGCTTATGAAAGAATTAGAGCTGAGTTTACAAAGAAATTCTAAAACCCGAGTTTGTCTGTCTGCATGAGCCCTGTCCTGCCAGGTCTGGGGAGGGGCCAACAACCTGGTTCAGAGTTTTTCTTGAAAGGCATGCTCCGCCCCTTGGGGAAACCTCAAACTCATCCATGTAGAATGACCCTCTTTGTATTTTATCTAATAGTGCCTGAAAAATTTTTTAATGTCTTCTTAGAGGAAGAATTCATAATTGTCAAAATTTGAAACATTAGCTTAATTTTGTTTTTATGACCTCGCAATTCTTCTCTGTATTTGTTCGGTCGCTGCTGTAATGGGGCCCCAGGCCGTTCCTGACATCGGCGTGTTCTTCTTCTGCATTAAAGGATGTTTTTAAAATTACGGAGATTATTGAGCCAACAGGCTGTTTTAATCAAAACCATGTTTCACTTGTTTTTGATGATTATAAATGGTCCTTGCAATGAAAAAAAGAAAAAAAAGTTTTCTGCCAGGAAAATTATACCACCCTGTGGCCAAACAGATTCATCACAGATAGGCATCCATGCCCCCTTCTCTGGGATCTGGAAAATGCTTCCCTTGGCCGGCCACACTCACCTGTACTCCCCATCGTCCTGAACGTTAGCACTCAATGCAGCGACTATTTGCAAGCCTCCGAAGGCCAGGCCGCCTCGTCAGGGCCCGAAGACAAACAGCCCTGCTGAAAATGACGGCTTTGCAGCTGGAAAGAACCGCAGGGATTTTCAGAAAAGGTGCTCCTGCGTTATGTCCCTCCGTGCCACCATGCTGTCATTTCTCCTAATTAGAGACAGCCTGGTCTCGCTATCCCGCATCACTTAAATCAGGTTAACAGAAACATTTGGATCAGCCCCTTGCTGGATAGAAATGACTTGGGCTGCATTCAAGATGTGCGCCTGTATATCATGCTGCAGCGAGGAAATTATCTCTAGAAGGAGAGGGGTTTTTTTTTAATATAATTTTACCAGTGGAAATAAATTCCGATGGCGGAGATGAAGACAACCCTTAAATTATATCACCGAAGCCATTATTTTTTACATCTAAAGAGGTTGTTTTTTTTTTTTTAAGAAAATCATTCTACTTTGAAAATTGTAATTAAAACCCTCAATAATAGTACTTCTCTTAGCTATTGTGAAAAAAATAATAACAACACACTCACCAAGGTGATGTGGAGCCCCTCATTTCCATCAGAAAGCTTTCTATAAGTGTATTATTTACATTTTCAAACAGGATAACTCTTTCCTTTGTGACAAAAAAAAAATAGTCTTTTTTTCCTTCCCACTCAGCAGTTATTGGAAATAGACTGTTCCCATCTGAAACCTTATCATAATTTGCATCAAGAAAGCCAGCAGCCAGCATTAAGGACCTGGGTGTGTTCAATTATGATTTGCTGGAGGCTGTCCCGCATTCTCATGCCGCAGCTATTGAAACACCTTTCAGAAACCTAGCTCACTGGTAGCCCGCAGACCGGCCTCTCAACACCATTAGCTTGGCAAATGGCTTCATTTCCGTCAATGCCGACTTCCGCTTTGGCCAATTGAAAAAAAAATGAAAATTGAAGGAGAGGAGAAGAAAAAACACAGATGCACTTAAAACATGAAAAGAATTATTTATATGATAAAAATATATTTAGATTTTCAAAGCACAAGACTGAATAGAAGTGCTCTTTTTATTCTTTCTGAAGATGTTACTGTTAAATGTCTTTCTACATCAGGCTGAATAAATCTGTAATGACATTTGATGGATTGATTTTGGTCCAAGTGTGTTTTGTAAAGATGGCAAGAGAGGACAGGGACAAAGCAGATGGAAGGGGGGTGGAGGAGCGGCGCTGACCCCCAGGGGCCCCGGCGGGGCAGTTGTTGGTGGGCCCCTCTGTGGCTGGGACCTACTGACCATGCCCAACTTCCACCTAATCTCCAGTGGATTTTTTTTAACAAAGGCCAGCACCCCTTGCTGGGTTTCTGGGCAGCCTCTGCACACTCTCCAACCTGGTCAGCTCTGCCTGAGTAATTTATGATGCAATCTGAGCAGAGGCCTGGGCAGCTGTCTCACAAATTCATGGATGCGCGGCGGAGGGCAGACCGGACTGAGACGGCCGGCCTCCCCCTCGGAGTGATGGCCCCGCCTAGCACTCAGTTTCCCTGTGTGCTCCCCCCATTCCCTCGAGTGTGTGGGGGACACTGGACCATGTATCACACACCAGCTGCCCAAGCGGATGCGGATCCCCTCCCCCCCACACCAAGAAATGACTTGTCATCTTCGAACAGCAAGCTCGCAGTGTCCATGCCACAGGGCTGCGTGAGACCCACACTCATTATAATGGCCCCTGTGTCACCTGTGAGCTCCATTTTATTGCCACGGCCCCATGTCTAGGCCATAAAATATGAGCGGCCAGGCTAGAAATAGCAGGACAGGTGAGGAGAGGGGTGGGGTGGGCAGTGAAGGCAGAGTGCTGGGATTAGAAATGTGGACCAAATCAAAGAGCTCACTCAGTGACTACTGAGCACCTACTATGTGCTAGGCCTGAGGCTTACTTAGACTGATGAGGCAGAATGTTAACAGTGTTGAACAGGGTCTGGAGTCAATATCTCGGCTCTGTGTTATCTCTGAGGTCTAAGGCAAGACTAAAGGAAGAATGGAACACTAGGAGAGGGTGACTATGGGGACTGGAGGGGCACAGAGGTGGCCCCAACCAATCTGGGAAGTCACGAAGGATTCCAGAAGGAAGTGATGTTGAAGATAAAGTGAATTTCTCAAAGGAGCACTACAAAAACCAAAAGTATACAAAACCACATCCCTCAACCAGTCCAATCCAGCAACAAGTCCTGTCGTTTCTCACTGCAAAATACAACTCAAATCTGTTCACGTTGCACCTTTCCTGGACTTCTGTGGTGGCTTCCCACCAGCCCGCAAGCCCTTCCACCGCAGTCCATTCTCCATTCAGCAGCTGGAGTGATCTTTAATAAAGTAAACCAGATCACGCCGCTGCGCTCCTCAAGACCAAAAGTGAGCGCACATTTTCTCTGAAGGGCTGCACAATAAATACGTTCGGCTGTGTGGGCCAAGGGACCCTGACCCAACCACTCCGCTCTGCCGTTGCAGTGAAAAGCAGCCACTGATAATAGTGAACAAATGTGTGGCTGTGTTCCAATAAAACTTTATTCACAAAAACAAGCAACAGCCTGGATTTGGCCCACGGACCATAATTTGCTGCCCCCTGCTCAAGGTCGTCCAACACCCAGGTCTCCATTCCTCTTTGACGGATTTCCTGTGGATGCAGGCCTGGAGGTGAGAATGTGAGGGAAGGCAGTTTATATGGGAGGTGAGGCCAAGAAACATAAATGGGGAGATAGGGAAGGGAAGGAGGTTGATACATGAGCTTTAAGAACAATGACCACCACGGGCAGTGGGGCCCGATCCTACTAGCAACTCAGGGACAGAGCCAAGCCCGCCTCAGTCATTGTGCCTAAGCAGTGAGAGAGCTGGGGTCTGCATATACCACCTCTGCTCAGTTGTTGGTGGAGGGCAGCTGCAGGGGGCAGGACTTCGAGATGACGTCCAATCCCCGCAAAGGCTGTGAGAGGTAGGCTTCAGTGGACAGAGAAGACCCCAAGGCAACTGACTGCAACCCAGGGGCCAAATCTTACCCTCCACCTGTTCGTTTTTAAATAAAGTTTTATTGGAACATAGCCACACCCATTTGTGTACTTGCTGTTTTCAGCAGCCAAGTTAAGTTGTTATGACAGAGGCCCTATGTGGTGCCCACGTGTTTCCCATGTCCGCACGCACCCTCCAAGTCCTGGTGACATGGCTGTAACCAGACCTTTTTCTCTTGGCCCCCCAACACCCAGACTACAGGGCCTGGCACAAATAACGCCCCCATTTTAATTACAAAATCTTTCATTACAAAATCATAAGCATGTAATTCTATAATAAAGCAATACCACACTTAAGCACACCCTATGACATTTTAAGTGAAATGTTCAAATTAAAACTACAAATTATTACACCCATATTATTACCTTACCCACCGCACTGAAGAAGGCCTTCCTTCTGCCGGACCATGTCTTTACTCTCTGGCCTTTCCCCCAAAACATTCGCCCTCCTGCGTTACGTTGTCACTAGATGATAGACTCTGTGAAGGCAGAAACCATTGTATCCTCAGCCTCCCGGACACCCTACCATGTCTCACACATCACAGGTGCTGAAGGTAATCAGTGAAGGGGCCAGTGAGTCCTCGCTGACACCTCAAGACTCACCCAGTGTTGACACTTAACCTGTGAGCAAGGCACAATGCTAAGAAATGTCCCAGGGCTCACAATGACCCCAGAAGGTGTGTACTCACACCCCGTTTTACAGGTGAGAAGACCGAGTTGCCCCTTCCCCCATGCCCCTCGACATGGTGCGCACGGAATCCAGACCTAAGTTTGTGACATAGGAAAGCCACACTCGCATAAGCCCCTGGCATGGTGCTTGGCAAGCGGTAAGCCCTTTCCAGATGCTGGCTTGATCCCTGGGCCTGAGGGCTGCGGGCAAGCAGAGAGTGTCCAGGACTCCAAGGGCCAGCAGTGTGACCGGGAGACCTGCGGGATGAGTGACAGAGGAGAGACACATCACTGCAGCCAAAGAGAATGTGGCAGGCAAAGCCCCTTGTCATGTATGAATTTGTGTCTCTTTGTCCCCTAGGTTACCAGTTCTCTCTGGGCCTCCTTCCCAGGCCCCGGGACTAAGCGCCTCCTGCCCCCAGGGGAAACGGACAGACCTTGGAGAACACACAATGGTCTTCCATGTAACTAACAGCAAGTTTCCTGCCCCCAGCCTCTCCCACTCGCCCTCACCCCTTGACTGTTTACTTTTAGTGGCTCTCTCTGGCCCCGGCAATCTGTCCAAAGACCTCAGCCAGCCTGAGACCCTGCCTGGTCTGGCTCCTGCCTTCCAGGACACAGGCTTCTTCTAGCACATTCTACACTCCAGCCAACCTGGAGTCCTCTCAATTCCAGCACTCACCTTTGCAAAGGGCCGTGACCCTGCCTTCTTCTCTGACTTGAGTCTAGGGTCAGTCCCCTGCTGTCCGGTGGCACCTGGACTGTCCTTTGGCAAAGCCATTGCACTCACGGAGACATGTGCTGTCTGCTTGTCCCCTGCACTCACCAGAGGGCAGAGCCGGGCATGCAGCCACGCCCCCACCACCACTGCGTCCCCCAGCATCACGTCCCCTGGCCACGCACAGTGGGCACTCAGTGAAGGTGTGTTTGTCACAAGTGGCGAAGGCCCTGTCTCGGTCTTGCTCCGCGTGTCCTCAGATGTGCTCTTCACTGCATTACAGAGGGGAGACTGTGCCATGCCCAGGGCAGTGAGGATGACCACAAGGCCCAGAGGGTCCAGCAACAGCTCTGAGATCATGTGACGCTGTGAAGTGAACCTGAGACCCGGGTCTGATGTCACATCACAGCGCACGGTCCCCTCGGCTGGATCACGTTTCCATGACGTCTTCTGCACCTTTGCTCTCCCATTCAGAGCCAGTGAGCAGGTATTAGTCTGACAGAGAATAGTGTAGTGCAGTGTCATATAGTAGAGTGTAGCGTAGTATAGTGTGGTATAGTGTCGTGTAGTAGAGTGTAGTGTAGTATAGTGTAGTGTAGTGTAGTGTAGTACAGTATAGTGTAGTGTAGTACAGTATAGTGTGGTATAGGATAGTATAGTATAATATAGTATAGTGTAGTATAGTATAGTATAGTATAGTATAGTATAGTATAGTGTAGTGTAGTGTAGTGTAGTGTAGTGTGGTATAGGATAGTATAGTATAATATAGTATAGTGTAGTATAGTATAGTATAGTATAGTATAGTATAGTATAGTGTAGTGTAGTGTAGTATAGTGTGGTATAGGATAGTATAGTATAATATAGTATAGTGTAGTACAGTATAGTGTAGTATAGTATAGTATGATATAGTATAGTATAGTATAGTATAGTATAGTGTAGTATAGTAAAGGATAGTATAGTAAAGGATAGTAAAGGATAGTAAAGGATAGTAAAGTATTAGTATAGCAGTGATTTTTAACCTCTGTGCCACAAGAATTTTAAAAAAACACACTACCAGAGTACTGAGTCAGGGGCACTGACCTCTTTTCCCTTAGATTGTCAAATAAAAAATGGTAACAGCCAACATAACAATAGCCACCCGGTGCCAATGAATCAAAATTATACCTTTGTATTTTTTCAGATCGGCAAAAAGCAGTGTTGGTACGTCGCAGAACTGTAGTTCAGGTGTGCCGTGGGATGGAAGGGTTGGTAATCGTGGTAGCACAGCGTGGCGTGATGTGCTCTAGTAACATGTAACAAACACTATATTGTATGAATAATACTGCATCACCTAACACTGTTTCTATAATTCACACCAATACTTAACTCTTACTGAGCACTCGCTCTGTGTCGGGTTCTTGACAAAAATGACCTCTTACTTAGTCTTTAAAACTGCCCTAAAATACGCATCCTCAACAAGGGGGAGTCGCTCGCCAGAGGGCAAAAATTAGTTCTGGGTGGGGTGAAAAATCTTAGCGATGACAATGCTTTGTGGTCCTCCAAGGGGCCACAGTACGTAAACAGATGCACTATGTATTTCTGGCATTAAAATTCCCCTGACGAGGGAGACAGTCTGGTGGGGGGAGTCTTAAAAAGTTCCTCAAAGGGCAGTTTTTTCAGAAGGTTAATGGCACCACCCTAAAACCTAACCGTGGTCATGAACCCCAGGAGCAGACTCAGAGACGTGAGCTGACCTGTCCAAAGTCACTCAGCGACTAACTCCTACATCAAGAATTCAAGTCCAAGTCTGTCTAATGCCAGAAGCCATGGCTGCAGTGAGTTCTGGCAGTCACCTCCGGACATCAGGTGGGAGCGAGCCGTAGGCACGTCCCGCGGGTCCCACCGGTCAGTGTGGTCCTCACACCAGCAGCTGGGAGATGGCCGGAGGAGCGAGCCTCAGGCCCCGCCCCAGAGGACGGTGTGCACATCCAGTGCTGGGGGAGCTGGATCCTCACGGGCACAGGTGAGTCACCACAACCACCTGGGACAGAAAAGACACAAAGACACCTACAGCTGTTCCCACCTGGTAGGTTCCCAGCCCCAGTCAGAAACTCCCTTGTCAGGCTAATTATACGTAAGGGTGTTCTGTGACTTGCAGTGTTCCCAGAAAAAGAAAGAAAAATGAAATTCTCTTTCAGGCTTTCAGGGTAGATAATGTCAAATATTTACGGAGCAAACATCATTGTAGAGGCGCCATTCTCTTCCAGCTGATGAAGGCGCTGTCAATCACGCCGGGATGAGAGGCCTGTCAGCCCCTCTCAACAGAAGCCACCTGTCATCTCCATGGAACCGGGAGCCTGCCAGGCTGGGAATGCGGGGGGAGAGGGCTCTGAAGGCAGGCCCGGGGGTGGGGGCGTGGGGGTGCGGTTCGGGGAAGCCTAAGGCCCACCTTTGTGGGAGGGCCTGCATGAGGCCGGCTGTTGCGTGACTTTGCCGAGTTGCTGCGGGTGGTGGGAGAGAGGCCTCAGGGCACAGGGGACTGTGCTGTCAGAGCCTGAAGCACAGGGGCTGGCCCTGCCCAGGGCTCAGTGGTTTGGGTTTGGGACCTGAGACTTTGCACGTCTGCCCAGCTCCCAGGTCCTCTTCCAAAGACATGAACCAGTGACTCCCGACTGGATGCCTCCTTTCTCCTCTCAACGCGCAGTCTCTCCTGACAAAGCAGCAGAGAGATGTTTTCAAAGCCCATCCCGTCACACCCTGCTCACAGCCCTCCAATGGCCCCCACACCACTCGCTGTAAAACCCCAAGACCTCCCCCTGGCTGGTGTGGCTCAGGGGATTGAGTGCCAGCCTGCGAAACAAAGGGTCACTGGTTCTATTCCCAGTCAGGGCACATGCTTGGGTTGCAGGCCAGGCCCCCAGTAGGGGGCATGCTGGAGGCAACCACACATAGATGTTTCTCTCCCTCTCTTTCTCCCTTCCTTCCCCTTCTCTAAAAATAAACAAATAAAATCTTTTTAAAAAATAATTAATAATAGATAAATTTTTAAAAAACCAATACCTCACCATAGGCTGCATGAGCAGACCCTGGGCCGCTGCCCCACCTCCCACCCAACCTGCTGACCTCCCTGCCCACTTGCCCTCCCAGCCCCACCTCCGCCCCCCCCCCCGAAGTCATCCACCATAGGGCCTTTGCACTGGCTGTCCCCTCCACCATGCATGGCTTGTTCCCACACTTCACTGACGTCTCTGCTTAACTGCCACCTCATTGGTGGCACCTGCCCTCCCAGGGCACATCAACACCAGATATGATGTTATATAGTCCTTTGTTCACATCAGCGGTTTACAGCTGGGCGGCTCTGCCCCCGACCCTCCAGAGGACATTGGGACGTGTCCAGAGACATTTTTGATTTTTGATTGTCAGGACTGGGGAGTGTTTCTCCAGGGCAGAGGCCCCAGATGCCACCAAATACCGTCCAGGACATAGGTCAGAACCCAAGGCAGAAAATGACCCGGCCTTGAGTGTCAGTAGGGCTGTGGGTGAGAACCATGTTTTGCGCATGGATGGTCCCCATGCAGTTAGGGACAGTGCCGCATCGCAGACGCTCAGAGAGTCTTGGATGGGTGGATGGTGGATGGGAACTTGGAATACACAAGTGGGTCTCTTCTTTTCTTTTTGGATGGCAGAGCATCCAGTTTCCTCTTTTCTCGAATAATCACGTCCATGTTTCTTCTGGGGAGTTCCTCTCTCCATTAGTTATCTATTGCTGGTTGGTATGGGTTGAATTATATTCCTCGAATAAAAGATATATGGAAGTCCAAATCCTCAGTACTTGTGAATGTGATCTTATTTCGAAATAGGGTCTTTGCAGATGGAATCCAGTTAAGATGAGATCATTAGGGTAGGCCCTGAATCTAATCTGACTGGTACCGTTATTAAGGCAAGGAAGTTTGGACACAGACATGCACCAAGGGAAAATTACTCGAAGAGACACTGAGCCTATGGCCATGTCTAAGCCAAAGAATGCCCGAGGCTACCAGGAGCCAGGAGCCAGGAGCCAGGAGCCAGGAGCGAGGTCAGCAACAGACCCTTCCCAGGCATCCTCAGAAGAAACACAGACCTGCTGACACATTGACTTTGGACTTCTGGCCCCCAGCACCGTGGGGAAATACATTTCTGTGTTTCTAAACCACCCACCTCGTGGCATTCTGTTAAGCCAGCCCTAACAAATTCATACACCACCTAAGAAATTGTCCCAACACATGACGACGTAAAACAATAGGCACGTGTAATCTCATCATTTCTGTAGGCCAAGAATCCAGGCATGGGGAGCCGTGGGCCTCTGGCATAGGGCCTCATGCAGGGTGTCAGGTGGGGCTGCGGTCTTGTCTCAAGGGTCACCTGAGGCAGGGTCCACTTTTGGGGAAATCAGTGGCTGTGGGCAGCATGAGATCCTCATGGCCCATGGGACTGAGGGCCTCAGAGCCTCTTTGGCTGTTGGCTGGAGATCTCAGTCAGCCATTAACACTTGGAAATCACCTTCAGGGTGGCTCTCACATGGCAGCTGCTCCATCACAGCCAGCAAGCACTTGCAATGAAACAGGAGCCAGGGTCTCTTGTGACCTCCTCATGGAAGTGTTGTTCCCTCCCTTTCCCCTCATTCTCTGCGCTACAATCAAGCCCTTAGGTCCAGCCACACTCAGGGGAAAGGGGTCACAGCAGGCAAGAACACCCAGATGTAGGGGTCACCGGGGCCCCCCTCAGAGGCTGCCTGTCACCTTCTCCCAGACTGTGCAAAGGGGGAGAGGGGCAGGTGTGCAGGCCGATCACATTCTTTCTCATCCAGGAAAAACTCAATTCACTCCCTGGAAGCCCAGAGCGGTCCTGCTTCCTCTCCTCCCCATGCCCAGTCCTCCAGCTGGTAGTTGGTCAGCTCCCCTGTGCCATTTCAAAACCAAAGAGTCGATTTTGTTTCCTACATCCATCAAACTCCGACTGATAAGGGGTAGGACAAATTTGCCTCATTTAGAAAAATAATGAATTATAGACCTTGAATCCAAGAATTGTACAGCAAATGCCTACCTGTTCAAATGGATGGATGGATGGATGGATGGATGGATGAAAGGATGATGGGTGGATGATAGATGCATGGATAAATGATAATGGATGGATGGACGATGGATGAATGGATGGATGAAAGGATGATGGGTGGATGGATAAATGATGATGGATGGATTGACGGATGAATGGATGAATGGATAGATGATAGATGGATGATGGATGGATGGATAAATGATAATGAATGGATGGATGGATGGATGGATGGATGGATGGATGGATGGATGGATTGGTGGACGGATGGGTGGATTTAAACCTCATGTGGCAGGCACACCAGCCCTAATTTCATCTACCCAAGAACTTTTCATATCAAGGTCTAGATAACATCAAGTTTCCTATTCAGTTACATTTCTTGGTTTTTATCTACTTAAAGCAGAGTAGAAACAGGGGGCGTGTATATGTGAGTGTGTGTGTCTTCTAATTTGTTCACATTTATTGGCTTCCTTAGGTATTCTGAAATTAACCAGGCCTGCTAAGGGACATTAGTAAATATTTGGTCATAAAGTATCTTCAGAGAACCATTTTCTGAGTTAACCACACCCGATAAAATCCTCTTGCATCATTGAAAGGCTTGTCTGGCTGTCAGGCAATGAGGTCGTTTTATTGAAAAGACTCATGATGTAGTGAACAAAAGCTTAGGAAATAAACTCTAATCCCCAAAGGAACACTCAATACAACTCGACTCACACTAAAATATTCAATTTATGGCCTATATTGAATCCTATGTCTATAATTTACTGTCCTAACTACAAAGGAGTTTTTTTTAATACAAACCAATTTCAATATATTTTACTATTTTCCTTGCCTCTGTTAAAGCAGAAATAACAAATTTTGCTGAAAGATTAGGAGACAAATGCAAGAGATTCCCAGGGCTGCATCTGACAGGCACCTAGTTTTCGTCAGCCTCTGAGTGCCTGTGATTGTGTGGAATGCCCTGGGTCCCCAAACGGGCATTCTCGTTTTTAACTGTCTTCCCAGGCGGTTCTGATACATGCCAGGAACAATAGCTCTTAGGAAAACGGCAATGTATTTATTCAGTAAATATTTCCAGAGCACCTACTATGTGCAAAAATCATTTACAACAGTAAACAAACTAGACAACAAAGTCCCCCTCATTAAGGAGCTCTCATTCCAGAAGGGAGAGAGAAAATAAGCAAAATGCAAGGAGGTCTGTCCAGAAGGTCTCCAGCCATGTGATAGGAAAAATAGAGACACTTACTGAAGAAGATAGAAGATACAAGAAATATTGTACATAGGACAGTGACGCCTCAGTCCCCTTCAAAGTAGGTACACTAGGACCTTACACAGTTTTCCCAGTTGCCATCAGCTGCCCCGTTGTATTTTCCTGAATCTCACTGATGGCCTGAAACCTCTTCCCTTACAAAGGTGATTATAGTTTTGGGAAAAGCCAGAAGTCACAGGGCACCAAACCTGGGCTGTAGAGGGGCTGAGTCACCTGGGTAATCTGATGTTTCACCAAAAAACTCTTCAAGAGATGTGATGCATGAGTGGGTGTGTTGTTTTGATGAAGCTGCCAATCACCAGTTGCCCATAGCTGAGGCCTTCTGAATCATCCCAATAGTTTCTGGGGAGGAATGTTCAAACTTAATGCAAAATTGATGCAGATTCGTTGCTCTCTACTCATTTAGTCATTTTGAATAGCACGGCCACACAGTACACATGCTCACTCAACAGCGTCCACTGTCCCCACTGATTAGTACAGTGAAGTCGTCATTGTTTACACATGCACATTCCAGTCCACTCTCCTCATCTGCCAGGTTACATCTATATCACGAAAACCATTCTCGTTATATTAATAATGGCTGGACTTTTGTCCAGACAGACATATTACACTATGGAGAATATTCAGGAGTCAGCCACGTCCTCATGGAGAAAGTGATATTTGGGCAAAGATCTGGAGGAAGTGAAAGGAGGGAGCCATTCATAGATCTGGAGGAAGAGTAACCGTGAGGGGTTTGGAACAGAAGAATCGACAATCTGGCTTATATTTTTAAAGGATCCTTCTGGCTGCTGCATTTAGAATGAACTACCAGGGACAAAGGGAGATTAGGGAGGTGGCAACTGGAACCAACCTAGTGAGAGGTGATGGGGGTGGACCAAGGTGATAACTGAGGACATGAGAAGACATGATTGGATTTTAGATACAGTTTAAAGTTAGAACAATGGGCATTGCTCTTATAGCAGATTTGAGTTGTAAAATTAAGACAGGCTTACCCTGGGTGGTGTTGCTCAGTGGATTGAGTGCCGGGCTGCGAACCAAAGGGTTGCTGGTTCTATTCCCAGTCAGGGAACATGCCTGGGTTGCGGGCCAGGTCCCCAGTAGAGGACACACATGAGGCAGCCACACACTGATGTTTCTCTCCCTCCCTTCCCCTCTCTCTAAAAATAAATAAGTAAAATCAAAAAAAAAAAAAAAAGACAGGCTTTAAGGATATCTTCAAGGTTTTAACCTGAAAACAAGAACCATGACATCACCATTTTCTGAAGAGAGAAGTTAGAGGAAAAATTATGTATGCAGAATGAAGATTAGGAGTTCAGCCTCTGACGGGTCCTGTTTGAGATGCTGTCTTAATTATCTATTGCTGCATAATAAGTGTCCCTAAAACTCAGCATCTTAAAAGAACAAATAGTTATTATCTCACAGTTTCTGTGAGTCAGGAACTCAGGAGAAGCTTATCTGGACGCTCCTGGCTCAGGGTCTGTCCTGAGGTGGCCATCAAGCTGTCGGCTGGGGCTGCGTCATCTGAAGGCTTGACCGGGGCTGGAAGGTCCACCTCCAAGGCGGCACAACGTGGCCGTTGACAGGAGGCCTCAGTTCGAGACCCCAGGAGGGTCTCTCCATAGGACTTGTTGACTCGCACCAGCAGCTGGCTTCCCCCAGAGCGAGTGATTCCAGAGAGTAAGGCAGAAGTCACAATGCCTTTTAAGGCCTAGTCTCGGAAATTATACACTATCATTTCCATAATATTCTGTTAGAAGAAAGTGATGAATCCGCCGCACACTCAAGGAGAGGAAAATTAGCCTCCACTCTTTGAAAGACAACATGGCAGTGTGGTAGGTGGGGGGTGGGGGGGAGAGTGGTGGTGGGAATGTGGGGAACACTGTAGTTGAACAACAATTTTTGAAAGGAAAAATTTTTTATTGATTCCAAAGAGAGGGGAAGGGAGGGAGAAAGAAAGGGAGAGAAACATTGATGTGAGAGAGGAACATCGATCAGTTGCCAATTGCATGCGCCCCAACTGGGGACGGAACTCACAACCCAGGCCTGTGCCCTGGGAATCGAAATCGCGACCTTTCAGTTTGCAGGATGACGCCCAAGCAACTGAGCCACACTGGCCAGGGATGTGTCAGCTTTTTTTTTTAAGCATCAGAGATACCAATCAGACATACAAGTGGAGGTATTCACATGCATCGATTATAGAAATCTGGAGCCCAGTGGACAGGCCCGGAGTGAAGATGTAGCCTGGCAGTGGGCAGCAAATGGTCATTATCAGTATTTTTATGTTCTTACGCCACAGTGGTTATGAGTACAAGCTGTGGTGTTAGATCTGAATCCAGAATCCACTTTAGGCCCTCCCTGGCTGTTTGACCTCAATCAACCTCTTGCATTCTCTCTCTCCTTCATAAACTGGAGATAACAATTCCTACCTAGTCTTATCTCCAGGGAGGTTTGGTCCACCCAAAACCCCGAAAGTGAGGTAGGCTGGTTCCCCAAGGGGAATACAAATCGTGGTACCAGGAAACAGAGGAAGGAAGCCAAGCAACACTAACAGAGGCCCCACCAGACATTTTGGGTAGAGCAATGCCGACCAATGCTTATGCAGGGTGTCTGCATGCCCGTTTGCAAACCCCTTCTCTGTTTGTCCTCCAAAATGGTCAGCGACATCCTTGGCGCCTGTGGAATGATTGATCTGGTAGATGTTCGCCATTTAAAGAAAAGGAAAAGCAGAGTGTCACGGAGGAGAAAGCGCTCTCAGAAACCAGAGCCTGTGAGAGAGCGTGACCTCAACCCCTCCCTCCCCACAGGGATCAGCAGAAATCTTCGGGGCAGCTCTGGGGTCCTGCAGGCTTAGGGAACGTGGACTTCAAGGCATTTTTTTGCCTCAATATCAAGAAGCATGGAATTCTCTAGCTGTTATCCAAACTGTAATTATAATATTGATCATACTTTGCAAACTATCTCCAGCACCACACCCAGCGGAGATTAGAAAATTCGCCAGGTTTATTTATAACCACCCCCCAAAAAACTTGCAAACCACAGTACTTGGATCAGATGGGTGAGAAATGGCAAAGAAAAGGGAGGACGATAAGGACTCCAAAAACACAAAGACACTAGTGGGATTCGAAACAGATGAATTCCAGTTTTGGAGAAGTTTAAGGTCATTGAATTGGGAGAGACAGCTAATCTGAAGGAGTATTTATTTTTTATAATGATTTCATGAATGTTTGAGTATTTTTTAATAAAATGTTTCAGATGTATAACAGGGTATTAGAGAATAATAAAACAAACGCCTCTGTTTTACCACCCTGTTTTTAAAAAGAGAGAGAGAGAGAAGCTTTATTTAGTTAACAAACCTGTGAGAGATGATTTGAGTCTTTAATGCATGGGCATGCGTGACTCTGATAAACATAAAAAATAAAAACAAGTTATTAAAAATAAAACTCACAGTGGACAGAGCAATAGAAGAAATGGTAACAGTAATATTTCAGGGCCAAGGTCTTATGTGCTCCTAATGGACTGTTTTTAAGCAGCTGTTTTTCTTTAATGAATAAATAATTACACTCAATTTTTTGTTTTTTACAATAAACCCCTGTGAACCTTTCCCCTCTCTGGTCATATTTTCCTCCTCCCCCATGATAACGACTATCCTGAATTTGATGTTTTCCATTCCCATGCATAGCTTTATTTTTGTAATACTTTCATCCTTACACGATACTTAGGGGTTGTTTTGCATGTTGCTCAAAATTCATACCCACGGGCTCACTGCGCTTAACCCTGCTGCAAGCTGCTTTCTCCGTGCTGGATTCGAACTGTACGGCCCCCTGATTAGCACAACGCCAGCCCCGCCTCCCTGCTGCAGCGACACTGCCCACCCATGAGACAACACCGTTCCTTTATTTACTCGAACCCTTGTTTGCTTCCAATGTCTGGCCACAGAGACATTCCTGCCATTGACTCCCTGTCCACACACCTGTCCACTTTCCCCCGAGTCTCTCGCACATCATTGTCCAATCAGCCACACCTGCAGTACCTACTTCAATCTAGAAGATTCTATAAAGGAGTGGTGACCAACGTGTGCCCTGGGCGTGACTGACAGGTTCAGGTCCCAGCTCTGCCTAATTACTGGAGATGTGACCTCAGGAGAGTTACTCGACCTCACTAGTCCTCGGTTTGCTCATCTGTTGAATGGGTCAAATAAATCATAATGCCTTCCTCCCAGGGCTGGGGGGAGGAAATGGGCCCCTGGCCTGGGCCTCACGGTGGACGGGAAGTTACTTATTTTGACCATGGTCCTTTTAAGGGCACCCCCCTGAAGGGAAGGAGTGGCCTGTAGCTGCTGCAGCCTCTACACTAACAGGTGTGACAGGAGGAGGGGTAACTGTGGCCAGGCTGCCGTATTCCGTAGCATCTGCCCCCTGCAAAGGCCAAACCGGAAACACTCTTGGAGTAATAATAATAATGCAAATTGTTGCCAACACTTGAGGACTGAATATGTTCTGGACTTTGCTAGAGGCACCTTCCATGAAATCTCGCAGCTTTCATGGGGTGCCCGCTGGAAGAGAAGACAGCTGAGTTCCGTTAGGCCACGTGGTTTAGCAACTTCTTTAGAGGTAAGTGACCGAACCAGGCCCTCAGTTCTCCCTGCCCCCAAACCCCAAAGACCGTGCTCCTAATTGTCGACTGGATGGCAACAGCACAGAAAATGGTGAGATGCTCATCTTTCAAACTGGAGAGAATCTAGCAGACTGAGGATGTCCACCTTTGGCAAGACTGTGGAGCACGCAGCGCCATCAGACCGGCATCTGTGTTGGAAGTGAATTTAGCAATAAAAGTGCAAATCAGACATGCACGTACCCAATAACGCAGCAAGTCTACCTCTCTGTACTTCCCCAGGAGAAACGCTCTCTGGGGAACGCAGGGGGAAAGCTCAGGCTGCGGACAGCAGCAGTGTGTACCTGGGTGGGGAAGTGGAAAAACCTCCAGGTAAATCCTGGGAGGAACACCCACAGGGCCATTGCTACACCCACTGACCCGGTCCAACCAGGCCGTTTTTAAACACGGGATGAGTCTAGATGTACTGGCATGAGCCAATGTCCTACTCACCGTGTCAAAAAGTGAAACATAAACAACTCACAGAAAAAAACTATGAAGAGAATGAGGCTATTTGCATTTTTTAAACCCTACACAACTATGGGGTGCATGGGAGAACATCACAAAAGGTCCACATGGAGGTGATAGCGAGAGGATCTCTGAGGGGGGCGGTGTGCAGGGGATTAGGGGGTGGCCTATCTCACTGCGTGATTGGAATAGCTCACAAGTCTCTGTTTATGTTTTCTTGGGAAAATTTTGCAGGAGAGTGGGATGAGTTGGGGCTCCGTAAAAAGAAGGAACACCAGGCAATGATTCATAATCTTCCCCAGAGCTCATCGACAGGGGAAAAAAATGCATATTTTGCACATCTGTACAAAACTTATTCCAGGGACTCACAGATTCACTGAAAACTGTCCGTGAGACCCGGTGACCCTGGTTTAAAACTGCCACAGTGGAGCGAAGGAGCACGGGGAGTTAGTAGGACCACGGGGTCTCTGCACTCCTCCCAAGGAGAGGTGGGGTCCGACTCTGCTCCCCCAGAATCCAAGCAGCCTCAGGGATCTGCTTGGCCAACCAAATGCAACAGCATGGTGTTCTGGGACTTGCAAGCCTGGTCATAAGAAGCCTTGCTTGGGACACTCATTTTGGGGGAACCCATCCCCGTGACAGGTCACCACAGACTCCCTGACCCTGCCATGCTACAGGGGACCTGGGCAGGGGACGGTGCCAGGCAGAAGGAGGCTGCCTCGTACCTTTCCAACATTTTTAAGATTTTTTTTAGATCCTTTTTTAAAAATTTTTATTGTTATTCAATTATAGTTGTCTGCATTTTCTCCCCATCCCTCCACCCCACCCCAGCAAATGAGTGGATCAAAAAACTATGGTACATTTACACAATGGAATTCTACGCAGCAGAGAGAAAGAAGGAGCTTATACCCTTTGCAACGACATTTTTAAGATTTTATTTGTTTTAGAGTGGAAGGGGTGGGGACGGAGAAAGAGAGGGAAAGAAACATCTACGTGTGGTTGATTCCCATGCACCCCCTACTGGGGATCTGGCCCACAACCCAGGTATGTGCCTTGAATTGAACCGATGACCCTTTGGTTCGCAGGCTGGCACTCAGTCCACTGAGCCACACCAGCCAGGGCTTAAGCCACTAAGTTTTGGAGTAGTTTGCTGCTTGGTAATCATTGAACAAAAAAGGGATGAACTCCTGTGATCTGGGGT
This sequence comes from Desmodus rotundus, assembly GCF_022682495.2. Classification (NCBI taxonomy): domain Eukaryota; kingdom Metazoa; phylum Chordata; class Mammalia; order Chiroptera; family Phyllostomidae; genus Desmodus; species Desmodus rotundus. Next base: position 99,497,523 of record NC_071392.1, on the reverse strand, counting down.
GACAGTGGGGGCCCCACCCATTCAGAGATGCTGGAAGGGGTCCTTGCTTCAGACTGGGTATCTTAGGTGTATCCCAACCTTCCATCGGGAAAATTTCCTTCCCTTCCTCCTTTCCTTCCTTCCTTCCTTCCCAAACATTAATTGAGCACCTGCTGAGAAGCACAAAGCAAGGGCCAGACTCTGGAGAAACACCGATCCGCCAGGTAGGGTCACTATTCTCCAGGGCTCACAGTCTCAGATGCATAGACGTGCAAAAATAATCACCATATATCTTGGAATCATACATAGTAACCACAATTGTTTTATAATAACAATACAATCCTTTTCCATTAATTGGCTTCATGTGGATGGATTCATTTCATCCTCACAGCAACCCCAAGATGAGTCCCATTGATCAGATGAGGAACCTGAGTCCCCCAGGTGTTAAGAGATGTGTCCAAAATCACAGATTCAGAATTTGAACCCACGCTCGCTGGTTCCAAAGCCACGGGAACTGTTTGGGGAAAGAGTAAAGGGGGTGGGGAGGGGGGTGGAGGAGACTGGGGAGGCCTGGGAGACCTGGGAGCAGTGCTGGTCCAGGTGAAGGTGTTTTGCTCTAATGAGGAGGAAGGATGGAGGCTGGAGATATAGGTGAAAGGTCGATCGACAGCGTTGACTGCTTTACATTTCAGGTAAGAGAGGACAGGCGTCAAAGATGAAGTAAATTTGGTGGGGAAATGCAGAGTTCAGTTTGGGGTGTGTTAATTTGGCAACTGACATTGGAACTCCACGGACAAATCCTCGTGGGCCGTGGCAAATGAGCTCACGTGTTGAAGGAGGAAATTTCACCCTAAAAAACAGAACCTGCTCGGGTTCCTGGGGTCAGAAAGCAGGAAGGTGGTGGCCGGGAGCTGGGGGACAGGGTCCCATGAGATGAAAAGTCTTAGAGACAGAGGGCGGTGATGGTTGCGGAACAGGGTGGACAGACTTAATGTCACAGAGTCACACGCTTAAAAATGGGCAAAACGGCCCATTTTATGTGATCTATATTTTACCACAGTAAAAAAATAACCTGGATTTTTGGACTCTTGAAAAATTGGCAGACCTGGAAAGACCACGGGCTCCTTGAAGTCCCCATGCTCCCTTCCACCCCCAGGAGTTTGGGCTCCTTCAGGTCCCCACGGGTCCCCCCAGCCCCGGGTTTATGGCTCTGCACAGAACATTCCTCCTTCTGGCTGGGCCCCTCACTTCCTCCAGCCCAGGGGGCCCAGGAAGGGTCAGGGTGAGAAAGCCGGGTCTCCCAGGCAGGGAAGGAGGGCCGGGCAGGGACCTCCAGCTCCTCGTGCATCTCTAATTGCGAGGATTGTTGCTGCCCAGTGATGAGCTGGCTATGGCGCCAGCATGAAACAGCCATTTATCAAACCCTGAACCTCCTACTTCAACAGAAAAGCGTGGCCCTCGCCCTGCACGCGGGCAAAGGGAGGCCGCTCCTTCACCCTTGTCAGCACGGAGGCTGGGGTGGGGGGATCCTGGTCTGGGCCGGCCCAGCCCCTGATGCCCGAAGAAAGGGCGAAAGCCAGGCCATGGTCACCATGTGGGAGGCATCTGCCTGTCACTGGGCGGGCGGTGTGCGCAACCTGTGCCTGGATTAAAGATGCTGAGAATTCAGAGGCATGCTCACACGGGGCAAGCAAGCCCAGCAGCCCCGAGACTCAGTCCGCAGACAGCAAGCCAAGGAACAGCAGCTTTGCTTTTCTCTCTTTTTCATTTCTTCAGGAGTGCCTCGGTCTGATCTCCTGGGTCTGCTGCAACAAGTGACCACTAACAGAGCAGCTGAGAACAGAAATTTGCTCTCTCACCGTCGTGGAGGTGGGAAGCTGGGAAGCCAGGTGTCGGGAGAGCCAGGTCTCCTGGGGCTGTGGGGGGAGCCTTCCTGCCTTCTTCCTCCCTCTGTTCTCATCTTCCTCCTTCTCTTCTCTTTCCTCTTCCCTACCCTTGGGAGTTCTCAGCCTTGGTTGGTCCGCTAAGGGTTCTCAAAAAAATTAAAAATGGAACAGCCAATGACCCAGCAATTCCACTTCTGGGAATATCTCCAAAGAAACCCAAAACACTTCATTGGGAGGAGTCTGTGTGCCTCTATGTTCACTGTCGCGTTATTTACAATCGCCAAGACTTGGAAGCAACCCATGTGGTCGTCAGCGGACCAGTGGATAAAAAAGCGGTGGTACGTTTGCCCAATGGAACACTACTCAGCCACAGAAAAGAATGAAGTGGTACCATCTCCAACAGCATGAGGGAATCGCGCTCAGTGAAATAAGTCAGAGAAAGACAAATACCATATGACTTCACTTACATGTCGAATCTAACGAGCAAAATAAATGAACAAACAAAATGAAAACAGGCGCATAGACACAGAGAGTGGACTGGTGGTTGCCAGAGGGAAGGGGTGGTTGGAGGGCCGAGTGCAAAAGGTACGGGGACTGACAAGCGCAGATTGGCAGTTACAAAACAGACACAGGCATACAGCAGAGGGAATGTCGTCGATAATGTGGCAGTAACTGTGGGCAGTGCCAGTGGGGCTAGAAATACGGAGGGGAACATTGTGTGAGGGAGATGACTGTCTGAGCACTATGCTGTACACCTGAAACTCACACAGAATAACGCTGGATGTCAACTGTAACTGAGAAATAAAATTTAAAAGAAGAAAAAAACTACAAGCCAGTGACACATCTCAGTTATGGACTGTGTGCTTGCGCCCCGCACCCCCCACGCCCACCCCACCCAACCCCTATGCTGAAGGCCTCAGCTCAGCAGGACTTTTAGAGCAGGGGAGGTATTGAGGTCGTGAGTGTAGAACCCAAATGCTGTGGCTTGTCAGAAGAGGCGCAAGGGCTCGCTTCCTCTCTCTGCTCTCGCCGCGGGAGGACACAGCAAGAAGAGGGCCGTCTGTAAACCAGGAAGTGGGCCCTCCCCAGACACCAGATCTGCTGGTACCTTGGTCTTGGATGAGCAGCCTCCAGACCTGTGAGAAATCACTGTGTATGAGCATCCCCATCTGTGGTATACTTGTTACAGCAGCCTGAACAGACTAATACAAGCCCAGTCTTGAAATGCTGGGACCTTAGGAAATAGGCCCCCTTCTCTCCACATCCAGATTTGTTTCATATATATATATAAAATTTTTAAAAGATGTTTCTGATTAGACTTAGGCTCCAGAAATGACTAAATAGAAAGAGATACTTTCTCTTCTCTCATACGAAAATTCATAGATGAGTTTTCTATGTATATTAGATGAAATCACATGGCCTTTTATTGTGACATTTTACATTTTATGTTCTGCCTCATTTCACAAAGAACTTAAAACAGAAATTTGGACATATTTTATGGAAATAACTAACTGAAACTATACTTAGTTACTGTAATATTCAAAAAGTTTCTTGGAGAATTATGGCTTCAGGGGAACACAGAGGCAGTCCAAAGGAGAGAGGCTAAATCGGGACCAGAGAGCTCGGTCTGTGGGCTGCGCGGCCCACACCGCCATGGCTCGCCTCGCCTGCCGCCGCACAAAAGCAGCCGCAGACAACTGTAAACAGACGAACGTTCTGTGTTGGCACGGAATTTTATTTACGGACACTGAAACTTGAATTTCATATCAATTTCATGTGGCGTGAAATATTCTTCTTCTTTTGATTTTTTCCAACCGCTTAAAAACGTAGAAAGCATTCTTTTCGGGCCAGCCCCACTAAAATCGACGACACACAGGACCTGATTCTCAGGCCAGAGCTTGCTAGCTCTCTGTCCTGGAATGTTTTCCAGCGTTCCTTGAGACACACTCCTTCCTCAGGATGGTAACAAACGTCTCCCAAAAAGAAAGACAAAATGGGAGGGCCCTTGTTAAGTGAATTTGAATCAGCTCTAGGTTTAATTAGCATCCGCTCGAGAACCCTGCTGAGTCCTTTTTTTTTTTTTTTAACTTATTGATTTGAGAGAGAGAGAAAGGGAGGGAGAGAGAGAGAAACATCTATTTGCGGTTCCACTTATTGATGCATTCGTTGGTTGCTTCTTGTATGTGCCCTGAATCTAACCGTGAGAAAACCTGAAATGTGAGCAGAGCTAAAAGCACACAGATGTCCAATACAGTATTTTCTATAAACAAAGAGGACTTAGAAGCCACTTACAATAAGTGCTATGGTCGGTATGTGTCCCCCAAAAATCCATATGTAGAAACCTAACCTCCAAAGAGATGGTATCAAGACAGTGGGGCTTTTGTGGGATGATTAGCTCAAGAGGAGCATGCTTTAGAGAGGAGGCCCCACAGAGCTCCCCAGCCCTCCCACCGTGTGAGGACACAGCAAATCATTTGCGACCCAGAAAGTGCCCCCACTGTCCCGTGGTGACACCCTGATCTCACACCGCCAGCCTCCAGAACTCTGCGAAGTGAAGGTCTGTTGCTCATGAGCCGCCCAGGTGGCGGTATTTTCTCACGGCTGCCCAGACAGACCAAGACACTGAATATAAGCTAGCAGTGCCAACACACCCATTTCATTCACCAGTGGGAGATGTGGCGACCTCCGAACATTACAGCTGCAAAGAATATTACTAACAGGCCGTAGCTTGTGTGGCTCAGTGGATTGAGTGCCAGCCTGTGAACCAAAGAGTTGCTGGTTTGATTCCCTGTCAGGGCACATGCCTGGGTTGCAGGCCAGGTCCCCAGTAGGGGGTGCACAAGAGGCAATCACCCATTGACGTTTCTCTCCCTCTCTTTCTCCCTCCCTTCCTCTTTCTCTAAAAATAAATAAATAAAATGTTTTTTAAAAGAATATTAATAACTGGAGGAAATGCCTTATTTTGTACTGTCTAGTGAGCCGAAGAGGATGTAAATTTGTTTATAAAGTTCAACCTTAAAAAAAAAAGCCTTCTCTTTATTAATGAAAATAACTGTGTTCACACATTAGCTTCCTCGAAGCTGGGAGACAATGGGGGATTGTCTTTTTCTGATGGTCAATCAGGGTGGTGGTTGTTTCTTAATTTATTAGGAAACCCACCACTTGTTTTTCAAAAACAGCCTGAGCAACCAGAGACGGGTAAGGCACGCTAACCCCACGGTCAAGGAGGGGGCTTCTTGCTGCTGCAGCCTGGCTTCAGACTTCAGCGCCCTCACCAGCTGTGGGCAGGGTTACAGAAACCCTCCAAGGGCTGGTTTCCTTCCCTGTAAAATGGGAATGATGGAAGCTCCCATCTGGAAGGGGAGTTGTGGGAATTGAACGAGCCGGTGCACTGAACTTCCAAAGCCCATTGCACGCGCTCGATGAAGGAGAACTCTCCTCTGGTCTGGTGGAGAGGGGCCCTGTGTTTGGGGAATTCAGAGGAGGTGCTTGTCCTTTGTTATCTTGATTGTCTTAAGAAGGTTCTCTCAACCCAAAAGAATGAACTCATTTAGAATAATCCCTCCCAACAGGAATCTTTGTGAAGGTCTTAATGAAGTTTTCGCTGATTTGTTTTTCATGTGGATTTTCTTGGTTTGCGTTTTTGAGGGGGAGTTGGGGTTTTTTGTTTGTTTGGGGTTATTGGAGGTTTGTGTGTGTGTGTGTGTGTGTTGTTGTTGTTGTTGTTGTTTTGGTTAATTTAAATGACTGCCCTTTACTCTTCAGTCATATTGTTCCAACTGATCTGCCCTCTCTTGTATTAAGGAACAGCGACAGTAAATGCCAACTGTATTTTTTAATACCCTTAACTGGCAAGATCAAAACTCTGTATCCATCTTTATGATGACACTAGTTTTTAACGTGATTGGTTAATGAATTCCAAAAATCTGCCCCCCACCAAAATGAAAGGTCGCTCTGAACACTTGCTTTCATCTGGTTTTGAATCAGGTGTGTCGTGCAATTACCTGTCCTCTCCGAAACGGAAGAGTGGAAACGTTCTTCCGTGGCTGAGAGGTGCCCCTACCGCTGCCTTGTCACCTGTGACAACAGAAGCCCTCGGGGAGTAAACCCCGGCACATCTGGGCAGCTCTGGACGCAGCCGTCCTGTCCACAGGAGTGTGGTGTGGAGCCCTTTAAGTGAGAATCCTCGCTGTGATTTTCCAAGCTGAAGCCTGGTCTGTTTTATATTTGTTTACCCAGAGTTCTACAGTTGCTGATTAATTTCCTTTAAGTTGCCCTAGGAAGCTTAGTAGCCAGCTTCTCTTTGTTCCAACAATTGTTCTTCTTGGGTAATACTGCCCCCGTGTGGACAAAGGTTGTATTACCATTGCCTGCGAGCAAAAGACGTTCCTTTTCGTTCACTGTTTAAGGAAGTCGCCCTAGTGGACTTTCTTTGAAAAAAAAAAAAAAAAAGAATGAAAATGCTAGCCTCTACTTGTGTCTGGGTTCTCAGTGTTCCAGAGTTTTCTGGACAGAGGAAGTAATCCGGTTAAGTAGAGACTGCTCTAGGATGTGAGGGTTTCCACAGCCGAGAAGCCACAGGTCCAGCCTCAGCTCCGTCCTCAATTCCCTGACGAAGAAAGTGGAATGAACATGCCTGGCTGGTGTGGCTGAGTGGATTGAGGGCTCTGTAAGCCAGAGGGTCCCTGGTTCGATTCCCAGTCAGGGCACATGCCTGGGTTGCAGGCCATATTCCCCCAGTGGTGGGGGGGGGGGGTGCACTAGAGGTAACCACACATTACTGTTTCTCGCCCTCTCTTTCTCCCTCCCTCTCTGAAGATGAATAGATAAATAAATAAAATGAACGAACAAGTCGAGGGATTGAGATGGAAAATTAAAAACACAGCCTATGCTCCTCGGTATGAATAAAGGTTCCATACCCATTCTGACATGTACAACAATTGTTCAAATGTTCTCATGAATAAGGTGCAAATTCATTGACTTTTTTTAAAGTTTGGCTTTTGTCATTAAGGGTTGCATTGATGAATATCATTCATTTGTTTAGCAAGATATATTTATTTCGCATCTCCTGTCAAGCAGTCACTCAGTAGAGATTCATTGGGGAAAATGGCAAGTATTGACGATTAAAGAGTAAAAAAGTCTGGGGGAAAGTATCACACTAAAAATGGACTTACATGTAATTTTAAAATAAAAGAATTAAAATTAAGTGAAGCAAAATTGTGGGTTTTCATTTTTTTAAAAAAAGGAAAACGGTGTGTGATAAGACCAAATCATTGGACTCCTGAGTGTACCCCCCAAAGAACAGAAAGCAGGGACCCGAACGATAACTCGTACACACGTGTAATAGCATCATTCACAAAGCCGGGAAGCTAGAAATTCTGAGTATGGGGGGAAACGCAAACGGGACCCCAAACCTGGAATAAAATGTAAACAGGAGGGCAGATGGTGCCCCCTAAGCGGAGGCACGCCCCACCCGAAGGACGTTTGGAAACACTCTGCTCACAGAACGGGCAGATTCTCCACTTTGGGCGGGGCCGAGGGGCAGAAATGCCCACGGGCCACGCGGCCAGGGATGGACAGTCCCACACAAGGAAAAGTTGTCCCGCCCCTAACGCCAACAGTCCCTCCTTTAGAAAACACAGCAAACTAAAAATCTCCGATCTGTTGTTGGTCGGAGGCGGCCAGACGCGAGCGCTCCTCATGTGGCTGGGCCCACGGAAGAGCAGGACTCCGGTGGGGGCAGCCAGTGCAAGACTCTTGTTTTTCATTGTAAACACTATTTGATTGTTTGAACCAGCTGCAAACATAATTTTGTTCACTTGTATTTCAATGGCAATGTCAACGGTACAGAAAGGACTATGACATGAGCATTGAGATCTTGCTCCCAGGCACTTGTCGTCAGGTTGGCTCAAATAAACTGGTATTAAAGGGGGTGGGGGTAGGAAGCGATGACGTAATGGAATGCGATCATTGTTCAATTAAGGCATCAGCTACGATCTTTCATTTGAATGTTTAAATGTTTCCTTTGGCCAAATGTACTCTGGTTTCAGAGGCATATCCAGCTTGGAATTGCAAGCAGCTGCTTCTTGTTCAAGGGAAGGAAACCCAAAGCCCCGACATCATGAGAAGCCGCAGAATTCAAGCCTCATCTCAACAAAGGCTCGCCCAAAGGGCCGTTAACCTGACGACGGGCGCCCCCGTGTGGCAGTGATGTTTACGCGCGCTTCAGTTTTCCCTGCCCAAAATAAGATTCTCTTGAGAATGTTTTTTTGTAAGATTTTATTTCTAGAGAGAAAGGAAGGGAAGGGGAAAGAGAGGGAGAGAAGCATCGATGTGACAGAGAAATATTGATAGGTTGCCTCCCGCTCGTGCCCCAAATGAGGACTGAACACACAAGCCAGGCCTGTGCCCTGACAGGGAATCCAACCTTAAACCTTTGGCTTGGCAGGACAAAGCCCAAACAGCTAAGCCGCAGGAATCAGGGCTAAAACGTTCTAATTTTGTGGAAATCCCACTATTGCGAATTTGGTGCATACAATGGAACTCTATTTGACATGTCTCCAAGTCACAATTTTAGATTTGCATAATTCAAATTTGCATACAAGAAGACTTCACTCAGCAGGTTTGGCAGCCCGGGTCTGGGTCAGGCTGATGCTATATCTGAAAATCTTTAAACTCCTCAACTTTGGGTGTCCTTTGTGTTGTAGATGAAAGGAGGCCATCGAGCCAGCTGTGATTTATGATTGTTTTTTATCAAGGATCAGCAAAAAGCAATAAAAAAGAGTCCTTAGAGGATTCCAATTTGCTACACTCACCTGCTCACCTTCAAAATCCAACCAATAAGCACGAGGGAGACTTTAATACAAGTTCAAGCAGAAGTTGTTGTCTGACATTGCCCTTTCCACTTCTGGCTGATGAAACCGGGGATCTTGTTGTCCTGAAACTTTGCATGGTGCAGCGTTTCTCACAGCCAAGGTGATGGGAACTCCCTCACCAGCCACGCGCCCCTTTTCAGCCTCTGCACATCCATCCCCGGCAGAAAACTCCACTCAAGTGGTCCCCACCTACTGGCGATCCCTGCGGTGAGCTTTGCTGCCTTCTACTTCTGGGTGAAAGGGGTTGGGGGGAGTTCGGGGGGCAGGGAGCTCAGAGGGAACAGCAGCCACAGGCCCTCCTGGCTCCTTGTGCATGTGTCAGATTAGATGGCACTTCTTCCAGGAAGCCCTCCTGGCCCTCCTCCTGAGGGTCTGAAGCACAGACAGGTGGCATCTTCCAATAATAAAAATCAAGTTCAATATGGTGGCATGAGCAGCCCTGTCAGTACCTCAGCTGCATGAATTTTCAACCTCATTTGAAGGTAACATCAATGATTCAATGGCCAAATTTGCCCAACCATGCCAGAGGCTGAGGACAGCTGTGCCTGAGACCACTCATGTTAATCCTCTGCTCAGACTCTGCCCTCCCCAGTGGCTCCCATCACATTCAGAGCAAAAGCTGAGATCCTTCCAACAACCCAGCAAAACCCCACCTTCTTTCCTCTCCTCATACACCTGGCCTACCAGCCACTTGTGTCTTCTCGCTGTTGAGTAATCCGGGGCCTTTGCACTCGCTGTTTTCTTTGCCTGAAATGTTTCTGTCCAAATAACCACATGGCTCATTCTCTCGCCTCCTTCAAGTCTTTGTCCAAATGGCATCTTTTGCCCTGGATGGTGTGGCTCAGCTGGTTGTAGCACTGTCCTGTAACCATCCTGTAACCCAGAGGATGCAGGTTTGATTCCCTGTCAGGGCACATACCTAGGTTGTGGGTTCCTTCCCTCAGTCCAGGCACAGACAGGAGGAAACCAATCGATGCCTCTCTCTCACACCGATGTTCTTTCTCCCTTCCTCTCTCCCTAAAGCACAGGTGGCAAACACAAGCCCCATGGGCGGAATCCGGCCCTGCACCTTGTTTTATCCAGCCCAGCACCTTGTGCATGGCGGCAGCACCAAGCTCCTTGCCCCTAGTTAAAGAATAGGTACATTTATACAGTCCTAAAATTACATTCGGCCCTTTGAAGGCAGCTGTGAGGCTGATGTGGCCCCCCGTGAAAATGAGTTTGACACCCCTGCAAAAGTAATGAAAAAAATGTCTTCAGGTGAGGATTTTTTTAAAAAAATCAAATGGTGAGAATTTTTCCAACCATCGTATTTGAAATTGCACCCTTACCCCCAACCTGAACTCCTGATTCTCCTCACCAGGTTACTTTCTACATAGTTCTTATGAGCATAATAGACTGACTTATTGTCCATAAGAGCCAAAAACTTGTGTTTTCACGATAAGCCCTCAATAAATAAATAAATAAATACGAATGTAAGCAGTGAATGAATGAATGAGTAGTGAATGCGTCTGCGCTGCCCTCTGGAGCTCAGTCTCATCTTGTGATGGTGTGACAGTCATCACCCAACCTGGAGGGTCGCACGAGGCTCCGCAAGTTCCACCGTGAACCAAGTCCCCTCCCTGCGCAGACCCAGGCGCAGACTCCGCGCACTAACCTGTCCGAGCCTCTGTCTCCTTGTTTAGAGAATGACATTAAATCGTGCCAACCGGGGAAGGCATGTTGTGAGTCGACAACCTAAATACTGTCTGGTTTTTATATTCCACATCCCCAAATGGCTTTACCGTGCTATTTTTAACTCGTGTAATATACGTGTACCTGAAAGTGCCCAAATCATCCGCATAGGCCTCAGTGAATTTTCCCAAAATAAACCAGCACCCAGATGAAGAAATAAAGCCTTTCCAGCACCCCAGAAGGCCGCTGTCCCTCTCTGCAGTCACCCCAGCACCATCCCCCCACCCACCCACCATCCTGACCTCTAACAGCAGAGGTTACTTTTGCCTGTTTTTGTCCTTCACATTGTGGATTCCTACAGGATGTCCTCTTCGTGCCTGGCCTCTTTCGTTCAAAGTGTGGGAGGTGTATTGTGTTACTCAGCGTAAGTGCGGGCCAGTCATTGTCACCGCTGTGTTTTACTCTGAGAACATACCGCGACATACTTACCCGTGCTATTGCCGGTAGGCATTTGCACATATGCCATTTTAAAGTACCGAAACACCTGCACTATTGCGCCTGTCTACCATCACGTCTGTGCTTTAAAACGTCTGAAATCGGGATTATCTGTGTCACGGAGTACACCCAAGGGGCTATCCAACTTGTGTGTCTGAAGTCCAGGAAGTCTCGCGGTCACTGTCATGCTGTTGTTTTAATTCCCACTGGGGGACGACTGAGTGAGTTTGAGCGTCCACCTGTTTTCTTTAGGTCCCAGGAGCCACGCGAAGCTGGAAGTTCCCGGGGCAGTCACCTTGGACGGGGGAGTGGAGGAGACTGCAGTGCGGAGACCCGACCAGCAGGGGGTGCGGCCGAGGAAGAGAGGAGCCGGCAGGCTCCGTCGGCCGCACCTGGGGCCGGAGGCGCCCTCCGCCCGGGACTAATTTCCTTTTCCATTAAGGTTGGACCCTCTGGGCCAGGATAATGGATTTGAGCCTGGACCTTCTGGCCCGACGTCCTCCCTGCAGAAAGCACGGGCACCTCCGCCCCGCCCCTGGCTCAAAAATAAATAGATATAGAGAGGATGGATAAAACGGGGTTTGGGGGATTGCCGGAAATAAATGCCAGAATGAAAGTGGTGCCATTTTGTGTCCACGTGTCTATCACTAAGGGCAAGGACTAAACTCGGTCATGAACGTAAAGGCTAGCTCCTGGAAAGTTGAACTATAAAAACTTTAAATAGTTCAATAAAATCGTATTAATAGAGTCCCATATTTCCTGCAGCATCGGAAATAATGCAGATGTTCTGTCTTTGAAAGTTTGTCCCGAACAGCTGGTAGGACAAGTAAATGCCGTTTGGAACAGCGCCGCCTCGTGGCGAAGCTGAACACTCTCCAGGGTTAAAATGTGTGCGGTCGCTGGTTGGTTAGTTCTATGAGGAAAAGAGTCTTGGATACTCAGTGCTCGTTTATTTTTATATTTTTTTTAACTGAAGAAGTTATTTCATTTTTTAAAGATTTTATTTTTATTTATTTTTAGAGAGAGGGGAAGGGAAGGAGAGGGAAACCTCAATGTGTGGTTGCCTCATGCACGCCCCCCACTGGGGACCAAGCCTGCAACTCAAGCATGTGCCCTGACTGGGAATCGAGCGGATGACCCTTTGGTTCGCAGGCAGGCACTCAGTCCACTGAGCCACACCAGCCAGGGCTCAGTGTCCCTTTAATGACTGTCTTCAAGAACATCCTCCTCGCGTACAAGTTAGCAGAAGCATATTGTGCTTGTCACTCTCCTCGTAACCAGAAACAGTGGTGGGTCCCAAATGTAATCAAACCCACTTCGCTTCTTCAGCTAAAGTCACCAAAATGTCCATCTTTTAGGTAAAAAGCACAGACCTAGTTCAAGCCCTTTACCAGCTCTCTGTGGGCCTCAGTTTTCTCATCTGTAAAATGGTGAGAACAAATCAGCTACCTTAAAATACTGCATGTAAGTCCCTTGGGCTGTCTCTGGCACATAGAACAGACCTTAATTTAAAAATACTTTGTTGCTAAAAAAACCTAACCATTGTGCCCTGGCTGGTGTAGCTCCGAGGGTTGAGTGTGGGCTGCTTTAACCAAAGGGTCATCGGTTCAATTCCCAGTCAGGGCACAGGCCTGGGCTGCTGGCCAGGCCCCCCAGTGAGGGCCAGGTGAGAAGACAACCACACATTGAGGTTTCTCTTTCTCCCTTCCTCTCTAAAATAAAAAATTTTTTTAAAGATTTTATTTATTTGTTTTTAGAGAGAGGGGAAGGGGGAGAGAGAGAGAGAAATATCAATGTGTGGTCGCCTCTCATGTGGCCCCCACTGGGGACCTTGGGGACCTAGCCTGCAACCCACGTATGTGCCCTGACTGGGAATCGAACCAACAACCCTTTGGTTGGCAGCCCGCGCTCAATCCACTGAGCTACACCAGCCGGGGCTAAAGTGGAATCTTTTTTTAAAAAAAACTAACCATCATCTGAGACTGTTATCACCTGGACAAGGTTGATAGACCTGCTCGACTCAGGGTTGACACATTTGTTTAAAAAAGCAAAACAAACCAGCACTGACTGAGGAAAAGGAGTAAAATGAGGTACACCTGTGTCTCTCATCTCCTGCAGCCTCATTACCCGAAGGCCCTCCAGCCACCTCCACCACTCACCTCCCCCTACAGGTACCCAGAGGAAAAACCACCAGGCCAAAACTCTAGCTCCTAACACCTTTGATTCTTCTAACCTGCCTGCACCACCCACACACCATGCGCTCTGTAAAACTCCTTTCACTTGGTTTGTGTGTAAGGAACAAACTAACCCGTGGTGAGGGTGATTCCACTTATTGCCACGGATAAATGAAAATGCTTACGTGGAGTAACTTAGTAAATAACCTCAAAGGTAGATTATTCTGTGATACTTCCAGACTTCTTCTTTCTCACTAATGCGTGGCTACACTAGAATAAGCCGCGTCTATTCATCCATCCATCCATTCTAGCAGCAAATATTAGGATCGCCAAGCCCTGCTCTAAGCCCAGGAGATAAACAGGTAAACTTCTGCCCTCGGGGAGCTCACCTTGACCAATGCGTGATAATGGCAGCCAGTGGTGAGTGCTGGGAAGCAATTAATGCCAAATACAGACAGAAGGAGCTAGAAAGGCTTGGGAGGTAAGTGCCATGAAGCACTTGAATGTGGTGATTATCAGGAATAAAAGTGCCACCAGATTCGAAACAGCAAGACCACTGCAGAAGGAAAGCCGAGTCCTCTGTGGCTGCCATGATAAATGAGGTGAGGAAAGCGCCCTGGTCTCTCTTAGAGCCTGGCCTGACCACGCAGCCCGCGTGACCGTCCCAACATGTCGCCATGGCTCTGAGACTACTTTCCGGTCCATCTCCAGCACCCAGCAGAGCTTCGGTTCCTGGGAGGCAGACCCCCAACACCTGCTCGTGCTTGGCACTCAGTAAAAATTCAGTGACTATGTGCTAACAAGTAAAATCAGGCAGAGACCACTGACTTGCACCTCGGAGATTTTTTTCCCCAAGTTGTTTGATTTTCATCATTTAAGACAGAACGCAGCCGTCCTAACATCATTAACCGTTAATGCAGCCGTCCTAACGCTGCATTAACGTGCAGCGTGCTCGCTCCTTTCCACGCGAGGGGCACCAATGACCTGCTTACTAGCCTATCCTTGCAAACGGAAGCAAGAGAATAAAAAAACAGAAGCTAAAATTAACTGGTTCCTTTATAAAAGGGAGGGGACAGGGTGAAGGGGTGGAAAGTGGGATGTCTGAATATACCTGGCTTTATCGTTGCAAGTATGACAGTATGTTTTACATAACAAAACTATATTGAGGACAGGGGCGAGCAAAGCCGCATCTGGGGAGTGCAAAACCACGTGTCCTGACAGTGGGTGGCCCTGTGGTATAGCCCCCCAAGGCTAACTCGAGAGTCTCAAACACGTGGCTCTTGTCCCGATTGGAGCTTCCTCAGTAGAGGTCAGTGGACACTGGAAGACTTGATAGCCCGGGCCTCCGCCCCCTAAGTTCCCGATTCAGCAGGTCTGGGGCAAACCCAATCATCTGCGCTTCTAACCATTTCCTGGGGGTGACAATGTTGCTAGTCTGGGACCCCGAGTCAAAAACCACTGCTATCAACGAGTAAAACTATAGACACAAGAAATGTTTTTTTGAAAGCTTCACTTAGTAATCACGCTGTTGAGTGCTTGGCGTCACAACTTCGTGGTTACATACAGTGACATAATTCTCATTATATTAGTATCATCAGGACCCCAGGCGTCCAGAAATATGAAAACTAAAACCAAAAAGTAGAAGCACCGTCTTAAGTTTGAATTAGGAACAGCAGTATTATTTATTGAGGCATTTTTCTCAAAGCAGATATTTCAGGCCAGGAGCTGAAGCAAATCTGGTTGTGATGAGCACCCTCCCCCTGGGCCAAACCACCCCTCCAAACCCCTGAGCAATTCCAATCCTGTCTCCCATCAATGGAACCCAGGATCCTTGGAGAAGTAACTGTCTCCAGGTCTGGATCTCAAGAAATGTTCGTGATGAATTCAGAACACCTCACGGCAAAAAGCTAGGAACCCTTCAGACCATGGTCCCAACCACACAGCCCACCTAGATCCCCACTGGCGAGAGACAGGAGACAGCATCAAAACACTGCCTGCAAGCGCTTGAGATGTACCCCAGGTGCAAGTCTGCAACCAAAAACTCGAGAGTTAATGCACTAGTTGTGCACTAGTTGGGAGGTGCTGGGCCGGGCACTGACCAATTCGCTATCAAATCCAGTTCATCACCGGTATTGGGAGTCAGCCCTTTCTGTTCCCAAGTGGCATTTCAGGGTAAAAAATAACCACAGTGAGGTCTTCTTCATAGAATTCCAACTAATGAATGCAGGAATGACAGGACTTTAAAAAAGCCTCACTCTAACCGCCCCCCCCCCACCCGCCGACGTGGTTGCCAATTCATAGGGTGGGCAGAGGCTGCAGGAGCAGGTTAGAGGAAACCACAAATATGTGGGAAACCCAAAGGAGAACATGGCAACTTCTACAGGACAAATAACCCAGTTTCTTCAATAAATAAAATGTCACACAGGGCACGGGTGAGATTAAAACAGGCTTAAGAAACATAGCAATGGAACTGATGAGTACGTCTTGTTTGGTGCATCCGGATTCCAACTCACAGACTGCGGACAGGCGTTTTTGAGACCCGGCAATAGGCTGTTGAGAAACCCTGGTGGCTCGGCCAGGTGCCACGCTGAAATGCTCCACCTGAGATGCGCACGCAAGTGTTTTAGGGATGCAATTAAATCTCGTCAGACTCGCTTTGAAATGCTCAGGGGAGATGGGGGCGGGGGGATGCCGAGGACAAGGGCGGCCAACTCTGCTGACCTCGCTGCCCTCGTGTATTTTTACAATTGTATTTATAAAAAGTTAAATGGAACAAAATCGGAAACCAGGGACACAATAAAGACCAAAACCCAAGACTGCAAAACACCAAATCTATATTTACATCCACATATAATAACATAACTTTAAGCTGAAATATATCATAAATAAAACAGGTAATGTCTACTGTTTGACAACTTAAGTATCGACAATTAAAATAAATCAAACTGGAATGAAATAAATACATAAACAAAAATCCAAGAGATTGTACCTCTATTATATGTACTGTTGTCTCCAAGAAAAAAAACATACAAAACCAGTAGTATCCCAATAGTTAATACTGATGGGCAAAAAAAAAAAAATTTGGAATATAAGGGTTGTGAAAAAGAAAAAAAAAAACTGGTATTTTTACGCTTTCAGAAATGTGGTTAGAAAGGAGAAATACGAAAACCCCAGTAACTTCAGCACAGCACAAACTGACTTGTTTTCAAATAGATTTGGTGATTTTTTTTAGATACAGGTTTACACTTGAGCCCTCCGCTGCGCTGTGCCCCCTTTAGAGATGTACACCAGAGCAAGCTGTCGCTGGCGCTCATCGCATTGGGCAACAATCAAGTCAATCATCTTTGCAAATGTGTTAATCTTCAAAAATAGGCTATAAAAGTGCAAAACTATGAAAACGAAAATCTCGATTATGTACATATGGCTCAGCTTGTGAACAGGAAAAAAGGTTAATAGTGTACACTTTCCTGATACAAAGCACTTCATTGCAAGGCTAGCAGACTGATCTCCAATTAGGCCCCCCCTGTCATGGGAGTTAAGACTTCGCGATCAACTATGCTTCATGTTGCATAATGAAAATAAACAAACAAACAAACAAAAAATCAGGATTCTTTCAGTACTTTACCCTTAGGACATGAAACATTAACAGTGCAAATTTATTTTTGAAAACAGTTTCTTAATAAAACATTTCGTGGTTGCTAAACCCAGGACTGCTGAAGAAACTCAGCTAGGGACTGCAAATTAAGGGAACAGAAAGTTTAAAACATCTAATAAGCCAACTGGTGGCTGTCCTCTCTTTAAAACCCAAATTGCATGTGTACTGAGAAAATGCTGCTGCTTTAAAACCAAAAGTGGGAAGACACCAAGGTCTGGAAACGGTCGCTCCTTCCCTGGTTATCACCAGAAGGCTCAGCCAGCAGTTCTCATTCAGAATCAGCGAGTCTGCAGACACCCCGAGACCTCCAAATACAAACCTAAAATTACCCTACAACTTTCATTTCCATGAAAACTGCTTCCAATATCTGTGTATCACATGTATAATTTAGCGTTTATATTTTTTATCTACTAATTTAGACGAGTGCCCCAAACACCGCATTTTCCAACAAAAATGATTAATTTGATAGGAAACTCTATTCAGTAGCTCCACATACAATCTGGTACGTTTACCGGGCAGCTGGCTGCTCTACAGAGGAAATGATTCTCTGTAGACACTTGCGCTTCAACCCCCCAGCCCGCCGGCTCCCCCAGGAAGTGCTGGGGGGGCGGCCCACCCTCGGCTCACGGCGGCACCTGCAACGGGAGGGCACTGAGCTCAGAGGGGCCGACCTCGGGGTGCGCAGCACACAGCCACAGGGGCCACTGCCTCCATTAACAATTTTAAAACAGACTGTGGATGATTTAACATAATACAAAATCATCAAGAAATTACTTTAAAACGTACAATTTAAATGAAAGAGCCCAAGTAGCAGGAAACCGCTCAAAGTGATGAGCTACTGAGAAAAAGAATACACAGGGCATTTGAACAAGCAGGTACAACTTATCTATTTACAGATTTACCTGAGGTGCAAGCGTTATATACTTTCTCCCCGCCCCACCCCCCCACCCCAAATGATTCTTTTCAGCAGCGCTCAAGTATGCAGAAACTCCACGTATTTGGTCAATTCTAAAAAAAGGATCATTCAGGGACAAAGCAGAGATCTCCGGCCTCCGTCGTGCACAACCCCGCGGCTCCGACGGCAGTTTTTATTGCTATTTGGTACAAGAGCGGACAGCGTGCCGCGGCACTGTAGTGTTCCCGGGTCCTGTGTACAATACAATCACAGCTTGTTTCAGTAGCTCTCACGGCTGGCCTTCTCAGAGGATGGACTAACTTAACTTCACGCAGAGCCACACACATCCACCGCCGAGACCTAGGGAAAACAAAGTATAAAAGCTGATTAAGGTAAACTGAAGGCAATTTTTTAAAATGTTAAGCCCCAGCCGGGTAGCTCAGCCAGAGCGTCCTTCGGATTCCCCAAGGTTGCCGGTTAGACCCTTGTCAGGACGCGTGAAGAATTGGCCACCGAGCGCCCAACTCAGAGGAACCCAAATCGGCATGTTACATACATGCGCCCTCTCTCCCTCCTCCCCACCTCTCTCTAAAAATCAGTAAATGATTTTTTAAAAACTTAAGTGTACGAAACAGACAGAACTACCTGGAGACCTGGTAGAGGTGAGCTGCGCTACTTGAATGGTTACAGATATGCAACTGTGATTTAACGCAGGTGATGTAACCAAGAACCAGAATCCACATCAGTTACACTAAGTCTGCAAAGCCAACTGCCACCTCCAAGAAACCCCGCAAGTCTACACCTTATCACAGAAAAATGTACAGCACAGACCAGTAGTTAACGAATGACAGAATAACCTCTGGCCTTGAGAAGAAAGGTGCGTAAAATATTTGTAACATGATGTATTCAGCTAACACCTACTGCAATGTTCCCAGCAACGGGCTAGGCGCTGAGCTCGGCTAGTGGTGGAAAACAGGTGGAAATGGGCAGGAACCTCACACCCATGCAACACAAAGGGGAAGGAGCCTCCGGCTCCCTGAAAACACTGGAGAGACGGTATGTGAGCTGGTCCCGAAGTGTCAGAGAGGGTGCCTGACAAAGGGGGTGTAGGGGAGCGGGGAACACAGACGGAGAAGCCCAGAGGTTGCGGACAGAGACCCGGGTGTCACTGACGGGTTGTAA
The DNA here is from genome assembly GCF_022682495.2 of Desmodus rotundus. Classification (NCBI taxonomy): domain Eukaryota; kingdom Metazoa; phylum Chordata; class Mammalia; order Chiroptera; family Phyllostomidae; genus Desmodus; species Desmodus rotundus. Next base: position 99,478,708 of record NC_071392.1, on the reverse strand, counting down.
TGCACAAGCAGGTAAACCCGTCAGTGATAATCCGCTCCTCCAGGTCCACGAACGGTTTTTACGTCTCCCTGCAGAGTGGACTGATCCCACTCCTGTGGTGACACCACTTCCCCCACTCTGCACAGGACTAGAATGCAGACCTGCACATGGCTGATGGGCCCCCGGGTGACCCTGTGAACCCAGGAAGGACAGGTCCTGCCCCGGCCATGAGTATCTTTCCAGCGCCAGCAGGCCTCGGGCAAGAGCGCTCCAGGAACAGACACACGGGGTTGGTTCATCTCAGAGAGAACTGAATCTGTCCTTGAGCCCAATCTTTTCACTCAATTCTCAATTCACCGCTGAGTGGGTCCCAGTGTAGTAACTCTTCCGTGTACGTCACACCCTCACCCAAACGTGGATGAGCCAGCACCCGTGCGGCTCCAGGCGCACCACTTGAGCGTTCTGGGTGGCCCTCCGGTTAGATACACACACCAAATGAAATCGAATCGTCAACATGAATTAAACCCTTATACCTCCTCCCGTCCCCGCTCCCTCCCAACAGACCAGGATTTACAAAGGCTGTGAACAAGCTCTTAACGGAGGGCTGGGGACAGGCTTAGGACCAGGCAGAGTGAGGCACTGGCAAGTCACACAATGCCAGTCTTGGCCTCCACACCTCTGAGTGTGTACGGGACACCCTAACCTGGTGGTCAGAAAACTTTTTCTGTACAAGACCAGCAGTAAATACCTTCAGGTGCTCAGGCTACGTAGTCCCTGCCACAACTACCCAACTCTGCAGCCACAGACAAAAGGTCATGGCCAGGCACCAATAAAATCGTGTTGACACAAAAAAGCAGAGACCACAATTTGCTAACAATGCCTTGCTTACCGCCCCCTGCTGGAAGAAGGATGAAAGAGGCCATGTTCACAAAACATTCAATGCAGCACAAAATAAATGCTTACTAACTTTCAGTTGTTATCTTACTGTTTCTGGCCTGAGCACTCTAAGTTTTAAAACACCTTAAAAAAAAAATCAAAATTAAAGTTAAAAGCAATTTTACATTCTACTGGATACGATCAATGGATTATTTTCAATTAAATCAAATCACTACATTGTATATATGCTCACCTTTCTTCCCCAAATAGGAAATCAAGTTTTTTTGTCATTTGGTCGATAATGTGCACTCGCAATAAAACTCTCATAGTTTCTCTTCTGCAGCATGCTGCTAGATAAGTGTTGATACGACACAGGCCTTTTTCCTAGTTGGGAAAAAAAGTGCAAAAGGGCATTTAGCATTCAGTCCAAGCAACTGGGTGAGCTACGGCGGGCGGTGAGAGGCCGGTTTCCCACAGCCCTGACCTGACAGTGTGGCCGGGTTGGAGCTGCAGTGTTGTAAGTGCCATGGAGCGTCTGTCACCGCAGAACTTTAATTCACCAAAGCTAAGGTTACTTAAGCACAGGGTTGCCATGGAAAGACTTAAAAAGCCAAAAGAAATGGGCAGCGTAATATACTTTAACCCTACATCCAGCATGGGAGAAGAGAAAAAACACCGCTTTAAAAAGGACTTCACTCGCAACATGGTCTTTTCTCCCCCAGTAAAGACAAAGTTTTGACTCAAATCCATTTTACATGCTGAGGGGGAAAATGGATGCTTTTAATCGAAAGGCAGCAGGAGCTAGCATTTCACTGCAATTTTTTAAGGCACTGTAGTGTTGAAAGCACCTGTTTTTTAATTCGCTATCTGCACTAGATCAACAGGCATCAGGCTACCCTCCACGGAGACCTGTCACCACAGGGAATGGGGGTCCGAAGTGAACAGGGCCGGAGGGGCTCGGCTCTGGGGCAGCAGCCGCCAGCAGAGCCCTACCCAAGGGAGGTGTGGTGGTGTAATGCCGAGGGACCCGCCCTGGGGGCACTGCTCCCACCCTTTTGCTGGCACAGCCAGGGGAGGGGACCAGGCCGCTCTCCGAAAAAAAGGCGGCCACGAGGAAGGAGGGGCTTTACAAACATTCCCACGGGGAACTAGAGTCGTCTAGGAAGCGACCACTGACACACTTGGGGGAGCGATGGCACTTCTGAAATGCACAAAGAATTTCACAAGAACTAAATAGGCCGCATAACCCTAGCCAGTCCTGACATGGAAACTGCTCAGAAGTGTTTAAGCAGCAGCCCGCACACAGTCAGCTCCGGACAGGCCAGGGGGCCGGTGGGATCTCCAGCCTGCCCCCGGCGCCCCCCAGTGGGGCACATGAGGGACTGCAGGCAATTCGAGGTTCCCTGGGCTCTATCGCAGCTCTGAAGGAGTCAGAGCGCCCAGGGGTGGTGGTAAGAGTGGGCAGAAGTTTCCCAGATCTCAAATCCCAGGGCTGGGAGTGCTGGGCACACTATGTGTATACCAGGGGACTGTGGAGGTGGGAGGCGACAGACCCAAATGACACCTAAGATTTCAGGCCAAGAAGAGGGCCAGACCACTGGTTCTCAACGATCTTTCTTATCAGCCTAAGGGAGAAAAACTAGAGAAATCTAATACTCAGAAATAAAGATGATCCCGGAGGGCTGAGCTTTGGGGACCACAAACCACAGCCAAATCTAGGAATGCCTCCCTGACCCTCCCCCCATACATCCTATTCCCCTAGGGGCCCCTCCCCCAAGAATGCAAGGGTACGCTGGGGACGGGCAGTACCTTCAAGCGCAGCGCCGGCCGCCCCCGCGGGGGCGCACGTGTAGAGTGGTCCCGGGCCGCCATAGGGCTTGTGCACGGTCAGCACGTTCGCAGAGTCGATCTCCCCCGAGGCCAGGAATCGCGGCTTGGGGGGCAGCACCGCTGGCGGCGGGCACGCATACTCCTGGGGCAGCAGCGACGTGATTCCGCGGACCACCTGGTACTTGGGCAGGTCAAGGCCCCTTCTGTAGTGAGGTCCGGGCTGCTCCGCGTCCAGGGCTGCCGGCCCGGCTTTTGGCCGTTTGGGAAGAGGCTCTCCCAGTTCTGGGCCGGCACCTCCCGCACTGCGACCACAGAAATAGTCTCTTCCCAGGGGAGCCCATGGGCCATCGTGCTTGGCAGGGAAGTCTGAGCCGTTGATGGTGCTGCTGCCCAGCGCTGGCTGGGACACGGAGACTCCCGGGGCTTTGAACTTCGGCTCCGGCCTCTTCATCTTCTCCAGGGCAGGAGAAACTCCACTTTTAGGAAACATCTCTGATGGCTGCTGCCTGGCGGCCGGAGCCCCCTGCGACCCGAGGCTGGATGGTGGCCTGTGCGACTTCAGGTTGCTGGGGGCTAAAGTGCTAGAGTCTGTCCCTGAGGTCAGAGGGGCTTTGCCTGGCCCTGGGGGGCCCGGCTTCCCCTTCTCCGACGGCAGGGCCTTGGACTGGGCCTGGGCCGGGAAGGCGGGCTTGGGCTTGGGCTTGAGCAAACTGGACAAGGGTGGCACATCTTTTCCCAGTAAAGCAGGTGGGCAGCCAGTGCGTCTGCTTCTAAGCCAAGACTTGCTTCTACAGTTTTTGTGAATGTCGGGATTGTATTTATGCTCCAGCCGCTGGTGCATCATTAAAACTTCTGGATAAAAAGTCTTGAAGGTACAAAACGGGCAGGTAATACTAGGGATCAAACTCTTGCTCAGAGAAATTGCTGGGCAGCTGTGAAGCGGCCCAAGGGATAAATTTAAAGGTTTTTCTTGACAGTCCATGCTTGGCTTGATGCCGCCATCAGCTGCCACCTCTGCCTTCATGGCTCCGGCGCTCCAGGTGGCAGTGGCATCTGGGCGAGGAGGAGGAGGGACACCCCCTTCCGTTCTGCAGACCAGGCTACTGGCCTGGGGCTCCACGGAGGGTCTCTTCTTCCACACGTCCAAATGAGCAGGGGCAGCGTTTCTGCTCGTGTTATCAGCATTGTCTGCGGTTGCATTTTTATTGAAATCCTGAGTATCTTTGTGTACTGGCGAGTGGACGGCGCTGCCCAGGACACTCTGAAAGGCAGGGGCCATCCCCTTAAGTTGCTTGGCAGGTGGGCTGCCTTTGACATCTTTGGCACCATCGAAAAATCTTTTCAAATTTTTGGTTTGCATACTGTCGGCGGCGAGTAGTGCATCTTCGGTCTCCTGGTTTTTCCCGTCACTCTTGACCTCGGTGGCCGCGTCAGCCTGCTTGTCTTTGTGATGTCTCTCCAAGTGGTACCGCAGCGAGGTCTTCTGGGCCGCAGCGTAGTCACAGAATTCACATTTGTATGGTTTTTCACCTAAAACAAGAAACGTCACCATATTACAAAAGTTTATAAAAAGCATCAGAAGAGACCTTTGGAAACTAGAAGAATCTAACACAGAACACAGGATCCTTTCCTCCTCCTCCTCTACCTGCTAACCAACCTCCACATCCAGGAGTCTCCTTGTCATTGCTTTATCTCACTGACTATATTGAATATTTGAACATATGATACATGTCTTTAACTTAAAAAAAAATAGAATAGCAACAATTTCAACTTCTTTAATCTTTATAATAACCCTGTGGAAGTGAGTTATTATTATCCCACTTTTAAAGCTCAGAAAATGGGGGCTCAGAAAGGTTAAATAACTTGCCTAAGGTTGCACAGCTAGTGAGAGGAAGAGATGAAATCCAAGTGCACATAGCCTCCTAAACCACTGTCACAGCTGCTCTACAGTCTACAGAAAAGACTCCGGCCCCAGCGGGTGAGGCTCCATGGACTGAGCACCAGCCTGCGGACCCAAAGGTCTCCAGTTCGATTCCCAGTCAGGGCACGTGCCTGGGTTACAGGGCCAGGTCCCCATTTAGGGGCATATGAGACCCGACAACTGACCAATGTTCCTCTCCCTCCTTCTCCCTCCCTTCCCCTCTCTCTAAAAATAAAAAAACGGAAGACTATGAAATACATTCCCATTTCATTCTAAATCATAACAATACAAAGAAGCTGCGGCAATAAAAGACATCAATTAAAGAGGTCTGAAAATGAGAAGGTTTGGTGATCAGAAACTAAACAGGAAACTAACTTCAAAATAGGAATAGCTCAAGTTACAACGCCACTAAAACACTGAAAAGACAGCTGCAACCTGCACACTGCACGTTTATTTTTACGCTATTCCAAGGCCTATGAGATTATCTGAACCAAAACAAAAAAAATCACAGACCGCTACATCATAATTCTTTTCATTAAAAAACCCCTCAAGCTCCTTACCTGTATGCGTTCTGAGATGAATATTGAGGTAATAATTGGAACGGAAAAACTTTCCACAGTAACTACATTCTCTTGAGGATGTAAGATGCTTTATTTTGCCTCCATCGTCATTTTTATCTTAAAAAAGAAACAGAAGTATGTAAGAAGACAGCTCAGGTACATGAATAAGCCAAGGTGACTGAAACGTTCTTGATAAAAAGCGTAAGATATAGCTTTTACGCTAATGTGCTGGGTAAACCAAAAAGCCTAGAAACACACCGGATGTTGTTTCGAGGTTGCCTGGGGCTCGTAACGCGCGTGTGGGCTTGTGTGTTTCTTTTGGGGGCAGGCTCCGGCCGCTGAAAGGACTGAGCCGCCCCCTCGGGCATCACGGACACACTGCTGACAGACAGAAGCCTGGGCAGCTCGCTCTCCCGACGTGGCTGACCCACGCAGGAAGCGGCCAGCTGGGGCTGGACCGACACAAACGGGCTGGAGTAACTAGCTTCTTCAGAGTAGGCCATCTAGAAAACTGAGCCAGTACCAATGGCCAATTTTTCCAACCGCCGGGGGAAAATCAGGTTTTTTTATCTCAAGGCTGGGCAAGTTACCACTAGAGGGAAGCAAGCACAACTTCATCCGCACAGAAAGTAACAGGCACGGGCAAAGCCGGAGGGCAGCCTGTCAAAACTCAGCAACGCCCTGGAAAGCAGTCGGCGGCGTCCACAGCGCTCACGTGGCCGCCGTGTACCCGACAAATCAAAACCTGAACTCGAATTACAGCGCGTTACACTTCAGACATCAGCCTTGCCGGGACGATCGAGACAGCGCAGCAGAGCCGAGGTCACTGGGGACCCTCACTGAAGGGTGGCTGCACGTCACAGAAGACAATGGGAGAGGCTACAGGGCAAATACCTACTCCCCCAAAATGAGCATTTCGGTTTTAAATCAAACTCCTCTTCCTGCAGTTCATTTCATGTATATTACAACGTGACAAGTTGAGACTTATCTTAAAATTTAACACACCGAAACTGGTCACTTTGCCTTGAAAGAGTCATTTCCAGCTGAAAAGCCTCTCCCCTGTTCCCTGCAAGTTCCCCACTCTAGGAGACTCGGGGCTTACTAACCTGTTAACAAACGCAGCTCACGAGCAACCCCCCCCCCCCCCCCCCCCCCCCCGCGCACGAACACAGGAGCGCACGACCTGTCACCCCGAGGGAAGGGCGCCCCCTGACCCGCTGAACACCTCTGAACACTCGGAAGTGGCAGGGACAGCCCTTGATGGGAAAGGTGCCACAAGGACATTAAAAATAGGTTATCCTGTGAATGACTCAGTAATCCCATTTATAAAAGCTGGAAATGTTTTTTTAAGTAATTTACTTTGGGTTTTGATCATCTTAAAAATAAATCTAAAAAAATCAGGTTAATGGTAAATGATAAGATAAATCTAGACCAAAAGACATCAGAATACAAGGTGGGGCAAATACAGATTCAGTTGTTCCCATGGAACACAATAATGCAATTAATAGCGATAATACAAGAATACGCCGTCTTTCACATACTCCCAACTGTGAATCTACTTCTGCCTCGCCTGTATGAATCTAGGAAAAATAACTCCCCAAATACAGAAACACCTAGCTTGCCTTCTCACAACCACACCCAACCAGCCAAGTGTGCAGCCGGGCTTGCACCTCATCGCCATTTCCGACTCCCAACCGTGTGTCAGGGTTTATGGTGTGTTGCGTCACGTCCAGAAAGCTGCGCAATGCCTTTGTTTTAACAGAAAGGACGTGAAATGCCCCATCTACCTGGTTCCTGCCCTTCTTACAGCATCGCCTCTGACTTGCCAGTGCTGTCCTGTAAAGGACTGGACTCTTATAAACAGGCTGCTACAACTATCCTTGGGGGGCAGAAGACAAGGATAAAGCTGATGAACCAATTTCGCAAACAGGGAAATCAGGGCAAAGAAAGGTGAAGCAATAGGTTCTCGGTCACAGAACAGCGCAGTGGTGGAACCAGACTATACCCAGGTCGGGCGCTCCCAGCTATTATGGGCATTCTAGCTGCCTGCCGACCAAGCCCAAGTTTCCCACCAGATTCTTCTGCCCACACCACCTGCTGGCAGAACACGACTGGCCATTTTCTTTCTTTCAGGGCACAGGGGCATCTCTGGGGCCGGAAGGTTTTCCTGCGACCACATGGGTTTAAAGCTTTGTATGACGTCACCAAGACACCAGAATGGGTTTTCTGGACTTCTGAAAACTGAAGGTGGTAGTTCTCTAAGTGCTAGGTCTCCTGCGTCCCAGGAAGCTCAAAATTCTCTCAACAAACACTTGATACAAAAACCACGGCTCTCACACCCACCACGTGATCAGGAAGAGCGCGGGCCCAGGCAAGCTCAGCACATTCTCTGGTCAAACTCACCTTGGGTCTCACACCCAGCTCTCACAGAGACAGCCACACAGTCAAGGTACAACAAAACGCAGCATTTAGTTTAATCAAAAACACTTTTCTAAATGATAATGTTTTTCTAAAACTCATGTTCTCATTAGCCACTTATGGGGATTTTCAAACTATTTTCAAAGCAGCAAAACCCTTTATTCCAGAAACGTCTGATCACATGTATGAGCAGCTCTGGGTGAAGTGAGGGTGGCAAGCCTCCCACACGTGGGGCGAGGGGGTCCTCTACCCTGGACAGTGCCCACTGGGATTCCAGAAGCATCACCGACCCAGCCCTCAATGGCAGCTTCCATTCCCTACAGATGTCACTAGCACGTTAAAAATGACCGAGCAAATGGGAGCTCTTAGAAACGCCTGTGGTGTGCCCACATTCCCTGTGCTTTAGGAACAAACTATGTCGGTGAGCTAACTGTCACTGAATACCGGCCCCAGACAGAAAGGCCAGGGTGCCCTAACAGTAGTAGTCGTCTCCCTCTGGTTCACCACCACTCCTAGTACCTTTCGTCACCATGGAAATCCAGTTGCGAGCTGAGCCTCAACAGACAGGGCCGTCCACTGCGTGTAAGAGTAACTTATCTTTATAGGTAAGATCAAGGATGGGGAAAAACTTAAGCAAAGGCCAGCGTCTCGACCCTGGCGCTACTGGCATCTGGGGACTTTCTCTGCTACGGGACCATCCCGTGCGCCGTGGGATGCCTAGAAACATCCCGGCCTCCACCCACCGGGCCAACAGCACACACCCCCAAGCAGCTGTGACAACCAAAACTGCCTCCAGACACTGCCAGGTGCCCTCCGGGGCAAAATCACCACCTAATTACAAGTGCTGCTTTAGGCTGATGCTCAAGTTAAAACAGTGTGTGTCCTTTATTAGCCAAACACAAAATCCCAGAATTTTCAGAACAGGAAGAAACCTTGACAGATAGATAGGCCTTTCAACTCAACCCAGAAGGGGCACGTGACTTACTACAAGGAGGTACCTCAACAGCCTGGACCCCGAGCCCCCCTCCCCCCCCCCCGGGTCCCACCAGGGGCCAGCTCGCAGCCGGGCACTCACCCAAATGCAGCCCTTCAGGAAGTCCGTCCTCAGACCCGTCCTCAGAGCCCCCTTCACGGTCCACGGCTCCATGCTCGTCCAGGGTGCTGGAGAGGTCTGGAGAGCACGTCCTTGGCTGCCTTCCGTCCACAGACGTGGTGGGCGACTCCGCGTCCATCCTCCGGTCCTTCTTGTGGACCCTCGAGTGCAGCACCAGCTGGTGGTAGGTTCTGAAAGCCTTGCCGCACTCGGAGCAATGTGTGGGCTTCTCCTTGTTACCAGACAACTTGGGGTCCGAGTCCCCGGAAGGCACTTCACCGTTGGCATGTCTAGGCTTCTCCTTATCTTGTGTGAGGCCTGCACAACCACTCCTACTTGTTCTGGACTTCCCGGAACCTTCGGGATGGCTTTTACTCACACTCCAGATCTCTCCAAGCTCTTCTTTGTCCGAATCGTCGTTGTCCGTGCTCCCTTCCTGCCCGGGCTGCTCCTTCACCGCCCGGCAGACGGCGACTTTGCCCTTGGTGGCCAGCTGCCAGGCCTGGTAGGTGGTGAAGGGGTCGAGCTGAGGTATCCATCTGGCGGGCTGCTTCCCGGTTTCAGGGCGAGCTGTGGGCTTCAGGTTCAGGAACTGCAGGAACTCGTCTCTGGGGGCTGGCATCCCCGCCAGCTGAGAGTCTGCCGGAGCACTGCTGCCACCGGAAGCCGTGTCTCTGGTGTGCATCTTCCTGTGAGCAATTAGACTTTCTTTATTTGGAAATAGGAAGCCACAAACCATGCAGATTTTGTAAGGAGAGGAGATGCTCTCGGCGGCCTGCTCCTGGACGACCTCGTTGATGGTGGCTGGGCTCTCGGAGCCCTGCTGCAGCTTGTTCTTGGCCCCCGACTTGCCGTTGTGTGTTCGCATGTGGTTCTTCAGAAACCAGGGCTCCTTGAACCTCCGTCCACACACGTGGCACCCGTAGGTGAAAGAGTCCTTGTGTTTCTTCATGTGGATCTCCACATCGAAAGCAGCTCTGAACGTCTGCCCACACACCTCGCAGCTCAGGTCCTCGCTGTCTTTGCCACTCGTGTCCTTGGCAGGCTCCGCTCGCACCTGGCTCTTGTCCAGGGGACTGAGGTACTCTGCTTCCACACGCAAGACTGCAGGCTCACAGAGGGTGGGCCGGTGCTGCGTGAAGACGTGCTTGTTGAGGTCTTCAGAGTGTGGGAAGGTCTGACTGCAAAACATGCAGTCCAAGGGCGTGTAGCCCTCGGCTTGGATCATGTTCTTCTCCTGCGTGGCTCTGAAAGGGACAGCAGTGGCCCCCTTTACTGACATGGCGTCATCTAGCTCCATCTGGGTGCCGAGAGAACTGCCAATGACCTCCGGCCCGTCCATATACACCAGGAGCGACTGGGTCGGCATGTCTCCCGCGCTCGAGGCTGCGTACAAAGGAAGAGTCCGGCTGAGGGTCTCTGGAGACGAAACAAGGCCACTTGTGAAACTTGTCACTCACACCCCCAGCAGCTCTGGGGCTTCAAAACTAGAGCAAATACTTGTTATAAAAGTTCAAAAGAAAGAGTATATTCCTCTGAATATCTTATCTTCAGAAGCCTTAGGTAGCTCAGTGATAGAAGTATCACTGGCTCTTCCACCAACAAGGCAGACTGACTCCCTGATGCTTTGGTTCAAATATGAGTCAGCACAAAGCACTGGTTCTGTCTGTCTCCACAGAGCGAGTCATCCCGTTGGGTACGTTAATCCCAGCGACCTGGAGACGAGATTTCCAAAACCTGGAGGGGAAAAAACAGAAATGGTTGGCTCCACACAGAAAGAGAAGAGAAGAGAAGGCTGGGTGCGTGGTCCACAGGGAGCTTTTTCCACATAGTAGACAAGGCACCTATTTCAGCCCCTTCACTTTTAACTTAATACAGTGCCAGCCTGTTAAACATGCTTGTTAATTAAATCCAACCACTTACCAATCAGTACACTCATTACATCACCAGAATTTCATCCAGTTAAGAAACTTAAAATATGGTGCTTTAATAAATCAAAAATGTAATGTTTCACAACAGAAACTGTTAAATTCAGATAAATGCCTTCCAAATGTCACTGAAATGCACATCTGTATCTTTATTAAAAGCCTCTACAAATCTAGACTATAAGGATTATAAAAAATAAGATGACAAAGAAAGCCCTTTAGATAAAATTTTAAAAGCCAGAACTTCAGACTGTTTTATACACAAACATACAAGAAACACACATGCCCAAAAGCACACCAGGTGCATACATATACACAAGTCAACAACACAAAACATGGGAACACTTCCTAGAATCCCTATTCAAGAAATACAGCCCTGGCTGGTGTGGCTCAGTGAACTGAACACCCGCCTGGGAACCAAAGGGTCTCCAGTTTCAATTCCCAGTCAGGGCACATGCTGGGGTTGCAGGCCAGTTCCCCCGTAAGGGGCGCATGAGAAGCAACCACACAATGATGTTTCTCTCCCTTTCTCCTTCCCTTCCCCTGTCTAAAAATAAATAAAGTAAACTTAAAGAAACACAGAACACCTCAGAATGGTTGCACGTCTTGGCCAAGGGAACCTTGGTGAATTTTGGTTCACTGGGTATTGTAACCCACTGTCAATCCCCTGCCCAAATCCCAGTTTGCTTTTGACAATTCTCTGCCTTCAACAAGCATCAGGGTAGGGCTTCCTCCTCCAAACAGTAAATAAGGAAATACATGCATAACACTCCTTTGTGAATGTCCACGTTTAAAATCCTCAACAGAGCTGGCTCAGCTCGCCTTAAGTCTTTAAATCAGAAAACGGGTCCTCCCGTCGGCACCCCACTCACATTCTGCAAGGGTAGGTGAAAAGCCGACACCCTGACTTCGCTCTGCAGGCTCCGATCTAGCAGCTCAGGTTCAAGCTCAGCGAAGAATTACCAGTACCCTCTAACGGCAAACCCTCCACCATTACGGCAAGGGTAGGACTGTTTTTTGAAGTAATCCCAACTACTTTGACCAAAGTCAGTTAATTCCACCCAGGGAAACAGAAAGACATGCAAACTATTCCCACCACAGGCAACTTTTAAAGAAAAAAAAAAAAAGTTTACTTTCCTTCTCTCTACTTCCTCAAAGAGCAAGCTCAGAGAAGACCAGGGAACACTTCTTCATACTCATAGAAGAGAAAATTCACATTCCTTGTTATCTTTTGTTTTGAAAAAACATAAACTTCTCTAAATAAGACTGCAGATGAAAAAATTTGGGGTAAAGAAAGAGTGCACGAAAGTATTTCATGTTAATTTCTCGGTCCTTTGTTGCGATCACAATTGAGGATAAACCCATGGGCTGACTACCAGCTCAGGAGGGATATGATAGAACATTCCAGAAACCTGAGTTCCAGTCTTGCCTGAGTCACAACCTTAAAGTGGTCACCACCATACTACCTCACCTTACTGCAGAGGGACAAATTACAGGACCACCTCAAGAGTTTCAAAAGCCTATGGTTCTGGGGGACAGATCTACATTTATGGACAGATATACTCAAAAGTATATTTAATGACCACACTAATCAAGACATTAAATGCTATTTGGCTATGTGGCTGATCATTTACTGAACGCCACTATCCCGGGTCACATTTTAACTGAGAGAATTAGCAGCACGTGTTCAAGGGAAGGCAGGCACCAGGCCCACCCTCTCTCACTGGCTGACAGCTGAGAGAGAGAGAAGCACCTCAATGAGCTCGTGTTAACGCCAACGTGAATAAAGACTGTCCTTTCTGTGCAGTCTTTTCTACTTTTTGGTTCCGAAATACCCTTTTTAAAAAATGGAAGGGTGACAATGTCAAATAATAGTGTTCTTTTTAATGTCCTAATTTGGCAAAAAATCAGTTAGTCTCCTACGTCAAAGCCTCAACATTATCTTTTCTTTTTTAAAGAAATTTTACTGGTCTGTGACATTTTTAAGTTTTGGGGAATTCCAATTTTCTGTAAATCATCTTTCCCCAAAAGACACAATCCTCAACTGGATCTCTGGATTAGAACACAATGCCGTGATCTCCCACCCTGGGCCACGGCAAAGGCTGGAGACGCAGCTTGCAAGTACGCTTTAGTTTCCGTTTTTCTCTCCGAAATGGTAAGTATCTGGGTTAAGCAAGTCACCATCAGGTTCTAACAGAAGACTGAAAGGACTGGTGAAGGAGGCAGTGTTAAAATCTGAGGAGGAAGAGCTCCAGTTCTGCCTGGGGAGTGGGAAGGCGGAGCGAACAGGGGGAGGCCTGAGCTGAGGGGGAGGCCCGCTGAGGCCAGAGTCCTGTACTGCAGCAGGTGGGGAGACCACTTTCCCAGGGGAAAAAAACGAAGCTCTTCTTCCTCTGGGGCAGCTTCTGAGGCAGCCTCTCCTAGCCATTACCTCTGCCCAACTGCCAAGCGCTAGTCGACCTTGGGTCATCGTAATCCTTACTATTCACCCGTAAGGTATAAAAACCCTGGGCCATCCCTTTAAAGATCCTAGGAGCAGAGATCCGGTCGGCCTTGTTCCCCCACTGCTCCCCACCCAGTGCCTACAAGGGGTCCCCAGGACAGGGTCAGGCCCTCGATAAACACCTGGTGAACTACTGAACACACACTACATCACCAGTACAGGTGTGGACTCAGTATGCGCATCTCTGCCACAGTCCCAACCATAACTGATACTGAATGTTCAAACTGCCACATGGCTGCGAACTTAATAAAAAAGCTTCCACATGGCTATCTGTGGCTGCCATTGCAGAGAATTACCATTGTCTGCAATTTAAAGTATAATAAAAAAAAATTCATCACACTGTAAAATTGACCAGCACAAGCAATCACGTGAGCTCACAACCACTTTCCTCAAGGACCCAATGAAACAGGAATGCGGGCCATGCTAGGGAAGAAACCTGTGACAGCACATGTCCTCCTTGCCTTGCCTCCTTTCCGTAGACAAAACACTTCCTTACATGTAGATCAATATCATCACTTAAAACCAATCTGCTAAACAAAAATCTTCAGAGTGAAACAGAACTTAGGAAATATAGGCATTCAAACCAAATTACTGTCACCAACCAACCAGCATTTCCAAGTGACTGAAGTGTGGGCGCCGGACCTCAGGCGCTCCGCACAGGGACACCCACAAACAGAACTCGTGCTCATCAAGTCAGCTGTCTCTCCACCGAGCCCTGGAGGGGAGGGGAGGGCCGTCTAACCGGGCACCGACAGTCCAAATGCTCTTAGTATGCAGAAAAGCGAGCGTTCTGAACACACGAGGCTTACTGAAAGGCACTCGCAAAAATGTTTTTCAACGTTTAAGAATTTTTTTCTAAACCTTCACTCAGGTAACAGCACTTCACCTTGGCCATACACTCCAAGGCACCTTAGGCAAGAGATTCTTCATCATAACCTTCCATTCTGAGAGAGTACTAGGATTTAAATCATACTGTGATTACTTCCATAAATATTTTATTTTACAATATAATCTTTCAAAAAAGTAGGAACCCTAGCTATATATAACTGCCTGCAATAGAAGCCTGATATTCTAAATCATTTCTTCCGTTTGTTTAAGATACTCATTTGTGAATAAAGCTACTTTGAGTTCTGCCGCTTCCTGCAGATCCTGAAATTAGCACATATTGCACATTATACAATGCTTAATGAAAAACACAGTAATTTGTGCTTACGCACAACAAATCAGAGGCAAGTGCCTCCACACTGACAAGCGCCGTGACGCTCGGACAGCGTTCTCCGCGTGCCCAGGACTCAAACTGCCAGCCTCCCCAGACAGCGAGCTGCTCAGGCCGTCTTACATTTCTTGATACGGAATATTCGTTACCACGGGACGGAGCAGTTCAGGCACTGATGGGCCTCCAAACTGTCCACAACACACAAGAATTCTACTTACAGCCAAGTAGTCTGAAGTACCCAGCAAAACTGCTAGGCTCTGCCTCCCTAGTTACTTAAGTGCCAATTAAATGATCATTAAAACATGCAACGTAAACAAACTGCTAGTCATTGACCACTTCACTTGCACCTTTAAACTGCAAAATTATCTCCAAGATCTGGCTAGAAAAACCTACATTTTCATAGCAGTTTCCCTTTCATATTTCACACGTACTACTTTTTCCCTTCATCTGACAAGGAAAGAAAACTGCACAGTAATCTACAGCAGCGATCAAAACCTGTAACTTGAAATCCTGCAAAACTGCTGCAAGGAAATCACCAAGGCCACGCCCAGGCGCTAGGTGGTCAACCCAACTTGCCTGATACAGCTGTGGAAAGATGTTTAAGATGGAAGTGAGAGCAAAAGACTGAAGTACTCCGAGCTGACAGTCAGCATTCCAACCCGAACTATTCAAAAGCAAACAGCTGTTCAGAGGCAGTCTCACTTTCTTGAAATTGCACACGGTGCCCAATTCTGATAGGACTAGAGACCACGGCAGTGTTATAAAAATGTACCCACATGAACAGATTTGAATGGCATGATTAAAAACTACCTGGTTCATTCCAAATTAATTAAGGTCAGTTAAAGGATCTTAGTAGGAACTTAAAGCACCATATATTAGTTTTAGTTTCTGTATAATCACAATTAACAGAGACTGTGGTCTGTAAACTGGCTTTTAAAAATTTTACTATGTCCTGAAAGAGAACTACAAGGGAAATGGATAATTTAAAAAAAAAGAATTTTAATTAGGCAAGATTAAGCACTGCTATCATTGAGTTCTTATTATCATGACTTAACCAGCGCTACCTTAACATTTTGAAAGGATTTTAGCATAACTGAGCCAAAGAGAGGGAGTTCAGAGAACTAAAGCAATGAACTGTTCGAGCTTTGCCTACAGTCTTTCACTCTACAAAGAAAACACTCATGTGTACATGTACACACACACACCCATCTGCAGACACACAGGTGCACCAGCAAGTAAGCAGTACACCTTACCCTGGCCCTACACACCCACAACTCTTTCCACAGAGCCAAATGAAGAGTGTCCCTAGTGGCACCCCAACTTAACTTCAGATCGAACATAAACGTGGCAATGCCTTTTAAGGCACGAGAGGGTTCTCTAGAGACATTTAAACACTCCCCTCCCTGTCTTTGCAGAGCAGACACTAACGTTGTATGTCTGGCCCTTTCAAGTCACCTATGTGCTTTCCAAATAAAGGGGAAAAAGTCTCCTTCCAATCGATACATACAGTTTATGTTCAGTGGATTTATATACTGAACAACAAAAAAAGTATCCACTGATGAGAACAAAAATACCTCCAACAGGAAAAACAAGTACTTTTCCTAATGCTGATTCAAGAACAAAATGTGTCTGGGCTTTCCTTCTCCAGGCCATATAACTACATTTTGAATGATTTTAAACTCAAAAAGGTTCTGACACTACAAAGTAATGGCCACCAATACACAAAACACTACGAGAACCCATTTAAAAACGAGCATCTGGCTCCTGGGCAGCTCATCTCTGGGAAGTGGGGAAATGTGTATGTCAGAACTTTGGTAAAGCTCAACAACAAAGAAAGGCTCAGGAATTGAACTAATTCCCTCATAGAACTTAACTCAGCTGTCTTTTCAGGTTTGGTAATTTTATTTCTCAACTTTACCATAAAATTACCAAACTGGCTCCAAATTTCCAGTAATCAGCTATGCTGTTGCCCTGGGCAGGAAGTAACGGGGATGTGAAGGACAGGCAGCCCACAAATGATCAAATGCAAAGGTTTTTCACCAGCATTCCAATTTAGGCATGAAGGGGCAACTGGGAGGTGGCAGTGGGCTGGCAGGGGCTACCCCTCTATTCATCTGGAAGATAGGTTTATACAAGAATTGAGCTTGCTCTTCAGAGCTGCGGGATTTAAGAAAGGATGGTCCCTATCCTCCCACTTCCTCAAAGTCAGACTCCTACCTGCCCTCACGGTCTCACTCCAAAATCCCTTGCCCCACACACCACTGCCAATCCGCCTGACCGTATTACACGTTTGCAGAAAACCAAGCCAAATCACCTTATTCTTAACAGTAAAAGCTGTCATTTCAGTAAAGTTGCTATCCTGCATCCAAAATGAGGCCACTGAGCTGTAATGATCAAGATTTTAAGACACCCCCTCACCAGATTTTAAGACATTTCCTGCCGGCTTTGTGTAATTCACTTGCTTCCACGTGCAATTCAACTGGTCAACACCCCTCCCCCCACCTGGAGATGAGGTGGACAAATCCCATCTCCCCACTGTCCTGGGTCCACCCTACATGCTGGAACCAGACCCTTCACTATTTAGAACAGTCGATGTAATAACCGGGATTCCTTTAATGCATGGTCTGTAAATTCTGTCCAGGTTTTTATTTTGTAACACCTCAGTAATTTGAAAACTATTCTACCTATTCCAATTATAGTCCTTTAGTTTAAAATCTCACTACGTTTGTTTTATTCCACTGGTATATTCATGAGTATATAGAACTGTCTCATGTTTTCATTCCTACTGTACAATTCCAAGGCTTGCAAACACCTGGTCACTGTTCACTATTTGGGCGCCACCTTTCCATTTGACTTAGTAACCATCCTGCTCCAGGATTAAACTGAAATAGGAAATTAGGACTAAACCATTTAAAACAGGTCATACACAGCAACGTCAAAAACACATAGGCCATACTGGCATCCATAAGATGGAACAATTTTAGCTGAATTTTTTGAACAAGTGGAAACAAAGCTTCATGTAAAACACAAGAGGGCCAATCACAATCCTAAAAGTCAGATAAAAGTGTATCGTTTCTTGGAAGTAGTGAATTGCAGGCAGTCAAGACTCATTAAAACTACTCCAAAGTTCTCATCAGTCAATATCATGTTTGTGACAACTGAGAGAAAAGAAGGGAATTTTATAAAGTGGGAAAACACATCCCTGGGGACCCCTGAGGCTCTCATCAAGCATCTCAGAAGTAAGAGGGCTCTGGAGCTGGGAAAAGGCAGCCCCGCTGTGGCAAAAACATGCCATTTCATCCTCCTGTTAAAAGGGAGAAGAGTGATTAGCATTTATCTGACATGAGATAGAGGGCCTGTCCTTGCCAGGCCATTATATTCCTTAATTACTTCATCAGTTTGTAAGTGACTTGCTTAAGTCTTATTTTCAGATTTCCTTTCTAAAAGGGCCACTGGGCTGCTATTTCTCCCAGACTTCCCACTGCCAAAAATGGAGGCTTACAAAAAGGAATGCAAATCTGCCTCCACCTTAAACCTTAAGAGTAAAGGCAAAGCCAAAAACCTCCACTCCTCCCTCTTCCTCCCCTGTTACCTGGGGGAGGAGGGGGAATCAAGCTTTTATCTAAATAGATTCTACAGGCTGAAGGGAGAAAATGTTTTCTACAAGTTTTATTTCAGTGGTGTATTAATTTTTTTTTTGATTAAGAAGTGAAAGGGAATAATATGAGCCCAAGACAACTGCTAAACTTCGAACCCACGAGTCGTTATTTTAGAAATGGCAAAGGTCAAACTGCAAAGTGGTAGGTGCTGTGAAGATAAAAAGGACTGGAAGAAATGGGACGCTGAAGAGATGTCTTTCACCTAGAAAAGTCATCTTCTTCCCCCACTTCCTCCTCCAGCATGCAAATCAATGTGCAGAGCTAAAGGAGCTGCCTTCTTCCTCAGACCAAGTAATTAAAATTCCAAGCAATCAGATTACTAACCCTATTCTAACAAACAAGTCAAGTAAATTATAAATTTGTCTTGGAGCTACTGACTTCTGAATCTTTAAATAAGGCACTGCCTCTAGAATGGAATACTTACATACTATTAAAGATGGCTGCAATTGGGAGAGTGGGGGATGATATCAACTAAAACACCAGGAGTAAAAAACACATCCACTACTAAAGACTCTGGAATACTGAAAAGAGAAGTATCTAAAATAAACGTACTTCTCAGAAAAAGCCATCTACCATGAAGGACACACCTTGAAAGTTCTTAGCACACATTAACTAAAGAAGCACAAACTAGAGGCCTGGCTGTTGTATTTTTCAGACAAAAAGCAATTAGGTTATTGCTCTGCACTTGTCACTACAGACACTGAAGGTTTTTTAAAAACTTTAGATTACTCATTCTCAAAATAATTAAGACTTAGTATTTTAAGTCTCATTTTCTACCAAGGCAGCCCTGCACTCCAGGGGGAAAGTACAGTAAAAGAACATTTTTAAATGAACTTCCTGACACAAGGAAGAGAAGGTATAAGGCCTAAGACCCTACCTAGTGGCCAGGCCTGGCTGGCAGCTGTTGTTTCCCTGCCTTTCTTTTGTTGAGCTTAATCTCATGTCAACTCATTCAACCAACTCAAAAGCGATGAAGACATAATTGAATCAACCTGAACTAAATCAGACCTAGGCTTTTTAGAACATACAGCTTAATGGTTGCCAACGATCTAGAAAACCAGGAAACCAGCTAGGCTGTGGTATGCACCGTGGTCAGCAACGCTGGGCCCCAAAGTGGCCAGAGGACCAGTACAACCGCCATTTATTTAATACACGTTCAGGAATGTTCAATGCTCCAAACCCTATAGGCTGATTCAGAAAGATAAATTGTGGCTCAAGGAATTTCAAAGGGGAACACCACACCAAAGTCTTAAACTCCGAAGTAACTATCCTTTTCTTGGAGGGGGTGGGGGAGGGCAGAGAGAAAAAAGTTTCTGCTGCTCCAAATGTGGAACAGGCTACTGGGGTCCCAGAAGTGGCCACTGGTGGCTCTTTCCTGCTCCTGGAGCTAAACCTTCGCCCACCCCATCCGCCAGAAAAAATGCGGCTTCCCGTCCTCAGTGGCCCTACCCCGAACCCTAAAATGTGGGCTCACTCCTGGGACCTGAATGGCTGTGATCCCGAGCGCGCAGGTACCGGCCAGGGAACCCCGCAGGCGACCTCTCACCCGCCCGGCGCAGGACCGCCCAGGCCGCCCCAAATCCTGCCTCCCGGGCCCCCAGCAGCGCCCACCCCCCCCCCCATCCCGTGCCGCACTTATTTTGGGGCCAAATCAAGAGGGAAGAGGGCTCTACATCTGAAACTGCGCGGTTTCGCCACTCAGCGCCTGCTGGCAGAAACTTCCTTTAAAAAAAAAAAAAAAAAACGAAACACTTTTAGGCTAACATTTCAATCCCTTCTGCCCTTCGGAGTTCCTAGTTCTGCTTCCAACTGGCTTCGGGTCTCCCACTAGAACTGAGTTATAAAGCTATTCTTTAAACGCTTAGGAGTTATTTTTAAAGTTCTTTTTAATCTATAAAATTAAAGGGGGAGGGAATAAAAATCCTAATCGCACATCCAGGAAACGCAGCCCTGCGCACCGCCTGCTCAGAGATGGGCAGAAGACCTGGACTCCCGGACAAGGATTTTGGGGCGGCCGGGGACCTCGCTGGGGTGCGCGTCGGGGTCCACGGCCAGGCCAGGCCCCTCCCCCGGCCCCTGTAGACGCTCCCTCCTCTCGGCCCGTGTGGACGGTCCCGGCCATTGTTTGCGGGGGACGCCTGTTAGGACGCATTGTTTTGGCTCTTTCCAACTTGCTCCGGCCCCTCCCGGGCCATCGCGGGGGGCCCCGCGCCGGCCGCCGACCCCCACAGCCGGGTCGGCAGACCGGGAGAGCCGCCCGGCGGAGCCACCCAACTTTTCAGGCCCCCACACAACATTGCAGGCAGCCCCCAGCTCCCTCCAGCCGGCCCCTGGCTCCCGACCCGGAGAGGGGGGACTTCCCCGCCCCCAAGCCATCTCGACTATTTCCAAGAGTGAGTGTGATGGTAAAACACTGTCTGTACACACCGAGGGCTCGCCCGACACCTTCTCGCCGGGTGGGGAGGGGGCGCCCTAGAGGAGCGGAATCCAGTAGGAACCGGGGGTGGGGGTCGGGCGGGGCGATCATCGGAGGAGGGGGAGAGATAACGAGCACCGGAGGGACTCAAGGGCGGGCTCGGCGGGACGCCAGAGGGGCTAAGTGGGGCGCCCCCTGGGGCCCAGCGCTGGCGGGGGGTGCGCCCCCTTTACCTGCGGCTCCGGCTCCTCGGCCATTTCCTCGCTCGGCGGCGGCCGGGACTGAACTGACACCACACGAGCGAGCCGAGGTTTGAATGAGGAGGGAGCAGGAGAGGAGGGGAGGGGGCGGGGAAGGCAGGAGGGAGGGGAGGCGACGGGGAGTTTCTCTCGGCCTTTTGTGCGGACACCTCCCGGATTCCGCGCCGGCACCGGCCCCCCAAAACTGACGGGGGCCGAGAGGCAAGCCATCCCCCACCGCGCCTCGGGGCCTCGCGCCTCGAAGACCTCCCCCAAAAGGAGTGCCCCCCACCCTCCACCCCACCCCCGCCCGGAGGATTTGGGGGCCGGGCTCACCTCGGGCGCGGGGCTAAGGTGAGCGGGGTGGGGGTGCGCACGGGGGCAAAGGCTCGGGCGCCCCCTACTCGTCCACGAGGGGACAGTGCAGGCGCGGGGGGTCCCTAGAGCCACCGGGGCGCGGCGCGTCCGGCACACCGGGACTGTTGGGTCAGAAAGTGCTCAGGGAGCAGCTGTTGCGCCCGCCCTCGGCCCCGCCGTTCGAATACGCCCCGCCTCCTGCCTTCACCGGCAGCGATCCGCCAGAGGCCCCGCCCCCGCCCACGTGATCTCCGAAGGCGCGCCCCTGCCCCGCCCACCACCGCGGGTTCCGCCTCCGAGGCGGGGGCGAGCGGACGAGCACGCGCACTCCCTTTCTCGCCCGGGAGATTCCCGCGCACGCGCGCGCCTCTCACCGCCCCTACAACCCAGGCCTAACGTGGCCAGCGAGCACCCGGCGGTTCCAGTGACAGGTACGCGGGGAAGGGGCCACGAGGGCAGCGCGCAGGCGCAGATCCAGGCCTCCGCCTTGCTGCCTCCCCCTCCCTTGCAAGGTGTGCCCAGGCGAGGGGAGGGGCTGGTAGCCCGAACTCCTGGGTCATCCAGAATTACTAACAAACAAAAAGCCTTCACACTCATTTGGATAGGTTAAAAAGCAGCTGTGCACAAACATTTTTGTCAGATTTTCTTTTAAGTGTAAGGTCGATGAGACAAGATTAAAATATTTTTTAATTAGTATCTTTATGAAGCTATCCTTTGTTGTTGTTGTTTTTAAGGACTGGGTTTGCGCACTATTATAACTTGAGATTTCCAAACTTGGCCTGGGTTCCAAGAATCCACTTGGCTTTGACAGAAACCCACGTGGATGAAACCGGGTTTATTAAAGTGGGAACCCCCCCCCACCTCCCCACGCCCAACTCATTTAAAGCGTTTCCATACTGTTCTTACCCTTGCTTAAAAAAAAAAAAAAAAGGGAAAGGTTATGATTCTGAGGACACTGATTTCCCCCATTTTAAGCCCCAAGAGGAACCACAGAAGCACAGTCACACCCACCAAGGTTTCTGCCCCCATGCAAACGAATGCAAATGGCAACGGAGCGGTGCAAGTCACCTCAAACAAAACAGCCCGGTATTTCTTTTTCTTCTGGCCTTCGTCCGAAATGGAAAAACTTAAAACATATCAAGAAAGGCACTTAACGTATATACTTAATAAATCAGGACCAAAATGAAAAATAAAAAACACTACAGAAGTGCTCGGCTGATGAGCAATGCAATCCATAATAAATAGGAAATGGAATTTGAGAGGCAGCTTCTTAGCAAAGGGGAAGAATTTGCCAAGTGTGATGTTTTGCTGTCATTTTATATATAACTACTAGCCCCACATATGGTCTGGTTAGTCTTTTCTAAAAAGGAAGTGAACCAATTACTTACTCACACTTAATTAATTAGCAGCGCCAGAAGTAGATTCTTAGGCCAGAACTCTTTTTTTTTTTTTTTTTTTTTTTTTTTCCACTCAAGAACACTGATACCGATTACTTCTGTTACCAGAATTCCTTTTCTCAGGGAAGATGAATACCTTTCTTTAAATACTCCTTAGAGCCCTTAGAGTCACATCTTAAAACACAGTCCAGACACAAACTCTTCCTAAACAAGAAGCTTCACTGAACTTATCAAAACAAATGACTTCCAGCGGCGGCTCCTACACAAAGAAACTATGAACTAGTGGAACCAGGTTTCTGTCTTAACGTGAGTGTAGCCTCACTCTACATGTTAATGGATAACCTTTGAACTCTGAAACCCTGAATGCTGTAAACAGAATAGCACTGATCATTTAAAATCTTACTATTAAAATTGAGCAAAAAAGAAAAGTCCAAACTTTTCAGCAGGCATAGGGAAACAATCAAATGTTTTGACAAATAATCGTTTCACTAAGAACAATAGGGCTCTTGGCTCTCAGACCCTGTTGTTACTGAATTATTTTCAGAGCAAGAAAGTGTTGTGCTTTTTTTCTCTATGCCCTCACAAAGCTACCACTTTGTGAGCATACTAACATCATATGGTTGTCAACTACTGTTTCTCTCCTCCCCCCCAAAAAAAGCCTTGTTATGTTATAGCTTTCAAAAGTAAAAGATGATTGTCTGAACTGATCTATCTGCTAAGAATTTTCTATGTGATCCCTACGTTTGAGCAAGGAATTACAAAGAACCCTATTCCTGGAAGGATGCCAACAAAAAACTGGGAAATGGTTGCAAAATACTGCCAGGGACTGAGTGCTGGGTTGCAAACACATTCTGTGTTTTTAAATGGACATAGAGTGATCTGAATTCACTGGAAGGGCTTCTGTGAGACACGATCTCCCTTTAGAATGGAGAGACTTGTACTTAAGGTGTATTTGGAAAGCATGAAGAGTTAAAACAATTAAAAATGGAAACTCCAAAAGTAACAGAACACTAGGAACATGTGGTTTTGTAATAAACGCGAAGAATTCACATTATTATTGTATGAACTGAAAATCGAACGTTGGTCTACACATACTTAGCTCCGCCCACAAGTAATCCTGTTTTGCCAGCACCCCCAGCTAGACTAATTCTTACGGAGTCAGGTGCTGCAGAGAAGCAGGCAACACAAAGAATGGAACCAGAAATGTCCCTTCAAATGTGAGCTGATGCTCTCTGCCCATGCTACTCGGGCAAGGGGCAGAAAAAGCCCTGCTTCACCTTTTTTTAATGCGACAAACATCAGCTACACTTCATTTTTCACAATTACCTAAACAGACCAGCCTTCCTTAAGATATTTCCCAGTGTACGCTTTAAAAAATCGCCCCATTATCTCTGATTTAATCCCGGTGATATGAGGCTTCTTCTTTTCCAATTTCTCTCCAGCTCTAATAACAAAACAAAACAAAAAACCCTTCTGATTTGCTATATTTAACACTTATTGGAATCATCTTTTGGGACTTAGCCTTAATTAGAAGAACAGAATGCAGTATGATCTTCTTATTTCGCAAGTATTTATTTTACTGTGGAACTATTACAGAAAAACAATTTGGAAACTGTGTGTAAAACCCTGGAGCTGAAATGCAGCCAACACAGATACTTAACTTAAAAAGAATTTAGTGTTCAGAGCAGGAAAACCTGAAAAACTGCAGTGAAGAGTTAGCAGGAAAAGAGAATGAAAAAGTTAGCCAAACCTGCCAGCTTCTGCAAACTACAAAGGACATTTGAGAAGAAAACCAGGGCAGCCTTTTACCACGACTGAATGCACTAAATTAAGTAGGGATTGCCAACCGCAGGAAATACCACACTTCTCTCTTTTCTATGAAGTTCCTTGATTTCACTCAAGTCATCTCAAAATTTTAAACCTTCTGTCTAACATCATAACACTAGATGACAAAAATAAACAGCAGAAATTACCTTTCGGAAGTGGAGGCAGTGCCTGGAACCAAGAGCCTGTCCTTTTCTCTCCAAGTTGGCCAGTCTACCTGGCTGGGAACCGTCCTGGAAGAGAAGAGATTGTGGGATTTTACCAGCAAACCAAAAAGGGAGGGGCCAAGAATAAGGCTCAATTTAAACAGAGGTCTAGATTCAATCACAACTTGATTAGATTGACTTGATAAGGTGGGGTCGAGGGGTGGGGGTGGGGGGGTAACATTGTTTATTTCAACTGTTTGTCCCGTTTGTAAGTTGGACCAGTGCCCCCTCCCTCTGCAAGTACAACTTTTGTCTTCCTCTAATATTGTAGATGTTTTTCCAAAGCTGACCTCACTTGACATGCAAAGGTAAACTTTCTTTAAAAATTACATGTCACATAACTTTGGGAGGCACCTCTTTAAAGCTTTTCCCACTCATCTGATATTCCAAATGGGGAGGTTTGGGATGAGGGGAAGACAGGAAGAGGAAGGTTAAGTAACATTTCTTGAAACCCGATTCTCACCCTCATCTCAGTAAATGGAACCTTTTCCCATCCACCAACTTACTCAAGCTGAACCATAGAAGCCAAACTATATTTCATCTCCTTCCCCACACTCCTTGACTCCACCAGCAAATCCTGTAATTTCTAAATATATTTCAATTTTGTCCACTTCATCTCTCCCTCACAGCACCACAAACTCCCTCTATCCTCCAAATATCGGAATGTGAGGTTTCTCCAAAGCTGCTTTCTTTCTATGTTTGCCGTGGGGCATTCCCCACCCCACGACCTTCCACAGTACAAATCTGACCGCGGCACGGCCTGCCCGGCTCCCCTTCGCCTCAGGAAAACAGAAGGAACTCCAGAGCTTGCCTCCCAGCCCTATAGATCTGGCCCCTGCCTGACACCTCTCCAGCCTCCAGTCCCAGCTATCCCTCCAGTTAGGAGGTGCAGCCTCCTGAGCTGCAGCCTCCCTGACCCAGAGCCTTTGGATCTGTGGGTCCCCCTGCCTCAGGCTCCCTTTCCATTCATTTAGGAAACCACTTCTGTTGGTTCAGACAGGGTGCCTCTCAAGGCATCAGAACATCTCCTCTCCAATAACTCTGGGTTCAGAGACTCCGCACCTCCACCTCTGGAAAGCTGCATTAATTCTAGAATGTTATTTAATCTCTCTGGGTTTCAGTTTCCTCATCAATAAAATGGGATAATGATGAAGAGGAGTGCAGGAGGTGATAGAAGAAGAGGAAGAAAAAAAATAGCTACTTAAAAGTTCTCATCACAAGGGGAGAAAGTGTAACTATGAGATGATGGATGTTAACTAAACATACTGTGGTGGTGACTTTGCAACACGCATACATTAAACCATGCTGCATAAACCTTAAACTTATATGGTGTCATGTCAATTGTATCTCAATAAAACCAGAAAAAATATGTAACTCTATTGCTGGCATAAATAATCAATATTTCTATAAAGGCTAGAGAATTACACAAGACACACTGCCAAGTTGTAAGCCCTCATTGCGGGGGGTCTGGCACAATTCTAGTCACGGGAGATGGAGCTCAGAGTTAGCCAAAGGGACGAAGTCCTTGCTCCTTTGGCCTTACTCTATCTTCTAGAGCAGCAATTTTCAAACATTTTAACTCATGGCACACATAAAGCAATCACTAAAATTCTACAGGTTCGTGCCCAGGTTTCAGCACACACACACACACACACACACACACACACACACACACACAAATCTGGCATACCTGCCACAGATCCCAAAATATATATATTTTGCCAGTCTGACAAAAAAAAAGGTATCATTTTATTCACCCACACAGGATGGCTATTCTGTGCTGGCTGCCGCAGGGACAGCATTCTACCCGACTGAGCTACCGGGCCAGGGGGGACCTCTGAGTATTTCTACCCTCACTGCACTTGCCTCGCCAGCGGTACCTTACGGTCTCTCTCTTCCCCTCCTCGAAATGCTTTTTCCCCTGGATCTGGAAATCTGCAGGCTTCCCCCAGCCCTCACTGGCTGCTCCTTCAGTACCCTTGTGATTTGTTCTTTCTCATCTCCCTGACCTCCAGGCTTTCGAGTGCCCAGGGTCCCAAGCCAGCACCTTCTCTGTTTCTGATTTACTCCCTAGGTGATTTCATCCAATTCAATGCCTCGAAAGACCTGTAAGGCTCCTAAATTGATACATTTCTCACACAGACCTTTCTCCAGGACTCCCAAAACATATTTCCAACTGCCTATTCCATCCCCATTTAGATGCCTAGTCGCGAATTCTAGACCTCACTCTCAGACCTCCCCCCACTGCTCCCCACCACTCACAGATGCGTGATGCCACGAAACTGTGTAAGACTCCACAGGAAGTGAGCTCTGATGAAGAGCCAGCGGGCAGAGGCCGGCTAGCCACTGACACTAGATCACTGGCCCCTGCAGGCAGCCACACAGTCACACTCACTACACATCACACCGCAGTAATGGTTCGTTCCTGCCTGTCCCCCTCCTGTTAGACGCTAAGCTCCATAAAAATAGGTGACACCGGGTCCTGTTCTCTGCCGTTATCCCCGTGCTGTCTGCCCGCACTGGAGCCAGTAAACGTGTTCAAAACAAATGAATAACAACATACAGAACCTGGCCAAGTGCGTTCCAGCAGGAAGGGCATTGAAGTTTGGGTCTCCAGATCAGTTTCCTCGCCTATAAATAAAGAGATCATGACCTCTCCTCGCCTGCCTCCTTTGGTGGTCGGGTGGCCCTGTGCTGAACCACAGGGGAAGCCACGTTGCACACCAGGCTTGTTTTGAGGATGACTCTGTTTGCACTGCGCAGGCCGCTTACACATTTGTTTCCAATTGGAACAATATTGCAAATCTATTTTCCTTATGATTTTCTCAATCACATTTGTTATCTAGTTACTTTATTGTAAGAATACAGTCTATAATACATAGGATACACAAAATCTGTGTTACTGCTAAGGCTTCCAGGTAACGGTAAGCTATCAGTGGTTAAATTTGGGGGGAGTCAAAAGTTATACTTGGATTTTCGACTGCACAAGGGTGAGGGAGCACCCTTAACTTCTGTCTTTATCACGGGTCAGTTGTACCTAGTACAAGTATCAAGTCCTCAGAGGGCTGCGTGGGGCTCAGCTTTAAATGTACCATTTGGCAGCCTAGCCTCAGCTCTCCCGATGCAATGACACTGCACCTGGAACCCGAGGGGTTCCACAGGCCACTAGGAAGCACATAGAGAGTCTTGGGCCTTAGTTTTCCCCTTTTCCCTCTGGCTCTCCCTTTCAGACGACAAAAATGGCCTAGTAAGGTCTTTGTATAGTTGGTTGGTTAGGAATTTTATTTTTTTATTTCTCAGTCTGAATTGGACCGCTAACTCCATCGAGAGCGGGGCCTAGTCCAAACCCACGCCCACAAGTGCCTTCTACATTTCTCTGCCTTGCCATGGAAGACTGATGTATTTCCAAACAATCCTGTGCCGAAAGCAGGCCAGTGCGCCAAAAGGCCGGCCAATAAGCACTAACGTGTAGTATGTTCTCCATGTGAACTTTGTACTCTGTAACTCATTTAATCCAACTCCCGGCGACCCTCTGAGGTAGAGCCTATGTTTTTCCATTTTTATAGGCGAACCTGGCCACAGAGGGACTCTCCCAAAGCCCACTGGTCATCAGCAGTAGAGCTAAGAGTCTAAATCCAACACCTGACTCTAGGTCCTTGACCTAATTCCCAAGACATGGGGCTTCCCTCATAGCCCATTCCCCTGCCTAGGTCTCCAACCTCAGCTCCTCTCTCCCCTTCCCCCTCTCTCTCCATCCTTCAACTCAGGGCTTTCCTCCTGTGCAGACACAGGCCAAGCCTCACCCCCACACCCCATCCTGCATGTATCCCCAGGACCTGAACCATGCCTAGTGCATAGTAGATGCTCATTAAATATTGGATTAAAAACCAGTAAGCGGTTACCAAGTGCCAGGCTTGTGATAATATCCATTATCTCATTACGTCTTCCTCCTAACACAACCCAATGGCTATTTTTAGTCTTGCTGTAAAGGCAGGTGGGTGAAGAACGCATTCGACCAACAGAGTGCACACCTGCTCCGTGATGTGCCCGGCATTTTCCCACAGGCCAGGGGTACAGCGGGAAGGAACATGACGTCTGCGTCCACAGAACTACCATTCCAGCCGAAAACACCTATCTGTCACACTGATCTCTTCAAAAGCCACCTTGATCTTTTCAAAAGTCAAATCCGATCATGTCAGGGCCCTGCCTAAAACTCCCAACGTCTGTCAGGATAGAGACAGAATTTCTGAGAGCGCGGCTGTCACGACCTAGCCGGCCCACTTAGGATTTTCCTCCAAGAGCACCAGGAAGCCACTGAAAGGAACAGAAATAAAACGGAAAGAACTACTAAACTCAAGTGTTTCTTCCTCCACAGATTACCTCCTCCACAACCTCATCCTGGCTGCACGGAGGGCATGGCCAGCAAGCAGGACACGGCAGTGCTCGTGTCCAGGGCAGGGCCACTGAATCTGAGTTGTTGCTGATGAAAGAACACCTGTCACTGGACTCCCTGTAATCTTATCAATCTTCGCCCTTTATGTTGTTACTGCCTTTTTTTTAGAAAGAGGAAACTGAGGCTCAGGATGGCAAAGAAGCCTGCCTAAGGTCAAAAGGCCAATGGGCCACGTGAACCTGAGGTCAAACCTCAACTCTGTCACCAACCTAAACTTCCTTAGTTTCTGAACTTCTACTGAAGCGCATTTCTGGACACCCTACCTGAGGGTTCGCCAGGGTGCTGTGTGTGGCTCTGGGGCAACGGTGAGGCAGCCTCAGTCTAAACTCCCTCCCCTCCCCCATTCCTGGAACAGCTAGAGGTCTTTCGGTGGCCCCAGGGCTAGTCCCCTCCCACCTCAAGCACTCCCCTGCATTCTTGGTGTGCCTGTGTACTCATCCAGCTTCCCCAACAGACTGCAACTCTCCTTTGAAGGGACGGGAGAAAGGTTGTACAAATTCATGCTTTTTTGCATAGTGCTGGGAGGCAATTAATGTTTACAAAATGGAAGTGTCCTAGACTAGGTCTCAACCCTCCAAGCAGGACTTTCCATTGCCCCTCAGAGCTAATCAATTAGTGCACCTTACAGATCCTATCAACCCAATTGCTCACAAATGCGCCCTTCCTTTCCTTCTTGCTCCTTGTTTGTTTCCTTTTGATCTGAACAAAGGGCTCATCACCGAGCCTCCAGAACCTGTGTGCTTCCTAGCCCAGAACACTCTTTCCTAAACCCATTAATAGCCATCTGCTACAGCCCTGTGCAAAATTACACACTGCACCAAAATAAGTCATCAGTTCCTCTCTAAGGATGCAAAAGCCAGCCCATGGTCCCGGCCAACCTAGCAGCCTACTCATTCCCCAAGAATTTACTGACAAGTCCTTTGTCTCAGGCACTTGGCCAAGGTAGTAATTAAAGAGTGAGTACAAAACAAATTGTATTTTTGCCCTTGTGGAGCTTATATTTTAATAGGAGAAACAGGCATTAAATGAATGAAAGCACAAATAAGAGACAGTATGTAATGCCTACTGTGGAGTAACAACTAATGCCTCAGGTCCACAAGGATGTTCCCTGCAGCACTGTTTATTACAGTGAAAAGCTAGAAACTACCTACATGTCCATCAAAAGGAAAATGGACACATAAACTGTGGTGTATGCAAATTTACGAATACAGACAGCAGGTGGGAGGAATGAACTAGGGCCACATGTACGAAGATGGCTAAATCACCAAGACATCACAGAGTTAAAAAAAAAAAAAAAAGATTCAAGCTGCAAAAAGGTATGCCACTTTTAACACACATGATGTAATTTTCTAAAGGAAAGTATTTATATGTGTGTAACATATAGGTATGTGTATACACATGTACTATGCATATAATACATACCTGTTTATATACCCACAGATTATAATATATACATGTATATATCATTTCATAATATATACAAGTATCAAGTAATTATGTTGTGCACCTGAAATTAGTATGTCAATTCTATCTAAATAAGTAAATAAGAAAGAATGAAAGAAGGAATATGGACACACGTAGATGTTGGGAAGACCCCTCCCAAAGTGGTCAATGCTCAAATGTGGACAAGGACCCAGGACCGTGGGTGGTGGCTACACATTTTGATCTTTTTGCAGGTAAAACATATTCATATTTTCCCTGTATAATTAAAATTTAGTTGCCTATTGCACCGACAGGTGTGGCTTCCTTGGTTGGGGCCTCCTCGACAAAGCGACAGGTCGAGTTTCGATTCTGGGTCGGGGCACATGCCTGGCCTGTGGGTTCTGTCCCCTGTCCCGGCGCCTATGAAAGGCAACCGTCCAATGTTTCTCCCCCTCTCCCTCCCCTCGCTTCTCTAAAAATAAACAAATAAAACTTAGTTGCCTGTTAACACAGAAGCCCACGGAGGGGACGGGACCTAAGAACCAGCATCGCATCCCAAACTGTTCAAAGCCCTGGGGAACAAAAAACGATGAATCACGTTTTCGGGATTTCTACCTTCGGACAAACACTGGAGAAACCATTCCCCGCCTCCCTGGGTCCGCGCCCTCCGCCCCGACGGCGCCGAAGGGCCCCACGCCTCGCGGCACAATCTGCCGGAATCAATCCGCACCCATCCCGCCCTCCAGGGCCACTGGCCAGGCCGCCACTGCCTCGCCTTAGTCACCCTTTGTTCAGCGCCTCCTTTATGACCTTGGCCGGGCTGGGCCTCGCCGGGGACGCGCGCGCGCGGGCAGCAGCGGCCCGGGGCAGGCCCCGCTTCCTCCCCCTCGTGCAGTATGGCCGCCGCACGCAGGCAGCGCCGCCGGGCTGCTTGGCCCGAGTAACGAGTAACGAGGCGGGCTCCCCGGACGCGCCCGTGCACCGCCGTTCTCACTCGGCCGGTATTTCCTACGGGCCCGCCGCGTGCCAGCCACTGCGCTAGGGGCTGGGGGTGCAGCGGGAAAGCAAGCCTGACAAAACGCCTGTCCTCACGGAGCTAACATAGTGTATTAAATAATATTATAGTGTATTAAGTGGTAACTACTATGGGAGAAAGTAAAGGGGAAGGGGCAAAGGGGCCTGGGGTGAAGAGCACGGATGAGATAGGTGGGATTGATGGTAAATAGGCTAGTCCAGGTCGACTTCCCAGATGGAGAATCTGAGTAGAGATCTGAAGGGGACGACAGTGGGAGCCATGCGGGATTGTGGGGGGAGAGCATTACAGGCTAAGAGATGGGTATGCAAAGACCTCAAGGAATGGCAGGGAAGCCAGCATGGCATTGCAGCTTGTGTGGGGTAAGTGAGAAAATTAAGACGGAGGCCTGGCGGGGTCGCTCAGTTGGTTAGAGCTCCATCCCCATAGCCAAGGTTGCAGGTGCCCTCCCAGTCCTGGCACGTGCAAGGATCAACCAGTGAATGCATGGACGAGTGAAAATGCAGACCCACGTCTCTCTCTCTCCCCCTCCCTCTTTCTTTCTATAATCGATAAATAAAAAATAAAACAAAAATAGCTCTGGCTCGTGTAGCTCAGTGGATGAGCACCAGCCTGCGAAGCAAAGGGTTGCCGGTTCCATTCTAGGTCAGGGCACATGCCTGGGTTGTGGGCCTAGTCCCCAAGAGGGGGTATGTGAGAGGCAACCACACATTGATGTTTCTCTCCCTCTCTTTCTCCCTCCCTTCTACTCACTAAAAATAAATAAATAAAATCTTTTAAAAAATAAAAAATAAATAAAATAAAACATCTCACTAAAAAAATTAGGATGGGTTTGTTGGGTCACTGTAAAGACCAAATTTTAATTTTAAAAGGTGGTAGCAGGAGGTAGAAGAAGGTATGGGGGTATAAATGGTGATGGAGACTTGCCCTGGGGCGGTCAACGCCCAACACATCATACCGGTGACATGTTATAGAATTGTACACATGAAACCTATATAATTTTATTGACCAGTGTCATACCAATAAAGTCAATGAAAATGGTAAAAACAGAGGACGAAAAAAAAAATCTGATTTTACTCTGAATGAACTTGAGAGTCACTGAATGGTATGAGCAGAGGAACAAGGACCTGGCTTGAATGTTAAGAGGCTTATCAAACAGACTGATAAAACCAAGTACTGTATACTCCTAAAAGAGTAATGCAGATAGCCTCCCTGGTTTAAGTGTGTTCATATTTTCAGGTTATTTTTATTACAACAATGACAAGAGTAAGGGGAGATAAGGGTAAGAAAAGGGGGAAATGATACAATTTATTGAACCCCTGCTAGATGCCAGTCTCAACTCCACAAGCAACTGATCCAATCACGGTGTTATCTAGTTCTCCTAATAACCTAATAACCTTCCTCACTGGGCAGATGAGGAAACTGTAGCCATCAGAGGTGGACTCGCCTTCTGACTTTAACTTTTCTAACTTCCTTGAGGTTCTACAACGAGAATAAAGTGGAAATTCTTGCCCGATCTAACAGCCCATGCTGACTCACGCCATTTTGTTTGGACTAAGTGGTTGACCTTGGCCTTAGGAGAATTGAGAAGAAGAATAGCAATCATTGATTAAGTACTTCTTCATAGGCCAAGCCCATTACACGCACCATTTCTGGATATCGAGGCAGAGTCCCTACCATCGCCCACATGAGAAAGCGATGCCTGAGCGGTGATACGAGTTCTAGGCTCTTAGATCCGGAGAACTTTGGGTTCGACCAAGACGCAGGGCTTCCAAGAGTCCCTTTGACTTGATCTCCCTTTGCCTCTGTTTCCCGGTGTTACAGATGGAGGTAAGAGTATTCACTGACAGGTGTATTTGGATGGGATAAATAAGTCCTCGCTTGAAAAATGCTCGAGGAGAATTTGGCACATTGCAAGCACTCAATTAAGACACGCTCTTATTATAAAGACCCTTGCCCCCGGCGCAGAAGCTCTCAGGCTGGCTCAGCCAGGTCTGTTCTTAACCACCTGAGGGCCCAGCCAGGGTAGTTACTCCCGGACTCGGAAAGAGAAGCGAGTATGTTTACCGCAGGCAAGGGAAACAGTCGGATTTGGACTGGGATTTTTGTCCGCTCCAAAACCTAACTCTCTATCATCGCTAGACGAAAGGCACGTAATTTTGAAAATCACTGAGCTAGACCAACCAAGTGTAGAGAAAACCTGCCACATACCTGGATCTGGGTGATGTTCACGAAGCTGGGAGATAGTCTGCCTCTCAGTGTCCCTTGGGCGTCTTCTCCAAGGAAGGCCCGAGCGGCCCGGGGAAGAGGCAAAAGCGACTGGCGCCAGCGAAGGACGTGGACGGAATGAGCTCGAGTCTCCGGATTACAAAGTGTGCCCTCTCCAGCCACGCCCTCCAGGAGGATTCTGGGATTTGGGGGAAATGCTGGAAAAGAGATTAAAATCAGAGCCACACCCTTAACGGACGGAAAGTGACCAAGAGATTAGGAGTCTGGACCCAAACTCCTAATAGACAGCTGCCCTAAATTTCAATAGGTGACTCAAAGCGACCCTACCTCACCACTCCACTATCGGCAGATGGGCTTTTGCTCAGCAGCTCCCAACACGAGCAAATTTTCCCAGAAAGCAGAACTGAATAAAACACAACCTTCAGAGGCTGTCTGAACCCAAATGCTGACTCCTTGGCTCGGCGGCTGGGAGACCTCAGCCCAGTGACCCAATCTCTCGGCCTCACCTGTAAAATGGGGAGAATACTGTCGCGCAGCGCATCGGGCACTTTTGAGCATTAAATGAGCAAATTGTGATGAAATCTTAAAACTGCCTGGCCCGTGGTGATCTCTCCATAAACGTCAGCCAAAATGACATTAGCCATTATTCTTCCTGGATATCTCCCTATTCTAAAACAGCCCTCACCTTACTAAATCCCTCTGGCTGCTTTCACAACTTTTTTTTAAATGTGGTTAGCACATTTTGTTGTTTTTGTTTTTTTTTAACAAATACCACGCCTGTGTGTCCTCTTAAAAATATTTTAAGAGATCGTGTTTTGTCCCCACTTGCTTTGAGGAACGACTCCAATGTCACTGAGTGGGGTAGAAACAGGGAGGAGCAAATGAGGATAATGGGACCATCTTAACTTTTTCCAAAAAAAATAAGAGAGAGACAGAGAGAAAATAAAGATTCACAAAGATTTACATGTTGGGCTTTTAAAGATCATCTTGCTAAATAGTTTCTTATCAAGTTCCTCCCTTTTTTTTTCTCTCCCCAAAACACGACAGTAATTAGATAGTTTTTCTCCCTGCCTTAAAAAAAAAAAAAAATCTGTCACATAAATTTCTCCAAACCAACACAACTGAATTTTCTACAAGGATTTGTAACTGATATGCTATATTCTTTACAGAAAATAAGAAAGCTATGCACCGAAATAAACAGTTTCTGAGGCAATTTTATTTGAAGTCAACAAATAAGAACAACGTGTCCCCAAGGAAACAAAGTAGAATTTGGACTCGAAGCTAAAATGGCTCTCTGCCTTAATCCTCTGTTACCCAGTACGATGGGGCTGCGTTTACAGGAAACGCCTGCCACCAGAAGTTTTCTGCTAGTTTTCAACCCGTATTTCTGCATCCTCAACTCAGCCACATGGAAACAAA
The DNA here is from genome assembly GCF_022682495.2 of Desmodus rotundus. NCBI lineage: Eukaryota > Metazoa > Chordata > Mammalia > Chiroptera > Phyllostomidae > Desmodus > Desmodus rotundus. Next base: position 99,443,733 of record NC_071392.1, on the reverse strand, counting down.
TAAAATACCCAGCTTTTTTAAAAAAAATCGGAAAGTAAAGGAAGAGAACGCTGACCTGTTCATTTCTACCTTCTTCAGGATGGGAAGAGAGGCTAGAAGCAACGCAGGCTCCCCTCCCCCTCCAGGACTGGGCTTCCCGGGGGGTGGAAACTATCTCATTACCACATTTTCAAATAGACCGGTTTCTCTTCTAATCAAAGTTAGTTAGTGGTTGTTTGGCAGTCTGCGCATGCCACGTTTTCAGAGCTATAGAAATGTGTATTTATTTATTTGGAGATGGCTATGACTATAAGACAAACATAAGCCAGCCCTAGCCAATGATTTTATAGGAGCTCTGAAAAGCACAGCCTTTAAACACTTTCGGAGAGGCTCTCTCATCCTTTGTAAGTGGAAGTGTAAATTGGTACAGTCCTTTTGTAAACAACTCAGGGAGACAAGTCAAGGGCCTTGCCATGTTCATACATTTGGGTGCAGCAGTAAGTCTCCTGGAATGAATCCTAAGGAAATAGCCCTAATCTAGAAGAAGGTGTTATGAACAGAGATATTCATGGCAACAAGTTCACTAGAAGAGGAAGAAAAACACACAAACGCTCTCCAGATATACGGAGAAACAGACAAATAGAGGAATGATTAATCACCCCCCCACACACACTCTTGCACACAGCCATTTCAAACGAGAAAGTTTTGAAAAATATGCCATGGGGAAATAGTTATAAGAGCAAACTGAAAAAAAAATCAAGATGCAAAATCGTATTTTTTAACAAACTATGAATTTTCATATTAGTAAGCCAAAAGGGAGGCTGTAGGTATACATAAAAATGTTAAATTGCTTTTCTTATCAAGGACATTTTAATATGGACAGTGCCTTATGTGATACTGGAGACTCCTTGTTAATTCATTGGCTGTGATAATGGTGTTATGAGTTATTAGAAAAAAATGTATATGTGTATTTTAGAGACATATACTGAAGCATCTAGGAGGAGAATGACATGATATGTTGGAATTTGTAATACGTTAGCAAATTTTAAAAAAGGAAGAACTGAAGCAAATGAGCCTAACATCTTGAAACTGCAAAACTGGGTGCTGGGATAAATGGGTTTTTTTTTTTCTTTGTTTCATGTATATTTCAAAATTTTTGTGTATTATTAAAAATATCCATATATGGCTGGTGGCCAAATATAAAATTTTTTAAACTAGTTTTTTTTGATGATGAGAGCTACACCACGTTCTCCTATCTCCTGTTTTCCTCGAATTATTTTCTATAATATGCCTGGATTACATTTGAAATTAAAAAAAAATTAACATTGATTTTTCCAAAAAGAAATTAGAACTACGACTTGACAGTCCCCCAGAGACGGTTTTTATTGCTGTGTAATAGTAGCGAAGCCTCAGAAGACTGTGATAAGACTGTGCACCCGAAAACGTGAACTCGTAAATGGTCCATATCCTGTCTATGGGATAACACCAAGCCATCCCAGGAGATGATGCTGTAAATATAATCAGCTGATAAAAAGGCCAGCTGCAAGGAGCCATTTTAAAGATTAGGAACCATTTAAACACACACACACACCCCACGTCTTGCCTCCTAAATGCTAAGCAGCAAGCTACTCTGGTTTTCTTTGTCAAGTTTCATGCAATCATCATGTAAGCAGCCCAGAGTTCCACATACCGCCCAGCTGACTCAGAAGGAAGGGTTCTACATTCCTGAATTAGCAGCAGCAGCACTTCCTGCGGTGGAGTTTCCCATTTCATCCAGCTACTCAGTTGGCCCAAAACACCCCACGAGTTCACATAGAGGATTCCTGTTAAGTCTGGAAATCTGCATAGTGTTATTCCATTCACTTTATTTTATGAAACTACTTTACTTGGGTTTTGTTTTATCCTGTTTTATTCTATCATCCCCTACTCCACCGCAGTCTAGCTTCTGCGGATTACAGATGTCGTGGTGACCTTATGCATATCCTTGTTCTGGACTTCATGGTCTCCGTGTGTATGCTGAGATCACAGTTGGGAGCAGAATAGATGAATGACGTGCTTCACCAACTTGAAACACGACAGTTCTTCTCTTCATTATTAATAGTCAAAAGATTCCAAGTAATGTCCTGGGCCAGAAGGTTCTTTTTTAGTATGAATGGCTTAAATTAAGTTCCTGATTTGTACTAAAGTGCTCCGGCAGAACTCCTACAGGATGCAAGAGCGTGAGGAAGATTTGCAAACAAGATTACAATTTTCCAATGCGATATCTTTGATCATCTTTGACAAGATTGCAACCTTAACTGAAATGTCAAATTCTCAGAAAACATTCTCCATGTAAATATTGGATTTCACCCTTATTAACAATTATTTCGTTTGAACTTTGAGGATTTAAAGAAATGTGAAATAGGGATTGAGCAAAAAAAGAAAAACGAGAGAAAAAACTCGTGGACATGGGAGGAAAAAAAGAAATGTGAACAACGCTCAGCAGGTGATGGGCAGATTTGACAGACACTTTTTAAAAATTCTTTGAAAGATGTTATTTTGCACTTTGAGGGATCCTCAGTTTGTGCTACCATGCATTATTCCATTTTTTCCTTTTAGTGTTTTCTTCCTGAAACTATGTCTTTTCAAAGAATCCGGCTCCTCTTTGAGCACTAAGTAGGTTTATATTCGGTTTTTAATTAAGTACTTCAACGGAAAACAAAAGGATAGATAAGAAAAGTCTAGAATCTTCAACTGCAGCAGAAGCAGGCAGGTTCGCCGTGGTGGCAAATCTGACTTCTTCAGTGTCTCAGAAGGAGCCAAGAAGGTCTACTTAGGAGTTTTATTTCTTCTGAGAGTCTCCTGGCATTTGAGAATGCCTGAGGCTGTTTGGTGGGGTAGACCACCCCTTGATTGGATTTCTGAAGAATGAAAGCCTCGGCCTTCTGACTCATAAGAGTAATAAATTACTTCCTTAAAAAAAAGAAAAAGCAGCTATTAAAAAAAATTATTTATTTTAGGGAGAAAGGAAAGAAGAGAGAAAAAAACCACATCAATTTGTTATTCCACTTATTTATGCACTCGCTGGTTGATTCTTACACATGTCCTGACCTGGGATCAAACCCCCGGCCTTAATGTATCAGAACGGTCTTCTAACCCACTGAGCTACCCAGCCAGGGCCATGAATTACTTCTAACACTAAATGACAATTATCATGAAAGATATATTTTGAAATTCATTCACTTTTTTTTTTTTACCATGGTTCCTTTTATTTATGTATTTTTACCAGATACATCTACCATTTATCCCTTTTACACCCTCTTCCACCTCCCCCACCTCCCGCAATCACCACACTGTCGTCCCAGCTGGTGAGTTCTTTATCTTTTCTTTTGTTCCATCCTTCCACCCTCCCAACCACCACCACCACCACCACCCCACCCCCCCCCCCGCCCCCCAGAGCCGTCTGTCTGCTCTCTATCTATAGTCTGTCTCTATTTTGCTTGTTTGTTCAGTTTGTTCATCAGGTTCCACATAGGAGTGAAATCATGTGGTAATTGTCTTTCTCTGAAAAATTCATTTACTTTAAATGACAAGTATGTCAAGTTGAGTCCAGAGCCAACGGCACAGCTTAAAAAGTTAAACAGACCTTGGCCTTTTCATGTTCTTGGGTCATGTAGGCGCAACAATTTTTGAGTCTACCCCTGACTCGGTTTCCCCACTCCCTCCTTAGATCAGAAGATACTGTGGGGGCACATGAAGAGCACCCTGTGACTATCACATTGTCCTTACAGACACATTCCCATGTCACAGATTTTTTTCCTGAAAATAATATAGTGTACTGTGAGGTACGATCCTGAACCCAAGAATCTGAGCTTTCTTTCACCATCAAAGAAACCAAGACTGAAATAAAATTGTTCTTAGGAATATTGAGGGGTAGCATTCACATCTAAGAGAGTTTTGCTTGTCAGATGATATTTGGGGGTTTTTTAGAGATTTTATTTATTTATTTTTAGACAGAGGGGAAGGGAGGGAGAAAGAGGGGGGGGGAAGTATCATAGGGTTGCCCCTTGCACACCCCCACAGGGGACACGGCCCGCAACCCAGGCATGCACCCTGACTGGGAATCGAACTGGTGACCCTTTGGCTTGCAAGCAGGCACTCAGTCCACTGAGCCACACCAGCCAGGGCAAAAAAAAGATATTTGAATTCACTCTATTGTTTCCTTCCATTTCTGTATATGTATTAGAAACCAAATTTCTGCCCTTCTTTTTACTTTTGCAAGTTATTAAAAATGTTATGTCCTTCATAATCTTCAAGTGTGTGGCGAAACATTGCAGATCCTAGCAAGGAGACTCCGGAACGTCACCTTGTAGTAATTTCAAAGCCTCTATTTTGAACACAGGACGCCCACCCTCCACAGCACATTCCATTCTATTCTGTCTGCACAGAATCCGGTGGGCACGGTGCCCGCCTGCTGTTGTTCAATGGGCCGAAATGATCTTTGCACACTTGTCGTGGTTTGGGCACAACCACTTCTCCATCATCATCTAGCTGAGCCTGTGCCGGTGCCACCCGCTGTCAGATAGCGACCTACGAGGCCTCCTGGCCTTGCTGATATTTCTTTTCCTATCAGTGGATCATAAGCTGGAGTATTTCCTTAGTCACAGAGACCGGCCGTTTATTGGGATGTTCTCAATAGGAACAACAGTTGAAGATAACAAAATGGTTATTTAAACATGAATGCAAAAAAAAAAAAAACTTTCTTCTTGGGAGTTTAAGATTAGTTTGCTATTTTTCTGACTCAAACTTTTAGTTGTTTTTAAGCATGGATATCTGATTTTTAAAAATTCTTTCCTATGGCATTTGAATGTTTAAAAGCCTTTTGAAAGTATTTATGTACTCTGATCCTTAATATTGTCTGTAGTTCCTAAGAATAAGAGAACAGGAGAAAGCGAGAGAGATTTGGCAAGCAAGTATGTAATAATCTGGCAAGGAAATTCTTGAGCAAGAGTGTATTGGTTTGAGTTTTATTGGAACATTTGAAAGCAATTAAATGTTTTTTTTTTTTCTCAAACTTATTTTTGTCCTTTTTACTTTAAGTACCACAGACATACAATTGAAAAATAACATTACAAGTGTCAATGAATCATTAAGCTGATCAAGCCAAAAAGCTACTGCTGGGGGAGTTTATGGAATATTGATAGAGTATCTGTGGTCTGTTCTCAGGCTTTTCGTAGGTGTCAAAACATACCCAAACATACCCATTAGAAAATGCTAATCCCTGGCTGGTGTGGCTCAGTGGATTGAGTGCTGGCCTGCAAACCAAAGGGTCGCCGGTTCAATTCCCAGTCAGGGCAGATGCCTGAGTTGCTGGCCAGGTCCCCAGTGGGGGGGTGTGAAAAGCAACCACACATTGATGTTTCTCTCCCTCTCTTTCTCCCTTCCTTCCCCTCTCTAAAAATAAATAAAATCTTTTTTTTAAAAAAGGCCAATCAGATCCTCAATATTCAAATTTGATTTCTATTTATTGAACTGATACAGAATGTCCTGAATAACATTAAAAAAAAAAACACTATCTTTTAGCCCTGGCTGGTGTGGCTCAGTGGATTGAGTGTCAGCCTGAGAACCAGAGGGTTGCCAGTTTGATTCCCAGTCAGGGCACATGCCTGGGTTGTGGGCCAGATCCCCAGTTGGGGGGCACACAGGAGGCAGCCCCACATTGATATTTCTCTCCCTCTCTTTCTCCCTCCCTTCCCCTCTCTCTGGAAATAAATAAATAAATAAATAAATAAAATCTTAAAAAATTTTTTTTTAAATCTTCCAAAATATGGGGATAGGCTTGGAAATTTTATAGATACCAGTTAAACTATGTTTAAATGTATGTTGAACCAATGTAAATAGAAAACAGTAGAGCCCCCAGCAGATGAGTCCAAATTATTTGGGATAACTACACAATAAGATAGAAGAATGTTGGTATTAGGCCTATGTACCTCTGGTCTTTTCTAAGGATATTGCAAACTCTGAGAATTCTTGTATTTAAAATGTGGTAAGTGCATAGGTCTAATAAGAGTATTTTTCTAGTTTTTCGTGGTGGTCTCTGAGTGTTATATGTTGCGTTTATGGGTGATTCCTGCAGGTTTCAAACTTTGTATAATAAACAGTAGGCTTTCTGATCTAAATACTGTTTTATTTTTATGATAACACTCAGCAACAACCAGAGTGGCTTTGTCGGCGCTTGCTTGCAGCTCTCGAAAGATGGCTTAGTACTTGGGGATATCTGCTCTTTTTCACCTGACATTTTAATAAGGAAAATGATGATTTTGCTCAAGTGTTTAAAATGTTAGCTTCTTCAGTCACATCTTGTTTTCTTTCTCTTGTAAAAATTTAGAAAATACAGGTGCCAGGCAAGCTCCCTACTTCCCCTTACCTGCCCCTCACCCCATAACTCACTTTGGTGGAGCAGGATGGGGCAGAATATCTGTGCAAAGTGAAACAGAAAAAGAAAAAAGTTTTCACTGACAGTTGAATTAAAAGCCTAACAGTAAAGACTGGTGTCAGGCCACCAAAACTTTTTTTTTTTTTTAATCCCTCTGTATCATACGGTGTTTCAAAGGGAATTATCCAGAAATAAGGACCACAAAAGTGTATTCACATTGTAAAGGAGAACCACATTGACAGGGTAATTATCTCCTTTAAAAAAAAAAACCCAAAATCTCTCTGGTCACAGTGGTGACCTCTAGGAAGACGACCTGGGAGGCTGGAAACCACAGTGGGAGGGGACTGACTTTTGCTGTGTCCCCTTTGTACCTCTTGAATTGGGTATCAGAAGCAGGTATTAATTTCTATTTAAAAATACATGTGTAGGGTTTTTTTTTTTTTTTAAGGACAGTCATGCATGTGTCTGTACCATAATCTTAAGGGAGCAAGCTCATGAAATAAGAACCATGCCACCTCTTTGTTAGTACATGAGGTTCTTATCGCCCCTCCCTTGTCTCACTTTCCGTTTCTGAATCCAACTTTATTTGGGGGTGGGGGATGGGGGCGGGGTGCGCAGGAACTCCAAACCGAAAACCTGCTCCATTTTGTCCACGAGCAGAATTGTCAGAAAAGCTCTGGCCACGCTCCCCAAAGCTAGAGTAAATACCCACGTAAAAGAAAAACACCTAAAGGTATTCACGAAATGAATCTTTACAGCCTTCGTATGGCTTCTAGTCCAAGCGTTTTCCACGGCTTCTCTGGACACAGCCCGCCTGGATCTTCACAGACTGAATGGGAGGGGCGGGGTGGGGGGGAGACGCTGCGTTGTGAGTGCCCCGCGGGGGCTTCTGCAGAGCCCCCCCTCCCCCCGCCTCTAGGGCGCTGCCCCCCACCCCCCGCCCCGTCCCCGTCCTGCCTACTCGGCTGTGACTCATGCAGACATTTTTCTGAAGCATTTATTCAAACCCATTCTCTTCCTGAGTCAGTGCGGACTTTGCTCATCTTGTTTCCTTGAACGATTTCCACCTTACATGGATGAGCAATCGCTGGGAAGCAGTTTTCTCCGGAGCCCAAGGTGGATAAATATATGCTTACACAGACATAAATAAGATGCACAGGGAGAGCTTTCCTTCCCAAATGACAAGTCACCCTGGCTTTTTCATTCACAGGATTCAGTGTTGTAAGATTCGGAATTTGATAAATAGCGGCAGGATCTACCATGGGGTGCCCTCCCTCCCCACCCCCCTCTCTCTATTTCATTCTATTTCAGTCTGGCTGTGGGTCTCACGTGGGAGATGAGCCAGGGACCCACTAGTGATCAGCCCAAAAACCCAGGCAGAGCCACTCCTGAAACCTGAGTAGGGACAGAATCAGCCCTGACCAAACACACCAGACTTGAGTGACAGAAAGTTTGATTGTGTAATTTTCTCAGTAAGATGACCTAAGGCTAGTCCCGTGTTTGCATTCTACATACTAGAAATGGGTTTAACGTGTTTTGGAGTCTTCCACACAAAGCACTTTTTGCTGGGTAACACGGCTGGAACTGCTGGGCCTTCTTAAGAGATCCTACTTTGAGAACAGGCGGTGGAAGCTGGGATTTTTCTCTTCCTCCTCTTTTTTGTTCCCCCTCCTGCTTTAAAAACAAGATAAGCCTGTATGCAAATAGAGTCCACGGTAACCACAGTAACATTCTCAACTTTATTTATTGAATTGCAGAGTCTTCCTTCACCCGTTTAAGCTCTATTTGCATACCTTTAACATTAGCAACATTTATTCCAGTAATGAGTCATTTGAGACATCTTCTGGGTTTATAGCTCTGAGCTGGATTCAACATCAGTAATGCCGGAAGAATGGATGTCTTCTGTATCAGAACTTAGGACTGTTTATGTGCTGAGAGAGACAGACAGAAAGAGACAGAGGTTTAATGTCTTTGTTTTTTCTTTTAATTCTAGAATTGAAATGTGCCCAAATTAAAAATAATATTTGAAACATATTCAGTTGTATATTTCACACACTAAAGAAATATACTGTATGATGTTCTCATTCTGTGAAGAGATAAGTGACAGGTTATTCTTTTCTACTCTCTTAAAGAAGAGTAATAGCTTTAAACATCTTTTGAATATTTTTTCCAGCTCTAGAGAGATATAATTGACTCATAACATTGTGTAAGTTTAAGGTTATATTGATTTGATGCATTATATTTTGAATATTTTTAAATAGAAAAAAAAAAGGAAAGAGAGAGAAAGAGACAACCTCAGTGCTTTTCTCAGAGAGAACAGGAAGCCTGAAGGAGGAAGTATGTAGCAGGTTATTTTGTTATTTTTCAACGAGCCTGTGTTATCAAGTGAATGAAATTCCTTCTGGGGAAGCTATAAAAATGAAAATCGGAGGATGGCTGGATTCGGATAGCACAGAGAATCCTCCATATTTAGAACCTTTTCCCAAAGCTAAGTTATTAATGAAAGCCAATTATTGCACTTTTCCAGAAGGAAACACTGAGTCATTCATGAAATGGTCTAAGATTTCGAAACTTGCTTACACCAGTTTTTTTTTTTTTTTTTTTTTTTTGCCTCCTCCTTTACTACCTATGCCAAAAGCAGGCTCAGAAAAGCCAACCAGCCCCAGTCGGGTATCTCAGTGAGTTAGAGCGACATCCTGATAGGCCAAGGTTGACGTTTGATCCCTGGGAAGGGCACACACAAGAATCAAACAATGAATGCATAAATAAGTGGAATAACAAATCGGTGCCTCTCTCCCTCTCTCCTTCTCTCAATAATCAATAAATTAAAAAAATAAAAAGCCAATCAGTAGCTGCAGTAATTTAGCAAGGACTCCTGATGCCCTAAAGGGTGACTGTCCCCACCAGGACCACAGGCTCAGATGTGTCTCCACTACCAGCCTGGGTCCTGAGGGGAGGGGCCTCTGTCCCCTGGCAGGGCGGGGCTAGGATGGACTAGCTCTGGAACAGCCATTATTTGGCCATACCCTTGGCCTGTCTCCAAGGTGCATGTGGGGCAGCAAGTGGGCGTGGGCTCCCAGATAGGCAGGCCCGTGTTTTTAGAAGACGTTACATATTTATGGCCTGAGCTCTACAGAATGTGGCCAGAGATGGGATACGGATGAGGCTGTGTTTGGCGAGGAAATACCAACTTCTTGATCCATTTGTCAAGAGTACTTCAGTGTTTATCTAGAGGACACATTCATCCTTGTCCAAAGACAGTCAGTCAACTGTTGTGTCAGGAATAAACTGTGAGTGAGGTGAGTATTGAGTATAAACTACAATTGAAAAGCAAACAAAAAACCTGTCAGTAAGGTGGCTTTAACCTCGGGACAGCGTCACCTGTCTCTTTCTTGTTGAGGATGAATATTCCTAGGCACCTATTTTTCAAATATGACTTTGGAGAAGTTCCCTAAGTGAAACCATTAAAGTTTCTGAATACTCCCAGAGGAAGCAGCTTATTTCACCTTTACAAACAACTGGAAATCCATGTAGATAACTACTGTAGACAAGAAAACAAAGGTTTGGATCCCGACAATATAGAAAAGCTTGGAATTTTATCTCCTTCGCGTAAGGCCTAATGTTTACATTGTTCTATTAAAAGGATTTTACAGATACAATATCTTAATAGCACTCTGCAAGGTAAGAGCAGACCTCGGAGAGACTGTCACCTTTCCAAGGTCACAAAGTTAATCAATTGCAGACCCCAAACTTCAGTCCAGGACTCCCAGCAGAGATCCCCCCCACCCCACCCCACCCTTGTCCCTTGTAACCTGGGTGTGAATATTCCTACACATCTGGACTCCACGGCTCCTGGGTTTGTGGCTCAGGCATGTTTTTCAGCTCCCAGAATTCCCAGGAATATTCAAGCCTCGTTTCTACTTCCTACCTTGAACGTCCTCATCCTTTTTCACCTATTCGAGAAGGAAGTGGTTGAGATCTAGCATTTGTGTAGAACGACTTCCTCTTTTTCTCCTTGAATTTGTTTTGGTATTATTGTATCCCAACGTGTTTTTTAAAAAATCCCGGATTCTGTACCACCTATGAAGGACTTTTTCAAAAACCCTTTCTCATCCACTGAGGTGTTACTAACAATCCCAAGGGATTTTTAAAATTTCCTGTGTGTGTGTATATTTTTCACATTTTTTACAATGATTTTTTTCTTGTCACTTAGGACAAACATTATTTTTTAAAACCCCCTTATTTTTGTGTAATTCACACAAGGGGTGGTTATCACTAACGCCAATAGAAAAAATATCACAGTTTCAATGACAAACCGTTAAGCAGTTGTTGACGGCTCACTTAGAATATGCCCGGTAAGCACTGGTTAAAAATGGATGATTCTGGTGCAGCCTTCCTCAAGTGATTTTTTGTAAAATACCTAGGAGACCTTGAACGTTCTGTTACGGAGTTTACAATCCGGGCCGAGGGAGGGAGGGCTACTGCTTTATTACTCAGCTAAAAGTCCCTTAGGCACTGAAAGTCCCTCCTCCCCCTGCTGCAGGCTCGGAGAAGTCAGCATTTTCTCTCCCTTACAGGCACTTTTACTGGGTAGAAGAGCTGTCCCCCGTGAACGACCCCATTTTCAGAATATGTAAAAGAAAACATTGTTCTTTAAGTAAACGACTTCCCCGCCCCGCCCCCAAAGGTTACAGATCGCTCCCTGCTGCGTGGACTCTTATTTCGGAGCGGTAGCTATTGGGGGAGGGGGACTTGTCCCCAACTCACACCCGGATAACGGCTAACATTTTTGTAGCGTGCTATTCTCCTAAGGTCTTTATATGCATTAGCTCCGTGAACCCTTACCACGGGCGCTATGGGACAGATCCCATTGCACAGCGGGGTAAACTGAGGCACGGAAATGCTAACCAGCCCGTCTGACGCGGCACAGCTGGCTCCGTGGCCAAGCTCTGAGTCATTGTTTGCTGCCTTCAGGTAGTGTTAAGGCAGCCTGCAAGCCTTCCATGAAGGTAGCTCGCTGACCTCTGTCCCAGAGGCAGAAATTCTGTCGAATGTGCCAGGAGTGTAGGTGAAACAGAGACTGGGATTGACAGGAAGCCACTGAGAAAGGTGTGTGACATTGATCTGGGCGAACACCCCACTTCTGCTCATTAATGTTGCCTTTAAATCTTCCAGCCAACTCGGTTGTCAGTTGCTACAACGCAAACAGGGTGGGGGATCCCTGGCGAAGTCAGCTCAAACAGAAAACATGACGTGTGTTTAAGAACAAGTGCTGCGTGCTTTTAGCTTTGAACAAACAGATTTATTTTGGTTCATTTTAAATGCTTATAAACTTAATCATAAAAGGTTAAAACTTGGAGGGTTTTATTCAGTAGCTGAAGGATTCATAGTTACAGTCTTCAAAAAAAACAAACAAACAAACAAAAAAACCAGCAACCAACACCCAAACCAGAAACAAACAGAAAAGGAGGAAAGAAACACATCTAAGCCAACAACACATTAGATCTAGCCACAATGCTTGAGAAAACGTGTGTTTGACTTCATTACATTTTTTAGTTACTCAGATGCCCAGAAACAAAAGTTTAGTTTCATCTTTAATGTATTTTACTTTATGTTTTAAATTTTTATTTATTAATTTTAGAGCAAGAGGAAGGGAGAGAAATACGGATTTGTTGTTCCACTTATTTATACAGTCATTGATTGCTTTAAAAAAAAGATTTGATGTCTATATTTTTAGAGAGAGGAGAAGGGAAGGAGAAAGAGAAGGAGGGAAACATCGATGTGAGAGAGAGACATCTATCAGTTGCCTCTCCTGTGCCCTGACCAGGAATCGAACTGGCAACCTTTCGCTTTGAGGGACCATGCCCAACCAATTGAGTCACATCAGTCAGAGCCATCGATTGCCTCTTCTGTGTACCCTGAGCAGGGATGGAACTTACAACCTTGGCTTATCTGAGACAACACTCGAACCAACTGAGCTCCCCAGCCAGGGCTCATCTTTAATATAGATGGTCTGGCAGAAGTAAGGCCTGCTTCAATGTGGATGGTAGGCTAATAGTAAGGGTATAATAATTTGTAGTTTTATTTGAACATTTCAAAAAATGTCATAGGGTGTGCTTGAGTGTGATACTGTTGCTACAGAATTACACGGTTATGATTTTGTAATAAAAAAGGAGCGTTATTTGTGCCAGACCCTGTATTTTAAATACATCTTTAAAATATGTTTATCTACCTGTATACATCTTTCTTATACATTTTTAAATATACAGAACTTTTTTAAATCATTAAACATGTACAAGATGGGAAATGTCATCTTTTATGAAACAAGGTTAGGTCTAAATAAAACTAAACCACAAGTAGAAGAAAATATCATTTTTCTTGGCTAATTCACAATTGTTCAGTGTCCTCATTGTGAACCGAATAACCATTCATGGTAAATTAGAAAGAACATCGTTACGTTTTACCTACATGGACTTTATTACATTTCCTGGAAGCTCCTTTTTTGGAACCAAATTCCTAATATCAGTTCTGTTCTCATGATTTATCTCTTCCTCCTTCAAAGGGGGAAGTGAAAAATAAAAGGCTCAGTTTTTACACAAACACACACATTTTTAAATGCAGCACATGCTATGTGGATGTCACAGTGCAGTTTTAACAAGCGAAAGGAAAGCCATCTCCGGGATACCACTGGAGTGCGCAGAACTTAGATGGGTCATTAAAACTTGTCTTTATTAATATCAAAACTTGTGCCAGACACTGAAGAACACACGAAAATGCCGTAACAAGCACAATCTAATTAAGCTTTCCATTCTGTGTAGGCAGGCTCTCATCTTAAAGTGAACTCCATGTAAACCCAATAAGAGCAAGTCGAAATGATTTCATTGTAGGGAAGAGTTCAGTGAACTTTTTAATTCCTATTGAGCAGAATCGATTTATAATGATAAAGCCAAACATTAGTGTAAATGGTCATATGCCAGTACTTTTCCTTTTAAGTATGACAATCAGAATTTATTTTTTAAAAATGTCTTTGTCCGAAGGATTGAGAGCCCTGGCTTGATGAACACACCGGAGGAGGCTAAGCACAAACAAAATCTACCCAAGGATCTCGCGAGTAGATCTGTGGTCAGTCCCTTCTCCATGGAGAGGTAGCCTCCTCTCCACCACAATGGCATGTTTTCCGTTCACCTATACCTTAAAAAAAATTTTTTTTAATTGATTTTAGAGAGGGAGAGAGACAGACATTGATTTGTTGTTCCACTTACTGATGCAGTCATTGGTTGATTCTTGTATGTGCCCTGACCGGGGATCAAACCCACAACCATAACCTTGGCATATCAGGACATCTCTCTGACCAGCGGAGCTTCCAGGCCAGGGCCCTCCCCTTTTTGTAAGTAAAAGTAATATATTTATTGAAAAGCTGTTTAACAAATTATAGTAACTCCATTATCTAGCCTGGCACACCTTTAAAAGATTCGACCACAGGGTTACATACCATAATAAGCGTTCCATGCAATAATGGATTTCCGCAACACGCAATACCACCCTAAGAACGGCACCAAATTTTAAGATCAGAAGACAAAGAAACCCAGGAACTCTGCAAGATAAATACTTACAGATACACAGTGTAGCAAATATTTCAACAGTTTTGATAAACATCTTCTTTTAGGTGGGATAGAAGCTGAGGGGGAAACGTCAATTGCCTGACCTACTGCTTTGTAATCCCTGCTAGACCTGAGGCCCACACTTGCTCCACTCTCAGTCCAAACACTGCCTGACCCGCAGCCTAAAGACATGGGAACTGGACCAAAACCAAAACGCCCGGCGCTTCCCAGATCTTTCCCGTGACTCCCAAATGAGACACATTAGTTACTAGGTATACTTCAGAAGTCTTAAATTCTCATTAGTTGACTTTTAGAAACCCATGTTGATACCCTGCTGCTATTTATAAATCACTAATGCAGGCTTTGCTTCCCTTGGTATTCTTGCAATGTTTTCATTTGTAAGGAAACCTGCAGGGAGAACTGTGCTGACAGCAAAGCAAGGTAGCCAGGAACAGGTCACCGTGACTAATAACGCCGTGGCATTCACCCCAACCTTAAGGAAAGGAAGATGTGATAAGGAGTTGCAGCTGAATGGACCATCTGTGTAAAATCCATGGATGTCTTATGTCTTGGGCATTAGAAATCTCAGATTCAAATAGACATAGGAAGAGATTTATGAAATGATTCATGTGTAATGTGATACGGTCACAACAGTGAAGTATATGAAAAGCGGACACCCATGGACAACCATTCAGCAACAGACCTCGATGGCGGACCTACTCTACCAGGCAATATTTTAGGAGACAGGGATACATTGATGTGTAATATCAGTGTAATATCTATACTATATCAATAATATATATTGTCAATATAACATATAATATACTCACTCCTTGAAAACATAGTTACTTGCCTGCAACCATGACCAAACGGGACCCTTACAAACACAGCCAGCACATTTCTTTTCTTCTACTTATTCATTCAAAACGTACCGAGCACCTGCTAGGTGCCAGAACCTGTGCTGGCGAGGAAATGCAGAATGGCACGAAGAAACACGGCCCCAACCGGGGTCAAAGCATTAGCCAGGTAAACAGACATTAAACAGGTCGTTGTAGTGGATCTCAACCATTTGTAAGCAGTAGAATTAATGACACTTGATTCTTGAAATGCAGCCCTGGCTGGTGTGGCTCAGTGCATTGAATGCTGGCCTGTGAACTGAAAGGTCGCCAGTTCGATTCCCAGTCAGGGCACATGCCCGGGTTGCAGGCCAGGCTCCCAGTTGGGGGCGTGCAAGAGGCAACAAATGGATCGGTGTGTCTCTCGCACATCGATGTTTCTCTCCCTCTCTCTCGCCCTTCCTCCTCCCCTCTCTCTAAAAATAAATAAATAAATAAAATCTTTAAAAATATATAAAAATAAGAATGCAGACTGGCAGGCCTTCCTAGAAGCCTATAAGTCTCTCACCTTCTCAGTGTCACCCCGGGGCATTCAGATGAAGGTGTTCTTAGCTGGGCTCCTTGCAGAAAGTATTTAACTGCAGTTGGAATACGCACTGAGGAGAAGCAGCATGGTGCTGAGGACCAGGCCCTCCAGGAGGAATGAGGTACAGCGCCTGGGGTCCATGATGCTTTTAGGGGCCCAGGAAAATGTTTTCATTTTAACGTTTTTTAAAGGCAGAATAAAAAAATATATATCATAATAATGAATGATTAATAATATACCAGCCTGGGTTATATTTGTTTTTTATGCCAGTGCAGTTGCAAAATATAATTTTTAATATCCTTTTATGGAGGATGCGGCCCACAAAGGCAAAAACACCTTTGGACCACATGGCCCTGGCGCTTTGACTGTATATGGGCAAGGGACCTGGAGGTGGTGCAGCATTGGATAAGGCTTCCAGGTGGAACTGAGGCTTCCAGGTAGAACTTCCAGGTAGCACAGAGTTGGGTAAGGCACAGTTGAACTGAGCCCTGCAGAGAGAACAGAAATCCACTACACTAAAGGCAGGGTTGGCCCTGGCTGGTGTGGCTCAATTGGTTGGAGTGTTGTCCTATAAACCAAAAGGCTGCAGGTTCAATTCCCAGTCAGGGCACATACCTAGGTGGCTGGTTCCATCCCTGGTTGGTGGTGAACAAGAGGCAACTGATCAATGTTTCTCTCTCGCAACCATGTTTCTCTTCTGCTCCTTTCCCCCCTCCCTTTTCCTCTCTCTAAAAATAATAAACATGCCCTTGGATAAAATGAAGATAAAAAATAATAATAATAAAAGGCAGGGTTGGAAGGGAGAAGCTGGAAAAAGGAAGAGATTTCTTTCTTTCTTTTTTAAATATTTTATTTATTTTTTAGAGAGAAGGGAAAGGAGAGAGAAAGAGAGGGAAAGAAACATCAATGCTTGCTTGCCTCTCATGCATCCCCCACTGCAGACCCAGCCTACAACCCAGGCATGTGCCCCGACGGAATCGAACTGGCGATGCTTTGGTTCACAGGCCCGCACCCAGTCCATTGAGCTACACCAGCCAGGTAGAAGAGATTTCTAAGCAGAGGGAATCGCATATGCAAAGGCCCTGTGGTAGGAAGGAGCACGAAAATGTGAGGAACTTATGCTAGGCTTACCGATAACAAACTAAAATATGGGCCTGTTTTCTTATTCCCTCCTTTGCCTGATCCCCAGTTTGCTTCCAAGCGATGAACCTTTCAGATAGATTGATTTTTGTCTTATTGATTTGCAAATTACCATGTACTTATTGATTTGCGTGCATTACTATCTACTTTTAGTGATTTTTAACACTTATAGCCATCTAGATTCTTGCCTTTTCCTGGATTTGGGGGGTACTTCTGAAAAAAGAAAAGAAAGGAAACATTCCGTGTCTGCATACAGAATGAATTGACTTCTTTGTCTTCCAGAAGTGTTCTTGGTTTCTTTGGTACTGACGCTCGATGGCTAGGCAAGACAGTCAAGTCGTCAGCACCAGTGGGGGGTCATCGCCTGGAGGGGTCTCAAATGCTGTACGTCTGGTTATAAGAATGTCCGTGAAGATTTCAGTTTCACAACACTTCCTCTCTTCTGGGAGGTGAGGGGGAAATAAAGCCACGAATACTGTGATTCTCATTTATCATCTCACTCGGCATTTGCAGCACAAGGCACGTGAAGTTGACTGTGCCCTCATGTCACACAGGGGCCTTCTGTAACTATCCCCCCCCCCCATAACATCAGGGAGGGCTAGGAATTGTGACAAGTCTGAAGGGGCAGCTGCATTCTGCTTTAGCCAGATGTGGCCATACTGGTCTGCTATTGATGAATCTTCTGCTTTTTCAAAAGAAACTGGGAGTCTGTGTTTCTATGTGAAGTCTCTCAATTTCCTAAATGCCACAGGCCAACCAAAATCCATCTGCGGCCACATTCAGCCTGGGAGCCTCAAATTCCGGGTCACCGCTGTGGCTCTGCACAAGGCCAGGGGGCACTCTTCCTAGAGCAGCGCCTTGGAGTGGGCCGACCTGGCCGCCTTGGCTCCGAATCACAACCTACTCATTCTTTTTTTTTTTTTTTTATAATTGTTATGAGTTTATTTGAGCCAAACTGATGACAATTGCTGGGAAGCAAGATCTCAGTCCCCCAACCTACTCCTTCTCATCCCCCACTAGACTTCAGGCCCAGGCTCGCCCCATTTTCGGTCCGAATGGAGCCTGACCCACTGCAGGCACTCCCCAAATATCTGCTGAATGAACGAAGATCTCGTTTTCTTTACAACAAGTTGCCATGTGGCTCTAGCTCCTTCTCTCCTTCTGAAACCTTCCTAATCAATGCCATCTATCTGTCCTATCTCCACACTTTGTGAGCTGTCTGAGCTTGGGCCAGTTACTTAACCTCTCTGTGCTTCTGTTTTCTCACCTGTAAATGGGAATGGTAATTACTTAATCTTGTTGTGAAAACTGATTAGTTAATATGGGTAAAATGCTTAGAACACTGTCTGGCACTTAATAAGTACTCAATACATGCTAGCTGGTATTACTTAATCATATCTTAGTCATCTTATATTTTGTGTTTCTTTCAATTAAATCGAAAAATCCTTTATGTCCGATTCTATGACTTATTGAGTTTCTCTCACAGCAATTAGCATGATACAACCTATAGAGTACTACTCAATAAATACTAGAGAAGAGATAAAAATAATTTTAGCAACTATATTAATGAGGATCAGAGTCAGTTGTGAATAACGGAAACACAAGATGAGAGTTTATTTCTCCCCTCATGGCACTCCATCATGTCAGGAACTGAGCTGTTTCAATCTTACTGTTCCACTATCCTTTCATGTGACTTCTGCCACATGATCCAAAAGAGCTGCTGACGCTCCAGCCATCAGACCACGTTCCAGCAAGCAGGAAGAATGGGAGAGGTCAGGGAAGGGTCCTGCACATTTCCAGGAAGTCATATGTCACTTCCCCTTATAAACCATTGGTCAGAATGTGGTCACATAGCTACCCTCAGGTGAAAAAGAGGCTGGAAAGCATATTCTTCTATCTGGGTGGTCAAGTGCCAACTAAAAACTGGGAATTTTATTGCTGAGGGAGAAGGAGAAATAGACAGTGGGGCAACTAGTGAGTCTGTCCTGGAGGATGAGTATGATAAATGAATACCACAAAGAACGGGAATGATTTCTGTCCTCTTAAAGGAAGCTGGTAACTTGGGCCTGGCTGTAATTTTTGTAAAAGCACCTCTTTATCTTCCACTTAAAATTCTAACGCTACATTAAGAACTGAAGGCTCTTCATTTACACATGTCAGTGTTCACTTCTAATGGAACTCCCTAAGGAAGAAAGACATATACATAAAACTGGTTGATCAGGAAAATTTTACAGAAGTTTTCTTATTATGGCTGATTTCAAACAAATACCAAAGTAGAGAGAAGGGTAAGTGAACCTCCATCTACTTGTTATATAGTTTCAACACCCATCAGCTCATGAAACTCTGGTGTCCTCTGTACCCCATGCCCTCCGCAATGTTATTTTTAACTGAATTTACTGGGGTGATATTGGCTAATAAAGTTGTACAGGTTTTGGGTGTACAATTCTGTAGTACATCATCTGTACATTGTGTGTTCACCACCCCAACACTGTTATTTTTTAAAATTCAATCTATTTTATTGTTTTTTAATTTTTAGACACAGGGGAAGGAAAGGAGAAAGAGAGGGAGAGAAACATGAATGTGTGGTTGCCTCTCACACACACCCCCAACTGGGGACCTGGCCTGCAACGCAGGCATGTGCCCTAAGCTAGAATGGAACCAGCGACCCTTTGGGTCACAGGTCTGAGCTCAATCCACCAGAGTCACACCAGCCAGGGAAACACTACGTTATTTTGATGCAAATCCTTGATGTCATATAATTTTTTTAAATCCTGAGGATATGTTTGTTGATTTGAGAGAGAGAGAGAAACATCAGTCCGTTGCCACCGTATGTGCCCCGACCAGGGATCACACCCACAGCCTAGGTATGTACCCTGAATGGGATCGACCCCACAAAGTTTTGGTGCACAGGATGTTGCTCCCACCAACTGAGCCAGCTGCTCCCTGGCCAGTCTAGGGCTAGGTGTCGTGCATTTTTAGCTACAGTAGCCCCCCTCCTTATCCACAGGGGATAGATTCCAACACCCCCAGCAGACGCCTGAAACCACAGGCGGTGCTGCACCCTGCAGATGCGGTGTTTCCTACACATACATACCTATGAGAACGTAGAATTTATAAATCAGGCACAAGAGGAGATTAACCACAGTAACGAATGATAAAATAGAACAATTGCAACACTGTACTGTAATAACAGTTATGAGAATGTGGACTCTCTCTCAACAATGTTACCGTCTTGGACTCAACCCTCTGGTGGCGTGAGAGACAACACAATGCCTGCATGTGAGGTGACGCGAGGTGAGTGATACAGGCACCGTGAGGCAGCGTTAGGCTGTGATAAGGGCTGCTGAGTGAGCAACGGGCAGGGCGCACACGCAGTGTGGAGACACCAGACGGAGGGGTGGTGCGTGTCCCAGGCAGGACAGAGAGGGACGGTGTGAGATTTCATCGCACCGCTCACGCTGCATGCAGTAGAAAACTTCCAAATCACTTACTTCTGGAATTTTCCATGTAACATTTTCAGACCGCTGTTGCCTATAGGTGACTGAAACCATGCAAAAGGAAACAGCAGACGAGGGGGGACTCAGGTATGGATATTTCAGTGTCTCTGAAAGATCCAGGACTTCCTTGGAAAGTAATACCGCAATATCTTTATCACACCTTACAAAATTAGCAATAAGTCTTTAATACCATCGAAGAGTTCTGCCAGTGTTTAAATTTCCCTGTTGCACAGGTGTTGTTTTTTTTTTTTTTAAAGTTCATTTGTTTGATGAAGAATCTGGCCCTGGCTGGTGTGGCTCAGTGGATTGAGTGCTGACCTGTGAACCACCAAGAGGTTGCCAGTTTGATTCCCAGTCAGGGCACATGCCCGGGTTGCGAGCCGGGTTTGCAGTTGGGGGGGGGGGTGCGCAAGAAACAACCACACACTGATGTTTCTCTCCTTCTCTGTCTCCCTCCCTCCCCTCTGTAAATAAATAAATAAATAAAATCTTAAAAAGGAAAGAATCGAAACAAGGCCCCTTCAGGGCGGCTGGTTGATATGTCTCTAAGCCTCTTTTAATCTAAAGCTACACAGTTCAGCACAGTGGCCACCCCCACATGCAGCTATTTAAATAAATTAATATTCATGAAATAAGAAACTCAGTCCTTCCGGCACACAGGCCGCGTTTCAAGGGTTCAGTAGCCACGCCTGACCGGTGCCTATAGTGCGGACATAGAACACTCTCATCACTGCAGCTCTGCGGGGGGTCCCTCACAACTTAATTTTTGAAGAAACTGAGGTGTTTGTCCTGTAGAAGTCCCCACATTTTAAAAAAGATTTTATGTATTTATTTTTAGAGGGAGGGAGAGGGAGGGAGAAAGGGAGGGAGAAAAACATCGAAGAGCCCCAACCAGTGACCTAACCAGCAACCCAGACATATGCCCTGACCAGGAATGGAACCGGTGACCCTTCGCTTTGAAGATGATGCCCAACTACCTGAGCCCCACAAGGCAGGGCAAGGTCCCACGTTTTAAACTCTGCCGATTCCAATCCTTCATGTCCTTTAACATATTTCTTCTCTGTACACCTGTAAAACAGGAGTTAGACCAGAACAGTCCCAGGGATGTAAAGAGGAGCACAGGGAATATAGTCGATGCTATTTTAGTAACTAGGTATGCTGCGGGGGGCGGGGGGGCGGTTCGAGACTCGTTAGGGGATTTCTTTGTAAGTTACACAAAATGTCTAACCACTATGCTGTACACCTGAAACTAACATAATATTGAATGTCAAGTGTAGTTAAAAAACAACCACCACCACCCAGGAGTTAGACTTAAGAGCCTCAATCAGATTCAGGGTTGATTCCTTGGTGCCGTTTAAGATGACAGGTGACCCAATTCTTTGCATTATGTTAAAAAAGTACTCAGACAGATGAAAACCTAGAAGGAGGTACCCCAGAACATTATCAGTAGTAATTTTGGAGAAGTAGGATAACCTTATTTCTTCCCTTATTTTTGCCTATCCGATTATTAAAATATTAGATTATTTTTGCCTATTCGATTATATAAATATTCGATTATTTATTCCACAGTGAGCATGCCTTTCTAATGAAAAGCCGATTATAGCTGGTATTTATTGCAAAGGATGAGCCAAGCACTGTGCCAAGAGATCCACTTACATTAGCTCATTGAGTCCCCGTGGCCTTCTATGAGGTAATTATCATCTCCATTTTTCAGTAAACACTCAGGAAGATTAAGTAACTTGTCCGAGGTCATATGGTCAGTATTTGGTGGAGTCTGGATTTAATCTCTCAACTGCCTGACTCTTGAGGGATTCCAATTTGGGCAAGTGTGGCGTGTGGCCTGAGAGACCTACTTTCTGGAACTCTCTCAGGTTCTTCTGCGGCAGACCCAGGTCTGCAAACTGACGTCCATCCCTGCCCACCACACTGCATCACGCTCCACAAACATCTCATGTCCCTGTGCCAAACCCTACTCTCAGCTGAAAAGTATTCTAGGCCTGGCACGCAGGAAGCCTGAAGCCTGATGCCTCAGAGAGCATGAGCTCAACAAATGTACCTTCCCGTCTCCCCCTGCTCCTTGGAGACAGGGTGAGGGTCACCTCCACCCTGACTGATGGCCTCCGCAGCCTCTTCTCAAAGGTGCCATTCACTTGCCACTCTGCGTGGAGCTCCCACTATGGGCCAGGTACCATGGGACACATTAGTGCGCCCAAACAGACAGAAGTCCCTGCCCTCGTGGGCCACCTAGTTGGAGGTTTGGGAGGAGAGAAAAGTAAAGAAATGAAAAAGAGAGTAAGTTAAATATAGAGAAAGCCAGATGTTGATAAGCTATGAAGAGAGAAGGGTGTGAAAAATAGGGAGTGTGTGTGTGGTGTGTGTTTGGACATACAATTTTTGAGAGGAGGGACAAGGAAGTGCTCCATAAGGCCGGGGTGGACATAATGGGGACTGAAGGTTATGTCCAGCCTACTGTCTGTTCTGTTTTTTAAAAAAAATATTTTATTTATTTATTTTTAGAGAGAGGGGAAGGGAGGGAGGGCGAGAGGGAGAGAAACATCAATGTGCGAGAGATACATGAATCACTTGCCTCTCACATGCCCCCAACTGGGAACCTGGCCCACAACCCAGGCATGTGCCCTGACTGGGAATAGAACTGGTGACCTTTGCGTTCACAGGCCAGTACTCAATCCACTGAGCAACACCAGCCAGGGTGTTTTTATACAGCTGTGAGGTAAGAATGGTTTCCTCACTTTTAACTTACTGGAATAAAAACCAAAGAAGAATATTCTGTAATACATAAAAATTATAGGAAATTACATTTCTGTGTCCTTAAATAAAGTTTTATTGGAGCACAGCTCTGCTTGTGTTTTTTTTTAATTGAAAACATTTTAACTGATTTTTAGAGAGAGAGAGGAAGGCAGGGAGAGAGAAAGAAACACCAATTTTGCTATTCCACCCATTCACACTCCCATTGGTTGATTCTTGTATGTGCCCCAACCAGGGGTCGAACCCACAACCTTGGGAGCATTAGAATGATGCTCCAACCAACCGAGGTAACTGGCCAGGGCTGCTGGCACGTTTATTGCCTGTGGTACCTTTGCATGACAATGGCAGGGTTGCATGATTGACAAAGACACCAGGTGGCCCACAGTTCCTAAAATATTTACTCTCTAGCTTTTTCCAGAAAAAGTTTGGCAACCCCTGCCCAAAGGTGCCATTTGAAGAAAGACTTGAGATAAGAGAGGGAGCAAATCACGCATTTATCGGAGGGAAGATCCAAACTGATGTCACAGCACATGCAAAGGTCCTGAGGTAGGACCCCGGCCAGTATGTTCTTGGACAAGACAAGGACGACCTTGGACTGGAGCAGAGTGGACGGGTCCAGAAAGCACAGGGCTCATGCTGAGTCCATTGTGAGGACTTTGGCTCCTAGCCTGATCAGGGTGGCAGCAGTGGCTGATTTGTGGGGAGGGGGCTGATGTGGTCTGGCTTATGTAGACAGATTTTCCTATTTTAAGAACACACTGATGCCCTGGCTGGTGAGGCTCAATGGATTGAGTGCCGGCCTGCAAACTAAAAAGGTTGCTGGGTTGGTTCTCGGTCAGGGCACATGCCTGGGTTGCGGGCCTGGTTCCCAACTGGGGGTGTGCAAGAGGCAACTGAGCAATGTATCTCTTGCATATCAATGTTTCTCTCCCTCTCTTTCTCCCTCCCTTCCCCTCTCTCTAAAATAAATAAATAAAATCTCCAAATCTAAAAAAAAAAGGCTGAAAGGGGGGAAGAACAGAAACAGTGAAACCAGCTACGAGGACATCCTAATAATCTGGGAAACAGGTGATGAGGGGTGGGACGAAGGATGCGAGAGAATCGCTGGGATGGATCTAGTGGGATCCCTAATGCATTTTGAAGGTAGAGTTGCTAGGACTCGCTCTGGATTAGAAATGGAAGCTGAAGTCAGAGATGAGGCCAGGATTCGGGGCCTGAACCAAAAGGACAGACTCTCTTTAGCAGCCCTGGGGAAGGCGGTGGGAGATGGAGGATGGGTGTAGGAAGATGAGGTGCTCAGTCTGGGTTCTGCTAAATGTGAAACAGTTTTAGACATCCAAAGGGAGATGTGGAGTAAGTAGCTGGATGTGGGAGGCGGGAGCCCCAGGGAGGGCCCAGGGTCGAGATCCATAGTCCCGTGTCGCTCCTGTATGGCCACATGAGGCCCGGGCGAGCTCAAAGCAGTAGTGAGTAAAGACAGAAAAGATGGAACATAGCTCATCCACCCCACAAACCACCTCCCAGGGGGCCCTTATCTTTTTCACAATTAAACCCAAAGTTGCCACCTTGCCACCCCTTCCTGACCTCCCCTCCCACCAACTTTCTCCCGGTCCTTTCAGCCCTGACTCCCTGGCTATTGTCCTTCCTCCATTGGTGGAGCCCCGGGCCCTTTGCCCGCCCCCCCACCTCTTCCTGGAACCCTTCATTTGTAGACTTTCAAATGGCATTCTGGCCACTTCTGCCCAAACACCAGCTCTGCAGGAACCTTTGCTGACTCAGCTAAAATCACCCCTTACTCCACTTGATCCTGTGACCTTGTTTTCTCTTCCTTCTGTGTGTAAATGCCTATATTCAGTATGTGTCTTCTCCCACGAGACCAAATATTTATTCAACAATTTAATACCAGAATGGGTAAGGTATAATTTTCGACTTCTTTAATATTCTGCTTTCACTCTACCCAAAAGCCTGGGAATCTACCGCCCAAGCCCTCAGTTTAGAAGTCATTGGTCGCAGATGTCGGTTTAAGAGCTCAACCGTAGACACACATGCGGCAAAGAAGGGGGCTGGTGAGCAAGACACGGAGTCTTGAAGAGGAGGGTGGGAACCAAACCTGTGTTGGGGCAGCTTAATAAGATAATCAGGACATGCACCCATAGAACCAGGTGTAGAGGGGAGGGCAGGCAATTGCTGGACATACCGCTTCTAGTTCCTTGTTGCTCTGTCATTTCAGGAAAGGGGGCTTCCTCTTGGACGTTTGGCAAAGCATGTTTGCGTATTCTCCTGCCTGGGCAAGAAGACAAACACCAGGAGCGGAGATGTTCCAGGGATATGTGAGTTGCAGCCAAGCAAAGTGACTCTCTGTGGCTCTCGGCCAAAAGAGAGAAGCAACTCTCCTCTTTTCCTAAAATAAAAGCCCCTTGAAGAAGGCACAAAAGGGGGGAAATAGCTCTTATGCTGAAAGCATAGGATATAGAAAGGCTGCTTGCTGGAAACAGACAGGAGCTTTTTGTTGCGATTCTGTAATAATAGTGGTTATATATCACTATGCATGTTTCAAAACCCATAGGATGTACAACATAAAGAATGAACTTTAGCCCTGGCTGCTGTGGCTCAGTGGATTGAGTGCCAGCCTGTGAACCGAAAGGTCGCCAGTTCGATTCCAAGCCAGGGCACATTGCCTGGGTTGCGGGCCCGGTCCCCGGTTGGGGGTGTACGAGAGACAACAAATCTGTGTTTCTCCCATACGTCAATGTTTCTCTCCCCCTCTTTCTCCCTTCATTCCTCTCTCTCTAAAAATAAATAAATAAAATATTTTTTTAAACGAATGAACTTTAATGTAAACTATGGAATTTACACTAATATGGAATTTAATAGTGTTTAATAATCATGTATCAACACTGGTTCATCAAGTCTATCAAATATAACACATAATGCAAGATATTAATAACAGGGAAATTGCATGGGGGTGGGAGGTGGCACATGGCCCTTTTCTGTACTATCTGTTCAAATTTTCCACACGATTAAAAAATAGCTTACCAGGCACACTTTTTAACGAGCACCAAATATGGGAAGCTAACCCTTCATTTCACTACTGTAGACATTGGGAAATAGAAGCATTTTTTTAAGCATCTGTATCTCTTGAGAGAGTGAGGTAGAAAATGGGGCCAGAAACCATTCATTCATTTGGAATCCATGCAAGGTTTTCCAGCTTGAACACTGTGGCTTTGCTTTTGTTGTTGTTGCTTTTAAATGTCAGTATTTTGTCATCCAAAGAAAGCCCTCAGAGAGCTGGGACTCTTAAAAGACAATATCAAATGTTTCAACAACTGACAAACCTCAGACTTCCTGTGTTTCTGTAACTTGTAGTTTTCCCTTCCTTCTTCTTTTAATTTGTTAATGATCTCTCCGGCTACTGGCTCTCTGTCACACAGTCCCTAACTAGATCAGTAGATCAAAGGTGAGGCTTTGCTAAGTAATCAGTGTAATTTCAGCCGTGTAGCAAGCTATTAAAAACAGACCTACAGGGTTTTTCAAGGACAACTAAGGTATTGATTTGGCAACCAAAAACGCCCGTGGTGCAACCTGTAATATACAAGGGCCAGTGTTTCCACACTGTCCCGATTCCTTACTCACTCTGTCCCTAGTGAAATCGTGCAAGGCTCACAAAAAAAAAAAAAAGGACAAATACACCCAGCCCTCTAGCCCAGTTCCTGCCTTCAGAAAGGAATTTCACTGTTATAAATTAGACTCGGGAAGAGAAGCCTCCTCTTTCCTTTGATAAGTGTTTTTCTTTTTTAAAGAGATCTGTTTTCCCATGCCTAAGTTTTCCTTCTCGTGGTTACCCCTATATGTGGATTGTTTTGTAAAGAACACATTTCTTATGTAATTTTGTCATTTTGTATTGCATTTCTGGAATGAGGAAACTTTTCTGCTCCTATTGTTGTTAAAATCTAGCCAAGGCTCCCGTGTGATAGATCACCCCGAGCCTTGGAAGGAAATGATTCACCGCAATGCTGTAACTGAAAGAGCTCTAACACCAGGGAAGAAGGCAGGTCATTAACCTCCTTACCTGCACCGAGCATCTACGGGAGGCACCAGAGCCTCCTCAGCTTAGCTTTCGCCTTCAGAGGTTCCCCACGCCCAGCTTAGCCTGACCCCATCTGCTTTGTCCCTGTTCTGTGTCCTCTGTCCAAATACGAATAATTGATGCTGGGAACTCATCCTTCATTTTTAATTTTTAAAAGAAACCTACGAAATCTTAATCATCCACATGGGTCGATCTGTTTCCAAATGGTCCTTCCCAAGCTACCATCTGCTACGTTTGCACTTAAAATTTTTTTGCAGCTCGATTTGTTGGATGAATGAATGAATAAAATAAAAAAATGTTCAGAATAAATTCAAAGTTATAAAAATAAAAGATACCCTTGAAAAAATAAAAAAGTTACTTAAAAACATATGCTAAGGCGAAGTGTGGGAGAGATGAACAGCGAGCCCACGTCTGCTAAGAAAAAAAATTCAAACAATAACTGCAAAACAATGGGGACACGAAAAAAATGAAAAATGTCTATTTTAATTCCCCTCTCAACATTTTGGTGAAGGCAGATCGCAGACATACTCAGGGGTTCATCATTCCTTATGAGAAGTCATGTGAAATATTGTCATCGGCCTTCATTCAGTCACATCTCAAAACTGAAAGTTGAGCACTGTCGAGGAAAAGTCGTCTGAATATTTTACACATTGAGATTCAAGTTGCTACTTTTCTTCCATTTAGTCCTCGTGGATCCGTGTGTTTTGAACAAAGATGCTATAACGAGGCAGGGTCACAACATGACTTGCATAGGTCCCTCTTTCCATAAAGAGTAAAATAAAATAATAAATTCTTTTTATAAATATATTAGCATAAATATGAATATATTCATATTTAATATTAAAATATTTTCTTCAACCTCAAAGGTTACTCTTTTCTTCTAATTTCAAAAGACATTAAAACTTTTTTGTGGGCCCCCTGTTTCTGCGGGAGCAGTCTGCCTTGGAGAAAACCATTTCAAAGGAACACAGGTTAAATAATCATAAAAGTCAATGACAGAAGTCGGATTTTTTTAAATTTTAAATAAACCTGTCAGTGAATTGTCGTAATGAAAAATATTTGTACTCATTAAAAAAACTTCAATACAAAATAAAAATCAAATGAGTGTTCAAAACGAGGGGATGTAAATAAACTGTGGGGGCGGGTAGAGGAGGGAGAGGGTGCAGGGGGCATAAATGCTAATGGAAAAAGTACAACTGAAGTGATTTAATAATAAATAAACAGTGGTACCTCTACTCACTGGAACATTATTACATCACTAAAAATAATCAAAGTTCTCAACAAACAGATGACCATTTTTTTTATGTGCTTGAAGTACAAAAATTGTTTTTAAATGGATTTTCTCCCTAGAGTTAGTAAAGGTCTGTGGAAATGGACACTCCTATGCTGAGGGAGAAAACTACCATTGAGTTTTTGGACATTTTTGGAAGACATATGGGTGATAGCTATTAAAACGTAAACTGCGCATACTCTTTAATTCACAAATTCCACTTCTGGGCATTTATCTTATAAATTCATTCTCACAAGTGTGCAACTATGTACAAGCATAGATATCCATAGTGGCACTGTAACAGCAGGAAACTTAAAAAGAAATGAACATTCATCAGTAGTAGACCGGTTATATAAATGAGGATCTACTTCCACTGTGGAGTAGCATACAGCCACTAAGAAGAATGACATTGTGATGTAATAACATGGCTTCATGACCAGAAGGAAGCTTGCTTATTCCCCAATCAGGAGCATTTTTGCTCTACAGGGGACATTTTCGGTTGTCATAGCTGGGTGTGGGAGGGGGTGCTACGGCACCTAGTGGGTAGATGCCAGGGAAGCTGCTCAACACCCTACCGTATGCAGAACAGCTCCACAGCAAAGAAGTAATCTGGCCCCAAATATGAAAAGTTCTGAGGTTCAGAAACTCTGTTCTGAACTCATCACTAGCAAGGAGAATGGAACACACAGATGTTGTGTTAGATTAATTGAGTTTTACCTTGTGGGACAAGGGAGGGTCCAGCTCCCTTCTGAAGAATAATGTCGGAAGAGAGTCAGGGCCCTGAGAACAAGGAAGAATGGGGCTGCCAGTGGCATCTCCCACATCCACAGACGTTTGAGAGAACTATATAAAAACAAAGAATATCTTCACATGTGTGTAAAAGTTCCAAAGGCTATGCACCAAACTCTTAACATTATTGGCTGGGGAGGAGTAGAATTTCTCGTGACTTGTATTTTCTTTATCACACTGTTTCATATTTTGAAAATTTTCTGCAATGACCATGTCTTACTTTTACGATCAGAGGAAACACTTATAAGAATATTCAGTAAAACTTAGGTTTTCAGTAAAATTTAGGTTTAAATCTGGCAAGAATGTAGTTCCTGAGTTTTTCTTTTTCCACTAAGCTACTGTTTTCGAAAGTTGATTGATGAAATTTTTAAAAACTGGAGTGGTTGTGTCTGTGAACCCTAAATAAATGTAACATTTTCCGACAAAAGTTTGATTTCCCAGATTACTGCTGAAAACGAGTTAAGCTGACATACAAAGATTCGGGTCCTGTCTGTCTGTCTGTCTCTCTCTGCTTCGAGTGATCTCATTTTCATACCCAGCATCGAGTAGAAAGAGCTCTGAAATCAGAGTTAGAAAGCCTGGCCTCTAGAACACTGCTGGGCATGAGAAACTGGGCAAGTGGTTCATCTGTCACGGTAACAAGAGCACCCAAAGGAAGTGAGGTCACCATCTCGGAGAGATACCTGTACTCCCGTTCGCTGCAGCAATATCCACAGTAGATTAGATGTGAAAACTACCTCCGTGTCCACTCAGATACAAACGGATAAAGAACCACTCTCTCTCTAACATTTAGTACATAACAGATAACATGATATATATACCTATGTAGACATATGTGTCTATATATAATGCAATTTGTGTGTATATATATACACACATAATGGAATATTATTCAGCCTTTTAAAAAAGAAGGAAACCCTGCCATATACAATAACACGGATGAGCCAGGAGGATATCATGCTAAGTGAAATAAGCCAGACAGAGACATATACTATATATCACTTACATGAAGAATTTTTTTTCTTTAAAAAAAAGTGAATTTATAGAAACAGAAAGTAAAATGATGGTTGCCAGGGCTGGGGGAACTCAGCCATCTTCTCTGCCTATGTCTTGACCCAAATGACAAATAAGAAGGAAAAAACCCACATGGAGACCAGGAAAGCCAGCACTAGCGAGATGGTGAGGTTCTTGGTGCTGAACCGCCAATGACAGGCAGCCCAGGACAGCCCAGGACATCAGCTCAAGGGCAGGATATCAACTTGAACCTTGACAGCAAAAGTAGAAGGGGCCGAGCTAACCCTGCCAGGTATTCCCTCTGAACTCAGCCATCAAATGAAACCACCCCCGTAACTTGGGGTGGAGAGAGGCCAGGATGTCAGGCTAATGGTACCTCTCCTTCGTGGAAAGAAAAGCAAGAACAGGGGAAAGTGTCCTCCTCCTCACAGCACCCGACCCCACTGCCACTTCTCACTTCCCTTGTTACTTACCTCTGAGCAAGAGGTCTCCACAGCCACACCCCGCAATGCCTCCCTACACTGTGTCAAATAAGAACAGGTGTCGTCTACCCTCTGACTTTGCGACGATGGGGCTTCTTTCCAAGCATTCTCTCTCATGCGTGTTAGCTCACTAAACGGCTGATGTCAGAGGTGGCAGGGAGTGCTCATTTCCACAGCAGGGAGCGTGGGCACTCCGATCCTTGTTTCGATAGTCACTGGCTGTGTGTCTGGGGTTAAGTCACGTGCCTTCTCTCCAGCCTCAGTTTCTCCCTTCTAAGACTGACAATCAGAACCCCTCGGCCTTCAAGGGTAGGTTGCAAGGATGGAAAGAATGCATTTAAAGCAGGTCTCAGAAATCTACTTGCCCAGGGCAAATCTGGGCAGCTGCCTGTTTTTATCAATAAAACTTTGTTGCACAGGTGGCAAACACAAGGCCCTCGGGCCAAATCCCGCCCTCCACCTTGTTTTACCCCGCCCAGTACCTTGTTTCTGCTTGGCGGCAGTGCTCCTTGCCCCTAGTGAAGGAGTAGTTACGTTTATACAGTCCTAAAGTTACATTCAGCCCTTTGAAGACAACCGCGAGGCTGATGTAACCCCCGGTGAAAACGAGTTTGGCACCCCTGCTTTATTGGAACACAGTGGTGCCCAATCACTTACAGATCGTCTCTGGCTGCTGTTTGTCTACTGTTCGCAGTTGAGACAAAACTATGTGGCTCTCAAAGCCTGAAACATGGACCCTCCAACTTTTTACTGAATACTTTTGCTGGCCCCTGATCCAAAGCATTCAGTCAAGTCCCTTACACGTGGAAGACCCCTGATATTTATATTTTATATAAACTCAGGAGCAGACAGCAGGTTCTATTTATCCTTCTTTTTCTCCCTGGGTCCAGCAAAGGCCTTGCATATATTAGGTGCTTTGTGAAAAATAAAGTTAGCATAATTAGTGATAATAAGATATAACAATTATGACATAGCATTCAGAGGAAACCCATTTATGCTAAAACTTCAGGCACATTTTGAATATAGAATGACCCCGATTTGCTTTTTCAGTGTTCAGCGATTTTGGTTAGGATGCTAAATCATCACAGGGTACTGGAATGCCATTCAGCTGGCTTACCTTTACACGGAGTGGGGTTGGTTGATGTGGGAGAAGACCAAATTTGTGATCATCTTTCATTATTTTCGAAGCTTCAATGATCATAAGATGAAAGGTAAATGCATCCTGCGAACTTCACATACTGGTTGATGCAGTGGCGATAGGTGGAGGCGGAGGAGAAACGAGGGCGGAGAAAGAGTCGGAGGAAGAATGATGAACTCACCATCCCAGCTGAAAATCAGCCCAGTGCGGAGTTGCAGGTGGGAGGGACCCTGTCCCACACCCGGACCCAGCCATGCGCCCTCCCAAGGACGCTCCGCCAGTGGGCATTCTGTTTTCGAGAGAGGAATGGTAGCTTCCAAGCAGAACTCAGCCAGAGGCAATCAATGCTCTGGGATCCCCATGAGAACTAAGAGCCTGTGGCTTCTCCACAGCACGTTTGGCCTGGCAAGCTGGTCCCCCGCCCCCACGCGGGATCCATCCTGGACTATCCCGCCTTGCCGCCCATTATTGGGTCCGTACACTCATTTTTTCCTATTGATATACGACAAAGCAAGCATACAAACAAACAAACAAACAGAGAGAACCAAGACTTTTAGCCCAAGCAGAGCACTTTAAAAGCCAAATATAAAGTAGTTTGGGAACCAGCCATTTGTTTTCCGTTAGCCTCTTTTTTCTTAAATTAGTGCAGGAAACAGCGTTCATACTGCTCCTTCAACCAGAGTGGCCTCGCTTTAATTAATTTTTTGCCTGTTTGGGCAAAGGCTGTAAGCCACGGAAACAGAAACTGGCGCACAGCTGTATTAGCAGCATCAAAACCGCACCGGACAGGTAGCCTGGGTTCAGCGTACTTGCTGAAAGAAAGGATAAGCTGGGTCTGTTCCAACGATGGGGGCGCAACGACGAGGTAGAGGAACATTCTCCCCGCCCTCCTAGGGCTTAGATCTGACTGGGGACAGGCTACCGACGATCAAGAAGGCAAACAAGTTCATTGTTACTGCTGGTGACAAATGCAATGAAGGAAACAGGCTGCCATTAGGAATACACGGTCTGTCATCAGACTGTCTGGGTCTGAACTTTGGTCGTGAGGCTGAGGGAAGCAAGGCCCTGGCTTTAGGCACAAAATCTCAGCGGTGCCCAAATACTCTGTGATGGAGATAAATATCTTTTTAATACTATATATATATATATATATATATACACACACATATACATATACATATACATATATATACATATATATATATATATAAAATGAAATCAACGCGGAGAAATCCATGATGACCAAAATATCAAACTTTTAAAATAAAGCAGGATTGAGATATAGGGGATGGCAAGTGAGGGGAGCCATTGAAATGTTCTTCGTTCTTGTTTCTCCACAACAATGGGGACCTTTCAGGGCTTTGTGAGGGTTAAATGTCGGGAAATTCCCCAAACTGCTCATACCCAGGAAGAGCTCCAGAAGTAGTAGCTATTATCATTTTATTATTTCCAACAATGTTACTAATCCCGTTGAAGTCCATTATGGAAGACATATGTAAGCAATAACATCCACACAATTCAGAGAAGTAAAGAGGCCAGCGACTGTATTTTGTGGAAACTGAAGCATCACCCCTCATAAGATGCTCCATTGTGTTATGGACTAGTAAGAAAGAAAGAATGGCTCAGGCTGGTGTGGCTCAGTGGATCGAGTGCCAGCCTGTGAACCCAAGGGTTAAGGGTTCGATTCCTAGTCGGGGCACATGCCTGGGGTGTGGGTCAGGTCCCTGGTGGGAGGCATGTGAGAGGCAACCAGACATTGATGTTTCTCTCTTTCTCCCTCCCTAACCCCTCTCTCTAAAGGCAAATAAATAAGATCTTTAAAAATGGAAATAAAAAAAAAGAAAGAAAGAGGGGAGGGGTGTCAGGGGCTGGGTGGAAGAGGGGAAAGGATGAAGATGTTCAAATCGGCAGTTACAAAGAAGTGCTGGGGCTGTCAAGTACAGCACAGGGAATATAGTCAATCATAGTGTAATATCTACGGTGTGCATGGTGCCAGGTGGGTACTGGGCATATTGGTGTGGTCACCTTGTATGTTACATAAATGTCTAGCCACTATCTCCTGAAACTAATATTGAATGTAAACTATAACTGAAAAATAAAAAAGCACTAAAAAAGGGAAAGAAATGCTTCCAAATACAATTGCAAAATGCCATCGGTTACAAAGTACACACTAATTTTAGTGATGTTAAAATGTAAAAACTAAAGCATACCTTAGACTTCATAGACCACAGCACTAGGTCACCCCGATTCCATGACAATGAAGCACAAATGTGTGTATTAAAAATTATCTATTTCCCAGAGGAGGGGGTGAGTGGAGGTAGAAGAGGGTATGGGATGAATAAATGGTAATGGAAAAAACACAATAAAAATTGTCTGTTTTCAGACAAGTGAGTGTTTAAATAAACCTTTATTTTTGGAAATTTTGAGTAGCTCATAAAATTGAAATACTAGGACCCCTGAGCATGTAGACCAGTCTTGCATAACAATGATTGTTGAATGGGAAAAAAATGAATGAATGAATGAGAAATGAAAGAATTTAGTTAAAGCTACAATTAAAAAGTCCCTGCTCATAAGCAGCAATAGAGATTATGCAAAACAACAAATTCCCCAGAGAAAGGTGGAAATCTATAATGCTACAAAAGTAGAGGGAGACCTGGCTAAGTATTTTCATAATTAAAACAGCAGTGCGAATGGAATACTGCCGTGGTTAACCTGGGGGGTCTTTAGAACTCTACATCATTTTGACACGTGACACTATGCTAAAACCCACTTATACATTGAGCACCTGCCCTGTCTCTGTCCTGGGTGCGAACTGGTAGTCGTGTTTAGGAGGCTGACCTTGATAAATAGTAGATGAATGAATGAATTCGGCACACGTGGAACCCAACATAATCCAATACTGTAATCAGTAATCAGTCCAATTTTCAACTTCATGAAGATGCGTGGACCACTCCACAGAGAGAATATTTAAAGGTAGCACGTACCCTTGTAAAGGACTGGGCTTGTGGCAGCCACCTGAGGTTTATGGCATTTAACTTAAAAGAAAGATTGTCCATTTTTAACCCACTATTATTTCCAGACACTTTATGAGGACAAGAATCAACATACATTTCTGTAGCTACTAAATTATTTTCCTCCTTCTTTAGAGTTAATTTTCAGTCACTTTGTGTGGTTCCAGGGGTTAGTTTTTTCCCACAATTCACAGTAGTTTGTTTGTTTTTGTTTTTTGAAAATTTTCATCTAAATTGCCTTGGGATAATATCATTTCACATGGTTGCTTTGTTCAGTTAAGTACATACTTTAGCATTGATAAAATTTGGTAAATATTATTATTCTGTACAGTTCTGGTTATGTTCTTTTGAAGAAAGCAGGAAAAAAAAAATTACACCTCCCATGCTAAGTTAGGAGTACACAGACTTCAGGCTTCTCTTTCCCCTCCTTTTTTTAAAAATGTATTTTGGCAGTTGAAAACAGGTGCTAATTCAGTTCATTCACGATATGAGAAAGATCAATGTACATTTGAAACTCCCCTTTCTTCAGGCAGAAAATTGTGAGGTTGAGCAAAACAGAAAACAGAGTCCGTTTCTAAATATAGCAATGTCATCTGACCCTAGTCCTCTGTACTCAGAGCACGAAGGTA
Organism: Desmodus rotundus; assembly: GCF_022682495.2. Classification (NCBI taxonomy): domain Eukaryota; kingdom Metazoa; phylum Chordata; class Mammalia; order Chiroptera; family Phyllostomidae; genus Desmodus; species Desmodus rotundus. The sequence continues at coordinate 99,408,493 of NC_071392.1, read as the reverse complement.
TTAGACCATGCTTCATGGATGCAGCATATAATTACTCTAGGAAAGAGGAGGCACGATGGGCCGGCACAGACAGAAATGTGGGGCTTCTGTCTTTTCTTTTTGATCTAAGGAAATAGTCTTTCAGTTGTTGAGCTGTTCCCACGTGACAGCTTGTCATTTGGGCAAACTTTCCCACTGTACACAGAAAACAGCTCTTCTATCTCTCGACTTTTATTTTTATACCCCTTTCACAGCCCTCGATGTTCAACCACTTTTCACACAGTAGATTTTTTTTTTTTTTTTCCATTTTCTTCTTTCACTGTGAGGCCTCAGACTAAGGCTAATTCAACTTTGTCAGTTACCACGGCCATTCATGCCAACCTCATGTACTTCTGAGTTTAGATGCTCTGGGATGTAGCCCTGGATTTTGTTTGTTTTATTTTTAAAGAACTCTTTAAAGGGTAATTTGGACATATATCCTTAAAGATTTTAGGGCTTATTATTTTTTTCAAATGACTTTTAAAGAACATTTCAGGTTTACTACCTTTCTGGAACTTTTAATTAAAGATTAAATTGGGAATGAGAAGTTTAAGAGCTATCACTGCATTTAGGTGTGTGTATCTGCCAACTAAAATTCTTAAAATGCCCTTTTTATTTTGTATTTTTATTCTGCAGAAGGTAGATCTTTCTAGCTAAGCCAGGGTTAGGAGCTAAGCTTTCGCGGGGGTTGGTGACAAGGGAACCATACCCGCTGAAACTGAGAAAAGGCTCTGGAGAACAGAGGTGGTTCTCACACTGCTATCAGCGTTTCTCAGCTATCGAGGGGAAAATTTTGACATGTTTGCCTCTGGGCTCACAGGAGGGAAGGAGTAGGAGGAAGTAACTAGGATTGTCCCACACTTGAAGGAAGTAGAGGCCTCAGCTGTTTTCTAAAAATGCAATTAAAAATAATGTAGCTCAGGCTTGCACAGGATGGGGATCAGAGCTGAGAATTCGGTTTTAGGGTTCTGGTGTCCTAGCCTGGAAACTGACCACCCTGTTCCCTAACCTATTTTTAAACATATCTGATGATTAGCCTCTGACTTGTTTCAGATGTTCCTTATGAAATTCATTTTTTTCGTAAACCTTTTCCTACCCAGCGATTTTTTAAAAACAATTGGACTGCATTTAGCAATTATTATACATTTAAAGTTATTTTTTATAACTATGTATTCTTGACCAATCAAAAGACTCCAAATGTCTTTAAATATTCCTGTTTTCAAAATAACCCTCAGGAAGTTAGATTAAAAGTAGGACTGATTTCTATGACCATTGCTTGTTTTATAAAAAAATAAAAATTTAAACAAACTGTTTTTGCAAAAACGATAAATCATAACTTTATCAACTTCCCCAGAAGCTCTCAGAACAAAAGAAACAAGTTCAGCCACATTCAGTCTCTCTGTGAATTCATCCTCAAAGGTATCCCTACTGTGTATGTTCACCGCGCAGGATTTAAACAGTTGGCTGGGAAAACACACTTTCATTTTTGGTGATGAGACGGGATCCTTGGCCAAAGGAAACTTAGGCAAACACCTAGCACAACCAGGGGTTGCCCCAGCCCCAGGTTTAATTGTGTTCATTACAAAACCAAAGCCTGCTATGTGTCTGCGTGATCAAGATTTAAGAGTTTCAAAGTGTCAGGAAGCAGTAAACTCATTTCCAAGAGCTGTCTATCAAATTACTCCTGCTTCTAAAAATGGAAGCTTCCTCAGCGTCTCAGTGCCTGTGCAGAGAGCATTTCTCCAGCCTGCGGCAGGGCTCGCTCGCTCTCCTCTTCTCTCTTTGAATAATCCTAAGGAGTTGAGACTTCATTGATGCTCAAGTGGGCTTTGTATTTTACTCTGTAAAATGGTGAGCATGTCAAGGAGGAAAATAGCAGTATCTAAGGATGTTATCTGTCCTCTCTTTATTTTTTATTTATTTAAATTTTTATTGATTTTGAGAGAGAGAGAGAGAGAGATCCATTTGTTGATCCACTTATGCATTCATTGGTTGATTCTTATAAGTGCCCAGGGATGAAACCTGCAACCTTGGTGTATCAGGATGATTCTCTAGCCCACTGACCTACTGGTCAGGGCTCTGCCTCTTTGTAAAATCTCCCTGGCTTCATTTCCGATTAATCACTTGGCTTACAAGATTATCCAGGAAACACACTCCACTGGCAGTGGATTATCTTCAGGAGATGAATTCACTGAAATTCACTGTGTTTTCTTACTCAAGTTTGCCCGTGAAGCAGAAATTTTCTTTTCTACAGAAATCTAGAGGTAGTTCAATCTTTGCAATAAAAGAATGAGGTGGATTTTAAAAAAAAAAAAAACCCACTAATTTCCCATATCTCCCTAATCATTTTCATTTCATCTCAAAAATAAAGAATTTTTAAATCTCCAGAAATATCTGGCTTCCCTTTTTTTTCTTATACAGTCAGTAGGTCAAAAAACCCACATGGAGTAACAGGAAGTGAACACATTAGACATATATTTTAAAAAATTCTGTCACCTAAAAATCATTCAGATTCGACTCCTCAAAGCTTTGCTCCTATAGAGCTTTTCGTGGGAGTGTCACATTTTCACATCTGTATGTACATTGATGTTTGTTTCTGTACAGTTAAATACTTAGGCTCTTGAGAACGGAGACCTGGAATCAAGATCCCAAAACCACAGCACTTGAGAACTGGAAATCGGACAGTTTTGTTTGTCCCAGCTTTTTGGTGATATAAAGTAAATTTAGGCTGAGAAAAGCTGCTTAGCTCCCCTTAGGGTCTTTGGATTCTGGTCTCGTATTTGCCATATAATTTTGCCCTGAACCTCTAGAGGCTTCTGTTTCCTTTCTGTAAAGAGGGTCCATCAGGAGACATGTTTTTAAGTTATTTGTATGTGTATGCTTTTTGGCAGCATAGGATTGGGATCAGACAAAGAAAGACACCCAAGATTCCACGTGACTGACTAGTCAGCCTCACCTTCTCACCACCGGATCAGTTTACTTTGGCCCTGGGCAGGCATTAGCCGCCCTGAACAAAAAAATCGCGTTCTGGCAGCTGGGGCTTCCTGCGCATTTGGGCCGGTGTGTTTTCACCAGCCTTTGAATCCGAAGGATCCAATTAGAGCCGACTCCTCAGTGCAAGTGGCAGCAGATACTAGAATATCCAGAATTGTCAGAATCGCTTTTCCTGCTTCACCCAGCCTCCCTGTCTCCACTCCGCATAGTTCTCAGCTTTGCCAGAATGGGTCCGTTGTCCTTTCGGGAATTTCCTCAGCCTCTCATCATCTCAGGCTGAACATTAATGATTTATCCAGCCGGAGTTATTAAAATTGACCATGGCCTCTGAAGAAAGGATAGTTTGTCAAGCCTACCTCTTGAGACTGATTGGATATATTTTGCAGGAATTGTGATTAATGCAAGGTAATTTCAGAGGATGGCTTCGACTAATTAATAAATCCATCACATTGACTCATTTTGGTAGACTAAACTTTGAAAGTTCATTACTGACTTGTTCAAAACCAAGATCCTATACATACCTAGTGTGGTGGTTTAATGTAATTCTTCTTGAGAAAGCAAGCAGATTGAGCAATATTTTAATTCAGAAACAAGTTGCCCAATGTGCACCCTCTGTAAATACCAAGTCTGAGCAAGGAAACCATAAAACAGAGGCAGTACACTAACGTATTCCTGCTTCTTGATCGATTTCACGTTTACAACAAAACCCTCATTATTAAGAAGGGTTTGGAAAGGCTGGAGGTATCTCACTACCCATAGAAGGGTTGCTCAAGTAGCTGAAAGCACCCAATTAACTTCAAACAACAAAATAAAGAGAAAAACTTAAGATATCTGAGTTGTTACATGCCTGGCTCTGAAACCCTACAGAGCTTAGGAAAAGGCAGGTGAACTAGTGTGTGTGTGTGTGTGTGTGTTTTTTTTCCTTCGCCCACAGAAAAGTTTAGTTACTTAAAAAGGCACTTGGAGATATGCTTTCAAGAAAGGAACATGGTTTGTGTTTTTCTTATCACATCGAAAAGGACACACACGCCCTTTAACAGAAAGCTGTAAGAGGCCATTCAGAGAGCCTCCCTGCAGCTAATGGCAGTAGGATCTGAGCCAGGTAATACACTCACCTGGAAGCTTGCAGCACCAAAAAAGATAATAGTTAATTCAATTCCTGCATCAGTTAGTCCTGAAATGACTTTGTCAAAGCATATTTTCTATTGCAAATGTCCTTTAAAAATGTCTCTATGAAGGGGCACGGGTCTAATGAATGCCCTTCTACAAAAGAAGGCGGAGCCTGGATTCCAGCCCTGGAGGGGTTTACAACCACAAAGAACACCTGGAGCAGCACAGTCCAGCCCTTCTAGAATGTTCTCTGAAGTGGACCTCAGTGATTCTGGGCCCAGGACCCCACAGGCTTCTTCCAGGCCTAACCAGGGATGGGGAGACGGAGGGAGGCAAGGGTGAGAAGGTGCAAAGAGATGAGGTAAGAGGGAGAAGGGGGGGAGGGGAGGAGATGAATTTAGAAGAACTTCTCCCCACCCGCCCTTAATAGCTGTCACAGATAGGATTCTTCCTTTGGAATGCAAATACGCTATTCACAATCAGGTCTCCTGAGTGGATTAACATTCAGCCATTCGGTTGGTCTTTTTTAATTGGGGTAGGAGGGAAAGCGTGAGGAGGGAGAAAGAAGAAAAGGAAAAAAACCTTTTTCGATGTTAACCCTCACCAGATTTTATTTGATTTATCATAAAGAAACAGAAGGTCACAATTCCTTCTGTATTTAATATTTCTTCAAATTATCGCCCACAGACTTAAGGTTTTAATCAAGCAGTGGTTTTTTTTTTTTAAATACATAATCTCACCTTTATCAGAAATAGTTATCGAATCCAACAAGAATTTGGGAACTGTTCCTGGGCCAGCCATAGCCCACATGCAGCAATCCAGAAGGGCCTCACTGTAGTGTTTACTGTATCGAAGTGCACCAATTAGGGCCTTTCCTGTATTCTTTAATTACTATTTGTGGATTTCCCACTAGGTAAGTACCACAAAAGGGGGGAGCGTAGAGCAATAATAATAATAATAATGGTAATGATGACAATAGCTAACTTGTATGGCTGTTTCTGAAATGACAGGCCTGCATTCAGGGCTTTTTTATTCTTATTCCCTAATCCTTCAGTTAAAACCACACCCCAGCTGACACACCTTCAGTCTCCTGAAACCCCTGAGTCATCTTCCCTGGGGGCATCTGATGTTTTTTCCTACCTTCCACTCCCACTCTTGCTAAGAGCCATCTATGTAAGACGGGAGCACTGTCCAGGGGAAGATTAGGACATTCCCAGTTAAAATGTGATCAGGGAACCCTGACCAGTGTGGCCCAGTGGGTTGGGTGTCATCCTGCAAACTGCGTGGTTGCTAGTTCGATTCCCAGTCAGGCCACATACCTGGGTTTCCGGTTCGCTCCCTGGTTAGGGCTAGAGGCAACCCATCCATATTTCTCTCCCTGTCTTTCTCCCTCCCTTCCCCTCTCTCTAAAAATAAATAAGTAAATAAATAAATAAAATCTTTTGAAAAAATGTGATAAGGGAAGGGTTCTCCTATGGTGTAATGCAGACTTTGATCCCTACACCGTCATGGTCTTTCTCCTTTGGAACCCTCATTCTGCCACCCAGAGCTGTGTGGCCTTGAGCACCCTCTCCATGCCTCAGTTTTGCCAGCTATAAAATGGGTATAATAATGGTATCAAGCCTTAAGCATACCATTGATACCATTATGAGGGACACACTCATAATGCCTGTGTCTGGCCCAGAGTAAGCCCTAATGAGCCTTGGCAACCCAGGGCCTGTGGTCATGTTTCCTTTTTTTTGTGGGGTGGGGGATGGTTATCTGCTAAGAAACTGTTAACAGTCTTCACCCTCGAATTGGATTAATTGGTGTCTAAAGAAAATATTAAACATCAGTGATTCTTGAAAACAACTGATCTCACTTATATGATGTGTCCACACTGCAGACACTTCTATGAGGTGAATTAATTTCTAGCTGAGGCTATTTTTAGATGTAAAATTCTAGACATGTGGGCGCATCTTGTCTCCTCAGAATATAGTAGTTCCATGAGAAAAGGGTCTGAGTCCCCCCAACTCTCTACAGCAGGCATTTATAATGTCTACCGAGCAAGCAGATAAGGAAATGTAGTACTTTTGGGTCTAAATAGAACACCTGCTTAGTTCATGTTTTTCCCTAGACAAAGGTAGACTTCAAGCCAAATGCTACATAATAGTGCCTAAAATTTTGAAAAGTCTGCTCTCCAGGTGTGATTATATCTGCTTTTAGTCTTGTTGTTTGTAAGTGTGCCCCCTCTCGTCCTCCTCACTCGGCTTTGCCAACAATCTCTCTTAACTTTACTGGACTTTGCAAAGAACCCATGATTGATAGATTTTCCAAAAAAAAAAGTTTATTTATGTCACAATTTTCTGCTTTTAAGTTTGTGAATCCCTTTCTTTTATTTTCATTTCTAAAAAGCCCCTGGGATGGAGGAATGGAAACCAGGCAGCCCGCGTGGGAAAATGCACCTTCACAGATGACTTCACCCCCAACAGACATGATGTTTGGTTTGGTTTTGCTTTGAGATTTTACTTTTTTTTTCACAAGAAGAATGGATTCAGGTATTACTTGAGTAATTACAAGTACAAAGAAAACACCCAAGATTCCTCAACGATCGCCAGGCCCCTGGGCTCACCTGCCAGGTCTGAGGAACAGGAAGTGGGGATGGGTGGGTTGGGGAGTGTGTAAAGGGGTGGGTGGGCGGGGCAGGAAGAAACAGGGCGACTCAGACTGTTTCCTTGGGTCGACTGGTTCTCAGCCATTTTCTGTCTCCCCCACCCAGGGATTTCCCCAAAGTGTGCAAGGGCCGGCCCATGATGACAGCGTGGAAGTTGGTGCCCACAGCCCGGCAGGGGAGAGTCACTAGATGAGAAAGGGAGAGAGACAGAGAGAGAGAGAGAGAAAGAAAGGGGGAGGAGAAAAGAGAGAGAGAGAGAGAGGGAGAGAGGGAGGGAGAATGGAGATCACGTGATTTTCTGGAACAAAGGCTTTTTTCTCTATTTTGATTTCTCAAGTGAACTTAGTATCTCCAAAACGTGTCGAGTGAGTTGGAAAGAGTAAAGTCACGTTCCACTGGAAAAGATCTTTTTCAGTTCACATGACTGACTCTTGATCTTCCCGCCTTGCTCTCAAGATTGACTTCCCTTTCAAATCAAATAATTTGTTTCTCATTCTGAGAAAAGCTTTCTAGATGTGATTGCGCTTTTGAAAGCAAGCCTTTGAAGTTGTTCTCCAGCATAGCCTTTCTTAAAGGAATATGGTCAGAGGAGACAGGCCTTGGGGCTGAGAATCGTTTAAAAAGTCAATTTCCCAAATACCCCGTCTTCCTATGAAGAGTCAGGAATTGAAACCTCCCAGCTGCTGGAAGACGCTTCCAAAGGCATCTCTGGCTGCAACACTCCTCCTTCCCAAAGAAGCACCTAAACTTCTCTCTTTCTAAAAATGTTTTATGAGTTTATTTGAGCCAAACTGATGACATATGCTGAGAAGCAAGATCTCAAATGCTCCCCAAACTTCTCTCTTTGCCCCCTGGGGGCCTGTAAGGTGAAGGTGTACAGAACAGAAAAGAAGCTGTATTTTTGAGTTACACCAACGTCGTGCGAGGGATTGGCTTTCCATGCGCAAGGATTCTGAAATTTATTTAGTCCTATCTTCTAGGATTTCAAGGCAGGGACAGCTGAACTCCAGGGCTGTTGTCCATCTCCTGGGGTGGTTAGATTTCAAGCTTTTGGTTTGTGGAGTATTACCTTAATCCCCGTTTCCAGCACCTATGGGGGGACCCTGACAGCTTGCAGCACCTGCCCCACAGCGGCCAAAACTCCTGACAACAACTCCAGCCTCCCGATGAGGAATGAGATGTTTGTACACGAAGTGACCTTTAATTGTGTCCCAGAAACTGCTGTCAGATCGACATGTGGTTTCACTTTATTCAGCAGAGGCTATTACATTTCAAGCTGTTTTGTGTTAGTTTTCAGTATTTAAATGAAGCATTTTCTCTTTCATACATTTGATGTGGCTCAGAGAAGCTTGCTTCTCTCTCTCTCTCTCTCTCTTTGTCCCCCTCGTAGATGTTGTTTGATTGAATCTTTTTGTCAAGTCAGATCAAAGATGGCTTTTCTTTCTTTAGGAGCGAGTGATGTTTTCTTAAAAAACAAATCAATGGAACGGATCCCATGGTAAAGAGGCATTTTCTTTAAAAGCTTTTGAAAAGTGAGCAGATTTCAATGGGAGTGAAGAAGATGTTTTTATTTTGGCATTGCATTTATCTGCCAAAGAGTCCAATGGTAGCTCATAACTCGGCACTCTAACCTTCAGATTTTGCAGGCTTAGCTAGATAGACATGTCATCGTGAAAAACACCCACTTCCCATTTTAGCATTTGGGAATATCTGGGAGTCAGTAGCTCTTTCCTATTTGCCTCCACTCCCATGTTCGACAAGGGATGCTGGCCTGCCGGCCTTTCGTGCTGTCTCGCCACCTGGAATGTCTCTCTCTCGCCTCCCTGTTGGACAAACCCCTGTCTCTACTGCAGGAGGAAACTCAGGAGTTTCCAGAAAGCATTTGTGTTCCTATAGCGACCTGTCGTTACCTCTATCAAGGGCCTACCATGTAATGTTGAAATGATGTGTTTACCTGGTGGGCCTAGAACAGCTCCTTAAGGGCAGGAAATGTATCCTTCACCTTTGCCACCGCCCCCCGCCCCCCCCCCCCCCCGCCCTCCCCGGGCTTGTTGGAGTCCAACATCTGTCAGTCTGAACTGAACAAAGACAGACAGGCACTCAGTGATTGCTTTGCTGTGAAAAAGACGACTAGCAGTGGGTAGTGGGTGTAATTGGGGGTGAGGAGGGGCAGCACCGTGTAAGTTACATAAACGTCTAACCACTACGCTGTTCACCTGAAACAAATGTAACATTGAGTGTCAACTCTTAACTGAAAAAATTTTAAAAACGTTATTTATTCTTTAAAGATTTTATGTATCTATTTTTAGAGAGAGGGGAAGGGAGAGAGAAAGAGAGGGAGAGAAACATCAGTGTGAAAGAGAAACATGAATTAGTTGCCTCTCACATTCGTCCCAACTGGGACTAAACCTGCAACCCAGGCATGTGCCCTGACTGGGGATAGAACCAGTGACCTTTCTTTTTGCAGGACGATGCCCAACCAACTGAGCCACACCGCTCAGGGCAAAATTTAAAAATTGAAAAAAAAAGTTGCAATTATTAAAAAAAGCGATTAGGATTTTATTGGGAGTGTTTGGCAGTTACACAGTTAATGGCATCTGTAAAACATCACAGATGGAATTTATGGATGCTCCTATACAGCACTTACTGTGATCTCAGGCGATCTGTAGTTTTCTTATTTACTGTGTTCATTAAGCAGCCTCTTTAGCTTAGAATGACTGTTCCACAAGGGCAGGCGTTTTGGCTCGTTTTCTTCACTGCTGTGTCCCCAGCATTCAGAACAGCGCTGGAGACATAGCTCCACAATTATTGATTCAATGAACAGACAATTTCTGCACCATTCCCCGCCCCTCTTCCAGTAATAATGATGGAGGGACATTGAGATAGTCATCCAAGTAATTCAAACCCATGATGACTTTCTTCTGAGTTATCAGCATTCAAGCGACCTCCGTTACGTGGGTGGTGGTTACCATTCATCGGTTGCACTGAATGTGAGGCTTAGCTTTAGATCCAAATAGTGCATCATGTGGTCGATGCCTCTCTGATGCTCAAAACAATGTATTCTTTATTCATACAAATCAGCAGGCAATTCCCATGGGGAGAAAAGATGAGGAGAATGCACTATTTGGTGTCATGAAGAATTGCCCAAACCGAGTTTTAAAATATTCTTTTCACTCTCATTTCCTCTAGCACTCTTCAAAGGGCGGGTGCCTCACACAGCTTTCTTGATTTGACCCTAGCCAAGGAAATGGAAAAAGTCAAAACGTTTGGCGTGTAGAATACAAGTTCCTAATGCCAGGGACCAGTTAGGCTGTGTTCTCTGCTGGATTCCACACTGCTTGGTACGGTGCCTGGACAGAGTAGGCAGTGATGAACTGTGTTGGTGGATGAATGAATGAATGAATGAATGAATGAATACTGTCTATCTTAGCTACTGTTGTGTAGATTGAACTTTAGGCACCATTTGAGACCATGAAAAGTGGTGGGAGAAATTTCCCCTGCGTTAACAATGCCGTGGTTGGGTGGCTAACCATTTAATTCGAGCATTTAGGTGGCCACTTGTATGCCCAATTAAAAGTTTCCAACCACAGGTTCGCCTGTGTGCATGTAGCCCCTGTAGTTAACCGCGTGTGTAAAATACAGTAGGTTTTTTGTAACAGAAGAAACAAGGAAATATACGTATACCTGTGGGAGAGAGGTGAACACCAATGGAATTCTAGGAGTGAAAAACAACAGAAAAAAATTAAAGCAATTAGATAATGTTTTCTCTTTTGGTTTTTCTTTTTTCACCTGTTTTTTTTTTTTAGCCCCCTGCCCTCTAGAGCACAAGGCCTTGGAAAGCAGATCTAGGTGCTGGCAAAAAGAAAGAAAAAATTAAGGCCAATGAAAGGTCTGGCCAGATAAACGCCTTCACTCAGTGTATCGGTTAGCTTTTTCTGTGTAATAACCCACCCCAACATGTAGTGGCTTTAAGCAATGAACTGTTAAAAACTATTTTAAGACTTTAATTTTTATAGAGCTGTTTTAGGTTCATAGCAAAATTGAGAGGAAGGTACATAGAATTTCCATATGGCCCCTGCCCCAAACATGCACAGCTTCCTCCCCGACCCCCCAGCTATTATTTTCCCCATCATCTTCTACATGAAGCCAGGCAGGCTGGTCACTGCTGGCTCTTCTGAGGCATCTGTGCCCGGCGGGGCAGCTGCTGGATGACATAGGATGGCCGCCCTCACGTCTGCTGCCTGTGCAACTGGAGAGCCGAGGTGTTCTAGGCCAGGACGACTTGCCTCTGTTCCATGTGGTTCCGCATCCTCCCAAACTTCCTCACTTGATGGTCTCAAGGCCCCCAAGGGCAATAAGTGTTTCAATAAGTGTGAAGTACGAAGCACAAGAGTGCTTTGGGGGTGGGGGTGGGGGGCGCTCAGGCCCTGGGCCTCATGACCGGAGCTTGAAAACAAGGCCAATAAAGTATTACCATTGGGGACAACTGGGTTTGGCAAAACGAAGTAATGCAATCAGTAAATGAACTCAGTCTGGCAGACACAAACCCTCAACAAACACAAGAGAGAGAAAGGATGTCAGTGGTAGGGTTGCCAGATTTAAAAAAGCTAAGTTAGCATGCACGAGTGGGATCACACTGATACCGAAACACGTTTTGTTGTTTATCTGAAAGTCAAGGTTAACTGGGCATCCTTTATTTTTCTCTGGCAACCCCACTGTCACCCCCATGTTGTAAGTCTCCACTTTTCCATCAGGCTACTTAGAACTCTCTGCATGGCGAGTGGAGCCAAGGACCTGCAGACAGAGCAGGGCAGGCAGGGCCAATTATATAGCAATTATATAGGTCCTTATTATCTTCATGTTAGCAGTGGAGGTTTTAATGTTTTTTTTGCCACCCAGTGGGTCAATGGCCACCAAGCACCCTCTACGCTTTGGCGACACTGCTCTCTGAGTTCCCCAAGGCAGGGATCACTCCTCCATGGGCTTTGCATCCCCCCGGCTGATCATGAGTTCCTTATGGGCCATATGAGCTTCAGCAAATGCTTTAAATGTTCTGTCTCTCAGTCTCCTCATCTGTGAAATGAAGTAACCGGCTTCATAAAGCCAGGTGAGGAGCATATGTATAGTATGGAAAAATGCTTAGCACACACAAAAAATGCTTAGCACAGTGTCAGATAGCTACCAGCCCCTCATTCCATGTCAGCTGTTATTGTTATTATTGCTATTATTGCTCTCGTTGTTCCTGGCAATTATGGCTGGTCAAGAAAATAATATACTGCAAGAAAAACTTTCATAACTCATTTTAAACAAGAGAAATCTTTTTTTAAAAAATAGCTATGGGATGGCTTCTCTCCTTTATTAACCATGACATGAAAAAGAGGAATCTTAAAATTATTTTTCCAAACTCCTTATCTTGTTTTATAAAGATATCTAATGCAACAAAAAGTACATAGAATTAGTATTCTCAAGACAGTAGTTTGTTACATTTCAAGGTTAGCAATGAAGTGGAAATCTTGGAGCATTTCCACATATATACATGTCTGCACATACCTCCCATGCACGGTCTTGGGGATGTGTGTTAGACCCTTTAACTTTGTCAGCAAGAGGCAGGTCTCAGCGCACTGCAAGTATGGGGGGCCTGGCATGTGGTAATAATGACAGTAACGTTATACTGACAGTTGGTCAACTTCATTGACTGTGTGACTTCACGTAAGTCTCTTAGCCACCCTGAGCCTTGGTTTTCACATCTTACCTCCCTCTAAGATGTAAGAGAGCTACAGAAACATTGGACGAGCAAGTACATTAGTTTAAGTTCCAACATGCTATTCATTCTTTATCAATAATTATGCTAACGATTTTTTGACTGGATAGTATAAATCCATTTTCAGGCACACAAAGGATACATTAAATTTATTTTCAAGCTTATGGTTGAAAAATCATAGGATCACCTTACTTAATCTTAAATTCCAACCTTTTATTTGATTTTTTAAAAAGATTTTATTTATTTATTTTTAGAGAGAGGGAAAGGGAAGGAGAAAAGGAGAGAAACATCAATGTGTGGTTGCCTTTCACGCGCACGCAACCCAGGCATGTGCCCCGACTGGGAATTGAACCGGGCGACCCCTTGGTTCACAGGCCAGCACTCAGTCCACTGAGCCACACCAGCCAGGCTTAAATTCCAACCTTTTAATATTCTCAATGTTTTGATGATAGTCACTGAGTTTGAGTGAGGAAGGTGGAACCCTGTCTTTGTGGGCTGAACATAGTATTCACGATGTTGGACACAATTCCTAATTTCTAACTGGCACTCTGGACGAAGTTGTTGACAGAAGGATAAAATGAATGAGTGAGTCAACGAATGAATTCACAGCCACGTTGGGATGTCCGGAGGGAGCGGACATGCTTTAGGTCGGGGAAGAACCTGTTCACGTTGACAGGGCTTATCTCCTTAGTGCAGGCGCTGGAGGTTGTTATAAACCTGTGCTCTATTCAGAGCTGGTCCTGTAGTGTCCTCACCTGTGGGACTGAGGTCCGACCCAGCCCAGGGAACCCCACCCTTAAAGAAAGCAGTTACTACAACTTAAGCTGCCACGGGAGCGTTTGCCTTCTGCTTGGCCCAGGGCGATGCCCATGGACAATTCTTCTGGCTGAGAGTTTGAACTCTTGAGTCAGCCGAACTTGGCCCACTGTGTACTACTGTGTGACTTGGGGGAACTTTCTTAACTATTCGGAGTCTCCATTTTCTCATCTGTAAGTTGAGTGAGCCAATAGGAGCTAACTCACTGAGTTACTGTAATGATAAGAGGTTATATTGGGATAATATTTATTGGTACTTTCTATATATCAGACACTTTCTTACTCTGCAATATCACCCTTAGAATCCATTATGGTAGGTAAATTAAGTCATAAAAATATATCCCACCCAGTGCAATAAAGCTCTTTCACTTTGAATGACTTAATAGTTTCATTTTCTATGAGTTGTCCCTTATGTAGAAATCTTTGCACATCCCTGGTCTAGGGGTTGGTGGAATGGAAGAAAAAAAGAGTAGCGTGAATCAGTAAGAAATAGTGCCAGAATATTTTTTAAAAAGACTTTTTTTTTAAAGCAAGGATGACCCACACATTATCCTATGAAATACTAATTCTTTAGGGAGGACTAGTTCTATGGTCAATCAGATACAACCTTCTCCCTTGGAAAACCCACAGCGCATGTTTACGTGTTAAAGGCGCTGAGTTCCGTAGGAAAGAAAACACATTTTCTCTCACCCAGCCTCTGCGATGCTATGTGGCTGCAGATGTTCGAGTCGTTGCTGTGTGTTTTATCACTCATTCACGTTGTGGAGCCTGGTCTGGAAACCTCTGGCATATCTCTGCGTGGACACGACACCCAAGCACACACTGGGCATGCTCGTCAGCAACAGGCTGTCAGTGCCCGCGAGCTTCCAGGAGGCGAGGGGGCCATTGGTCAGTTCGTTCGTTTTTCAACTGATTCTTGCGGGGGTGCGCAGGGGTGCCTTCCAAGGCTGAATCGCTAAGGGCAGAAGACTTGGTGAATAGCAGCGAGAGCCAGGAAGGAAAATACGGTGCTGCTTACTGCTTGTGCAGTGTGACCAAAGCAGCAATGGCTTTTGGTCCTTTCACCCTTGTCCCCAGTCGGGGCACTGTTACGTGGCGGTGGCGCCGAGCTGATGCCGGGAGCCACGTGGTGCCTGTTTTGAGCGAAGGCTGCGCCATTAGTACTCAATTTGGCGTCAACACCCTTATTTAGTTCACAAAGTTATGTCTTCAGCTTCCTTATTTATGCCTTTTTGTTTTTTCTTATCCCCACGCTGCACCCGTGTTGGGTCCCCTGCTTTGTACATTCTTAATTCTTCGGAAAAGAGATTTTTGTTGTTGTTTAAACCGCCTGTGTTTGGCTTCACAGAAAAGCACAAGGAGAGTAAAAATTATTCAGCTTCACAGAAAAGGGAAGGAAGTTTAAAAAATTTTTTATTAAAATGCAATATTGGCACACATTATATTGTATTGCAGGGGTATGACATACTGGTTTAACCTTTATATATTTTACAATGCGAACACCAATGGATAAAAGGATGCTGTGTGTGTGTATATATACACAATGGAATATTACTAAGCATTAAACAAGAACGAAATCCTGCCATTTGGGATGTGGATGGACCTACAGGATATTATGCTAAGTGAAATAAGCATAATATCCCACAATTTCATGTGCATATGAAATTAAAAAATTAAACGAGAAAAGGGCAGTTTTTACATCTTGGTGAACATCACTCTGGATTGCGTGGACACAGTAATTTTGCTGAAATTCTGTGCTGCGTGTTGTAGACCTTTTTTGCAATAATAAACACAGGTTGACGTTATATTTGTTAACAACAAAATACTCCATTTCGTGGCCGTGCCATATTTTATGTGATCCTTTGAAGCTTTTGAGGGACCTTCCGGTTGTTTGCAATTTATGATTATCCCGCGCTGGGCTCTGTGCGAACACCTGGAGTATCTGGCTTTTCACATTGGAGAGATGTTCTTCGTTAAGATAGATCCCTAAAGGTGAGCCCGTAGGCATCAATGCGTACCTACATTGGTTTGTAGGTACAATGTGTCCCTATATTTGGTTTCCTATTGTCCAAATGCCTTCCAGAAGGCACCAAATTACCCTCATCCTAAAGGTGCAAGAAATTGCTTCTTTTGATAACTGCATTTTTAACCCATTTATAATAAGACCACTCTTAACCCCCACTTCAATGTATTGTATTCTGCCATGTATAAAGTGTATTTTTTGCCCAAATTTTTGAGGGAAAAATAAGGATGAGTATTATACATGGGTATAATGATTACATACCATGGGT
The DNA here is from genome assembly GCF_022682495.2 of Desmodus rotundus. NCBI lineage: Eukaryota > Metazoa > Chordata > Mammalia > Chiroptera > Phyllostomidae > Desmodus > Desmodus rotundus. Next base: position 99,392,851 of record NC_071392.1, on the reverse strand, counting down.
ATCATAATGGAATGAGAATCCCGTGTATAATGCACACAAAAATGTACACAGTCTCTAGGGAAAAAAAGGTTAGTTCTCTTACGAATTTGATCACTTCCAAGAAAACAAAGGCTTCAGTACAGAAACTAGTCACTTTTCTATTTTGTCCAGATAATGCCAAAAGATAACCATAAATGTCCATTTCCGGGAATTATTTATATGTGTGTGTGTGTGTGTGTGTGTGTTTTAATCCTTACCTGAGGATATGTTTATCAATTTTAGAGAGAGAGGAAGGCAGAAAGAGCAAGAGAGAGAAACATCGATTAGTTGCCTCCCATACGTGCCTGGATTTGGGATCGAACCCGCCACGTAGGTATGTGTCCTGACCGGAGATTGAAACTGCAGCCCTTTCGGTGTACGGGATGAGAACACTCCGACCACCTGCACCACCCCACCAGCGAGAATTGCTTGTGTTTTAAGCAGCATAGAGAGAAAATTCGGTCTCAACACTGTAATACAAGCACAAATGAGAAAAAGTTTCATTTTTTCCCAATGCCTGGGAAATCCTTCATGAGTCTCTTTAAGTAGATATGAATCTGTGAAATAAAAAATTTAATTACTTAATGCACAAAAGACAACTCAGGAGAGAACACTGCCTCCAAACCTGCTTCACGTCACTCTCTCGGAATCATTGTGTCTGTCCCAAAGAGCAGGCTTCTAATGCTGGCTTTCCCTCTAGGCAAGAGCAGGGGAGACAACGCCTAGCTCCTGGCACGTAGTAGAGATTCAATACAACATTGTTAAATGAGTAAATGACACACGCTGAGTTAAAAAGTAAAGTGTTCGTGGTATCAGTGAGAGACTAACCAGCCAAAGTTATTCAGGAACTATTATTAGGTCACCACAGGTTCAAGCACAGGCTCTTCCCTCATTTTCATGTTCTCTGCTAGTAGAGGCGGCAAACAGGTGGAAGGAGCTGCATTAGCCCCCTGCCTTTTTGTTGTTGTTGTTCAGGGAATAAATATTTTGAAATAGTTGCCAATATTTCCAAAGTAAGCTTTTACCTAAAAACCTGGATTTCTGGCTTTTCTTGACCACATCAAACCACACCAAGCACTGGGCAACTCCCCACCACAGGGCGATAGAGGGCGGGGGTGGGGCTGAGGACGACCACAGCCCCCACCTGGCTTCCTGGCTCACCTACGGGCCTGCATGGCCCCTGTAGCCATCTTGATTTTGCCACACCTTTCCTTTTCTTAAGTTTGGAATGCGTGCCTTGGAGACCTCCTTATCTTAGATTATTTCCTCAATTCAAAGAAATGTGCTTGCTCTCTCCGTTCCTGATTGTTTAAGACCCTCCTTGGTAGCCTGTATTTTGTTCTTCACTTTCGTCAGACTAGCAGGGGCAACGCTCTACGGACTGTCTCTCAGCAAACTGCACTGCAGGTTGATGGCAATCGAAGGCATCGGGGTACTTTCTCCCAGGCATGCGGGGTGGGGATAGAGGTGTGGGGGGATGGGGAGAAAAAAACAGACACAAAGACTGTGGGGGGGTTGTTGCTCACCCTGCCTGTTCTGGGCCAATCCCTGCTGCCGGACTAACCTCAACAAAACACTTACTTGAAATAGGTATTTTTTTGGGGGGGGAAATACAATCTTGATTCTACTCTGCTTCAAGGATATAACTGTTGACTCTCTTTGTATGTATAATTAGACATCAACATACAGAGAAACATTCTGAACATTTTGTTATCAGAAAAGCAGACATTTCCTGTTCCCTCTTCTTCCCTGAATAATGTAAGAATAAATGCCAAACTTCTATTACCAATTCTTCAGTCGTCTAACTGGCTTTATTTTCTCCTGACAGTAGGTGTTTGGTGTCAATGTACATTTTTTTCTGCCACAATGCCTCCTTTCCCCAAACTATTAATTTTGTTTTTATGAACAATACAGTATGTCCCGGTTATTATTGAGTTTGTATGCTAGGCTCATGCTCTGCATTTTAATTTACGTGTAACTGCTCAGGAAAAAAAAATGCAAATCTCTTCTATTCAAATTCAAACGAAAATAAATGGATTTTTTATGGCCTAAAGGATCTATTCATTACCAAATCATTTATCTTTTCAGGAAGAACAGTTTCTATACCCAATATGCTCCAGTACTGTCTTTATTTTCTTCATTTTTTTCGCCTTTGATAAATATGCTGGCTCTTTTCACAGCTCCTGTGAATCTCTGCCGATAGGGGCAGCTTATAGCAGGACTGAACGAGACTATAATTAATAGTCGAAACAGAAAGCAAAAGGGGCCCTAGAAAACTCGAACGTATTGGATCTTAAAAAAAAATAAAATAAACATATCTAAAACTTGGATTGCCATGTATGAAAGAAAAAAGAAAAACACGCCTGGGCTTGTCTAAACAAAATAATATAGGGGTGGGGAGGGGGGAAGAGAGGAGGGGAAGGGATAGAAATGCGAGCCTTGTTACTTGCATCTTTAAGAGCCAGACCCCTGATTTTACTTCTGACACGAGCTGCTATTGGAAGTTTAGCATTTTGAGCGGCAGGCTATATTGTTACCGAACACAGGTTTGCATTTCCGTCTGGAAGGAAGAAACCAGCTTAGAGGGCCGTGCTTCTGGGAGGGGTCGGAGTCCACAAACAGCTGGGGGACACAAAGCAATTTCTGCTAAAAAACCTTCTGCAGCAGCAGCAGCAGCTCCAGCAGCTGGTCCTGAATTAGGAAGCCCGTGAGTGAGAAACGGGAGGAGAGTGCGCGTTTATGGCCTTTCTCTTATTTTTTTAGACATTCGCCTTGCTTTGGCATATTGCACTTAAAAAAAAATCATATGATTGTGTTGAAGTTACCAAGACTGTTGACTTTCCCGTTTCATGTTTATGTATTAAATCGGATTTCAGGGCCAACTGAATGGATGTCTTTGTTCTCGCGAGATTAAGTCCACAGAGATAATCTGGTTTAGTTGTGGCTACATTGTTTGGATGGTGCTAATTATAGTGCTTACAATACAAGGAGAGGGGGTGATGTACACGGTCATTTGAAAAAGGAAAAAGAAATCATATGCCACGCTCAAAAATGTATGGTCCCTCTGACTGGCTCCCTGAAGGCCAATTTCAAGACTGGATGTCCAAGAACGGTTTACTTTGAAATTCTTAAGCCCCAGCCACGCTTCCCTACTCGCCCGCCCGTGTGTGTGATCCTCTCTGACCCGGGGTTGGTGCTGAGTCTCCGGCAGAGTTGAGGTGTGATCTCCAGGCAGTGTGCACCCTGCTGTTTTTCATATGCTCTTGGGAAGGGGGGTGGGGTGGGGTGGGGAGAGACCTCCCGGACCACAAACTAGGCCCTGAAGAGGGGCTGCTTGTGAACAAGCTATACCACTTAGCCGGCCAGGGACAGGGCAGTTCAGAGCGCAATCTGACTGCTATCTCTTTAAGAGGCAAAAATAAATCAGGGTAGGGGAGAAAAGGCATACAACTGTAATTGAATAACAATAAACATTAAAAATAAATAAATAAATCAGGGTTTGGGAGGTGCGGCCCTTCAATGCTGTGTGTTTCCTATAGGGAAAAATTATGGGGTTAGGATGGGAAGGGAACATAAGGATATTTAAGCAAATGTTTACCAAGGTGACTTCTTTCCACATCCTTAGGGATTAGCTCTTCCAGTCCAGTGTCCAACATTTCATGATTTAGTTGGGAAATTCCAGAGCTGCGAGCAAAGGGATGCATCAAGGTTTTGGCCCCTCAAACTAGAACTAAAACCAGATAGCACATTGGAATATATTTAGCAGATGATAATGCAGAACACAGAGAAATAGATGGAGGACGAATTAATAGAAATGGCGCCCTTCTGGCTTGAAAGTGATTGGTCGGTGAATGCAAGATGTAGCGTATTTAGGGAATGTGTGTGGGAATCACCTGTCACTCAGGTGACTTTGTGAGGTGGACAAATTGCAGCCCAGAAAAGACACAAAGATCACAATGCCACAGTCAGCTTTCTTGTCTAATGTATCAAAAACAATAACACGCATAAGAAATTGTGCTTTAAAAACATTGGGTGTAACATACGAATAGGACCCTGGATCGGATTTAAAAATCTTTCCTATAAAGGACATTAATTGGACAATAGGAAAAATTTGCATAATGTTTGTGGATTAAACAATGGTATTGTATCAATGCTAATTTCATGATTTTGATAATTATGCTGTGGTTATGAAAAAGAACATTATTTTTAAACAAAACGTGCACACTCAAAAAGGGGCAAAAAATTGGGAATGTGTGAAGAATGTTAACTTGGCTCATTGCCACATTTCCAAGGATTGCCCATCACTTCAAGCTACTGTGATTTCGTACAGGATAATACTTTTGGAAGGACAAGTGAGGGGCTCTGTTGTTGAGCTGACCTGCTCTACTGTTTAAGATGCTGGGCAAGTTAATTATATACTTGCTGTTCACCTGCACCCCCACAGCTATACAATGGGTTTAACGCTACTTCATTTCATTTAGTTGCAAGGATTAAGGAGATAACGTAGACAGAGCATTCAGCTAGCAGCCGACTCAAAGCAGATATCAGAAGTTGTCTAGTATGTGGCCACGGTTATGCTTAATTTTACTTCTATAGCTTCCCTTTTGATGAGTTGGCTTTTATGTGTTTGGTAATTCCTTAAAATAGAACGTCTCGCTTGTAAATCCATGTACCTGGAAAATGTTCATGTGCTTTAGAAAACACAAAGTTTAGAAGTTAGACTTGATTGTTACCAAAGTAAACACCTTTATGGTCACATGGAGCTTATGTTCTTCCCTCGTGGAAAATATTTTATGAAAAGCATAACAAACTTGGGCTAGGAAGAATAAGGCTATATTGGCAACAGTGAGTAGCTGGCGCTTTTTGTGTGTAAGAAGAAAAGGGAAATTTGTGTAAAAATAAACACTGTGTAACAGTAATAACAGATCGCACTTGTGGGTGCCGTACGGCCAGATTCCTAACCCCACTGCTATAATGCTTCTTGAAGAGTAAGTTTTGCAAGTTCTGTAGGTTTTATACTTTCAACTCATTTTCTACAATCTTTATTTTGGGGGTGTTGAGAAGGGAAAAGAGCATGATAAGACAATGAAAATATTCCACATCTAATGTTAGCCATTACTTTTTGCCTCCTCTCTTTGGAGCACAGTGTTGTATGTGCAGAGTAGAAAACGGGGGACTCTCTGTAACGGACAGCATGAAGCGGAACAGGGAAAGGTCTCTGCCTCTCCGCCCAGAAGTGGCAGCAAAGGCTGTGTGCACAGTGCGATTCGAGGACAGAAGTGGCACCCTGTGCCTTTTTGTTCCGAGTGCACATTTTGCCACTGTACTTGAGGCCATTGGAATATCAGATGATATGAGAAGGTGCTGCACCCAGGGGAAGAGATAAGGACTGGATAGAGCTGTTAACAAGCCTGGGGCTGATGATGAGCGAAGACTTGAAGGGTCGTAAGTGCCAGGAGAACTAGCCAATGATACGGTCGGCCGGTGCCGCTGTTAAGAGTGTGAACTTTAGATTGACCAGCCCTCAGGAGTCCTGGCTGTCATCGTTTGCCAGCTGTGTGGCTGTGAGCAAACTAGTTTGGGTTGGGAAGCCTTAGCTCTCTGATCTGTGAAGTGGAATGATGATGGCACGTGCCTAAGAGGGACAAAAGAATTAAAAGAGAAAATGAGGGTACAATACCGTCAAGGAAGGGCCACTGCGGTGCCAGGTGGGTACTGGAAAGATCAGGAGGAACACCTGGTAAATGATTGTCTAACCACTATGCTGTACACCTGGAACTAATACAAAGTAACATGGGATGTAAACTGTAACTGAAAAATAAAATTAAAAAGAAAAAGAAAGATATTATTACTATTATTATTATTATTATTATTATTACTCACAGTTTTGGAGAATGCATTGGGTAGAGTAGGAAGGATATCAACATTCCCATCTTAAACTGGTGAGTCAGGAGGCCGAACTGCATTTGCAGACAAGTTGTGTTTGGTTCACTGAGTATTTAAACATTGTTGGAATGAGGTAGATTATTCACAGACACATTCAGATATTCCCTAGAAAAATAGGGAAATCAGACAACTTTGAGTCCACATTCCTGCCATGGCAACAGTAGCTAAGTAACAACAACTTTACTGTGATCAGCATGAACTTTGCTGGAATCCCTTATCCTCCAAGATCTTCCCCAGTTCTTGGCATGTCAACGTGAGACTCTCATGTTCTCTTCGTTCTATAACACTTACATGAAAGGTGATTGTGGGAACACAGATCCTAATGGTGGAACTTCTGGCATCACTGGAGACACCTCTTGGGGTGATCTGGGGTTCTTCCTCGGTGCCTCCAGGACACAGAGCAGAAGTTCTGGTATGTATCAGAATCCCCAGGAGGGCTTGTTACAGTACAGGGTGTTGGATCCCCTCACCCCAGAGCTTTGGAGTCAGTAGGTCTAGGGGAGGAGGGGCAGAATATTTGCATTTTTGTCAAGTTCCCAGGTGATGCTGATGCTGCTGGTCTGGGATCCATACTTTGAGATCCAGGGACCTGAATAGGGAATAAAACACACACACACACACACACACATGCACACATGCATGTGTATTTATATGTGTGTATATATGCATGTGTGTATATATGTATGCATATACAGGTATGTATATATAGAGGTACATACATACACACACACACACAACTTTATTTGGCTTTATTTGCAAAAGTGATATTTGCTTACCTTAAAATAAAATGCAGACAATGCAGAAAGGTATAAAGTAGAAGTGAAAATCTATAGTTTTCCCACTAGGTGATTATAGTTAACAGCTAATTTCTACCCTTTGAGAAGAATTAAGGGGACAAAAAGTTAAAAAGAGAATCGATGTTGCCCTGGCTGGTGTGGCTCAGTGGTTGGGCACCATCCTGTGAGCAGAAAGGCATCAGATCCCCTCCCACGTCAGGGCACATGCCTGGGTTGCGGGCCAGGTCCCTGGTTGGGGGTGTGCCAGGGGCGACCAGTATGTTTCTCTCTCTCTTTCTACCTCCCTTCCCCTCTCTGTAAAAATAAATAAAATCTAAAAAAGAAAAAAAAAGGAAATCATTGTTTATTTCTTTATAAACCAATGTGATAAAGACCAGACCATATCATTTAAGAGCCATGGAGTTTTAGTTCTCTTTTCTAGACTGGCGTGAAGTAACCACAAATTGAACCGAAGACATCTGTGAAGCATCCAGGAGAGGTGGAAGGAGCACAAACACAGATTGAGACTCACCTCATACCTGATGCTGTGCCCAGTGTTTAGCTCATTTCGTCCCCAGAGCAGCTTTGTGTAGGAGGCGCTCCTTACTCTTCTTTTATAGATGATGAAATAGAAGCTTAACGAGGTGAGCGACTCACTTAAAGTCACATAGCTAGTGACAGTGGAGCTGGGATTTGAACATGAGCAGCCTGCATAATAATGATATTTGCTCCCCTACGCACTCACTCACTCACTCCTGCCTTTGCCAGGTGGCATTTACAGATTGTCCTTTAGGCACCAGACACCCTCCTAAACACTGGGGAAAGCAAAGATCTCAGGGACGGAAAGCCTGGCGGAGTGAGTCCAACCTCTTGGTTTTGTTGCCATGGATTCTCTATGGACCATTTGGCCCAGGAACAGGCGCACAAACACATTTGGTGAACAATTTCAGGGGGTTCAGAGACATTCCCCAGGCTTATTCATGACTCGTCCAGCCTGGCAAGCTAAGGACACTTGATCTAATGTAACCCCAAGTTATACCCACAGGCTCATGGCTTGTGCATGAGACTTGGCCGAGGCATCGATTGTTTAGTGCCTTACGCTATTTGAGTGATCATCTTGGCCTCAGTAGTCTCATTTCTAACATACAGAATCATTAGACACAAGCCTAGCCCACAGGTGTGCGTCCCCAGCGGCACACAGGGCCCCATGCTCAGAAGGGCCCCACACCCAGCTTCATGCGCTGCTGTCACCATCTTGAAATTCTTCATAGTTTTTGAACAAGGGGCCTCAACTTTTCACGTTGCAGTGGTCCCCATAAATTATGGAGCCGGCTCTCATTAGACATTGTGGTATCCAAGAGAGACCCCCAGGTTACTGAACACTTGAAAATAATAAGTACGGGGCAGGTATGAATAGCTCCCTGGCAATGACCTGGACTGACTGGTTCTGGTTTTCCCGCCATCTTATAGGTAAGGAAAGCATTTTGTAAAGGCAGTCAATCCTTGAAATATCTAGTGTGTAGTAATTGGTGAGTAATGAGGCTAGAAGTTTGCCTATTTGTATAAATTCCCCACCTATTTTAAACACACACAAAAGTTGAATCTCTGGGGACCTTGCCCAGCTGTGCAGATATTTTTATTCTGAAAACATCGAGCTGCTATCTGAAATGGCCTCGTGCTAATTCGGGGGGTATGTAGATCTTTCTCGCCTACTGATCACAGCAGAATCCAGCTCCGGATGGAAATGGATGTGATTAGAATCCCCCAGTTTGAGACAGATTGTCTGTAGGTAGTTCTCCCTGCGACTGAAGAGGCGGCGATGTGTCCCATGGGTCAGGGAGGGGAGGTTGGAGGGCTGGCGGCTCCTCACCGTTGGAAGCAGGTGGCTGTCATTTTAGCACCTGTTATTCACAACCAGTTCTGTGAGGAAGCCGGTGTGTCAGGCCAGAATTTAGTAATTCGGATTTCACTTTTACAAGCTAGTTATCCCAAGTTAGTTCACTAGCTGGACGTTTGTGCCTTACTGAACTGTGATTAGTTAGAAACAATATGGACCACTAGCTCAAAGAGGAACTGAAAGTTTTCTATTTTTACAGTGAAAAAAAAAATTTTGTGATACCTTTAGATGCTAAAAGAAAGACTCCATTTCCTAGTCTTCTCTAGTAAAATACTTCTTACAGTTCTCTGTGCCAAATGATATATTGTTCCCATAACTACTAGATCAAAAACAAAAGAAGTTTTTTTGAAAATCATGTTGTTGTACTACTAGAACTGAAATTATACTTGTCATTTTATGTTTGTGCCCATGGAGGTCTTGACCTGTCTCATTATACTAATTTGTGAGGGTTTTTTTTTCTTTCTGTAGGAAAACCCTGTGGCCCTTCCTTCCTTCCTTCCTTCCTTCCTCCTTCTCTTCCTCCCTCCCCTCCTTCCTTCTAAAAAAATTAACTGGTTTCTTATTTTTGTACGATATTGTTTTGTTTACTACCTAATTTTGGGTATGAGCTGGCATCCTCCCATGAGTAATTCATTAATAATAGTAACACACTGCATTTAAATATATATGTCTGATTCTGACCGGTGTGGCTCAGTTGGTTGGACATTGTCCCACAAACTGAAAGGTCACCAGTTTGCTTACGGTCACATTCTTGGGTTTTGGATTGGTCTCTGGACGGGGAACGTATAGGAGGCAACCAATCAATGTTTTTCTCTTGGATTGTTATCTGTCTTTCTTCCTCCTTTCCACTTTCTCTAAAAGTAAGTAAATAGCCCTGGCTGGTGTGGCTCAGTGAATTGAGTGCCGGCCTGTGAACTGAAATGTCGCTGGTTCAATTCCCAGTCAGGGCACATGCCTGGGTTGGGGGCCAGGTTCCCACCTGGGGGCAGGCGAGAGGCAACTTATCAATGTATCTCTCTCACATGGATGTTCTCTCCCTCTCTTTCTTCCTCTGTTCTCCTTTCTCTGAAAATAAAGAAAATCTTTTTAAAAATGAATAAAGTCTTTAAAGATTATATATTTAAATATTATAATGGAGTTTTATCGCATTAAATATAACTTGCAGGGTGGAACTTGAAATAGATTCCCAAGTGCGTTTTTAAACACCTAAGTGCGAGGCTCTGTCCCAGGCGCTGAGAGCACTGAGCTGATGAAAACCCAGTCTGCAAAATCGTTACTTGATTCTTCCCATTTATTGAGGTCTTGTGCTAAAAACCTTAAATGCATTGTTTCACTTCATCCTCACAGCCATCCAAGTAAACAGTATTATTGTCCTTGTGTTAGCCCTAAGAAAAGAGCAGAGGGGCTAAATACCTTGCCCAAGGACACACAGCTGTTGAATGGCAGTGCTGGCTATAAAACCAGACCTGCCTGACTACAAAGCATCATCACTCTTGACCCACTTGCATTGTACGAGCCCTGCTGAGTTGAGCTGAAAAGGAAAACTAAGAGGGTTAAGGCATTCACAGGGTCTAGTGTTTTAGTTGATTATATCTCCTTTCCTTGCAAATGAAACTAACATATGATGTCTTTTGATTTGATTCTGTTTCTTTGGTCTCTAGAGAGGAAGACACACTTGTTTCTAAGCATTTGAGCTTGGGGGTTAAGCTGTCTTATGTTTGGGTTTCAACCCAACCCCTAACAAGCCCCGTGGATGAGTGCAGGTCACTTTTCCGAGGCTCAGTTTCCCCCAGCCCTGAAAATGGGGATAATGACAGTGACCTCCTCAATGCAGTATGAGGCTTCAATGAGAAGGTTCCTGTAAAACACAAGTAGAAACCGGTGGCTGCCTTATGAAGTTCCTGCATTCTGCTCAATGACTGAAATTCTTCTTAAAAGTTGACAAATCTAGTAATTAGAACATAGAGCTTCCTTTTTATTTTTTAAAGGGCTTTATTTTTTACAGCAGTTTTAGGTTCACAGCAAAATTGAGTGAAAGGTGCAGAGAGTTTCTGTCTGTCCCCCGGTCCCCACACAAGCACAGCCTCCCCCGCTGTCCATATCCCCACGAGAGTGGGACGTCTGTCATAATGGGTGAATCTACGCTGGCACATCGTTTTGTTCACCCAATGTGCATAGTTGACCTTGGGGTTCACTCTCGCTGTTGTACCATCTATGGGTTTGGACAAATGTAAAATGACAGATACTCACCGTTATGGTGTCATATACAGTATTTTCACTGCCCTGAAAAATCCTCTGTGTCCGCCAATTCATCCTTCCCCGTCCATATCACAGCTATTTAAAAAAATAGATTTTAAGAAGTCCTGAATTTCTGGCTTCTACAATCTTATACTCATTGAAATTGAAAGAAGAAATGGACTCTCAAGAAGTAATTGGAAAATGAAATTGGAAATGAATAAATAAGGAAGAGGTGAGCCAAAGTGAAAGTAGGTGAGGAAAACCACAGAAGTGAGCCTGGGCAGATGTCCTTAGGCACTGGCAGGTAGCTTCGGAAATAAAAAGGTAGTTTATAAACAGGTTATGGGGGGATCTTAAACAAATACGATTTGGGAAGTAGGAATCTGCTGCAAGTTTTTGTGTCCAGATGTGGGATGATTCAATCAGTATTAGGTAGAATCACTTAGGGATTTACTATTGGCTGTTTACATATTACTATGTGTCAGCCACATAGTAAAATAATTTGGGGGAAACAGTGATGAATCAAAGCACACATGTTGTCTGTGGTAGGCAGCCTCTAAGATGATGCCAATGACCTTCACCTCCTGGTATCCAGTGACTCAGTTCTAATGAATAGAACATGACACAAGTGAGGGGTGTCCTCTCAAAGGTTAGGATACACAAAGGCTGTAACTTCCTTTTTGCCCGCTTGCTCACTTGCCCTGAGGAAAGCCACATGCGACGTTGTGAGCTGTCCCATGGAGAGGCTCTCAGTTGGCAGGAACAGAGCAAGGTTTCCAGCCACAGCCAGAGAAGAACTGTGTCCCTCAGTCCAATGGCCCATGAGAAACTGAGTCCTGCCAATGACCTGGTGAGTGAGCTGGAAGTGGATCCTTCCCAGCTGAGCCTTCAGATGAGGCTGCAGCCCCAGCTGACCCTTTGATTGTACGTTGAGTGAGAAGCATCCACTTAATGCTACATCCAGATCTCGGACCTACTGCCGTCCTGACTGCCATACCTGTTTCTGGCTTTAAGCTGCCGTGTTTGGGGGTAATTTGTTACTCAGCATTGGATAACTTGTCCTCACGGAACTTACAGCATAGTGGGAGTGAGTGATGTCAGTTCAATAGGACACCAATTAGTGTGACATTGCAGCTATGCCACACGCATGGAATTAACAGACCACACCATGGAGCAGCCTGATTTTGTGTCTGAGGACCAAGCTTTCCTGGGAAATGATGGTTAAGTTGGGATTTGAAGAGTACATTGCCTTAACTTGGCAATCTGGGATGGGAGGAGCATTTCTGGCAGCCGAAGCAGCATGTGCAAAAGTCTCATGAGAAGAGGAAGCACTAGTGAGGCTGGAACTCAGATGAGGAGGAGGCGGAGGGACTACATCCCATAACATCTTCTAGGTCATGTTAAGGGATTTGGTCCTCATTTCCAGCCCAGTGAGAAGTGTGGGAGGCAGCATGCTCAGATTTTCAGTTTTAGAAGCTTTCTCAGGTAGTGGAGCAGGGAGAGTGGATTGTACAAGGACGAGAGTGGACACAGGGACCAGTCTTGAGGTTCCTCCCATGGTCCCATCTGGGAAGGTAGAGTGAGTGGGTGTCAGTGGCAGATGAAGGTGTGTGGACAGTCTTCAGGGATTGCTAAGCAGCAAAATTGGTGAGACTTGCTGGTGGTTTTGAGGAGGAGGGTGAGGAGGAAGGAGGTATCCAGATTGACTCATAATGTTTTTAACAGGGGAAGCAGGAGAGACTGGAAGAAGAGAAGCTATTCAATTATTTAGGTAAGAGGTCGTGAAGACGCTGAGTCGATGACAGTAGGGCTGGCAGAAGGATCCCGAGGGCATTGCAGACAAAAATCAATAGGATTTAGAAGCTGATTGGTTGGGTGCAAGCCTCATGGGAAAAGGAAGAATTTAGAAGGACACCCGCCCAGAGTGTTTTTTGCTGTCTCTGTCTTGAATACGCTGAGTGTGATTACGGATACATATCACATACGCTACCTTCAGCTCTGTCCGTATATACAGGAGTGAGCTGCTCTGTGAATGGCGGAGGTAAGCGGTGCAAAAAGAAAATAATAGAGCTCTTCACCAGCAACAAATTATTATTATTAAAGCCGAAAGAAAAAAGAATACTGTTTTAATGAACCTCTTAGGCACACGTTGGGGCTTATTGCAGCCATAGAAACTGACCTGGATGAGTTGAGTGATGGAAGGCCACATTCATACTTGAACAGGGTTGTGCTGATTCTTAAGTTAGAACTATCAGTCTGAATGGGTTTGAAGAAACTAAATGATTTTCATTGGGGAGGACCCATTTGCATTAAGGAATCAAAAAATATATATATATACATACATACACACGTATGTATACACATATGAACACATGTATTTAATATATAATATACCAATACCTAATATAGCATATAATTACTATACTATTAATGGTATATATAAATAAAAGGAGAATATATATTATAAGAATTATACTAATTTATAAGTGTATTTATTATTTTACATTAAAAATAAGGAATAAAAACCCAATTTTAATTTACACATTAATGTATTTATAAATATAAGATGTAATATATATCTAAATATATACCCTCCCTCAATTTATCATCTTTGAATCTTTGACAATCATTCAACCACTGGCTGTGTGTGAGCAGGTCAACGGCATACGCTACACCACGGTGTCACGCCCTGTGTCGTGCTTGAGGACATTATAGTCTCGTGAATAATGCCACCCACCCACAAAGAGCATTTAATGTGGCTGAGATTAAGAACCTACTTACAGGCCCAGATGAACATAAAGCATAGGGGCCCACGGGCATTTCAGCTTACCTCTTTCCCTTTCAATCCCAACAAATTAGGCTGATAAATACTGGACCATTTTAACAACAAAGAGAGGCCCCTCACCCTGTTTCTGAGACGAGGACAACACAGCACAGGACAAACGACAGCCATCGCCTCTAACTGGTCTCTCCGGTCCACTCCTGCCATCGTCCCCTGACCCATGAGGGCAGACACAATCGGATCATGCCACTCTGCCTTCAGACCTTCTCCAGCAGCTTCCCAGTCTGACCTGAAACAAAACGCAAGCGTCTTACTACCTCCTACCTCTCTAACTCAGGATCAAACCACACTGGCTTCGGTTCCGTACCGTTCTCCTGCAAGCCTGCCCCTGCTGCAGGGCCTTTGCAATTGCTGTTCCCTCTGCCAGGAGCATGCTTTCCCTCGAGGTTGCCATGGCTGCCTTTTCCCCACTCAAGTCTGGGTTTAAGTGGAATCTCATTTGAAAACTTCCCCCTCCCTCTCAGGCCCTCTCTCCCATTATACCGTTTTATTAGCATGGAGGCACTGCTATCATTTCCTGAAATTCTCATATTAGCTGAGTGAGTGAGCTGGTTTGGGGCCATCTCTCTCACTTGGGTGTCAGCTCCATGAGGGTTATGACCTGTTCAGTCTCCTGGGCTGCTTGGCACTTAGTAGGTGCTCAACAGTATTTGTCTGAAATAGACTTTTTGAATGGGTGGGCCTATGCCCCTGGGACTGCTGACAGTTGCTCTGGGAGCCTTGTAGTGACCATTCTCCTAGCAGTCTTTTAACATATTCAAGTCCGTTGCTCCAGGCAGAATCCACACAACTCAAACCAACGGCACCGTGTGGGGGTTGCCAGCCTAGCTCATGAGTCAGTAGGCTTGGCAGGGAAGCAATTACTTACACATTCACGTGTGGCATGGTATTGGTCATCCACCTCCTCCCAAGGCATAAGATAACTATTTTTAGACGGCTTTAGTGAGATACAATTCACACACCACACAGCTCACCTCTTCAAACCACACAGTTCAGCAGTTTTTAGTATATCCAGAGTTGTGTAACCATCACCGCTATTATCGTCCAGAACATTTCCACCCCCCAAAAAACCCTCTTACTCATTAGCCCTCATTTCCCCTTTCCCCTAATCTTACCTCCCTCCAATCCTGGGAAGTCGCTGATCTTTGCCTCTAGGGATTTGCCTATGCTACACATTTCAGAGACAAGTCGCACAGCCTGTGCTCCTTCGTGACTGGCTTCTTGAACTCAGCATAATGTTCTCAAGCCCCTCCATGTTGTAGCGCGCAGCCCTAGTTTTTCCCTTTTTATTGCCAAATATTCCATTTTATTTATCCATTCACCCACTGAGGAACACGAGGGTTATTTCCTTTTTTTTTTTGTCTGTTATGAATATATGCTTTCAGTTATCTTGGGTGTACACCCACGAGTGGAATTGCTGGGTCACATGGTAACTCCACGTGCATCCCTCTGCGGAACCGCCAGCCTGTTGGGCAGAGGACCTGCTGCACCCTGTCACAGCGGCGCATCAGCTCTGGGGAGCCGCTCAGCTCCACCAGAAACACACGTGTCCGCGAGCGAGACGCCGGGCTGTGAGAGAAGGCTGGCCAGGCCTGGCAAAGGAAGTGGGGCCCCTAGCAGACAAAAACCTGATTGTTGCAATGGGAACAGAGAGTTGAGGATATAACAAAGTGTTCCCCTGTCTGTGGTCTGGGGGAGGATTTTCGTGGTGGGAGGACAAGGCATTGATCACAGGGAATCCCAACGTGAGAACACAATGCCTTCTCGCTGCTGGCCCATCCTGTGATCACTTGGAGAAGAACATCTAGGTGTGACACTGATGTGTCTTTTAACACCTCTCCAGTACTTTCAAATCTCCGTTTGGAAAAGAGGGAGTGGGGGAAGGAGGGGACAGAGAGAGAGAGAGAGAGAGAGAGAGAGAGAGAGGCAATGCTGTATGGCTGAAATTAGAATTGAGCTTTTTTTGGCATATATTGTTAAAAGTGGTTACCTTACATTTATGAAATATGATATTGATTTTACATTTGTAGCAGACATTCAGAATTTCCTTAGAAAAATTTATTTAAAATAGAAAAAATGTCTTAAAAATAAGTGATGGTAATAACTTTGTATGGTCCATAAAGGAGTTTAAAAACAATGAAGGCTCTTAGCAGAATAGTAGTTAAGTGGTGTTTGGTCTCTTTACAATGTGACGGTCACCACTTTAAGACTTTTATGCCAATCAGCTTCATTCAATACTCACTATACTCGTCCTTGAGGAGGAAATTGAGGCACAAAAAAGCTTAGTTACTTGCTCAGGGTCGCGCTGCTAGGAAGTGGTAGAGCTGTGATAGGTACCCAGGCAGTTGGCATCTCTCCTCCTGTTACGAAGGTGGCGTGTGAATGAGTGAGGTTTGGGAAGCCCAGGGGTCAGCGATGGACTTGTGAGCAAAAGCCACCAGCTCACAAGGACTCCGGAACTGACTTCTCCCCTCCCCTTCCACGCAGTGGGTCCCCAGTCACCCCCTGGCTTGAACCAGGGACCCTGCCCTTTCGACTACTGTTGAATGAAACAGGGGCGAGACTTGATCCGGCCTGGGCAAATCCAATTCTCCCTACTAGAAAATGAAAAGAAAAGA
Source organism: Desmodus rotundus (assembly GCF_022682495.2). Classification (NCBI taxonomy): domain Eukaryota; kingdom Metazoa; phylum Chordata; class Mammalia; order Chiroptera; family Phyllostomidae; genus Desmodus; species Desmodus rotundus. The sequence goes on along the minus strand of NC_071392.1, from coordinate 99,376,516 downwards.
TTGGCAATAAACATTTTCACTCAAGAAACTTGGAAAGAAGTAACTTCAAAAAGAATAAAAGAAAGGAATGACTAAAGTCAAATGTAAACCTGACAAAGCAGAAACCAAACAACAACAACAAAGGGATGGGAGGATTTCATCATTTTATAGATGAAGAAGCTGGAGCTCAAAGAAGCTGAATAACTTCTCCAAGGCTGGTGGGTTATCAAGGGAGCAGAGGACTGAGATTTGAACCTGGATCTCTTTGGATTCCAGGGCCTGAGTTCTTAACTTCAGTGGGATTGGGGTATAGGACCTCTCAGCTGCGTCAGTTCTTCTTTCTTACGAGTTTGGTGGGAACTGCCCTTTGGCTCTAGGTGGCCCTTCAGCAGCCCTGGCAGGCCTGGAGCGGGTGCTGCGGCAGGACTCCTAGGCCGGGGGTTCACTGGCTGTACGTGGGGAAGTAACCAGACTGCAGCCTGGAGACTGGCCACATTTCTGCACCGAAAGGAGCAGTCCTGGACTGTCAGGTGCCTACTAAACTGACAGGGTGACCAGCTGGTTCTGACGGGTTGGGGACTTTCCCAGGTTTAGTACTAAAATTTCCATGTCCTGGGAAACCCCCCTCGGTCCTGGGCACACTGGGGTGGTTGGTCACCTTCGCAGAGTGCCCTCAATGTTGGAGCATCCAGAACATTGTGGAGGTCGCCCTCCTTGTCCTCAGGGGCGGACTAAGAATGACAACATTTGTGTACCCAAAGCACCTGTCACAGGTGATACCTGGCCCCCCTTCAGACTGGTAGTCAGGGATTTACTGGTCTGTGGCCCAGGAATTTGCATTTTCCCCAGGGGGCTTTATGTATTGTACACTGAAGTTTGAAAAACCAATCTTGTCACATTATAGAATTTTGGCCCAAGATGAAGACCCTGATAACCGCCACTGTGGTCAAGGATGAGGCGAAGAGAGGGAAGTGGAGAGAGGTGGGCTTTGGAGCTGAGCAGGCACCTGACCGCCCATTTGTCTCTGGGTAATAAGTGAGCCTCCTAAGCCCCCGTTTTCTTGTGCATTAAGTGGGGTAGTTAAAGGATATAACACACGCAACCCCCTGGCATCTAGTAAGTGCCCGATAACGTTTAGCTCCTCTTCCCCAGAGGTTGAGAATCACAAGAATGGAGTACAAAAAGCCCACGTAGCAATTGCTTTTCAGAATATTTTCCCATTAGGACCCCACTTTTAGAAAAAGGATCTTGAGAATTTAGCATCTGAAAGAATAAAGTCCTTCCCTAGCGCCCTCAAGAAATCATCCTATTTCCTCCCAGATTTCTTCTCTTTAGGGCTTGGCTCTTGGGAAGGTCAAAGTCAAATGCTGGAAATGTTATCACTTTAAAAGCGACTCCTGAGTCAGTGTGTTTGTCCATGTTCTCAGCTATTCTCACTCATACCTAAAATGGATCTTTTTAAACTTTTTCTTTTGAAAAAACTAGAACTTCAACGGAAGTTGCAAAGATAGCAGAGGTCCCTCATACTCTCCTACTGTTCCCCACCCCCCATGGCTACTTACATCTTACACAACTCTAGGACACTGTCAAAGCCAGACAGTTGATAGTGGTCGTGTGTGTGTGTGTGTGTGTGTGTGTGTATGTGTAGAGTTCTGTGCCACTTTGTCACCGCTGCAACCAGTGCCACAATCAAGACACAGGCCGGTCCCCCAGCGCAAAGGTATCCAATGACCGTCCCCTCTAACCCATACCCAGTCCTCTCCACCTCCCCGTCCTAACGCCTGCCTACCGCAAACCATTCTCCCTCTTCAAAATTTTGTCATTTTGAGAATGTCACAGAAATGCAAACATATAGTGTATAGTAACCTTTTGAGACTTACTTTTTTTACTCAACGTAATGTTCTTCAGACCCTCCCAAGTTGTTACGTGTATCAACAGTTCATTTCTTTGCATTGCTGAATAGTATTCCACATTTTATCATTCCATAAAGATAATATTGGAAATATTATATTATCATTATATTATTTAAATCATCTCCAAATAATTCTAAGCCAAAGGCGAAGTTCTGAATAGGATATGTTACTGAAAAAGCAACCCCTGATGGCGGGCCAGGCGGTGTTCACATACAGTTCATTTGAGCCTCAAAACAGCTCTGTGTGCTGGTGGCTACTGTTTACCTCCCTTTTACAGGCAAGGAGAGGGAGGCCCAGAGAGGTTAAGACACTTGTCGAAGGTCACAGAGCTAGGCAGCCTGTCCCAGAGACCAGGTTCTCAAGCACAGCCCCTAGCCACCTGCTCTGCTCAGAGTACACCTGCAGCTTCTTCCCCACGTCTCTGGGGCTCACCCAGTGGGACTGCTCTCCTGGGGGATGGTCAGTGCCACAGCTTTCCAAGCAGATACCGTTCAGCCCATTCAAACCCAGCGCCTGGCATCTAATTCCTCAGAGGCGTGGTTGCTCAACAGAAGAGCCTGTCCGTGGAGAGAATACCAGACAATAACCACATGGTAGTGAAACGTTAAGATACACAGAACCAGAGATGAGGGGGAACAAGATGAAATAAGTCCATCTCATGGTTACCGCCTGTGCTTTCAGGAGTGTCTTTTTAAAGAATATTTTTATTATGGTAAAAAGTATGTAACATCAACTTAGCCATTTAAACCACTTTAAAGGGCACAATGCAGTCACATTAACTATATTCACAAGATTGTGCAACCCCCGCTACTCTTCCCAAAACTTTTCATCACCCCAGTGAGCAACTCTGCACCCATTCAGCAACGGCTCCTCAGGCCAACAGCTCGTGGTAACTTCTGTTCTACTTTCTGTTTCTGTGCATTTGACTAGTCCAGATACTTCCCCTAAGTGGAAGTGTACCGTTTTTGTGCTTCTGGGTCTGGGTCCTTTCACTCGCCTAAATGTCTCAGGTGTCCTTCCCAAGGCGGAAGAACAAACACCCCACGGGTGCAGAGACCCCACTGTGCTCGTTCATTCGCACGTCAGCGGACACGGTTGTTTATACCTTTTTGTGGCTCTTGTGAATAGTGTGGCAATGAACATGGGTGTGCAGGTTTCTGTTTGAGTTCTTGTTCAAGTTCATTTTTTTGCAGGGCGGGGGGTTGGGTGTTCCATCTAGACGTGGATTGCTGGGTCTCTGGATGACTCTATGTTTAACTTTTCAGGGAACGAGCATTTTTCCAAAAAGAAGGAAAAGAAGTAGATAAAAACAAAACAACCAAACAAAATAACATCTAAATCTCACAGCCCGGCTCAGGATAGGAGCTTCGCACCAACCAGGCTTTCCTCTCTTCCTATTAGGCGTTCCATCTGCAATTCTGCTAGTGAGCATTCCAGAAAGAGAGACTGAGAAAAACACAGTTTGGGGGTTGCTTGTAAAGCAAGTCTTCTTTCAGAGCTCCTCCTAAATTTCTCTAGGACTTGAAACAATGTGTTTAAACCATGCTTGACAGTCAGGCAAAATAAGCCTCTTTTCCCGGGTATGTCTTTGTTTTCCTGGCTGAGGACATGAATATCCCCAATATCCTAGACTGATACTAGGCAGGCTGCAGGGTTACCTCTCTCTGTTTCCCCGAATCTCAAACTTCCTGGCTCGATCCCAATTAGTAAATCGATTTTCCTCCCGAGACCTTACTTTATAAGCAGGTAAGGTCCTCAGTGGCTAAAAACGCCCCATTTGATGTCGCCACCTCCGTGCCATTCCTCAGGTGGAAACTCAGCCACCGAAGCACAATCAACTGAGGGTACAATTCTTTAGGAAATTCAGAACATTCCAGGAATTTTTAAAAAAATTTTTATTGTTATTCAATTACAGTTGTATGCCTTTTCTCCCCATCCCTCCACCCCCATTCCAGGAATCTTAAACATTCTATTTACCGATAGGGCGGCATGTCCGCACAACCCATGGAACCAGAGTGCGTGGCCCACGCAATCCTCGGAAAAGAAAAGAAGTCCGCCCGCCCCGCCTTTCCACTCAGTGTTTTGCTGTGTGCTCGCTCCCCAAGGGAAGGCTCCCCTCTACCAGTTCTGAGAAGCAATTTCTGATTTCCCTCCAAACCCTTCCGTGGGGGCGAGACCTTCTCCCCAGGTGAATCAGTCTGCTGCAGGGACGTGCTTGTGTGACACTCAATCCCAGAGCCCAGAGAAGGCGTCTTGCCAGAAGTAGAAATGGCCTCTTTTACAAATCCCCCTTTCTAAGCGAGCGACCTAAAACACCGTACCCGTATATTTTTAAACCAGAGAAACGAGCTCCTGACCGTAGAGCACAAACAATCTGGTTCAGGATCTCAGGGACAGGCAGACGCTCGCTAACAGGACAACTATTCAGGCGTCAGACCAGTGGCCTGCGGGTAGTGGCCGGCGGGCGTGGGGGGAGGGCCGTGACTGCGTTTGCCCAGCCAGGCCTTGGTGGAAATGCGCCCATCACGCCGGGCGTCGGAGGGACCTCCAACGAGACGTCGCTAAAGGGAAAGTTGGGAAGATACGTTCAGACCCGCTGTCTCGAGCCAGGGCGCGGGGCTTCTGGCGCCCGCCCCTCTATCCATCCTTTGACCCAAGACCTAAGAGGCTTAATCGCTTCAAAGAGCGACATCTCATTCTTTCTTGGAGGAAGTTAGAAGCGACTTTTTGCTACACCCCTTATCGCTGTCTCCATCACAAAATTCCGGAGGCTCTGCTAATTCTTTCCAAGTACCAGAATTTACTGAAATTGTTCCAAAGGTAATAGTAAAGCCCAGCCCCCGAATTCATCCAGAAGATAAGCATCCTGAGAAATCAAATATATCTATTTTTTAAATATTAACAAAAAAGCATCTCATGAGGGCCTCCCAGCTATGGCATTAATCCCACATAGAAATAATTGTCCCGTATATTGTACTTTCTGGCTTGGCGTTATTTTAACAAAATGTTCTTGTCATGTTGATGTCATTCCAATGACATGTTATTGGTATTTTTGTTCTCCAAATGTGGATGTTTCCAGTGGGAACTGACCGGTGGGAAGGAAGGTGCGTGGGGAAGTGAAAATTTGTCAGAAACTGCAAGTCAAGGTCTTCTTAGCTCCTCTTGTTTGAATTTAAGGAAGAACTTTCTGATTTCTTAGGACTGAAAAAAAAACCCCCCAAAACCCAATTCCTGCTCTGGGCTCCTCTGGACTCCCGGGGCATCCTAGGCAATCTCTGTGTAATGTCTCCATAGTGCTTTTGACACAGAATTTCTCTCCTTATTTTACTAGATCAGCTCATCTCTTTAACACTCTCCAGTGCCCCAAAAAAGCACCCAGGTTTGCTTGTGGAATGAGTGACATGAATTATTTTAAAAATGAAAATGGTTATCACTGGGCTTTCAGAATTCTAGTGGACTCGTCTTTTCCACGAATTCACCCTTCCCTCTAGAGCCCCCTTTGAGCCCACTACCACTCTGGATTGATTTAGCCACCAAGGGTTTTAAAAGTTGCGTAAGAGATGGTGGTTTTGCCAACAGCTTAAGCAAATGAGGAGGTGCTGTCCTGCGGGTTAAGGTGGCGGGTTAATAGTGTGGGCAGAGAGGGAGGGATGTGGGTTGAATCATAGCTTTGTTACCATGGAGAAAGGCATTTCATAGTTTGGAGTGTTGTTTGTTCGTCTGTAAATTGGGATCATATCTAATGTTTAAGGACGTTGTAAAGATTAATTTGATAATATATATTGAGGGCTTAACAGGCGGATGGTCCAGAGTAATCTTCATTCAATAAATGGGTTTCAGTCCCTGCCTTCCTTCCCTCCTCCACCGACCTTTTTTCTTTCATCAGCTAATTTTAAAAATTGTGGCAAAATATGCATAACATGAAACTTACTGTTTTAGCCCCTTTGCGTGTGCAGTTCAGTATTATCAAGTCATTCCCATTGTTCTGCAACCGTCATCCCCACCCTTGTCCAGAATTTTGTCTTCTTCCCAAACTGGAACCCTGTCCCATTAAACATCAACTCCCCATGCTCCCCTCCCCCAGCCCTGGGCAACCACCGTTCTACTTTCTGTCTCCGTGCATTTGGCTATTTTAGGTACCTTACATAAATGGGAGCATACACTACTTGTCCTTCCTTTAAAAATCCGGTTTATTTCACTTAGCCAGTATTCAGTGTTTCTTCATATGGCATGCGTCAGAACTTTGGTCCTTTTTAAGGCTGAATAATATTCTATTGTGTGTATATACCGCATTGTGTTTACCCACCATCTGTCGATGGACATTTGGGCTGTGTATATCTTTCGGCTACTGTGAATAAATGCTGCTATAAGTCTGGTGTTACCAGTACACAGTCCGTGTGCCCGATGCTTCAAAAGACCAAAACTCACTATGTCGGAGTCTGGAGTAAGGAGAGGTTTGTTGATGGAGAAAGAGCCAACCGAGAAGATGGGGGACCTCTCATGGTCCTCAAATCCATCTTCCGAAAGTACAGAGTTCAGGCTTCTTTACTGTCACGGGAATGGAAGATGGGAGGGGCCCAAGGTGACTATCAGGACGCAGACATCTGGGCACCATCAGGGATCTGAGGAAGACCTTGAAATCTCTAAATCTTTGTCTCTGGTCTATTGACCTGAGCTGCTCTGGGTCTGGCTTTGAGGTGCCCTGAAATCTTTGATAAACAACCATTACTTTTGTACATATTTCCCCCATCTCCTTGGGAGCGGCACCTTCTGGCTAGGGGCTGTTTTTGGAACAACTCAAGCCGCAAGTAGAATTTCTATAATGATCCGAATGTCTGTGCAAGAACACAGCAGGCTCGAGCAAGGAGGAGGCAGAGCACTCCTCTCTCTCATAATGGGTGTACAAATATCTGTCCGAGTTACCGCCCCTTTCAAGAGTCAGCATCCTAGGCTCCATTCTCACTCCAAACATGGAGGGCGTATGTTCCGGAACAACTACAAACCTCCTTTCTCCTAGAGATCTTTCCTGTTCCCTCTATCTGAAAGAGCGCACCTCTATCCCTCTCCAGCCTTCCACGCTGCTTTATTTTTCCCATAAAAGTTATCCCCATTTTATCCCTTAGTTGTCAATCTGTTTATTACCTCTCTCCAGGGCCTACCATTAAGTTTCAGGAGAGCAGGGATTGCCCTTGGCTGTATTCCAGTGTTTAGAACAGTGCCTGGCATACAATAGGTGCTCAATAAAAACTTGTTGTATGGCTCCACGACAAGTGGCTGCCTTAGCTCTGTCTGTCTCCTCTCTACCTGGACCACAGCTGGGGGCACAACTTAGTTTAGGAAACATGTCTCCAAGGCCGGTAGGAAAGGTGGGGAGCCCTGCCCCAGAGTCATCGGGACAAAACCCAGGACGAGCACATCTGCAGCCAGTGGTCTGAGCCAAGCTTTCGAGTCGTTGAGCATCTTGAACAACCCAGGTGGCAAGTCGCCGACTCGGCCATACCCTTGACACACAGCCTTGATCCCAAAGGTCCGGAGCCAGCTCTGACTCACACTTGCTAACAAAGGTGAGTAAGGCTTTAGTGGGGACAGCACAGGGCAGTGATGGTCTCATTTCAAAACAAACCGACCTCATCTGCCTGCTCTGGTGACCTCGTGGTGTCTGCTGGCTCGGCTGACTGCCTGTTTTTTCCCCGATATTATGCATTTGTGGAATGCATAATCTCTCTCTCTCTCTCTCTGTGTCTCTCTCTGTCTCTCTTTCCTGTTCCCAAGATTTCACAAAGATCCACAGGGGCTTCTGTCCACATCTGCTGCAGCCAGGTTCCCAGAGAAGCAGCAAGCCCCAGGGAGCGGCTGGAAATGGGACATGTGTGACGGGGCCGCCACTCAGCCACTCACCCTGTTTAAGGTCAGAGGGGACAAAGGAATGCCCCTTGCCAACTCAAAGACGTATAATCTGGCAGCATTCCTGCTAGTTAGAAAGAAACCATCCACCTGCTCCCCAACAAACTGTGTGAACTTGAACTAGTCCTCAAATCCCTCAGGATTTACCACAAATAAGGTAATTTGCGAGTCATACACACTAAGACGAACAATGAGACAAAGTGATTAGTGTATCGTAGAGAGTGTTCTTGGGGCTCACAGACCGCTCCCCGAGAACAGACTGAGAGGATCTGTGAACTTAGATGGCGCCCAAACAACATCGGTACTCTTACAACCTCTCCCCTATATTTCAATTGTATCATTTTGTCATAAGCTACCAGCAAATGTGTGCTTTAAATGTTTCGATTAACTGTTTCCATATCCTTGGCTTCCTTTGTAACCTTACCTCTTTGAGGTTCTGCATTTAAAAACATGATCCCGAGGAGAGATTGATACCCGTCACATGGCCACGGCCCTAAAAAGTGTTGCAAACCCCTATATTTAATACGAAACTCAGGTGAGTAGACGACCAATTTTGACAGGGTGGACACAGAAGGCATCTCTGAAGAGCTGACTGGAAGTTGAGACCGAACCGTGACAAGCTCCCAGCTGTGCCAAGGGCCCAGGGAAGATCCCCACCGCACACCAAAGGCAGTGCCCAAGCAGGAATGGTGGTCCCAGCTGCTTCAACACCCAGCCATTCCTTTCCCACCAGTTCTTCCTGTTGGCTGGGAATGGAGCCCATTATAAAACAGTGCCGTTTGTCACTGACTGGACGAGAGAGTAAGGAGACGTGAAGACCAAGGACAATGTGATGTCCTGGGTAGGATCTGGGGACAGAAAAAGCACACCAGGAGAAAAGCCAGTGGAATCCGAGTAATATGTATAGTTTAGCGGACTGTATGGCACCAACGCCAAATACCTGTTTCAGTAAAAGGTCTGTGGTTTCTGCGAGGTGCTACTAACAGAGGAGGGTGGGTGAAGGCTACTCTTGGTGCTATGTCTACCGTGCTTTTGCAAATCTCAAATTATCTCCATATAAAAATGTCAAAGGGGAAAAAGAACACAGTACCATTTAGACTGTTCCCCATCTTCTATGGAGACACATCAATAGTATGCTAATTGTACGTTTTATTTTAGGGGGATATTACTTAAACTTTTAAATACCCTATTTATTAAAAAAAACCCAATAACTTGCCATGATACCAAGTTCACAAGGTAGGAAGTGTTGTGGAATCTCCTTCTGAACCCTGTCTCAAGGACCCCCTTCTCTTCCCGGTAGAAAGCCTGTGTTACAAGAGTTTCATGTTACAGAATTATTCTATGACTCTGCCCCCAACCTTCGCCCCGCGGGCTGTGCGTGTTCTCGCCTGCTTCTGTCTCCTGGTGTATTGTGGACCTTGTTTTGTAGCTGCGAGGTACTTCCTTACCCTTTTGTTTATTACTGCCTAGGGTTCCGTGTGATTGATTTACGGACCCAGTCTCCCCTGACGAGCATTTAAGCCGTTGTTGCCACTCGTCTGCCTTTCCGAACAGCGCTGCGTTAACTGCCCTTGCACGCCAGTTTACGTGTGCAGGCCTACAGCTGCAGAGTACGTTCCTAGGAGTTATGGGTACATTTTCGAGTAAAGGAAAAGCAGCTCTCAGCCGAACGTTCTCATTCAGGACTTGAGAGGTGACAGAGCATATTCTCAAGCGCCAGCATTTTGTTTTGGAAATGCCACGTTCTGGGGCAGCGTGCTTCTCGAAGCTCAGCTGGTCTCCCTAAGCTGCCCTACATGGAGAGGCAGAATATTGTGCCAGTGGAATTCACACCCTGGAGCAGTGACTTGAAAATGATTGGAGCTGGTAGCCATCTGCCTGGTTCTTCCTTTCAAGAGCCAACGTGGTCATTCTGCCAAGGCACCAGGACAGCCCCACGTGGTGGCATCAGCAGCAGTCAGCCCACTCGCCCATCGTTCTGCGATCCAGAGAAGGGGCTGTGCGGCGTTCCGCTTACATCTCTCCCATTTGTCTCCAGGCCACAGTGGCCTTGAAGAAAGATGTTTCCGTACCCTTTGCTTCTGTCTGCCAGTGGAGAAGAGGACCTGTTTGCTTCTTAGCTTGTTAAAATGTCCTTAAAAATCTTTCAGCTTGCCCTGGCCAGCGTGGCTCAGTTGGTTGGAGCGCTGTCCCGTATACCAAAACGTTGTGGGTTCGATTCTTGGTCAGGACACATACCTAGGTTGCAGGTTCCATCCCAGGTTGGGGTGTGTAGGGGAGGCAACCAATCGATGTTTCTCTCTCATATCAATGTTTCTCTTTCTCTCTGTCCCTTCCTCTCTCTGTAAAATCAATAAAAGTTTAAAAAGATTTTTAAAAAATCTTTTCAACTTGACTTGGGGTGGTGAACACACAATACAATATACAGATGATGCATTATAGAATCATATACTGAAACCTATACAATTTTATAAACCAATGTCACCCCAGTAAATTCAATAAATAAAAAACATTTCTGTTTGCCAACTTACTGGAGTTGGAGCGGCTATACCATTTACAGTTCAGAGTTCACTCAACCTGCTTCCTCTGAAATTATTTCTTGACAAATTTGTGATTGGAGAGGAAATTCACAACCTATCCAATTTTGTTAGTTTTAATATTTTAGAAGTTCCTATAATTCACATTTTCATAACGTCAATCATATTGCATTTAATTTGAATCTATGGGTCCCAGGAAAATAGAGAATACAAATATCAGTCGGAAATGCTTTCTGGATCATACCATCTGTCCGCCCATCACTAGGGGTCTCAAACAAGGCACTGTGACATTCCGGGGCTGGAAAAGTCTTTGCTGTGGGGGCAGTCCTGTGCGCCATCGGGGGTCCAGCAGCATCCCGGGCCTCTACTCACTGGAAGCTGCAAGCACTGCTCGCCCAGCTGTGACCATCAAAAATGTCTCCGGGCGTTGCCAGATGTCTCCTGGGAGGCCAGATCTCTCCTCCTGGAGAAGCACTGCTGTCGTAGGTTCCAGAGCGTTTGTTTTGGACACAGCTCCACACTCCCTGCTGTTTACTAGCTGTGGGAACTTACAATTATTTCACCCCTGCGGACCTCAGTTTCCTTTCTGGAACATGTGCGTAATCACAGCTTTATCTCCTAAGGTTGTTGTACGATGAAGCTTGCCAACCCATGTGAAACAATACATTCTCGAAAGCTGGTGGGTGCTATACTTTTACCATCACTGCTAATTAGCAATATAGCTTTGGCGACGGTCCCCTCCCTGAGCTTTGCAGCACAGGCTTGCGAACAACACACACAGTTATCTCCTGAAAGAGAAGCTCGTGGGGTGATGAAATGAAGTCTTTCCAAGTGGAATGAAAAATTGGATTTCACAAGCCATTGAAAAGGCTTTTTTTTTTTTTAAATAAGAAATAAATGTTTCTTATGGGATGTCACTGAGATTACATGGCTGTTTTGGCAACAGCAGATGCAACACCAAACCCTTAGTCATGGGAAAGTACTCCCTTGTCAATAAATGTTTTCAACCAACCTTACAACCTACTCCCCTTTAGATTCTTTTTAAAAAATTGAATTTATTGTGGTGACACTGGTTAATAAAATGATCCAGGTCTCAGGCATACAATTCTATAATACATCCTCTGTATATTGTATTGTGTGTCCATCACCCCAAGTAACAGAAATGTTTTGAATTATGTTATTCAGGTGCAAATCATTGCACAAAAAGTAGGTCTGCCCCGTGTTGCAAACTGAATGAAAAAATGGCACACAGAATTTATGTGCCTATAGGTGCCTAAGTATTTTTGATTTGTCTCAATCTATAGAGGTGTGCTATAAAATATTCTTTCACCAATACTCTTGACTTGCGCATAATTCTTCACAGAAATTATTCCTCGGGTAATTTGCACTTACCAAACTTGTAATTATCTCAACAAATACGAAGTTGCTTTTGAATGAGACTATTTCCATGGTGCACAAAGCTGGCTGATTTTAGATTGTCCCCGTGAGTGAGTCTCCCGGAACGTCTGTGGGCATCTGCAGGCGACAAGGATGTTTATTGTTCGGGGAAAATGACTGCCATTGTCGCGAGGGACGCTGGAAGACGCCCTCGCGCGGCTCAGACCTCGCCCCGCGTCCGTGGAAATGCCTCTTCGATCCCAGATGTGCCTGGGATGGTCTTTGTTCTCGGCAGCGACCGCGGGGATGACAAAGGGACCCCGAGATCATGACGGAGCGCTGCGCCTCAGCTCGCTGCTTATATGTGGGCCTACGCTCAGCTCAGCGAATGAGTCACAGAGAGGTACAATGTGTTTTGCCAAAGATCAAAAGAGAGATTGTAAAAATGTTGGGCAAATGTTTGCTGCAGAGGGCCTGATATTAAAACTATTTTAGGCTTCTGGGCCAGATGGCCTCTGAGTCGGCCCTGGTGGTGTGAAGGCAGCCACGGAGAACAGGAAAGCGAACATGTGTGGCTGTGTTCCGATAAAGCTTTATTTACAAGCACAGGCAGTGGGCCTAGTTGTCAACCCCTGGAGTAAAGCATACATATTTAAAGATACAGCTATGAATAGATAGATATAAACAGATACTTGAGGTGTGGCAGAGGATGCTAATGACCTCTCCACCACCCATTCCCCCCTCTTCTTTGAGAATAGCAATATCCTCTTATATGTACACCTAGACCCTAGTCCCTCTTGCCAAGAGACGTGATTCTTGAAGTGAAAGCAGAAAATATAGATGAGATATCTGGGACTGGTCTGTAAAGAGGCCTTATCTAGCTAGCAGGGCCTAGTTTGCCTTTTAGCTCTCTCTCTCTCCCTCTCCCTTTCTCTTTCTCTCTCTCTCTCTCTCTTTTTCTGCCTGGAATGTGGGAATATTTGCTGGAGCTCAAGTGGCCATTTTGTAGCCAGGAGGGCAAGTTCAAGACCATGTCAGAAACATCAGCTTTTACAACTCTTGAGCCAATGAAGCAAACCTACCAGTAGCTGACCTCTGGACTTATTCTATGGGAGCAAGAGTCCTTCAGTGCTTAAGCCACTGTTTAAGTCAGGTCTCTACTTGCTGCATAACCAAAATTCTGATACATGTTGACAAGGATAACAGATGTATAGCTCAGCTTACAAATACTAGACATAATAGGAAGGTAAGGCTATGTTAACTACGAAGAAGCATATTTATAATAAGACTCTGAGTCCATCAGCTCTAGTGGCCAATACTGTTCTCTCTTTCTTCTCCCCTGGAAAACAGGGATAATAATATTATATGACTTAGGGTATTGTTTAAAGACTTAATTCTGCCCTGGCTGGTGTGGTTCAGTGGATAGAGTGCCAGTCTGCAAACCAAAGGGTCGCCAGTTTGATTCCCAGTCAGGGAACATGCCTGGGTTGCAGGCCTGGTACCCAGTTGGGGGTGTGTGAGAAGCAGCCCCATATCAATGTTTCTCTCCCTTTCTTTCTCTCTCCCTCCCCCTCACTCTAAAAATAAATAAATAAAATCTTGAAAAAAAAAAAAGAAAGGCTTATCTCTGTGCATGTATAAAGTGCCTGGCACATAGTAAATGCTCAAAAAAGTCAGGTTTTATTACTGTTACTGTTATTACTTTGTTGACCTGGTGAATGACCATTCACTTCTTTGAAATAAGGGTGTAGGTAAGAACAGCTGTTGACATTTCTCCGCCACCCCTCACTTTTCAGGCCGCTGCTTCATTATTAGAATAATATGTGGAAATCCACCCACAGTCCCTGGGCTTCAATAGTTACTACACGTCCGGCAGAGTATTAGGTCTGGGAGTTCCAAGAGGAGTGGGACAGTTCCTGTCTTCAGTGGGCAGAGGAACCTGGGAGACTCTTAAATACTAAGGAAGGGCTGGGTGGACGGTGGCAATACGAATGGGGTTATGCTGGGGAGAAACAAAGATGGGGTTCAGTTCTACGGCATTTTTCAGACTATAAGAAGCACCAGCCCATAAGACGCACCTAGGTTTTAGAGAAGGAAAATAGGAAAAAAAAAAAAACAACCCGTTCCACCATGGCTCCCCACCCCCCAGCGAGCCAGGTAAGCTACATTGGGACTATAAGACACACCCCCCTTTTCCGCCTAAATTTGGGAGGGGTGCGTCTTATAGTCTGAAAAATACGGTATGTTGTTAGGTGAAAGCTGTTAACAGATAGAGGAGCTGGGATCTAAAATATGAAAATGAAGTGGGCATTTAAAAAATTATCTGTTATCAATAGCCAATAATAATGAGGAGGAAGAATTTAAAAATCAGAGGTGATATGTTAAATACTCTCCATTTTTCCCTCTCTGTCCACCCTCTCAGCTCCTCCCTGCTGTGTGGCTGCCCTTTCTAGACCTACCACAGTCTCTCTGGTTTCAGGAGTAAGAAAGTGAAGTGGAAGGGTTATTTTGCTTATCTGGTGACTTTCTCCCACAACTGTCTCCAGGTTCTGGCAACCACACCCTCCCTTTGTTTCTTGTCCCCGAGGAAATGTCTCCCTGCTGATGTGACCAGCCCTGGGGGATTCAGTACCTCCTGTTCTTTCTCTTAACCAGCCTCACATCTTTGAAATCCTCCCTTTCTTCAGCTCTCCTTAGATACCTACCCTATTTCAGGAAGGTAACTGTGTTTGGCTGGGGTCCTGACTGACAAACTCAGTGACCAACAAAGGCAAGAGATGAGTGAAGTGGGCCAAGTCTAAGGCAATAGGGATGGGTGATGACTGCAGTGAAAGAGAGAACACTAAGCTAGAACTACTCAGCTCTATCTGCCTGTGTCATTTAAAATAGGATCTTAGTGTTGCCAGAGCCTCCAATTGTTAGTGGAAGATGCAAACACATTTTAAAAGATGAAATTTGTCCATTTATAAAGCATTCTGTGGGCAAAAGAATATGTATTTGAATTTGGCCAGTGGCTGCCTCTGCTATGAGAGCAATAGTCAGGGGAGGGGTTACACCATGACCATTTGATTGGCGCCTTCTATAGAGACATCATGCTTATTTCACATGATGCTCTCAACACTAGCAACTTCTGGGAGGTCCTGTTACCCTCCTAAGAGAGGAGGAAACTATTATAATAAGAGTGTTAAAGAGTTTAAGTAAACTCTTGTTAGCGCTTAAACGAGATTAAATGTTTCACATAATTTGGAAACGACCTAGGGGCATCAATAAGGGATTGGCTTAATCAGTAAGCTATAGTCATACAAACTGAGGCCAGACCTAGCTCAGAACCCACAGGAAGATTCTGGAGCCCAAGGTCCCAAGTGCTCTCCCACCCTCTGCTTGGCGAACTCAGTCCCCCTGAGTGAGGCACTGGGCCTCAGGAATCCTTATCTCTGTACAGCTGGGTCTGAACCAGCCATAAAAAAAAAAAACTAGTATCTGCTGATCTCCACTTGGATTCCATGGACCCCTAGATGACGCAGAGATGGTTTCTGGAGAGGCCCATGCAATTCTTGAAAGCACAGGGCAATGCTGGTAAGTGAGTATGTGCGCTACAGCTTTCAGAGGGACTCACAGAAAAATGAAGACCAGTTGTCAGAATATTGGAAAGCAAGTTAAAAAAAAAATTAAATCAGACCCATTAAGATGGCTATAATAAAAGTGACGGGAATAAGCGGTGTTGGTGAAAATGAGGGGAACCCCCCGATGATTGCCTTCTCCTGGAGTCCCTCCTGGGGGACCTGCCTGAGCCACTTCTGGAGGAGGGAGGTGCTGCTCTTTTCAGAGATTATGGCCACGGTGGCTTGCTTGGTTTGGTTCCATTCGTTTCATCACAGACTCGCTTGTAAGCAGATAATGCGCCATGACCGTTTCTCTGTATTATGACACACTCTCGGTGTCGGGTCCAAACTTTTCAAGGAGCTCGTTTTAGCAAAAGCTTCTGCTCAACCCTTCACTGTGAAGTTTCTGGGCGGGGTGGGGGGGTTCTTCTTTTTCTCCTGCAGTTTCCTTTCTCTCGCCTCTTCTTCAGCTGTGTGCCCCTGTTCCAGTTCCAACACCTCCCCATCAGTCAGCTCCTCAGGAACCACCTCCAAGAGCGCCTCCGTGTCATCCTCAGCCACACCCAGTTAAGGCAGTTTGCCACCTCCACCAGGCCTTGTTGGTGTTTTGTGACCTATGTGCTGTGATGTTAAACTACGTCATCAGTAGGTGATAGGAATTTTCTGCTCCCTTATAATCTAACAGGACCACCATTGTATGTGGTTGACCACCATGGGGTTGGTTCATGACTGTCCATAATAGGGTTGTAATAAATACCCTCGGCAATGCCTTTCATTTGGACAGAACGATATTCATATGTGTCTAGGACAAATCATCACACAGAAACTGACCTCTTTCTTATTCACGACTATTTGATAAACCATGGTCTAGCTATATCTTTCAAAAATTATTCAACGTATTGGGGTGACACTGGCTAATAAAATCATACAGGTTTCAGGTGTGCAATTCTATCACGCGTCACCCGTATATTACACTGTGTGTGCGCCACCCAAAGGCAAGTCTCCTCCTGTCACCATATATCCGACCCCCTTTACCGTTTTCTATCTCCCCCGAGCCCCTGGATATAAGTTAATTTATTGAACCAATCTTCTATTGATATATTTCTATTATTTCCAGGTTTTAAATTACTTGATTGCAGGTTTTTCACAATTTTTAAACACGTGACCCACTAAAAGAAGTACAGTTTTCCACTGAGATCCAGTATGCACACACACACTTAAACAGCAAAAAGTCTTATGTTTACCCTTCCTACGTGTCATGCCTGCCATCCCGTTTTACTCCATTCTATAAAAAAAGTGACTGGGACACACTGATTTCTCTCACCACCTCCTGGTAGGCCACAACCTGTAGTTTCAAAAACACTTTCAGTTACTACTATGGGGACGTGAAGTCAGTAGTATTGTCATAACTACATATGGTGCCAGGGGATCTAGACTTATCAGGGGGTCACAGTGTAACTTATACAAATGTCTAACCACTGTGCTGCATAGCTGAAACTAAAAATAATGTCGAATGTCAAGTGCAAATGCAAAATAAAGACGTGCCCTGGCTGGTGTGGATTGATTGGTTGAAGTGTCTCCTATATACCAAAAGGTTGTGGGTTTGATTCCTGGTCAGGGCACATACCTAGGTTGCAGGTTCGATCCCAGGTCAGGGCACATACAGGAGGCAACCAGTTGATGTTTCTTTCTCATGTCAATGTTTCTCTTTCTCTCTCTCTCTAAAAGCAATGAAAAAATATCCTCAGGTGAGGTTAAAAAAATCAAGAAAGAGAGAGAGAGAGAAAGAGAGAGAGAGAAATAAAGAAGGAAAGAAAGAAAGGAAGGAAGGAATGAAGAAAGAAAGGAAAGGAAAAACAAAAAGTAAAACAAGTTTAATAAAAAAACACACTCAGTGCATATTAAATAAAAAGGGAAAAGTACTTACTTATCTTGCACTATTCTGAACACTTTACAAATACAAGTTATTTAATCCTCACAGAGTCCCAACAGGATAGGACTTCTTATTCTCCCCGTTTTTCAGCTAGCAATACTGAGGCACAGAGGGGTTGAACATGTCGCCACAGGTCACAAGCTGGTATGTGGTAGAGTGGGGCTGCAACCCAGGCAGGCTGGCTGCAGTTTCTTTTCTTACCCCTCAGCCCCCAGGACTTCCTCTTGTCTTAGGAATTGATGTGACACTAAGTACTTAAAATTCTAAATAGCTTCCCTCAGTGTTTCAGTTTACCTCATGCAGGGTATATTCCTTTACAAGACAGCCAAGCAGGGCATGACGAGTGTACACTGCTATTCACACACCTTGGTGAGCACGGCAGCTACACAAAGACTCCCCAGATTTACCAGTCTCCTCCGGAAACTCAGCATCAGCAACACACACGCACACACTCCAAACCCCCAACCCTCGACCCCCCCAGTGATCTATGAGGACCACGCTCAGTGCTGGATTCAGAATAATATCACAGAGGCACGTGTTCAGAGCCAGCGCTTTCCATTATTTATTGATTTCCCCCCAAAGTTATAAAGTTCCAAAGCCTAATTCTTGTGTAATCCTTGGCGGAGCTGTTTGGAGAATTGGAAGCCCCTTCAGCTAATGCATGGCATATGTCGGAGAGGTGCAGCTAATTCACATATCTGTCTGCACTATTCAGAGGGCAGGTTACATGCCAATTATCCAGGCTTCAATCAGCCAGTGGGGATACAATAGGGGCAGTGTTTGCACACTTGACGTGCCACATTCCATGCCGACATCGCGAGCAGCTGGTCCAGATAAAGACCACTGGGGTTTTGATATTTAGGGTTCACATCCACGGAAGAGCTGGAACGGAGATTCAGGTTTCTCTAACCTGGATCCTGTTCACAGGTCTTTTTAAAAAAAACATTTCCTGCTCAGACTTGTTGGGTGGGTGGGTGGAGGTGCTGAGGAAGAAGAGAGACAAAGGCACCAGTAGCTTAAATGACAAAGGAGAGAATAAGAAGGACCGGGTGAATGGATTCCAATAAAATAAAGAACCCACCCACATTCCTGTGCCCAATTTTAGAACCAAACAGGCTAAGAGATTTCCTCCCTAAGATTTCAACCCTGTGTGTGTGGGGGGGAAAAATGTGGATGTACATTTCACCTCATTTATTTATTTATTTTCCCTCTGCTTGAGAAACTGGACTGCAAGTGTTGCAATCTCATCAGAAAACAGCAGCTTCCGGTGGTATTTTTAACCAGGAACAGAAGCAGAAGTGTTTGGAATCACCCCGAGAAAGCCCCGGCTCTCCTGTGGGCTGTTCCCGAATTCTGCTGGCACAGGGCGCAGCGATCAGGCAGCTAAAATGGCAGATGTTGAGGACTTTAGGGGGAGGGGAGGCAGATACCTGAAACTCTCTAGCCCCTTTTTCCTTGCTTTCCCTTTCCCTCCAGATTCTATGAAAACAGAGCTGCAGTCCATTTGCCTGAGGTCACACAGCCCAACACGGACCACACAAACAAGCAACCCAAACAGCCAATCCCAGGTTCTGCCTCCCAGGCTCTGTCTTATCGACACCCTCCCCCGCGCCCCCCCCCCCCCCCCCGCCCCCATGACCCCAAGACTGCAGCGGACCAGCAGACCTTAAAAAAAAAATTACCGAATTACCAACGGCTACTAGACAACAAGCAGATACATCCTGCTAGTGTGTTTTGTGCGCTATTTCAGCTCAGTGTGTATTTTTTCCCACCCTCCCAGATGAAAATACAGTAATTAACGCCATGCAGAAAGGGGATGTGGGGGAGAGGAAACTCCTCTCTCTCAATCTCTCTTTTTTTTCTTTCTTCCCCTAGACTTGAAAAGAAATTCTGGCAGATAATTTGGCTGCACATGAAAAGGGAGAGGCTGCTTACAGCCGCCCAAATAAAGTGCTAGGTTGGGGAGGTTCCGCGGGCTGGGCTGGCTATTTCGCGGCATGAAAAGCAGACATTTATCTGTTCCCATGGAGATGCGTTTTCTACTAGTCAATCAGGAACTGAGGAGGTCAGACAATAGCCAGTAGATCCTTTTCTCATCTTTAGAGACTGTCGAATCCCCCCTTAAAAAAAAGTCACGTAAATTTAGAGGAGTCTAAATGATGTCTCAGAAATACCTGCAGACGAGCAGCCATGATAATTTCAAGGGAGTCAAGAGAACAAGAAACTCCAGCCGCCTCCCAGAGGACAGGGCGTGACCCGCCTCCACCCCCCTTTCCAATTTCAAATCATAGGTGGTTCTATCACCCTCCTTATTTGCATGAATTTGGCTTTCCAAACTGACCTCTCTCTCCCGAATAAAATAACTAATAAGGTCATAAATTAAAGGATGAACATTTCCAAACGACGGGGGGGTGGGGGGTGGGGTGCCCGCAGGGGGTGTTTCAAAGAGAACCTCGGGCAGGCCAGGAAAAAAGACGCTGCCCCAGAAGAAAGCCGGAGCTGCTGGAAGCTGGTGAGTTGTAAACTTCCTCCCGGCATTTCCTTGCCCTAAAAGTGCACATGCAGACAAGATTAGCGCGGCAATCTGACCTGGTGTTTATCAGTCCCAGAAAACAGACCACGCTCATTTGCAGCACATGTTTATTTCAGGAGGCGGATTCCAGCGCTCCTGGAAACAGAGTCCCACATAACGACTTTTAAAACCCTCCTCTTTCAAGTGTCTTTTCCTACAATTTTTTTTTTTTTTTTTTTTTTGCACACGCCTAAGGCGGAAGAAAATGTAACAGAGGTCTTCCTAGAGCTGGTTGAGGCGGGAGAGGGTGTTTCCAGGGGATCACACGGGACTGAAACAGGAGCCCGTTCACAGGATGGCCGCAGGACAGAAAACGGCAGCCCGCCAGAATCTGGAGCCACTTCATTCTTGTCCGTGGAGTCGCTCCAGGGCAGGCCGACCGCGCCAGGCTGGGGCGCAAATGCAGGTCTGACTGGGGCCAGTGAGCCTAGCGGTGGGCTGGACGCCGCGTTTCTATCCCCGAAGGCAGGCGGGAACAAAGACACCCATGGGCCACTTGGGAAAGCAGTCGGGAGCAGCCCCAACCAACAGCGTTGATAGAGGGCAAGTGGAAAAGCTCTAGCTGCCTAGTCACGTAGACTGCCCCTGGGGCCAGAGGCGAGAGCAGAATTCACCTGGAAGGTTCTTGGGAGTCTGATTTCCCCCGAAAGACATGGCCCACATTTTTCCTGGATCGGGGGGGTCAGTGTTCCACCATTTCCTTCTCCTGTTTTCTCATTTTAGGGTTTACCATTTGAAATTGAAGTAATAGACACTTGAAGCTCATATAATGTTGACTGTCAGCTCTAATCGAAAAATTTAAAAAAAATTAAAAATACAGATTATTGAGAGACATCAAAGAGGACCTGGCTAAATAAAGGGCGGTAGCTACCACACACACACAAAGAATATGCAGTCCCTCTAAAAGATTCAAACAGTAGAAATCAAGGAAAGGTTGAAGTTCCTCATTTCCTGTAGTCACCCGCACTAGCTCAGTCTCACTCACGAGATAGCTAATGACTACTTGCAACAGCGTGCCACATACCCCTTCAGACGTTTTCCATACACACACACACACACATATACTTTGTTTTAAATATACCACTGGAATCATATTTATAGACACTATTACACAACTTGTGTTATTTTGCCACTTAAAATACCTATCTACCACAGGCGATTTTCTGTGTCTGAATGTGTCTTTGAAACATCAGCTGTACATCCCTGAGAAAAATGTAATGCATACACCTGGTGGGTGCAGGGGAGGAATCCAAATCAAAGGGATTGTGGGGAAGGGTGAGTCTCCCCCCGCCCCCGACAAGCACTGTTAGTGTTTCGTGTATCATCCAGAAATCGCCTACACGTAGGCCGGCATACGTGTGGACACCTTTCTTTGTTTTCACCAAGTCTCTTTCATCTTGCACTTTTCACTTAGATCTCTCGGAGAGGGATCACATTAGAAAAAAATGGGCATTTGAAATGGTGGCATAATATTTCTTTGGATGGTGCTCTTCCGTGCAGTTGGCTTGTCCTTTTTGATGGATTGTGGGTGCACCGAGCCTTTGCTTGTACAAACGGTGCTGCCGTAAATCTAGTCTAGTGCGCACCGTCCGAGTCTTCGCTCAAACACACCCCCGTGTGAAAGCGACTCTTTCTCGCTCTTGCCCTCAGACTCTTTAATCTGGAAAATTGATAGAATTCTCTCTTTTTTATTTTAAATGAGGATTGAAACAGAGCGTTATTAACCCATTAAAGATCTACTAGGAACACCATCCTGTACCATCCTGTAGATTTTAAACTTTTCTCCAGCTTGAGAGAGAGAGGCTCCTGTAAAAGAAAAAAAAAAAGGGATGTTTCCCCCTGCCCCTCCCAGCCCCACCCTGGGGGCCAGCCAGGCCAGGATCCTCTGGTAGTTCCTCAGGCCTGCTTCTTACAAATGCGAGCTCCATATTGGGTAATTCCTTCTCTCACGCTCCTTTCATCAGCGAAAAATCGCAGCTCACTCTTAGACTTGGGTGCAGCTTCCTGCTTTGTGTGTGTGCAGAAGTGAAGGCGTTGGGAGTTTGGAACAAGGTGCGGCCTTGAGCGAAGTGACTGGGACCTGTGTGTGCAGTAGGCTGGGGGGAGGCCCCCTCCCGGGGGAGGAGCCTACTTTCATAGTACAGTTGGAAACCTGGCGAAATCATGTACTGGAAGGGATCTTTCTGAGCTGCCGGTGAAGTCTTTTTGTTCTTTGACTTGCAGTGTTCACAGAGAATTTCTGTTCCGCCTGGGAAGATGGAAAGGAGTTGAAGAGGAGGGCACGCCTTGCAGCAAGCAAGCTAATTGAAAAATGTAATTCAGGAAGAGATGTAACGACGCCAAACCGAAAGAGGAACCAGGCCTGCCTGTGTTCAGAGCAGAAAAACCAAAGTCGCCATCCTCAAGTTAAAAATGATGCAGGGAGGGGGTGGTTGGGGGTGTTGCTGGAAAATATATCACCTGCTGGACTTGTCATTGAAATTCACTATCTTGTTTGCTGTTATCTTGAGGCTTGGGGAGCTCTCCAGCTGGTTAGGAAAAAAGAGAGCTGAGCCGTGTAGGAAGAAATGTAGTAAGAAGAAAAGGAGGCTTAGACGCCCCAGAGAGAGTGGGAGGTGTAAATAATGTGGGGGTATTTGTCCTCGAAGAAATGAGAGACAGAACTTGCCCCAAATCACAAATTTAACTGTGGGGGTGGGGTTGGGGAACCAGACACAAGGAAAATGCCCCCAAAGAAAAAGAAAACAAAATTCCAGACCTTTTTCCTCCGTGACACTGTCTGAAGGAGTAAATGCAGGTTGGTTTTGCCTGGGTCCTCAGGTGAGCAAATGCTCTATGCAAAAAATCGGACAAGAATGGCAAACCGGGGCCACAGTGTTCCTCCAAAAAAGGGGTGAGATGGGGCAGAAGACACATAAGCAAAGGCAGAGTGATCCTTGTCCCCAAAGAGCCCAAACCTACTTGGTCCCCTGCACGCCTCTCTGCTTCTCTGTCCCTTTTTTTTCTCCCAGGACCCTACCTTGAATGGAATTGCTTAGGAAAGAGCAAGAAGGTACTTTTAGCCACAGGCTACAGTAGGACCAAGTCAAATTCCCTGGACAATGGAAATCTCTTCCTGAGGCTGCCTGGCACCATCGAATGTGGCACTCCCTAAATGTGACTTGGCAGATTGCTTTCTCTGCTATACGAAGAGAATAATAATAATACCAGGTACCACTTATAGAACCCTTGCATGGAATAATGTATGCACTCACCCATTGTATCCTCTGAACCAAATAAGGTCGTCTAGTTATGCCCATTTTACAGATGAATGGCGACTCAGCCAGACCTCCCGCTAGAGAGCGGTAGAGACGGAATACCAGTTATAATCAGGTGTTGGCAATTACAGTCCAGTGGCCAAATCAGGCTCCGTGACCGCCTCTGTAAGTAAAGTTTTATTGGAACACGGCCATGCTCATTTGGTTATACAGAGTCCAGCAGAAGTAGGGCCTGCTTGAGTATGGTTGGTAGGGTCATAATATGGGTGTACTAATTTATAGTTTCAATGTGGACATTTCACCTAAAATGTCATAGGGGGTGCTTGAGTGTGATATTGTTATGTGACGGAGTTACATGCTCATGATTTTGTAATAAGAGATTTTGTAATAAACAAGGGGCGTTACTTGTGCTGAACCCTCTACGTTGCCTCCGACTGCTTTTGAGCTGCAGTGGCAGAGACCCGAGGGCTGCGAGGCCTGAAGTATTTACTATCTATTCCTTTATGAAGTTTGCAGATTCTTGCCTCAGGTCACCTGAGCCCGAGCTCTGAACCCCATATGTCTTCTTCTTCTCCCAAAATGCCTCGTTAGGAAAAAAAAATGTGATACCAAACAGGAAATACGAATCTAAAATGTCAGAAATAATAATAGTTACTGGAGCACTGAATCTGTAGGGGCCCAAGAATATTAAAAACAAACAAAACAAATATTTCTTCCTTTTCCCTTTTGGTTTCAAAATTTGAAGGTGCTTGTATCATAAACTTAAAAAAAAGCCCCAAACCCTTCATTTCCTAATCAGCTTTATTGAAACTACATACCAATGCTTATTTAAAAGTGAAAATTTCTGGGGTAGCTTCCAGTGTAATGAAGAAATGGAATATGGTTTTCTGGGAGACATAAAAATTATTTTTTCATATATCTTGTTTTCAAAATTGCAAGGATAATAAGTTCTTAAAGGAAAAAGTACCTGATTTGAATATGATGTGTACCCCAGGGTGGTAATATACAAACTCTTCGCACCTGGAAATTTGTTCATAGATGTAAAAATTCTATAACCAAAAGAGAATGAAAACTAAGGGCAGTTGGGATACCCTGCCCAAGAGTGATTTTTTGGGGGGATACCCTACCCAACGGTGATTTTTGGGGGGATACCCTACACAACAGTGATTTTTTTCTTCTTTCCTGCTAACAGAAGTCGGAGACTTAGGCCTCTGATCCGTGTTGCCCTGTGAGCTAGGTATCTTGGTGTCTCTCCGTGGCTTCATTTCCTGTAGGTCTCCAGGCTGGATGACTGTAGCTGTGCATCCAGGTTTTGAAATAATCTTAGTGAACAAAATTAGTAATAGTATCTTCTCAGTCTCTTACATGCCAGGCACCGTACACGATGCTAAGCCTTCCTGACAACTGGACAAGGAAGGCATTCATGTTTTCATTTTCTAGGTAGCGCTGTGAGGTCCAGGTGCAGAAGGGACCTCAGCCAAGACATGACTGAGAGATATGGCATCCTGACCCCAAACTCCATTTTCTCTCCCCTCTAAGAGGAGGTCAGTTACTGAGTGTTCATCTTTTCATTCATCCGCTTCTTACCTACTTTGGTGTCTGCCACGTGGCAGGGACAGCACTTGGTCCTGGGGATTCCGCAGAGCACAAAACAGGTAACTAACTCATTAAGTCCATGAACAGGGTATTTTCAGATGATGATGGATGCTAGGAAGGGGAAGCAAAGTCACATTCCCTGAGATAAGAAAGGACATTATGCCATTCTTAGACAGCTTCACTGGTTCCTAAAGGTCTGTATATTTTCCATCCTACAAAATAAGGAAACTGGAGAACAGAGAGGTTAAGCTCTCTGCCTACAGTCACACAGCTGGCAAGTGGCAAAGCCAGGTCTTGAACCTGTCTGCTACTACCTCCTGTCCTTACATTATGGCATAGAACAGGACTGGCGAACTATGGCCTGTTGGCCAACCTCTGTCTACCCCCTGTGTTTGTAAATAAGGTTTTATTGGAACACAGCCAGACCCAGTGAGCTCACGCATCGTCTGTGGCTGTTTTCACACTATTACAGCAGAGTCTAGCAGGGGTGAGAGACACTGCATGGCGTGTAAAGCCCCAAAATATTTACTGTCTGACTCTAAACAGAAAAAGTTTGCCAACCCCTACTGGTCTAAACCAATCACCGTAATCCTATCTTTCACTATCAGTGATTGTTTAGGGGCAGCTACATAAACCAGTTTTGGCCAGTGAGACTTATGCAGAAATCTGCTTTGGGGAAGCTTCTGAGAAAGATGCTTTTCCCATTAGAAGAGGTGTGCGGAAGGCTGCCGCCTTCCTTCTTCCTGCCTCTGCATCAGGATAAAATGATGAGAGCTGGAGCAGCCATCTTCAAACCACAAAGCAGAGGCGGATCAACATAGGGAAGATGGCAGAGGAGAATACGGAAAGGAGCTAAATCTTTGATGACACGGTTAAGCCTCCTACCCAATGCCATAACTCTCCACCTGCAGATTACCTGTCATGTGAGATAATAAATCATTTAAGTCACTTTTTACAGGCTCGCCCATTGCTTACAGCTGAGTTTATCCCATGTGATACAAACACCACGTCTGAAATGACTGTCCTTATTTCGCACTTAAGAAACTCAAAGTTCAGGGAGATACAGGACTTGCCTTTCGTTCGTGTGCATCAGGCTAAATCCGGCTAGCCCTAACGACAACTGTTCATTACCCCTGAGAGTCCCTCAGCATTCGGAACTTTGTTTATGTATATACAAATGCTGTACTCACAGGAGAATGAACCCTAAGGACAATTGCTTCCCCACCCGACAGTTATTTCTTCTTCTTCTCTACCAGCAGAACCTGCATTTACTTCAGGCAGCAGTGTGCCCATTTCCAAGAGATGGGGATGTTTGCTCTAAGAAAGTCATGGAATTCCCCCCCTCCCCACACCTTTGTGAGAAGTTTACCCCCTAGTTATTCTGGTTCTGGGGTGGGTCTGGGGTGAGGCCTGAGAGTCTGCATTTCTAAGGAGCTCCCAGGCAATACCTATGCTTCTGTTCTATAGAACACACTTTGACCGGCACTGTTTTATATCAGAGGGTGACAAACTTTCTCTGTAAAGCACCAGATGGTAAATATTTTAGGGTTTGTGGTCCATGTAGTTTCTGGCAACTACTCAACTGTGCTATTGCAGCAGTCACAGACAACACATGAGTGAGTAGGCGTGGCCGTGTGCCAATAAAACTTTATTTACAGAAGCAGGTGGTGGGCTGGCTTTGCCTCTGGGCCATAGTTTCCTAACCTCTGGCTTAGATCAATCACGGTTCATTTCCTGGTCCTGGCTCATCTGTGACTACACTGTTGATCAAAAACTGAACCAATCAGGACTCTTAGGAAGGAAGCCATGGGAAGGGGGTAGGCTGTTGCGACCCACACCGATTTGGCGTGGACCGATTCTTAGGTTGTTTTTGGCAGAGGTGAGAGTTAGCCATTCTCCCACAGCCTAGCTACACAGGTTACCCTGAAATCTAGCCTCAGCCCAAATCCTGCCACTCCGATAGCCGAACAGTCATTAGCAAACAGGCTCAAAACAGTTCCTCCAACCTGTTCTGGAAGTTCGGTGAAGTCCTGGCACTCCATTCGTTCAGCGGCTCCGGCCGCACCCTAAATGGAAGGCTCACCTGAGGCAGGTGTAACAACATTCCAAAGGCAGGACTCTGTGCTTGCGGGTCAGCGGGTCACTATCGGAACCTCCTCAACCAGTGGCTGGACACAGGACCAATTAGGGAAAAAGGAGGGAGGGCATAGGTAAAGGATGGATTATTCTGTCTTGTAGTACATTCTAGTCAATGTACACGCTTTGAATACCTTTAATTACACCGATCAGATCCATTTCTAATATCATCAGTACTAATTAGCAAGTCACCAATTTCACCCACGAGAAGCCTATCTCTGAAGTGCAAGAAGCACTGGTCGTCGTTGCTGCAGTGTGGTTTTTTCTGCCACGCTGTTTGCAGAACCATTGGGGTTTACTATCCCCAAACCGTGCATTCTTGATCGCCAATGAGCTGGCCACGCCTAAAGCTGCGTTCGGACTAACTGCGCGGGCGGTGTATCACCTGCACCGCATGGAGGTGTATAGACTCTCACTGAGAGGTAACCCCTGGGTCCGCTCCAGGGCTGGTTGCAGAAACAGAGGTAATATGTTCAAAATTCTGCCAGGGAGTGGATACTCAAAAAAAAAAAAAAAAACAACCAAAAAAACAAAACAAAACAAAACAAAAACCATGGTGTTTTTACTGTTCAGAAAACTCATAAGAAGTAATACCAGTTTTTGTTTCGTGAGCTAACTCAGCCCTACAGCTTCCTGGGCCTTATGGAATGTTCCAATTCTACCAGGTAAAGGTAGAGATAAGGAGACAAAGCACGCAGCAGTAAAAACATGATTGGTGGCTCTGCTATCGGGAAGCTGGGTTTACATCTAGTCTGTGTGCACCTAGGTAAGTTGCTAATGCTCTTACTGCTATTGTGTAGATTAATTCCAGGTGTCCCCTCAGGTAAACTGTGGTGCCTCCCGGAGTTGCCCAGAAGTGGCCTCATATATAAAAGGGGAGTAATAATGATCGTGAGGATTAAGGAAGCTGGCATGTGAGACAGCCTAGCATTTTCTGCCTGTATTTTAGCCCGATTTCTAGGTAAGACCATACCCAGAGAACTAAAGTTACACTCCTAAAGACACAGGCAGAGCCTGTGACAAGGACAACTACACAACTGTGCCACCCACACTAAAACAACGTACCCCAGGCATTTGGGTAAATCTTCTGTCTTAGGTTTTTCTGGAAATTTAAGGACACCCATCAGAGGTTCAAGTTTTACATTTAAATGAGGAAGTTGGGAAAATATTGAAACATGGTCTTTCACCAGTGTGGGAATTAGATTCACAAGCTGGTTATCAAAGTTCTTGCACTTAGGTATCCAGCAAAGAAAGGTCTAGTTTATCAACTAGAGTGCACGTTTATCCTTTTCTCAGTCACTTATATCTGAATCTGAACTTGGGGAATTGGTCCTGTGATTCTTGGTAGGAAGCAAAGGCCAGTCTTCACCAGAGAAACTGAAAATATCTCTAATGAATTTCCAGCCTCACTTGTACCTAGCGTGTGGACAAGTGACCTAGGACCTGCCAGTCAGGGGCAGCTGCCCCAGGCAGGATCTTAGCAGATGGTATCAAGGTAAGATGTGGTCATACTGGATTAGGTTGGGCCCCAATCTCATGCCTGATGTCCTTACGAGAAGGGGGAAATTTAGACACAAAGAAACAAAAGAAAAACACCATGCGAGGATGGAGGCAGAGATTGGAGCGGTGTGCTCACAAGCCAAGGATTGCTGGCAGCCCGCAGCGGCTGGGGGAGAGAGGCATGGGACAGACCCTCCCTCAGGACCTGCGGAGGGAGCCAGCCCCGTCACCATCTTGATTTTGAACTTCTAGCCTCCAGAAGTACGTGGGAACAAATTGCTGCTGTTTTGAGCAGCTCAGTTGTGGTAATGGACGGCAGCCACAGGAAGCTAGTACGACTACCAACATTTAAAAAAGAGTTTCCAGTCCGAGATGCACGGAACTTTGGCATCCCTTAGGCAAAGAACTTCGGAGATTTTGATATAAAAGCCTAGGCTTCCCATAGTCCCGAGAGCACGTTTGTGGTTTGTTTTGTTGTGTTTTTTTTTCTGTTCCAGAATTCCTGGATGGGTTTGCGAGCCTTGGCACATGGCTTATGGCAGTGGAGGGCCTTCTGGGGGTCCCTGGGGCCCTTGTAGTGTATTCATGATAGCAAACCGTTTTACAGTGCTAGGCACGGGTTGTTCACTTTTCCCCCCTCATTCCTCACAAACATCGCGGAAGCGAAACTCAGGACCAGTGCGTTTTCCTGAGATCGCAGGATGTGTGATAGGCGGCCATCCCACAGAAAAGCGTCTCCATGGCAGAGGCTACGTGTAGAGGGGTGTTACTGTTCAATGAATTAATGAACAATTCAGAAATTTCTCAGATGTAATATTCAGTAGGTGAATATAAATAGACCTAACTGAAATAAAAGCCTTTTGGGGTCCCCAGTGATTTTGAAGAGTGTGCAGGGGTCCTGACCCCAGAACATTTGAGGACTTCTGACTTAGGGCAATGTCAGGCCTCCCTTCCTGGAGGTTTTTGTTAAGAGGTAAACAATTTCCTGCAGAGCAAAAAAAAAAAAAAAAGAAAGAAAAAAAGAAAGAAAGAAAAAAAATGATGATTTAGTAAGTGTCGGCTTGGGATTCCGAAGGCTTCAGTCTAAAATTTTATTCTAGGACTTATCAAGTGGCTGATATGGGATCCGTGACTTAAACCCTCCGAGCCTCAGTTTCCTCATCTGCGAAATGGAGATAATATGATCCAGCTTTTAGGGGGGCTGTGAAACTTTAAGTAGTGGGGCTCACTGACCGTTCTCAATGTGAAGCCTTGTTCTGAGGAAGGAAGAAGTGGACCGGAGCATTCCAACTCAGCAGTTGTGGAGTGGGCCTGAGACTCTGCATTTGTGACCAGCTCCCAGGGAAGGTGGATGCTGCTGGTCCTCTGACCACACTGGAGAAACCCTGGTCTCAAGAACATCATGTGAGAACTCTTTAGTTCTCCTTGTGCATTTTCAGTGTCTCTATATTTAAACTTCTAGCTTCTTTGTTTTCCTTCTTTGTTGCTGTTGCTGCATTTGGAGACACTATGTTCCCTAAGCTGGGTTCCTCTCGTCTTAACTCATCCCCTACCTGTGTTCTTCATGTAATGGAGATGAGCTGAGCGTGGACTCTGTGCTGGGCCCTGTTTTAAGCCTCTGTCTTCCAGGCTCAGGGGTAGCCTCAAGCTTTCCCTATGGTGTAATTGGCTTAAAGCCTTCCGAGCTTCCCCTTGCTGTTAGGATGGGGCCCAAACTCCATGCCTGGCTAAGAAGCGCGGCTGGACCCGGCCCACCGGAAGCTCGCCATAAGGAACTATTTTGAGGGTAACACCTGTAAGGCCTGTCGTTCAGAGGAACATGTGAGCTCTGTGCCACTAACATCCGGCCTTGGATCTGCTGGGAGTCAGGGAATGGGACCAGCTCAGCTACCCAGTGTTCTCAACTGGGGTGGGTGGGGGATGATTTTGCACCGCCCTCACCCCCAGGCACGATGGCAATACTTGGGGACATTTTTGGTTGTCACAGTGGAGGGAGGGTGCTACTGTCGTCTAGCTGGTGGAGGCCAGAGATGCTGCTAAGCATCCTGTAGTGTCCAGGACGGCCCTCTCCATCGGCACCCCACCCCTGCCTACCACGGCAGAGAATTATCTGGCCCCTAATAGCTGCCAAAGCCTCCCTCATCTACACTCCAGACTGAATCCATCACAGTTCTTGTTTCTCCCTGTGTAACTGTCTCTTCCTTGACCCTGGGGCACTGTTCTTGCCAACCTTCTAGAAGCTTCTCTCACTCCCTTCTGCAAGGCTGTTCCTGCCTCCCCGGTCGCCCTGCTAGTGTCTCTAACAGTCAGATGGGATGCTTGTTTCATTAGGTGGTTGGTTAGTTGTCTCCTGCACTTGAATGTGAGCGCTCGGATGATGATGAAGATAATGATGATGATAACAAAAAAACACATTTCTGAAGTCTGAAAATTCTGAATTCCAAAGCATATTTGGCCATTAAGGTTTTGATAAGAGATTTGGATGTGCGTTTTTCCTCGTTTTACAAAGTTGAGGAATAGAGAGACTAAATATTGGTGTCAGTGAGAGGTGGAGCCCAGACTTGAATCCCAGAATCCGGTCCCTGAGTTGCGTCTGTAACCACTAGGCTGTCTTAGGAAGGGCTGTGAGCCCATGGATGGGACAGATTGAGGGGAAATGAAGCGGACTGGGCTTCGTGCCCTCCCCTGGGCTGGTGTGCCTGTTGCGGGGGAGGTCCCTGCCTTCCCCCAGTCTCTGGCAGTAAAGGTGCATGGAAAACACATGTGTGTGCACGCACATATACATGTGCACACACACACAGAAGGGCCACATACGATTACATTTCCTGGAGCTTTGTGGCCGACTATCGTTTCCAGCAGCCTCATCTTTCTGAATCAGGTGACAGAGCTCACCAGTAGCCAGGCCGGGGAAAGAAAACAGATGCTCGCCCGGCCTGGCAGGAGTGAGCTGGGCCATTTGTCCTGGTGGGTAAACCTCCCCCTCCGTCAGGATGCAGCCCCTTGTAAAGCATGGTGGGCATGGTCTCTCTTTGGCTTTGGGAGCTGCTCTGCCCCTGAAAACTCAAAGCCACAGCTAACAAGAAAAGCACGCTTTGTCTGTTGGGTACCAGCCTAGAACAGGGTGATGGGGGACAGTAACCCTGTTTCTGCAAACGTGAAGGCATTCTTTTCTCCAGTCAGCAGGGGAAGCGAGCCCCTCCTTGTGTGCTTGAAAGCTTTCCGGACAAGGTATGAAGTTCCTTCCAGAAAGCAGTGGAAAACCAATGTGGTTTTAAGTGGGCAAGAATGTCTTCGAAAAGGTGCAGGGACTGAGGTGGACTACGGGTTGGCCAAGGGCTGGCAGTGTTGCCTAAAACACAGCTGTAGATGGCTGGATACTGCATGATTCCCTCTGTGTTGAAAAAGAAGGCATGCAGCTATGTGTGTGCACGTATGTGTAAAAATACAGAAAAAGAGTAAGAAGAATACACTCTCCCCATTAACACAGGAAGTAAATGAGAAGCAGGCGGTGGTGTGGGTCCCAGAGAGAGAAGCTCAACTTCCTATTCAATCACATTGCTAGTGTGATCTATAAGTAACTAGAAACAAAATTCACTTGCAAAAACAAGTAAATAAACCAACAACAATCCCTCTCCTCCCCCAAGGAATCAGCTTCATAATAAACAAAAAGTCCTTTAGCTTCTAAGAATCCAGGGAATCCAGACCCAAAAGACTTCCTGGTTTGGGGCATTCCTAGTTAAATCTTGTTTGGAAGCTGACTTAGAATTCTCTCCTGCCCCCAGCAAGGTCCATTATTACTTAAAATGGTTATTGAAACTTCCTGCTGAACAAAAGGGAAGGGCTCAATTCCCTCATCTCTGCCTCTCCCTCTCTCGTAGTCTGTTTAAAGTTATTAACACTTCCTTTACAGTTCTGTGGGTTTTTTTTTTTTTAAGAAATAGGAAACTTCCAAATGACTGAGGGTCTTTATAATCTATCTTTTAAAATACAAATCCTACTAGACTAAAGCACCAAATCATACCTTTGAATATTAAAGAGAAAAATCACATTTAAAAACCAGCCTTTTCCCAGTGACTAAGAGAGGCCCACAGTCCTGGAGGATCCTTAAGTTACGTATACAAAATGTTCGGTTTATGGTTAACCTACTGTAAACCAATCAACCAGCCTTCTTACTTCCAGATTATGTTCCACTGGGTTGTCTGTTACTTTTGTTTAATTTATTCCTTACAAATGGGGTGAAAGAGGAAGTAGGAAGTGAAGGAGCAGCAGAGGAGGCGATGATGGGGAAACTGAGGAACAGGCTTGCATACAGTGGAAATTTAACACCATGGCAGCTGCTGGCTAGCCAGGTGTTGAGAAGCATTTCCAGTTTTGAATGTGCCCCTGGCTTTTCTTAGGAGAACAGCATGCTTAATTACCGGAGCTTTAATTGTGTGCGCGGAAAGAATAAATAACTAGCACGGGCGGATCTTGATTAAGATTTGTGAAGTGGGCCAATTATTTTTCTCAGGGCTGGGGTCTTTAACGTTACCATGGTGGGCGCGAGTGCGTCGGTATCCCTGAGGTTTTTCAGACTTACGGAATCATGCTAGAAAAAGTCTATTTGCTCCCACCTTTATGTGTTTCTATTCAATAACAACCATGCAAGAGATTTTGTTTTCATCGATCAGAGGAGATAAAGAAAAGGTCCTTTGAAAGCTTGACCTCAGTGTTACCGTCTCTTTCAAAGCACTGTTATCATATTATTTCTTATTTGCTCCTCCTGGCAACCTGGAGGCTGTCAGAATAAGCAACCGTCACATTACCGACCAGGAAAGAAAGACATGAGAGGGTCACTTGTGCCTGGAAACAATTGGCCAGAAGCAGTTAGGGTTGCCGGCCTTTTTTTTGCTCGCCCTCTTCTGGGAAGGCAGGTGTAGTTTCTCTCAGGTTTTATTTAGGTGGAGTTTAGGCATAGCCAGCATTCAGCTTGTGCTAAAGGTTCTGGGAAAATCTCAAGAGCACAATAAAATTCAAAGGAGAGGTTTACTTAAGCATGACTCACGCCGCAAACCTACTTCAGACTTTGGGGAAGGGACTCAGGTTACCTTTGTCATCAGGCACACGCCAGCAGCGATTGCAAGCCTGGCCAGGAGCTTGTCTATTTTTACTTCGTGTATTTCCTAAGGTGACTGTGTAGCTATTGATCTGAAGGAATAGGCTAGGTCGCTGGGAGCGGGAGGGGTCACGATTCTGCAGACGGAGATAATGATCCTAGACAATAGCAGGTTCCCTTTTACTAGAGGGGTGTGAGCCTTTATTCACAGAAAGGAAGACTGAGTCACAGAGTGGAAAACGGTGGTAGCCCATCAGGTCTGTGGCGAGGCCGGAAACTGAAGAATGGGGTGAATTTCCCTGCTTAACTCTGACACTGAATTGTCTAAATTATGGGTGGACTTTGATCCAAAATTTGTCTTTTTCATTACCACGGCAACTCAGAAGGTGGTATGTAGATGTCTAAATGGATGACGTATTGGTTTTTACTGAAGGAAAGACAAATAAAAGTCCAAATGCAAACCACGCAAATCGGGAATCAAGCAGTGGTGGTGGGTGGGTAACAAGTTTCCGGCACACACAAAGTGACGTAAAAATAACAATGACAATAAAACTAGTAAATAATCGTAGCTCACTTGTAGCTTTATATCAGATACTATTACAGGTAGTTTATAAGTATTAATTCATGTAGTAGTCCCATCTGCCCTGTAGGGTAGATGCGATTATTATCCCCACCTGACAGTACAGTGAGGCTGAGAAACTTGTCCACGGCGGGTAACGAAGGAGACCCCCAGCCCCCGCCCTTGCTCTGGTGATGGTCCTGAACGCAGGGTTACACATCGTTTTCTTTTTACGCTCAGTTTTTCCAGTGCTCTGCTCACACTAAGCCCGCTGGGAACCCAGGTGCTGGTTAAAAAAAGGCTCCCCCTTGGGGCAGGAGCTGTCTCTTTGGGTTGCCCCCCCATGGCAAGTAGAGGAAGGGCCGCATTTCTGCTGACACTCATTTCTCTGCAGTGGGTGCCCACTGTTGCCTCTGCGGTGATGCCAGGGCTCCCACGCTGGTTTGGAGACTTTGGGCTGCGCCCTCAATGCCTTTGAGTCTCTGTTTCCATTTAAAGAATCAGGCTGATGTTGCTGACCTCCGACAGAGGCTTGTAGCGAGGCTTAAACACATGGGAAGGATGAGGGAGGCAACTCAGACACGAGATATATTATGTCTCTTCTTGGGCCCTAAACTCCTTTGGAGACAGGGAACAACCATTTACACAGTCATTTTGAGATGCTATGGACGATAGATCACCGAAAAGGCACTGGCCACTGGTGTTTTATGAGTCACAGATCACGTCTTCAGTTCTTATCACTGACCGATGTTGGTGTTTGAATAACTTCTCCAATTAAGCTATGTTCTCAGTAAACTCGCCTCCTTGGGTCGCAGAGCGCTATATTGAAACAAACAGAGTCGACACCAGTGAATTTGGGAAATGGCTGTCACTGAGTTTGAAAGGGCTCACAGATAGGGTGCGTGATGGAACACGTCATTGTGGGGACCAGAGAGCCCGCCCGCAGGTACTTCTCAGAGCTGCCACTTAACAGCAGGGTGACCTGGGATATATTTATTCATCCATGCTCTGCCTTAGTTTTCTCAGCTGGAAAATGGGGATGCTAACAACTCCTTTCTCGTAGACTTGTCGGGTGAAAATGAGGACACTCCATATAAAATGTGTTGTACCATCCATGGCAAATAGTAAGTGCTCGAAAAGATGTTAAATGGACTAAGAAGTAGTCGATGATGGTTATTAAACAGAATGTAGACCTAAGGGCAGCATTGGCATTTTCTGATTCTCTTCAATTCTTTAAGTTTAACTGCATAAGAAACCATACTCAATAAATCCACACTGAGTGATTGATCAGTGTTGTCTCTCCGGGCTTCTTAGGGGACGTAGCTTGTTTTCTTCACCCACTAGATGAGTGTGAAGTTTCATTCCAGACATGCACACGAGTAAGTTTCTGTCTAGGAAGAAGCTCGGGGCAAGGGATTAGCTGGCAGGTTCTGGGAAGCTCAAAAGTCAAGGATTCCCGTCTCTTTTTTCCTCTTAGCATTTTGGCTCCGATTTCCTTTTTTTTTTGGATGTGTTAAAGGCCAAGGTCTAGTTTGGACTTGGAAGGTTGATGGAAGCCAGTAGAGGGATTTCTCTCTCTCTGTGCTCATTTGGTAAGTTAAAGGCATGAATGGTGCAAATCCTTCTCAATATACAAAAGTATGTTTCTGTATATTGAGAAGGAGATCCACCCTTCCCCCCCCCCCCCCCCCCCCCAGCCCACTGAGCTCTGCAGAACTCAGTGGATTAGGAAAGGTCACTTCAAGCTTTCCTGGTATGGAACATCCAGGCTCTTCTATGTAGCAGATATTGCTGGTTGCCTAACGACAAGTTGCCTTGGCTACAAGTAGTGAGGACTACCTAAGGATGGGTTAACCAATCAGGATTTTTTTCCTTCACATAATACAGAGTCTTAGATTCCAGGGCTGCTGGAGCATTCCAAGAAAGTCACTTAGGACTCAATCTCATTTTGCCTTCCCTCCTACTGCCCTTTGCATGTCACCCTCAACGCATGATTTCATGATGACTGCTCCTTGCAAGAATGGGGACATATCCGTATGGACCTTTGCCTTTTTATCAAGAAAAAAAATTCTGTGAGGAAGTTGGGGAGATCGCTTTTTCTTTTTTTTTTAAAGCTGGACTTACTGGTGCCCCGAATATCTAGGTTATTTCATGAGCAGCGAGCTGTGTCTGCCAATCACCACATGGCTCTTCCCTTTTCCCTAAGAGCTCTCTATCCTCCTCGGGGTGGCCTATGCTTCAGAGAATATGTGCACCCGCCCCAGGAGGTGGACTTGGATTAGTTGAAGTTTTTCAGGCTGATCCCTTTCCTGCTATCAATGATTATGCATGGATGTGAGACATCATTTGGGGCAATGAATGAGATTTGAGGGAAAAGGTGCCCAAGGGCCTTAAGGAAAAGGTTCTTTCTTCCTAAAGAAAGACTCAAGGAGCTGAAGAGTTATTTTTCTGCCTCTGGATGTTGTGTGAAGCTGTGATGGCAGGAGCTATGCAGTGATGTTGCAGACATGAGGAGAGACAGGCTGGGGTTGACATAATGGAAAGATGGGGAAAAAAACCCCCATGTTATTCAAGAGGCCACTGAGCTGCTTGAATTGGGTGGAGCTACTTTTTCCCCAGACTTCTTTTTCAGGTGAGATGATAACATTCCTTACCGTTTAGGTATTTTGAGCTGGATTTTCTGCTACTTGTACCCAAAGGGCTTCTAACTGATGCCTTTGTACGATGGGACTGGTAGAATGGGTCAATTTTTTAAAAAACAAAGATACCATTAAATAATAGAAACCACGCTCTATCTCCATCTCCTCCCTCCTGCTCCGAATTTGCAGCTGTTCTTTCACCAGGCCAGGGGTACTCCAGCCCCCGGGCCATCACACCAGTCTTGTTCCCTTGCCTGGAACGCTTCCTCCCAGCTGGATATGTCGCTTCATCCATCCCTTTATTCTGTCTCTGCTCCAATATTACCTTATCAGAAAGGCTTCCCTGACTCTCTGATCTAAAATATAGCTCACTCTCCCTCCCTGCCCCATCCTCTCCTCACCCCGCTGTCTTCTTCTTCATAGAACTTCCCGCCAACATAGTTCTTTATCTCTCTGCTTCTTGACTGTCTCCTCATCTTTGGCTGTTGTTATTGTTAACAGCTGGATCCAGTTCCTCAGGCAGTGCCCGGTGCATTGTGGTTGCTCAATATATATTTGATGAATTAAACAGAAGAGTTTATTCAAAGGTTCACTTCTAGAACTCCCGTTTTGCGGTGATGAAGAGGGTAGGATTTGGGGGCAAACACACCTGACTGTGAACATGGGCTCTGCCACTTGCCAGCTACGTGGACCTGGTCAAGGTGCGGCGCCTCCATTTCTTCACTGACAGCATTGTTTTTTAAAAATGTCACCCATCCACTTGTCAGAGACAAGTAAGAGCATGAATATGAACCCTGAGGCTGTCATCACACAAGGTAAGTACGGGAGGTCGGGAGCATTGCCGCAGTCGTTGGAAGCAGTTGCCCAGGACCCAGTGGGCAGCATCTCCACGCTCCCGCGTGAGTGCTTTCCAAGGAGACTTGAAATGAGGCCGACAAAATGTGGGAGAATCGTGGAAAATGTAAAGCTAAGCCAATATGTCGAAACTGCTGTGTGCCCAGGTCAGCGATAAGAACACGAGAACATTCTGCATCAGCAGATGTAATTAAAGGTGAAGGTGGCCGGAGGGCCGGTCTGGAGCCATGTGCCGCCGGGCATCCTCCCGCATTCCTTGGGGAAAGAGCCTGCCTCCCCCGCGCTGCCTGCCTAAGGTGGACCAGTAAGAATACTGCTGACAGCCGTAGCTGGGAAGAATCAGCCCACTGAGCTATTTTTAGCAGCTGTCCATTGAAGTCTTCTATTTCACATTTCAAGTTTGTTTCAAAATGCTCTCTCAACCCAAATAAACCCAGGCTCAGAAATGAAAGGAATTAGGTTATCACTTTTCGATGCTCCAGGGAGTAGTAACATTGACACCACTCCTGGGGAAGGCTGGGTCATTTAGCCACCGAGTCGCCTGGCAGGCTACCCGCGCATGCGCGCTGCAAACCACTGCGTTCCTACCACGAGAGGCTCCTACGGACGTCCTCACAGAGGCATCCGACTTTCTAGATAATCCACCAAAATACCATCTTTCAAGAGTTTATATTCAGATTCCATTAAACCTCTCTGATTAGATTCCTCTACCCCCTGTTGGGAGTATTATTGCCACACTTGATAAAAGGAAGCATGCCGTTCATCCATCCATCCATCCATCCTTTCATTCATTCAACAACAATTATTAGGTGCCTATGGCATGCCAGGTACTATGTTTCCAGGGCATTTCTAGTAGGGGAGCTAAGAAAGCACTAATACATAAAAAGTTAATAAATTTTTAAGTCAGTACAGAATTGAATAGAATATCTGTTACATTTATTATAGGTACAGTTAGTAAATTAACCGAATTTAACCATACATGACAACCTTGCTACAGTGTCTCGATATTACACACTGGGTGGGATCCTAAGCTCTTTAGAAATATATTAACTCATTTAACGCTTCCCCATTTTACAAATGAGGAAACTAAGAAACCAAAAGGTTAAGTATCTTTTTAAAGTCCCACAGCGGTTCAGTGGCCAGTGGGATTTGAAGGCTGGCTCTGTGGATTTTTGAGTCCATGTTAGAACCATGTGTCAGTGCCCCGTATGATGGTTAAGACAGCCCCATGAACAAGCGGACAGGAGGTCAGGAGCTGACAAGGGCCACAAAGGAGGTGAGCTGGGCAATGATGATGAGGTGTGGGGGTGGGGGAGTGGGGGTGGGGGGAGTGGGGGTGGGAGGGAGGAGAAAGGGTCAGCAATCTGGGAAAATACCCTGGAGGTCGAGAGAACAGCAAGTGCAAAAGCTGGAAGCAGGAAGGAGCGTGGCATATTTTAGGGACAGAGAAAAGGCCCATGTGACCAGGGCATGTGACCAGGTCAAGGTGTTCCAGGGGGAGCCAAGGGTGGGGAGGTAGGCAGGGGACAGATTCTCGTGGGTTTTAATTCAAATACCATTCAAAACCGAAAATTGCTCAGTGAATCAGCCTGCTCAGGGTTCTGCGGGGGCTTGTGGCTGGCATTTGTCACAGGGCTTAGGAAGGCACAGAAACCTATTTCATATCATTCTTCGTGGCTGAAAACCTTGAAGTGTTTTTGACTCTTTCTTTCCTTGGTTAAGTCTCTGAACATAACTGAGTCTCTCCCGAACGACTGGGCATCTGACCTAAGTTATAGCTCTGGACCCAGTGACCCATGCTGAGCTCCTACGAGCTTGGAACGATTTGAGCGGAACTTAATACTAACCTCAAGACTTCCCCGAAGTGGTGTTTCCTTGGTTGTGGATTAAAAATAAACTCTGAATATGAAACTATTTTCCTATGATTTACATGATTTCTAAAAATGGGACACAAGAGTCAAAAATAGGGAAAAAAGCAGGTGGGCTTGCTACACACAGTTCCAAGTGAATCTGGATTTTCCTGTCACTTGTGTGCCCCCACAGCGGGGATCTCTATGGACTGATGGCTTTGGCAGGGACACAAAAGACTTGGGTTAAGGGGAAATAAATAGCCTGGCCCATGATCCGATATTTTGCAACAAAAATTTATGCACTGGCACCACTTGGCCTTGATGTAATTGGCCATTCAATCTGAGTACAACAATCGGAACACATTGGCCGTCCTGCTGGAGCGCACTGGACGCAAATCAATCATTCTGAGGGGCAAGAGAGCATGCTTTGGAGCTCTTCAGAGGGGAAAACTTGGGGGTTTTCACAGGATATTCATCAAGAGAAAATTAAGAATTCATACCCTGGCTGGGTGGCTCAGTTGGTTGGAGCATCGTCCCATACATCAAAAGGTTGTGGGTTTGATCCCCGGTCAGGGCACATGCCTAGGTTGCAGGTTCGATCCCGTGTATGGGAGGCAACGGATCGCTGTTTCTCTCTCATGTTGATGTCTCTCTCTCTCTCTCTCTCCCCCGCTTCTTCTCTCTCTCTCTCAAATCAATAAACATATCCTTGGGTTGAGGATTGGAAAAAAAAACAACCCCCCCCCCCCCCAACTCAGCAGCCTGAGTTTGAATCCCTAAATTCCCAATTTCTTGCTGTGTGACCTTGGGAAAATTATTTAACCTCCCTGAGCCTCAGTTTCCTCATTTGCAACATGGACATAAAAATGGCACCTATTTTGCAGGGTTGTTATGAGGGCAATTGATAAATCAACTTGTAATTGATAACAATGATTAAGGAAGTTGGTTCAGAGCCAGGCGTGAGTAAGCCTTCAATAGACATATCTATTTGTTTCTTTTTCCATTATACACTTCTCAGTCCTTAGCCTGGGCCCCAGTGCCCCTGTCCCACAGCACCTCTTCCCATGAGCTCAGGAGGAAGGAGAGTAGGCACATGGAGGTCCCACAGCGCAGCAGCAGAGAAGCCCTCGCTGGGTGCCTGCCCCTTACAAAGGAGGCTTTGCTCTAGGGCAGGGTTTCTAGTGACATTCTGGGACACACGATCCTTTGTTGTGTGGACTGCCCTGTGCACTGTAAGACATTTAAAGATTTTTATTTATTTATTTTTAGAGAGAGGGAAAAGGAGGGAGAAAGAGGGGGAGAGAAACATTGATGTGAGAGAGAAACATCGATTGGTCGCCTCTCATATGTGCCCCAACCGGGGCCTGGGCCACAACCCAGGCATGTGTCCTGACTGAGAATCGAACCAGTGACCTTTCACTTTGTGGGCCCCACTGAGCCACACTGCTCAGGGCTGTAAGACATTTAGCAGCATCTTAGGCCTTTACATACGAGATGCCAGTAGCCCCGCCTTCCCCAACAACTGTGACAATCAAAAATGTCTAAGACATTGTCAATGTCCCCTGGGGACAAGCCACATGGTACATTTAAAATTTATTGTTTAAAAAACAGTTATATATCCTTATTACTGGGAAAGAAAGAGAGAGAGAGGAGAAAGGAGAAAAGGAAGGAAGAGAGGAAGGAAGGAAGAAGGAAAGAAGAGAGGGAGGAAGTATACATGGATGAATAGAACAGAACCAAAACTAATTAGAACAAAACACTCCTATCTATCCCTACAAAAGTTTCATAAAATATCCTTGAAAACTAGTTTTTCTGTGTGTGAATTTATAGGTCACAATACGTTTGGGTCCAACCGTAAAACACACGATATAATCACAACTAACAGAGGCTCCTAGGTCAGAAGTGACGGCTTTGCGTCCTAGCTCCCACCCACACAAGCCGTGTGGCAGCGGCTGAGCTGCTTCGGCGTCCTCCCCTGTAAAGGGGAAGCACCCTCATACCTAACTAGGCACACTGCCCGAAACACTCACTTACCGTGCGCTCTTAACATTTGCAAAAACACGCATGCTGTATGGCACGTGCCAAACACAGCGCTAAGTGCTTCGCACAAATCAATGCATACAGTGATCAAATAACCAAATGAAATAGACATTAATTTATTCCCATTTCATCGGTGTGGAACCTACTGCTTACAGAGTAGTAATTGCCACAGTCACACAGCTAGGAAGGAAAGGGTATAGTAGCACTTAGCTCCTCAATTATTCTGCTTTCAAGCTTTCTTGATATTGATATTATTTAGAATTATAAAACCGTCCCTCACAAGAGCACAAGAAAGGTCAGTCTGTCTCCACCTCCAGGATCCTCGTTCCTGGGGATAAACCAGGAATCTTAGGGGGCTTCCTTCATGGATAGAGTCAATTATTTTCTGTTCTCACCCGCTAAAGACAGGCCCTTCTGGAAATCCAAGGACACATCCCCAAGTCAAAAGGGTGGCAGAAACGTTGGAGATGGCTGTTCTCCGTGATTTGCTGCCAATTCTTTGATAAGCTAAGTGACATCATGTCACTTCTGCATATTTTTGGTCACACAACTAATCCTGATGTGACGGGGTGGGGGGGTGGTGGTCCACAAGGACAGAAATGTCAGGATGTCGGTTGGGGTCCGTCTCAGAGGCTGCCAACTGTACCTACTCTATGCTGCAGAAAACTTTCTTAAAAAAGGTAGACTTTGACTGGAAGATCAGTTTGATGAAGGACTGAGCCTCCTCACCATTGTATGTGGATAAGTAGTTCACTTGGAAAGGTGTTCCTGGAAAATTTTACAAACACCTTTCACATCAAAGTTAAGAAACATGACATATTAGGCCCATTGTTATTTGAAGTTAGATCTTAAAAAGCAAATAAGCTAGAAACCTGGACTTTGATGAATAGATAGTGAGGCAATGCATGTGGTTCTAGAATTTAATGTATATAAGAAGATAGTGAATTAGTAAGTATTAGTGTATAATATCCTTTGAAAATGTATATGTGGTCAACCTTTGGGATCCTCTTAGGTATGTAGCTCTCCTGATGGGAAGACATAATTTTTTTTAATATTACCCCCCCCCCCCCAAGGTGTTGTTAACTACAATGTCCTGCATGATCTGACTCCTGCCTGGTGTTAAGACATAATCTCATTCACCACAGTCTAGCTACACTGGGCAACTTTCTGATTCTCAAACACAAGCCCCTCCTACCTCAGGACCTTTGCACTTCCTGTCCCTCTGCTTGGACTTCCAGCTACCCATTGCTGGCCTGGCCTCCTTAAATTTCTGTATGTACATGATTTCTTCAGAGAGGACTT
This sequence comes from Desmodus rotundus, assembly GCF_022682495.2. Lineage (NCBI taxonomy): Eukaryota > Metazoa > Chordata > Mammalia > Chiroptera > Phyllostomidae > Desmodus > Desmodus rotundus. The sequence goes on along the minus strand of NC_071392.1, from coordinate 99,333,870 downwards.
TCTCTAATCCGCTCAGTTATTCTCTTTTTCATCAACTAGTTTTGTCTTACGGTGCTTCACACAACCTGATTTATCTTTAATTTTTAAATTGTTTATTGCCCACCTAAAAATACAAACTCCTCATCAAACATATTCGATTGCATATCCCTTGTAAACTAGCACGCTATGTTGCGTGCAATAGGTGCTATTTATAGGCGCTAAATAAATATTCTCTGAATTTGTTCTTACTCTGAATTTACAAATAAGTGACTGACATTTGGTTGCGTGCAGCTTTGACTGATGGGCAACTGAATTTTGCTTATTTCCGGTTGCCAAGGGTTGCCTTTATCAGGGACCACAGCACCAAAACATTTCCTGTCTTTTGCACCGTGCGAGGGAGGCTGAAATGTTTGGGGATATGAGAGGAAGAATCTGCCGTGGCACCTCTTTAAACATATGACCGTAAGAAACATTCGGTGCCTCTGTACCTGGCTCACAGAGAATTCCGTCCTCAGCACATGACAAGTTGGGGTTCAGAGCCAAAGTCCACTTAGCAAATGTTTATTCTACACCGGGCTTTCCTTTTGTTTCCTGTTAAGTATAGCTTCATGCCCTGCCAGGATTTGAGGTCATAGAAACACGAGGAGGCTATTAACATATCAATGGAGAAATCGCTTTGGAATCTAGAATTTGGAATAATATTTGCATCTCAGGCTCAGAAAGCTGCTTGGGCAAGCCTGCTTATTGATTGCCTTTAATTTCCCCTTAAAACAGTGCCTGTTTCTGAATAAAAGATTAATGGAGGAGGGCTCAGTTTGTCTCGTGATTTATACTCGGAGTTCTGCCTCCTTACCATTCAGAAGCACGCAGCACACACGTCCCCACCCCCGAGATGCTTGAATTCAGTTCCTCAAGAAAAATTGCTGCTGATCTCCAGAGCCTGCTGCTTAATTGAATTTGTCTTTGTCCACTTCATCTTCGTGCTTGCAAAAAGTGGGCTGGGTAGCATTTATATGGGTGAAACGTACCTGAAAAATATAGACGATCACTAGGCGGGTGGGCAGAGGGAACAGCAATAAAATGCACTTTGGAAAAAAAACGAAAATGGAGGATTCCGTTCGGAATGTCTGAGCTGCGCTTCTCTTTGCCTTTGGCTTTAACAGACACACCAGTATTGCCGCAGGATAAACACGGTGACCTGGAAAGTAAACGATTGTACCAGCTCGGAGCAGTGCCGGCACTTTTGCCCTGACTGCGAATTTCTATTTCCTTTTGGGGAAGAAAAAACATGAGAGGAACGTGAAGATTTCTGCTCTGTGTGAAGTTGGGAAACCTTTTCCTAGAAATGAATGGTTGTTAATAATGATAACCTTAGTAACAGCAATCATTTATCAAGCACTTCAAGAAAAAAAACGACAGTGTACTCAAAGCTTTCTACCCTTTACTGTGTTTAATCTTTGCTCCCACAGTCTGAGGGGGTCCAGTTCATGTTCCCAGACAGACAAGGCTCTGAGACGCGCAGGAGCTGCCCAAGTTGGTGAAGTGGCAGAGCCGGATTTTGAAGCTGGGTGTATTTGATGAGAAGACCCAAGAACCTGATCCCACCAGGAGCAGTGCATCCATGTGGGTCAGCCTCCATCTACATTTATTTTTTTAATATGGCGGAGGGAGGAAGCGTGAGCTTTCCCGTTAGGCAGCCAACTAGAAGATTTGAGCTTCAAATCCTAGGTCTTTCTGCTGCCTAGACTTAGCCACTAGGCAATATCATCTCCCATGGCCAAGTGGGATTCCTGGGGACAGCTTTCTTCCATGATGTTGATTTTGGTCATTCTACGTGGTCACTCTCAGTGTAAGTGACTTGGGATGCTGCAGAGATGCGAGGAACAGAAAGGAAAGCGGGGTCAATGAGAACCAGAATATGACAGTGACCCATGACAGAATGCCCTTTCACCCCAGCCAACAGGAATTGTATCCCCGGTCCTGGTAAAAGGAATGACACTCCCAAGATGTCACTCACTGAGAAGTTCACAATTTTGCTCTGATCCTAAATAGACTTAGTGACGGTCAAGGTTGGAGTTGTGTGTGAGAGAGGTGGTCACGTGGACGTTTTCTAGTTTCCCTCTTTTGGGGGAGGAGTCATGCAGAATAATTTTTGATCTAGTACTCACAACTAAGCTAGAGTGAAAGTCCTGGTAGAGAGAATGAGACCAGGTTTTAGAAGCAAAAAGTAAATGTGCCTGCTGTCTGGTTGGGGGTAGTGATTCCTAAGGCCCTAATTCAGTGACTCTCCACACTGCCTGTTCATCTTTCCAATTTTTGCTTCCTTAACTCAAACCGAAAAAGCAAAAAGCAACACGAATGATGTCGATGGGGCCTTGTCTATGTGAAGGCCCTGTTATAGCTACCAGACCTAAGACAATAAGCGTTGTCCAAATAATTCAATGGAGACATGCACTGAACAAATAATTCCACGAATAATAATTTAACTACCATTTTGATACTTGCTTTGAGAATAAACGAACATAGGATGCAAAGAGACTATATTGGGACTGCATCTAAACTTCTATCATATCCCTTTGTCTAGCTGGGATTCCTTTTCCATTTGCTTCACCGCAGAGTGTTGGCTAAGCCTGTCTGCAGTTGGACCGTAGGTTTTCAAATCCTTTCAGCCATAATATGGCTGTGTGACCTTGGAAAAGTTACTGAACCTATCTGAGCCTTAGGTCCCTTAGCTGTGGAATGAAACTGATAGAAGGATCTATTCAATTAAGTCTGGTTGTTATTATTAGTCTCTGAAAGTGATACTTATGTGTTTTCTCCCCCATGCAGACAGGTACTGGATCGTTTGCCCAAGATGTGACGAGGGGCATGACTGGGTGAGTGACGTGCCAGGGTCAGAAGCCTGGACAGCAGTCAACAGCTGTGTGTCCCTGGGCAAGTCAGGGACCTCTCTGGGCTCTATTTCCTTCACCTACACAGGGAAGATGATACATCCACTCAAACATTAGAGTTAATGCACACAACACACTTAGCTCAGTGCACCGTAGCTGCCTTTGTTGTTACCTTATTATTATGTTTAGGCTCTGCACAAAACACAATGAAGCCTAACAATCCTCTTAACCCCATGATTTTCGTGGTGTTTAGGCATCAGTCTCTAAGTGGGATTCTGAAAGTCTTTCTCCATGGAGCAAATCATCTTCACCCCTTAACGTTTTTCCTGAAAGCTCTTATTTGGTGAGTAAATTTACAAGAGGGGTGCTAGATAAGGGATTTTTGTCCTTAAAACACTTCTTTAATCTCTCCTGTTGCCATGGAATTTGTGTCGTTTTTGCTTGGATGATCAGATTACGTTTTATAAACAATCTCGCCTGTGTTTAAAAGTCTTCAAACAGCCACTTGTAAGTGTCTTGGCAAAGGCTCCAGTTAATGCCTCGTTTGACCCGGGTCTTCGATCGTCCATGAGTCTGAAGATCAGCTGTTTACACGGGCATCAGGCTCTCCAATAGAGATGTGTATTTTTCAGAATATTCTTTTCTTATTTGAAACAGTTCCTCGGCTTTCCAATATCCTCCCATTCAAGAACTTCAGTACATCGACTAGCCTTTGTAACCATCTCCAAATCGGAATTATTTAGATTTTTAGATTTCTCATTTTCCCAGGTGTTCCTCCTCGGTTTTCTTCATCCAGAACTTTCAAAGTCAAAACTGCCAGCTCACTCTGATCCGTCACTACTTCAGGCAAACTGGGGAGAACCGGACCTCTTCAATTGCATTGGTACATTTGGTTTTCATGAAATTTTAATTTTCAAGTGGAAGCCTGAAAACTCCTGTTGGTTAATGGTATCCTGTTTTATGAGCTGCTGTGTGCTACTCACTTTCCACAGTGGCTTTTTAAGAGAGCCTTCCCCGACACCCCTCCCCCTTCCCCCGGCTCAAACAGCTCCGCCAGGTCACTCTGTCCCGCTCTCAGCTGTACTGGCTTTGGAACACTGAGCAATATCTCAAGTTATCTTTCATTTGTTTATTCTGACTTTGTTCTTTCTTTTCCCTTCTAGCTGAAGCCCTCAGCCTCAGCACTTGACATCTGGGTGGATAACTTTTTGGCTGTAAGGAGAGGGCTGGGCATTGCAGGGTTTTTTAACTGCAACCCTGGTTTTTAATTACAACCCACTAGATGTCGGTTGCATCTCCTCCCCACCTCCCTGAGTTGTGACAACTAAAAATGTCTCCAGACATTGCCAATGTCTTCTGGAGGGCAAGGTTGCTCCCTGTCGTGAAACACTGTTCTAGAATTTAAGGCCTCGTCTCAGCCTGGCGCCTGGTTAGTAGTTAGCAGATTACATGTTGAAGGACTGAACGAGCAACGCTGAACGTTAGGGGCTTCATCTCCATTACGCAGAGCCTCTGCAGCTCCCGAGTTGACGGGACCTACTCCGGTGACACGGCCAGCAGGAGTTGGAGCTGGAGTCCACCCAGGTCGGTCTGAAATCCAAGTTCAGTGTCTTGGCCACACATTAGCAGATAATGCTGTAGTTAAAAATGTTGTAATAACTACGTATGGTGCCAGGTGGGTACTAGACTTATTGGGGGGACCATTTTGTAAATCATATAAATGTCTAACCACTATGCTGTACACCTGGATCTAATATAAAATAACATTGGATGTCGACTGTAATGAAAAAAATATATATATTAGTTGAAAAGCAATTCAGTGGCAATGCCACCTGGGTCATTTCCCTGTTGACCATGTCTGTGAGCTTCCACAAACAGCCTCGCTTTGTACTCTGAGCAGAAGATACTGTTCTAAGTCCATTATTTAGCTTTTTTCATCTAATTTTTACATAGTGTGGAGAAATAAAAATACTGTTTTAACATCTAGTTGCAGTACTTTCTTAGAGACAATTGTCATTGTGCTGAATACCTTGATACCTTTTTTTTAAAAAAATCAAGCTTTGAATGGTTAATGCATTCACATAGTTTGTGAAGAAAACGATGTAAAAAGAAATACAGTCAGAAGACATTCATGTTTCCATCTGACCTATTGTATTTCCATAGGATCCCTTTCATTAGTTTCCTGGGCGTCCTTTCAGAGTTTTCTTTTGCACGTGAAGCACACTTTCTTGTTCAGACTCTCACTTCCTAAGACAAACTCTTGCCTCGTGCATACTGTGTGTTCTCTCTGGCATCTTGCTTTTTCCCCTTAACTTCTCCTGATATCATTCTGCCTTACAGCAAGGTGAATGTCTTCCTTCTTTTTCTTTTTTCTTCTTTTTTTATCCTCCCCCAAAGATATGTGGATTTTAGAGAGAGAGACAAGGAGAGAGAGGGAGGGAGAGGGAGGGAGGGAGGGGGAGAGAGAGAGAGAGAGAGAGAGAGTCGCCACTTCTCGCACACACCCTGACCAGGGATCAAACCCACAACCCGGATATATGCCGTGACCAGATATCGAACCTGCAACCAAATCAGCAACCTTTGGGTAGGGATGATGCTCCAACCAAAGAGCCACCCAGCCAGGGTGCACCTTCCTTCTTTTTCACAGCTGAGAAATACCCTACTCCACGATCATACGTTTATTTAACCAGTTCTCTGTTGCTCGCTATTTGGGTTGTTTCTTTCTTGTCTACTACAGTGTTGACATGAATAGACTCAATGTACATTATTTTGCTGAACTTAGAGAGAGACAGCCCCACTCACATAGAATTGCTGGGGTCCGAAGGAAAATGCTATTGGTAGACACTGGGATGGCTTTTTCGAGTAGAAGAGTCCCGCTGCCTAGGCAGGATATCAGTGTGGGGGGGGTCAGGCAGGGAGGGAGATGAAAATCCATGAGGATTGCTCAGCACAATTGAATGGACAGAAGTCTCATGAAACTGGGAGAGACGGAGAAGAGAGGTCAGAGATAGAAGAGTCCTTTAGTGAAATAAACTAACCTACCAACTCAGAAGGCCTGATGGTTAAGGATGGGTCAGCCAGCTGTGATCATGAGCCAAGTTTACGTCTCTTTTTGTAACTTAAAGTTCACGTCTGAGTTGCGTATTTGAGTGGAATTTTGCCATGCAGATTGGGAAGGAATGGCACTCGAGAACTGTAGAATGCTAGGATCTGAGGATTGGCGTTGGCAAGCTACAGCCTGTGGGCCACATCGGGCACACCACCTGTTATTGTAAATAAAGTTTTATTTGAATACAGCCACGCCCATTTGCTTCTGCATTGTCTATAGTTGCTTTCACTCTACAAAGGCAGAGCCGGTATGGTCCCTGAAGGCTTAAATATTTACTATCTTGATCTTTACGGAAAAAAAAAACCCCTGCCCACCTGTGGTATTGGGATAAAGCACATAGGCTATGAACCCACAGCCTACTTTCAAATCTCAGTGCTACCGCTTCTATGTCACTTTGGTTACTTAGCTATAAAATGGGAGCGTGACTACCTCTGGGTTGTTGTGAGAAGTGAATTTGATAATCCTAGTAAGTGCTGACTATGATCCATCTAAATTAAAGACTTCCAAGGGTTTCCCAGATTCTTCATTTTAAATTTTAGTTTTGTATTAGTTTCATGTGTATAGCATAGTGTTGGTTTTCCCGTACTCTTGATGCCTAGATTATAATCATACTAGATCTTTTCTTACAAAATTTAAACATCAAAAATATTTGAGGTATTTGGGCAGCCACCCTTCCCATTCCAGGAATAAGAGACCATAAAATACTTGTGGCATATTTTCAGTATATTTGATGTTGATAATAGGGCACTATCTTTGGTCTAGTCTGGATATCATTTTGGCTCAGGACTGAAAAATTGAAGTATATGGATGCAACTTCTAGGGGACAAAAAATGAGTATATTAGGGTCAAGATTCATAATGGTCTTTATAACATCAAATGAAGGATTGGGAGAAATAAGAGAATAGTATTTAGCAGGGATTGATGTGGATTCTGGCATCAATTATTTAAGTCTGGGAATGGGGAGACTTGGCCAGACAGCAGTTCCTGGCAAGTAGATCTGGAGCTCCTCGTTGGCCACAAGCTCGATTTGAGCCAGATGTATACAGCTGCCAAGGAGATGCTCTGAAGCTGCATTAGCAAAGTCAAGTACATGTGCCTTGTGGGTCCAAGGAGGGAAAAGCAAGAAAACAGTTTAAATGAACTAGAAGAGAGGTTAGTTAAGGAGAAAAATGACACATTTGAATGGGGATATTATCAAAATTAAGCAGGCTGGGGGTGGGGGATCAGGCAGGTTGGTGAGTCAGCTGGGAATGGCCATGTTGAGGAATGACTAAGCATCTAGGGATGTTTCCCAGGAAAGACACAACCACAAGGGAAGAGAACTTTTTCAAAGCTCTGAAGTTCTTCCATGTGGAAAAAGCTGCCTCACCATCTCTATTGGCTTTTTTTTTTTTTTTTTAAAAAACCATGGGAAAACAAACGCAAAGTACTCACCTTCTGGGCTATCAGCTCAGCTCACAATATCCCGTGCACCCCAAGTCCATGGTCTTAAGTGAGGTGAGTCCCTGAAAGCCATATTCGTTCTTTACCACCCTGTCTTCCTGCTGATAGCTGATTGGACGATGGGCACATGCCTGCTAGAAGCCAGACATCTCTCTGGGGAATCTGCAACTTGCCCCGGGGTCTGCCAGTCTGCCTCTTCCTATGATTGAATCTGGAACGTGTGAATATAGGGCCCACGGGTGGCCATTCGCCACCATGACAATGAAGTTATTGAGAACATCAGCCTCCAGAGACAAAAGAAGGGGCAGAGATGCGGAGGCGTAGAGGTGGAAGAGAGAGGGCCTTCTTGCCTGGCTGGATGCTTTTCAGCATCTGAGTCCTTGGTTGCAGTTCCCCTTGAAGCCCGCCTTCCTGGACATGGACTTCATGAGACATCTTTGTGTCCTTGCTATCAGTCCTCCCTGTTTACTTCTGCCAGTTCAACTGGGTTTCTTCATTTGTCATGCAAAGTGTCTTCACTATTTCAGAGGGCAGAAGACATTTTCTCAGTCTGTGGAAGACACAATGGGGAATCCTGTTCAGCCATAGAGAGAGTAGCCTCAGACAGTAAGATTAGGTCTGTTTCTGGGATCATTGAAGTGGATGCTGAGCGACCCCAGGTAGCTGGGCGGCATACAGCAAGAGCTCAGACTTGGGCTTCAGGAAGACTTGGAATTGACTCCGGGCTCTGCCACATTCCAGCTGTGAGATGTTGGGCAATGTTCTTAACCTTCATGGAACCTGTCTCTTCTGTAGAATGGGGAGCAAAGGCATACCTCATACAACTGTTGTGAGGCCAATTACCTAACGTCTTAATTTTCTACTGCTGCTGTCAAAACTGTCCACCAATGCCATGTCGTAAAGCAGAACAAATTCATTATCTTACGGTTGTGGAGGTCAGAAATCCAAAATGGGGATCCCTTGGTTAAGGTCAAAGAGACTGCAGGCTGTGTCCCTCTGCAGGCTCCAGAGAAGGACCCTCAGCTTTTGAAACGTCTAATGCACAGGTGGCAAACACAAGGCCCATGGGCTGAATCCAGCCCTCCACCTTGTTTTATCCGGCCCAGCACCTTGTTTCTACCCGGCGGCAGCACCGAGCTCCTTGTCCCTAGTTAAGGAGTAGTTATATTTATACAGTCCTAAAATTGCATCTGGCCCTTAGAAAGCAACAGTGAGGCTGATGTGGCCCCTGGTGAAAATGAGTTTGACACCCCTGGTAGAAGCTCCCTCCTCTATCTTCGCCCCTCTGCATCCATCCTCACGGCTCCCCTGACACTGGCCCTCCTGCCTCCCTCTCTGCTTAAAGGGATGCTGTGATTACATGGGACCCAGCTGCCTCTCTCTCTCACTTATAAGGATGCTGTGATTACATTGGACCCACCTGGCTAACCAACAATAATGTCCCATTTAAAAGTCCTTAACTTAATCGCACCTGCCAAGTCCCTTTTGCCACGTAAGGTACCATATTCATAGGCACTGGGGTGCGGTGGGGAGGAGGAAGAATAAATCTTAGCGTCTGCCCCCCACAGTACTCCCAATTCAGTGGAGGGGCCAAGACAAGCCAGCACACACAGGGTACTACAGGTATGATCAATTCTGGCAATTAGGCCAGGATGGAAGGGCATCTCTCCCGGCGTTCTGTTCTCATGCCTGTTTCTAATGGTTCAAGAAATACCTGGAAATTAGGTTTTTATGTGAAAGCTCCTTATTTTGAAATGCTGGCAAAAATCCAATTAATTTAATTGGATTAAATTTGGACCACATTTTGAATGTCAAAGAACTAGGGTCTGGAGGGCAGACTTAGCTTAGCCAGCTGTCAGCCTCATGCTTTCACTGCTTCTGGAGGAGGCTGATGGGCACAGAACCTCCCTGCCCAGGGGCTGGGGCTGTGGCCTATGTACAGGGTGGGGCAAAAGCAGGTTTCCAGTTCCTGTGTGGAGAATAATACAGTAATTAAAAAATAATAATACAAGAATAAAGTCTGTGTTTTGTGTCACAACTGGAAACCTGATTTTGCCCCACCTTTGCTTTACAGGCAGCCTTATTATTATTATTTTTTAAGATTTCATTATTTTTTTTAGAGGGAGGGGAAGGGAGGAAGAAAGAAAGGAAGAGAAGCATCAATGTGAGAGAGAAAAATGGATTGGTTGCCTCTCCTATGTGCCCCAACCAGGGACCAAGCCTGCAACCTAGGTATGTGCCCCGACTGGGATTCGAACCGGTGACTTTTTGCTTCGTAGGACAACACCCAACCAACTGAGCTGCCCTGGTCAGAACATTTGATATATATTGTCAAGCTGTCTCCTTGAATATTATGCTGGTTTGTATTTTTACCATCAGTAATTAGGAGTGATTTCCTCTGTATCCTCACTGTATTCGCAGCGAAAACATTCTTCTGCCCATTTTCCAGTTACAATATTCTCATTGTCATATTACTTTATTATTGATGATATCGCCAGCAGAAATGAAAACACCGACCTTACCAAGGCTTGGCAAGAATGCAGAAGAACTGAAACACTCATATGCCACTGTTAGGGGTGCAAAATGGTACAACCACTTTGGAAAATACTTTGCCAGTTTCTTCAAATGTTAATCCCCCACCTCGCCTTGACCCAGCCATTCCATGCCAAGGTGTTCATCCAAGAGAAAAGGAAATGTACTGCCCGATGAAGTCTGTGGCAAATGTTTACAGTGGCTTTGATTGCAGTGGCCCCAAACCGGGAACAACCCACATGGCGATCAATAGGTGAATGGATACACAAATTACAGTGTATTCACACCGATGGCAGCTACTTGGCAATACAAAGCAATGAACTATCGATACAGGTGATAATATGGAGGCATCTCAAAATCATTACACTGTATGATTCCATTTAAATAAAACCATTGAAATTATATAGCATTCAATGATGACGAAAAGCAGAATTGGTTGCCTGGCAATGCGGGTGGGAAGAGGAGCAGAAAGGAGAGATGATAAAGAAAACTTTTGGGGAGTAAAGAATATGCTCACTAAATTGGTGATGATAGTTTCATAGCTATACGTAGGACATCAAACAGCAAACTGGACCCCTTCAATACGCACAGTATGTCAATTACATGTTATAATTGACATAAAAACAATAAAGCTGTTTTTAAAATGCCCCCAAATATTACAAAAATATTCTTGTTGGTGTTTCAATTGCTATTATTGTTGCTACTGTCGTTGACTAAGTTCTGGGGGTGCAGCCCAAGCGCTAGGATGGGAACACCACCCCGGGGAGGTACGCAAGGTAGGCAGCGGCCTCCTGGTGAGCTGAACCTCACTGCCTTCATTCACCAGCCTTTTCTTTTCCTTCCTGTGGGCGTTGTCTTTTACAAAGCATCTCTAAGCTCTCTTTCTATATCCCGCGATGGAATGGGTGTCTGTCACACAGGCTGCAAAGATGTTTCCCGGCTTTGCATTTTGGAGCTGAGTTTTGGTGCTGATGAACCAGTGGTATTTCTTTCTGATTGGACACATTATTTCTTGGCAAAGCACTGCCCTGTGAATTCCTTTCCTGGCATCTAGGTTCCCTGCTCAGCACTTGTTACTTTACAAAACAGGTTTGTCCAGCAACTTGTACTTGTAATCCTCCTTGTGATTTGTTTGGTGAAGTCTGTTGTTGGTTTAGCTGAGGCGCTGCTGGCTTATAGGTCAAAAGCATTAGGCTTTGATGGGCATTCTCAGGTACTTGACCAAAAACCTAACTCAGTAACATACCAGTGAAGAGTGTTTTTCCTCCTCTGACTTTTATTTCAATTATACTGAACAGCATCCTTTATAGAGGCTCACCATCTCACCACATGCTTGTCTGTGGGTTAAGGGCTTTACATGTCTTTGACATCAGATTCTTACAATCCTGTGATCTAGGTAGCCTTAGCTTCATTTTTTTTTCCAAATAAGGAAACTAACTTTTGGAGAAGTAAAAAAATCTCATTCAAGATTTTTACATGGGGAAGTAGGTAGGGAAGGTGGGTTTTGAACTCATATTGATCAGACTCCAAAACCCTACCTCCTACTTACAACCCTGGGTTTCAATGAGTTGCTTATGAGTTTGTCTTTCTTCCTCTTAAAAGGAGAAGAGAGGCACATGCTTTATCTTTTAACCCCATAGCAAACGTAAGATTTTGTGCACAGTAGGCCTTGAGACCTACTGGGATGAGCTGGATAACTAACCTTTCCTATGGTTCCTATGGGGTGGGGGATGGGGGGAGCAGGCCGGCCCAGAAGGTGTTTTTGAAATGTCACCACAGTCCTTCACACAAATATAAAGTGGGTCAAAAAGGAGTGAGACAGGGGGCTTGCTCTCTGTCACATACTCCTTCAGTGGTGGGAGCCTTTATGATAACACCTTGCACGGCGTTTCTCCACTTCCGCACCAGTGACGTTTGGGGCGGGTCATTCTCTCTTGTGGGGCCGTCCTGTGCACTGGAGGGTGTTTAGCAGCGTCCCTCGTCCATACCCACTAGAGGCCCTGTTCTGGCAACCAAAAATGTCTCCAGACATTGTGAAATGGGGAGGAATCGCCCCTGGTGAAGAATCACTGGTCTACAATTAGTAAAGGGTTAACAATGGCTTTCACAGCTCCAGAGAGATGGCCTGAGATTACCGGGCCAGTCCCAGCACACCTGGGCATTCACCTCTCTCCCTCGCTCTCTTTTTCCCCACTAGCAGAACTTCCCTGTGGAAGCTAAGGGTTTGATCACCACACTCAGAAGCCGGGGAAATGTTTGGTTAAACATATAGTTGAGTAGAAGAAAACATTTTATCGTCCTTGTCTCACAGCAAATGAGACTTACTGAGCACATACAATGTGCTGGTCTCCATGGTAAGTCCCTTAAAAGGTGTTATCTCATTTCACACCGACAGCTACTTAACAGAGGCATAAACGTTATCCCCATTTTAGTGACAAGGAAACAGAGATTTTGAGAGATTTACTAACTCCCTCAAGGTCGCCCAGAATACCTGTGCGGCAGGGATCTTTGCCCAGATTTGTTTATGCTGAGGTTCATTCCCCATACTGACTTCTGAAATGAACATTCACTCACAGAAGGGTGGTTAAAAATCTAAAAACAAAAAGAAGAAAATAAAATCCCTGCTCTTTGTACCGTCTAGCAATTACCAGTGTCGCTGTTTCGTTATGAATCCATTCAGTCTTTTCCCTCTGCATTTAAAAACAGACTTGCCTGTCAGACAAAGACAAACACCATGTGATTTCACTTGTATGTGGAATCTAATGAGCAAAATAAACTAGCAAACAAAATAGAAACAGACTGGTAGACACAGAGAACAGACTGATAGCTGTCAGAGGGGAGGAGGGTAGGGGGGCTGGGTGAAAAAGGGGAAGGCATTAAGCAAAAAAACAAAAGAACTCATGGAGACAGACAACAGAATGGTCCTGGCAGGAGAAAAGGGGGTGGGGTGTGGGCAGGTGAAAGAGGATAAACGGGGGAGCAAGGGTGATGGAAGGAAACTAGACTCGGGATGGTGAGCACACAATGCAATGTGAAGATGATGTATTGTAGAGTTGTACACTTGAAACCTACATAAATTTATTGAACAAGGCAACCCCCAATAACTTGATTGAAAAAAGAGTAATATATATTTATCCAACAACAACAACAAAAAACATAGACATTAGTTGAGATGGGCCGTGTTTAATATCCTACTTTTTTCTTTTGACATTTGGGACCGCTTTTCCATCATGGTGCAGAATATTCTTCAGCAGCATCATTTAAATGGGTGATGTGTATTTCAGTGGGGAACATCTGTCAGACGTTCTGGCTGCCTTTTTTCTCTTTCCTCCTTTCCTCCCTCCTTTCTTCCTTCCTGCCGTGTTATGTAACCAGGATGAATTCCTGGCGGTTGAAGGCTGGACTAGTGGTTAACATATTTTAAGGCTCATGATACAATGCTCATGTCAGATTGGTTTTACATTTCATCTGCCTTGTATGGATAGATAGATTTGCTTCTTTCAAGGGCTTGGAACTTAAATCACATACACACACACACACACACACACGGATATCACAGAGGAAATTGTATTTGGCTTTTGTTTGCATTTCTTTGACTACTAGTAAGTTTGAAATTCCTTTATGAAGCATTTGAGCAATGTATGCACATAATTAAAAAAAAAACCCAGGACAATAGTGGTGAAAGCCAGATTCTCTGAAATATGAAGGATATTAAGACCCAGTTCAAAGTAAAGGAAATCTTGTAGGCTCACTGTTAACAGCTACAAAAATAAATGCAGAGCCATCTAAGACAAGGCCTGAACCCCCTACACTTAGAGTTCTTAGAGAACCCTAAAATCGAGCCAACAAAACAGTAAAAACTGTTACAAAAATTAGCAGCAACAATTAGCAGTGGAATAGATTCCACTAATCTAATTAGGCAGCGAGGACTCCTCGTCCCAGGCACTTTCTGATGCTGCAGAACTCACTCCGCACTCCCCCCGCCCCCCTCCCCCGCCCCCCCCCCACCCTCCACCTCTTTTCTCCTTGGGAAGCAGAAAGCAACAAAGCCTCCCTGGGCGCAAACCCGTCCTTTACCTCTTGCCTCTCTGTGCTTCCTGTTTACCCCGTAAATAAAATAATAGACCTCGGGGCCAGTAATAGTAAACCCCTGTACAGGAGTCGGAGGCGTGCTCGGTTAGAATACGGAATGATTATTTCTATATTATTTGCAAAAGGGAAGCTAAAATGCAAAGTATTTTTTGTTTTTCCAGTCTTGTTTTATTTATGTAATTTTTCCCCATCATATTTATCCCCCTATATCCTCTTCCGCTTCCACCCACCCCCTACCGCCCAACAATCTAGTTTCTTGTAGGCAACTGGAAAACCCCTGCTTTGCCAAGCTTCGAAAGCAGAGAGCAAGATCAGACAGACTGTGAGTGAGTCAGGGTTGCGATTTTCTCATCTGTGAAACGGGGCAAATAATAAGGATTGGAGTGGATTGAGTATGAATAATGCAGGCTGCTCAGTACATTCAAATGAGTATCAACCCATGTTCTCTGCTCCTCAACTGGTTTCTGAGGAATTTTAAAGTTGCTTAGACTACGTTGTCTTCATAGGAAAAGGCTGGATTCCAAAAAAAAAAAAAAAAAAAAGCCTTGAAGCCAGAGATCCGTTTTCCAGGATCCCCTGCCTGGTTGCCTCTGCCCCTCCACCCCACCTTCGTCTCTTGCAGCCTTGGGGGGCTTGAGGGTTCCCCACCAGGATCATTATTTGTTTTCTTCAGAAGGATTGGATTTGAGCACAGAGGATTGGATTTGATGCTTCTTGTCTACTTGGTCAAACACTTGCAGTTGGATGTATTCTGAGTGGTTTTCTAAGCGAGTAGTCATTGACTCTTACGCAGCATAAATTCCAGGAAGCCTTGATTCCGGACATTCTGCGTGGGGTCTGACTCCTACAGAAGGCTCCCCATGGGTCTGGGCTCTTCTTCCAGGCAGCGGACTCTTAGGAAGGGGGCGTCTGAGCCTCCTCTCCCAGCAAACTCCTGGGAGAACAAAACTGCCTCACTCCAAGCCCACCCTCGCAGCTCCAGCTCTGAGCAGATAACCAAAGTGCTGCATGTCTCCCACCGTGAACTGCGACCCGGGAGTCATTTTCAAATGAACTCAGGACACACACACACACACACACACACAGAAAAACATGCGTGAATCTCAAAATCATGGTCGCTCCGAAGGAGCCAGACACAAAGAGGCAAGGTTAGGAGGTGATTTGCACAAGGGAGCCTAAGTTGACACGTGCATTGCGTGGATGTTTCTGGAGTGTCTCTGGAACATGGTAATGCCTTGTCCTCAGCAGCAAGATCAAGCGAGGACACATTTCTTGCTTCCAGGTTTCCCCACGGGCCACATGCTCCCGTAACGCTGTGACTCACGGAGCCTGCCGCTCACAGTGAAACTCGCCAGTTCCTCCAGACCGCTCTAAGAAAGCCTTTGGGAGTCTAAATGTTATTATTACTGAGATGATTACTAAGTGGCGTCCAATTTGCATAAAATAAATCACAAAGATTTTAAGTACAGTTTTACAAGTTTTGACACATGGCTACACCCTCTGTAACACCAGCTAACTGGTACAAACCCTTCCACCAGCCAGAATAGTCCCTCCTTCCTCTTCCCGGTAATAGCTCACCCTCCTCTGTGGTTTTGGTTTCTATCCCTGTGGCTCAGGCTCGCCAGTTCTAGAGCTTCATACAAATGGGGCCAGGCAACCTGTCCGAGTTTGGGTCTGGCTTCTCTCAATGCTACAATGTTTTTGAGATTCACTCATGTTGTTGTGTATATCTTTACTTCTTTTTTAAATTACTCCTGGGTCATAGTTCATTGTGCGCATATACAGTACTTTGTTTATCCATTCATTGGTTGATGGACATTTCTGATTTCTCTTCCAATTTTTGCCTGCCATGAGCAAAGCTGCAGTGGGCATCTCTCACTCTTCTGGGGGACGTATATGTTTATTTCTCTTGCAGAAATACCGTGCAATGGAATTGCTGGGTCGTAGGGTAGATGTGTGTTTAATATATGTAGAAGAAACTGCTCAACTTCGCCCAAGTGGGGAGCTTTCTCGCTGTGGAGGCTGCTGATGAAATTGTGTGCCTCATTTCCTGCCCCTCAGTAACACAAGAGTGTGTTTTTCTTTGTTTGGGTAGATTGATTGCAAAAATGGCCATATCTCTTTACCCCTCCCCAAACCTATACCCTTTGCAAGGTCGTTTTTGCAGTGCCGTCCATTAAGCATTGGAGTCTATTTCCACTTCTTGAATATCAGCTAGATGTGTGTCTTACTTTGACCCATATGTGCAGTGAAAATAAAAGTAAGCCAGTTCCCCACCTGCACCTCCAGAGGCCTCATCTATACTGTGCATATTTTGGAATCCTGTGACACTCACGCACAAGCCTGGTATAGCCGGCTGGGGGCTGAGAGACCACATGGACCAGGGCTCAACTGTCTCAGCTGAAGCCATCAGAGCAAGTCTGCAGCCAGCTGACCTCCTAACACGCGAGAGAGCCCACTCTCCTCTGGTAGAACCACCTACTCCGCCCACAGCTGGCTACAGAAGCACGAGTGTGTTCAACTTTGAAGAGAAGAACCACCTGGCTGAACCCATAGACTCATCCATAATAATAAATGCCAGTTGTTTTACGTTGAGTTTTGGGCTGATGTGTTACACAGCCATATGTAACTGACACATTTCTATGGGGACCGATCTTCTCCTTTTCCGCTACCATCTACCACTTGTACAAACATGGGCAATTTAGGTACCATCTTTCAAACTTAAGGCCCCTCATCTATAAGGTGGGAATTGTAACCCTTTATAAAATTGCTCTGAAGATCAGATGAGCAAATGATAGGAAGTGTGAATAATTGAACCATAACAGTGCCTGGCCAATAGTGAGTCCTCAATACATTCTTGCTGCAGTAATACTAATGATTTCAGAAACCACCACCTGTGTTTCCTTCTCTCTCTTTTTCTTTTTTTGCCTTCACACATGTTCTTGTGGGACATTTTTTCCCTGTGATTTTAGAAATAGAAAGGTCTGGACATCCTCAGCATTTGTCCTAGTTTGGAGGACAAGTGCATTTTTTTTCCAGCAGACATTTCACAATCACATGATGTGGCTAAGCTGTTAACTTTCATTGATGGAGAGAACATTGATGGAGAGATGTGCAACGGTCAAGTCTCAAGTGCTTCTGCAATGGATTTGTATTGTGGGAAATGACAACAGAGTTCATTGCCAATGCATTTAAAAGCCAGTGGCACGTGAAAAACAAGATGCATTTGTTCAGTGGCCAGACGCTATTCCGCATGTATACCAAGTCCTGGGGTCTCTATAATAGTTTCCTGCCTTTACCAGCTCAGCACCTTCCACCACCATTGCAGACTACGGTCCAAACACTGGAAACCACTGATCGAGGTCAACGGTAGCACATGATACAAGCGCTGCCCCAGCTTGCTTACTTCTGGCCCTTCCTGTGCTTCTGAGTTCCCTACCACCACTCTCCCAGTGACTCATTCTGCTCCATCCATGCCAGCCTCCGGCTGTTATTCTACCGTGTAAAATGAGTGCTTTGCTCTCTTGCTGGTTCCTTTCCTGGGAAAGCTTGTCTTCCAGCCAGTCACAAGGCCACCTTATCCTGGCATTCAGATATCACCTCCTTCAAGGGCCTTTCCCAACCCTCCAGGTAAAGCAGCACTCCTTCCGCCCCATTCCTCTCGATTTCTGTTGGTTTGGTCCCTTCACTCCCTTCTCCAATAGGATGCCCAGTGCTTATTTCTTGACTGTTTCACCATGCTATACCGGGAGTCCCAGAGAAAAGGCAAGTTCTGTGCAATGCCCGGCACATTGTGGTGCTTAGAAAGGTTATGAATGAATCATTTTACAGGTGAGGTGCAGAGGCCATGAAGGCAGTTTCCTAAATCTCCTGGTTATGCTCCCGTCCAGGGTGGGAAAAATAGGTTTACAGTTGTGAGTATGTGAAACATGGAGTTTATTCTTGTATTATTATTTATTAATCATTGTATTATTTATTTCTTTTAATTTCAAAGGAGTTCATCATCACCAAACGATTATTTGTTTTTAAAGATTTTATTTATTTACTTTTAGACAGAGGGGGAGGGAGGGAGAAAGAGAGGGAGAGAAGCATCAGTGTGTGGCTGCCTCTCGCGGCCCGCACCCAGGCAGGTGCCCTGACTGGGAATCACACTGGTGACCCATTGGTTCTCAGGCTGGCGCTCAATCCACTGAGCCACACCAGCCGGGGCTATTTTCCATACGAACAACTGTAAGCCTACTTTTGCCCACCTTGTATATGCACATATTTGTGTGTGTATTATATTACTGTGGTAAAATATACATAAAAATTTGCCATTTCAGTCACTTTTTAAGTATAGAAGTCAGTCGCATTAAGTACGTGACCACTATGCCCAGAGCGTTTTCATCCCTCAGACAGAACCTCTGTCCCCGTCAGTCAATAACTCCTCATTTCCTTCTCCCTTCCCCCAGCCCCTGGGGTCTCTGTCCCTCCTGCCTCTATGAATGTACCTGTTCCAGGTACCTCATACAAGGGGAATCACACTCTGCCTGTCGCTTTGTGCCTGGCTCATCTCACTTTGTGTGGCGTAGCGTTGATTTAGTTGTAAGTTAGTAGAATTTCACTGTTTTGAAGGCTGTGTTTTACCATCAGCGAGCGAAACCCCTGACATGTGACGATGTGCTCTGACACACTGGCGGAGCCAGCTCCAGCCCCGTCCCACAGTCCCGGAGCCAGAGTCCAGCCAGGAATCCGGACTCCACAGCCCCGCACTCCCTCGCCGGCCCCACTGGCCTTCCTGACCCTGTTGGGTCCCGTCACTGGCCACCTCACCACAACCCAGGACAGAGCCCAGGCGTGCTAACCCCTCCCCCTTCCAGAAATGTGGCCGAAGACCATCTGAGAAAACTGATGATATGTTTCTAGAGCGAGGCCAACACTTACCGACTCATGTTAGGCCAAGTACATACTAACTTTGACCCTCCCCAAAGCCCGAGAATATGTTTATTGATTTTAGAAAGAGAGGAAGGGAGAGGGAGAGAGAGAAAGAAATATTGCTGTGAGAGAGAAATATCAATTGGTTGCTTCCTGTACATGCCTCAACAGGGATCGAATCTGCAACCTAGGTATCTGCCCTGACTGGGGATTGAACCCACAAACTTTTGGTGTATGGAACAACACACCAACCAACTGAGCCACCCAGACAGGGATACACACACACACACACACACACACACACTAGTCTGTCTGGAAAAAGTCCACCCATTGTTATACAACAAGAACAGTTTGCATGACATCGATGTAACCCGGCAGCCAAGGAGAGTGGACTGGAATGTGCATGTGTGAACAATGACGACTTCACTGTACTAGTCAGTGGGGGTGGTAGACGCCCTTGAGTGAGCATGTGTACTGTGTGGCCCTGGCATTCAACATGACTGAGCAAGTAGAGCAATGAATCTGCATCAAATTTTGCATTAAGCTTGAACACTCCTCCACGGAAACTATTTGGATGATTTGGAAGGCTGCAGCTATGGGCAACTGGCTATTGGCAGCTTCACCACAACAATGTGCCTGCTCATGCATCACGTCTCATGCAGAGATTTTTGGCAAAACATCAAATCACCCAGGTGACTCAGCATCTCTGCAGCCCAGATTTGGTGCCTTATGACTTTGGGTTTTTCCCAAAACTAAAATCACCTTTGAAAGGGAAGAGATTTCAGACCATTGTTGAGATTCAAGAAAATACGACAGGGCAGCTGATAGTGATTCCAACAAAGGATTTTGCAGAGTGTTTTGAACAGTGGAAGAGATGCTGGGAGAACTGTGTGAGGTCCCAAGGTGCCTACTCTGAAGGCGTCATTGTCCTATGTACAATGTTTCTTGAATCTTGTATCTTCTTCAATAAATGTCTCTATTTGTCCTATTTCATGGCTGGATACGTTTCCTGTGTTTTTAAAATTGAATTTATTGGGGTGACATTGGTTAATAAAATTATATAGGTTTCAAGTGTACAATTCTATGAGATATCATCTATTGCATTGTGTTATAATATATTTTTAAGGCAAGTAAATGGAGAAAATAACATGCTCTTGGAATAGCCCTATCATATGAATTCCTTCCATCACCTGGGAATGAAAGTCTCTCACAGGAAACTGTACCCTCTCATCACGCATTGACCAGAGCCTGGCGGGTCTGGGGCATAGGCCTTTCAGTACGCACTGTCTTGGGTGCTGTGTACAGGCCCAGGGGACATGCAGTTGGTGACTCACAACAAATACCTGCTTCAGGGAGTTTATAGACTCAGGGAGAAGTCAGGCAACAGACAACTAAATATATCGATATATAATATAATGCCAGGTAGTGAGTGACAAGTGCTCTGGGTGGGAGGCAGAGGGACACAGCCGAGTAAAGAAACAGCGAGAAGAGGGCGAAGCTATTTTAGGCGGTGTGGCCAGGGAAGCCCTCTCGGAGGAGATGTCACTACGCTGAGGATGAGGATGTCTGGGGAAGAATGTCCCAGGCAGAAGGAACAGCATCTGCAAAGGCCCAGAGGAGGAATAAGGTCTGTGTGTGAGGAAGAGCACAAATGCCGGTGCCTGTAGCAAAGGGAAAAAGACAAGCGGGAGCTGTAGAGGATGAAGCTGGAGAGCACCCACGGACAGATGCTGTAGGGCACCGTAAGCCACCACGAGGAATTCGGGTTTTATGTTATGTGGCTGGAAGTCATCGTAGTGGTGATTATAGAATACTTCCATTTTAATCCTTGTAGTTAAACATTATTTTACTTCACCCTTATAATAATCCTATGGGGATAAATGTTGTTATCCCCACTGGGACTTCAGGAAAGACAGGCTCAGAAGGAAAAAAAGAACTTGTCCAGGGTTACATGCATGGTAAACAGTGGAGCCGGGTTTTGATTGCAGAAGGCATGACCAGCTGCCCCGATCTGCCCAGGACTGGCCCAGCTTTAGCATGCAAAACCCTGCATCTCGGGGAACCTCAGTCCTCGGCAAAGCTGGATGATTGGTCCCTCAAATTCCAGGCTTTCTTTGCCTCCAAAGCCCATTTGCAGAAATGATTCCAGGACACTGGAAGAAAAGGACTAGAATTTCAGGAGCTCCAAGCTTCCCTTCTGAATCCTGACAAGGAGAAAAAAAGTTATGCTATTAACTGTCCTCTCAAAAGGATGTCATTGGGGGCTCGGCAACTCAGGGAGAAGGGTGGTCCTTACCTGCAGTTATCACTACTGTAGCATCCACACTGGGAGGCTTTGATGAGTGAATGGATGCTATTATCAATCACGTGTGGACTGCAAGCACTGCCCAGCGCTGTCCTGGGCAGACCCAGTCCGTATCAGGTGGCAAATCCTCAAGGCGGATCTCCCCAGCAAGGCTCCAGCTCCTGTGTGTGTTTCTCTTTGGCTGTTCAGCTCTAGAATTTCTGATGAAAGTGTTTTTCTGATCAGACGGCCAAGTCTTCTTAAAAGAACCCAGCTGAGATAAAGGGGCCCCTGCTCTGTGTCCACCATATGGTTTTCAAGCTTCCATAGTCATGGGACTAGGGTCTAGTCTTTCAGTCCCCTATGACTCATTTCATCATTAAAAATGGTGAAGGATGCCTTGAGTGGTGTGGCTCAGTGGGTTGGGTGCTGTCCCGCAGAGCGAAAGGTTGCTGGTTTGATTCCCGGTCAGGGTACATGCCTGGGTTGCGGGCCAGGTCCTTCGTTAGGGGTGTGTGAGAGACAACCGACTGATGTTTCTCTCCCACATCAATGTTTCCTCTTCTTTCTCCCTCCCTTTCCCTCTCTCTAAAAATAAATAGATAAAATCTTTTAAAAAACATGGTGATGGAAAGGGACATGGCTTGGGAGGATGAAAACAATACAATATATGGTACAGATGATATGTTATAGAATCGTACCCCTTGATCCTATATAAATTTATTAACCAGTGTCGCCCCAATACATTCAATTAAAAAAAGAAAGCACTGGAGCTTTCCAGGTCAAAAAGAACTGGTACAAGTAGTAATACAGACGTAGGAGCTACAGTTTTCTGAGCACCAATTCCACGTCAGCTAAGTTCTCTGTCATAAGCATGGGATATTCTTCGCAGGTGGCTGCAATTAGCCCCCGATGAGGACTCTCGGGCTCAGAGTTGTTAAGGAACTTGTTCAAGGTCACACAGCCTGTAAGGGGCAGGCACAAGAAGCTGAATCCCGGAATGTCTGACAGCAAACCCTGGCTCTTGGTCGGGACAGGCTCCTTGCGTGGAGGGAGATGCCTGGAACCCCTGAGCGAATTGATCTCCCCACAGGAATCCTTCACCTGGGGACTGTGGATTCCCCCCAAGTGATGCTTAGATAGAATTCGAGATAAAGAGATACCCCCCCAACTTGATCATTTTTTCTCACTTTGGATGAGGCCAACCACAGCAGGATGCTCGGTACTTGGAACTTTGACACCAATGGAAACCAGATATTTTCATATCACATCAGAATTACAGATAATTTGAAATATCATTTATAGTCATTGTTATTTCAAAATTACAGTTGTTTTTAGACTTCCCACCAGGGTTTGTCATTCAGTGTATTCATAAAAAGACACATAGGCTACCATTTTCCACACGTGTTTAAGATATTTCTGTTGATAACTGTATTTTAACATAACTGGTTTTCTTCGCAAGCTTACTCATTATTTTGTACATTTAAAAACAATTTTGAGAAGGGGCATCCCAGGCTTCCCCAGGCCCCACCAGGATCCACGGCACAAGAAAGACTGAACCCCTGCAAGGAGCTGGGAATCAGGCCACTTATGGAATAAATGTCTCACTTTGGGGGCACAAAAATCTTACATAATCTCGTTACAATATCACCAAAACTTGCACGTCGAAAAGGCAGGGAAAGCCTTAATGAACATACCTCATTCCTTTATGCATTCCTCAAAGGATCATTAATTGAGCACCTACTGTGTGCCAGCCCCTGTGAGTGGCAGGGGCCACGGGACAGGCCGAAAGGAACTCTGCTGTCACAGGACTGACCTCATAAAGGGTCAAGACAGCAATGAAATAATAATCGCACGTATAATTGGCTTACGCAAGTGTGACGGGGCCTGTGGCAGGCTGCTCTGGGAATTTCCTGCCACACTCTGCTTGGCTCAGGTGTCAAGGATGGGTAGGCGCTAACTAGGCAAAGGGGGGTGGGGGGGTGGGGGGTGAGCGGGAGCTGGCTTGCACAGGCTTGCGACAGCCGACTGTTAAATTTTCAGGAATTTTGTGAGCCAGTTGTTAAATGCAGCCATCATTAAAAATCAAGTTACATAAACTCACAATTAACTAAATTATCTTAAAAGCAAAGAAAACAAATACCACTGGCCGGGGCTCTAGAATAGAAGTCACAACAGGTGGGGCCCACTGCAGTCTCACAGCGAGACGTCACTGCCCTTACAGCTTGAGCTCGTGTCTTGAATACTCCTTACTATTCATATCAGATGGCACCTTTCCACTGAGGACTCTCGCAAATGCTCCCCATCCACGGCCTGCCCCTCCCTCCCCCCACCCCTGTTTAAACTGCAACTCCCCCACTTCCGCCTTTCCTCTCCTGGTTGCTTTATCTTCCTGCATAGTTTTTATCACCTTCTAACACTGTATATAATTTGATGCTTCATTTTCTGTCTTTATCACTCTAAGGTTAAATTCCCCTGCCCTGTTCCTGCCCCTGCCGTGCCGCTGGTTCTAGAGCTGCACCCGGCACAGGGGCGGCCAGGAGACACTTGTTGGATGAATGAAAGCTGGGGGTTGAGCACTGTTTAGGTGCTGACTGATGACTTAACGTCTGTTTTAGAATACCTCACTCGGGGCATTCTACTTAGGGCATTCTTCATTGTTTATCTGGATTTGAAATGTAACTGGCGTCCTGTATTTTATTTTCTAACTCAGGTCATTTTATGATAGGTCAAAAACGTACGCCCCAGACGGAGCGAACGACGGTGGTGTCGGTCTCCTGGGGAGGTGAGGCTGCATGAATCATTGTAGGCGAAGCCTCAGGTCAGCGCCTGGACGGAGCAGGTGCTTAGCCAGTGTTAGGCGGTGGTGTAAGGCAGCTCTCACGGGTTTAGCGACTCACTTCACCAGCATGCAGCTCCTCGAGGGCTCACCTCGCCATCCCCAGGGCTCGGTGCGGGTCTTCTTACCCTGAAAGAACCTGATGATGTTCATTCAGTGATACAGAATCCCTAAAAACGTCCTTTGTGAACTCAATGAATGGAGAAGACCCCTTTTAAAAAATTCAGTGAAGGGAGAGCGCCCATTGTTTCTCACCCCTTTTCTGGACTGACTCACCCATCCTTTGAATGCATGAGGGGGCCGGTTTGTTCCAAGTCTTCTCTGAGGTCTGGGAAGTGAATACAGTTAGATCGGCCTTGGCCATCAGCTGCTCTCTTCAGTTGGCGCCTTCATCCTTGCAGAAGCCTTCCAACTCTGACCTTTGAGAGCTCAGGTGTCTGCTGCCCCTGACACTTTTACCCAACACGTGAACCCACTGCTTAATTGGTTTAATTGTGGGATCACAGGGAGTGGCAAGAGGCTGCCAGGAAGGGCTATTAACCCTGCACTGTCCACGCAGGTGTGGCTCCCAGGGGCCCGCTTGGCCACTCTGCCACGTTCTCTTGCAGTGGCCAGAACATACTACAATTTATTTGGAGTCTGTCTGTTTTAAACAACAACAACAACAACATAATAACAACAAATAGCAATATGTACTCATGGCCAAAATTTTTACACAGGATGGAAGTGTAAAGTGAGACCTAAAAGTTGTCTGAACCCCAGAAGTAAAAATTGCTAACAGTTTCTAATGTGCAGAAATGCTCTGCACCCGAACAACCGATACCTATACAAAGTCTGTAAGCATGTACGTGTCTGGGGTCTATTGAACATTTTCATGTGTAGCATTAAATTGGAAGATAGAAAGTCCATGTCCTGTTGATATTTGGTTTTTCTAAACCACAGTGAATGATGTACGTTGAATGGTAGGTGCAGTCATTCTGAGTGCATTGCATGTTTTCTATAGTTATACTCACCCATAAGTGTCTGTCCGCTTTATTTTGTACAAATGGAGTTATGTCGCGTGTACACCTAGGTGACCTACCTTGGTTGCTAAACCATACATCCTCGCTGTGCTTAATGTCTGTGTTAGGGCACACTCATTCTTTTTTACAAGGCTGCATGCTATTGGATGGGAGGGCCGGGGCACAATTTATTTACTGAGTCTCCTATTATGAAGCTTGTAGGTTGCTTCTAGATTTGTGCCGTAAAAATATACACAACGTGCAACAGAGCAAATGAAACACATCCTTGAGTCTGTGCGTGTGAGCAGCTTCACAGTGCACAGCTGTGTCTGGTCCAGTCTCCAACCAATCAGAGGGGCAGCAGGCAGTTCGTGTTAACCATTTAGTTGCTGGATCCTGGGAAGTCCCAGATGATTCTGGGAGGGGTCTGCTCAAGGCAGCTTGGGTGGTAAAGAAACACTGGCCCGCGGGGAGGTGGCTGTTGACCACTGGTGTTGAAACCTTCATTTATATATATATAATATATAATATATAAATATTATAGTTTATAAAATATAAATATACACGCACACATGTATATGTATTTTAGAGAGTGAGAGAGAGAAACATCAAATTTTGTTGTTCTACTTCCTTATGCATTCTCTGTTTGGTTCTCATATGTGCCCTGACTGAGGATCGAACCTGCAACCTTGGTGTATCAGGGCAACGCTCTAACCAAATGAGCTACCTAGCCAGAGCCTGAAACTTTTCTATACTTCGACTGCCAGGATAGTCCTCCTGGTCATCCTTGCTGGATCTAGTCCCTGTTGGAGTTTATCCACAGCTTTCTAACCCTGGAATTCCTGGGTCAGATGGTCTGAACTCTTCCTTCCAATTAGCTTATTCCCACACTTGCCCTTTTTGTGAGACATGTATGTAAAATACTAACACGAGATGACATTTGTGAGAGCTAAGCACCAGCTGACAGCCTGCAGTCGTTCCAAGAATGTGGTGGAGCTGGCACAGTCACCACCCCTGCTTTACAGATGGGGAACCTGAGGCTCAGAGGCTTGTCCAAGGTCCCATAGCAAGTTGCAGGCAGTGCCGGGATCCCAACCCATTCCCATAGGGCCCTGCAGCTGTATGCTACTGACTCTCTAAACCCTAATGAGCCCTGAAAAGAAAGAGAGGGAGGCCCACCGTGCCCACACACTCAGACACAGAAGGGGACGAGAAGACAAAAGAATGAGATAAATGTCACGACCAACAGGAGTTTGAGGTCTAGTGAAGGGCACATCTTACACTGGACCACGTGGACTTGACTTTCTGAGCCTCAGGTTCCTCATCGGTAAACCAGACGAGGAATGCAGCAGAGACGTTGAAGGCGAGTGCACTAACCCCCATGCGGAGCCTGTGGCCGCGCAGCGGTGTGCATTCTGGGGTCTGGGTGGGCGTCCGAGGGCCCCTTTGCGTTCTGAGGACGTGACTCTATAATACTGTATAACCTAGGATTGTCCTCTAAGGCCTGTCTCTGCTCTCCACAAGGTGCTATGCCTGTTCCCAGTCACCCTGAAAATAGCCCCCCCAAATCTCCCAATTCTAGAAATAATTCTCGTTTAGCGTAAAAAGTCAGAAAATGCGATTAATTTTCAAGAAGACAGAAAGTCAGCTGCAATGCCATCTACTGCTAATGCTGGGCATTTATGTCAATGGGGGACCCCAAAATGCCCGGATTTTATTTATGAAAAATGGGTATTTATTCTTACAGGTTTAAACTTCAATCACCTTCAAAGCACTCTCCATGTGATGCAATACACCTATCGACATTTTTCCACTGCTCAAAACATTTTTTGAACTGTCAGTTTTGATGCCTTTTCGTACTTCTGCCATTTTTTGTTCACCTTTTCCACATTGGCAAAACATTTCCTTTAGATGACCTTTTTCGTCTGGGGAAACAAGAAAAGTTGGGTGAATAGGGAGGGTGGCACATAGGGGTCATACTGTTTTTGGTCAAAAACTGCTGAACATCCAGCAGTGTGGGCAGATGTGTGCTTGTTAATAACCCATCATGAAATGGGCAAATGCATTGAGAGAATCTTCAAAAAATTTCACTGAAACTGAATGCAGCCTCTCACAACACTACCAGCTGGTACACTGATACAGAGGGGTTCCTAGAACACCCACCTAGCGGGTGAAGCTGTCCTACCAAGGGCCTGCCCTCCAGAAAATAATTCTGGTTTTTTGGGTCTCCCTCATATATTTAGATTTATGTACTTAAAACCCCCAAATACTCCACCATAACGCATACCCTTCCTGGTCCGGTTCTGCCTCCCTCCAGGCTGTGCTCTACACCGTGGCCTTTCTGGGACATAATGGGGACCACTCCGTGCCTTGGATGAACGCCTTCAGTGGCTCTCACCCCCCTCGCTGTCTCCTTCGCTGAACTACAGAGCCCAGATGTCCTGGGTGGTTTCTCCTCCTGCTGTCATCTCTCCCTACTCCCTCTCTCTCTGTACGTAACATCTCTGCTCATCGAGTCTTCGGCCAGCCCAGCCCACTTCCCTGTTGAACCCGGTGAAGCTGTGGAAGGCAGTTTCACTCCCTCTGGGAGTCCTCCCTAGCCCCCTTCCTGGGGTCTAGCCCTGCTCCTCCACCTCTGCAGTCACCCTGCTCACACTTCGTTGTTCTGCCTGGTATCCGTCCCCACCACGGTCTATGAGCCCCACGGAGGCAGCCAGGCAGCCATGTTTTGTGAGCCAGACTACATCCCCAATGTCTAGCACAACTGCTTGGCTCGGATGTGCTTGCTGTGCACGTACCGAAGTCACCTGCAAACAAACCAGCGTGGCTTTGACTTAGCGTAGTACCCAAGCGCAGCATGCATGTGTCCTCATACTCCGTGACAAAGGTTAGGTGGGGGAGTACAGGGCTGACCTGGAAATGTGTCCCTTCGCTGGGTTACCGCAGGTCATCAGCTGTAAACACTCTCCGCAGGCCATGCAAACGCCCAACATTACCGATACTCGGGCGCATGAGTGCTGGCCCCCCCACTGCAGTGCTTGCCGAAGATGTGGGGGGGACAGGAGTGGCATGACTGCGCAACAGTGCACTTGGCCTTCCCATGTGGTACCCGGGTCCTGAAAGCACGTCACACAGTTGCCGGGGCACGGAACCCAGAGATTCAACCACCACGCTCGGCACACAGATTTCTTCTGAAGTTCTCATCACCACTTATATTTTAAAAGGTGTGCAAACAGGTGCCTTGTTTTATTTATTTCAAATATTTGCTGCACTGGGGGATACTGTGGGAGGCGGAGAACATCAAGAAAGCCTCTTGGGAGTGGAGGAGGGCTCGTGTGTGCATGCGTGTGTGAGATGTGTGGGCGAAGGTGAGCAGAGGCAGCGGAAGGGGTGGAGCGGATGTGTGTTCATTCACCACAAATGGGACGAGGATCCAGCACAGTCCTGTCTGGGAGGATGCTCAGCGTCTTCCGTGGGCATCAGTGGCATTTCTGTCTTTGAGTGTGTGAATGAGTAAGTGTGCTCAGGACTATCACCTGCTCCAGAGGGAGGGAAGCAGGTAAGGAAGAAGCTGACCTCGGAGCTGAGCTCTGCGGAACAAAATCATACTGTTCTCACCACCCAGAGATCGTCACAGTTGACGTGGTGGTGTGTTTTCTCTGAAACCGTTCTCTGTGTGTATGTCATTGTGCTGTACGCACCGTTTCTCTTGTGTTTTCTCGAATACAGTCAGAGCATCACACCAGTAAATATACTTCTGTTACCCCGGTCATTGGGGCTATCGAGTACTCTATTTCATGGGGAGGGTATATGGTGACTCCATCGCTGATATTCAAGGTCAGTCAGTCACCGACTCACACGGGTCTCCTGTGGAATAGGACATTGACTCTCTGTGAATACCTTGACTTTTAGGGTCTGCTGTTGGGGTCAGACTGGCATCTGTCACTCCGTAAGTTATTGCAAGTATGAGGTCTTTGCTTTGGTCCACGAGCCGCCAACACTGAGTTCGGTCTCTTCCCTATTCAGCTAAAGGAAAACAGTGATTGGTGGCTCTGGGAAACCCTTATTTTAAAAACACATGGAAGAGAGCTTGCTTTTGACTAAGGGGCTGCCATGCTCTTTGTTACTAATAGTAGTTCAAGTACTGGCATTGGCGAGTGATTTGCTTTTAGAAATATTAGTTAGAAAGTATTTAAGGATTGCAATAATGCCGCTGTCACTCACCAGCTTCTGTGTTAGCCAAGACCCCTGCCTGCCAGTCCTGGAAGTCAACCCAACCTCGCATAAGCAAATCTCCCGAAACACCCCCCCCCAACCCCGCCCCACAAACGGAATTTGTAGGTTCCCTTAGCTCAAGAGCTTTAGGGGTAGAGAGGCAGGACGTGATTCAAAGTCTTAAGAGCGCTCTCTCTCTCCTTCTCAGTCTGCTTGCCTCTCCCTGTCTTCATTCTCATCCCGGCAGGTCCAAGTTTCTCTTGCACTGAAGGCGGGTTTTGATCTGAGAGAGAAATGGGGAGCACATTCCCAATACCCCTGGTGCAAATCCTGTGGGGAGGGGGACCCCACTTGGCCAGACCTAGGTCCCCTGCCCATCCTTACTGTGGGTCAGGAGACGGTCAGGCCCATTGGGTCATGTGACTGGAGCAGGATTCTGAGATTCGGGGCCACACCATTCTCTGCAGTGGGGGTGTCCTGTGCATTGTAAGACATTTAGCAGGATCCCTGGTCTCTAGGTTCCAGTACTAACTGTCCCCTCCACCCGTTGCGAAGACCAAAAATGTCTCCAAATGCCTCCAAAAGCAAAAGAATCACCCCCATTGAAAACCATCTCTACGGCGTGGTAGTGGCTTTCGATGGGAAGAGAAGCCCAGTGTTTTCTGAACACCACGGAGGAGGTGGGCCTTCAGCTGCGATCACTCTGTACCGTGAACGGCGGTAGTGGTTGTGATTCACTGCATTGCTTAAATTCTCACAAAATGCTTTTGTGGGTCATAAAAATGGGGGGAAACCTGGGAAAATGTGAGACACCCAGGAATGTCGCAGCAGAACCAGGAGGGATGAAAACCGTCTGGTGTCGTGGTGAGAACTGGAGACAAAGATTGGAATCCCAAGGTCCCTTTTGGCTTGACCTTGTACTCGGTGGGCCGTCTCTCCTAAATGGCTTCATCTCTTTCATCCTCGGCTTCCTCCCATGTGATAGATGATTCATGATATCAGATAAACCAATTAATATTCTACAGGAGAGTCGTGAGTAAACGGTAACTGTCGCACAAACGAGGTCTTATTATTTAAATGTACCCTCCAGTTAATCGAATACGGAAGCTACTTGGGTGACTTTTCTAGAATAGTTGACCCAGAGATTGCCTCTGGGTTATGGACTCAGTAAGTGTGGAGCATCACATCGTTTTTCCTTCTTCTCTCCCTCACTCCTCTCTCTCTCTCTCTCTTTTTGGTGTACTGGTTAATAGAAGCAATGTCACTATTATAAGAAATAGGATGGATATTTTTATTTTCTAGCATGTTCCAAGAGACAAAAGAATTGCTCACCTGGTTAATTACCCATCTCTTTTATTCCTGCAGGAAAGGAAAGAAAAAAAAAAAAACCAGGAAAGGAAAACATTTCCAGTTCATTGAGCTAACTGCAGGGTGAGGGGCTTAGAAACGATACTTTCCTCGTGAAGGCAGGCAGACATTGTGTCCCAGCCGTGCGTGGTGTGTATGTTCTCAGCTTTCTGGCTCTGTTCCACCTTGGTAATAACCCAACCGGTTAATTCAGTGGGATTTAAGCTTCTGGTCTTTGTCTGAACAAATCAGAATTTGCCAGAAAACGTTTGAACAAATCGTGGAGCCCAGTTGTACTGGAGAGTAGACTATATCCCAGAAACAAACAAATGACCTAATCGCTGTCAGAGGCAGGGGCTAAATGATTCATCTCTTAAAAGAGATTTATAGCCGGTGTTTACTTCCCAAGTGAGAGAGAGAAAATTTGCTTCTTGATCTAAACCAGTTGGAAGAAAATTTCAGAGTGTCAGTTTTTGGAGCAAACATTGTTTGACGTTTGGAATAGACTCATGATTTATTACGCAAGACCCGCTGGAGAGTTTTTGGTTCAGAATGCTGGGCTTGTTCCTTTTCTGTTTGTAGAAACAGGCTTTTCCTGGGTGACATTTCTGGTGATCACTATCAGCGGGATCGCTTTTCATATTCTTGTTTCAAATCTAACAGTTGCTGAAATGAATTCATACATGGCCCGGAAGCGTGTAAAATTTATCTCCTGAAAGACGCTTTCCTCTCCGTTGAAAGCTTTGGATACTTCCAGAAAAAAAAAACCTCAGCATTCTTTAAGTTGGAGACTACACTAAAATTCATCATGATTTACATATGAATAGGAGAGAGAGAGAGAGAGAGAGAGAGAGGGAGGGAGGGAGAGAGATTTTATTATGTGTGTGGTGAGGAGGTTCTGGATGTTTATAGTCTGAGAACCGATACTGCACAAGTCTTCTGTTGTTGTCAGGGAGGGCCCACATTCTCATCCCACCCCACACCCCCACTTACAACCTTGGCTTTGGAGTCAAAATAGCATTCTTCCTACACTGAACAGGACTCGGGGAGATGGTTTTTTCCTTGGCATAGTTCTACAGCTGGAAATGAAGAAAGCAAGGAGGCTGATGAATCGCTTTCTAGCTCAGCACATTAATATTATCCTGTTTGCATCTTCCAACTGTTTCTGTTTTGTTTGTCCCGAGGACCTATTTCCTTCCTAATGAAATTTTGGTATGATCTTCTTGTTTGAATGTTTGTCTCTGGGCCCGTAGGGGTTTCCTTTACTGGTATTGTTATTTCGACTGGAGAGCTGACCTCCTATCTGGGAACTTCTGCAGAGACATGCATTGGGGGTGGGGGCTGAGAAAGGACATATATATGTGGGTGTGGAGCGGACAGGGTCACTCTGCTTTTCCAAATATGTCCTCAGACACGCATAGCTGTCCCCACATGGCTTAGTCCAATTGCTTTTAAGTTCTAAAGTGCCAACAATCAGAAATAATAAGCCAAATCACTCTTATTCATTGATATCTGAACGCTCTGGTCACAACCTCGTTTTGAAAAGCACACCATATTAGCGACCAGGGCAAAATTCTTTCCCAGGGCTCCCCCAGTGAATGCCTTCCCAAATAATGTCTCATCCGTATGAGTCAGTTTCAGGAGCTGAGCAGGAAGCCACTGGCCACACTTCTATTTTTAAAAGTCACTAAGAAAAACTGGAAATAATCTTAGAAAACAAAAAATTACTTTGTCCTTTCTTCTCATTTTGTTTTCTTTTCTTTGGGAGGATAAGACGAGACAGAGTCTTTGATTCATGTACGGCCAAGATCTAGGAATAAAACAAACACAGCAGAACTCTTTCCTAAGCGGTAGGCACAGTCCCAGTTCCCACAGTGCGGGGGCCTGGCCGACATCAGGGTTTCAGTGTGTGGAGTTTGGTGTCCACAACCCATGCCTAGCGTTCCCTAACTCAGAAAGCAAAAACACTGAAATGATTTGTTTTCCTGGATTGGAAGCCACTAAATGCAGCCCTTGAGTCATGTACACAATCTCACTGTCTTAATAGCAAACCGACAGGTACGGCCATTGTCAAGTTGAATTAAAATGCAGCGAACCTGCGGCAATGGTATGTGATGGAATTCAACAACTAACAAACAGCTCTCGCTCATGCGCGCACCTGACGTTTTCAGGGCTTTCTGATGAGCAAAGTTCAACCGCGTTTACAGTTTCAGCAGGTCCACTGCTTGGATTTCTGTTTACTTCCACTTCCCTTGGGCAGAGCTCTCTAATCTGGGTTCCAGTTCTTATATTATACTATTGAGAGGTGCTCAAGTTGCCCTCTTCCAGTAATAGCAATACTTTTAATATGGGAGATTCGAAAGGTGTCTCTGCCCGCTTTAAACAGGCTTTCCACTGCTCTGCATTTGTTCTGTTGATACAGGAAATAGTTATGGTTTGGAATTGAACTAGACCCTGGGGGGATACGGAGCTCTGGTTGTCCCTTCCTCCTCCTCCTCCTTCTTGAGACAGGAGTTTTGTTTTATCAGAATTAAATAAAAATGGATGATGTGGGGACAAATAGCTACAGGGAAGAGGAAATCTATAAGATCTTTATTATGTGTGCTTAGATAAGATTGCTCTCTGATTTTGGCTGGCTGTTTAAAAGAGAAAATCATTATTCCTGGCTCCTAAGTCTAGAAATCTACCGTAGAAGAGAGCACACAACGATTCGACTGTTTTTATTTCTCAGTTCCCCTATGAGTAGTCATTCAATACATTGGCTGACGATACAAGGGAAGAACGGGCTCTGAGCCGTTTTGGATAATCAGGTATTACTTCTTCAGGAAGTTCATCCATGGCCAGCCTCTAGGAGATACCACAGAGCCCCCACCTACCACTTCCCACCTCCCTCCCTCTTCTTGCCCTGATCCATTTTTCTTCAAAGCATTCATCAATACAAGGTATTATATTAATACTCATTTATTTACCAGCTTATAAACCACTAGAACAACTCTACCCAATAGAAATATAATGCAATCAACAGAATAAATTAAAAATTTGCTAGGAACCACATTAAAAAATTAAAAACAATGGCGGGGGGGATTGCCTGAAGGAGTGGAGGATGCTGGGTAGAGGGGGGCAAAGGGGGAAAAATTGGGATAACTGTAATAGCATAATCAATAAAATACATGTAATTAAAAAATAAACAGATGAAATGAGTTATAATATGTTTTATTAAAGTTAATATGTCCAACGATCACTCAATACCAAAAAATATAAAATAATTGTTTAATGAGATACTTTGTATTCATTTCTTGGACTAAATCTTCCAAAACTTGGTGTCTCTTTCATACTCACAGCACATGTCAACCTGACTAGCCACTTTTCTTTAAAAACAAATTTTATTTATTTTTAGAGGGAGAGGAAGGGAAGAGAGATTGGGAGAGAATCATAGATCCGAGAGAAACATCGATCGGTTGCCTCTGAAATGCAGCCCAGACTGGGGACCTGGCCTGCAACCCAGTCATATGCCCTGACCAGGAATTGAACCAGCGACCTTTCGGTTTGCAGGACAATGCCCAACCAACTGAGCCACACCACTCAGGGCCCCACTAACCACTCTTCAAGTGCTCAATGGCCACATGTGGCTTGTGGCTGCCATATTGCACTGCATAGCTCTGGGGTATGAACTCCAGGTGATGATGACTTTGTTTTGTTTGTAATAAATAGTCGATGAGATAGCAAATGAATATTAGAATAGTAAGAATCACAAACTGTTTCGCCAAAGGTCTGTGTGTTAGATATCTCCCGGTAGGCGGCAGTGCCGCTGGTCCTCTCCTTTCCGTAACGTTTCTCCCTCATCTGCTGCTCTAAGAATATCAAAATCTACGAAATTTTCTTTTGATTATTTTTCCTGCCAGTGAACTAGTTTTGCTGGGAAAAGCCCTGCACTTTTCTCTCTACCCACACCCCTCTCAGAATGGACTCCTTCAAGTCCCATTCCTGCTGGACTTCTCTCCTCTTAGCTCCATGCTCCCTCCCTTCAATCAAATCTCAAGCTGCCCAACCAGCAATGGTTCATAACGTTTTTTAAAAGACCGCACATTCCTTGACATATTGGCAACACCTCCTGACTTTCTTTTCCTTCTGTTAAGTCCAGTAAACAAAAGAGGCGTTCGGCATTTCTTTGTACCAGGTACCATGGAAGCTGGCCCAGCAGAACACGGCAGGGTGGCCTAGACACTGGCCCGGCCATGGAAGGACTTTCAGTCCAGCGGGCAGAAAGGCAAGCAGACAGCAGTTACCATGGTGACAGAGGAGGGTGTGGCAGCACATGCATGGGCTCTGGAGGAAGACAGACAGGGTTCAAACCTTGGCACTGCCACTTGGTAACTACATGGGCGTGAGTTCATCACAATCATCTCTGGGCCTTAGTTTTCCCATCTGTAAAGTGGGGATAATAGTAGTAGGCAGCACATGGTGTTATTCTGAGGATTAAATTATATCTGTATCTCGATACAACTTCATCGCACCATTACACCCATGCAGAGGAGTGGCTTTGGGTCATTGCCAGCTGTGGTTAAGAGATACGGCTACTGTATTAGACATGTTAGGGTATTGAAGAGCACGCGGCATATAGTAAATTCTAGGTGTTAGCTAGTATTACCGTTATTCACGTTCAAAGAAGATGACCCTTTAAGAAAATTCAGGGGACACACCAGCCCAGACAGTGAGGGGTCAGGTGACATTTCCTGGAGGAAGCCCCATCACTAGTGACACCTGGCGGCAAGCCTGAGTTGGCCAGATGATGAGTTTAAGGGGAGGGGCCCAGCACGTGGCAAGACCTGCGAGGCAGTTTGAGGAACTGAAATACCTTGAGGCTGCCTAGAATACAAGCCCCAGAGCCCCTGGGGGCTGGGTAGAACGTATTAGGGGAAATCATAGGAAAGCGTTGACATTTGACTCTTTTCAAACTCAAAAAATGGCTACTCCCTATAGTTTAGCCTAATATTACGCTGTGTGTAAAAAACGAAAACATAAACCAAAGCAACAGCAAGCTCCTTCATCAATGGCATGGCATGGGAGACTGGGCCGCCTGCTGCCTCTGGGCTGGGAGGACTTCTGGAGGAGACAGCACCTTGCAAAGGAGGGGCCTCCGTGCCTTTGAACTTCCAGAGAGAATGAACCATGCTTGATTGTTTGCTGCTTGGTCCCCAGTGACTACAGCTGTGCCTTACTCAGGCAATCAGCAAATATTCATTGAATGATGGAATAAATGAATGAATGAATGCTGGCTCCCCGATCCTGTTTGCCATAAGAGTTCCTCTTTTGGGCTTTCACTTTGGTCTATAGGGACAGTGTTCAGGGCTTCGGTCACCATGAGCGCCCTGCTGAGAGACAGCTTTCATGAGTGACATTAGTTCAAAGTTATCCCTCTCTAGCCAGATGCCATTTTTCCAAACTGAAGTGTTTCCCGTTTATTTCTTAGCAGAGTCCTAGCATCTCCCACACCCCCAGGCTCCCTGCCCTCCCTTGGCTCTTGGATCAATGGAGTTACCCTTTTTGGCTGTTCCCCAATTCTGTGGCGGGGCGTGGTGACCGCAGAGAACATTCCAGGTGCACAGCAGTCTCGGCTTCGTCCAAAGGAGACATAATCCTTCCCTTTTCTCCCCAACACAACAAGAGTGAGTCAACAACTCCCTGCTAGAACCCAAACATTGGGAGCCAGAAATGTTCTCTCTTTTTACGTCCTTTCTCTCTGAGACCTACCCCTCACCTGTTCTCCGCCTTCCTGCTTCTGCCCCACCAGGTGTGGACACTGACATCGACTGATACTAACA
The DNA here is from genome assembly GCF_022682495.2 of Desmodus rotundus. NCBI lineage: Eukaryota > Metazoa > Chordata > Mammalia > Chiroptera > Phyllostomidae > Desmodus > Desmodus rotundus. Next base: position 99,297,402 of record NC_071392.1, on the reverse strand, counting down.
ATGAAACAGTAATGATCTAATCATAGTAACATTACCGGAGAGCTGATTACGGGTGAGAGGTTTGACCCCAGTTCTATATATGTGATTTCATGAAGTTTTTATAACATAGGTACCATCATTACCCCCCTTTTATAGATGAAGACACTGAGGCTTACTTACTGAAGGCATCTGCCTCGAGCATAGAGGCAGTAAGTGGAGGATTTGAATCGAGCTCTTTTTGACTGACAAGGCTCTATCGTTGATGCCCTGACAGGTGGGGCTCAGTTTGTTGGATGTCGCCATCCAACAAAGGGGAAGGTCGCCAGTTCGATTCCCGATCAGGGCACGTGCCTGGGTCTCACCCGGATCAATGTTTCTCTTTCTCTCTTTCTCCCTCCCTTCCCCTCTCCCTTAAAAAAAAAAAAAGAGGCTCCTTTTATGTAATCGTTGAGTATTGCGGTGCACACACACACGTACACTCACACGCACACACATTTTATAAGCCCTGAAGCACTAAAAAGGCAGAACTTTGATTCTTCCTCTGTCTTACAGTTCACGGCAAACTTTTCCAGACAGATTCATCTCAACTTGTAAGAAACTCCTCTCCTTTCTCCCCTACCCTCCCTTCCTCCTTCCTCTTGCCCCCTACTCCCCCTCTCCTTCCTCTCTCCTTTCCATCCCTTCCTTCACCTTTTTTTTTCACTCTTCCAAGAAAGAGTCTGCACCGGACTCTGTTACTCATGGGGAGACAGGTGTGACCAAGACAAACACCTGTGCTTTTCGTCTGTAAAATCTGGCTTCAAGATGCCATGGGCATAGAAGCCAACAGGTAAGTTCACAGCAAACCCCAGTCATTTACAAAAGGTCCCCGAGGTGTGGAAGCCACTGAAGTGATGACTGCTGGGGGCACCCACGGGTGCAACTGAAGGGAAGGCCGTGGTGCCAGGGGCGGCCACACGAGGATGCAGAAATACCCCCTTTCCGGCTAGAGGCCTGAGTGTGCGCGGCTGCTCACACTCGGGCCCCTGCTGCTTCAGGCTGGTCTGGAGCCCAGGGTCTCTCTCATCCTTAGCGGCGAGGTGCTTTCCCAGGCTGTATGGGGAGGGAGCTGTGGACTCTTGGTGCCTCTTTTAGTGGTTGCCCTAAAATTTGCAATATATGTGTTTATACATTTCTATATCAATGTCTGTATTAATTTCTTCGTATCTTTACAACTGATCCAAGTCCACTTTCAAATAACAGGATACCAATTCACAGGTAGTGCTAGTCCCTTCTGGTAACAAAATAACCCTAATTCCGCCCTCCCATCCCTTAAAGCATTACCGTCCTACATTTTGCTTGTACGTAAGCATGTATATGTGCATGAGGATATATAACTGAATACAGTGTTGTGATTATTATTGGGAGCACACTGTGATCTGTTACATCAATTAAGAATAAGAAAAATAAATTTTTTTGTTTTACCTTCACTTTTTCCTTCCCCCATGCATGCTTTTCCTTTCTTTATGTAGATCCAAGTTGCTGACTTATATTACTTTTCTTTTATCCAAACCCCTTCCCCGCCCCCCTGGTTTTATTGACATATAATTGACATACAGCACTGTGTAAATTCCGGTCCGTGGCATAATGATTTGAGTTATGTATGTTACGAAATGATTATCATAATAGTTTAGTTAACACCCATCATCCTCATATAGGTACAAAATAAATGAATGAAGGAAAGAAAAAATGGTTTTTTCCCTTGTGATGAGAACTCAAGATTCGCTCTCTCAACAACTTTCAAACAGGCCATGTAGCAGTGTTAACTATAGTCATCCTGCGGTTCCTCACACCCCAGGACTTACTTATCTTGTAACTGGAAGTGCATAGCTTTTGACCACCTTCATCCAAATGAAGAATTTTGTTTTTTTAACATTTCTTGCCAGGCCCACGTACTGGCAATAAATCCCCTCAATCTTTTGTTTGTCTGTGAATGTCTTCATTTCTCCTTCACCTTTGAGGGATAATTTTGCATGGAACACAATTCTAGGCTGGTGGCGGTGGTGCTGGTTTTTCCTCAACACGTTATTTTACTGTGCTCTTGTCTTGCAGGGTTGCTGAGGGAAGTTGACGGTCATTCTTAGTTTTGCTCCTCCACAGGCGAGGTGATTTTCCCCTCTGACTTCCACCAGGAATTTTTCTCTACATTTGATTTGCTGCCATTTAAAATAATGTGCCTAGAAATACTTTTGAAAAATTTGTTTTGTATTTATCTTGCTTGATGTCTCGGAGCTTCCCGGATCTATGGTTTGGTGTCTGACATTCCTTTGGGGGAAATTCTCGGTCATTATTGCTTTCTCTCCTCCTCCTCCCTCTGCTGTGCCCAGGACAGGCAGGTTAACACCTTTTGCAAACCATCTCACACTCCCCGGACTTCTGTCTGTTTTGTTTCAGCCTTTGTTCCCTTTGCTTTTTGGTTTGTGAAGATTCTGTTGTGTTCGTGAGCTCAGAGCTTCTTTCCTCAGCTGTATCCAGTCTGCTAATACGCCCCTCAAAGGCCTTTTTCATTTCTCTTACATATTTGTTTTTTCATCTCTAACATTAAAAAAAAGTCTTTCTTAGAATTTCCATCTCTGCTCACATTGCCTGCCTGCCCTTGCACACCGTCTACTGTGTCCATTACATCATTTGGCAACGTCATCACAGATGTTTTGAATTCCTGGTCGGATCATTCCAGCGTCCCTGGCCATCTCCGAATCTGCTTCCAATGCCTGCTCTGTCCCTTCACACACTGCTTCTTGCTTTTTGAGGATGCCTTGTAATTTGTTTTCTCATTGCCTCACATGGCGTACCTGGCCAGAGAACTGCTGGGAAAAGGCCTTTAGTAATGTGGTGGCGAGGTGGGAGGGGGGAGAAGTGTTCCAGAGTCTTGTGATTGGGTCTCAATCTATTGGCCAGGCTGTGACTCTGGACTGTGAACATCACAAGGCTTTCTCTGTTCATCTCCTTCACCCTCTTAGGTGAGACAGGATGGCTATAGGGGGCTGAAGTTGGGTATTTCCCTCCCCCTGGTCAATCAGTCTCTGATTAACTAGTTTCCCTGTGATGGCAGACCCTGTTAGGAAGAAGAGAATGATCTCACTTTTTTCAAAATGGTGCCTTTCCCCCACCCCACGCCCCCTGCTGGCAGCACAGGGGACTTTTCTCTGATACTCACTGGGGGAACCTGGTCAGGGTGGGGATCCTATTCCTGGACCCTCTTGGGGATTCTGACCCTCAGATCCATCCACAGGGAGCCTCCAGCATCCGGCCAATTTCAGGTCAGTTTTCCCTGCCCCACAGATGTTGATGTTCCAGAAAGTTGTGCTTTTTCTGCGGGCACTTACTCATCTCTCCAATTCTGGGGGCAGCGACTTGTCCTGTGACTTCACATCTCTCCCGGATCTAAGAAGACCTGTTGATCTTTCCCGTTGGTCCAGTTTTTCCTTGGTGCTAGCATGGAGTGGCGAGTACTCCACTCCTGACATCCTAGAAGCCGGAGGTCTGCCTGCCAGTTTTAAGAATCAGAAAAGTGACGGACTGGAGACACCAAGTAAAGGATTTTTTTTTTTTTTACATTCTTTGGGCTAGAAGTAGACATTTTCAGCTTCTCCTGGAAGTCTCAAAGGTGCTCAGAAGGGAACGTTTCAACTGATGTGCTGGCCACATGTGGGAAGTGGTGTTACTGAAAAGAACATGGGTCCTGGGAACAGCAAAAGGCCCCCTTTTAGTCTGCTTATCTCCACACCTAGTGGCATGTCCCCAGCCCAGTCCCTTCACCTCTCGGAGCCAACTTTTCTTATCCAGAAACTGCCTATTGGGACATTTATTGTACCATAAACTGTGGTGGGGATTAGAGGCAATTTGTATAAAGTACAAAGCAGAAGGCATATTCCCAGGTACTTTATCTGTAATAGAAAAAGAAACATTGTAGATCATCCTAGAGGTAAAGTTCTTTTCTTCCCTTGACTATGAACAGAAACGGAAAGAATGCTTACTTAACTTTACAAGAACACAGGAAGCTATTCAGGTTAACGCAACGCAAGCTGAGCCGAAGGAGGTTAACGTGGAAAGAACGTTTGGGCAGTACAGAAAACCCGATTCATTATTCAAATCTCTCCACGGATTCTGGGCACATCTGGCGAAGTCTAAGAGCTTTTCTCTTTGGAGGCTGGTCTTCCCTGGGAAGTTCCTCCCAGGAGGGAACCATTTTATAATGTAGTCATTGAATAGTGAGAGAGAAATCTCTCGTTAAAAGCAGTAAAGTAAATGGCTGGGCAGCACATCTTAATCAATTATCAGAGGCACCACTAGGAAAAGACCGTGCTCCTCAGCACCAGGGCAGCCTTTTGTGGCTGGGAGAATAAAGTGATACAAAGTTCAAAGTCACCTCCCCCACCCCCTGCGGAGATCTTCCACTTCTGTTTCCTCCCCGCTTGGAGGGAAGTGATGCACTAAAATTAAGCCGTGGCTTCTCGTTGTGGTTAGCAACGTAGCCCCGGAGCCAGTCTGTCCTGGGTTGGCAGCCTGGACTGCCCCGCCCCCCCTTATCCTCGTGTGACCTGGGGTGAATTCACTGGCTTCTCTGAGCCGCCATTGTCTCACCTGTAAAATGGCAGTTGGTTGCCAAAATGAAATACTGGTAATCCTTGAAAAGAACCTAGTTCAGTGCTTGGTGAAGGTTAATTTCTGGAAAAGGGCTGCTTCAGTAACATCTTTAAAATCTAAATGCTTCCCTGGAAACGGCAACTGAGAAAGACTGTTGAAACTAAAGGAGACAATTTAGGACAAGTTTACAGAGCTGGGAACATGGGATTTGGGCTGGTGGGGAGTGCTCTTGCCACCTGGGAGAGAAACCAATACTGTCCTGTGGCTTCGGCTTTCCTGGGGTCACTCGTGTGTCTGGCTGCTGAGTGTGCAAAGATGGCAAGAGGTTGGGGAAGTGGGGGAAAACGTTCCATTTGAAGAAGGGGCCTGGCTGGTGTGGCTCGGTTGGTTGGAGCATCATCTTGTAAACCAAGAGTTAGGGGTTTGATTCCTGGTCAGGGGGCACACCTAGGTTGCAGGTTCAGTCCCCAGTTGGGATGTGTTTGGTTTAATAGGGGAGATAAATGATGTTGGAAAAAAAATAAATAAAAAGAAGGGGCCAGGAGGGTTATGCAGCTCCACTTCTGGCCAGGACGTGGGGATGAACCTGGAACAGCAGGGTGGGAAGAGTCACTGCACCTGCGGCTCTGGCACCCCGTTCCTAAGGGACACAGAACTGTCCTTGAGGGGGACAAACTGGTCCTCCTGGGGGAGGGGGCAAAAAAGTCTTACTGTTTATAGATAAAGCACACGTGTGTATAGCACCTACAACATATACAGTATATTTGCGCTATTGATATTCCACGGGGTGGTGGGGAGCAAATACAAAAAATGTCTAAAATGTTCCTTGGGGGTGCAGGTGAAAACCATGTTGAGTTAACACTGGTTAACAGTGATATAACAAGGTGGGAGGAACCTGCGAGGGGGCAGGCACCTGGTATGACCTTGTGATTGGAGGGACCCCTGTGAGTGGGAAGGTGGTGGGTGGTGGGTGTTGGGAGTGGGGGATTTGTGTGGGATGTGAGTGCCTTAAAGTGGGACATTGCCCCTGAGGTAGGAACATCACCTTCTTTCCACCTTCCTTTTCCAAGTCTGGAAGGCCTGCCTTCCTAATGAGAAGAGAACAAACATCTTGGGTATTCTGGCTCTGCCATTCCTTCGCTGTGTGGCCTTGGGCTAGTTACTTACCTCTCTGAGCCACATCCCTAACCTGGGGCTAGTAGTGGGAGTCTGTGTCAAATACCTAAGCAACAGCAGGTGTTTGGTAAATGTGATGTCATTCCTCGACCCCACCCCCACCCCCCCCACCCCACCCCCCCCGCCGTGCTGGAAAAGGGCAGATGACTCAGGTAGGGTTGAAGTTTTCAGGAAGAGAAATCAGTGCCTTTGAGATGGATGCTTATGTGCTGACATTTCATTCAACTTTTAGCCCCCCTCTCTTCTTTGTGCCTTCTCTTCCAAAGCTCTTGTATGTCAAAGCATTTTAAAAGCACCACCGTTCTGTTCAATGTTATATCTCTAGCATCGAGATATGCTGGGCTCATTGAGTAGGTACTTAATCCAAGCCGGGTCCAGGTTGGTAGGCCTTGAAGGCTTTGCCATTTGGGGGCTTTCCTTAAGAAAAAGAATACAAAGTCAGTTAAGAAAGCTAGTATTTATTTAAATTAAAAGAAGGAAATACTACAAATTACAAAATTTTAAAGTCTGAAAAATGTCACTAACATTAAAAAAAATCCCCCCAAAACCACCTTTAAGAAAATGAACTGACTACCTGACTTTTCCTGTATATTTTGGCTGCATACTCTTTGATTGCCTGTTACTATGATAATGATTGTGGATGATCATTTTCTATGGAGAGACACTTAGAAAGAGGATTTAGTCTTTCTGCCACCAGGATCGATTAAAAAATGTATTATTGATAATTTAGAAAAGTTTCTTTTGACTTCACTATTCACTCTAGGTTAGGAGATGTATGTTTTTAGGGTTGTTGTGTCCAATAGGAGAAACCATCTGTCAAATTTTTTATATATGACCTCTAAGATTTCAAGCAATTCAAATTTTCTTAGCAACAAACCTTACTCTTTTTAAAAAAGAGATTTTATTTATTCATTTTTAGAGAGAGGGGAAGGGAGGGAGAAAGAGTAGGAGAGAAACATAGGTGTGATTATCAATCGGTTGCCTCTCATAGGTGCCCCAACCAGGGACCAAACCTGCAACCCAGGCATGTGCCTTGAATGGGAATCAAACCGGCAACCTTTTGCTTTGCGGGATGACATCCAACCCACTGAGCCACACCGGTCAGTGCTTAAATACTATTTAAATGATGACACCCAGCAACCTCTTCGTTGTTGCTATCTTCCTGTGAGTTTGGCATGTGCTTTTTGTTACCTTGGTCAATGCTAATATTTCAGCAAGAGCATTACTGATTTTTCCTGGGTGAATATGTCATTTCTCCTGTTTATGAATCAGATTGCCGTAATGGTTAATTTTCCGTATCGACTGGACCAAATCACAGGTAGCCCAGAAATTGGTTAAACATTAATTCTGGGTGTGCCTGTGAGGGTGTTTACGGGTGACACGGGCAGTTGAACCGGTGGACCCTGCTGAAGCAGTGCCCTCCCCGTGTGGGCGAGCCTCATCCAATCTTTCCAGGGCCTGAAAGGGCAGAAAGCAGAGGAGGGAAGAATTTGGCCCTTCTCACCTAATGGCTGGAGCTTTGACATTGATCTTTTCCTGCCCTCTCTCAGCACTGCTGGTTCTCAGACCTTCAGACTTGGACTGAATAACGTCCTGCATTTCCAGCCTACAGCTGGCAGACTGTGGGACTTCTCAGGCTCCCTAATTGTGTGAGCCAATTCCCTTACAATTAATCTTTTCCCATACATATATATTCTATTGTTTCCCCTGCCCCCTCTGGAGAATCTCAATTAATATAATGATTAAATAACCCAATTGCCTAGTCATTACTTTCATTCAAAATGATCTCTTGTGCCCTGACCAGGTGGCTCATTTGGTTGGAGCATCGTCCCAAAAGGTGGTGTGCTTGATCCCCGGTCAGGGCACACGCCTAGACTGCAGGTTGAGGTGTGTGGGGGAGGCAACCTATGGATGTTTCTCTCCCATGTCCAAGTTTCTCTCTCTCTTTTCCTCTTTCTCTAAAACCAATAAACATATCCTCGGGTGAGGATTAAAAAAATTAGCTCTTGCTTTTACTGGTATAACCTATGCTATATTTCGACAGAGAACTCACCAGAGCTCCAAAGTCAAGGTATATCTGATATATTAAGGAGTTCCCTGACGTGCTGGAGATGTACCGAGTATCCTGTGTGTTTTCACGCACACGCTCCCTGTATACTTTTCTCGGCGCACTGATGGGCTTGTCTGCCTCCTTATGGTGGTTGGCTGCTTCCACACCACAGTGTTTGGCTGGAGTAACCGTGACAGAGACCACATGGCCTAAAATATGTGCTCTTTGGCACTTTCACAGAAAATCTGTTGGCCAACCCTTGTCCTGAGGCAATGAGTGAGAGACACACTCACCCTCTTAGCCTCTCTGAAGTCAGTTTTCAGTTCCTAAAACATACCCACCTGGGGAATGCCTCATGACCAACGTCCCCGTTCTTTCTGTGCCAAACAGTCTCCTCCCTCTCAGCCATCTTTAGTCTGACCGTGTTTTATCCTTGAGACAACATCACCTACCTGGAGAAGTCGTCTCTGGCCACTCGTCTAAAACAGGTCCTCCCCGCTGTTCTTGACCATCGTTCCCTGTTCTTCTCAATCATGGGCCTGCCCATGGCTCGCAATGGTCGATTTGTCTTCTGATTTAAAGGCGCTTCCCCTTTTACTCTATACATTTCCTGTTGGCAAACATTTAGCAAGTCTGTGTCTTGCCGTGGTGGGTAAGAGTGGGCTCTGAAACCAGACAGCCTAGGCTCACGTCCCAGCGTTGCCCTTTCAAGTTGTGGAAGCTTGGGTAAGTCAGTTACTTATCCTCTTGGTTCCTCAATTTTCCCATCTGTAAAATGGGGATAATCATAATCACCGGCACCTGAAGTTTTCAGGATTCAATAAATTGACGCAGTGCAAGCACTAAGAATGGAGCCTGGTTTATGGCAGGCGCTTGATAAGGGTGTGCAGTCAACAGTACCGTGTATTCAAGGTCTAGTTCAAAAAAGCACAACCAATACCTCTCCAGATGAAATTTTTTTTGAATGAAGCATTTGTAGACTGAAGGCTTTCTCTAATGCTGAAAAAATAAATGGGTGCCTCAGGCCTCTTCTTTAACCGTACGCTCATTCATTTACCCGTTATGGGTCTCCAGTTTCATTCAGTACATGCAAGGCTCCAACCGTTATGCTGATTTACATAACAAAGTCAAATTGGTAAGGCAAGTGCTGGAGCGTTTCTAAAAATTAAGTTTGGTTTTTTTTAACCTTCTAAGTTAGTGTTTGTGCTGGTGTGTCCATGGCCAGATTAAGACCTATGGATAGGATGGCACCTACATCTGTCAGCTATTGCCTTAACAATGCCACGTAACAAATCACCCCCAATTCAGCAGTGTAACACAGTCATTATTTAATCTCTGAAAAGCATCTGCAAGTTGGCTGGCTTTCGGATGAGCTAGACTGTGCAGGGTGGGGCTTCCAGCTGTGGGTTGCATCCAGGTCTGCTCTGGGTGGCTCTCACCCTCCTTGTACAAGCAGACACATGCTTCTCGGGGCAATGTTGGACCTGCAGAAGAGCAAGACCCACTGTGCAAACACATATTAAGGCTTGGCTTGATCATGCTTGCTAACAGCCTATTGGTTGGCAGAGTCACACGGCCAAGTCCAGTATTAGTCAGGCAGGGCGGTATATTCCACTCAAAGCAGGAGCGGGAGAGGAGTGTTTTCTGAACTATAACACACACTACCCCAGACCCGTACCCAACCAGATATTAAAATAAAAATCAAACTAAAATGAACAATAAAGTTACTGTATTTTTTGGACTATAAGATGCACTCCTCCCCACAAATTTGGGAGGAAAATGGGAGTGTGTCTTATAGTCTGAATGTAGCTTACCTGGCTTGGTGGGGCTGGGGGATGGGGGCAGCGGTGGAGTGGGTTTTTTTTCCTCTTTTCTTCCTCTAAAACCTAGACATGTCTTATGGTCCAAAAAATACGGTATGTTTCTCAAAGAGACAAAAACATATGTGTGTGTAAAATTAAAAATAACTTTTCTGAATTTTCTGATTGTCTCCTTTGGCGGGCAAGAAGGGGGTGTGAGGGTGTCCCTGCTTCTCCAGTCCTTCCAGGATGTGTCTAGTCTTCCTGTTGGGCAAGCCAGCTCTGATGACCACTGTTTTTTTGTACCCTAGGTCCCTGGCACCGAGTAGGTATTTGATAAAGTTTATTGAAGGCTATTGTTGAATCTCACAAATGTACATCAATTACACTAAAGCCTGAGAGCCCTGTTTGCGTTTTACAGAAAGTCAGGGGCGTGGGAGGGATTGCATGTTTCTACATGAAAGCTTCGAAAAATAGTTAGGGGTGTGGAGGTGGTGCCCACAACTTCTAACACTGACCTGCACCCCTTGGAGGCCGTCCAGCAAGTCACGGCCTCGGGGTGTTCTGTTTGCCTCTCTGTCTCTCCTGCGATGCAAATGAAATCATTTTCTCATCCGCTGTTGTTTAAGGGAAGTGCATGCCTGGAAAAGAACCAACAGTGAGGAGAATGTAGACAAGTAAATAAACAGTGTAATGCATATAAGATAAAACGGGAACTGAAGCCAGCGTTCAGATCCTCACATTTTCCTTTCACCCACTGTTTATTCAGTAATTACACAGTCAATTACCACATGCATAAATGATCTTATATGGCTATTAGTCTAAAAACGTCGACAGTATACATGTACTTGTGGATGAAGAGGCAGGAGGCGATCGTGAATGAGCAAACCTGTTCTGACATAGAGTCACTTTGCAAATACTACAAAGTCCAGCGTCTGCCAATGCTAGTTTTATCTGACCCAGGAGAAGTCACAAAGTATTCTAAATTTTAATAACCAGAACTACCTTTCATTGAGACCCTAACATATGCCACACGTTGGGTTGAGTGAGATGTGAGTCTGTCTGTCTGTCACTCCATATGTACTGTTTTGAAACCCTAGGCACTGTTATGTTACAATGCACCCCCATTTTACAGACGGGAACACAGAGCCTCGGGAAGTGGCTGGAGCCTGCGTTTGAACTCTAATAGGCTTCCCTGGAAAACAGGGCCGTGTTCAAAGTTGACTACTCCTCTGTGTCCTGAGGGCTAACTGAGGAGAAGCCAGGGAGCCCTACAGAGGTCCATGCGGCTGTTGCGTCTTCTGTATTTCTCGCACCGGGATTGACCTAACAGAACGTCCGATCTGGGAAGCCATCTCAGGGCCACCCCACAAATACTTGTTATATACGTCCATTATATGCGTTTTCCTTTAGTTACTTAGTGCACAGTGTCTTTCGTTAGGGGGGTAGAAGAGGTGTGGTTGGCACGTCATCGGGGTTACCAGGTGCCTCTGGTTTGAAAATGTTCACCCCCTGTGCCATCCCATCCGTGACACCAGAGATACATCTTACAAGCTGGCGATAAAGCTGCAAGCAGCCTCCACAGTGAGAGGGGCTTAATTACGTGTGAGTTCCCTTTGAGCGGCATCTGCAGATGATACAGATAAGCTGTCTCCTTTCTGTCTGGTCCACGCCTTGCAATGGCACCCTGATTCAATCATGACTGTTAGCTCTCCTTGGCTGGGGGCGAGGGCACCAGGAGCTGATTCACGCTAAGCACTGTCAGTGCCGAGCTGATCCGTGTTCTCCTGGTTGAAATTCAAAAGAAAGAACAGCAATGAGGTAACTGCAGTGTCAGGGGAGCAATTTGGTTTGAAAAGTCTCAAAAACCAGCCTTAAAAAAAAAAACAAACAACTTCTAGGGCATTTCTGCTTTTGTGGGGGGAAAAATCAGTTTAGGAGTATTTTTTTTTTCAGGAGGTTTTCTGCCTTTCCAGTTCAGAGCAAGTTGTAAAAAGCATCCAAAAAAAAAAAAAAAAAAGTTGGCTCTGTTTTCTGAATCGCTCTTTGGGAGAACAAAAGAAGCAAGGGAAAGTTTGACTTGACTTCCTCTGCAATTTGTTTATATCATCTGAGCAGAAAGACTCTCAGGGCTCGTTGGCCACTTCCTGAATGAAAAGAGAGAGAAAAATGCCCGTGTGTCGAACTCATTGAGGTGAGCCAACTGATCAGTAGCCATCCCGACCCACTGGAGGAGTCAGGGGGCGAAGGAAGCACGTTCCTCCCGGCTCAGCTCCAATCCAACGAGATAACTGCCCAGTAGCAATGGTGAGAGCCCCCCGATGCCCCCCACCCCCTCCCAGTGGCCACAGAAAGGACAGCTCAGTGCAAGCGCAGCCTCTCCACGCTTGTTGCTATGGAGTTGGCTTCGTCCCGGACAATGTGTCAATCAACCCACTGCAAAGGCTGCCATGGAATAGCATTGAAGTGATAAATATTTACTTGAAAATAGTGTCCAAGTTACAGGTGACTGGCACGGTAAGGCTCTGTTGACCTCTCTTGGTGGTGGCCAGCTGAAACAGCTAAACCAGTTGGGCAACTTTTTATTTTTTGGTCGGGTACTACTGAATCACTGGCAACAAACTTCAGGGATTTTAGGAGGGAGGTTTTTTTTTTTTTTTTCTCTCTCTCTCTCTCTAGGTTCCCCTGGGCAGAATGCCTGGATTCCCAGCCCCCTGCTCCCCACCCGCCCCTTTTAAAACGAACTCCAGGCCGGCTGAGCTCATTCGATTATCGCTGGTGTTGTTTCCTGCCTCTAGTCTTTGAAGGCTGGAGTGAGGCCTAAGGATTTAGATGAAAACTGTCAGACCCCTTCGTGAAATGTGCCCTGTGCAGTTTCCCAGCTTGCCTTTCCGTGCCTGTGTTGGGTCGAAGTCTGCCTTCGCTGGCCTATTAAAGAGAAATGGGTGAAATCAGTGGGTCAAAGGGCTTCAAAGGAGTGAGATACAGCTAAGCAGTGAATACATCTATTTGGCCGAGTACCCTTCCTGGAGCCTGCGGGGCCGCTGGCCTTTGGAACACTGAAGGGGATTGCAAAACCTGCAGGCAGAAGGCAGAGAGAGCGGGGAGAGAGGCAGGGGGAGTAGAGGTTCCCTTCCTCCCGAGGGTGGGTCCTTCCTCATGTAGTGCACTTGGTTTCTGCACCGCCCTGCGCCCGGCAGGAGGCCGTTTGCATGATGAATAATGTAACACAGTGATGTCAAACCTCACTGTTTCTCACTGGAAGTGCTTCTTCCACTTTGTAGGGCAGGTTTCCATCACTCCTCTTGTCCAATTCCTGCTTCCTGCCAAGCTGCCGTTGTTGGGGTTTTGAAGGGAAAAAAAAAAAACCCAAACCTGGGTCATCCTCTGAGAACGTTAAAAACCCAGTGCTCAGTTAGCTTTCTCTTCAGTCCCTCCTGAGGGATGCTCAAATATGGGCGCAAAGTGCTCTTTGTAAGTCCGACTGATCTCGGTGTGAGAAACTTTAATTTTCTGAGCATTGAGAAACTGAAAAGTAGTGGTTTAACTGCACCATTACCAGAAGACTTGGAAACTGCACGTTTCTAGGCTGCTGTATTCAACGTTGTTTTACAAACATAGGAACATTTCAAAGTACAAAGGGCTGTTATTAAAAAAGGACATTGGATGTTCTTCATAAAGGCTCCCTTGTGCTATCATAGCATGTTCGCAAGATTCATAGGCTTGCTTTTTCATCACTGTACATTTTAAATAGCTTACTCCCGCTCCCATGTTTATCTGAGACGTTGCAACTGCTTGAATGGAGCGGGATATCCTTTGTTTCCCATTGATTTGGAAGCAAAACACTCAGGGGGAAAAAGTTTACTTTGTTGCCGAATGCCATGCGCAGATGAACATATTGTTGATTCAACAGAAGCCAAGGATCGGAAGACTTTTTCAAGTCCTATAACGACAGTTCAGGCACAGGGTTGAGTTGGCCCTCCCATCTGCACTTACCCCATTGTGCTCTGGTCTAACATGGGTTAAGTCACCCCCCCACCCCAAGTCGTCAGGCATAATGAAGGGAAACCAACAGAAGAGAAGCAGCATGAGCAAAAGACAAGACTTGCTGTGTTGTTTCTTAGGTGGCAGATAACACCTGGACATCAGAAGCAAACAATGCTGTGCCCTCCTCTCTTCTTCGGCTTCGTGCTCACTGCTAAGCTTTACTGGTTTCTAGTTCTTCCATTTGTTCTGGGGCCTTTACTGGTCCTTCTGGAAGAGATCATCCTTCCCCCATTTACGGTCTCATCCCATCCTCCCCTTCACCCAGGTCGCTGCTAAAATGGCACCTCCTCCCGCAGGCTTCCTGATTGCCATCTGTAGTGGATGTGACTATCAAATGTATTCCATCAATAAAGACAAAGCACCGTCCACCTTCCCTGGTCACTCGGCATTTCAGCTCTCCTTTCATTGGTCTTCATAGCATTTACACTATTGTATATTTATATAGAATGTATATTACATATTTGGTTCCCTTGTTTATTGTCTGTTTTCTCCAACTAGAACCTAGGCTCCCCAAAGGCTTGCTTTTTTCTCCCAGAGCCCAGAACAATGCCTTGGTATACAGTAGCCCTTGAGCACTTGGTATACAGTGCCCAGTAAGTATCTGTTGAATGAAAGTATTACTGTCTGGGCAAACTTGTTATTGTGTGGCTGGTAACAGTTTGCGGTGGGTTGATGAATTCTTGTACCTGTGTGAATGACCTTCGTCTTTTTAAGTGTAATAATATTACATTTACTATTTAACTGGCTTGGCATGACAAGTTAAATATTTCAAGCAGTTAATCATTTATTCATTTTAAATAATAGGCTTTTTTAAAATAAAGCAAAGTCTAATGGAGAAAACACAAATGGACTCCAAGCGAAGCCCTACTAACATGTAAACAAGCAAATAAATAATAAAAATGCATGCTTGTAGTTAGAAGCGTCAAATGTTACACAGAAAGTTATAGAATGAAAAGTAGAGGACATTCACCTACCTACTTTTCTGGTTCCCATCCCAAAAAGAAAGCCCTGTAACCAATTTCTTGTGGATGATTCCAGAATTTTTTTATGCCTGCAGGCACAAATTCACTTGCAAAATATACATTCTTTGAAATTGCTTTAAATATACACACACACGCAGCAGAATTTCTGCCATAAACCTCGTATGGTCTGTACTTAGACATTTATTTGCTCGGCTATATGCTAAACATGCGTCTTGCCTCCTCCTGACTGTATCTGCCTCCCGCCCTTCAGGCCCCAGTGCCTAGCACACAGCCAGCCTCGTTACCTGTTGGTAAGTGAGGGGTTAAACGGGCCCACTCTGCTCTCAGAGCAGGCACTGTGCTTTTCCTAATGTATCTGGACAGAAATAGAATCCTTACACCATTAGTGAATTCCTTTAACATGCATCTTAAATGAACATTGATAGATAAAAAAAAAATTGATTGTGTTCTAAGTGTTTTCACATGAATTACCTCACACGACCTTCGCACAAATCTCCCAAAGTGGTTATTTTAATTCCTGCTCTTCGCACGAGGAAACAGAGACTCCCAGACATCAAAGACCAACGGCAGATTAAGATTTTAACAGCAGGAAAATGTCCTAGGTATCTGAGCCCTATTGATATTTCTGAGTGTCCTCCTTTCGACCAATCCCAACAGCCGGAATGCTATGAATGGTTCAGCTCAGCCCCAAATACCCCAGAGTTCTGTCCCGCCTGTCACCGCCCCAAGACACCCTGCAGTCTCCCTAACTAGCGCAGCAGAGAGAGCAAAGAGCTAGAGTCTGCAAACACCAACAAAAACAAACAGAAAACCGCTGCAACACAAAAGTAACTTTTTGACAGTGCAAAAACTAATCAGCAGGGCTCCAAGAGGCAGGCCTGAGCAGCTGGGAATCAAAACACAGGAAGTGAGTTGTAAACGGCCCAGTGAATGAAAGGCCTGAGCGGGCTGGTGAAAGAGGATCTGCCCTCTGCCAGCTCCTGGCCCCCCTCGAAGTGGGGAGCAAGCAGGGCGGGGCCCATGTGTTCACCCACGGCTCCATTTTCAAAGAGGGGCAGCCAATCCGCAACTTTGTAAATAAACCGAAAGCCACTGAATGACACGCTTAAAATGGGTGAATTTTGTGGCATGTAAATTATGTCTCAATTAAGCTGTTACAAAAAGGAGAATGGGCCAAATTAAAAGTTAATTTTTTCCTTTTTTGCCATGAGTCAGCCAGGACAGATTGGGGTGTGTGTGTGTTGGTGTGTGTGCACATGTGTGTGTGTGTGTTTGGAAATGTGGTCTGTGAGTCTGGAGCGTACCAGGACACGGGAGACTCAAAGGTTACTGTTTAATATTATGTAGGAAAACAAATGGCAGAGCCAAGGAGGCGAGAACAGCTCTCTGAGAACAAGGCCACAGGCCCAGGGTCCCCTGAGAAGTCCAGCTGGACGGAAAGACTGAGCTTCTGCTGGGGAGTGGTCACTGCAGCTTCCCACGGGCTGAGCCTGCAGAGCATCCCACTTGTAACTTGTCTGCTGGCTCCTCATAATAGCAGCCTGGCCCATCTGCTGGGACTCGGAGATTTGGGGAGGCAGAGAGGGAGCGGAATTATTCCCAGAAGGAGTAATCACAGGAATAGTCAGGGGGGAGGGGGGCAGAGAGAGAGAGAGAGAGAGAGGAAATTAATTTTCAGGACAGAATGAAGTTGGCTGTATTTTCATTAAAACATAAAAATGAACATTGCAAAAACTATGAACTGTCAAGGATGCCTGAAGAAGAGCCACCTGTCGGGGTGGGCCAGAAAAAGTAACGTCTGAGGGGGCAGGGCTTGCTCACTAGGGGGAGCGGGTTTGCACCTGCATCCAGGTGGTGGCTTGGTGGCCCTGCGACTCAGGGTGGAGAAGAGAAGAGGGTGCGGGGTCAGGTGAGAGTTGACACACCCTCCATGCTCACACCTCACCATAAGAAGAGGGAGAAAAAGGCAAACAGGCCAAGTTCAGCATTACAAACAACAACAAAGAACTTGGTTAGTCTAAAGAGAACACAAATGAGGGGTTTTTTGAGAATTACCCAAGCCAATGCACTGTGCTTACCTCTGATAACCATCTCTTAATCAAAGGTTTAAAAGTGCCCATAGAACTTCTCTCTCTTGTGAGAAGCTAGGACAGTGGCTGACCTTGGGGAGGGGATGGTGACTGGGAGGGGACACAGAGGGACTCTTGGGGTGCTGGTTACCCATGGTGTCACTGTGGGGAAACTCATCACTTTGGACACTTCCCAATTATCCACTACTCTGTCTGTATGTAATATTTTGCTAATATATATATTTTAAATGCCAATACGTATCTCTCTGTTCTTACTTCCTCATTAATTTCCAGCTTCATGTGACTAAAGAAAATGTGGATTCTTCTCCTGCAGTCTTTCCCTCCTTAGCTCCTGGGAGCCTTCAACCAGTTGCTCACCCCAACCCCTTCAACATCCCCCCCCCCCCCCCCCCGGGATCTTCCTTCCCGAATCCCCCCAACCAGGCTGCATGTCCGACTGTCTGAGCCTCCAACACAGGCCCCACATCTCTCTGATTGTTTCCGTCTCCTCGACCTTCCAAGTTGATGTCACAGTTTGGCTGGACAACTGTAATAGATCCCCAGGCTGTTTTCCTGAGTCTCCACTTGTCTCTCTCTCGTGTTAATCCACTCTAAAAGTTGCTTTTTAAAAAACGGAAATCAGAGGACAGTGTTCTCCCTCTTTAAAGTCTCCCAATGGCTTCCCGTCCTTTCAGTAAAACCCAGGCTGTGAGGAAGCCATCTGGTGTCCGATAAGGAAAGCTTCCTACTGCTGTTCCTCTTCTTCTGTCCCAGCCACAGTGGCCTTTCTGTTCCTCAGACCCGCTAAGCTCATTTCTTCCTCAGGGACTTGTCATTGCTGTCCCCTGTCCTGGGTCTCAGCTTTCATGTCAGCATCCCACAGAAGCCAGCCCTGATCACCTACAACGTGGTTGCCACTCCCCATCCCTCACCTTCACAGCACCTGCACTAGATGACATAGTGTCACTAGAACGGGAGCCCAGAGGGCAAGCACTGTGTTGGCCTGTCAATCTCTCCACTTGGGTGTACAAAAATAGTGTCAAATGTCACGTGTCCAAACCTGACTCCTGAACTTCCCACTCCCCACCATCACCACCTCCCGCCAACAGCTTGTCTCATAGTCTTCTGAGTTCTGCCCATGGCTCCTCCATCCAGCCAGTGGCTCAGGCCAAATACACTGCACTTGACCCTGACGCCCCTTCCCCTGCATGTTCCACACTCAATCCCACAGCAGCTTCGGCGTTACTGTCAAGAAGCCTGATATCTGCTCCTGCCCTGGACCAGCCGGCACCAGGGGCACCTGGAGCTTCTCTACTGTTCCCACACCTCCCACCCCCCATGCCTCCTTCCATCCCGTCTGCAGAGTGGGATTATTTGAAAATAATTTGAAATGCTGTGCCTCGTTCCAGACCTCCTTGATGACTCCCCATCTCAGAGCAAAGTCTAACACCCCACGCCCCTTCCCTTCCTCCGCCATCCCCTCACTCATCCCTCTGCTGCCTCTCTGTCTTGCGTCTTCCACTAGCCAAGGATGTGCCCCTCTGAGCCTCTGCACCTGCTGCTCTCTTTCTGGAATGATCCCCCAGATGCCCCAGGCGGTATCCCTCACGTGTTGAGGTCTCTGCTCAGTGAAGCTTCTCCAGTATTTCCCTTGGACGTGCATCGTAGTTATGTATTTGTGGATGACTCTTCCCACTACCAGTTCCATCAGAGTGGGGATTTTTGTCTCTTTTTTGTCATGGCTATATTCTCATTGCCCAAGCCAGTGCCTCCGCAGAGAGTAAGTACTTGTGGACTATTAATTAATTAATAATTAATTGGATGAACTAATGATGGTATTCATCATTGAACAGCACATGCTACAGATCCTTGTTGAGTGAGTGAATGAATGATACTTAAAAGCAGCTTACCAAAGTCATTCAGTCCATGAAGTTCTGTCTCGGGTCTGGAACCAATTTACCCGGCCCTGCAGTAGTGAGTGAATACGACAGACAAGCTCTCCAGTGACCTGGAACTCCCAGTCTGCTTGAGCAAAGCCACCCGTCCGACAATCACAGAGACATCTCACTGCAAACTTGGTATGGCTGTGGGGAAATGCAGACAACACTCAGAGTGTTGCTCCATTAGAGAGAACTGGGAAGGCTTCTTGGGGGAGGTGACATTTGAGCTGAGATGAGAAGGCTGAGCTGTGCAGCAAAGGGGTCTGGGGAGAACTTTTCTGGCAGGAGAAATCTCCCACCCAAAGGCCCTGAGCCCCTGTGGATTAATCATTTCCCTCTCACCGTTTCCAAGATCTGGTGAGCCTTGGTATTTGTGGTCTGATATTGACCATTCATTTCACTTTGTAGCTGTCAATAGAATGAATATTGATGATGGGTTTGATTCTTTTAAGGGTTTTTTTAAAAAAGATTTTACTTACTTATTTTTAGATAGAGGGGAAAAGAGAGAGAAGGAGAGAAGGAGAGAGAGAGAGAGAAACATCAATGTGTGGTTGCCTCTCGTGCGCCCCCCACACCCCCCGGGACCTGGTCTGCAACCTGGGCATGTGTCCTGACTGGGAATCGAAGCTGTGACCCTTTGGTTCACAGGCTGGCATTCAAACCACTGAGCCACACCAGGGCGTGGAGGTTTCGATTCTTTCCCCTGTGAAGATGGGAACCACCTCCAAGCTCAGGATTCTGCCGACATCTTGGAGACCTCAGAGTTTATGCGGTGCAGTTGGAGTTTTACGTCCTTGTTTGTTTTCTTCTCTCACCAGCCCTTTGACACTGCCTAATCATTAAAGTTTAGAGCTCACCCTGGGCTAAGTGGACAATTTCCTGGAAAACAGCTGGTTGAGCTTCCCCCTCTGTGCCTCTGAAATCAACATCCCCTTTGGAGAAAGGGCTTCCTTAGCGCCTTCCTGCTCAGCCTTGATTTTGCAGTTTCCACTCCTGTTCTGCGTGACTTCTCAGAAGAAGTCTAGAATAACCGAAATCACAGGCAAGGGTTAGTATGCCCTTCTCTACATGACCAGCTCTGGGAGCCAGGTGCTATTCTTTTTTTTTTTTTTTTTTTTTAAGATTTTATGTATTTTTAAAGAGAGGGGAAGGGAGGGAGAAAAAAGGGGGAGAAACATCAATCAGTTGCCTTTCACACACCCCTAGTGTCTCCTTGACCCCACATTTACAAGTCTTCTCTTCATGTCCCTGGCTGTTAGATGAAGGGTTGAGCCTAAAGTGCTCATTCTTACCGTCCATGTGCAGTCAGTCATGTGGGTACTTTTCTCTCGCAGGAGTAACCATCTCTGGCTAACTTGTGCTGAACAGAATTCAGTGGACTAACATCAAGTAACTCGCAGATGGGGAACTGAGAATGAAGAAAGAAAGAGAGAAAGAGAGGGGAGAGAGGGAGGAAAGGGATTGAGAGGGGGTGGCTCTCCAACAGGGACCTCAGAATGAAATCGTTCCTCCAATTCCAACACAGGAGCAGAGGACTTGAGCTCCACTGAGTACTTCCCTTCTCCATGAGGGTGCTGGGTTTATTCTTCCCAACTCTGCCTACCAGATAGACCAAGCACTCCTCCTCTCCTGGAGCCAAGTGGGGAAAGAGCAGAGAGAGGCCAGGAAGTTTAGGAGCTGGGCTCTCTCCGTGTGGAGGGAAGTATCAGGATGGGGAGAAGCACCAGGGTGGGGAGAACACCAGGGTGGGAGAAACAACAGAGTGGGAGAAGCACCAGGGTGGGGAGAAGCCCTCTCTCTCAGCTTCCTGACCAGGTGCTAAGGGGTCTGGGGAAGGGGCAAGGAGGTTTTGGCCCTGAGCTGATAACAATCTACTCCGCAGGTCTGTTGCACTCTGTGTGGCTATCTACTGATTATGTTTTCACAGCTTGTGACTAGAAACATTTCCATCACCCGAGGCCCGACATCAAAACACCCAGTTTTGAAAAGTGGAAAATTTTGTCCAAGGACTGTGAAAGTTCTCTTAAAATAGAAACCTTCAAAGCCCCAGAAAGGAAGGAGTGATAATAATAATTATCATCATTAACTTGGCGGCAAGCAAAGGCCAGTCGGCCCCGTGCGAGGACTGAATTGACTGGCGGGTCTGAAGAACAGGGGCTAAGCTTCCGAGTCGTGAGCTTGAACTTCTGCTTTTTTCCTTATTAGCTGTGTAAGCTGAGGCTTGCCGATGCTTCAGGACCGCATATCCACAGCTATAGAGTTAGGATGATAATAGCTTCCATGCCATAGGGGTTTTTTGGGGGAAATCGATTGAGATAGTGTATTTCAAATATGCAGACCAGTGTCTGGCACACGGTAAGCTCTTAATTAAATGTTAGTTAATGCTCTTATTATGATTTTTGTCACTGGCAGTGATGGTTAGGGTCCTTGTGTTGCCGTGGAATATTATCTATTTGCTTGCATCATCCTCTGATTGTCTGTTTGCTAATGTCCAGTGGAAAGAACTCTGGGGGAAAAGTCTGGGAACCCAAGTTCAAATCCAAGTTCTGGCACTTTCTAGGCAGATGGTGATTGACAAAATCACTAAACCCCTTTGAACTTCAGTTTTTTCACCCGTTACGGGTGGCCAGGAATAATAGAAAAACTTAATCTGAACTTGGAATGTGGATTTCTCTTTCCTTGGAACGTTCTTCATCCTTTCCATCTATTAACGTGGTCTGCCAGGGGCCTCACTCAGTTCAAGTGCTTCTCGGCAGGGTGGCCCTCCCCTCCCCCATTGTACGTATCCATGTGCTCCGCACATTTCAATGAGCTACTCTCCTGCCCGCCAGACACTGTGAAGCATGGTCTCTGGCTTTCAGAACTGGGATGAAAAGTCAAGAAGCTTTCCTGTCATATCGTGTCCCCTGGGGTGACCCCGACAGGCCTGCTGTAGGTTGTGGACATGACCCAGACCTGGAAAAACACACACACACACACACACACACACACACACGTTCACCTCCTCCCTGGGTTAGAGGCCTGGAAGTCTATTTACTGGGTAATTCATTCAATTCACCCAATGAAGTTCTCCCCACCTCGCCTCTTCTTCACCCCGGAGTTAGATTATTCAGAAGCATGAATAAGCCTCGTCCTTGGAGCTTCCTCCTAGGTACTGACTCAGTCTACTAAGGGGTGGGGATGACCAGAGGGCAAAAAGGCCACCGTGGTTTGATAAAAACACACGACTGCTGTTCATTTTTGAGGTCGTTGCTGATGTGTCAACTCCTGAGAGAAACCTCCCATTTGCGGTAGCTCTTTTCAACCTTGGCCGCCCATTGGAAGCTCCTGGGGAGCTTCTGAGCCTACGGATGCCTGGTCCAAGCCCCAGAGGTTCTGACTGAACCAGGCATCCCCTGGCCGTGGTTTTATGTGTTCCCAGAAACTCCAGCTAGGTTAGCCATGGTTGAAAATCACAGCCTTTAGGGAGCGCACAGCGTGGTAACCAAAAATACAGACCCCAGAGCTGGGCTGCTGGGGTTTGAACCCTGGTTTCTGCAACTCACTGGCTGTGTGACTTTGCAAGGCAATAAAACTCTGAGCGCCTCATTTTCCTCCTCTGTAAAATGGGTATCGTGATAGTAACAGAACCTACCTCATCGTGTTGTGAAGAGTAAAGGAATTAATATGTGATACTATGATTTTCTCAGGTTCTGTATTAAGTATAACACTTCGGTATAATTCCTGTTTTTTTATTGTGATAAAATACACACAAAATCTACCCTTTAGCCACTATTCATGGTGCAGTTCAGTGGCATTCAGTATATGTCTAAGGTTGTACACCTGCCAGCACTGTGAATTCCCAAAGCTTTTTCATTATCCCAAACAAAAACTCGGAATCCATCAGCACCTCTCCATTCCCAGCCCCGCTCTTTCACTCTCTGTCTTTACGCAGCTGCCCGTTCCATGTACTTCATACAAGTGGAATCATACACTGTGGATTGTCTTGTGTCTGGCTTATTCCACTCGGTGGAATGTGTTCAAGTTTCATCCATGTTGTGTAGCACATGTCAGAATTTCATTCCCTTTCAGGGCGGAAAAGGAGTATACATATTCCATGATATGTATATACCTGTTAATTCACTCACCCGTCGACGGACATTGGGCTGTTTCCACTTCTTGGCCCGTTTGAACAGTGCTGCTACGCGCGTTGGGGTACACGTGTCTGAGCCCCAGCTTTCATTCTTGGGTAGGTACCTCCACGCAGACTTGCTCAACCACGTGGGAATTCTATGTTTAACTGTCTCTTGTTTCCCACAGCGGCTGCACCATTTTACATCCCCACCAGCCACGCACAAAGGTTCCAATTTCTCCGCATCTTCACCGACACTTGTTCTTTGCCTTTGTGGAAACGGCAGCCATCCTGATGGGTACACGCCGTGGCGTCTCATTGTGGTTGAGCTGTAATTCCTTTTGATCTCCCCCAAAGTAGATTATCCACCGCCTATTATTCTTTTAGCCACAGAACACGGCTCTTTACTGTCACGCTGCTGTCACAGCGTGTCCTCCTGTTTGTGGAATGTTTGTCTTGCTGAGTTGCCCGGGATTTGGCAAGCTCTGGCTGGGGGCGGCAGGTCAAATCTGGACTCTGTTTGTTTTCAGATAGCCCGCAAGCTAAGAATGATTTTTATGTTTTTAACTGGCAAAAACAACAACAGCAAAACAAAAGAAGAATAACATTTTGTGCAATGTAAAAATTCTGTGAAATTCAAATTTCATTGTCTATAAATAGTTTTATGGGCACACGGCCACGCCCTTGTGCTTACGGATTGTCTGTGGTTGCTTTCGCACTACCCAGGCAAAGTTACGGGGACCATATGGCCCAGAGAGCCACAGATATGCACTCCCTGGCCCTCTCTGTTTATCTGTAAAGAAGAGACTTGCCGGATCCTGCGCTAGACCCTGACCTTGGGAGGAAGCGCCCTCACCTCTCCCAAGTACCAGCCACGGAATGTGTTGGTTCATTCTCCTCTGCTAACTCCAGGCACAAAAATAAATCAGAGGTGGATCAGAACACTAAATATAACAGTTAGAACAAGACACCTTCTGGAAGAAAACAATAAAGAATATCTTTGTAAACTTGGGCCAGGCAAAGATTTCTTAGGGCACAAATGCACTACCTGTAAAATAAATAAATTGGACAACATAAAAAATTTAAATTTCTGTGCATCCAAAGCTCTGATTAAGGAATGGACAAGCCTCAGATTGGGAGAAAATTTTTGTTATATGTGATAAAGAACTTGTATCCCGGATACAAAGACATCCTACAAATAATTATAAAAAGATAAACATACACATTTGAAAAATGGGCAAAGGATTCAGACACTTGATAAAAGAAAATGTAAAAATGGCCAACAGGCACGGGAAAAGTGCTTCACATCTTCAGTCATCAGAGAAATACAATTTAGAAGCACAATGAGATACAAATTCACAGAATTGTCAAATAAACAAAACCCCCCAAAACACAGTAGGAAGTGTTGGTGAAGGTGGCGTTTACTGTGGCTCTGCTGCTTAAGGGCGAAAGGAAGTGCCTGTGCTTTGGAGAGCTGTTTGGCCGTTTCTTACAAATTCTATTTTCTCTTGAGTATTACCCGAGAGAAACGAAAACAGGTATCCACACAATGACCTACCCTCGAACATGTACAGCAGCTCATCAGAGCAGCCACAAGCTGGAAACAACCCAACCGCAAAACAGGCTTTTTTTTTCTTTCAGTACTATGTTGTGTTCATTTCAGGCGCACAGCACAGTGGTCAGACAGTCACATACTTTACAAAGTGTTTCCCCCAATGTTTCCAGTATCTACCTGGCACCACACGTAGTTATTTTAGTCTTATTGACTGTGTTCCCTATGTTGCACTTTGTGTCCCCGTGATTGCTCTGTAACTACCAATCTGTGCTTCTTAATCCCTTCCCCTTTTTTCACCCAGCCCCCCCAATCCCTTCCCCTCTGATCCTATGAAGCCATTTAGATGAGATTCTAGAAAGGACTAATCTCATCTCTAGCTACGGGAAGCAGATCAGTATTGCCTCTGGCCGGGCTGGGGTGATGGTGGTGGTGTCGCCTAGAAAATGGCAGGGTGCGGGCAGGGGAGCTTTCTGGGGTAATGAACACATTCCACAATTTGTTTTGGGGGGACGTTCATCATGGGGTTTTATGTAGTTGTCAAAGCTGAGAACACAACACTGAAGACCTGTGCCTTGTATTGTATATAAGTTAAACTGCCGTTTCTATAGGGGGAGTGGGACAGCTGACCCTCAAAGGTGAGGAAACACTGCTTTGGAGGTGGCCCAGATGCGGAGGGCCGGCCTCCCCTGCCCTCCATGAGCCCAGCCAGATCTGCAAAGGAAGAGGAGCAACCCCGGTGCCCTGGTGTCTGTTAGGGGCACATGGCCCCGACAACTGGTTTCCTGTTTTAACCAGAGCTCTTCTCTGAAGGAAATAACAGCAATCACTCCTCTGAGCCCTGGAAGTTGGAGACTAGAAAGCCACTTCCTGGCCTTGCAAAACGACAGCACCCTCCGCTCAGCTGGGAAAGCTTCTGCCTGCTCCCTCTGGGAACCTGCTGGTGGCTGGGGCCCGAGTGACGGCCATCACTCATCAGCTGGCTGCAGACACCTTGAATAAGTGCACAGTCCCAACAGGCAGGGGAGGTGGAGAAGCAGAGGGTTTCTGGTTTCATGTTCAGAGGGCGACGTCAACAAAGCTGCCTCCACGAGGCAAAGTGTCAATACACCTCTGACTTCCTTACAAATCTGAAGCCAGAGTTTGAGTTGTTTCTGGCGGTATGAGTTTCCTATGGCTGCTGTAACAAAAGACCTCAGACAGAGTGACTTCAAACAATATAAGCTTATTAACTTACAGTTCTGGAGGCCAGCTGTGCAACACAGGCCTCTTTGGGCTGAAATTGAGGTTTGGTAGGTCTTGCTCCTTCTGGAGCTTCTAGGGAGCATCTGTTTCCTGGCTCCTCTGGTTTTGGAGGCCGCTGGCACGCCTTAGTTTGCGGCTCCTTCCTCCAGCTTCAAAGACAGCAATGTCGGATCTCTGTGCCTTTCTTCCAACGTCACATTTCCCTTGACTCCTCTCTTCCAATTTTAAGGACACTTGTGATTACAGTGGGCTCGTCTCCCAGCTGACGTTACATCAGCTGATGGGAAACCTTGCTTCTATCCGCAGCTGTAATCAAGGTTCTAGAGAACCCTTGCCATTCAAGGTTCTAGAGATTAGGATACAGACCTCTCTGGGGGACCGTTATCCTGCCAGCTACATTCCCCGATGTGCAAATTCGACTTCCACTCGCAACCTCCTCACTCTCTTCAGAAGGACCTGAACTGGTCATTTGGTTCTGAGGTTTACAAGCTGTGTGGATAGTGACAGCAACAATTACAGTGACCGCATGTGGCGGACAAGACGTAAAGCAGGCACAGGGGACACATGATCTCATTTGATCCTTCTGGGATGCTTATGGAGTAGATATCATCGCCTCCATTACAGATGGGGAAACTGAGGCCTAGGCAGTATAGGCAGTATATATACCCAGCCCAAGGTTACTCAGCTTTTAAATGGCATATCCAAGGTGTCTGACTTCAGAGTCTTTTGTCTTAACAGCAGGTGTCTTAGTGATAAACCTCTACTGCATTGCCGATCACCCTTGCTCTGGGCGGGGAGTTTATATGAAGAGTAAAGATAATGTGCGTCCAATGCTCAGCACACAGGAGATGGAACTTTTGTGGGTGGCTCAAAGACAGTCTCGTTGCCTCTTTATACCTGTCTTGTTCCGTCCTGTTCCTTCCTTCCTTCCTTCCTTCCTTCCTTCCTCCTTTCCTTCCTTTTTTCCTTCCTACTTTTCTTACTTCCATCCATCTAAGACATTTTTAAAAGTGGATGCAACGTGGTGTAATAGTTAAGAGCTAGGCTCCAAGTTCAAGCTACCTGGGTTCAGCTTCCACTTGGGCCCATGTCACCTCTGTAAGCCTCAACTCTTCCCCGTTTGTAAAAATTGGCATGTTATCTACCTTACTGAGCTGTTGGGAGGATTAGAAATGATCAGGCATGCACACAGCACGTGGTAAACGACCGTGATTAAGCCCCTTGTGTGTGTCCATTACTGAAGCAGGTAATGTGAGTAAGGAGAGAGAGTATAACCTTCGTTCACAAGGCTCTTCCTCTTTCTCACACACACGCACCCCCACACCCCCACACCCCTCCCAGTTAATGACATAGAATGGGAAATTAGGAAGGACTGAAAACTGCAGACCAAGACCCCTGATAACATGGTTCTAATTTGTGGTTAGGAAATCGGTAAAGGACGAGGTCAATGTGTACTCAGAGAAAGGGAGGATTCACTAATAAATAAGGAATGCGGGGTGAATCACACAAACCGTCATTGTCTGCAGCCCTTGAAGGGGCCCTCTGACCCCCTCGCCAGGCTGTTTCAACCACCAGATGTGGTCTACCACAGCCCCTCTCACGCACAGCCCTTCACACGTGAACTGCGTGGTCCGAGCTGTGTCTGCCACTGCCTCGCCTAGTATTTACCCGACACTTTTCTTTAATCAATCCACTACTCACACTTAACTACATTTGTATAAAAAGGAAACTTTACATCACTAGAGTGACCGATTTGCTTGTCACAGAGGAAGTAGAAATAAATACATGACTATTAAAACTAATAAATAATTGTGTCTACACACCGGCTGACGGCATTCTGGATCTCACCAGCGGTCGGCATACCGTATTGGGATGCACCGTTCTCACGGAAAGCACTGAGGACTCTGCCCCTTCAGGTCCTCGCTGCCTGACCTTTCTGTGTCTCTGTTTCTTGTCATTGAAGATGTTCATTAAAATAGCCACCATGATTGAGAAATGGCCCAATTGAGCAGTTTAGACCCAACTGCTCATTCAGTTCTAAGACAGGTTCTAGAATGATGTATTATTATTGAGGTTGTGTCTGTGAGGAAACTGAGGCACAGGGAAGGAGAGTGGTTTTGCTCCACCCCACAGCTCAGGGCTGGAAGAGCTGGAAACCTTCCCCGCCCCCCGCCCAAAGCCTTGACTACGGGCAAGATGCCTCTCCGTGCTGGCCCAGTCATGGGTGCTAAGAACAACCAAATTAGCTGATGCTTAAAAAGACACCCGGGGTGACATGCGGGGGCAGATATTTAATGGGTCCTTAGTACGGGCCACACACTATTTTTAAGCATGTTTTAAAAAAGATTTTATTTATTTATTTTTAGAGAGAAGGGAAGGGAAAGAGAAAGAGAGGGAGAGAAACA
This sequence comes from Desmodus rotundus, assembly GCF_022682495.2. NCBI lineage: Eukaryota > Metazoa > Chordata > Mammalia > Chiroptera > Phyllostomidae > Desmodus > Desmodus rotundus. The sequence continues at coordinate 99,269,420 of NC_071392.1, read as the reverse complement.
TCAGTGTGTGGTTGCCTCTTGCACACCCCCTACTGGGGACCTGGCCCACAAACCAGGCTCGTGCCCTGATTGCGGATTGAACCCGTGACCCTTTGGTTCTCAACCCGCACTCAACCCACTGAGCTACACCAGACAGGGCTGAGCCCCTTTTTTGTATTAACTCATCTCGTCTTCATAGCGGCCTATGATGGAGGTCTTCTCATTATTCCCATTCACTAATGACAGGTTTGAGAGGAAGAGCCTTTAAATAACTTGCCATGAGTAGGTGGTGAACCTGGCTGGACCGGAGCCCCATGGGTCTGGCTCCAGAGCCTGTGTCCCTGCCGCCGCCAAAGGCATCGAGCAGATGGCACCGCTGTTGGTCTATGTCATCGCCTGTGACAGTTTCACCTTGACAATGGAACATTTATGAGTTGGCCCCAGGTCTTGTCTAGCCCCTGCCAAACCCTCCTTTGCTTTATTTCCTGTACAAGGTGGACTTCAGATGACCTTGGCCTTCTCAGAAATTAACCTCATGTCGGGGAGGGTTGCATCCATTCACTCAGCTATCTGGCATCATGGGTATCTCCTCTGTGCCAGGTGCTGTGCAGTGTGTCACAGAAACAGGACAGCAGTCGCGTGTGATGGCTCAGATGGAGACATCACAGTCACATAGACCCGGGAGCCACGCTCAGCACCAGCATTTGCCAGCTGTGGGACTTGGGGGTAGAAACCCTCCGAGCACCTGTTCGCTCAACGGTAAAGTTAGATTACTACAACAATCTGTAAGTTTTTTTCCATAGTTTCCTTTTTTGAATCCTCACCCGAGGACATTTTTTCATTGCTTTTGTAGAGAGAGGGGAAGGGAGAGAGGGAGAGAGACAGAGAGACAGAGAGACATCAAGGTGAGAGAGAAACACTGATCTTTTGCCTTCCTGTACATCCCCCCACCGGGGATCGAACCTGCTACCTTTTGGTTTACAGGCTGATGCTCCAACTAACTGAGCCACACTGGCCAGGGCCATAATTTACTTTTTGGAGAGAATTTTGGGGCGAGTGTTTACTTACTAATAGCTCCTTAATTCATTTTATTCTTTTGAGCAGAGTTTCATAGCGCTTGTCATATATTTTTGTTTCTTTTGCTGATTGTGAAAGTAAAACACATTCACAGTCCTTTGTCCCCAAACCCAGCGGCCAGGTACCTTTTGTAAGCTAGATTTTTTCAGATCTTTTAGATGCATTTTGTTTACACTCTATGTGAAATAACACGTAATATTTCTTTAAAGAAATATACACATATTCACACCACGTGAGATCATTAAAGCTTTCACGTGAACTCAGAGGAGTCCGATTTGCTGTCAGATGCGGTTTGTGGATTTTGGAATTGCGGGTGAATGAGGGATCATGAATGGGACCTGCACATGGTTATGGTGGGAAATTTTAAAAAATACAGTGGTGTATTGAAAAGAAAATAATCGTATTAACAAGAGATACTTACTGAAATTTCCACGTATCTATTCTAATTCATTACATTATTTAAAAATATTATCCAACACCTACTATGTGTCCTAGGGGTGCTCAACTAGGGGCAACTTTGTCGCCCCAGAGACACTGGCAGCATCTGGAGACAGTGTGGTCGTCCCAGCTGGGTGGGGGGATGGGTACCACGGACACCTAGTGGGTAGAGGGCAAGGCTGAACATCTGACGGTACCCAGGACGGCCCCACGACAAAGACTGTTACCCCGCCCTCAATGTCAGGTGTGTTATGATCGAGAAATCCAGGTCAAGGTTCTGGGCACACAGCAATGAACAAAATAAAAAAATTAATCTGCTTATTATGCTCTTATAAAATATATGTGATGTCTACACACAGACATATGTGTTTTACAGATTTGGTATTATTCACGCACAGTTTTTTACTTAACTTCGCTTCATGAACATTTCACAATATTATCCAAAAGTCTTCAAAGATATGTTCTCATGCCTAGAAAATGTTCCTTCAGAAAGATGTGAAGTTATTTTGTTAGCAGTTCTGTTATAATAAAATTGATGTATTTACATTTTCCCTATTATTTAAAGTAAGGCTGTTGGTGAACATCCTTACGTCCATATCACTGGTGCATCTCAGATTACTTCATTGGATCCTAAGTCTTGGGGTTCATCCTAGATACGAAGTGATCGAGTCAAAGGGCATAAACTTAAAAAAAAAAATCCTGGATGTAGCCCTGGCTGGTGTGGCTCAGTGGCATGAGCGCCAGCCCGTGAACGGAAAGGTCGCTGGTTCAACTCCCAGTCAGGGCCCATGTCTGGGTTGTGGGCCAGGTCCCCAGCTGGGTGCGTGCGAGAGGCAACCAATTGATGAATCTATCACACACTGATGTTTCTCTCCCTCTCTCCCTCCCTACCTGTTTCTCTAAGCAAATAAGTAAAAATCTTAAAAAAAACCCCTTTGATGTACATGATGAAATTGCTTTGCCAAAAGGTTGTCCTAAGTTTCACTTTACAGTTTACATTTAAAAACCAGGGATGTTATGTTATTAATTAACAAATATAGATAGTTTAAGCTACCAATAACACATCTGGATAATTCTGGTGAGTGGAAGAGGTCTTCAGAAGGAGGAGAGTAACATGTTGGGTTCAAGTTCAACTAGTCATCTGAGCCTGAATGGATCGGATGTATTTCTTCTCAGTCAGTCCCAGGGTACGCATTGCATCTGAAGCATCCCAGAATGCAAGCGGATTGAACACAAAGACTGCAAGAAAACAGTTCAGGAGTGACTGACTTATGGGAAAAAAATGAAAAGAGATTGAAGTCTGAAAGCTGTGTGGCAGAAAACCCTGGAAGGAGGTGACCACCGTTACCAAGCACTGAATCCAGTAAATAAAGTCTAGAAGAGGAACTTCCTGTGGGGAGGGAATGGCTCCAGAGGTAATGGATACAGTTGAACAATGGGAATTCCAGAGGGAAAGGTCAACGGGAAACTTCCTTATGGTTCTCCGTAAGAATCATCTGTTAAAGAAATGATAGGATTCCTTTTAAAAGGTCAGTAGGTGAAACAGCAAGGGGAGCACAGGCCAATCAGAGGATGTGATTCTGTTCTCCAGCAAGTCCTGCAGGAGAACCTAATACGGCAGGTGAACTTCCCCTCCCCCAGGGCGAGCAGGCGTGCGCAGTCTCTGCTAAAAGCTGCCGTTGACCGGAGGACCTGGAGTTGAAGGACAGAGATTGCACATTTTCTTTCTTTTCTTTCTTAATAATTAAACATTTTGTTTCAGTTACAGTTGACATACGATATTACATTAGTTTCAGGTGTAGAGCAGAGTGATTCCACATTTATACATCTTCCGAAGCGATCACCCCAGTGGGTCTAGTACCCATCTAACGCCACACACAGTTATGACAATATTATTGACTCTACTCATCCTGCTGTACTTTACATCCGGTAACTGCTTTTTTTTTTTTTTTTTAATAACTGGAGATGTGTACCTCTTAATCTCTTCCCCTCACACTTTCTCTTCATCTGCAGCTAAAGGAAAACAGCACCACCAAGCTCATCATTGAAGAGTAGGGGCTGGCACACTTTTCCTATGAAGAGATGGAGCAGATATCTTTGGCTGCCTCTCCAGGCTCTACGTCAACCGCTCACCTCAGTCTTCCTGGGCTGAAAGCAGCTGTAGCCATATGCAAATTATGACCGTTGACCTGGAGAAGTAGGAAAGAGCCAGTGTAAGAGTGAGGAGGTTCTGAGAGATCTGGGTTCAAATCCCATCTCTACCACTTACTGGCGGCGTAACCCCGGCAAGTTAATTGACCCTTTGGAATATCAGTTTTCTTGACTCTAAAAAGGGGTTAATTGAAGAATGTACCTTATGACTTTGTTCTCAGAATGAAATCGAACAATGCCTAAATAATGTGTAGCAGAGGCCTGGGCACATAGATGCCTGTAAGAAGAGAAGGGTAAAAAAAGAATGCATACTTTGTTCCGTTCTTATCCCGTTGTGTGTGAGTTTGGAAGACCGCTTCCTCCGCTAGCACGAAGTCCTGAAGTTCAAGGACCACATCTTAGTTAACCACGTCTCAGCGCCTGTGCCTTGGCACATAGCAGCGGGTCTGTGAAAGCAGAGTAGGGGCAGATTTGGTTTATCGAGGCAAGGCAGCCCGGAGGAGGGCAGTGAGAGACAGAGCGCAGGAGAGGGAGCTAAGCAGAGATTTTTCTCCACTGGAGTCCAGCTGCAGCCTGCTCTCTGGGACCTGCTGCTCCCCTGGAGGCAGAGGGGCTGGCCTTTCACACCCTGGGACAGTCAGTTACTGGCTGTGGGCTGTCCCCATGAAAGGTGAATGACAACCTTCCAGGTGAATTGGCTCGTGTTGAGCTGAGGGCAACTCTGAGAATTGACAGCTGGGAGCTGTTAGCTGTCAGCATAAGTGACACCGCAGCCTGGGAGGGTGCCCTGCCCAGGAGGGTGACCCGGGGAGACACCAACAGCCTTCCATACAGTGCCTGATTGTGCTCTGAGCTTATGCCAGAGCCACCCATGACACACAGCTGGCTTATAGCAAAAGGGAGAAGGGCAGAGCCAGGGTGACTAAGCCATCACCTGTCACTCCAAAGGTAAATTGTTTAACTTAGAGGCTGAAGCCAGGGATGGTGTGGACACTGGTGGTGATGCTCTCATTCTGCAGGGACAGGAAGTGGCTTCTTTCCCAGTGGCCGGTGACATTTCCTCTGCCCAGAGGAGTCAGTGGCATCACCCAGATGACCTAACACTGTGCTTGGCATAGTGGCAATGAGGTCACAGTTCATACCTGCCTGGGGTTCTGCTGTCCTGTTGGGGTGGAGTCAAATCCCAGCTCTGTCACTTTAGCTTGTGACCCTGAGCTAATTACTCAGCATTGCTAAGCCTCGGTTTCCTCATCTGTAAAATGGGAGCAACAATATTTCCTAATTCACAGGTTTTTCTTTTCTTTCTCTCTCTCTCTCTCTCTTTTTTTTTTTTTTGAGTGGAATAGAGTTAATGCTTATAAAATACTTAGTACAGCGCTGGGAATCTAGTTAAGGTTTAAAACATGGTAGTTTTTTTTTTATTACTTTCTTTGTGGTGGTGTTTTTGTTTGATTTTGTATTTTGAGAAATGGCATTGTCTAGCGCCCTGTTTTTCAATTGTCTTTTGCATATTGCTTTGGCATTTGCCATATCTGTTAGCACAGTTGCTAATATCTATTTAACATACATTAATTGACTCTCAAATGAACCTCACACACTATTAACTTGCCCATACGACCGGCGCACTCCAGTGCAGGTGAGTCCGTCAGCGCTGCTAGTGAATGACGTCATTTTGCGTTCTACCTGAGAACTTGCCTCCGTCCATTTCATTCCTTCCTTTCTGGGCCAAGTCTCTTGCGTCCCCTCCCCTGAGTGAGGTCACCTCCTGGCTGCTGCATGAGCTCACGGCTGTGTTCTCTCTTGGCTAGGAACTGCATGCATACTATCGGGAATGTTTTTCTCTCTCTCTCCCCAGTGAAGAACTGGGGCTCTGCCAGATTACACGGAAGTGGTTACTCAGCGTGCAGCGCTCACGGCTGGGGACAGGGGGCCGTGGAAATTCCCCTTCCTTGCCTAAAATAGCTGGAGCTGGAACACGACAATAGGAGCTTTGTCCAGGCTTGAAACAATATCCTTTCCAAGTGAATTTTGTACGGAAATCCCTGCCAGTGTGTGGTGGTAGCCCTCGCTGACAGGCTAGAAAAGGGTCAGCCCTTCCGAGTTCCACGTTGAAAGAACCATTGTTAGCGATGATGAGCCCCAGGGGAGGGAATATTTAAGTACCTGGGCGTGGGAATATTGGATTCACCTGACTCTCCCTGCCCCTTATCCCGTCTGGTCTGATATCTTTACGATGGCAAAAGCCTAATTCTGGAAATAGACATGCTCTCCATGGATCTGATTATTTTTATTGCCAGGCTGTTGGTGACAATCTTCCCCAGGACACTCCCGAGCAGGTTCTGAGGACAGGTGAGGAGGAAATGCCCGGTAGCCTTATGGTGGAGCAAAGTTCAGAGGGGCTGAGTCAGGACGAACGTCGTGAGTTCAGATTCCGGTTGCGTTTTGACCCCCGGTGCTTAAAGCTGGCTCAGGAGGCCCGAAATAAGCATGAGGGCGAGGTGTCCTTCTTGTGTCTGCCTCAGGATGGAAGGAGCTGGGATTTGGTATGGTCAAGTATCCTCCCACTGGAGTGTCTTTCGGACGACTGTAAACTCCAGAGGAGACAGAGCAGCATCTCAAGAAATGTTTCATGCTGTTTCTTTAACATTGTTACTTGTTATCACTTACAAAACTGTATTCAAGGCTAAGAGGAAACAAAGGGGGCATGCATAAAAATGGGAAGCCATAAATTAACGTGTTTTAAGGCTCCACGAAATTTTGTTATAGCTAGTCATGTTAGCCTGCATTCAGACGTTTCTCGAGACCTGCTGTGTAACACGTGTGATTTATTAAGATGAAGAACCCGCATCAGGGAAAATGTCCATCTCAATAAAGCCGGGAGGCCGAAGTTTTGATGCACATTTCCGAGCAGAGGTCTCTCCACCAGTCAGCACTCTGGCGCAGCTGGGGGAGGGTGCCCCTCCTTGAACAGACTCTGGAGGGTTCTGTCCATCCACCCAGTGAGGTCCGAAGATTCTAACGTTAGCAAAGGGGCAGGCGGGGCTGCACAGAGCTCCCTTTTTCCCCCTCCTCTCACCCCTTTCTGACCAAGGCAGGGGAGTAGATCATTTCGCCCACTGAGCAAGCTTGGCCAGGGGTACAAACAGGAGAGAGAGCCAAGATAAGAACTGGGTGGCGCTGGCGATGGTGCCTGCCAGCTCTCACGGGACACTGAGCGAGGAGGACGTTCCTGGCCATCCCTTAGGGAGGGAGAGGCCTCACGCTCCTGAGCGTGTCATCGTGGGTTACAGATTCACACAGTTTTTTCTTAGACCATGATTCCTACGTGTAAGCCAACTATTGCACCTGGTATTTCAAGAAATGGTCACCTCCGTACTCCAGAGTAACGTGACACGAATTCCCAAAGACACCTGTAGAAGAATCATCACGTGGGCTGGGGTGTGACAGAGAACAACTGGATACATGTGAAGTGGCCCACAAGGAGAGAATGCCTTCTGGACTGGGTATGTCCCCCAGGTATCGTCCACGAGGTTTTTACCTGGGACTTTCATTAGAGAAAGTCTAATGAAAAAATGGGAAAAAAATGTTGGGAAAAAAATTAGTGTGTCTGCATGTTCCTTTGGATGCACAATCCATGAAGCTACAGATGATTGCCGTGCAGTCACATGGAAAGGGTCTACCTGAAAATAACACCAACATCGAGGGAAAGAGAGCCAAGACATGGGAAATGACACGCACCTGCTAATTGTATTGGACGCCTGGATCCAGCTATGCCTGAAGTCAGCAGTAAATTTGGATGCTTCGGTTACATAAGATGATAAATTCCTTTTTATTCTTAAATCAGATGGAGGGATGTTGCTGTCACCTGCACTGAAAGTAGTTGTGGCCATTACATCTGCCTCCTTCTGATCTGAACTCTACATAGATAGGTAAACAGTTAGTTTGGTTAATGACCAAACTTTGCAGGACAGAAAATCCCCCAAATCAGGAACCAAGTGCTTAGGCTCATCTGTACTCAAGGCTGGACACTGATTTTTAAGGATACGGCCCGTTTCCCTTGCAGACAGTGTGTCCAAGGGGAAGTAAGCAGGGGTTCTAGTCACTGTGGGGTAGGCATTGCTGCATAACCTGGGACCAGTCAACGCTGTCAAATGCTGATGCCTGTGATGAGTCCAAAGGATTCTTTAACAATCAGTTTCCATCATGGAAGTGTAAACTCACCCCCGAGTCACCAGCTGGCTAATAGTTCTTTCCTGTCCTCTGCAATGGAATTCACCCACATTTTGAGTGTATAGCAAACATTCCCAAGTATCTGTTCTTAACGAGCCTCTGTGTAATGCTCTGGCACTTGGGATGTTGCCCCATAACCCTGTGGCTTGGGTGTAGCAGGGTACCATTTTCCGCCGCTGCCACTGAGTGAGTGGTGATTTCACCATCAGAGGCATAAAAGCCTTGGACTTGTTTTTCTTGACTAGATAATGCTTAATGCTACATGATCCACAGAACAGCATGCAACCAGGAACAGGGCTGAGCTGTCTAGAGATGCAAAAGGAAAATTTTGTAAGCCCGTTGCGTAACCATCAGCTCCTGTTAGAGCTTGCGCCCGAGAAGACTGTCTTCCTCTCTCAGCCTCCCAGAGAGTTGCGTGCCCCCGGGGAGCGAGTGTGATGGGGATCTAGCTTGAAGAATGCAGACAGATACCGGGCCGTGGACCACACAGCGCCTGGGAGAGGCCCAGGCCATGACGACTCAACAAGAAATAAAAACGAAAAAAACGAAAAAAAAAAAAAAAGAAATAAAAACAAAGAATTGCCAAAGCCAGAGTTACCAAAAATTATGGGATATTTTCAGTGTTCACGTTAAACAAGATAAGAGCTCGAACACGTACAAACTACTGTTGACTGTAGTGACATTGCACTGTATACAGGGCCAGTGGGTTCATAAGACATATTATCTGCAAATGGACTGCAGACAACGTGATCTGCAAATAGGACACGAGTTGAAAGCTGTGTTATTACTGCTCCCCCTGAAGGCCTGTGATGTTTTTGAAGACAACCTTGAAAATCCAATAAAAGGCCTAGGATTTCTAGACCCCTCACTGCCAGCCCCACTGCATGACGTTAAAATTAATTGAAAACAATTAAGATTAAAAAAATGATTAAGTTGCGTCTTGTGCCTCCTGCCTTCTTAGACCTGGGGGGGAAGGGCAATGTGAAATAGCAGAGCCATTACTTGGTAGGGATCCAAAGGGTTCCAAGCTTGCTCTGTGGTGTGCCCCAGCTGGCTGGGTGACCTTGGGGAAGTCACTTAACCTCTCTGGACTGTTCCATCTATAAAAATGTAAGTGTTGTATCATGTATCATGATGGTCTTGTGAGTTCCTTCTAAAAATTTATGATTATTCCAGTGTCACGTGAATGGTTTAGGTATGAAGGATACAGTGATGCAGGAAAAACAAGAGACAATGCTTCACCCAGATTCAGTCGCTGCCTGGAAGGAGTGCACACTCTATGCGGGGTGCGTGGGGGAAAGGAGTAGAGAGGGGTGTCTCTGTGTGCTGACAGTCAGCAGAAATGGTAGCTGTAGAAGTCAGAGAGGGCAAATGCCACAAAGAACAGAAGAGACTGAGAGTGGGCAGGGAGGAACCTCTGGAAAGATGGTCGTTAATGCTTCCCAACCGACGTGATGCTGTTTAAGCAAAGGATGTGCCATGGAGGTAGGTGGAAGACTCAGTGGGCAGAAGGGCCATTGGAGGATCTGATGGATACAGGAAATGACTCCCTGGTGACTCAAGAAGTAGGAGAGGAGAAAGGAGAGAGCAGTGATGATCAGAATGGGATTTCTGTACCCCTTCCGTGTGTCTGTATGAGAGAGGCAGATCTGGATTTGAACCCAGACTCTATCCACTTACCCCGTGTGTCCTTCCCTCCCCTACCAGGCAGATCCTTAGCTTCTTTCTTTCCGCAAGAGGGGATTAAGAAGCCTGGTGAGGGTGAAATGGGAGGATGTCTCCAAAGACAAAGCACAGGGTGGATGCATTAATAAACGCCCCACCTGTAATTAGTATAGTGCTTGCTAATATTTACTGAGCATCAGCCAAATTGTTCTTAATCTGTATTGCTTCCTCTCTCCCTCCCCCAAACAAGTCTGGGAGGCAGGCCCTATTACCATCCCATTTCACAGAGGAGGCTGAGATGCGGGATTGGGTCGTGGCAGACCTGTTAGTCATCATTATTTGTCCTCCGGCAGCACCGGCAGGGGGTACGGTGACCCAATGGCTTAACAAGAATGTCAACATAGGCTGGCACTTTTCCTGGAGGTGGAAAGTGAAGAAACACCAACTGTGACAGAAGCACATTTTTCTTCCACCTGACATGCCTGTCTCTTATCGCAGTATAACTTCCATGCAGCACAATTCACCCACGTTAAGTCTTGTGGTGAATTCCGACACAGGTATACAGCCACACGCTGTGTATCTAACCATCACCACCACCACGGCAATCGCCAAGTTGCTTTCTATCTCTGTAGTGTTGCCTTTTCCAGAAAGTCACATAGATGAGGGTGTGCGCTTCTTTCACTGAGGACGTCTCTGAGATTCACCCACGTTCTGGAGCAGATTCGTAATTCCTCCCCTGATTTTGCTGACTCATATTCTGTCAGAGGGATGGGCCACAATTTGTTTTTTCTCTCACCTGTTGATGGACATTTGGGTTATTTCTAGTGTTTGGTTGTTACATGTAGGGCAGCCAGGGACCGTTGAACACAGGTTTTTCTGTAGACATAGGCTTTTGTTTCTTGTGGATAACATCTTGTGGTGGGATCGCTGGCTTGTATGCTAAGGGTGTGTTTCACTTTAAGAGAGACACCAAACTGTTTGACCTGGGAGCTGTCCATTTTGCATTCCCACCAGCAATGTATGGAAGTTCCGATTGTGCCGCGTCCTTGCCAACAGCTGGCATTACCAAACTTTTAGATTTTAGCCACTTTAGTGGGTGTATGGTGATATCTCATTGTGTTTTTAATGAGTGATGATATTAAACACCTGTATATGTGCTTATTTGCTATTTTTGTATTTTTTCTTGAAGTTATTTGTTTAAATATTTTGCCCATTTAAAATAAATTGTCTTCTTTTAATTGAGTTTTAAAGACTTCTTTATATTCTGGACTTTCATCTGATATATACACACTTTGCAAATATTTTCCTCATTTGTGACTTGCTTTTTTTTTCTTAATTAGTGTCTTTTAAAGATCATAAGTTTTTAATTTTTATGAAGACTACTTTATCCATTTTAAAAAATGTGGATGCTCTCGTAGCTTAAGACACCTTTACTTAGCCTAAGGTCACAAAGATTTTTCTCCTTTGTTCTTCTGGGAGTTTCACAAGTTTATCTCTGTTAACTGTATTAGGTCGACGGTCCATTTCAAATGAATATTTTATGTGCACTGTGAGAAAGGGTCAAGATTCATTATTTTTGCAATGGATATGCAACTGTTCCAGTCTTGTTGTAGACAAGACTACCATTTCCCCATTAAATTAGCTGGGCACCTTTTTATGAACTCAACTGATCATAATTGTGTGGGTATATTTCTGGATGTTCCATTGATATACATACGTACATATATATATATATATATATATATATATATATATATATCCTTATTCCAATAATGCACTGCCTTGGTTATGGTATATTTATAATAAGTCCTTAAAAAGTTATTTGTTCATTTATTTTTAGAGAGAGGGGAAGGGAGGGAGAGAAACATCTATCAATGCCTCTATTACGCCCCCAACCAGGGACCTGGCCCACAACGCAGGCAGGTGCCTTGACTGGGAGTCGAATCAGCAACCTCTTGGTTTGAAGGACGATGTTGAACCCACTGAGCTACACCAGTCAGGGGTATAGTCTTGAACTCATGTCATTGAAGTCTTCTAATTTTGCTCTTTTCAAGGCTCATTTATGGAGCACCAACTATATATCCAGTCCTGCTGCTCATTTGTTCACTGATTCATTCAAGAAATATTGCTAGAGCATCTATTAGGTGCCAGGCTTGGCTTTTGGTGCTGGGATACGGTGGTGGTAAAAATAAACAAACTCCCTGCCCTGGCAGAGTGATGAATGTTCCGCTGAGGTTTCCGCACTGTATTTGCACAGAGGACACAATCCAAGTTTTTAAAAATTCCTCTTAGTGGTCATTTCTATGAACAAAATAAATAAAGAGAGCTGGACAACATTTGAAGGGAGACTTAAATGAAGAGATACAAGTAGTTACGTGAAGTACTGGGCATGAGCTTTCCAGGAGAGGGAACAGCAGGTGCGAAGGCATGGGGAGGTAAGAAAGGGCTTGGCGTGTTCGAGAACCAAAATGCAGTGTTAATACGGAAGAGTCTTTGAGATGAAGTCCGACAGATAAACAGGGACCAAGTGCTCAATGGGCTTTGTGAGCCCAGGTAAAAGTTTGGATTTCATTCGAAGAGACAATGGATGCCACTCAGAAGCTTTGAAGAGGAGCGACCAAATTAATTTCTGTTTTTGAAAGGCTGTGTGTGCTTCAATGTAACTGAGTGGCCTGTATTTAAGAAACTTCTGCCCCTGGCCAGGTGGATCAGTTGTTTGGAATGTCATCTGTATACCAAAAGGTTGCAGGTTCGATCCCCGGTCAGAGCGTGGACAGTAGGCAACTGATCAATGTTTCTCTCTCACATGGATGCTTCTCTCTCTCTCCCTTCCTCTTTCTCTAAAATCAATGCATATATCCTTGGGTGAGGGTAAAAACAATTTCTAGAGTCCTGAGAAACCATTGGCATGGGGCGGGGCCATCTGGCAGCTTCCCGGAAACCCCCTCATTTGGGAGAATTTATGATCATGTTCAGGGATCGAGGTCCCTCCCATGGTGACTGTTGAATTGTCTCAGGTGCAAAGAGGAACTCGTGGTTTTATCAGGATGAGGAATGAGTTTTCATACAGGGGGTGTGTGCGCGCATGCGTGTTTGAGGTGCTGAATCTCGATGAGTCATATTTCCCCATTTCAAATAAATGAACATTCTGTTTATAATCTTTCTCTGTCCCCAGCTTTATGAACACTTTTTATATATGAAAATAATTTCAAATTTACCAAAATGTTGCAAATAGAGAAATAATATAAAGAATACCTGTCCACTCTTTATGAGGTTTACCTATTAATAATCTACTCCATTTGCTTGGTGGCTTGGGTTCTCTCTCCCTTCACACACACACGCACACACACACACTTTGTCCCTAAATTATTTGTGGCTGTTACATTTATCATGGCCCTTTACTCCTAATTTAGGAGTATGTGGGTAGTCTCTCACACAGAGAGCCCCAGTAGAATTAACAACTTCTTCCACTTATACTGATGCAAACCTTTGATCTAATTTATTGTCCACGATCCACTTTCATCAGTTAATCTTACACCATTCTTCAGGGTTTGCCCTCCTCCAGGACAGGGTCCAGCCAAGGGGCAGAATTTGCAGTTAATTTTTATGTCTTTTTAGCCTCCTTTAACGTGGAACATTTCCACAGCTTTTCTTCGTCCTTTGTGATATTAGCATCTTTGAAGAATATAGTCCCTCCCGTGCCCCCTGTCCCATATAACAGAGTGTTTCTCATTCTGGGTTTGTCTGATGCTTCCTCGTGATTAGAGGCTATGCAGGCTTGGCTGGAACGCAGGGCTTCAAGGGTGATGTATCCTTCTCAGCCTATCACCCCCAGAGGCACGTGATGCTCACCTGTCTGTCACTAGTGATGGGAAATACTCATAACATTTTATCCAAAGTTGGAGGATGACAGGAGGTCGGGAGGGAGGAAGAAATTGGAAAAACCTGGGAGGCAGATGACTCAGCATTAGTTAAGCTCCTGAGTCATCTGGGTTACTGATTTAGCCACCCAAAGCAACATTTTGTGTAATCACAGGGGTGGGGCGAATTGCACACACTGAACACAGGCTCACACACATACACACTCATGAACAGACACAGCTCAGCTCTATTTTGCATTTTTTTTTTAAAGCTACCACCAAAGTCCTGTTTTAGCAGATGAGGCATTGGGAGAAATCGGAGAGATTTTCAAATTCTGCACGAAGGCTTCCCCTCTAAGCCTTACTTCCTAATAATTCCCCGGGCCTTAAAGGATTTGGTGCTATGGTCAGGAGATTTGTGGGCACCAGCCAAATGAGTGCATTCGCTTAAAGCAGTGGTTTCCAGCCCTGGCAGCGCACTGAAGTCTCGCGGGTGCATTTCACAAGGGCTATGCAGACCCAACCCAGATCGGCGGAATCAGGACCTCTGAGGGTGGGGCTGGGGGAAGGAAGAGGTTTAAAAGCTCTGCAAAAATGTCTAGTGCCCTGCCAAGGTGAAGAACCAGCAGCTTAGAGATATGATTCCAGAACTTCCGTGATCCCCAAGTGGTCCTTAACTTTTGGTCAAGTGCTCCCTTTAATAGCTGACGTCTATTGAGCACCTACTGTGTGCTGCAGGTGTCACAGATTTTATCTTCACGGTGTCCACTGTCTACTCTCTGGGTAAAAAACTTCCTGGTGTTCCTCTGGCTAATGACCACCCACAATGTGCAACTCATGGGGTCCCCGGGGGGCTGACCCTGACTCCCCACTTCAGGGATGGGCATTGATCCTAGGCCTGGCCGACTGGTCCGTTTACGAACGCTCTCAGTGGTTCAGATGAATGCGAGCTAAGACTTTTGCTGGGATTATTGGCAAAAAGGTGTTTCATTTCTGCTGGGGCCTAAGACGGAGAGAATGTGAATGTGAAGTCACCCGGGGCTTCTACAGAAAGGGGAACTGCCCAGGAGTGAAGTCCACATAGAAGAAAGCAGAAAAAGAGATGGACTTGATGGCTATGGTTTGAGCCCAGTCCTGGATGCAGTCATGCCTGAACCTACAAACTCCTAGATCTTTAAGATATGAGCCACTAAATTTCTATTTTGCTAAAGTCAGTGTGGGCGGAGGTTTAAGAAGCAGGTAAGACAAATCTTATCAAGAGACCTGATAATTTGACCTATGGCAGGAAGTTATCAGAGACAGAAAACCCTTACAGAAGGAAGAGAATTCAAATGCCAATTCTCTGCGCGTGGCTGTGGGACTCCATCATCATCAGTCTCCCTGGGCTCTAGCCCACTCTTCAGAGGGGCCAGGGGGTGGGATAGTGGGGCTGGCCCCACAGTGTCGCCTTGGGATTCAGTGGCACAGCCTGGCATGGCCCTTCGCAGCTGGTGACCTCTGAGGCCATTCTTAGGAGTCTGTGTAAAATTCAAGTTGGTATTTGGGAAGTTGGTGGAACAGGAGATATGGGTGTCTCTAAAATGGAAACTGTGCCTCCATCGGCCACAGCTGCATCCATAGCCGCGAGCAGATGTGGCAGGAGGTCTGGGCTCTTCTTTGCAAGGCCCTTTTCTGTGCTCTCTGTCCACCCCACCCCTCTCTTGTCCCTGACTTAGGCAGGAGCCACCATTCCATCACCTTTGCCCTCCTCCCAGCCCCCACCCTCCTGGCCTGCTGTGTAGCTGTCACTTTAGGTGACACCTAATTTAATAGTGGAAGGCAGGCTGAGCCTCACAATCTGCAGGGCCATCTGGGTGGCCTTAGTGGACCCATGGGGTCCTCTCTCAAGTGCCAGATGAGGTTCAAAAGTAATGAAGCCTACAAGAGAATGATATTTTTTTGAAATGACACATGACATCATATGCTACAACTAAGTCATTTTCTTTTGAGGCAGTCTCTTTCTTTCTTGGGGAGGGAGCCCCTCCTTTGCTCAGAGCTCTACCGTGCATGTGGTTGGTCAGGTGCCTGTTGAAAACCACCCTGCCCCTGCTCTGACTGTGTCCCGGCACCTGCCGTTAGCCAACAACCCCGATGGACAGATGGACAGATGGACGTAGGTGACTCAGCGGCCCCTGTTTACCAGGTGAAGTGGAGACACAGAGCAGGGAGGGGTTTGTCCACGGTCACATGGCTGCTCAGCTCCGGGGTAGGATTTGATGCCAGGTCTTAATCTCCTCCTCTCCCTCTCCTTATCTATCAACCTTTCTGTCTATTACCTACCTTCCTGCCCATCAATCATCTAACTCTTATCTAGTTATTTATCTATCATCTATTTATCTACCTACCTACCTATTAATTATCTATCCATCTATTTATTTCTCTGTTCATCTCTCTATCATCTTTCTATGTATCTTTGTCTCTTCTCCTTGACTTTGAACTTACCCAGGTCTGGTGTTACATTTTCCGTAGAGTGACCTTATTTATTATCCAATCGAGCACACTTTGGGGAGTGAGAAGCAGCACCGTTCATACTTAGGTCCACACTGATGCTGCCCATGGAGCCCTGGGAAGTGTGGGGTGGGGTGGGCAGGTGTTTATTTCTCCCCAGTCCTTAGCTCATCACAAGGGCTCCCTAAAGTTGTGCTGAGTGTGTTTAAGCTACAGTCTCAAAGGAGGTGGCCAGCCAGCAAAGCTTGTTTGCTTTATTCAGAGAGAAACTGAATCACAAAGAGATGATTTACAAAATCCCAGAGACGCAGTCACAGGTGAGGTGGGGCCAAACCTCCCCTTGGCAGGTTCGCTGATACAGAGCTCCCTCCAACAAGCATTTGTGCGCAGAAGCTAAGCTCCCTCCAGGCCTGCTGGAGGGAGCTCGTGGCAAAGAAATGGTAAAATAGTAATATCTGGTGTTCACTGCACCCATATCATGGGCCTTTGCTAAGCCCTCCACATAGGTTGTCTTATTTATTCCTTAAGGAAGGTGCCATTATTACAGAAAAAAGAGATGAGGGTTCAGAAGACAAATCTCCCGCATAGCACAGCTGCTAGAGCCAGGGGACCAGCCATGTGGCCGCCTCGTCCTGGAAGATGCAGTGGAGTGATGGGCGTTTGCTATTGAGAAGCCCCTTCCAACGTTTTTTTGGAATCTTCAAAAGATTCCAGTGAACACCCATAATCTCCTGAATAGGTTCCATGCCCCAAAGCAGGCCAACCAAGTAACCCTAACTCATAACTTGTCTCAGAGCCCCACCCTGAGATTCATAAACAGAAATTACAACCTTTGCTCAATAATGAATCAGCCCTACTGAGGGGCTGAGAGCAAGAATCAAGTCAGCTGGGACTTCAGCCCCTTCTGTGGGGGGAGGGGGGACTCCCACAGAGGATGCGGCAAGGAGAATGGGGGGTGGGAAGAGAGAAAAGGGAGGAAGTGGAGAGAGAGAATGAAACAGAGACAGATTGATGGTGGGGGGAAGGGTTGGGGGGAGAAGGGAGAAGAGAGAAACAGAAAGAGAGGGAGAGGAAGGGAGAAGGGGGAGAAGAGAGAGACTGAAATAGAGATGAAGAAATGGGGAGGGGTGAGGGAGAGAGAGCAGAAAGAGAAATGGGGGGGCACAGAGATTGAGAGACTGAGAAAGACTGAGGGGGGGGTGAGAAAGAGAAATGGATTGAGAGAAAGGGGAGGAACAGAGGGTACATAGACAGACAGACAGAGAGACAGACAGTCAGATGACAGACAGTGAATGTTGACTGGCCATGCAGGTGGAACAAAAGTCCCCCTTGGGTCCCTGCAGATGCCCCTCTTCAGCCACCACCATTTTGTTGCTGGCCTGGGTGTGAGATGCTGGGCTGTCCTCCCAGCCCCCCAAAGGGCAGTGCCAGCCCAGGATGGGGGTGCAGCTGGGGACAGCCCCTGGCACTCCAGGCCTGATTCTGGGTGGCAGGGACTGCACCGTATGCAGTTCAGACCTCATTTCCTAAGAGTTCTGCAAAATGGTGTCTGCCCGTGTTTACCCTGGAGGCTGCTGCGTCCCTGAGCCGGGTGAGGTTCCTTACAGAGCTGGCTGCGTGTGGCCTGGACGGCTCTTAATCTCCAAGTTTTGATGGCATGTCCTTCAGGTGACCTATGCTATCTGCTATCTCAGATTGCTGCTCTCTGTCTCTCTCTGTGTGTGTCTCTCTCTCACATACACACATACACACACACACACAAAGTATTACTGGAAGAAAAAAAAATCCCTAATGATTGTGTAGATATTCTTACCAGGAATATTAAACTCAGATGCCCCCTGCTGGGCAAGACAGGTAGGGGCGAAGGGCTGCGGAGGATGGCCCTGGTGGCCGGTGGCCCTGAGGTTAGGTGCTCTGGAAATGACGCTGTGCCTGGGGGCTCAGGGGAGCAGCCACAGCGGGGTCTGCCCCCTTCTTCTATGACCCATGGGCATCTTTCAGGGCAAAAGGGCCAATCTGAGCTCTTTGAGTCGAGAGGAAATAGAAAACAAAACTGAAACTGCTTATAAGCAAATCACACATTTTGGGAGAACGGACAATTCCTTCGCCTGCATTTTTTTCTTTCTATGACTAGTACTGTTAGATCTGACAGGTGGGGCGAATCGGGAAAAAATGATAGAGGCTTTGCTGACACCTCCGGCTTCTTCCTCAGGACAAAGGGTTTTGGGTCTTTGGACGGAAGTCCTGGCAAACACTGGTGGCTCAGGGGGCTGTGAGGAGACCGGGGCCAAGTTCATTTTCATTATGAAGTTGTATTCCCCAGCCAGGACATGATTAGAGAGAAAGAAGGTGCTATTAATGATTATGCCAGGTCAACTGGTGTAATCCAGGGATGTCCCAGGTGAGTCAGACGGTTTAGTCAAATTGTCCCAAAGGAATTTTTCACAATGATAAAAATAGTCTGAGCCATTCAGTGTGGCAACTGCTAGCCATGTGTGGCCACTGAGCATTTGAAATGTGGCTGAGGAAACCGAGATGAATTTGTAGCTTCCTCTCATTTTTGTTCACCTACATTTAAGTTTCAATAGTTGCGTGTGTCTAGTGGCTGGTGTATTAGGCAGTAGAACTCTTCAGTCATATTATTCCTGTGAAGAGGCCGGAACCCTGGATGGCAGCGGCTAAGGCCCCAGACACAGGACTTGCTGAGAACAACCAAAGACTCCATCCTCAGAAGTCACTGTGTTCTGCCTCCCCAGCGGCAGGAATTCAGACCGCTTTTCAGAGACTTCCAGGAACTTCCAGAAGCACAGTTTTGCCTGAGGAGAGCCAAGAGCCCGGTGACATTTCCCATCAAACGTCTAAGCCTAACCCCAGGTCTTGAGTGTTCTGATGTGGCTCTGGGACCAGCATTTGGAAAGATTCTTTGCCACCCGTTCCCAGGATGTTCCCGGTAGTGTCCTGAAAGGCAGCGGAGTTTCCGTCCGGGCAGAAAAGACCTCCCTCCTTGAAAACGTCTGAATTTCTGCTGGGGGTCACAGATTGGGAAAGATGTGCTTTTGTTTCTAATTATACATTCCTGGGTGAAGTCACTTCAGCCCCGAACACGCAGTGGGGCTATGTACCGAAGAGGGGAAGACAACTGCTAACGAGTTATCTTGAGGTGTCAGAAAGAAAGGATGAAAAACAGGACAGCTGGGGGAAATGTTTTCCAGCCTGCTTTCTGGTTTCAGCAACCGCGTTGGAAGAGATAAGATCCACATGGCTTTGACGGAGGCGGCGGGATGTCCAGGGGACATGAGACGGGAGAAGAGAATCAGGCTGAAAACATCCAACCATCACATATTCCCTGAGAAACAGATTACGATAGTGCAAAGGAAGCTCTTTACGGAAGGGCTCCTCCAGGGACGGTTGGAGCAAAGAGTCAGTGGGCTCGGGGACAACTTGACTTCAACTCAATGGTATTTGAATAATCTGCCCGAGAGAAAACAGATAGAGCATGCAGTCACATTTCGCGTCGAAACTCTCAGTTTGATTATGAGTAATGCTCAGCCATGCCCAGAGGTCAGGCCTACACTCACCCAGAAACAAGTGGGGAATTGAAGCAATTATTCAGATAAGATCCACAGATGGAGCTACCCGCCAGGGTCGAGTCCCCCGTTTAGGCCAGAAATAGTAATACTATTAGAAGCTGTTTGCGATGGGGCGCGAGGCAGGGACTCTGTTGAATTTATTAAGGAGGGGCGGTTACAGGAGAATCCAGCCTGTCCCCGGGCGTCCGCCAGAGCCCAGTGAGGAATGGAGAGCCTTTCCGCGCCATCGTGCTTGCAGCCACAATGGAGATGCGGAGTTGGATTTAAATTTTCCAGATGGTTCGGATCTCCACCTCGCACGTGCACAGCCGTTACGTTTCACGTTGGATTGCATTTGGGCTGAAAGGCAGAAAATGGTAGGACAGCACACTGAGAATTTGGAGATGCTACGAATCACGTAATAGTATTTACAGCTGTCCCTTAATTAGTCTCTGCTCGTGGTTTTCGGTGAGCTAGCCGATGGAGGGGGGGTCCAGTGTCCCCTGGAACCCTGTTGTTTAAAGAAGCTTGGAATAGAATACAGTTTACCTGCCTATGAGGGAAAACCCCAAAACCAGCAGCTTAAATAAGACTTATTGTTTCCACTGAGTGAGAATCCAGGGAGGTGGGTGCAGGTGTTGGTATGGTACAGACTTTAAGGCCAGACTTTTTTGACCCTTTTCTCAAAGTCTCATAGCTGATCAGATAGCAGGAAAGAAGGGAAAAAGAGATAACCTAAGGGTTCACCTGCCCCCCTCCCCCCTGCCTCTAACGAGCCTTTGGGGAAGTGCATCCAATGACTTCTGACAGCTCATTGGCCAGAACCACGTTAAATGGCCTTGGCTAGTTGCAAGGGATTCTGGGAAATGTAGTTTCCAAAGCTGACTATCTTAAAGCTACATCCCCATCCCCACCCCCACCACCGCCCCATTAAAATTGGTGTTCTGCTAGTAGCATTGAGGAGATTTTACCACTTTAAAGAATCTTAAAACAAAATAAATTAAAAAAATTTAAAATCTAGCTCTGCAAAAATAATCCTAATGCCATGGTCTTTATGAACAACTTTTGTTTATAACTAATTACCATGTAATAAAACAATGATTAGAGAACCAAGATGGTGGCGTAGGTAGACACACTGCGCCTCCTCGCACAACCAGAACTGACAGAAAATCGAACGGCAAGGGGGTCCGACACCAAGGAAATAAAAAATAAACATTCATCCAGACCGGTAGGAGGGGCAGAGACGGGCACCAGGGTGGAGAGGACTCGCGTGGCCATGGCAGGACTGAGACTGGCGGAGTGTGGGACGAACGGGGCAGGCAGTCCGAGCACTAGCAGACCCTGCGGCCCCACATTCGCGCAGATAAACCGAGAGGGCTGGACCCAGAGTGGCAGAGAACGGGGCAGGCAGAGCAGTGGGTAGCACCCCGGGGCCCCACATTCGCGCATAGACAAACCGGACGAATGGTGGGAGCGAAGCAGACCGCGTAACCCAGGGCTCCAGCTCCGGGAAATAAAGCCTCAAACCTTTGATTGAAAGCGCCCGTGGGGGTTGGGGCAGCAGCAGGAGAGACTCACAGCCTCACAGGAGAGGTCGTTGGAGAGACCCACAGGGGCCTAGAATGTGCACAGGCCCACTTACTCGGGAACCAGCACCAGAGGGGCCCAGTTTGATTGTGGGTATTGGAATGAAAGACTGAAATCCGGAGGAGAGTGAGGCGGGCGCCATTGCTCCTTCTCGGCCCCTCCCCCACGTACAGCCTCACAGCACAGCGACTTACCCCGCCCTGGTGAACACCTAAGGCTCCGCCCCTTAAAGTAACAGAAGCGCCAAGACAAAAAAAAAAAAGGCCCAAATGACAGAACATTTCAAAGCTCCAGAAAAAATACAACTAAGCGAGGAAGAGATAGCCAACCTATCGGATGCACAGTTCAAAGCACTGGCTATCAAGATGCTCACAGAATTGGTTGAATCTGTTCGAAAAGTAGATGAAAAAATGAAGCCTATGCTAAGAGAAACAAAGGAAAATGTACAGGGAACCAATATGATGCGAAGGAAACTGGGACTCAAATCAACGGTGTGGACCAGAAGGAAGAAACAAACATCCAACCAGAAAAGAATGAAGAAACAAGAACTCGGAAAAATGAGGAGAGGCTTAGGAACCTCCAGGACATCTTGAAACGTTCCAACATCCGAATTATAGGGGTGTCAGAAGGAGAAGAGGAAGAACAAAAAATGGAAAACTTATTTGAACAAATAATGAAGGAGAACTTCCCTAATCTGGCAAAGGAAACAGACTTCCAGGAAGTCCAGGAAGCTCAGAGAGTCCCAAAGAAGCTGGACCCAAGGAGGAACACACCAAGGCACATCATAATTACATTACCCAAGATTAAATGAAAGGACCTACATCCAAGATTACTGTATCCAGCAAAGCTATCATTTAGAATGGAAGGGAAGATAAAGTGTTTCTCAGATAAGGTCAAGTTAAAGAAGTTCATCATCACCAAGCCCTTATTATATGAAATGTTAAAGGGAGTTACCTAAGAAAAAGAAGATCAAAAATAGGAACAGTAAAAATGACAGCAAACTCACAGTTATTAACGACCACACCTAAAACAAAAACAAGAGCAAACTAGGCAAACAACTAGAACAGGAACAGAACCATAGAGATGGAGATCACATGGAGGGGTGTCAATAGGGGAGTGGGAGCAGGAGAGCGGGGGAAAGGTACAGAGAATAAGTAGCATAGATGATAGGTGGAAAATAGACAGGGGGAGGGTAAAAATAGTGTAGGAAATGTAGAAGCCAAAGAACTTATAAGTATGACCCATGGACATGAACTATAGGGGGGGAATGTGGGAGGGAGGGGGTGGGCAGGATGGAGTGGAGTGAGGGGGGAAATGGGACAACTGTAATAGCATAATCAATAAATATATTAAAAAAATAGAACAATGATTATACATATTATCAAATATGTACGGGAAGAACACCAGTTAGCGAAGGGGTGGGGGTGGGTGTCTGTGTGTTGTTCTCCACGAAGGTGAGCTGCGTCCTTCCTGGAGGATATTCAGTGTGTTTCTCCTGGGGGTGGAAATGAATGAGGTGTGACTTTGTCAGCCAGTAGCACCATCTCCCTCTGTCAGAATCTGAGCTGAGCAGGAGACTCCTGAGAACTAAATCAGGAGCTTCAGCAGGAGTTTCTTCAACCTGAAATGCACTGTCTACAGCAAGTTCAACTTCATTAGTGATTTGAAGAGAGATTTATTGAGCCAAAGGGACGACTTCTCGGAACAGAGTGTGTCTACCTTGATTTAAGTAACTCAGACAGTCATGGCATTTGAGTGGGGGCTAGATTCAAGTCTGAAATAATTTGTGAGTCAGCCATTGTTAGGGATGGAGAATAGGAAGGGGGCGAGGGGAAGGGCTGAAGTTAAGGCTGGAAGTTGGCATATCCAGGACATAGGACACAGGGTCGTAAGTGCACACCAACAGGCAGGGTGTTAGCCTGTGGTTCAGCGGTTGCACGCTGCTCCCAGACCAGGCAGCAACGTGGGTGCACGAGGCTGGCCGGGGTGAGGACACAGGGAAGGGAGCAAAGTGCCTGGCTCCCTAAAGCCACGGTCACCACTGATCATGCATATGATTAACTCTGCTGACCCAGGGCTGTCAGCCAGTCAGATCTTTCAGAAAATACCTGAATGTTTACATGAAACCCGGTTTGATAACCTTGGGTCCAATTTTATACTGCTGGGCCAAGTGCTGATCAAAGATGGTCGTTGTTGGCAACTTTGCTGTATGAGCAATCTGGTGCCGGTAAGGCTGTCTGAGCAGGGGAGGGACCTGGACACTTGCCCCTCCTTCTCCCCCACTTCTCTCTCTCCATCAGCGATGCGAGTCTGTTCTGGAACGGAGAGGAGGGTAGCAAATAGGCGTGGGCAGGGCAGTATCAACTGATGTCAGGAAATCAGTTAGGATGCTCTAGCCACAGCCAGGATGCAGCTTTGGTGAGCGTTGGAATGAAGGCGATGGCAGTGGGGATGGAAGGGTGGGCTGAATTCTGGACCAATTTCCGAGGAGGAATCAGAGGCTTAGGCTGACTGGATAATAAGGGACAGGGCCAGCTTAGAGGAGGGAATTTGAAGAAAGAAGTTCCTGTCTGACATCTTGGCAACTGAATTGGCCTCATAGGCATGTTTCATGGACCACGTGGGATTAATATTCCTTTTACATTCATTTTCAACTCTTAAGAACTATGAGCATTTACACACACACACACACACACACACACACCTCTAGATTTCTAGCTCCTTTTGTAAAAAATCTGAGAGTATTAGGCACAGATTCCAAACAAGCAACAACATTCTGGGCGTGGGGTTGGGTTGGGCCCTGGGGGTGGGGGAGAGAGAGGTGCATACACTCGCAGAATTTTTTCAACCACGGGGTTCCTGTAAGTATTTGCGTCTGTGACCCCCGAGGGAGCCGTGGTACCAACCATAGCAGTATGAGATCACCCCATTAGATAGAGCAAGATGTGAGGTATTCCAGGCCTCAACCCCATTTTAGGACAGAGTCGGGGAACAGGGCAAAGGGGACTTGGAAAAGACAGGCTGGGAGAATGGAAAACAACAGGAAGAAGTGGAGTAAGAAACAGAAGCGGCTGCCTGCTGCCTGATGCCACCGGGGAGCTCAGTCGTGGAAAGATTGAAATAGGCTGTTCATGAGGATTTGTGTGGCTGTCTTGAAGGGGTGACGTGCCAACGCCATTAACGATAAAAGGAAGAAGTTCACCCTCGCTGGCTGGGAGGTCCAGTGCCATGTAGCCACCCCGGAGAAGTGAAATTCCCCCAGATGGGTACGGAGAGACAGGTGGAGTGCTCCTGGTCTGTTGTAGTGACGAATTAGAACACCCTAAATGTCCATCAGTAGGGTTCCAGGTAAACGAACCATGGGCCATGGTGTATCTGTGCTGTGGGAACCCAAGGATTAGTTACAAAGGTAAGATACGTTGAAAAACTTCCAAACAAAACAAATGTGGCATAGCGGTACTCTTGTATTTCTCTCTCTCTCTCTCTCAATCGGTCCTTTAACTGTATGGAAGCCTGACATTTGACATTCGGGTGAAAGACAAAAAAAGGTCTGCAAAAGGCGTCTGGGGCCTGAGGACCTCTCCTACCTCCCCCTCCCCTGCCCTCCGCTTCCACCACTTACAGCACTAGATGTCTTTGCTGAAGGAGAAAGTTTCAAAAATCAGGGATAAGTGGTTAAAGGGAATCCATCTTTCTCTTTATGTTGTTAATTATTTTAACGGGGAAGATGCCTTTCTGTATCACCTGTGCAGTTAAAAATTCATGGAAAGCATAGGATGCTGCATTTGGCAGTCTACAAGGTCTGTCTTGGCAGACCACTGGGAGTGAAGACGGGATTATAGCATCTTGAGTAAACAGTGGGTAGTGAGTGGGAAATCCAGGCCAGGCCAAAGAGGAACACAAGGCTACGGGCCGGGCGGGGGGGCGGTGGAGAGTCCGGGAAAGTTTCCTTCTATCTGGGTGACCCAAAAGCTTGGCGAAAGGACACTTCGGCTTCTCCGACAGGCCGTTGCTTCTACAGCGGCGCATGGGGTTTGCTTCAGAGCTGAGATCACACTTACAATTTGCATCTCGGCTCTTCTGATGTAGAAAAATCTAAAAGGATTCTCATGGGAAATTTTAAGTATTTGGCAGGATAGGACCCCAATACTTGTGTAAAGGAGAAACATTCATATGAGGAAAATGTTGCTTGATATTGGATACCAAGGAATGTCCACCAATGGAAAAATGATTAAATATGTTTTAATGACCGCTGGGGCAGACTGTTAGGTATTATCAAAAAAAAATCATGTTTTCCAAGTTTTAAAGTTTAAAACATAGAGAAATGCTGGTCCTGGACAGGTAGCTCAGTTGATTAGAGCATTGTCCTGGTATGCTAAGGTTGCAGGTTCGATCCCCGGTCAGGGCACATTCAAGAATCAGCCAATGAGTGAATAAATAAATGGAACAAGTGATGTTTCTCTCTTTTCCTCTCTCTGTCTCTCCCTCAAATCAATAAATAAGAATTTTAAAACATAGGGAAATGCCGATAATACACGCTTTGATGAAAAAGTTATCAACAGTGCTTCTCTCTGGGTGACGGGGAAATTGGGGGTTTTACTTTTCATGCATTTCTGTTGACATAACAATTTTCCACTGAAAACCCTATTGCTTTTATAATTCCCAGAAGGAACTGTTTTTAAAACTGTAGTTTCAAAATCATTCATAAGGGAAGACAGCCAAAGAAGGACTCCTGTTGGCAAGGAATCAGACAGGCAGGCCCAACGCTGCCTTTTGCTGACTTTTTTCGCCTTTTACCCAAATGCCAAATGTCAGGCTTCCATGCAGTAAAAACGACCTGGAATTCTAATCAACTTCCCAAATGCTGGGTGACAAATGTTAACTGCTCCCTGCTCCCTACTCAAGGGCTGTTGGATGTTCTTCAGTTGATTTCATACAAGAGAAAACACGGAACTCAAGTGGGCTGGAGCCACGAGCCGGCAACACAGGTGAGTCCCCTGCCTCCTAGGCTGACCCCAAAAGTGTTCTGTGACCTGCAGAGAGGAGATGGTGGCTCTTCTTCTATATGTTTCCCCCACCCCACTGCCTGTCTTCTCGTCAAAATGGCTACACAGCCCCATGATTCCGTTTATAAGCTTTGGCATCGTACAAACCCTATGGAATCCTTATCCTTTTACATCCCAGCTCTGTGGCTACCGGCAATTTCTGTAACTTCTTTGGACTTGAGCTTTCTCATGTGTAAAAAGGGAATGAAGGTCCCCGCCCCACTGGGTCCCTTTGAAGATGAAATGAAATAAAATACATCAAGTGGACATGGAGCAGTGTTGAATCGGTGGGTATCTTACCTAATTTTATTTTCTTCTCACCCCACCTTCTGGCCGTCACTCACGGGATGAAATAAGGAAGGACAGTTTTGGGGAGAAAGATACTCTTGTTAACCTGCAGACTTCCCTGTGAGAAGCAAAGCCACCCAACTCCACATTGGTATCCATTGGAAACCAATGGCCCAATAGGGCGAGCATGGTGACCTTCCAGGGAGAGTGCTTAAGCCCCCTTCAGGTGCTCATGTGGGTGTCGCACAGATTGCATTATTCTGCCATGTCTTACTCAAATCCATCCTGAAAACAGGCACTTCCTGCCACCTCTTAAGCTCCCCCGCTCATCTAAGCTGCTCTCTTCTCCCAAGAAGTGACCGCAGTAGCATTCTCCTTGGCTATCCTTCCTAGTGACCTTTGGAGTCAATCAAAATAAGAGAAGAACCAATCTGGGCAGAGTAATGTTCTGCTACTCTGCGTAGTGTGGGGGCCCAGGAAGTGTGAAGGCAGGGGGACTTGGGACTGAACTTTCATTGCCTGGGTCAGTTACAAATTTACCTGCAGTCACAGGGAAGGAAGTGGCACAGCTGCTTTTCACACCTCTGGCGGACTGACCCCACTCTGGACCTCCAAGCTTGCAGGCCCCCCCCCTCAACACACACACCGCCATGGTTGCTAGGAGAAGTGAGCCTCATGTGCCACGGGCTGTCCCACTTGTGTTCATTGCTGAGACCTCTCTTCCTCTCTGCTTTCCCAGCACCGAGAGGGAGGAATTTACTCAACCAACACATCCTAAGAATTTGGGAGTGCTGCTTCAGGAAACATAATATGTAGCTGAACATCTTTCTCTGCAGCTTTTTAAAGCCAACCTTTGAATTAGCCAGCAGTCTGAGGAGATCTTTCTTTAGGCATTTCTACTCAGGGCGAATGTGTTGGTTTTGTTCACAAATACATCAAAATACTCATATCTTTTATTGATCTGTGTTGGGGGATTTGTGAGTTTTAATACATTTTTCTTTGAAAGAGTGAAAAGCAAAGCTTCAAATGAAAATAGGATCATCCCATAATCTCATCCCCTTGTGGAGTTCATTTTATTACAGCCCAGTTGTATGCAAGGAACCCCGCTTTGATTTCATCTCTTTGGGCTCCCTTCCGGCTAACTTACAGGGGACGGAGAAGTGGCTCAGCCACAGCTCACACATGGACGTGGCGAGATACCCTGGAGCCATAAAAACTGTAATCCTGTAGTTTATTTAAAAATAAAGGGAATGTCCACGATGTAATTAGAACATCATAACATAGTATCATATCACATATAACTGTAGCTAAAGTACACAGAACATGAAGCAAAATAGTTCTGTGCATTGAATTGGACAGTCGGGTGGTGGGTATGCATTTCACTGAGCACCTGTTATATGCCTACTTTCATAACCATGAAATGACCACTGTAAAGTATATTTGAAGGGGCTGTTTAAAAATAAGATTGCATCGGGGAGATGGGATTATGATAGACTGCTTTTACCTTTATTGTCTCCTAAGATTAAAAAAATATTATGGTTTCATAAGAAAAAAGGAAAGAAATGTTTGAAACAGTATAATAATGAAAGTTGCAAATGCTCATTTTGTGCTGACTTGGTCCCAGGCTCTGCTCCGAGCAGCCCGTGTATAGCATCTGATTTACTTCTTAACGATGGGAGCATTAATGACGTCAGTCCCATTTTACAGAGAAGAAGCTGAGACATAATATTTCTCAAGAAGCCCAATGCCTCAGAGCTTGTTCGTAGGACGGAGTTCCAGAGTGCTCTTAATTACTACTCCAAGCGTGTCCCACAAGGGCACATAACCCAGTTACGCGTGTGGGACTTCCTACGGTATTTCCTTGATATTTGGCCTTTGAAGTGGATGCTCCCTTAGCTGTACTGGAGGCTTCTCTGGGCTTCTTGCTCCTCACTCTCCCAGACCCAGACTGCCAGCTGATACACGCGGTCGATGAATAAACGAGTGCCACTCTCATCAAAGAGGACAGGCTCTGAGTTGACACTTCACTTTTTCAGAAGTGTCTGTCAACTTTGTGGGACTTTCATAGAGTGTTTTTTTTTTTTTTTCCCTGGGCAGCCACCATTCCAAATTGAAACGGATGTTGCAGCCCAGTTCACAAGACAAGCAAACACTTCAACTGAGAAGACAGCGATTAAAGCAGGAAATTATTTCACCCTGGGAGTACTCCGGAAACCAAGCCTGAATAACTACTCCATGTTCAGTGGGGCGCAGGTTCATTCCCAGGTTGACTCACACTTGTAAATTCTCCTGACTACCTTCTGACTGCCATACATGCCCAGTGTACACACACACACACACACACACCCCTGTGTTCCCAAATGCTAACCGTACAGCATGAAGCAGTCACTCAGGACTTTGGAGCATGGAGTCCTTCATCATTAACCTTGACTCCTCTCTCTCTCAGACTCACCTCCTCTCCGAGGACAGCAAACCTTGCTGCTCCCACTTCTCAGTTTGAGACCTATTCTAAATCCAGCACATGTCAATTTTGGTAAATGTCCTCTGTGCCCCTCAAAAAATATATATATTCTTCAGTTTTAGGTCAAGTGTGTTGGTCAAAACTTTTCTATTCCTGCTGATGTGTTTTTGTTGGTTTGTTTATTAGTTACTGAGAGAGGAATGTTGAAGCCCACCACTAGGGTTTTGGGATTTCTTTATTATTCCTTTTTAAATCTGGTGGTTTCTGCTTTATTTATGTCGAGGCTATATTACCGGGTGTTTATAGAGTTAGAATTTTTCTGTCTTTCTGGTGGGACTGACCCTTTTTGTTACTATAAAATCTCTCCTGGTATTATATTGCTTCTTACCTTAAAATCTGCTTAGTCTGGTTCCAGAACAGTTAATCAGCTCTCTGTTGGTTAGCGTGTGCAGCTGTATCTTTTCCTACCCTTTTATTTTCATTCTTTCCGCGTGCTTATACTTAAGGTTGCCTCTCGTCAGCAGAATATAGCTGGTTTTGTTTTTTTCATTTAGTATGACAACGTCTTTTAATTGTGTTACTTAGTTCATTTACATTTAATGCAGTTATCAATACATTATGAACACCATATGAGTATATTATCAGCTGTTTTCAATTAGTTCCAGTGTTATGCGTTTCTCTTTCTCTCCTTTATGGCCTTTTACATTAATGAGGTCTTATTTTTTAGATCATTCTGTTTTTCCTCTCTATTCACTTGTTATCTCCATATTTGCTTTTCTTTTCTTTTTCTTTTTATTACCCTACAGAGTCCAAGTGTGATTCTTGACTTAATAGAGTCTAACAAAATTAGTGCTTTTACTACTTCTCAGGCAGTGCAAGGAACTTAGGACAAGTTTAATTCTCTGCTCTTTCTTGCCTACCTTTTGCTATTGCTGTAACATATTTTAATTCTACATATATTTAAACCCCATGAGACATTATTATTATGTTTGAATACAGTCAATATTTATTTAGATTTACTAATCCACGCATCGTTTTGCTGCTCTTCATTCTTTCCTAAACTTTTATTCTTGCATCTGAGATCATTTTCTTTCCCCCTGCAGAGCTTTCTTTAGTCTTTTTGGAGTTTGTTGTCAATGTATCCACTCACTCTTTGTTCGTCTGAAAAGGTATTTATTTCCTCTTAAGTGTTGATGGATATTTTTTACTGGGTATAGAATTACAGGTTGAAAGTTGTTTTCTTTCAGCCCTTAATTTTTTCCCCAAAGAGCTTTATCTTCTGGCTCCTGTCAGTTCTGCTGGAGAGTCAGCGGCCAGTCTCCTTGTTGCTCCCCAGATTGCTGGACTACTGTGTCTCTCAGGATGCCTTCAGAACAATTTTCTTTTGGTTTAGCTTTTCTAGTTATTCTCAGTAGGTGAGATGATCTGAAACTAGCTCTTTGGCCAATTTCCCAGAGAGCATTTTTACATACTAAATGGTTCGGGATTTCCCTAAAAGATTACTGAGATTCCAAGCCACACCAGTAGACTCCAGAACCCACACTTTTAACCAGTAAACTATACTAAAGACCAGAGACTTTTAAACTTTTCGGTGTATAAACTATAGTAAGAAATATATACTGAATCTATATGTACATATTCACAGTAAAAACCTAACCGTTCACTAATCCCTGCTACCTCTACTATCTGTGCTATGACATGAGATATTCTATTCCATTCCATTCCCATTCCATTCCATTCCACCCCACTCCACATGCTGGCTTAACATGAATGGGTTGGTCCCCAGTTTCAGATAAAAATCACTGCTAAAGACAATGACTTATCTGAAGGATTAATAAAGCACATAGTTCCGATTTGCCAGGGAAAGCTCAGAGAGGGAGAAAAAATTAAAAAGGCAAAAGAAGCCGCTTATGATGGCCTTTCAGTGACTTTAACTACAAAACAGCTTTGGACCACCCCGTTCCGATTCTGGTCCTAGGCAGCCTCCAGGAGGTCCCTGCACTTTCACCTGGCACCAAGCAGGGAGAAGTGATTCTGCCTGTTTGGGAGCTCATCATTGTCCTCTCTACCCAGCACAGGGG
Organism: Desmodus rotundus; assembly: GCF_022682495.2. Lineage (NCBI taxonomy): Eukaryota > Metazoa > Chordata > Mammalia > Chiroptera > Phyllostomidae > Desmodus > Desmodus rotundus. Next base: position 99,238,502 of record NC_071392.1, on the reverse strand, counting down.
ACGGAGCGAGCACTCCACACACGTCTGCTGCCTGAGCGGGCGCAGGGTCAGCTGAAGTCTGTGCCTCTCTCTCTCTCACTGTCCATTAAGCCCCTGAATGAAGAAGGCGACACAGTTCCCTCTGGGTCAGCCTCAACAGCCAAAGCATGTGCTAGAATGATCATTTTGTCCAGAGTTGCTACCTTAGGTGGCAGTGGCACTCACTGAGGAATTAAAGAAACATCCCCCTCCCCCCATTCCAGAATTTCCTGTTCCATCTTGTGGTTGACTTTTAAAACATTTCAACTCCCGCCTCGCTCTTTCTCACCATCTCTCTTTCAGGGTTAAAGAGGTTGTCCATTGGCAAAGGAAATGATTAAGCAAACTCAGAGATCTTGGCCAGGGGACCTGATTTTTTTCAAGGCTCTAGATTCTGAGAGCTGAAGAAATGTGCCCAATGAAGGGTTTGCACTGGAGATTTTCGCCTTAGTCAGGACTGGGGCATTAGTTCCTGTTTTGTAGCCTCCAAACTGCTAAGCTGCTTGTGAACAACTGGCCGAGGGAGAGGGAGGGGCTGCGGAGACCTGGGGCTTCCAGCCAAGAAGGGAAAAGGCTGTTTCTCCTGCAGTTCTGGCAGAACTTCTGTGAAAGTGGAAAGATTTTTTTTTTTTTTTTAAGGCAATGAAGTAGAGACTAGAGGCAGATTCTAGACATCGATGTTGGGGGTTTGAATGATAGAAGAAACAAGCTTGAGCAGGAATTTTAATGGGCTGCCAGATATCCAAAGAGCAGCTGAGTCTCGACATGGTCTGATAGCATGAGTATTTATTAGGCACTTACTGTGTGCTGGGCAGTGCTAACTGCTTTGCCTGGAATATGTCATTAAACCCCATGGCAAGCCCACGAGGTGGATACCACTATCACCCCCATTTTATGGATGGGAAAGTGAAGCTTGAAGAAGTTACGTGATTTGGGATTCCAACCAAGGCTTTTTGGACCCAGAGCCTGTGTGGTTAACCAGCACTCAGTTCTGAAGATAAAGGAAGTGACAGGGTTGTCACTGGGACCATAATCTCCACGTTCATCTACTCAGATCCAGGTTAGGGAAGGGGGCGCTGACTGAAGTGGCTCCCTGGCTTTGTCTTCTCTCAAAGTGGTCTTTCAGAATGTGCAGGGCATTTGCCTGTTTGCTCTTAGCTTCTCTCTCTCTTTTTTTAATCCTTACTTGAGGATATGCTTATTGATTTTAAAGAGGGAATGGGAGGGAGAGAGAGAAACATCAATTGGTTGCCTCACGTACACACCCCAACCAGGGATTAAACCCGCAACCTAGGTATGTGCCCTGACCAGGGATCAAACCCACAACCTTCTGGTGTACGGGATGGTGCTTCAACCAGCTGAGCCACTCAGCCAGGGCCCTAAGCTCCTCTTGCCATGTTGCCCTTCAGACGGCTTTGCCCAGGTTCCATTGCCAAGTTGTTAGTTTCAGCCAGGGGAAGGCACTAGCACCCTATCATAAAGCAGGGCTCCTGAAGAGCCCCCTCTGGTCCTAGCTACTCACCCCACCCGCACACGGCACCCCCTTTCTCCTGTGGTGTCCAGGCTCCCGGCTCCCATGACATCACCTCTTCCTGTCTGCCTGGCCCTAATGGTAGTCACGCTTCTTTCGGCCTCCAAAGTTGGGATGGCCTCCTTGTCTGTTCCGCTGACCCGGCACCTTTAACACTGGTGCCCAAATGAATTTCCCTCCGTGAAGCTACTTGGCACGAGCTAGGTTCTCCCTGACCGGATCCTACGAGACACAGACCCTGACACAAGAACACGGATGCAGGTTGTTTATTTGGGAAGCGGTCCCAGGAAGTACATACAAGGGGTGGGGTGTCCATGAGTACGTTACTGCTGGGGGCAGCTAGGGCTCTGTGTTGCTGGGTACCCTTGTGGGAACATGGAGAGGACACCTCAAAATCGTCCCACTGAGCAATGAATGGGGAAACCGAGCTATTTATCTGCCATCATCCATCCTTCCCTGGTGGAGGGAGGCCCTGGGGGCCTCCGACTTCAGGCACTTCCAGAATGCCCTGCATACGGGCTGCACAAATTCCCACAGCCCCTGGAGAAAGCCACCGAGAAGGAAAGGGAATAACAAGGAGTCTTTGAGGTGGGAAGCTGTTGTTGCTGCAGGTGAACTCAGGGGTGAGCACTCACAGCATCTGCTACCATGGCAACCTGGCTAATACACTGTCGTAGGTACATACAACCAGGAAAGCCAAAGGCAGTCCCCGTCCCTGAAGTGGGACTTGAGTTTAGAATGGGATGGATACCGGAGACAAATCAACATTTTTCCCCCCTTCTCTCCACCCTCCTCTCTCTTGTTTTGGATAAGCCAGTCAGACATCTGGTTACCTGGATGGGGAGAGACTGGGACACAGTTTAAGGGTGTCCCAAAGACTGGGAAGTCATTCAGCCTGAGACAGAGAACACATCCATTCTACCTTGAGCAGGTGTCCCCTGCACCTCGTCAATGATGCTTCATGAGCACATATTACTTGCCAGGTACTACGTGTACACAATGCATTGTGTCCTTACTTAGGAACTCTCTGAGCTAAGTACCATTGTTATCCCCATTCTACAGATGGACAAACTAAGGCTCTGAGAAGTGAAGTAACTTGCTGAAGATCGCACAGCCTTGGTCACAGGTGTAAATCATCTGAGCGGACGGGGCCCAATTCGCATTTATGGCCCTTGGAAATAAGCATTTAGGTATCCACCTAAGGGCTAAAGCCATTTAGAAATTTTATGTAAGTGGACATTTCTTATGCCTCTTTGAAGAGGCTTAGAAAGAAAATAATTACACGTTATTTCTAGTGGAGAGTTCAAGTCGCTCAGTGACTCCTAGTTGAATTGAGTTTGTATGAGATCTGACCTGCAACCAAAATACAGATCTGAGTCTGTCACTCTCCAGCTCAGATCTCTCCCGTGGCTCCGTACTGGCCCTGGGAGAAAGTTTAAAGTGACTAAGGGCTCTTTCCCACGCATCCTCGATGCCCGCCACCCTCCACCGTCTTACCTACCCTCCTGCAGCCTCACTCCAGCCTCACTCCAGCCTCACGGAACTACTTGCTTTTGCATTCTCTTCCCTGGGAACCCTTCGGCTCTTCTCTGTGCTTCCTGAGTTCCACACACCCTGCACTGACCGCTCTTACACTGTATTATTACTGTCTTTTTGCTTGACCGTCTCTTGCACAAACATGAACATGTGCCTTTAAGAGCTTAGGTTGAATTTCAACCTGGGCTCTGCTGCGTGTGCCCTTGGGCAAAGTTGCTTTCCCTTTCTAAGCCTTCGTTTCTTCATCTGTAAAATGGGCAGACAACAAGGTAATTCCCGGGGTGCACAATACCTGGCACAGAGTCAGGTCCCATGTTAGCTGTGGTCTTTGCATCTTCGGGGCTGGTTTTTCTAAGCTGACGTTCAGTGAAGTGGTGGTTCTGCCCTCATCAGTGGCTTTCAAATTTTCTCCTACATCAGAACCACCTGGGCATGGTTCTAACCCCAGCGTTTTTGACCTAGTGGGTCTGGAGTGGGGCCCAATAATTTGCATTTTTACCTAGTTCTCAGGTGATGCTGACCATTATTGGGGCCACACTGGGCCGGCCACCTGGGGAGGGTGGATGTCTGATTAGAGTAACTGAACACTTGGACTTAGGATAAATTCATACTAGAGGCAACTCAGTTCCCAGTGGATGTGGCCATAGACTATCGATCTATCAATTTATCCATGCAGCCGACATTTATTGAGAATCGACTATATCCAGGTCTTCCATGATTCTCGGCCCACCCCCATCAAAGATAAAGTTGGTTGGTTTGTTTTCCCATGCCTATCAGCCCAGTCTTGGAAGACGCTTAAGGAAGGATAATGTGATTGCAAAAACTGAAGTTGGTGTTGTTACAAAGCATGTAAGTCACCCTCACCAGCCTTCCCTCCCACATCGCCACACTCAGCTAACTAGAAAGCAAGCGGCTTGACCTCTCAGTTCCCTTCCCGAGCAATGGGATAACAATAGTGCCTACTTGGAGTTGCCGTGAGCATGGAGGGACATGGAGCATGCTCAATTTAGCCCCCTTGTTCTAGTTTTCTTCATTAAACTGACTGCTTTCTGGAAGTCAATCAACAAACACATTCTTAACAGTTGCTTCGGCCCAACCTCCCATTTAAGCAATCAGGGAAAAGGGCCTGGCTAGAGATTATAGGACCCCCTGTCCTGGAACTCCCCCATGTGGCCAGATTTAAACACAAACGTCCTCCTTGAGATTAAATTAAGTAATGTGCTCCTTCCTGGCTGTCATTATCAGGAAGGCAGCTGGGGGCCATTTTGTCAAGAGGTAATCCTTTGGGGAGGGGCGGGGAAGCCATACACATGCAAGCCAGGCCCCTCATAATGAAATGTAACAAAGGAAGCAATTAAGTTCAGTTAGGGGCATACAGCTTTAAATTAGATAATGCATTCAAAAAACATTCTATGAGCTGTGAAGTGTAATAACCTAAGTTATTATTATTATTACCCTTATTTCAGTGAAATTGCATGGGTTGCCCTGTCTGCTGTGGCTAGTTAAAGGGCCAGGGGAGGGAGAGGCTCCAATGAGTCGCTTTCTGGGGAAGGCAAACAGAGGTGAAAGGGTTAAACTCCCCAGAAAACCAATTTATGCAAAGGGCCTGATCCTGACTGGCATTCAGGCCAGTGCTAAAGATCTGAATTACAAATGTCCCGAATTTGTTGCTCAGTAAGTGATTTCTTTTCTCCCTAATGGAGCGCGGCCTTTCCGAGGGCTTGGCCACTTTATTTCCACTGTGAGAGCGAACAAGATCTAGACCCTAGAAGAGCCTCATTCTACTCACCACGGAAACTGCCTTTTCAAGAGGCTTAACTGGGGACCTGGGGAGGGTGGGTACCACCGAGCCTTCCTGTCTTACATTTCTGCAGAGCGCATTCTCTGCGTCTGCTCCTTGGGTGAGTTAATCATTGAAATCGCCTTCCTGCTCTGGAAGGAAGGTAGGCTAGCCGATTGCATTTTTTAAAGCTGAAGATCAATTTGGGGCTATTTGACATAAGACGTGACATTTGTCAGGTTCAGCGAGTAGAAATCGGCTCCCTCCCAGGCTGTTTGAGAAGGAGCCAGCAGGGTGCGTTTAAAGAGCCAGGGGATTCTAGCCTCTTGGAATCTGATTTACATCTGGGCTGTTTGCAAACAACCAAGGACAATCCAGCCACAGAGTGTGCGTGTGTTTAAATCCCCGATAATTTGTTTAAAGAGCAGAGGGTGGGGTTTACAACAAACACATGAGAACTTCACTTTTTCTTTTTCCTCCCTTCGGGGCATTTTTTTGGGGGTGTGTTCCCTTCCCCCAAGTGATGACTTCATGAAGGACCTAAGGGCTGCTGAGAACAACTGTGGTGTAGAATAAATTCTTATACGGGTATCAGTGAAAAAGTCACCGTCAGCTGGAACTGGAAAGCGGCGGTGTTTTGGTTTTTGTGTTCCCAATGGCAGCCATGTCAGCTCAAGAGCTCAATTCTTGGGAAAGGCCACTTCTTCTGGACTTTGGAGAAGACACACTTCCGTGTGCACCTAAAAATAAATAAGCAAACAAGTCAATGAGGATGCAGACTTGAGAAGGGCACTTTGCCCCTTCCCCCCCAGGTCTTAATTTCTCTTTCAGTTTCAGGCGGTTTTAAGGCTTGGCTGTGGCACTTTGGCTCTTGGAGGAACTGGAGCCCCTGGGAAGCCCGTGCCCAGAGCTCTCCTGAGCTCACTCAGGGGTTTCTGCTCGTTGTCACTCGAGCTCAGCACGAGCCATGGAAATTAGTGTTGATTGTAAATGTTCAGGAATGGGCTCTCACCTCAAAAAAAAAAAAAAAACCCAAACCAAAACACAAAAAACCACCCATAAAACAAACCCCACAAAACTCAAGAATGGAATTATACCTCACTTCTTAAGCTACAGCTGGATATAGAGTCCCCCACATAAGTCAGCTCTGCCTTCAATGCTCAGGCCTTAAAAAAACTGACAAACAAGCATGTTCACGAAAAGATCGCTCTCCTTTTTGGCTAGGAGGATGGGAAACCAGTTACAGAAACTGTTGGCATGCTCTGCAGGGAAATTCTCAGCAAAGTACCTCTTTAAAATTTTTTTAAAAATTTCTTTCTGGAGAGATGGGGGATGGGAGGGCTCCTTCTGTGTTAGTGACTCAGTTCCCCCTGTGGTTATTTCTCATCAGGGCCGAAAGCCCCAGGGCCCAGTGGGGTGAAACTTGCAAATGACATTGTCACCTTTCCTCATGGACTGCTGTGGTTCAGGCCACCCCCCCTGGTGTTTTGAGACAAAAGAGTAACCAGCTGTCTGGTTCCCTAGAATGTCCCCAAGCTCCGTGGTGGCAATGGCCCATGTCTGAGGGAAAGTCGCTGCTCACCAGGGCTTCCCCAAAGGGCTTTGTCCTGATTTGTGCCAAGTTAAGCATTTGGACACCAAGCGGCCTGAGGTCATTCTCAAGTGGGTGAGTCAGAGACACTGAGTAATCTCCAGGTTCAGGCGAGGACCTGAGGAGCTAGCTAGACTGCCAGGGAAACACCCTGGTCTTTTTTGAAACCCAGCATCCACAGGCCCCAGCAGCCAACGGCCCCCTCATCTGATTTTGAGAGGTATCTTTTTTTTCCTCTTCCCCTTTTTCCAAACACATTTTCTAAACACCTTGTTGCCAAAGCCATGGTTTTATTTGCCTCAAGTGCAGACTTAGGAGAATATATTGAATTTATTTCCGATCGATGTGTGCTAGATCACACGTGATGGATTTGTATGAGTCACTGAGCTTGTGGGTCTGTTACAAGCAGCTCTTTGTATGTGTGTGAGTGTGAATGTGTGCACGCATTCATTGATCCCTGTCTGCACTTATGTTTACAGTATAAATGTGAATCTGTATGTGTGTATCTGTAGCGGACACGCCCACGCTGCAGACGTTCTCTGGCTGCTAAGGGAGCCCAGCTTCTCAGCACATTGGAAGCAGCTTGCCCTTCCCACCACCTCGCAGGGTGGCCCCTGACTCCCCAACAAGGGTACAGAGGCCCGCCCCCTTGGCTGAAGGAAGCACCGGCTGGGGGTGCAATTCGTGCTGCAGGTCCCCAGGGGATCAGGCAACTCCACTGCAGCTGAGCCCGATCTCTGCTCAGCTCCTTCCCAGCCCTGTTCTCTTCCTCCCCTTTGCATTGTGAGCGCCCCTCAGCATTTACAGGCATCGGAATGAACCCATCTCAGGCTCTGCTCTGGGCCGCCTGGCCCAAGACAGCACTTTTTACATAGGTGTGCGTGCAAGTGCAGATGCACACGTGCACACTTTCGTATCCGTGTGTGCCCACATACAAGGAAAACGAGGAGGGTCTGGGAGACAAGACGAGCTGGAGGAAGAGCAATGATTTTTCTTTTTTTTTAAACTGGGGAAGATAAAGGCATCTCAGTCATAGGATATGAGAGACCTGCTTTAAAAGTGGAAAATTAAAAGATGCTTTAGATGTAAATGTATTTTTTTTATTAAATCAGAGAAAGATACAAGGTACATGTTATCTGTCAATCATATGCTACGTTTGGAGTACATTTTAATAGACTCATGGTCCGATTTACTCCTCTGTACAAGTATTTAAAAAAAAAAACTCAGGTATTTGAATAATCTTCTGTAAATTTTTATTAACTGGGGTTATGGGGAGGGTTTTATCAGAGCACATCCTGAGAACATTAGGAAATTACAGACAGGCTTGAGATAAGTGTCAGACAGAACAGATGAAGCAAGCCCCCAGCCATCTGAGAAACATTAATAATGTAAGATCACAGGAGACCACATCTTTGTTAGGGACACTGGATTCGGGATTAAAATGGAGCCCTGGGCGCCCCCTTGTGTTGCAAAGTAAGCTTGCAACTTCATTTATTGTATTGGTTTTGTTTTGGAAGCTGCCATTCTTGGCCTTGTCACCGAGCCTCAAAAAAGCAATTGTTTTCCCAAATCGGTTCAAGCCCTCTCCAGGCAGTCTTGCCCCTCTCGTCAATAACTTTCAAGGACCCTATTTGAAAAACAACTCTTATTCATTCCGCATACATTCCATTCCAGGAAATTGTCAACCTCCCAATACACAGTCCACATCCTCCCTCCTTGAAATGGGACTTTACTTTTATAGTCTCTCCTCTTCAAGCTTAGCAGATGAGCCTGTGTTTTTACTACTAAGCTTAATTCCTTCCAGCAGCCATTTCTTTCCCGCAACTGACTTGCTCCTGCCATTTTCCATAACTTAACCAGAATGCATTCCTCCACCCTACCCCCAACTGTCAACTCTGCTGACCTGACTGGTGAACCTGCTACACCATCCTTGCAATTATTTACCAGGAAAGGTTGGACCAGAGACGTAAATAATACACCTCAATATACAACAGCTCAGGCTTGGTTTGTAGGCAGAATGTCATGTGATGGCCATCAGGTGGAAAAATATATACATGGAGTGGGTCTGGGGAGGACTTGGGCAGGGAGGAGGCATCTCGGTGGCAGGAGGACTTGGTGGGAACTGTGGCGATTTGTTTACTTGGATTTGCCAACTGGTCCAATGGATACAGGGTCTGTTTGTACTTGAGCATCCAACATCCGCTTTGGTCCCTGGAGAAAAATATAAAACAGTATTTCCTAATGAAGAGCTGTAATATCAATTAGCAACAACTGCCATTTATGTAGCACTTACTCTGCTCAATAAATACACCTTGCTCGCCAGTGGTGGGTAAGAGAACAGTCTCCCAGCAGACGCCCAAGCTCAGGGCCCCGTTATCACACTTCCTAGCTCTGTGCAGTCTCGGACAACTAACTCGAGCTTCGGTCAGTTTCTTCACCTTTCAAACGGGGGCGATACACCTCATCTGGGAGAGTTGTTTGGAGATAACGTGAGTTCGTACTTGTCATGCACTTAGAACAGCGATGGGAAGCCCCTCCACAAGACAGCTCAGAGCGGTCAGCCTCTCTAATCACTTCCTAAACGCACGGCCCTGCTTCATTCTCTTACAACACCTACCACGTGTGAAATGACCTGATTTGTCTACGGCTCTCTCCACCCAAACGGAAGCCCTGAGGATTGTCTGCTGTCCCCTCCCTGGTGCCCAGCCAGGGCCCAGCGCAGAGGAGCTATTAACTGAATGTGGTCGAATAAACGCGGTGAGTCAAGTACTATTATTACTGTTATTATTTAACCTTTTCCTGTCAATTTACAGACAGTAAAATTAACCCTTTTCTGTGCACAGTTCTGACCTTCGGCCAACACAGTCACGTAACCACCCCCAAAATCAAAATGTGGAGCAGCTCAATATCTCCCCAAAGCCCCTAGACCCCTTCGTACTCGGCCTCTGCCCCCAGCCCCAGCCCCTGGCCACTGCAGCCTGTTCTCCGTCCTAGACTTTTTCCTCTCTCAGGAAGCCATAGCAACGGAGTCACAGTGTGTAGCTCTGAGTCTAGCTCCTTTCTTGTCATGCAGTGGGTTTGCAGTTTATCCGCCCTGCTGCATGTAGCAGGGGTACGGTGTCTGTTTGCCCTGTTTTACAGTATAGTGAATACAGCACAGGGTGGTACAGTGTAACACGGGATAATATAGTAACGTAGTACACACTACATATAATATAGCAGGTAGTACACACAGTAACGTATATGTAGTAAAGTACTAATAGTATAGAGTAGTGTACTATATAGATACTGTACATTGTATAACAACGCAGCAATATTATTATATAAGTATGTTATACACATTATATACTGCATTATATTATAATACTGTATACAGCATTGTGTAATACAATGCAGTATAGCATAGTATAATATAGGGTAGTGCATATCGAATAGTATATATCTATATCTATCTATCTCTACATAATCCCGTATGGTGAATGTCGCACAGCATATAGGACATATATACTACAGTATAGTGCACCACAGTATGCCTTATGTAGCACATGGAACATATACAGGGTAGCACAGTATAGTATAGTATGTACAGGGGTGGGCAAAAGTAGGCTACAGTTGTCTGTATGGAGAGTAAGACCATAACTAATCAATAATACAAGAATACTGTTACACATACAACTGTAAACCTGCTTTTGCCCACCCCTGTATAGCACATACAATATACAGTATGGGTGGAGCAGTAGATTGTACTATGGGGAAGGATATATAATCTAGCATATGCACATACTGTCATGTAACACAATGCAGCAGAGTATACACAGCATAGGCTGGCACAGGGTCACATATAGTGTACTATATACGCATATGGAGCCCCTACTGTACACAGTAACACCGTGTTAGTCTCTGGGGATACAAAGATGACGAGGACAGCATGCCGTACTGAAAGGGGGGCCCTGGGGCTGTGAGCTCTGAACCTTTCTGGGACACAGCCCTCCCCACACTACTCACCGCCCAGGGCACTGGAGCTTGGCAGGTAACCAAGCATGAATGCACGGCTGGTTTGAGAATGACTGAGAAAGGATGACTAGGGTTCACACTCCGCAAGGAGCTAGAGCTGAGCATGGAGACAAGTATTTCAAGAACTCCCCCAACTGCTGGTGATCAGCCTTCATGCAGCCTCCCCCTCTGCTGGTCACTCTCCCTTTGTCATCGTTTCTGTGAAACTGGAGAAGGGCCTTGCACCTGAGGCTCTGGGGACTCAGCGGTAGGCTGGGGTCCACCTTCCCAAACAGTCTTCAGTTGTGACTGTGGACACTGTCTCACGTATGAGTTGGGCCCACTGCATACTCAAGGGCACAGAGACTAGAGAGTAATATGACGTCATCGATCATAAACTTGACTCTTGGGAACTGACATTCCTCACTTCCAGAAATAGGATTTCTGGAGGTGCAGCTCTGAAGCCCACACCTGGGCCGAAGGGACCATCGCCCGCACCGTCCTCTGCCTGCTGGATATTCGTGGGGCGGAATAATTATGAATGACCAGGTACGTTTAGGGCGGCGTGCTTCACCTAACTGCCCCGACTTTATGGCAGCATGAAGGGGGACCCCAGTGCGTTGGCCCCACGACGGGTGTCCGTGTCATCTCCTTGCCTTGCTCTCCTGGCTCAACCCACACTCCCCTGTGTCCTAGGTCTGATACCACTTGTTTCTCCTCCTCGTTTATGCTGGATCGCCTTATCTTCTGAGTGCGGACCCTTCAGACATTTCTCAGGTGCCAGGATTTACATCCTCCCAAATACAATGAAACGTTTCCTAGTGTCCTATTTCATTTCATCTATCCATCCATCCAACTCCTCCATCCATCTTCCCATCCATCCGTCCATCCGTCCATCCAACAAACACAGAGTGTCTACTGTGTTCTAGCCACAACACTGGGGAGGACAGCACGTCTGCCCGTGACGGGTAAGGTCACTACCCTCCCAAAGCCCCATCGATCGTCTGGGTGGGGGAGCAAAGAACCAAATAGACAGAAATAAAGAACGCAGAGGCTGATTAATTACTTAATGTCTGACCTGCACTCACCCCTGACTGGGCTTCCCTGGAGGGAAGGAACTACGTTTTAGTCACCGCTGTACACCCAGCCTGCAGGGTCGGGCCTAGAGCATCTTCCCTGGTTTAAATTCTTCAAGACTCCCCTTGGCCCCAGATAAACGTTGATGCCTCTCATCACCCCCTGACCTTGCGGACATCTCCTTGTCCTTGCTCTCTCTCTCCTAGACAGACTGACCTTCAGTGCTCTGCTGCCTCTCCAGCACACCTGGGCACCTGTCATCCCTCTGCCTGGAACACATTCTACCTTCAGAGGCTCCTCTCAAATCCAACTGCAGGCCACGTCCTCACCCTCAGGATCCCCTTACACACCTGCCTTCTACCTCCTAGCTCTTCCCAGACTCTGCACCCCTCCCCTATCAACCCTGCCCTGATTGCTGCCTCCAGGCAGCAATGCCTCTGTCCACCTTGCTCTCTGTACCTAGCGCAGTGCCTGGCACACAGCAAGTGCTCAATAAATATTGTTTGACAACCATCTGGCCAGCCCCTAGCCAATTGGTCCCCTCCCTGGAGGTGGGAATCACACTGCTGGCCCGAGAGCCCAGAAAGAAATGCTGAAAGATTCACCTACCAGGCCCTTGAAGAAGCCCCCGAGAGACTGCCTCCGCTTCTCGGGCCTCTTCTGGGGCTTGTCCCTGTTCTGCAGCGCGTTGGCCTCCGCCCTGGCGGCCTCCGCACACGCACACGCACACGGGGCCGGCTCTTTGGCTTCCTGCTTGCTGCTCCTCTGCTTGTTGGTCTCGGCCAGCATCTTCTTGTCCTTCGAGGAGCCCTCTTTGCCCTTCTGGCTCGCTCCGGCTGGCTCCGGCTCTGCTGGCACGACGGCCTTCTCCGAGGAGTCGGAGGTCTGCAGCAAGTGCAAACAAAATGCGTCTTAGGGGCTGCAAGAAACTCTCAACAGCGGGTGGATACACGTGTTAGAACAGAGGTGTTTAATGTGGGGTGGTGTGTCTACGTTTTCTTGAGTCCTGGGTGAAAGGAAGAAAAAAAATGCTCGAATACTTATTACCGTACAAGGTCACAGTAGGGGACATTAGTTATTCATCGAATCATTCGTTAATAATTTCATGCTTTCCCAGCAAGCATTCTTCCGCCTACTTCTGGTACTAGAACCCCCGTTTTCCTTGGGGACCACTCCTCTCTCTCATCTATTCCTTGAAATTTAGGAAAAGTGATTACTGTTGCCCTGGACAAGAACACGTGACTCAGGCCTGGCCAATCAGAACACTGCTGGTGATTGGGCTGCTGTGGTTGGTTCAGAATGGCTAACAGATGAAATACTGAGCTATTCTCAGAGCTTTTTCTAAAACAACCAAGAGAGAGTTCTGCTCCTTTTCTGTTGGGTTTAAAGATAAAAGCCTGGCGCTTCCAAAGGCACTGTCATTTCCTGGAAAAAATCTGCTCTATAAGCTAGCTAACACAGAGGAAAACTGAGAGATGAAGGGAGAGAGAGGGCCGGCATACTGATGGCATTGCACGTGCCCCTGGATCTGTCTGTTCCTGATGCCCACCATGCTTGCACCAGTTTTGAGAGGGTCTCTTCCTTTGCAACCACATGTAACTTTTCTTGAGGATAACTTTTCTTTATGTCTATCTTGATTTCTGGTGTGAATTTGTCCTTTTGCTTCATAAAACAGTGATAAAGAAGATTATTGTTTTATTTTTAGTTTTGAACTCACAGCTTTTTACGTCAAGGTGAAAAGTTTACAATCCTACTTGGTTCCTACAATTTGGAGGGATGGGGCTTTAAAACCCAAAATTTTAGAAAATGCTGGGCAAATTACAGATAATGAAAAAATCTATGAGGAAATAAAAGCCTTTTCCCCACATTTTACTTGAACTGAAATGCCTGTGGGGGCCAGACAGATAAAATAAAACCCTGACCGAGGCTAGGGATAAGAATAATCCCACGGAAACCTATTCCCTCAGTTGTGAAACCAACATAGGGCCAAGGAAATATTTCTCTAGTTCAAGCAATGCTGTCTTTGATGTTAGGGAGACAGGCTGCAGTAGCGGGGACTGTGGTGAACGGAATGTCACATGCCCTGTCTAAATAGTTGCTCGAACCCAGCTGGGAGATGCTGTGTGGGATTCCAGTCCAGTGTTGTCAGACCTGGTTTTTTCAATGAAAACTTCAAACTGAAATTTGTAAATGCAAAATGTATCCATTCTTAAATATTGACTTCTAACGTTTTCCAGCCCTGTTCATGGCAAACAACCACAGCACAAGTACCCCTGTGGGCCACGTTTGACCTACTGGATACATGCTTACAACCTCTCATTCATACAGTTATGTACTCTCCCCAGGTCCAGAAATCCTATGACAAAGTGGCAGTTGCATTGAGAAGGCAGCAACCAGAGAACTGTCACTCACACCCGTGGATTAAGCACACCCCTTAGACAGAAGTGAGAAGGCAGAGAAGGCTCTCTGCCCGAGGTCCTTGCAGGTTGCAGCCCCCTGCAGGGCAGAACTCCTCGCGGGAAGCATCAGACGGCCGTTGCATGGGAGAAGCTGTTCAAACTGTCCTGCAGCCACTTGTTGTGAATATTTCTGCTGGGTCCCAGCTGCCTAAGTTGTAGCAAGTGCCAAGATACAGATGTTCGAGTACAACGGTCTGCCCTGAGCAGATACTCACCTCCGAATGAGCCGGGGGCTCCCACCACGAGGCTCTTCAGTAGGGCCAGAAACCAGTGACCCTGTTCAAACAGCTCGCTAAGTGCTTTTGTTGCGTGGAAGATTTTAAGATGAGGTGAGTAGTTAGGAACTTAGCATCTGGAGTCAGAAGGACCTGGTGTCGCATCCTTGCTGGATGGCCTGGAATAAACTTCCATCTTTCAACTTCCTCATCGGTATGGGGGTAATAAAAGAACTCATATCTCAAGGCAATGGAAACACCTATGCGACATTGTGTCAGGCCCATGTGAAATGCCAAACATCAGGGGACCATCGTCCTGGTTGATCTGGGAGTGAGAGGGTACCGGGACACTGAACTTACAGGTTTAAAACCAGGAAAGTCCCGGGCACATGGGTTGCCCTGGTTTAATATCGCCAGAGGTGACTCTTCCAGAGAGACTGTGTGGGCCTGTGTGCCAGGTGTAGATTGGGACGCTCAGGAAATCCTTGTTGAATCGAGCCCCTCTGTGACGTTTTGGTCAGGACTTAAAGGACAAGAAGGAGTTTTCCAGGTGGAGAAGAGGGAGCTCTGTAATACGAAATAGCTGAGGAGCTCTGGCTCGTCCACACCTGTATCTGCAGAGCCCGAGTTAGTGCTGGGCAGCACTGGCAGCAACCCAGAGAGCTGGCGTGGCTGAGCACTGCGTTGGAAATGAGGCCAGAAAGAACCGAGAGCGTGCCAGCTAAACCCACCACCAAACCAAGTTCACAGGTCACTTACTTGGTAGCTGGAGTCTTTCCCATTTATTTCTTCTGAGTGGGTGGTCCCTCCATCCCCTTTCACTGACTAAAATAACAAACAGACAATGGCCTTTCAGCTATCATAGGCACAGCAAAACGAAGAACGCAAAGGAAGTTCTGATATGGGTGGCCGTAGTCATTCGTTGTTGGGGTTCTGATCAAGACGAATGGAAGACCGAGTGGAAGTGGGTTGTTTATGAGACAGACAATTTCCACGCGGTCTGCAGCCAGAGTCTCATTAAATTCAAGTGTGGGCCTCCCAAAATAACAACGACAAAAGTCTTAAACTCCGGGGTTAGGTAATCCTGGGATAAATAAATGGTGATGAAAATACTAATATGGGAACCAGGAGGTGTTTGACCTTATCGAATGAATGAATCAATGAACAAACAGGTGGTCAAAACATATAAGTGTCTAGTTGTAAGATACCGTAAATAAGTTACCAGGTGTCCGGTTATAAGGTAAATAAATACCAGGAATGGAAGGTACAGCGTGATGACTACAGTTACCACTGCTGTATGGGAATGTTGTGAAAAAGTCCTCAGAGTTCTCATTCCAAGAAGAAACATTCCCCCCCTTCCCCGCCCATTTCTTTTTATTGTATCTGTGTGAGGATGCATGTTAGCTAAACTTAGTGTGGTGATCACTTCGCAAGGTATGTAAGTGTAACCTTTATGCTGTACACCTGGGACTCTTACAGTGCTATATGTCAATTACATCTCAATAAAACTGGAAAAAATAAAAATAGATGAATCACTTAAACCATTGGTAGCCTTCCATTGGTGACATTTAGCGGCCCTTCCTTCCTTTTTTCCTTCCTGTTCTCCTTCCTTCCTTCCTTCCTCCTTCATTCATTCTCTCCTTCCTCCCTCCCTCCTTCGTTTTCTCTCTCTTTTCCTTCTTCCCTCTGGGCAGAGCTCTCTTTCAGAGACAGATTAGGCTCGTTCCTGCTGGGATCTGTATTAAAAGGATGATAACCACAGAAACTTATTTTTTCCAGCTGTCGGAAATAGCAGAGTTCCTGTTTAAAGAGATTAAAATTCTCTCAGAGACGCATCTTTGGAAGAAGAGTCTGGGGACCGTGAAGTAATTGCAGCAATTTTCCAATGTGATACTGAGCAACTTTCTGCATGGGGTTAATCTTGGTTCCCGAGCATCACAGGGGAAGCAGGTCGGTTCATCTGACCTGCGGCGTGCAGATGGGGCCAGGATGTGACATCCAGGCCTTGCATATTAATAACATCATTTTCTATTTCTTTTCTTGGGTCATGCATTCCTACAGCTTGATATGCTGAGGAATGTTTGAACCATCTCCAATACGTATACCTCTTGGATACTCAAAATTCTAGTGGAGATGTCTGGTGGTCAGTTCCCATTTTTCTTGGAAGGAACGAAAGTGTATTTTGATCTATGTGTCAACTCGACTGGGCCATGGGGTGCCCAGATATTCTGTTAAGTGTTATTTCGGGCATGTCTGTGAGATTGTTTCTGGATGAGATTAACATTTGAATTGGTAGACGGAGTAAAGCAGATTGTCCTCCTCAGTGTGGATGAGCCTTATCCAATTTGCTGAAGGCCTGAATAGAATTAAAGGCTGAATATGAAAAAAAGAAAGTGTATTTTGCTGGAGGTCTAATGCAACTGACGCTGAGATTCACAAGAAGAATTGGGATGCCATTTTAATTCAGCATGAGTACATCAGCAACAGCGTTTACTAGATCAGCCTCATTCCAGCAAATTCAGGGAACAGGACCTGCTCGAAATGTCCAGGATAAACAAAAGCTATGAGTCCAGATGTTGTGTTTTACTAAGACGCTCACTTGAGATGAAATCGGACAATTCAGACAAAATTACACAGCGGAGGTCAGTCTCATTCGAGTGACAGGGACCTTCGGAACACTGTGCCCAAGCTTCATGTCAGTCCTGTATTAGTTCCTCTCTTTCGCCTTGTCATTTCAAGTAAGTGTAACGTCAGGGAATTTCAGGTCAGCCCAAGACATAAAACACACGGCTAAGCGAGCCACCCAAATGGAGCTTCGGTTCTGTGTCCGTTTACTCTCAAAGGAAACCAGCCCCCAGGAGCACAGGAAGCAGAAATCACACAATTGAACACGGGGCGGTGGGGGGGGGATTTGGAATCAACAAAAACTTGAGTTTGGCTTTGCCAGTTAGCAGCTCTGTGACCTTGGGCAGATGACTTAGACCCGAGTCTCCTTGCCCCCATCCATGCAGCAGGGTAGGGGGGAGTGTTCGTTTTATGGGGTTTTCATGTTAATCAGTGAGTTGATACATGTACTGTGCTTATTAGCACACTGCCAGCCATGCCATTTGCATGCAATAAATAAGTGGTAGCTATTATTATTATTACTATTAATAACTGAGAAGGGCAGATTCCCCTTTAAGGGTAGAAAGGAGTGCAAGGCACTGGTGAGGACAGAAATCGCCCGAACAAGTGCTGCTTTCAGAAACCCTTCCTTAGAGAGCAGCTCAGTACTCATGGGTAATATTCAGGGGAGGATTTGAGATCTAGAACTTTGGCTAGAAGACTTCCGTTTTATAATTACCATTACAAACCACTGTCTTTGTTTACTTCCAGATGGTGTAAATTTCAACAGGATTTCTTGGACTTACTAGATTGAATGCAGTCAACAAAAAACCTCTGATTTCATGGCTGTCTCCTCATTTCAGCCTTTGCTTTGCTCCATATTGAAGCCCACCGTCTTTCTCACCTAGTAGAGTTTCTTACGCAACTCTGGTCTAAGCAGAACGGAGGAGGACTAAAGTGAACAACGTATGTGGCACAAGTTCGGAGGAGGCAAGTACCTTCCCAGTACAAGGTGCTATTAATGTCGACGAATGATAAGTCTGTCTCCAGATTCCCATCTACCGCTTTTATGAGTTCATCTGCCTACCTGCGTTGTGGGTACACGAATATAGTTCTCTACCCACTCTCTTGATAAAAATACACTAACGCTCCCACTATCCAATTTCTTGACGTACAGTTGCATTAATGCACAGAAGAATCTTTTTTTATTTAGGGCATGACAGATGTGAGGTAGCGCGTCCTTGCAATTATTTTGAAAATCTGTAGGAGCCTGTAGGGTTTTTGTGGCCCATTCTGTCTACCTGCGCTGGGTGTGACGAAAGGGCTCATGTGACTCTATTTTCTCTTCCCTGAAATAAAATTACTTGAAACAGCGATCTTCTTCCTCTTTTTACTTTTATGAGGTTAATTTCTGGAATGGAATAGTTCTCTTTCGAAATGAACAGGGCAATGCATTTATTAAAAATAAACACTCAGCCAAGAGTCACTTGGTCACGGGATTGTAAACACACTATGTGGGGGAAAGCTGGGGGAGGCAAAGACTGGAAGGTAGAAAATCAATGACCAGAGGAATGGAGGCCAGATTGCAGAGCAAGGGAGATGCATTCACAACTGAGTTTTCTCTTCTATTAAATCAATGATTTAAAAAAGAACTATATTTGTAACAATACCTAAAATCAGTTGAAACATTCCCTTATTTTGCTAAATAAATTAGTAGCCCATAGTGATGGACTAGACCCTGTCTCTACTTTCAAGCCCTTAAGCCAGTTATTTCCTCCTTCCTGCATAAATGCAAAGACTTTAGATTAGTTTGGAGGCCATGAAATGTAGCCTGAACGTCTTTCCTCAAAGTAATTGCTGGAGCTGACTTCCAGGCGTCTACAGTAGGGGGATATGAGCACAGAGGCATGAAAGTGGGGGTACAAGGGTGCTCCTGCAGGTGAGTGCAGCAGCCGAGGTCTCGTGTGGAAGACACACGGCGTGTGCTCACTGAGTATGGTGGCGAATTACACTTAAATGTCTGTTTTCTGCGTTAGGCTTTATTCTCCATGAGGACAAGAAACCAGGTCTGTTTATGCTCACTGCTGTATCACTAGTGCCTGGAATAAGGTGGGTGCTCAATAGTTATTTGTCAAACGGAATGAATGAAATACAACAAGTTGGAAACAGACCAATTGACCATGAATAGAGAGAATGGGTAATCCGAGTACCATAAATCCAGACAATGTGATTCGATGAAGTTGTTACAAAGAATGAGGTGGCTCTGTAGCAGGGGTTGCAAACTCAAATAACCACAGGGATAGGGCCAGGCACATAAATGAGTGAGCTGGGCCCGGTGTGACAATAGGGAGTAGTGGGGATTGTGGTACACTGGAAAACCCAACTCTTCCATGGATTTGAATTAACCACAATAGTGATATAATGCTGTAGTGAAAACAAAACAAATGCATGGCGTGGATCATTAGGATATCTGGAATTTTCGGGGAAATCCCAACAGTCATGGGAACTTTGGTGTTTACACATTGAAAGGAACCATGTTCTAGCTCTCAGGTATCACCCTTGTATTGGGCAATAGGAACAATGGACACTGGGAGACCTGACACGAAGAATCCACTGAAGTCTGCTTCGGAAAAGATGTGTCCTCTTCTCCCTCTCTCCCGAGCCTATGGAAGTCAGTTCCCAAGGCCTTCGGTTTCCAGTTGTGTTTCCCTAACAGTTCAGAGTTACCCAGTTTCTACTAGAAAATATCACCAGACAACACCTAATGGATGCTCTGGAGGGTGACTTTAAGTGATGTGGGGCCTCTTTAGAATGTAAGGGTTTGTTTTGAATGGATGGTTTACATGTCTTTCACGATTTATTTGGAGTCTCCTGTATTTTCCTCTTTTACATGAAAAGTATCGTGTTGGTTATTTGGAAGAGAAAGTCATTCTGTTTTTATATCTCTCAACTCTACTCAAAAACGGGATAGCTGCATGGCATTCAGTGCTATGAGGAGCTATTTGGGGATCCCATTTGTAATGCAGATGGGTTTCCAGATTCAGGCCCAGTGTCGTTTTCTTTCCTGACATTGTGCAAATGTTGGCTTAAAAAAATATCTCAAATCCCGATCCCCATTTCCAGTGCCAAACTGCAGAGTAAATGGCCAGGAATACAGATGGGGCTCCAGGCCCACTCCTTACCCTACGCGTCTTACTCCATGGGAGCCCAGCAACGAGAGAAAAGGATGCCTGTCAACGATATCTCATGGAGTTATTTCTAATTTGCCTCAACTCCCACTGGCCAGGGTGGTGTTTTGTGTTGTTTTCTGGACTAGGAAGAATTCCTTAACAGGTTGGGCCTGTGCAATCAGAGTTGCTCTCTCAAAGGATTACATTCCTAAATACTCCGGAAAACAAAGGCCCACTATAATGAAATTCTTGTTTTTCATTAAAAGAGAATTAAACCAATGGCCTTTTATATGCATTTTTGGGAAGGCCGCATGACCCGGAACGTGCCGATCTCATCATAACATGTTTTTGGGCTTCGTCTTCTGACTGATTCGGGTTTTATTCACTGTATTATTTAAGTTCTTGGATCTTTAGATAATTAATATGCATGACTCTTCAGAGATACCATAAGATGTCTTCCCACATTCTTTCCATTCTAGATAAACTAAAACCATGGCAAATTCATCCACCAAGTTATAATACTCATTATTAGAAAGCTACGTCCTCCTTTTCTTATTTCAATGATCTACAAGTCAGCTCTGCCCCAGTCGGCGGTATTCTCACATCACCTTCAGAGGTTTTCCAGCATCAAAATGCAACCTCGATTATTCACTACTTAATCCTTTAAAAATGCCTATGTGCTTTTGGTCACTAAATGTATTTTCAAAGGAAACTTCATGTCATTGCCAGAATAAGAAAAACAGTATTATTTGCCATAAGCAGGGGGACCCTTTAAAAAGAAAGAGAATGAAAAGTAAGCAACAATTTTAACTCCTAGGTGCACACAGTTGTCTGCCCACACTCAGGACGTGAGGCCAGCCCCTTCTTTGTTAAAAAAGGAGTTAGCCGAGGTTAGTGAAAGGTTATGACATATTAGAAATGAACTGAGATTTTCTGTATGATTGAATGCGAAGTGTAACAGGGAATTTTCTCACGGCACAATCCATGTGCATCTATACCATCTATAATGATATCTCACACACGCGTGACGTGGGGTTTTACTCTCTGAAGCTGAGCCAGCCTTTTCAGTCTTTTTGTGGTGGAAGCAAGGGGCTTACCATTTGTCTGAGAAACGTCATCAGGGAGGTTCTCGGTGGTCTGCGTTCTTCTCTTCTGAGTTTCACTTCCGTGGGTTCAGGGCTGGCCTCTCCCTCTTCGTTGAGATCCACCGTTTGTAGGGCTGAGTCTACTTCCTCGGACTTTATAGCCTCTACTGGTGAGTCACACACCACCTGGATCATTTTGCCAGGTAATAAGACAGTGAAAAAAAAAACCATTCCCCCCAACCCTGTTTTATGAAGTCCTAGTTGGCCCTTTGTCCACCTGGTAGCAACAGGTTGGAATCTATGACCATTTCCACGGAGGCACATCCTCATCTTCAAGAAGCAGAGCTCATGATGTGTGAGGGGCTCTCTCAGCCAGTGTCTGAACAGCTGCCAAATAGACTGACTTGGAGGCAAGCCCCCTGCCCCACGAAGGTACAAGGCTTAGACAGGAAGTCCCTTTGGGGACTGCCCCTCGGAGCATGCTCAAAACCCCTTCCATCTAAAAGGCCCACCCCTATGGTCTGCCATAAAGGTAAATTACACCTGGCCTGCGTACAGATCGGGGTAATCATTCCCTTAAGGGTCCAGCTTTAGAGATGGTAACCATGACAACTTCCTCCATATCTTAGGTCCCTGCAACTGTGAGAGACTGTCCTCCATGCAGAAAGGATAATGAGAAAGCCACGCCATGAATAGACTCCTTGTTAACTCATTTCCCACCGCACCCCAGACCAGTCATTTGCCTTTGTTGCTTGACTGAAGTTCCTGCTTTCAGAAGAGAAATGAACTTGGCATGAAAACTCTGGCTAAGTTGCTTATGGCCCCCAGCGAAGTGTCCAGTGAGCTCAGTGTCCCTTGAACGTCAATGGCGGGAAAGGGGGCAGCCATGGGACATAGCCCGAGGTCTGATTCACCTGCACTCTCATCCCGACACGGACTCTTTCACATGGCCTCACTTCTGGGCCAGGTTCTGCAATTGCTTCAGCCCCTGCAACGGGATAGCCTTAACGGGCCTGGAGAGGGTTTCACAATTTTTTGTTTGTTTGTTTGTTTCCTCTGGCAGGGATTGGCAAATCACTGCCAAAGCCATCCCTGAATCTGTTTGGGGATGGCCTCCAAGCTAAGAATGGATTTTACATTTTTAAAGGGTTATAACACATTTTTAAAAGATGAAAGACAGCCACCAGAGATTGTATGTGGCTTGCTAAAATATTGACTATCTGGCCCTTGACATATTGATTTGCTATTCCCTGCCTCAGAGTTTTTCCTGGTGCCAGACCCCAGCTTCCTCAGACCCTTGTCCTTGCTGCCAGGGAGTAGGGGAAGGGGACTGACTTCTCTCCAAAAGCACAGTATGCTTGTGGAGAAACCGCCTTCTTGTCCTTTAATTCAGAATACACCATTGCTTTGAAAATGACCCAAATGATCCCATTGAGAAGGACCCTTCCTCTCTGCATTGTCAACGGAAGCAGGAAGGTGCCTGCCCATCAACAAATCAGCTTTCAGGGCCACCCTGAAATAAGGCCATGAAGTCACAGCTGTCTTTCCCCACCTTTTGTTTCATAAAATACTGACACAACTTCTAGCATTTTCGCTTTGCAGACAAAGATCTAGGTTGGGGGTGTGACAAGCTTGAAAGTCCCCAGGAGCCAAGAAGGTGATCTCAGCCTGGACTGACCAGACAGAAGACAAAAGGGAGCGGTGGGGACTCTACCAAGCAAATGACAAGTCACTGCACCTAAAGGTGTCCAAAGAATCACAGCACTGGACCAGCCCAATGAGACGTGTTGGTGAGGAGGGCTCGCTGCGGGGTCTGTGGCCCGGTTCTGGCTTTAGGTGCAGACCTCAGGCTCATGCTGGAGCCAAATGAGAGCCTGGGGCTGGCAGTCAGATGTGAACGTGGACTTGCCCATGTAGGCCTGGTTTAATTCAACTGCATTTCTGAAAAATAAGCTTCAGCCGTAAGGGTCCCGGAGGTGAGGCTGAAATGCAGGCAGCTGACGTAGTGATTAGGAGCGTAGCTTCTAGCACCAGCCTGCCTGGGTTTAAATCTGGACTCTGTCCCCCACAGGGGCTTTGAGTAATCCAAGGTCCCCATTCAGCATGGCTATGCTTGTATTTTCTCATTTTTCAATGGGAACAACATATACATCAGAAAGTTGTTTTCAGAATCAAATCAGGCAATGCATGTAAAGTTCCCAGAACACTGCCTGGTACACAGGAAGCTCTTAGTTAATGCTACTGCTTGTTACTTGGGCTGTTATGAGAGGTATTCCACTCCATGGGCGTGGATTATCTGGAATCGCCCAACACACATATGCACTATTTAGAGATGATACTAATAACTACCTGTTATTGTGACTGATACTGTACAAGGTAGTTCTATTATACAACCTCAGTAAATAGTTTCAGAGATAAGAGCAGATAATATTATCTCTGTCTGAAGATAAAGAATCTGAATGGTTGAATGACCGGCCAAAGTCACACCTCGGGTAAGCAGCAATTTCAATGTGGATGAAGTTGTCTACCAGTAACTGAATATCTAATAGTGACTTGATCAATAATGACATGGAACAAAGTGTTTCAAAGTTGGAAGTTCTGGGATTGGTTTAGTGGCTCCATACATTCTCAAGAACTTGGGTTCTTTCTATCCTTTGGCTCTGCCATCCTTGGCATGCTGGATTTTTATCCCTTTATTTG
The DNA here is from genome assembly GCF_022682495.2 of Desmodus rotundus. Classification (NCBI taxonomy): domain Eukaryota; kingdom Metazoa; phylum Chordata; class Mammalia; order Chiroptera; family Phyllostomidae; genus Desmodus; species Desmodus rotundus. Next base: position 99,214,743 of record NC_071392.1, on the reverse strand, counting down.
CTACCTAATGGGTATAAAGTAGCTGCTGCAGGTCCAGGCATCACATCCTTCACCCAATTGTCCTAAGAAGGAAGGAAGATCACAGCCAAAGATTTGTTCCAAATGAACTTCTGTGCTTTAATCCCCTACCCCAGGGTATATTTCATTGGCCAAAAGTAGGTCATATTTTTACTCCTCAGCTAATTACTGGTAAAGAATATGGAATTATTGGCTTAGACTAATCACAATCAAATATTGGGGGCATGGGTAGTAGTTGCCAGCCTTGCCTAAGATCAAAGAAAGAAAGGTAGAGAAATGAGAAAGGGTCCTTGGGTAAATACGAACAGAATCTGACTTACTCTCTCTGGTTCAGAATTATTCTGTCTTTGAGGCGGCACATTCTGTTTGTGTGTGAAGGCCTGGAGGGAAAATTACAAAATAAAATGACCCAATTGTATGGCAATACCTTCTAAATCAACCTTATCAGATTGCCAGTGGTCTGGGTGCTTGGTCTTTCTTAAGGTTGACAGGTGTCAACTCATCATCCTAGACCAGAGTCCATTCCTTAAAATAAAAAGGACTCCCAAGAAGTGGGCTTTCAGCAGCCAAGGAAAACCCAGTGGGGAAACCCAGAAGGATCTGAGCTAAATTAGGAGCTTATTTACATGAGAGACATAAGAATTTCATTTTTATTTGGCTAGTTTTTCAATTTCCTTCCAGGCCATGGCTTTGGAAAAAGTTGTTCCTTATTTAGAACAAATGATGGCATCTGCATGTTTTAATGGACATAATTAAAATCAGATCTGTACTCTAATTTAGAATTAAATCCCTTTTCCTTAATGCCAATAGGGAATATTAGACGTTGCACAATGATACACATTTTGGTAAAATATATTTTCACTTTTTGCCTCAAATATTATTCCATACTTACTCTTAAAATGCATTTGATTTGCACAGTTTTTACTAGAGCTGTGGGTTTTGGAAACTGACTTATAGCCAGATCAATTTCCTCCACTTAAATTTCACATACAACATAATAATATTGGTAGTAAAAGTTTGTATTTTAGAATCTGTTTTAGATTCTTTCTGATTTGGTTCATAACACAATTATTTGATTACAAAGACCTTGTAGAGATTTTATTTTTCTACCCAGTGGCGATTCTCCCTCATTCTATTCACAGCACCTAGTTTGGTTTTGGGGAAAACAACCCTCCCTAACTTGAAGACTGTGTATTTTGAATGAAGTCAGTTGAGCAAGTCTAAGCCAATCAGCATAGCCTAGCTCTTCGACCACATGGGTTCAGGGGTGGCAGCATGTGACAAAATGCATTATTTTCCTGATTATTCACTGCCTCTTCCTGTAAAGGAATTAACTAGCTGTGCTCACTGCCGTGTGACTTGCTTTGGCAAATGGAACATGAGTAGACAAGATGGAAACCATGACCGAATGGAAGTTTTTGGAGCCGTTTCAAGTTTCACTCAAGGCTCTATTTTCTCTCTGCCATTACAACTGTAAGTCCTTGTCAAAGGGGCTGCTCTTTCCATCTACATCGCAGTAGGAAAAGGCCATGAGGATCCCCCCAGCCAAATTACTGCTGACATGCAGCATGCGTGAGGGAAAAAAAGCATCTTTGCTGTCGAAAGCCAGTGAAACTTGGGGCTTGCTTGTTACTGCAGCATAACCTAGCAAAAGCTGACTAATAGAGCATGGGAACCCATTTGAACAGATGTCAGGGAACAAACTGAGGACAGAGAGGGCTGCTACTCGATGAATCTCTCCTTTACTCTGCACTGGGTGATACGATGTTGGAAACCTGAAACGATAGCCAGCCCAGGAAGGCTGGGCCTAGGGAGAGCCCTGAGTGAAGATTTATTTGAAATGAATTCTACTTCCTACTGATGACAGCCAATAAATACCACTTTCGTTTTTAATCCAGGTTGAGGGTTTTTTTTTTTTTTTCCACTTGGAACGGAGAGGTTCCTTACTAAGAGGGACAAACAACAGAAATACGTGTTTCCTTACTCTAGTAGGTCATTCGGAAGAAAAGATGTTTTTCCCCTTAGTTAAAACATTAACTAACAGCCTACAACGGAAAGATTCAAAACTTCTGTGGTCAGGTAGGTAGATTTTACTTCTGATAGGACCAGAAGTTCATCCTAGGAAAGTGCTGAACTTCCATGGACGTCAACAGCCTCATTTTTCTTTTCATGAAAAACTTTAGGGAATGTTGGAATCGCTCTCTGTCCTTTGCTTCCCACTGCATGATAGACTGGTCCAGAAACTCGTGGTAGAGAAATTGAACAGAATAAACTCAACCACATTGTATCCAACGTAAGTCACCCGTTAAGGAACTTTCACAATATAGTTCAGAACACCTGACTGCCAAGTTCGGAAGGTTTAGAGTCGTACACACTGTTTGGACTAATGCTGTCTCTTTTGTTTGGGAGGAAGAAATTGGTACACACTCCCCCCTCCCCATGGGCACTGGGTCAGCTGTGAGATGTATAATTTCGGGAGGAAACATAATTATTGACTATGGGGAACACTTATTCATAATGTTGTAACTGAAGAAGACTGCAGGGCCAGCACACCTCCTCCGCAAAGGGCTCTGTCACGATTGCCGAACTCGACAGGTTTGGCACGTACCCAGCCATAGACTCTACACAAGGCAATGGGCGTGGCTGGACTCTAATAAAACTTTACTCATAAACACTGACATTTGAATTTTGTCTAATTTTCAAGTGTCACGAGATATTATTCTTCATTTGATTTTTGCAACTGTTCAAAAATGTAAAACCATTCTTAGCTCACGAACCGTATACCACAGGTGATGGGTCGCAGCTGGTCCAGGAGCTGCAGTTTGCCGACCCCAAATTACGGAGTTCTTTCTTCCTGTGCTTCAGCACTGAAGTACGGGCATTACATGCATTTATTCACTTAATTTTCACTAGAATCTAAGGGGTGGGTAAAATCATTATGGCCATTGAAGAGATGAATAAGCCGAGGCCCAAGAGGTGGCATGGCCTAGGGATGATGGGGCCAAGATTGCAACGTTTCGGCTTCATTCCTTCCAACTAATAGGCTGTTAGAAGATGAAATGTTGAAGCTTAAAAATAGAAACACTATTTCTGGGGCTAAGCAATTTAAAGCAATTTTTATAATGCTTCTGTATTTTGTTGAGAAAATATTTTGCTTTCTTTCACTTCTCTAGCAGCTTTTGTGTTTATCTTGGGTATCAATAATTCAACTCATGCTTCTATTCCTGCCTTAAACGTCACACCAGAAATCTGCCCATTAGAGATTAGCACTGCATCCCAGAGACCTGGGAGACCGGCAGCTACCAACTGCAAACATCCAAAGGAAGTTTCTCTGTGAAAAACCTCAGGACCACAAAGCTAATGGGTGCTCCAGTTTAAGCCACAGTTTTTAATGTGAAGTTTGTGGGAGGAAGACTCATGGAACTCCTCCTTGCAGGCAAACAGAATGCTGACTCTCTAGGTATAGCAGGAAATTGATGAGAACCTTGTGGAATTATGAGAGATGTGAGTTTTGCTTAACTATGAAGCTTGGAGGGAGGGAGGGAGAGAGAGAAGCAAAGGAATGCCAAAGAAGGAAGGAAGAAAGAGAGGGAGGGATGGAGGGATGGAGGGAAGGGGGAGGGGGAAGAGATGGCAAAACAACAACAATGAAGCAGATTTCAAAGATCATCTTAACAAGAATTATAACAAAGACATTCTAATTTCCATTCCCCATCGCAGACAATATTTCAGGAACATACTTAGATTTTCAACATCTGTTCGGTTCTAGCAACTGAGTGAAAACAAAAACACAAGCCCTATCCATGGCAAGTAAACAAGAAACACCTAGAAAGTGTGGGATATATTTTGCTTTGGCATAACAATAGGGATCAGTTTCTGTTTTGAGGGCCTGCGGATCCACTTATCCCCACTCATAAAATATCCCCAAGACTTCCACTTCTTTCAGAGCAGAGAGCTGCTGTTTGGGTCTGAAACACACGGGGCCAATTTATTCACTCTCTGGCAGATGTTCTGAAAAGATACATTCTCGCGGCGTCTCATTTGGAGCCACCTCCTTCAGACCTGAGTGCACTGGCTGAAAGCTTTGGCCATGGCCCTAGAAGATAAAGGCCCAATAGACAGGGAAGCTTAACCTCCGTCTCTCAGGTGTAGACTCGCAGACCAACAGTCTCAGTGTGTGTTGCAGCAAGGCGCTCTCGTGCCTGGGGCAGCTACCTGTCCTGGGTACCCCCCACAGTTAGTAGAGAATCTGCATTGTTGTGCCCGCACAGGTGGAAGAAGCAATCAGAGGGGAATGAGGCAGAGGGTGCAGCATCCTTGCCCCTGAAGGAAGTATAAGGATGTTCCTATGTTTAGTAGACTCTTTCAGCCCCTGAAGGACAACAGATTACAAAAGTGTGTGTGCCGATTTTGCATTTAGTCTGCACTGACTCAATGGGCATTACGAACACCCATCCGCAGTCGTGCCCTAGGGGTCCCCGGTCCCTTGAAAGGGTGAAAGAGTCTACAGCAGATGGATAACCCCGAGAGCATGCAAGAGCACAGGACTCCGGGCTGAGATGCAGCGTGCAGAGGATGAGAATGGAATGAGTCTGCCATCGAATGTGTCACTTACATGCTCCTCTGCACCTGTGGGGATTGAATCCTCTTTAATTGACTACAGGGAAGACAAAAACAAAAGCAAGAGTCAGAATGTTACAGACATCAGGGCAAACAGCCCCCTGGCGCAATTGCTGGGCGTTGCTGATGTGTGCCTGTTCCTAAAAGAACCTGAAGGAAGGAGGCTTACACACGTGTAAACTATGTAGTAAGATCATATATGTTATGTATGTTTGGATGCTACCGCGGGAAAATAAACATCCAGATGCAGCCAGGATACAGATGGAGCGAGGGAAGGGGCCGCGACAGAAAACACAGACCACGGTCCGGGCTGTAAGTAACATGTTTATCTGGACATTTTCCAGTAGCTGATGGAAAGAGGGAACTATGGGCGATCACACAATGTGTGGGAACTGCTAGGTAAAAACACATGAGCTGCTCAGGAAAATTCTGGTAGCAGGACCACAGACATTCGTCCCATGGTCCTCGGGAAGCAAGTGGGCACTAATAAGCAGGGTCCTCCGCCTTCGGCTGACCATAGCACAGTCCAGCATAGAAGCTGCTTCTTACATCAGCCCTCAGTCGGGGCCAAGTTCACCACGTCAAGGCTCCATCAGTGAAAACACGTCTATGGAGGGGTAGTGGGCTGGGGTCCAACACATCCAAGTTCAAACACGGTTACTCTCTGTCCTGCCCCACAGAGGAGAGGGATTATCCCAATTCTCTCGAAAGCCAATGCCGCGATCATTTTAACAGTAACAAGCTCCAGCCCCGGAACTCATCTCTGCATCTATCCTGTAGCCATTCTTAAACTTTTTTTTGGGGTGGTGCTGTTTACAGACCGTTTTGAGATTCATTTGATGGGTCTGGACTGTCTTCCCAGACAATAAACATGAGCAAAATATTTTGCAAATTATTTCAGGGTGTTCAGAGACTCTCTTGTATCTCATCTCTTAGATTCTAGGTTAAGAACTCTTCCCTATATCTATTTAGTTCCAAGTCCTGCTTTTGTCTTTACCTTCAAAACAGCCAATGGGAGGGAAGAAGGGAACTGACATTTACATATACATCTTTACATGTGGTGCTTTGCATGCATTTTCTCACTTCATGTAGATCCAAATGATAAGTACGGTGATTCTCATTTACTCAGCAAGAAATGGAGGCACAGAGAGGTGAAGTCCCTAGTCCAAGGCGGTGCCACTAAAAAGTGGTGGAAATGGTTCCAAGGACCAAGTTTTACTTCTGCCATAATGACTTCCAGGATCAGAAACACATTTTCTTTTTTTGGTGGTGGGGGGAGGGACACGTGTGACTGTGTGAGCTTCTTTCTCCATTACCAGATTTGCTTTCTTTCTAGATGAGGTCTTTACTGTGGATCATTTATTTCCATTGATCTTATTCTCATACTGAAGCTTACTTGGCCACAAACACCTTGAAAAGGAGGTGGGTTTTCTGGAAGCTTCTGATTGTCAAGAAATCCCAGAACATCCGGAAGTGTAGCTTTCTTGGAATTAGACCCATTCTCCTGGAGGCCAGTTGCATGCTATTTAATATTATGACCAGGTAAAGAATGAGACAATATTTGGAAAGGCAGGCCTCCTCAAACTTGACCTGCAAACGTTTCAAGGGTCCATATACTGTCTACTTTAGGCTGAGAAGGTCCTCCCACCACTTCAGAAGAGCAGTTTTTAGGTTTCCACACTTCCTTCCTGTCCCAGTTGGTTGTAATGGGACTTGAGTGAGTCTTCAGTTTCCTGTGTCTGGAAAGTTCCTGGCCATCGACTGCTCACCGCATTCCAGATGACACTGGGGACCTGGGGTAGGTGACGGTGAGAAGGAGAAGGAGCTGCTTCTGGACACTGATGTTCCCGTGATCTTCATGGTTGCAGACTTCCAGATCTCTCTGATGTTTCAAAAACTGGCATTATACATATTGTCTGTGCCAAGAGAACTCGCTATTTCATATTTTGAAATTATTCTCTGCAGCAAAACATTCCTTATTTGGGGACTTAGTCCAATTGAGCATTTCTCAAGCTTTGACAGTTTTCACAATTTTCACAATTTTCACGATGTTTTACCTGCCCATGTACCACTTGTATTTACTTGATACTTTTCTTTAAATTGACTACTTTTTAATTTACATGAATATATTTTAAAAGAAAAACTCATTCTAGTGAATGTAATATCAACATCCTTGCCGTAAGTAGAAGTAGGCATGAAACAGCTCCAGTGACTACAACAAAAACGCTCATTAATTCTAATTATTATAAAGTCTTTGTTAAAAAGGGAGATTGGCAAGCGTTAGCCCAGTGAGAGGTGCCTGTTAACATCAAGAAGAGACTTGCTTCTGAATGTCGCCAGAGGGACTGGAGATGAACAGAAAAGGAGATGATCTCACACTAGGCGACTGATTGCATTTTGGGACGGGGTCCAAGAACCACGCAGACTCATTTTGCACTTTTTGGTACGTTGCACACTGACCTCTGTGTGTCGTCTTTATGTCGGCAGCGGCTGACATATCCAGTTAGAATAAGGACTCAAACATGGACAACGAGAGGCCAGGTTCCTGTTCTCCTTTAGTGCCTGGCACACGTTCACAGAGAATCTGCTCAGAACCCAAGTCTGGAGCTTTTTGGACTATGGGTTAGTGACTGGAAATATTAGAATTTTCTAGTGCTTCTCTCTCTTTTTCAAAATTTTTTCAAGAATGACTTAATAACTAAAACTTAATTTAAGGAAGAGAAAACCAAACCTCCCTTCCATTTCCCACGAGAACGTAAACCGCAAGAGGTCAGCAGTCTGCCCGCTGCCGTCTGTTCGATGCCGATCACTTTACACAAAGTGTTTAGCAGAGAAAATGATTAGAAATACCATCGCATGAGTGAATCTTCCCCATTTTACTTCTAGAGAGAGTTATTCTTTCTGAAGGTAAGATGCGATTTCGTTTTATGCTGTAGTTTTAGTTTCTCTGAACAACATTATTTTTATAAGCTACTAAAGAAATAAAGCCAGATAACTGTTGAAAAAAGAGTGAAACTGCAGTAAATAGAATTCCCTTATTAGGGAGATAAATGTCAAGTAGCTCTGCCTTTTATCTGCAACCGGAAAAACTTAAATTTCAAAGACAAGCCACATACCCCTGGTAGATCCCAAAGGTAAGAGAGATAAAGACCTGGAGGCTTAGTAGCCTGGACACCTGCCAAACTGGCTGGTACGGAGAGATAAGGAAGTGGACCTGGTGGGCGTCTCAGCCTCCTTAGCACACACAAGACGGTCGCCCGGGAACAGCAGCTCACCATGTTCACTGGGCACAGAGGTGTTATCTCATTTACCTCTTGCTTCATTTCCAGGAGGTAGGTGCTGTTAGGATTCGCATTTTACACCTTGGGAAACTGAGGCTCATCCCAGTGGACTGGGACTGAAAGTCAGATCTAACAGCAAACTTTTAACCCTGACATAAGGGTTCCTCAAACATCTGCCCCTCGCCGACCGCCTGTGTGGTGTTTGCCATGTAGTACATGCCATCTGCGGCAGCCATGGGAGTGTGGCACTCAGATTCCCCTGTAGGGACAGCCTAGGGCTGTCAGGCCTTCATGATCCAGGAGAGCACAGTGATGCTGAGGTCGGTGCTCCCCCTGGCTGCTCCCAGTCTAGGCCCGGGCCATTTCTGCCCAACGCGGGACTCCAGGAATAGGCTGTCTGCTCTGGGCCTCCCTCCGGCTCACCCCACACTTGGGCTGCGGAGCCTTCTCTCTCTTTCTTCCCTCGCTCCCATCACAGGTCACAGCTGACAGGTGACAGGTCACAGGTGTCTGACTGGCCCTGTGGAGGGCAGGCTCTCTCTACCTCCTCCTGCCCTTCCCCTTTGTCCTTCACACTCATTTCTTCCAGCGAATCTCTGCGTATCAATTCCATCTTGGTGTCAGCTTTTGCAGGACCCCAATTTACCGTTACTTACTTAACATCAGTACCATTATTTATGTAACACTTTCCTTTTAGTTGGGTTACTTTTTAAACAGACAGTCTCCCCCTGAATAAAATATATGTCGAATCAAGCTTAATGTGCCAGTTCTATTTTGCCTAGTACACTTTAAATTTAAATACATTTACACCGAAACAAAACTGTTTGAATATGGGTCACCTAACTCATCTCCCTTGCCACGCACGTATGTATGTTACTCACTTGAAAATTGTCCCCTACACCATATTGCTGATAAAAGGTTTTTAAAAATAAGTCATCAGTGGTTGGTGAGGGAAGAGGATTAGACCCGAATGCCAGATGACATCATCCAATGTTTTCATCGTGTTGGAATTCGTTTCTGGACAGAATCGAGAAGGAAGAATTCCATACAGCAGGGAAGCCCATGGGGAGGGTGTCAGAAACCCCACTGGATTCTGGACAAGAGAATAAAACTAACTCCGCAGCGGCATCTGTTCTTATCACCTGCCCAGCCCTGCGGGCCAAGCGGCATGGATTCTGATGAAATTACTAAATTGGATTTTCCCAGCGCTGTGAATTATACTCCACCACCCACCTCACCCATGACGTCTTGCTCATTTTTTGGCCACGTTGAAAATAGGCAGGAGTTGGGAACATGTGGCAGCTGGGGTTTACTCAGCAAGGATGATCAAGTGATAGCTCTCAGAATTACTCAGCCCCACCCAAACCATTTCCTTGCGCTGCTCCTTAATTCTAGACAGGAAAAAAAAAAATCAGACTGTGGTTTGAATTTTCCTATCGCAGAGCGTGGCGTGTGCTTGCCCCGGTGGGAAACTGGTGGACACCTTGGTTTTTCAAACCAACAATGAAACCTGGTGCTTCTGGTGACTGATTATATCTGGCTGGGGAAACAAGAGAGCCTCTCACTCAGGGGAAACCAGGCGGAATAAATAATACATGATTTTCGAAAGAAAATGAAATCATGCAATACCACAGCCCTTTGTCATGAAGCAGAGCAATTCCAAGAATGAAAAGTTCTGGTTGCTCATTTCCCTTCCTTTCCCATGAAACACATGTTTCTACCATTTCATCCCTCCCAGGAGTCAATCAGTAAGTTTTCAACTCAATGGCTAGTTGAGTCATTTTTGGAGAGGAAAAAGAAACTCCATACATTGTAGAATTCACAGATTGGCTCAATAGAAATCATTGCTCAAGTCATCCCAAGAACTCTCCACACCTTGAGAATAGGACTTACCTTTTTCCAGAACAGTTTGCTCAGAGGCAGAGAGGAGGGTCCCCCCTTTTGCTTAGCACCTTCCTTTGGTGTTTCTGTGGAATTCTTGGCTGCCCCTTGGGTCTCCTGGGGCACAAAGTTGGCTTTGTCTGCCTTGAGGTCTGCTGCTGTGGCGGGTGAATTTTCAGCACCCTATCGAGTTAAAGAAAAGTCCAAATGATCTCCAGATTTCAAAAGGCAAAGATCTGTCTTTTATAAACATAGGTTGGGGGTTATGCGTGTTAATTTTATCCTTTGAACTTTTCTGTATTTTCCACACGTGCTACTATGACCATGGATCAGTGTGAAAAACTTGGAAAAAGTCAAGATAGTTTCCTTTTTGGAAACCATATCTATAGGCCATTATTGATTGTGTTTATGTAAGTGAGTCATTAGGAATCAAGGCGATCAGGAGAGGCTGTTAGAACGTTAATTACTGCAGAGGCCGCTGGTCTTTAGTGACTGGATGGTGTTCCCTTCAGTAATAACGGTGTGAACATGCACCTCCCACGCGTGCCTGTCTGCTTACATTCTGGAGGTGTATGGTCGCACTAACCCAAATTCAGAATTAAAGAAGGGTTAAAGTCAATACAATTTAAAGTATAAGTTCTCCAATTCGCCCCCCACACTCTGCTTCGGAGGTCACCGATGGAGTCTCTAAGTAAGTATAACACGGCTGGATGGGGGCCCAGCAACAGGGTCTGCAGTTGGGAGAGACCCACAAACCCCATTTCTTCATGTTTAGATGTAGCCTCTATCTCCAAATTAGATGTAATTGAATACACTGCCATTGACTTAACACTTTAAATGTTATTCATTCAACCCCTATTTTCTCTCTCTCTTCCTTTTCTCCCTTCCCCTTTTCTCTCCCTCTGTCTCTCCCCCTCTTCCTCTCTCCCCTCTTCCTCTCTCCTTCTCTCTCTCCCTCTCTCTCTCCCTCTCTCTCCCTCTTCCCTCCTCTCTTTTCCTCTCTCTCCCCCGCTGAGCAGTCATGCTGAGGTCCAACTCCAGGACATTCAGCTTCCTCAGTGACAGGGCTATTATTTCCCGTACTCTGCCTTCTCCTGAGTCTGGGATAGAGGAAGAGTTAGGATAACGATAGTCTCCATTTACCTTGAGACGAGTGAATACTAGCATTACAGATGTTAATACTCAGTCCATCTGCCCCAACCTGTTCATCTTAAGCATCTTCACTTTGTGATTTTTGCTCTGGGAGCTTGTGACATAAACCCTTTCAATTCCAGGGATGTCAGATCTTTGACAACATTTTCTGATGACAAGAAAAGAAAAATCCAGCAGTAAAACTGGGGTGTGGAAAATTCAGGAAGTTTCGTAGTATTTTTGATGTTGGGAAGAGATGTAGAGACCATCTGCCCACTTTTTCTTGGATGGGGGTCCAATGCCCACTTTTTCGTGGATGGGGAAACTGAGGCCCATGACCTGCCCAACATTAATTAAGGGGTGCAGCCAGCCTCAGGTCTGGAATTGGGCTCCTAGCTGGCATTCTTGCCACATAGCATACCGCCTCTCCAAAGGGTGGTCTGCAAATAACACAAATTTGACCACTTGAAGCTATATGCTATGTTTCTTGCGCTTTTTGATAGTAAGAGGGAGACATTCCGGAACTTCAGAATGTGGGGGCTTTTTGTTTTGTAACCCTCACGTAGCTTTGGCTGAATGAGCTGAGCCCAACGTCCGGGAAACCACGAGCTGGACAGGGTACCACAGCACTTAAAGTGTAAGTAACCAAGCAACAGATCGGAGATCAAAACGGCGTGGGGTCATTAAGCAATCCAGCATCTACTGGAATGACATCAGCAGGATTGATGATTGACTTCAGCCAAACCCTTTCTTAGAAATGGAAACAAGGTCAGCCCCTAAGTGGGGAGAGGGGCATTTCCGGGCACGGCAGAAACATTCTAAACGATGCCCAGACTTGCGTGCGTGTCGTCATCCAGAGTTTGGGGGACGTGTGAGAAAGTGTGATTCTGAGGCACTGCATATGATGAAACCAAGAAAAAAGGATTCACATTCAGCCCGGGAAAGCTGACACCCTTATGCTTTATAACAATAAAGTGATTTCATTTATTAATTCCAGGCTTCTCCACTTTTTTAAGCCAAAAAATTCTTTTTTATAGGAAGGAAAATTGAGACATAGAGAAATGAACCTAGGCATTAACCAGAATTGGTAACCATTGTATTTTTTTAAGAGCGAAACTAGAAGATAATATTTCATTCTGGAATCGTTTTTGGATTTCTTCTTTTCCGTCCTAGGTTTCAATAAAATCAAGAAGAATGAGAATCACATCTCCTATAATAATGCACAAGGTTCATTGACAGAATATGGTCGGTCAGCTTCAATGGTCCTATTTTCCCATCTTTTTGGGCAACAGGATAATAAAATGAAAATCAATAAACTCTCCTAGACATGGAGGTAAGAGCCAGGGAGAGCTACCAAACTGCTGCACCAATGACAATTAAGAACATTTGGGAATTGCCCCCTTATTTGACTTTTACGTAAAAAAAACAGATGAAGGGTAACTGAAGGCAAAACTCAGAAGTTCTTGTATCTGTGCTACAGAATCCCGGAATCAGACACTTCCTCTCCACCTTCTCAGTCGTTTCAGAATCCTGTCCTACCCGAACATGCGAATCAGTGGCAGGATATGAGGACAATGGTCTGGGGACATCCTAGCGCTCTTGAACTTGGGTGGTCCACTGAAAGGGGTGGAGAGACTCTGGGTATGACATGAATGTCATCGTGAGTGCAGATCTGGGGTTGGGGGGAGTCATGTTACACTTCCAAGGCCCCCTGCTCACCCAATCTCCAAGAGGGAGCTCCGCCCCTTTCCTTCGTGTGAGATCTCTGATGTCCCACTACCTGTTGCCAAATTGTCTCCCCCCCACAGTACCGCTACTTTTGAACTTCCTCTCTGTAATTGAAATATCTGTCACTTACCCCTTTCTTTCTTTACAGAACAAAAGAAGCTCATAGGGATGTTGAAGGGTGGCTTCCTAACACATTTATGCAAATACAGATTCACCTATGAGAATTTTCTATGGAGCTTTCATTTGCATACACAATTCTGGGACTGTGAATCCAGCTGGGGAATTGTTTTTTAGTCGGTTTGTTCAACTTAGTGGAGAATGATTGATATTTTAGACAAATTTCTAAGCCTGCTGGCCCAATTCAAGGGTCCTTTTGATTGATGGTTTCAGACAAACACTGGTGTCTTCATAGATGTTATAAGAGTGAAATCTCCCAAAATGATTCCTAAGGATAGGGAGGTAGAACTTGTTCTGCCCATTCATTGTTCTGTCCTGCCTGGGTTTTTATGTGGGGTCAGTAGAAGCGTAGTTAATGCTGGTAATGGATAGAACAGACCCCAGAAAGATAAAATTGTTATCTTGAGGTTAGAAGAGTATTTCCCAACACGTAGAAAGCATACCGTTGATTGTACCAGAAGTGATTTTACATTGTACAGAGACAGGATATGAAATGATGTTCAAATAGTGAAAATACTTTTCCCTTTTCAACTCCCATTTAATCCTTCCGAGAACATTTGGGGGCAATTCTTGGTCTGGGGGCTGGTACGTCTTTAACGTTTCTCTGCTGATGGCTAAGTGCCTTCCAATAAAGCTAGAAAGGGCGTCTGATTAGGAGCTTAACACAAACAAGGTAACTAGCATGAAAGGTCTTTTTTTTATTAGCCATATTAATAGTTGCCTTCCTCTTAGCATGATTCTGCTTTTCCATGTATAATGTAATATAAAGTCTCTTTTAGAGATACCTTTCAGTCAGAAGTGGCTCAACGGCAATATAAAAAAATCAAGTAAATAATAGTATATATGACAAAAATGATGAAGGCGGCATGCATACTTTCGACATTTGGGAAATACTGGGTTAGAAGAATAATTTCAGAACCCTGGTCCACACGGGGAAGAAACTAGTCTGAGATGTTGATAACTATGGAGATTTTTAAAAAGCATTCACTTAAATTTGATTCGCAGATTCCTGAATCCCCCTTTAACGATCCCAACCACCCAAGGCTCTGGCTTCAGGAAACAGAGCTGAGTGGATATGGAATGGCGTGCATATCACATAGTGCAGACCAGGGTTCTTTTTTTTGCCCCTCCTAGTTTCACAAAATACAGACCTTGTGCCTAAAGAACTTTCTAAAGGTGAGTCCTAGCCTGGGGCTTTGCAGGTGCTTTTTCTTGGTGCCTTTCGCCCGGGTCTCAGATACCTTCCGCCCAGCTTGTCCATCACAGACACTTTCTGCTTTGCATGCCTTTTGGGCAACAGCAGTCACAGCTTAGAACTTTGTTTTTAACAAAATCCATTTTTTCCCATTGTTTTGAAGTGCCTTAAAACACTTTGACAATTAGCTGCTGGTATATCACCCTCCACCCCTCCACCCCAAGACATCATGTGAACGTTTCTCTTTTTGAAACTCTCAGATGGTCTGCTAAAGAACATGCACACCGTTCATTTCAGGTACACGTCGATTTCCAACAGAGTGACCTAGTTAAATGACCCAGATTAACACAACTCTACTTGCTACAGACAATAAAGGACATTGAAACTCTGTCTATATGACACAAACTAACCGATGAAAAAATCTAAAAAGTCAAAAAGATAATATAGTCCCTACTTGATAGTTTTAAATATCTAAATGGTACTGTCACATGGGGAAGAAAAAATATTTGAAGACAAATGATTTATTTCTGCATTGTAGAATCAGGGCAAATACTGCCACTAAGTGACTTTTGTCCCCAAAATGAACCTCCTTTTATTCAGTGTTGGAAACTTCAGGGAAGCAGCTTCACCCACAAAAATTTCAGCTTACTTCTAGATGGGTAGATCTCCCAGGCAAAAAAAAGTTTCTAGCACGAGCCAGTCTACTGAGCCAAGGTGGGGAGAGATTAGATAGAAATCGCCCAGCTACAACCATTGAAAATTGCTGACTCAGGTTACGAATGGCAGGGAATTTTCTGCGGGGTGCGTAGTGTGTTAAAAATTTCCCCGGGGCCAAATGGAAAGATGGACAAACGGTCGAGATATTTCGAAAGTATGATTGCAAGAACTTCAGTAGAAAAGATGATAAAAAGGCAAGGCAGGACAGCCAGGGCTGTGGGAAGCGGTCTGTCTGTGGGTGTCACGGACAACCTGCGTTCACAGAGCCCACTTGGGAGACCCAGCTCCACCAGCAGGGACCCCACAGCTCTCTGGGCAGAACAATGAGATTTTATCAGCTAGATCCGTTCAGTTGGGACCACATTCTGGGTGGAGGAAGAGTCTTGGTGTGTGAGCCCCTGAAAAAAGTTAGAACGTCAGGCCGCTTGGGAAGCCACAAAGCATACCCACCTACCCCACTATTTATAACCTCGAGTGCTGTGTGACCTCAAACAATGCAAAACACAGACCCAAAAGAGAAACATTGGACCCAAACATTCATTGAACTTGACCCTGGCTGTCTTATAGCAACTGAATAATTTTATAGGAAAACACATGTTATCAGAAACACCTCAGATACCTCTTTTTCCAATAAAGGAGAAAAAAATTCTAGAGGAACAAGTCAACACCAGACAAATAAACCACAGGGCAGTCTGTCTTGCAGGGGTTATGGAAAGAGGGATCGTCTACATTTGAATAGAGCTCCGTTGCTTACCAGGCATTGTCAAGCCTTCATTCAACCCTGGATTGGGGTGGTAGAATTTTTTACTGTCGCCTTTTATAGATGTGGAGGTTTGGGTTCAGACAGGTTACAATTACTCAGCGATTGAGTAGCAGGGCCAGAACTCAAAGGCAGGTCTTCTCAGACAAAGTCTAGGATCCTTTTCACAGCTCAGCCCCTTCAAACATGGGCAGCAGGTGTCCCGGGCTGGCCAAGACCCTTCTTGGGTCCTAGTGTCTTTCAAAGCACTTTCAGATACCAAAAGAAGGACACCGGACACTCAGCTGTCACCAAGCTAAACTTTAAACCATGTGATCCACTAGACGTAAAACGTTCTGTCAAGGGTAAATGGAAAGCATCTCTAGAAAGTAGTCATTCCAAACCCAATTTATCTTGAGGGGAACTGCCTGAACTTCCGGGATGACGGTGAACAAATCCAGCCTATCTGGGGCACTCTGACGCCCCTACACGGTCCTTCCTTTGGAGTGTCCACTGGTGTCTATGTCATTTTGTCACATAATTGCCTTTGCAGTACAGAGTTATTTTCTTCAAATGACGTGAAAAACAAAGAATTAAAAAAAAACCCCAAATATAGCAGCCTTTACTTTTATTTTAAATTGAGTCTCATCTCTTTCTCATTTCCAGAAGTTAATTTTTTACTCTATTCCCTGGACCTCTCTCTCTACAACTACAAGACTAAGATGCCATGTAATTGTTAGCATTCTGCTCTTATTCTATATAAGAAATTGGTTACGGTGACACTATTTTGTTAGAATTGGCATATATTGCAAGCTTCCCACTAAGACTCTTATTAAAATACCACTAACATAAATGGAACATTTTAAAGACAATCCGACAGTACCGTTGAATTGCTAAATCGGTACATGTGCATATGAACATACACACTCAAAATTCCAGAAACAGTGAAGCAGACACCAATTCAAATCCAATTCCATACAAAATCCCAAACACAAACACACTTCCAACTACCTACCGTGTCTTGCAGATCTTTTTTTGTTTCAGCTTTGCTAGGTGAAACCTTAAAAGTTTGAGAAAATCAAATGTTAAAAATCATAGCTCGTTAGGGAGATTTATTTCACAGATACACAGTTTTTAGGCTAACCCAATTCACTATACAGGTAAGGAATGTAATCGGAAGTCCTTTTAGTATACCAGAAACCCCACAGACTTCTGGTATACCTAGACATACAAAAGTTAACAAAAATTAATGTTTTATAATGGAATGTGTCATATTTCATACATTCGCCAAGAATTTGACCACATTCACAAGTTGTCTCCTGGAAGGCCACAGACTTTCCGCTGATTCTGCCACAAATCCAAACACAGGCACATCCCTTTCGTGTTTGTAGCAATCCTATTGTCTTATTTGGGCTTATCTTCTGAAGTTGACCTTTGGAAATAGCCCAGACACGTTTGGAGCTGTCTGCTTAATGATGATTTCATTCATTGGTCCTTCTCCGGGTGTCTGGCCGGCTCAGGCCATGGCTCTGCCCCGAGAAGTCAGAGATGAGCAAGCAATGCGAGACATGGGTCCCTGCCTCCATCCAATTTAACTGGTAGACTGAGTCGGAACAAGATAGAAAGTGGTTTCTATGGTTTTATTTGCCATGTGAGTGTCAAAACTGCTTTGATAGGTTAATAATTCGAGGCTCAATGACCATCCAGTTACAGCACAGTTCCATTACGACTCAGCTCACGTTACAGAGTTTGGGCGCCTGTGGTTCCCATTTCTGAGTCTCCCTCATGGAAAGCCTGGTATGACACAGTTTCCTTGCAAAACACATCTTGTCACTGTTCTCCAGTGTCCCAGCTACATCACTCAGAATAATGACACTCAAGTGTGTGTTATTCTTTTTAAAAAATAATTTTCATTTATTGACTTGAGAAAGAGAGAGATGGATTTGTTGTTTCACTTATTTATGCACTCATTGGCTGTGTCTTGTATGTGCCCTGGCTGGGGATCAAACCCACAGCCTTGGCCCCACAACCTTGGTGTATGAGGATGACCCTCTAACCAGCTGAGCTATCTGGCCATGAAGTGCACATCCTTCTTAGAAGAGCAAAACATTTGAGCAACAGAATTGAGAGAAAAAAGAAGGAAACAACTTACCAGTGTTTTAAAGAAGCTCATGATGGAGTTATTATTCTCAGTTATATCTGTTGTCTGGGGGTCCCCCTTGGCACTCTCCAGTCCTTCGGGGTCCCTGGGGATAGAGCAACTCGCAGGTGTGACTTCTTGTCCCTCTTCTTTGCCTTCGACTATGTCCTAGGAGCAAAACAGAGTTTTCACAGTTGCAACTTGTTGAATGTACAACTCACGAAGTAATATTTTTGCTTCACAGCCCTTTTCTCCCTGGCCCCCTAATTCCAGCCATACTTCATCTGCCCACGGCGTGTAGAACAATCAGGAGCTTATGAGAGTCACTCTTCCTCTCCCTCCCCCTCCTTCTAACATATTCAGCATTTGCAGTTAGTTGGAGGGACATTGTTTGTTTGGAGCCCAAGGGTAACAAACAGCCGTGCATGTCAAATTCCAAACAAAAACCCTTTTTTCCCAATTCTGCAAAGAGGTTGTGTATGATGTCTCCTAGGCCAGAGATTTCCAACAGATGTGCAGCAAGAATTTTTAAAACCTGCACTACCTGACAGTTAGGGGCACTGTCAGGGGCACTGACCTCTTTTCCCTTGGATTGCCATAAAAAAAGACAACAGCCAACACAGCAATAGCTGTCCACTGCGAACGTATCAAAATTATACCTATCTTTTTTGTCAGACTGGCAAAAAAATATAATAGATATTTTTGGTGTGCCATAGAATTTTAGTAATCAGTTTATGTGTGCCGTGAGATGAAAAAGGTTGAAAATCGCCGTGTCTGATTTTCAGACTGATGGTGTGTCCAACAGACACATCAAACAGAGCTGTGTCTATTTGAGTTTTTACAATCTATACGATGGTGAATCGTATCAACTAAAAAAAGTACTCGTATTTTATTTTAAAATTACCATTATTGTTTTTAATCCTCACCTGAGGATACGTTTACTGATTTTAGAGAGAGAGGAAATGTGTGGGGGAGAGCGAGAGAGAGAGAGAACTATCCATCGGTTGTCCTTATGTGAGTCCCGACCTGAAACCTAGGCATGTGCCCTAACCTGGAATGGAACCTGCAGTCTTTTGGAGTATGGGATGATGCTCCAACCAACTGAGCACCCCAGCCAGGGCAAGTACTTATGTTTTAAAATAATAATAATGTTGTCAGGGTCTGGTTGTTCATTGGTGCCTGGAAGGCGATAGAGGGACTGAGTTTCTTCTCGCCTGGGTAAGATAGGATGCATTCCGAATCTGTCCTGTCCCATCTCCACTCCTATAACCCTGGGTCACAGCCATCTCTCCACCCCATGACTGCAATATCCCCTTCCTGCCCTCCCCCACACCCCCAGCTGCTTGGGCTCTTGGCCCCTCCAATTCATTATTAACTCAGCAGAGCCCACCCTCCAAAGGCTTCTGATGGCCCTTGAAGCCAGGGTCTCCCCTGTCTCACATGGCCTGGCCCTTGTCTATATCTCCAGGCTGTGTGACACTCTCCCCTGTACTCCATACTCTCTAGCCACCTTCCTTCGGGTTTCTCAAATATACCTCAAGCTACTTCCAACCTCGAGACTTTTGGTTGGGAGCATTCTTCCCCTCTGTCTGCCTGTGGGTAATTTCTATACATCCTTCAAGTCTTAAGTCTCCCCTCCCCTCCCCTCACTGTCACCCCTAAAACTATCCCTGGCCCTTTTCCATCTTAGCTATTACAACATTTTTATTTATCTGCTTGGTTATCTGCCCCTTTCTTCCTACCCCACTAGACTGGAAGCTCGACAAAGACAGGGGTTACATCGACTTTGGGTGCTGCTGTTTCTTTAGTATCTGGGACAGGGAGGCCTACAGCAGGCTTTCAATAAATATGCACCATTTGACTACTTAATAGATGAATGGATGCAAATAAACTTTATATAAACAGGATGGTGCTATCTGTACCGACTCATTTTTCCTGCATAGTCAAATAGCGCAGACACCTTCCCCTTGCAACGCAGTTAGATCTGCATCAGTCTTCACGGTTTGCACGGCGCCCATCGTCCAGATGTGACATCACTTACCGTCTAGTATCCTCATTGATTGGCACTTACGGGACTTAATGGTCTTACATTTAGGATGTTAGAAACAGTGTTTTTAATCAATCATGTGTTTCTATATTTCTTTTGGGTAAATTTCTGGAAGTGACATTTCTATGTCAAGTAGTATGCAAATTTATAACTGTATAAATATTCTCATGCAAAAAAAGAAAAAAAGAGCAAGATTTCACTAGGAAAGTCCTCTAGATACAACTTCGGATCTGAAAAGCTGTTTGGTTCATTGGTAGGGGTGGCAGGTGGCACATTCAGGGAGGGCAGTTGAGTGCCTGGGGACTGTGGGCTTGACAGCAGTTGCTGGAGGTGGGGGAAGTGAGAGAGAGCTGACTCTCCGACTCCCCCCAAAATACAAATAAACCAATAAAGGTACCATATGACTCAGGCAGTGAAGATTGCAAGGGATCATCTAAGGAAGACAGGGGAACAGGCTTCTTTAAGAAGCTGTGTGTGGAGATGCGGGAGGAGGCACCTATTCTGGAAGGGCCCCAACCCCTAGGCTGGGGCAGCTGCTCTGAGCCACTCTGGTCCCACAGCTCATAGGCTGGGGCCCCAGTGACCACAGGGAATGGAAGGATCTGCGCCTAGGTCACCCTGCTCCCAGACTGGGTGCTTCCTAAGGGGGACAAGAGGCCGTGATTCTTCCCTGATCCCCAGGCTAAACACAAGGGAACATTTATTGAACTTCGTGGAAATAATGGAAAACAGTAAAGTCAACTGAAAAGGAAACGAATCAGTATAATGTCAGGTGATCTGCGCGGGCGAGGCTGGGTCCACTTGGACCAGGTTGGGGCCACATGGGCCAGGTGGCCATCAGGGAAAACCTGCCAGGGTGGGTCTCCTCTGAGCAGGGGGGAAGGGACCCTTAGTACTTCTTCACTGAGGAAAGGGACTCTGCCTTGAGGGGACGCAGCTCCACAGAACTCCAGGAATAGAGGAGCCCTGCAGCCACCCATTCGCCCTGGGGCACCTTCCCAGCCATCTGAGGATGCCCGAGACCTCTGTTCCCCGGCCTGCCCATGGCAGCAATGTCTCAGGACTCCGACGGCAACTCCAACGGCAAATTCGGGGTGACCAGACTGGTTCGGTGCAAGGAGGGGTTTTGTTTCCCTGGGGCTGTTTCTTAGTTAGTGTTTTATTTTTCTCAACTTGGTACTGAACTTAAGCTTGATCCTTTTCTTGAAATACTGTTTTTCTTTTCAGACTGGCTTTTAAAAAAAGAACATAATACTTCCACTTCCAGAAAGACAGAGAATACACACTTTTCTTCTCTCTTCCACTGACTGCAGTGGAAAATTCCCAACATGAGGTGGAAAACAGATGCAAAGGATTCTGAAGGTTGGAGAGGAACAGACAGACCAGCTGGGGACCCACGGAACAACGCGGTGGTAGATTCCCGGATTTCCTTTTTGTCTCGTGTGTTCTAGACTTGGAGTTGAAGAGGCTGGTGACCTGAAAATACCAACAGGCACTGACCAAAAAAAAAAAAAGAAAAAAAAAAATTCTCAAAAAGTCTGCTCTCTCTACCAAAGGGTCATCCTGGCAACACAAAGTTTCAGACCATAACTGCTCTGCTTCAGCCAAACACCAACTATGCGACCATACCATACCACACCAATGGCAAGATTAAAAAGTTTTTAAAAAAGTACTATTGAGTAGCGCTGGGAGAGTAAGGATAAAGACCCCT
The DNA here is from genome assembly GCF_022682495.2 of Desmodus rotundus. Lineage (NCBI taxonomy): Eukaryota > Metazoa > Chordata > Mammalia > Chiroptera > Phyllostomidae > Desmodus > Desmodus rotundus. Next base: position 99,193,358 of record NC_071392.1, on the reverse strand, counting down.
TTAAAAGTCTGGAATAGGTAAATAAAGCAGCTCGTGGTATTGATATTAATATGTGAGATTTATCGATGACCACAGGATGGAATATTTTGCAGCCACGAATTTGTTCAAGAATGTATAATGAGAAGGAAAATGTCCATGGTAATAAGAAAAATGATTGCCCTCAATATGTCGGGCTTAATGCCAAGCTAGTTAAAAAGATCTCGTTTAATTCTCAGAATGATCCCATGAAGTACGGACCGTTTGTCGTTTCATTTTTACGCATGAATACGTTGATGCATGAGACGAATAAATCACTCGCCTACGGTCACGGAGTGGAGCTGGGATTAGATCCCGATCCCAAATGATTTCAGAGGCAAAAAGCTTTGTGAAAGCACCCACTGTGTGGCCTCAAACCATCTCCCTTCCTTCAGCTGTTTGCTGAAATATCATCTTTTCGCTAAGGGTTTTCCTACTTTAATTTCCCTTAGATTTATTCCTTTTCCCTGCAATATAATTTTCCCATTTTTCACCATCCATATATAACACATTTTACCCAAAGACATATGGGAATTGAGTGCGTGATAAAGATGACACCTCGAATCTATCAAAGGGAAGAGGACTTTTTAATAAATCACACAAGGACAACAGGGTGGCCCTCTGGAGGAAAAAAAATAACTTGTCCTCACTCAACCCTATACCAGGATAAAAGCCAAAGGCATAAAAAATACTAGAAGAAAACATGGAAAAATATTTTATAATTTTGGATTGAGAGGGCTTTTGTCATTTGACTCAAAATCCAGAAGTTACAAAAAGAAAGACTGAAAGCGAAAATGTCCAGATATTTGGAAACATTCCGTCAGGAGCCTGGGGTGAGACACCAGCAGTCAGTCATTCAGACAATGCCGACTGGGGTATAAATTAGTTCAGGCCCGAGGCAGGGCTGACGTCTTTGGCATTATCGACCAAGACTGACGAGAAGAGTATATTCTTTGACCCAGCAGTCTCACTTCTAAGAGCTAATGCCAAACCTCAATTCGCACATGTATGAAATAACAAATCCATGAGGTTATTCACCGCAGTGGGAGCGTAGCAAATGTGTGGGAACCAGCCAAATGTCACTAATAAGGTGGTTAAGGTAAGTGATGGCACCTCCGTTCAGAGGAAAACTACGTGTGAGTGTTGCCAAGTGAGGAAGTTGTGCAGCTACAGAAAGTAGAACTCTCTCGGTGCAGAAATGGGAAGCAGCAGTAACTGAAAAAAAGAAGTACAGGGTAGAACAGTGCATATGACATTATCTTTTGTATAAAAGCAAGGAAACAAGAACTCATGCTTGTATTTACTTGTGTGTATGCACAAAGAAACCATAGAAGGGCACTTTTAAAAATACAAACAATCATTATCTATTGGGGTGGCATTGGTAGGCACGTATACCATTTTGTAATTTTAAAATTTCATTAAAATTACAATGAAAACAAAACGTGGGTGAACTAATTCCAAATTTTAAAAAATATCCCAAGGGCCAGACTAAACATGGTTGGGAAGTCCAAGCCCAAGGTTGCCATTCTGTGGCCCATGCCTCCACCGTTGGGCTGTGTGTAGCATCTTCGCCCTTCACTGCAAATACTGTTTGGCTATTCTCATCAGGCCCCCGGATCATTCTCAGCAAACAGAAATTTTAGACAGACACACGAACGTTCTCCAGGAAATGTCTGGAAACTTCTTTTAAGAAAACAGGTGTTCCTGTTTTTCATCTGTGTGGATGAAGCCTATATATTTTTTTCCTTTTTGTTGGCTTCAAAGGGCCAACAGACAGGAACACTAGTTAAGTGATCACAATTTGTCATGTTGAAAAATAATGCTGCCTTATCATAATTTAATTGTCTGTAATAAAACCCATATGGAACTTCTGGCACCTTCTTTCAACTGGAAATTGTCAACTGGATTTCAGCTTCCTTTAGGCCAACTCTGCATTGTCAAAGTGAAGGCGTAAGTTAAGGCAGGATGATCAAGGCTAAAAGAGCCTTGTCTGGAACAATTTGTGATAAACGTCTACCCCACCAGTTCCCCACTGATTGCACACCACTGGTTTCGTTTTGGATCTTTGTACCAAGGATCAGAGCCCAAGGTACTGTTTAACACGGGAAAATTTGTCTGGGAAATGCCGAATGGTACAATAACCCGTCACTCTACTCCTTTCCATCTGTTAGAAATTTGAGCCACATGCTGCCTGAAATACAAGGAAAAGCTCTGTTTCCTCTCCCGCCCGGACGCCCCAACAGCTCAAGGCGCACCATTTGCTAGGCAACAATGGTCTCCAGACAATCATTAAGTCTTTACTTCTCTTCTTCTGAGAGCGCTGTCACCTGCGCCACTGTCAGATGGAGGAAGAAAAATGGCATTTGGTTCGTTCTCGAAGGTGAAATGTACCTCCTCTAATTTGCCTCAAAAGGAAAGCAAATGAATAAAGAAGCAGGAACTCACTTCAAAGCCAAAGTCTCCTCAGAACATTTTGTGGAACTTCAAAATGTCCTAAGCAGATGGGTACTAATTAATTATTATTATTATTGTTTTACTTGGCTTTACTATGAAGCGGAAATTCACCTAAGGAGGGACTACCACTGTAACTCGATTTCTATTTTTATTCTCCTCACTATTTCTGCCCCGTTCCCATCAGCTGATAAAAATGTATTCCCATTTTTTTAACCCCCGGTAAAAATGGGGAATGAACCAAGTAGCACAACCGCAGGACGGGCCAGGTGTGAGAGGGCTCCAGAAACTGCCCATACGCGGCGCGACCTCTCCCTCCGGTCTCCTGCTGCGGCTGGCCGCCCCCGAAGCTGTACGTGTGTTTTTAAACGTCAGTGTTATTTCTGAACAAGGATTTGCCACGCAGGCTCTGGGTCGCGTCGTTTGGGATTCTTGCGAGCACCAAATAACCTCTCGTTGAAGCTGTTCTCGGCTGCCGTACTGCAGTTTCTAATGAACTCAGGATGCTTCCAGCCTCATAGCGCAGCTTAGTGGAGAAATCAGGGAATTACCTAAATTGTAGGGATTAAAAAAAATTTTTTTTTATTTAACTTAGCTAGGCAGTAGGCTGTACTTTCTCCTTTTATAAAAAAAAAAAATAGAGAATATGGATAGGCAAAGAGGAAAAATGTAAAATTCACCCTTTACCCCACTACTGAAAGAAACTACTACTAACAATTCACAGTTTTTCATTCTACACCCCTTTGGGCAGAAGGGTGAACATGGGTGGGGGTAGGCATCATTTTTACCCAAAGGGACCATTCTGTAGATTCTATTCTGAAACCTGCTCTTCTTGAGCAACGTCATATTATGGCTGTCTTCACATGTCTGTGATTCTATCTTCTTGTCAAGCTTTTCTGATGTCCAGAGGTGGGGTGTACCATCACATTAATAAGAGCTGTCCTATCAGAACTTGTATATCTTTCCAGCTTTTCCCTGGCAATGCTGGAACTGGAAAAAAAAAAGTCCTGTGCATGAAATTTTGCTCATTTTCTCAATACGTCCCTTAGATGTCAAATCGCTCGTTGAAAAAGCACGCGTGTTTTAGGTCTTTAAAACGGAGCACTGCCCAAGTGTGATGGTTGAAATACGCTTCTGAGTGATCCTGGTAGACGATTAAGAATTATCCAAGATTTCAGAGGGCAATACAAATAACATAAAGATACTGAGACATGAAACGCAGATTTTTGTTGTCTTCTGGGATGTTTTCCTATGAGGGGGGTCTAGGCTGCAGTTTCACAGATGTAAAAATGCTCCTTACCCATCGTCCCTCCTTATGTTAGGAGAAGAGAGGCAAGGCTGTTCATTGTATCTCCTTACACTAATTGCATCGAGCTGGGCTGGATCAATTACCCACTAGGACGCTTTTTGTTGCACATCATAAGATCAACACCTGTTATGATACTCTGTAGATCTAACCTCAGGATACTGAACACTTGTATCTTAGCAGGAGTCTAACACAGAACCTTTATGGTAGGGCCTCATGAATCGGTGGTATTGACTGATGCAGAGATGTCATACTTATAAGATTAAATGAACTAGTTGCTCATCATAGTTGTAGAGGGTGGGGAAAAATCAATTGTTGGAAGCAATTCATATTTGCATCCTGTAAACACGGGTTTCCCATGCCCTCTTCCAGCAACTCCTCCCTTTAGTAGCAAGTGAATTTGTCAACTTGATTTCCAGTGGGAAGTGAAACATGGGTAGAGAATTAAGCAATAAGATACTTTCCTTCCTTCCTTCCTTTCTTCCTTCCTTCTTTTCTGCCTTCTTTTCTTTCTTCCTTTCTTTCTTTCTTTCTTTCTTTCTTTCTTTCTTTCTTTCTTTCTATTTTCTTTCTTCTTTCTTCTGCAGCTGTCATTACTTTGGGGACATTCCTAAGGACACATGAGTGTCACACTCTCGTATGATATGGAATGGAAACATGTACACTGACTGTGGGCACCGAGTGGGTGGGGAGTGACCCCAGGGCAGTCCTATTGGGCAGCAGGGACTTGTGGAAATGTTGTCTGTTCCACAATTCATTCTAACATGTCCTGATAATGGCATTTCACATTTATTAGAGGAAAAATAGCCAACGTTAAAAAAGAAGACTTCAAAACACAAAAGCTAATAACCCACAGCCTAGAAAGTGTTTGCCATCTGTTTAACAAACACTTCTCAATAGTGAGAAAACTGTTTTGAATGTTGGCAGAATTAAGTGGCAGACTTTCTAAGAATGGTTTGGCATTGCACAGAAAAGGAGGGAAAATCACATTCTTTTCCCTGAATTTTCAGATTAAACCAAACTCCTCTTTCACCCAACCCTTTACCTAATTTTAATTATCAGGCTCCTCTCTACTTTCTATCTTAAAACTCTGTTCATTTCATTCATAGCCCTTTTCATACCCTGGGGATATTTGTTTGTTTACTAATTTTCTTGTTTCTTGTTTATAGAATGAAAATTCCCATGAGCTATGTTGTTCTATCACCCCAGAACCTAATATTATTCCCGGCACAAAGAAAGCACTCATATGTTTGTTGAATGAATGTGCAAAAGTACTCATGCCTCTTATTTATTGTTCGACACCTGCCAACAGGCGGACTCTCGAGCTGCATTTATATTTTGTGAACCTTAAGTAGCTCCAAATTGTGAAGTATTTTAATTTGCCCTCAACTCTAGCACAAGAAAACGACAATGGAAGTGTGGCAGTGAGGGACACCTCACATGGCTGCCCCACTGGGGATCCACGCAGGGGCGGAGACATGGGTGACCTGGAGAGCAAATGCCACCTCATGTCCTGTCTAGGAATACAGGGGAAAATGTCCGTTTTTTCAGAAATGTCTGAAATCTGGCATTGAATTGAGATCTCTCATTTAAAAATACTGTCAACTTTGTCCATTTAAAAATATTATCTGTTAATTAAAACATTATTTAACACAATGTATAGGTCAGTTGAAAGCTATCTGTGGTCTGCTGCGTCCTCCAAGAGGCCATTTCCCAGCTCCGGTCCAATGCCTAACTCCGCACGTCTCGGAAGAGGAGCGGTTCCTTGGAGGACAGGCCCAGCCGGTGGACGACGAATAGTTACAGGGATGGTGAAGTCCGAGGAGCGCTCAGCTGCACGAAGTGAAGCAGGCGAGCTTGCTGCGGGACTTCTCAGGGCCTTTCGCAGACTGATGACCATTGTGGATCTTCAGGAGACGGTATAAAGCAAGCAGTAGTTTCCAAAGTTCTTTGATGGCGGAGCCTTATTTCTAGGTTGATCTCAGCAAGATGATGCTTCACAGAACATCAGTGTGGGACGTTCCAGCTTCCGAAATTTTAAACATGTATTTGAGGCCGCAAAGGCTTGAAGTGTGTGCTCTTTGGGAACTTGTAGGCAGTGTGGCCGAGCATGTGGGCTTTGCAGGCCGTGCGGTTTTATGCAAGTCCCTTCCCCTCCCTGTGGGAGAGTAACTGCTCAATACATTAGGGCTGTTATTCTAATCCCGGAAGGAGTGAATCAGACTGGATAACACTAAGGGACAGTGAACTCAAAATTTATTGTGCAAACGCATGGCGAAACACACCTCACTTGATATTTCAATCTTGATTAACACCTTAACAGGTTAAAGTCTGAATTAAAACTACCAAAAAAAAAAAGAGTACAGATATATGATTTGACATAGTTTAACTAAGCGAAAGCATCTGTATCAGACGTATATTTTGAAATCATTTTCTACTTAAGTTGTGTGAGGCAGAGCTGATAATGAGATGACAATAATATAGTCCAGCATCCTTTGAAAAGTCGTACTGTGATAAGTATCATCTTCACTTTCGTCAGGTTCAGCTACGGAACGTTCCTGCGTGGTATTGTGTGCGAGGCAGGGGGAGGGGGGCTGCCCAGGTGAGTAAGAAACAGTCAGATCGCTCAGGATCGCTGTCTCCGTGTATGCAAAAAGTGGTTACTGTGGAATGGAATTTTTCAAACTTGAGATTGTACTCCGTGGACTGGAAAATAACTCAGCGGGTCAAAACTAACATGGAACAAGATAGAATAGAAAACAATAGAAAATACCAGTCAGTGTTATGTGCTGTAAAGATAGTGTTATCTTGTGAATTCTTTGTTTCCTGTGTGGATATTACATATGGCCCAGATATAAAATCTATTTCTTACTGTGGTCCTAGTCAAGTTAAAAAGTGAGTACAATAAGTGCATGTAAATAAAGGATACTGTAGCAGCCTTAACTAGTTTCATCCACTTAATGATTTCCTGATACAAAGTCAGGTAGAAAAAAAATGTATCTGATTCCTATTATGGCGCATCACCTTTGCTGGCAAAGCCTGCTTTCTACTGAAGAAATTTTCCAAGCCTCCCTTCCACCTAAACAAACATAGACTCGGGACTCAGTGCTGACCCTGGGTAAATCTTAGGAAACCTTTTTCGTTTGATAGGACATTGTGACAATGTACAATACTTTTGATCATGGCAGCCATCTGAAAACCACCAGGACCAGCCCTGTGAACCAACCAGTCCTTGGGGGACACTGGAGAAGAAAAGCTGGGCACGTGGGGCTGCCAAGGCGCTGCACCAAGCTTGATCACCCTACTCCAGAATTCTTATTATGTACAAGAAACAGTACATTCTCCTTGTGAACTAAGCCACTGTTGATTGGCTGTTCTTTTTTTCTTACTTGTAGTCAAAAGCACCATAAATGATATACTGCTCAAACACCATCATGCTGGAAGACCATCAATCTATTTCCTAATTCTTTCTTTCTAAGTTTCTGACAATTTGGGAACTCTGCTCTTTTATTTAGTGTCATTACTGACCATCTGTACACTCTCCACCCTTACAACAGCCCCTTGGGCAGGCGGTATCTTCTTTTTGTGGATGGAAACACAAGCCTTTGAAATGACTGAGTGTAACAAGGTTTGGAGACTGAGGGATTTTGATTCTGGTTCTGCCACTGATTTAGCTGTGTGGCCTTGGACAAGTAGCTTAACTTCTCTGAGCCCCAGTTTCCTCATCTCTCAGATGGCAATAAATATATCCACCTTGTTGTAAACATTTCCCAGCAAATGTTTCTTAGTGCTAAATTCACATGATACATAAAAATTACAGTCTTAGAGCTGACGACTTTGCTTACTCTATAACTTGTATAATTTTTAAGATGCATTTCCCCTCCATACTGACAAAGTCTTTTGGGTGCATAGTTCTCTTTACCTGTTGAAACAGCACACCCTTGTGGCCCTAAAATAAACAAAACAAAATAAAAAACACAGATCGTAATTCACTTGGTCCTCTAATGTTGGAACTAGATAATCCTTTTTAATTATTTTTAATTTGAGATTAAGTTGCTATTTGTGATTTTCTACTTACTAACATTTTTGAATTGCCCATCCTCAAATTAACAGTATTCTGTTTTGCATACTTGCAACCTTATTGCATGTTGTTGGGAACCTCCCTGCCTGGTTTCAGAAGCTATAACCCCCCATGGCTAAGGCTGAGTAAAGAGACCTGGGGACCATAAGCCACTAAGGAGACAAAGCTTACCCTCCAGGCAGGGGTGCTACCTCTGCCCCCTTTAACCTCACCCTGCTTGGCCCCAGGCAGATGATTGGTTAGTTAATTACAGGTAAGATTCCTCAAGGGAGATACAACCTAAGACAGGCACAGTTGTAAAGGGGCCCTCAGGGAAGGACTTGGGTGGCTATAGAAAAAGGGGGTGATGGACCCTCACCCCTCAGCTTTGACATAGCCTGAGTCCTCATTCTGTCTGCAAGCAGTCTCCTAATCTCTTGGCTGCCTTACTTCCCCTGCCTGACTTAAGCCTGAAACAATGCTGGAGGGTGGTGCAGCCCTGGGCAGGAATGGGCGGTTCCCTGGGGTGATCAGACCTAAGAAGGAATGCATAAAATCCTGTGAAACCTGCTTTGCTAAGAATGCCCTCAATTTTCTAAGGGTCCAAGCATGAAATGAGTTTGTTTCCCCAAGTTTTATAGCCCTTTAGCTAACTGACCCTGACTCAGAAGAAGCCCTCGTGGCTCTTTGAATGTTATCTATTGTTTGATCATTACTGCCTGACAATGATTGATGAGCTTTACCTGTATTCCTGTGCAAATTGAGCCCAATAAAAGCTCATTGAGGAACAGGCTCATGGCCCTTCTCCCCTGAGAGATTGGTCACCTCTCCTCTCCAAGCAGATTGTGACTTGGTAGACTTATTCTCATCTGTGGCAACCGGGGAGGCTCTGTGGGTGGAGGCCCGCCCACAGCATGTCAAACAGTTGGTAAAAACACAATGTTGGCATGGTAAGAATGGAGCTAGATGATTCTTTTTTAGCTGTGAAACTTGAAATGAGTTAGTTATTCTGAGGCTGTGATTTCTTCATCTCCAAAATGCTAAAGATACAGAAATCCCCATGTACGTTTTGATGTTCCAATGAGGTGAGTCCTTCCACGTGATTTTATCACAGAATTTGACTTAAGATACAGCATACAAAAAATACTAGAGGGGTGCCTGTCGTCAGAGACCACCCAGGGATGGGGACATCTGGTCAGTTTCATGAACTTGGCACTTGCAGGTGAAGTAAAGGTTTGATTAACAGAGAGAGAGAGAAATACAGGTGGAGAAAATACTGAGGAGCAGCAGGCATTGGCTGAGATCATATGCTGGACATGCTAATTGGAGAAATTTAAGGGAAGAGTGGAAAATATACTTGGAAAAACATTGGAAAGGGTGTAGAGACCCTGAAATGTAAGACGAAGAAACCAGGTCTTATGGGGATAGGCACTTGAATTCTATTTTTTCTAAAATAATTTTACAACTCCCGCACTTTTTAAAACCCAAATTAGGACTTGTGCCTTTGGTTATGTACAATAGCTTTGAAATTAGATTTGGTTACGCCACCTCTGTGACTTTGGGTTGAGGACTACGGGAAGGAAGAATCATAAGACTAAAAAATGTGGAGTAACAGATGGGGAGAAAAACCAACATACTAATGACAGCTCAATTTCCTTTTTCTCAAAATGTAGTATCTTTATGCTAAGTACTTTCCTTGGCTTATTTATTTGACAAGTATGAATAATGGGAGAATGTGCTGGATCCTCTTATTATCCCCATTTTACAGGTGAGAAAAGGAGGCTCAGAGAGGTTAAGTAACTTGCCTAAGGTCACACAGCCAGTAGGCGACCAAGGCAGAGTGGAAACCTAGGCTCCTGGACTGCATTGCTTCCGTTTTCATTGACTACTCTATCAAAGGTCTTGGTTCTTTAATTCCAAGACTAAGAAGCAGTGGCAGGATGGAGCTGCCTTTCAGTGAGATGAGGAAGGCTGTGCATTAAATGTGTAGGCACTTGGCCGTGGTGGTGGTTGCTCTGGACATGAGTTTGCAATGTTCTGTGAAGGTTCAAATGGAGACGTAGAGATTCAGGAGGACATGTGGAAGAGGCAGCTGGATATTTAAGTCTGGGCTGGTAGGTCTAGGCTGGAGATAGAAATTTAGGACTTGTCAGCAGATACTTAGATCTAAACCCTTGGGCCTTGAGGAGATGTCCAAGCAAGGAAGTAAGGGCAGTTAGAGAAGATGGCTAAGAGCTGGACCTTGGGGAACGCCAAGCTGGGGTGTCTAGCCTTTTGGCATCTCTGGGCCACACTGGAAGAAGAAGAGTTGTCTTGGGCCACACATTAAATACATTCCAAAAAATAAAACAAGTAAAAATAAATACATACATTGCAACATGTAATCACGCACAAAAATATCTCATAATGTTTTAAGTAAATTTATGATTTTGTGTTGGGCCCCATTCATAACCATCCTGAGATGCATGCAGCCCACGGGCCGCAGGTTGCACACCCCTGGTTTAGAGGGTCAGATCCAACAAAGGAGATAAGGGAACAGCAGCCAGGCAGGTGGGAGGACCTGGAAACCAAGTGAGGAGGATGTTTCAGGAAGAAAGGGGGCCCCCTGCTGGGTCAGATGCAACTGGCAGGTCCAGAAGGGTAAGGACGAAGGCATAGCTAGCTTGGCAACTGCAGTGAGGGGTGGGGAAGGGGCAATGTGGCAATGACTTTGACAAGAACATTTTTTTTTGTTGGGGACAAAAGCCTGAAAGGAGTATGTTCAAGACAGAAAATAAGAGGAGGAAGCAAAATCACTGAGTACTTTTCTTCATACCAGTAGTTGGCACGAATTTGCGGATCAGCGCGCTTATCACAATCTTCCTGTAAGAAATGATGCCTCTTACTAAACTGTATGATCTTTGAAGGACTAGAATGATGATTTATCTTCTAAACGCCTTGCACGAGGTTGGTGCTTAAATAACAATTGCAGAATTTAATTAAACTTTGAAAAGAAAAGCCATATTCCTGCTTAAATCTTACGAGTTGGTGCTTAGCAACACGTGAGACATCTCTTCCTGCCTCCAACACAGAGACACTTCTGGAAGTTGGGCTGACAACAGAAACTGAGTGTGTGTATGTGTTTTTAACCAGTAAAGGTCAGATTTTCACTTTTGTGTGTGTGTGACGAATCTTCGATGGGTATCTCATAGCTCTGGTTCAGTTGTTGAGAGGAGAGAAAAATTAAAATCTCATCCTTGCCAGCACGTTGGCCTGTGTGAATCACAGCTCAGTGAAACCTTTCAGGCATATAATTTATCTTTTCTTTGCCCTACGTAGTAAATGCTTCATTTGTTCGTGAATTCTGGCCTTGTTTTAATTATGCTATGCCCTGAATGTAGTTTTCTATGGCACAAAAATCAGACTGTCGTTCTGAAAACACAGAAGATTTGTGTGCACCCCCCGCACCCTCCCCACCTCCCCGCAGAATGAAACGGTGGCATCTTTTTCCCAATTCACAGCTCTGTGGGTTTGTGGTTGGAATTCCAATCCAGTAAGGGGCTAGGGGTAAGGCTTGTGTGGGTGGGTGGGTGGGTGGGTGGGTGGGGGACAGCTGACATGGCTGAGCCTGGGGCATAATTTACTCCTAGGACTCTGAATCAATACACTGATGGCCATTTAGGCTACTCCCACCAAGGAGGCCATTGATTGAGGAGTTTTATTCTTGTTTCTTTCTCAGGGCTGGATTCTCTCATCACACTTAGAGAACAATTGATTTTTTTGTTGTTTTTTGCTCCATATACACAACTGTGCAGCCAGAAATCAGATGAGAAAGCTTAACAGTCAGAAGGCTAGGGTTGTGTGTGTGTGTGTAGAAGGTCTTTGCAGACATATGTATTTGCATATCCACACGTTCATAGACTGAAGGAAACAATGAGTGGCTATTTCGTAACGTGTCTATGTTTTCCATGCAGAGTGCAGAGTGGGCACTCAGTATGTCAAATCCCAACGATACTACCAACAAAGAATGGACATTGGAAGTGTAACAAAGACAGATGCAAATTTTGTTAGTGAACATAAGGGAGCTAACTCACTCACGAAGGGAGACAAGTTACAGTGTCGGGGTCTTCTCAGAGGTTACTCTAACTCTGAAACATCGCCCGTGGGCTTGGCTATGTTAGATTCCGGCCCTGCTCCCAACAGAAGCTCCCATCTTCTGACTCCATTCTCATTTTGAAGCTCATTCCCCTCAAATGGAGGTGCTCTCCCTAAGAGTCTTTGGTCAAAAAGAGAAAGCTGAGCTGATAAAGCACAACTCTAAAACTTCTTTGCACGTTTTTGAAAACAGGAATGGATTCAGTGCGTTGGGGCTTTATGGTGAAATTATGTGCATGCCAGGCTTGGTTATTAGATCCTAACGTCATTTATTTACTTAAGAGGGGGATTTGGATGAGTCACTAGACAACTGTGCAGAGATGGGTCTTCCCACAAACAACTGAATCTTTCCCTAAGTCAGACCCTGGGCTGACTCCGGACGCATGTACACAAAATGTGAGGATTCACCAAGTCTCAACCTTGGAATGGCCTTGGGAGCCCATGGCCCATAATGAGAACTCAGTCAGAGTTTTACCACTCAGAGTAAAGGAGTCCCTGGTTTCCCAAATGTTCATGAATATTGATAACCAGTTTCTGGCAAGTAACTTTCTGCCTCAGGTTTACATCGTGATGGAATGTTCCCTGGACCAGCGAGCCTAATTCTCTGCTGTCTGGGCAGCCTCTCCAACACATCCCCCCCACCCCCCCACCAATAGAGCACTTGGCACTTTGCATAATAATTGTGGGTTTTTAAAATTCCTCTTCTCTGCTGGACTGCACACTCACCGAGGACAAGGGCACTCTGTCCTGTCCCCCACTGTGGCCTGGCTTCACCTGTGTGTGGCTATGTCACACTCAGCTGTGTCACACTTCTGTTTTTTAAATCCTCACCCGAGGATATGTTTATTGATTTTAGAGACAGAGGAAGGGAGAGAAATGTTGACTGGTTGCTTCCTATACATGCCCCTACTGAGAATCGAATCTGCAACCTAGGTGTGCGCCCTGACTGGGAATTGAACCTGCAACTTCTTGGTATATGGGATGATGCTCCAATCTACTGAGCCACACCAGCCAGGGCTCAGCAAGGATTTGATGCTTGAATGCATTGAAAAACTTACTTAGAAATATACAGAAAGCAATTCAATTGGCTCCTGAGTTGGTGCCTTTGGGGAAGTAGCCATTTGAAGGGCAATTTTTGTTAAATTTTGAAGGCAAATTTGAATACCGGATTTCTTGGAGTCCAATTTTACAAGAACCGCTGACGAGAACAGCAAGCATGCTGATGGTAAGAACCTAAACACAGGAGCCCGATGACCTGTTCCCAGTTGTAACTGTTCAGGATTTTCAGCGGGTGTCTCACATACACCATACAATCCTTGACACCACCCTAGATGCATGAAAACCACAGAGTGACGTGACGATCGTTTTCCTTAAGGGAGAAGAACATGTGCACACTCTCTCGACCAGAGCCTGGCATGCCGTCAGTGCTCAGTGATGGGCAGCCAGCGAGCATTTCATTAGCTGTGTGGCAGGGCAGTTAGCTGTTAGTAAGACAAATACGCCAGTAATCAGGGCGTACGACCACATAATAAACAACTCAGTCCATCTGATTTTTTCCTCATTCTAACCCCAACTAGAGGCACTTGATTTTATCCCAAGGTTTGAACCCCCCCCCCCAAAAAAAAACAAGACTGTTATTGAAAAGTCCATTAACTGAGGAAACAAGCGCCTTAAAATACAGTGTATTAATTTTTATTTCCTTCTTCACTCAAGGGGCTCCTGTCTTGGCCCTGAACACAAACAAATCTTTTCATGGTTCAAAGCAAACGCTCTTTTTTTTCAAATCAAAAGAACTTGCCTTTCTTTGTACTGGCTGAGAGAGTGTCAAGAAAAAACTAATTCTGGATCCCTCCCTAAACAAAAATTTAGTTTTTCAAAGGTATTACTCCAGGTTGTTGGAAAATCATTAGGACATAAAAGAGTCAGCCCGGAGCTGTAGAAACTCTTTATTTAAACCCACCCTTTACTGCAAAAGATAGCTGAAGATCAATCCAGGCTATTAAGAGTAAGAAGTGAAATGTGTTCCGAGGGAAACCTTTAACGCACTGGGGGTGAGACAGGCTGCTGAGGCTGGGCAGTGGGTCGGTCCCCCAGGAACCGTTTTTATCCTGCTAACGCCTTTCCCCCTCCCCCCCACTGATCACAGAGGCAACCTGTCTGGCTTCCCCTTTGATAAATGAAAGGACGGATTCATCTGCATGTAACTCACCTCCTCTTGTCTGTTACATAAAACAGATGCCACAGCTGTGGCTGTTCTGCAAACAGATGTTTCTGCCCAGAGAAACACAAGGCGGCAGATGATACCATGTGACTGTAGAGCAACTTATCTGCATTGTCCCCCCCCCCCCCCCCCCCCCCCCCCGCCCCGGCCTCCAGGGCCCCTCTGGGCTTGCATCGAGGACAGAACGGATTGCCCCTTGCCAGCACTTACCCTCCCTGCAGGGACATCATGGGACAGCCTGGAGAACCTGGGAGTGTGGTCGCCCTGGGCCTGATGCTCCCGGTGCTTGGCTTCCTGCAGACTGTCAGTGGGTGCCTTTTCCTGTCCCTTGTCCAGTTTGAAGAATTTGTCAAAAAAGCCGGCGTCCTTAGGCTTGGCGAGGGCTGCTCCCCCTGACTCAGGTGGCAGAGGCGCCGGTCCGCAAGTGGCAGAGAAGCCTGCGTGCTGGGCGGGGGTCTGGCCAGGGGTTTTATCTGGGTTGAGGCCCTGCGCAGCTGCCAGCGGAAGGGCCATTCTGTCACTCGGTTCTTTGTTCCCCGGGGCTTCACTGGAGCTGACATCAAGCTTCCCTGGAGCGGTGCATGAATCTGCAGCTTGGTCTTCGGTACGTCCTGGTACAGGCCGAGAGAGTGTCAAGAAAAAACGCGATTTAACAGCTGGGGCCTCAGCTTTGGCCTCTGTCCCAAGATTCTTTCCGTTGGCACCCGCGACAGCGCTGCTCTCCGCTGTCTTGGGGGAAGAAGTGGCCACACTGTCTTCCTGGACACTTATCCCCAAATCGACTGCAAACACAGACATCAACAGCGGTTATTCAGCCACACGAGGAAACTCACGGAGAGATAATGGACTACAAATGTTTCCCACACAAAGGCCACCACGCACACTGGGACTCTTGTTCTCCAGTCACCCTGCAGAGCAGAAGGTGGTTCTCTACATGTCTTCGGACCCTACTCTTCATGGGAGAGAGGAACAGAAGGTTAGTGAGGAAGAGGGCCAGTTATTGGAAACTACACGCCAGGTGCTGCACGTGTGATATTCATATTAATTATCTTCGCAGGAATCCTGTCACAAGCAAATTGTCGTGAATTCAACTGGGAGGCCGTAGTGCTGGGGAGCTTGGGGTCCACGCTGGAACAAGGTCTCTCACTCAGCCTTGGGACTCTTGGCATTTGGGTGGGATCCTTCTCTGGTAGGGGGCCCATCTTGTGCATTGTAGGGTGTTTAGCAGCATCCCTGGCCTTCACCCACCGGGTGCCCCAAACCGAGACAACCAAAAATGTCACCAGACATTGCCAAATGTCCCCTGGGAGGCAAAAATGACTCACATTTGAGAACCACTGAGTTGGAAGGTCTATTGGAATCCAAGCTACTTACCTTCTCAGGGTCTCAGTTGTCTGGTAAAGCGGGGCACTTTGTTAGGAAGATGACAAGAGTTACTATTCTTAGGACACACACAACAGTGCTGGGAATACAATCAGTGTGCAGTCAGTGTCCCAAACGCTGGCTGCTGGCACTACTCGTGAGTGAGCAAACGCACAGCCAGAGAGGCGGGCTGGTCCCACTCACTGCTCAGGAAGCTGGTACATAGCAGAGGCTGGGTACAGTTAGAAATCGGTTGAGAATACGAAAAGATTTTAAAAAGAAAGACTCAGAAAGTTTCTCTTGTGCAGGCTGGAAGGGCAGATGGACACAGAGAAGGCAAACTAGACCCCGGGCCCGCCTGGAATCAGTGGTGGACGGTGTGCTGTCTGAGACGGGGCCTTCTGCGGGGGGACCCTGTTTCCAGCCCCCGCCTGTTGTATTTTGACCTCTGCACTGACCTAATTCCATTGCCTCCTGCTTTGGGTCCCTTTTATAGAGAAGAGTGATATTCAGGAAAAATAAAAGACATGCCACCCATTTTAGAACCACAGTTAAAGATTGAGATTTTTCTGCTGAAAAATTACATGACTTTGGCCAGGTCACTAGACATTTTTTGAATTTCCTCAAAGAAAAATGGGCATAATAGTAGCTCCCTTGCAGGGTAGTTGCGACGTTCAACGGAGAAAACTCTTGCCAAGGACCCGGCACACTGCCTTTTCCATCGTAGGCTGAGATAGTGGACAGATAGGTTATTGTTTTTAAGGTTTGTCCCATGCCTTTGCCAGTATTGCATTCTGCTTTATACACTTGTGGACGGCTACTTCTTAATACCTGTTTGCGGGAAGACAGGGAGAAAGGGGAGAACGGAGGTTTCTTTGGGTCTGTCATTTAGCAATTGTTTTTGCCAAACTCTAGTACCTCCAGTGTCTAGAGTCAGGAATAAACAAACACGGAGAGATGGAGAGAGGGAAAGAGAGAGAGAAAGAGAAAGAGAGAGCACACAAGAGAGCTGGATTCTGGTGCAGAATGGCAATCTCCCCGTTCAGCACTGAGGAGCAGAGAAGGAAAGACCTGGAGCACCAGGGCTTCCTCATAAACTTGAACCCCAAGGACAGCACTCTGCAGGAAGCCTGACTGCATCTTCTAGGTCCTTTCCCCCTTTATTCTGTGGCCCAGGGATTCATAATCATGGTAAATATTATTCCCCAGGAGGAGGGGAGGGAGGGAGGGAGGGGGAGTGTGGGAGTAAGAAGGTGGTAGACGAACGTGTCAGGGTGCCCAGTCAGCGGGCGAAGTGTCCGAGTGAATAGAAATGAATTGTGGGGATGGTCTGTGCCAGGGGAAGCGGAAACAGTCGCCAAAAGTGGAGAGACTAAGATTCAAAACAGGGAAGGGCTTTGCAAAGTGCCGAGAGCACCAGTGGGTCTTTTTCCTCTCTTTCTTACACTCTGGCCACAAACCAAAGGAACAGGGTATGTGTGCGTGTTACCGCCATGGCAAACATTTCCGAAAACAATCTTCCCACATACAGATTTGTTTACAAAGTGCCAATATAGTGCTCGGATAAAGGATACATTTCTTACATCCCCGTGTCTAGGTAAGTCTTTGACGCCTGTTGAGATTACGACAGAGGCAGACCATGGCTGCTGATATCAGAGAATGGGCGAAGGGTTTTTGATAACTCGTGAGACCTAGGACTTCTTCAATGGGACATTCTGAGACACTGAAGCTCTGCCTCTCCCCAAACTTGGGTCCTTGAAAAACGCTCACTTCCCAGGTGGGCGCATGGCCTAAGCAAGACTAATAAGAAGAAATCCTGCGACTTTTGCTGAACTGCTTAGACCAGAGTTTTGCTCTTTGTGCTTGGGGTGGCAAACAACAAGTAGAGCTGGTGGCCTTGGCCATCCCTTTTGGGAATGCTTGCCTGAGAATCAACACAGATGAAAGCAGAGCCAAAAGTTCTAGGAGCAGGTGCTCAATTACAGCATTTGGGCGCCTGAATCCAGCTTTGCCTGAAGCTGATAGACCTTACCATTATAGGGACAACAATATATATTTTTTTACCACCTCATGTGTGCCAGTTTAAATTATGTACACACTCAGCGACTTGGAGAGGATTTCAGGGACTAGGTCAGTACCTACTTCACTAGTCAGTTAGCAGCAATCACTCCTCTCCTTGAGACGCTGCCAGGCTCTTTAAGTCTGCCTCAGAGGTATTCAGTACGAGAGGAGGAGAGGTAAAGAGAATGAAATGGGAGGAAGTGAGTTCCAAGAAGCCGGAGAGATGTAAGAAACACCCACAAAGCCTTTGTCTTCTCCGTAAAAGTGAAGGGAAAATGCACTTGGGGAAAAGAGATTACGGTCATTTGAGACCTCAAACATTAAAAACAAGTATGTTCTAAAACATAAGCTTACACACCCACACCCACACACATCCAGCCTGTGTGAGTGAGCAGGCAGAAAACACATTGGAATTACAGGTTTTATACTCTTGCAAATGTGGGGAGAGTTGACACGCCTCTCCTATGTTATTCTGGAAAGAAGAAAATGTTCTTTCTAGAGGACCGGAACCAAGCTTTCAGCTCCTACGAAGAAGCTTGGGAGAAACCCACCCTGAGTCTGGTTCCAATAAAAGCATTTCTCATAAAGCAGACAAACAGATGACATACCAGAGAGCTTTACTTTCCGTGAAAAACAATGTGTAAGGGTTTAAGGAAGATAAAAGGAATCGAGTAAATGCAAATGGCGGTTCCCGAGTAGTTAGGAGAGTTGAACATTTTGATCTCTTTAGTGCAGGAAAGATATTTTGTATTGTGTGTGTGGTTTTTTTTTTTGTAAAGAAAGTGATTTTATCTAGACCTCAGGCTGAGAACTTATTTCTAGGGGCAGCTCAGTGTAATTGTTAAAGAACTTAGATTGTGGATTGGAAGGGCCTGGGTCTAACTCTTAACTTATTTATTAAATATGTGACCTCATCAAGTGACTTCATATCTTTGTGCCTCGGTTTAATTATAAAACAAGCAAGAAAATAACAGTGCCTTCTTCAAGGGATGACCGTAAGGGTTCAATGACGTATTTCCGGTAAAGTGCTTCACACAGCAGCTGGTATGTGGTGGGTATTCAGTAAGCATTAGATACACTGTAGTATTTATGTTATTACTAGAATTACTAGTTGATATTCCTATGTGTCACTCATAAAACAAGGAATTATTCCAATGGTTTAACCTACAAACTTGAGTGCTCTGGAAAGACTTTTAAAAATGGAAATGATATGAGGTAACTGATCCTCAGAAGTATAAGAATCTGGTCCAGAGAAGTTTCAAGAATTCTTATCATTTCTAAGTACCAAATATTCCTAGTCAAGGCAAGCTGCTTCATCAGAGTTCTAGTTATTTATTGAAAAACACATAGACACACAGTTTGTATTACAATACTCAGAACTTCTGTGGTAGGATTATCTTTTTTTCTTTTCATGTGCCAAAGCTAAAATTTTCACTTGTTATAGCTGTAAAAACAGTACCTAGTATTCATGGAGGCTGCCCGCGAGCCAAACATGGTAAGTGCTATGTGTGACCAGAAGCATTTGATTCAGTTGTTACGGCAAATCTACAAGTTAGATACTGCCATTTCTCCCATTTTACGGATGGGAAAACTGAGGCTCTGGGAAGTCAAGTTACTTTTCTCATGTCCTCCAGCTCTTAAGTGGTGGAGTCAGGATTTGAACCCATGTTTGACTGATCACAAAGCCCAAGCTCCTAACATGTTACAGAAGCAGCAAGAACAGGAGAGAGGGAGAGAGGAAAGATGAATTAAGTAGAAACAGTTTGGTTAATAGAATTAGATTAAAAAAAATCTATGCACAGAGGAAAATCCTGTGATTTCACACACCTGGAAAATATAAGTGATTTTTTTTGTTTTAAATAAAAATTGAACCATGCCATTTATCTGCACAAAACTATCCAAATAGAGCTTCAACGCAGTCAAATCAAGTCCAAAGTCTACCAAGGACCATGGCTCATCCTGTGTTATTCCTCTCACCTGCCAACACACCAACCTAGTTCCTACCTGAAGCCCTTTGCCCTAGTTCTCTTTCTACCTGGTCATGCTTCCCCCATCTTTCCATGACTACCTGGCCACCATTCCAGCCTCAGGCCAGGCCTCCCTGAGCGCTGTCTCTGAAGG
This sequence comes from Desmodus rotundus, assembly GCF_022682495.2. Lineage (NCBI taxonomy): Eukaryota > Metazoa > Chordata > Mammalia > Chiroptera > Phyllostomidae > Desmodus > Desmodus rotundus. The sequence goes on along the minus strand of NC_071392.1, from coordinate 99,173,627 downwards.
AACACACCACTCACCCCATCCACTCTTTGGGTCTGCAGGGCACACCTTGGTCTCTGATGTCCTTTCATTAATCTGTGGTTTAATCATTTCCTGCCCCCTAGAATGGAAGCCCCAGGTGGGCAGAGACTTGGTCTGTTGTATTTTCAGATGCGCCCCCAGTAGTGATTGGCATACAGAATAGGATGACATCTGGGAGCTTGATGACAAGCTGTCTGCGACCACGATGGTACCAGTGACAAGAATGGCAACCCTTGTTGTAACAGGGGTGGGAGAGACACAGTTCTAGTCCTGCTGAGAATTCATGATCCAAATCCTCCCAGTTCCTAAGCTTAAAGAGGGAAGCCGACACTGTCAGCTTCACCATACCCACAAATGAAATGCCCACTTATGAAAATCATCCCCCACTCCGATCTCCCTTCCTCGGTGACACCGTCCTATGCATCACTATCCTGATGGATCAGGAAGAAGGACAAATCAAGTGGAAGCTAATGTGCATTAACTGCAAACAGAAATCTTGAATCTGGCAGAAGATTCAGGCGTCTGTAGAGTCATGTGAAGGGCCAGGTCGCATCACCCGGTGGCTGTTGTTGGATCAGAGTCAAACAGGTCACCAAGGAGAAGGGGAAGTAGAGGACAAGACTCTAAGATCTTCAAAAGAGAGTTGTATTTGAATATCAAAGGGCGACGGCAGGCCCTTGGGGGAAACTGATGAAGACCTCAGACAGTTTTGCAGAAATGACCCTTTTGCCGTCACACTGCGAGAGTCAAATGACACTTCAAACCACCACGAGGCTTTCTGTGTTGTGCTAATGCATTTGTCAGTTTAAAGATCTGCAAATAAGCATCCATGTGGCAGATACTTATGGCTCGGGGGAAGAGAGTAGTTCTGAAAATTTCACTGGATGGTCAGATTTCATGCTTTCCATTTCAATATTAAAAAGATAGGAACTCTTTGCCAAAACGTTCTAACATGGATAAAAAGAAAGGAATGGGTTTGGGGGGGCATGGGGGAAGACTTCTCAGCTATGAGCTTGATATAACATGTCTAAATACTCAGTGATGAAAATGCTGGGCTCAGATGTAATGTGCGCAAAAGGTAGCTGCTCAGCCTGCGTTCTTGCAACAGCGTCCTCTGAGGTCACTGGTGATTGTCGGTCACCATGGGGCAAAAGAATGCTAGTGACATGCTACATTCCCACTCTATTCCTCACCCACACATTTGTAGTCATTCACATGCTACAAAAATCTAGAACATACAGAGGCAATTCAAACACAAAACCGGCCTTCTTTCAAACACGGGCAAATATTGTCACTCACATTAGATGCTGGATTTTGGATTAGTTTTCCCCCTCATGTTGATGACACACATTTAACATGTGTTTACTCCCCAAGATGATTCATCTCTCAACCCTTTTCTTTCCTGGTCTCTGCCCTTCACCTTCACTGCCATATAACTAATATTGTCAACCCAGCGTCGCTTATCAAAGAGTTCATGGTCATAAAAACACCAGTGGGCATTCTGGATACATGTACAGAGGTTGTCTGTATCCTTGTTGTTGGTTTTTTATAAAAATTGGATCATGTTAGACACAGTTTTCAATTGCTTTTATGTGTCATTTCTATGGGTTGAATGTTTGTGTCCACATGTCACATTTTAACCCCTACTGTGGTGGTATGAGGGGATGGAGGCCCCTGGCTGGTGCTGGGGTCACGAGGGTGGAGCCCTCAGGGAAGGGATTAGTGCCCTTAGGAAAGAGACCCTGAGAGCTAGCTCGCCCCTTCCAGCACGCGAGGACGCAGTGCAAAGACAACTATAAATCAGGAAGAGGGCCTTTCCATGACAAAAAATTTTCCATGACAAACAATGCTGGATCAACTTTGATGTTCAAAAGTCCTAAATTAGTGCTTTATGCCTGTGCAATAGAGGCACAGATGTACAATTGCTATACCAGGGGTGTCCAAACTTTTGGCGTCTCTGGGCCACACTGGAAGAAGAAGAGTTGTCTTGGGTCACATGTAAAATACACAAACACTAACGAAAACTGATGAGCAAAAACAAAAACAAAAACAAAAACAAAAATGTTCGGTGCATAGTATTCTTGAATCTGCCACCACAGAGAAGCAAAAAAGTCCTCTCATAATAACCCTAACTATGCAGCAGCCCTTTCGGTAATCTTTTAAAATTGTCAAGCAGGTCCCAAGTTTGTGATCACTAATATAGAAAATGTACATACCCAAGTAATAAAACTAAGTAATGTTTTAAGTAAATTTACGATTTCGTGCTGGGCCGCATGCATAGCCATCCAGGGCCACATGTGGCCTGTGGGGAGGACACGGCTGAGCTACACAGCTTTTAAAGATAGACATTGTCAGATTACTTTCCAAAAAAAAGGCTCTAGAAATTCACATTTCCAGCAAAAGTTTGATGAGTGTCTCTCTCTCTCTCTGTCTCTCTCACCCCCAACGATGGCAGGGATATGAAGCAGCAAGAACACTGGTCCGATACACAATATTAAACACCTTTTTACAGGGAGGGCCGCGTATCATTTTAGGAGCGCCCTCAGCTGTGAGATCACCAAGGGTAAGCTTTGGAGCTGGGAGTGACGGCAGGTTGAATGCATGCCGCATGGACCCCCATTAAGGAGGATGATTATTAGTTTGGAACTCTGGGGCTCTGAGAACAGCTGGCCAGAAAGTAGTAGGAGGCAAGGGGCTCGGGGCAGAAGGATGGGGAAAGCAACCAGATTGAGAAGACATCACATTCTCCAGGGTGGACAGACAAATGGCCAATGGGCACGTAAAAGAATGCTCAGCATCATCGATCACCGGGGAGGGCAATGAAACCACAACATGAAACCACTCCCCACCCACCAGGAAGGCTGCGACCCAAAGGGCAGATGACAATGGGTGTCGGTGACAGTGTGGAGAAACGGGAGCTCTCGTAGGTTGCTGGTGGATAAAGCGGAACAGTGCAGTTACTTTGGAAAGCAGTCTAGCAATTCCCCAAAAGAGTTAAACACGGACTTACTTTATGATCCAGTATTTCCATGCCTAGGTACAGAGCCAAGAGATTAAAAACCTATATTCACGTCAAAACTTGTACGTAAGTGTTCAAGCTGTCTCGTGCACCAGAGCCCCCGAATAGGAACCACCCAAATGCCCGTCATCTGACGACTAGCTAAACAGCATGTGGCATATACACGCAGTGGAGTATTACTGAGCCATGAAAAAGAAGTTCCGCCGCGGGCTGCGATGTGGGCGGACCTCGAAAACACGCTGCCAGGTGAAAGAATCCGGACACGAAAGGCCACAGATTATGTGTTCTGTCGTGATACAAAAATGTCCAGAGTAGGCAAATCTGTAGAGACAGAAAGTAGACTCGAGGTTGCTGGGAGCTGGAGGAGGGGGGATCGGAGGTGACTGCTTAAGGGACTTCTTTTTCAGGTGAGAAAAATGTTCTGGAATGAGACCATGGGGATTGTTGTCTACTTCGTGAATATACTAACAAGTGATGAACTGTACACTTTACAAGGGTGAATTTTTCAGAACGTGAATTATATCGCAATTTTGAAAAGGAAGCTATATAAACAAATATGAACATGGTGGGGGCGGGGGGAGGGGACAAGGAGCATTAGACGTGAACAAGCCGTCCACAGGAAAAGAACCGCGGCTGGGTTTTAAGCATTGAAAACGATGGCCAACCTCAGAAATAGTAAAATACCAGCAAAATAAAATCCCAGCGAGACTCAGCTCCCCACCTGTCAAATCGGTCACCCTGGTGAGATTTGGTGCCTTCATGGGGAGGGGTATGAAAAGCAGTACGTGTGTCTTTGCTGGGAGCGGGAGGGTACTTGAGTGATACCCGTCAGTATTTAAAAGTCCGCAAACTCTGCGCTGTCCCTTCTCCATCCAGACTGTTCCCCTGTAAGTACCACTACACAGAGGCATGCTGTTCGGGGGACCAGTGTTTCTGCGGCTGCAGACTGGAAACAGCCTCACCTCTGGGCCCTGGGGACCTGGGTGAGCCGGCGATCATCTGTCCCCTCGATGAAGTGAGCCACAGGCAAGAACACTCCTAGACAGCTGGTCCGCGATAAGAAAGCTACACCCAAGTGTCTGCACAGCTGCCCCCGTGCTTTTTAAACATGACGTCGAGAGGTCGAGGAGAGGATTTGAAAACACCCACGCTCGGAACACCCTTGGCTACAAGGCACAGCATGGAGTGCTTGTCCCTAAGGAAGGAAACTTGGGGACGGGGTGATGGGGGCAGAGTCCAGGCCGCGATGTTTTTCCCTGCCGTTCACGACGTATCTGAGAGTATGAAGTCTCACCCCCACCCCTGTCACTTACAACTGTACAAATAGTAAAGAGAAAAGGCAAAGGAGAGGTGTAGAAATGAGAAGTGGGATTTCAGGGGTGTTTGACCTACTTCCCGCCTTGCCTGGGGCCGGCCTGTGCACGGAGGGGCTCGGGGCCCAGTGGGCTCAGCATCCAGGTGTGGGTGCCCCGCCTTGGGGGCGTCTCCAGAGGCTGATCCTCTGCTCCCCAAACTCAGGGACTTGAATTTTTAAGTCACCAGGAGTTGATGTACCTCTCAGAGTTCATTTTACAAAGAACTCATGAATCAACCCCACGGGCAGTTTAAGAGGAGAAAACAGAGCTGGGAAGGGGCCATGGGCCACTGGTGCCCTGCCACCCAAGTGGTCCCTCCCTGTGGGACCTGCGGGAGCACCTTATGGAGGGCAGGATGCCCAGAGAGCCCAGAACCCAGCCACCACGCCTGCAGTTGACTACACGCAGGGCGCCAAACTCATTTTCACCGGGGGCCATGGCAGCCTCGTGGTTGCCTTCAATGGGCCGAATGTAATTCTAAGACTGTATACATGTCACTGCTCCTAAACTATGGGGAAGGAGCTCAGTGCTGCCGCCGGGTAGAATCAAGGTGCTGGGCTGGATAAAACAAGGTGGAGGACCAGATTCAGCCCACGAGCCTTGCCACCTGTGGGCTATAGGATTCAAATGTTTAATGCTCCAAGCTGTGATTACCTGGTGTGATGATGATGATGATGATTAAAATCTACCTGGTTAAGACATGTGAGGTAATAGCCCTGGCTGGAGTGGCTTAGTGGGTTGAGACATGTGAGGTAATAAAAAAACTTCACAATATCAGAGGTTGGCCTCTGTGAGATCTGCTTGGTGTTTGGCCCACAGGTTGTTTGGATTGTCTTTGAATTGGAAAATGTCATTTGAAACTCCTAGCATTGGGCTTTCATGGCAATATCTTCTTATCCGCTGAGGGATCCCCCCAGGGCTGAGCAGATCCTTCTAGACAGGGAGCGACTCCAGTTATCCCTACACCCCCCAGAGCCTCCTGCTGGGTCTCAGGTGTAGGGTACTGAGGTGAGAACTGCCCCCAGCATTTCTGATTGGGGGGGTGCTGGCTGGGGCCCCCACATCCGCAGGTCTAATAGTTCCAGGAGATGGGATGCTGCTAGCCCAGGGCCACTCTGAGGGTCACGGGCACACGTCACAGCCCTGGCAGCTACAAACGGAGCCGGACCCTGCTTCCGTGTGAGTTGCGGAGCGGGGATTTTAACCTAGCCTGTCTGACTCTGAGAGTATTTCCTCGACTGCTTTCCTCTTAGCTGCGGTGAGTCTGCGGCCTCTTCTGCGGGCACCCGTATCAGAAGAGGCGAGAGTAGTTAAGAGTGGAATTGAATCCCCACGGAAGATGAAGCCCAAGCCCCAGTACCGGGGGCCTCATTAGCAGATGGTCAAGGAAAGATGAGGTCCATTAGGGTGAGCCTCATTCCAGTGTATCTGTGTCCTTATTAAAAGGGGCAATTTGGACTCAGAGACAGACACATGGAAGGAAGGTGTGGGGATGCAGAAGACCATCTAGAAGCCAAGGAAAGCCTGAGGCCACCAGAAGCTTGAACAGAGGCGGGGAACAGATTCTGCCCCCCACCCCACCATCATCCTCAGAAGCCACCAACCCTGTCACCGCTTCATTTTGGACTTCTGGCCTCCGGCACTGCGAGACAATAAATGTCTTAAGGCACTTGCTTAAGGCACCCCGATGGCGACACTTGGTTGGGGCTGTCCCAGGACACTGAGGTGTTTTCAAGGTGAGCCCGTGGCTGTGATCCTTCTGTTTCATTCCTCCATCAACAGGATTGGCAATCCCGACCCCAAGGGAGCGCCCAGTGACACTGACCTTCATCGTAGAGTTGAATGGTGTGGGTTGACACCATCACCGGCCCCCCGTTTTGAGCACAGTCCCTCCTAGCTGCCTCCTGGAATGGAACACAGGCCAGGGTCACTTAAGTCTTTAGGGAAAATCAGAAGAACTCAAGGCCACAGGGGTGCCTGCCCCAAGTTAGACGCAATGTAAAGGCTCTGTTTCTGGACACACCCCAGCGTTCTATCAGAGAGACTCAATCCCACCCCAAGGACTGGGTTTCTGGGATTGTGACAACCCCCCCCCCTTGTCTGTCCCTTGTCTCAGGAGCCCACAGGCACCTGTGGGACGGGCCCCGGCATGCGGATGGAACGCCCAGGTTAACCCGGGCACCTGTAGGACCAGCGGGGAACAATGATTTAGCATGCTGACACCAGAACCTGTGGGGGAGATCCCACCCTGCTGTCCACACACGTGGGCACAGTCCTTGGCCAGGCCCCCAGTCAACAAACCCATCTAACACAGGAAGTCCTTTCTGTTCCACACCCACCCCCTGCATCTCACGGCAGGGGCCTACAGTTGGCCTCTTTCCAACTGTAGGCCACTGCCCTGATTTTCTTCCTCTTCTGTTATTAGAGACATTGAAACAGATTTTACACATGTTTGTGTGTGCATGCAAACAGACATATATATACATACATTCACATGGAAAGAAAAAATCACAAGAGAATATATGTTATATAATGTCATTTAAGCCATAATATCATCTTCAGAGATGTCCAAACTTTTGGCGTCTCTGGGCCACACTGGAAGAATTGTCTTGGGCCACACATTAAATACATTGAGACAGGTAATCACAAAAAGTCTCATAATGTTTTAAGTAAATTTACAATTTTGTGTTGGGCCTCACTCGCAGCCATCCTGGCTGCATGCGGCCCGTGGGCTGCAGGTTGGACACCCCTGATTCTGAATTATTTCCCTGATAGTTGACATGGGTTGGATATTGATTTTATGCTAAGTACTTTGCATATTGTATCGTATTTTGCTAATTCTGTTAGTAGTATAATACATGTTAATAAGTGCATAGAAAAATAAAAACTAAAAGACCAATAGCAACCTTCTAAAGGTAGGGACCTCTGGGGCGGATATGAAAGACTTCTCTTTTCTTTATATTTTGCTAATGGTTTTCTTTGTTTAAAATAAGTCGGTGTTCTTGGGTTTATCATGAACTTTACCAAGAAACCACGAAAGCTGAACACCAAACCCGTGGTACCACCAGGCCCTGAGGTTACAACTGGCTTTCCTGGGCCAATACGTGGTCTGCAAAGGTGATTTATTTGGCTCATAGAATTTTTAAAAAGTATTTTGGAATCTGTTGCCGCTATTTAAAAGGCAGATTTTATCAATGTTGGTTTCTAACTCCTGATGAAAATAAGGGTCTGGGACCCTCTTGATAGCATGTGTTGGCCAGAGCCAGCAGGCTTCGAGTGGGCCCCCCACCCCCCATCCCCCCTACTGCTTTGCTCCCTTTTGTGACTGCCTAGTCCTGGAGGACAGGGGCTCCGTGACTTGGAGTCACCTGGGGTGCCTGAGAAACTTCTGAGGCCTGGACCCACACCCAGAGGTCAAGTTTAGGTTGGTTTTGGCCGCTAGTTGTCAGGAGTTTGAAAAGCATCCTGGGTAATTCCAGTACACAGTCAGGTTTGACACCTGCCAGGAGTTTTTGGCCCATTCCTTCAAATCCAGCCTTCCATTGTGGGCAGGAAGTCCCTCTATCACATGATTGATATTAGTACAGGGCGTTAGCTTCCTCCTATAGGGATTCCATGTTTCACTGTGTCCCAAGTCTTAAATGGAATTGATCTCAGAAACATGGCTGGTAGAAATTTAGGCTTCCCACCACCTGGTCAGAGAAGACCCCAGGAGAAGCCTTTGGGTGTCCCTGCCCTCAGGCTTCCAGAGCAGTCTCCTCAAAGAAGAATTCCTAGACTAGGAGTCTGCTGCCGGGCTGCACACACCACAGGTGAGGAGCTCTGCTCGTGCGGAAGCCTGCCCTGGCTCCCGCACGCCTGTCTGCTACAATTGTTCCGGGGCCGCTGTGGTTCCCAGATGATTCTGATGTGCAGCCCAGACTGTGAACTGCGGATCGAAGCCTGGGTTTCACATCCTTGGCTGCTGACAGGTGGGGCTGGGTCACTCTTTGCGGCAGGGCCGTTCTGTGCATTGTAGGGTGTTTACCAACATCCTGGGCCTCTACCCACCAGACCAGTAGTAGCACGACCTCAATTGTGACAGCCAGAAATGTCTCCAGACATCGCCAAGTGTCCCCTAGTGGGTACAGACAACATCACCCACAGCTGAGAACCACTGGGCCAAACCCACCCGGCGGCGGGTATCAGGTCGGCTCCATAGGAATCACCTTGGAGGTCCCTAAAGACACAGGATCCCTCGGCTCCCAGACCAGCCTTTTCTGACTCAGTGCATCTCAGGCGGGGCCGAGAGCCTGTGTTTTCGCCAAGCTCCGTGATGGATTCTGGAGGTCCGAATACAACAGAACAACCCCTGGGAAGACGGGGTCTACGTGATAAGCCCTGAGCAGGCCATTCGTTGGGCCGTCACGCCCTACTCTGCCGAGTTGCAGCTAACGATCCAGGGACCGCCTCAACACTACCTCGTAAGTGTCCACTTCCGAATCATTCTCTAGGTCATCAGCTCGTTGTGGGACACTCAGCTGGTTACCCATTGTTCCTGCAACAGAGATAAACAGGGAGAGAGAGAGAAATTAAAATTCTCGACAGACAGAAGCCTAACTGCCGCCTGTGAAGCGAAGGGACAGAGAACTGACAAGCCACCGTGGTGCATCATCACAGTGGCTGATAGTTACTTTGGGGAGTGAGAAGGGTCAGACCATCATTCAATGAAGTTCAAGTCCAGCGTGGCCCCGATGTTCATGTGCGTTTCATTGCCGCGGTAAAAAGTTATCATCAGGAAGAGTGTATTCAGCATAGACAATATTTCCTTCCCTCCCAGTCACAGCTTTTATACCAAGGAGATTTTAGGATGAAGATAATTAAAATAATACAATTTTTAGTATGCGCTGATCTTCAAACGAAATTAGGGCCCCTGTGCAATCCCATCTATTTTTTTGTTATAGCACTCAGCACTACTTGTAATTGTCTATTTATTTGGCCGTATTTTTACTCATTAATTCGACAAATACATACTGAGCACCGATTCTGCACCTTATGCTGCACCAGGCACTAGGGTTACAGCTGTGAATTAAAGAGATGAGGCTGCTTGACCTCACAGAGCTGCAATTGGTGGTGGTGGTGGTGGTGGTGGGGTGAACAAACAATAAACAAATAGACAAGAAATCCACAAGCCGGGCCATTTCCAATGACAAGGCAGCAGGTGCAGTGGTCATGAACACCCTGTGACCTGCAAAGTCTAGGATGCTCACTGCCTGGACCTTTGCAGAAAGCCTGTCAACGCCTGCGCTAGGCCACTGTGGGTACTATGTATCCACTGTGCACACGAGGCAGCTGAGAAATCATATGCTGCCCATGGTGAGCCTGACCAAGATCGGAACATAAGAATGAAGACAATAACAACTCTAACAACCACATCAGTGATAAAATAGTAAGACAACAACTACTTTGGCGAGAGCTCACCATGGATTGAGACACTGTCCTGAGAGCTTTACGTAGAGTAAACTAATTCACTCCTTCCCGCAAATCAGCAAGACAGTGGTGCCATCGTTCCAGTTTTATAGATGGGAGAACTGAGGTTCACAGGTTAGAGGTGTTGACCGAGGCCACACACACACTGGACTGTGTCTCCATCTAAATCCAGCTTTTTGCCCAATGAAAACTTATTTGCCAGAGGGTTTACATGTTTTTAAAGCTCCTATTATTCAATTTAAACTCAGTCCAAGTTGGAGGCCACTTTCACTAGAAATGTTTGAGGTTGTGAAAAAGCTTTGGGTTGGAGAAGTGTGACGTGTGTGGGCAGGAGAGAAACTTTGTCACCCACAGAGCTGGGGTTACACGGTCCTGTCGCTGCACATTTTAAGTAGCCTCTCTGGACTTCAAGGCCAAGTGGCCCCAAAGAAAGAGAAGGCATTTGAACGTCTTTGGGATGTTGCAAAAGCCCCTTCTGCCCTTCCTTCCAACTTTGTGAAGAGCGGCATTTATATGGGACAAAAACAAAAGTTTGCTGCCACCTACTGGCCAATGTCAGTATCAGGAGAAATGAATATATTCAGGCTACAAGGGGAGGTCGAAATGTCTGGGGAGGAGGGCAAAGGAAAGGCTTTGCCATTAAACCTTCACAATGAAAACGTGAGTTAAAAGTTTAGCCAATAAAAGTTGGCAATGGAATGGCAAGTCTTTAAATGCCCCAAAGATAGTACAACGAATAAAACAGGAGCAATAACCGCCTCCAACGTCGGGGAGGAGCTTGCCTTGTGCCAGCCCAGGGCTGCCCACTCTAGGCAGACAGCAGAGTAGCATACAGGGTAAGAATGTGGGCTCCAGAGATGAACCCCGAGTTCGGAATCCCTGCTCGGCTGCATACTGAGTCCGTGACCCTCGCCAGCCTCAGTTTCCTACTCTGTAAAGTGGGGATCATCACAGCACCCCGCTTTAAGAGGTTGTTGTGAGCACTGTCCAAACTGATGTGTGCCGGGTGCCCGGGACACGGTGAGCACCGTGCAGTGTTAGCCGTGCTTAGGGTTATCCTCGTTATTATTGATATTTTCAGGCAGGGTCCCCCACAGTTGCCTGAGAGTAAGAATCAGCCGAGGAAGCCGTCAGCACTTCTGATCGTCACCGAAAAGCCAGCTTGGGGCCCGGCATCTGTAGTTTTAGCCGGCACACAGGTGGTTCTCGCGACCAGGCACGTGCGGGGAATAAATACCGTGTTGGCAGCCGTCTGTCCCAGGAACGGGGACATTCTGGGAGGCAGGATTTTCATATGAAAAGTAGGAGCGTCCCGGGCAAACCTGGATGGGCTGACCGCCCCATCTGCCGCTCAAGCACTCTGTGAACAAAGGACTCTTCATCCCCATTGAGCAGATGGGTAAACTGAGGCTCAAGGAGATTTAGGCCATAATTCCCGTGGCCTTTTCTCTAGCCTCCAATCAATGGGAAACATAAATCGGGTAGACGTTTTCACCCAGAAAAACATATTCATGTGAAAGCGCTGGCTTTTGTTTTGAAAAGGACCATCGTTGAAGGTGATGCCAAAATGCCCTTTCGTTCAAGAGCGGACGGTGCTCGTTGTTTTGATTTGATGACCGCACCTGACATTAGACACAGGCGGCCATATGGCGGAGGGATTTGGTTTTGAAATTGGACTCGTGTTTGAGGGTCTACTTTCTGAGAACGCGGGGTAAATCTTTTGCTGGGCAGGGGTCATTCAGACGAGAAAGTCCCTTTATTTCTCCGTTTCCCAGCTGTGTCCTGAGGCCAGTCCTCAAACTGGGCCACAGTTCAGAATCACTGGTGGAGGTTCAAATCCCCATGTACAGGGTCCAGCCAGGCCCGATTCCATCAGACTCTCCGGGGCTGGGGCTCGGGCATCGATATATTTTCAAGCTCTCTAGGTGATTTCCATGACAGCCGACTATTTCGGGGTGAGCGAGTGTCCCACCTCTGCTGGGGATCTCTTGGATGCTGCCTTCCCTGATGCAGAGAACCAGGCTGAGAATTCCCAGGTGCAGAAAGGGCGATGCAAGACTGATCACCGCCAACCCCGGCGTCTGAACACGTTCCTGACCCCTTTGGGGTGCTCCTTGGAGCGCCCTCTGTATGGGAGCCTGCAGGAGTCGAGACGCACCTCCTGGCCCTGCAGCTTTCCGTTCTTGAGAACAGTGTGCGAGTGTGTGGGTACGCGTGCTCCTGGGCAGCCTCGCCTTTCTGGTGTCTGGGACAAATGAGGATGCAGGTGAGTGGGGGGGGGGTGAGTGGAGGGGGGTGGTGCAGGGAAGGACGGCAGAAGGGCTGAGTCCCTAGCGCTCACCTTGGCTTCCCCTGAGAAAAGCTAGGGAGTGGGACCGGCCTCCATGAGCCCTCCGAAAGCATGTTCCTTGTGGGAAATGACCTATTCATGTCGCTGGCAGTGTTAAACACTGTGGAGGGTCTTTAGTGGGCCGTACACTTCCGATTTGCGTGTATTCACTTCTCGGGCCCTTGCAAGAACCCTCTGGGTTAGAGGCTGCTGTCTGCTTAATCTTCTGGCGAGAAACTGAGGCACAGAGAGGTTGTACACTAACCCGACAGGCCTCCCACACCAGTGTGGCCCGGAGAAGGTTAAAGGAGGTGGGCACGTGTGGGCCAGGGAAGCCCGCACATGGCTGTGAGATATGTGAATGGATGTATTAAAGACAGAGCTCCCTGTGTATCGTTATCTTAGAGGAATACGCTGCTCTCTGTTTCTGACTCACGATAACTCACCAGCAGTGTTTTCGGAACTGGGGGTAATATTGCCCCCCTCTCCCCCGCCCTGGGGACATTTAGAAATATCTAGAGACATTTTTGATTGTCACGACTATTGGCATCTATTGGGTGGAGCCCAGAGATGCTGCTGAACATCCCATAATGCACAGGACAGCCCCACAGCAGAGAACGATCTGGCCCCAAATGTCCCTAGTAGGCGGAGGGACCCTGCTCCAGGGGCTGCCCTTAGTGATTTTCTCCTCGTGTGACCGCCCGGTGTCCCCTAGGGACCTACGTTTCTCAAGAGCTGGTTAGAGAACCAGCCCACCAGTCCACAGTGGTGAGGCAGCAAACCCTCTGGCCGGCGTTGGCTCGCACCGGCTGTGGGCAGAAGCCTCCACTCCTGGCCTGTACGGTGAAGGGTGGCGAGGGGCCCATCACAGATCTGCCCCCATCGGTCTGTTGTGAAGGTGACGAGGGTGCCATGTGGCATGTGGCCCAGTGGCTCTTACACCCCAGCCATTGGTGTTTGTGTGCCTCGTTTTGGCAACAGGTAAACAACAAGCCCACCTCCTGGGAACCGATCAAACACCAAACCCGGGCCCAGCTGCCCCGGAGGGAGGGCAGTCAGTCTGCAGCTGTGGGACACTCTGCAATGAGTGCCTCCCCCTCCCCCAGCAGAAGGGGGAGGTCCTTGAAGTGTGAACCGTGGCAGAATTAGTCACCGAGTAAACAGAAACACCTTGGATCCCTGCGGTGGCATGTAGGCAAACTGGGAGCCCTGCCCACCACCCAGCTGTGGGCAGCGGCAACCCGGCCGGGCTGGCACAGCCAGCAGAACACACCCGCTGCCCCTACTCCAAAGGCAAGGTCAGTGTGAGTAAGGAGAACAGACCTGCTCTGCCAGGTTCCGTGGTCCTGCATCTCTCTGTGTCCCCAGCATACTATGAGGGCTGGCAGGTGTGGTGGTACCTGCTGCCTCCTTCTTAAGGGGGTGCATGAGACTGACCTCCAGGCCTCTCTGTGTCTTCCCCCAGCCCTCCACCCCCCAGTCCTGCTATGGGACTGCCTGGACCCAGGGGAAGGGGTACCTTCATCAAAATCAAACTTGGTTTTTTTCCCCCCAGAATGCTTGGTAATTGACGTCTTGCTGTTGGAACACTGGACTATGTTTTTATACGTGGCTGATGTTCCCAGAAGGCTTAGAGCTCACGCTATCTTATTCTTAGTGTGGCCCCAAACATCTTTAGGTGAATGATAGCAGGCAGCATTAACGAAGGCTTACTCTGAGCCAGCCAGGGCCAGGATTAGGGGAGGCAAGAGCGGCTCCCAGGTGCAAAAGGCAAACAGGTGGCCTCTCGGGGTCGGGCAGGCACAGAATTGGCACTGGTCAATGAGTGTCTCCTTGCTTTTTTGCCCCCAAGGTGCCTGGCTCACTTCACCCTCATCCTGGCCCTGGGGCCAGACACTATTCCCATTGTGAGCATTTTCCTACCACAGCTCGTCACTCCCCCATTGCACAGATAAAGAAACTGAGGCCGAGGTGCAATCCCCCAGCCCTGGAGTGTAACCCATGGAGGGCACACAGTGAGCCCTCCATTCACATCTGGTCATTAGATGCAGTTACAACCCCCAGCCTGGAAAGCTGTGAAGAGGCAGAGTGAAGGATGGACCTGTTTCCCAGCGAGTCAGGCACTCAAATCCTTAACCGCTTCCGGCCGAGCTCTGGTGAGAGGCAGAGAAGCTGCAGACACGGTGACAGGCAGCAGTTTGACACTCGAGCAGGACAGCCAGCCGAGCCTGCACGGACTGAAGTCCCCGAGCCCCTCAAGGCTTTCCCATCATCTCCCCCTGCATCTCCTGCCATCAGAAACCAGCTTCCACCAGCGGGCACTCTCAGCGGCCCATTGCTCCCCCAAAGGGCGTGCCTGTTTCCTAGAAAGATCACCTCTCCCAAGTTTGAGAACTCTTGGGGAAAAAAGATCTTCCTTGATATGGGACATTGGCTGGTTGACCCACTCCCTTTAACCTGAAAACTCCCTAGAGTGTGCTCCCCCCTTGGCTTTTATTTATGGAGGGAGCAGGGTATCTACCCCCCAGGCCCGGAGCCAGCCCCGTCTTAGTCAGTGCGGAGGAGGGCAGGGTGAGCCAGGCACTAGCCCCTGGTGCGAAATTGGAGGAGGAGCCAGAAAACTCAGCCACCAAGATGAACACTGTATTTTCACACAACCTTTCCCACACCAAACGAATGCTGTGTCACTCGCTGGTCCTGTCTTTGTGTAACACGTTATTTTGCGTATCATAGGTCTCTTGGCATTGGTTTAAACAATGTTAAATATTGCCTGAAGATCTAATTTATTTTGATGACCGAGTTTTGTTTGGGCGTCTCTTAAATTCTGTGCTGGAGGGGAGCGCTCATGTCACTCAAGCCCTGGCCTTGACTGGTTGCCAGGTCCACGGCCTCCTTTCTGTGACTCTCAGGAGGTGCTCCTCCCCTGCCCCTGGCCCCGGGCCCCATCTTCCTAATTGTAAAGTGGAGATGACGATCACAGTAGCACAGATAACAGCTGACGCTGGTCACACGCACAGGCGTTCAGGTGCATTGGTCACCTGGGCGCTCACGAACATCCTTGAACTATTATCACGCCCATTTCACGGATCAGGAAGCTGGAGCCTGGGGGCAGCCACCCTCTACTCACAGGACTCTTCCAGGCAGAACACAGGGTGTCTGCGGTCGTGCGGCTGGGGTTTGACCCCGGCGCTGCTTCAGAGAGTAGTCCCGAACGCACTCAAAGGTTTCTTCTCCCTCCCTGCCTGTCTCAGACGATGCCCCCAGGTGCCCTCCCAGTCAGCTTTACCATGGGGCGTTCTTGTCCTGATGTTGGTCCCCCAATTGCATTCCTTCCCCTCCATCTGATGATTTTCCCCCAAGTTTTACGCTTAAAATGACCTTCAACGGTTCCATACAAACAGGAGCCATTTTTGCTGCTTTGCCTCTGACGCTGCCCACCCGGTCACTTCATTCTCTTGCTCCCTTCCCGGCAGGGCTCACAGACGGTGACGCTGCGGCCCAGGTACCCAAGGCAACCCAGGGAATCCATGGCAGAGCTGGGGCCACACAACCCTCTCTGACCCCTGCTCCTGTGTATCACCGCCAGACCTAGATCACAAACCCTCTGGCCACACTTAGAGGTGCTGAACGAGGTTACCTGTTGAGCCCCTGGTGGGAGTGTCTTTGGTCCCCTGGTGTCACTTGCCGTGGCTGCTGTGCAGGGCACCTTGTCTCCAGCTGGTGCAGCCCAGTACCAGCGGCCAACTGAGCCTGGGCGCCCTGCCCTTTGCTTCCTCATCCGGAGCCTGTTGGCTGAACACACAGGGCAGGGCGAACACCCGCCTGGGTGGGGCCGCCCTGTCCCCTGGCTGCCCTGGGGAAGCAGCTTCTCACGCTGGCTGTCCCAGTCTCTCCATTAAAAACCACCTAGCTGATTTCTCCCGTGCTCAGGCTTCCCCCGCACTCCAAGAAGGACACATGGACATTATGGGGGGAGGGGGGAGGGGGGGGAGGGAGGTGGGTTCAGCTGGGGTGCGGTGGAGGGATGGGGAGAAAAAGCATACAACTGTAACTGAATAACAATAAAAATTAAAAAATAAAATAAAGTCAAACGACAAAAAAAAAAACAAAACCCCATCTAGCACTCCTCCCCCACCGCAGCCGCTGGGGTTGACCTGGGTGGCTAATCCCCTTCCCCAGTAACCTCGAGTCCTGGTCACAGCACAGCAGGGAAAACACGTTCAGTAAGGTTTTGCAGTTCCGCCTGCTTTCACCTTCATTTAGTTCAGAACCCCAGCTCCACCACCGCCTGACCAAACCACGGACTTGGAAGGAAATCGCATTTCACTCACTGCACCCCGCCCCCCACTCACGTAAACATCACTCCCCAAGGGCTTGAGACACCGGAAAGCAGGTAACCTAAGGGGGGCTCATTGCCCTGGAGACAGGGCATGGCATTGGAAAGGGCATTCTTTCCTTCTGCAGGGTGCAAGGTCAGGACAGCCTGTTTAATTTATCCAGTTCCAGCAAGGGTATTAATCCCAGAGTTTCGCAAGGACCTATGCAAAACAGTCTGAGAGCACAGTTAAAAATACAGCTAAAGGAGATAGAAAAACAGGAGTGGGTGCGTCCATGGGGCCAGGATCATTAAAATGTGCATGTTGATTTACAGGCTTGTTATGAAGCTATGGTTTTGAGCTTCCTAACAGCCAGTGCAAAAAGGGAAACATGGTAAATTATACTGCTCTGTGTTCTTGAGAAACCATTTAGGGGAAATGCAAACTAGTAATTATTGTGGCTTTATTCATTACCGTGCTCATCCAAGCATCCATCAGGAATACCAGGTGAGTGCCAGGCTATAAATAGGCCCCGGTTCAGAGAGGTGGGTACAGAGACCCCATCCCACCCTCCCTGGGCTCACCCAAAGTGAACACAGGGTCCTACAAATAAACATAGAGCCACGGAGTGAGATCCTCGGTAGGAAACAACAGCTGGGGCTGCTGAGAGAGAGAAGCAGGGAGACAGAGAAGGCCCCTTTCAGAAGGCAGCACTGCAGGGACAAACGTAGTATTTAAATAAACACTGAATTCACCGGCTGACGCACCATAATTAGGGCTGTAAACTCGATTCCGACTCAGTGCTGTAGCTTGAAGTCCGGAATGTAATCAAGCCAATCATTAGGCAGCTGCCGCGCACACACGCTAACAGGGGCACAGAGGCAGTCGGGCCTGCAGGCTGGAGCGTGTGCGCTCTGGCCCTGGGTCCAGACCGGGACTCTGACCACCAGCTGTGCGACTGCGACCAGCCGCTTTACTTCCCTAAGTCTCCGTCCACCTGCGCCCTCCCCCCAACCTGGACTGGGAGCGCCTTTGTGTTTAGTTCGTGCTTATGTTTGTGTCCCCGACTCCCAGCAGCCTGCGAACAAGTTGGCCACGTCCCTGCCGCGGAGTAAGTGGGTGCTGGCACGGCCATCCCTGATGGGACCGGCTCACTCTGCGGTACCTGTGACAACAATCGCCGTGCAGTCGGCGCTTTACTCTTTGCAAAGCACTCTGCATCTGTCCCTCTCAGTCACATCCACGCTGTGCTCAGGACTTTTGTGCCCATTTTACAGAGCGGGAACAGGAGGTTGGGGGATCTGAGTGACTTGGGCCATCAGAGTATCGTTCCTGTAATTCGGGCAGGGTGCCGGGCAGCCTGTCTGGCAACTGTAGACCCTCAAGTGTTAACTCAGAAGTAGCGGCAGAGGCAGGGCCGGTGACATAATGTGCAAGACCCTGTGCAAAAACAAAACAAAACAAAACAAAACAAAACAAAACAAAAAACCCCAGAAAAAGTCCTACTAAAGGCACTAAGAGAAGTGTAAAGACTTTTCCTTTCTTCCATGGTCTCTTTCTCTCTCTCTCGCCTGCCTTGTCATGCTTTTTATACGCTATTCAAAGTCACTCTAAGGGAGGAGAAACGGAAACTTTGAGTTATTAGTTGGTGGCGTGGGTGAGTCCCCAGAAGGCCGAACTTCACAGTGGAAGTTCCGCTTCCCAGCGGCCACGCAGCTGCCCCCTGAGAGGAGCGGTCCTCTCGCACACAGTCGTTAGGTGGTGTCTGTCCCCTGTCACATCTCCTGACTTGGTTTGCCTCTCGATCTCCGAGCTTCACAGCCTCCACCCCTTTTCGAATATTGACCAACTGATGAGGCTGACAGCCACTTTATTAACCTGCTTTCCCGGAATGTGGACTGGAGCTGCTTGCTGTGCCTGAAAGACTCATCGCAAATCTGAAGCTTCTCCAGACCCTTTTCTGGGCCTTCCTCCCCCGGAACCCCAGCCCTGGCCAGCGTCGCAGACAGTCCTGCCTCCCACACACAGGCCCCTCACTCCCTCTGCTTTTTATTTTGATCAACGAGCCAGAGGCGGGCACGGCCCAGACATTCGTTGCAGGGTGGCCGTGCGTGCCCACCCTGCTTTGGCCGAGACGGACATCTGGTGTGCACCTTTGTTGTGTTGGAGGATGCGCCCATCACTTAGCATTTTTCATATCGCCTTCTTGTACCTTACAATGTGCTCCTTATTATAACCCTATGGCACAAGGAGTGTCTGTTTAGGTTGGAGGAAGCAGAGGCTCAGAGAAGAAAAGTATCTTGCCCCAAATCAGTCCATAGCCTGGTGCTGAGTCAGTCTCTCAAGGCTAACCCCAGGGCCCGGCCATGGTTAGGAGTCTGGGCTCTGGAGTCACGCAGTCTGAGAAAGAATCTTGGCTGTGTGACCTTGGGCAGGTGGCTTGCCCTTTCTGTGCTTCAGTTTTATCATCTGTAAAAATGGAGATACTGGCAGCACCCAAGTCATGGAGCTTTAGTGGGAAGTAAATGAGATAATTCACAGAAACTACTTAGCACGGTGCCTGGCACAGAGTACGATTAATAACATGGCAGCCACTACGGGGAGAGGCGGGTCTTCACACACACCATCTGACCCCCGGATGCGCTCTTAACAACGCTTTCAGTATGTATCTACGAAAATGCAATGTGTATGTACATGCATAACTAAACCGAAAATAAAACCACACAAATCACATCACTCAAGGGAAAGAAAAAGTAGTTACGAAACCCACAGGTAATCTAAAAGCCTCATGCAGATATCACTGAATGTTGATGGCTCGACTGGACTCATCCGTTTGCAGTCTGGGACTCTCAGAGCTCCAGTTTTAACGGAAGCGACGCTTTGGGGACCCTCTGACCCTCGTGCGAGGGCCAGACTACCTCCCGAAGGGCCAGCCGGGGAAATTCGACTTTGGTTCAGAGCAGTTTCTCATTCACCTCAGTGCCTGTCCCTGGAGGCGGAGCCTGGAGATGGGCAGTTGTCACCCGCAGAGGGGACATGGCCCCTACCCCACAGCCATGGTTTCCATCATTAATGACAGTGCCTGACCTCTACCAGGGGGCTGGAGGTTGGCAGAGAGGTGAGACCGGGGCCCTGGCATCGGATCCCAGTTTGGATTCAGGCTCCTGGTGTTTGTCGTGTACAGTGTAGTGTGAACATTACTTAGTTTTGGATCCTGGATCCACGGGCACGTGGGCAAGTTCCTTCAACTCCCCGGGACAGAGCATCTTCGCGCTCACATTGGGATCAGTGCCTACTGTGTATAGCACAGTTTAGCAGACTGCCTGGCACGTAACGTGTGGTGTATGCCAGCCCAGGGCTGTCTTGTTTGTTGTTACTGCGGAGAGGGAGAAGCCACCTATGTTGGGCGTGGTAGAGGAAGGTTTTACAGTGTTGGTACTGTTGACCTTTGGGGCTGGGTCCTTCTCCAAGGTGTGACCATCCTCTGTTCTGCAGAATGTTCAGAAGCATCTCTGGCCTCACTAGATGCCAGAAGCACGTCCCTCCCCCAGTTGTGACAACCCTGAATGTTCCTAGACATTGCCACATGACCCCTTGGAGGCAAAATTGCCCCCACTGGAGAACCGCTGAGGTGGAAAGATGGGCGAGAGTCATACGCTGCCCCCCCAACTGAGAAGGGAGGACAAGAGGCTTGGACAAAGGAGGACTGAAATCCCAGAGCGGGGAGGGGGCAGAGAAGGGCATGGTAGGCTCTGGGATTCCCAGGTCGCCCCATGGGAACACAGGACATAGTGGCTCCAGTTTTTATTATCACTATTCACAGCAGAGAATAAGGCTGGGAACGTGGCCAGGGCCAGACTGGGGAAGAGTCTGCTGGTCAGGCGAGCAGTCTAGGCTTTGTTCCGCAGGGCCACCCAAGGTGTTTACGCTGCGGGGACTTGGTGGCGGTGTTGCCGGGTGAAATACGGAGGTTCTGACCCCTGCTGGAGCATGCGCGGACCCTGAAGACGTCATGCTAAGTGGGATAAATCAGACACGAAAGGACAAATGGCGTATGCTTCCACTTACCCGAGATACCCGGAACAGTCGAATTTACAGAGGCAGAATGTAGAATGGTGGTGGCCAGGGACTGGGAGGAGAGGCGAAGGAGAATCATGTTTAATGGGGACAGAGGCAAATTTGGGACAGAAAACTGTTTCAGGGATGGACGGTGCTGACGGTTGCGTGGCAATGTCAATGTCCGTCATTCCACTGAAGTGTGCACTTGGCGATGGTTAAAATGAAAAACTCCACATCCTGTCTGTATTATCGCACGTAGGAAGTGCAGGGTGCCTGTTCAATTTGAACGTCAGATGAACCAATGAATGATGTTTTTTGGTATCAGCAGGTCCCGAGCGTTGTGCGGGCATAGCGGGAGTGTGGCCCACACTCCAGTCTGGACATATGTACACTAAACAGTTCCTTGCTGTTTATGTGACATTCACATTTAACTGCGTGTCCTGTGCTTTTATTTGCTAAATCCGGCACCTGTGTTTTGGGGTTATTCCTGAGGATGTACTGGAGGGGAAGGACATGGTGGAAAGGAAGCCTGGGAGGGTGCACTTGGCCATGAGGAAGAGGACCCCTGACTGACAGGGGCCTGGACTGAGGACATTCCTGTGTAATTAACAGGAAATCACAGGAAGTTGTGGCCTTGGCTGGCAGTGCCGCTCACCAGTATCCTGGAGACTCAGTGTCTTCAGATGCTTAGAAAGGAGTCTCAATGAATGTTAGATGATGTTATTAGGTGTGGCTCCCTTTGATGGGATCCAGCACTTTTTGGAGATAGAATTCCTGCCACCTCTGGTCCTGGGTTTGGAAAGAGAAGGGACCACGTCAGCTTCTATTGATGGTGCTGATGGGAAATATCTTGACCCCCTGGATCCCAGCCTAGGTCTGGGGGCACAGACAATTTTCAGAGCATCAGGCAGGGGAAGGGAGCAAAACCAGGCTGCAATACCAGCTGCATGGTGGTCTCACCGCCACGCCTGTTCAGAATTGACAGGGAGGTGAACGCTGTAGGAGGGACGGCACAGCCAGGAGTGGGGGGAGGCACCCGGAAAGTGGACAGGTCTCTGCGGACCAGTGTGCAAACCAAACCCCATGTCACACCCCCACAATGTAGTCATTTGGTTCTTTCTTCCAATCATTAGAGTTGGTGGCTTCCCTGCTCAGCCCCGTCCTGGGGCATGGCAGAGGGACAGGGATTTATCTTCTGCCATCTTTCTACCTTGCCCCAGACTTCATTATGGCGGACACAGGCCAATGCAATTAATTGTATAAACATTGTGGCATTGGCGATGCTCTCTGCTCCAGGGAGACGTTAGAAAGCTGTTTGAAACCAGAAGCCTCTGTAAACATTTCTGCAAATGGAGTTGGAAATAGGGCATTATAAGGTGCTAATAATTTTCCCTCATCATGTGAATTCTCCTGGGGTTCTCTTTCTCACAGTGAATGAAATAAGAGGCAAACACACACACACACACATATGTATTTGGACTTGAGGCCGGGCAGGGGTCTGTTTTCTGCTTTCTGGAGCGGGAGCATTCAGAAAACGACCTCGGGTCTTCCTCTCGGTGTTAGAGCAACCGTGAGCTCAGTACGGACGCCAGCTAGAGAGCTCTTCACGTGGGTGCTTCCGGAATGGAGAAAACTATATCAGAGAGACACAGCAGTTACTATCCTTGCGGTGGCTCTGTGGGTGGCAGGGCATTTGTAGTCTCCATAGCTGCCCCCCACCCCAGTCTTTTCTTTGTAAAGTTTTATTTTATTCTCATTCAAGAGAAGGAAAAGGAGACAGAGAGACAGAGAGAGACAGAGAGAGACAGAGACATCAATTGGCTGCCTCCAGCATTCGCCCCAACGGGGGATGAAACCCACAACTCAGGCATGTGCCCCGACTGGGAATAGAACCAGGCACCTTTGGGTTAGGGGACAACATTCCAACCAACTGAGCCACACTGGCCAGGACACCTTGTGCCCCAGTCTTATATGATAATCATGCATATTTCTATGTCAAATATTTCACTTTATTAGTATTAGCACTTCAGGGTCAAGGCACATTTTTCAAGCCATAGTTTCTGCACTTGCCTTTCCCCTTCCTGGTCCGTATGCTCATTGGCATCCGCATCGGGCAGAGTGTGTAGATCTCCAGGGGAAGTCCTCCCCCTCCCCAGAATGCACCGGTGAGGGCCCAGAGTGAGTTGCCCCTGAGCCTGATGAATATTTGCAAATGACAGGTGGCCCTGATCCTCACGGCCAGGGGAGCAGAGAGCAGAGCCCACCACGTGTTCCTGCAGGCCTGGGCCTGGGCAGGCCCACCCTTTCTTCTTGCTGCCATTCACTGAGGACCGCCCCGAGGGCTGGTCGCCTGCGCTGTCTGGCTGAATAGAGCCTGCCTGAGGTGAAGTGGTTTGCAGAGGGTCCCTTTGCAGAGGCCCCGGAGTTCAACAAAGGGACAGGTTTCGCATCCCAGGTCTGGAATTGATTAACGCTAGGTGGAGTGGAGGCCCCGGTGCCTGGCCGAGATCAGCCCTCCAGCACCGAGGGTTCCGCACCCTACCCTTCTGGAAGGGGTGGCTGAGGATGCTCTTTCTCTCTCTGGCACTTGCCCCCTCCCCAGATCAGGTCCCTTCCCAGGGCAGGCAGTGTGCAATGGCCGGTGGCCGCAGAGACTGAAAGACCTGGACGCCCGGCTTCCGGGGAACAGCTCCGGGGTTCGACCCAGGTCTCCAGCAACCTGTCAGATGGACGGGGCCTCGGTGGTGACTCCATGGCAGCGTCCACCTTCTCCCTCCCCTTAGTCCTGCCTCTGTCCCTCCCTCACAGGGGTGGTTTACAAGATCACACCCACTAGAGTCCCTCCAGGCAAATCTCCACCCGGAGACTGCTGCTCCTAGAGCCAAAACAGGGCAGTGGCCTCAGGAAAGTTGATTTTTTTAAAGTTGAAAGGCACAGGGCAAAACGTGCGGTAAGCTATGCGGAAGGTTATCCAAACACACGCAAACCAAGATCGTGGGCCTGTCCTCCCTCCAGCCCTTCACGCCGCACACTTCCCTGTGCGCAGTTTCAGGCGGGGATGCTCAGGGTGGCCCAGGATCCAGGCGGGGCCCTGGCCCTTGCCACGTTCACCATAATACTGACACGCTATTTGTATTCTTCTCTAATCCTCTCGCAGGTAGAGTGAGCATAAAAAGCACACTGATATAGGTTCAGAATTCACACTGCAACTAACTTCAAGAAACTGTATCACCTGTCTCGTTTGGGTATAGTGTCAAGGTGCACATGACTAGTGGAATAAGGGATTAAAATGTTCCTTCCTTTCCAACCACAGGACCGTGTGGGACTGGGTTTTCTTCATCTCCTTCAACCAAAATGACGTATGGAAACATGAATGCAGAAGCAGATATGAGACCCCAGCTGTCTTCCCTGAAGGTAGAAATTAAAGACATTTGCCAAAAAAATGTAATGTCATACCATATTTTTGCCCTTTTTCCTGTTTTGGAATAAATCAAATAGTTCTGTTGGAAACTATTGAAAAAAACAGTTATTTTCATCAAAATGTTATTTTTGGCAGCATGGAATGGGTTTGTTATTATTTTTAAATGAATAGATAACTAAATATTTAAAAGTCCTTAGTTTGAGTTTCTAATATGGTAAACATTGCTAGCTCTAACCCACAGGAATAAAACCATTTTGGGGTCCTTAGTAATTTTTAAGAGTGTAAGGGGTTCTAGAGAATGGAACTTTGAAAATTGCTCCCCTTTTTCCTCATTACAGAAGGAATAGATGTTTCTTATAAAACATACAGAGAGCCGACATATAAAAGGAGTAATAATCTATAGTCCTATCATCAAGAAACACTCTTTGGGTAGTTCTCTCTTTCCCTGTCAATATCACATGTATATTAGCGATTCTGAAATACTGTTTTGAAGCCAAGATGTCTTTTTTTTTAAAGCCGTTATTCACAATGCCCAATATGTCATTTAAAATAGGGTTGGGAGCTCCTTTAAGAGGCTGTGCCACAGATGAATGAGTTACAGGTCACGCCGTACATTTCAGCGTCTGACAGAGTCTGCTGTTATTAACATGACTGATAAACATCTTTGCAGCAAGATTATTGCAGTCATTTCCTCGATTTTTCTCCTACAAGCATTTCCCAGATGTTAACATGTCGGATCAAAGGGTAGTCATGTTTGAAGGGCATTTGTTACATGTGTGGCCAAATTCCTCTCCAACTCAATGGCTCTCCTTGAGGCCAAGGGCTGGGTCCCTGTCACTCCCTTCTGTGTTGCCACAGAATGAATGAATGAATCGGTGGGCAAGAGGATCAGTTTCTTTGTATCCAAAGCATAGCAGCTAAAAAAACTATATTGTGTTTGCTTAAGAAATACGGTCTCTCATCAGTACTCTGTCTCGTAATTTCTTTCCCATTGGTGATGTGAGGTTGAAATTGTTGGCACGTGTTTCTCAGACATTTGTCTCTGTTCTTTGTCAACTGACAACACAATGAACTCTGGACACTCAATTCCTTTCACCTCCCAGCCCTCCGGCTCCTCGCTAATCAGCTCCCACCACTCAGCCAGGGTGGAGGGAAGACAGAACCAGCGTGAGGGGCTGGGTCTTAGTGATCCATCTTCCATGATGTTGTGGGAGGGAAGAGTGTTTTTAAAACCAGGGATTAATTGCCCACATTGAATAATCAGGGAACAGCACATGAAAAAATCACAGTCCTAACTTCTCATAAAACAGACAAGCGTTTGGCAATATCCTCTCATCACGGTTGATTGGGACTTGATATTGGCTGTGCCTCCTAAAGAGACATGGGTCCCCCAGTGTACCTGGGTCCTCACTACTCCCCCCGCTGCTGGCCCCGAGTTCCAGTCATAATTTGTTATTTATCCTTCCCCTTATGCTACCATTTTTCTTAGGGTAAATTTGAAAGAATCGCAAACTGTTTCTTATGCCCAGGTTTCTATCAAAAGGACAAAAGAGAAGAGTAGGGGACCCCAGGTGTCTATGACAATGTGAAAGTATCTTTGGGAATGTAGGGCTACAAATATTTCACATGTTACTACTATAATGTAATCGAATATGTTACACATTTAATGTAATATATAACATTATCTATAAACAGAGTTGCATAGAATTAATACGCACAGTGTGTCTATATTTAAAAAGCACGTATAATTTTTAAATCCAATACGAAACTATCATTTTTTAAAAAGTCATCTAAACTCTGGAAAAATGCCTAGGCATCAAGCTCTTTTTACTGATGGGGAGTTTCCACTGAGGTGTGTAGTGGGTGCCCAGGGCCTTCCCGACCCCGGCAGGCGCACGGGTGTGGGAGTCCCCACAGGGCTGCCGGGGGGTGGGGGGTTATCTGTCTGGGTTTTCTGTAGTGCCCACCCGCCATGCCACCTAAATTATTACTCACATGTTTTCTCTAACCTGACTCACAATGTTATTGAACATATTTTAAAAAATCGAATAAGACTACCATGAAATAAAAACTGGTGTTATTTCCCACAAGTAAAAGATATCATTAAAAATAATGCAACGAGTGTAAAGAAAGATCTGGCATTCTAGCTCAATTCTGTTGCCCACCCAAGACCCCTGTCTGAGCCCTGCTGACTGCTGAAAATGTTAAAGAAATTCCAGCATCAAGTGAAGACTTTCTCCGTGACATAATTAGAAACATTAGTTCATAACTGAAAGAGAGTTGCCCAGGGAATAACTTTCTCACTTTCTTAGTGGAGGATTTAATGTTATTTAAAAGCTTACTTTACATACAAGGTAAGATTTTCTTCTCTATCGCCACAGGTAAGTATTCCATAATTTGCGAAATGTTATCCCAGTGCACTATTAATCATTTATTAATTGAATTGAAAATATCTGTATTACCCCTTGGGTTACTTCCATCTACCAGCTACTGGGTCAACCTGTTATCAGTTGAACAATTACTACACTGTGCTATTTTTCTTCAGTCCTGACACAACCCTTTGAACTAACCTTTTGTACTAGTTTTCAATGGTCCCTACTTCCCATTTTACTCGTTAGAAAAGAGGTGCTTTGAGAAGAAATTTAGCAAAGTTCTCACAAGTAGTACATGATAGAACAGAAATTAAAATCCAGATCCGACATTACTTGTAATGGTTTGAGGTTATTTTTCCTTCCATCCAACTCCCAGCTCACTATGGTTTAACCCCTCAAGCCCCAGCCCCTCACAACTTAAGAAACCAATGGTGCGCCCGAGGGCCGGGAGAGGAAACTCCCTACAAGTGCTATTTCCCCTTAACAACAAAGGGAAGTGTGGCTTCAGTCTCCTAGGGTAGATGTGAGCCACCCTAAACTATGTTTCTATGCAGGCAAATTATGATTGAAGTTAGCAACTAGGCCGTCTTTTGGGGAACAAAAATTTAAAATAAGACAACTTATATTCTGAGAAAGGGGCAGTGTGGCTTTGGCCTTCTTCCTCAGGAATGGATTTACAGAATTTTATGGACCAATTACAGTGAGAGAAGACATGATTTCTTTGAATCCCGGAAGATGGAAACTTTGCATTAGCTGCCTGCTAAAGGCATCTATCCATCCTTTCAACCATCCATTCACCCACCTACCTACCAACTCATCCAAGTACCATTCATGCACGCATCCATCCAGCTATCCATCCAATCATCCATCTATGTATCCATCCATCCAATCATCCATCTGTCCATCCATCATCCATCCATTCATCCAATCATCCATCCATCCATCCATCCATCCATCCACTCATCCTTTTTTCCTTCCTACCCTTACCAAGCACGAACTTGCCCAGTACTGTATTAAGTGCTAGGATTACAAAAGGATATGAATATAAAAAGAGTACAGTTTCTGTCTGGGCCACAGACTAACAGGGAGAAAGACATATGTATAAATGAAAACAAAAAAGTGTTCAAATAGCTGTCAACAAAGGGGAAAATGAGGCTTGAGGAGGAGATGTCCCATCTCAGCCCAGGGTGGGGAGAAAGACTTCCCAAAACAAACCCCTTTTACATAAGAGTTGAATAAAAAAGAGGCATCAGTGAGGTGAAAGCCCGGGTCCAGCAGGGTGGAGAACGGTGCTTCTCACACCGAGAGACACACATGCAAAGGCCCGGCGCACACCAAGCTTCTAGCAGTGCAGTGCTGGCGTATAAGGCCCAGGTTTTAGGTTCTGCAGGGACGGCCTCGCCCTCGGCTGGTCTGCCTGGATGTTCAGATTCTTGCTTGGACTCTTTCTGCCTAAGGACTTGGATTTCCTGGTGTGTTTGCATTCTGATGTTGGCTGCCTCTTGGTCAATATTGTCTCAGTTCGTTTGGCACCAGGAGGAAGTGCTACAGTATTACTCAGAGCAATTAACCTTTAGTATTCAGCCGCGCATATCTGCTGTGTCCCTGTCAAACAAGAGACTGGGCTCTTCTCCAGCTCATTTCTCCCGGCCCAGGGCTGCCTGTTGGTAGACATTTACTCCAGAATTATTTTGCCTACAGACAAACGTGGTGGAGGTTCTCTCACACGTCTGAGGCCAAACCAGCACAGGCCTTGCATGTTGCATCTGTGGCATTTCTCCTGAGGCCGTCATCCACCCACAGCTGGTTTATAGTGAGGCTGAGGGT
Organism: Desmodus rotundus; assembly: GCF_022682495.2. Lineage (NCBI taxonomy): Eukaryota > Metazoa > Chordata > Mammalia > Chiroptera > Phyllostomidae > Desmodus > Desmodus rotundus. The sequence goes on along the minus strand of NC_071392.1, from coordinate 99,145,442 downwards.
TGAAAACCAATGTCTGTTTCCTTCACGCTTTCGCAAAGGACACAATTTTACAGTGTGACAGTACATATCGGGAAGTCTGCGGGCAAGTCTGCCCTGTCACTCCCCAAAGCACTATGGTGTCTGGTCTTGCTTTCATCTGCACGCTCACGAAAAAGTGGACTTGGAATTGGAAAGGCTGTGTGATCTGAGGCAAGTTACTCAACTTCTCCGGGCTTTAGTTTTCTCTGCCTGTAATAATGAGGATGCTAGGAGCAACTACCTCACAACATTATTTTTTTAAAAATATATTTATTGATTATGCTATTACAGTTGTCCCATTCCCCCCCCCTCACTCCACTCCATCCTGCCCACCCCCTCCCTCCCGCACTCCCCCCCTATAGTTCATGTCCATGGGTCATACTTATAAGTTCTTTGGCTTCTACATTTCCTACACTATTCTTACCCTCCCCCTGTCTATTTTACCTCATGACATTCTTATGAAGATTAAGTAAGTTAACATTTGAAGTGTTCCGAACAGTTCCTGACATAGAGTAAGCATACCAATGGTTTGTTTAATGCAATAAAAATAGTATGGGATTTGCACAGTAGCTAGGAGCAAAGCTAGGCGGATTTGGGATTCTCTTGTGAATTCTGCCACCTCCTAGCCGTGCAGCCTTGGGAAAGTGACCCAGTATCTCTGGTACTCAGTGTAGTCACTGCGAAAACGAGAATCACAATAGTCCCTCGCTTTTGGGATTGTGTGGGGTTGGCATGAGATAGCGTACACAGCGTTCTTGGCACCAGGCTGGCATAAAATAAGTGATCGTCGTGTTGTTTAACGCTATTATTATTCCTCGCCTTAAGCCCTGAGTTGGCCAAAATAAAGAATTAAAAAATCAGCCATGTAAAAGCAAAGAGAACCTCCAAGTCCTTGCAATTCCAACCACCTGCCCATCCTCGGACACCTACCAGGTGACAGGGATCTCTGTGGGGACCAAGGGGACCCTGACTCCTCTGGGCCACAGGGGATATTAGTCTTCTTTTGTAAATGTGGATCCTGAGTCTTGGTGACCTATTCAAGGTGACCCAAGCACTTAAGTCACAAGGACAGAATTTAAGCGCCCTCTGCATTTTGTTCGACTGTCGCCATGCCCTGGCGGTACAGGAACCAGCCAGACCTGGCTTTGAACCCTGTCTTTGCCATTGGCTGTGAGACCGATCGTGAGTCTCTTCACTACGTTCAGCCTCAAATCCCTCCGCTGTGGACCCGAAGCACAATCGTAGCTACTGTCGGGGCTTTGGTGGAGTTTAAGCTCGTCAGGGCAGGGAAGGCCGGCCACGTGGTGCCTGGCACAGAGCGCTTAATCAATATCTGCAATGATTGAATTTGTAACTAGTGATTTTTACTAGTCACGATTCAGCACAGTCCCAACGCTACCTGAAGTTCCCAAAAGAAGAGAGAGCAGAGGCTCTTTGCAAAGTGGGGCCACCCGCGTTCTGGCCCTGTCCTGACATCCGCGATGACTCATTTATTGCTGTCGTTTCCTGGGAGTCAGGTGTTTCTCTCCTCTCAGTTACATGTGTAAACTTTCACAAGAGGACACGGCCTTGTCTGAAAGCCAGGACAGCTGTGCGGAGAGCAGGTGGACCGGAGCTCCTGCAACAGCCCCACGCCCTCGCCACCGTGTTCGTTCTCCCAGGAGCAGCTTTGGATCCCTGACAACGTCTGCGAAGAGGAACGCCGTATTTAAGTAACCACATCGTCCCCCATCAGTTTTTCTCCCCCTGGGGCTGTGGAAGCAGAAGACACTGGGCAGAACCCCAGAGCGCCATCCAGTCAGGGTCAAACGAGAGAGAGGACACGGGCCAAGGAGGACGATTCAAGGAAGACTTAGCACTGGCAAGATTGGTTGCCAAGGTGCGGGTTTCGACAGGACAGCGGGAAAAGCCAAGGGCAGCCCCAGCCGACCCAGAGAAACGGCAGCAGGATACAGCTTGTTGCTGTAAGATGAACAGTGACTTTCTGTAGAAGGTCAAGGACAGCCTGCGGTCACCTTGTCTTCCTTTCTATCCTCTAATTTCCTGCCCGGTATCCCCGTTGGCCAAACCCAGCAGGAAGCCCAAGGGCAAAGAGCTCCATCCACGGAGTGTGGACACAGTACGCAAAGGCCGGCCTTGGGGGGCAGAGCACAGGTGTGAAGGGGTAGGAAGTAGCTGGGGGGTGGGGGGCAGCCCAGGGAGGGGAGAGCTAAGGAGCTGCCTGGGCTGGAAGGCACTGGAGAAGCTGTTCCTGTAAGACCAATTGTGTTATGGACCGACTGTTGAGCTAGCAGCTCAAGGTACCAATTAAATGTGGGCGAATCTTCTAAACCAAGGGTAGCAGGCCGCGTTCCCATGCAAGAACTATCGCAGCTTCCTCAGGAAAGAATATTGCCACATCCAGGTAACAGAATGATTGACTAGAGAGAGCTGGATCTTATTACTCACCTTGGACTAACCTTGCCTCCCTTCTCTCTGTCTACAGGTGACTTTTTCATTGGCACACACGCAGCCTGGAAAACACTCGGAGGAAGCCCCCACAGCTGGCGGCTCGTGGGGTTCTTGTTTCAAGGTTGGGGGCCCCTGTGTTCCCACCTGTTGAACTGTATGCTTACCAGCATGCAAGTTTCGTTTATACCCACCCCTGCTTATGCCAGTAGTACCTGTTAATAATCATTAAAGCAACTGATAAATAATTTTGTAAACTAGAAAGATCAAAACAAAGAGAGTTGTTGTTCTGGCGAAAATCTAGCTAAATTCCTTTGGGGGAAAAAGAAACTCCGTAAAGGCCAACTTTTAGGAAGCAACTGCTGCCAGATTAGTTGCAAGCAAGGCAACAGTGAGTGATGGGGGAAACTTAAGAATCTAGAAGGGTCTATTTATAATTTACGGTCATTAGTCTAGTGTTTTCCCCTGGTCCCCAATTCGAGCTGATGGCTAGGCTTTTAACGTTCTTGCCTTGGGGGAATTTTTCAAGACAGGCAGAAGCTTCTGCTCTAAGGTTGCTTGCTAAAGAGCCTTGGTAACTTTCTAGAATCTTTTACATCCCTTTTCTTTCATCCAAAGACTTTTCTTATTTCCTTCCCCTCTTCTATCTCAGGGATCCCGGAAAATTTTCTTCATTGGTCTTTTAACCTGACCAAGGATGAGACATGGCCTCTAGTTTCTGAGCATTTCTGCTTTATAACAAGAGGGAAACTAGAAGGTTTGGAGTGAGAGTGTCCTCCTTTCTGCCCATTTGGAATCTTCTTCATTTGTCCTTTTAATATTTGAGATTTTTTTTTCTATGACCGCCTTTCTACTAGACAGTGAGTGCCAGGAGGTTTGGGGCCATTCCTCAGGAATCTCGGCCCCTTCATTGCCCAACCTCCTCTGGAACATTCTAAGTGGCAATAAAAGCTTGTGGAAATCCCTGGAAAGTTTTTGAAGAGTATTGTTCGGGACGCAGGGGGACCCGAACACCTTGCATTTATAGGTAATAACCTATTACCCAAACCCTCTAAACTTGATGTGACATTTCTTGAATCTGAATGTGGTGGAAGAAATTTTCATTTATTACATCAGGGAATTAATCGAGAGTTCAAGTCTCTTTGGAAATCATACTCTCTTAGGAGCAAAGACCTTCCGATCGTAACGGTGCCACAGACGCCCTTCCATCAGCTGTCCTCTGTCCACCCAATTAGGCACACCGCGCTTTAGGTTGCCTCCCTGCCTTTCCATCTATCAATCTGTCTGTCCCTCCAGGACCCACCTACTCTACCTAGTGCTTCACATATGACATGCACCACAGCATCATCTCATTTCATCTTCACAAAACCCCTGTGGGCAAGAATGGAGTCTTCACATTTTTCTGAGGGTCACGTACAATTAAGACAGACATTTAACAGGAGGACCCTGCTCATAGACACACCCATGCGCATGTACACACACGAATACCTGGAAAAACGCTTAGACTTACTTTGCGTGAGCCATTCTACTTCAGTCACACTCTACTGTAGTCCAGCCCATGTAGAAACGATTCCCTGTGAACCACAGTGCTGATTTGCTGAATCAGTAGCGGGCTCTCATCTCCGCTCACAGCAGCGCAGCTCAGGGAGATTCAGGCCGGTTGCAGAAGAGGTCTGGAGAAACCCAGCTGATCGGAGTCTAGACCCTTGACTCTTCTGGTGCCTGAGTCCCCACTGCAATGCAGAGCTTCCCCCCCTCCCCCCAGTGCACCTCCTGAGGACAGGAGAGCCCGGCTTGCTTGGGGATGGACAGCTGTGCTTTCCCTCCCACCTCTCTCCGCCAGCTCTGTGGCTCTCAGCCCGGGCTGCACAATGATGCCCGAGATAAATCTCCATAGGTCTTGGGCAGGCCTGGATCCAGATGTATTGTATTATTTTAAGGCCATTCTGGTCATTACCACGTGCATCAAGGGTGGGGATCCCTGTGGTGGGGAGCATGTCAGGCGCCCAATTTCCTACCTTGCTGGGGGCTGAGATTGCAGTCTTGCTGATTTGCTGGGACATTGGTAACCAGGGAAGATCAGGAAAGCAAGTGTGTGGGCAAACCCCAGTATTGTATCATTCCATCACAGTGGCATTGACCCCCCTCTTCCCCAGCTGGCTCCCAAGTACCAATGCTACTGCGTCAGCCATGGCCGGAGACTGATAGGGTGCGCTTACCCCAGTTCACCTGGGACCTCCACTTTCTCTCAGCCTTCCCGGGAGAAGAACAATACCCTCATTGAATGAGCTCTGTAGCTTGAATTGGAATCTGCTTTAATAATTCCGGCTTTTCTGTTTGTGTACCGTTATTTAAGCACGCTGGGTCATAAGGTCCTCCCCCAAATTGGAAGGCTGCCTTGTTTTCATATTTATAGACTATAAAGCACAAAGAATCCAGTCAAACTGCATTTTCCTCTGCTGAGTAGATTGAAGAATGTACGCATTCTAAGTAGCTTCTCCGTAGGAATGATTTAGTTTTGGAGCAAGAGACTGTCCTTCATGAGTGGTGGGGGGAGACCGTCCACACCAGGCGGAGCCCATTTCCTTCTTGGGAAGCAGCGTTAAGAATTGTTTTTTTCCCGATGTGGGAAAACTGTGCAGCCTTTTAACAGCATAAACTCCCAACCCACCTATTTGGAAAATATCGAATGAAAAACCTCCAAACCCCTACTGATGTCAAGACTTGAAAATGCCCCTATTCCTGTTGAATTGTGCCAGGACTTCAGGGACATCATTGTAATGACTTTTAAAAAACGTTACTACGTTTATTGGGGTGACACTGGTTGATCAAACTATACGGGTTTCGGGTGCACAGTTCTGTAATACATCATCCGTATGCTATACTGTGTATTCACCACCCCAGGACAAGACTCTGTCACCACATATTTGGCCCTCTTTACCCTTCCTACCTCCCCCACCCCCTTCCCTCTGGTACCCACACCACCAGTAAGGGAATGCTGTCCTGCACACACGCTTGCGGTAATGATGTGCTTCGTGTGTCTGCTTGTACACAGTGTTTGTCTGTGTCTATGAGTTTTTGTTTGTCTTGTTTGTTTCTTTGTTGCTTTCGGTTTCATATCCCTCGTATGAGTGAAAGCATATGGTTCTTGACTTTTTCTGTCTGACTTACTTCGGCTGGCGTGGCATTTTCAAGGCCCACCCATGCTGCTGCAAATGGCAGTGTCTCATCTTTCCTCGTGGCTGAGGAGTGCTCCACTGTATGTGTGCACCCCGTCCTCCGCATCCAGTCTTCTGTCAAAGACACTTCGGTTGTGTCCGTGTCTCGGCCACTGTGAAATACGCTGCAATGAACATAGGGACACACATGTCTCTATGAGCAAATGCTTTGAAAAATTTCAGGCAGATACCCAGAAGCAGGGTTTCTGAATCATATGGCGACTCTATTTATAATGAAGCAAGCCTCCGTGTGCCCGGCTGAATGGGTAACACAGTCCCGTCTTCCAAAGAAAGGCCTGCGTCCTCAAGGAGAAGGGGGAAGTGCAAAATTGATGACTGGCTTTGAGATTCACAGTTCTTCATTCAAATAAGACGCAGTGTTGTGCCTCCTAAGAGCACTTATGATATTGGCATTGATTGGATACCAGGCATCTTGTCAAATTCTGATGTGGAGTATCTCATTTAATCCCAATAATGAGCATGTAAGATCGGAAATGCTACTAACCCCACTTTCCAGATGACGAAAGCAGTGATCACTGAGGTTATAACCTGCCACATATCACACGGCCTTCGGACGTCATTGCCCAGAGAGGAACACAGGTCCTAGTCTCCCTGAAGACCCAGTCGCTTCTCCCCAAAACATGTGGGATGTCACTGCTGGGCAGCAAGATGCCTCGAGGCATCACACAAATGGGTTCTGGGTGTTTCAAATTAATTAAGCAATCACTTTAGCAACTGATGTCATATACAATTTGACAGATATGATTATTTAGGACAAGGACAAATAAGAACAAAATGTATAGATTACAGGGAAAGAATCGAGTAAATAATAATCCAGGTGATACATGTTAGAAATGTTAATAGCTTATTTGAGTCGCTGGGAAATAATTTCTAGTTGGTAGAAGAGACAATGTGGTGGGCCCCTTGATTGCATATATGTTTAATGAGCTAAGTTCTTTTTAAAAAGATTTTTATTCATTTATTTTAGAGAAGGTGGGAGGGAGGGAGAAAGAAAGGGAGACAAACATCAACGTGTGGTTGCCTCTCACATGCCTCCAACTGGGGACCTGGCCTGCACCCCAGGCATGCGCCCTGACTGGGAATTGAACTGGCTATCCTTAGGTTCTCAGGCTGGTGCTCAAACCACTGAGCCACACCAGCCAGGGCAAATGAGTTAAGTTCTTCTTCCTAGAGCTGTAGTCCCCAAATAGAAGATGGGCTGAAGCTCTGGCATTTTACCCTCAGTTAATGCTGCTGAAAGTGCCGTGTGGGCCCAAGGGGCCCGAGTGACCTTGCTGATCAGTCACCCAGCTGCCGTGTGACCGATCAGCAAGTCATTTCGCCTTTCTGTGCTTTCTGTTGTTTTCTTTTTATAAAATAAAGGGTATGGAAATGTTTGGATCTGAAGCATTTTTCAGTGCTAACTTTCTGGGAGGGCACAGCTTTATGGAACCCTTTTCTCCAGCTTTTTTTCTTTTCAGGGGAGAGTGTGAACGCTGTCCCCCTCTTCCCCAGATTATGCAGTCAAGTTCCCCACATTTGGGGAAATCGCAGGGGTCAGCACATCCAGAGTGCAATGGATAAACCTCACCCTGGGAAAACCACCTTCGTGATCATGGTATCTCCCCTGCCAGGTAAGCATCTCTCCAGCTATTTTGTGAGGTGGTCCAGTAGGGAGCTCTGGAGGCAGAGGATTTCTGTGGTCACCACCTTTTGCTGTGTGACGCTAAGCCAGTTTCTTAGATTCCCGTGCCTCCGTGTCCCATAGGAAGCCCGGAGCCGTAGGGTTCACACCCATAAATTTTTTGCTGACCTGCCGACGCCTGAAAGAAAGGCGAGGAGGATGGTGGGTACTATCTATGACGTTATTGTGTCTGCCGAGATTAATTTGCGAGGAGCCATTTTCGCGCAGCACCGTGGACACCCTGTGCACTTCCCGAGACAACCAGCAGGTGGTGGCGTTGCATTTTATTTTAGATGGGCAGGGCCCGGTGCTCCGCCAGCCGAGGGGTTTTGTGAAACAATAAATAGTACCCCTCCTCCCCTCCCCCCTCCTCCTCCTTCTTTTTTTTTAAATCGACACCAGGAATCATTAGCCTCGGGAATAAACAAGGGCAATCTTTGTCACTTGATGCTATAGAAATATCAGGAAAGGTCCTGCTAGTTAGAGCTAACGATGACAGCATCATTAGCCTCACGGGAGGGACTTGTTAAAATGCAAAATGTTCAGCCCCTCCCCTGCAGGGCCGAATGGGAAACTCGGTGTGTGTGTGTGGGGCGCTATGTTTGGGGGAGGGGCCCAGCGCTCGGCGTTTTCAGGAGCCCTCCCGCCGATTCCCGCGTCCTGGGGTGGGAGTACCTCCTTGCTGGGCACAGAGGAAGCCAGGTCTCCCTTTTAACGCCAAGTGTGAGTCGGTAGAGAGGGGGCGTTTGGTGGGTCCAGGGACCCGCAGTTTCGAGCCCCAGGTAGGAGGGGGTTAAAAATGCAGTCTCACACCCAGACGTGCTGCGCCAGGATTTGCGTTTTCACCAGACCCCAGGGAGTCTGCCCCACTCCTTTCTCTTCCTCCTCTCCTCCCCGGTCCGATGCTATGGCCACTTTTTGTTTTACTTTCCCAGCACCAATTCTGACTGTGAACCCTGTAGTTCAGCTGCTAAGGAGGAAAAAGAAAAACTCAAAGGCTGGACAGAAAGGACTTTCCCCGTCCTGCTCTGGAAGAATTGCTGGAGAACAGCGGCCCTCCTGTGGTGTACTGACCTCATTGTGCCAGCAGGTGGCGATGGGCCGGTAGGTGTGACAATCAGTCCCCAATACCCTCTGATGCCGTGATGGGAATGTCCTCGGGGCGGGGAAGGGGGCAGGGGTGTTAAACAGAGTTCCCCATTCAGGAGGTCTGGAATGGGTCAAAGAATTTCTATTTCTAACAAGTTCCCGGAGGGTAGGCGGCTTCTGGTCCAGGGCCACCCCTTGAGAACCAGACACATACTTCCTAATCTAACCCCCGGGTGACGCTGAGATGGGAGAATAAACTGCCCGCAGGTGAAAGAACATTGGGGAAGTAGAGAACAACAGACACGCAGAGAGCGGAAGATGGAGATGAAAGTGAAGGAAGACTTCCACTGGATTTCCAGATGTTTCTTAACCGCCACCCTTGCTGTGAGGCCTTTGGACTCGGAGGCTTCCGCTCTAAGGATTTTTTCCTCCCCTTGGCCTGCAGCTCCGGGCACAGGCTGTCCTGTGTCTATTCAGAAGCAGGAACTTCCTGTGGCCCCTGGGGGGTGAAATCTGATTGGTCTGCATCCTGTCCTTCTTGGGCAATGACTGATCATAGCAAATCAGGGCCCCCGTGGAGCAACTGATGGCAGAGTCAAAATACAGTGATTTAGAAGTTTATTCAAAGGTGTGAATACAGGGTGTGGTTCAAATAACGCCCCTTTTTATTACAAAATCTTTTATTACAAAATCCTAAGCATGTAATTCTGTAACATAACAATATCACACTCAAGCACACACCATATGATATTGTAGGTGAAATGTTTAAATTAGAACTATACATGATTACACCCATATTATTACCCTACCAACTACACTCAAGCAGGCCTTACCTCTGCTGGACCCTGTGTATGAGAGACAGTGAAGTAACCACAGACTAGTCACAAGAAAGCTGTTACCTTCCCCAGGCCGAAGGGAAGGAGAATTATAATATGATTTAGGAGAGAGTCAAGTATGGGGGAGCCCCTGGAGGGGAGCAGGGAGCTTGGGTTGAAGTTCACAGCCAGCCTGAGGTCTCGCCCAGGGAGGAAGTCAGGGAAATTTTCTCCTTCCCTTCCTTCATCACCGTCTTCTCTCCATCTGATTTTCTTCCTGGAACCCCCACTGGCCGAAACCAGTCAGGGCCAATGGGGACCCTGAAATCCTCCCAGGAAGGTCATCCTCACAGGTTGTCCTTGCTGCTCTCCATAGGGCGGGGCTGTCAAACTCATTTTCCCTGGGGCCACATCAGCCTTGCCGTTGCCTTCAAAGGGCCGGATGTAATTTTAGGACTGTGTAAATGTAACTACTCCTTAACAGTGAACCAAGAGCTCAGTGCTGCTGCCGGGTAGAAACAAGGTGTGGAGCCGGATAAAACAAGGTGGAGGGCTGGATTCGGACCACAGGACTTGTGTTTGCCACCTGTGCCATAGGGTGTTGAAGAGCAAAATGTGGATCTGGGAAGCAAATGGAAGACACCTGGGCTCATTGGTCTAGGGGTGCACAGGTGACCCAGTCTGGCCAATGAGACGCATAGGAAAGTCTTCTGGGTGCTTTGGGGGAAGATTTTCTTTCCTGACTACTTTAGAAGAAAGGCATTTCCCATTCATTCCTTCTTAGGATGCTATTGATGTCCTTAGATTTTTGCAGCCACTTTGTGACCATGAGGGCAGGGGAAGAGGACTGCAGTGAGTGTGTAGGTGAGGTCTGCAAGGTGGAGAAGGGGTGAGGTAGATGAGGCAGGGTCTTGCTCGAACGTCTCCTACTTTCGTCCACATGGGATTAATCTCTGCATCCTCTCTGCCGCTGGTCCTTGTTTGCTTCACACTGTACCACTTGGGGTACAGTTCTCCAGCTGGTTGGCAATGGTCTGTTTTCCCCCTGCGGGGGTGGAGTTGGGGGTCAGCTGCACAGCCAACTGATTTCCAATAAGGGATGCCCACCAGCAGGAGTGTGGTGCATCCCCAGGCAGGTTCACTGAGTAACCAATCATTACTTCCAGGTCACTGGGGTCACCGAGGGCATAGGTGGCGTGCCCCCTACCTGTTACTGGTCTGGAATGATAGTGACGGGAAAGCCTCTCCTATCAGCGTCCGCGTGCTGGGGGGTGGAAACGCCAGCTGGTGGGGGCGTGGCCGGCAAAACCAAGTGGCCAGTACAACATGGCAAGGATCATCCAGTGTCCACAAGGAGAGACGGCTACCACTCACCGCGGGTCCGTTACCTGCCACGCATTCTGCCAGCTGCTCCTTTGCAGATGAGGAGACTGAGTCTCAGTGAGGTTCTGTGACGTACCCAAGGGCCCACAGCTGGGATGCAGCGGTACCAGGATGCCAGTCCAGACTGCCACCAGACTCCAGTTGCTCCCATGCCGTGACGGTGCGCAGGACCGCCTGAGGAGAGGGCAGCCATATGAGTTAGACATTCCCTGGAGTGCAAAGAGTGGGATTTCGGAGCAACAGCCAGACTGCGCCTTTAACTGTGAAACTTGACACAGACTTACTCTCCCTGAGCCTTCCTCGCTTCTGTAAATTGAGATGATATAACCCTCCCCTTGGCAGAATAACTAATAAGCAACTGTAAAGTTCTTTGCCTCTTCTTGAGTAAGCCTTCCCCACCGTCACGAATTAAGCCGGTGAAGTCGGTTTACTGCGGCACACAGCATGACCAGAGCTCTCGACGAGGCAGTTGCCAGCTCGCTCTGCTGGCTTTCCCGTTAAACTTCAGTGAGCTCATCTGCAAAATGGGGATAATAACCTCCAGGCTGTAAGAATTGAATCAATGATTGAAGTCACTGAGTTCAGTGCTTCGTAGGCACTTGGCAGATGATGACTAATATCCTTAGTGCAGAAGAGCAGGGAGAAGGTGATTAATTCTAATCAAGGATGCTGAGCTCTGTAAGAAATGTGACTTTTCCCCCACCCCGGGCAGTGGAAGAAAGTCCTCTGGAAATGGACAGCAGCAGGAGCTGGCATGGTACCGGTGGGAGCATGAAATGTGGCAACTGCTTTGGAGAGCAGCTCGGCCAGGTGTGCTGCAGGTGAGGGTGCGCGTCTCTGGGACCTGGCGATCCCACGGGACCCTCCCCCCCCACCCCCCACCCCCCCGCGGAGGAGCCCCACATGCTCACGAGGAGATGTGGACACGAAATGCGCAGCCGGGGCTGGGAAAGGGCGCACAATCGGGATAAAGTCATTCGAGGGAATATTATACTGAGGTTAAAGGAAATGAGTCAAAACCCCGGGGATCAGTAAGGTAAGATGTCAAAAGCATAATTGAATGGTTAGCAAATTGCAGAAAGATACAGGCCAAGCGAAACCTACCAACAACAGCGAATATCGATTATGAATATGTTCCTAGATAGCAATTGTATAAAACGTGTTCGGAAATAGCGAATGGCAAAATCAGGAATTCAGGATAGCTGTTCTTTCTGGGAAAGGAAGAATGGGACTAGATTTTTAAAAAAAAGAAATCAGGGCCATTCAATTCTATCTGTATTATTTTATATCTTATCAATATATTAGGGTATATCGATGACCAATATTAAGATTCGGCAAACCTGGGCAGTCGATGCTTTTCTGTATACTTGACGTGTTTCACAAGTTAAAAATTCATATTCTATTACTTGTTTTCTCTGTTTTCATTAGTTTTTTTTCTTTGTTTTTTTGTCTGCTTCACCGTTTCGACTCCTGTAGCACCTTGTGCTGAGTCGGGCGCTTTCTGGGACAGCGTTTTCTTCCTGCCACGACCCGAGGTCGGGGTTTACAGATTCCAGGTCTGTGTCACAATGGGTTTTTTGTGCTGGGGTTGGGACGAGAGGTCAGAAAGTGCAAGCCGGAATCGGGGTTAATGATTTAACCTGGCTTCCACTTGGCCTGTGTGAGCTCTGTATCAGTCACGCCGGTGGGCTCCTTCCCACGTGTGGCCACTGAGGGAGGCAGACTGGGGAGGTGACAGGGGTGACCAGAAAGAAAGGCTCGGTCCGCAGCATCCCTCCCAGTCAGCGGGCAGGGTATCAACAATGCAGATAAGACTCTCCAAGGGAGCTGGGTGCCTGCCTGCAGTTATGGCTGACCTCCAGAGCGAAGGTTCAGAGAGGCCAAGGAGGTGCGTGACTCTCCCGTTACAGGGTGACTTCACCAGGGGTAGGTGAGGCGGACAACGGGTGCAGAAGAGGCACTGAGTTCACAGATAAGATCAGTGCCAACCGCGGCAAATCCGGCGGGCACCTCTGAGTGTGTGTGCGCACGTGTAAGTGAGGTAGTACGTGAAAACGTGCACTTCAGATCTAAAAATCTAAAGTAACGAGCTTCGTGCGTAGTCCCTTGTAAGTTCCCAACGCCGCCACCGGGGAAAGTGAAATGGGTAACCACAAGTTCACACACGCAGGGAAATGACTCACCCAGGCCCGGAGGGCTTTGGTCTCCCGTAAGGGACTTACATTCCAAGGAAGCCAGGGGCAAACACAAAGTATTCCTCCTCTGTGGAGGCATTTGTGGTGGGTTGGGTTTACAACACTTAAAAAAAATGTTATGATCATGTAATGCATAGTATAGTATTGTCTCCAGTTCTTTTGAACTTAATTGTCTTGCATAACTGAAACTCTATACCTGTTCATTAACAACCAGCCACAAACCCCACCCCCCCAACACCCGGTCACCACCGTCCTCTCCTTTGCTTCTGAGTTTGACTATTGTAGGAGCCTCACAGCGGTGGATCACGCAGTATATGTCCTTCCGCGACTAGCTGATTTCATTTAGCATCATGTCCTTGAGGTCCACCCGTGTGGATGTACAATGCGTGATTTCCTTCCCTTTCAATGCGGGATAATATTCCACTGTGTGTCTACACTGCGTTTCCTGTATCCAGCATCCACTGGGATGCTTTGAAAAACTTTTTCCAAATTTTTATCTTGCAAATCTCAAACTACAAAAACAGTGAAAACATAACATCATTGAATACCTTTCTACCTTTCATTCAGGTTCTTCAAATTATTAACATCTTGCCACATTTGCTCTCTCTCTCTTTCTTTGTAATATATACTATATATTATGTAATATTTATAGTATATACTAATACAATATGTACACATTATTTTTCTGCTAACCCCCTGGTGAGTAAATTGCACACATCACGCCCTTTTACTCCTGAAGGCCTCAGCAAGGTTGCCTAGGAGCGAGGGACTTCTCTCACACAGCACATGCAGTTACCCAACTCCGAAAGTTTACCATCATACGGGTTTCCGTGCAGCTCACGTTCAGATCTCCCAACTGCCCCCACCCCGCCCCCACCCCCAGTGCCATTTGAAGGAATTCATTTTCGGATCCAGAGTCACATGATGTCATGCCTCTTCACTTCCCTCTACCCTAGAGTCCCTGGTCTTCTTGGACACTGGCAGCTTCGAAGGGGCCCGGCCAGCTGTCCTTGACTCAGTTTGGGTTTGTTTTCTGATTGCTTGCTCCTGATTAAATTGGGGTTCAACGTTCTAACGGGAAAACTCTATGAGTGGTGCGGTGCTCATTTCAGGGGATCACGTCAGGAAGCTCACAACGTCAGTTCCACCCTTTCTTGGTGGGCGTGAATTGTGATCCTTGGTCAGGTGGGACTTCGAAGTTATTGAGATGCAATCCCCTGGAGAATGTTTACAGCCACAATTTCTTCCTCAGGCTTACAGGTTGCTTTGGGGTCGGTGTCTCTTTGGGAGGGCACGACTTTACTGCTATAGGAGAGAGCCATGTGTGGGCCAGCTCTGCCTTAGAACTTGGCCACCTCCTGCCGCCACCCCTCCCCCCAGCTTGCCCTTGTGGGGAGAAGTGGGCAGCAAGCAAGTAAGTGTAAGAATAAGACACTGATTCAGATTGGGATAAGTGCTGTGAAGGATATAAACCAAGAAAACGGGGCAGAGAGTTGGGCAGGGACAAAGTCACTCTAGATAAAGCGGAGTCCCTGCCCTCCTGGGGTGTCCTTTGCAGCAGGGAAGACCCAGGATAAGCATGTAAACAAAGCTGCAGTGAGTCAGGGAGTGGTGCGCGTTGCAAGGAGATATGGAGCCAAAGAGTGGACATTGTCCTCAAGGGTTCAGTGCAGGGGGCAGAGAGGACCTGGTTCAGGAGGTGCCACTGGAGAGGAGGTTGAAATGAGGTGAGGATGAGTGCTGCTGGGCTGAGGGGTGGTGGTGGGGGCATCCGAGCAGACAGAGGGGACGGTGAGCACACAGGCCTGGTGGCAGGGACCTGCTCGGGGCCATTGAGGAGCCGTATGGAGGCCGAGGGAGGGGTGAGGCTGGAGTGCAGGCTGCCAGTGGCAGTAGGGGGAGCTGAGAAGGGAGAGGTGGCCGGGGCCAGATCACAGAGGGGTTCTAGGCTGGGGAAGGACTTCGGATTTTATCCTGAGTAGAGTGTGAAGCCGCCAGGAGGTTGAGGGCATCTGTGTTTTCAAAGCATCACTTCGCCAATTTTGTAGAGAAATCGAGGAGGAGGGAGGGGTCGTGGCCGAGGGAGGCAGGGAGACCAGTGGTATCCAGCTGAAAGAAGTTGACTCCAGCAGAACCACCTGTCTCCCCTGTGCCTAATAAAGGATGTTTGGTAGTTGCTAAATGAACCAATGAATGGATGGGTGAGACAATACATTGGCTTCTACCATTTTTAAATAATTTTCAAGAAGAGACATTCCTCTGATGGATGGTGGATTTGTACTGTGTCAGTTTTGCTCAGGTAGGACATTTCCTTGAGTTTGCTTTCCTCTATTTCTTCAGATTGGGGTTACCTGCAGGAGACATTGGCATGTGATTTAGGAGAGGGAAGGGAAGGGCAGGGCAGTCATTTTTAAGCGCTCTGAGGTCAGCTTAGAGCTGGCTGTTTCGCAGCTCCTGCAGGCTGTCGCTGGTCTGCTGGCTCAGCTCCTCGGCCTGGGACAGTGCCTCCTGCCCCCCCGCCCCCCGTCTCCCCAGTCAACACCCCCTGCTCTTTGCATCCTGGTTCGGGTAGGTGTGCATGTCCCTGGCGAGGAGGGTCCACCGCTCCCGCAGGCCCCACGCATCGTTGAGAGCAGAGATAATGAGAAAAGCAAAGTTCTAGCACACTGGGGAGGGTTCAGGTCATGTCTCCTCTCCCCGCTTCATGCCCAACTTCCTAGCAGCCCGTTTCACTGACTTCAGGCCCATCTCCAGAACCAGGAGCAACAGAACGTGAGATTCCACCCTCAGCCCCCTTGACTGTCTGCAGTCTAATCCTGTAATAAACCCCTTTTCTTCACCATTTGTCAGGGCTCTGCTTCTCTGAACAAACCCTCAGTGATGCACACTGAATCTGAGCATTCATGCACCCTGGAACTTCCTAAACTCTTCTAAGTTTTAGAGAAAGAAAAAAACTATTCAAATTTCTAAGTAAACTTATAACTATAGCTAATCAATCTTTGAGTGATTCTGGTGCCGATAAGGCTCGTCCCCACACACAAAAGTGCTTTCAAAGGTAGGAACACAGTTCTTTAGTTTTCTAGGTATTTGGTGAAGAGCAGTTTGTAATTGCTTGCCTGCCCAGGAGGACTGGAAGTAAAGTCCCTGGTTCGGTTTTGCAATGCGTGCCCTGGCTGGCTTCGCGGTGAGTCGCGGGGGTGACAGAGTTCAGCTGGCAATCATTGGCAGACCCCTGGCCTCTCTGTCCCAGCGCTCTGACCCTTAAATGAGTGCCTGGGATTAAAGTTTAGTCCCAGCTCGGGCCAGATCTAAACCTTCTTAATCTTTTTTGGATTCAAGGGACAAAGAGGAAAGGGTGAGGGAGAGAAGTGGCCACCTGAGATCTGGGCCATTGGGACAAAGGGCAGAGGCCACTGGGTTTTGTGACAGTGAGGGGCTCAAACTCCACAGTCAGCCAGAGTCATACTTCAATCTGTGACACTGTGTCCCCAGGAGGAATTAATGGTGTGTCTATGAGACTCGGTGTCCTGATTTATAAGGCGAGGTGATAATTTCTTCCTCAAAGTGGTTGCAAAGGTTAAATGGGAACGGGCAGCAGGTAAGAAACTCCTTGACCCAGGAAACCTGGGGTGAATGCCTCAGTTTCCTCACCTGTAAAATGGGGCTGTTAACAGCATCCACTTCATCAAGTTTCCATGAACATTAAATCATTAATATCAGTGTGGTTAAGATGGCAAACAGGTTCAAATCCTGGCTCCAGCACTTAATTACTGTGAGACCTTGGGAAACGGAACATCGCTGAGTCCGTTTCCAGTTCTCGTAGAGCAAATGTGGTACTCACAGTACCCATTGCGTAGGGCTGTTGTGAAGGTGAAGTGTGGTCGTTCCAGTAAAGCAGTGAACAGAGCCTGGCCCGTCGTGAAGTGCTTAGTAAATATTGGTTATTGTAATCGCCACCCTTATAGTGATGATCAGCCATACTCCAAGGCCTGAGCTAACCTCATGCCTCATTGTTCTGAGCTCTCACAACCACCCTGCCGGTTATTACCTTGTTCCTCTCTGATGGACAAGCCAATAGAAGGTTGAGAGCAGGGAGCAAGGTTATCTATTTGTTATCTATCTTTCCAGCTGGGGAACTGAGACCAACACCACTCTACTATTCTGTCTCCACATTTTTTTGTGGTTGTTTTTTTTTTTTTTTTTTTTTTTAAAGAATGTATCTGGGGCAATAAGTGAGCTGAGCAGCCCAGTCCCTCTGGGCCCGTTGTTTTGCTCACTGACTGTTTTCATAAATGCTGGGCGGCTGGGGTTTGAATGCCTGCAGTGGGCAGATGGGGAGTTATCTCCAGAGACATGGCGGGAAGCCATGAAAGACAGGGAGGTCTGTTGGTGTTGGGGGTGGGGGAATCTGGGGGGTGCTGCCTGATTTTCTGGTTCCCCTTCAGTGTCTCTCACCCTACATTGACAGTGGGAACATGGATGGGAAAGCCTAAAACCCAACCCTTTTGCATTCATGAAGCAATTCCTTAACAAATGCCGCTTTTTAATAATGGAGAATACCACTGTGAAGCATGGGGAAGCCTCTCCACACAAGTTTCAGTGAAAATGTGTATCAGTGGGAATGCTTGTTGCTAATTGGTGTGAGAATGGAACAATTTAAGGTGCGCAGTAATTTTTCTTTTCTTCGGACTCGTGGGAAGTGAAAGCAAAAGGTTGCTAGGGACCCTGAGCTACGTGAACTGCCTCAGGATAGGAAATGTGTTTGCGAGTGGCTCTCAACAGGGTGATTTTGTCCCCCAAGGAATGTGTCAGTGTCTGGAGACACTTTGATTGTCACGACTGGGGGGATATAAGGAGGTGCTACTGGCATCTACAGGGTAGAGACCAGGGAGACGGCTGAACACCCTACATCACACAGGACAGCCCCGATAACAACAACGAAACACATCTGATCTGCAGTACCAACAGTGCCAAGGCTGCGAAGCCCTGAGTTAGGCAAGTGTCAGGCAGTTGCTACCAAAGGCTAACAGCTAAAGAAAATTCTTTTGTGTTTGGACGTATGTCTCGGTCAGCTGGGCTACTGAAACAAAATACCATAGACTGGGTGGCTTGGACAACAGGCGTTTACAGCTCACAGTTCTGGAAGCTGGAAGTGGGAGGTCGGGGGCCCAGCATGGTTGGGTTCTGGTGAATGTCTTCTTCTTGGCTTGAAGATGGGTATCTTGTCCCTGGGTCCTCACATGGCCAAGAGAGTCAGCGCTCCAGTCTCCTCTAATAAGGGCACTAATCCCATCATGAGGGCCCCACCCTCACGACCTCATCTGACCCTGAGTATCTCCAAAAGCCCCATCTCCAAATACACTGGGGATTAGGGCTTCAACATTTGACTTCGGCAGGGGGACACATTTAGAGCATATCAAAAGAATAAGATTCAATACTACATGGTATTTACCATTTTTAGTACTTTACATGTATATGAGCTCATTTCTTCCTCAAACACGTCTAAAAGGAGACAATGATTTTATCCCTATTTTGCAGATGTGGAGGTTAAGTAACGTGTCCAAGGTCACAGGCTTGTCGGTTGCAGAGCCTGGCTTCAAACCCAACCCAGGTTCCAAAGTTAGTGTGTCCTTAATCTCCATGTGAAGAGTGGTCAGCCCATCGAATCAGTAGACGCTCCGAGAAAACAGCTGAGACTCTGCTAAAGCAGGGGCTGCAAATGTCCTTGCTCAGAGCAGTCCCGGCTGTGCCAGCTGTAGGCACTTTGCATCACAGGCCCCTTCCTCCCATTTAAAAATACCTACGAAATTCTGTAGAATGACTGCTTTGGCATAACAACAAATACAACCCAGGTTGGGTTCACCATTACAGTCATAATTATTATATTTAGTTTCTCTTCTTCTGACATAAATCAAAGTTAAGATATTTGGGGGGACCCTGTAAGTGTGGTGGACCCCAGGCACTGTGCCTAATGGAGTACTAGGTGCTGGTGGGTTTGAGCAGTAACAGGAGGGACTGAAGCAAGTCAGGTGTAAAAATGATGGGGCAGAAATCACAGCAGCCAGAAGCAGCCGTGTCCCTTCTGCAGGGGCCAGCTGTGGTTGTTGGGAAGTGGGGGGAGGGCAAAGAGTGAGGGCTCGATATGGACACATAGGTGAATTTCCTAAGTTTGGAAAAGAAGCCTGAATCCAAATATGCTTTTGAATCATTTAACTATTTCTATAAATACTATTCTAGGAGGGAAAGAAGGGAGGAAGGGAGGGAGGGGAAAAAAGAAAAAAAAGAAAAGAACAAAGCATCACAGTTTGATTCAGTAAATGGACTTTGGGGCCAGGTGCACCTTGGCTGCCCACTTCCTATACACATAACTTCGACAATGGACTTCATGTCTACAAGCCTCGTTTGTCATCTGTAAAATGGGAATAATACTAGAATGCACTTTTCCTCCAGTGACATGGGTGTTTAATAAGAATCTGGATTTGTATCACACCCTTACATTCTGATGGTATTTCTGATCCAAATGGGAGCTTGCAGGTCAGACCTCCTGCTTTCTGGAGCTGGGGGAGTGGGGGGACATGGGCGGAGGAGCCAGGCTGGGCCTGCAGCAGGCATCAGAGCTCAGCCCCGCTCAGCCTGGCCGACTCTAGCCAAGTGAGGGCGTCAGTTCACATTAGACACACCTTCTGATTTAAAGCGTGGCCAGAAATCTGGATTTTATGTGAAAGGTCTCATTGATTTTTTAATGTTAGCAATGGATTGCAATGTTTAAAAATACAAAAAATACAAAATGACCAATTAAAGCAAGCTGGATGAGGCCTGGGGGGTGGCTGGTTTAGGATCTGCTCCTATCAGAAAGTAAACCTATAGTCGGTGTCCACATGGCGTGTAGGTGACCTGGTAGCATTCGGAGAGGTATCTGGAGTCCAGGAATCTCTATGCTTCCAGGGGTGGGGCTGGAGGGTTAATATGGGGATGTGGCTTGTGGAAGTAAAAAGGGAATTATCAGTCAATTGAGTGGTACATCATTCTGGAAGGAAACATCTGTCTGGGAATCTGAAGACATTACCAGAAAGAAAGGTCAAAGGTGTGTGAGGGACCAAACAGGATCCAGCAAACAGATTTTTGATATCTGATACTTTAGGAGAAAGAAAAAAAAAAAACAGGGTGAAATAAGAGAAAAAGAATTTGGATGTGAAAATCAGAGCACTCTATAGATATTCTGAAACCCAGAAATCACCAGAAAAATAATGTTGAACTTCCCTTCTTACTTTTGCCCATGAGGTGTTTCATGCTGTAGGGAGGTGCCTCTCTGATAGAATGTTACATCTGCAGATAGGTAAGAGACCTTTACATTTTCCTTTTTTTTTTTTTCAGTTTGTAGGTAAATAAAATGGGGAATGGAGTTAAATGAAGCGCTTGCCCATTGCCCAAAGCACATGCTAGAAACCCAAATGTATAGAGGGTAAGGCAAACAGTTGACATGAGTGAGCTAGACCAGGTGGGAGGTAATAGGGAATGGTGGAGACTGGGGCAAACCAGAGGGGCTTTTGACAGATCTAACTTTTGAACAGAAATGAAAATTTCAATTTCGAGGATGAAACCTCCTGCTTTTTAAAAGTTGTCGACTAATTCAAAAGTCCAAAATGCACCAAGTCAAACAAAGGGTTTCCGAGGTCCACAGTTAGCTGGAAACCGGCCTGTGTGTGACTTGCGTTAGGGACTCTTTCAGCACCCCATACATTTCCTGACCACGTTGTTCTCACTTCACTTCCTGTCACGTGATTTCTCCTCCAAGGCAGCTCTGTTTACTTTAAAGTCAGAAACCCTCAGTGTGATGATTTCCTTAATGCTTTGTTCTGAATAAGCACCTTACATAAAGACAGTATTTTACTTGTGTTTGCTCCCAACCATTCACCAGTTTGTGCTTGTTCAGCCAGAAATGCAGGAACCAACGGGAAGGCTGTGAAGAACTACAGAACATTTAAACTCTCATCCCAGCCCTATTTTTCATTAAAGAATCTTCTTTTTATAGTAAACTAGAGAGAGGATGTTCAAAGTCCGGGTTCATAAGGGGCAGCGTTTTTGCTCAGTGGAGCCCAAAAATAGAATTGCAAAAATATAATCTGGTGAATCTTTAACGGCCTGATACAACTCCCCGAAGCAGCCACTGGAGCTGTGTCCACCTCTGCACTAGGAACACGGGACTGACCGGCAGGGTAATGCCACTTTTTATGCACCGGTGGCTCCATTTCCCGGTTCTACTGGAGCATCTTCAAGGCCAGAAAACAGGAGCACAGCACCCAGCTTACTCCTGATTATACGTCTTTCTCCCGGATTTTTAAACAAACTGGGAAAGTGAGTCAGAGGCGAGTCGTAAACCCACAAACTTCAGTTTCGGGTTAAACCCTTCATTTAAGACGAGGTAATTTCCCCAGATGCTAATTTTCACTCTTCAAATGTGTCACCTTTAAGATACTGATCACAAAAGTCATTAAACAGACGTCATCTCTCAAAGAACTGCTAAAAAATTCACCGTCTTTCAAACAATTTAAGGTAGGACAATACATTGTAATAAAGTAATGGGATAGAAATCTGCGTTTTCATCTATTAAAATTTGGGTTACAAATGATATCTCCCCCCTCCACACACACAAACTTTCAAGACATAGCACAGCGAGCTGATATTTAGTGTGACTATTCTTGGCAGTTCACTTCATGGCTCTGAGCTGTACTGTCTTGTCATCTTACTAACCCTCTATTTGCTTCTGTTCCTTTTCTGCAAAACATAGGTAGCAACAGTACCTCCCTCAGAAGGATAAAATGATACAAAAGTGTAGCTTATGGTACAGTCTCTGATACATAAAAAAGTCCGTAAGTGGTAAGCATTACTAATGCCAACATTTCCACTACTAATATTTGTACATGTTTCCTGCTTCTATTAAATGATGCAGACAGAAGTAGCTAATTCCAGAGCTCGTACTCCTTCCATCCCAGCCCATGACCAGGATAAATACAACAAGAATTTGTATCCTGAGTCTCCTTATCACGGCATGTTGGCAGAGAGAACGTGAAATGTGAATGTTTGTGCCTCAGCTAACCCATATCGCTAGTTGTCAGAGACCCTATAAAGCACAGATTCTCTGTGAAATGACTTGGTGGGCAAACAGAGTACCTTTTTGGGAACATCAGAGACTCAAGGGAAGAGCCCTGGCTGGGTGGTTCAGGGGGCTGGAGCTTTGTCCCACGCACCAAAGCCCTGCAGGTTCCATTCCCAGTCAGGCACGTATGTAGTTTGAGGGTTTGATCCCCGGTCAAAAGGGAGGCAACCAATTGATGTTTCTGCGTTTCTTTCTTTCTTTCTCTGTCTCTCTCCCTCCCCTTTTCTCTCTGTAAAAGCAACGGGGGAAAAACCCCACTCTGCGTAGAAAACACCTGAAAGAGACACGGACAGGTGTGTTTAGGTATGCAAACTACATTAGCTGTTGTCAGAATACCTTCAGTCTTTTCTGAATCCTTGCAACAAAAACAGGTAAACAGATATCGTTAGAGGGAACTCTGCAACAGGGCTTGGAAGTTTTATCGTTGTTTATTAGGAAGGACAGCACGGGACCTTTGCAGCTGGTGATTCATCATGTGAGTCCTTCCGGGAGAGAAGGGCGGAACTGACCAGCAGTCCTCCCCAGCCCGGAGCTGCAGGGCCAGTTTGAAGGCAGCCTTCTCTCTCCTGAGTCTTCAGGGCTCCTTTTAGAAGCGCAGGAGGGGGCCCTTCTGAATCATGTCTGTGTCTAGAGACATCAAAGGCAAGCTGCCTGTTTATCAGACTCACCAAATCTGGTTAGGAGAAAGGAACAGGGCTGGTCTCCTCTGAGTCACTCAGATCAGATGCAGGGAGGGAGTGGAGGTCAACAGGTTCACAGGCAGCCTTCCGCCCTCACCGGGAAGGGAAGTCGTGTTGTCTCTTGCCAAAGAGCCAGTTAAGAAGACACTGTTGATTTTGTCTCTGGCAGCTCAGTGCCTGGGCAGAGCCTTGAAAGGGTTTGAAGACCTTGCTTAGGCTTAAGTCTTGAAGAGGAACATGAGGGTCCTTCACGGGGTTGGCGCTCAATAAATACCGAGGGCACAAATTCAAGGGACCCACTGCCATGAAAAATGGACCACTCACTTCTTAGAATGAATTCAAAGAACTATCTTGAAAAATCTGAGCAATAGCCAAGAGAAAATAGTTGCTTTCATTTGCTGTTCAGAAGCCCGATCCAAAACGCAGTTAAATCTCGACAGCGCAGGAGTTCAAAGGCGGTTGAGTGTGAGCACCAACACCCTGAAAGGGAAATTTGGAACCAGGAGGAGTGTGTGCTTTAAATAATAACATGAATTTGGGCGAATCAGATGCTCTTAGAAACGCCCTCCTCAAAGGAGGGCAGGCTATTGGGAGGTCTCTGTGGAGCAGCTCTTAAGAACCAAGGACTGTCCCCTCTCACTGGAATGAAGGCACCATTCAAGACACTCAGTGCTTCGAACACTGTCCTGAGTAGGTCGTTTCAGCTTGATGCCCTTTTCTCCCACACGACTGGGAGCCTCATGGGGCAGGGACTGTGTCTGCTCGGGCTTCCCATTTTACACCAAGCACAGGGCTGGGCTCATAGTCATTTCTCAATAAAGCCTCTGCTTTGGGGGAGTAAGGTCTTATAATATCGACACTGAGTGTGTGGCTGAGGTTTGAACCCGAGCTCTGTCCCTAATCTTAAGGTAGGGCTACTTCTGCCTGTGCCTTGCTGTGCCTGTAAAATGGGGATAATGCAAATGCCTGCTTCCCAGGGAGGATGTGCCTCCTTCTTGTGAGCTGGTTTTCTGCTACATTAACACTCTTTAGATTCACGTTGACTGGGCGCTTTTCTTATTGTTACTGCATTATACTCTTTGTAGTGTTAGCGATGAAGTGGATTGTTGGTGATTTTGGTTAGTTTCTTCTTACTGAATAAATAGTTCAGAGGTTTGGGTCAAGGAAGAAGAGAAAGACATTGAGAGAGATTTAAAAAAAAATTTGCTGGTGAGCCAAACTTTAACTGTTTGTGGCCCACATGTCATTAGTTTAAGGAAACAGGGTCACATTTTTATTTTAACAATGTAAAAACAGATATCTGTCTTGGTCATATTGACAGCGGCATGGGGTTTTGGACAGACTGGGCATTGAAGGAAGGTGAAGGGATTAACCAAAGAAGTGAACGCACAACTCAGGCACACAGATAACAGTGTGGACACGGCCAGAAGGAAGGTGGGGGACAGGGGCTGGATGTAGGCTGGCGGGGGGGGGGGGGGGAACGGGGACATGTGTAATAGTGTCAACAATAAAAATAAAGGGGAAACGGGGGAGAAAGAGAAATACGAGCTCCCACCAGTACCTTCTAATTTCTGTGCCACAGAAAACATTGATGTGTATTTGAATGATTGCCAGTACCTGTCTGAAAGTCAAAGAAAGCTCAGCAGAAAGGGGCAGGGGACGTCTTCGAAATGGCACCTGACCGACAGTGGTTTGCTAGAGGGTTGGGGGTACTGCTCTGGGTACATTTTGAAAAGGGTGATGTCATCACCTTGCATATTTTATCTCGTGAACCGATCACCTGTAGGTCAAGAATGTATTCCTCTCCCCAAGCGGACATTCCAGAGTTGGCCCAGGTGAACTGGAGGAGAGAGAGGAGGAAAGGGTGAAGGGGGGTGGGTGTTCTGAGACCAGACACGGTGTCCTTGTCTGGGTTTCCTTGGAAGAGCTGGGTTTACACGCAGCGCAACCTCCACTTGAGGTGTCTCAGGACACTCGCCTAATACTCTGTAATTATCCCAATCTGTGATGAAGGGACAGCACAAGGCGCCGTGACATTACCCCCAATCTCATGCACGTGATCGCTGGCTCTGGGGAGCAGGCCCCAGAGACACATCGTTAGCCTTTTCTGCAAGAGAAATAGCATTACCGCCAAATCAGCATCTTTTCAAGCCTTCAGAGGCTTATTCTGTCCGACACATAACATCTTCAACCTAGAGAGGCATAAACAGTCTTTACAAAATTGTTTCCCACAGTGGTTAGCTGACTTCCCTTCCCATTTCTCTTGTATTTTTTCTACTACTTATTGTCAGCTGATTGGCCATTTTTAATTGGTTATTTTTTTTTAAATCTTATTTATTGATTTGAGAGAGAGAGAAAGAGAAACACCAATTTGCTGTTCCACTTATTTATGCATTCATTGGTTGATTTGGTTGGTTCTTGTATGTGCCCTGGCCTGGGATTGAACCCACAGCCTTGGCATATAGGGACAACGCTCTAACCAACTGAGCTACCTGGCCAAGGCCTAACTGGTTATCGTTATTAATCTTCCTCAGAATCTACCGGCAGGGGTAATAAACTGTTCCTAAATCCGCGGTGCTGTTCCAATGCAGTATTCGCTGAGGATGAAGCCGATGGGAAAGTGGGTGGTATGTCTTGTGCTCAGCAGGAAGAATTCTGGACCCATCCCCAGCAGGATGCTGTTTTCCTTGTTTGAGATTCTTAAACTTTTTTTTTTTTTTGCTATACACAGAGCTCCTGATGAGTTCACCCAGTAATTAGCGCAGCCCCTATTGAGGATGGTGATTTCTGGGCCACAGTTTAACTCAGGGGCGTTGTAACCTCCCAGGTATGCGGGAGGAGACACATGTCTCACCAGTGTGCCCGGAGACCCTTGGTTTATGTACTTTGGCAGTCAAATGCTCAGCAGAGGAGTTCCCAGTCTTCCGGTTTCCTTGTCTAGGTTGCTTCTTTCCTGGGCCTGAGCAGTGACTTTGCAGCTGGTCTGTGCACGTGGTCCAGGGAAGAGGCCTCAGCTCACACCGAACCTTGGCCGGCGGTGCTTCTCGTGGGCACCTGAGGGTTTGGGGTCCTGGCCCACTCTTCAGCTTTATTTTTAAGTGTTTATTTTTCTCATCAAATATCATTTCTTTCCTCTGAGAGATCATTTCTAGAAATGGTATTAGGACTTCAAGTTCTCTTGGCTGGTTGACTGCTTTGCCTTTAATTAAAAAAAGAAAAGGAACTAGTTGGCTAGCTTGGCACCCGTGTGGGTCAGGATGATGTCATTGATCTGCCTCTGGGGGGCAAGGACATTCATTCATTTTTTTTCCAAGGGAAAATGAGTTCATGTTGGGACCATGTGGTAGATGTACTCCTGCTGGTTATCAGAAACAAAGGTTTGTTTCTTTTGTTCCTTTCGCTCATTTGCGAGTTCTTTCTGAAAATCTACTTGTGCCAGGACTAAGGTGTAGCTGAAGTGGCAAAAGAGGAAATAGTTCCCACAGGTGCCCAGTGAGAGCTGAGGCAGTAAAGGAAGGAAATGCAGCCATTGGCAGACACGTGGCAGGCCAGGGGATAGGAGTGATGCTCTCTCACTTCCTGTTCTGGCTGATGCCAAACTCCTGTTGGATGAGCCCAAATATGACCACTCGCAAAAGAGTGGGGAGGTTGGTGGAGCTCAGCCCCTGGGGAACAGACAAGCAGAGGTGCATCTGGTTGGTGAGACAAGCAGACGGATAAGAGTGATGTGACCCAGGGAAGTCGTCCACCTACGACATTGTTTCTCAGAAGTCTTTCCTTTGGCCATAGCTATGTGGGCTCCTCACGGTCAGTGGACCCACCCTTTCTGTCCTTGGCTTTGTTTCGCTTTTGTCTGGCGCGTGTCCTTTCCTGCTCAGCATCTCTCCTATTTTTTATTTTCTTTCCTTCTATGTTTCTATCCTTTACCTTCTCTCCTATTCTTCCTTCTCTGCTCAGCAGTTTTTCTATCCTTGGCCTTTCTCAGCCTAACAAAGGTCCTATCTTCCACTCAAAGCCATGAAGAACTCTTTTATGTACTTGTAATTTCTCCCCAGTGAAACGAAGGAGGCATCCACAGGACAGCTGCAAGTTTGAAACTGGGGAAACTGCTCAGGACTGTCTTCTGCATATGAGGGCTGGTCTTCATTATCACAAGGAGCCAAGATTTCTGTAGAGTTCTTTTAGATAAGTGGCTACTACTTATGTGTTGTAGTAAGAGAGGGAAAGAATAACCAAGACAAAGGGGAAAAAAAGGAGAAAAGAAAAATACCCTAAACATTGAAAATGTCTTCTCAGAATATGATCGTTGGTGTACTTCCTCATTTCCTTTAACCATCACTGCGTGTGTGAGTTTGCTGCTTCCATTTCTACGTCACTGAAATGACTCGCGGGCCCCATCCCAGAGCTGTGCTTGGCCTTCGTGAAACGCAGCTTCCCATCTCTGTACACAATGCCTGTGAGCTCCTATAGATGCCATGCCAGATCCACCTCTTATTAGGAGCTCATGGTCATTGATCACTCATTTCCCAAAGATGAAGATGAATTCACTATTGCTGTGGTAATCGTTTCAAAACATAAGTGTATGCCTTTCATCAGAAAGAAGGAAGCTGTTGCCCTTTCAAGTCAGAAATTTATCATCCCGGTTAAGACATCCAGCAGGTATTTAATGGCCCTACAATGTGCTGAGATCTGAGATCCACTTTGAGGGGTTAGTGATTCAGATGGACATGGAACTGGGTTTCACACCTTTTGAAGTTGAAAGTTGCCCAATTCTAGACTTTGAGCACGGTGTAGTTGGGCATAAAATCCAAACTATCCCTGGTTTTGTCCTTAATGATGAAAAATGCCCTCATGTGACGTGTCAGCAGCCTGTAAATTCATAACTGGGGCGAGGCTGCTGTGGCTCTACTTGCCAATAATGTGTGGCTGCCAAGTCAGAGTGTCCAACGAGGGTGGGACGCCCAACGGTGTGTGGTCGGGAAGGAGTACAAGCTCACTCATGTTTGGGTGGATTTTCTTTGCGGCTGCGGTGTGTTCTGTGAAATCAGAGCGCTGGCACAGAAAACTGATGGCACCACGTGGCCGTATTCAGGAGGCTGAAGAAGCCACCGGGAGCTCCAGGTGGGCGCTTCTGCCATTTCCCAAGATGGGATTAGATACGGTTTAGTGATGGAGGCTTGGACAGGTCTAAGAGCCCTTCCCATCTCTTCCCTGACACAGCTGAACCCTTGTTGATGCGATTCCCACTCAGACACCCGGACCTGGTTCCGCTGTGCTTGGCTTCATTCCTGGGAGTGAGTCATGAGTGGCTGTTTTGAGTCCTCCGAGACTAAAGGTGTCACTGCTCCCTGTGTGTCCTTAGTTACTGTCTAACTGGCATTTCTTTGTCCTCAGTACTTTGTACTGTTTGTCTCAGTCAGGATTCAAGCTATTCCTTCTCTTTGCTTCTTCTTATTCATCCATTCATTCAGTAGTTTTTATGATGACCCCACCATGGCCAAGGTTTTCCAACCAGTGTGCCATGAGAATTTTTAAAACCTGTACTACCTGACTGTTGAGTCAGGAGCACTGACCTCTTTTTCTTTAGATTGTCAAATAAAAAATAAAAAATGACAATAGCCAACACAATAGCCATCCAGGGTGAATGAATGAAAATTATACTTATTTTTTCGGTCAGATCTGCAAAAAATATATTTTTGGGTCTGCCACAGAATTGTAGTAATCAGTTTATGTGTGCCATGTGATGGGAGAGGTTGGCAATTGGCTGGTCAGAGATGCTGGAAAAACATAGCAGTGCGTGAGGTAGATAAGCTTCCTTTTCTCTCATCTTCTTGTTGAGATAAGTAAAGAAAATGATTTTAGACAGCGCTAAGGAAAGCAAAGGGCATCATGTAGAGTGGCCTGCAGGGTGGCAACATTAGAGGAGATGAGACAGCTCTCTCCAAAGAAGTGGTCTTTAAAAGGATTTTATTTATTTATTTTAGAGAGTGGGTAAGGGAGAGAAAAAGAGAGGGAAAGAAACATCAGTGTGTGGTTGCTTCTCATGTGGCCCCTACTGGGGACCTGACCTGCAACCCAGGCATGTGCCCTGACTGGGAATCGAACCAGTGACCCTTTGGTTCTTAGGCGGGTGTTCAATCTACTGAGCCACACCAGCCAGGGATGAAGAAGCGATTTTTATGTGGAGGCCTAAAGAACGAGTAGAAGCCAGCAGTTCAATGACCTGGAGGAAGAGTGTCCCTGGTGACAGGACTGCAATTTAAAAAGTCCTCAGGCAGGACTGAGCTTGGTTTATTGAAGCAGCAAAAGCAATAGCCCCAGCAGAGGCAGTGTGCGGGTATGCTTAGGGGCAAGAGAGCATGAGAGGCCATGTCTGAGAGCACCTGGGGTCGGCTCTGTAGACCATGGTGACGAGTTGTCATTTTATTCAATAATATCCATTCATCTGTTTC
The DNA here is from genome assembly GCF_022682495.2 of Desmodus rotundus. Classification (NCBI taxonomy): domain Eukaryota; kingdom Metazoa; phylum Chordata; class Mammalia; order Chiroptera; family Phyllostomidae; genus Desmodus; species Desmodus rotundus. The sequence goes on along the minus strand of NC_071392.1, from coordinate 99,116,303 downwards.
CATACTCCCTACATTTCTTCACTTCCCTCCTCATCCATCTCAGGTTCCATGTCATTGTCATCGCTCCCTAGGCAACACCCGTTCCTTTTGTGTTGGTTATCTGTCTATTGCTGGGTAACAGAGGGCACAGAACTGCAGTGGCTTACAACAGGCAGCATTTTTGTCTCGCACAATATGTGCCGATCAGGGGCCCAAAGATGGTGTCGTGGGGCAGGTCTGGCTGGAGATTCCAATGCGATGGCTCTCCGGGTGTTACCAGCACTCTAGTTACCTGAAGGCTTGACTGGGGCTGTGGGATTCACATGCAGGCTGATGCACTCACCTGAGTGAATAGGTAGTCAGTCCTGGCTGTGGACAGGAGGACTGGTCCCTTGTCACATGGACCTCTCCAGAGGACTTCTTGAGCATCCTTGTGACATGGTGGCTGGCTTTCCCCAAGACGGTGAAAGGGCAAGGGGAAAGTCACAGTAGATCATAAAGCCTTTATGATCTAGCCTTGGAAACCACACGCCACTGTTTTATGATAACTATTGGCCACACAGGTCCTCGCTGCTCACTGTGGAAGAGGAAGGGCCTGTGCACGGGTCTTTCCATCTCCTTCAGGTATAACTCAAACTTACGCGATATGTTTTTTTTCCTTTCAAATACTCATTTGAAGACATAAATCATAGTGGTTGTGAGCCCCTGCTCAGGAGTCAAAAAGGATAGGGAGTTCAAAGACCGGGTTTATCACTTACTAGCTCTGGGGCCTGTGACACATTGCTTAATCTCTCTAAGCTTCTCTCTCTTCACCTGGAAAACGGGGAGAATCCTACGTCATAGGTCACGATCGATGAGAAGATCCAAGCGAGATGGTGTTTACGACAAATTTAGCCATAACGATCGGCAGATGAATCCTTAGTCCATGTTCTCAACTACTGCTCTCGTTCCTTTTCTTATTACTACAGAATGCAGCTCCTCCTTGAAGTACTTCATAGCATTCGGTGGTATGGTAATGCCTTTCGGGAAGTCGAGTGTGAGGACCGGTTGAATCGGCAGGGCAGCGAACCTGGTGATCTTAACAACCCCTGGCGATGCATGTTCAGGATGCCAGAAGCTCAGGCCTAGAATAAAGAGACTCCCCTCTGGATGATACAATTTGGCAGGCTCCCCATTCATTCTCGGAGGAGCTGTGAGTCAAGCATTGGGCCAGCTCCACAGGAGCACCTAAGTTCAAGCCCAGTGCAACATCTAATCAACTCTTAAAGGTGCAGGGTGAGCTGATGATTCAGGCATTTATATCAAAAGGTGTTAAAAGATTATTTGAAACATGGCAGAGAATAAGAAATAGGATTTCCAATCCATTCCAGAATTATGTTTCTTGTGAGTTTTTAAGGAAATGAAGATAACACACTTTTCAAGATCATTCATTTATTTTATATAAAAACTGAATTTTTTGAGCACTTTCTATGTGCCAGTTACTAGGCTAAGTTCTGGCAAAGTAGCTGAGAACAAGATTGCCTGAACCCCAATTCTCACGGTGTTCAAAACTTGTCAACTGCTAAACTGAGCACATCATCCTTGTTATTCTGTTTGATGGTTTAACTTTCCACAAGTTGCCAGAAATTGCTAGAAATCAGAGATTTCCAGCTATCTATTCAAATGATTTGAATCAAATGACTCGATGTTCAAATGACGGTAGGCAAGAGGAAAAAATCCTGATTTTTTCCCCCTCTATAACATTTGTATCCAGTTAATCAGCTGCCCGATTGTTCAACAGTGGGTAAAAATGCATTAACTTGTTGAGACAGACATGTTTCCCAAAGCCATTGTCTAGAACTCAGTTACTGACAGCGTGGTTTGAGCAATAATATCATGATCACAAGTCATTCTTCTGACTGTTGGTACAAGATCCATGGGAACCGTTTGCATTGCAAGGTAAATACATTAGTAACGCATAGATTCCCAAAGCAATTTCAACACTGGCGTGGAAATTTACTCGTTCCCTAAACTTTGCTTCAAAGACGGATAAAATTCCTTCTGAATTGGGTAAGTGGAATGCATTCTAGAAACTGTACCTCTTGCTACAATTAACTCAATTGCTCCTGGGGTTCGTAATTTGCTCAGCCTAATCTGGCCTGACAAGCCAGCTCTTCATTCCTGTGCTAATCCGTAGGGCAGATGTTCACCTCCAACAATTACTAGTTCATGCCTACATCTCTCGGAAAGGTTATGACCGCCTGTGCAGGCATTTTTAAAGTTGTGCGTGTGGATCTCCAGGGAGACAATAATTGTGGAATGAATGTGTACGCCTCTTAAAATTCTCATTTTAAGGAATGGCACTGGGCTCTAATGCTTGACCTTTTGCATTGTCCTTAAATGGAATCTCCACAGAGAACAATTCCAGTGAGGGAGGTATCCAGTGAGAAAGCAGTGCTTCTCACATGCGGTGATTTCATCCCCCTGGGAACAGTGACAATGTCTGGTGACCTCTGTGGTCTGTCAGAACTGACAGAGGGTGCGATTGGCATCCAGCAGGTAGAAACCAGGGATGCCACTAAAGACTCCACACCATCTCCACAGCAAAGAAGTATTTTGCCCTACATGTCACTAAATGCCGAGGCTGAGACACGTTGATCCACTGGGGTTGGCCTGGATAACTTTGTTAGAAAAATTCATATAAAATCAAGTGATAAAATAGAGTTTTTAAGACCCCCCGGCTTTACAATCAAACCCTAGATCCATGTCTAGGCTCTCCCTTACCAGGCAGATGACTTCACACAAGGTTCTTAATTTATCCAGATCTGAGTGTTCGTTTGCACCCTGGGTTTGAAAACAGTAATGAGCGGTTGCGGGTGCGAATGCTGTGCGTCTAAAATGAAATGATACATGCAGAGTGCTGAGCACGTTCTGGACACGTAGTGAGCCCTTTAGTAAATGGTAGTTTCTGTTATTAGCTTCTCCGTGCAGAGTACAGGCGTAGCAGTCTCCGAGGTGTCTCCCAGTGACTCTCATCTTCTGGTGCCTGAGCCCTTGCAATGTCCCTGCCTATGCTGAGCAGGGCGCGCCTGCACAGCCAATAAGACATTGCAGAAATGGCCTGTGTTGCTTGCAAGCTGGTGTCTAGAAGGAAATGCGGCTCCTACCTTGCCTTTCCTGGGTTGCTCTCACCAAGGGGGTGGGGGTCAGCTGTGTTGAAAGAAGACTCAAGCAGCCTGCGGAGATGTCCATGCAGTGAGGGACAAAAGTTCCCTGCCAGCAGGCCCCACTGGCCTGTCCCACAAGGGAGACATCTTGGGACGAGGTCCCCGGCCTCAGCTGGGCTTTCGGGTGACTGAACTGTGACCGACACCTGGATTTCAGCCTCATGGGAGATTCCAAGCCAGGGCTGCCCAGCTGAGCTGCCCAGAATCTCCTCCCCGTGACAACGGTGTGACATGAATGCTTTTAAAAGCCCTGTGTTTTAGGACAACTTCTTGTGTAACAATCAGTAACCGGGATTGTGCCTTTTTTCTAAAGCCATGGGTTTCCTGTCATCTTCCTGTATCCCAAGGAGGAAAAGAGGAATGGCAGAGGATATTTCTCTTTTATTTTGTGAGGAAGCGAAGACTTGGCAAATGAGGCATCTCGATGAGTTAATACAGTTACAAGCCCCTTGACTGGGTAGTAGTTGGAAACTTTGGCCCAAGGTTGACTTGGATCTGAAGCCTAGATTGAGCTGCCACTGTGTAGCGAAGTCACATTTCTAAGCATCCAGTTTATAAACTGAGGATAAAGTTGCTGTGGGAATTATATGAGATAAACTTGTAAAATGCTGAGTGCCATGACTGGCTGGGGGTACGTGCTCTATCAATGTTTATTGAATAAATAAATGTTACGTTCTATGGGTAAAGTGTTTGCTTGTCTTTTTTTTTTTTTTCCAAATCAAATGACTATTTTTATCTACACCTTTGCCATCCAAAGATTTGGGAAGGAATCCCGAAGCCCGTGATACATGGACTCACAGCACTTTGTTGACATTAGAGTAAGAAACATGTAATTTACAAGGTGAGGTTGGGCAGATGTCACTTGGTGATGTCCCAGCCCCTGCCCCCCCCCCCCCCCCCGCAGTGCTTTCAGGGCAGGTTTCGTCCCTCAGCAGAGCTGGGACAAAAGTAAGGTGAGTGAGGCTCTTCTTCTGTTTTAGTGTAATACTTTAAAAGACCAAACTGGCCACCTACAGCCCCCAGGCTGGACATCTGTCTTTGTAAATAAAGGTTTTTGGGTTTTATTTTTTTTGGAAGTTCATCATCCATGGCTGTGAATTCAATAACTTTCATCAAGCATATGGAAAGGGTTAATTTAAAAATCTAATTATGTTGTTTTTATGTATAGGAAAATGTTGCTCCAAAGTGATACTCACCAGGGTGAGCAATTGTGAAGTGACATCTGTCCCCTGAAGGCCAGCCCCATTTAGGACCTGGGCCACCTTTCCACCTTTCCTGAGGGCAGAGACGCAAGCAGCTGAGGCTGGAGTCCACACCTTGGTCTAGAACATGATCTTCTCTCACTCACCCGCCCGGTTCACATGATTTGAACCCAAAGTTTGAAACCAAAAGTGTATTTCCTAAACTAGTGATTTTTGAAGGGAAAGATTGCCAGTCCTATTTTTAATATCTAGGGCCACAGAAGCCAGGGGAAGAAAATAAAGAGAAAGTAGAAGTAAAGAAATCATAGAAATGACAGCATCAGTTAATGAAATGGAAAAAGAAAAACCAAGGTTTTGTTCTTTGAAAGACTGTAGACATGGATTTTGGTTGAGAGCCAGAGAGCATATGAATAAATGATAAAGATTTTCAAATCTTGCAATTGTAGTAGATATTTTAAAATTGTAAGAGAATGCATTGAGCAACCATGTTCCAATAAGTTTGTAACTCTAAGTGAGATTGACAATTTTCTAGAAAAATATATAAATTCCTTAAACTGACCCAAGAAGAAACCGAAAATCTGAATGGGGGTCAATCATCTTCGTGCTTCTGTCGGGACTGACTCCGTGGACGTGAGGCCTGACTGGGCCAGTCACCCGGGGCCCCACGCTTAGAAGGGCCTTGCACCGTGCCACTCTCTTGAAATTCTTAACCTTTTTTAATAAAGAGCTCCTCATTTTCATTGTCTACTGAACCTGAAAATGATGTAGCCAGTCCTCTCCACACTGTGTAATTTTGTGGGTGTGTTTTACAACTCCATTTTAAGGGACTGATAATCCAAAGTTCTGAAAATAGGAAAAGACAAGTTACCCAATTCATCTGAGAAGACTAGTGTAACTTTGCGTGCTCCCAAGATTCTTGATCAAAGTTATTTAGAAATTCAGGGGTAACATGTGATTTCATTAGATCCACCAGAACATGAGTAGCTCCCAAAGTCATTCATTTCCTGAGACGTGGGATGTCGACCTACACAACTGAATCATCCTTTCCTCAAATGAAGCTATTTTCTGCTTTTTTTTTTTTCCTGGTCCTACAAGGAACATGCTACACAAGCTTATCCTAAGTTCATTCAGGGCTGGTTGATGAGTTAACTATTTTAAGCTCTTCCGGCACATGTAGACATTTAAAGACTTAATATGAATTTTTTCCCAGGTCACTTGCTAGTGAACCTGCAAAGATTTGGCACACCGACTGAATGCTTGTCCAAAGTCAGACTCAGCACCTTTCTCCGGAAACTGTAAGAAAAACAGGAACGCTGGAATTAGTCTCAGGAATCTCATTAAGAACACGGCAACATATTTGTTTTATTCTGCTGTCTGTGCAGTTAGGACTTAGCCAACAAGGTACCTCTACAAGGCAATCCTGAGCCTATCTTTGTGGCCTTATGATTTTAATTAATAATCCGCCTCTGTTATTTAATGAAAGCCAGAGTCCACTTCATTGGCATCTCAGAAACATCAGTGCCTCTCTTCTTATTCCCTTGCTTTCATTTACTCATTTTCAACGAGAAGTATGTAACTCATTTGTGAGGTTTCGCTACTGTTAAAATGTACCTGGCGTTAAAAACTGAAAGCATTTGAGAACAATGATCTCAGGTAATTTTCTACAATTTAGGGGCTAAAAAACAGAATTAACAAGTCAAAACTTGAAAGGCAGGATGCACTTGTCCCCCCAGTGAATTACACTGTGCAGAACAGAGAATTTCAAGGTGGCAATAAGAAACAACTCTTGGAATATGAGGACAGAATGTCCTTTTCCTTAATAAGTACGTGCTTTAATAGATAAGGATTTAATAGATATTGGATGAATTGGTTAATGTTGCTGGTTCTGATGATTAATGCAAGAACTAGTAGGTGCTTTTTGCACTTTCCTCTCTAATAGGAGGCTGCCCTCCATTCCTTGACATGTGGGCCTACCCAGCATAGCTGTACACTCATGAAAATCAGCAAAGGAAAGAGTCCCCTGGGAGGGTGGGTGTTACAATCATCTCTAACATAACCAAGTGAGTGAAGTCCCATCACCTTTGACATATTCTATTGGGTAGAAGCAAGTTACAGGTCTTGCCCATGCTCAAGGGGAGGGAGTTACACCAAGAGGTGCCTCCTGGGCAGTAAGGAACGTGGGGAGCCAGCCAAGTGTTTGACCTCCACAGTCAGACTTCCTGAGTTCAAATCCTGGCTGTTTCACATACTAGTTCCATGAACTTAAGCCTCTTATTAATCGCTAAGCCTTGGTTTCTTCAACTGTAAAATGAAAGTCTGCTCACACCTTCATCATAGGGTTATTAAAGTCTGGCCCTTCCTAATTTCCAGCCACTCTTGTGCCATATTCATGGTTGGGGCCTAATTTGTCTGCCTCCTGAAATGTCATTCACTTACCGTCATCTCCCCTTTAAATGTAAATCAACTGATTTCAAAAGCAAGTTTAGTAACAGCCCTGGAAATTTAAAAAGACCTAGTATTGCCAGAAGATAATTGTAAACACACACATTATCAGTAATGAAAATTATTGTTTGCAACATTCATCTTGCACGTATATTGTGGGGGGTACTTACGCATCTTTAATAAAAAACACTGAAAAAAATCAACAAAATATATTTAATACTGAGTGCCAAGCACACAGTAAATGCTTGGTAAGTGTAACCTATTCTCATCACCTATCTGTAAGTTTGGCATTCAGAAGATCGTGTGTATAGGGTGGGCAAATACGTAATAGGCTGTTGGCAGACACTGCCTGAAAGTTATGGTCTCTCCCTGCTGTGTCTGGGCTCAACCTCAGAACCCTTCTCAATACCGAGTGTCAGGCAGCTGTGACCAACCAACTGGTGTTGGCATACACCAGAGGACACTTACTGGGCTCTGATAGGTGTCACCTGGTATAAAGATACCAGGGCAAATTATAAATGAAGAAGAATCAACAATAAATGAACTGAAGGAGGAAATCACCTTATTAAAAAAATAAACACATGGGCCCTGGCTGGTGTGGTTCAGTGGTTGGACTGTCATCCCGGCGTAGACTGAAAGGTCGTGGGTTCAATTCCCAGTGAGGGCACACACCCAAGTTGTGGGTTCGATCCCCAGTGGGGACGCATACGAGTCGGCAACCGGTCAATGTTTCTCTCTCCCATCGATGTTTCTCTCTCTTTCCCCTTCTCCCTTCCTCTCTTTCTAAGAGTAATGAAAAAATGTCCTCAGGTGACGGTTAAAAAAATGAAATGAAAAGCAATTACAATCATTCAAGTATGTGCCGTCAACTCTTGGCTTGGTTTCAGTCTTAACTCCTAGAGCTCCTTCTCCCCCTCACCTCGCCTTGCTGCCCAGCATGCATAGAAAGTGTCTCACACTCATTTTCACTAAAGCAAAAATACATTTGGAAGGAAAATGTCCACTGTGCAAAGCCTGTAATGAATTCGAAAGCTTGGGAGTCGACGCTGCCCAGAAGGCCCAGGTGTGGAGCATCCTGATGATTAAGAGTTTTGCAAATAGTTTTTTGCTGATAAAGGGAGGTTTGCAGGACTGAACAGTCACGGGCAGCAATTAGTGATTAAGTCATTTGGATCAATGTCCAATCCAGGAGATTAGAGAGAGTTCAACAAATTACATTGAATCATAAATGGAGCCTTGGCTTTCGACCAGGGTTGTTCAACAGGCGCACGCTGAGCACCTGCTGACAGATGAGCAGACTAGCCACAAAGCACATGGGACGGAGCAGGGGCTTGGAGCAGGGAGGTTGGGGTTTGGGGCTCAGGCTTCTGCTTACTGTGTTTCCTGAGTGAGATATTTGCGGTCTCCCGGCCTCTTACGAACCCAGGGAAGGTCCCTGGCAGGGCTGTGTGAGGAATGCTTGGGTCAAGGTGCAGGAAAGGGTCACAGAGCTGGCCCCAGAGTTTGGCCAAGTTGATGCATGTAGTGAACCAGCACAATTGTTCTGCGGGGCAAGTGAGCGAGGGGTATGCGAAGGGAGGTCTGACTCAGGGAAGCATTGGGGGGAAAGTTACCTATATCAGATACAGTGTATTATCATTGTATTATTATATTTTACATTTACTTCTATGTTGTGTGTATCTATAGTAAACTTCATCATGTTACCATAGCCTATATATTAATGGTATATAAACCATATTTCACATACATCCTTCAGTCCTCAGAAGACATCTCCATGTTATCATTGGCCTTATAAGGAGGTATGTCCTGCTCTCCCTGGCTCTGGATCAGGCAGAGGAGGAATTAAACCCTTGAAGGAGGGTAGGCAGTGTGAGGTAACCAGCTAGGGCTAAGGGCTGTGGTGAACGTTACCAAGAAGGGCAATTCGATGAAGAAAAATGTTTACTGAGAGCCTATTGTGAGCTCAAAGCCAGGTGTTATGGTAACCATGGCAAACATGCCCCTGTCCTCATCAAACCTACGTGTGTGTGTGTGTGTGTGTGTGTGTGTGTGTGTGGTGTATGTGGTGTATGTGTAGGTGGTGAGTATCAGTCACATAATCGTGTCAATGTGCCATCGTGGGGAGTTCGGAAGGACGGGGACCTGCTGTGGGAGGTGGGGCACAGACCCAGGAGCCATGGCCCTCTCTGTTTCCTCAGGTGTGAAGTGGGGAGAACTGTAACCCCCACTGTGTGGTGGGGGTGGGGCGATTTATGCATCGATGCGTCTCAAGCTCTCACAGGGACATCTAGAGCAGAGCAGCCGATAGATACCAGGAGTTATTACCCTGGTTACAGCCCTATCCGTCAGTGTCCGCTCTGGGCCCCATGCTCAGGCAAGCAAGGGGCAGCTGACACTGTTGTTGCGTCCCCAAGATGCCCTCACACCTTTTGTCCATTGGGGTGTGCCCCCAGCTTCTGATGCTATTTCTATTGGATGGCAGCTGTCGCCCCCCCTCACAGGCCCCCTTGGGCTGCTGTGGCTATTTTGCGTGGACAGGCCGAGAGCTGGAGCACTCAGGACTTCACAGCCCCGGGGCGGCCCCAGAGGAGCACACCATGCTCTGTGGGCTGCACCATAAATCTCCCAGGACCAGGCTGAGGTGGGAACTTCCTCCGGCTCCTTTCCCTGTCCCTCTCCTGCTGCCCTCATTCCCTCACGGGTGTCCCTGGGAATCTCTTCCCTGATGAACCCGGGTCCTGGGGTCTGCCTCCGGGGATCTTGGTCATCAAGGAAGACTTCCTGCAGGAAGCTGGGTCAGGGGTCTGCATGGTGCAGAGAGGAGGAGGAAGAGAGAAAAGGAAGATGCCAGGAGGAAGATGGCAGGAACCAAAGGATGGATGGGTGGCATTTAAGAAATAGAGGAGCTGGAGGGAGCCAGTGTGGTGGAGTCTGGGGCATCCAGGGGGAGGGGGAGGTAGGTGGGGGCCTGTGGGCCAGGGGGGTCATCCTTTACAGGACATCGAGGTCCAGCTGAAGGCATTGGCTTTTCTGAGGAGCCACGAGAAGCACAGAAGAAGGAACGAGACACGATTGGGTTTGGACCTTGAATAGACCCACGGGGCAAGTATATGAGGAACAGACTGGAGGGAGGTAAGATGGAGATCGGCTGGGGGCTTTCTGTTGTGGTCCCGGTGGTGCAGATGCAATGGACTTGAAAAATACAGGGTCCGGCAGAAGTAACGCCTGCTCCAGTGTGGTTGGTAGGATAATATGTGTGGAATAATTGACAGTTTTAATTCAAACATTTCACCTAAACTGTCATATGGTGTGTTGAGGGTGATATTGTTATCTTACAGAATTACATGCTTATGATTTTGTGATGCAAGATTTTTGTAATAAAAATGGGGTGTTATTTGTGCCGGACCCTGTATTTAAGCAAGGGAGAAAAAATAAACTTATTTGCTATTCAGAAGATCATGTTTCTGTACAACTGCCATTGAAGTCCAGATTTTCATAAAGGTAGATTTTGTGATACCGAGCTTGGGAAGTGGCCACATGAGCATTTTTCCAGTAAGTCAAAATTTAAATGTTAAAATTTTGTTGTAACAAGTGCAATGAAGAGGAAACGTCTCTCAAGTTTTAAAATCTTTATTCTTACTTTCAGAGAATTCAAAAAAGATACACAGATGAAATCTGAAAACACATGAATTTACAATTCTAAAAATAATTTCACAGCAAGGAGGAAGCATTTAGCAAACTGTACAAATGTATTCAAATATAAAGATATACATGTATGCTCCTGAAATATTCTAAAAATATAACCTGAGAAGGGAAATCTTTATCAAATTACAGAAATATATAGTACGCTTTTAAGAAAAGTGGTAGTAAAAATATGTGTAAATAAACCATATATAAACACAATTTAAAAAAAGGTTTATAAGTATTGCATAGATCTCCCTGCATTTCCCATTTATGAAATCATATTTGCCCAAAAAGTTCAAATCACATAAGACTGATTATGCAGAGGGGTGGGCCAAAGTAGGTTTACAGTTGTATGTGAAACACAGCATTTATCCTTGGATTATTATTTATTAATTACTTATTTGAGCAACTGTAAACCTACTTTTGCCCCCCCCAGGTATAATTAATCTATAATGTACATCCACTTTGCTACTGTCCCATTCTATAGATGGGAAATTAAGCCACAGGAAGTCACTAAATAGTTTTAAGCTCTGGCGGAACATTATAACATTCCCTCAAACCACAGATCCTAAATGAAATACCATATATTTTTAAGAATGACTTAATGTGCTGTTAGAATACATGCAAACACACACAATTTAAAACTATTGATCCAGCTCCTGAATGCCGTAGAGGAAACACATTAACTAAAGAATTTCAGGATCCTTTAACCAAACAATGCCACAGTAAATCATGAAAGTATTCTTACACAAGAGGTTTTGGCTTCATTAAACTTCTTCTAATAGAGGTATTCTCTAATTTCCCAGCAATGCTCCTATTTCAAAATGCAGCAGTATGGGAACATTTGGCTTTGCTTACGTTATTAAGCAAAATGTTTTTCCAAATATTACATTAAGCAGTTACAATAAATGGATTGTCAATATTAGCCCGAGCCCCAGACGATTTGGCTGTAGTGGGTTTTTTATTGTGATTCTGTAAACTAACACCGCAGCAGTAAAGAATGGCCAAGTGGAGAATTTGGCCAGGCAGGGACAGAAACGTTCAGTGACTTGTACCTGACCCACAAGTGCCCGGCCTTTCTATCATGTCATGGAAAATGCAGGAGGGGACGAGATCACGGGCGATTCCGTGTAAGTGCAGATGGTGCTGACATTGGTCAAGTGGAAGCCAGCACTTGACCTGGAAGACAAGCCTTCACCCGCTTCCCTGAGTCAGATACGATCTTAAGGGCCATTATCCCCTGGCGGCGCAGCTCCTGGAGCACTTGTACAAAAGGGAGAATAGAAACACTGTGCCCGAATGTCCTTTGTGGGTTGTTCTGTGCTCCGGTGTTTGAAGTTTGCTTTGGAGTCACGCAGGAGCCACAAGCACCTTTCTTGCAGGAGAATACAACTCTGCTCCAGGCATTGGTAAAAAAAAAAAAAACAAAAAAATCTGGAAAAGAAAGTATATTCCAATTATATATCAAAGAAGTGTGATTAAATGAGGGATTATCAGCAAAATAAATAAATACTAAAACCAAAAGCTGCCCTGGGCTCTTGCCAAAGGTGTGGTTTGCCACAATGAATGTTCAGATGGCCTTGCGGAAGATGGGAGTTTCAAAATCCAGCTGGAATTCCTTCATCATTCCACTTGTTTCAGTGCTGCTGTTGGGATGCTCAGCGCTGAACAAATTGCCTCGTGGGCCCAGACGCTGGGGCAGGAATTCATTTAGTCCCCATTCAGAAATTTCATCTGTAACTGCATGTTTCCTTAAATAATCACTTATCAGCGAATGCCCCTTAACTCGCAGTTAGCAAATAGCAGCTAATTCTAGGCAAATTTTAGGAGATTCTGTTGAAACACATACAATGATTGACATTGACTTTGAACACTGACTTGGAATTCTATAAAGCCATATGTTGGAAACGTCCTATTTCCACAGACGATGGTATTAGAGACTTCTCAGGCTAGCTTTTCACCACTTCAACGGTGAGGGCGGGGAAAGTAGTTCAGTCTATTTAACACAGGCTGGTAGGTACACACACTTATAGGCCAAGGGTCCGTAAAGCAAGGCCCTGGGTCCAAATAGGGCCTTCCACCTGTTTTCATAAATAAATCTTTATTGAAATGCAGCCTTGTAAGCCAGAATATGGCCCTCAAAGAACGTCCTGCCCTGATTCCTGGAACCTGGGGCTATGCCACTTTACATGGCAAAGGGAACTTCACAGATGTGTTAAGGTTATGGACCTTGAGGTGGGGAGATTACCCTGAATAATGGCCTGTCAGAGAGACACGACAGGAGGAGAGGTGTGAAGCCTGGAGAGGTGTGAAGCCTGGAGTCCCTGGCTGGTGATGGGGATGGAGATGGAGCAAGAGGCATGAACCCAGAAACGCAGGCGACTCCAGGGAACAGCTCTCAGCTCACAGCAAGGAAATGCGGGGCCTTTGTCCTACAACCACAGGCAACTAAATTCTGCCACCAACCCAAATTAGCAAGGGGGGAGAGAGTCCCTGAGAGCTTCCAGAAAGAAATGCAGCCCTGCCGACACCTGGTGAGAGCTGTGTGGGACCTCTGACCTACAGAACTGTAACCTAATACATTTGTGTCATCTAACTCAGTCTCAGTGATTTGTCACAGCAGCAACGGAAAACTCATATGACAGTCACACCTACTTATTGACGAATTGCCTGAGGCTACTTCAGCTACAAGGCAGAGTTAAATGGCTGTGAGACAGACGGGATGGCCTGAAAACCATAAAATATTCACCAACTGGCCCTTTACAGAAAAAGTGTGTCCACCCGTGATATTATGTGCAAAAACTGTAACAGCAGCTTGCATTTACTGAGCACTTGTAGTTGGTGCCAGGCTGTGGGCTGACTATACAGTATTTGTATCAACTTTCTGGGTACATACGACTTTGTTCCCCATTTTCCAAGTTAAAAAAAATAAAAGGAGGCAGAACGGTTGAGTAACTACTCAAGGTCACCGGGAGAATCAGTGGCGAGCAGGGGTCCGAGCCCAACTCTGGCTGACTTCTGCTGGGCTGACCCACCCTTCTCTGTGCCCAGCGTCCCAGGTGCTCACCCAAGGCTTCTTATCGCTGGCGGAAAGCAATGGGGAGCTCCCGGCCGGGCACCAGGATGCCCAAGTGCAGCATCTCCACCGGCTCGTGGTCCGTGGCCACGATGTCATATTTGCGGACAACCTGGAACACACGTGCACAGAAAAAAAGCAGAATTAGCCTTCTTCTCCTGCCTTGTAGAAAGCACCAAGCGCAAGTGCAGAAAGCCGGCCAGGGTCTTACCCAGCAAAGAGCCAAGTGCAGCTGGAGCTCAGCTAAGCGGCGGCCGATGCACATCCTCTTCCCAATGCCAAATGGAAGGTGTGCAAAAGGATTGATCTTCTTTTTCTCTTGAAGCCATCGTTCGGGTTGAAATTGACTCGAATCTTCAAAGTTTTCTTCATTGGACCCCAACACCTGGGTATTGAGCATCAGCACTGTCTAGAAACACACAGACATGTGGCATTTAAAGTAAGCAGAAGATGTTTGAAGGGCGAAACTCACAAAAGCGGTCACCCTACGAATGTAAGAGTCACCCACAAATGTATAATAATGATGATTGCCAAAAGGTGTGGAGGGCTTGAAATGTGCCAGGTGCTAACTACGTGAAGGACTTTAAATTTTTGTTTCACATTCCCACAAGAACCCCAAGTGGCAGATTTTATCATTTATCCCACTTTACAGAAAGGCGAGGCTCACTGAAGTTACATAACTCACTCAAGTGCACACCCGAATCCAGGTCTGTCTCTGTGGCCCTCATTCCTAATACTGCATGATGCAACACGTCAGCTACACATTAGAATCTACGTATTTGCAAAATGAATGTTTTCCCTGTAAACGTGTTTAGGGGAATCGGGTGCCTATTTATTTGGAACATGTGTCTTTCAAAGCTCTGTCAGGTACGGAATTGTACTTACTCCTTTGGGAAAAGCATATTCGCCCAGAACGGTTGCCTTGTCAAGGGTCCTAGTTGTAAACGGCACACTCGGGGTAAGCCTGAAAAGTCAAAACCGAAGATGTAAAGGTCGGCAGGGACCAAGTTCTAGCTCAAGTGTTGATGGGAGCGCAGATTCTGGTTAAGTGAACAATTGTTGCTTAATAAGTTCATAAATCAAAAGGGGAACCTCATCACAGGTCTGCATAAGGAAGTTGCGTCTCTGCCTTCCCAATATTTATGCCTCTGTGTCTATTCCTTATTTTACTGGGTCGACAAAACCTGCCACTACGAGCCTGCTTCGTAGCTGTGCATGGTGGCTTCCCCGTTTCATTCTAGACATCAAATGTGTATGTTTTTCATGCTTCACCACGAATCCTTTTTTTTTTTTTTAACATTTATTTTTATTTTTTATTTTTTGAGATAGGAGAAGGGAGGGAGAAAGAGAGGGAGAGAAACATCGATGTGAGAGAGATACGGTCCCCTGGCTGGGCTTTCATGTCAGGTTCTTCAGTCCTGCCCAGAACCCTAATTAGTGCTTCCAGCATTCATTGGAGTATAATTATTGATTTAAAGGGAACGGCACTAGCTTCCCAAGATGTAAGAGAATTTGCCCAAATGTTGAGGAAATGAGTTTTGATAGAAATGGAATACGGTCCTACGGTTCTTTTTCTTTTTCTTCTTTTCCAGTTTGATAAATGTTAAGCATCAGGTATGGCAGCTGTCTTTGGGGAGGGACCCCTTAGTGTGCACTGAAGGGGACAGCTTTCTAGTACATTCTCACTGGCTCGGGCACCCGTTCTTACCTCATGGACTCTTTCAGACAGGCCTTCAGATATGGCATATTCCTCAGATCCTCTGCCCGTGGCATCTGGCTCGCAGGCAACACACTCTGAATCTCCTGAAGAAGCTTTTGTTGCACGCGGGGATTGCGGGATAAATTGTAGAGAATCCACATTAAGCTGTTTGCTGTCTGAAAAAGCCAAGGGACACAAACTTGAGTTTCCGCAAAGAACCTGCCTCAAAGCCAGTCTGTGCTGAAGCCAAGGCGAGGCCTACCGCCTTGCTCGGCAGGAAAAACAAAAAGACTGATGCTTTTCCCCACGTCCCTGTCGGCCTTACGTGATGACAAGGGATGTACAGTCAAATGTACTTTATATAAAACGTATCAGTGAAGGGTAGTTTATTTATTGAGGGAATCAAAGTAGAACCCTGTAAACAACTTGCCACATTAGACTTAAAATATAGTTCGGTACAAAAACGGTTTGAACACAGGGGAGTGTGCGTGAAGCTGGTGGAGCGAGAGTGAGGTGGGCGGACGGGACTGA
Source organism: Desmodus rotundus (assembly GCF_022682495.2). Taxonomy (NCBI): domain Eukaryota; kingdom Metazoa; phylum Chordata; class Mammalia; order Chiroptera; family Phyllostomidae; genus Desmodus; species Desmodus rotundus. The sequence continues at coordinate 99,100,484 of NC_071392.1, read as the reverse complement.
CGTCAGCGCCAGGCTGTGATGATGTTTATTGCTACGCAGGACGGTCCCACTGAGGGAAACTGGGGGAAGGACACGAGGGCCCCCCTCTATTTTTTTTGTAGTGCTGCATGTGCATCTATAATTATCTTTAAAAAAGTTTAATTCGAGAACTATTCAATATACAAATTGAGTGTGGAGAGAGGAATGGAGATCCTAGGAGTGTTGCTCTAAGAGATTTAAAGATTTTTTTGCAGTTCTGGAGACCGCATTTCTGGTATTTAAAAGAAGAGGGTTTTCTTTTTTTCCTGCCACACCCTAAAAAGTTACCACAAAACTATAAAGGCATTATCTAGACTCAGGGTTTCAGCCACATGCAAAGAGCCCTCGAAACAGGCTGCCAACACCAAAATAAGAGATTCTAGCATCGAGTTGAGAATTTCAAGGTACCAGCCCAGTTTCTGACAAAGGCTCGTGGCCTTTTAAGTGGCATTCTCTATTTCCTTTCCGAAGGCAACGAGAAGAGAAAAAATGTTGGCGGAAGCAGCCAAGTGTGGCTTTTAGCGTCGTAATATTCACCACTGGTAGTCAGAAGTATTTGTTTTTTAGGCCCTTTCTTTTTTTAAGCTAATTTAAACCAAATAGCCTCCTAAAAATGGTCATGGTGTCCTTTCTCTGCAGACAGGACGACGCTTTAGCCAAGTGCCATGTGCCAGTCACATAAATGAGCAAAAATGCAAGGCGATTGGGAGACAATGGCATTTATTGTTTTTGGAAGAAGATGTCCCCAAGGCGGTCTTCTTCACATCGGAGGCCTGGCAGCCTCGGCTGCAACTAAACTGCAGACGGCATTAGTACAAGAGTCTAATTTACGGAACAGGAAGAGGGTGGAGATGCCAAATTAGATAGACTTTCAAATTTCTCCGATTTTTCCAAAGGAGACTTTCAAAATAGCCAGGACGAAAAAAGAAACAGATTTCAGCATATCAGTGGGTCCACTATCACAAGGACAAATAGAATTTCCAAAAGGCAGATAACTGTAGCTTTCACCAAATCCCAGTAGGACAGGCAGCCCGCCTGTCAGGGTCACTGCTGGGGCCGAGTGGAGGGGAAGTGGCCTGCAAAACCTCACGGGCACCAAGCGTCCTGGCTCGGCCTCCCACTTGCACGCTCTCTCCGCTACACCCACTCTCCACCCACCAGCCAGAGCCTCTCTACCAAACATGACCTTGATCAAGTTGCCCCCTTACTTAAAACCCTCCAAGAGCTTTCTGTCGCGGGTCTAATAAAAGCCAAATGGCTTAATAATCCTCCTGGTTATCATGCCCCATCTGCTTCTCCAGTCTCAGCTCTGACCCCATTTGCTAATTCTCCAGAGAGTATTTCAATATTTTTATCAATATTGTCCATTAAATGAACAGCCCCAGGTAGGTAACATGCACTGCCACCTAAAGGATATCTGCAATTTTAAAAATCTAGAGCGTCAATTGTGTGCTGTGGAAGTCTACCGCTTCCGAATTCCTGTAGCCGTTTTCATCTGTCACAACACTTAGAGGCTGCTCTGGCCTGCGATCCTAGGACAGGAGTCACTAGGAGAATTTTTCTCCTATCACGTGTGACCACAAGGCTGTACGCACATCATCAGGTCTCCCACGGCACTCGGCGTGGGGCTTTTTATCTTTGCTAAGCTGGAGCCCCTTAATCCTTGTGGAACGAGTGAGCTGCATGGCCCGTTATAATGCATCGTGAAAAGATGCCACGCTGGGCTGTTTATTTACTGACCGGCTGACCGGGAATCAGGCCCACCCTCACCGTCTCCACCGCAGCCAGCTGGAGCTCGGTGACAGCAGCGTACAACTCTTTCTTCGAAAGCTGGTTGTGGTGGTAAATGTCACAGAGGAAATCCCGGCCGGGCTGCTCTGAGTGCTTCTCTAACCGCTGGTTGATACAAGATTTGACTATTGGAGAAGAGAAAAGGGAGAGGAAGTCCGGATGAGGCAAAGAATGAAAGGAAACCTAAGATGAAATCCTCACAGCATGGGACAGGTCTTTTCTGGGACACCTACATGGTTAGAGGGGATCACACTGCCTCATTGGGTCGTCGAGGATGGATGGATGCCCCCCCCCAGAGCAGGGCTTCTCAAACGTCAATGTACACACCAGTCACCTGGGCATCTTCTAACAATGCAGATTCTGAGTTGAGGGTCCAGGGTGGGCCTGGGAGTCTGCATTTCTAACAAGCTCCCAGGTCACGCTGGTGCTGCTGACCTGCAGGTCACATCCTGACTCGTAAGAGCGTAGGGCTGGGAGGGGACCCTGATAGACAGAGGTGGGATGTGGGTCTACTCTCAGAATCAGAACTTGGCCCCACATCCAGGTGTCAGGCTGCTGTGGTCACTAATACAAGCAGACACACTGAGGCAGGGTGCGGCTCCCAAATCTTGGTGCACACACACACACACATACGTGCAGTGCCCATGAATGGTTGCAAAAATAGTAAAATTTTCTAACATCTGTAAAGCACATTCCAGGCTTCTGTCTCCCTTACTTCAAGCATGATGTGACCTACCACCAGAGTACTAATAGTGGGGATGGTGGCAATGCAAATATGACAATAAATGGGATAGTCCTTGCAGTCTGAGCTTCAGGAGCCTTTCTGCTTGGCTTTTAACCTGGGCTTTGCCATCCCCTAGCGTGTCGTGTTGAGAAGGTTACTTAATTTCTTTGTGCCTCAGTTCTGTTACTCGGGGCTAAGAGAAGGATCTAACATAGGTTTTTTGGTGGGAGTTAAATAAGTGTGTATGTTTAAATACATGTAATATATTATTTTATCATAGAACAATACCTAGCATCAAATATTCCCTCCATAACGTAGCAGAAATAGCTCTGATGCATTGAGATATTGTCATATGCCTGGCTTCAGATTGTCTATACTAGACCTAGAAACAGTTACATGGAGGTAGTGTGATTATTGTTACTGTTAGCCCATTTTAGAGATGAGACGACTGAGGATGAAAAGGAGATAGCACATTTGGCCAACCCGCCACACCCATGGCAGACCAGGGACTTGAACGCAGGTATTTCTGACTGCACAGCTCTTGCATTTAACCCCTCCTGGCTCCCCAAGACAACACAATGCCACCTCCTGCCTTTTCCTTAGAATCTGCCTACACTGGGATGACCCCCAAACCCTTGTCTGCAAAGCCCAAAGGAACCAGGAGGAGGAGCACCTCCATCTGGGGATCGAGGTGGGCTGGCCAAGAAGATCACTTCAGACCTGTGGGCAGCAGCTCTGGGGACAGTGAGCCTGGGTGTGTGGCCGTGTTACCTGACTTGAAAATGGTGTCCCAGGCCAGTGTGTGGGCCTGCCACACCTTGGTGTTGAGGCTCTTGTGCAGCTCCACCGGGGTGACCATCATCCTCCCAAACGTGCTCATCATCTGTGAGGGACACAAATGCTTCTTCATCTCCGTTTCTCTCCAACACAGCACCCCTCTGGACCAGGGGAGGGGTTCTGAGCACAGCACCCCATGTTCCCTACAGGGTGGGATCCCGAGGAGCTCCCACGGGCCTCTCCACACTGGGCCTGGAAGCTGTACCCACCCCGTCCCCCCCAGAACATATTCAGAATCACCTTTGGGATGATTTTTCAGTCAGGTTTAATTTTAAAAAATTGTTCTTATAACCTAGTTCTTAAAAAAGAAGAAAAACAGAAAACTATCAATTTTATCTTCACTTGAATTTCCAAACTTCAGCCACTCCTTTGCCAGTTTCACAGCACCTACAGATCCACATATGACCTAAATGATTCAAAAATGTAAAGTCTGAAAACTTTCAGGCTTTTGACAACCATAAGTTAATCAACTGACCTTCAACTGAACTTCCTACTGTAACTTAGCCCGAAGAATGATGTAATGTGCTGCTTTCTCATATCTGCATATGGGCACACCCATGCACAAAAATGCATAGCACACATTAAAACGAGCACTTAACTATTGTAATAAAATATGTGTGCACGCCACTCTCGGGGAAGCCCTGCGCTGCACGGATACCCGGTCAGGACAAAGGCTCTCTCCCCTAGGGGGTGCTTACTGTTTTGACGGCCTTGATGAATTCCAAAGCTTCGTCCCCTGCGTCATTCTGAAGGAGCCCAAATCTCTTCTCGTAGAGCACAAGGCAGATGCCTGTTAATTAAAATAATCAACACTGTTAGCACAATCTGGACTCTGTGATTAGCTGGCTCCTAAAGGCTCGATGCCATCTCTCAGAGACGTGAGGTCTTTTCAAAGAACAGAGGAGGAGTGAAGAAGAGTCTGAGAGTCCGATCACTGTTTCTAGAAATTTCCCCCAGGTCCAACGACCCATCCCCTGCAGAGCCCCCTGGTCAGAAATGCCCCTGAGCAAATGTAGCCCGATCCTAACAGGAGTGAATCTCTCCTGCGCTGTCTTGCTTTAGTCAGAGTTATCATCCATATCGGGGGCGGCAGACATTGTGACTGCCTACCCAACACTCATTCTGCCTCGCTTCTGCCCTAAGAGAACCCTGATTTTATTTAGGGTGTCAGTGTATCAGGCAGTTAATAGGATTGACCTAAGACTCCAGCGACAAGCCTGTTCCCTGACTTCCCAGGCCTTCCTGGGGCCCCCAGAGCAGCCACATGGCCCAGGTCCATCTGGCTAGAGAGACCAAAAGGATATATCATTTTCGCTTACTAGATAAAATGGGACCGGTACCCTCTTTTCTTCTTGTTTTTGCCCAAAGTGCAGAGGTGAGGCCAGGAGGGGCAGCAGCCATCTTGCAACAAGCCAGCAACCTAAGGCTGGATGCGCGAGAACAGTGTCCACTTGGCTCCCCAGTGACGTCACTGAGCGCCAGCCACGGAAGGCCTCCCTCTAGACTTCCTGTAATGCTAGACAATAATTTTTAAACCGCCCTAGTCAGATTTTCTTTGACTTACACAGAAATGCATTTGTTACTCCTTAATTTGGGTATTTACAGTGGACAACTTCCAAAGCATACACTTCCCTTCTCCTCTATAATCATTCCTTCCCTTCACCCCTCTTTACCCCTTAACACCTTCCATGCGTCTGTCATTGGCATGGAGCTTTCTCACGGGCCAAGTGACTGGTCCGTAACCTTAAAGCGAGGCTGATCTGATGGAGGAGAGACATCAGGACAAAGGCTACTGTCTTGGGGCGCCATGTCCAGCCCCTCGCATCAGCAGCCAGAATGACCCCTGCAGCCATCAAACCATGCCACCCTCCGGCCCAGAGCACTTACTCTCCCTCCCAGGGACTCTCAGGTTCAAAGTCCAGCTCCCATCCTGGTTTGTATGGATTTACAGGGCCGCCTCCTGCTGCCACTCTCTGCCCTCGCCCTCCCTTGCAGGATATGCGCCAGTCATTCCAAATGCCTTCCTGTTCCTTCACCATCATCTCTGCTCCTCTGCCTGGGCCACACCTCATTTCCTCACTTGCACCTGGCGAACTCCTGCTCACCCCCCAGGCCCTAGCTGAGATGGCACCACCTCCGTGAAGCACCCGCAGGCCAAGTTCAGCTGGGGCATCCCTCTCGGATGTGCCCACAGCCTTGAACCAGCTTTGTCTATTGAACTGGCCTTGCTCCCTTGCCCGCAGCCCCAATGAGCAGTGATGTGCTTCTTATTCCCAGGGTGATCCTTGAAGAAAGTGATCGTGTGCCCTTCTGTTTCAAAGTCTCCATGGCTCTCCATGTGACTCAAACTAAAAATTCTTGTGGGGCCTATAGGCCCCGGCCTGATCTTCCCCCACCACCCACTCACTCCGGCATCCCTGGAGTTTCTCAAAGGTGTGCCCATGCTTCTACCCCGGGGCCTTTGTACTTCCTGCCTCTGCTCTCTGGAACAACCTTCCCACAGGTGCCCTTGCGGCTTGCACCTTGCCTTTCTTTAGGTCTCACCTCAGATGTCTCCGTGCCAAAGCAGAGTTGCGTCATCTAGGCACCTATGTTCTTTTCTGAACCCCTTACCCCTCGGCAGAGTACACATTAAAATGTGGTCCTGGCTGGGTGGCTCAGTTGTTTGGAGCATTGTCCCATACACCAAAAAGTTGTGGGTTTGATCCCCAGTCAGGGCACATACCTGGCTTGCAGGTTCAATTCCTGGTCAGGGTGAGCACCAATCAATGTTTCTCTCTCACATCAATGTTTCTCTCTCTCTCTCCCCGCCTTCCTCTCTCTATAAAATCAATGTATTTACTTGTCAATAGTCACCCCTACTAGAACCCAAGCTCCATGTGAGCAAGGATGTTGCCTGTTTTGCTCACTCTTTGTCCCTGGCATGATGCCGGGCACATAGCAGGTGTTCACTACCTGTTTGTTGAATGACTACACAAGTCACCCAGAGGGCAAAGCATAACTTCGGTGCTTGAGAGCATCGGAACAGCTGCGGCAGCCTTTTCTAGTCAGAACAGTATGTGATACTGTTACGGGAGAGTTGTCGCATTGTCCACAGAGCCGTGTTTTTAGCCTCAAAATCACCTGCGAGCTCAAATGAACCAGACAGACTGTGGAGACAACGTACTTTCAAATGACCATTTGTTCAGTTCGCCATATAAGTCTTCAATGTGGCCTCTCTCATTGCACAGCTCATCCATCCTACCCGTGAAGTCGGCCAAGACCTGCAAAGAAAGAAGCCACGAAAACGCTGCTTAGTCTTTGAGGGAAAACAAAAACTTAGAGCTCAGGGAGCTAACTTCAGGTTTTGCTACCCGGGATCTATTCACCGGCCGTAAGGTTATTCCTTCGGAAGCAGCACTAATTATGTATGTTCCTTGGGAGTTCACCTGAGACCCTAACTACCTTGTCCTGGGTGATTTCCTCAGCTGTCTGGCAGCCACCCTGAGGCTTAAGTTTCAGCCTGTGATCTAAATTTAAAGAAAGGAAAACATTTCTTCTCATCAGAATGGAGAACAGACCGCAAAGGAGAACTCAGTCAAGTGTCCCCACTGGCATGGCCTCTTGGGGACTTTGGTGCCGTAACTACCCTGAGGTTTGCTGCTTCCACATCTGGGCAAGCAAACATCTCTTTACCGTTTGGTGTTGTGTTAAATTAAGCATGTTGGACTTGGAGCCAGGAAATCGGCAAATGCTGGACGCGGCTCCCCCACGAAATAGCTCTGTGACCTTGGACATGTTATGCAAGGCCATTAGATGCCAGTTTCCAAAATCAGGGTTTCAGAGGACACGTGCCTCTCCTTTCACGAGGCCGCTCTAGTACCGAGCACTGGGCAAAGTGTGTTTTCTTAGCTGATCTTCACGACAGCCCTGTGAGGGCAAAAGTACCCATTTCTCCCATTTCCTCGGTAACAGGTGAGAAGGCTGAGGTGCAGGGAGAGGCTTGGGCACTGGCCCTTGACACAGAGCTAAGAAGTGGCCACGCTGGGCTTGGAACAAAGCCAGTGCGACTACAGAGCCCACCCCTGAGACCGGTGAGGCTTACTTTGCCCACATAGTGCATTCAAAAGCACTTTGAATTTGTCACAGTCAAAATTCAGAGAGTTCACACTAACGTATAGATTTCCCTCTACTTGTCAATAATAATAATAATAATAAGAAGAAGAAGAAGAAGAAGAAGAAGAAGAAAGAGAAAGAGAGAAAGAAAGAGAGAAAGAAAGAGAGAAAGAAAGAAAGAAAGAAAGAAAGAAAGAAAGAAAGAAAGAAAGAAAGAAAGAAAGAAAGAAAGAAGAAAGAACTACAGGATCTGTGGACCCCGCGTCTCATTCTCGTGGGGCAGTCATTTGCTGGAATTGGGGCAGCTGTCACCTCCGGAATGGGCATGTGCTCTCATTGCCTGAAGCCCCTACCGGGCTGCATATGTGTTTATATTAACTACCTGGGCCCTGAAATCTCCTGAGTTTGCAATCTTTTACCTCTACAATCTTACGTGGGTCCCAGTTCAGTTCAAAATAAACACCCAGAGGGAATAAGAGTAAAAAGAGATGACTATATGCTTAAATCCCTTGCCCTTTGGCCTGTTGGCTAAAGGAGGTGTCTAAATACCTTAGCCTGACACAAAAACATTGTCAAGACCTGCCTCCTGCCCAGCATCATTTCAGAAAAGCCCCATTCTGAATGTACTTTTTCTAAACACATCGTGACATAGCGTCTCCATATTTTCAGCAGGCTGTTCTCTCTGCCTGGATGCCTTTCTCCACCTTCTGCGGCTTGTACGCTCCTAATCCTCCTGCGAAACCCAGCTCGAACGTCACGACCAAAGAATTGCATAAGCATTATCTCACCCAATCATCACAGCAGACCTGTGGAGTGAGGATTGTTACCCCCATGTGATAGACTGGGAAACTGAGGCTTAGGGAAATGAAACCGTATAGTCAGGTTCCACAGGACTGTGGAATACCAACGTCTGTGCTTGTAACTGCCTCCTCAAGGTGATATTTTTAAGAGACGGTGAAGTAATAAGGGCTTTGGGGTAGGGGAGATGGTGTGGAGGGGAATGAGGAGAAAGCGAAGACCCTGCATCATCCAAAGTGCCTGCTTTGCCCTCTGCACTCTGTAGCTGTGACTCGACATTCCCTAACCCTCCCTCCCTCCCTCCCCAAGAGAACCGGGAAAGCTGGCCCCAGCCTGCAAACCTCATTGATTTTGTTGTCCAGCTTCATAATTTCCACTGGTTTCATGAGTTTCTTTTGAAAGGCATTCCGGACCCTCTGCCAGTCTTTTCCTTCCCTGGGAGAGAAGCAGAAATCTATTTAGAGCCAACTGAAAATATGCAGAGATCCTCTCCAGCTCTCCAGCTTGCATGAACTCTGTCATCAATGGACATGGAGAATAGGGCCAAGAAATCGCCAGAAATTATAAGCACTGGAATACCGGGGGACTGGTTTGAAGACAGGCTGAGAAAGCACCTTCCTGCCCAGCCAAAGAAAGGCGACGTCCAGATAATTGGGGTTCAGGGCTGTTGACATGACCTTGCTGGGGCTGAGCTGGGGAGACCAGATACTTCGATTCCCAGCAATGAGAGCAGGCACCTGAAGACCCCCCACCACTAGAAGCCCAGATCTGTTAGAGGAAAAATCTTGTCTTCTTTCCACCCACTGAAAGTCATGTTTACAAAACTTCAAATTTAGAATTTTGCCATTGCCTCCAAATAATACCATGCAGGCAGAGATTCACAGGTGTTGGGAAAAGCCTGTTCCCGTCAGGCACCCTCTTGCACTTGCCCGATAGCTGACCACAAAGTGTGTGATGCGTCACACATTACTATATTTTTTAATTCTAGCAATTATATCCTAAATATACAACTATTAGGCATTAAAATGGGGGGGGTAAAAAAGTGCTAATTAAAAAGCACGGGAATCACATCATATTATAGCTTTGCTCTATCTGAAATGCGACTGGGACACCCCTCCTCATCCAAGCTTTCAAGTTCACCTGGGTTGTAACCTTCCACTGCCTTCCAGAAAGAAAGGTCACTGTCAAAAGCAAAGGAAGTTAATTTCTGGCGTTGGGCTTCTAGAGGGGGGTTACAGAGAATTTTAAGGGATACTTTTGTTTGTATATATCTCGTGTGCCTGGCATGCTGACTTCAGAACCTCATGCCATCACAATCGGTATAACGCTTTTTGGCATTTCTTTGATGGAAAGGTGTGACCCTACCCGGATGCCAGAGAGAAGGCAGGTGTTAAGTGGGTTCACAGTACAGCTGTCCCTCAACCCACTCAGGTGTCTGCAAGAGTGCGCGATTGCATCAGGTAGGGGCTTTCGTGTCCCCCACCTAAGAAGGGTCCACCCCAGGGAATCTCTTCCCAGTTTCCAAGCGCCCGAGGTGCAGCCGCGGGATCCCATCCTGCCGCCCAGACTCACAGGATGAGCAGCCCGTAGCCCTCCTGGCGATAGTCGCGATAGGCCTTCCAGGGTTTGATCTCCAGCCGCTGTGGGTACGCGCTCTCGGTGCGGTACAGCGCTTCCAGCAGGCAAGGCGAGCCCAGGTGCACCGAGTCGAAGGAACCCAACTTCATCCGGAAAATCTTGCCATACTTCTTGTGGTACTCCGCCTGCAGCCGGCCAGGCACAGCGCAAAGTCAGCGCGCACCCCTAGAGCACTTCTCCCTCCTTCCTCCTCCTTCCACCCCGGGACCGCCGCAGCGGAGTTAACCTGAGCGCATCTTGCGCCCCTGATGCGCGCCTGAGGGAGGGTTTGGAGCGCAGGGCAGGGAGGGAGAGGGAATTGGGGCGCAATGAGGCATTTACCAGCGTGTCGTGCTGTTTCTTCAGCCCCCCTTTCCAGAGGATCTCCAGCAGGCTGCCCAGCAGTGGCCAGTTGGTGGGGCCCGGCAGGGCTGCCGCGTTTTGCGCCTCGCCACGTTCCATCAGCGGGCAGAGGGGCACCTCCCGCGGCCGAGGGGGCGCACACGCAGTCGATGTCACGGGTCTGGGGGGCTGCCGGATGCTGCGCACCTGCTGCTGTAAGAAGGCAACCAGGGAGCGGCTCTTGCTGATGGGAGAGCTCATAGCTGCCTGGGAGATCCGGCGCATAGGAACGCGCGGGGACCGCGAAAGGCAAGGTTGCTAAAGTGGCGCCGGCTGGGTTTGGGGGCGTGACGATTCTGGGAAAGAGACGCAAAGAGGACCAGCAGGTGTGATGAAGAAGGCGGGAGAGGGACAGAAATGACCTCCGCGAGGATGCTCTACGCTGCACTGTGCGGCAGCCTCAGGGCGCGGGTGCCCGCCGAGCGCTGGCCACAGGGGCTGGAGAAGCGCAGCCGGGGATCGGGTCCCTCTTGGAAGACGAAAGGAAGGGATGTGGATCTGCAAGTCTGACTACAGGTCTAGAGACTCGGAGTGGAGATGTCAAGGAGGGTAGAAGTGATGCCGCGGGCGCTGCGATTTTCTCCTGGCCCTCTCCATGATCCATGCCCAGGGACCAAGTATTTATGGAGACAGGGCAGGACCTGGGTGGCCAATGAGCATGCTGAGTGGGGTGGAGTGGGTCCTGGCTTGCCCGGCTGGGAAGGACGCGGGACCCAGGGTGGGGCGGGGGCGAGGGGATGGAAATAGGATGGAGTCAGCGAGGTGAGCGAGGGCGCCCGCGCCTCGGGTGACCGATGCGCTGCTCTCCGGGCGGGAGCTCGGGCGGACTCCACCCCGGAGATAACCCCCGGGGAGGGGCGCTCTGCAGCGAGTTCATCGGGTGTGCGGCGAGCACGCCTCCCGGCCCTCCCGTGGCGGGCAGAGCCGGCAGTGGCTGCCGCTGCTGCAGCCCCGCGCTTGCACAATCGCGCTGCTGGGCGGGCAAGGTCTCCGAGTGCGGACCCGGGAAATCTGCCGGCGCCTGCCGGGGCCGGAGAGCCTGCGCGCCTCCCGAGAGCAGGTCCATGCCAGCCTGGACGGAACTCTTTCTGGAGGGAGGTTGGCTTTCTGTGCCACCCAAGGTTGGGAGGGGCTGAGAATCAGCATCTTCTAAAGAGGGGATTTCACGTTTGGGTCTTGGGCACGGAGAGCCAGTTGAGTTTGCAGGAGTTCCTCCCTGGCTGTTCCCTTTGGGTTGTTACGAAGATTTCATGAATTAATACAAGTAAAGCGCCAACAACGTAGTCCATAGCTAGCTCTCCACCTAGCTGTTACCTCTTTAGGCAGGTAGGAAACGCGTTGTGAAAACCTGGCCTACCTCCTTCACATCCATCCTCCTCCCTTTTTTCCTAAACCTTGTACAAAGGATAGGCACCTGCAACCTCACACCATCCCCACCCACCCCTGCAAAGTCCATCCTGGGCAGGCGCGGGTGCGCGCGGCGCGCGAGCACACACACTTTTTCTAGAGTCATCGTGGTTGGCAAGAGTAGAATTTTCTTTACTAACTCAGGAAGAGAACTGGAGATATTTGTTGATAATGTGAAAATGGCTCCTACGCTTTCATTCTAGTGCAACACAAGCGCTACGCCCGCCAGGGAGGAGCCGGGACGCTCGCCGTTTTGCTCTCGCTGCTGTTCACACTCCCGGCTCTGTCTTTTGCCCCTAGTGTTGGCAGAGCCTCCCCCGGTAAGTTCATTGTCAGCTTTCAGGTAGATACTTGAAAATCCTTTGCAGTCCAACTTGAGCTTGCACACTGCCTTTTCAGATTTGTCCTGGGAGGTTAATGACTGTTAATACAAATAATAGCTCTATGGTATGTATTGATTCGGTTTACATAAAATGTACTCTACTTCTGTAGACACCTGTTTATATACACACACTATGTAGTACCTATTATAGAGCACACACTCAGAGTATATACTACAGGGGTGGGCAAATGTAGGTTTACAGTCGTGAGTCCGTGAAACACAGTTTATTCTTGTGTCATTTATTAATTGTTCTATTATCTGCCATATGAACAACGGTAAACCTACGTTTGCCCATCCCCTGCATATGTACTATATACACTGTATCTTGTACACCACGTCACACAGTGTGCAAATGAAAGCTTTCCAGGGCTTATGATAAACCAGCTACTGAGCTAGACATTTTACCTAGATTTTCCCATTTTGTTCAGTCCAACAACAAAACATATAAATGAATAAATCAAAGTGAAGCTTGGAGAGTCAAATGATTTGCCCAATATCTCAGTCTTACTATTGGCTCATGAAGGATTCAGACCTAGATTTTCTCATTCTAACCTTAATATTCTCATCCATACACATCATGCTAGATTACGTCACCGTTTCTGAAACCATGAGTATCTCAGAACACTGGAAATACTCCTTAAATGGGAATCACTCCAAAGGGGGGGGGTATGTGTGGGCCTCTGTGATGAAAATGATGTTTTGTGTGCTAATGGTGGTTTAAAAAAAATAAAATAAACAGAATAGTCCCAAACAGAAGATCCATTTAGCTAACCACCATGGGCTTGCTTCTGGCACATAGCAAATGCTCCATAAATCATAAGTCCTATTGTTGTAGCAGATATGAGTTATCACCCTCCCTCCACCCACTGTTCTTTCTTTTCTTTCTCTCTCCGCTGGTGTGCTCAGGAAGAAAGAAAAATATTTCCAGACTTGCTGGGTTTTCATATGGGCTGAGCGCTCGGTTGCTTCACAAACACCAAGCAGACACTTGGAAGGGCAGGCAAACGTTTGTCTCCTAATAGGCAGCAAGAAAATTCCTACTTTAGGGAAATTGGTTTCCCAGGTCCAGTGGAGAAAGAACTCCCCTGCTTTTCTACACTGGATTGCAGAGGAAAGCAGACTGGTTCTTTGAAACTCCACTGAGGCCATCGCATACCCACCCTTGAAGAGGTGCAGCTAAATTCAAAACGAGGATTCGAATCCCAGGCCCAGGCCTCACTCTTCCTGGCCTGGCCAGTTCCCTCGCTCATTCCTTAGTCTCTGTGAGTCACCCGGCTCCTGCTGGGAATGACTAATGAGAGATCCTGAGGTGTCTCAGAAGTGCCCACGGAGACAGGCCCAGGCCCTGTTTGGTTCTGGGAAATCTTGCCCAGTCCTGAATGGATAATTATACGCCAGCAGTCACACCGAGTGACCACGGATGACAAAGTGTGTGTACACTTACGTGTGTGACGAGGGCGGGGTGGAGGAGTCCTTAGAAGGGCAATGGCTGCAAGACACAAAACTCTTTCAAATATCTCAAAAAGTAATATAGTTTTGTGTGTCCAAGCTTTGGCTAAACTTGGGTGTGAGTCCTGGACCTGCTTTCTGACTGTGGAAACTTAGAGATTCACTTTCCACGTCTGTCCAATGGGCAGTGTTGGAGCCAACCTCACAGAAATTCATGGAGGTAGGAGTTACAATAGCAGCGCATTTCATGGGGTTGCTGCGGGAATAACACACATCCAGTGAAGTACTCCATAAACGTCACTTCTCAGCGTCACTCTATCGCATGCCTTAGCTTTTGCAGACTGTATCCAAAACTGGTAACTTAGATGTCTCAGTGATTATATCTGGCGTTCAACTTAATGCTGCAATTTTGACTCAGGAAACCATAATTGGATGAAGCCAAAGGAAGATTATCAGAGAAATGCTGGCAAGTTTTCTTCAGCTCAGCCACCGACGGACCAGCTTCCTCATGTCACAGTGGTGATGGCGGCAGGACCCACCCAGCAGGGTTTTTCAGAGATGACAAAGAACTGAAAGTCCCTGGCATAGAACGAAGACTCTAAAATGTTATCATTCGTGTTATTAAGAACTACAGGAATTGGGCTGTCACAAAATTCGGGCCGTCCTTTCTATTGCACGAGTGTTGGATTCTCTGACTAATTAGATAAAAACTTCTTTGAAATTCTGGACATGGTCTCTTGTTTTTGTCTCCCCCACAGCATGTGACAAAGTGCTGGTTACCTTGGCCAGCACCCAATAAAGCAAATAATAGCCAATTGATTATTGATTATTTCCTCATTCCCAAGTGAAAGGAGAAAGATGGGTCTCAATACATTCTCTGTTTTCTGAGGAAGAAGTTGTCATAGATCCCGGAGCATTTTATTTGTGCATCATATCGGAAGCAATTCCTTACCACAAAAATACCAGTTTTGGTTTCAATAGCTTGAGTCGAAGCCATGGCTTCACCACCCACAAGCTGTGTGGCTGTGGGCAAGTTATTTAACCTCTCTGGGCCTACTTTCCCTATTCATAGGATTGGGGGTTACTATACCTATGTCAGCAAGGTTAAGATAAATACTTAAAATATCAGGGGAAACACAATTAACCATTGTCTTTGCAAACATCTGTTGGGCTCCCGTACTTGCTTGAGGATTTCTGAGTAGCATTCAGTCATATAAAAAGTTAAAGTTGTCTTCTGGAAAAGTGTATTTCACATCCTCCAAAATGCAGCGACATGTGGAGAACGTTTGAAAGAAGTTCATCATTAAGAGGCGCCCGCCGCAGAGGAGGCGGACACTGCAGCATGCACACTCAGGTCATGAGTCATTTTACCAGCACTGTGAATTCCAGTTTATCGAGGAGCTGCTGTGTGTGCATTTCACTGTCTCTCCCCACACGGCAATACTCGGAGGTCAGTGGTTTGCATCTTATAGGAAGAGATCCATTTTTGTACAGATTTTTAAGTCAGATCTGAGTGAGGATCTACCCTGCTACCTATTTCTGCTCTGACCAAGTCAGTTCACCTGGGAATAATAATTGTCACTCTTGTATATTATTATAATGCCTTAGTTATAATAATTTTTTATAGTTAAAATCTTGGAACTTGAATTCCAGCTTGCCTCAGGATGGCAGCCGCACAAGGGCAGGGAGACCGTCTGCCTCGTTCTCTCCTCTTATTATATCTGTAACTGCTTGGATCAGCTGAGGTGCTGAATAAATGTTTGTCAAGTAATACATTGCAAAATGACGGGAATTAAATGTCTTACCTATTCTAGCTGTACTAGTTCAGTTTGGTTCTATGGTTCTAGCAAAACACAGTTCCTAGAAAAAGATGTGTTTGATTGTAAACTTTATATATAAAGGAACATTTTATTTCACTTTTTCTTTCTTTAATATGTCTGGGAAAGTGGATATTTGTAAGGGGAAGATGTGCTGTCTTTAACAGGGTAACCTCATATGAAAAGGAAAGAATGCATTAAATGAGTGAATATTTTCAACAGCATTTGCTCCATGGTAAATACTCAGTAAGCATTAGCTTATTATTATTAATAATAATTTTGGAACATATAGAGTCGTTAACCTGGCTAATGGAAAAAAAATCCTTTTCACTTGGAAAAATTCCTTTGGTACCATATATGTTTCATAATTAACATTTAAAATTACGTAATCACACGGATACCCATGCTGTGCTTTCTTGCATGATATAACTTGGCTAATTCATTGGGGTGAAACTGGGGAAATTCCATGACAGAATTGTTATTGCTAATTCTATTGGACCCAAAGTACATGGTGTTTTGCTCCCGTAAGTCGAGAGCCTGCCTTGACATATCATATTAAGACATTGACTTGGAGGAAGCATCGTTGAGCTCTGAATGTGTTTTGCCAGAGCTGGAATATAAGCCTGCAAGCACACACTTTGCTAGGTGTTGACGCCTCTCGGGAGCTGGTGGAAAGTACCTCCAGAGTCCCGGTGAGCAAACTCCAGGAGGAACCGAAACGGGTATCCAGTAGTTTGTCAATATCCATGAAATGGGCCAAGGGAACAATTCTAAAAGAAGAAAACTCTAGAAGAGACCTTTAGTCTTTGGTAAGGGAATTTGAGGTATTTATAGAAGGTCAGGGGTATTTTCAGGGGCAGAAAAGCCTCTGCTATTGAACTTAATGGAGATCTCTACCTGTACAAGGCCAAGGCTGCCTGTGAATGTAGGGGAATTAAATTCATCGCAAAGTATGTGAAGACAAGCAGATGGAGGGATTGTTTTGTATCCTTGAGCTAAAGAGCCCTGCCCTGTTCTGAAGACTTGTGATCCATGAGTCCGGAACGTTTTCATGGGAACAGTCTTCCCAGGGAGTCAGGCCGCTCACTTTTACTTCTATCACACAATTGGTTCATCTTGCCAACGGAAAGAAATACATTATCCTCATGCCCCAGCTTGTGACCTGATTTCGAAACCATTCAGTCACAAAGAAAGCTCCTCATGTGTTTTGAATGTGAAGTCCGAGTGACTCAGACACTTTGTTCTCCAACAAGATGACAAACATGAATCAGGCAACAGGGCCACTAACATTGGCCTGCAGTCTCGAGTTTGGAGTCGAAAATATAACGAGTCATTTCACAAAATAACTTTTATGTGCAAACGTGTGTGTCTTTTGGTTGCCCAAATCCTTGTTTGAATTTGAATGGAGAAAAGTAATGGCTTGGAAAGTGGACTTAGGCCTCAGACGTCCTTGGGTCCAAATCTGAGCTCCAGAGTTTGTCAGCTCCTATGACTGCGGGTCAGGGATGTTACCTCTCTCGGTCTTGGCTTCCACATGGGTGGAAAGGAGAACATTACCAAGCTCATGTGAATACTTAACAGAGGGCTGAGTTGTGCTCCTGGCTAGAACTTCCTGGCCAGGAGGACCCCACACTCAGGTGGGAGAGGATGCCCTCACTTCTGTTGGTCGCAGAAAAGAAGAATTCTAATGAAGTGGTGTTATCTTCGACCCCTGTCCTGGAGTGGAGTCCAAGTGCAGGTTTGCAGAAAGGGTTGCGGGATGTCTGGCTGCTGCCTCAGTGGCCTGGGTTCTAAGAGGTCGGCTCAAGTTTATCAGCACTACCTCGTTGGGAAGCGTTATTTTTTTATTCTGTTGCTGCCCTTTTCTTTTTTTAAGATAAAGTCTTTGATGTTGTTGATTTTCAACTTAGTCTCTGGTTGCGTATCTTTCCTTAGTGAAATAAGTTGGCGACTCTCTGATGATACTATATTATTACATATTTACTGGGATGTGAAATTCAAATATTTGAGAACTACTTGTGTTAGTGTCAAGTAAATTTCCACTTTACCCCCAATGATAATATTCTCTTATGTTCCTCTGCCACCTTAATGTCTATGGCCCCGGAGATATAAATAGGCCAGTTCTTCCCCTCCCACCCCCCAGCCCCAGATCAGGTAAAATGAACCAGGACACATGAAATGAAGGCACAGAGGACCAAGTCCAGCTTCCAAAGTGACTGGCCCCCACTGTTTTATTTACCGATGAACATCTGGTCTCTGCTGGGGAGCCATCTCAGGAAACACAGACAGGGGTGTGCAAATACCAGACAGCCATCACGGGTGCCCGTGCAGAGCTGGTCGGAATCAAAGCTTGAGGGGAAACCGTGCTGAAAGACAAAAAGGCGAGTGACTGTTAAAACACCGATGTTAAAGGCAGCAGAAATGCTTCAAGGGGACCCTGCCACTTGCGGAGGCTCTTGAAAAGCGGAAAGGGAGTACATATGCATTGATTATGGCATCCAAAGATCAAGAGGGACGTGGGGAAAAAGCCTGAGGTAGATGTGAGAGGGCAGAGAAGTTATCCGGGGTTCCATTTTGCAGAGCAGGAAGGTCCCAGGAAAAAAATCATTCTAACGGTGATGATGGCATTTTGAATGAAGCAGACTTCTTTGGCAGTGTTGGCCCCATCTGTGGAGGGGACACCTCAGCTGGTTGTCTGGAATTGGCTTTGCTCCCTCACCCCACACACCTGGGCCTCTGGCAGGCACGAGGGCACAGCAGACAATGGATTCTGGCCATTGATTAGTCAGGGGGGCCGAAACTGACCCAATGATTCCTACTTCAAAGCAAGGATTTGGGGTTTGGGAAGGAGCCCACTCAGCAGTGCAAACCTGTCTCCTAATCAGAAGTTAGGGGGACAGCATCTTCTCCCCCTCCACACACTCACTGAAGTGGTAGAGGAAGGAGGTTTTCAGATCTAAAGAACGTGGATGCGGCTGAGCAGAGAGCAGAGAGGAGGAACAAAGCAGGGTCTGGATGGCCTCACGGTTCCCATTGGCATGCCCCTCCCCAGGCCTGGGGGGAGATTGAACTTTTGGATTGGGTAGCAATTTAAGAACCTTCTGGTTGTAAGCAGCAGAAACTGACCCTGGCTATCCTAATCCATTGGGGAATTTGCCCGGCATTTAGCAGAGGCTGGGCTGATAACCAAGCTTGGGATGTGGAAAGGCTCTAAATGAGAAGCCACCGCTAAAGCATCGTCAGCGCCTGCGCTGCAGGGCATGGTCACGGGGTGTCACGATAGGCCGGCAGCGTTTATATACCAGCGGGATATTTGAGTAGCATTCTGGCTTCCAAATTCTTAAGACCCAAATTGCTTGGGCATTTTTATTTCTCAAACTGCTGAGTGAACATGACCTTTTGGTGTCTCTTTGGGCCAAGATTGTTCACAAAAGTTATCCTGGTTTTCATTCAGAACAAATGGGTTGTGCGGATAGATATCCATGAGCCCACTGGTGTCACCTCCCGCGAGCCTACTCCAATAGTCGTAGGGAGCTGAGTTAGAGGAAATAACTAAACGGAGGCGGGTTGGTAATGAGTAAGCATTTTTTCTTTAAAATGATCTCAGCCAAACGTCCTGGTTTTGCTTTTGGAAGTTTGTGAAAATGACTGATCAATTTTGCTCAGGAGAACAAGGTTATCTGTGTGTGTGTTGGGGGCCGGAGGAGGGGTGCAAGGTAGGCATCTCCCTTCTGGGCCAAAGAGCGCTTGCCCTGCAGCAACAGATGGGTAACGTTTGTACTAGTGAGTACTCGTTACATAACCACTGGTTTTAGAGACGTGTTTACATGGGGTTCGAGAAAGAACTGAAGGTTTAGCAGCTCATCCCTGACAGGAAATGCAACCACATTTAAAATAAGCCAACAAAATCACCTGCAATCATACTACCCAGAAGAAGAAGAAGAAAAAAGAATTGTTTAAAAAAAAATACTGATTATACACATACCAAAAAAAAAAAAAAGAAAAAGAAAGGACTCTCTTTTGTAATTCAAAAACAAATCTATTACTTAACTATGGGTTGCTTCGGTATTGTAAACTTGGACATGAAGCATTATCCTTCCAGGTATGACTGACAGAGCTGTCAAATAAAACATACCTTAGGATCCAACTTTTTCCTTGTCCTACATTTTAAGTAGGACTGCTTTGTAGCATTGCCAGCAGAAGATGCCCCCTTTAGAATAAGATCTTCAGAGAAGGACTCCTAGGATTTTAATCATTAACTGGAACCCATCACAACACAAGCTAAAGTGAAAGTACTTGCAGATAAGCGTAGGATAAGGGTAATTCATGTAATCCAGAGATAGGAAATACAAAGTCCTGTAATGCCTGCGGTGTTCTGCAGGGCAGGCAGGTACGGGAAGTCCTCCACTAAAAACACCTGTGTCACCAATGGTCTGCCCTGGCTGTCCCTGAGCCCCTCCAACCTCCCACGGTGGCACTCGCCCTTCACACCACAGTGTAGAATTAGTTGGGGCTGGTGCTTGATCTTTCCCAATGTCCCAGGGTTTACTTCTCCAAGGGCACTTTCTTCCTCCAAACCTTCAATGTATCTATGCCTTTTGTCTGAATAATAAAGCGCAAATTGGTTCTGGGGGCTTTCAAGCCCTACCCAACCTGATTCACCTACAAGATTCCATCCAGTCTGAGTTTCTCACCTGGTGCTCATATCACAGTCTCGACTTTTCTTCTTCCATTCTTCACCCACATAGCATTTACTCTAGCTGTATTCTCTTCCAAACTTAGTACTGCTACTTCTCTGATCTTCACTTCGACCTTAAATATACATATATACATATATACACATATATATACATATATATGCATATATATGAAAAACACTTGAATGATCTGCTTTAATCTACATGCACACCCACAAAAGCTGCTCCCTCTTGACTGAGGTATTATGGAAGAATAAAACTTTGTTCCGTGTTGGGATTTGAATCTGCTACAGGCACCCTTTATTCTGCGTAGGGTACTGGAAAAAAGAACACTCAGTGAGTCAGAAGCTTTCTTACAAACAGGAGGATATCTGTCCATATCTGTATCCATCTCTCTACATCTCTCTCCGTAATACTGTGTCAATTATAAAAAGGTACATATATTTAGTTACAGCTTAAGTGGGCGTATAATTTCTTATAACAAACACTTTTACAGATGAAGTAAATCAATGTGATTTCTCATAGTGATCATGTTTTATGAGATTTGTGCTCATCACGTTAAAGATTAAGTTCACAGAATTTTGTAAAAATTACAATGAACTGTTTAACATTTCAGGGAGCTTTTTGTTTCTTCTCAGAAACTTGGGACGGTGATGTTGGGAAACTGTGGATTTAAATCCTTTGCTGCTGATGGGCGAGCTGCTGTGACTGGTGGAATATGAGAATTATCTCACTTTCTCTTTATCGAGAAGGGTAATACATAGTCATGTCTTGAAGAGGTTCCCCAAATATTGATAAAGTAATACATAATCATTAAAGAGAACTTGAGAAAGTACAAATAAGAAAAAGGCAATTGGATTTCATGTCACCACCCAGTGACAGTCGCTCAGAATAGTTTTATATATTTCGTCCTCTCTAGTCTGTGGGTCGATTCTTAAATTCTATTTAGAATCACAGTGTGTCGGCTTTATAACTTGCTTTATCACTTATCACTACATCTTGAGTATTTACACATCAGTTAACGTTAATATTCGTTTCCATAGGAGTAAAATTTTTAATCCAGGTTCACTTTTAAAAAATTTAGAAAATTATAAACATGGAAGTGTAAGGTGACCTTTCATTCCTGACACCCAGCTCTAAATGTCACTGTTACATAGTAACATTTGTACATATTTCATTCCTACAGTTTTCCAAGTCTACCCATCTGTCTCTGGGATGGGGCAAAAGTAGGTTTACAGTTGTGAGTACGCAAAGCACAGAGTTTATTGTTGTATTATTACTTATTACATATTATATTATTTTCCACAAGAACAACTGTAAACCTTCTTTTGCCCAACCCTGGATGGTGATTTCTTTTTTAAGACCAAAATCGACACTGTAATTTTGCTTCTCAGCTGTTTTTCAGTGTGTTTCCTCATGTGTATTGCGTATCGACTGTGAGTGTCTCTGGGCCACTTGCCCCGATGCCGTTGAACCCTTGGAGTAGCTCAAATGCTCCGTTCTGATAAATGCTGCTTTAAGAAGCCCTCTTGTATAAAGACACCATTTCTGGTTTTAGACCTATTTTCTCAGAATAGGTGGCCAGAAAGAGAATTAGTGTTAAAACAATAAAAACGTGTATTCATTTGACAAAGCTGCTTTCTAAACCGTTCTCAGCATTCAGGTGTCTTCCTTGTGCCGAGTGAGGCCAGGGCTTGTTCCTCTATCCCCCTCCGGCCTCCGTGCCGGCAAGGTGTCCTGCTCAGGCAGCACCTGCAGGAGCACTAAAGGTGGCTGGCGATGGTGCCCACGACGTCTCTGATCTCATCCTTTGCTCATCGCCAGAAACGAGCCAGGTGTCTCCAAAGGGACCAGGCGCCGTGCTGTTTGAGGCTTTACAAGCATCCGGCAGTGGCTGTTCTTTCTCCAGAGGACCGTTCCTTTCATGCACTTGGGTGACCCCTGTGGGCTGATTCTTATCTGCTGGTGGCTGTGCTGGTTTGGGGGGTGTCGCTGGCTTCGCTGGGGTTTTGCTACACTGTCAACCTGCATCTCTTCATTCAGGGCAGTGTCAGTTTGACACAGATGCAACCGTGAGTGTGTGATTTTCAAAACAAAAGCATTGGAAATACGCCCAGCATCCATCGTTGTAACTGGCGTGCACCGTGGAAACATAGGAGGGGTGACGTTTTTGTTCCGGTAGAATTTCACCTCCGCAGTGATGTTCCTGGTCGTCTTGGCTGAATTTACAGCAACGAACAAATAACTTTTCCCTAAAAAGAACATCCGTTTAGGGCTCTTTGTGTCAAACAACGGAACTCCCTACAGCTAGGAATGTGCCCAGACCCTTGGTGAGGGTTGGGTTACCTGCAGGAGAGGCAAATATCTAGGGATGACGTTGAAGTGACCTTGCAAGCCTGCTAGCTGCCAGGATCTCGGCACCTCTGGGCCTGAGTCATGGGCCTCCCACGAGGACCTTTCTTCCCGCTGCTTCAGGGAATGCAAGCTCCCCCTGTAAGGCCGCCTTCAGCACAGGAATGGGTTCCCTCTGGCATCTGGCACCTCCCCTGTTTGTGCCCGTAGGTCAAAGTCTCCCACTGGTCAATCGGATTGGCTGGACCAAGAGCAACAGGCCTGCATCCTAGCTTAAAGGAGGCCAGGAAGTTGAGTTCTGATGTATAGAATGGAAAGGTAACATGACCGGGAAGTTTCCCCACATATAGAGAAAAGTATTCGAGTGATATTAGGTGAGCACAAATACGTAAGATGCCCACTTACTGGCGTTTTTAGGAGCAGCATCTGTGTGAAGAGGCTGCCTGGCTCCACCGGAGGGGCACACGGTTCTGAGTAAATCCTTGCTGAATGAATCACACTAGGAAAAGTACGTTTTGATTCAAAGATAGGCTTCGACTGCTCCTCGTAACAAGTTCTGACTCATTCTCAATGTCAAAATGGCAATCCCACTTCGCAGAATGTAGACAAGATTGCCGACAGTTCCTTTCTGGTTGCAAAGAGAAAAAACCCCTTGTCAGAATCTGGAGTCCCGGCGCCACCTGGTGAAAGAAGGAAGGCTGCTCAGGCGTCAAGTCCACGGGATCACAATTGTAGTACCAGATCTAGCAAAAAAAAAAGTGAATGGAAATACCCTATGGACTATGGACTCTTGTACATTGTTACTGAACAAATTAATCAACAGCAGTATTGTATTATATATTACTGTGTTACTCCCTAAACACACAGTCTCTCATTCATTCGTGCATTTAATTATTCCTTAGCTAATATTTGTCAAGCATCTACTTTCCTATTGGTGCTGTGATGACAGTGATGATGAAACAGGCTTGTTTCTTTTAGTGCTCCCAGTATAACAGGGAGACAGAGTTCAAAATGTGTTAGGGAGGCTTTTAAGGATGTTAAAAGTGGGGATGCTGCTGTTTTGGGGTAGTGAATGGGTTTAAAAAAAGCCTTCTTGATGGAGAGACATAAAGGCTGAGTGTTGAGGATGAGGAAAATGTATCCAAGTGAATAACAGGAGAAAGGATATCAAGGGCAGCTGCATGAGCAGGTGCAAAGGCCCTGAGGCAGAAGGGAGCAGGCCGCATCAGGGAGCGAGGGAAAAGATGGTGTGAAATAAGGTCAGAGAGAAAGGCTAGACTTCAGTAAGGGAATCCACGTGCAATGGAAAGACAGTGAAGAATTTCAAACGGGGCCATGATAAAACCATTTACAAATTCGTTGAGCTAAATACAAACTGACACTGTTTTCTATTACCCAGCACAATACGACTCTTAAGAACTACAAGAGAGAGACGCTAAGGCACATACACTGCAGGACAAGGCCAGAATTTAAAGATGGAAGAGATTAACAATAAGCAGGCAAGGCTTTTGAGGGTGGATTGCATCTTGAGTTATGAAGGCACACAGGAAATTCTGGTGGTTGTGAACACAGGCGAGAGCAATCCGCCCAGGGAGGAAATCTTTCAGTGACAGAGTCCCTGATTTGCTTCAGTTGGAGAGTCCCCTATTTGCATAGGTTTACTTCGGAACACCTAGGGAATCCCCCCACCCCCATTTTATTTAGGAATGAGAAATTTGGTCCTAAGAACATTCCAGAAGACATGCCCCTGGAGAGACTTATTAGAGGTCACAGAGTGGTGGGCGGCCTGCGTGCTCCAACTACTTGGTAGACATAGTAGGTTCAGAATTTATTCAACACTGATTTTGAATGGTTTCAAAATCACAAGACAAAAAAAAAAAGTCCAGATGATTGGCTTCTAGGAAAAGGGGGAAGTTTTACTGGTACTGGGCACCCATTTCCTCGTGGAAACAATTGGCTGGAGATGAGGGGCTGGGTCAGCTGGATGGAGCACAGTCTCTCCCTGTCATCCATCTCTCCCTTCTCACCTGGGCCAGCAGGCAGGGGAATCTGCTCTCTACCCCACCCCTCCCCTCCATCCACGTCCACAGTGGGAGGCGTGGAGGGTGAAGGAGTAAGGGTAATTATCTCCAGCGTCATCTCTTGCCCTTTTCTTCCTTATCTGCTTTAAAAATTCCATTTCTTTCAATACACTGTGATTATCTATCTTGATTATGGAAAACGGTAAGGAGGAACTCTCAGCGGCAGCATCTGGCCCTGACCGCCGTTCCATTGCCTGTTACTTTTCACCCTTCGATCAAATCTCAGTGGAACCACAATTTCATCACGGAGGATGGGAGATTTATTTAAATCCCTTAAGATGTGTTCCTGTAGCAAGCGAAACTGTTTTTTTCCTTTAAGTCAGAGATTTGAAATGTCCTTTGAAGGTGTACTTATTCTGCATTTTTAAAACAGATTTTTAAAAAAATAATTAAGAAAATAATTGTGTTGATATTTTGGCAGATTTACCAGGTGGTCTCAGGCTGGGTCTGGGAACACTACCACGGTCCTTGAGCGCCCCCTGCAGGCACCCTTCAGTCTTACAACCAGGAGTCTGGCGCAGATGCGTCAGGTTTTGCTGGGAACTCACGCTGTGAAATCTTGCCCTGAGCTCATCATCGCTTTGCGATAGAATCAAAATTAAGCTGGGACATGTCTGGACATTTTGTAGGTTACATGTCAATTCTGATAGGGTGTTTGTTCCCCTCAATCTTCCAATCAACATGCCATTTGATTCCTTGTATCTGCTTCACAGTTTTAATGCTGGTAGATAGTCTTTTATTACTATTGTTTGTGTTCTTGTTAAAGCTCCTAACATACTGATAACACATACCTCCTATCATACGGTATAATTCACTTTGATGTCTTGACTATGGTCTGTTTCCCACCACTAGAATGTAAGCTGCACGAGGACAAGGAATTTTGTCTTTTTTTTTTTTTAGGTTCTGTAGTCCCACTGCCTTCTACTCCAGTCGGACACAGCTCTGCCTCCCCCCGACCCCTCGGCAGTTGTCCCAGGGCTGCAGCCTCAGGTGCTATGACTTGTGATACAGGTGTACCACTTGTAAGGTCCTTGCTGCCAAGCACCTTGTCTAATTCATCTTTCTCTTTGCAATAACATCTAGCATGGTACGAATTTCAAGCAAATCACAGCACGAGTTCATACACCTGGAAGGCCCAACAGGTAAGCTCAGGATGAGGCAGGTTCATAACCCCAGAGAGTGTGTTCGCTGTGTGGACCATGCCTGATCGGCACCCGCAGCTGCTGTTCTGCAAAAATGCAGGCTCGAGGTCATCTGGACTCGGATTTTACAAGCTCAAGCAAAGTAAAAATAATTGTTTTGATATTTTCAAGTGAAATCTAATTTTCATATGTTGGTTCAATTAAAGAAAAAGACTAGGTGGGTAAACACACACACACACACCCATATCTTGGATCCAGGAAGTGGGAGGCCAGTGTTAACCTGTTAACCTGATGTAAGGGACTGTGTTACTCCCCAGCCATGTGATATCCAAACGTCCCCCACTCCCCTTCATTGGGGATAGTATTTCCAAGTAGTTTGGTGAGTTTCCTTCCTGACCAGCAGACTCCAATTGTTTTCATTTGTACCCCATTCTTCTTTCTTTTGCTGGTCCAAACAGGGATTCTGAGACAAAAAAAAAAAAATAATTGGAAGGCTCAAATGTCAGAGTACACAGTAGTCACTCAATAATGTTGAATAAGTTAATTAATAGGAGTACTTTCTCCTTTATACCATCTGAACTATCAGGGCACATTAATATCACATCCTACTGCCAAGGTCATTCGTTCTTACTTCTTTTTTTAAGTAGGTGAATTTCTCTATATCAATTTGTGGGACCGACGAAAAAGAATTTCCCATCAATCCCCTCGAGGCCCCGCCCTGCCACACAGGGCGCCCCCTACTGCCCGCCGCTGGAGCCTGCGGCCATTCGCCACACCCCCCAGTTTCTGTCGGCTCACAGCGAGGTGCTCGTCCCTTTAATTGGCATGTACCAAATCCTTCCAGATTACGTTTCCTCCTCCAGTCCTACACGTCCGGAATCGTTAGTCGAAGATCCAATGGGAGGGAGTGTGGAGACGGCGTTGTAGGCTGCGGGAGCTGTGGGCCACGAGGGAGTAGGAGAGGGCCGGGGCCCGAGCGCGGGGGCGCGGTCCTCCCCGCCTCGCGCCGTGGTCCAGTCCCAAGATGGCGGCCACCATGAAGAAGGCGGTGAGTGGGGCGCTCGCGGGGCGGATGCTCAGGCGGCGGGCGCCACGGGCTGCCGAGGGGCCAGGCGAGCGGTGCTAGGGTGCCCATTCCCGAGGTCCGGCGTGGGGCCCAGGGCCGAGCCCCCGACCCTGAGCGCGGCCCCGCGACGAGGCCTGTCAGCACCCGGTCTCCCCTGAACGTCTGTCTGGGGACCCCGCGGCCCACGCGTGGCTTTGGGGCGTGGGAAGCCCAGGGTCCGTTGGCCATAACGCCGGGCGCTTTACCTGGGTTATCCCAGTTAATCCGCACGGGTTCACGCGTGTAGGTAGCGGTGCCGCCCTTTGCCGGGGAGGAAGCTGGGGCCCAGGTCGCTGGAGTCACCTGGCCCAGGTTAAGCGGCGGTGGGGAGCGGAGCAGGCCCCTGCCTCGAGGGTGATCTGGTCCCAGAGCCCCGGGTCCAGCCGCGACGCCGCCGCGGTTGTTACCCCTGACCCTCCCCCTCCGACTCGGGCTCACAGGGACGCAGGTGCCTCTGCAGAGCTGGCGAGCGAAGGAAGCAAGTTCTCGTGTGGTCCTGGATGTGGAGTGAGAGCAAACCGGCACCAAACCTTGGGAAGCAAATCCCTTCAGCCGGGGAACTGTCATCGGACGCCGTGGAAGTTCAAAACAGAGGCTCTGCGGCCACAACGCCCGTGTTTACTTAGATCGTGGCTTCGCCTCTGAGCTTCAGCTTCCTCATTTGTAAAATAAGGATAAAAACATTATCTCCATAAAAGGAGTGCAAGATTAAAATTAATAGTGGGTGCAAAACGCTTAGAACTGTGCCTGGCACACAGTAAAGCCTCGATAGTAATCAGCTGGTATTACTTCCTCGCCCCATATATTTTTCTTCTGTGTTTAAGCATCTAGGTAGACTTACTGGATTATAAACCCTGAATAGGAGTTTAGCTTGCTTAGTAGGACAGAAGGTGTGCTTTGGGAAAACAACAAAACAAAATAGTAAAACCTGAGTTTGGATTCCAGCTCAGCTTCTTACAAGCTGAGTCACTCTCTGGCCACTAACCGCTGTGCGTCTAAGTTTGGGCATGTTACACGTGGGGATCGCCCCCTCCACCAGCACCCGGGGGGCCAACCGGGGTGAGTGCTCCCTCTATTGGTGTGGCACCCACAAATTCTTATTGAGCGCCTGAGTCAGGTTCAGGGCCCTGTTCATTCAGGCAGCCTGAAAATTGGTGCGATTCACTTTATCTCTTATTTTGTATTTAAATTGGGTCTTCTGTTGTTCGTTCTGGCCTTTAATTCTATGACAGTTGTGGTTCAACCCCATTTGACAGGTGTGGAAACCGCAGTGAAGAGAGATGAAATCAATGTTGGGGAAATGGTAGAGGAATGATTTGAACCCTGGACTTTGCAAACTTTTTTGGTGGCCGATGTTTTTTCCTTTCCTTCCTTCCACAAGCTGTTTGAGCATGTCATGTGATACGGTCTCAGTTGTACGGGATGGAGATGGCAGGGGCCCTCAGGAATGAAGTTCTTGCTCCCTTCCCCTCATGGCATTGCAGGACTTTTGCTCTGGGGGAGAGGCAGGCATTCACCGAATGCTCACGCAGAAAACTACAATTTCCAGCTCCGAAAAGAACTATCAAAGGGAGGTGCTCGTGAAGTGAAGGCGGTTTTGTGATCAGGGAAGTGTGATCTGGTGGATTATGTGAGGGGGGGAAGAGACAGTTGAAAAGGGAGCAGAGGCAGTCTAGAGGGAGAGTTGCTCTGGCCAAGACCCTCAGGGCCGTGAGTAACCTGAACGCAGACTTGGGGAGGAGAGCTTGACCCTGATGGTAGAGAAACAGGGGTAAGTGTGGCCAAAGCAGGAAGCGTTTTCCTCTTAGCAAGACCGGCGTGATGGATACAACAGCCTCTCCTAGCTGTTCCCACTGCCCTGAATGGGGTCTGGTAGGTTACCTACGCGAGCACTTTTCCCTCTGCCCCTCCAGGGGAAACATCCAGGCCTGCCAGTGACTAAGGGGGATCACAGGGTGAGCCCTTTGAGTTTCCCGCAAGCTGTTCGCAGTCTGCGGTACTTCACTTTTGTGACACAGTATGACTCCCAGCGCGTCCTGACTTTCTGGTGAGGACATTTGGATGAGGTGACTCAGCCCCCTCACCTCCAAAGTTCTGCTTTCTGGGGGGCCACAGTCTGACAGCTGTTCCTGCTCACTCCTCGGGGAAGCCCCCTGCAGCGCTGGCCGGTGGCTCAGCTGCTTGCAGCATTGTCCCGGACACCGAAAGGTTGCAGTTTCCATCCCCAGTGAGAGCACACACCTAGGTAGCCGTTTCAGTTCCTGGTCGGGGTACATGCAGGAGGCCACCAGTCGATGATTCTCATGTCAATGTTTCTCTCTCTCCCTCCCTCCTCCCTTTCCCTTCCTCTCTCTAAAATCAGTAAACACATCATCGGGTGAGAATTAAAAAAAAATAAAGATGCCTCCCTCACTCCCTAGCCCCCCACCACTTTCAGCCCCTTAAGCATTTTACTTCCGTCATCACGTGTATCGCCATCTCACAGAAAACTTTCGTTTTTGCTCCTCTCCTCTGACAGGGTGTAAACTTGCCAGTGTGCGCGGTGGTGGGACCGCGGCTCCGTTGTCACTGTGCGAGGCTCACAGGGGACACGTCCTGAATAGTTATTAAATGAATGTATGCACAAATGGGGGATAAAAGTACAAAGCACAATTTTATATCACACACTTGGTAGATACCTTTAAAAAACAAAAATTGGCCAGAGTTTCCTTCTCCCAGGTTCTTATGGCTGAGTGGTGGTAACTACATCTGGTGTTTCTTAAAGCGGGAGTCCCTGACCTTTGAGGGGTGGATCCCTTTAAGAAGCTTGATGAAAGCTATGAAGACCCTTCCAGAATGCAGGTGCAATACACGCCATTTTGTATCCAGTTTCAGGGGGTAAAGGGACCTCTCAATGTCCACAGACCCCCCCACTTAAGAATTAAGCCCTCCTGCCAAAATGAAGCTTCAAGCAATGTGGGAATGTTCTAGATCAGTGAGATTGAAAGGGAAGCCATTGCTGTTAGTCGGGGAAGGTGTGGTCTCCCTTTCTGCTGTCAGCAGCACCCCACTGGGTGGCACGTGGTTTACCCAGCGGGGGATTTGCCTCCCACACCAACTCCAGCCCTTCACCAGTGGGAAGACCACCGTTAAGGAAATGAACTCCAGGGCCCAAGTGTGTTCAGGGGGCTGCTGTGGGGTGGAGCTACCCCAGGAAGCGCCTGCTTTGGGAGGATGGAAAGCAGGAGCCAAATTCTCTACAACTCCGGGAATGGTGCGCATGTGAGTGTGATTGAGCGTGGTTCAGTTTCAAATTCCGGAGCCCTGCCTTGAGCCCGGTTGTGTGTCTGGGAGTCCCTGTGCTAGGTGCTTTCCTGTGGGTACCCCCCGCCCCCGAAAGCCTCCCCCTGACAAACGCATCTGTAAATACATAGGCAGGTTTTCAGAGCTCAGTGTTTGAACTCTGCAGGCAAGCAGGAACTCTAGAATTCTCTGTCCCCTGTTTGCATAGGGAATCGGTGTTCTGTAGCAAAATGACTCCCGCGCTGGGATTACCTTCCCAAGAACTTGCCTTTGGTTTCTGTGGTGTAGGCCAGTGTTTACCAACTTCCGTGCTCGTAAAACTTGTGCACAGTGTTGAATATTCAGAGCTACGCATAGTGTGCTGTCAGGGTACTGTCCAAGCCGTCCTCTGGGTCTTTGCTGACGGGCCTGATTTGCACGAAACTGTTTACGGGATGGTGAGAGCCTGGGACAGGGGAGGGCCGACTGCTAGGTGTCTGCCCTCGTATTCTGATCACTGAGCTCCATAGCTGAGACAGCAGGTTGCTTTCGATCTCAGAGATCGAAGTGTCTGTACCTTGTGTTGCTGGTCCTGAGAAACCAGGTGAGGAGGAGGGGGTGGTTGTTGTGAATCATCACTGTTGATGGTAGTCCCTGTTAAAACTAGATACGTCTTTCCTCCTTTAAATACAACCAAGTGAGGGAAGCTAAGGAGATCTGGTATTTCACTTCTTTTCAGGCTGCAGAAGACGTCAATGTTACATTTGAAGATCAACAAAAGATAAACAAATTTGCACGGAATACAAGTAGAATCACAGAGCTGAAGGAAGAAATAGACGTAAAAAAGGTATTGAAAATATGTACCTATTTAAGAAAAATAAAAGTTCTTTATGCGATAGCTTTTAAAAGTTGAATTCGATGACTTGTGCCTCTGTCTCTCTGGACTCCCCTGCAGACGTCATGATCTGCTCGAGTTTAAGAAGGACCTTGCTTAACAAATGTGAGCTAACGGACAGGTTGTTGAGTGCTGGGGCTCGAGGCTGAGGTTCCGGGCAGGTCCCAGAGCCATGTCTCGGGGACCTGGGCTGGCACTGCTTGTCTCCACGGCCAGTTCCCTCCTGCCCCGAGGACACCGGCCTGCCACACGGCGGCCCCTGTAAATTGCTGGCCTCGTGCCCCAGCCTCTGCTCACACAGCAGTCCCAAGTTTAAGTCCAGTTAAGTGCGTTTGATTGGTGGAACTTAAATGATTATTTGCTTTCCTCCTATCATCAAGCATGGCTGAGAAATGTAGGTTCGTTTTTGTTTTTGCTTTAATTCTCCCACAGGGAGGTGGAGCTCACTAAGGGAACTGTGAAAGTCGGAGACATGTGGAGTGGCCACGGACACCCGTGGTCCACCACAGCACACTTGTAGCAACCTGGGCGTACCTAGAGACCAGCACGTTAACTCTTTCGTGCTTCCTTAGGAAGTCATCTAAGAATGCAAGAAAAGTCTATTCGAGTGGGATGATCCTTCGGTGAAGGGTCCCTCTGGGAGTCGGTGTCCCCGAGTTAAGACGGGCTTGTAGCCTCCACCGGGAGTGTCGGAAACATTTCTCATTGCTCTCCACTTCTGCATCTGTAGAAGCAACTGCAGAATTTAGAAGACGCCTGCGAGGACATCATGCTTGCAGATGACGACTGCTTGATGATACCGTATCAAATTGGTGACGTTTTCATTAGCCATTCTCAAGAAGAAACACAGGAAATGTTAGAAGAAGCAAAGGTATATTGCAGTCTTTCCCTGGGTGTTGCAATCTAACTCTTAGGTTGGGATTTGTATCGTTACGAAGAGCACGTGGGTGTAGGGAACGTAATGTATGGTAGGCAATGTTTTGTGGGTCTTAAACAGTGTCCCACGTGTGTGGAATGCTTTGCAGGTGTGATTTGATTTAATCTTAACGAAGACTCCACGAGACCGGAACTGTTAATCCCAGTTAGTGTTGAAGAGTAGAGGCTTGAGAGGTTCTGGGGCTTATTCAGAGTGGCAGAGGCGACTGATCTTGTGACTCTGGAACCCGTGCCCTCAATTAAAGTATTGAGAAGGTACAGAGTATTACGAAGCAGAAAAGAATAATTGCCTGTAATCCCACTGCCCAGAGAAAATCATTCGTCATGGACGTTTTCTTGTGTTTATTTTATGTTCTCTCCTCTTTGTCTGTACTTTTGCTTCACATTTGGTCCGTTAACATCCTAGTAGTATTTCCTCCTTCCATTGGATGTTGTTTACCCAGCAGGTACTCCCTGGGAGCCCGCTCGGGCACGGGCACACACACTTTAGAAACATCCTTTTTGCTGACTGCTTAATGCCGTGTTGGTGGACACTGATTCAGCTCAGTGCCCTCCCGATGTCATCATTCGTATGTTGCCAGTTTCCTAAAGTAGCTCTCTAGTGGGCATTTGATGCCTGGGCTTTGCTCACGTTTAGGACACGTTTTGAGGAACAGTCAGTGCGGCGCAGTTGCCGGGTCAGGGCGCAGGGGCCCTGCCAGCACTGGAGGCGCCGGGACAGCATGTGGACTTGGTCCCTGGCTCAGGGCCCTCCCGCTCCTGGTGCTGAGGCAGTCACGATGCGCACGAGAAGCCCGTGGCAGTTAAATATTGCCTGATTCTTTTGAATGTTGCTTAATATTATTTAAAATGTTCATCTCCCTTTAAATGTCATGAAAGGAAGACTTTTTGGGAATGGAACCCACATTTCATAAGCCTTGGGAAGAACTGACACCTTTGTTCTGGATCCTTCCGTGCAGAAACATCGTAGGCCTCCTCGTATGCTTAAATCTTTTCTTTCATAGTCAAACACTGTAATTTTGGTTTTCTTTTTAACCATCTTAAAATACTGCTCTTGGAAGTATTTCAAGATGGGTTCCTGTCACTGTTGTAAATGTCCCCCCCACTCCCCCACCCCCACACAGATGTTGAGCCTTTATTTTGCATTTCATTCATTTATTTGTTCTTTTACTCATTCACTCGCTCGCTCGCTCACTCACTCTCCCCAGGAGGGACCACGGAGTGTGTGCTCGGGGCTCCGTGTCGGGTTGGACCACGCAGCAGGGATGCGGGCAAACCCACGTCTGGCCCTGCCCGCACAGCACACACCACCTAGGTGGGAAGCCCTGGTGGTTCGCGAACATTTCTGCCAGACATTGACTCTAAGTTGTTATCCTTAATTATTGGGGGTCGTAAGAATTTTCATCATTTCCTCTAGTTTCACAGTTATTTTTATGGGAAGTTGGGAGAGGCTGTGGCAGAGGCCCTGCCTGTGATAACCTGTTTACTGGGAGTGTTTACGCATGGTCCTTTGTTTATCAGGAGGTGGTCATTTAGAAGTTAATTTTCTTTTATCTATTATATTTTTGAAGTCAGCCCAAACTGAGAAAGCATGCTTGATTTATCTTATAATAAACAAACATACACCATGAATTAAAAATACCCACATTCAGACCTTTGGCTGAGACCTATCAGTGCTATGTAGCTGCCTGTCCAAGTTTAGAGAGTTCTTGACCCAGAAAGTCTGTGCAAACCTTTTTCCCGCTACAGGTATTCAGAAGCCATCCAGTTGGATAGAATTAACTTAAATTTTTTTTTCAGAAAAATTTGCAAGAAGAAATCGACGCCTTAGAATCCAGAGTGGAATCCATTCAGCGGGTGTTAGCAGATTTGAAAGTTCAGTTATATGCAAAATTTGGGAGCAACATAAACCTTGAAGCCGATGAAAGCTAAACATTTTATAATACTTAAAAAATTTTGTTTAATAAACTTAAATATTGTTTAAATGATAATTTCCCTTCTTCAAATGATAAGGAAATCAAGTTTTCTTTTTTAAAAAAATTTTCATTTATTTAATGGAGACTTGCCTATTTTCACATGTCTTGCTTATTTATTTTATATTTTTAAAAGAAGACAGTATTCATCTATGTATTTTACATAACAATGATATCAAGTGTAGGGGTTATATGTTGTGTTATTAAAATCAGTTAAGCAACCCTTTACGTTTCTATATTATCATTTAGAGTACCTGTTGCAACTTGTATCAGAAAATGTAACAGCCGTGTCCGATGTTTGTGTTTTTTCAGTTGCTATTTAGAGATGGCGAAAAGACTCCAGAAACATCTAATCCTCCATCTGTCTACTCCGCTCACTTCACACCGAAAACTTTGTCATGTACTAAAAAATATGTATACATTTTATGTAAATACATGCAATATATATTATATCTAAACGTACAGATTTCACTTACCTCTTACATCTAGATCAGTCTCGTAGATATTTGGAAAAGAACTGGCTAATGCTGAGACTTGTCGGGCTTCATACAAACACAGAGCAGAACAGAAGAATATTCTAGAAACCAAGAGACATATCAATGGAACTGTTTAGTGTTTTTTTAAAAGTATATTTCAGACTTTATTTTAGTGCTTTGTAATTAATTGGGGTTTATATTGATAATTATGTAGAAGTAAAGCAGCTGTGTATTTAAAATAAGGCTTTTTTCTTAAATAAAGAGTACATTTACCCCCCACAGCCCCCCCAGAGACATGTGTTTCGGGATTTGGAAGACCTAATGGTACATTAACTTCCCAGCAGATGGCACTGATATGCTAAAATCCCAATGGAAGACCATAGTACAAAAAGGATAATTCTAGGACTAAATAGACATAATTTAAAGAGAAAATGCCATTTTAAAAAATCTGCAAGGCTAAGCATTGCATAGTCTATTTTTTTTTAATGTTTAGAAATAGTTAAGACTTAAAGATAGAATAAATCTAAAATTCTTCATGACATAAAGGCAACTTTTAAATTGCTGCAAAATATTCCCAGATAGTGACACTCAAGTTTTGGAAAATGACTCTTGAAAGGATGTCTCTCTTGCATGCATTCGGTCAGCGTTCAGTTAGTGGAGGAGACTGGGGCCATGTATCAGGTTGTAGCAGGAAATAGGTAACACACTTAAATAAGCATAATTTCAGGAACCTTCAGCCAAGATACAAAGGTGGGCAGGGAGCAGCCACACCCTTCACCCCGGAACCCAGGACACAGGGCAGGGACACAGCCTGTGACACCCCCGCGGTGATACAGCCAGGAGAGTGGGTTCTCTGACCTCTTCTCTCCCAAGTCCTGCCGCCGTCCACCACTGGCCAGATCCCACTGGGGTCCAGATGTAGTCCATGAGGCAGTCTCTCATGGGGGGGTGGGGAACAGATGAACCTAGGGGGGCCAGTGGGAGGGCCAGCTGTGCCCTTCACAGATTTTAACAGTGAAGGCTCATGCGACTTACGTGTCAGAAACTGAACCACTGAATCATACGACTGGCTGGGGCCTAAAATTGTATCAGCATGTTGGCCAGTAAGCCGAAATACAAGAAACAAATGGGAGGAGGGATATGTTTGTTATACATTGTTGCTAACTTTACATCTTGTTTTCCTTAATTTACCTGTGGAGTTCTAGGGCATCAGAAATACGATTCCCATTTACAATTTATTTCTAAAGTCTCTAAGCCCTTCCTTATTTTTGTTAGTAAGTTTCCTGGGTAGGTGAAGACTGGTCAACAGCGTTTGAAGAGGTAACTAATACTCAGCTGCAGCCAGTTGTCGCCACTATTATTATTATTTTTTGTACCGGAATCCTGGTTTGTAGGTACAATCACTATTTTTAGAGAGTGCAACCATGTGTTTTAAGCAATGCCAGCTAAACAAAAGGTCGTCATAGAACACATTTGACCATGAGCCTGCTGGTTTGCAAACTCCGGTGCACAACTCGCTCCGTCTTCTCCAGGCTTTCAGTACTGAGGCTCTGAACCGCGCTGTGCGCTTCCTTTGCGCCTCCACGACCACCATGCGAGGGGGAGGAAGTGCCATCTGGGACAGAGTTTTCACAGCTGGAGGCCAGGGGAGTTTCCAAAGGGCCTTGAACAGAAAGGCAGTATACATGATTGGAGCAGTATTTAAAAATTTGTCAGTGGGTGGGTGGGTTTTACTACGAAGCGATGGAGGTAGGGATACCAGATGTGAGCGGGGAGCCAGTTGGTGGAGGAAGGAAGGAAAAGGAAGCTAGGACTTGGAGTTTCAATGTGTAGGTCCTGGCAAAGGAGAGGGGAGGGAGGAGGTGAAAGCCAAAGATAACTTGGTTTTGAGCACAGGCCCTAAACAGCCTTGCAAAACATGTTTTTTTTGTTTGTTTTTTGGCGCTCATAGTTTACAAAAAATTCTTTTTAATCTCTTGCCACGATAAAATTAGGAGATCTCATGTAAAATTTCAGTTTGGCAACTGTGGGGCCATATTTACAAATAACCTTCAGGTGCTCACCTGTTAGGCAAAGCAGGCTCTCTCCCCTTCCCCCCTCCCCTCATTTACATTACCTGCCTGGCACCTGTCCTCCTTGGCCTTGACTCCAGAGAGCCTGCTGGTACTGTTAACAAAGGCAGGGGAGTCAGAAGTGTGTGGGATGGAGAAGAGCATGACTTTGGCTTTGAACGCTTGGAGTCGCTAGGACGTCCACTGTGTGGAGATGCGCCTGTTGGCCATTGAAAAGGTGGGTTGAAACTTTTCCTCTTTTTTTTGTTTCCCTGGACAAGAGGTCTGGGAAACTCGTGTTGCAGTCTCCTTCTTCCCAGGACCACTGCCCTAGGGTTCTTTGGCAAAACTCTAAGGCCAAGTCGAGGGAGCTAGCTGAGGTCAAGTCCAAGGAAACCAGAGTGAGCTCAGGAGTCTACCCGCAGTGAGACCCTCCCTGGATCATAGGGAAGGTGGCTGGCTGAAGCCAAGACCCAGGAGAGCTGTGTCCACCCCTGCCCGTGGGGGCTGAGAAGGAACATTAGAGTCCCCACTTCCTGGGTTCCCCAGCAGCCTGGGGCTGGCTGTCTCCACTCTGTGCAGGGGTGGGGAGGCATATCTTAGGACCATTTGCATCTTAGAGACATGCTTAATTGTTCCAACACATACATAGCACTTGGGGATTTTGTTAAAATGCAGGTTTCTGGTTCAGTGTTTTGGGGCTAGGACCCGAGATTCTGCATTTCTAACAAGCTTTCATGTTATGCTGCTGTTGTTTGTCCTTGGGCTGTGCATTGGGCAGCTCGGGTAGCCTGTTGTGAAAGAGGAGAGGACTTAGAAAAGAATGCAGGTGGGAGGAAAAAGAACCAGCAAGGGCCACAGGGAGCCCCATGGCGGAGCAGGATCCTGGGTATGCTAGAAACGCACTTTTTCACAGGTCTGAACCTCCAGAAACAATTTCCCCAATTGGGCATGATCTTGCGGGGACATAAGGAACCTTGCCTTCAACAACCACTTCATAGAAAATGGGGGGTATTCTAGTTTCGTTTTGTTTGTAAGTTTTAACTTATTGGAGTGACACTGGTTAATACAATTATACACGTTTCAAGTGTACAATTCTTTGATGCATCATCTGTAGATGGCATATTATGTTCACCACCCAAAGCCAAGTCTCCACCCGTGACCATTTATCCGCCCTTTGCCCTCTACCACCTGCGCCCACCACCCTTTCCCTCTGGCAGTCCCCGCACTGGTGTCTGATCTGTGAGTCTGCCTCTGGTTGGTTAACTTAGTCCATTGAGGTCCACGCAGCAGTGAGATCATATGGTATCTGTCTTTCTCCGACTGGCCTATTTCACTGAGCATAGTAGACACCGGGGTTTTAACCAGCCCCCTGGGTGATTCCGATTCAGTGAAGAATGAGCCTGGCTCGCAAATTCCATCTGTTTGGGGGTCTCGGAAGAGACCAAACACCACCTGAGAATTCTTAGCACACAGTTGCGTAAAGTGATGAGAAGAGTAACAAGATACGAGCGTGGAAGAAGTCCGGGCTATCCAGCGTGGGGCGGGGGTGGCCAGAGGGGTCCTGGTTGCTTAGCGCAAACGCATCATTGAGGGTTAAGTAGTGGGTGATGTGAGATTTGGAGCAAAAGTGAAAAGCATTTCACAAGCAAGTTAACAGTGGATGGGAGGGGCTAGACTATTGTTTAATGCCACTGCAGTAGATAGAAGGGCCTTTGTTGTTTTTATGTTAACACCACTGGATGCATGAGTCCATGTAGGAGCTGATGGGAAGGGATCTGGGAAAGAAGGTGATGATAAAGGTGAGACACCAGAGATGGTGGAGCCCAGCAAGGGAGGGGTCCATGAGTAGAAGGAGGACACAGAGCTTGTACTCACAATATACCGGAAAACACCAAATTAGCTGTACACCTAACACACTCTTGCCTGAAGAATAAAGGATAGAAAAAACTCAGAACAGTCATGAAGTCTGGAGCCGGGAGAAGGTGTGATCGAGGAGGCAGAGGCAGGAGGCTGGGTGGCGGGTGCAGAGCGGTCTACATTCAGTGCGGTGCCTTCGACAGGCACCCTGTTTGTGTATGATGTCATTCACAACGACAGGTAACACCGTTGTTACAGAATTCTGTTACGTACGGCACAAATATAAACTGGGAAACTGCACATTGGGAGGTTGTTACTGATATCTTGCTGCATCCCTTTAATATCTTCGTGAGTCATTCGACATAAAATGGAGTTGTGTCTCCATTGTTGAAGGCAGATAAACAGCAACTCCCCAACACAACTCTTTATTAAAGATCTCACACACACACACACACACACACACACCCCTTTATGTACTGGGCAGATTTTGAAAGTTGGCTTCAAGGTTTGGAGAAGAGTAATTAGGGCTTGTGTGTGTATCTCTATTTCCCAGCGACTGGTTCCCTGGAAAAGCCTCCATTCCGACAAATAGGAATAATTCTATCGCACCACAGAGAACTAGCATGGAGTCCTGCTGGATGCTGGCACAGTCCGGAATGCTTTTGATGTGTTAATTCCTTCCTTCCTTACAAAAACCCTTTAAAGTAGGTTGGATGATCACCCCTCTTTGTTCAGATGTGGAGACAGGCTGGGAGAGGTGAGACAATTTGTCCTCGTCTTAGAGCTCGCTGAGCAAACAGGCTGTTCGTGAATGCCCAGACCGCACTTGGGAAATCGATGTTTGCTGATTGTATTCTTGTCCATTTACTTATACAAAAGAATTTCAGATAGCTTCTCAAATATAAATGTATATGTGTGTATGTGCAAAATCTGACTATAACATTGATAGAATAGG
This sequence comes from Desmodus rotundus, assembly GCF_022682495.2. Lineage (NCBI taxonomy): Eukaryota > Metazoa > Chordata > Mammalia > Chiroptera > Phyllostomidae > Desmodus > Desmodus rotundus. Next base: position 99,061,363 of record NC_071392.1, on the reverse strand, counting down.
GGAAAGGAAAAGAATAGAAATGCGTAAGAAAGGGAAAAGTAAATAAATTGGCCATAGAATCCACGTTAGATTAATATCCTCTGAGCTTCTGATTAGCTAAAGCAAAGAAAGAAAAATGATGAGTAATACCACATGAGAGTGGAATATACCAGTATCTCAGGAGAAAAAAAAATGTTTTCCAGAAGATTAAACCCTGAACAAAAGGTTTCTCCCATTGGCCTTGCCTTTGAGCAATGAAAGGTATTAACTTCAACACCTGCCGCAGAGCAAAGGCACGGGCAGGATTCCCACGGCCAATTCTTGTAGCGACTTAACAGTTCCCCTCAGTCCGATGGCACTGAATCAGACAGAGGCTGATGGTAAACAGCCAATGTCCCTATAGCTAATCCCGTCCTCACAACCCTACAAGGTACACGATGCTATTCACACCATTTCCATTCCACAGATGAGGCAATGAAGGTCGGGAAAATGAAGGGCCCTGCTCAGGGCTCCGCAGTCCTCAGGCAGAGCCTGGACCCAAACCTGCGCACACCTGTGCACCCAGCCTCTCCACTGCAGTACAGATATGCGAGCGTAGAAGCTTCTAGCAACCCCGAGAGATCCAAGCAGCCCACAGTACTGAGTTGGCCAAAAAATCCGTATGTTCTTTTTCCATAAAATAAGAGACACATTTTTCATTTTCACCAGTAACTTTATTGGTTTGGATATTTTGAGTATGTCGGCTATCTCCCGCTATCGGCTTCTAGTGGGTAGAGGCCAGGGGGGCTGCTAAACGTCTTCCAATGCAGAAGACAGCCGCATGGCAAAGGGTCATTTGGCCAAAATGTCAATAGTACCAAGAAACCTTGCAAGCCACTTTTGACATGTTCGTTCAGTCACAGCACCTTCTCCACACACGCCACAAATCTTTTCTGTGTTTTAGTTGCATTTTTACCTTTTTGAAATAATAAGGAATGATACGCTGGAAATGTATCTTCTTCCATCTTTAACATTAAAGTGGCTGCAAAACATTCATCCATTTTGATGAGTTTTTAAGAAATGCACACTGATATGACAGCTGTCACAATGCAATCTAACAACACTGTTTTGAGTGAAGGTGAAGGCAACTAAGCACTACAAGAGCCATCGTACGGAAAAAGCGTAATGGACTTTTTGGACACCACAATAACTTCAGATTCAGAACTTCCCTTAGGAATGGGGGGAAACTAGGGAGCAAAGTAGTGATGATCTTGGCCTCTGAGCCATGCTAAAAGAGCCTGCTTCTATTTCAAGTTTAGTCCTGTGAGACGAGGGACAGTATCTGGTTATGCCCGCAGAACCTCTGGAATCTTGAATTTGACCTTCGACAACCCTATGCACAATAACACTGGGTAGCGGAGAAGGGTCATTTCTGTTGAAAAGGGACATTGATTACTAGTCATCAAATCGAATTCCTGATTTGTTTTGCAGTGGTATCTCTGACATTCCCGGTCATGCTGCAGTTGGGAGTAACATCTGAGTTATTGGTAGAATTTGTCTGATTGATGTCAGTAAAACCCTGATACCACAAATGTACATGAGCAAATATACTAGGAAATGATTCCTTCACTGGGAATCGAACCAGTGACCTTTTGGTTGGCAGGACAGTGCTCAACCAACTGAGCCACACTGGCCAGGGCTATTGCTTGTGTCTTTTGATGAGTCTCCTTGCCTCCGCTCACTCGCACGCACTTCCTTCAATCCATTTTTTAAGTCAGTGGCCAGATGCATTTTTTTCAGACTACCAGTCTGATTAGGTTACCTTCTCCCCAACACCTCCTTCCCCCTCAAAGAATTAACGTCTTCACCTTGGCGAGAGCAGTGGAAAAGAAAACGCACTGTGTGGCCCGCTGGGTTTGAACACTGCCCGCCTCTCCACACGCCCTTCCCTCTCTGCACTAACATACTGACTTCGTTGCAGTTTCTGAAATTTGTCATGCTCCCTGTGGTCAGAGGACCTGTGTCCTCACCGGGTCAAACCCCGCCCCTTATGCTCTCAGAGTGCCCACGTGCCTTTCCTTTGTAGCTTGTGCATTTTATTTATCTGTGCAAATTATTCGCATGTCTGCTTCACTGGACTTAAATCAGGGGCTGTGTTGCTGTTTTGTTCTCTTGTATTCCCAGCCCCTACCTACTCTGAAATCTAGAACACCGTAGTATTCAATATTTATTATGATTCCATAATCCCTCTCCTAGGTCCATATCCAACAGACAAGGTGGTTTGTGTCCATCAAAAGATATATTCAAGAATGCCTGTAGGAGCTTTATTCTTAATAGCCAAAGCCTGGAAACTAACAATCCCATTTCCACCCACAGGAGAGTGGATAGACACAGTGGGGTCTAGTCATACCATGGAATACTACACAGCCATAAAAAAGAACCAATGACCATGACATGCAGGGAAATCGATGACTCGCTGACACAGAATGTTAGTGAAAAAAGCCAGATAGAGAGGAATACAGCTCTACTTCTATGAAGTTTCGATGCAGTGGAGGGCTGGGGGTGCCCCCTTCAGGGAAGGGCAGGAATCACTACTGTTTGCAGAGCATTTACTGGACCACAGACACTCTGTGCAGCACCCAACACGCCGTACCTCCCCCAGCCCCACAAAACTGACCCTTTCCTGCCCCCTATTCGTCAAATAAGGAAACTCAGGTTCTGAGAGGGACACACCTTGCCCAAGGCTGTGCTGCGGTGAGTCGGAGCGGGGTTCACCCCGACCACCTGGTGTCCTGACAGCTGCATCACGTGGCTGCGTGAGAACCGTCGCCTGCACCGCTAGGTCTAAAGATTACGTGACAAAACACACACCGAGCCTTCCCCACAAGGCCCGGGACCCGGGGAGACCTCCATGGTCTATGAGAATTATCCTGAGAAAAAATGGGGGCTCAAGGCCATAGGTCTAAGTAAGTGACGTCCACCTGTGGAGATCTGACCGTGAATTCTATTGTGTGGGCTGATTCTAAGTGACTGCCGCCGCTACCCTGAATGTAGAGCCACGGTATGATTTCCATGGGGACTGAGGACTTTTGCCTCTCTGAGGCCCTTCCTCCGTAAGTCAAAAATCAAAAAGTATATTTTATGACTGCCTTGGTGTAAAGGCACATGTAACCCAGGTTGGTTTCTATTCATTATTTATTTTTCTGATTAAAAGAAGTAAAAACATTTTCATGGGCCCCGAAGTTACCGTGGGTGCTAGGCACCATGCCCGCTGGGCCCCAGGGAGAAGTGGGTGGGCGCTGCTGAACGCAGGTGGGGTTGCCAGGGCTGGTGAGGACGATGGTGGGTTTCTTTGGGGAAATGGGGGAAAACCAGCAGTTGAAAACTACAGCTGAAGAGAGAGTTATTTTTTGATGGAAACAGATCCTACTTCTTTTGTAGTTTTTAAATTGCCTTGTTCGCCAGGGAAGATTCAGCCGTCATCATGAGAGGCCATGTGAGTCCAAATGATAGAGAAGACCTTTAGACTTAATGAAAAAGCAGAAAGCCACCTAGAAAAGGAGACGGCAATTCATGGGAACGGTGTTCTGTGTCATTTTACCTGATTGGGAGTGGGGTGGGGAGGAGGGATGGATGAAATGCTACGAAGTGCTCCAGTTTGCAGGAGCCTTGATAGGAACAACGAATCCGGCTTTTAGGCTTTCAAAACACACAGATCTGGCCTCCGGTTTAACTAGCCGTGTATTGGAGCCAGTCTACATACGGAGGAACCAGTCACACCACATACAGTCCCTGTTTCCCTGGAAGTTTAAAATTACTGTTTGCCTTGAGTCTGATCCATTCTAAAAGGACTGCAGGAAAAAAAAAAAAATCCCCGCAGCAACTTACATGGTATTTGTCCATGGGATTTGAGTAGCCCGTAGCCGGTGACTGGTGTTTGTAACCTTTTACGGAGGTCTTTAAAAGCAAACACACACACAGCACTGGCCGCGGAAGTAACGCACTGCGTACACCTCTTCGTTCTGCGCACTTGACTTCAGCTGTGGGTTCGTTTCGGCATTATGGCTGCTGTTAACACGAAACCAAGACGGCACGAAGACAATAAGGCGCCTTCCTATTCTGTCCGGAGTGGTGGGTGTAATTGCTCGAAGGAGCCAGTAACGTGGGAACAGATAACTGTGAAGCCAACAGCAGAGCCATTGTTGATGCAAAGAAAACGGGTTAAATCACCGCGCAATTATCCGCTGCCTGTGGCCTTCATCATGATGGATGAGATAATCCTACCCTGCGAAGTACGTTCAGACCAAAAACGCCATGCCTGGATCTAACCCAGCTGTCTCCCTCCCGGGACCGCGGAGCTCATGGAGCTGAGCAAAGCCAGCTGTGCGGGAGTTGCAGCTGCCCTCTTCGGAAGCGGCATAAGTGCGCCATAGTCTCTCTCTGCCCTTGTTTCCTTAACGATAAAGTCACTGTGGCTTTTATGGAAGAGGGATTTCTAGTTGTCTTTCATTTAGGCTAATGTTAGAGTTGTTAGAACACTCGGGAGCTGGGGAGAGGGCGATGGCAGGCAAGCACGTGTCGCATAGAAAGGAAGAAACATGTCTTTGGCTTCACCCAGCTGTTTCCACGCTGGAAGTGGGCAAGGGCTGCCCTGAGTGGTCCAGGCAAGCCGGAAGTCTGAATTCCTCTCAGGGTGAAATCTCCCCATTTTTCAATGTCGCCAAATCATTCGAAGATTTAAAGGACGGTGAGAAGAACAGAGCAATGAGACACAGACAGCAGATATCTGCAAACCCCTGTCCACCGACCGCCAGCTCCTGGGCAACTCACAGGGGAATCTAAACCAACAGAGACCAGCGAGGGCCGACAGAAGCCTTTTAATTAATAGTAAAAAGGAAAAATCTCATCTTTGCTTTGGATTTGTAACCAAACAACACTCTTCAACAATGGGTTCCCTATCTCAACCCCAAGGAAGAATTGATACACGTATGGCAGGGATTTTTTAAATTACATGTATCGGGGTGACGGTGGTTAGTAAGATTATACAGGTTCCAAGTGTAAATTTCCATGATACATCACCTGTGCAAGGTGTCACGTGCTCACCACCTGAAGCCAAATCATCTTCATCACCATATATTTGACCCCCTTTACCCTTTACTGTGCCCCCCTCACCCTCTTCCTTCTGGTAACCACCATACTGTTGTCCGAGTCTATGAGGGTTTTTTTTTTCTTGTTTGTTCATTCGTTGCTTTCAGTTTTACGTCCACATATGAGTGAAATCATACAGTTCTCACTTTCTCTGTCTGACTTATTTCTCGTGGTGGGATATTCTCAAGGCCCACCCATGCTGCCGCAAATGGCAGTGTCTCATCTTTTCTCGTGGCTGAGGAGTGCTCCATAGTATATCTGTGCCCCATCTTCACCCAGTCATCTGTCAAAGACACTTCGGTTGTCTCCGTGTCTCGGCCACCGTGAAACATGCTGCAGTGAATATAGGGGTGCATATGTCTTTGCAGTAAATGTTTTCAAATTTTTCAGGTAGATCCCCAGAAGAGAGATTGCTGGGTCATATGATAACTCTAGTCTTAATTTTCTTTCTTTTTCTTTTTTTCTCAACATCAACAAATTGCTTACATGTGGTTTTAGTCAATGTCTTGTGCTATGATGGGTGAGAAGAGATTTTTTAAATTCAGTGTATTAGGGTTACATTGGTTAATAAAATGACATAGGTTTCAGGTGTACAATTCTATAATACATCACCTGTGTATTGTATTGTGTGTTCAGCATCCAAAGTTTAGTTTCCTTTCATCACGATTATTCCCCTGTTACCCTCTTCTAGCTCCTCCCACCCCCCTTTCTCTCTGGTAACCAGCATCCTGTTGTCTGTGGCTATGAGTGGTGGGGATTTTTTTTTTGTCTTTTTTGTTTTGGCTTAATCCCTTCACTCTTCTCACCTAGCCGCTCAACCCCTCCCCTCCGCCACCTGTCAGTCTGTTTTCTGATCTGTGACTCTGTGAGAAGAGATTCCAAAACATTGCTCAAAAGAAAAGAATTATGAATTTTTTTCAGTGTATAAAAAATAGTTGTGGGCACAGACTTGTTATTTTTTTTAATAATGGTTAGGAAAACATCTGAACAAACTTAAATGCCCTCAGCGAGAGTTTGCCAGTAAGTTAATAAAGGGGAAGGGTTATTAACCTCAAGATGCAGTGGCTGTTGGGGTCCCAAGAAAAACTACCTGCCAGGCACCATTTTTTATTAATACTCAGGGTAAACTAATAAAATGCTCCATTTCAATTAAATTTTGGAAACTCATGCTTCCTCTTTCTCAAATGCTGCAAATGAGCATAGAACCGCAGCAACCCCCTTTTCCTCAAATCTCTTGGCTTAGGACTTGGAGCCAATGGCACGTTCTAGTATTTTCCTCACTGCGGTCCCTCCCACAGAAGTCTACGAGATGTGGTATTAACAAAAGGTGGAAAGTTAAAACTCCTCATTTCTGCAGGTGAGTTATTAGAATCATTTTGAAATTAAATGTGTGCTTTCTCTTCCTTTTTAGGACCTTTGTAGAATCATAGGCTGGACCTGAAAGGGATCTCGGGAAATTATGTATAATACAGATTTTACGGGTAGAAGAATTGAGGGGCAGAGTGGCTGACTCGGTCAGTGTCAAAGAGCAAGACAAAACCGTCAACTTCAGTCCCACGTCTGTGGTAGGCAGCCTCTCAAAGAGGCTCCCAGTGACCCTGCCTCCTGGCCTTCGGGTCCCCATGTAATCCTTTCCCTTTACATGTGGGCTGGACCCAGTGACGTGCTTCTAGCGAACAGAATGCGGCAGAAATGATGGCATGTCTCTTCGTGTGAGTGACAGAAGACTTGCTACCATCTCGCTTGCCCTCTTCCTCCCCGAGTCTCTCTCAGGCCCTGGCTATCTCTCTGTCTCTGTCTCTCTCTCTACCTCTGGCTCTTCTTACACGCTTGCTCTGATGCAGCCAGGTGGAGAGAGGCCACCTACCAGTAACCGATCAAGAACGGAGGCCCACAGCCCTGTAGCCCTGGAGGGACTAAATCCAGCTAACAGGGGTGGGCCTGGGATCAGATCCTTCTGATGAGACCACATCCCTGGCCCACACCCTTGCAGTTTGGTGGGAACCCCTGAGCCAGAAGCACCTGCTACACCACACAAGGAATCCCTGACCCACGGACACTGGGGGCAATCTCAGAGTGCTCCGTTCGGCTGCTAAGTTTTGGGAAAATTGTTACCCAGAAATAGATAACTAAATACAATGTCTCTGGACCCTTGACTCTCAGGCCACTGCTCTTTGTCCAGTTGGCTGCCTTTATATTCTTTATATATACTTTTCAATTACTTTGTCTACCTCCTATTAGTAATCACTGGCAGGTCCCTGTATAGAAAATGTCCAGGATACAGAGATGAGGGTAGCCAAGTCCGTATTCTCACAGAAGTTTGCTTCGGTCATAGAACCCAATTTTATAATGGTTTTCTTGGTGGGATATGAAAAGATTTCTGTAAAGAGCAATAGAGACCAATCTCTTTGTTGGGGAAATGAACATAAGAATCCTACACTATTGGATTAACAGAAGTTGTGTGTTGTGTGCGCCAAGCACCGAGCTAAGCCCATTTAATCTTCACAACTTTCTCATGGGGACAGTAGCGTCACTCCCAATTTACAGACCAGAAAACTGAGGCCCAGAGATTTTCAACAAGGTTGCAGTGGTAGAAATTGGCAGGCAAAAAAAATTGGCAACTAGAAATCTGGGGTATTTGGGTCATGGTGTCTGCATTTTAACAACTTTACTCTCCTGTTTCTAGAAAAATGAGGAATAATGGGATAACAAGTAAAGTGCTTAGCACAGTACCTGGTACTTAGTAAGTATGCGCTCAGTCTGTGGCTGCTCGGATGACGACAATCTTGTTGTGAAAGATGGGCTTTCGTTGTTGCCTTGGCTGGAGGCGGCAGATGCTGGAGATGACAGAGGTTTTATTGTACAGAGAGATGTTGGTGAAAGCTGACCCAGAGCACTAGGCATTTTAGGGTATCCATCAAGTGAAAACAGCTGATATTTGCAGGGAGTGGTGGGAGGAAATGCAGACAACTGTAATTGAACAACAATAAAGTAATTTTAAAAATCTGATATTTAAAAAAAAATGTTTGGACCTGAAGGTATTAAAATACTTTCTATCAAATGTGATCTAAGAAAAAAACCCAAACAAATAACCAGCCCCGAATTTCTCCTCTGACTGATTTCAGCTAGACAGGAAACTTATTGGTGCAGAATAACCGAACATTCAGAGGTGGGGCTGGCGTGGGGCAGGCAGGATCCAGGGCTCACACAGTGCCTTTGGATTTATTCCCGATGCCATCTCCGATGCTGGCTTTATTCTGAGACCACAGGACCGGCTTCCCAATCCACTCCCTGTGTCACTATGGAGAGATGACCCCAGTGCCTCAGTCATAATGTCTCTCCAGGTTTAAGCCACAAGAGACAATGAAAATCTTTTTGATAGCACATAATGAAAACAGAGACTCATTTTGATTGGATGGGCCCAGGTCACATGCCCATCTCTGAGCCATATTAGAGAGAGAGAGTTGGCTAGAAGTGGGTCATGGGCTTTATCCTCAAGCTGTAGGCAGAGCCACACCCAGCCCTAGGAAGTGAGATGGGAGTGGGGATTACCTAAAGCCGTGGGAACTGGGGTCAGGGATCAAATGATAAATGCTCACTACAGACTGATGAGGCCTTGAGATAGCTACTTACTCAATAGTCGATCCATTCTAGATAGGGCGAAAATATAAGAACCTCGCATCATTTTAATTTTTGCTTTTGTCCTGTATATTTTCTTTTGATTATTATTCTCAACAGCCCGCATCTTATACAGCTCTCCATTTATAATAAGTTACTCTAGCAAGTCCTTTTTTATATACTTACAAAATAAGAATTGACTACTTTTTCAAATTGAGTGACTTCTGGTTATACTGGGGGAGTAGAAAAAACATAGCACTTTGGGTTCACCTAATGTCTTATTTTTTAATTTTATTTTTCAATTACATTTATAGTCAATATTATTTCCTATTAGTTTCAAGTGTACAGCCTAGTTAGACAATCATATACTTTACAGAGTGTTTACACTGGTGTTTCCACCAGCACCACACAGTTATTACAATGTTACTGACTGTATTCCCTATGCTGTACTTTGCATCCCTATGAGCATTTTGTAACTACCAATCTGTACTTCTCGATCCCTTCGCCTTTTTCTCCCAGTTCCCCACTCCCCTTCCCCTCTGACAACCGTCAGTCTGTTCTCTGCATCAATGAGTTTGTTTCAATTTTGTTTGTTCATTTATTTTGTTCTTCACTTTGCACATATGAGTGAAATCATATGGTGTTTGTCTTTCTCTGACTGACTTACTTCACTCAGCAACATGCCCTCTAGGTTCATCCATATTGTTGCAAACGGTTAAGATTTCATTCTTTTTTATGGCTGAGTTATATTCTGATGTATACAGGTACTGCAGCTTTTTTATCCACTCACCTGCTGACGGGCACTTGGGCTGCTTCCACATCTTGACTAGTGTAAATATTGCCGCGATGAACACAGGCGTGCACACGTTCTTTCGAATTAGCGTATCACTTTTCTTTGCACATATACTCAGAAGTGGAATTGCTGGGTCATAAGGCAGTTCCATTTTTAATTTTTGAGGAATCTACTTTCAGTTTCACAATATCCACTTCAGAGTTTTGTACAAACAAAGTATCTTGAAGAAAAATGAAAGGAAGCAACTTGGAAAGGTCTGAATTAACAAAGGCTGTGCAACTTGAGAAAACACTGTTATGTTTGGTTTTATAGAAAGTGGGGTTATAGAGGTAAAAAAATGCTGTATCAGTGGACTAATACATGGTAACTCTTCTATTTTTCCTTTTGGCAGGTTAACATAGTTTAGATTCTATTCAAAGTCTGATTTTTCTTGCAGAAGGAACAATAGCAGCTAAAAAAGTCGTCCACTCATCTCTGTGCTTAGGAGTGACAGAAAATGCGTTTCTCTTTCTAAAGGTGTGTGTGTTTTAGCACTTTCCTTTGGCTGGAGTTACTTATAAGGCACAGGAAAATAATGGAATTAAACGTCCTCTATCTCTTATGCTACAAACCTTTAAAAAGGTTGCTATAAATGTCATAACTACTTTGTTTCCTGAAAAGTAATTTTCCTGCCAGTCTAATGCGTTCCTCTGAGATACCATGTTATTAATCTATGATGATTTCTTTAAAGTGCATCAGAGTATATGCATCGGTGTATTTTTATTATTTCTACCTCACGGTGAATTTTTCACCAACCTTAAGGCTTGTTTCTAAGTCACTAATTATTCATAAAGGATGGCGAGAAAGTTTTATGTTATCCTCCTAACAAAATGCATTAAAGTTAAAGGACAACCCTTGCCAGAGCTGCAAATGTCAAAAAGAGCTTGGAAAATGGGAAGTCACTACCAGCTGAAATGTGAATTAAAAGAAAAAAAAGCAGCAGAAGAAGGCCAAGCATGGTTAGAAACGGGGATCCGATGATGTGTAGACAGAAGTAGAAGAGGAAAGGAAAAAAAGAAGGCGTGATTAAGATACATTGAAAAACAGCCACAGCAAGGGGCAGAAAGGCAATCGTGATCATTGCCCTTTTAAAGCATTTAAACCTCCATTTCTTTACAGCGTCTCTGATGGTGGGAAGAATCTTTCCTAACAAGGAGCTATGACCATGAGGAAGGAGGAAATGGAATGTTTATAGTTGTCCATTAAGAAATCATTGGCTCAAGCTCACAAAAAGCAATCGTATTTTATAACATTTTCTAGTTATTCAAGAGTCAACTATAGTGGAATCTTTTAAACACCACATTTAAACAGAATGTGGACACTTTGCCCTACATAGCTTAATATAACTGATTTAGTGTCCATAAGAAAAACCGAATTTCCTTTTTTTGTGTGACATATTGATTTAAGACAAAAGGCAGCAATTGATTGTATCTTTAGAGGGCAAAGGTGAGCTGATGAGGGAGGAAATTGAAAAGGAGAGAAAGGAAAAAAATATATGAAAAGCAATCAGCACATAAACATCTATTTCTGAGATTGGATTTATTATCTCCAAGTTTAATTTTCACCAAATGGTTATCATCACTCGGGGAACAGAAATCATTCACATTCAGATACACACGTACACGCAAGGCATCTGCGCGTGTGCCATTTGGCTGAGCTCATCTGTAAAATAAACAAGGAGCACAGCTATTAACCCACAAGGTGAGCCAGGAATTATAGGCACAAATGTACCCTCTTCTCTTTGGATGTTTCCACTGAGTTTTCTTTAGCACTCGAAATCGTGAGAGGGTTTTGAGATGCTTCATAGTATCATTTGTTTGGGTGTATAGGAGCGCCGCGACTTCCTGAGGAATACATTAACTCAGAGGAACTAAAAGTTATTTCTAATTAGAATGAGTGCATTGCTCTGCCCCCTTTTGAAATGGATAATGAGCTTGCTGGCTCAGTTTGTCATCACCTGCATCTTCATTTCTTTTTAAAGTCTTCATTATTGCCTTCCTATCTGCTATTTATTTTACTAAAGGTTATTGCTGCTTTATTAATCACTGCCGGACTAGCCACAGAGGGATTTGAATTGAACTTACTTGGACTGTGAATACCACAGATGCAGGCAGTGGCTCAGGTTTGTTATGGCGTTTCTCTTTTCCTCTTGACCTCTATGGGAACCTCCCCATGCCCTTGAAAGAATGTGTTTGCTGCTGTCCTTGGGTGGAGCATTCTATAATTAAGGCAAAGTGCTTGATAATCGATTCAAGTCATCAATGTCCTTCCTGATTTTCTGTCCATTTATCCCATCAATTTTTTGAGGGAGGAGTATTGAAATCTGTGCCTATAATCATGGATTCATTTATTTCTCCTTTCAATTCGATCAATGTTGCTTCAAGTATTTTGAAGCTCTGCTACTAGGAGCATAAATATTTAGATGCTTGGGTTGAAGCCCAGCTCCCCAGAGAGAGCCAAATCCCAGGGGGCCATCACGAAGACTCACATATAAAGAGTGACACAAGAGAGAAGTGTGAGTTTGCCTTCCACTGTCATCGGTGCCGTGGAATGTGCAAAGCAGGATTAGCGGGGAGGAGGCGAGGGCTATAGAAGTTAGGCTGAGGACTGCAAATATGCCCCTGACCGTGATAGTGAAACGTGGAAATAGCATCTGATACAGCAGTTGAGAAGGGGCAAGCAAGCCTGGACATCTCAGCAGTGTGATGCATTTGGTCCTTTGCCCCTCCAGGTCTCCTTGACCAAATGTACGTCCTATCCATCTATTATGCTGGCACCAGGTATAAAGGATTGATTCTAAACACACGTGGCCCTGTCCTCATGGAGATTTCAGGTCAGTGGGGGTGAGGGCGGGGAATAGATGTTCACGGAACATTCCCACAAGTCATTACAACTCTAACGGAAAGAGTCAGAGTTCAGCGAGAGCATATAGTTGAAGACCCTGTTCTGACCTGCTGGGTTGAGAAAAGAAGTCTTAGGAATTAGCTCTTTGCTGAGACCTAGAGAAAAGTTTTCGCAGTCAGCTAAAGCTGCCATAATAAAATACTATGGGCTCGGTGGCTTAAATCACAGAGATCAATTTCCTCACAATTCTGGAGGCTGGCCGCCCAAGAGTAGTGGGCCAGCATGGTTGGTTTAGGGTGAGAGCATGCTTCCTGGCTAGCACGTGGCTCCCACCTTGCTGTTACTCTTCTTGTAAGCACACGAAGGGCCTTGTTCAACCCCAAGTACTTCCCAAGGGTCCCCTCTTTACATAGCAATTTGCTGGGAGTTAGGGCTTCAGCGCATGAATTTTGGAACACACAAACATCCAGTCCATCACAGGAAGTGTTCTTGAAACCAAAGGGGAGGCCGGAATGGGGAGTTTTCTAAGAAGGACGTGTCCTCTGACTTTTCCTGAGACCAGTGACCTTCCTGTCTGCAACTCAAACCCAGAAATGGCAACCCCAAAAGGTGCCAGCCTCTCTCACTGTGCCCCACTTCTACCTTCTCCACCCACCTGTGCACCTGCGTCCCTCCCTGCCCTCCGGTAGGGAGACCCAGGACCTTTGCACCTGTTGGGGGTATGCTTGGGTTGAGGGACAGCTCTCAGACAGAGTCAAAAGTTCCACGTGTATGTGGCCAGACTCTTCCCCATCTACCCTGTCTTTATGGTGTTGAACAAAATCAGAACTGAAGCGGACAGATGGTCTGCGTGGGTGAGTGTTTTAGCTTAACGCCAAAACAGGCGCCAACAGTCCACCTCTTTTTCCTTCCTCTCGGCTTAACTTAGTGACATCCTAGACACCCAGCTCCAGGGCTCCTAACCGTAAGGGAACCTTTGCTGTATTTTAGGGTCTCTGAAGAAAATTTCAGAATCTACAAATTGTTCCAGGAGCACCATCCCCCGTTAAGATCTCTATGAGGTCTGATGGCAAAATACCAGCAATAATAATGGAATTTTATTCTACACTTACTCGTATTAGACATTATGTTGAGTGATTTTCAAAGACTTCGCTCTCACGAGAGTAACTTAAAACCAGCTAATATTTCCATTTATAAAGGGTCGGTAGAGGCCAGGGATGCTCCCAAACACCCTACAATGCACAAGACAGGTGTTCCCTGACCCCAACAGAGAATGACCAGCCCTAGATGTCAGCCGTGGAGAGGCTGGGAAACCCTGCCCTAATATTAACACACAGTGGGTACTGAATATATATTCTGTGTTGTGGATTTCAGATCATATGTCAAGAATTTCCACCAAATAAAAATACTTAATTTCGACTTATCTTTCAAAACCCAGCTCAAGCTTCATCTCTTCCTGGAAGCCCCTCTGACACCCACAGACAGCTTTTTTCTTTGCTAATGTCAGTAAAATATTGGCTGATTTTCCTAGCTTCCTCTTTCCCTACTTGGCTATTCAGCCCTGCTCAGTGAGTGCTGATGCTAGCGTACGGATGACACAATTAGGCCAGACTATGTTTCTTAAAAAGCTATACGATACTTTTCAAAGTAAAAAAAGAAAAATTATCTGTAGACTTCCATGGCTCTGTAGACCACAGGATGGGATTTAAATTGTGAGTTTCCGGCCAAATACGCACCTTCCATCCAGTTGCTGCATCATTTGATGTGGCTTCTGGTTTTTGTTTTTGTTTATTTTTTTATATTTTAAAGTTGGGTTTATTGAACTATAATTTACATACAGCAAAATTCACCCTTTTAAGCATAGGTCTACTTATTTCACCAAATGTATACAGTGATGTAACCGTTGCAAAACCAAACTGAACACACCCACAAAGTGTTAACAGTGAGAGTTTTACTTTTTAACGTGTTTTATTTCCAGAAGGAGATATTATTACTTTTATGAGTGTCTTCTCTCTGTCCTATTGAGGTATCATTTGCATACAGTAAAATTGACCCTTTGCAGGTAGAAGAGTTTGCACAGGTGTGTACAATCATGTAGTCGCCATGACAACAATCACGATAAGAAACATTTCTATCACCTTTAAAAATTCCGTTTTGCGAGCCCTTTGCTATCAGCCCTTTCCCTCCTCTCGGCACCAGCACGGGCACCTCCCGATATGGTTTCTGTCCTGGACTTTTGCTTTTCCCAGAACGTCATATCCGTGGAATCATAGGAGAAGAAGCATGTGGCATTTCATGCCAGGCTCTGTTCATGCAACATCATGCTTTTGAGATTTCTCCACGTTGTTGAATCTATCAGTAGGTTGTTATTTTTATTGCTTTTTATTCCATTGTATGCAAGGACCACAGCTTCTTTATCCATTCACCAGTTGGTGGATAAATTTACAGGGTTTGGAAATTCTGAGTGAAGTTGCTATCCCATTCACATACAGGGTTTCATGCAGTGAAACGTTTTCATTTTTTTCTGGAGTAAATACCGGAAGTATAGATTGCTGGGTCACATGGTTCGTGTGTGTTTAACTTCCAAACTTTACTTCCAAAATGCTTGAGCTATTTTATTTTGCCTTCCCACACACAAAGTATGACTGTTGTCCCCTCTTCATGTCCTTGGCACCTAAATCATCAGTGTGTTTATCTTAAGCCATTTTAATAGGTGTCCACTGGGATTGCAGCATAGTTTTTATTTGATTTGCATTGCCCTGGTGACTAATGACGTTGAGCATCGTTAATGTGCGTATTTGTCATCCATTTCGCTACATGACGGAGGTCCTCATTCAGACAACATGATGGACAGTTGACCCCTGACCTGGAACCCGAAAACTGGAGGCTCCTCCCCCTCTCTGTCCTCAGAATTATGCTCCACCCACTGTTCTCTCTATAGGAGCCATTTTCACGGCCACAGCTTTGAGAGCATAGTGTGTTCTCGTGTGGACTGAACACATGACTAAACCCTGTTAAAACCTCAGTGTAAACTTTCAAGGTTTTGGCAGCGGGTGCAGCCCCATCTGCGGTGCCCAAGACAAGCCTGGTGTGTAAGTCCCTTGCTTGTTACACTGCCACCTACCAACCCAGGGCCGTCTGCGTCTCTCTCAGGTCTCTCCTGCCCTCTGCGTGTTTTGCAAACGTTTTCTCTTAGCTGGGGCTCATCTTTGGTTCTCTTAATAGCTTTTTTTCTTTTTTTTAAATTAAAAAAATTTTTCAATTACAGTTGACATTCAGTACTATTCTGTATTAGTTTAGGTGTACAGCATAGGGATTAGATAATCACATACTTTACAAAGCCCACCTGGCACCATACATAGTTATTACAATATTATTGGCTATGTTTTCTGTGCTGTACTTTACATCCCAGGGACAGTTTTGCTAATCTGTACTTCTCAATCCCTTCATCTTTTTCTCCTGGTCCCCACCAAACCCGTCCCCCGCCCCACACCCTGCCGTCTTAATAGTCTTTCAAATGCAGTTTTTACTTTCGATGAAGTCCAGTTTATCAGTTTTTCTTTTATGATTTTATTTTTTGTGTCCTCTGTAGGAAATGATCTCCTACAACAAGGTTATAAAGATTTCTTCCCTAAGTTCTCCTCTAGAAGTTCCCTAGTTTTAAATCTCACATTTGGATTACAGTGCACGCTGAGTGAAGTTGGGTGTTTAGTGTGAACCATGAGTCACGACCCGCCTTTCTGTGTGTATGAAATGACCAAATGTTCCAATAACATTTGTTGCAAAGACAATCCTTTTTTCCCCATTGAACTACCTCTGTGCCATTGTCAAAAATTAACTGTGTGGCTTTATTTCCTTGTTCTCCATTCTATTCATAGCTGTTTTAAGTACATCTATTTTCTTGAGCAAACACTTACAGGTACCAAACACTCTTCACAGCTCTTTACAAATAACGACTCTTTCAGTGCTCATTGAACCTTGATGACAGGTGCTTTTAATATTTCTATTTTACTGACAAGGAGGCCCAGTGAGGTTTAGAATTCCCAAGGCTGTATAGCCAGGAATTGATGGGGCTTATTGTACATTTTCTTCTCTCGTCGTGAATCACCCTTTAGTATAATTGTTAGCATGGTTGTCTGGCTTCCTTGGTAGTTGGTAAACAACTTGAGGATAGAGGTTGTGTCTTTTAGCTTTGTAGCCTGAGCACTTAGCAAACCCCAGTCCCAGAGAATATGATCCAGGGGGGGTGTATAAGTGAGTGAATGAATAAATGAAT
Source organism: Desmodus rotundus (assembly GCF_022682495.2). NCBI lineage: Eukaryota > Metazoa > Chordata > Mammalia > Chiroptera > Phyllostomidae > Desmodus > Desmodus rotundus. The sequence goes on along the minus strand of NC_071392.1, from coordinate 99,044,687 downwards.
GGATGAACAAATGCACTAAGTGGGCACTGCATAGGTGCTTTGAAGATTATGCACTTTGGTACCATTGGCATCATCCCCCACATCAGAGACTGCGGACAACCCAGTCAGAAAGCCAGGTCAAACTAAACACATTGTTGCAATGAAAAATGCAGAAAACGTGCCTAAAAATATTCATCGCTGGCACATAGAGTCCAAGTTTCAAATGCTCATCCTTTGCAGGCTGGGATGAGGCTGTTCATCGAGTGTCCTAACAGGAGAGGCCACACTGGAGGCCTAGAGCAGCGAGGTGACAATGGCCAGAATCTCATGTGGGAATTAAGGGGTGGAGGCGTGAGGTTCATTGCCAAGTGTTAGGAGATGTCAAGGCGGGAAGGGGAAGAGGTGGGGAGAATCATGTTGATTGTGTTTTGGGGGCAGAGGCAAGACTCAGGAGTTGGCACGGAAGGTTAAGCCTAGATGACAGGTGGGTGTGAAGGGAACCCCAAATCCAATTGCCTCAAGGTGACCTTTCGTCTTCTTTTTATGATTAAAGCACAACTGTGCACGCTTGTAGTTACAACTGTCAACAGGAAAGGCGGGTAGAGATTAAGAAGTAAAAGTCACCCAAACTTCCCTGGCAGCCCCAAGGAGAATGAATAAGGTCTTCTTTGCTGGTTCCAGAGATTCTTCTGGGCACACACACCCGTCTGTCATACACAGGGTCTGGCAGGAGTAACCTCCTGCTTGCGTGTGGTTGGTGGGGTAATAATCTGGATGTAATAATATATAGTTTTAATTTGAACATTTCACCTAAAATGTCATAAGGTGTGCTTGAGTGTGATATTGCTATGTTACAGAGTTACATGCTCAGGATTCTGTAATAAAAGATTTTGTAGTAAAAAGGGGCGTTATTTGTGCTGGACCTTGTAGCTCCAGAGATCAGGCAATTTTTTGGGGTTCCCCTCAGCTCAGGGAGTCATCCTACCTTTCAAGTCCTTCCATATTTCAGAGAGCTCATTCCTTGATTTTTATATATATTTATTTTTATTAAATTTATTGGGGGTGGCATTGGTTAACAAGATTATGTAGGTTTCAGGGGTACATCATCTGTCTGTGGCATGGTGTGCCCACCACCCAAAGTCATATTGCCTTTTGTCCCCACATATTTGACCCCCTTTTCGCTTTACTCCCCACCCCCTTCCCTCTGGTAATCAGCATACTGTTGTCTGTGTCTGTGAGATTTTGTATGTTTATTTTCCTTGTTTGTTCATTTGTTGCTTTCAGTTTTACATCCCACACTTGAGTGAAATCCTACGTCGGACAAAAAGTTAAGACCCATATGATTTCACCCTTATTTTATTTTGAATAACAAACAGTTTTTCTTGCTCATCTTGGCTGTAGATTGGAATTGGTTGGAGAGTTTCATTCTGTTCTTAAATGATGGACATGCAGGCTCCACCCCTAGAGAATCTGATGGATTCAGTCTGGAGTGCAGCCTGGACATTGGGGTGTCCCCCACATATTCTACTGTGCAGCCAAAGTTAAGCATAATGGTCATTGAAGCTGGTTGTAGCGGAATCGCTTCTACCCTGGAGGGTCTGATTGATCACTGGGGATGGGGCCAGGGGTGGGATACGGTTGTAACACTTCCCAGGCATAGCTAGGGCGGAACCTCACCACTGTGTGGAACTCTGGGATCAGTGATAGTGGGGCATGCATGCAGAGGGCACCTGACGTGATCAGTAGGGAAGGGGGTCCAACACGGAACCAGGCTTAGTCATCATGCCCAGTATAAGCTCACAACTGCAATCTGTGGGTGCTGTAAACACGCCGTTGCACTATTACAGAGCAGTGAGCGTGTGGTCGCCATGAATGTCTACCTGCGGGTCGAGGAGAAAAGTCCCGTCACGAAGGGTGTGCGATTGGTTACTCATGGCTCGAGATCCCACCTGGCGGGAGAGATCACTCATTTCGATAAAAATGGCTGTCATCTGCTCCAGGTCACTGTGTTTGTTTGACCAGTGCTTCCCAGATTTGAGTGGGCACAGAAATCGTCTGAGGATTTTATAAAAATGCAGGTTCTGATTCAGTGGGTCAGACTGGGGGCCTGAGACTCTGCCTCTCTAACAAGCTCTTCGGGGACTCCCCAATTGGTCCTGGGATGACACGTGCGGTAGCCAGGTGTCAGATCCCTCGGAATATGGCTCTGATGTGAGAAGAGTTTCAATGTGGTTGTTTTAGGCAATAAGAGAGTGGAAGAATTTTTCAAATTGCCTTTATCTTTTGACATACGGTATTTGAAATGGGTATGTAGCTAACAGAGTGATTGAATAAACATTGGACGATTCAACTACATACTTAAGTTTATATTTTGGACCAGATGCGTTTTTTATTACTTTTAACCCTTTTCACTACGAATGGAGTTCTGCCTTACTCGGGGGTGGTCCTGTTGTACCCCGGCACACAGTGTGTCTCTGTCAGGGACGTGCATCTGTGAACATTGAAGATTCGCTGTGAGTATCGCACAGACGGCGGAAGGAAGCCGAAGTCAGTGACTAAGAAAAATGCAGGCTGGTTAGTAGCTGCCTTCATCTGAAAATGGGGGGGTAATATTAATATCTATCTCACATATTGTGAAGATAAAATGAGGAAATGTGTGTGCAAAGATAGAGCCCAGCGCCTGCTTCCTAAAAGGCTCTCTGGATGTGCTCATTATTGCCCTGTCAGTCATTCAGGACCGCGTGGGGTGCTAGAAACGCATTTGGACACTTTTAGAACAAAATGGATTGCAAATGCTTTTTTCGTTGACAGCTATGCATGTACCATTTTGCATAAATTCGTGTGAACATTTTATACGTACCTTTTTATGTTAGTTTTTGTTGCTTGGTTCCTCCATCCTTACATAATCAGCATCCTCCCCACTCCTAGTTAATCCAGGGTAGTAATTCATTTGCATGTTTTTTTTTTTTTTTAAAAAACAGGTTTATTGAAGTGTGTAATTCACATACAACAAACTTGCACATATATAAAGTGTGAAATTTGGTAAATGTTGGCATAGATACACCTATGACTCTATCACCATAATCAAGATAATGAGCTTATCCATCACCCCTGAACGTTTCCTCATCAACTGTGTAACTGACCCTACTGCCCTTTTCGTTGCCCTTGCAGGCCCCCAGCAACTATTGACCTGCTTCCTGTCACTACAGCTTGTATTTTCTAAAAGTCGAATCATGCAGTATAGACTCTTTTTCGTCTGACTTCTCTCACTTAGCACAATTAGTTTGAGATCCTTCCATTTTGTGGTCATTAATTCAAGACCTTTCTTGTTTTTACATACAGGCATTTGGTGCTATAAATTTTCTTCTAGCTGCATCTCATAAGTATGTTACCTTTTGCTTTTTTAAAATTCAGTTCAAAATATTTTCTCATTTCCCTTTTGATGTTTTGTTGTTGTTCCTTGGGTTATGTTGGGGGTATGTTATTACATCTCAAAACGTTTATAGATTTTTTTCAGAAATCTTTCTGGTATTTATTTCTAATTTAGTTCCATTATGGTCAGAAAGAATATTTTGTATGAATTGAATTATTTTAAATTTGTTGAGGCTTGTTTTGTAGCTTGGAATATGGTCTATCTTGGTAAATGTTGGGTAGAGTATTTCATAAACAGCAAATCAATCAAGTTGATTGATAGTGTTCACATCTTCTATATCCTTACTGATTTTTTGTCTATTTATTATATTAGTTATTACAAAGGGGTACAGATATCTTTGATTATGGTTGTGGATTTCTATTCCTCTTTGCACTTTCAGCAGCCATTGCTTTATCTATTTAGAGACTCTGTTATTAGCCATATAAACGTTTAGGATTGTTATGTCCTACTGGTGACCTGCCCCCTTCAATATTTTGGAGTGGCCTTCTTTATATGTGGTGACATTCTTTACTATGAAACCCACTTTTTCTTATATTAGCTTAGCCATTTAAGCTTTCTTTTCACTGTTGGCATAGTGTATGCTTTATTTACTTTTATTTTATTTTTATTTTTTAAATTTTACTTGTTTTTAGAGAAAGGGGAAGGGAGGGCAAAAGAGTGGGAGAGAAGCATCAGTGTGTGGTTGCTTCTCATGCACCCCCTACTGGGGACCTGGCCCACATCGCAGGCATGTGCCCTGACTGGGAATTGAACTGGCAACCCTTTGGTTCACAGGCTGGCGCTCAATCCACTCAGCCACACCAGCCAGGGCTCTTTACTTTTATATTTAACCAATTTGTGTCATTATATTTGGAGCTCATTTCTTATAAGTAGCATATACTTGGGAGTTGCTTTTATCTCCAGTCTGACAATCTCTGCCTTTTATTTGGAGTATTTAGACCAATTACATTTAATGTGATTATTGATATTGTTAAATTTAAATCTGTCATCTTTTTTCTTTTTCTTTTTTTGTTGTATTTTTTCCATTACCATTTAGTCCCCTTATACCGTTCTTCCCCCCCCACCCCAAATCACCACTCTTGTCCATGAGCCCTTTTTCCTTTTTGCTCAATCCCTCCACCCATGCCCTCCCTGACCCTTAGCTGTTATCCTGCTCTCTATGAGCCTGTCTCTATTGTGCTTGTTAGTTCAGTTTGTTCATTAGATTCTACATATAAGTAAATCATCTTAATATTTGCTTTTCATTTGTTTCATCTTTGTTCTCTTTCCCTCTTTCCCTCCCTTCTTTTGGGTTAATTGGATATTTGTATAACCACTCTTTATTTCCTTTGTTGTTTTATTAGCCACAATACTTTGTTATTTTAGTGGTTGCTGTAGTGTTTATCATATACATTTAACTTAAAACAGGCTACTTTCAAGGGGCATAGTACCACTTTACATATAGTATGAGAACTTAACAATAACTAACATTTATCTCTCCATTCTTGCACTTTGTGGTATTGTCATATATTTGCATTATGTATATGTTATAAACATTCTATGTACTATAAATATTATAGTATTTTGATTTTTGTTTAAACAGTCAGTTCTCCACAGTGGCTGCAGCAGTCCGCATTGCCACCAACAGTGCACTAGGGTTCCCTTCTCTCCACAGCCTCGCCAGCGCTTATTGTTTGTTGATTTGTTTATCATGGCCATTCTGACTGGTATGAAGTGGTACCTCATTGTGGTTTTAATCTGCATCTCTCTGATAGCTAGTGATGCTGAGCACCTTTCATATGTCTCTGGGCCCTCTGTATGTCTTCCTTGGAGAAGTGTCTGTTCAGGTCCTTTGTCCATTTTATAATTGGGTTGTTTGTCTTCCTGCAGTGGAGTCGTGTGAGTTCTTTGTATATTTTGAAGATCAAACCCCTGTCTGAGGTATCATTGGCAAATATATTTCCCCATATGGTTGGTTCCCTTTTCATTTTGCTGATGTTTTCTTTAGCTGTGCAGAAGCTTTTTAATTCGATGAAATCCCACTTGTTTATTCTTTCCTTTATGTCCCTTCTAATCAACAAAACAAACAAGCAAGCAAAATACAGCCAGAGACACTGAAATAAAGAACAAACTGACAGCAACCAGAGGAAGAGGGGAGGGTCATCAAAGAACATGTAAAAGGACGCATGGACAGAGCAAAAGGGGAGAAGGATTGAGGGCGGGAGGGAGGGGCAGTGAGGGGGGGAAGTGGTGGCGGGAAAATGGAGACAACTGTGCTTGAACAACAATAAAAAATGCAAAAAATAATAAAGGCTCTTATACTTCGCAAGAAAACCAGTCAATTCTCTTTTAAAGATACTGAAATAGTAAGAGAAATCTGATACATTTAGTTACTCTCCCGGTGCTTTGTTTCTCCTGTGTAGATGGGAATTCCCACCTGGCATTGCTTTTCTTCTGCCCGAAGGGGCTTCCTTTAACATTCTTGTGGCGTTGGCCTATGGGCGATGAATTCTTTCTGCTTTTGTATGTCTGGAAGTGTCTTTTTTTCACCCTTATTTTTGAGAGCTATTTTCAGTGTTCAACATTTACTGAACCTATGTTCAAGTGCTTTACATATATTAACTCATTTCACCCCAACCAATTCTTTTTGAGGTAAATAATATCATTATCCCTATTTTGTAGAAAGGAAGCTGAGTCAGAAACAGATTACACCACCTGCCCAAGGTCCCACAGCCAGCAAGTGGGGGAGTGAGTTTTGAAGCCAGTCTGGCTACAGGATATAAATGTGGTAACGTACTTTACAGTCTGAACGTCAACTTGCTTGATTTTACTTAATAATATACTTTAGATATCTTTTCATATTAGCACTGAAAAATCACCTCATTTTATTTTTCAGCTATGTTGTTTAAATGTTCCAGAATTAATTTCTCTAGCCTTCTCTTGATGGTCATTCACATTGTTTACAGCGGTCTGCCATCACAAAGAATTTTGCTGTGGCTGTCTTTGAATAAATGCATGTTAATTTATCTTTGGGAGTTTGTATGCAGGCATCTGAAGAATAAATTCTTAGCAGTGGAATATATTTACCCAAAAGTGTGTGACTGTACCTTTTTGACAGGTGCCCACCTCCACCCTCGCCATTAGAAATGAAATCCATTTATAAATCTAAACTTTCAACAACAATGTGGGAGAGGGAGAGTGATTTTTAAAGGCTATTTTAAAGGATGCTCTGGACATGATTCACATGTTATTTCAAAATGACAGGTCACTTTTTTCCTTCTTCTCCACAACTTCTCTTTCACATTTCAGTATGAAATAAAAAAGATCCAGCATCCTACTCAAATAGAAAAATGCCAAATCACTAGATTTTTCTTTTAGAGACATTGCCTTAATTATCTTGGATAGAGCATGGATATTAACTGGCAACCCAACTCAGGCTGTTGGTTTCCCCAGAAATGTTCAATCGTAATGGGGGAAATAAGAACATTTCCAATTTCCTTCTGGCGTGCAGACGTATTAAGAGCCCAAGGAAAGTGACATGTTACTATTGCTGTAGCATCTGAAATACAACCCAAAAGAAACTGAGCTCCGTGCCCTGGCCTCAAGGTCAGAAGTGTGGAACGGCCACACGTGAGTCTTGGCTTTGACTTCCGCCCTCACAGTCCCAGTTTTCTCTCTTCTCCTTGCATTTGCCCCTGGGACAACAACTCACAGTTGATAAAAATATTTCTTCTTTTTTTTCCGGAGGTATCTTTAGTCATATTCTTTACATTTTATTGGAAAAAGCCTTATTTTCCCTTTTTTAAGATAGTTGAGCATTGAACGTTTCATGTCAATAACAGACCTACTCAACTTTACAAGTTCCTGAATAGAAATAATAAACCTGGCTGATAATAATAACCTTAGAATTGAACATATTTGCTCAGAGAGGCACTTGATAGGGAGATTTGGTAATTACAGTCAGCAAACGGTCCTTTGCCTACAGAATATCTTTCTTAAAAGCTCAACAGAAATAATGCTGGGAGAATAAAAAGGCATAATGTGTGAAAAGCTGGATGCAGACTAGACCATAGGACCTCATTAAGCGGACTGCGATAGAGGCTATTCCAAAAAATTCAACGAAATGAGCCTCCTTATGGCAGTTTGGGGAAGGGCAGCCAATTGGTTTGGAAGGTGCAAATCCCAGACAGTACCATATTCAAAGAAGGTAGATTCTGAAGCAAAGAGATTATGGGGAAGAGCAGATAGATGAGGTGTAAGCACATTTAGTGCTAGAGGTAATTTTTTCCCCCATGGCTACAAGTCTGGTACTGCAGGCACAGGTGAGGTTGTTTCCTCACCGTGAAGATGCTGTGTGTAGATAGCACGTTACCCATCTGTATCCCTGATGTGTCAATCACATTAAAGACGTGATATTCAGCAGCCTAACAGTTTGAAAGTGGGAATATATGATCTTGTCACTGGATTGAAGAATGAAGGTGCTTACTTACCACGTTAATGAACAAGGTAGATGATTGCTCTTCGGCTTCCAGTTTGTCTGTCTTTCCATTGTCTGTTTATTCGTTCATCCACTCGTCTATCTACCTGTCCATGTTTTCATTTAAATAGTTATTGCATGTCTGCCATACCCTTGCTGTTCCAGGCACTAGAGATACTGCAGGGAATAAAATGAACATGGTCCTCTTCATATGGTGCTTACATTCTAGTGGGAGTTGGTATGAAGAGACAATGAACAAGCAGAAAAATAAGTATATAATAGAACAGGTAAGAATACATGATTAAGAAGAAAGATAAAGTCCGTTAAAGGGATTAGACCTGACGGAGGAGTTTGTCTGTGTATGTGTGTATGCGTATATGTGCTATTGTAATAGAATTCAGAATGAAGTTGGAAGAAAAGCTTGAGGTTACCAAGGGGCAGATCATTGGAGGTGGTGCAAAGGCCCTGAGGTAGGAACAGTTTTGAGATGTCCAGGAATAACAAGGAGGCCAGTTTGATTGAGGCAGAGTTTTCAAGAACAAAAGCCCCATAGCTGTCAAGGGCAGAGAGATACCTTGGGACAAGACCTTGTACTTGGCCTTACAGGCAATGGGCTTTGTTCCTAGAGGGATGGGAAACCAATAGAGGGTTTTGGGTTTTTAGTGGCTTGATCTGATTTATGGTTTAAAATACTCATTCTGAACTTTCTGAAGTGTTGGTAATATCCTAAACCTTGATTGCCATGGTAGTTACATGACTATTTTTCAAAACTCATAGAAATATATACCTAAAAAGGGTAAATTTTACTGTATATAAATTATAGCTCAATAAGCCTGACTTTAAAAATGCTCTCTATTCACGTGTGTGTGGTTTATTGAGGGGCCGGAGTGAAAGCAGAAAGACTAATTAGCTGTCCGCTGTATAAACCAGATGAACTACAATGACCATTTGAACGAGGTTGGTAGCAGAGATTTTGGTGAAATAGCCAGGTTTGTGGTACATTTGCAAAATAGGACCTTTATGATGTAATAAATGACATATAGATTCTCCTCTTATTCCCCACTCTTCCAAATCTCGCACATGCCACCTTATAAACAAGTCCCTGTGGCCGGAACCCAGCTGCCGTCTTAGACATCACTCTCTGTCTTCCTTCTGTTGTCTGATCCACCCCTAGCTTCTGCTGGGGCTTCCCAAACGTGACTTGAATTCTTTCATTTTTATCCATTTTAACTACTGAGTCCAAATCCCGTCATTTTCCCCTAGAACACCTGCGGTAGCCTATTCTCTCCTCTCTGATTTTCTGTTTCTTCTCCATTGACACCAATTCTCCATACAGAGGTCCATTCATTATGAACCTCTTACTTAACAAATGCTTACTGAGCAGCTACTGTTTGCCTGGCTGATTCAGAGCCTGAAGATCTGGGCGGGAACAAGGCCAGCCAAAGCCTTTATATGACCCTATTTAAGTGGGGTTATGAATTAAAATACCTAGTTGAACTTTTTAATTTTTGAAAAATGAATAAATAGCTTAAAGAAACAATTTTGCCACGAAACCACGGGTTGAGGAGAATACCCATGCAAGCACGAGGGTATTTCAACAAAACTTTGCGTATAGTTGGTGGATGGGACGAAAGGTGAAGTTTCATGATGTATTAAGTAGCATCAATAATGTCCTTCTTATCTTTGTAACTGTTTTACACATGGTGGGCGTTCAAGCAAGGAGTGAAATAAATCAGACTTAAAATGAGACCCTGGGAGGGTTGTTCTGTCATGAAGTATAAAACCAAGAATTTCAAAAAGATGAAAGCTGACTCATTCACCCTTGGCTTTCATCAAAAAATACTTATCCTTTACCTCATCTTTTTATCATTTGGGTGTTTTATAAATTACATAATATGTTAGTATCATAAAACATGTCTATCATGTATAAATACAATAGCCTTGTGCTGGGGGTACGTGCTCAAGTTTTTCTTATTCACAGTAGTATCAAAACTGCTTGCAGACTGCTACTTTCAGTCGCTGGTGCTGTATCAAAGAAAACTGATCAGGTTTTTAATGTCCTTGCATTTTTACCTTGATAAGCCACCCACTCTCTGGGATGGCCCAGCTCACAGATGATGTTGGGAATCCAGGAAAACCAGCCAAGCTACCTGTCAGCACCTACAGGTTCTGCCTTGTTCCAAGTGCCATCGGGGCAGAAATTCCCTGAGTGCCACGCAGCCACTTTCATCTCAGGCACAGGCTGTAATTAGTGGATTTCTTAATTACAGAGTGCAAGAAGTACTTCGTGCTGGGGAGAGGCGGCGGGGAAAATGCAGCTACCGTTGAAGACTGTAGGTGAGAGGATTCGGTTTCTCTGAACTGCACGTTCGCTCCAAATGCATTGCAGACACTTTTTGACAAAGAGGGGGCTCATTGGAAGGCACCCTGTTACTACTTATTTAGAAACAAAAGAAAGGGCTTCATGTACTTCCCTGCATGATGGCTTAATCTCGCGTTAAAATTAGGTGCTGTAGCAATGTAAAGTTTTGGGTTGTTTTGGTGCGAAAAGTGAGTTCATTCTCCTGCCTCCTTCCCCTCCGAAACCATCTGCTGGAGCCAGATATGGTGCCATTTATCAGTGTTTTCTCGGAGCCAAGCTCATGCTGAACACTCCATGCACCGATGCCTCGCATCTTAGGAGGCAGGCTGTACTCTCGCCTGCCTTTGCTAGGGGAGGAAGCTGAAATTCAGAGGGCCTTGTTAGTTGTCAGTGACAGCATCGGGGCAAAGCCAAACAGTGACTCTAGAGCCTGCATGCTTAGTGGCGCCTGTGAGTTGTCACTGTATGTTTTTGTAGCAGACTCTGTGCTACTTATCTATATACAAGCTGAGAAACAGAGCTAATTCTCAGGACAGCACCGGGCCGTTTTTCGGGATTGTGGCAGGGAGGAGAGGGAGAAGATGTGGTGTGCATGGCCCTGGGGTGGTAGGGACCTTGGGAATGGGGATAACAGGTAAAGTCTATCCAATTTCCAACAAGTCCTGGTTGAAATAACTCTTCTTCCTCATCTCCCTAGGATAGCTTCAATAAAACACTCACTTCCTGCGAAACCTCTGGGAACTGGATCCCTTGGCAAAGCTGTGTTTAAATCTTGAGCCATGCATCTAAATGGGCTCAGGACAGAATCACAGAGTCCCCGGGGGCTGCCCTGCTAGAGCTGTCACACTGTTGTAGGACAGGTGTCTTGGAAGTCCTGGGACTCGTTGGCTGGCTTGGGGTACCAGGGAGCTACAGCTAGGACTGCCTGGTCTTCGTAGGACCCAACAGGAATTTTGGAGACAATTTGTTTCTTCTAGTATCAAGGTCCAGTGTCCAAGGTGAAACTTGTTTCTATAACTTGGTCAAGGTTTACAAAGAGAAACACCCTGTCTCATTTCCATTGACCATCTATGGAATTTGTGTCTCTGGGGGAAGGGAAAAGTCTCGCCCTGAGAGGGAACTTGGTGGTGCTATCACTGTCATAGCTGAGCATTCCATGACCTTGAGACACATTAATCTGGAAAGTGGCCTCAGCGAGTATCCAGTGCACTGATAAGTAGACACAATGTCATGAGCCAAGATTTGTAACCCGTCACATCCCCTTCCCTGAGTGGGTCTGAGCTGTACACCTTCCCGTACGTTCTCCAGGCTATAGGACCAAAGGTATCAGTTCATTTACAGATCCCCACTTCTCTCCAGCTTCCTCACTCAGCCTCGCGATCTCTGCTACTAATGTCCTCCAAGCTAATTTCCAGAGCATGCTTGAAAGAATTGGTGTATCATGGATGAGCATCTTGATCTCGGCCAGTGTGTTTCTGAATAGGAAGTGTAGTGTCCATCCATTTGGAGTGTTGTGAGCTGCATCTCTCAAGACCAGCCCTTTTCACCATAGCGTGTAGCTCTGCTGACAGCCGGAGAGCTCTGAATTAAGATGTGTGCTCTGCGAAGATCGGGAAAAGAAATAGAAAAGAAACACAATTATATTCGATCCTATAACTTTTGCCTGCCTTGAAGGAACTTAGCTCCTCACTCCCGAGATTGGTTTCTGATACAGGAACATTTTTAGGTTAACCAACACGGTCTTCCTTTTTTTTTTTCTTTTCTTTCTTTTTTTTTTTTCATTTTATTTTCTGCAAAAGTCACTCAGTTTATGTCAAGAACTCTAAAAGGTCTGTTTTCTTCATTTTGCATGATTTCGTTCTGTTTGCAAGCTAACAACTCACAGTAGCCTGCTACAGGTTCTTGGACGCTGGCAGAAGACGTGAGCCTCCCGGGTCAGAGACATGGGATTTTATTACTCACAGCACAGGACGCAGCGCGAGCCTCTGCTTCATGTCAGTCTCCTTTCCCCAAGTTCCAAGGGAGTGACGGCCAGCAGACCAGGAGGATGCTGCACATTCAGGGGGTTTCTACCACGGCTGAGGAATCAACCCCAAGCGTGGGCAGCCCGTCTTTTAAAGGGGGCTGCTAGCAAGCCTGCCCAGTCTTTGCCTGGGGAAGATGTTATGTTTATTATACTGGTCAGGAAACCAGTCAGCCTTCTGCCCCCAGGGAGCTACTGTCTCTGCCTTCTGAGACCTTGGGCTACATAAACATCCTTGAAAAGATAGTCTGGAACGAGAGAGGCCAAGAGGTGTGCAGAAACTTGAGAAACTCAACACTTGCAGGGAAGAATTTGGTGAGACTGGCTTACTAATATTACCATACCTACCTGCATTTCGAATATGAAATACTGAGGTTTTTTTGAAAAAAAAAAGTAAAAATGTCTTCAGTTGGCTCAAATGTTAAAACCAACAAACAACTAAGAGTAGAATGAAATTTTGCCTAAAGAATACAATCTGGAATAATATCCTGTCATAACATTTAACATCCTTTCAATTAAAAAATGATTTATTTCAAGTAAATGTCCTATTTGTTCTTAATTACAGTATTCTGTCAGTCACTATATGTTTTTTTGGAAACAAGACCATGAAAAGATTATTTGTCTTATACCTTGTTAAAAAAATCAAGGCCCCAACTAACTCACAATGTCTTTTAATTTTAGAGGAAGTGGGAGAAAATAATGGATATTTCAATCTTTTAGAAAGTGGAGGTTTATCTAAAATATGGCTGTTTAAATTGCTCTCTCATTTTTGTGAACTGCTGCTTCATTTTTACAAAAGAAAAAGAAACATTTCATGAAAAGATTAATAAAAGGCCCACTTCACCACCTTCCCCCTTCAGATTTATCTCCACGTCTTTTTCTCTATTGGGTGTTGTAATTATGTGATTCTTTCAGGCTGATCAGTGTAGCGTGCAAGGGGAGCCAATTCTCTCAAATATCTCTGGAACTTTATTCATTTAACTAGGAGTCTCTCTTTTTTCTTTTGAAAACGTCTTTCTTTTAATGGCTATAAATTAATTTCCATAATAGTTCTTATTTGAGGGTCCATCACAGGTATTGACATAGTCACCTTTCCAAAAATCTAAATTTCCAAAATGTATCTAACTTAACAAACCTCAAGCTTATTTTACCGGCATTTCGTATCTTTTGGAAGGATTCATGGATTACTCCATGTGATCCTTTGAAGCATTAACCAAAGAGGATTTTATCTTATTTTATTTTTCTCTCCTGAAAATCATGCACAAATAGTTTTCCAGCAGGCTTTTTATCCTCTTTGATATTTTATTTCTCTCTCTAGGGATTTTAGTGAAAAGAGAGGGAAAAAGTCTTTGGAAAGGTACATTGTGTTTTTCTTTTCAATGTATATTTAAGGTGAGATGTTTCGTGCCAATACGATAGTGAAATGGCTAAATCTATTCGGAATCAAAATAACATGTGACTGCAAGGCCGCAGGGCGAGCCCACCACCAGCCGGATGTCAGGCATGAGCCGGAACACTGGCCTCCGGGGTTCTCCAAAATATATCATTCAAACAACTGCAAACTTTGACGGGTCCCCTCCCCATGCCCCAATTTTGCTTTCTATATTTTTTAATTCATTGAACGATGTAATTGAGAATTCTGAGTTAAGATGAGCCAAAGCTCCAAACCTATCAACTCAAGATTGAATGATTATGAAAATGATTATCCCCATCATTAGGATTCTATTGTAGAGAAAATACTTGTCACACATTTGTACTATTTTCTATTTAGAATTAAATTACATTCTAATTACTTTCTTAAATTTTTTTATCCTCACCCAAAGACATTTTTTCATTGTGTTTAGAGAAGGGGGTGGAGAGGGAGGAGAAGGGAGAGGGAGAAAGAGAGAGAGAGAAATAAAGAAAAAGAGAGAGAGAGAGAAACATCGATCAGGTGCTTTCTCATAAGCGTCCTACTGAGTATTGAACACACAGCCCAGGTATGTACCCTGACCGGAATTGAACCCGTAGCCTTCCCATCGAAGGGATGATGCTCCAACCAACTGAGCCACACCAGCCGGGGCTCTAATTACTTTCTTTCTTGAGATGATTGATTTCTCTCTCTCTCAGAAAAGATTGAAGATTGCGGGTCCACTTGCTTTAGGACTTTTAAAGACCAATTACTTTGATTTTTTTTGTAAAGGTGCCACTTCTTGCTTTCTTCATCCTACAGTTCCTGGGCAAAGGATTCTAAAATGGCACTAACAAAGATAATAGGGGACGACTGAAGCCCCTTGCCCCCGGCAGTAGTCCAACCAGCTTGCCTAGACTGAAGGGATGAAGTCATGCTCATGCCTGCTCATTCTATCTACCTGTCTAGGTGGACAACATTCCAGGAAGGAGTAGACCCTCCCCACCATAACTGGGAGCCCCTGCAGTTCGTGGTGGCTCATAGGACCACTGCCTCAGCTTCATCTTGGTGCAGAAGCTGGATGTGAAAACAACAACATCAGAAAAGATGGTCCTGTTCCTGTGAGTCATTTTCCTGATTGATCTAATTTACCTTGAAGGTTAATGTATTCTAAACTAATTCCGAGATTAATAACCACTTAAAGATATATGAAAGACATTTAGCTCTCTGTGAGCACTGTGTCATCACCTCGTTTATTGCCTCCTCAGTGACTTTGGGAGTCATTTGATGAGATTTAAGGGGGAATTTGATTGTCGAATATAGAGAGTGACAGGTGCGATGCATAAAGAGCTTTGGAACTTATTCTTGTTAATAATAAACACAGGCATGTAATTTGATTTTCAGTAATGGGATCTTTAGAAGCAAATATTTATTTTCAAGGTGGAAATCGTTTTTATTTATTGAAGGAGATAATTGAATATGCTGCTTTGCTAAAAGGGAAAGATTGCTTTTAGGATAAAAAGTGGCACATGGGTTTTTATTTCACCTCATTTAATTTACTTAATCGATTGCTGAGAGGTCCCTGCATGTGGGCATCTTAAGTAGTGGTTCACAGAGTGTTTTCTCTCCCTGTTTTCAATCACTTGAAACGTATTTACGAGTGTGATGTGGTTAAACTCATCTGGGCGCGCTTAAACGTGAGGTTTCCAATCCGAGGAACGGCAACATCATCCCCCCAAAACCTCTTTCTTTCTCCCTTCTAGTGTTTTTCCCTCAGCTTTTATTTACCTTCTTTTTCATTGTTGTTCTCCTGTTTCATTTATCTAACTCAGCTTCCAATGCCCAAGTTCAAAGTGAACATGGATCTGCAGTAAATGAGGTTGCAGCACAGGGGGAAAAAGTGTAGGGGAAGTACCATTAGGATTTACAGTTTTTGGAGTGGCACGGAATGAAAAAATAGCATTCCCCTTACCTCCACCTTGAGCTGTGATCTGGAGCTATTTGAAAAGAATAGAGTTGAATTTAGGCTTTTGAATAAATCACCATCATCAACACTACCGCCACCACCATCATCACCGTCCCCATCATCATCACCATCACCATCATCACCACCACCACCACCATCATCACCGTCACCATCATCATCACCATCACCATCATCACCATCACCACCACCATCATCACTGTCACCATCATCATTGCCATCACTACCATCATTATCCTCAGTTCACTATACTTGAGAAATTTCTAAGCACTTTCTCAGTATTGTCTCTTTTGCTATATAAGTCACTAACACAAGGAATGTGACTTTACCATCTCCCATTTTACAGAAAGGGAAGCTGATGTTTCCCATTTCCTTACAACTTTGCCTAAGATCCAAGTTACAACAAAAGGTGCCACATAGTGGCATATTCTCTCTGCAACCCAAGCAAATGCGTTCTTCCAGGGAACCCTCCCCAGTAAGAATGAACCTATAAGAAGAGTCCATTGTTTTATTTCCTGGTTGCACAGCTCAGGCAGTAGACTTTTGCTTTTGTGGCTCTGTTTACCTGAAGAGGGTAATGCCGGGACTGGAAAAACTAATGGGCCGAAGCTGGGCTTGCACTCTTGGTGTGTGATACAGCAAAGATGCGGGTGTTTCCCATAAGTCCCTTAAGTAGTAAGAAAGCCCACGGGGCACTTTCTGACTTGTCTACACCTATGAGGGATGGGCACAGAAGCTGTGGGGCCTGGTGGGTAGAAGAAGTGTCATGGGAAGACCCTAGCGACTCCTGTAAAACACTGAGACCTGGGACCCAGGAAAGGCAGCATTTGGATGCTGCTACCCGGAAGGCACTGATAGCCAGGAAGGACATTGGAGAGGGAGTGATAGCCACTGAGGAGGGAATGGCCACTCTGCTGGCTCAGTAAGGACACATTTCTCTCCTTCCTCATCATGTTCCAGCCCCCAACACCAGAAACATAACAGCCAAGGAGCGGGGGACTGGGGAGGTGTGAGGAACCATCCACATTCTTCCTCCACTCCAAACACCTCTGGTCTTAGTCTAGCATGTATTCAGAGAAGCGCACTTGGACTTGAATGTGAGACTGAGGTTTTAAATTGAACGGAACTAAATTTTAGTAACCAAAGTGACCAAGAGTTTTTGAATCCATGAAAAACTATTAAGAAACTTAGGAGGATGGTTTCAACCATTTGGATGAAGAGGTGGCTATGGGCAAAGACTAGTTTCCTGTTTATAGCTCCTTTCGAGGGTTGACTCCACCGTGAATTGTAAAGTGCTGTATATATGTAAACGCTGTTTCCCTGTCAAGGGCGATCCTATCAATTATCGGATGTCACTATATGCCAGGCAGTCTGCCAAATGTTTCCTTGACATAATGCACACAATGCCATATACACAAAGCATATTTGGATCCTGAAACATGATGACACAGTGAACCATCTTGACCTTACCTCCCCGCTTAAGAATTGTAGTAACATCTATATCACGAGACTTCTGGTATGTTCCTCTTTGTTCTCTTTTCCTTTGCCTAATTTATTTACCATCCTGATGATATATATATATTTTTTGCTCGTTATTCCCTTGACTAAAAATAAGGTGGATTTACTAATTGAAGTTGCTGAGGACAAGGGGCTCCAGTTGATATGTCTGTCTGTGGGAACAAGACTCTTACTAGAGTGTAAGCTTCATTCCGCCTGGAACATAGGATTTGTCTGCCTTCTTCTCTGTCACCACTGTCTCATTCGTTGCCTGTCACAGAGTTGGTACACACGCAAAAATGTGACGTGTGTCCCAAAGTGAGATGTCGATGGCTATGGGGACCATGACCGCCTTTAGGGAGCGTATTTTCGTGGTCTGCCTTTTTTTCTAATCTTCACACATATCCTGTATGTTAGTTTCCATTAATTCTGTTTTGCATATGAAAACATATGCAAAGAGAACTGGAGTCCTTTACTAAAGCTGCATACCGCTAGTAAGTGGCCAGGCTGGAACTGAAGCCAGCTCTATATCAGGTAACAAGGCTTGCTGTCTTCGCTTTATACCAACTTAACTTCATCCTCACTTCTCAGAGGGTCAGGGGCCAGACACTTCCCAGTAGCCCATTGGGGGACCCGAACGAGGCATAAGACTCCTGGCCCTGCCTTCCTGCCGAATTCCAGGCTCTCTGTTGCTGTCTTTGCACTGATGTAAATTGTATCTTTAATTGGTAACTTCTAAGAAATGATTTAAAGCAAAAGTTGCTCCCGGAGCTTGAAACTGCTCATTTACGTGCAGGCTTTGTTGCATAAACACCGATTGTACGGTGGGAGTTATGCTAAGAAAATGATTCATCCCCACAAGTTATTGATTCTCTCATGAGTCGGAAGAGGTTGGAACTGAGCAGAGCTATGACTGGTTTATGGGGAGGTGTCAATAAAGACTAGAAAGAAGACGTCTCCATAGTTGGACCCGTTTCGCTATCCCTTCTGCCACACTGAGCCCAGATGATTTTCACAGTTGATTCCATTACCTGATGTAGGTACCTACGTTCCAGCCCACTGTTCAGAAAGGCAGGCGTCATCCTCAACAAGAATAATCTATCACTGAGAAGAGCCTTTAAATTGTACTTATCGCCCCCAAAGTGTTATTTAAAAATGCTACGAGGTATCATATCCCTTCTTTCACAATGAATTATGAGTTCAGTTTCTTTTAAGCTTGAGCCTTTTTAATTGAAAATTATTGTTGCAGGGGTTTAAACATCTCTAGGTATCCTAATGTATTACTTCACCTCCTTGACTCTTTGCTGATTTTATATATATACACACATATATATGTATGTATACATATGTATTTATATTTATACATTATATTTGCATGTACTAATTGTGGGAATTTTATTTTATTGCTTGTTGTTTTCCTTACAGTTTTTGGTTGGTTAAATGGCTCAGTTGGGGTGCCTTACTTAAGGAAAAGGCAGTCTTGTTCTATGGAAACCAGATGCATCTCTTTTAAGGATGTGCTTTAGAGTCATTCTGGAGTTCCAGGGCCAGCATTTACTAGCCGTGTGCCATTGGGTGAAGCTTCACATCTCAAGTCTCAGTTTGCTCAACTGTGAAACGAAATAACTGTTCTTCATAGGGGGTTTCTGTGACAAAACGCAGGAGGGCTGACGCGTGGCTTGGCGCTGTGTTTGGCCAATAGCAAGCCTTCATCCAATGGCAGCCACTGCGGTTCTTGGTTTGGACTGGGAGTGCAGGCTACCTCCTGGGCATCAGAGCTCTTGAAAACATGAGCTCTAGTTCACTGGCAAAGTTCCCTTTTACATTATGAATCAGTTACCAAAAAGGATGGTGTGGGAGAGACCAAAAAAGAGTCCTATGCTGCAAGTTCTCTGGCCAAGAGCCGGCAGATAACTGGGGCCTACCACCAAAACTCTGAGTGACCTTGGAAGCAGTTTCTCGGGTGGCATTTGAGCCTTGAGGTCACTATAGTCAGCTGACAGCTTGACAGCCACCTTGTAGGACATCCTAAACTGGAACCATCCAGCTAAGCTGCTTGTGGGTTCCTAATTCTCAGAAATAGTGAGGAGTAATATGTGCTTATTATTTAAGTAACTGAGTTAGGGGGCTGTTTGTTACGCAGCAATAGGTATCTCACCACCTGTTACAAACTGTACCTCTGTTGTTGCTCTTGATGTTCCCAGCCCCCTTCACTGCTTTCTCTGTCCTTCTCCCTCTCTCTCCCTCCCCCATTCTCATTCTATAACACTTGGCACCTTCTAACATTTATTTAATCCAATAATAATGTCTATTGGCTATCTCTTTCCTTCTAAAATGTAATATTTACAAAGGTAGAGGTTTTGATCTGTGTTGTTAACTGCTGTATCCTTAGTGCCTGGTGAAAAGGAACTCAGTAAACGTGTGTTGAAAGAATAAATAAATGAACGTTAAAAGAGAAATGCAGTTGTCTTGCTCGATTATGGTTGAAAGGAAACTTTCATGTTCGTTTTTTTGTTTTGTTTTGTTTTGGTCTCAGCTCAGGTCTACCGTAGACTTGGGGCATTTCAGCAGATAAGGTTCAGAGAGCTGAGAGATAAGATTCCTGCTGTTTGAGAAAACATTTTTTAACATCATTAAAAATCGGATTCTTTTTCTACTTGGTTATAAACTTTGGTAAATTTGCCTGCTGGGAAAAGATGGATGAAATAAATGGCCTTCTGCTCAACTTATTTTCCCCTGAATTTAATTTCATCCATGCATAGCCTCAGTGTGAAGTTGCTTTAGGATTCCCTTGATAAGAAGCAATGCAGAAAAATGGCAGTGATCACAACGGGGGTGCATGGGACCCAAATAACTCTGGCCTTCCTTTATTTTTTTGTCTTTATTGGTTTCAGGTTTTCATCTCCTGTGCATTTCCAAAAGATACTGAATTTTTTCTGTCCCTCTTAGACACATTGCGTGTGCTCCAAGTGTTCCTTCTGCCTTTGCCACGAGAACTTTGCAGCTCTTGTGATTAAAGATGCAATTAAGACTTACAGCACAAGCCACACTGCAGTTAGGAAGAAGCTGTAACCTTGGTGGCAGATTTAAATGTTGAGCCCTCTTATCAGAATCAGAAATGGGATTTTCCTCTTTCAGTATGTGTCTGGAAAACCTTCTGTTACATGGTACTAACCAGAATCCCTGGAAATGGGAACTCAGTGTTCTGACAGCATTTCGTTTTGGGCTTATAATGGGTGATTTGGGGAATAATCTGTAGACGCCAGTGTACGCACGACGCAGGGCAAGTGAAGCTATTTTAGCGTGTTTACCAATGTGTGGTAGCATCTCTCCTCACTGGGTGCTTCGCCTTGGAAATCTGACGTTCACAGGCGAAATCTCTGAAATCCCCTGGGCCGCCTTGAGTTGCAGCAACTTAATGTGAAAAATACATTCCTTTGTCTCCGTGGGAAAGATCTAAGGTTGCTGCATTCTTTTTTTTTTTTTTTTTCCCATGGTCTGAAGACTTAATCACATGGACATTGTTCAGCAAGAAAATGGTCTCTTCCTCTCTACCCTATTAGCAACATTCTTTTGGTCTTAAGAAATATAAATATTGGAGCATACTCGTGAAAATGACAACCCACGCTGATCTATTAGTGCTCCAAAAGTGTGATAAAGGATGCTGTTAATTAACTCTTTTCGCCAGAATAATTGTAAGTGCGGCCTCATATTTTAGAGCCATTTGAACTGCCAGGGAAAGGTTAGTAGACTGGCCTGAGAGAGCTGGAAGTCAGACATCGTCAGTTTAATTAAATTCTATTAATATAGCCAAAACAGACTTGAGCCTTCAGTTCTGCAAAGGCTCTTAATGGAGAGAACTGCCGGTAGTTATAGCAGCAGCTGGGAGACAGGAGAGTTGCAGGTTTTTAACCCACAGCCAGCCTCCCTTCTGCATGTCATTACTGTCACATGGCCATGCAGCACATGTTAATCACACACATGCTGGGTTCCTGCATTGCTCTGGTGCTGGGGATAGGGCAGCACAGAACAGGTTCAAGGTCCCTCCTCATGGGATGCTTACATCCCGGTGTGGGGGCCAGACTCTAACACAGACAAACAGGATAATTGTGGCTGGTGAGAAATGCCGTGAAGGGAAAGAAGCAGGCAACAGGATAAAGAGAGTGTGGGAGGTACGGGAATAAACTCTAGACTGGGTGGTTGAACACCCACTCCGAGGAGGTTGCATGTAAGCTGAGACCTAAAGGGTGAGCTGGATGAAGAGATTGAGGCAGGGGTGGGGGATGATGGAATGGTTGGAGAAAGGCCCTGGGCTGGGAACAGGACCAGGGTTTCAGGAAGAGACAGATCGGGCCAGAGCCTGGGGCCTGTTGGCCAGGGTGGGTGTGGAAAGGTGAAGGGGCTGGCTAGCAGGAGTCTGGGCCAGTGGACAACGCTGCAGAGTCTGGATTTTGGGTTTTGTTTTAGGGCAGTGGGAAGCCATTATAGGGTCGTCATGTGACTTGATTTATATTATTTAAGTTGACTTTGGTGCTAGTGTTTGGAGAATGGACATAGAGGATCAAGAGGCAAAGTGGGAGGCCTCTTTAGGGAGCTAATGCATCATCACAATAATAAATGGTGCCCCCCCGCCCCCCCACAATATGGAAGTTGATGCCTGATAGCTGAGCGTGATTATCACAGTGGATGCAGCCCGTGGCCTGAGGCCTTTCACAGCTGGGCCCTCCATCCTTTTCCAGATTTCTTTTCTGCTACTTCTGACCATGAGTTGGTGAAGGCCGCTCAGTACTCTCTGGGCCACTACGTGCATTTCAGTCCCTCTCCTTTGTTCAGGTTACGGGTCCTGCCCGAAGTATTCCACCTGTCCATTGCCTAGGTCGTTCCCAGCCTTCAGGTTGGAGTTCAGCACTGCTTGCCCCATTGAACTCCTGGGGACCAGGCCAGCCTCTCACCTAGATCTGAATCTGGATTGATCATATTGCAACCCCCCTTCAACCAAAACCCGGGGATCGGGGATGCTCATTCAAGTTGGCCATTTCCGCAGCTCGCCCACTAGCTGCCTCATCGGGCATTTGGGAGGAATTGGGAGTTCATAAATGAAGTGCCCTGGAAGACTCAGAGAGCCGCTCGGCTCCAGAACCAGGCACCTCATGTTTCTTGTCTGCTGTCCTATAGCATTGGTTGTTCCCCTGACTGACGTTTGCATGGGGGATAATAACTGTGTTGCTATTATTTCTGTTTTGCAATTATGGAGGAAACTGAGGCACAGAGAAGTCAAGGAACGGGCCCAATGACACACAGCCAGTAAATAACCATCAATGACTAAACTGTATATAATGATAACTAGTAGCCTTGTTCTTAGCTCCCTGTGCTACCTGCCTTCTCCTAGGGCAACAGTGGGAGGGCTTGGGGAGCGATTCCATGTATGGAGAGTGTTTACTTGCTCCAGCTTTTCGTAAGGTGGGGGAATTATTACGATAGGTCCTCAGCATATGGTACCTCTTGTTATAACTCCTCTGGATCTGCTCCCTCCTCTTCCCCATCCTTATCGTACCCTGGGGGCTCTACCTTCCAAAGCTTTTCTTTTCTAAAGCAACTGATGTGGTCATCATGCACACGCAACATGGTCAGCAGTCCTTGTTAAAAAGGAGGAGTTGAATGTACCTAAGACGCAGTCCACTACCTGAGATGGGGAAGGCCCTTAGTCAACTTTCCCCGAGCAAACGAATGAAATTGGCCTTCTCCACCTCCGTTTACGCTCATTCTTCCTTGGGGTTGTTTCGTCTGTGACCTTGGTACCACCGTCCATACAGTCAACGAACTGGATCTCGGATTGAACTTCACACACACACACACACACACACACACACACAGTAACACATTGCATGTCCCCAAATCTTTCATTTGCTCAACTCAAGCATCCACAGACCAGCGTGTGTTTTCAAAAGTGACAGGCCTGTGGGGCAGGAGATTGTTTGAAGGCACGAAGATAGCTTTAATTTTCTCTCTCACACTGACGATATCTACCGAGAAGAATTAATTTGTGTTGCTATGAAATCCTGAAATCCTGCCTAAAATATATTTCCTCTAGCAGATGGTGGCTGCTGTCTCTCTATAAAGAGAGATGGGATGCCACTGACATACAGATGTGTTTAATGGGAAATACTAGGACTGAGATTGCCAACAGCTTGGGTACCTCTTTGGGTTGTCAAGGACAGAAAACCATCATAAATCAGCTTGAGCAAAAAAAAAATGAATTTATTGTGAGGATTCTGAGATATCACACACAACCTCAGGACAGAGGTGTGGCGATGCCTCAGGGGTACCTGGACTCAGAGACCCATACGTCAGGGACATGATTATCTTGCCCTTTTGTCCTCCTGCTCTCAGTAAATCTGGTTTAGTCTTGTCTTCCCTTTGCTGTCACCCAGGCCTCTCCCTCCTGGTCTCGGGGAGCTCCTCTGGGCTTCCCAGCTTCTGGGCCAGGACAGGTGCCCGCTTCCCCTTCTAAGTTCTAGCTCTCGGGTTCCCAAGGAGGTGCCCAAGGTGATCCCTTGCGGGTGTGGTCTGGATCAGGAGCAGTGACCCGGAGGATGGGTGGCTGTGACACTGCTGTCCCCATCACCGCCACACAGATGGAGTGAAGAAGAAACAGCTCCAGGAAGAGGCAGAGGAGCAGCTTGCAGATGGGGGCCAGAGCTGACATATGACACCAGGCAGTTTAAACAGGGAAGTGCTTACAAAAAATGTACTGGGTGGATCTAATTTGCATTGCTGTGAGGGTCCAAAGTCATACAAAACGATTACCTCTGATGGAAGAGGGCTGTTGTTTTCCCCATAAAGAGAAATGAAATGCTCCCTGTGCCCTGCTGGCATGAAGCGGGAAATGTTAGGACTGAAGTTTTGCGTGTCTAGAATGCTCACAACAAAACACCACCCTGGTTCTTTGGCTTGTTTCATGTGATAGAGAGCCGTCTGGATGGTAAATTTTCTGGATGTAACACAAAAGAAGTAAACAGAGTGAGGATTATTGTGTTTCACCCTTTCAGCCGTCCCAAGGGGCAGGTTTCATCATGATGCTCACTCTGCTGAGAAGGACATGGACACCCAGAGAGGTTCAGTCGCCCAGAGCAGGGAGCAGAGGAGCCGGGCTGCAAACCTCAACCTTTATCAGAACTTCCCAGTTAGTGTCCTGTGGACTAGGGGCTGCTCTGGTGTTGCCTTGGAAAGGTCTGGGATGGCCCGAGCTCTTGGGCTGGTCAGCCTCAGCCACAGCAGCCTCACGGGGGCTCCAAATCCCCCCACTTGACCTGTGTGCCACGCGAAGATTATCATCTTCCCTGTGCACCGTGGTGCTCAGATATCGGGAAAGATTTTCCGTACACTTTTGAATGTCAAAGAATGTCACGGAAAAAAATGAGTTTTCAGGTGCTAGGATTTGAATATTTAAGTGTAGCTTCGGTGTGTGCTAGCCCAATTCTGGGTACACAGAGCCGCAGACCCTCACCCCTCCACTCATCGTGACGAAGGCCCCGGTTTGTAAGGGGCCTTCCTGCGGGCCAGCCACTGAGCCAAGTGCCGACAACTACATTTGCTTTGCCACATTCTTGCCTTCTCTGATGAACTCTTGAATAAAAATTACGAGCATGAGAAAATACACCACTGAAAGAGACAGTCAACGATTTCACGTAGGGGTGGAACTCACGTGTGAGGAGATAGACGTTGTGGCTTGATATGATAGGGCTTATTAATATAAATGTGTTTAAAACATCAAAGAAAGCAAGGAGGGAATGACCTACTTAGAATGAGAAGAGAAGTGACAGGCACTTTTCCTTTTTCTTTGCTAAGGAAACCCTGTTTTATTCTGTGCTTAGCGCTGGGGAATAAATCAGGTCTTGGAAATTGGTTCTCTTCTGTCTGTGGCTGGGTGAGATGTCACAAAACACGAGGCTTCTCATGAAAGGTAATAAAAGGGCTTCTGAAAACCATTTTCCTCCCTGGATCATGGAGAAAGAAATGTCTTTTAAAAAATAAAAAAATAAAAATAAAAAAAAGGAGAGAGAAATGTGAGGGGAGTCCTTGTCCTCTCTTGCACTCTACCTTGAACTTGCTCACGGGAGTTTTCAAAGCTTGGGAGTCATGGCCGTTATCTTGTGTGGATGAAGCGGCAAACCAAAGACCACAAGTCCCGAATGCTGAGTATAGAGAGCAGAGGAAAAGAAGGAAGAGAGCCTGCCTGCTGGAAGGTATTTTTAGCCCACCTTCTATCCTATATAAACCCTGGAACCGGCTAGCGACCGATTTGTTATTTAAATAGATGGTGGATGGAGAGAAGTGGAAAGTTGGTTGGGTGTCTTTTCTTGTTTAAGATACCTATGCTCATGGATACAAACAACAGAAGAGTGGTTGCCAGGGCAGGAGGGGTGGGGGGAGGGTGACGAGGGTAAAGGGGGTCGAATACATCGTGACAGAAGGAGACTAGACTTCGGGTGGTGAACACACGATAGACTATACAGGTGTCGTATTATAAAGCTCTACACCTGACATGCGGGTACTGTTATTAGCCAGCTATACCCCAGTACACTTAATTAAGAGGCGTTAGAAAAGGAGTGAGACAAAATTGCTGCCTTTAAGGAAAAAAGGAACCGTTGGTGGGGTATTTGCTATTTGGTGAAAACATCATAACCGAAACAAGTGGGTTACTAAATAATAAGAGGCAGACATTTTAAAGATAAAATATTGAAAACACAACCATTGAAACAAAAATGCATCTGGAATATGAAATTTGGATATGGCTAAGATGAATAACGCAAAATATGTTAGTCTCCTGTAAGTAATTTCCAAAGAAAATTATCATCACTAATTTGGTACATAGGCTTTCTTTTTCTCCTGTTATTATTGCTGTTAACTTTTAAATTTCTTACAATACTTGTAACATGCTACTCATAATGTTTTACGACGTCCTTTTTCACTTACTGGTATGTCTTTGTGCACTCCGTGGGTCTCACGCAGTCTTGTTAAGGGGTACGTGATAGTCTCTAGTACAGGGGTGGCCAACACCAGGCCCGCGGGCCAAATCTGGCCCTCCACCTTGTTTTATCCAGCCTGGCGCCTTGCTTTTACCTGGTGGCAGCACCGAGCTCCTTGGCCCCTAGTTACGGAGTAGTTACATGTATACAGTCCTAAAGTTACATTCGGCCCTTTGAAGGCAACCGTGAGGCTGATGTGGCCCCCGATGAGAATGAGTTCGACACCCCTACACCCCTGGTCTAGTACATACCCCCTTCAGGGATAGCATTTGGCATTAGCTGTTAAAACTAAAGTGTTCAAAAGTTGTATCTTTAGGAATTATCCTATAAAATAAGTTCAAAACAATACCAAAAAAATGTGTGTAGCCTGGAACATTCATTGTAGCTTTGTGTTGACTGTGACAATGACAACCAGTTACGGATATCGAATAAGACTCTGAGTTCTCCATCACATCTTTAAGCGTTTATATTTTCCCGAGTGCAACTGCATACAAATACTGATGAACCTGAAGCCCACTTTTTTTCAACTGGCTTTTCTCACAACCATTTGGCTGTTGTATTTGCGGCATATTTGGTCACGTTGGTAACCAAGTGCTCTCACCAAGAAAGTGACATAAAATACCGAGTCACCTGTACGTCCCTGGTTTTCTTCTCCGTGATTGTTAACGGGCTAACGGACTGTGTGGTTTTAACAAATAGAACTTGAATGCAGAGATAGAAAATGATATTAGCCGTTCTCCTCAGAGGGATGTGCTTTAATTATACTTCACTCCTCAGGTTATTAACTGCATAACTACCTGCAAAGAACTTATAATCACTCTCTTATAAAATGAGTAAGTTTGCTTTTACAGATTGAATATCATTTTATAATTTACTTCAGAGACAAAAAGTGACTAGATGTAAAAATATAATTTTATGTTATTTATTCAAATATTACAGCCCCTGTCACATTGTTCAATAAGTATTTATTGAGTGCTTATTTTGTCCCAGGCGTTGTTCTAGGTGCTGGGGTTATGGTAGTAAAGAGACCAGACAAGGTTTTTATCCTAAGACAAATTGCTGTCCAGGGACAGAAGAGTTGAATGAAAATTCTGTGTGGATCGCCCAGCTGATACTGGGCGGGGCGGGGGCGGGGGGGGAGCGTGGGTATTGGCACTCGGGACCAACCTGGACATGACTAAATAGTTGACATTTCTTAACATTTTTTATTTTTTATTGAATTTCTCGGGGTAACATTGGTTCATAAAGTTATATAGCTTTCAGGTGTACAATTCTGTAACACATCACGTGGATATTGTATAGTGTGTTCACCACCCCAGGTCAAGCCTCCTTGCAACCCCATTATCCCCCCCATAATTAGCTTACGGTTTTGCTGAAATGAACATTCTTCCTTAAATAATTGAGAAGAATCAGTTGCCAAATCAAAATTCACAACTATTAGCTGAGTGATCGGTTAGACATTTCAAAACATGCTTGTAGTAATAGATGAATATTTGAAACTTCCGGTGGAATTTGTAGTGGGGTCATATTGAAATTTACTTAAAATCGACATTAAAAAAAATCAGTTATCAACTTTGTGGCTTCAAACAGCAGTTTTCCCCTCCCTGTTCTGTGGGCTCGCAGTTACTGCTGGGCTCTGCAGACACGGTTCTGCTCTGCTCCACATGCTGCTGGCTGGGCTCATCCAGGTGTTTGCATTGAGTTGGCAGGTCCCTGGGGGCTGCCCGCTCCCTGGGGGCTGCCCGCTCCCAGGGGGCCTCATTCACATCCCCCAACAGGTTATCTGGGGCTTGTTCCCATAAGCAAGAGTATTCCAACGGTCATGCTGATGAGGGATGGGAAAACAGGTGGTCTTATATACCCACCTGGCTGGGGCTAGAGGTTGATAGCCCCATTTTGGAGGACACCAGGAAGCCCTAAGTCTTCTTAAAACTCAGAAGCCGGGCAAGTACATGTCCTGTATTCTTTGGGTTAAAGCAAGTCAGGAGGCTGGCCAGCCACAGCTGAGAAGGAGCAGAAACAGACTCCATGTCTTGCTGAGAGAATTTGCAGAGAACATGTGGCCATCTTTAATCTCCCACATTATGTGCTATTCTGTTGTTTGCTGACAAACTGCTAGGGACTAAGTATAAAGCAGCACCTACACTTTACAATGTCTTGACCATAACGTGGTGTGGTTAAATTTGTCCGGAAGCCACACTAGACATCACTCAGACAGCACCATCGTGGAGCTGGGGATAGATTCTCTACTCGCCACATGGTGGTCCAGCACAATGTACCGTTTCAAATCAACTACACTCTCTTTTCATCTCAGATGGGTTCTACTAGTTTGTTCTTGCAGAAAGACACGTGAGCAGCAGATCACCAGGTGGCTTGGTTAATTTTTAATTGTCGTGTTTATTCCAGTGAAAAGTAGATGTGCCTGATGAGCTGAGAAAAATGAAGGTGACATGAAAATGGTGGCTTGAATTCTTACCGTCCTCGATTTACTCTCTTGGAGGACACATACTTGTCACGCTGGTGAGGGACTGCAAATCCCTCGGGTCATCTTATACCCTGGTGGTGGGCTTACCAATTCACAATCCAGTTTTGGAGGGCGCCTGGGAGATTTCTGTGACAGCTAACCATGTCATATTTTAACAGTCCTTTCCCGTTTCCTCCTATTGGGCATGGTGGGGGATCATTTCCCAAAGTTCGTTCCAAAGAACAGTAATTCCTGTAGAAGAAAGTCAACAAAGGGTTGTCATGGCCGACCCAGTCTGGGAGATACTGGGTACCTTGGCCTTCTTGTGAGATTTGCACACTGTCATCCCTTTAAAGGCTCTGGGAGCTGAGCGGTAGAACGATCCAAATAACTATGCATCACAGAGCACATTAAGCTTTCCCAACTCACATACAGGGCCTCCTTCACACTTCCCGATCCACACACCCCACGCACGTAACCCACTCACTCCCTATGCCCAGATTCCCAAGTGCTCCTCTGGGCAACTGCTGTAGAGGAATTTCTGTATCAAAATAGTGACTAGACTAGAAGATCTCTGGGAGCCTATGGGTCTGTTTCCTTAGCCCAAGCTAGTATTTTGAAATATTTCCCCCTTAGCGTCTACCTCTTGAATCACTGAATTTTGTCATATGTTTTAGTGACTAAATTGTTATAGTTTGTAAATTCCAGGATGGTATAAGCAGGCACTTGTGTTGGCAAATATTTCTTACTTTCAGTGTAAATATTGAAGTTAATTCATTACAGCTGGACCACACAAATCTCATCTAAAATCTTGTATGGTGACAGTTATTAGCTGTCCCCATCGAGTCCTGCCACTTCTCTTTGTGGCTGAGAAGTTAACATGGTTGTAAAAATGTGCTCGAGCTGGGTGATTTGTCACCTAGTTGGGCATTTAAAATACTAATTACAAAATGTAACGACTGTGTCCAATGGTGGGACACTGAATAGGAAACACTACTGAGCAATGTCTGGGAAGGTTGAGAGCCTCCTGGATGTTTTATTGTTGTGGTTGTTGTTGTTCTAGTCTCGGGACAGATCAGCGGTCTAAAAACACAGGACTCTTAGGAGCCACGTTTGGGGGTGTGTGTGTATGGAAAGTAATATCTTCATGGAAGGCAAGCTGTCCTCTGTGGGGCCCTCAGAGTAGGGGGAGCTGCTTCCAGTAGCTCAGATTGCTCATGTTTTTGAAACAGGCCAAGGAAACAAAGGCCAAACGAGATGTACAGTATCCCTTAACTCGGAAGACCTCTTTCCAAAACGGTAAGGCCGGTGACTGTGCACTGAGGCAACACCAAACTCTGACCTTCCATGGTACCAATCTGGGTTCTAACAGGATGTAAAAAAGTAAGTAGAACCGAGAGGCATACGTTAGTTAGCTTGGGAGTTTCGCCATGAGCAAAGGGTGTCCCTGAGAATAATTAACGAGAAAATTGTCACAAATTGATATTTGGGCCAAAAATACTTGTGAAACTGCCCATTACACAGTTTTTCCACCGCCCCAAATACTGTCTCCTTAGGGGCCAGCCCAGGGCAGCCTAGTGCAGGCAGTCAGTTTCTGAATCAGCATAATCAGCGAGCGTCTACTGGGACCTCGGTTGCAGCATAGCTATGCTTCACCACGTGCTGGAAGACAGTGTTAGAAATCAAGACTGTTCCCACCAGGATGCTGAGCTCTGCCCTCTAAATATTTGCCACTGGTTTTTTTTTTTTTTATCCTCACCTGTGGACATTTTTTCCCCCCATTGCTTTTAGAGAGGGAAGGGAAGGCAGAGAGGAAGGGAAAGAGGGGGACATCACTGTGAGAGAGAAACATCAATCAGTTGTCTTCTGTATGCACCCAGACCAGGGACTGGGCCCACAACCTAGGTGTGTGCCCTGACCAGGAATCAAACCTGTAACCTTTGGGCTATGGCACATTGCTTCAACCAACGGAGCCACACTGGCCAGGGTGCTCTCATTCTTTTATTTATCAATATTTATGGTATGTTGTCATGTCAACAGCCCTGTGTTTGACATCAGGTAGGAAACTAAACATACACGGCTTCGGGGCTCGTGGGACGTACTGCGTGGTGCCCACCCTGAGAAATTTTCCATTTGCAAATCAATTTGAAATACGAGAGAAGAAAAGATGTAAATCATGCTGCTGTGTTATGTTTCTCTCTTGTAAAGACGTGCTTAGCATGAGCATCATAGTTCAGTTTGTACTGTTTTCCCTGCAATTTATTTCCAAGTTAATACCCAATCATGGGCTCTTTGAATTAAGTTCTCATAGATTTTAATCTCACTCTACCTGGTGTTTTTGATAAGAGGGAGGCCTTCCTGAAAACCAAGATTAACCATGTTTCCTGGGGGACACGTAATCAGCTCTTAAAGACACAGTTGGGGGGCGGGTGGCAGGGAAGGGGCACTGAAGACCTTGCTGCTCTGTGTGGTTCCAGCTCAGAAGCAGCGGCATCTCCAGGGAGTTTATTAGACATGCAGAAGCTCAGATGCTGGCCCAGACTTACTGAATCAGAATCTGCATTTTCGTGTGAGCCCCGCGTGATTGGAATGTACACAAAAGTGTGAGAAGCGCAGCTCTAGAAGTCTTTCCTGCCTTCCTCTCCCCACCTCACCTCCCGCTGTCTCTAGCTGGCTTAGTTGCTTGTGTTACCATAAGCCACACTGGGCGCTCAGCATTGTCGCTGTACCTGTTTATTTCACCCCCTGCAGTCTCCTTGAGAGGTGGGGCCTCTGGTCATTAGTTTACCCTGAGCAATTAGCACTGTGGCAAATACACGTTGTGAGCTCTCAATAATTACTGGTTGGTTGATGGCGTGGATCTGAATTGCCCATCATCATTAGCTCTGTTGGACCCCAAATTGAGCTGGATGTTTCCAACAGGGCGAGCAGATTCTCACAAAGCTCCTCAGAGACATAGGAAATGTTAGAACACAGGGACCTGATGAATGACCATCTTTTTAATAATGCATTAGAGCAGCAATTTTCAACCTTTTTCATCTCATGGCACACACAAACTAATTACTAATATTCTGTGACTCACACAAAAATATATTGTTTGCCAGTCAGGCTAAAAAATAGGTATAATCTTGATGGACTTACAAAAAAAATAATAGTAATTACCCACCCTTTTTATTCCAAAGTGACTTAAAAAAATCAGGTATCTATACTTGCATGTAAGGATTTCAGGTACCAAGATTAACCAATCAGACTCAACTTTATTATATGCTGTGACCCATAAGATGCAACTCTATAATATGACCTATATATTTATGGTTGTGGCAGGGCATTCACACCAGACGGCTGTTGTGTTGGCTGTTGTCATTTTCTAATTTGACAGTCTAAGGGGAAAGAGGTCAGTGCCCCTGACGGAATCGTCAGGTATCACATGTTATACAAACTCTTGCAGCACACCGGTGTGCCGCCGAACCCTGGCTGAAAATCACTGCGTTAGAGAAAGGAGGAAGCATGGGACCAGGGTGAGCACACAGGTTTCCCTTCTTCCCAGACCGAGGCTTGAACCCTGGCTGTCTTCCCTCCCAGCTCTGTGACATTGGACTAGATTTGTTGATCCTCAGTTTCCCTAGCTGTCAAGGGGAAGTCGTAATAAGATTATGTCTTAGCTTGGATTCCCTTGTAAGCAAAACCTGATACAAGCCCCTGGGTGGAGGTAGTTTATGTGGGGGGGTAGATCCTGGGTGTCCAGAATGAGGTTGTGGAAAGAGAGAGCGGAGGACTAAGAAAAGTCTTTGCAAGCATCTTTGATCAAGGACCTCCTGAGAAGGGTAAGGACTGCCTCCCCAAAGTGTCCACTGGCAGGATGGGAGCCATTGGTTAAAGGACGTCCCAGCAGCCTTCACTGTTTTGCAGCGGCTTGTGCTGAGTATGCTCCCACGAGGCAGAAGCAAAGCTGTGCTGTGCTTGAGGTTGGACTCTGTATGCGCCCGATGAACCTGAGCTTATGGAGAGCTGGCCACCGCAGCTGCAGGTGAAATCAGAAGCCAAGGGGATATGACACGGAGCACAGCAATATCTGTTACAGGTTGCCATGAGGACCCAATAAGATCATGCTCACAAAGCCAGGTGTACAGTCAGCGCTCAGAAAATGCCAGCCGCACACCTGCCCAAGGACGCTTGGGGCAGCCTGAGTTCCACGCCCCTATTTCTGAGAAGGTCAGACAATGCTACTGACTCTTTCCCAGCCTTGCCTGCATTCTCTCTCCTCTCTCTTCCCCTCACTGCAGAGTCTCCAAATTAAGAAAAATGTTTGCTGGGGTCTCTGTAAGAAGCGGGCTTGATCAGATTTGGGAAATGTGGTCAAAATTCCGAGAATACGTGGTTATAGATCCTTTCCAGCCCTCCTTCCAACCTACCATTTTTACCTCACTGCCAAGAGAAGATGCAATCAATATAGATATAGATGTAATATGTGGGGGGTGTGTGTCCCCGTTCAAGCCAGCCTTTTTTTTTTCTTCCACAGAAAATGGTTGAGGTCAGGGCCCACGTGTACTCTTCCAGATCTCACTCTGTGAATTGCAATCCATCCTGCCGTTAGAAATGTGTCACCGTGCACACCACGAGTTAACCAGGCAGTTGGAATTCCTACTCAGAGCCAAACACCTCCCAGCCAAGCCCCAACACGCTTGCCAAATTGTTTTGCCTCTTTTATTGTCAGAAGTTATTGGGCCTCCTATTGTTGTGCTTCCCTGTAATATTTTAGGCATATGAACCAAAGATCCTAGTGTTGTTAATGTACAAAAAAATGGAAGTCAGGGAGTCATGCAACAGCCATTCATCATGGGCTTTGGCGCAGTGTCTTGAAAGTGTAAGGAAACTAAGAGCGATGACTGAGTAGTCAGACGCCTGGAGGTTCTGGGAAATGGAATTGAGGAAAAGACAAGCCCTCTGTAATCTGTGAGGCGCCGCAGCCTGGTACTCGATTTCCAAAGAAGCCTCTTCTCTAGCAAGACTTCTACTTTGGAACCTATGTCAAAGATGTCTTTTTTTTTAAAGTTTGATAATTGCTGAAATTGTATTCACTTAACAATCATAAGACAATGTTTAATGACAATAAGACCATTGATTTCTCTGTGAGGGTTAATTTTATTTACAAGGATTCTATAAGTATATTCTAATATTGGTATTTGGTGTTTGGGAGTAGGGTTGTTAAACTAGTGGATGAGATATAAACCTGGAATTATTTATTATTTCTAGGTAGAAAGAGCCTTCTTAAGAATGAAACTAATACATAACATATAATATATAAGCGAAGCAGAACCTTGAGATAGATGACATAATTTAAGGCCCTGGATACAGCCATGCCTGAAGCTTATTATTTCCTACTGCATGAGCCAATATATTCTAGTTTTTTCTTGGGCCATTTTGAGCCAGGTCTCAGTTTCTTCTCCTGGAGTTCTCATTAGTACATTTTCCCAGCACATAACCTGCTCTTGTAATTTTAAACACATAAGTTATCTAGTTCAGTCTGAAAAGTCAAATTTCCAGGGGGAGAAAAGTATTGTATGTGTGCGGCCAGAACATGTACTTTCATCATTTAAAAATCTGCCTGAAATATTAATTTAATTAAGAGACATATTGTTTGCCAATATTTAAAATGTTAGTATATGCTTTGTAGGGTAATGTAATGCAAGCAGAATCAAGGTTATCACTTAACCTTGTAAATTTGTCAGTTTTTAAAAAATATTTTAACTATCTCCCTTCCTACCTGTTTTCCATAGACACGGCCATATTACAGAAATGATTTAAGGTACCAGGGGGGAAAAATACCCCCACAAGATAGCAAAACCGAAAAGTCTGTGGTAGAGACTAAGGCGAGAAAAAAAGAAGCAAAAACCTTAGACCACACTGATATACACACTTACTCAATTATTATCGATCTATACCTTTATTCAGATTTGTAGCTGAGGTGCCAGTTTGCCTCTGAGCTTCCAGCAGGTCATGACAAAATTGAAACCAATCACTTACCTTAAAATAAAAATTACCCAACACTGAGGAATTTGTACATCTCTCTTATACTAAGAGGATGCAGAAAGTTCCATGTGAAAACCTGGGTTCTTATAAAACAAGAGAACATGGCATCATAAATCTAATTTAGTACACCGCTTTGTGGGGGGAGCCAGGGGCAAGAGAGCATGCAATGGGAGGAGATGACATCCCGCAGAGGAATTATGTCGCCACAATTCAGGAAGAACTCTTGAATTTCTTGAAGACCTGGAAGAGCAGATCGACCAACTGTGAGTCATGCTTGTCTTGGCTGAATATTTTTAATAACTAGGCTTATTTTAGTAAATAGGTTTGCAAATAAACTATAATCTATTTTAACAAGTGGGGTGGTAATAGCCTATAATCCCCATTTCTTTAGAAGCCTGAATATACCTGCACTATCTTCAGAAATTCTAGCAAAGACACAGTATTTATAAAACACACTACAATGTTATCATGGGAATTTTAATGTCCCTGGAGGCAAAGCCCCCATCTGCTGTATGTCTAGGTGCTTCTGAAGTCATCTCTAAAAAGGTGATACTTGAAAACAGAACGCTTGCTCAACAGGGTCATTTACATTTCGCAGATGCTGTTCAGGGGAGGCCACTGGGCAGAGAGACACAAGGTCAGGCCATAGCGAAACAGAGAGGTGGAATCTAGTTATCAGCGTGCACTGAGCATATTTTATTCGGCGTAGTTTTCCTCTGAAAACTGAGAAAAGCAAGCGCGAGCATGTGTAAACAATTTCTTGCATGGCCTTCTCCTGAACATACAGACTGCTGGTAGGCTGCACACGTCTGACCTAGGTATGCTTTTCTCTTGGCGGGGGGGAGAGGAGGAAAAAGAGGGTGGTGTGTAGTCTCAGGTGTGGATAGTGAGACATAATTAAGTGGTGGTATGTAGGCATAAACATCGTCCCTAAAAGAGAATGTTGGGAATTGTCGGGGCTTCACTTTGTAGTGCATCCTTAACATACCAGATTAACGATGGCTGTCTGGGGTGTTGGTGCGCCGGGTGATAGGGTTAGCCGTGCGGTTGTGGCGATGGGTTGAATGAACTCCGATGGGTGGAAGTTGAAATTGGGTGGCAGGTGGAATGTTGGTTTGGCAGCATATGACCCTGCAGGGGAGGGTGTGTGTGTGGTTCAAGAATAATATTTTGGAAAGACAAAAGATCTTCATTTTTCATACAAATATAAAATGAAGATGTGTCAAAGGTTTGATTTGACTTACTAATTAACAATGGGACAAAGTTAGAACGCGTTCAAAAGAGAATGCGGAGAACAGCAAATACACATCCCATCAGAAGTGCTGAAATGAATTTGCCTGATGGACACAAAACCGGTCAGTACCCAGAGAGCAATTGTGGACTGCGTGCCCTGGACACAGTGGACGCCTCTGGGCAGGAATCATTTATATGACTTTCAGTCTTTAGCTCAAAGACAATAAAAGGTGCAAATAACTCACATAGGTCACCTACTTTGGTTCCTACCTTAAAATCTTGTACAACTTCTCTTGACGATGCCTCAGCATAAAATGCAATTTGTATGGCAAAATTTGGCTTGTTATCATATTCAGAATAAATTGCAACTCCTTAGCCTGGCCACAAAGTCCTTATGATATGCATCCTTCCTACCTCCCTGATCTTATTTCTGATACCTTCCTCCTCCTTACTCCGCCACAGCCCACCACTCACTTTCTTTCTTTTTCTTGAACTTGTGAGAAGCTGCCCAAAGTATAACATTTGTGTTTCCAGCTTCGTTGAGATACAAGTGACATAGAACCTTGTGTAAGTTTAAGGTGTGCAACATGAGGATTTGATACATGTGTGCATTGCTAAAGAATCACCACAGTAGAATTAGTTGACACCTGTATCACTTCACATAGTTATTATGTGTGTGTACACAGAGTTATTGTGTACCGTGTTGTTAACCATAGTCACCGCGCTGGGCGTTACATCCGCAACACTTACTCCTCTTATAAATGGAAGTTTGTGCTCTTTAAGCAACATCTATTCATTTTCCCCGCCCCAAACTCCTGGCAACCACTATTCTACTCTGTTTCTATGAGATTGGTTTTTTTAGATTCCGCATGTAAGTGGTATCATACACTATTTGTCTTTGTCTGACTTATCTTACTTAGCATAATGCTCTAAAAGTGCATATATATTATTGCAAATGGTGGGGTTTCCTTTTTTTCTCCTGGCTGAATTATATTCCATGTGTGTGTGTGTGTGTGTGTGTGTGTGTGTGTGTGTGTGGCATCTTTATCCATTTATCTGCCGATGGACACTCACATTGTTTCCGTTCTTGGCTACTGTGAATAATGCCTCAGTGAACAAGGGAGTGTGGCTATCTCTTCGAGATCCTGATTGCGTTTCCTTTGGATATATACCCAGGTATGTACCGTTTTTCATGGTAGCTGTAAAAATGGACATTCCCACCAACAGGGCACAAGGGTTCCCTTTTCTCCCCATCCTCATCAAAACGCACTATCCCTTGTCTTTTTGGTAATAGCCATTCTAACAGATGTGAGTTAATATCTCACTGTGGGTTTTATTTGCATTTCTCTCATGAGTAGAGATGTTGAGCACTTTTTCATGTACTCATTGCCCATTTGTATGCATTCTTGGAAAAAAAGTCTATTTGCATGCTTTGCCCATTTTTTAATTGGGTTGTTTGCTTTTTTGCTATTCAGTTGTACGAGCTCCTTATGTATTTTGGATATTAACCCCTTATATGGCTTGCAAATATTTTTTCCCATTCCATTGGTTGCTTTTCCATTTTGCTGACTGTTTCTTCTGCTGTGCAGAAGCTGTTTAGTTTGATACAGCCCCACTTGTTAAGTTTTGCTTTTGTTGCTTGTGCTTTTGGTGTCATATATTAAAAAATCATTGCCAAAACCAACATCAAGCAGTTCTTTTCCCTATGTTGTCTTCTAGGAGTTTTACAATTGCAAATTTTGTGTTTAAGTCTTTAACTTATTTTGAGTAAGTTTTTGTGAGTGGTGTAAGATATGGGTCCAGTATCATTTTTCTACCTGTGATTATACAGTTTTCCCAGCACTACCATTTATTGGAGAGATTGTCCTTGCCCCAGTGAGTGCTCTTGGCCCCCTGGTCAAATATTAGTTGATTGTATATGCAGGGGTTTGTTTCTGAGCTCTGGATTCTATTTCATTGACCTATGTGTCTGTTTTTATGCCACAGCCATACTGTACTGATTACTATAGCTTTGGAATATAGTTTGAAATCAGGACTCATGATGCCCTCAGCTTTGTTCTTCTTTCTCAGTATTGCTTTGGGTATTTGGGGTCTTCTCTGGTTCCACAGGAATTTTAGGACTGTTTTTTCTATTTCTGTGAAAATGCTATTGGAATATTGACAGGAATTGCAATGAGTCTATAGGTGGCTTTGAGTAATATGGACATTTTAACGATATTAATTCTTCTAACCCATGAACACAGGGTATCTTTCCATTTATTTGTGACTCCTTCAGATTCTTTAATTAAACTCTTACAGTTTTCAGTGTACAGATCTTTCACCTCCCTGGTTAAATTTATAATTAAGTATTTAATTTCTTATGCTGTTGGAAATGAAATTATTTCCTTTATTTCTTTTTTAGATATTTCACTGTTAGTGTATAGAAACATATCTGATTTCTGTATGTTGATTCTGTATCTTGCAACTTTACTAAATTTGTTAATTAGCCATAGCAGTTTTTGGTGGAGATTTTAGGATTTTCTATACATAAGATCATATCATCCACAAACAGAGACAATTTTATTTCTTTCTTTCGAGTCTGGATGCCTTTTATGTTTCTTGCCTGACTGGGCCAGGCCCTGTGCCCAGGGACACAGTTTGAACAAATGGGTTTTTTCAGAATTACAGCTTTTGATCACTAGGGTAAGTTATTTTGGACAATAGTTATCAAAAGGTTTCTAAGAGGGGTTGCAATTTGCTGAAAACTCAAAAGGGATATGGGACAAGGGATAGCAGTTTACTATTTGGGAATAATATTTTCAGGCCACACCTAAACAAAGGATTTGAACGGAGAGCATAAAAGAAAGAATTTGAAGACAGAAATATGTTGCATTAAAGCAGATCTTGGCTCTAAAAGTTGAAATTAAATATAATGTTCTTAAAAGGATATTTTAGGTAAAGGTAAACTTTTAGACTTGAAATATCTGAATTATATCACCTTTTCTGTTTGTAAACTCTTAACTTCATAATAATACTTAAATCCGATGGAACACAAATGTGCATTTTAACTTACATAAAGTTGATTTTATAGACACATGTTTTATTAGATTTTTCTATGAGGAATATGATGATTGAATTGCTTCTGGATTCTTTATCTTAGCACCTGTTTAGACAGACATAAGTAAAGAATTTTGTCAATAGGAATTTATTAGCCCAATTAATTTCTAGTTCTGTAGCACTTTTTTCCCTCCAAGAGAAAATGCATATATCCACGCAACACGGATCTGCTCTGACAAATTAGCATTTCTCCTTTGTTCCCAGCTCACAGTAAGAAAGATGTAATCAGGTATTACCCACACTTGTTCTTCCAATAGAGTGTAATTTTAATGTCTTGCAATTTGAAGTCTTAAAAAAGAAATCACACCAAAGCAAATCAGTCCTTTCAAAACCCAGTAATAGAACTTGCCATGAAGGTCAAAGTTATCTGGGAAAGAGAGAGCTAATTCATGTGTGTAAATGAAAAGTGAGGGATAAAGGGTAATGGGAAAAAAATCAATAAAAAATAAACTATTAAAAAAAAGAAAAGTGGGCTGTGGGCTACTACTTGGGCTTAGAGAAATAGTGACTTTTGGCTTCTAGGTTTTTTAGACTATTAAATAAATCAGCCTGGAGAATGCATTATTTTGTTCAAACCATACTTGGGTAGCAACACAGCAACCAAGCCAAGACTGACTTTGCAGTGTCAGTCAAGTCTATAATTCTTCGGTTTGGCTATCTTCAAATGCTTGAAAAACAATACTCTTAAACATTGTTGGGATCGTGGCTACTGTGTCGTCAGCAACAAGAATTTGGCCCTTGTCAAATAGGGGGTGATGGCCTGCGCCTCTTCTGAGAGGCTTAGGGGGCAGTGGTTGTCTATTGCTACCTAATATGTTCCCCCAGAACAGTGGCTGAACACAGCAGCAGGCATTTCTTACATCATGTGGTTTCTTGAGTCAGGACCTTAGGAGCGGCTGAGCTGGTGGTTCCGGCTCAGGGTCTCTGTTGAGGTGGCCGTCATGCTGTCAGCTGGGGCTGCACCACTGGAAGGCTCTACTGGGGCTGGGGGACCCACTTCCAGGAAGGCTCCCTCATGCGTTGCTGGTTGTTGGCAGGAGGCTTCAGTTCCTCAATACGAGGATCTCTCTGCAGGCTGCTCACGTGTTCTTGTGATATTACAGCTGGCTTCCCCCGGAGCAAGTGATGCAAGACAGCAAAATGGTAGTCAGAGTATCTCTGACGACCTAGCTTGGAAGTCACACTGTCTTTTCTGCCCTATTCGGTGTCAGAGAGTGTGACGTACCAGAGGCAGGGAATCACTGAGGACCTAGGAGGCTGGCTACCAGCGGTTCCTTGTGAAATGAATGACCATATTTTGCCATGTATAATGTACACTCTTGGCCCACATTTTTGAGGAAAAAATAAAGATGCTTATTATATATGGGTATAGTGATCACATACCATGGATATAATAATGGCTTTAATAATCCCATGTATAATGTGCACAAAAATGTGGGTGTGCATTATATATGGCAAAATACGGTATAAGGCATGTCACAATTTTGAGGATTCTTACATTGGTAATACAGAAACAAATAAGTAAGTGCACCCCAGAAGAAATGTGGTATTTAGGTATTTAAGAGTAAACTGGCTATTACCACAAGATAAGTTTTTAATTGATCTTGAAATGCACCAACCCTAGACCAAATAGAAACAATGATTGGTTCTGTATTAATGTGCTGGCTCAGAAAAACAAATATCTAATTCTGGCAGGGAGAGTAAAAGAGAAAAGAATCCATCTAGTTTTCTCTGGAATGCATTGGCAAATGTGTACTTGCCTGCATTCTCAATTGGTGAGCATCCAAGAAACTATTCAATTTTCTAGAAATATGGTAGATTACTGTTAGAACCCAATTCTCAACGCTATTGTGTATGACTGGATGGGTGCAAAATTTCCCTACATTTAACCTTTGAAAATATATTTTCTGAAGCATTTAATATGCAGTTTGTTGAATTATCCACAGGTAATGTGTGCAGTCTGTACTTGGAACCAATAGGTGTAGATGTGATCGAAAGATGCAGTTATTAATGGACCACTATTCCTTCCATTTGCTGCTATAATAAATCTTCCCGTTTACCTTATGTTAGCCTAATTAAGCCTGGAGTCTTAAGATTCTGTTTGAAATTACACAGAAAAATCATTGAACCCTCTCCAGGTCTCACTTTTCTCATATGGGACGTTCAGTCACTTCCGGGCATTTCACAGATATTTCTTGATGCCCATGTGCCTCCTACTGTTTTAGACGGTGGGTGTGTAGAGGCGACCAAGAGACATAAGGTCTCTTCCCTCTTTACACATCAGTGGGGGACACAGGAAATACAGAGAGACACGCTGCATAGCAGGCGATGATGGTGCTGTGCAGAAAGGTTGTGGGGTCCAGGAGTACACAGATCAGAAGTGAGGGAAGGCTGCCCCTTTGGGAGCAGAGAGCTCAAGGGAGGCGGGTGATGGGCCGTGCACAAAACTGAAGGAAGAGCATTCAGGGCAGAGGGACAGTGGGTACCAACTCCTGAGGCTGAGTGTCCTTGATGTATTTGAGGAATAGAGGTGTGCCTTGAATTGAGTGAGCAACAGCAGGGGAGATAGGAAAAGGAACTGGGGGCAAGATCTTGAGGGCTTTCGTTTCCCGGTAAGGATTTTGAATTCGATTATGAGTGATAGGAGAAGCTGCTGGAGGATTTTCGAGCAGAAAAGTGACATAATGCGACATAGGATTTCAAAGGTCACTGTGGATGCTGGGTGAAAAATGGGTAATAGGGACTCGAGCAGGGATGCATCCGGCCAGCCCATCCATAGATGAAACCTTGCTCTTGCATTAATTAGCCCGGGACAAGATGATGGTGACGTGTGTGGGCGGCCGGTGGGGAGAAACGTTTGCAGTGCGGAAACCTCTGGAAGGTAGTGCTCGCTTGTCCTCCAGGTCTGTCAAGACCACCAAGGAAGACCAGGTGTAGAAGAGCACATAGCCTGTGCTCGGTGCTGTTACGGGGGGCCGTCTCGGATGCCTGTTGATGGGGCTGCTGCCTTAGCTTCCTCGTAATGCTCATTTAGTCTCTGCAAAAAGGTGTAAGTACCCTGAAGACTAACATTTCAAGAATTTTAAAAAACAGATGAAAAGAACAAAGGAAAAAATGAAAAATTAAAAGAGAAGCAGCGTTCAGTCGAATCTGGGTAAACGATCTTCCCCCTGCACCCAGCCGTCCACCTCGTTAGAGAGATGCACAGGCAACACGTTTCCTACCAGCTTTTGCCAGAAATGCCTGTTGTGTAGCTCAGCTATGTGCTAATAATGACTGTAGTTACAAATCAGCTGAGTGCCATGTTTTAATGCCGAGAGCTTGTGGTCACAGGAAGTCAAATACAAGTTTAATATTTTAGTTTACCTACACATTTTTGTTGCAAAGAAGTAGGTTGATCAATAGGATATTTTTAAGCACAAAACCATCTTCTTTCAGAGTGAGATTCTGTGGTAGATGTGGAATGGCCGGCCAGACAATTTCAAAGGAAAAGGCAAACCACTGAAAATTTCTGACTGCCGAAAGAATCTTCTTGTTCCTGGGGTTTTGAAATGAGAGACGGTGGATGTCAAATTGGAATGATTGTTATATTCCTTCAAATAAATATAAAAGATTGATGTAACTTAAAAAAAAAGTCAGTACTTCCAACATTACAGAAATGACATCCTTTTAAACTTACAATGAAAATATGTAGGTGTCAACTGAATGTGTCAAGGTATGTAGACATTTTCATAATTTTTTTAGGGGTGCGGGGACCAAAAGCAATCGGAGATCATGATGCAGTATTTGAACAAGGCTCCTTTGTTTCCCACTTAACTGTCCTGTGCCAAGCTGTTCATCCTCTCTAAACTCCAGGCTCTCTATCTGTAGAAAGGTGATTAGGCTGAGGTGAGGGCGAAATGTGTGTGGTATTGTAAATGGACATACGAGTAAGTGCTGAGCATTGGTATCCCTCATCATCACACTAGCAATCGTCAGAATAAATGGGAGCAATGGTGCCACTTTTAATGGCAAAACCCGTGAGAACTCACACACGCTTCCCAGGAGAAGTTCCAGACCGTGTGCTCTCTGCCCACCCCTAGCTTTAGGCAGGCTGGTGAATAGGAAGGGTCCTGAAGAACAAGTTGGATTGACAAGGATGAGAAGTAACTTGTCATAAATAAACACTAATTCAGCTGGACAGCCGCCCAGCACTGACCCTCTGTGGTCTCTTCTCCACACTCATAATCACTGATGTGGTTGGCAAACCTGCATAATTCTGATGAAAACCAAACAGAAACGTGCAACAGAAAATACAATGGTTAGATCAGAATTTCTTTTTAAATTAAATTCATTGGGGTAACATGGGTCATTAGCAGAATACGAATTTCAGGTGTACAACTTTATAACACAGCATTGGCATACTCTGTCGTGAGCTCAGTACCTGAAGCCTGTAGTGTCCTCTGTCACCGTACACTTGACCCCCTTCACCCTCTCCGTCCTCCTCCCTCCCTCCTCTCCTCTGCTGTCCTCCCCTCTGCTGTCCTCCCCTCTGTGACCCCTATTCTGTTGTCTGTATTTGTGGGTTTGGGTTTCATTTGTTTGTTGTCTTCTGTT
Source organism: Desmodus rotundus (assembly GCF_022682495.2). NCBI lineage: Eukaryota > Metazoa > Chordata > Mammalia > Chiroptera > Phyllostomidae > Desmodus > Desmodus rotundus. The sequence goes on along the minus strand of NC_071392.1, from coordinate 99,001,115 downwards.
TTATCTCCCACACAGGAGTGAAATCATGTGGTTCTTGCCCTTTCCCTTCTGATTTGCTGCACTTAGCATGACACCCTTGAGATCCAGCCATGTTGTCGCAAATGGCAGGGTTTTGTCTTATGAACGGCTGAGTAGTGTTCCGTCGTGTATAGGTACCACACCTTCTTTCTCCCTTCACCTGTGGAGGGACACGCAGGGTGTGTCCCTGCCGTGGCTACTGTACATAGTGTTGCAGTGAACATAGGGGTGCATGCATCTTTATGGACAAGTGTTTTCATAGATACAGAAGGCGGTTTCCCTATCAGTCCGAAGGAGAGAGTCTACCCCTGGCTGAGAGCGGAGGGTCTCTTCCTATTGATTCAATTTTCTTTTGACTGTGGGTCACCTCTCACTTCTTTGCATATTTTGTAATTTTTAAAGTTATGTTTAGGATAATTGGACCTGGAAGAATAGTGGAGGCTGAAAGGGCGTGTTCTTTCCTTTCTCAGCCACGTAACGTGAGGTGTGTATCACTTTCATCAGATCAGGGGTCCAGAAGATTCAGGAAAGGTTTCTGGCGTTAATCATCCAGCAGCTCCTTAGATTTCAAGCACCTGGAATCAAAGTACAGTTACTTTTTTACAAAACTGTGGTAAACCACACGTAGCACAAAATTTACTGTCTTCACGATCTTTAAGCACACAGTTCAGGGCTGGTAAGGACGTTCAGAGTGTTGTGCAGCCGGTCTCCAGAACTCCCTGCATCTCGCAAAACTGAAACTCTGTCCCCCGTGAACTCCAACTCCCCCAGACCCTGGTAACAATCGTTCTGCCTTCTGTCTCTGTGGATTCGTCACTTCCAGGTTCCTCCTGTAAGTGGAATCCCACAGTGTTTGTCCTTTTGTGACTGGGTTCTTTCACTGAGCATAGTGTGCTCCAGTGTCGTCCACACTGTTGCAGGTGACCAGATTTCCTTCTTTCCACGGATGAATACTATTCCGCTGTGTATACACGATACCAAATTTTGTTTATCCATTCCTTTGCTATAGGACACTTGCATTAGTTTCATCTTTAGGCTACTCTGAATAATGCTTCTGTGAGTGGGGATGTGTAAATATCTCTTCAAGTCCCTGCTTTCAGTTCTTTTGGAGTTCCATCCAGAAGGGGAACTGCTGGGTTATATTGTCATTCCATTTTGAATTTTTTGAGAAAATGCTATACTGCTTTCAGTGGTGGCTGTACCATTTTACGTTCCTATCAACAGCCCATAAGACTTCCAATTTCTTTACATCCTTGCTAACATTTGCCATTTTCTGGGGTTTTTGGTTATGGGGATTTTTTTTTGGATGTTACCCATCCTACCAGGTGCAAAGTGATGCCTTTGCTTTTGAGCCTAATACTCCACTTCCTGGGCAGCCAGAGTGCTGGTATCTCTGATCATATCAGAAGGTGAGTTCGTCAGACTCAGCTGACATAGGGGTTCAAACACCGTAGCTGAGTTTGGGCCCCTCTCGAATAGAACACAGACCAAAGAGCAAAGAATGCTGCACCCTGATTCTGGCAGATGTCAAAGACACTAGACATTCTGATGACAAGGTCAAGATTCAGCAACACGGGCAAATGATGAGGCAGGGAGACCGGGAGGCCGCAGACGGCCAGCTGTGGAACTGTGAGTCTGCTGCACTCAAAGGTGTGGGGTGTCAGTCCGTGAGACCGAAAGACTGCAGACCCATGACTGTGAAGACTGCCCTCTTCCAAACCTGCGGAGACCCTGGGGCAAGAACAGGAGGGTTCTTTGTGAGTGCAGCCCCAGGCTTTGCCTCTGTTCCCAAGAGAATTGTTTGGGTAAAAGGATCGCCTTTTTCATTCATGGCATCTCCAGGTTCAAATCCAAGGCAGTAGTCCACAGGTTCATCAGTGTTTCGCTGCTTTTATTTGTTCAAGCAAAACTTATCCATCTCCGTTGTGATCGCTTCCCTGCCTCGCCTGCCCTCACCCTCAACCACTGGCCCCAGGAATGGAAACACCCTTGCTCTCTTGGGAGGAACTCATGCATCTGGATTGTTCTCCTGCTAGCTTTCTTTGTTACTGCAGCTCTTTGGTGGCTTTCAATAAAAACATGATTTTTTTCCTTTGTGTGTTCATTGGTTACTTTTTGATCAGCCTAAAAGTCTTCCTCATCTTTCTCTGTTTTTGATTGTGTCTTGTTTGTTTGAAAAGAACAGAAATCCTTATAAATTTGCTTGGAAAAAAAATGAATTTGTTATGAGTACACCCAGATCTCTCAGACTTCAAGGGAAAAGGCAAACCATGTCTCCTGAGGAACAAGAATCGGAAAGGCATTGGGAAGCAGAGAGGTTGCTTGTTATTATTTTGTCTCTTCATATTTTTCTTACTGAATGTCCGAGAGCCTACATTTTTGCTTCATGGTCCTTCCTCTCCAGTTTCTCTGCTTCTCTCTGTGGAATGAAATCATTTCTCAGCTCTTGTCCCCAACTAGATCGACTCGCCAGTGCCCCATTCCAGACCCCCAGTGGGGAGGGTCTGGTTTGGTGAGGGGTGCGCTCCTGGACCTGTCAGCTCTTGCCAGGAGGTCAGGGTCTTTTGTTGTTGTTTTAAATTTTTTCACCCGAGGATATGCTCATTGACTTTAGAGAGAGGGGAAGGCAGAGAGAGAGAGGGAGAGAAACATTGATTGGTTGCCCCTCATACACTCCCTGACCAGGGGACCAAACCTACAACCTAGGTAATGTGTCCTGACTGGGAATCGAACCTGTGACCCTTCAGTTTATGGGAAGAGGCTCCAGCCAAGTGAGCCACACCAGCCAAGGCAGAGGTCAGGGGCTTTTGCTATAACATGGCCACATGACTCACTCCTGTGGTTAGATGGCTCTTCTCGGAGAGGGGGGATGTGACATGTGCCATCCTGATATTCCAACAGGTGATTCAAAAACAGAGCCCCCAACCCACTGAGCTCCAGCCTCCCGCCCCCAGAAATGGCCTAGTGTAAAGTCTCATTTGGGCGTTATTGCAGGAAATAATGGTATGTGCCTATGAAACGTCTGACATTAATTAGCATTCTTATTAAATGTCAATCTTAGTTCCAAAAACTAATTTAGAGCTGTCTAACCCCCTTCTCTTCAAAAACTAATTTGGAGCTTTCTAACCACTCACCTCCTCCCATAGCGAGGGGAGGAAACCACTTATGAATAGCGTTGAATAATCTGAAAGCAATTCTCACTTATTGCCTAACGGTTAGAAAATTAGACACAGGTAGCAGTAGGCTCTTCCTGCGTGTGCTTGTTCAAGTTTACAATCTTTGTCGCTGATTGATCTTTAATTAACAAAAACATTGATGATCTATATTAAATTGTTATTATGGGCATCTTATTGGGGCCCCAGGGACAGAGAACAAACTAGGCAGGGGCAGTGGAGTGAGTGGGGCGCGACTGAGTGACGTTCCTTCAAAGTCTCCATTTAAGTTGGGAGGATCCGTTTAATAATCCATTAACAAAGAAGTTTGCCTCCATGTGGCCTTCATCCTAAGCTCATTGGATGGCAGTAAACATTTGAATGAGACAGAGGGCCCTGTCTTCTCTGTGTTGGCAACATAAATTTCTCTGCTGTTTATCTTCTTTCAAAACACTCAGCAACATCGAGTCTTTGGGGGCAGCCCTGGCTTAATGGAACCCTAATAAACTCCATGTGAGGGGGCAGAGATTCATGCCTGCCCATGGCAGCAGCAAAATACTGCGTCCATTCAGTGAAATCCTCCTGGAATCGGGAAATTTCCTCCTGGAATCCAGAAGGCACATAACTCAACGCAAGGTCCTAAGTACTGAGGTCATGACAGGATTATCGGAAAAACATCGTGTTTGAATAGAGCGAAACACAGGCCACGTGCACGTCGGTAAAAGGAAGCCCCATAGTTCAGCTGTAACGAGCCCAGCATGCAGCGCACTCGATGGCAGTTCTCAAGACGAAGAGCCGTGTAACTCAACGGCGCACTAAATATCTCGAAGATTTAGAAGCGAGCTGCAGTCCACCGAGGTCCTTTGATTACTCACTAATGTCAGCGTGGCTCGTGAGTTATGTGTCTGCGTGTTCCTCGTGAGCATCAGTCCCAGTCTCCCTGCCTTAGTTCTATGTGCTTAGATCATTCATGTGACGGCACTCCCCAGGCCTGGAGGGGGAAGGGAGACACTTTACTGGGTTTGGAAAACACGAACCGTTTTCCGGCACCGAGAAAATTATCGGAGGCCCAGGAAAACGCAACATGCATTCCAACTGCTGCTAATACACAATATTGTCATTGTAAACGCTAGCAGTAATTTTATTTCAGATCATAGTTGCCTTCCCTGCTTCTCCCCTTCTGCATCATTTCTTGCTAAATGTGGGGGAGGGAAGGGATAGGTAAGTTAGTTCATTACCAGTCTTTATTTGGAGTGTCCTAGCTTATCAGCATCATTTGGGTTTAAAATTAATTCTTTTGTTTTTCTTTTCTACCTTTTACAGTGGTATTAGTAAGGATCTGTATCAGTGAGGGTTTGCCAGAGGAACAGAACCTATGGGAGCAGATGAGAGATAAATAGATAGATAGATAGAGACTTATTTCAGAATATTGACTTACATGGTTATGGGTGCTGGCAAGGCTGAAATCCATAGCGCAGGCCAGTAGGCTGGAAATTCTGGGGCTGATACCTTGAAGCTGGAGGCAAAATTTCTTCCTCTTCTGGGAAATCTCAGTTTTGCTCGTAAGAACCTTTCAACTGATTGGATAAGGTGAACCCAGATGATCAACGATAATGTCCTTGACTCGAAGCCAACTGCTTGGAAATGTTAACCACATCTACAAACTATTTTAACAGCAACACTTAGACTAATGGGCCATGGAATAACTGGAACCTACAGCATAGCCATGTTGACACATCAGATGAACTGTCCCAATTGTCTTTGGGGACAACAAGACAACTGATGAAACTGGCTTTGTAATAATGGCTAATGTGCACTGAGAATTAGTTATGTGCAGGCACATGTGTCATTTCATCTTAAGGTCTCCAAGTGGGGCTTTGAACTGCTAGGCTCTATTGGCTGCAAGTACTTACTGACTCGTGTGTTTGGATAGTCAAGGGGTAGCTCCAGCTTCAGGCATGGTTGGATCCAGGGCTCGAAAGCTGTGATGAGAACTTTCTCTCTTTCTCTGTCTGCTTTGGCTTCATGTCAGGAAGGTCTTCTTTAAGGGACCTATTTGTCTGGTTTATATTGTCTGAGATTATATTGTCTGAGCTTAATAACTCCAGAGGGAAGAGAGAAAAGAGAACTTCCCTTTCTCAGTAGTTCAAACAGAAGCCCTGGGATTGACTCTGAGATACCTGCTTGGGTCCCTCACTCACCCTTTAAGTGATCCTCAAGGTCAGGGGACTGGATGAGGTAGTGGATCAGGCACGGGTCCTCACGCCGCCTCTGGGTGAGCAGTGGTGCCTGACACCCACTGAGTCACTGTGGATGGGTATGGGGACAGCTGGTTCCTCAAGAAAAATTGGGTGGCAAAATCAGGAGAGAAAAGAGTGTGGAGCATGCAAGAAAAACAGACGTCCCCTCTAGTGTTTGCTGCTTCAGATTAAACATGTCTCACCTTCATGTTTTACAATTTCTTTGCTGGTCTGAAAGAATTCTTCTTCGTCTGAGCCCAGGGCTGTTCTCAGCTGACTGCCTGCCTGTTGCTGGCTGCTGTCAACGTAACTTCCTTCCCATCACTTCCCGTGCCTTTCACAGCCCGGTCTTTGCTCAGACCATTTCCTCTGCTGGGAATGCCTTTCCAACACACCATCTTCCCTTTGCAAACACTGACTTGCGTTTCAGCTCCGTAGCGAAGCCCATCCCCACTCACATTCTTTCACTGGCTTAGTCCTTCACTAATTCACTCAAGAGCACTATTGTAATCCAGGTGCTGAGAAGTGTTGAGGGAATGAGATCGAACAGGTTCCTTTCCTCATGAAACTCCTTCTCTCATGGCCCTTGGTCCCCAGCTTCCCGAGGGCTGGATCTGTGCCCGGGCCATCTCTGTGTGTCTGCCCCACACTGTGTAGCCCAGGGAAGAGGCAAGAGCATGGGGTCCTGCATCGTGCTGTCTGGACCTGGGTGAATTGCTGGACTTGTCTGTCCCTCAATGTCTTCATCTCTGCAAGGGGGATGGTAACTCCTGTCTTGTGAGATGGTTTTGAATATGAAACAGGTAAATGTTTCTAAAGTGAGTGTCCTCGTAGCGATCATACTGTAGAAAATCAATAAAATAACAGACTGTTATTGTAATAAATGTTCAATACATGCTTGAGTGGACACCTGATTGAATTAACCACTCAGTTGTCATGCCCCTTCCCTTGGGGTGGGAAGGGAATGGCTTCTATGGTATAGCTTTCTCTCAAAGTGACAGCCTTGGATTGAACACAAAGGTTAAAAAAAACTTGTTATGCTAACACTGTAATCTAAAAACTCCAACTCTTATCTCCACAAAACGAGCAGACGATGGTTGCAGCTTAGGTGAGTTTGCGGGCGATCTTCACAGTCCAGACTTTCTTTAGAATGACGTTTTCTTCCTTAATGCAGTCCGGATTCATGACTCCGTTTAAGAATAAGTAAGGAAGCAAAGTTTAATATTTTTCTCCCTCAGGCAATGTAATGATTCACGGAGTGTTTAACTGACTCCTCAGATTATCAACCCACTTACCCACAGACTCAGTTCCAGCCTTTTAATATGATTTCCTACTAAATGATGCATGGCGCCCAACATCTGGAGACTTGGATTCAAATCCGAGCTGAAGCTACAGCTAGAAGTGGATTTAATTGTCCCTAGTTAGCCCACATCAGCAGATTCATCACAGAGCTGACGTCTTGGGCAAAAGCTGTGGTCCTCCCAGCGAAGGCCAGAGGGGAGCTGTGAGCCCAGGAGAGCTCTAGAGAGAGAGAGAGAGAGAGTTACTTGTGCACCAGGAGATAAATGTGGGGAGGTTCATTTATCACAGTGAAGCAACCCGATTTTCCATCAACAGGGGAACTGGTAAATAGACTGCAGCTTATTCATGCGGTGGGTTATGTTTCAGTCGATCTACAGAAGTTCCACATTCATAACAAGGATAAATGTCAACAATGTAATAGTGAGCCCAAAATGTTTACCATTCATCTGTGCCTCTACAGAACAGGGAACCACATTGGATGTTGCATAAGGATATACACACATTGTGTGTGTGTGTGTGTGTGTGTATATATATATATATATATATATATATATATATATATATGTATCTCAAAGTCTAAAATATGTACAGTAATTTTCCAGGGGAAGGAAGGAAGGAAAAGGTATGAAAAATAAAGCTTAAGTCAAATGTATAATTTATTTTCTTTAAAAGAGGAAGATAAAAAGAGCTAAAGAAAAGATAAAAATATACTAATTACTTTTAAATCTTGGTGGTGCTTATATGGTTGCAAAATTATATTCTCTATGCTTAACATTTTTATAACTATAATTTGTAAGAGACACAAATTTGCCAGAGAATTTTGTGATGGTTGGAAGCCTAACACATGCTATTATTTCAGAACTTTTGGAAAGTAGACAGTTCACTCCCCAATGTGATAATTACGGCAGCCATTGAAATTACATCAGCCATAAACATCATTCCAGCCCAGCAGGGGTTAGAAATTGGGAGTCGTCGGGAGGAAAAGCAGCCGGCGGTTCTGAAATACCTCAACCTTCCTGTGTTTCAGTGGTTGGCTTTGTCTGCTGGTAGAAGTCCTTAAATGTCAGAGTTCTGCTGGACCCCTTTCTCTGTCTCACCCCTCCTCTCTGTCTGTCTGTCTGTCTGTCTTTGAGTTGTGACACCAGTCTTCTCCTGCCTTTGGATTCAGAGACTTGGATGGGAACGCGCACCTTCGGCTCTCCTGAGAGCCCGGCCTACCGACAGCATGTCTGGGGGCTTCTCAGCATCCGTGATTGGGTGGGCCAGTCCTTTATTTTATTTATTTGTATATATATTATACACACATACATATAGACATATATATCTATACATATATAAATTATTCCTTCTGATAGGCAGGTAGGTGGGTAGGTAGATAGAGTGATCTGTTGGTTCATTTCTCTGGAAGACTCAAACTAATACAACTTCCATTCTACAAAGTTATCATGAGAATAGTTTCTAAAATACTGATTTTATTGCGAATAAATATATTTATTGTTTAAAAAATCAGGAAATGTTGAAAAGCAGTAGAGAAAATAAAAATTACTTGTATTTCCAACCTCACAAAATAAATCAGAGTTAACATTTTACAGTGCGCCCATCCAAACAGTTTTTCTATCTCTCTATCATCTGTGTATCTATCTTTCATCTACCTACCTACCTAGCTACCTACATACCTGTCAGTAGCGGGTTGAGTAGTTCTCCCAAACTCAAGTCCACTGACACTCAGAGTGTGACCTTTGGGGAAGTAGTCTTTGTAGGCGACTTAATCACTTCGGATGAAGTCGTACTTGATGAGGGTCAGCCCTGAGTTGATGACTAATGTCCCCATGAGAACAGGGGCACTCAGAGACACACGGGGGAAAGCACACTGTGTCAAGGTGAGGGAAGGGATGCCAAGCATGGCTGGCAGCCACCAGGAACTGGGACAGAGGCAAGGAACAGGTCCCGCCTCGGAACCTCCAGAAGGAACCAGCCCAGCCCACAGCTTGACCTTGACTTTCTGGCCTCCAGAGCTGCGAGAGGATACATTTCTATAGTTTTAAGCCACTTCGTCTGTAGTTGTGTGTTTTGGAAGCCCCAGGACATCAACATCATACATGCAGATTTAAAGATGGGAATGAGTTACGTTGTATAGGGCATACCCTTCGGTAGCTAGTTTATAGGGAAGCTGTTTAACTCACCTGTCTATGTCATTTAATGTTCTTCTGTGATGTAATTTTTAATTTCACAATACTTTGTCTTACGGGTATACATTATTTAATTTGTTAGTGTTCTAGTATGGTTTTGGACTTTTAGGTTTTGCCTGGTTTTTTAATTATTCAATATGCTGCCATGGTAGGTGTTCCCCAAGCTAAATATTTGAGCTGAATATTCATAAGGTTTTCCTTAGGATAACGTGTTCAATGTTAGATTTCCGTAAGAACCAAGTACACGGGGACCTTGCCTGTCCTGTTTCCCACTGCATCGATCAAACAGTGTTGGACACGTAATAGGAAAACTGTTCATTTGCTTTGGCCTGCTGGGTAAAGTAAAAAGTAGAACTGAAAGGCTATGTACATTTTTACAGCTTTGGGAATACATTGTCAAACTGTGTCTCAGGTCATTTGTCAAGAATCGAACTAAGGGAATTTTTTTTTTTCCTGTGTGAGTTCACGCAATCTAACTGTAGTGATTAGATTTTCGGGCCCCAAAGTTCTCTCCTATTCAATAATTACTTTATGGGCCAGGAAGTAGTTTGATACACAAGGCTCCTGATTTGGTTATTTTAGGCTGCCCGTGACGTCATCAGGTTTTTGAGGTTGTAACCTCTCTGGCACAAATCATACTGCGTACCACTCCATGAGCTCGAATTTAGAAGGTAGGCACAGGGGGTAGAAATTACTCAACAGCTTGGCACTTGTTTTGATTTGAGTCATACTTATATTTTTAAAGTATTGGTTATGAATCATGATTCAATGAGTATTTCTGTATGTTTCAGAAATATTAGTAAAGGAGGAAAGAAAATGTGTAGTAATGAGGATGAATTCATCACCAACTACTGAAAACTATTTTCATCCCCCCCCATATAGCAGATGGCTTCATTCCTTCAACCAACTGCTGAGAAACGAAATATATTTGAATGATAAGGAGCATAATATTAAGTTCACCTTCATGACACATACAATAAGAAAGTCTTAGCAAAAGCCCCCATCTGGACAATATTCTTTGTATAATTTTTTAGTGGTTGTTCTAGGAATTGCACTAATAGGTATATGTCTTTAACAATCTGCTTAGAATCCATTTGTAACACTTTACACGGGATGTAGAATTTTGACAACCATGTAGATCCCTGTATCCTCCCCATTTTGTGTGTCAGTTGCCTTACAGAATGTTTACATATAATAAAAACTCCATCAGGCAGTGTTACAATTTTTACTCCCTCCATTCAAACCTATTTTAAAGAACCTTAGAGGAAAGGAATACTGAGTTACGTTTACCTAAATATTTACCATTTCTGTTTCTCTTTGTATAAAAATCCACTTGAAGTAGAAGTTAGAACACAGAAAAGAGTTAATAGAGTTGCCCCTTAAATGATCTTGAAGAAGTCTTAAGAGCTTTTATCACTCAGGGTTTTCAGTTACAAGCAATAGAAACGATCACTTACTTGTTGTAACAGAAAGGGATGTACTAGGAGATACTGGGTAGCTCTCAGGTTCCCTGGGAGAGTCAGAGAAACAGTGTTGGAGCCACAAAGCCAGAAACAGTGCCCCACCCTAGTCCTTTGGAGACACCGCCATCGTAGCTGCTTGGGCAGGGAGGCCCTAGTTTGGACCACCAATGCCCCCAGCGGTGGGCCTGGGATGATGCTACTCAAGCCGCTACTTGCTACCCCCCTGAAGAATGGATGTAACTACTGCTCTTTAGCTTACTTGCCTTCCTTGTGTTGCTAAGACCTTCCTTACCCTCCTATTTTAATCAGCATCTGGAGTGGGTGTGCCTGAATGGCATAGCTTGGAACACCTCTCCTGGTGTGTCTTAGCAGCAACAGAACCCAGCAAAGGAGGTGTTTGGCCTTCTCAGTTTCTGTAATGAAAAGAAAGCTCTGAGGCATAAGGCAGGGAATATTCCCTGAACAGAGAAATGGAAGCTAAAAAAAAAGAAATGACAGATTCCATTAGAGTCCAGCTTTGAGTCATATCCTTCTACTTACAATGTATGTTGTCCTTGCAGAATGAGTTATTTTTCTGCAAGTTTTCCTAAGCACCAGTGTTCTATAAAGTGGAAAGTTTCACTTAGCATAATGCTCTCCAGGTCCATCCATGCTGTTGCAAAGGGTACAATTTCCTTCTTCTTTATGGCCGAGTAGTATTCCATTATGTGCACATATCGCAGCTGTTTTGTCCACTCATCTGCTGACGGCCACTTGAGCTGCTTCCAGATCTTGACTGTTGTAAATGACACTGCAATGAACACAGGGGCACATATACTTTTTTGAATTACTGTTTTGGGTTTCTTCAGATGTATTCCCAGAAGTGGAATCACTGGGTCATAAGGCAGTTCCATTTTTAATTTTTTGAGGAAATTTCCATCCTGTTTTCCACTGTGGCTGCACCAGTCTGCATTCCCATCAATGCAAAGGGTTCCGCTTTCTCCACATCCTCACCAGCACTTGTTATTTGTTGATTTATTGATGGTGGCCATTCTGACAGATGTGAGATTCTATCTCATTGTGGTTTTAATTTGCATTTCTTTCATGATTAGTGATGCTGAGCATCTGTTCATATGTCTATTGGCCATCTGTATGTCCTCTTTGGAGAAGTGCCTATTGAGGTCCTTTGCCTAGTTTTTAATTGGGTTGTTTGTTTTCTTGGTGTTGAGCTGTATAAGTCTTTATAAATGTTAGTAATTAACCCCTAATCAGATGTATCATTAGTGAATATGTTCTCCCATTCAGTGGGTTGTGTTTTCATTTTGTTGTTATTTCCTTTGTTGTGCAAAAGCTTTTCAGTCTGGTGTAGTCCCATTTGTTTATTTTTTCTTATTTGTCTTGCCCAAGGAGATAAATCAGAAAAAAATATTGCTACAGGAAATGTCTGAGATTTTACCGCCTACGTTTTCTTCTAGGGTTTTTATGGTTTTACAACTTCCATTTAAGTCTTTAATCCATTTTGAGTTTGTTCTTGTATATGGTGTAAGGAGGTGGTCTACTTTCTTTCTTTCTTTCTTTTTTTTGCATGTATCTGTCCAATTTTCTCAACACTACTTATTGAATAGACTGTCTTTACCCCATTGTATGTTCTTGCCTCCTTTGTCAAATATTAATTGACCATAAAGGCATGGGTTTATTTCTGGGCTCTCTCTTCTTGTTCACTGATCTCTCTGCCTGTTTTTATGCCAGCACCATGCTGTTTTGATTACTGTGGACTGGCAGTATAGTTTGGTACTAATATGTGGAATCTAATGAACAAAAAAGATAATAAAATAGAAATGGACTCATAGATACAGAGAACAGACTGATAGCAGTCATAGGAGAGGGGGTCAGAGGGGGTTGGGTGAAAAAGGTGAAGGGTCAAACCAAACAAAAACAAAAAAGCAGCCCAGACACAGACAGCAGGATGGTGATTACCAGAGGGAAAGGGGGTGTGGGAGGAGGTGGAAGGGGGCAAAGGGGGATGGACAGAGGGGGACAGAGACTTGACTTTGGGTGGTGAGAGCGCGATGCCATGTGCAAGTGGTGTGGTGTAGAATTGTACACTTGCAACCTGTACGGTTTGTTAGCCAGTGTCAGCTCAATATATTTAAAACACGTGAGAAGACATGGCAAGTTTTACACTGACTGTGCCATGATTAGTGGAGATGATGATCGTCCCACTTTATTATAGAATCTTGCACAGAACAGGTAATTACATGTTATTGGTACATGCAACCTAGTTAGTCTGGTACTTGTTATTGGATGAGAAGTCATATCATCAGGAACTGTAGAGCTGATTTGCAAGGATAATTATTAATTTGGTTTTGAACCCATTGAGCTTCAGGTGTCAGAAAAGATTGAGGTCAAAATCATTGCAAGAAGGGGTGGCTGTGCGGGTCAGGGCCTCCGGAGTGTCCAAGGCCAGAGACATGCAATCAGCTCTCTACCTCGAGGTGCTAGATAAATACGTGGGAGACGCCCCTGTGGAGTTACAGCGTCCACAGAATTTTCCTTTCTCCTGAAAGGGCAAAGTCAACACCCCAAGAGTCCCTTTGCCTCTGACTAAGATTTAGATCCGATGTAACAGGGGAATGAGAGGGCACATATTTTATGCCGTGGGCTTCTAGCAGCGATTAACACCTCCTCTGCCCTGGGGTTACAGCGGAAACCGTAATCTCACAGGCGTTTTCGCAGAAGGAGTAAAAGGCTCAAAGCTGCTGTGAGAGATCAGCTCTGTATGTTTATGGCCAAGCTCTAACAAGTGTTCTCATAATTTTAAGTATTTTATCTTTTAGTTTATCATATTTAATGTGCTTATATTTATATGTAATTTTTACAAGGCATTATGTATTAAACTATATTACATGTTTATATTAATACATTAATATAGTAATATAACAGAAAAATACATTACTGTTGATCAATATACATTATTATTTAATATGTATAAATTATACATACTATAAATATAAATGAGTGTATTTGCCTTTGGTTTATGGAAGGTTATATATGGGCTTTCCTTTGCAGAACAATGTATAATTTTTTCAAACCTGCTTAGGTGTCAAATGTGACAATTTAAAAAACGATATCAAGTAAGCGATGTTACAGATAATTTAGAGATATGGCAAAAGTTAAGGAGATAAACTTTGAAGTTTAATAATGTCTGCATTTAGCAAAAAGCTGCAATGATAGTGTTTATAGGACTAACATTTAGCGAAACTAAGCTCCGTGGTAATGTCCAGGCTCCTTGGCTGTACCCCTAGCTTCTCTGTGGCCAAGCCACTCTCTACCTTCTTCTCAGTAACTGGACCCTATGTTTTCCCTCCACCAACTGCCCAAACCCATCGGGGTAAACTGGGCAGAGCTCGATCGGGCCAAACCAGGTGTGATGTGAGGACGGCCTCATTCTGTTTGCTGGATGACTTGGTTTAGGAGTAGCAGGTAACTCTATTCTACCTAACACACACGAGGGTTGGTCTGCTGGGTGGTCTTGCCAATTTGGAGAAGTTCTCCTATTTTCCCCTGGGTAAAGCTCTAAAAGGAAGAAATGCCAGAAACTGTGGCAGCCATTATGAGCACCAGAAGCCCACAGCCTGAGGATGTGAGTGCTGAAAGATGGTGCAAAACAGTCTCGAGGACAGTTTTGAAACCCCAAATTAACCGTTCATGGTGCTGCCCCATGTCCAGGCCTCCTGTGCGATGAAGGCATCAGTTCCTTACTGCATATGTCCCTCATTCAGTTAGATTTTCTCTTTCTTGCAGCCGAACGCTTCCCAAATGATCCACTATCTCTTCTTGCTTAGTAATCTACCTCCCAGAGGATCATCTATCTACCTGTTATTTTTCTAGCTCTTCAGCAGGGTTCTGGCCACTGAGCCTTTTCTCATGTGGCTGGCTCTGCCTGGAATGCTAGCTTCTTTCCTCCCATCACACATGACTGGGGTCTTTAAAAACTCAACTCAGGAGTCCCCTTAGGAGCCTTTCAGAACACAGGTAAGGGATCCCTACTTGGAGCACCCAGTACTCACCATGGCTTTGCCACATGGGCTGCAATTTTCTGTTTGTGTACCTATTTTTCTCACTGGGCTCTGCTCCTTGAGGAATGATGTCCCAAGATTCCCGTGCCTTTGTGAACAGAAATGACTATTAGAAATATTTAGCCAAAACACATCTTCCAGAGAGCAGGAGTGTCTAGTCAGCAAGAGCTTGGTATTTGATGCCTGAGTTCCAGTCTGGACATTTTGTGTCTGGCTGCTCTCACTGAGCATAATGTTTTTGAGGTTTACCCATGTAGCAGCAGCAGGTATCAGGACTTCATTCCCTTTTTACGGCTGAGTAGTATTCCACTGTATTTACATATTGCATTTTGTTTATTCATTCGCCAGTTAATGGACGTGAGGGTAGAGTGGCCAGGTTAAGTACAGGATACCCAATTTAACTTGTCCCAAATAGTATGGGACATACTTATGCTAATAAAGGTTCACTATTTATCTGAAATTCAACTGTAACCCAACATCTTGTGTTTTTATTTACTAAATTTAGTAACTATACATTCAGCATTTCCACGTTTTGGCTATTATGGATAAGGCTGCTGTGAACATTTGCGAGCTGTGAGTGTTTGTGTGGGTGTATGTGCATTTTTGTGATTTGGAAAAAAAACCTTAAAAACAACAACAAGAAAACCCCCTCCTTTTCTGTATGGATGCCAATAGCACCAGAAATTTAAAAGCCAGTAAAAATAGCTAAGGATGTTGTTAATGAATATGTTGCAGATAAAAGCACATAAATATTGGGCTCTGCTTTAATTACATGCCGGCATCTAACACTGTGGCAACTCCATGCTGTCTGGCGTGGTTTCATTACTTGCTGCATTGCCTATGGTTATTTAAGAGATCATAAAGCTTGGATACCAGACCTGCTTGACATCTAAATAATCGAAGCCCAGCCCATTAAAAGCTGAGATCAATAGCCCGGTGACTACTTGAACAGATTTGTTGGGGGGTTTTTTTGGTTTTGGATTTCAGGAGAGGATGCTATGTGCTACTTTGCTGTCGGTATTGTGGAATAAAGCAAAACCCAGCCAGCATATTCCCAGGCCCTGCCTGTGTCCTTGTGACTGCCTGACTGGGACGCTGCTGCCCTAATGCTTGGGTGGCCCCTACTCTGATTGCCTTTGGATCTTTGTTCAAATACCCCTCATTGGAGAGGCCTTCCAGAACCACCCTATTGAACGAATGAGCCCCTTTAGCCTGCCCAGAACTTGGCTCCTGCCCTTTCTTTGTAGCTAGGGTTGATAGCTTTAGCAAATAAAATACCAGATGCCCAGTTAACTTGGAATGTCAGATCAACAATGAATAATTTTTTTAGTCAAAGTATGTCCCAAATATTGCATGGAGCATGCATACTTGGCTTAAAAATTATTTGTTGATCTGACATTCCAAGTTAACTGGGTGTCCTGAATCTTACTTGGCAATCCTACTTCTAGCACTTAATACAACCAGACATTATATTATATATTTCTCTGCTTATTTATTTTATCATTGGCCTCATCCTAAGAGAACATGGCTGTATTAATGCCACAGGGTTGTCACAAAAAATAACTGCAAATTTGGTGGTTTAAAACATCAGAAATTAAGTTCTCCAAGTTCTTCCAGAAGATCCTCTCTTGCCTCTTCCACCTTTTGGTGGCTCTTGGCATTCCATGGTTCGTGGCCAAATCACTCCAGTCTCTGCCTCTGTCTTCACATGCCTTCTTCCCATGAGTCTGTGGTGTTTTTTCCTTTCTGTCTCTTTTAAGGACACTCGCCATTGAATTATAGGGCCCACCCTAATCCAGGATGATCTCATCTGGAGCTCTTCAACTTAATTCCATCTGCAAGGACACTTCTTCCAAATAAGTTCACACGTACAGGGTTTGGGGGGATGTATCTTTGGAGGGGCCCTTATTCAACCCACTGTAGTGGAACATAAGAACTTGACAATTGTACGTTGAATGCATCTGTGGAAAAGTCAATGGAAGTGAGCATTTTGGGGTTCAATGCTGTTCCGCAAGCATCTACTGAGACCCTATTGCGGACTGAGGTTAGGAGGGAGCTGGGTGTACATTTCTGACTTAAGCTTCTGGCGGGACATCCAGGTAGGGACGTCTAAGAGCTGAGAAACAGACTCTAGAGCTATACTGGGGACACTGGCAGCATATGGATGACAGCTGAGGCATCTGACGTGAGGAAATTGCAGAAAGTTCTAGAAAGGGGCCGAAGGTGACACCCTGGTGAGCATCATCCACAAAGGGGTAAAGAGCAAAAGAGACGGAGATAAATCAGGCGCTGACATTTTTCACTTCAATGCCAAGTGCTCAGGCAGCGTGCTAGCCCTGGGGCCCGGACAGTGGGTGTGTCTGGAAGCTTTACCTCTTCAAGGGTGGGAAGAATGATGTTGACCCCTGCTGAGACCTGAAGAGTCCGTACTCAAAGTTTCCTGCTCCCTCTTGCAAACTGGAAGCCAAAAGGAATCGCCAGGAGCCTAATTACCCTGAGAATGCTGTCCCTGAAATCCGCCCCCTCCCCAGCTTTGCCAACGTGGCCATCGGGCTAAGCAAGAAATGCAGCACAAAGCATCACCAGAGTGATGAGTGCTCAATTTTAATGAACACTCCCAAACTGGTGAGAGCATCACCCCTCCCAAATTAATCACCACGAAAGGACGTGCTCACGTGTCCAGGGCTGTCGTCACAGGAGTGTGACTGCGGCAGTCACACAGGGCCCCGCGCTGAATGCTTAGTGGAATTGTCACCGCCTTCAGACAGTTAAGAATTTTTAACAAGGGGCGCCGTATTTTCATTTTGCATTGGGACTCACAAATTATATGGTCAGTTGGGCTGATTTGAACAGTGTTGGGTTTGTTCAAAATCATTTTGGTTTTGTCTTGGGAAATTGCCTTTAGGGGAGGGAATGAGCTTTGGAAGAAACGGCGAATTGCTGGTCTCAAGAACAGAGCCAGTCAGGCCCAGCGGGATCTGACTGCAAAGTCCAGCACGCCTGCTTCCTCGCCGCCTTTCTTCTTTGGCCTTAGTTTCCTCACCTGTGAAATAGAATTGGGAAAATCTACCTCCTGCGGTGGTTGTGAAGATTAAAGATGTGCCTGCAAGCATGTAAAGCCCCCCATTCTGTGCCTGACGTGGTAGGGGTTCAGTCCACGGGCATAGCTCCGAGCCTCACAATCCGCTGAGAGGCCAACAAAGAAAACCTTTAGTGGTGTGAGCATCCAGCCCTTACTCAGCAAGTGCACACGGCTTGCCTGCTGCACCCTAGTTGAATAAGCAGATCAAACTTCTCACTTTATAGTACTTTCCTGATAGTGGTAGAGGGAAGACAATTAAAAAAATATGCAAATAAATAACAGAATTTCAAGCAGTAATAAATGTGAGGAAGGAAAAAAAATAGCTTAAAGAAATAAAGGGGACCCAGGGCGGGGCTGGGCCGGAGGGGTGCTCTCTCTGGCCAGGGGTTTAGGGGCAGCCTTTTTGCAGAGATGACTTTGGAACAGAGGCCTGAGGGTGCGATGGAGCGCCCCCGTGCGACACGGGGAGGGGAGGTTCTTTCTGGTGCAGGGAGCCAGCGGAGGTGTTAACGTGGAAGCACTTATGATCATTCATGGTCGTAGCCAGAATAATGGCCGCAAAATACGCCCATGGGTGTGATGGGTTGGTTTAACCGGTGTTGCTCGTGGCCCTTACCGTGCACTACAAACCGTGCTGAGGGAGGAGGTACGAAAATGAACCCGTCACAGTCATGTCCAAAAGAGCTGGCAATATACAAGTAATTAAGGAGACCAAAGTATATGAATAATTGCAGCGAACAAATAAAGGAGGGCTCGGGAAGAGTGAAATAAAATATTTATTAATGTCAGGACTTCAAACACAAATGTTGTTTTGTGGGGTGAAAGAAAGGTCACTTTTAAATTCTTTCCTGGCATGAGGCTGGTAAGTTTCTCAGGGATTTGGGGTTAAGAAATTGGGTAGAGAAAACCTAAAAAGCTGTTCGCTCAGCACCCTCATGCACGTCAGGAGTGGGTGGAAGGAAACAAAAGATTAATATACTCCAAAAATATAAATGCAGATATGTATAATGCAGGAATCAGCGCAATTCCCTGTTCTTTAACAAATGGCAAAGATGGGCACTAACCACCACATGCCCATTCTACATTCCGGGAGCAGCTAGGGTCCCAGCGCTGTTTCGGTGAATGAGGGGTCTCGCGGCTCCCGGTTCATATCTGCACTCGATTCCTTTTTCCGTTCAAGTTCCCAGCAGGACCTGCTGTTTTCTATACTTGTATCAGTCAGCAGACTCCCAAGAAATAGAACGAATAGGATGTATTTCTACTCCAACCAGTTTTTAGTAAGATAGTTTTCAAATCTTGTTAATTATCCCTCCCTCCCTCTCCCTCCTCCCTCTCACCCTTTCCTTCCCACCCTCTCTCTTTCTCTCTCTGTATTTATGCATCGTCCTATTTAGAATTTGTCACTCATCATTTGTGATAGAATAGCTAGCATTGTTGTGATATTCAGAAAAGCATAAAAGTGTTATTTTTTAAAACCAGGGTATTTGTGCTGATGATTTTTATAAAGTTACATAATACATTTTAAAATACAAACACATTAATATATCTGTACTTTTCTTCATACATTGGTTTATCTTACATTCTTATATTTGGCGATCTGATGAATTTTAGATTTTTTATTTATTGAAAAGCTTCGGATCATCCCCATATTAAATTTTGTATTTTCTTCTTGTTGGTGAACCAGGATGAAAATGCCAATGTTTATTGAACTACGGATATAAATCTCAACTCCTATAAGATTCCGGAACTGGAGATCTATTTCGGAGATTTTTTTTTTTTGCTCCAATAACCTTTTTTATGCAGTTGTCCTATGTAAATTTCTCCTCACCACCGATTTAAAACATTTACTGCTCCAAGAAATAACGAGGCTGTTTATTTTAAATAAGATATGACCCCAGCAGTCAATAAGATTAACAAATGAATTCACAATTACCTTCTCAGAAAACTAATCAGAATGACTTTGCATTACCACACAGAACATTCCCATTTACAGGGTCTAGAATGGTTTTCCAGTAAAACACAATGAAACCATCACTCCTTCACCACACAGCTCCTCTTATTGTGAAGTGGCAGTTGCCAAGCACAATATTTATATTTATATGTGTTTACTGCTGAAGGAGCCCGAGCACCTTGTCTAATAGCCTTTTGTTATTACAACTCGTGTCCTTCATCCCACTCCAAAACTTACCAGCATAGGAAAATCTATGCATGGCACCAACATCTTTGACGATTCCTGTATCGACTTTATCATTAAATTGTATAGTACATGTTTCTGAATATTTGCTACAGCTTGTGATAACAAGATTTAATTGTTGGATGTAGTGACATAGTTAGTAGCTACAGTCACCTGAATTTAATGGAGAGAGACCGTGTTTATAAATGAGACAACTCATTATTGTAAGCATGCTAATTTCCCCCAAATTAGTCTATAAATTGACATTTTAGCTGGAATCACACTGAACAGGATTTCTCAGTGAACCTAAAACATGTATTATGAAGTTCATTGGGAAGAATAAAGAAAAAGGTCTAAAACTATTTACTAAAACAAGATATCAGCCCTGGATGGTGTGGCTCAGTGGACTGAGTGCCACCGGCCTCTGAACCCAAAGGTCGCTGGTTTGATTCCCCGTCAGGGCACATGCCTGGGTTGGGGGCCAGGTCCCCAGTTAGGGGCATGTGAAAGGCAACCTTGATGTCCCTCTCTTTCTCCCTCCCTTCCCCTCTCTCTAAAAATAAGTAAATATTAAGTATTAATAAGTAAATTTAAAAAAAACCAACCCACCAAGATATCAATACTCATTTCAATAGTAATTAAATGGCCAAGCCTAATAATAGATTAATGGTTAAGCGTTCCAAAAGACCTCTGATGTGTGCTTTAGATGCTGAAGGAACAGAAAGAGACATACGTGGAATTGAGGACTTGGAGGTGGGGAGACACATTTGGTGGCAGCGGGCATTGAGGCACCTGTTGCCTTTGCCCTTTCCCATGCATTAGTTCCCGGATGTAACCTGAGCTCACCACTGCACAGGAGTGGCGTTGACACCAGTGAGGTTAGCTGTGCATCGGGGGGGTGAAGGCGAAGGACCCTCTATTTCCTCCGTTTGTTGTCATTCTTGGTGTTGAACACATAGGGATGTTCTTGTACAAAGGCTTAGGCTGGTGCTCCCTTTATCATTATCAACAGAATACAACCCTTGTTTGGCATCAGAGAGGTCTTTTCCCCCTTAGAGGGAGCCCCGCCCCCAGAAGTACTCCAGGAGCTACATGCAGCCCCCAGCTGTGCTCTGCTTCTCAGACCAGGAGCAGCAGCAGCCCTAGCAGGTCTAGCACTTGAACTTGGCTGACAGTTCTGAAGGTGATGTGTTGAGCAGAATGCAATCCAGCATGTTCCTGCACAGTTTTATTGGCTCTGCAATTTTCAAAACTCATAAAAGATGTTTTGTCAGTAAAAGAAGCTGGCACGCAGGGAACAGATAATTATGGAATAAGGCCTTATTTCCCATGGCCCAAGAGCCATAGCCCATTTTAACTGTTACACATTACAATACCCATAAGCCTTGCTCATTTATTACCTACTTCTCGGGTCTTCTCCTTTCAGTTAAGACACTGGAAAAGGTCAGAGCTGCTGTCAGACCCTGGTGATGAAGGGCAGCCCTGTGCTTTGGGAAATGGCAGTTCTCACAGCGTTAGGGACTATAAACTTTTTAAATTGGACTGTAAAAGTTTATAACGAATAAAGAAACTCTTTTAGGTGGTTTTGATGTTATTTGGTTGTTTGAAATCTTCCACAGATGGAAACAGATGGGAGAGTCACAAGGTGGGGGAGCCCGCAGCATCGGAAGATGCTGGCATGTCTCTCTCTCCCCACGTTAGGGACGTAGCCATGTTGTTCCCCCAATGGTACAGGCCACCGCCTCACTTCTGTGAGGATCAGATTCTTAAACGTGACAATGTACATAAAGAAGGGCCGAGGCTTCTGTGTGCAGAAAAGGGGAGGGGAGCAGCCAACTGATCTCCTTCTGGTAATGTAAATATGGATTTCTCATTTTCTCCTTCCAATGACCTTGACCAGGTCCATTCTTGCAGTGGGTAGGGTTCAGCTGACCAGACAAAGGAATAGAAATTCATGATTAGTAAATGGTAATTTTGAAAAGAAGATTGATTTCTAGGAAGATAAATGTAGAAATAAATGATTTCTAGGAAGATAGGCAGATTTTTTTCCCTGCAATATATTTTTTATTAAATTTATTGAGATGACATTGATGAGTAAAATGATATAGGTTTTAAGTGTAAAATTGTATAATTAATCATCTATATTTTGCGTTGTGTGCTCACCACCCAAAGTCAAGTCCCCTTCCGTCACCATATATTTGACGCCCTTTACCCTTTACTACCCCACCCTCCTGCCCTCCGGTGCCCACCATACTGTTGTCTGTCTGTGGGTTTTCATTTGTCTTGTTTGTTCACTGGTTGCTTTCAGCTTTATAGCACATATGAGTGCAATCATACGGTTCTTGGTATGTATATGTGGTGGAGTATTCCTCAGCCATAAGAAAAGATGGAATGCTGCCATTTGTGACAGCACAGATGGACCTTGAGAATATCACACTAAGCGAAAGAAGTCAGGTGGAAGAAATTTAGATTGCAAATTTGAACTGTGGCTTCTTCTAGGTCCAAGATGGAAGTGGGGACCTGATGAAGAAGGGGACAGGGATGGGACAAAGTAATCACACCTGCTTGGTGTTCCTTCATTCCTCATCCATTCATTTCAACGGACACATTTCAAATGCCTAGTGTGTGCCAGCCAGGCATGAATCTCTCATACTGGACATTTAGGGCTTTTTCCTTTTTTTTTGCCACCCAGCATCAGCTGCTTCTCTCTGATCACCTCAATTTCCTCTCAGGCATCACTCCTCCCCAGTTTTGCAAAGACCTGGAGTGGGCAATAAACCCAGAAAGTGGTAGCACCTCAGTCCTGCCAGGAGGCCAGACACGTAACCTAAGCTTGACCCACTGAACTCCATATACCAGAGTTTTCGCTTTACAACAAGTGAAGAAGAAATGGTTAGTGCCCGTGGTCTAGTGGAATATAATTCAGGTCACAAATGCAAGCTGCACATACAATTTTAAATTTTCTAATAGCCACTGGAAAAATAAACAGATTAAACTAATTTTAACTATATATTTTATTAACCCCAAATCCAAAATATTATCATATTTCAACATATGATCATTATAAAAATCATTCATGAAGTAACTAACATTATTTTTCTTGTATTGAGTCTTTGAAGTCTGGTGTGTGTTGTACATTTACAGCACAATGCTACTCCAGTAACATCAGCCACATACGGTGATGGAAGAGTGCCAGGTGGGGTTCATTCATTTCCGCAGCAACTCCCTGATCAAACAGTACCTTCTAATAAAGGGGTCGTCCTAGAAGTTCCTGCTTCCCGGCCCTTCGGAGCTTCCTCAGTTCTTACAAAGTCCTTTCCAAGCTGTCCTCTCTCCAGAGAGGGTTGCGCCTATAAGATTCCAATAGCTTTGAATATCGTTTCCTTTGCTTGGATTGCTAGAGTAATTTTCTGTCATGTGTCCTCAAGGAAACCTGTTCCTCGATGTGCTCTTGCCAGAAGGGGGTCCTACTACGCAACGGAAACAACATGAGATTTCTCTTAAACGTTAACTGATTTGTTTATTCCACACTGAAAATGTTACCTGACCAGTGGCACTGTTTTCTAGGAGGATCTTTCCTAAACTGTGACCTCCCAAAGGGCACAGCTGAGGTTGTTTATGTTTCTCTTGTGTGGCATCCAAGATGATGAGTGGCCATAGGTGCCGAGAGCTACAATGCAAAAGAAAGCTCATTACATTGTGCGTAGAAAGCTTTCTTCACACTTGCGTGGGTTCCTTCTCGAGGTTTTGCGTCTGACTGTGAACTTGGTCCCCTTTGTCAGCGCACTGGTCACTGTGTCATCTAGATCTGACTTTGTCCCTTGGGTAATTAGCAACCTAACACCCTCATCAGTGGGGAAAAAAATGTAGACTGTTGAATCTCTTCCATTCATCTATGTATTTACAGACCTACAGAAGATTTGTGTTAATATCTTTATGATGCAGATATTAGAAACATAATTCTTAAAGTTTAAAATGTACTTACCCAAAGGTGCATATAGTTATGGCCCAGATACTTGATTTTATGAGCTCCAATGGAAGGTTACGTTGATTTGTGCTATGATTATGAAATTACTATTTAATTTTTACCTAATTAAAGTAGGAAGTACAAATACTGCAGTTTGGGTCTGGATTTAAGTCCTATTCCTCTAAAAGCAGCTTTGGTTGAGATTTGAGGAGGTGAGCTCCTGGGGTTGTGCAGATGTGGGTGCATCCTCATGATAGAATCAGCTTTCCTTGCAGGTGTGACGTATGTGTCAAATGAGAAATGATGTTCGTAAACCTTCTGGCTGAGAACACATAGTAACCATTACACAGATGTGAGTTCCCCGTCGTTCATGGCCCTGTTGGGATGGTTATGCTCGGTGAAAGAGAAAAGCAAGTTATTTGTGAGCATAGGCTTTAAACTGAGACCTGAATTCAAATCTGGAATCTGCCACATCCTAGTTATGTGACTACAGGCAAGTTGCTTAAATTCTCAGAGCCTTAGTTTCTTCATCTGTAAAGCGGGGCCAACAATAGCTATTTCTTACTGTCGTCATTAGGAGCAGATGAGATACTCGATGTGTCTATTTCCTTCACTTAGTAAGTGTTCAATAAATTGTAACTGTTGGGATTGGCAACTAACGTGTTTACAGGATTCTGACCATTTCTGTTCATGAGAACAAATACTCTATAACACACTTAAAGCAGCTTAATAATTATGTTTGTTTAACCTGTCTACACCTAACTACTTTGTTAGGTATTAAGAGTACAATAGTCATGCCCTGACTGGTTTGGCACCATTGCTTGGGCATCAGCCCACAAAGCATAAGGTCACTGGTTCAATTCCTGGTCCGGGCACATGCCTGGGTTATGGGTTCCGTCCCTGGTGGGGGCTCTAGAAGAGGCAGCCGATCGATGTTTCTTTCCTTCTCTTTCTCCTTCCCTTCCCCTCGCTCTAAAAATAAATACATAAAATCTTGAAAAGAAAAGAATGCAAGTGATCTGAAACCAGAGTAAATCACATACTCCACAGTTTCCTAAAGTGTTTGTATAGCACACCCTGCCATAGGATGTAACAAAATGGGTCACCGGGGAAATGGTTTGTGTTCCCACAGGACTGGGAAAATCCTGATGAACAAAAGTCAAGTTCCTGTCTTTACTGCGGGACTTTGCAGAGCCCCGAACATACAAGCATGCGTGGTGACTTTCCAGAGGCAAATTGCGGAGGCCGTTTTCTAACGTATTGGACCACTCACCACGTTGGCATGGGGTCAGGGTTATACAGAAAACATGTGAAGAAGCGATGGCATAGCTGCTTTACCACCCACCCGGCCGAGCGGCATGAGATGTGATCGCAGCCGACAGCCCACCTTGCCTGGAGCAGCCATGATGAATGCAATCTGCTTGCTCTTGAAAGCTGGACCCTTTTTTCCCCCCAAATTGAGGTGCAGCCTGTGAGGGAGAAACAAATAGCCTCCCCACTGTTCACACGTCTGCTCTGTCTGTAAATGTTAGGTAATGCCATAAAAAGACATTTGAATTCAGTAATAAATGTGCAAATACACATTTTTCTACAAATAGGGCTAGGGTACCTTTCCCACCCTTTTACCACCTCAGAGTCCCTAAGCAGGTTTGAATCTGTTGACAAAGCTTTTTCAAACCAGCTAGCTGACTTTTTCTTTTGTATGTTAGCAATCTGTTAAACCATATTCCCAGGGAACCTGGATGAAGAGCTAGCTTGTGCTCTCTCACTCGCTCTCTCTCTCCCCCTCTCCCTCTCTCCCTCTCCTCCTGCCCCCTCTCTCCACACATACTCTCTTCCTTCTTCCTCCCTCCCTCTCTCCTTCCTTGTGCCTGGCTCCCCCTTTCTCTTTCCTTTTCCCTATTTCTTATTCCTTGACAGTTTTGCCACGGGATGGACAAGTTGAAGCTCACGTAGTCATCTGCCTTCCGAGCACCAGAACTTAATCATATTCTGTGCCATTGGCTAAGTAGTTACTTGAGATTTGTCATCCACAGTTTAACCTTTTGTTCCCAGCCCACCATCGATGTCCGAGGAGGTCTGCCTACACAGGAGGAGTGAGGTCCTGTTCTTTGTGTAGGAAATGTTCTCGTTTGCTCCAGACTTCTGTGCCGGAGTGCATCTCAGGAAACACACATTCCATGTGTCCATCACCATTCAGAAGTGCAGCGATGTTTCCACCCAAAGTTGAATGGGACAGAAATCACTTACGGAGTAGGGACAAATCTGTTACTCAGAGCTTACACTTAAAGTTGAAGGAGACCATTTTCAAAGTTTGCATAATGCTAGCTGGGCAAAATTTTCTTCAGCCTCTGTGCACTCATTATATTTAACGATAATATGAATGTTTTCAGGATCCTAATGGTGTTGGTTACTAAGGCAAGATGTAGTCGTGTCTTCATACTTATGGCATTAATTTGAGCTTTGCAAAATCGAGGCAGAGTTGGGGTGCCAGGCAGACAAGGGAGATGACAGAGAAGCAGATTGTGCACCGTGGTAGGAACTTTCCTGTTGGCCACACAGAGGCGAGCTCCCACCATGGTGTCACATAGCAAGCGCCCCTAACTACTTGTTTCAGGAACACATAGACATCGTCAAAGAGGCTGCCCCAGCCGTGAACACTTGTCCCCTCTATTTATCTGCGGAGTCGCATGTCTTGGCTAAGTTATATAGCGTAATAGTTAACACTGGCCTTGGAACCAGAGAGTCTTGAGACCTAGGCCTCAGGTCAGCCCTGTCTCATCTGTGTGACTTTGTGTATGTCCCCGAGTCTCTCTACGCATCACCTCCCCTGCTCTGCAGCAGAGAGACGACGATAGCTCCGTCACACTGAATGCAGCGACTGAGTACGACAGCGCGTGTAAAACACCTTTGCATGGTGCCTGGCAATAGCAAGCATTCGGTACATATGAATATGACTATGAGCGGTGTAGCAGATTGATTTAAAGTGGCTACACCCCAGGTAGAGCAGTCTATGATAGGATGCTATGTCAGTCACATGTTGTATAAAAAGTTACAAATGCAGGTATTGGGTCCGAAATGAAAATGTGGCACTACATTATGTTGACAATAAAGCTGTGCCCTTCCCTACCACTCCCCCCCCCCCCATTATCAGGGGAATAGTTGATAGCCTGTCTCATAGAATGTCTTGTAAATAATTATTTCAACATGTGGCTCTGGGTCAGTGGTTCTCAGCCAAGGACAATTCCCCAACCCCCCTCCCACCCCCACCAGGGCATTCAGCAATATCCAGAGTTATTTCCGGTTGTCAGCGCTGGGCAGGAGGCAGGGTATGCTATGGGCTTTTAGTGGGGAGAGGCCAGGGATGCCGCTGAACATCCTCAAGTGCCCAGGAGCCCCTCCCTCACCCCCACCCCCACCCCCCATCCCCCACCGCGCAACAGAGAATGAACAACAGAGGCTCAAATTTAGAAACCATGCTCTGGAGCTGGGGTTTTAAAAATTTAACTTTTTAAGACTCTGTCAGAGTCACTTCTTAGAGATAAGTGATTTATGAAATTATTTTCATTCTTTCAAAAAGCGTTAAGTCACGTCGTTCAGTTGGGCTGGGAGAACTACTGGGTAATGGGGTCATTTTGGGGGAGCCCCAAACCCATTTCTCTTCTGGAATGCTTCTGCCAGGCTGCAGGGTCAGCGGGGAGAACTGTGGTCCGAGGAGACCGCCTCAAGCAAATATCCTGCTCTGGAATGTTTTTAATGAGTTCTCTTCCAAAACTCCAAGGCACCGACTAGTGACGAAGATCCTAATTAACCCAGATTCCACTAAAAATAGGAAGAGCTCATTGCATCTGTGCAGAATGTTTTCATTAGAGTGCGAAGCAACCCTGTGAGGTAGGCAGAGGAAATAAATTCTGCATAATAACAGTAACTGTTGTTCAGTGGGCAGGCTCCTGGGTTGAGCACTGCTGCAGAGGAGAGGGAGGCGGAAGTTAGAATCACTTTTTGGTTGGAACAAAAATGGTGTTTTACCATGAATATATATATGTTCACTTATTCATATATATGTGAACTTACAGTTATTAAGGTATTTGTTATGTTGATCCTCATTGGTTTGAAAAATTCTGTCTTCAATTCAGGTCATACAGAATACATATATAATATAGTATCATGTTAGTATAATATCCCATGTATGTCATGTAATAAATGATTATACATGCATTGAAACATGTATTCAACATGTTTTAACTGAGAGAAGTACATGGATTTTTTAAATGGGGGTTGGGCTAGGTGACCAGTGACTTTGTAATTTCATTTGGGGAAGAGTCAGGTAACAGATGAAAATTCTCACAGGGTAGAGAAGACAGGATTGAATATTTCTCTAGTGACTTTCAGCCCTTCACACAGTGTTTGCCCTGGAAGTTTACAAATGCAAGGCCTACCCCATCCCCGACTGGCTTCCCCATTTCCCTAGCCTGGGCCCGCCGAGGGTGCCAGGCTGCCTGGGCTTGCGTGCCCACGTCCACAGCGCCTCTGCTCAGGCAGCCCGTGCCGCCCAGACTGTCTTCCCCATTCCTCTCTGCCTCGCCATCTTTCTCAACACCTTGGCTCGATCCCATCGCACCTACAAAGTCCTCCTTTACCATTTCTGATGGATGTGAGATTCTGCCTCCTGCGAAGTTCCAGAGCTGGGGCTCATGGGTGGGCGCAAGTCTAGATGGCTCTCAGTGGTCTCAGGCAGCTCTTTGAAAACATGGTCTCCTGGTCTTCCCTGCAGAGAGTCTGATTCGGAAAACGTAGGCGAGGGGTGATGCTGGGCATTGCTGCGGACTCCACTCCTAGAAGCTCTCCAACGATAAGTCGCCCTCGGAAATCAACATCCAACAGATCTTTTGTATGGGATATTTAGCACATGCCCCTTTGTAGTACCTTTTCTTTTCAGAAATTATCTCATTTTTCTAATTTGCTTGTCAAGAAATCATTTATTCATTATAAGGATTGAAAGATGGATAGTTCTTCACGCACTAAACTCTTTCTAGGATTGATGTTGGGCCCTAGCCAGGTGGCTCAGTTGGTTGGAGCATCATCCTGTACACCAGGGGACTGTGGGTTCGATTCCTGGTCAGGGCACACACCTCGGTTGTGGGTTTGATCCCCAGTCAGAGTGCATTTAGGAAGCATCCGATCCATATTTCTCACATCCACGTTTCTCTCTCTCTCCACCCCCCCAACCTTCCTCCTCTCTAAAATCAATAAGCATATCCTCAGGTGAGGATTAAAAAAAATAGAATTGGTGTCCAAGGGGCAAGTCCCTAGTGAAGACTCCTGCCCTGAGCCAAGAGGGTTTTTGGCTTCACACAAGAAAGAATCCAAGACATGAGCCAGACCAAAAGTTAAAGTGGAAAAGCAGGTTTTATGGAGCAGAGGGACCACGGCAAAAAAAAAAAAGCCACTCCATAAGTAGCGGACTCTCCTCATGGAGAAGAACAGAGACCCCAACCATCTCTAGAGGTTGAGCTTTTACATTTGTAGTTTCTACGGAAATTGCTGGTATGGAGAAACAGAGAGTGGAAAAGGTTGGGATTAACTTTAACCTGCACAAGGCGTATTTCGTGGCCGCGTGTCTCTCTTTTATAGTACGGGTAAACGATAAGGTATGGGTGAGTAGCTGTTCATCAGTCTTTGCAGGAATTGTCTTTGTTCCCAGACTCTCCGTGATAGGCTTGCATCTCTGGTCAGCCGAGTTCTGTGTCAGGCAGCCTGTGGTAGGCTCCTGATTTAACTTTGTTTGACGTTAGTTAATTAATATAGTTCTCATGCCCCTCTCCTGTATTAGAATGACTCTAGGAGACAGTGAAAAGACTAATGGAATTAATAGAGTCCTAAGGAAAAATAGGTACCTGCAATAATAGAACCCATTTGCATGTCAATAGGTAGGTTTTCGTTTTCATTCTTGAATTTTTATTTTAAAAAAGAATGTTCTAAAATGCCTCCATATGTTTCTTCTAATCAAAGTAAATGATCTTTTAAAAACTTAAACTATTTCTACAGATTTCTCTCAAGTTATCTCTAGCCAAGTAATGTTCAAAGGACTTTATTTTTAATGAGTGGAGCTGTGAATTGGGAAACAAATATGCAGAAACCTATTAACAGGCCAGTAAATGAGAATAAAAAGAAAGAAATTTTCTGCTCCTAAAAGAGGGCTCTAATTTACATGCAAATGTGCAGAGGAAAAAATGTGTGCTGGAATTTATTTTTAATGGATAGCAGATCTAGAGAAGAGACAAGAGGTACAAATTGATGGCCTTTCAAAGCCACTGCTGGTTAAAACTGCAAAGAAATGGGCCAGTGTCCTTCAGGATGAACTATTTTAATAATAATCTTGCCACATGGGCAAAATTATTAATTCATCCAATTAACATTAGTGTGTAAATTATTCATTAGTGCAACTATCAGGATGAAATGAGATTTTCTAGGAAATTGTCCATGGTTCTGTCTTCCACAGGGTGAGAGATACTATGTATTTGGAAGACTAGCATCTACTTGAGTGAAATATAATTACAGATGGCTAAGGAAAATGTGGGCATTGAGTGTAATTATGAATTTGCTCTTAGCAAACAATTAGTGTGAGTTATTTTGATGTTAGTAGAGGGCTAGGCCTATTGACTATTTATTTGTGATGTTAAAAAGCTTCCCTAGTGCATGGAAATAAGATGGCAATTCTGGTGTGTGTAAATTTGGGAATTTTTTTGGTCTGTTAAATGGAACTCCGCTTGTCCTCTTTCCCTAAAAGCACAAGATCCAGCGTTCATTGTAGCAACCAAGGAATGCCACGTGAATGGAATGAAGAGATTTCTTATCTTTGTTCTTCCTTAGTTTGGCCTTACTCCTTCCTCTTTATTGACAACTTGACATTTTGCTGTCAGTCTAGGAAGAAGCATTTTGGCAGGCAATATTTATAAAAGCCTGCAACAGCTCAGGAGTCAGGACCTGATGCACAAATAATTTTCACCAAAAATCTCTGGCGTCAACATATGTCCAGCTCTCAAGACATGGAAAATTATACCCCATCCCTGACCATTTCTCATCCTGATTATCTCAAGCTAACAAATCAATCTTTTTTCTTGGAAAAACCAAGCAAAACTCATGCTTGGCAAAGGAAGCTTAAGAATTTTAAATATATCACCAAAAATTTATATGGAACCATAAACAACCCCAAATAGCCACAGCAATTTTGAGAAAGAATGAAATAGGAGAGATCACAACACCTGACATCAACTATATTATAAGGCCACCGTAATCAAACAGTCTGGTACTGGCATAAGAACAGACACATAGATCAATAGAACAGAATAGAGAGGCCAGAAATAAACCCATGTCTCTGTGGTCAATTAATATTCAGAAAAGGGGACAGAAGCATAAAATGGAGTAAAAATAGCCTATTCAACAAATGGTGTCTAGGCAGCTACATGCAAAAGA
The DNA here is from genome assembly GCF_022682495.2 of Desmodus rotundus. NCBI lineage: Eukaryota > Metazoa > Chordata > Mammalia > Chiroptera > Phyllostomidae > Desmodus > Desmodus rotundus. The sequence goes on along the minus strand of NC_071392.1, from coordinate 98,969,995 downwards.
AATGAAACTCAACCACCTAATTACACTATACACAAAAATAAACTCAATATGGATAAAAGACTTGCATATAAGTTGCAGCACCATACAAGTCCTAGAGTAGAACATAGGTGGGAAAGTATCAGATATTCCATGCTGCAATATTTTCACCAATATATCCCTTAGAGCAAGGGACATAAAGGAAAGAATAAATAAATGGGACTTCATCAAAATAAAAAGCTTCTGTATGACTAAAGAAGGGAACCAATCATATGGGAAAATATATTTGCCAATGATACTTGGGCAAGGGTTTGATCTCCAAAATGTGTAGAGAACTCACAGAACTCTACTCCAGGAAGATAAACAACCCAACTAAAAAATGGGCAAAGGACCTGAATAGACACTACTCCAAGGAGGACATATGGAGGGCCCAAGACACATAAAAGGAAGCTCAGCATCACTAGCCATCAGAGAGATGCAAATTAAAACCACAATGAGATGCCACCTCATACTGGTCAGAATGGCCATCATAAACAAATCAACAAACAAGTGCTGGTGAGGATGCGGAGAAAAGGGAACCCTGGTCCACTGTTGGTAGGAATGCAGACTGGTGCAGCCACTGTGGAAAACAGTATGGAATTTCCTCAAAAAACTAAAAATGGAACTGCCTTTTGACCCAGCAATTCCACTGCTGGGATTATACCCTAAAAAACCCTGAAACACCTATTCAAGAAACCTATGTACCCCAATGTTCGTAGCAGCGCTATTTACAATAGCCAAATGCTGGAAACAGCCTAAGTGCCCATCAGTAAATGAGTAGATCAAAAAACTGTGGCACATTTACACAATGGAATACTACACAGCAGAAAGAAAGAAGGAACTCCTATCCTTCATGACAGCATAGATGGAACTGGAGAGCATTATGCTAAGTGAAGTAAGCCAGGTGGTAAAAGACAAATACCATATGATCTCACCTATAAGTGGAACCTAATCAACAAAACAAATAAGCAAGCAAAATGTAATCAGAGACATTGAAATAAAGAACAAAATGACAGTAACTAGAGGGGAGGGATAATGCGGGAAAGATGGGGAAGGGTCATCAATAAACATGTATAAAGGACCCATGGACAAAGCCAGAGGGGGGAAGGATTGAGGGTGGGAGGTGGGCATGGGTGGGACAGTGGAGAGTGGTGGGGGGAAAATAGAGACAACTGTACTTGAAAAACAATAAAAAAGAGAATTTTAAATATATCAATATATGCACTACATATATACAATACACATATGCATGTATATACGCTATGTATGCATTTTATGTGCCTTATATGCATTAGGTTCTTTTTGTAGGATTCTTCAGCTCAAGGTGTTCTTCTAGTCAAAACTCTTCCTGGCATTTTATCCTTTGAGAATTCAAAGTCTGCACCATGGCCTTTAAGGCCGTAAAAGGGGTTTTCTTCTTTCTCTCTCAAATCCAGTGATCCATTCTGGGTTTTATTTGTCTCCCCCCACCCCCCACCCCCAACACACACAGAGTCTCCAATACAATGTGGTAATTACCCCGACAAACCCATTGGCCCCTGACAACACGGAAGATTCTGGTTAAAGCATGGTTGTCCAGCATTTGGATGGGAGTGGAGGGGGTTTTGGAAGCACAACCTGGACTGTAGTTTCATAACCTGTAAACATTTTCTGCACCTCTGGACACAAACCTGGCCCTGATAGGTGGGACACGCTGAAGGCAAGACTTACTTGGATGGCAGTCTCTCAACGGAACTCATTGCGAATTGGCTGTTTTAAAATAACTTTGGATGGAAAAATACATGAATTTTTTTTCTTGTATGCACAGAGGAACCCAAGCAGAAATAGGCTTTTGAGTGTTTCGTTGTTAGCAATGGATCTTCCCCAATTAATTTTTGAAAATTCTGATTGAAGCCAAATCAGAGGGGATAAAAAGGGAATTTGGAGTCTTCACACGTGACCAAGGAAAACAGAAATGTTTAGACACAATAAAGTTAGAATATCTAGTTGGTTAAGTTTCATCAATTTCAAGGCAGAAATATAAATACTGAGTTAAATCCTACTTGCCCCTTTTCTTAGAGATTAACTGGAACTTGGTTCCTGTCTCCGCTGGGTAGAGGGTCTCCTCCTTACGTTAGAGATGACCTACCTACTTTCAGCCTATGGGTAAGCATTTTATTTGCTGCTCAAGAAAGGAAGGCAGATCATTCTGATTCTACAGTTCCCAAATGAAGACTCTGTTTATCATTAACTTTTATAAAAATAAATAAGTTTTAATGTTTTGAGTGCATCAGAAGTAAATTAAACCAAACCAGATTCCAAAATAAATTGGTGGAAGGCTGCCTTTGTATTTCATAGCAGTTAGCTGCGTGATTGGCTATTGCTCTGGCTTGTTCGCATTGGAAAATCAGATTTGAAAATTAGGTTGGGAATAATACAAGGCATTTGCTACACTTATTACCAATTACTTTTTTTCTGAAGGCTGTAGTTATGCATAACACAATTTGAATCTCAATGGTGTGAGCAAAATTCCTGACGTGGAAAGTTTCATTTAAAATTCTAACCTGAGAAGGAAATTCATTAGTCAACTGTTACCTTATGACTTTGGGCTGTTGTAATGAGAAAGTGGCATTAAAAATTATTTGTTGAGCAATTGCTTTTCAAGGCTTTTGGTGTTTACAAAGCATAAAAGATGCATATGTTTATGAAAGATGGTTCATTGGAGATCCATTTAGGTAACTCACATATTCATAGCCTCTGTGTTTTGAAAATTCTAATTGCCAACACCAAATTAAAGTCATTGCTGTTTTTTAAAATGTTCCTATGTTATATTATTGCTGTGTTCTGCACATCAGGTTATAAATATTTATATACCTAAGTGGAATTATGTATCTCAGTGGCTCCAGAAGGAAGATATATAGGAAAGAAGACTGTTTCCAGCAAAACAGACAAACACGCAAATCCCAAACCCAACAACAACAACAAAAATTACCAAGAATCCATCCTTTGAACTCTTATTTTTTGCTTTGTAGCATTTTCTTTTCACAGCTCCATGAGACCCCCCGAAGGGAAAAGTGGACCAAACAAATTGTAAGAAAGCAGTGAAGCGAAGTCTTTTACTATGGTGGCTTTGCTCAGGAATAAATTGTGTATAGAGTTACGGAGATCTGATCTGAAAACCAACTTTCAGAGACATCAAAACAATGGTTATACTTTCTCTGTAATTCCCTGGGCTAATATCTCCACTCCTATAATGATCATTGCTTTTGAATGTTGCATGTTAATTATATGACTTGACTCAGTCCTCTAATTAAGTGCCTCGGAAGACTGCCAGATTTCCACTTCAGTTGGGGCCAAGTTGATTTATTTGGGGCAGACACATCTAGGGGGTGTATTTCTTGGGGGTGAGGGTATGGAATTCATCCATTGGAGAGCTGTTGTTCCAACTCATCTGAGGAAAAGGTAGTTGACAGGCTTTGTTCCTCTCTGAGACTTGCAACAAGAGCAACGATAACAATAATGGCTACTACCATTGATGTAATGCTCTCGATGTGCCAGGGACTATGTATGTTATTAGCTCATTCAATACTTGTCCCATCTGTGGTGGGCAGTGTGTTGACACCTCATTTTAGGAATGAAGGCATCTGCTCAGCGAAGTTGGAGAACTTGTTCAAGTTTCCTGAGTTAATAAACTTCAGAGCTTGGGCTTTGCACACTACACAACCGGTGACCTTCAACTGTATCATCAAACAGGGATTTTCAGTGTATCCAGGTGACTTTAGTTGGGTGAGTTTGAGTCATTTTCTAACAAGTTAGATGGAATGTCTCAACTTCTATAAAGTTCAGGCACCACTTATAGGAAAAATATTCTTGGAGACCCTGTGTTGGCTTAACTCACTTGTATTATAACGTTATTTAAAAAAGAAGCAAAACTATGACAATCTTACTTTTATTTCTCATATTCAACTATAAAACCATGACAAATTTACAAGTTAATTTCAAATAAAATTGTAAAACCAATAAAGCCAAAGTTGAAAACATCAACTGTTAGGTTAATAATAGATGTTTTATTGCTGAATCAAAATTTCTGCTCATAGAGTAAAAATGTGCTAACAACTAGACCCAAGCGTTTCTGAGTTTAACATAGTTCTACAGTTGATGCCAGGCAAGGATTCTGCTCTGCTATCATTTTTCTCTATTTGAACTGCTCATTTCTTCAGTGTATCACGGCATTTTATACCATCCATTGGTACGAGTGGGCCATTTACATAGTAGGTCCACTCTCTTCTTCTCATTGTAAAAGAGAGATTAAATTATAGTCGCATAACTCAAGCTCAACTCACTCATATATTCATACTTTGGAAATGCAATGTAGTGAAGCCCTCAGACACGCAAGGACAGCTATAGACAATACTACCACCTGTTCAGTTCCCACCCCATTTCTGACATAGACAGGAAGGGCACGTGTTCCCACCTGCCTGAGAGTCGGTGTGACAATGGACATGCTAAAACATGAGTGGAAGCAGTAAGAACCAGAGTACAACACTCCAAATGCCCTTTCTCAGCTGGGGTCATGAGGAACACGTTTTGACATCATTTCCATGTGACTGAAGTGGCCTCCATCACTGGGCCAACCCATGGCCCTGCAGTGAGAAATGAAGCTTGGTTGGGGTAATCACTGTGATTTAGAAGTGCTCGTTATAGTGGCATGCCTTGTTTTAAGCTGACTACTGCAGAAATCATCCACGTGATTAAGAATATCCTCATGTTTATTCAGAGGGGGTGCTGTTATTTAAATGAGAACATGAAATTGAAAAGGTCACTTGGGACATCGTTAGCATCCCACTATATTCTTAAAACTTTCACAGAGTCCTCAGTCTGTAGGTTGCAAGCCCTTTGTCTCTACTGAGGATTGCTCCTGCTCTTATAAATGACATTTTCTCATACTACCTGCATATAGTCGCCTTTTTTTAAAAACTCTCTGAGAAGTTACACTCCATCCAAGAAAATTGCTGCCTGATCCTAAGTTGATTGGGTCAGAGGAAATTCAGTTTTCTGGCTGTATCAGCCTACTTCCTCTAGAAAATCCTTTGGTGTCTAGAACGTCAGGAGAACACACAGAAGCTGGCACTGAGTACTTACTCTATTCCATGCTTCCGTTCGGTGTTTGTGGCCAACAAGCTAGGTTGGTGGATCCAACACCTATTTCAACCCCCTCCTCTTCAGAAGGTGAGAAAGCTAAGTACCTATGTTCACAGCCTTGTCTGTAGCTGGCTGTGGCCCTGGGACGCAGTCTGGCCCATCCAACCTAATCCGAAGTCATTTTGGGACAGCTCTGACTTTACAGATAAACGTGATAGCATGGTCTGGCTGTTCCTCACTTCTGCTGTGAATACAGACGTCATGGCAGGAACCACAGCAGCTGTGTTTTGTCTCTGAGGGAAAAGCCAAGAGACCTTCTCATGTGGAGCCACTGAAGTAACACCAGCAACTGACCACTTCCAGGCTTCACGTTACCTGAGAACAATAAACTTCAGAGTGGGCTCTCTGTGGCTCATGCAGATTGCAACCCCAGTGGACCCCTACATGATTCACCCCCTCTCTGGACTCTCACACAGTGTGGTGGTGGCAATACAATAGTAAGACTATACCCGTTCTAGAGATCGGTAAAGAAAATCCAGGCGGGTAAGTTAGCTGTCTTCCGAGGAAGCATAGCATTCTGTAGTGTGTAGTCTATAGTCAGTGACGAGGGGCCTTGTTCATCACGGTTTATCGTAGTTCATCCCCATTATGTTTGGTGATGTATCTGGAATAGGCCCCCAAAATGTGTTAGGTGAATTAATAAAAGTAACACGGAATTAAGGAAGAACCCCAGTTCACTGTGATCCCATGCTTGTAACCCCACCTTGTCGACATGAATACCTGGCTCCCCCACCAGGGGCCTGCTCCGAATTCCTTTTTTGCAGGCATGAGGGTTGTTCTACAGATATTCACCATGGGCTTGTCCCTCTGGGGAGAAAAATACCTCTTAGGAAAAATCTATTCTACAAAGGCTCTCAGAATTACAAAAGCCATCACCAAACACTAAGCTATTCTAATTAGCAAATCCCTCCTGGCTTTGTGCAAACACCCAAAGGAAAGAGAACAGCCAGAGATGTTTGGAAAATTTTCCTAGGGGAAGAGGTTGGGGAGGAGGAGGAATCTCAGTCTGCTAATTAAAAGAATGAACTTGAGCTAAAGAGCCTTGTGGGACTGTTGTCGTAGTAACGAGATGCAAGTAAAAAAAAAAAACACATTTCTCGGAGTTGCTATTCAGAAAAAAAACCTCTTGGTGGAGAAAGTGTGGCTTTTGTGTTGCAAGATGCCAAGTTTTCAGGACTAAACTTGGAAGATTCTGAAGCATTTATGGCACGTCAGTCACACTAATCTCCAGACCCAAGGAAGATTGCTTGTAATGTTATGCAAATAGCCAGCAGGGAGAAAAACACAAGATAATTTCCAAGCATCGTGTGCTAACGTTATTAAATGTCATCGAAAGGAAAATAATTGGAAAGATTTATTCTGCCATATCTTCTCTCATTTCTTTTGAGTAGCTATGAAAACTTTAGAGTTAAGTAATTATGTCATATTAAAAATCATTACGTTAGAATGCACTAAATGTTATCAGTTACACGACATATCTATAGGTCAGTAAGCTATTGCTGTATAACAACTCTTCTCCCCTGAAGGCAATGGCTCAATTGTATTTGTTATTGGCTATGAGTCTGTGGGTCCACTGAGTGGTTCCTGTGGGACTTGACTGATTGTAGCTAACTGCCATGTCAACTTCAGACCAAGTGGGTGGCTTTGCTAATTACATGGGCTCTGTCAGATGCACATGAGTTTGTTGGCCGAATGTTGCTCCAGAATGGCCCCGGCCGAAGCGACTGGGCTCTCTTCCGTGTGATCTGTCATCTTGCAGTAGATTGGTCCAGGCTGTTCACGTGATGGAGGCAGGGCTCCTAGGAGGAGCAGAGGTGTGTAGGGGTCTCTCGAGTCCCTGTCTCAGAACTCACACACTGTAAATGCTGCCGTATTCTGTTGGCCAGAGATAGCCAGGATTAGCTCAGATTCACGGGGTGGGGAAGGAGATGCCGTCTCTTGTAAGGTTAATTACAAATGGTGTGGAAGTGAGGAGGCTTGAAGAAGTGGGGACTTTTTAAAATATTACCCTACTTCATAGTATTCTCTGTTTCTTTCTCAACTTGAAAATGATTTATTGCTAGTCATCACAAACAATAATAAGCTGTTCCTGCACTGGAAACTATGCTACCACATCCGATGAAAAATCTGTTCTCGGACGAAAGCACGTCATCTTCCGGTTGGGGCAGGGTTTACATCACTTCAAGTCAGCACGCAGCTGCAGAAGACAGCTCTGTGCTCAGTGCTGATTTAGGCCCAGGGCGCTGCCAGGGAAAGTGAGGTAGGGAACCCTACATCTCTGGACTACCTTATATTTTTAGGGTGCAAATCTGATATATTGAAAAAAGATATGCTAAAATGGCATTATGTAAAGTGAGATATATTTTAAATATTGATCATCTACAAATTAACCGGCATCACTTAAATACAATGCAATGTACTTGAGCTTCCTACAAGATACTGATAGTAGAAAATTTAAAATACCAATTCATGGTGCGGTATGATCTGGTTGTAATTCAAGCTCCCTGATTTTGTTCCTCCTGTTATACCTCATATTCTCTCTCTCTTTTTAAAAGATTTTATTTATTTATTTTTAGAGAGAGGGGAAAGGAGGGAGAAACAGAGGGAAAGAAACATCAATGTGTGGTTGCCCCTCTCATGCACCCAACTGGGATCCTGCAACCTAGGCGTGTGCCTTGACTGGGAATCGAACCCGTGACACTTTGGTTAGCAGGCTGCTGCTCAATCCACTGAGCCACACTAGTCAGGGCTATATCTCACATTCTCTTAATCTCATCTAGTAATTTATTTATTTCAGAAGTTCCATTGGGTTTTTTTCTTATGTCTCATTTGTCCCCAAAATATGTTAATATTAAAAAAAATACTTGAGTATATTTACAATAGCAGTTTTAATATCTTGTCAGTATATTCTATCTTTTTTGTCAATTCTGGTTCGGTTCACACTGACCTATTTTTCCGCTAATTATGAGTCACATATTCCTGCTTTTTGGCCTAATGATATTTGATTGAATTCAGGATGTTGTGACTCTCCCATGGCCAAATGTCTGGATTTTGTTGTCTTCTTTTATGAAGTGTTAACCTCGGTAATGGCAGGCAATGACCAGCTTGGTATATTCAAGCCTTTTTCAAATCTTCAGTAGTATAGATATAGGACAGGTTTAGCCATACCACTAAGGCATGGCCCTTCTGGGGACTCCACTCCATGTTCCTGGTAGTGAACAAAGACTGCCTGGTTGGTGGGTACTTAGATGAGCTCTGATCTTGCTTAGCTTCTAGTCATCCTTTGCACAGCCTTACAGACTCTGCGTCTACACTTGCACAACTTGTAAATCAGAGAAGAGGCCTGTGCAGTTAGATATCTGGAGTTCAAGATGACATTTTCCCCATAGCTGTCTCTTTTCTGGAGCTTTATCCTGTGTCTTCCAGAAGCCTCAGCCTCTATGAACTCCAATCTCTGTCTTCTCAACTCAGTGAGAGGATAGAAAGGGAGCCCTGCCCTGCTTTGCCTTCTCTGTCCTTGAACTCAGGCTAGAGTGTGACTGTATGCATAGACTTGAGACATTGGCAGGACTCCCTTGCTTTGTGTGCTGTAGGAATCACAGTCTTTCACTGACAGTTGTCAGTGTCTGAAATAGTTTTTTCTATGCTTTGTCCAGTTTTCTGAAGGGTAATCCAATGCCAGTAACTCCCCTATGACCAGAGTTAGATGCCATTTTGGGCCAAAAGTTTCACCTAGTGAACTATCTACACCAAGTGTCTTCTCCTGGGATGTTTTCAACCAAACTGCTCCTTGACATCTCTCCCATGCAACTAACCATACTGTGGTAGGAAAAGGAGGCTCCTTTTAATGTTTTATTAAGCATATTAAACAGCTAAAACATCATGACAAAAAGAAGCCAGACCAAAACCCAGCATCTGTAAAAGATCATGGCATTCTATTGTCTTCGAATCAGGATATTCTTACGGCTCTCTTGGCAGAGATGAATGAGATGTGATTCTTTTCAGGGAAATCCTGGATTAGAATCATGTAATCACTCATTTCTGCATCACTGAAGAGCTAGTAAATGCACAGCATTCTAAAAGGGTTCACAGTGGTAGAAAAAAACATGCAACTTAATTTTATTGTTATTGTTGTTACTGTTTTTTAATCATATTTCCATAAGGAAACTGGTTTACTTTAAACATTTTTTTTCTTATGAATTTTATTGCATTTGGGTTAGAAATAGAGTTAAGTTGGACACTAATTCTGCTGCATATCCATTCTTGCCAATTTATTCTTTGTCATAGTGCCTGTTCTGGGGGTTGTGCCTCTGAGACATTCAGCAATCATGTGATGATGACAGTATTTTGGCTCGTGACTCCTCAAAGAACACACACACACACACACACACACATCAAAAATTCAGGGGGGTGGTGAGAAAACAGGACCTGCTTTTCTCAACTGTGTATTTGGAATACGTCTTTTAGTCCTTATTAATACAATTCTTCATGGACGTAGCATATTTAGGTAACGTATTTGTGTTGTTTTTCTTCACTTACAGTGGATTTGAAAATAATGTTCATGACTGCAGGCTCAATTTTTATGAGCATTTTTCAATTCTTGGTCCATTGGAACAGAAGTGTAAGTCATTCACCACATCAGTGCACTAATGAAATGGTACATCACTAAATTGCCCAGCAACAGCCCCATGCTCATTCATGGTGCACACACACAACACACACACACGCACAATCTCTCACAACCTGTGCACTAAGGCAGAAACCTGATCTGGTCGTATTTCCCCATTCTGAAGAAGACATCTTGGTCCCTGGACAAAGCCAGTGACAGTAGTTTGAGGGGGTAGCAATTTCAGACGAATGGCCTGCTCGTGTGTGAAGACTAAAAGAAATGATAGCCAGTTGGAAGTATTCATCATTCCTTGACAGCCTGCCCTAATAGCACCGTTTTTATAGCTCTGTGGTAAATTCTGTTTTCAGACAGAAATCATTCAGTTATACATCATCCATGTTTGTAACAGCTCCCCTCGTTTCCAATACCAAATCCAGAATGAAGAAGATGCTTGGGAGATAGGAAGCGGAAGGGCGAGGCATTTTCAAACAATCGGGAGCCTTGTGACATCTTTGATTTTGAGTTAAATGCAAACACAATATTAATAACATGATCAAAGAGCATTGCCTTTAAGCCGGAGATAAAAAGCACATGCAAAATAAGCGATAAGCTCCCGTCCTTGATGACAACTCCTTCTCCATGCCATGAAATATAAATATAAATGGGATTGTTGCCCTGTAGCTTATTGGATCTATTGATATGTTTCTTGAGAGCACGTGTCTATTTTAAACCCTGCCACACTGGGTTGAAATCACGAGGGCGCATGGTCCATTAGGGGAAATTGCAAATATGCGTTTGGAATAAGAAGTGGTAATTCCAACTGCAACAACATAACTAAAAATATAGCCAATATGTTTTGTGCCCAGCCTCTTAACAAGTCTCTGTGCTCCAGTCTCCGCTGTCAGCCCCTGTTCCCTACTCTGAACACAAAAGGCAGAGCCATTCTATTCCAGTCTCTGTCAGATCACGCTGCTCCTCTGCTCAGAGCCTTCCTGCCCCAGCCCGTGGCAGAGAAAACGCCTGTGGCAGGGGCTGGCCCACTATGGCCCCAGAGCCAAATCTAGCCCGTTGCCTATTTTTTATGGCAAGTGACCTAAAAAAAAATTTTTTTTAAACATTTTTAAATGGTTAAAAGAAAAGAACAGTACTGTGTGGCATGTGAGAATTATATGAAATTCAAATTTCAATGTTCACAAATGAAGATTTACTGGAACATAGCTATGCCCATTGGTGTACAATCGGGGGTGTCCGCACGTGGCCCAGGATGGCTGTGAATGCGGCCCAACACAAAATCATAAATTTACTTAAAACCTTTTTTTGCTCATCAGTCTTTGTTAGTGTTTGTGTGTATAATGTGTGACCCAGAGATGCCAGAAGGCCGGGCGCCCCTGCATAGTTTCTGTGGCAGCTTTGGTGATACAAGAGCAGAGTTGGTTAGTCCGAAAGGGGACGGTATAGCCCACGAATCTAACAACGTAGGAAGGAATTCCCAAAACAATCCCACCCCAACATTTTTTTAAAAGAAAATTTATGTGGATATGAAAATAGGGACAGAAAAATCAGCAATGCTTATTTCTGAGTGATTAACTTATGGATGATTCTTGTTTTATTCTTAATATTTTTTCTGTATTTTTCAGAATTTCTAAAATCTGCCAAAGATCCTTTCATCCCTTTCCGTGCCTCTCTATTTGTCCAATATCCAAAGCTTGATTTCAACCACGTAGATCCAAGCCCCTCCCCAGCTTTTGTAAGAAATACTTGTGAAATCCTGTTATTATGACATTAAGTTAATAATTAACATAACCTAAATATACACATAAAATAGATATACTACTGTGACTATAATAAAAGGGAAATGAAAGCAAAGTAAGTTATGACAACATAATATGCATTTAAAAATATAAATGCTTGACCCTAACTGCATTAGACACAATGGTGAGATCTCTTGACCCTCCCGCCGTAGATGGAGCATTGTGGATCTGGCAGCTTCCCGCACAGGCTGGTCCAGATGTGTGCGCAGAAACCCAAATACCGTGATCAACATGGTTGTCAGGGATAGGATTTTTGCAAGAGAAGAAACATTGGCAAGGTTCCAGCAAAACAAAGCACAGGCTTCTCTTGATGTACCCAAAGGTTTCCTATTTGTGAAAGTCAGTGAATATTGGATCTTACATTGCTTCCTAGTAAGTAGCGTTGAGGTTCTAACTGCAGTTCATTGAAAACAGGTTTTTCGCTCCTGAATGGCATTTGGAAGTTGGGCTGAAGGTGAGACAATTCTCCTTCGGGCAGGACCTTGCAAGAAAGACACTTGCATCTTAAGCCACCTCCTGTCTTCCCAAAGTGTTGATGAGACCCCACGCTAGGCCAACCAAGAAATGCCCCGGGGGCTTCCACAGTGTCCTTCGGGGAGGTACCCAGGAGTGCCAGGACACCCTACTGCTGCTCAGTTCTGCCTTCATGGCCACCCTCTTGCCAGGGCCCAGCAATCCCCCCATCAGTCCCCATCGCCAAGTACGGCCAGCCAGCTCAGGCCTCTGTGCTTTGGAGCATACTGATTCATCTACCTGCGGTGTCCCACCTTCCTAGCTTCCTGCCAACATGCCATCACACCTCATCAAATGTGAGATGCCTTTGACATCTATTATTTATGTGCCACCAGGAAAGAAAGGGTGATGCCAAGAAACCCACGGCATGCTGCTGAATGTGAAATGCGTCCCAATTTCCAGGATATCAAATGTGGGGAAAAATGCATATTTACTGTCAGTGAAATCTGGTCTTTGCTGTGCAGAGTCAGGCTGCCCGAGGGAGGCTGTTGACCTAAGTAAATGCGGGTCCGGCCTCAGAGCCAGTGACCCACTCAGACACCAGCCTCACTGGTTACAGCAGCAGGGCCTCTGCTTCCTTGACTCCCCAAGTGGGGATGATGATTAGGTTTTTGGAGAATTAAATGAGGTAATTCCTGTGAAAGCGCCAAACTCAATGTCTGGCGCATTGATAAGCCCTTAGTGATGTTATTTATTATTATTAATAGCGGGCAGTTGTCATGTCACCTCTACCGTCAATTTGTCCCCAGTTCTCTCCGTCAGAAGTATCCCTTCCTTTTCAGGAAGGTCTTGGGACCCTCCCACTGACCTTGCCCTGTCCCCACCCCAACCTCACTAATCACTGAGAGTTTCAATGAGGTTCCCAGAAGCCACCTTCTCTGGAAAATAATATTGACATTCGTATGCACATGCTCAATTTCTAGAAAGAGTGGCTAGCATTTACCCTGAGTTGACTCTTGGCCAGGCACTGAGTAAGCAAGCACCTCCCAGGGATGATCTTGCTTCATCCTTGCGGCAATCCTAGCAGGCAGGCATGGCGTACCCTTCACTCACAGGGGGAGAAACTGCGGCTTAGCTAACACAGCTGATGTGACAGGGCCAGGCTATTAGCTGAGGGTCTCCGATCCCAGAGCCCCACATCTGAACCTACGGCATATCTTTGGGTCCTTAAGTCAGTGTCAGAACCAAGTCTACAACCAGCTGGCTTGTCTTCCTGTGTCTTCTCTGCCATTACCTTACCAAGAAAGTTTATTGAATGAACTTTCTACATTTAGGGATTGGGTACAATCATATTTCCAGCAGTTTCTTAGTACTGAGCAAAGCTGTGTTAGAAAGAGAAGATTTTTTAAATCTATCATTTCAATCACAACCAGTGAGCCAGGTAGAGAAAGGGAGAGAAGGTGGGATTTGATTAATGTGTCCAGCCGGCTCCATACTGGGGTGAATTTCTGAAAAGAAAACTAGACGAGCCCACTGATACAGCGAGCGTCACTGCGGCAGACATGTGGCTCCCCCAGATAAGCAGCTGAGCCCTGTCAAACTCCTCTCGGGGGAGCAATACAGGAGTGGAGCTTTACGTTGGATGACTTGAAGTTGGAAAACCAAATGCTAGATTTTCGTTGGGGCTTTGTGGATTTGGCCCCTTTCTTCTCTTCTCTCCCCAGTGACTCGTGATCCTGAAAACAGAGCAATGATGGAAATTGCAATCAATAGCTTAGTAAATATGCAGGTCATTTTTCCTTTTGTTTGAAAAAATGGTGTTGCAAATTTGCCAACTCTCTTTCTTTTTTTCCAAAAGCAGTGAAGGCAGAACTATCTGTTAAGAAATGTGTGGACCTGCCGAAATCTTGCTGAGCAGCCCCCAACATCTGGAATTCAAACTGTTGCAAATATGGGGAGTAAGAAATCTATTCTCCTGCTGTTGCCGGCAGATAAAGTAACACTCATTAAGGCTCAGAGTGATGTCCAGGGACTCAATCTGATGATTAGAATGCCTATCATCTCGTAGAAGTCTTGCCGCGTGTTACCGAAATCTCATAGAAGGGCACCAGATGCTGTGTAAAATGGGGAGAGGGATGTTTCATGCGGTATATAGTTTCTCAATGAAAGGTTCTTTTATTTAAGCACACACAGCCATCTGATATACAATAAATATTTGATTACCCCGAACTCAGCCAAACAGAAAATTTCTGTTGGTCCAACAATGGTCGTTCATACCGATGAGCAGCTTATGGTCTTATGTCTTTAAGTTTCTTTTCAGACATCAAAGAAAGATTAAATTCTGTTGAGTGGATTTTTGTATTTGAATGATTTCATAAGTTTTAACTATTCCAGTGCAGGATGGCAAATGTCACCTTCAGACACACCTGTCAGCCCTGTCCCTGCCCAGGTGCCCGTGGCGGCCAACCTTCACTGATGAAGGAGCTCTTTCTTCCAGACCTCCCAGCTTTATCACCCAAGCCCCCACTAAAAGCCAGGCCACCCTGGTGCTGAAATAGGCAATAACACTTATGTGCTATTTGGTTAACTGATAAGATTTTGTAAAAAGAATATTCAGTTCAGAATCAGATAACCAGGATCTTGTGGATCTTATGGAAAACTATATCGTGTGGCTTGAGATTCGTTATGCTGTTAACTTGTGTTTTAGACGATATTAGGTATTTTCTTCAATGCCTGTGAAGCTGAGTAAAACTATGCAGGCTGCTGGTGAGCTTAGGTGATTTGATAATATAAAGTCACGATGTGTATATTTCAAAGGGTTAAAAGGTGATTAAATTAACATAGTATATATAATAACATTCATAATATACATTATATGATGTACCTATTAGCAAGAGACCGCACCATAATTAACAGCAGTAGCTAACACAGAGGAAGTATATGTTACATTTATACACCTTTAGATGTTATTTTTATGAACTATATGTATTACAAAATGCACAGATCTGAAGTGTAAATTTCAACACATACATTCATATAACCCACAGACCTCTCAACTTCTCAAGGTATGAGCTGTTCCTATCACCCCTAGAAGCTCCCCTGCACCCCTTCCCCGCCAGTCACTGCCCTCCCATTGATACCTGCCAAGAACATCCACTGTCTGACTTCTGTCCCTGGGATGAGTTTCGCCTGTTCTAGAACTTTCTATCAGTGGAATCACACTATATGTAATTTTTGTGTCTGGTTTTTTTGATTCAGCAAGAAAAAAATATTTTTAGATTACTACATATGATTGCAGGTAACAATGGTTTATTTCTTTTTCATTGCTGATTAGGATTCTATCATATGAATTGATTTATCTATTTTCCTGCCAATATATGTACATTTAGGTTATTTTCAGTTTAGAATTATTATAAATAAAGTTGCAGTGTGAACATTGGTACAAACCTTTGTGTGAGTATATATTTTCATTTTTTCTTTGGTAAGTATAGTGCAGTAGAATTACTAGGTCATATGGCAGATGTATTTATAAGTCATGTTTTACTTACCCAATAATCCTATGAAATTAGATATTTCAAGACACAGAAAAATGACTTCAGCAAAGTTTTATAGATTAGAAATTATTAACTTATTTACATACGGTGTAACTTTTTAAAAAAGAACATAGATTACTATCAAAGTCCAAAAATTTAGGCTGCAAGTAATAAAGACCAATTTTAAGGATATCCATATTATAATAGGACAAGGAAAAGAAATACAGTTTTTAAATATTAGAAAGGAGAAGACAAAATTGTAATTACTTTCAGATTCATTCTTTCTCTTTCTAAAAATCCAAGTGAAAAAAAAATTGAACTTACACTAAGTTCACAAAAGGCCACTGAAGTAAATTTGCAAAGAATTGGTAGCTTTTCCATGTGCTAAAAATGGTCAGTTAAATAATGTGATGCTTTACAAGATCATATTCACAGCAGTAATATATAAAAAAAAGAAAATACACTAATAACTAGAAGTTAACTTTTAAAAAATGCAGGGCCAGATTTAAAGAAAAAAGCAGGACTTTGCAGAGGGACACAATATACAACAGGAATAAAGGAGGGTCATAGTCACCGAAGTAGCACAAATTAAACTGGGAAAATACTCATCTGGAAGAGGAAACCCATCAACTCCTATTCATTAAAACCTTAGCTCCCATTTGCTGCTGATCAGTGGCAATTCACTCAGCAAAGTGAATCAGTTCCTAGGTAATGAGACAGAACACTAGCAAGTCTGTTAATAGAAAAGATGTGAGAAAAAAACCCAGAGTAGAGAGTATCAGAAGGGATGCTGCCGTGGGATATGTTAACCTTTATCGTAAGGCTCTCTGCACATGGACGGCTTTCTTAATGGATTCAGACTTTGGGGGTTAAGCAATTTTTCTGTGGAAACACATGGAAAAATATGAAAAGCTGCAACTCTGTTAGATCATTTTTAAGATTTATTTTTATGTTCTCCATAAAATATCAGTATGGCACCCAGCAGTCACACTGGTGGTGGTGGTGGTTGCTATGGTGAGTTGGTCTCATTATTTTAATAGTTCGTTAAGTTTTCCCCTAATTGCGCTGTTGGGCAAAGCTTCAGTAAGCAAGAGTGAGAGTAGTATTCTGTCGTGTGCGTACACCACTTCTTCCTCATCTAATCACCGATCTCAGCCATCAGAAAAGACGGAACGCTGTCGTTCGCGACAACATGGACGGATCTTGAGAATATCACGCTATGCAAAATAAGTCGGATGGACAAAGTCAAGAACCATACAATTTCACTCTTGTGGAATATAAAACTGAAAGCAACAAATGAACAAACAAGACAGACAAACAAACAAAAATGTGTAGATGCTGACCACAGAGCAGTGGGTATCAGGGGAAGGGGGACGGGGGAGGCAGAAAAGGGTAAAGGGGGCCAAATTTATGGTGACAGGGGGAGATTTGGCTTTGGGTGCTGAACACAAAATGTGGTAGACAGATGATGTAGAACCACACACTTGTGTACTTTTATTAACCGATGCGGCCCCAATGAATTTAATAAAGTTAAAAAAATAAGCAGGAGGGGGAACATACCCTCTACTCATACAGCAGCTGCGCACTGGACCCTGGCTGTTTATCTCGCCTTTGCACAGAAGCTAGGGCTATTTTTAAACCTGAAGTGAGAAAATGGATCTGTAGCTATGATTCAAACAATTGGCACCTATGGCTCATACAGCTTTTGTCAGTTTAAGAAAGACAAAAGATGGTTACTTTGATTGAGTCATTCCTGAATTTTTTTTTTCACTTAAGTTCTCTCTGTCTGCTGTAAACAGTCCACTGCAGCTTTGAGGACTAACTGTGCCCCACAGGGCAGATGAGGGCAGGGGTCTGCACACTTTCTGCAAAGAGCCAGAGAGTCAGCATTTTAGGCTTCGCCGGCCTCGTAGTCTCTATCTTAACTCCTCGTGTCTGTCTGCTGCGGTCTCAGAAAAGCAGGCACACACAATAGGTAAACGAATGAGCGGGGCTGTATCCCAATAAAACTTTATTCATAGTCACTGAAATTTCAGCTGCATGTCATTTACATGTGCCATGTTCTTCTTTGGACTTTTTTCCCAAGCACTGAAGATGTGAAAACCATACTTAGGTCCCGAGCTGTATTAGGTGGTAAGCCAGATTCAGTCACAGGCCCATCATTGGCCAATCCAGGGATTATGACACTCATTGATTATGAATACCCTTTTGACAGAAACCTATGGGGAGCCTGGGTGTGTATAGCATCGTGGTCAGGAGCCAGGCACCGTTATTGCTTTGCTGTGCTTCTTACCGGTTGAGTGACCTTAGGTCAGTTACTAACCCACCTAACCTCCTCCTCCTCACCTGTAAAATGGTGGTGTTAATACCACTAATTTCTAAGATTGTTGTAAAGATTCAGTGCATGGCTGGTGCAGAAGCAATGTTTATTAAACGGAAGCACTAGTTGTATGTTGACATTGAACTTGGGTGGGAAGGAGGCATACTGGAGCTCTTAAGGACCACTCCTGGGCTACGATGTCCATTGGCTAAATGGTTACTGGCCTAAGTCAGTTCATTGTGTTCTGAGTGTTTTTGTTAGAGGGGAGCGTGTGTCCTGTGTCCATTGCCTGCACACCCAGCTCAGCTGGCTTTCGAGGCCAGTTGATGAGGGAGGAGGGGAAACAAAGAATTCCACACTCAAGTGTGAGTTCTGTCTTGTCATGATGAGAAGCATTGTCTGGGTCTTACCCAAGAAGAGTGTCATATTTACTGACTGAGGACACAGGGACTCTGTAAAAGGTTGCGGGCTCACCTGGTTGCTTGGCTGCATCTCAGTGTGGTGGCCTCATAGCTCCTGACTGAGATCCTTGGAGCTGGGTGGGCCCCTTGATTCCTTGAGCTGTGAAGCATGAGACCCTCTGGCAAACAGGTGTGTGCACGGCCATACGGGTGCTCAACTGAAAAGTAGGACAACACTGTCACCTTTAGCCAGAGAGGGATGGGCTGACGGGGGCCTTTAGGGAACCCTTTCCAATGTGCTTTGCCAGGCAGTGTCCCCCAGGACGCAGGCAATAGGATTTCAAGCAGAAAGTACAAGCCACCACGTCGAGAGCTGCTGGAATTCTCACCCTGAATTGCTCCAATTGCTCTCCCAAGGATCCTGGGGACTCACAGGAGTTGGGGGGTGGGCTCCCATCACTGCAAAGGAATGGCCCCAGGCTGTGCTCTGGAAGTGGATCTCATTAGCAATTACAGCTGATGGCCGTTTGCGTCACACAGGATGATTTTTAGCAGCCTTTTCGTTCCTTTCCCCACTACAGTTTTATGTTTTACCAGGAGTGTGCCAGAGCTGTTTCCATCTTTCAGTGGTGGGCACCTCATCCTCTGGTGCGCCTGCTCCATCATCGTACTTCAGTACGACCCTCGTAAACTCGAGGGGATGAACTCCTGGACTTGCCTTCCCCTTGATCGCCGAGGCCACACCCACAGGGAAACCGACAGGCCGCTAGGACTCTGCCTGAGCACTTGCTGCCCCACTGGGGACACTGCCACACTCCCAGGGAGAGGGGTACCTCCTTCTCTAGGCTGTGGGTCAAAATAATTGCTGTGAATGCTACTCCACTTATTGTGTGACTTTACCTCCTAGTCTGGAGCAGGCTGCCCATTCAGGAAATCAAACGTTGGATGAATTAACCGTTAGTGTATTGACCTACAGGTGTCCCCTTTTCTCACTCCTGGCATAGGACATCTCCTTTTTCACCCCAGGTGCTGCTGTTCCTGTTAAAACTCGTCCTCCGTGTTGCTAGTGCCAGAAGTCATTTCTGTCCCACTCCGGCAGGGAAGAGTCCCTTTTCCAGCTGTCCCACCCTTGTGACGAGCATCTAAATAGTCCTTTCAGTGAGTGGCTTGTGCTTGCAACTATTGTGAAGTAGCCGCAGTCCCTTGGAACACCCATGGCCCAAGGTAGACTTAAGGCTGGCCTTTCCGACTTGCCCAGTTCTTCTGAGGCCTGGCTTTTAGCACTCTCAGAGTTTCGTGTTCCACGTGTATAACGGCCTTGACCAGCATTTCCTCCCGGAGAAGTACTCCAAACCCAAATGCATTCTCCGCTTATTTCTGTTTGCCGATCGACTTATTTTTCTCCACCCTCCATGATATAGGTTCCTGGGACTAACGAAATCGACTTATAACTATGTAAGTCAGATGACACGGTAACTGCAGGTGAGAGTGAACATGTGTCCTGGTGTGTGAAAGGTGGGAGGCAGGCCCGGGGAAAAGGCAACTGTTTTCAATCAGGGCTTGGAATATTTCACAGAAATTGAATCTTGTATCTTTTGAGATGTCATTACATCAATAAATCAGCAAACTCATTCAGAAAGGGGGCAATTGGAACTATTTTAGTGTTGACAGTCCACGTGGTTTCTGTCTCAACTACTCTGCTTTGCCATTGTAGCAAGAAAGCAACCACAGGTGGTATGGCGGTGGTACTCCAATAAAACTTAGTTTACTAGGACAGGTGCGAGAGCAGACGGATCCACAGGCCATGCTTTGCTGACGCCTGCTCTATTTGATTTCATATAAACTAGAAGAGATTTATTTTATCCCAAATCTGAAAAAAAATGTATACCTTCTATCTCTACCTGGTCTTAAAGTTGATTAGTATCCAGTGGTATCTTTGTGTCTTTAAATACAATCTCTTACAGTAACTCAGCAGGTGGTACTATTTTGAAGTGGCCAACTGTGCTTTGATTTTCCTGGGTAGGTAATTTTTCCATGTTTCTAAGAACCACCAACTTTCCTAAGATGAAGTATTTAATGAAGACATCAATGTAAAATAGTTACTAATTCTCACTTGGGAAAAATGCTGCAGTGCATTAAGGAAACTGAGCTCAGGCATCGAATGCTAGAAGGATTAAACCCCTCATTGCAGTAATGATAACGGTATTATTTATTTAGCGCTTATGTGATTGGCTCTCCTAAACCTTTGTGCCTTAAAAGAGATGGATGTCACGATCCCCATTATAGATTTGAGGCAACTTGGTCCCTACGGTTTTAAGTGATGTGTGTAGTGTCCAGATATGTCTGAACCGAACATGGATTTCTTACGGGGTTGGCGTTGGGCATCCTTAACGAGCAAATCGTGAACTTCACACCTCACTTTCTAAATAAAGGGTTAGTTTTGCTGAGCTTTACCAACCCTTCAAATATCCTTATGTGAAATAATACTTAGTCACTTCAAAAAAGATGCCTCAGTTGTGTGTCAGATACTGCTAAATTCTGATCACACAGATATTTTTCACTGGAGTTTGCTTTTGAGAAATAAGAACTGTGTTTCCTATACAGCACAGGATATGTTTTACAATCTAAAGAAAAGAACAGTTGTTCTTATTAAAACATAGTATGGCCCACGAGCTTTGAATTTAACACTCTGGCTTATATGTAGTGGTGTAATTAATGAAGAAAATAAATCCCCTAAAATTCAGCTGGGGGCTTGTATTTTAAAGGAAAAAGCTGAAAGGACGGAAGGAACTGAAAACACTTCATTTAAATGTGAGATTGGAAACAAAGTCCCGGCTAATGACAAGAAACGAACTGGAGTTGAAGAGTGAGTGTGCAGGAAGCCATAAAGACAGAGGTATTTTTATTGGAGCTGATGTGTGCAGGAATTTTCAGGCTGCAAGCAGCAGAAACCAAGTATGGCAAATGAGAGCAAAGAGAATTTATTACAGCAGCATGGGGCCATCGCATTGGAAGACTCGCAGAATGAAAGGGAGCTTGTTCGACCAGATGTGGGAATAACCCGGAACAAAGGATTCGCAAAGGTGAGCAGTCACCTACCTGGAACTACTTGGTTCAGCGTTTCTTCTCCTGGGAAAGAGCACTTGATGGTGGAGGTTTAGTTACAACCAAGTCCCTTTCCCATGCCCAGAAAGCACATTTCCCACATGCCTTCTAGGTGACAAAGTTTTCCTAGAAAGAGGCAACCTTTAGGGTTACCCTACTACCAACAGTACATACCAATGGGGAGAGAGGATCCCCCAAAGGAGGAAAGAATAGAATGGGGAGGCAAAAAAAAAAGTGTCCCTATTAGGAATATTACCCCAAACAACCAATCGATAAATGAATTCACACCCAAATTTTTGATTTATTCAGATAACTGCCAGAGTTTATTGTCAAATGACAGCCAGCTTATTCCATTTGGCCAAATCTGATCATAGATAATTAGCTTTCATGTTTTCAAATTATTCCTAAAATGCAAATTGGATTCCTAATTTCCTTATCCCAAACAGTAGTAAGATATAATTATGTACTATTAAACACCTGGTAAATTAAAGGGAGGTGGGTGGGGGAAACAAGGATTATGGAGTAATTGAATATTGCTGTTGTGGGGAAGTGAAATTGATTTTCATTACAGGAGAAGGCCAGCCAGAGGTGGGAGTCTATGGCTTTATCTTAGGACAACTAGCAATCGGAGGGAAGTGATGCAGGGCCAGGTGTTCTTGTTCTCTTCACTGCGTGAGCCTCTCTGATTGAGCTCAGGAAGTTCAGTGAGTTTAGTGCGTACAAGTGAGATAATATTCGATGATGAATGAAGACTTCCTTGACTTCTAACTCTAGGTAGAGATTCATTCAACACTATTTCTTTTTTAAAAAAGATTTCATTTATTTATTTTTAGAGAAAGGGGAAGGGAGGGAAAAAGAGAGGGAGAGACACATCAGTGTGTGGTTGCCTTTCACATGCCCCCTACTGGGGACCTGGCCTGCAACCCAGGTATGTGCCCTGACTGGGAATTGAACTGGCGACCATTTGGTTCACTAGCCAGTGCTCAAGCCACAGAGCCACACCAGCTGGGGCTCATTCGATGTTTTCTGAGTGCCTACTCTGTCAGTAAGCTAGGCTAACCTTGGAGTGTTACAAGAATAAAAACCTCATGGTTTCAATACTAGAGAAGCATTCAGTCTAGTTTGGAAAAGGGACAAAGCTGTTAATGTTATGATGGAAACAGGAGCTAAGTGCACATGAGGTACTATGGAAACACAGAATAGGCTCCTGTCCAACTGAGATTCTCATACGAGTCCCTGGAAGATGAGGTGTCCTTCTCTCTCACTGAAAATGTAGCACATATGGTCCCCTGCCCAGCAGGCTAAGCCTCCCCTAGGAACCTGTTATAATTGCCAGTCTGGGCTCCCTCTCCAGACCAACTGAAACAGACTCTCTGGGGATGGGGCCCAGCAGTCTGTGTTCTAATGGGTCTTCCAGGTGAGTCATTGGCTGTGCCTCAAGTTTAAGAGCCATTGATACATCAGAATGGTTAAGACGACAGACTTTCCCATCAGATCAATGGTTCTTGATTCCAACCCTGTATTAGAACCAGCTGGGGAAATTTGGAAGGACTCGATGATCAGGGAGAACCATGCCAACACACTCTCCAGGACTGGGGTGTGGGCTCTGCCTACACATACACACGTAAATGCGTATTTTAAAAGTTTTCCTGAGTGATTTGAATGCTAGATCAAAGTTTGCTAAATTTAGCCTTTAATTACTGCATGATTTCTAGGTGACAAAACAGTAGGTTGAGAGCAAATGTCAACAAGAAAAAGAAAGAAAGAAGACAAATAACATCTTTTTTTGAATATTGCAGGCCAGACACTGAGCAAGGGGCTACAGATACAAAGAAAGAACAAGAGGAAATGTTGAAGGAAAGGAAAGGGAGAGAGGGTACGAGAGGAAAAAAATGGCTTGGGAACTTTTAGCCACTCTACAAACACTACCTCATTTGGTTCTCATGACAGCCTTTCCAGGAGGTTGAAATTAGACCCATTTCAAAGATGAGAAAATGGAGGCTCAGAAATACTATGGAATTTCTCAAGGCTATGAGACTAGTAAGGAGCAGAGTCGAACCCCAGGTGGTCTGCCTCTAGATCCTAGGCCCCTTCGTTGCATCCTGGAAGGTAGTGTAGTGCAGGGGACAGGCACGTGGGCTGAAACCAGCCTCCTTGCTGTCAAATCCTGGCGCTTTCACTTTTGAGCAGAGCAACCGTCAGCAGCTTACTTAGCCTCTGTTTCGGTTTCCTTCTCTGTAAATGGGACACTAATGGCATATAGATTGTTGTAAAAGCAGGTGAATTGATGGACATTAAGCTTTTAGAACAGAATCTGGGCCATAGTTAAGTGCTGATGCATTTGCTAGCATCATAAACAAAATTTTAAAAAATCACAGGACTGTTATAACAGGCCCCTATTATCATAAAAACCAATAAAAGGAGATATAAATATAAACAAAAAAGTTGACTATAATGTGACCATTTTCACAAAAGAACAATGACTTCAGATGAAGTTACAATTGTTTACTTTGATGCTAAAGTTTAAAGTATAGTCTTGTCTTAGAAATTCCACTTTTCTGAGTCTTTTCTGAAGCAGTGAGAAAACGTAAGTGGAAACAACAGTACAATTGCATTCTGGCACCTTTCTTCGGTGGGGCGACGAAAATAAAAAAGAAGAATCAGAAAAAGAGAAGGAGGAGGGGGAGGTGGAGAAGACAAAAGAGGAGAAAAACCACTGGAGGAAGAAACAGAACCCAAATGTCTACCAATAATGAAGTGGGGCACATCTGTAAATAGAATGTTGTACAGTTGCTTAAAAAGTTTTACTTCTGCCCTGGCTGGTGTGGCTCAGTTGGTTGGGCATTGTCCCATAAACTGAAAAGTCATTGGTTCAATTCCTGGTCAGGGCACATGCCTACGTTGCGGGTTAGGTCCCTGGTCGGGGCTCATATGAGAGGCAACGGATGGATGTTTCTCTCTCTTTCTCACTCCCTTCTTCCCCTCTCTCTCTTCCCCTCTTTATAAAATCAATAAGCACATTCTCAATTAAAATAAAAAATAGTAATAAGTTAAAAAATGAAAAGTCCTATTTCTCCATATATGCTTAAAGGGATACTTATGATATGAAACAAGCGAAAAACCAAGTTGCAGTGTATGTAACGTAGTGTGAGTCCATGTAGAAAATGAACGATAAAGCCTACATAGCTTTGTACAAGTTTACACAGGCATTCAAGGAATGATGAGGAGGTTTCATGCCAATTCTGTCCACATTAGTGCTTCAGGATTTAGAATCAGAAGAGTAGATGGTGGTTGCTAGCTTTTTATTCATTTTATATGTTTGTTTATTAAATAAATGAAGAAGAAACAGTGTTTGAGAGAGCACCAACACTTTGATGCGTGTAACTCTGTCTACCCCATCGGTTAAGAGGTTCTTGGAGGCAGGAGTCCCCCAAGGACGTTTATCTTTTAACCTCCAGGTGTAGCCCTGATGGAGGCCCGTGGAGGCTGAGAAATCCTGTGTGTTTTGTTGAGCTGCCCTGTTGAGAAATCTCTGCACCAAGGGTTGATGTGGGACATGAGGGGAGAGCGGTTGCTTGGGAATGACCCCTGCAACCAATAGGTTTAGCTTAATGTCTGCCTCTGGGTCTCTGAGATCCAATGAGGAGGGAGAGAATCCATATAGTCTCGATGATTCTGGTTGTGTGAGTGAGTACCTTGAGGCAAATGAATTCAGCTTTTGTGCTGTGAGGTCTTCATCTGCAAAGCATGATACACTTGGGTCAGGTTTGCCAATCCAGCCTGTCTGTTCTGCACCCTGGGAAATTATGGAGATAAATGGGGTTTAAAAGATGATTGTTCTTGGTTTCCTTAGACATAAGCACATGCAAATTACATAGCTTGCAAATAATGTGCTCTGATTGAATAAATCAAATGTTGCTATTCCACTGAACTCAGAGTTCAGGCATGTCCAACTGTGTGTTTCCTCAAATCTTCCCAGAAACATTTTGCAGTGCATATGCTTTGGCAAAAAAAAAAAAAAAAAAAAAAGGGCTTCCAGCCTCGATTGTGGTCACCTGATGATTTTTGATCGGTAATCAACTAGAGTGAAGATGATGTAGTAACTTATTACGGGGCAATGGAGCATGCTCAGAATTTATTGCCTTATGTCCTAGAAAATGTGAAATATAGGCATGCTCATTCTATAACACCTTGAAATCATTTCAGAGGCAATAGATTAATTAGTCAGCTTCACTTAGCAAGCAAGCAGTGTTGATCATTTGTCATTTGTAGGTGGATTTTTCCCTTCCCTTTTCCTCTGTGTCCCAAGAATGTGGATGATTTAAGGAGAGACAAGCTCCTGGATGTATTTTCACCGTTACCGACTCCGTATCATGTCCACAACTGGGACCCAGATGACTTTGTGCAAAGCAATCAGATTTCATTTGCCACAGATGGTGTTCTGGCCACACTGGCAAAAAGTGGGCTCCTGTCTGCGCTACATCAATATTCCAATCTGGCCTGCTGGCAAAGTTGACTTGAACCTGCAGCAGAAATGTGTCAAAAAATGCAAAGAAAATAAATAGAATTGCATATGGACCGGATCCATTGAAAATGACTACTTCTAGACTAATATTTCTCTTTTGAATGTCTATCAAGAATGCAATACAGAAGGAAAATAGAAAACATCTTTTTAGATCTTTCTTATAAGACTAGAGCTTTCTAAAAAGACTAAGTTCTTAATGTATCTTCATGAGAAATCCCTTGGCTCTGGATGGACACCATGAAAATCCTTGTCTAGAGCAAGCACATCATGGGAGAATTGCCTGGCCTATTTCTGGATTCTCAAATTTGGGCTAGTGATAATCAGACACCCATGTTTATTTTTGTTGATATGTTGGCAGTTCCAGAAGTAAAAGAGATGACTCAGACTCTCTTCAGTAATAATTTATTGGCTGATGTAACAGAAAACTTGAGCATAATCTTCAGGCATGGCTGCATCCAGGTGCACAGACTTTGTCATTAGGGGTTTCCCTATAACTCTTCCCTTTGCTTTCTTCTATTTTGACTTTCATCAGGCTCTTGATTCATTGTATCAAAATGGCCTCCAGCAATTCTAAATATACGTAATGTAAATAAATAAATCTACCTAGTATAAATAAATAAATAAATAAATAAATAAATCCTATTAGAATAGCAACAGCATTATAACGAGATTTCTTTTTATAATGATTTCATCACAGTCTTAAGGTTGTCTTATAGGTCTGGTTTGTGCGCATTCCTGAACCAAGGGGTGGAAGAAATGTCCTGATTGGCCACGGCTTACCCATGTGAATACTGCTGGAGCAACGTCAATAGATAGAATCCTACAAAAACTGTATGGACTAAAGGGGGATTTCTTTTCAAAAGACAAAGAAAAGAGAATGGATGGTGGGCAGTAAAAATAAACCAACCGACCAAACAAAAATGTACATCTATTGGGGATGGGGATGGGGAGACCATTGACATCTAAAATGATTCACATCCCAGCATTTGCCTTAGTGGGGTCTCTAGTAGAATAATCCAGCTATGACCTCTGTCAAGCACGCGGAAGGAGCATTACTGAGCACTTGACTTACCCTTACTCTCTCCTGTTGAATGCTTTTTTCCAGAAAAGGTTCATACAACTCAACTGAGCATGTGCCTTATACTGAAAATCAGGACCAGGTCCTTGCATTTTTATTCCTAATGATGAAAATTAAAAAGCACCAGTGACCTCAGTTTTCTAAAGGAAAAAAAGAAGTTCCAGGGTTCACATAAAGTACTTTGTGACCACAAAGGATTGTTTAAAGAGAGCTGGACTGTAAGAACGCTTACATTTTTAAAGAGCAAATTGAAAAGAGCAGAAATGCTTGCATTAAATTTTAATGGTAAGGAAATGGGCTCTGTCAGGAGGCATGAGGCTGCAGAGCTTGTAAAGTAATGTGAGTGCGTTCAGACTTTAAATTCTTCCTAAATGCCACAGGAACCATCTTACGTTAGTCACATCTAAATGGAAGAGGGAGACAGTTTAAGTCCCAGGAGGAAAACTACAGCTAGAAGTCACACAAGCCCACACCTACACAGACTCCACCGTATACTGTGAACCGCGAGAACCGAAGGGTTCATTCTAAAGCCAAATAATTTGTGCATGTGCCATAGACCTGGAATTTTAATTCTCTGTCTTGGAAGATGAACACAAATTCAGGGGAGGCTTGAGGAAGATGAAGAGACCGGTTGCATATCAAAGAAGGGGGAGACCCTGAAAATTAGTACTGTGCTTCGTTTTCTAATTAAATAAGCAACCAGACAGATGGATGTCTGCTGTCAGGGAGGACATTTCAAAGAGTGATGCTTCTCCTTCAAAGCAGGGTAAATATATAGTCTCTGTGATCTATGTTTTGCAGTTTCCTTCCTGGTCTTAAAGGGGTCTTTACCTATGTAAAAATGGACCCCTCGGTGTTCTCAGGGCATTTGATCCATACTCCTGTCACAGAAATTTATTCATTTATCCACTACTCACTCACTGGCTTAAGAGATATTTATTGGGTATCAGCTATGCTTCGGGCACTATGGACTCATCAAGGAACGAAACAGACAAGAGCCGGTGGTTTTGGGGAGCTGATAGCCCACGACTCACCTAAGAGTCAACAGGCAAATACACCAACTGATCCAGTCCCTTCAATGTTATCTATATTATTTGAGTGCATCAAATAATATACAGTATGTGAAATACTTAGTGCAATGCCTGAAATGTAAAAAAATAAAAACAATCATATTATTGTATTTGTACAATTAGTTCTTTGATTATACGTGTGTGTAAATAAGTTCATGTGTTTGATAAGACATCCTATAGTTAAGTTATTTTTTTAATATCGAGATTTACCCATCTGCAGCTAGGAATGGTGTGGGTTAGAGTCACTTTCTGAAGAAATGGGTGAAATTTGTGAAACTTTGGTCCATGAGTCACCCTCACATGTCATGTCATGCAACATACATATGCTTTCTATTTTGATTTATTGCTTTTTAATGGAAAAACCTCTGTTCTTTATTTAAATATGTATGTGAACATACAATATACAGATAAATACTTATTATTATGTCTTTTTACATGTCTTTATACATATATATGTTTCATAAATAAATAATATGTCACTGGCTTCAATGGAGAAGCAATCTTGTTTTGACACACTAAGATAGAGGCCTTACCGTTTTCTAAAATGTTCAACACCTGAGTTCATTGCATTCCCAAGGGTCTGGGAAACATTCAGGCAGAAGTGCTCCTTTCACTGTTTCAGATCCTTGCCGAGCTTCTTTTTAAAGACCTTTTGAGTAGATTTCATAATCACTCCTACTTACGACTTGAACATGAACTCTGTAGAGGTGGGATCTTTGATCTGATCCACTGCTCCATTAGTATGTTCGGAGCTAATGGGTTAGTTCGGTGACTCGCGCTCTCCCTCCGCGCCCCGCTCTGCGTCGCAGTGGGCGCTGTTAACAGTGTGCTTTACTGCTGCGGTCGGTGGGCGGCATGCGTTCTGTGGAAGAAATGGCAGGATTGGGAACTCTGTGTCAGTTGCAGAAATTTCATTAAAAAATAAAGAATCGCGTTGGTTGGCGATAGTTTGGTCCTCGGGATATTTGGCTTTGGTACTAGGCCACATCCTCATTCACGTTTTCCCCTTGCTTCTGGAAGTTTCCCTGTAGATTATTTTTGAGTCATGAGGTTTTCAGCTTTTGCAGAGGGTAGGGCTGATGCGATCACAATATAATTAGACATGTGGAAATGGGTAAAATCCAGCTAGTGTATATTTGGTTTTAGTTAGAGCTGCAACTTATATAAGCAGCAATAACTCAGTCCCAAATGCTAAATGTGGCCTATAATTAGAAAGGCCCACTTTTATAATCGAGGGTTACAATTATTGTAACATGCTTAATGGGCTTACTTTAGTTTTTCTTATCATCAAGAACGTGTAGGCAGCCTGTTTATGCCTTTCAAAGGAAGATTCACAAAATTGTTCCTTAAAAAAAAATAAAAATAAGGTCACTCTATAAAGCATGATCATTTCATGTTCTACTTTGCTAAATGACATAGTTTGTAAGTTTTCGAAGTGCCATCTGCACTCTATAATTAGAGCAGTATATTTTTCTTCCAAACGTTTGACAAATTAAGGGTCCCAAGGTCCCAAGCATAACTTCACAGCACGCACACGCTGCTGGGAGCTTCTGTATATATATATCCATTCAAGATGAGGATAGGCCCTCAGCAGGAAAAACAAGATTAAAAGAAAAAAAAAAAAAGAACATGCCTTGGGGTAAAAGTATGGGAGTTAAAGTCCTGGCTCAGCCACTCGCTAGCTTGGGGAATTCTCTGCACTCCTTTGGGCCTCTGTTTCCCATCCGACAAAGGGGGGAGATAGGAAAGGGTCTGAAAGAGGGGAGCACTTGGTTCAACAGATATTTTCCTGGGTCTCCATCACCTGTCAAGTCCTTCCCATGGGGATGTGAGACAGAGAAAAATCGGGTGAACCCCTGCCTCTAGGGAGTTTGTACTCCGTTCTGGGAGACAGGAAACCAGAGATAATTGCATTATGATAGAGAGAGAGAGAGAATGCCAAAATAAATGGGAGGGACCAAACGATAATCATCCCTTCCTTCCTTCAAAAATACTGACTCAGTGCTTCTTGTGTGCCAAATCTACACACGATGGATTTGCACCATAAAACAAACCAAAACAGGTCCCTCCTTTCAGGGGGCGTGCCATTTCGCGCCTGCCGTGAGCGTGGTATGGGGACTAGGGAGAGGAACGAAGTGGGGATAGAAGCTAGAGAATGATTTTGGGTGGGAGACCCAGCCTATTTTAGACATCCTGCTGGAGAAAGCGCCTCTGATGAGATGATGCTTAAGCCAAACCCCGCAGGCAGGTGGAAGGGTGACCGATAAGCCCTGAGGTCATAGTGTGCTAGCAAGGCATGAGCATGGAGCCCAAGTATTTAGGGCCTTATAGGGCATGGTAAGGATTTCTGATTTTACTGTGTGTATTAGGGACAACTAGGTGATTGGGGGCAAACAACAACACGATCTGACTTCCGTATTTTAAAGAGACTACTCTGGCTGCTTTATGAGGCATGGGCATCCACAGGGAGGAGGCAAGAACGTCAGACAGACAGCAAGGTACCACAATGCTCAGAGGGGAGGGTGTTTTTACACCAGGCTGTGATGCAGTGGCTACGTAGAGGCAGTCAGAAGCTAGGAGAATGCTGAGCCATCCCTTGCCCATTGGAAACCGGGGCACGGAAGAAAGTGTAACTCGCCTTCAATGGTTACAGAAAAGCAGCATCCTAGAGAGCTCAGTCAATACTGAGGGACTGTGAGGATGAGGTAGGCTGAGGAACGAGAGGGGAGTCTGGTGACCAGGTACGTGGTTTCCCAAGGAGCATGAGGTTTCGGAAGTAGGAGGTGGAGAAACACAGAACAGTTCGTGGAGGAAAACATTTGCAGGAGGAGAGCTGGCCAGAGGGGCTTCACTCTTCAGTACTGACAATGCATATAGTTGGGATGGAACAGCTAATGGATACAAAGGTAGAGAGTCAAGTTCAATGCAGACACATCACGTTTTCAGATGATGATAAGGAAGGGAGAAGCAATCTCTTGGGGAATACTAGTTGAAAACGACTTACTTAAAATTTTTCCTAGTATATATCAATCCTTCAGTGTGACAGTCCCCCTCCTAGAAATTTATTATCTCAAATAGTTAAGGATGGGTACAGATATTTAACTACAAACATAGATAGTGCAACATTAATAATAATTTTTAGAGTCCAAGTGTCCAGTAGTGTATACTGGCAATATAGTGGTCCTCACAGTGGAATATTATATGTGCATTTACATGGATGTTGTATAAGAACAGTTAATAATATGGGAAGTATTCCTGATACATTAATAAGTGACCAAAGCAAGTTAAAAACAATAGTTCCGTATTATGCCATTTATGTATGAGGGTCTTTATTATCTGAGATTTCCTTATTTGAACCCTGTGGTTGAGGAGAAAGTAAAAGTTATTATAATATAAAAGTATTGATTAATAGACTAGTTTAAATTAATAAAAAGTAGTCTGTGCTTCCATACCCTCCCTGCTCAACACCAGTATCCACCTCAGTAGTGTCCTGGTTGATAGAAAGTTGATTTGGGGGTGTTATAAATATCTTCCAATGATCAGTGAAGCGGCCCCACCTGTTACTTAGTAATTGTAAACAATAAAAGATAGTTCAGCCCCAGAACAAGATTTCCAGACATTCTGTCTTTCATGACGCGTGTGGGTTTTGACAGAGATGTTAATAAAGATTGCTCCTGGACCTGGCTTGGAGACAGGCTTTCCATCGTTTCAGTATCAGAGACACACCTGGAGTAGGGACAGGTCCTCAGGTGAGGGCAGAGCCCAACAGGTATAAAGCCAATGGCGTTGTTGCCTTGGGGACCCCTCTGTGGGTGCAGTGAGCTGTAAGCAAGCCTGTTTCCTCTCTGGGGGAGATGTTACCTCCCCCAAAGCTGCCAGCTGTAAACAGAGTCTGGAAAAGTGTCCTTGGGGAAGGGCAGTCGGGGCCTTGCATTCTGGACACACTCAGCAAAAACAGGCAGGAATGTTCAAGGCCAATGGCAACTGCCTATATCCAACCCGGCCCCCCCTGCCCACACACACATACCAGGCCCACAGCTCTCCCCAGTGGAAACTCAGCCATCATTGTCTAAGAGCCATGCTACCCCTCACACTGTTTTAGAAAAAGGCAAAGGGATGCTTAAGAAATCAGAGTACTGGCATAAGAGTTTTGAATGCTTTTGGCTGCAAGTAAGGGAATATCTACTTTTCAGGATCTTAAAGGAATGTTTCATTCTCACATAAAACAGAGTTCTGGCAGAAGGTGATTTGCTCATGATGTTTCAGTGGCTCAACAGTATCAGGCTCCAGGTTAGTCTCCCTCTGTTCTCTAAACTTCCTACTCAGAGTCATGAGATGGGCCTCACTCTTCTGAACGGGTTCTTACCCCCAAATTTCCAAAGCAAGGGGAAGTGGTGGAGAGCATTTCTTCTGGGGTGGGGGTGGACACAGACACCTCACTTTCTCAGGGGCCTCCAGGGGATGTTTTAGTTTACAGCTTGTTGGCCAGAGCTGGGAGCATGGCCCAGGGGGTCCCATGACCACTCCTTGATTGGCATCTACTTCTTTCTTTCCTGGAGGACCTCTGCCAGTTATTTAAATAAAATGGAGGCCCTGTGACTGAGGAAAGCAGGAGCTGTTGGCTTTGGGCGCCCTTCTGGCCTGGTTACTGTCTGGCATTCAGACCAGGGTACCGGACAAGGAGGCTGGGCTGGAACCCCTTCATCACAAAGCAAATGGTGGCTTGGTAGGTGCTTTCCTGGGAGGAACAATGAGCCTGGACTGACGACAGGGGCAGAGCCTGCCAATTAATTTGGCAAAGAACTTCACGTCAGTGAACTTTAAATAAAGAGCACAAAAGAGGGCCTGTGGGAATTATTTTGTAATCAGACTCAAGCCCTGAGCCTTTCTGAGTCACTGAAGAACAGAGCGACAAGAAGCTCTTCCTGGCGAGCATTGCCAGCCGGTCCAAGCCGGAGGGGCGTGGAGAGAAGCTGTCCGTATGCCTGGAACCTGTCACAAAAATGCCAAAGCAGCACTATAAGTGCCCTGCTTCTCAGTGGGTGACGCAGCCCAGGATTCAGCACAGTCTGTTTGCTCCCAGGTTCTTTTCCTCCTTTTATTAATATGCACCATGATAACAATAATTTGCAGGTTTTTAACTTCTGCGTATGTTCCTATGGGAATAATTCTTTTTCTTTTTGGCTTTCCTGAGACCTTGTTCAAGAAACACCTGAGCTAGGCAAAAATTAACTGAAACAATTTTAGGTCTGGTACATCAATCAGAAAACATTTTTGGAGAGTTCTCCTGGCTTTTGCACATAAAGGACCACACCTACTGGTGTGTGGATGGCAACATTAGGACATTTATTGTTCTAAATTAGATTCATAATCATGGACTGTTTTCCATTGAGAATTATTTCACACTATTAGGTCTGTAATGTATGTTTTAAAGGCTTAAAAATAACTTCTTTTTTTTTTTTAACTTGACAAACAGCGCATTTATCACACACAAATTCTATTATCGTAATTTATTAGTGGCCCAAGCGTACCTAGAACTGTGAATGTGTTTTCATATGGACAGCTGTGTGTGTATTTGTTCGCAGGAAATCTTAAAGGCCCATCAAGGATGGACCCTAACAACAACTGGTTCAAGTATTAACCCAAATAACAATATAGTTTCAACCAGGTCCTGATTGTAGGTCTGCTGCTTCGGAGTCTGACTCTGGGCTTCCAGTTCTGGCCCTGCCATCCGACCTTGGGACAGTGACTTCATTATATCTCTGAGCCTCAGCTTCCTCGCTTATCGACGGAGTTAACAACAAATACAAGAGTACTGGTGATAGCAATAATAATGCTAAAGGTGTGACGATACAACAGCTAATAGTTACGGAGGGAGCAGCACTGCCCTAAGCACTTCTCCTGTGTTTACTGATTTCCTGCTGCCGATGTTGATCATTACAGGGCTTCGTGAGCACACGATGTACTGTGATGTCCCTAAGACAGTACTTGCTACGTTGTAATCATTTGAAAACATGGAGTAGCCAAGATAATATTAACTGAATGGAAGCACTGGGAAAATAAGTCAAAATGGAACGGACCAATTATGCGTCCAGACCCCACCAAGAAGCCCTGGGCTGTCCTAGTGATTGAATTTCAGAGGCATTGCCAAGGTGTTCTGGGCAAAGGACTTTCAAAGCCTGGCCTATCCTGACAGAATTTACCAAATGCGTGAACAACAAAGGCTCCTTTGTCTTTCAAACCAGAGCCTGTAAGGTTTCCACACATTTGTTTGCTTGTAGATCAGGATATTTCTGGCTAGAAGCTCAAGAGTTTAATTACGTAATTGCACAGCAGACTTTTCCAGAACGTTTGCAGAAGACAGACCACCTGCTGCCACTTCAGATTGGCTCGTCACTTGGTTGGCATGTGTCCTTTTCCAGCTCTGGTCCCCAGCAGCCAAGGACCCCAGCACTCGCCACCCACAAGGGTTTCCTATGGGCTATGTGTGCCTCCTGGTTCCAGAAGCTGTTAAGCCCTCCCCCGCTGACTTTTTCATAATGAACTCGGAAAACTGCCCACCACCATTCATTCGTTCACTTATCCATCTCCAAGAGCACCCAGGGAGGTCTATGAAGAAAGGGAACCAGATCACAAACATTCTTAAACTCTTCAGCAGTTTCTTATGCATTCTGGAGAAAAAGCTTGTTCCCTCCAGCCCACGAGACCTGGCGCGATCCGCACCTCGCCTGGCTCTGTCCTCATTTTGCATTGTGTTCTCGGTCTGTCTGCTTCAGCCAGACTTGTCTTACTGCCTCTCCTTGAATGAGCCAAACTCACCCAGCCTTACTCTGCCTGCATGCCTTTCTCCAGCGTTCCCATGACCAGCTCGGCTCCAGCACGTTCACTCCATGGAGCCTTGTCTTGTTGACTCTACTTAAAGTAACTCCTCTTCAGTGTGTGCTAGAGGTTCATTAGATCACGTGAGTAACACACCCACTTGGTGCAGATCGTTCTCTTGGAAAGAATATACTTAGATGTATCATTAAACCCAAGGACAGCCCATGAGAGTTCAGCGATCTCTACGAAGAAAGGCAGTGAGTGAGTCATGGCTCATATGTACAATGAGGCATTCCAGTTTAAATGGCTACAGGAGCCCGGCAGGTTAACAGTGTGTGAAGTCAACTGAATTTGAAAGAAAGGACAATGGGGGAGGTCTGTGACCCGACAGGAGAGTCATGCCCTGCTGAAAAGAAGGCAAACAATTAAAAAACAAAAAACAAAAACTGTAGCCTTCGCCACTGATTCACTGGCTGATGTCTGATCCTTACTCAGCCCAATGCTTTCCTGTGCACTTTCATTTAACATTTATAGCAGCACGTGAAGGAGTTACCCTGACAACATCATTTCTATATGGGGCACTTGGGCTCATAGAGCAGGGCAGACAGTAAATATTGGAGGCTCCGTTGGCTATATGGTCTCTGTCACCACTTACAAGTACTCAGCCCACCGTGTGACTCAAAAGTAGCCACACAAGCAACCAGGTGTGGCTGTGCGCCAGTAAAATTGTATTACAAACACAAGCAGCAGGCTGGATTTAGCTGGCAATAGTTTGCCAGCCCCTCTTAGAGAGGGTCGTTTGCTTGTATGTATTATAAATAGCTGTTAGGTGGCAGTGTGGTTTTGAACTCAGGTCTTTGTGATTCCTGAATGCTAGGTTTTAATACTTAGTTTCTGGACGGCCTCACCTTCCTGCTGGCCCACCTAATAGGTCAGGTCCACCACTGTTTTTAATAACTATGATGAACACGTATTGACTGCTTATCCCACACCAGGCAATGTCCAAGGGTCCCATGTCTATGCAGGGTGGGGCAAGAGTAGGTTTGCAGCTGTTCATAGGGAAGTTTCAATAAATGATAATACAAGAATAAACTGTGTTTCGTCTACTCACAGCTAAGCCTAGTTTTGCCCCACCCCGTCGTCAATGACTTAATCTTCATGGTGTTGAAGGAAGAAGCCACCACTCGTTATCTGAAATATAAAAATGAATTTCTCTTTTGCTAAGAAAGGAGAACGGTTTTGGTTACGTCTCCCTCTGAACAAGCAGAGAGAGAGCTGACCTGTTCAGGGTTTGGGGAAGTGTGGAGTTCAAGGGTTGGTGGGCTTCCAGAAGCCGGGGGTTGAGGGAGGGCTTGCCTTTCATTCTGGAGGTCTGCTTAGTTGCCCGAGGCCGCTGTGGACACCCAGGTAGAGGGGCGGTGCTCGGTGAGTTTTCACGGGTAGGTCAGGATAGATACCAGCCAATTCTGGTGATGATTTGTTTTGGACATGGACAAGGGTCAGAGTACCATCCACATTTTTCTCTCTTGAATGTGGATACTAAGAACTTTTAATGCTTACAACACTCCTATAAAGGAGAAACTCCTTTTGCCTCTGGTGTTTCAGGAAGTAGAAGCCTATAGAGATTAACGTGATGTGCCCTGGATCTTAAGGCTGGTAAATGGTAGAGCAGAAATTTAAAACTGAAGGTGGGATCTGTACTAACGGGGACCCTTTCTGCCCCCCACGTCACGTGTTTTCTATCGGTGAGAATCACAGGTTGGTCACTGACCAGCATTCACATTAATTCCCCGTTTGAATCCACATATTCTATTCATTTTAACTCATCATTGGCTCTCATCTGCGTTCTTTCTTTTAGGTAACAAATGGCCACTTAAAAACAGAACATCCACAAGGCCAAGTCTCTTGACGTGAAATGCGGTGCCATTTGAGGTAATTGTTCTTAATGTTTAGCTTCTGACCGAGAAGCCAGGCTTGCTTTTGCTGAAAGGTTAATAAGCAGAAATCTTGGCTTCACACTACATCAGGACAGATAAATGACATGAAAGACAGTGCAAAATTATAGCCTAGTCTAACCCCTACTGGGTTTGTTCTTGACTCCTAGACCAACCTGGCAAAAGGTTAAATGGAAAATGAAGGGAAACACAAGTTTATTTCTTGGCAAATTCACGCGCCACCTTCTACAACTGACAACTCAATGGTCCTGGCCAAGCTTTACAGCCGAACTAAGAGAATTACATAACTAAAGAGTTACAATTGTCTCCAACTCAACCACAGACTGACTCAGGGGCAGAACATGTGGACTTAGTCCTATTTCCACCAGTAACTTAGTTGCAGAATCCTGGGAAATGGGTCATATTTATCCATATGTATTAGTACCCTAGGGCTGCTATAACAAAGCACCACAAACTGGGTATCTTAAAGCTACAGAAGAGTTTGTCTCATAGTTCTGGAGACCAGAAGCCTGAGATGAAGGTGTTGGCAGGATGATATTCTTTCTGAAGACCCCAGGGGAAAATACCTCCTGGCCTCTCTTGGCTTCTGGTGTTTCCCGGTGATCTTTAGCATTCCTCGGTGTATAGATGCACCACTCCAGTCTCCGCCCCTGTCGTCACATAGCCTTACCCACCGTGTGTCTCCATGTGCAAGTCTCTTCTCCTCTTCTTACAAGGCCACCAGTCATTTGGGATGAAGAGCCCACTCTTCTTACTTTGGCTCATCTTACTAATTCCATCTGCAATGACCTTATTTCCAAATAAGTTCACATTCTGAGGTACCGGGGATTAGGACTTCAACACATATTCTGGGGGGATGCAATTCAACCATCACACCAGGATTTCGTGTTCTTGTTTGTTTTATGATGATAAGATTGCCTTCTTCATAGGGATGCTGAGGGAAGATAATGAGATTCAAGTCCTTTGAGGGAAAACTACTCTGTAATTCTTAAACATATCGCTGCCAGACTAAGCCCAAAGATGAGGGTGTATTCATGGGCAGCCTTTCTGGAGACCAGAATTCTTCCATTCTATACTCAGCCAACTTCCTTTTTATAGGAGCTGAGCTCCCCAAGGCATTTTTTCCCCGCCAAAATAATAAATAACTTCAGAAAAAGTGAGATGCGCACAAAAGGATGATCATTTCTTCCCTAGATGCGATTCGGTAGTAAGTTTCTGCAATGGCTTCCTTTACATATAGACTGGACTTTCCGGCAGAGAAACCCAGTTTCTCCCCACAGATGCTCAGGGGTGTTTCGTCTGTTTGTTCTGGCAGGAAAGGAAGCTGTGCCCAGTGCAGCCCACCCATGTTTGGCTTTGTCACTGGTTGTAGAAAAGCCTGTCAGTTCACACAGTAATGTTGCAGAGGGTGCAGACCGTCCTCTCGGGCCTCTCCAGAAGTAAAGCTCGCATGAAATGGAAAAAACACAATCCCATAATCTTGTTCTGGGTTTTGTTTGCTCAATCACTCATTTATTCAACAAATACAGAGCCCATTAGATGCCAGGCAGGGGCACCAGAGGTGCAGAGATACACAAGGTGCAATCCCCACCATCAGAGAACCCACAGGTGAGGGGAGAAAACACGGAAAGAAATGGCCACGCTATGTTAAGTTCCACTGGAGAGGTATTTGCAAAATGCCGTGGATACAACTGATGCTGTGGCTACAAAATGCCGTGAATACAGATGTTGAAAGACACCGGGGGCGGGGGGGAAGCTTTCCTTGTGGTAGAAACAGCAGAAGTAAGGAGGATAATGGGGCAAAGGCAGAGGGGTGTAGAGTCATTATTTTCTCAGTGAGGTTGGAGCGTCTACTCTGCAGTAGGTGTGGGAAGTGGGACAAGGAGAGGGCAGTGGGGACCATGTCATCAATATTTTCTTTGTGTGTCACACCAGAGAATCTGAACTCCATCATTCCAGAGTAACAACTTGTTTTCCATTTCCTTATAACTATTTATTTCTTAACTTAAATTAGCATCAGCTTGTTATGTAAAACATAAAGTGTTATATAAAACTTAAAAAGTATAGAAAAGTATAAACACGAAAATTAAAATCACCTTTAATCTCAGCATCTAGAGATAGCTTTTTGTGGTTTATGTAGATCCTTCCATCTTTTCTTATAATTAAATACATTTAACATAATATATTTACCTTAATTTTAGTTTATTATCATGTTAAGATATATGTAATGTTTCTCTCTCTTTTTTTTTTCACTTAAATTATCCTGTGGACTTTGTCCTAAAGGAACCTTTTCCAGACAGTGCTGTGATATGTCTCCACTTTTAAAAGATGTTAACTCTGGTAGCAAGGAGGGGTCCACAGGCTAGGATAGTAATGTCGGGGGAACTTATGGCCCAAACTTGAATTCTAACCATTCCTAGGTGTAGAATTCATTCAGTCTTGATGTCTTTCCACTCATTGTGGGATTCACAGAAATAAAGCAAATGGCTTCTTTTCTTTTTATAAAGGGGAATTTTAAGAAAAAAAGAAAATGTTGATGAGGAAAAATAGCAGATATTAAGCCATGCATTGATTGTCTAAAAATAAACATTTCTCTTTATTTAAACTTAGAGTCTGAGCATGCTGAACATGTGATACTTTAATCCTAAGATTTCCATAAACTGCATCATTACAAGACACACAGACTGGGTTGTCAATATTACTGCCATCTCATGTAATCTTTCTGGAGAACAAATCTTAGATCAAAATAACACCATAGTCTACATGAGAGTTTTGTAAAATTTATCCTTAAAATTTAAGATAATAAAGGTATCATTAGAATGGATCAAAGTAGGTCCAATGGGCATGAAATAAAGTAACTGAGAGGAATGTGGGTTTGTACAACGTCTCCCAGGCTTTGTTTACCTCTAAGATGATTTAATGTTTTACTGTGAAAAATCGGGAGTTTGTTGCAATTTGAACAATATTTAATAACATCCACAAATTCCACTAAACCAGAGTTCACAAACAGTTAAGGCAAACACAATGATTTTGCCTTTTCATAAATTAGACGTTGTCGACAATACCTTTTAATTCACCCTCCATCTACGGTGACGTTTTCTATCTTCAAGGATAGAGAAAAATAATTTAAGTATCTAGAGGGGAAGATTAAGTTATCTCTAAGGAAGCAAGAGGTAGGCGAGCTCCAACCTTCCCTTCCGGCCTGTCACAGGGAGATAATTTTCAGGGAGACGTAAAATCATGACTTCCACGTAGGTATCAAAGGGAGCCGGGTGGTTTTATTTTACTCCTGGGAGAGGTCCAGGCTGCTGTTGTAATTGGTTCCAAGGAAAAGTCAAAACGGCACAAATTATCTGGAATACAGGCGAGCTGCGGTGAATGGCAAGCGAAGACAAAAACTGTTTTTTCCTCAGGGCAGGAGTGAGGACAATTTGAACCTCTACCAGATAAAACGTACTTTCTGTACCCATCAATTACCTGTTTTGTCTGAATACACGAGACTTCATCAGGACGTGAGGCGTCAGATGAGCTGAAATTTAAAAATGC
The DNA here is from genome assembly GCF_022682495.2 of Desmodus rotundus. Lineage (NCBI taxonomy): Eukaryota > Metazoa > Chordata > Mammalia > Chiroptera > Phyllostomidae > Desmodus > Desmodus rotundus. The sequence continues at coordinate 98,929,574 of NC_071392.1, read as the reverse complement.
TGCCACTCAGGTTTATGCTTGCGTGTGTGTGTGTGTGTATGTGTGTCTTGGACATTACGAATTCAAGATTTCTGAAAGTCTGTTTTTCATAATTCGCACCAAAAGAGGAATAAAAATATATGGTGTGTTTATCGTGGCTCATGCTAGATTGCCAGAGATTCTCAATGCTGGAGATCTCTGGTGTCGGAATTTTCTGGAGACAGTCATCTGCTCTGAACGTTCAGGGCGTTGTTTCTCCTCCTGGGCCACGTGCTAAGGCAGGAGCGCGGCCCTGTCGACACCACAGCTGTCTTTGCGTCTGGTGGCAGGAGGCCTGGAGGGCCCACCCCATAGGCACCGGGAGTCTCTCGAGAAGCAGTTCCGACACCAGAGCAGTCAGCAAACATTGAACTGGAACACTTCAGGGGCTGTGAATCGCGCACATTTATCCCACTAAAATGCGAATCAGCGCACCCTACATTCATTTTCCTGTTAGCCAGGGTTGGCCACGACCACGTTAACACCACTTGATGAAAGGGAAGTGTAGCAAGCAGGAAGTTCGTGGGGAAGGAAGCAGCATTTTAGCTCGATTGGGCGTGAACATCTCTTACAAAATTTGTAAAGATCTAAAAATATGCGTCTGTGTGAATATATCGTTAGTAATCCTCCTCCACGTGCAAACGAATCCCCAGGGTCTTGTACGTGCATGGACTGTAATAGCGAACAAATCTCCGTTTCAGGATTGAAGAAATGCTGGATGAAGCAACATGAAAGAGAGGATATATTTACGTGAGATTTTTTTAGTGCCCCCACAGGATGGTTGTACGTGGAAAAAAATACTATTCAGAAGGTTTAAAAAAATTAGTATTCAATTTATTAACATCACAGTTATACAAAAATGCTAGCTGTTTCTTATGCTTTAAACAGCACTCACAAATCTATTATTCTATTTTTAAATTCAGCAGATGTTAGCAATCACTTTTAAGGGATCTTTGACCAAAAAAAAAAAAACTTACTTTAAAAGCTTAAACACCTCAGATATTTTAAACACCTTTGATAAATTTAATGAATTTCCTTTATTTAAGTACTTCAAGAGACTAAACTAATAAAAACAACTTTTCTGAATTGTTACCAAATCTTTTTTACTTACTAATGTTTAAGCTTATAAAATTTTGAAGTTTTCATTTTCTTAAAATGTTTCAAATGCATAGGATAAAGTGTGTACAACTTATTATTTACAGAAAAATATTACTACTATGGTTTTGTTACTCTCAAAATTTTTATACTTAATTTTCATGTTTAAGAAATGTAGTCCCATTTAAGGAATATAGTTATCATTCCAATTAAATGGATTTATTTGTGATCACAGGTTTCACCCAGAAGATTTTCAGTGACCACCCTGCTGGGACCCAGTGAGGTCTATTTCATGTTCCTTACCATGTCTCCATAACTCCAACCTATGGTCAGTTAGCCTATACCCCCAAGTTCATGTTGTATACATTTACTAATCCACATGTCTGCTCACAGATTCTGTAACTCTCACCGAAGTTAATACTTGACTTAATGTTGATTTGCTTCCTGCTCCTCCCATCACCAAGCTCATTCCACTGATCCTCGCTATATCAGACTTAGGACTTCGATGGAATTTTAAAGACATAGAAATGTCACTTCTGCCCAAGGATAAAGACTTGCCGGGTGGATGACCTCACTTTGAAAACCATATTCTCAAATTTATACAACCAGTGGACGTGCTCACAGTGACATCAGTTGCATTTTGTAGACGGTACCTGATTTGCATTTAAATTCAGTCATTCCACTGGAAGGGAAGTTAAGTACTTTTCCCAAAAATGAAACTTCCTACTACTCATAAACATATATCAAAGAAGTTCAGAGAAGGCAAATGACAGTATAAAAATTGGGCAGAGAAGTGTGATTTAATAGTAGGCTTTTGTGAAATGTGATGGCAAGAACAAATAAACACACATTGCAAAAACAACTCTTGAATGAGAAGGTGCAGAGAAAAGTAACTAATACATTTATGGGTTAAATATCTCAGTTTATATAGGTTCTATGCAGTAGATACTAGAAGAGGTAGGATGGGGCTCACATAGGACACAATGCTAAATTCCCCATCGTAGATGTTTATATACGTATAGAACCTAATACAGATGTCAAAAACAATCGCTGAAAGCGCAAGGGTGACGCAAAGCCATCACCAGCTTTATCATGCCCTCTCCTCATAACCACAAAAGCTCGCAAAGGGGGTGGGGTCTAGGGGAAATTAAAAATTGCTCAGTTTTCTATGTTCTACAAAAAGTTAGACTTTAACATTTTTTGACATAAACATGAAAAATGGATTTAAATGTATTCATAGAACTATGAAATTACCTGCTGGGGGAATAAAAATAAGATGGTGTGGTTGGCTGACTCCCCAGAGAGACCGTCAAAACAGCTGCAGATCAAAGCCGAGCTGACCATCCACTGCAGGAACAGAGGCCAGAGTGCCCGTCCAGGGCATCTCCAAAGGGAAAAGCCAAAACTGGGCTCTCTGCGTCCTGATTTAAAGTGAGACTGTCCATGTGGGACCTCGCTGGGACTTGGCAAAGTTTGTGAGAAACTAGTTGAGATTGGATGGATATGGAGAAATGAACACTTTAAGTGAATCTTTAAAGAATAAACAATAATTTGATGAATCCACATGAGCAATCTGTTATTTCACAGGAAGAAGGGACTATTGTTCCTTGTACTGCAGAGAACAAGGTGCATAGTCCATTGTTCAGATAAATGTGTGTTTTCGGCAAGTTTCTGCAACAAACAAGCAAGTTACTGGCAACTTTGTTTTTCTGGGCGAGAATTTCTCGGCATAACAGCGTGATGTGAATGTAGGCAGTGCGATGCATTGATTAGATGGTAACAGTTGTCAGCAACGTTTTTTTTTCCAACAGCAGAATTATTAAAACTTAAATAGAAAACATAGCTTTTATATACAAAAGAGGGAAAGATAAATCATCAAATGATCATAAAATCATAAAACAAAAATTAAGAGGGCAGGAAAAAGACCGAACATACCAAGATATGTTAAAAATGAAAATGGCCTAAACTATCCAGTGAACACATGCGTTTAACGATATAATAATCGAAGACGCACATGCTTTACAGTGATGCCTGCAGATGGAGAGTGGGCAGTGACGTCTCAGGCCACCGCAGAGACACTCACGGGGAACATTATACTAACGTAAGACATTAGAATTCAAAGCAAAAATTACTGATGTTGTAAAGGAATTTCATCATTTTAGGGTTCTACTATTTGTTCAACATCTCAGGACCCATGTCCTATCAAATAATAGCCTGCAGGTACTGCGTGTGTAGCTTTCATCTCTTTCTTTTCTTCTCCCTCCCTCCCTCCCTGCCTCCCTCCCTCCTTCTCCTCCTCCCTTCCTTCCAGCAATGGTGAGCATCGTGCCAGGCACTGCGGCGTGTGGTGGGCACGTCAGCAAGGTCCCTGCTGGAGTTCAGTCTTAAAGGGGGGTGGGGAGGAGACAGGCAACAGGCTGACACATTATTTATTAAACAACATAATTTCAATTTGCGATAAGTGTTTTTGAAAAAGAAGATAAAACAGTTTTCTGAGGGCCAGGGATTTGGTTGGGAGATTGAGAGGGCAAGCAAGGCTTCTCCCAGGAAGGAACACAAGGGGAGACCCACAGGACAAGTGGGAGGCGGTTGTGAAAAGCTGAAGGAGGGGTGCATGAAAGAGGGGAACGAGCAAGCGCTAAGCCGCAGAGGAGGGAGGGAGGGAGTGGGGTGCACTTCGGGGCCAGAAAGAAGGTGGGGCTGCGCAGGGGCAAGAGGTAGGCGAGGTCAGAGGTGGATGAAGATCCTGGCCCTGGTCTGGCCTTGAGGCCAAAGACGGGGTGTGGGTTTTACTCCACCTGCAAGTGAAGCGTGATCTTGTCCAGGTCACTTCTGAAGACTAAATGTTTTCTTTCTTTGAGCTAAAATACTGATACAACATTCTATATGTTCTCGCTTCTCTCATTTATAGTTGTATGTTCACAGTTATTTAAATAGACTGATGTGAGAGTTAAATTTTGAAGCTTACAAGGGAAATCAAAGAAATATTTAAAATATATTAGTTTACTTTTTACTCTCCCCACAGACTTTCAACAAAACTATTTTTATTGCACTGGCTCCTTAGAAAGTCTCTGGAGTTATTTGATTTCATTTTTTAAAAAATTTCATTTTAGAAAGTCCCCAAGTACCTATATTCTTTAAGAATTCTGATGTCAGTGACTGACAGTGATTTTAGATATTTTTTAGAAAGGTATAGAGTGATGCTCTTATTGCATATTTTAGGCATAACAATTGAACATCTATTGCTTGTAATGGGATAACACGGAAATGATTTTAAGTTTCACCAGTGGAGAAAGGAGAAATAAAATGTGTTGTTGTCATATGGTGGACTACGAATCAGCAGTTTAATGGACTAGGTCTGTGTGTATCATCCTGTCCAGGTCTCCACAAAAAGAGGAAGCAGGAAATAGAAACAACACCCCCCTGCCCCCACCCCTGAGGTTTATTGAGATATAATTGACACGTGACATTGTGTAAGTTTAAGGTATACAAGGGTTGATTCGATGCATTGATCTATGGCAAAATGGTTGCCCTCTTAGTCTGGTGGCATGAGACTGCAGGGGCTTGAGAAAGCTTGGAGAGCTGGCGGATGTGGTCATGACCTTGATCATGGTGTGGATTTTGCAGGTGTGTCTGTGTGTCTGAACTTAGGAAATTTTACATCTCACCATGTGCAGTTTGTCGGGTGTCAGCTGTACCGCAGCAAAGCTAGTTAAATGATTGTGGTTGGCCGTCGACTTGAAAAGGAAAGTTGGTGGTAATTTCCCTTCCTAACCAGTGTGTGCAATGGTTGTGCACGTTAAAATGGATGGCATCTTCGGTTCCAAAAACTACAGCGATAACAGCCTTTGTTCAGAGATCCTGGTGGCTGAGCTTTATGCTATTTCCAGCTAAAACCCTGCTCATTGATGTCATAGGAAGTACTAGACAGGGGTGACGTGGGGAAGACTGTGAACTTGTTCTCCACCATGTTAAGATTAGGATGTGTTTTTAGAGGCCATTAGTTGTCCCTCAGTGTCTTCCTAACAGGCCACTTCATCCTTCTGGGTTCTGTGTGACCCGGTCCCCAGCCTGTGCCGTGGCCTCCCACCTTAGCCTGGCCCGTGGCTGCCTTCCATGATGCCTATGCTTTCCCACCTCCCCACCCCCTGTGAGGCCAAGGTTGTGGGATCCAGTTCTGGCCAATGAGGTTAAAGCAAAGTCCATGTGTGAGTGAGGCTAGTGTAGTCCCCAGTCTAAGAAAGGTGTCCCTAACAGTGCGAATGGACCCTCCTGTCACCTCTTATTGTAAATGTGTCTGTTTTTTCTTGCCTTCTAATTCATCAACATGGGAACTATGCTTTCAGCCCCCAAACACTCCCTATGCGGTGTAATTGTGAGTTGGGTGAAGTTACAGTGTTTCCTCTTTGAACGTCAACGCCGTTGATGCCCACCCCCATCCTGAAGTGGGCTCTGTCTGTGTCGTTGGACGAGTCCTTTAGTCTTGCTGCTTCCAGTCCCTCTGCTGCGAAAGTGGGCGAAAGTGGGCGGTATTACAGGGCTTGGGGGAGCTGCGAGGATCCATTAACGTTGGCAGAACGCTTGGGACGCGACACTTGTCCTCCTCATGCATTTCACCCAGAGACGGCAGCAGGAAGGCTGGCCCCATTTATCTCTGCTTCCCAGATCAGGTGATGAGGCAGGAGAAATTAATGACCTGCCCTGAGTCACTCAGTCAACCCGGGGACCAGCCCCGAGGAGACCTCTGGAATATTGACTTCTGATCCTGTTGTGACAGCCAGTGCGCACACACCTGCTCTGCTTTGACAAAGGCTCCGCGGCTGCCCCATGCCTTTGTCGTCTGGTTACTTCCCTCTGGCCTTCTCGTGTGCCGGCCAAGGTTTTCCTGGGTTGCTTTGTGCTGACCTCCGGAGAGGAGGGCTCTTCCCATCAGAGAAGAAAGTCCAGTTTCTGGGAGAGACTAATGAGCCCAGGGTTGTAAAATTCACATTCCAGTCAAGTTCACGAGAGGTTTGTGTTTGCCTTTGTGACTTTGGTTATGAAAGTTAAGACATGAGGTCCACCCATGCAGAAAGAATTAATGTGTCTATTTTTTTTTAATTGCTTTGCGATTTTTTTTTTTAAGTGCACAGGACAAAATGAACATCCTCAACAGTCCTGCCAACAGCTAGCAACTGCTGCTAATATTTTACCTTTAGAGATATTCAACCTGGGTTTTAAAAATATTTACAAAAATCCCCATTTAAAAAAAAAAACGGACCATACTGCATAGATCGTTTATAACATACTGGTCAATATAGAAGCAGACCTTTTATTCTCTCTGACCGCATCACCCACCGCCCTCTCCCGATTCTTTACGTTCCAGTTGCCCTGACCTCTCTGTTCCAAATGTAACATACTCTGTCTTGTCTGGGACATGCACGTCATTCCCCACCCCTCCCCCCACGTCATACTGCCTTCTCTCTAATTTCTTCACCTGCCCCCACCTTCCAAAGGGGCCAGGTCCTCTCCCCTTGTCCTGACATCATGGAACTTTCTTTTGTGCCCAATCTCACACTTCTCTGAGTATTTTGTTAATGTCCGGCACCTCCATGGGGGGCGGCCTGGAGGCAGAGTCCGGTTGGCCTCTTTCTGCCAGTTCCACCGACCCCTCACTGCCTTGCAAGCCTGGCTCAAATAGTATCTGTTGAACGAACAAATAAGAAGTGACATCTTTTCCATCTGTTTTAATGATTTTTAACAGAATGGGAAGCGTGACTCTTCCAGTTGACTCAATTTCAGCAGAAGCCTCAAAAGCCCAGGGCAGGAAACCTTTAGAAAATGTTGTGAAGCAAGGTGCTGGCCCATCTGTGCAGAGAGTGCAAAAAAGGGTCGTTCAAACTCATTTTTTCTGCATTTGCTGATCGTGCGACTTCAACCTAAATAAGAGATTGTGACTCAAGAGACTGAAGAAGAATGGCTCTTGGGTGGAGAAATGTTCTGCCCGCGAGGCAGGGCCGGGGGGAGCTACCCCTTACGCTATAGCAGGGCAGCGACGTGGAACAGAATCATTCAGAAGACATGCGTCCCCACAAGTGTGGGGACACCGACTGGTGCCTGACCCTTTCCTGAATAGTCTACAGGTGGCAGCCTGAGGTTGACCGGTTGTCTTGGCTCGTGGAGGTCCCCTGGAATGAGCTGGTCATTTGTTGATGGGGCGACACTGAGGGAGTTTTTCCTCTGGCCGGTCAAACACTCAGAGGGAGCAGGTAGGGGGTGTCCTATTGAAGATCTGCCAGGAGGCCCGCCTGGAAGGGGGAGGGGAACCCCCCGGGGTATTCTGGAGGGTGAAGAGTAGCCAGATGGAGAACAGGACTGCAGGTGGAGCTCCGGGCTGGTGTGTTTCTCGTGAATCCACAGAAGCTGCTTGAGCGAAAGAGCGGGCATGTATATACCTGCTGCCCCAGAGCACATGCATTTCCAGGCAAAACCTGGAGCAGGTGAAACTTTCCCCAGCTCTAGCCTCTCCTTTCCCTCCCAACTCCAGTCCTGGAGGGTCCAGAGCCTGGAGCTGTTATGCAGAAGAGATGACAGAGCAGAAAGTTGCAAAGAAGCTGTCCCCAACCCTCGCTGCACTCCCATGGCTGAACTGGAGCCCGGGGTAAATAGTACATGGTTAATATTCCATTTATATGGCTGTTGAATTAAAATGGACTCTTTATTACCTTCTGGTTGCCAAAAAGGCCAGGAGTTTTATGGAGATTTCAGTCAGGTTTAGAGAAAGAACTTTTTAATAAGCAAAGCTTAATGGGGCAGGATTGCAGCCGATGGATCTGAGCTCTTTTGTATATTTGGTTACCTGTATGTACATGCTTCCGTGTGAAAAAAAAAGTTAAGATGTATGTATGTTTAGATGTGTGTATTATGTGAAGATATATGTGTTACACTAAGGTATATGTATCATATTAAGATAAATATACACATCATCATAAACAATACTGCAGTGAATATTCTTGTAACTAAATATCTGTGCCTTTGGATACATTCCCAGAGCGGGACTCGTTGAGGACCAAGGATGAGCAATTATCAAAGTTTTAAATGTTTTAATAGATTTCTTCACTTATGCTTCAAAACAATTATATCGATACAAATTTACAAGCTTCATTTCTCTTAAAGATTTTTGGGTAAAAGTTTTTAGAGGTGCATTTTTATATGGTCTCATCATTTCCAGTCCAGTTCCTTCTAATTTATTTTTTTATTCATCGGACAGATTTACTGTTTCAAAATATAAATCAGATGTTTCTGCATAATTTCCTGCTTTTGAATAGAATGCAGTCCTCTTGCTGTGGCCTGCTAGGGCCTGGATTACATCGTCCCATTCTATCTCCACGACTGTTCTCCACACCTCTCCCTCTCCTGGGCTGAAGGCACTCGGACCTTCCCTCAGCCCCTTGAACTTGGCTAGTGAGGGGTCCTGGCTTTCATGTGTTCTTGCCTCCAGCTGGAATGCACTTGCCCTGCGGGTTCACATAGCTTCTCACCTTTTCCATCTCAGCTCAACATCGCCTCCTCAGAGACGTCTTCCCTGACTGGGGCTGCGTGTTACTTCCTACACAGCACATCGCCCATGTCCTTTGTACCACCATCTGTAGCTATGTAAATTGCTTATTTGCTTGTTTAAGTTTCCTGTCTCCTGCTGGGATCTGAGCTCCTGGGGACAACCACCTCCTACAGCAGATGCTCCAGTCATATCTGTTGAAGCAGGAAGGAAGCAAGGGGGCGGTGAGTAACCAAAGCAGCCCTAAGCCCACGTCCTCCCCCCCACCCCCGGCTTTGGAGCCATCTCCCAAGCCATCCTTCTTTAGCTGGGTAAGGACGGGTGGAGGGAGACCTGGCCACACAGCAGACAAGCCCTCTCTGTAGTGACGGTCCATCGTTTTCATTAGCGCTGTCTCACCCTGCCTGGGGAAAGGCTGCATATGTTTCTGACTCTCCCACTGACAGCCGAGGGCCACAGGGCCAAAGCTCAAGTTATTTTTGGCAAAGGCATTGGCCAAGTGCCATTGTAGCCGCAGCCTGGGTACTCTGTGCTGCTTGGTGGAAATACAGCCTCCTTTGGTGAAGCTGGGGAGCCCATCACCTGCTCCGGAAAAGGTAGAAGCTTCTGGATTTTTGCACACAATTTTCTCTTCTGAAGAGCTATATAATAATAACAACAACAATAACAATAATAGTAGTAACAATGGGCTGGATGAAATGCAGACGGAAAGGCACGAGACTTTCACATTTCAAGCCAGAATGCATTTCTGCTTGGAATACATCAGAGCAGGCAGCCTTTAAGTTAATGTCTGGCCCTGCAATGCTATGATTACAAAATTCTATTTCCGTCCAGGACATAGTTTTGTTTCATATCAGCAGGATGCCAAATGGGAGTACGACTCTATGCTTTCCATTTTGAACTCACACAGATTTCTTTCCAATTAACGTGTTTTTAATAAGGGTAGGACTATGGACTGAATGTTTGTGTTCATTCAACACTGGTGTGTTGAAGCTCTGACCCTGATGTGATGGTGTTTGGAGGTGGGGCCTCTGAAAGGTGATTGGGTCGCTGAGGTCACAAGGGGGGGGGGTTCATGATGGGATTAGTGCCCTTACAAGAAGAGGAATTGAGAGCAGAGGGCCCCTCCCCCCAGAGTGAACAGTAGCTGTCTGCAAGTGAGGAAGAGGAATCTTCTGGCATCTTGATGTTGGAAATTCAGTAAGAAATTAGTCTTCTTATCGATAAGAAATTAATCTGTGGGGACTCTGTTCCAGCAGCCCGAGCTGACGAGCCAGGTGGTGGCAGGGTCAGCGCTAGGGTGGGCACTGTGGGTGCACAGTGTAAGGAAGCACTCACTGTCAGGGTCATGCGGATAGAGGCTCGGCACTGATACAGCCCTCAGACTGGCTGGTGCCTCCTAACACCCTGCCCCCAAGTGCCTCACCCTAGTGCCAGCCCTGGGGAGTGTACTTACTCTACAACCCAAATTAGATGGACCCAAACAAACAAGACAAAACCCCAACAGACTGTGTCACTGCAAAGCACAAGAGGCAGTTCTGGCTTTGGGGATGGTTGTATTTCTAGCTCCGTCTCCAGCCCCACATTCTCCTTTCTCAGCTTTGTTCTTGGCTAGGCTTTCATTTTGGAAACAAGGTGGCCAGGGGCAGCTGTGTAGCTTAGTGTTTTCATCTATTTATCCCAGGGAAGACTTCGATTGGGTCTTCTAGATCACATGTCCATTCCCATGCAATCCCTGTGTCCAAGGGTGGCATGTGCTGATTGGCCAGACTTGATCAGGTGTCTAGCCCTGGGGTGGGCAAGGTAATGGCCCATCCACACTCACTCCACCAGAATCACTCGGAGTTGGGAGAGCAGTGAATCCCGAATGACAGAGGCTGGACCAGTTGGCTGGGGTCATTTTCTTCTCTGTTAGCCTATAGTTTTATGGGAAAATGCCACAGAAAATTTTGGAATTTTCTCAGGCAACCTGGGCCTTACAGGTGTGTCTGGATAGAGTTTAGTTGAGAGGCTGGAGACTGCAGACCCCAGTACTACGGTGCCTTTGACAGGACTCCTTGGGTGCAATGGACAGAATACCTCAGTCTGAGCTGGTTTAAGCAAAAAGGGAATTTTTTTTTTTATCGTGTGCCATTACATAGTCTCAGAAGGGCACTGGGGAGGTAGAAAGCGCTAACTGACCTGCCCAATGCCGACTCAATGTTGTTCTTTCAGAGATACAGCCATGCCAGAACGGGGACTGCCTTCCCCATTCTCCCTTGAAGATAGGTGAGGCCATGTGACAGGCACTTCACCTATCTAAAAGGTTAGATAGGTGCACTAAAAGGTTAGTGCACTTCAAGAGGAAGAGGGGTGGGAAGCAGCTGGGGTGCCATTGTCACCTGGAAGCTTTCTGTCTGCATGCTCTTCCCTCTTCCCGAGAAGTGGCAACCAACGACTGGACCCGCCAGCTTCAAGCTGAGCGTCCCCTCTCCCCGGGACAGTCTGCCCACCTGGATTGTCTCATGGGAGAGAAATAAGCTTATATCCCACTGAAGACATTGCACTTTGGGGTCCAGTTGTTATACCAGCCTCACATGTATTTACATAATAGGTTTGTGGCGTGCAGAATAAGGGGGTTCGAACGGTGTCTTCAGACTTTGGTTTGCTTCTCTTTATCTCATTTCTGCTTCTCCGCTGTGGCCTCCACTCTTGCAGCTCCTGGGATCCAGGGAGACTGCATCTCAGCCATGCCCAGTGTGAATAGTTGCCCGAGAGATCAGCAAAGGTAATGCAACGAAGTCTTCCTCAGACAGCGTAGCTCATGTGTCTGGACCAATCAGCACGGCCAGAGGGAGGCAGCTGCAAAGCTGCACCCCCGTCCAGGGAGCGGAGGATAAGGAAGGGCAAGTGGCGACCCCTGCTCAAGGAGGGCAGCCCAGGTGTTGAGAAAGCAAACAGAAATGGATACTGCCATGATTCTAAGTTGTGAAGACTGAGTTAAAAACGGGGATTGAAATGAGGAATTGTGTGCTGTGGGTCTCACGGTTCCGTTGTGACTGTGTGTCTGGTTGGCAGTGTGTAGCTGCTGAGTTGTGTGCTGCGCAGCCTGTGCATCGTGTCCTCTGCCTTTTGGGAAAGCGCTGGCGGCCCGCCACCCCGTGAACTGCGCTGCACAGTGTGTGTGTGTTGCACACCTATCGGTTTGACCTCCCCCCAACCAAGTAAAACCACACACTGAATTCAGTTTTGCAATTGACAAAGTCTCTTGTCCCTTCATATCTAGTTTGATTCCAATTTCCTCGCTTCTAGCTTAATTATTTATGGATGTTGATTAAACTCAACATGAACTACCAAGGGCGAGATTTCACAGTCTCAGTTTTTGCCAGTAATTATCTGTGTCACCCCGCGCCACGCACTTCAGGCCCCTCATGCCGAGCCCCCTCCCTGTGTTTCTGTGGTGCTGGGGGTTTAGTCCACACGTGACGGGTTGGAAGCTGCCTCCCGTGGACAGCTCTGCTTCATGGCAACCATGGACGGCATTTTTTTTTTAAAGTTCTAAGCCTTCAAAAAGAATTCTCTAAATGATTTGTTTTTATCATTCCATCCTCTCTTGGTGAGGATGTAGCCAAAAGAGTGCTCCCTGACAGGGCACTTGCTCTTTGCTTGTCCTGATTTAGTCTCAGTTCTCCTATGACACATTCTTGGGTCTTTCTCTTCTTTAATTGATACCCGTGAAACCCAAGGTGACTAAATTTCGTGTTCCCGGTGAGACAAGAGCCACATAATCTTGGAGTTGAAAGGCCTTCGGGGGCCAGCAGGTGAAACAGGTCCATTAAATACATGAATTTCCATCTTAATAGCTCCGACCAAAGGTCACCCAGCCTTGGTTTGGTCACCTCCAGGTAACACGAATTGTCGTATTTTGGATGCTGTGTTTACTTCTGTGGCTAGTGCAATGATTAGAGAGCTCTTCCTCAGAAACCAGCTAGGAACCCCCTTCCCCCGTGACACCTGCTCTTCAGAAGGGGTGTGGGACAACGTCTCCTCCTTTCAGTCCTAGCCCTGAGGGACTGGGGCAAATCTCTTCCTTCTTCTGAGCTTCAGTGTCTGCAAAATGTGGATCATAGTATCTACCTCATTATTCCTTTAACAGAATTAGCACACTGCCCAGCACGCTGGTGCCCCATAAATATTATCGGTTATCACCAACCCAAGGAAGGTAGTACAATCAGGTGAGTGCAAAGTCTGGTCCCCCTTTAATTTATTCTGTAGACAGTGTCCCATAATGGTTATAAGGGTGAGCTCTATTGCCAGGCTCTGGAGGCATAAATATGGATCTGGTATTTATTCACACTAAGGTGGGGGGGAAGGTACAGGGGAATTTAAAGGTGCCAGGTACTAAGAATTTATGGAGTGCCTGCTCTGGGCCAGCCTTTGGGGGTACATGTAAACCCAGGCTTAGCCCCTGGAAACTTAGGTTCGGTTGGGAAAGAGAGGCTCAGACAATAAAAATGTGGCAAATGGTATCACCGAGGACTAGGTGCAGGATGCCCAGGAAACCCGAGGGAGCGTGCAGCTCAAGCCAAGACAATATCCCTGCCCTCATATGCCAAGGTCAAGGCAAACCATGGCAACACCACCTCCCCAGATAAATACACCACAGAGGTAAAAATCAGCCCTTCTCAGCGAAGAGACGGGGCTGAAGGCAGAGGTGGGGTAGGCAGCGGCTGGGAAAAAGTGAAATTTCCTCTCCTTCTAAAATAAGCCACCGGCGCAAGCAGAAAGGGAGCTTTACACCGGCAGGGGCACCGGGGGAGCACGCTGGAGGTCCAATCCCTTGGGGAGGTGGGCCGGGCCAGGTGGGTGGGGGACCCTGGGAGAGCACATTCAAGTGTGTCAGCCACTGGGTGGCCACTTCTAATGCAAGGACCTGCTCAGCTCCTCCTCTTCGACCCCCCTTCCTCCTCCTCCTCCTCCTCTTCCTGGGCCCGGGAGGAGGCAGGGCTGGATCCCTGGGCAGCCGCCGCTCCTCCTCCCGGCAGGCTGGCTGATGAGTCAGCTGACGCCGGCGCTCCAGCCTCGCCTCGGCGCTGCGCTCTCTGCGCTCCCCCAAAGTGGCTGCAAGCCTCCCACTTCCAGGGTTGGGGGGACAGGCAAAGTGATGTGCGCCTTCTGAAGCCTTGCGGAGCCGCAGCGGAAGCAGCTTCACCTCTTCAACTTTCTCCCCGCCCCCACGCCTTCTCTTGACCCTGCCCTCCACCCTCCCCAAAGCCACTTAGGGTGCGTGCGCTCGGGTGAGGGGGTCACCTGCTGACCGGGATGGCTTCCAATTTTAATGACATAGTGAAACAAGGGTACGTGAGGATCCGGAGCAGGCGGCTAGGGGTGAGTACGAATCCTCTCTCTCTGTTCGCTGGTTCAATTGTCTTCCTCCTTAGCCAGCATCTCCGGAGAGAGGAAGAAGATCTTGGGCCGCGCGCTGGTGAATTGGAATTGCGCGGTGGCTCTCTCCACCGGAATCCACACCTCCGGGGGCTCCCCTGTAAGGCCAGGTCTAGGTATGTCATGCGTCTATCTTTATCTCTCGGATGACTTGGCTGTCTGATGGTGGCCGCGTGTTTGGCTCCAGTAGCCACGGGAGCCCATCTACTCGAAATAAATATTTCTCGGTAGCCATGGGAGTTAGAGCTGAGAACCCGGTCGCGGAGCCTGCCAGATGCCCCCCGGTGCCCGTCTTCCCACTTGCCGCCAACTTAACTTTTCCAGGGGATGGATCAGCTGGCTGAGAAAGAGGGCAGACCCCCTCGGTGTGAACAAGGTCAGGGACCCTCTGCCCCCAGGGAGGTTTCAGCCCCATGAAAGGTCTCTTTGGACTTTGGGTCCTGGACAGTGACCCGCCTCTGCCCCAGGTATTGGGAGAGGCGGCGTGGGTAGCCCCTGGCAAGGCCAACTGGGGGTAGACGCTCAAATCTGAATTTTCGCCCGTCCTTAGTCGGGGCGGTGGATTTCTGCTGCTGGAATACACACTGGAACTCACTGAGAGATTGTTTAGGGAGGGACAGAGTCCCTGGCACGGGCAAGTGGTTCCCTAAATCTGTGCTAAAGGAAAGAATGAATGAATCTGAAGGTACCCGTAGGGGACAGATGATGGCACAGGGGTGGCTTCTGTCAAAACCGCCCCCCCCCCCTGCTTTCCCCCTTTGCTCATCACCCATGGCATTTCAGGCAGCAGGCATTCTGCTGCTCTTTGTGCTTGAGGGAGGGTGAAGGGATTCTTGAGGGAGGGGGAGGACCCTGGAATGATTTCTTAAAAAAAAAAATTCCAAACTGCCTCATTTCTCTTTGCCTTGTGTCCGGTGTTGTTGCTGTCTTTGTTTACTGCATGCATTTGGGCAGAGGTGGGGGAGGAAAGTTACTTTAGTCATGTCTGAGATGACCATGAACGTCAGTGGTGATGTGGAGCAACCCCACGCGGGTGGGGAGGGGGATAGTGCTGTCTTTCTCTACAGACATGTCCTGGCACCTTTGTCTCATTCGGTCTTTGGACTTGCTTTGTGTGCCAGGTAATTTTACTGAAAATCAAATAGAAATTTTACAGTGGTAAACAGCTAAGGAGGAAAACCTGGTGATGGGAAACATCTGTAATTATTAAAAACTCCTGCCTGGTTTGTTTTGGTCCCTCCCCTCCCTCTCTCTCCCTCCCTCTTTCTTTTCTTCTTTCTTTTCTTTCTTCCTTCCTCCCTCTCTCCCTCTTTCCTTCCTTCCTTCCTTCCTTCCTTCCTTCCTTCCTTCCTGTGGTTTCTTTCTTTCTTTCTTTCTTTCTTTCTTTCTTTCTTTCTTTCTTTCTTTCTTTCTTTCTTTCTTTCTTTCTTTCTTTTCCTGCTGATTACCATATTTTAGCAACTATGTTCTCTGATTATTGTGACTAATTATATAATTAGGGAGAAATGTAGCAAACTAATCAATCCCTATCAGCCCTGTCTAGGTTTCCTTGATTTCAGTTTTTGCTTTGCAAATGTTCTCGTCACCAGAATCAACTGTGGTTGGGGCACTGAACTGAAAGACTGTCGTGCAGAGGACAAGAATTACTAGGACCTTTATTTCTGATAACCTGAGGGCAAGCCAGAGTGTTACAACAGTAAAGGCAGCATTAAAAAAACACCATTCTAATTTTTTACTTACTCCATCGTATCAATTGAGGAAATTGTTAAGAGGCATCCATTCTGTGTTAGGGAGCATTCCAATAGGGAGAGGACATGCATTATTAATGCACAAAATGTGAATTATTCATAAGGATG
Organism: Desmodus rotundus; assembly: GCF_022682495.2. Classification (NCBI taxonomy): domain Eukaryota; kingdom Metazoa; phylum Chordata; class Mammalia; order Chiroptera; family Phyllostomidae; genus Desmodus; species Desmodus rotundus. Next base: position 98,913,644 of record NC_071392.1, on the reverse strand, counting down.
GGAGTTTATGCCAAATTGTGACACATGGTGATGTATTTGAAAGACTAGTTACCATAACTTTCTAGCTTATGGTAATTGAGATTATTTTTCCATGCCCCTACAGCTGACACAATATAGTCCTATGTATGTGCCAATGTTTATGGACAGATCTTTGAGACAGAAGGAAAGGCAAGATAGTTTGCATTCATTTTCTATTTTACTGTGTTTTGGATGCCAGCAAGCAGTACATTTTCCCAGGATTTGTTCATTTTGTCTGTGTTCACACTCAGATTGATTTTAGAATATCTGCTGGATGATGGGTACTGCTCGTGGAGAGAAAGGGTCAAAAATATAATCAAAGAAATCTGGTCTTCTTTGTTGACGTGGGTTTCATCATCAGTTAATTTTTTTAAAGGTTCGCATGATGCAATTTGTTTACATACACCATGGAGGCTGATTGTATCGTTGTCAGCGAACAGTGCAAACTGGAGTTTTGAATGGAGACTGCCAGTGAAGGGGAACACTGCTTCGGGGTCAGCACAGGGACCCTCTGTCCAAAGTGAGATGTGGGAATGGTGTTCCTCCAGCCTGCAGGTGGCCTGGGACAGCGTGCCACAGGTGTAAGTCTCAGAGATAGGTAGGGCACAGTGTCTGGTGCCCAGTAAGTGCTCATTGAACTAGGCTTTGAATTACAGAGCAAATGGGTGACTTTGCAATTCATAAGCCTCTTTAGGAACTAATGTGACATAATGGTTTTATTAATGGAATCCAGACAAGTGTCTGTGGCTTAGAACCATGTTTGGGAGGGTTTATAATTAAACAAGAAAACAACATTTTGTGGCAAGCAGCTGCTGTGCTGAGATTTGGAAAAAGAGAAGAGTGTGAATTCTGTTTCTGTGACTTGTTAGCTTGATGACCCTTGACCTTTCTTGGCCTCAGTTTTCAAATCTGTACAATGAACAGAGTTATGTTGGGAGCATTAAATCAGATAACACCTGTGAAAATGCAATGAAAACATACAGCATTGATTCTGATTGTATCATTTCTTTAGTGTAATCAGAGATGAGTTCGAATCAGTGGAAGAATAGAGGGATTATTGATTCCTGTATTTTTATATTTTGAAGTGTTTAATGTTTATGCAGCTGGAGACATTCTCATTGGATGAAGCTTTTACAAATTATATACAATGAAGTGATTTTGTTGTAACGGGAGAGGAAACATTCTAAGACCATCCCCATTCAGATGGGTGGTGGGTGAGCGCTCACCTTTAGTTGAGCTCCTGAACAGTTTACATGATTAAGGAATCAAATACGTATTGACTTTTTTCTTTAAACACATAAAAGCTTAACGACATTCATCTCCTGTAACTCAAAAGTCTATCTTCACATCTTCATTCTCCAGCTTACTCCTCACTGGTTTGTGGAAGTCTCAGGCTGCGCCCTGGTACAGGGTTCATTCAGGAATGTCCATGTTACTATTTGGGGGGCAGTGGGATGGGAAGGGGAGCAGCTGTCACAATTACTTGGTTAATCCACAAATGGACCTAAAAACTTATCCCAAGATGGTGGTGAGTCAGGCAATGTGCACACCATTAACCCGGCAGGGTGTGTGGCTTACATGGCGCATTTTAACCGTCCTCACTTGGCTTCTTCCTTTGCAACAGAGAGAATGTCCCAGTCGATAATTGCTAAGGCTTGTCCACACTCCAAACCTCAGAGTTGAAACTCAGACTTTTTATCTGCGTGCAGTCCCTCCCCTCGACGGCTCGCCTGTTAGTGGCGTCTCTGTGACCTCCTCTGCCAAGGACCAGGTCTCCTGTCTGGCCCCGCGCCCCCCGGGATGTCTAACTGATGCCTCACACTTAAGGCTTCCTAACCCTGGATTGTTTATCCAGCATCTCCCAGAGTCTGCATCTCAGCCACTAGAGGTCCCAACGTTTCAGTTGCCCCGATAAAAATCAAGCCAGCCAGCCAGCCAAACTCCCTGCCATTTCTCTCTCCTCCCCTGTTCTCTCACTCCCAAACCATCCATCAGGAGGTTTTGTGGGTTCTGTCTCTGAAATACACTAGAATCTGACTCTCTCTCCTACATTCCCTGTTACCACCCTGGGCCAAGCGCCGTCACCCCTCCCGGTAATAGCGCAACGACCTCCCAACCTGTCTCCCCGGCTGCCCAAGCCACCCCGTGTCTTCCCATTCAGTTCCGAGTAAAAGATTTACAGGGGGCTCCGAGGTCCTGTGGTAACGCGGGCCCTTTTCTATTGCTGTTCCTTGGGCTGGGAAAGGTGTCTCCAGCTGTCTCCTCCTGGCTCCCTCCCTCACCTCCTTCAGACTCTCCTCCAATGCCACCTTCTCGGTGAAGCCTTCCAGACACCCTATTTTATATCTCCCCCCTCCCCTTATATCCCTTTCTTTTTTTCTCTCTAGACTTATCACCCCCACGTATCTGTATGTTTTACTTGTTGATTGCCTGTATCCCCCAAATAGCCTGTGAGGCTCCGACAAGGCTGGGAATTTTCTATCTTTTATTTATATTAGAGCTGAACCCTCACACACAGAGCAGGCGCATGGTGAAAAGGAAGGAATGCATGAAACCATCACCACGGACTAGTTCCAAAGCATATTCTCTGACATGAGACTGTGTTAAAATCTCAATTCAGCAACCGGTCATGTGACTTTTGATGAGTTATTTAACATATTTGTAAGCCTTAGTCTTTGGTAAAAATAGGGAGACTCAGAGTACCCACTTCACAGATAACATTTGTAGAAGGGCTTACCACAGTGCTAGATACAGTGGAAACCCAATTAATGTTTATTGCTGCTCTCACTCTTCACTGCCCCCGCGCTCGGAGAGGAGGAGGGCGCATAGGTGGCGACTATTTCCGCTGCTCCTCCTGCACTAGCTCCATCCTCAAAGAACTTCCTAGGAAAACAAACTTAATATACGTGAAATAATTAAAGGACAAGTGCAAATATGGCTCAGCACAGATGTTAGGTGCAGGAATATTTGCCGTGGGAAGATTTCGCGTGATCCCTGTAGATAAATGGCAAAGGCATCAAGACCAGACAACAATCATCTCCATTGGTTTTGCTCTGAGTGAGCTCATTAGACTAGGAGGTTATCTCTGTTCACTTGCTAGGGGTAGGGGGCGCTGTTCTTTCTCGGTGGCAAAGAACAGATTTGAAGAGTTGGTCAGTAAATGGCCAGCTATTGGACGATGCATTTTTTTACCCTTCGTTTCTCTGTTTCACTCATCAAAGAGGCTTTACGATTTCATTCAGGGTTTTTGGATTTAGAGGTGGCCAGGATACCACGAGAAAGCTATAGTCATCACATCATAGAAAATCATAGAAATAGAATAATTTCATCATATACTATCAGTACATAAGCACGTGTACACACTCATGCACACACACACACAACCATTCAGTGAGATATATCAACTGTGGTTTTTCTTCCTTAAGAGAAAGAGACTTTGGGGGTAACTTTGCCAGTCGTGAGATTTATGGTCCGGTAGACTGAGTGTAGAGGCCTAAGTCAAGACTGCGCAGTATTTTGGCCCACTGTGAATCAGCTGCACCAGTTTTGTCGTGAGAAGTGCTTTCCAGCTGGTATTTCAGTCGTCTTCATTCAGCGGTCCATGTGGATGGCATGATTAATTATGCATAAAGTCAGCCTTTAATCATCATCCCCAAAACCGATTTAAGCAAAGAATGGCCAATTTAGGGACTGTGTGTGTAGACATAAACCAAATTACTGATGTGACGATTTTCCTCACAACTGCCAATGTGTTTTTTATTGTGTTCATTAGATGACTAGAAATGTTTATCTTCAAGCAGTTTGGCAATTTTTGTTGGGGAGTCATTATCTTTGGTATTTTAAGAATTTAGTTCTCATTTGGGATATATTTGCTTTCATTTTATCACTCACCAAATATTTATTGAGTGCCTACTAGTGTGAGGCTTGTGATAAATCACCCTAAATAAGACTGGTATGGTCAACATCCTCAAGGAAATAACAGTCTAATTTTGGACTTGTTAACTGGAGATGAATGTATTTGCTACAGTTTAGGGTGAACTAGTCTTAGGAACAGGTCACATCGTCACACGGACTGTGTCTGCAGGTCTCTCCCTGTTCTGTGTTTGTGGACTGAGGAAAGGCAACTTTGATTTTCCTCTTCCTCTAGGACGTTGATTCCAGTTGGGTGGAAATAAACCTTTGGCAATTCTAAGCCAGGAAGAGCTTCTGATGCCTCCCCTCTGCCAGCCCCTGTTTCTGAGAATTTCAAAATGAAATTGTGAGTTTAGAACTGCCACAGACATATGCGGATGTCAAAGTTAAACTAGCTTCCTGCTACAATGCCGACGGCTACATTTTGGATGAGTATCCAGAAGCTGAATTTGGCGGAGCGGGTTGGGGACTGTTTTTTCTTTTACTAGTGTTCTCTGCCTCTGTTCGTGCCCTGGATCCCAGAGAACGTAAATGTGAGCTGTGAGTTTTATGTTCCTGAGAGGAGTCCCTTAAATGGACTCCAGGGAGAGGATGCAGGTGATTTTCCTCAGGCGACACTTCATAGTTTTTATCAGCTTCTTACGGAGCTCTGGGCTTCCCTGCTGAGGCCCTCTCACTGCTCACGCGCTACATCGTCCAAAAGGCTAGGGACCACTGTCTCATTTTTGAAAATTAGGTTTAAAAAAATGTTAGATAATAATGCAGTTGTAAGAAGTAACACAACGAGATATTTCATGTCCTTTACCCAGTGTCCTGCAGGGGGGACATCTTTCCCGCCTGCGTAGCATGTCATCCCAGCCAGGAGGCTGACTTCGCTCCAGGCAGACGCAGAACAGTCCTCGCCACCGTGTCCTTCCTCGTGCCCTCTTAGAGTTGCTCCTCCTGCCTTCCCTCCCACAGCCCTAAATCCCTGACAACTGGTACTGTTTTTCATTTCTACAGTTCTGTCATTTCAAGGATGTTGGGTAAGTAGAACCATACAGTACGTAATGTTTGGGACTTGGTGTTTCATCCCCGCTCCCGAACCGTCATGGTTCCAGCAGTCCATTCCTTTTTAATTGCTACGTAGTATTCCACATTGTGGACATACCATAATTTGCTGAGCCATTCATCTGTTGGAAGACATTTGGGGTGGTTTCCAGTTTGCAGCTGTTATGAGTAAAGCTGATATAAACGTTGTGTACAGGTGTCTGTGTGAGTATAAGTGTTCAGGACTCGGTCAGAGGCCACCTGCAAGAAGGTGATAGGGGCTTGGGTCCGACCACAGAGTCAGCAGAGCAGCTGTCCTCCCACCAGTAGAACCACAGGGCTAGGAATGATTTCAACCTCGGAAATATGCAGGCAGGTTAAGGGGAAATCCTTAGGATGGTGCTTGAGCAGTCGCTCTGAAGGTGGTCCTTTTGGTGACCTTTGCTCGTTATAATAGTAAAAGACACACCCCTGGGTGGAGGCCTAAAGTACTAATGAGACATGTGTAGTGGCTCCACTACACTTGTGCCAGCTGGTGCCAGCCTGTCCAAGGAGGGACCCGGACCATGAACCAGGGAACAGGACTCATGCAGCACCCTATAAGTGCAGCCCCCGCAGAGGCTCAGGAGCCGAAGCCACATTTGCTGTGTGTGCTTTCCCTCAATGGTCAAGCTGTGGTCTCTGCCCGCCAAAGCTTTAGAATCCTTTTCCGTTCCAACTGTCATCTCCTCCGTGATTTCTCTCTGTGGTTTCAACAAGACCCTCCCTTTGGTCAGGGAGACCTCTGGGTAAATGCCCAGGAGAGCAGTTGATGGATTATGTTGGTAGTTGCTTGTTTAGTTTTTTAAGAGACTATCACACTGTTTTCCACAGTGGAAATTGTTGTCGCACTCACACTTGCAGCGTGTGAGTGGGCCGGTTTCTCCGCATCCTTGTCAGACTTTGATGTCACTGGCTTTTGGTGTTGTCCCTGTTTTTTTCTTTTAGATATTCTGATGTGTGTGTATTGATGTCTCCTTGTGGTGTTATCTGCATGTCGCTCGTGGGTAGTGACATTGAGCATCTTTCACAGGCTTATTTGCCACTTGTATTTACATTTTGGTCAAGTGTCTATTCATGTTCTTTGCCCATTTTCTTTTGGATTGCTTGTTTTTTAACTGTTGAATTTTGAGAGTCTTTTAAAACATATATTCTGCATATTAATCTTTTTCAGACTTATGGGTCTTATGAAAAAAAATATCCCATGTATTCAATACCATCCTCTTAAGGGACTTCCATCCAATATCACAATAGGTGTTTATGTCACTTCCCAGCCCCCAAACTCCAAACTTATCTCAAATTTGCCTAAACCTTTATCTTATCTTCCCTTCATTCCTTTACACAATGAATGCTTCAGTAGTTAATAGAAAGAGAAATTACCCTGTCTTATGAATGGATGCACTGAAATAAATTAAAACACTGATTTCAATTCACAGCCTTTACTTAAGTTTCACTGTTTATGAGAGCAATTAAATTCTTAAAATGCATTTAATTATCTTAATGCCACACATTAACTCAATACAAGAAATTTATTTAGAACACCTTTAAGAAATCATATCTTGTGAATCCCCTAGCAAAATTGACTCTTCATATGAACAATTTCTTCCAGTTGCCAGGTTTTTATCTGCCAACATGCAGATATTTTGGCTCATTTGCAAAAGAACCACATTTGAGCCTGGGTTATAGTTCACCAACAGTGGCCCCAAATCTAGATGTTATGAAACTGGTCTGGTCTTCAGCACTTTAATTCAGATGCAAAGTGTGGTGTGAAGCAAGATCTGAGAGGTACCTTTCTCTGGAGAGGTTGCCGCTGGACTGTCCCAGCTTTTAGCTCAGAGGTCTTCATCCTCTGACTCTGTCTTCTCTCTGATTTTTCTCCTGGCTGGTGGATTCCTTTTGTATCCCGATTTGAGCCTTTACTTCCTGCTTCAAAATGACCTGTCCTGACCATCACACCTAAGGTCTTCCCCTTACACCCCTCTGGAACACCGTTCTAATACCACAGTACACGTGGGACCTTTTAAATTAATTTTCTTATTTTTGTGCCAGATATTTTTCTTCTTAGTCTTTTTGTTGTTGTTGTTGTTATTTTTTCTCCCACCAGGATGCTAAGTTCTGTGAAATGGAAGACCTTGGCTAGCCTGTTCACTGATGTATCCCAGCTTTTAGCTCATGGTTAAGTGATCAGTATTTGCTGATTGAATGAATGAGTACTTTTGCTGCAGGTCAGAATAACAGAAGGGGATAGTCCAAAGCAAGAAGACAATAGAAAACTGTGTTTAAGTCCAGCTGATTTTGTTGTAGATTCTATTCCCGAGTGGCAGAATGTTCTAGAATTTCTCATTGGTATGTAACCTGCAAATTCACTATCAGGGAATACAGCAATTAATGCTGGAGGTTTTGATTGACCTCCTTAAAATTAAATTTTATTTGATGCCTTTGGGAATAAGTAACATGTACACTTGGTACAACATTTGCAGGTTCACAGTTTACACATTGAACGATAAGATTTCGGTTCATCTTTGTCCACAGGGACCGCCTAGTTTCATTCCCCAGAAGCGACACTGTGAATGATGTCCTCCAGAAATTAGCCTATGAACCAAAAGTTTTGTGTGTGAGTGTGTGTATGAGTGCGCGTGTGCAGGGTGTAAAATTACATCCTCTTCTGTCCCGTGGTTTTCTTATTTAGCAACGTACTGTGCTTTTCAATGATAAGATTCAGTGTATGGATAGACCTGACATCATATAATTAATCGCTTGTTTATTCATTCTCTCGTCTTTCCTTTTCTATTATTAAATATGTGCATGAACTATTTTTATGCCCGTTTTACAGATCCCAAAACGGAGTCACCTAGTATTTTTGTCCAAGTCACACAGCTGGGACGTGGCCGAACCTGAATTTGAATTCGAGCTGCCTCTCTTTTGTGCAACACCTGGGTCATTCTTTTCTGTTCCCCTTTACTGACCACTTGTCCTCTCACGGGGCCGGTGAGCCTCTTGCTGAATAAATCCCCGGAAGTGGGATCATCTCCACCCAGCGCCTCGGAGAACGCCTGCATCCTCTTGTCTTGGAAACATGAGCTTTGAGAGCTGGTTAAGGTCTTGCTAACCTAACAAACAAGAAATGGACCCTTTGTGTATAGATTTCCTCATGTGTGAGACTGAGTTCTTGGCTACTTTATAATTAGAATCTTTTCAGTTTGCAGTCTTTTCTTTATTCTTTTTTGAGAATGATATTTGCTCAACTTAAAAAGTAGTTCTTAAGGATTCAGAAACTCCTAAAAGGTTATTTACTTTCTTAAAAAAATACTTTGCTTGGAAATGCTATGTAGAAATCTTTGATCTAGAAGATATGATATATCCTATGTTAACTGTGACTGTTATTTTTTTCCTAAAAATAAAATTATAATATTGAAAATTTGATCAACATATATTGGGTAAAAAAAAAAAGATATGTATTTGACACAAATAAATACATGCTGACTAATGTAGCCCAACCAGTAATTTTATTAGCTTGGCCAGTTGTACAATGCTGCAAGTCGGTGTAGCTGGGAGAGGAAAATATCAATCTTTTAACTGCTGGCTAGATGCAGTTCCTGAATATCCCACTTCGGTTACTCCTAGGTATTAAGAACCGCGAGGCCTTGCTCAGTTTGGAGTCTTGAGCCTCTCTTTTCCTTACTCCGTAAGCGTCAGCCTCTCTTGCTCTTTTCTGGTCCTCACAGGACACCCGCTTTTTCATTCACACCCTTTGCGCTCGATTCTCCCCTTCATCTGTAACGCTCTTCTGTGACTGGCTGTCAGCTTAGTTACTGGCTCAAAGGTCGCCTCCCCAGACTTTGACCACCCTGGTACAGGTGGCTTCCCTCAGGTATTCTCTGTCTCGTCACCCTTTTTGTTTCATTCAAACTCATTCCTCACAACTGTAATGGTTCTTGAAATTCTTTCATTCTTTATTTTTTTTCCTACTTGCCTCTGATCATTAAGAGGGTAATATCCTTTTCTGTTTTTGTTGGTGGTGGTGTTCACAGCTGAATTCTCTTCAGTGGCTAGAATGGTGCCTGGGCACATAGTCGTGCTCAATAAACATTTAAGTAGATGAATGAAACCTCAAGATAACATGTTGCATATGAAAGTATGAGTGTGGCACTAACCCTAGCATACATACCGTGTGTGTACATACTCAGAAATCCCAAGAAAGGCCAAGAGTTTGGTGGAATTCCTTTGTGTGGTTTTTGTTGGTCGCCCTCTGCATTATCCCCACTGCAGTCCTTGGGCCGGGCCAAACATGTGGGCGAGAGAAACCTGGCTGGAATGAGAAGGGCCTGATTGTTCCCCGGGCCTGTGCTGGCCATCTGCTGTGACCAGAGCATGTCCCTGAACCTCTCATACCTCAGCTTCTGTGGTGGCAGAGTGGAGTTGGAAATGTCTGACCTCCCTCTCTCACCACCTGGCCGCCTCCAAGCCCGCCGTGTGACTGTGGATGTGAGAAGCTGGCCAAGCACACAAAATAGTCTCTTTAGTCCCAGGTTGGTCTCCTCTGTGCCCCACCATTGGCCTCCAGAGTGGCAAATGGCAGAGAAAACTTTGGATTCCACTCTGATGCTGTGACTTGTGACAGACCCCCAAACAAGAACAGATGGCTTTTTAGATTCATTACTTTGGATTTCAAAAGGCAGAATTGAATTTCTAGGGAAAAAAAGAAACCAGACAACAAAAAAAGGCCCACTCTACCTACAACAAAACATGGCTACACACACACACACACACACACACAGATACCCCGGTTCTTTTTAATAAGTTCTTTGTATTACATGCATGTGGTGAAGAAATTTAAAAATCCAAAAATCAAACAAAAAAAGGGTGCGATGAAGAGGAAATTTCCCTCCTACCTCTGACTTGTCTTACTTCCCAGGCATAGCCATTCAAGCAGATTCTTGTGTATTTGTGTAGAGATGTTTATGCATAAGTATACAGAAAAGTGTGTGTGTACAAGAGAGAGACCGGCCTTTTGGGGTGTTCTCCTGCCTCTGTTTCTTGGTCCAGTCCCCCACTTCCAAATCTGTTCTGTGTAGAGCAAATTGATCATCTCAAAACTCAAACCCAATCCTATCCTCCCTCTTCTTTAAAACTCCCTAATGTCTTCCCCTTCCACATGAATATTCTGCAGTGTCTTCAGGACACTCTGTGATCTAGACCCCGCCACCTCTCATGCCACCCAGATCATTGTTGGAACCAATGAACTGCCAAATCAGTGTGCCAGTCACCGTACCCACTAGTCAGTGCTCAAGCCAGCGTGCTCCCTGTAGTCCCTCTGGTGGCCCAGCTCTTCCCTTTGTCACTGCCTTTCCACGTGCCTTTTTGTGGATGAGAAGAGTCTTCCTCTTCCTTCTGCGTCCTTCTCATCCAGCAAATCCCAGCTGGGTTGTCACTGTCCCAGAGATGCTTCCTCGACACCAACCCCTTGTAAAGGTGGGAGAAGCTACGTGTCACATGTAGACTCTTGAATTTAAATTAATTAAGTTGAAATAGAATACAAACAGTTCAGTTCCTCAGTTACACTGGCCATATTCCCAGCACTCAATAGCCACATTGCATTAGTAGCTGCCATTTTGGGCGGCATCCATATAGACTTTTTCCGGCATTAGAGAGAATTCTGTTGGATCGTACTGCCCCGTATTTCTTTATAACACTCATGGCTGTTTTAAATGATATGTTTTGAGAGTAAAGTTTTGATGATTTTGCCCTCCCCCTAGTCTGTGAGCTCCACCAGGACTCAGGTTGTTCTTGTCTTGCTTTGTGCTCTTCCCATATAGTGGGAGATCAATAACTCTTTGTTGAATGAATGAATGAATTCCTCCCAGCTCTTACCTTCATTATTGTGCCTCACTGATCAGTAGACCTTCTGGGAAAGGAGGGCTGAATGGCCCATGCTTACCCTCGCCCCCAACAACATTCCACTTAGACACCTGAGCAGAACCCTAATTTTGCCCCCATCATCATCCGGGATTATGTAACCTTTCCTGTGGACTTGACCCTTCAGCATCCATTGCCTCACTGTGGAAAGGTTGACTGGAGTTGGACTAGACCGTATGGTGGGCATTGGAGCCTCCCAGGTCTCCTCCCTGCTATTCCAGGCCTGCAGCCTCCCTCCCTCCCCCCAGCCAGAGTGCCAGGGGTGGGGTAGGTCTATTGACATCTTGCAGCTGAGCCCTCTGCTGCTGCTGAGGAAAGCTATCTGGCTAAAGCCTAGCCCCATCCTCTGGCACAGCCTGCCCACAGTAACTGCCCAGTATGGGACAACTCTGCAGGCGTCCAAGGTCCTGCGTGGGGGTTGGGGAGCCTCAGAGGGCAATGTGGAGAGTGTCTTACAGCTGACCTGTCTCCGGCACTCCACCCTAGGTGTTGCGACCCACATTTCCCCACTAAACTCACTGAATGCAAGCCTCCTTCTTAGAATCCACTCCCTGGGAAATTCAACTCGCAACAACCTGATTTGTAATTGCAAATCTGTGGCCTTTGCCTTTTGCAGAAAGAGGGTTTTTTTTTTTTTGCTTGATTGTCAGCTCTGGTTTCCCCTGTATTTTACCCAGTGTCCTCAAAACGAAAATGGTTCTTTAGTTTAATTTTCATAAAATGGAATTTGGGCGGCTTATTTCATTTACTATGTTGTCAAAATGCCACCGTCTCTTCAATAGATACATCTCGTGACAGAATTAAGGAAACACCTCAACTGGTTCGTGTTATTGAATTTGTAGTTGGTGAATTATTAGTATCAACCATGTTTTTCTCCAAGTAAACAGTTGGCAAGATTTATGTGCATATCACTTTAGCTGTTTTGGCTTGAAAGGCCCGATGACAAGTTCTTTCCCCCCAGGTACCTGTTCACACTGACCATGGCAGGACTGTGGGATAGCTTGTTACAGCCAGAGGGAAAAGCAAGATGCCGTGGATTTGATTCCACTTTAATCTTGAACGGGGCACCGGGCCAGCAAGTACCCCACTCACTGAAGAGAGACAATTTGTTTCTTCCTAGAACTGTTGATTTCAGTGGGCGGCTGCGAATTTCTGGGGAATACTTGTAAAAATAAATGGAGTTACAGAAGGTACAGTGATTGGTAGGTGTTTTGAGAATGAGTAAAAATTTAGAAAGAAGTACATTTCCCCAGGCTGCTGGACTACGTTTTAATGAGATTGACAGTTTTATACATGGGACTGAAAACGTTCTTTATCGTACAGAAATACATTTCTAAAGTCCAACCCATTGGAGAGAGATGGACACAGGATAAAGTGATGAAGTGTGTAGGAAGGAGATTGGATATTTTTCTGTTTTTTAACTTTGAAACTTATTTTTCAGAGATAGGTAAAGTTGAATATGTCAAAGATGAAAAAATCCTTCTGTTAGACTAATTATTCTAATATTAATTCATATAATGGGTCAGCTTTCTCAGGTTAAGGTCATTCATTCCAGGGAATTTGTAATTATGATTTGAGATGGGCATTAGGCATATTGAATTAGAAATTAGCCACTTTTCATTTTATCTTTTAAAGATGCCAATTGAGCAAAGAATTGGCATATACGTGGGAGAAATGACTAACAAGGAGAATGTAAAGGTTATTAAAACCATTTCTTGCTATCCTTTGACCTAGGAAGGCATGTAAGTGAAGATTGTATTGAGTGTAAAGGGTAACATATAAAAAGAATAACATCCATTCAAGTTTTGAAAGCAGGAAAAAAAGAGAAAATAGTGTCAGAATCAATAAATCCAGTGATTAGAGATTTGGTATAGTTCGTCTGACCCCTGTATTAACTGATGGGGAAACTGAGGCCAAGAGAGATGTGACGATTCCTCCAAGGCTCTCGCCCCCTAGATGTTACGTTTTAAGTTGTGACGTGGACAGCCTGCTGACTAAGAGCATGAGCCGCTGCGAGAGGTGGCAGGCAGATCTTTCTAGCTGTTGACACTCTGTGATTTTGGAGAAGTCACTTAGCCCCTCCTAATGTGTTTTCTCAGTGAAGCGGGTGTCAATAATTACGGATGGGGTGTCAGAGGGATGGAGTGCAAATTAAATAAAATAATTGGCGGTGGATTTCGTAGCCTCTAGGCGACTTCTGCATTTGGAGCCCTGGGCTGGTTGTTCGCCTGGATTCTTAAGCGAACAAGCCACCAGGAGGAACAAAGGAACCCTGTGAGCAAACACCGCAAACCTAAGTGCAGGGGAGCCGCCTCATGGGTAGCCTGGGCCACCCATGTGTGTAAAGAGTCGTGCATTTGAAGAGCGTACTGGTATTGCATTCTTTGACTGCGTCCAAACTTGTAATTTCGGCGTTGGTAAAGGGCAGCTTTGAAAGGGAGGAGCGGAAGTTGAAAGGCGCTACCGTCTGTTTTGAGGTGAAAAATCCCGCCCCGCCCCCCCATGGCTGGGAAGCCTTCGGCTTTGCTCTTGCCTGTGTCACTTCGCTGCTCTATCTTCTCAGAGTGGTCCTGATGTATTGTGAAGTGTGAAGAAAGCAAGTGACACCAAGAAGACGGGTTTTGGCATAAATGAGTGCGTGTCTATATTTCTGAATGGGTACAGAAAAGTGCAAATGAGGAAGGTTGCCGGTAGTAACTATTGTAAAATCACTGCTTTCTTCTAAGAAGTGGGATTGATGGAGGTGAGGTGTGGGGTCATTTGCTTTTTTATGCTTTTGTACATATCTATTTATCTATCTGTGTATTTGTTTTACAATGAGCATTCATATATTTTATAAAACAAAAACAAAAATATGACCCTAATTGGCTAGAGAGTAAGAACAGCAGTTGGGAGATAAAAATGGAAAATCCATTCCCCGTATGATAAGGGATATGCTCATACATCACCTCATCCTGAAAAACACGGTCCAACCACATCACCGATCTTTTCCCCTGTGTATCTGTCGGGGATTAGGAGAGCATCAGGTCACGTGCCTCCATATGTAAACTGTTCGTCCATTCGTCATTTCACCTTTGTAGCAGAGGTAGCTAGGCACATGACCTGTGCATCTTAGCAAAATTATGCTGCTTTCTCAAAAACATTGTCAGACATCCTCGCAGTTAGAATGAAATACACTTTCCCCGAGTGACCATTATTGACATTGTTTTAATGAAGAACATCAAGAGCTCAGGATGTCAGCCACACGTCTCTCCCTCCCTGTCGTAAATTAGAGGATGGAATGGTCTTTTTACAAATCATATTATGTTTATCAAGGAAGCAGCAGCAGCCCAGCTTGTCAAGAGAGGAAGATGGGTTGTGGATTGATATGCCCAAATAGTTAAATGTTTCAGTAATGAGAGATGGCGGTCAGACTGAGCAAATGACAGAGGGAGGTTGGGTCAGATTTTCAGAGCAAATCAAGCTAGTTTTTTTGTGTCCCTTTGCAATTGCTGGTGTTTGCTCTGATGGGGCAAAAATCACATTAAATGTTTCAGGGTCACTGTCCTAGTGAACTATATAAACTGTACAATCAACCTTTTTTGCGTAGGACAATTACATAAAGCAGGGAGGAAGAGGTCATGTCTCTTGAAGCCGGTTTTATAAAGGTTTGTCTGCAAAAGCTAGCATTTTGACAGGTTCCAGCTCTTCAGCTACATGAGGATTTTTCCGTGGAAGTGTAAAGCCATCTGTTGACCGTATCAGTGTGGTTGGCTGGGATGCGGAGGTGGAAATGTAGAAGGATTGACAGCCATTATCTGGGCTCTGTGAATCAGTACCCTGAGCCTGGATGAACCATAGTAGGGCATTTAATAGCTGGTGCCATTAGGCAAAGCACTATATACCGTATTTTTTGGACTATAAGATGCACCCCCCCCCAAATTTGGGAGGAAAATTAGGGGCGTCTTATAGTCCCAATGTAGCTTACCTGGCTCACTGGGGAGGGCAGGGTAGGGGGTGGAGGTGGAACAGGGTTTTTTTCCTCCTCTTAAACCTGGGTACATCTTATGGTCTGGTGTGTCTTATAGTCTGAAAGATATGGTACATCCAGAGGGGAATGAGTTACTACTAGTGACTCCATGTTATGGATAAAGCAAGTGAGAGTCAAAGCAGCGACGTGATTTGTCCAAGGCCTCATATTCAAGTGAGATGACCCTTGGGCACATCCAATTCATTCTTCATTGAACTCTTGGGGGCAACATTTAGTCCTTGGTTACTCCCTTTGGGGGGAGGGTAAGGATTCTTATAGGCCATCTCAGTTTTCTAAGTCATGTGTTATTAGTGTCATTTAAAGTTTCAGGAGCCTCAACAATTAAGGCTGAGCAGTTAGAAGATATCCAGAATCACAGAAATGGTAAAGGGCAGAGGAGAATTTGACCTCCTTTTGGTACCCACGTCCATGCTAGCTCTTGTACGCACACCAACGCTGATGCACACAGACCCAGAAGACTCCGCAGTGCAGGGAAGAGAGCATGTGTTGAATCAGGCACCACACAAGACTGCTTCTGGGGCGGTCTGCTTCTGCTGCAGTTACTATAGTCCTTTTGAGCCAACATCATGGAATGATGGCCAAGTGGGAGTAACCACTTACATTGTCTCTTTGGCCAATTTAAAAGGACCGACTACATTAGTAAAATTAAGACACAGAGAGATTAAATAGTTCACAAACAAGATACCCACGTCTGTTTCTGTGGCTAGCCACATCACCTGACTAAGTGGCCGTAGAGCATAACAGTTAAATCTGGGTTTGAATTCTGACTCGCCCCCTTACGATGTACCATCATTGCCCTTATTTTATGGACGAGAGAGTTGGGGTTTAGAGAAGATGTGTAATCTCCCCAAGACTGTGCAGCTACAAAGCGGAGGAGCTAAGGGTTCAGAGCTGTTCTCTGCTCTGTCTCGGTAATACTCATGCAGGTCCCCGAATCCAGTCCTTGTAATTTTAATGTTGGTAACAGGACTGACTGAATACCTTGAATTACAACAGTAGCATGGCCTCTTTTGATATTATCATAAGCTGCTTTATCGGATCGCCCGAAAATACCTTGAATTCCGACTGTAGGGTTGCCTTTCAGAAAACAGACTTGTAGAATAAAGCTAGGTTCAATAAATAGAATCTTTAGAATGATTTGAATAATGGAGATTACCTCATTCCATATAGTAAACTAAACTTGAACACTGGACCCAGAAAATAGCTAAGACCATATTGATGCTAATAATGTTTATTTTTAGTATATCTCTTTCCATTTTTTCCCCTACCTATCTAAAATTTCACATGCTTTCTACTACATATTTACTATGTCATATCTCGTGTTTAAAATGTATTGTGTTATATTGTAAACATTTTCTCAAATGGCTACAGAATTTTTAAAACCATAATTTTCTTGAAGTCTGTGATGCTCCACTGAGTAGGCACATAATTTACTTGACAGTTAAAACAACTCAGTTGTTTTTAATTTCAAATAACACTCCCGCTTATAACTTTGACAGTGTTTTGGACTGATCCCTAACAATGGATGTGATTATTATGCTGGAGAGTTTGAATATTTTTATGACCCTTGATATGCATCTTGAATTAACTTCCCTGAGGGCCATGACAATTTACAGCATTGTCATCCAGGTCTGCTGGGACAGAGACCAGTGTTCCAGATGAGAAGCTGGCCAGGCGCCACGGAGGAAGCCGAGTTCTATTTGTTTTGCAGCCCAGAGTTTGGCTTCAGCTCCCAAACTAAGTAATAAAACAAAGTTATACCTACAGTCTTCAGTGTATTTCAGCCCTTAGCATGAAGATATATACAGTATTTTGTGACTTCCATGATTTAGGCCCTCGGTAAATTCTTGAAATAATTTAGGAATTTCATTACAACCAGAGAAAATTAAATATGCTCTTCGCAGCGGTGAGTGGGGCTGTCTTCGGCACATTAATCAGTGCTGCCGGATGACCGCAACGAGCGTGTGGTTTCATTTGTTCCGGAAGGGGGAAGAGGACACGCGGTATCTGTTTCTGAATTTTGAGCAAATTTTAGTTCCTCGGGTAATGCTCTGCATGCAGTTGACTTGCTACGTGCTTACGAAGAGTGGAGAACCTTGAAATTTTTTTTGTGGCTTATGTCCTTTACTGATTATATTCACTCTGTTGATAAAGCCAGCTGTACCTACCTCGAAGCCGGGAAAGTTACTAAAGAGAGCGTGTGCCCCTTTAAGTAACTTCTGTCCTCTGGCTCTTAGTGGTATATGCAGAGCACTGTCAGACCACATTAGCCATTGGGACCTGCTTAGTAATCATTAAACCTGAGACCTAATTATTCTTGTAGTGTCAACTATTTTAGGCACTTCATTCGTTTGTGGGTTTTTGCATTCTGTGCACTCACTGTTCAGCCCCTTTTTTATTGGGTACTGGCTACTAACAGATAACCGATGAATCAAAATAAACCGGAAAATATGTTAATGATAAGTGCAGTCAATCAGTAATTTTATATTACTGTAATGTTTTTATGCTGATTGCAAAAGTTTTATAGGTATTCACATGGCTCAAAATTCAATAATAGTAAAATAGGGTGCACAGCAAAAATTCTCATTCCTCTTCCCAATGCCATCTAATGTTATTCAAGTACACTCAGCGTTACAGTTATTTATGTATTTCCCCTCTCTGTTTCAGGCATGTGCCGACATTACACATGTATGTATACAGATATGTTTACATGCATGTTATGTGTGTGCCCCATTTCCCCCACATATACTTTTTCTGCATTTAAAAAGCTTTTCATGTACAGTTGACTTTTGATACTCTTTTGTATTCATTCCGGGTGTACAGCATAGGGGTTAGACAGTCGTGTTTGCCCCGGTTTCCAGTGCCCACCTGGCACCGTACACAGTCATCGCACCTGCGTATACTTCTATGCAGTGACCCAAAGGAAGGGTGTGGAGCTGTGTGGACACGTGAGGAGTATTCCAGGCAGAACAAAAGGGGTGTGAACGGGCAAAAGGCCCAAGGCTGTGTGCATTAGGCGTGTGCAAGGACCAGCGAGGCCAGGGGCCCTGATGCACAGTGAACAGGGGGATTGAGGAGCAGCATTCGGTGGGGCCCCTGGTCACCACTGACCCCCCTGTGTGTGCGTGTAGTGCTTTGCCTGACATCTCTGGCTATTAACTATGCCGCTATTATTAGTCCGAACTCAGGGTACTGATTCACAGAGCCCAGATAATTGCTGTCGATCCTTCTACATTTCCACCTCTGCATCCCAGCCAACCACACTGATACGGTCAACAGATTGCTTTACTCTTCCACGGAAAAATCCTCACGTAGCTGAAGAGCTGGAACCTGTCAAAATGCTAGCTTTTGCAGACAAACCTTTATAAAACCAGCTTCAAGAGGCATGACCTCTCCCTCCCCGCATAGGACAACTATGTAATTGTCCTACGCAAAAAAGGTTGATTGTACAATTTATGCAGTTCACTAGGACCGTGACCCTGAAACATTTAATGTGATTTTGCCCCATCAGGTGAAACACTTGCAAAGTGACACAGAAAAGTGGCAGAGCACAAGTTACCAAGGTCAGTTGTAATCCCAAATTAGCTTGATTTGCTCTGAACATTTGCCCCAACTCTCTCCTTCCATTTGGTCAGTCTGACCGCCGTCTCTTAGAACAATGCCTGTTACATTGAGTCAATAGTCGTGTTCATCGTTATCGTTGCCGTTAGTGATATTACGGAGGACTGATTCTCTGTGTATATTCAATACCTACTATGTGCTAGCACTGGAGAAACAAAGGCAATGAGTTCTCGTTCCTGTGTTCGTTGTGCTGATCGGGAGACAGATGAACACTCACTCGTAGGTTTACTGTTTGTGTCCTGGTCGGGGACAATGCAGCACCCGAGAAGTCACACGGACTTTGCTAAGGTCCAAACCACAATTTCTATGAAATTAGTCACGTGCAGCTTACTTGATCTCTCTGTAAAAAACAGATGTTAACTTTTTAATAATTCATCCAAGTGCTCAGTTAACACATGCTCAGTGTGAAAGGTGCTATAAAATCACTCATTTGTTTCACTACTGTTGGTGGAGTATTCGCGCTGTGCCAGGAACTTGGTGGCATGGATGGCAGAGAGTGAATAAGACAGCGGAAGACCCCCTGCCTTCAGGGAGCTCCTGCAGGGCTGGGGCAGGGAGTCGACTGCAAATGAGTGAAAGTGCTAGGCGGAGCTAAGAATTCCATGGAGACTCTAGAGCCACTCTGGCCAATAGAAATACATTGTGGGCTGCACATGTGAGCCGTGTAAGCAATTGTAAATCTTGTGGAAGGCACATTAAAAAAATAAAATGAGATAGGTGAAATTAACAGTACGTAATCTATTTTATTTAATCCAACTTTTTATCATTTTAACATATGATACAAAAATTATTAATAAGACATGTTACATTCCTTTTTCTACTGAGTCTTCAAAAATGTGGCCTTTTGTTTACGACAGCACATTTCATTTTAGTCTGGTCACATTTCAAGGGCTCGAAAGCTGCTTGTGGACAATGGGCATTGCAAGTATAGAGTGACCAGGTGTCTGCTTTCCCTTGAGTGGTCAGGAAAAATGAGACTTTGTGACCAGAAGGCCCCAGCCATGCAGACTTGTGGGAAGCCTTTCTGTGTAAAAGACAGAACTGGGCGAACAGCCTAGGACAGCATGGGCTTCCTAGGACAAATCGACAAGGCCAGTGGGTCCAGATCCCAGAGAACCAAGAGGTAGTCCTATGAGGTTGGAGAGCTGCATGGGGCCAGGTCTTGTAGGAACTGAGAGTACATGACGAGGAGTGTGGGCGAATTCGAAGTATGTTGAGAATCAGTGGGGGGCGGGGATAACTGGGAAGTGATGAGAGCGGAGTGTTAAGAGGCAAGAATGGAAGCTGAAAGCCATTGGAGATACATCCAGTCCAGCTTTGGAAGGTCAAGGGTAGCCTGGAGAAGTGTGTTGTAAAGAGGATTTACCCAGGCAAAGTCGGGGGGAGCTGGGGTTGGAAGACACAGAGGGTGTTTTGTACCCATAGTCTTCACACTTCTCTGATTGCATAATTCATTTAATTGAGAAAAAGCCACTGCTAACACCTTTGTATATTGAATTATCCATTACACATGTGCTCTAGTATTAATCCATGTATTACAGTATTATATTTTAGTAAACCTGTTTTTTTATTTATTCCAGATGCACACAGAAGTAAATACAAGTTTTAACACACTTTTTTCCTTCACTTCACTGCATCTTATTTTGGAAGCGACTATTCTAGGCAGAGGGAATTACCTGGGCAGAGGTCAGAAGATAAAATAAACCAGGACTCACATGGGGAGGGGCAGTATCTCCACACGCCTGGAGGCTAGTGTGAGCAGGCAGGCTGGTGGGGCTGCGGTCCAGAGCTCTTTCTGGGGCTAGATCCTAAGAGCTTATAGGCTGCGGGAAGGATTTTGGTCTATTTCTCTAAGTGATGGGAAGCCATCGGTGGGTTTTAAGGTAGAGAGGGCATCCAGCATTTCGGAAAGCACTTTGACGTCAATGTCTCATCCTATTTGTCTTCAGTGTGCACGAAGCAAGTACAGACGACAGGGTTTGAAGCAAGGTGCTTACAGGAGCATTTATAATTGGCTAGAAGGTTCTTCTTACCCTCCTCTCTACTTTCTCTTGTTAAATTCTGTAAGTTGAAAACTCCTGCGGGTGAAGACCGTAGCTTTGATCACAGAGAGAAATTGCATTCCAGGACACCCTGCACACCAGCTCACCCTGACCCCTACCTCCAATGCTGCAGAAGGAAAATTCTGCCTGGGCTTGATCCAGTGAAAACCGTCCAGTTATACCAAGATAGGAATACCCACCGGAAGCTTTTGGACAAGAGTGTGGACACTCTTGTAAAATAACCAATGTACGTTTTCTTTCATTGCATTTTTTGTTCGTTTGCACAAAATTTCTTAGAAACAATGCTGCTATTAAAAACCGCGTTATTTCTTTTTCTTTGTTGTAGGTTCTTTTCTCCCTTTCTTGGTTAATTAGGCTGGCCAGCTATGGAAGGAGCTGTTTCTGTTTCCACAAATGCTCAATAATTAAGTCACATTTTATACTTAATCTTAAAATATATGTACGTGAACTGACCTAACATTTTTGAAACAGCCCTTTAAAAGTTTGGACTTGTTTAATTCATAGCTTCTTAATAGAATTAAAGAAAAAATAAGCCCTTTCATGTTCAATTTCTAACCATAGTGAAGAGAGGTGTTTTGCTGCTGATCTCTTTAAACCGCAGCCAGAAATGTAGACTGAGAAAATTACTTTATAGTGATGGCTAATTGGAAAAGCAGACAATATTGTTGGACCATTGAGAGAAATAGAATGTGGGCTTTCTTTCTTTCTTTTTTGTTTTTTAGGAAAATAATGATTTTATTTTTAAAATTATATTTTATTGATTATGCTATTACAGATGTCCCAATGTTTCCCCCTTTGCCCCCCTCCACTCAGCACCTCCCACTCCTCAGGTCGTCCCCCCACCATTGTTCATGTCCATGGGTCATGTGTATAAATTCTTTGGCTACTCCATTTCCTATACTGTACTGTACATCCCCATGGCCATTCTGTAACTACCAGTTTGTACTTCTTAATCCCCTCGCCTCTTCACCCATTCCCCCACACTCCCCTCCCATCTGGCAACCATCAAAATGCTCTTGGTGTCCATGATTCTGTCTCTGTTCTTGTTTGCTTAGTTTGTTTTTTAGATTCAGTTGTGTTGATAGATATGTATTTATTGGTATTTTATTGTACATAGTTTTGATCTTCTTTTTCTTAAGTAAGTCCTTTAACATTTCATATAATAGTGGTGTAGTGATGATGAATTCCTTCAGTTTTTTCTTGTCTGGTAAGATCTTTATCTGCCTTTCAATTCCAAATGATAGATCTGCTGGGTAGAGCAGTCTTGTCTTTGACTATTTCTTGCCAGTCCCTTCTAGCCTGCAAAGTTTCTTTTGAGAAATCAGCTGACAGTATTATGGGAACTCCCCTGTAGATGACTAACTTCTTTTCTCTTGCTGCTTTTAAGATTCTCTTTATCTTTAACCTTTAGCATTTTAGTTATGATGGCTTGGAGTGGGCCTCTTTTCATCCATCTTGTTTGGGGCTTCCTGGACTTGCATGTCTATTTCCTTCACCAAATTAGGGAAGTTTTCTTTCACTATTTTTTCAAATAGAGTTCCAATTTCTTGCTTTCTCTTCTCCTTCTGGCACCCCCATGATATAAATGTTGGACCTTGAAGTTGTTTCAGAGGCTGCTTATACATCCTCATTTTTTTAGATTCTTGTTTCTTCTTGTTTTTCTGATTGACTTTTCTTTGCTTCCTTATGTTCTATACCATTGATTTGATTCTCAGCTTCATCCACTCTACTGTTGTTTCCCTGTAAATTGTTCTTTATTTCAATTAGTGTATCCTTCATTTCTGACAGGATCTTTTTTATGCTGTTGAGGTCCTCACTAAGTTCCTTGAGCATCCTGATAACCAGTGTTTTGAACTCTGCATCTGATAGATTGCTTATCTCCATTTTGTTTAGTTCTTTTCTGGGGTTTTGATCTGTTCTTCCATTTGGGCCATGTTTCTTTATCTTCTCATTTTGGCAGCCTCCCTGTGTTTATTTCTGTGTATTAGGTAGAGCTACTATGACTCTGTGTCTTGGTAGTGTGGACTAGTAGGTGTCCAGTGGCACATCCTCCCCTATCACCTAAGCTGGGTGCTCAAGGTGCACCCTTCGTGCAGGCTGAGTACACCCTTCTCTTGTAGTTGACTCCTATTCGGAGAGATGGCTTGGTGTAGAGGACATACGTGCTTTGGTTGCAGAAACCCATGTTCAAGTCCCATCTCTGCCACTTCACTTTCTAATTGAGTCACCTAACATGAGAACCTCAGTCCTATAAGGGTACCTAGCTAATAGGGCTGTTGTGAGAATTATGGAGTTGATGGGCATTTGATAGACAGATGATCAACAAATATTCATTCTAGATGATGGACACATAGTAGATTCTCTAAACTAAGCTACGGTTGTTGAAACATTCAAAAGAGTCCAAAACTCCAAGGCCCTTGGGACAAGTTGCCAACCTAATAAGTGAAAGAGGCTGGTTAGGCATTGCAGTGAAGTCACATTCTCCCTGTTCATAACCAACCTGGGGATCCAGCTTGGTTACTTCTTCCAATTACTGAATCAAAGCAGGAAATCCAGTTTTATGTGAAACTTGATTATGAAATGTGGGTTCATTTATTTTTTTAAAAATGCCCTGTGGGCAAAGACTCCCTCATATCCATTTGCAGGCTGCCATCTTGCAACTGGCCATTCATTTATTTCATTTATTTGTTCAACAGACTGTGGAGAGGTGGAAGGCAGTTCAGAAGTGAGTCACAAAAAGGGCTGGAGAATAAGGC
This sequence comes from Desmodus rotundus, assembly GCF_022682495.2. Lineage (NCBI taxonomy): Eukaryota > Metazoa > Chordata > Mammalia > Chiroptera > Phyllostomidae > Desmodus > Desmodus rotundus. The sequence goes on along the minus strand of NC_071392.1, from coordinate 98,890,260 downwards.
TTTCAAAGGAAGGGGAGAGACACTGAGATCATTAACGTTGGAGGAAGGTGGGCTGTCGGTTGGCTAATTAATAGTTTTCAAATACATGAAGGGAATTTAAACAGTCGATGTTGACTAAGTATTCTTTGTCTTGTAGAGAATAGTACAAAAAGAAAATGCATTCATTTTTAAGGAGAATAATTATGAATACATTTGAGACATGGGACTCAAATTTGAGACGGATTAAGTTTTCCAGGGGTGTCCAAGTTTTTGGCGTCTCTGGGCCACACTGGAAGAAGAAGAGTTGTCTTGGGCTATACATTAAATCCATTGAGACACGTAATCACAAAGAAATCTCATAATGTTTCAAGTAAATTTACGATTTTGTGGTGGGCCACATTCACAGCCAGCCTGGGCACCCCTGTTAGACAGAACAGGAGTGGGGGAAGGCTGTGGACCCTTATTTTGTAGTGGCTTTTCAGCAGAGGACAAGTTTTCAGAGGGATCCGTTTATATGGTTTGCATGACCTTGGAATGACCCCCACCCCCGTCTGGGTTCTGAGGCTGTGATGACTTCTGCACAGGTTCCATAGCTGTACCCACCTTTTCCAATGCACCGTTCACTGCAGAGTGTGGTTCAAGGGTAGAGCTGAGGGGTCCATAGGGATAAGGGATTCTGATTGCGTGAGTCTTTTACCCTCTCATACCATAACTGCCCCACCTAACGGGACACACACTTTGAATACAGGGCTCCATTTTGGAGACAGAGAGAAGTTTCTCCCTAGGGAAGTCCCATCTCCCAGTTTGACAGATGTCAACTTAAATCTTCCTGCTCTTTTGTTATTCTGAATAATTCTGTGCCGCCCCCCCTCACGGCAGGACAGCCTGGAGCAGAGGACTCTTTTTCACTTGTCAGGTGTCAGGAGCTTCTAGGAGCCCAGGCCCTCCCTGGATTTCCGACACAAATGGGACTCTAAGGGTTCCAGAAATGACAGCGGGTCTCTGCTCCTGCTAGCTTTGGTTTAGGCATGCTTTAAAAATCTGAAGCTTAACAGGGTTTTAAATATTCTCTTTCCTTTTGCTGAGAAACTTCAAGTTATTTTAAAACATATGGGGGTTGCCTAGTAACAACAGCTTCACTAGCTGTGTAAGGGAAGTTTGCTTTTTAAAAATTTTTTTGGCTCCAGAAGGGTAGTCAAGGAGAGCAATGGGAGAAATGAATGAAAAATAAGGTGTCTCTTTGGGGCTTGAGATCACATAAAACCGATGTTGGAGGGAACATGTAACACTAGGTTTGTGTCTGAGACCGTGAGAAACTACTGGTTCGAGGAAATCATCTTCTACTCTATCTTTGTTTATCCGAGTAGTTTATGTGAAGCGTATTGAGTCCAAGTCAACTTTGTAGGAGTTGAATTATGAAAACATTCTCTCTCGCCCTGCTTCCCTCCCTTACTCCCTCCTTCCTTCCTCTCTTCTTCCCTTCCTCCCTTCCTCCCAGGCTATCAAAACAGAATGCTGCAGACTGGCTTAAACAACAGAAAGTTATTTTTTCACACTTCTGGAGGCTGGGGAGTCCAAGGTCTTACAACTGCATTTAACCAGAATTACCACCTTAGAGGCCCTGTCTCCAAATACAGTCACAGGGCGAGGGGTGAGGGGGGTGGTTGGGGCTCCAATGTGTGAATTTGGGGAGGACCCAATTCAGTGAATGACAAACAGCATCAGTAATCGTAGAGTTCTATGGCCCTGACTTCAAGCTCTGAGATATGGGTTAGTTAACTGGATTTAAACTGATCTTACTCCTCTTAATTCTGCTTCTTTTAACCTAGTGGGAAACAATAAACCACTGATAGAGTGAAAATCCATTTGGACCCATTACCTGTTTTTGCCGAGGAGGCCCGGGTTTATAATGAACTTGAAGGCGAGTGGAATGGCGAACTTTGCAGAGTCCAAGGGGTGGTGGGGTTGTGCGGACTGGTGGTGGGACTTTTTGCGCCTTTCCGTGTTCCAGGCAGCTTGTGTTTCCTCTCCGGCTCCCTCCCTCCGTCCCTCCCTCTGTCTCTCTCTCTGTGTCTCTGTACGACCTGTGAAGAAGAAGACTGAGGGAAAATGCAATTCAAGTTAATGGAACCATGTGTACTGTGTGACATAGGAAACCTAGTCTTGACTAATTTAAGGAATATTCATTAGTTGCCATCTCTGAGCCCAGCACATGTAGTTAGAATAACATGGTGACCGAGACAAGCAAGGCCTCTGCCCCTACAACATCCCTTCCCTGTTTATTAAATCTCAGTCTTCTAGAAGCGGAAGGACACGAACCTTGAACGAAGTGTTTTTTAGGTAAGGTAAAGTGAGTGGTTTACCAGAGCAGTTTTGGGTACGCGGTAGGCGCAGGGTGTTTTAAGGAAAGCCAGCTGCCATCTAACCTTTCAGAGAGATGGTGACCTCGTGCTGTCTACTTGGTGTCCTTTGGAGTCTCTTTTAGGGACGCAGTGCTGGGTGGGATGACTCATGGGCCCAGCCTTTTCTGCTTTTTCTCTTGTGTGTTCTCTTGACGCCCCGTGCCAGGATCCCTGGTCTTTTTCCTTTCTGTGTCTGGCTCTTCCTTGATGTCCACGCAGTCGATAGCTCTGTAGTCTGATTTGGGAACATAGCTGCTGTAATATTTTATTTCGTTATGTGAACGATGCATAGCACATTTTTATGACAGGAAGTTCAAACATTACAAAGAGACACCAAGGCTAGTGTCCCTTGGCAATATCCTCCTACCTTTAATTCCTTACCAGGGATAATCACTGTTACAAATTTGCCTAATATAACTCCAGATGATTTCTAGCATTTGCATAAATAGATATCCCTAGGAATATAGTTATTTGGTATGTGAGCTATTTTATGTAAGTAATATCTTACCCAGAGCGTTCTGCAAGAGGTTTTATTTACTTACCGAGAGAGAAACACGTGTACTTAAGCAGAGGTACAGTAGGATGGTGCTGCATCGTGGTTTCTGGTGGCATAAATTAAAAACAGCGTGTGCGTCCATTAATACAGGAGCGGTCAAATTGCTGTTAATTGTGTACATGGTGGAATTCTATGCCATTTTAAAAATGGAGACAGTGAATGGAGTACATACATGCACACAGATGCTGATGTGGCGAGAACATCTCTGAACGCTTTGCGTCATACCCACGTTTCCATCACGTGACTTATGACACCAGACTGAAATTGTTGCCATGTGTCCCTCCTTTTAGATTGGGAGCATCCAGAGGGTAGGGGGCGGGCCTTTTCATATTTGTCTTTGGTCTACTTTGGCTCAGGCCATGCTTTCAATTAGTGCTGTTGAACAAATGAGAGCACATACTGAACAAATGAGTGAATGTGTTAACCAGGAACAAATAAATGCGGAACAAATACATAACTACATTTTCAATAATTGGAAAGAATTTTAAGTTACAGTAATTCTGGTTCAGTGTTCAAAATCGTTAGTTATATATGGATTCAGTTTTTGAAGATGGAAATTGCCAAAATATTTGTCTCAAAGGGTACCTTAAAAAATAGTATATATGTTACTTTCACATTGCTATTGAAACAATGAATTGCATACTTAGGGGTTGAAAAGAACACAGATTTCTTCTCTCACAGTTTGGAGGTCAGACCTCTGAGCTGAGCATCGTGGGCTAACATGAGATGTCAGGGGAGCTGCTTGAATTCTGGAGGATTCAGGGAAAATTGTTTCTTTGCCTTTTTCAGATTCTAGTGCCTGCCTGCACTTCTTGACTCATGGCCTCTTCCTTCATCTTCAAAATCACTCCCACCTGTTTCCATTGTCACATCCCTTTCCTGACTTTGCGCTCATGGGATGGCATCGTGCCCACCCAGAGACTCCAGGATAACATCGCCACATCAAAATCCTTAGCTTAAGCGCATCTGCCAAGTATCTTTTGCCACGTAAGGCAACATCTTCACAGGTCAGGGCGTTAGGACCTGGGCATTTTTATTTATTTATTTTTTTGGTGTACCATACATATTTTGGTGCTTCTGGCTACTAAATCTTACTTTGAGATCTTATAATGCGGGAACATTCTCCTGATGTCACTTGAGACGCAAATTTGTAGAGTTTTGAGCTCATCCTCCCTGTTGCTTAACTCATTTCAGGAGGTTGATTCATTTACGGACACAAATCATTTCTCACATGGGCCGCCGATGAAAGGAGGCATGGATGTACGGAAGAGACACAACCAGGATGGGTCCCTTGCCTCCTGAGATGCTAGCCGCCCAGAAATATGTGTCAGTAACAGAGAGTCCTCCGATCGCTGGCAGCCATCCCGCTTTATCAGGCCATGGCGTGGATGTTCAGCGTGCTTTTCTGCCGTTCTTGATACCGCAGGAATTGGGTAACGCATCAGCCAACAGCAGTCCCTGACACCATCCATCCCTTTCTGGTTCTCTTTACATTGACTCTTAAAGTGGATAGGGGACGCCCAAACCGGGTGTGTGTGACAGTGACATGCTTCCTCGCAGTGTGTCGTGCGCCCTGAGGCTGCAGGTAGGCAGCATCTTGGAACCCGGCACCCAGTTCTCATTTCCCCGTATGTAATTCCTTAAGTGGGCGAAGTGTGTCTCGTTACATAAACCTGTTATAGTGGGGAGAGGAGCTATATTTAAATGCCCATGTGGAGAACTCCTTGTCAGCTGCAGATACATATTTAATTACTGTAAGAAAAAAAATCCACGAATTTGAATATGATGTGGGGGTTGGTTTTATTCAAATTAAGGTTCTAATTCAGTCTAAAAAGAACGGCGCAGTGTTGTTGAAGTGCTGGCCTGTTAGGAGGCAGTGTGTGTAAGAGCCTCCGCAGCCCTGCTTCATTTAAAGGGGCCTGTACAGCAGATGGAAAGGCGTGAGGGAGAGAAGACTTGGTTTAAATTTAACCCTTTGGAACTACTCTAGCTTTAGGGACATTTTATTGGCTTCCTGGGTTCTGGTAGAGTATGCTATTGTGTCTGAGCTGTATCTTCTCTGACGTCCTATGCGAAGAGCTTTATTTTCACAAAAGCTCTGGTCCTCCAAGTGAGAGAGATGGGACTCCAACTGAGGTGGCCTGTCCCCAGGCGTGTAGCTCTACAGGGACCCAACATCTAACCTAGCAATAAAGGATGAAAATATTAACATACGTATTTATTCATGGGTTCCTTTATTCATTTCCTAGATGAGCACTTACTACTAACTATGATCAGTTTCCACTCACAAAACATTTCTGACACCCAGTAGGTGTGGGGTTTCCCTACACCAACCTGCTCTCCAGCATTCGGACGCTAACTGGTGCCCTTCCGTTCAATTCAGTGCTGGGACTGACCACCGGGAGTTACTGCAGACCCCACAGTTCAAGTGCTCACCCACACAACTACCCCCATTTCGGATGTCAGTCACAAGTAGTGGGTCCTCAAGGTTTCCCATCCGTGTGCCTTGGCTACAAATTGGGGTTCCCATGACCCCCTTCTTCTATTCGATAATTTGCTAAAACAGCTCACAGAGCTCAAGGAAATGTTTTACTTCTACTACTGGTTTATTGTAAAGACTTTGTAAAGGATACAGATGAACAGCCGGCCACATGAAAGGATACATAGGATGAGGTCTGGAAGGGTCCTGAGTCCAGGAGGCTGTGTCCCTGTGGAGTTGGGGTGTCCCACCCTCCTGGCAGGTGGGTGCAGCCACAAAGCCGGAGGATCTCTGAGCCCCTCTGTGTAGGATTTTTGTGGAGGGTCTGTTACGTAGATATGATTGATGACATCATTGGTCATTGTGATCAATGGGGTCTTCTGCCCCTCTCACCTCCCCGGATGTCAGGAAGTGGGGCTAAATGTTCGGAAAGTTCCAGCTCTCTAATAATGACTTGGTTGGCTTGGGATGGACCAGCCTGCATCCTGAAGCTCTCTAGGGGCCCCCAGGAGTCAGCTAAGTAGTCTAAACTCAGGTGTGGTGGAAAGGGGCTTTCCGTGAATAACAAAACCTTCTCCTGTTACCTCTGTCACTCAGGAAATTATGAAGGCTTTGGGAGCTCTATATTAGGAAATAAGAAGGAAGACAAATTTATATTTCTTATTTACAAGGTCTCAATACTACAGATCAAAATTTTTCTTCAATTGAGAAGTATAGATTTTAGATTTAATTTCCGCCCTCGAAGAATTTACAGGGTAGGAGGGAACCCACTTCTAAGCCTTCAATTAAGTCTTTAACATCTTTGCTTTTATTCTGTAACACTGAATTTAAAATGGGTTTTTCTCGGAAGCCATTCTGGTTGTACACCCTCTTTCCTGGGCTCAAAATTCCTCACATTATCAAGTTCTTTACAGCCTTGCATTCACTTTTAAGTACAACATATCAGAACTCATGTTTTGTGTTCTATAATAATCTTTCAGCTTCTTTTATTTATTTGAGAATTTGAAGATATATGTTGCTGTGTACAAAATCCCTAAAGATTTAGCAGGCTGGTTTGATTTACATATAATTTCATACCCCAGGTGCGATGTTAAAGCACTGAGTTTAGTAGATTTAAGTTCTAACCCCTTCTGTGTCTCTTGTCAGCATTTTAGTGGCATTCTGTTAACACACTTGGGTTAACCTGGCCTCAGGTTCTTCACCTGCATAACAGGCATGGGTATGGATTCTTGCAAGGGTCAAATGCTGTTGGGTAGGAATTCCGTGAAACAGAGCAAGGCCGGAATATAAGTTAAATGTTTAGCATTCATCCCAATAGTAAATGCTATATAAATACCAGATATTTATTTAACATTACATCTATTTTAAATGATAAGTTGTAACCTTTATTTCATTTCTAGTATTCTTTTTAACATTAAAACCATCCTAAAATGAACACATTATGTATTCTCCACTAGAGAGATACAGAAGTTATCAGCATTCATACACTGATTTCAGAGAGGGAATGATGAGATTTCTGTAATAATATCTACTGAAAGTCAGAAACAAATGTTTCATTTAGGTCCAAGTTTCAAGTTTGAATATGACTTGAACTCTTTTCTTCCCAAATAACTAGCTTGTATTTTAAACAAATATCATTATGTTGATAACAGTATCCTCTTGTGATTCAGTTAAGAAAGAGAAATGGGTTGTTTAAACACGATGTTTTTTACCAGCTCATTTGAAAGTGAATGATGCATTCAATAACTGTATTTGTGAAGTTGGCTCTCTGCTACAAAATAACCAATTTGTCTGATTTTATCTTTGAATTAATGCTTGTTTTGGCTTCAAGGAGAGGTGATGCATTAGAAATTGTGTATTAGCTGTGGCAAATCTGATTTGTAGACATTTAGTAACACCTCATTTCAAATTATCATGGGAGAGAATATTGTTATCTTAGCATTTTGGTCCTTGAAAAATCAAATGTGTTCTAACTTCCGTAGGACGTGCCTACTTGCCTGCTGATGCTCCTTGACTTACAGCTTCCGCTGAACTTTGGACTCTTGTTGCAATGTCCATGCCATTGCGTCTCCCCTCTTCCAGTTGACGGGATCAGATACATCTTAGCAGAATTCCTAATCCAGCTCCCCACATATGTCCTTCATGAAGTCCTTCCTGTCTCAGCGAATGGCAACTCCATCCTTTTAGTTGCTGGGACTATCAACCTTCAGTCATCCTTGACTTCTCTTTCCCTCACATTTCTTTGGTAGTTCCTTTGCAAATTCTGCTAGTTCTGTGTTCAAACTACACCTTGGATTTAGTTCTTTGTACCCCTTCTTTTATCAATGCAAGTCAACACTCCATGTATTATCACCTGGGCTGTTACTGTAGCTTTCTAACCTGCTTCCTTGCTCCTACCCTTGCCCATCTTTGGTTCAGATGAGTTTTGATACTATAAATTAGAACAGGCCACTGCTCTGCTCAAAACTCCACTAGTCTCAAGTCTTACCCAGAATAGAACCCAGAGTCCATCTGTGGCCTCTGGAGTCTCTCATGATTGTGCCTCTGGCTCCTTCTCTGGTCTTCCCTCCTACTCAGGAAGAGTCTGAGAAGGCTGGGGAAACTCCTTGACAAGTGGAATGGGGAAACTGAGACAGGGCTGATTTGGACTGTCCCCGTCCAGCACCCTGACTTACCTGCCTTCCTCTCCCCGCACACCAGTGAGGTTCTGATCAGCATCACCAATACAGGAGCAAAGCCTCGGGCGTGTTGGCCACAGAGACAGAGTTTTGGTCAAACTAGAGATAACATCTAAGCCTCAGTTGGGTTTCAGCTCCAGGCCTGGGAAAGCAGCAAAACCAGATGAGGCGACCCCATGGTCGACATCAGGACCAGTGACCCCCTGCCCCAGCATTGACCAATCAATAGAGACCACTACCCTGAAAGGACACACCTGAAAAGCTGATGAATATTCTATTGAGATCCTCCCCTGAAACCTCCCCTAAAACTCCTGCCTTCAGAAAATAGATACAAACCCGTAAGACAAAGGACCCAGCGTGAACTTTCCCTGGAGCATGCCCACGCCATCCCCTCTTTCTTTCCTTAGGAGTGTACTTTTTGTTCTTTCTCCAAGGGCCCTTTTTTGCCTCTGTATCTTGTTTCCTGAGTCCACGCAGCCCAGCTGGCTCACTTCTTTTGCCTCTGTGACCATCTTTCTAAAAGGCCAAGGCAGCTGTGTGAGAGGCCCGCTTCTCTTTGCTTGCTAAATAAGTTTCCTCTTTGCTAGAGTCCTTGGCTCTGAATTCTTTCTTTGCAGAGCTCAAGAACCAAGAGCCCACATCGCTGCTAACACTACCACTTGTCCATTCACTTTGTGGGCTGCTTGGCTTTTCCTTAACTGTGGCAGGCATGCTGTCTTGGGGCCTTTGCACTTACCGTCTCCTTGGAATGTTCTTTCCCTGCCTGCAGCTCAGCTTGCTTCCCTCGCATGACCTGGTCCTGTGGATGAATGGCACCTGTCTGAGGGCCTTTCTGTGAGCAGCCTCTGAATAGCTTGTCTTGTCCACGTGGACCCGTCCCTCGCCTTCTGGCTTCATGCCCTTTATTACCAGCTATGGTGTCTTTTATGACACAACTTCTGATGCCAAATATGTGTATCTTTTTCCATACTGGTCTCCAGTTCTCTAACACCAGCTGGCGGTCCCACAGTTCAGGTCAGCTGTGATATGATTCCTGGAGTTGGCACAGAATCCCCTGGCTAAGGGCTCAGTCCCACAAGGCTGCCCTGATTCAGATCCCAGCCACAAAGGAAGTGCCCCGGCTACCCACACTTCTGCCTGCTGGCTACAGAATTGGGGCTCCCACAACTCCCTCCTCGTGTTCAGTCATTTGCTAGAACAACTCACGGTGCTCAGGAAAACACTTTACTCGCATTTACCACATTGTATAAAAGGTACACCTCAGGGACAGCCAAATGGAAGAGATGCACAGGACCAGGTGCAGAGAGGAGGGTCTTTGAGGACCTCCCATGCCCTCCCTGGGCCTGCCACCCTCTCAGCACTTTGATGTGTCTACTGATCCTGCGGCCCTTGAACCCTGTCACCCGGGGGGTTCTGTGGAGATTTCATTATCTGGCCAGGGGTTTCACGACGTAGGCACAACTGATTAAATCACTGGCCAGTGGTGACTGAACTCAATCTCCAGCCCCTCTCCTGTCCTGGGAGTGAGGGTGCAGCTGTGAGTATCAACCTCTGATCACACGGTTGTTGGTTCTTCTGGCCCATCAAGAGCCACCTCACTGGCCTGAACTCATGGTTGCAAGGAGCTCATTTTGAATAAGAAAAGATGCTCCTACAACTTCTTCCTATCACTCAGTACGTCCCAAGGGTTTCAGGAGCTCTGTGCGAGGAACCAGGGACAAAAATGAAATACAGAGTACTTATTACGTCACACCTGTGTGCCTCTGGAATGTTGTACTTAGATGCTGATTCTCTCTCTGCACCTGCCAGAGATAAACTCAGCACTGGGATCAATGCTTGATGCATCATCGACAATCAGTATTTGCCGAATGAGTTGCCTAATTGAATTAAATTGAACATTTATTAATTCAGAAGTTCGTGGAGGAAGACCACAGAGAGAGGCAGAGAGGCGTGAGCATGTGCTCTGTGAGAGTCAGACCCGAAGAAAGAGGGAGAACCAGAGCCGAGGAGCTTTCTGGTTTGAGTGTGAGTCCTTTGTGACTCTCAGACAGTGGAAGGTTCCCTGAGCTTCTCTTGAAAAGAAACCACCTTTTTCTGAAGCAAGGCTGAGTGAGTTTCCTGTCCGCCGCGAGCCGAAGTACCTCAGTTAACGCAACCCTGATGAGCCTGGGAGAGTACGAGAAATGTGCCGAGCACATAATAGGTGCTCAGTGAGTATTTTCTAAACTTTCCTCAACCACAGCCTCTTTGAGGGCACTTAACTGCAAAACTCCAATAAAAAGGTTGTGACTATTAATTACATAACTGTGTTTAAGGCAGTACCAGGGGCCATATTTGTTGTGGCCGCAGAATTGAAGCATTTAGATGCAGTTGTATTAACGTCCAGCATACTGGGCTTGAAAAAACATGGCTAAAGGCTTGTGGGACTGGGTTGGCAATGGTTCGCCCCACTCACCTCTCAGCTGTGCCCCCTGCACCTCCCAGGTAGGACCCCACTCAGTGTCTTCCATTTTGAGCTGGTGGAGGGCTGAAGGGACGAGGCATTGTGAAGGGGAGTCCAGGACCAGGGAAGGAGAGTGGCATTCATGCCAAAGCAGGAAGAAATGAAGGACTGCTTCTTGCAGTGAAGATGTGACTGGGGTGTTTGTCCCTCTGCCCCCATGGTTCTCCTACACGGGTCTGGTCCACTTGCTAATGTCAGCGAATACTTGCTGGTCAGTGTTTGCCCCCGGATGCAGTGAGAATTCACAGGACTGGCCCTTTGAATGCCCTGCAGCGCCCAGATGCCCAACTCTGCTGCTCTGACGGCACACCCTGCGTGAGTGACCCGATTGTAGGACCGCCTGTCACCGTGAAACAGACCCCTGTAACCTGCGCCCCTCCTATCACTGTGTGCAGATGCCGAGGAAGGGGCTGGCTCTGTTTCCTTCACTATCCAGTGGGGGTGGGCAGAGACTCGGCAGTTAGGGAGTTAATTTGCCCAGCATCACACAGGAGATGGAGCAGGGTGGGCACACCCTTACTCTGGGAGAAGCACTGTCAGAGAAAACATTCACCGAGACACCCCTGAGAGCAGGTAACACCTTGTGTTTTTGTTTCATTGTTTTATTTCTTCAGGGCTTACATCATCGTGGGGCCTCTTTGTGAGAGGTGAGAGATGGAAAGATCTAGATGCAGATTGGGTTTCCAGATGTCAAACCCTGTTCTTTAACCTTTTGAGAGTTTCCTCCTCTGTAACGTGGAGGCCACCATCCCTGGTTGGGAGGGGTGAGTAGGTTACATGTACAGAGAACCACAGAGTGGCGGCTCCCGGTCCATGGGTACTGACTGTGAGTATCCATTCGCAGGGGGACCACTTAAAGATTCTGCTGCCAATTTTTACAACCTAAGAATTATTATAGTAGTTCAGGCAGTCATAACACTAACGTAGGCAATCCTTCCATCTTCACTGAGATTATAGGCGTAGTAGTCAGATCTTCCAAATGCTTCTCACTTGGTGATTCAACTTGTTTGGAAGACTTGCCTGCAGATTTGGGGCCAAACACTAAGAAACAAATCACTTTTTAATTTTAAATGTGTGCACGTGAGTGGGCGATGTTTCCTCGTGGCAGTTCCCAGCTCCCGCCTTCGTTGTTTTCTTCTGCTCTCACCGAGTTCCCTCGCTAAGCTCTACTCTTTCCATCTGGCTGCTCCTCGCAGTTCAAGTTCCGTCTTCTCCAATCTCCAGCCAAGACACCTGCGGCAGAGCAAACCAGGAGTTTTTAAACCTCCTCCTGCATTCCTCTCTTCTAGGTTTGGTGAGGTCAGATTAAATGGTGGCCAACCTGAGAGTGTTCTCCTTCCTCTAGTGGTGATACTGGATAAAGGCAGGCTGGGCCAAGAGCACTTTCAGCCTGAGGGCTGTCCTTTCTCTGCATCGGGAAGGGCAAGGCCCCAAAGTGGGGACAGCAACCATCAACTGGGGAATATTCAGGAAAGAAGTGTATTTGTTCCCTTTGATCCATCTCTGGCTGCCGGAGATGCTGGCTGGCAAGTGAAAGAAATGGGGAAGTGACAGGTTGGGTAGTAAGAACATTGGAAGGAGTGACCCTCTCCCTAGAATTTGAACCTTTCTGGCTGCGGACTCATGGTTTGATTAGAAATCAGGTGAGCATCTGGCAGAAACCAAGTACACTTGGTTAAAAAAAAGAAAAAGAGCAAAATTTGAAGACATAGAAAAGATGTCCAGTTGCCAGATGCCTCCGAGAACCGTGTAATTAAATTACACCATGTTTTCTGGAAATACCTGGAGCATCTGTGTCTTTAAGGATTAGGTAGCTCTTCATACACATGGACTCCCAGAGAAAACAGTGGGACTTTAGTATCAGAAAGCAGCCTTTTTCCTTTTTTTCTTTCTGAGCACCCATGTGAAAGGCAGGTGCAATTTCTCATTCAGAGGGAGAGAAGTTTGAAGATTAATTGCTTACCACAGAAAAAGTAATATCTATGAAATAATGGGATTTTATTTGCCATGGACAATGCTTGTTAAGGTACAGCTCACCTGGTCTTTTATTTTACTGAGAAGTGATTCAAAATAGTTGAGGTTTCTGTAGAGGTGTGATCAGGACGCTGAAATAATTGTACTTTCGACAGAAAAGGCAATCCAGAGAATGTCTTTCATGAAGATTTCTCTCCAAAAGTGAAAGCTGGAGCAACGTGTCTGAAAACAGGGATTTGGCCTTTGAATGAGATGTGGGTTGTGTTTTACGTGCACCAAGAACCGAGTCCAGGGGCAAACCTCCGGGTACGTGGTTCCGAATTTGCCTTCTCCCTGGGCGTGGCGGCGTTAAACGTTTATTTTATTTTAGCCCCCAACAAGGGGTAGCTCCCTCATGGTCTGAGGAATGCAGATACATTTTCAGTGTGTACTCCTGTGTTTAAAAAGTCATGAAGCTTCTTTCAGCTTGCACTTCCTCGGTTGTTCCCAAGGAAGCAGCCCCTTGGCCCGCTGCTCACACAGAGGCGTGAGTCCTCCCGGCAGCCACAGCGAAGTGCAAATCCAAGTGCAGACCTCTCACACTGGGGTCATTACATGGTGTTTGTTCCAGTAGTTGCTAAGGGGGTGCTGTCCCCAAAGGGCCTTCTGTTAGTTTTCCAGAATGGAAGCTGGGAATAAAGTTGCTTGCCTATGAACAAAATCAAACTCAATGCCAGGGGAAGGTGGAGCTGTGTAGAAATAGATTTTTTCCCCCCATAATGAGAGAGCATTTAAAAAGCAAATTTAACCAAGTAACAAAGGGATACAGGGGAATAAGTTGAGGCTTTAAGATATATAACATGTTAAGTTCGCCATGTCTTCATTGCATTTGAAAACATTTGCTATCTGCTCATCACGACCCAGTTACAGTAATTAGGGACCCTCATGGAACTGAGAATCTAGAGAGAGAGTTAAATTATCATAGAGTGTAGTTTGTACATCACGGTGGAAGGTCAAGGGGCCCTGGGTGGACAAAGAAGGGCCTCTGACACTTCATGAGTCCCTGCAGTATGGCAAGCACTGAGAAAGAGCTGAGAATAAAATAATGATGAATAGAGACAACTTTCCTCTGCTCACAGAGATTGCATTTTAGGAAGAGTATCTATCATTCATTAAATGTCTGTGTGCCAGGCATCGCTTTAAACGAAGGAACTCATTCGATCCTCTTGACAGCCCAATGAGGTGGCTTCTCTTACAGTTATCCCACAGTGTTCAGAGAGGGTAATAACTTGCCCAAGGCCACACAGCGTGTAGTTTGGGATCAACCGTTGAGTCCGGACAGGTTGGCTCCTGAGGCCACGTTGCTAACTTCTGTTGTACAATACGTGTCTCTCTGTGGTCTGCATGTATATGGCATAGGAGTGACAGGAAGAAGGCCAGCTACAGGAAGTAACATGACATGTGCAAGAAGTCACCAGGTGGAAGGGTATGAAGTAGGAAGACTGCCCCACATACAGGCATTGCACCCAGGGGCAAGAGAAGGGGCAGGGCATGATTTCAGCAAAGGAGGGGCCCTGTAGGTGGCTGTGAGCCCAGCTTGGCAAAAAACCTCTAAGACACATGCAGACTCAGGATTTTGTGTACGGGGACTGCTGCTGTCATAGCTTTTGTTGTGTTTCTCTTGCTACTGGTTAATCCGCCCCATAAGCTTTCCCTCTGGTTTCCCACATCACTGTTGGCGATAACTTTTCTATGCAGGCTCAGTTTTGGGCCAGATTCCAGGGGCTCTGAGACCTGCTGTCGGAGTGGCTTTTCCTCAGGCTTTGTCTGGACCTCCTGGCCCAGAGCTGATGGCTGTCACCTGACTTGAACATCTTGTCCTGGGACTAAGGGCACGTCTCAGCTTGCTGGGATCTGTGGCTGCCTGACCCTGAAGCATTCTATTAACAGAAATGTTCGGGCATCTTGAGGTTTGGCTTCCCACATGACAGGGACTGGGTTTCACTGTCTTTGAAAGCACCTTAGTGTACATGGCCTTATCAAACAGACCTGACTTTGGTCAATCAGTCCTTTTGAATCTGGAGTAAAGGCTTTAATTTTGAGCAGACTTTTCTTGATCTAGCGTCTTCCTTTTCTCTACTTTCGCACTGTTGACAGTTTGGGCCAGCTGTTTCTTTGCGGTGGGGGCGCACCCTGTGCATTTGCGGATGTTTCGCGGCTTCCCTGGCTTCTAACTGCTAGACATGGATAGCGACGCCCAAGTGGTGACAAGTCAATGTTATGTCCAGACGTTGTCAAATGCCCCTGGAGGCAAAGTCACCCCCAGTTCAGAACCATTGATCTAACTGGGAGTAGTGTGTGCTTTGGCTAACCTGTTATATCAAATTAGTATGAGGTGTAATAATAAAATAATAAAACATGCAGTTAGGAAAGGCATATGTAAAGAATAAAATAATAATTAACCTTTTCTGACCCCTTGCTAACTTTTGGGTACCTTCCACACAAACCTGTGTAGTAACTGCTGTTATCACCATTTCACAGATGAAAGTATTTGCTGGTATTTGATGGTATTTTTATTAACCTTGATTTTATGCCAGGCTTCCCATTTTTAGAGCTCAGAGGATACTTCTCTTAATGCCAGAATGTGTGATAGGACAAATCATATTTTTACTCTTGCTCTTTGTTTTTCACTTGAGTTATTCACAAGCTAAATTATTACCTCGTTTCTCCAGAAATGTCTAAATTAAAAGATGAAAATTCAGTTTTGGGATTGATTTTGTAACTTCAGAGATCATATGTTCCCAAAACACTATTTTCAAGCAGCAATGTCTATGGATAGCAGCTGTATCATAATTTCTTTCTTTTTTTTTTGATAATTGTCTCATTGGTTTTTACTACTTTGCTGATGACTTTGTAAAGTCATTTTATTGCCAGGAGCAAATTCAGGTCCTGAAAAATGAATTCAAAAGGAGCTTGCCAGTATGGCTGGACCACCAATTAAAGAAAAACAGGTGGTCCTGAAGATTTGCCTTTGTTCTGCCATTGGGGATTTGAGCTCAGAGTGGTGAGCTTGGTCTGGGAAGCAGGCAGCCCTGGTTTCAAATGTTGACTCCACAGTATATTAGTTAATTGATATGACACAGAATATTGGGTTGGCCAAAAAGTTCGTTCGGTTCCCCATTGATGGTTCTAATAGTGTTCTTCATTTGAAACACTTTTGTTAGATTGTATTGTGACAGCTGTCATATCAGTGCACATTAAAAGAAACATCAAAATTGGTGAATTTTTGTGTAGTCATTTTAATAATGAAGATGGAAGAAAATGCGCAATGTTTTAGGCATAATATGCTTTATTATTTCAAGAAAGGTAAAAAGGCAACTGAAATGCAAAAAAAAGATTTGTGCAGTGTATGGAGAAGCTGCTGTGACTGATAGAATGTGTCAGAAGTGGTTTGCGAAGTTTCATGCTGGAGATTTCTCTCAGACGATGCTCCACAGTCGGGTAGGCCAGCTGCAGTTGGTAGCGATCAAATCGAGACATTAATTGAGAACAATCAACATTATACTACATGGGAGAGAGCCAACATACTCAAAATATCCAAATCCACGAAGTTATTGGTGAAAATGAACATCTTTTATTTTATGGGAAAACCCATACAGACTTTTTGGCTGACCCAATAGTTAATGTGTTGCCAGGGTATAATTCTGCTCACCCTTCAATAAAACCAAACACGTCAAAACTCCCCCAAACCAAGATCAGCCAAGCACCTGACCTGCAGGGGCTGTCACTTCCACCTCTCTGCACGACAAGAATGATGTTCAGAATTGTGTTTTTTCGCTGTAAATTGCCCATGAAAATCTGCCACCGTTTCCTCCGGGGCCACCCAGGTTTCTCTCTTGCATTCTTGGCTTAGAATTTTTTACAGCATGACTATTATTCCTCACCCTTCTGCCCTTTGCTGGGAACATCTGTTCTCTGTGTGTGTGTATGTGTGTGTGTGTGTGTTTAAAAGAGTGCCTTCTCAACCATGGAATTCATTTCTCTTCCTTTCTTTGAGAGTGGCATTCTCATTTTCTGCACTGAACCTTCTCACGGAATGGCTCTCACTCAGTGTTGCCGTTTATTCATATACGGAGGTGTGGTGGGCCGCCACGCTGCAGAGGTGCTTTCTGTAAGCACTCCTGGGACTCAGCTTCAGAATATGCATTTTGAATGAAACTCTCTAATCTGGGTTCTTCTTCTCCCCCTTGTTATCCTCCTCCTCACCCTCCTCTTCTCTCTCCTCCTCTCTCCCCTCTCCCCCCTTCCTCCCTGTTCCCTCCCCCTTCCTCCTTCTCCCCCATCCCCCTTCCTTTCCTTCCCTCTACCCCACTTCCTCCTTCTTCCGTTTGCCACTGCAGATTGACGATGTCTTTCCAGTGTGGTTACAGCCTGTTTCTAAGTATAGGGATGTATTTATTTTAGTTTATAGGGAAATATAGTCATCTTGAGGTTCTGTGGGTTTGGAACAAAAACCCACTGATGTTTTAAAACATTGACCTGACAGATAGTCACTGAAGGCTTTCTCTGTGGTATAGGAAACGGCATTTTGTGGAATGCACTTTAAAAGAAAGATGTGGTTTCGTAATTGTTTCTTCTAAAAGAATGACTCTCAATATAATCTGAATGTTTGTACTCTACATATCTTGGATTTTTTTAAAATCTTGTATAAAGATGTTAAGGCTTGTCTGGAAATGTCAGACCCATTCTGAGGCATTTTGATATCCAAGGGCAAAATATATGAAATTCTGGAAATCTCATGAGTTCTGA
The DNA here is from genome assembly GCF_022682495.2 of Desmodus rotundus. Lineage (NCBI taxonomy): Eukaryota > Metazoa > Chordata > Mammalia > Chiroptera > Phyllostomidae > Desmodus > Desmodus rotundus. The sequence goes on along the minus strand of NC_071392.1, from coordinate 98,872,901 downwards.
GTATGAATTTCTCCCATTAATTTATTCACTCGGTCATTCAAAAATAAAGAAGTGAAGACTCTAATGCTCTCCTAGACCTTGAGGATTCAAGGTAATTAAGGTAAAATATGATTTATTTTTGTTTTTATACTCTGAGGAGGAAGGGAAAACAAATATACAGGCAAATAAATGAGCAAGATAATTTCAGGTATTGATTTGGAGATCATGTGTGGGAGTTGGAGGTATATTAGATTTGGTAGGTGGGGCGGAGTCTCTGAGGAGGTGACGTCATGGCAGATTGTGGGTGCATTGATGGCTTCAGTGACCTCCATGAGCTTGACCCTGAAACTTGATTGTCCGCCCCTGCCCTGACTCTGGCCTTGACCATGTGAGCTGACTATTATTAGCACACTTGACATACACAGAGGCTTATGAAAGCACTTACAGACTTCTGATTCTAGGACTAGTGAATAGACATACCTTCCCCCTGTTCGTTCTGCTATGTCCCACTAAAATCCCTGGACGTTATGTATAAATTATGCAGGGCCAGGCATATATATTAATATAAATCAAGCCCCGAAAACTCTGACAGGTGGAGAGAAGCAGACCGACTTGGGACCTTGGGATTGGAAGAACAACACACGGTGGCGACTTTCCTGGGTTTCCTTTGGCACCATTTATCCCAGACTGGAGCTAAAGAAGCCAGCAACCTGGAAATGCCAATGGGTACCAATGAAAGTCCCAAGAAAACCCCTTTTCCTGACCGACAGACCGGGCCAGGAAAATGAAGCAGCCTAGCAATGCCTAAAATGACTGCTCTCCATCAGCAAAACCCCACCCTTGCCCCCCCTGCCAGGGAGGGCTGAGTGAGGAGCCTAGACTTCCACGCTTGTGAGAGTCCGCAGTGAGTAAAGTAGCTGTCCCTGTCCCCTTAGGTGCTGTGTCTTGGCGTTGCAAATTAAACTGACAGAAGACAGCCTAACGGGAGAAAAGGTGTACACATTTCATTGATAATTTTACATTCATGGGGACCTGATGGAAAAGATGTGACAATGGAAACACTGGTGAGGTGCAGGGTTGTGTACCCCATTTCAACAAAGGGTGAAAGATTGGGGCGAGGAGACCAGACAAAGGAAAGGGACTTGGAGCTGCTGGGGGTGGTGCGTTATGGGGAAGAGACTAGGAAGCGGACAGTAGATCAGGGTTGCTCAGTACCTTTGCTACACAGACTCATCTTCGCGCCATCTCTGGTCTCCCTGCTGTGAGAGAAGGAAGCGCCTTTATGAATACAAGTCTGTGTCACACCGTTAAAGGGAACTAGATACCTTGTGTTTCGTCAGAAAGGGGAGGGAAGAGAGCTCTTTCTGTGCTTGCTGTTTCTCAGTTGCCTTCAGCTCAAGGTCATCCTCGTGCCAAAGTAGCATATTTGGGGCATGGTGTATTCTGATCCCTTTCAAATGTGCCAGGGTGTCACTCCACCCATCAAAGCAGTGTCTATGAAGTCCAAGTGGGGAGCCAGGACTTGCATCAGCTGGTTATTAGCCCCCCCACCCCCTGCAACACGGTGTCAGAGGAGACCATGTGGGGAGCCTGGACCTGCACCCTCACCCAGCTGTGATGCAGGGCCAACCCCTTTCCCGGTTGGGGTGCTGTCAGAGGAGGTCGTGTGGAGAGTAGGATTTTCACCCTCCCCTAGTGTGGTAAGGAGACCCCCCCCCACTCAGCAGTAATGAAGGGCCCCCACAGGTATGAACAATCTTTCTGCTTCTCTCTGTCTTCTGCTTGCCCTGTGAGAATATGCCCCGTGGTGCAGAGCTGAGTCACCCCAGGTGAACTCAAGACAAACTCAAGACAACCGTGACTCGACTGCTCAGGCGTGCAGGAGTCCAGCCGTGATGGAGAGGCCAGGTCAGATCAGTAGAGCTGCCTCATTATCGGTCATCGTGGTGGGAAGTGCTCAACGGTTGCTGTGTGGGGTTGCCGAGCTCCAGGGGGATGCTATGCAACCATAGCTAATGGATAGAGAAGGTTCACCCGGGACGTGAAGGATGCGAAGGAGGCTGCCCTGTGAATAGCAGGGGGGACAGGCTTCTGGCAAACTCTTTCTCATCAGAGGAGCATGTACTATTTTGGAGGCTGCCGAGTCACAAGCCAAGCAGGCATCGATGGGAGGCGAGACCTGACCAGTGGGCGGGGTCAGGTTACATAGGGCCCGGCTGTGGAACGGTTCCTGAGACTTGGTGATTTTGGTTGGGGGGTCACTCAAAGACCGCTTCGGGGGTCCCTTTGGAAGCCGCAGTGAGATTGTTTCTTTTTAATTGCACCGAAGACTGATTGAGTGCGTACGACTGAGTGTCTGCGTTCTGCAAGTATGCCCGTGATCATTTTCTCCCCGCGCCAGGCGTTGTGCCAGGGGCTGCAGAAATACTTGTCTGTCTCTGCACGCGGGAAAGTGGGTCTGGGGACTTTGCTCTGCACACTGCTCTTTCTTCAGTGCTTGGAGCAAGACATAGTACGTGCTAGATATTCAGTAAATGTGTGCAAAGTGAATGAGTGAATGAAGGAATCAGAAGGTGTGTTGTCCTTTGCTGCATGCGGCTCACCACCCAGTTGGATGGTATGAGCTGCCAACCACTGTGGAATGCTTCGCAAGCAATGTAACTTCTTTACATGCACTGATTCACCCGTTCTCACGATGGCTGAAGGGGAAGATAGTAGTATTATCCACTTGAAAAGTCTGATAAAATCTTGTACAGTTGACCCTTGGATGTCACGTGTTTGAACTGTGTGGGTCCACTTAGAAGCAGATGTTTTCCGATACTGTAAAGGGATTTTCCTTATGATCTTTTGATGATATTTTCTTTTCTCTAGTTCATTTTATTGTAAGACTACAGTATATAATACATATGACATGCAAAATGTGTGTTAATCAACTCTTTATGTTACCAGTAAGCGTCTGGTCAGCCATAAGGTGTTAGTTAAGTTTGGGGGGAATGAAAAGTTATACACAGATTGTTGACTGTGCGGGGTTTGGCGTCCCTAGGCCCTGCATTGTTCAAGGGTCAGGTGTATATACAGGCTCATCTCTGCATAATTGCATAATCATCATGTTTAACATAATGTTTATATAAACATAGGTGTTTAACAGGCGTGGCAAGCTCATTATACGCTCGCTCACACTGTGCATCTTCCCTACAAGTCCTGGCCCTCCTCCAGGCATGCTCAGTTCATGGAAACTCCGTCCTTTCACTTCCTAGAACTAAAAGTCTTGCAGTCTGCCTTGACTCTTTCCTCGCTCTCTTCCCTACATCCAATCCCATCAATAAAGCTATTGGCTCTACCTTCAAAATATGTCTGGATTCTGCCCACGTCTCATCCCCTCCCCCACTTCCTCCCTGGCCCAGATCACCATCCCCCTGACCGGTTTCTCTGCCTTTAGATCCCCGCAGTCTATGGAATACAAATTGGATTGTGCAGGGTGGGGCAAAAGTAGGTTTATGAACCACTGTTCATATGGAAAATAATATGATGCTTAATATATAATAATACAAGAATAAACTTTCACATACAACTGTAGACTTACTCTTGCCCTACCCTGTGTTACGTCTGTTCAAAACTGTTCATCTCATGTCCCATGTCATTCAGAGAACAAGCCGAAGTGTTTACAAAAGACCCAGAAGGCCCAATCTGACCCCCTCTCTCCACCACCATCCCTGAATCTCCGGCCTCTGCTGGCCTCCTTATTCATCGTCCTGCCACCAGGCAGATGTCTGTGTCGAGGCCCATGTTTTGTCTCTTTTGCCTATCGCCCTCTTCCCCTGTCTGCCCACTCCATCTACCCCTCATCTCTTTGTCTCTTTCAGGGCTTTGCTCAGCTGCCACCCTCTCTCTGAGAACTCCCCTGATTATCCCCCTTTTAACATCAAAATACCCACTGCTAGAATTTCTATCCACTTTCCTGGGTTTATTCTTGTTCATGGTACTTAACAGCATAAGACATGTGACCTGTGTACCTTAAGACACACACACGCATGCATGTACTCATATGTGCATTTCCCATGCACACATATTAAAGTTTGATTTTCTCCTGTGAATCTGTCACTGTTAATTTGACTGTTAGCCCAGCTAGAAGAGATTAGAAGGTGGGAGGAAGAGTATTCATTTTTTTTAGCCCCCGCAGTAGCAAGAAGAGTTCTTGGCAGATGCCGATTCCATGAGAATTTTGCACAATAACATATTCTTTGCTTGATCGTTACTGAAGTCTGCCTGTTTGTGTATTTGTAAGGGAGGAGTATGCAAACGAGGAAAGCAGCAGAATAAGACTAAGATGGTAAGAAGGGACAAGTTCTTGCAGGTCCTGGAATGTCTTCTCGTGGCTTTGGCTTTTAGCCTGAAGGCAGAAGGCAGCCCAGAAGTGTTTTAAACCCTGGGTTGATGGGGTCACACTTTGAAGATCACCCCACATGCGCTGCAGGACACGGAGTGAAATGCGGCAAGCATGAAAGCAGGGGGGCTCGGCCTGCAATTTAGATGGTGACTGAGATTCCGTGGCAGTCCCCAGGGACGATGAAAAGATGCTTTGGGCTTAATTAGAGGGTAAAAAACACAGGATTCAGTGATTGATGGGTTGTGTTGGAAGATAATCTTCAAAATCAGGTAAAATCGTGACATAAAGATACAAAATGGACTCGTTAAAGATTCTACTTGACTCGTTGATTCAACATGAGAACAAAGCAGAATGGTATAACCAGTTCAAAGGCTGGTCTGTAGAGTGTGCACCGTGTGAGAAATGTGGCAGCCGCAGCAGAAGCAGCTTCACGCACCATGGGGGGGAGAGGTCAAGGGAGCCCCTACTGAAAGGGACAGGATTTTCATCCTTATGGACAAGGAGCATTGTGCGTTTTTGTGAGTTAACGGTCTAGAGTGGAGAATATCTCCGACAAACCCGAGGCAGGTCCCCTTGGATGTGTGTGTTACAGCATGCAGAGCTTCCCATCAAAGCACAGGTATTTTTCCCTGTGAGCGTGGGAGGGTGGGGGGGGTGTGGGTGTGAGTGAGGGGAGGTGTGGAAGGAGCGAATGTACTGTAGCTCACAGTCTTTGTCAGAGCAACTGAGCCATAGCTACTGAGTGAGCATGTATGATGGAGCAGAAACGTTAAAAGCCGGAGAGCCCGCTTTTTATACTTAATAATTTACTAGTAGCATTTTCTGTGGCATAAATACTCTTTAACAGCATCATTTTTAATGACGGCAATTTCCAGTTTACAGGTATGCCATCATTAATTAAACCAGTCCCCTGAAACATTTAGCGTTTCCAGTTTCCATGCTGAAGAGCCCCATTCCCACATGTTTGCATAGTTCCTTAATTATTTCCTTGGGGGGAAGTTCCTAGAATTAATATTTCCAGGTCAAAGGGTAGACATAATTCTGCCTCTAGAAAGGTTGTCCTCATTTACTTCATCATTAGCAAAAGCCTGGCTTAGCCGATTTTTTGCCTGTGGGGGCTTTTATGTATTTTAAATCTTCTTTATAAAATTTTTATTTTATGATTCATTATCCTGTTTTTTCTTTTTGGTATTATTTTCTGCAGAATTTAAAATGTTACCTTGCTACCTAGTATGAAACCGTCTTCAAATTAGCATTCCTTTCCTTGCAAAATGAAAGGTGTGCGATGTAAATGATAGGCATGGAATCATGTTGTTTGCTCATTCAAATGATTTTTTTTCCCTCCGTGAACTATAGATTCCGAACCAGCTCGTTATTTTGGTAAATGGAGTTGGTAGCAGCCTACAAGTTACGATTCAAGGGTGCCCAGGGACCCCTCCTTTTATATTCTTCATCTGTCACCATCTGCAATCCCATAATGACAGAGTCACCCCAAGAGCCGGAAAGTTATAACCATCTCGGTCCCAGAGAGCAACCAGGTCAAATTCTTAAGTTGGGAAAGGAGAGGTGTGCAGACGATGGCAGATGGAGGGGGAGTTATCTTCTCGGCTCATTTTCATCTCCTCTTTCTCCTTGGTTAAGATCTCCTCCCCTTTTACTTCCAGATTGCATTATTCTGTGCCATTTTCTGTGGCTGTTGGTCTTAAAATAGCAACAGAAGAACCCCAAGACTCTGGGCAGGCAGCTGGTACCTCTGGCCCGCATCAGTAGCTGAGGTGGGGCTGCGTGTTCCTGGGGAAGTCACCGGTCAGTCCCAGGTGGTGCCCATGCCAGCAGAGAGGCAGGGAGCCAGGACTTCACTGCAGTCTAACTAGTAGGAACAAGAGGCTGAAAGTTCTAAGCAAAGGGCAAGGGAGGCCAAGCGAAACTGAGAAGTTTCAGGAGATGCTTTCAGTGTAGTTAGAAATAAATACTCAGCACGTTTGGGTTTCTGGACTTTCATGAAGGACACTGAATACTTTATCACTTAAGGACAGAGAGCATGGAATTTTTTTAAATGCAAACACTTCTTGCAGATTGCTAAACTACCATGGCATCTGGCGTCCTGGACTAGGGTCTTAAGACTCCACTTTCAGAAATCCTTCATTAAAAACTATCTCTGAGCGCTCGGTGCCAGCGAACGGGAAATCGCAAACGCCGCCCTGGCTCAGCCGGCAGAAGCATCTCTGGACACTAAAATGTCGTGATCCCCGTTCAGGGCACCTACCGAGGTTGTGGGATCTATTCCCAGTCGGGGGGCACATACAGGAGGCAACGGATTGGTGTTTCTCTCTCACATTGATGTTTCTCTCTCTCTCTCTCTCTGTCTCCATTCCTCTGAGGATTAAAAAAAAATCACAAATGCAAATGTCATACTTGAAGTAGCTCTGCTGTAAAGTTGTCGTCCAGATGACAGAGCGTATGGTTACAACTAAATGTCTCTTTTTAGAGTATGTGAAGAATGCAAATAAACCTCCTACAGGCAGCTCCATCCTCAGCCTACATTTGTGCATCCCTAGGAGTCCAACTCTTCTGGGGAAATCCTGGGGTGATGGTTAAGAGCTTGTTCTCCAGAGCCAGGCAATCCAAGGCTGAAACCCTGGCTCATTTCTCCTGGCTTCCTGCCCTTGAGGCAGACTTAGTGAATAACCTCACTGTGGCTGTATTTCCTCCTTGTAAAACAGGGCAGGGCTGGGGGAGGGGAATAATAGCCCCTGCCCCTTAGGGTTGTTTGAAGGGGTAGCTGAGACAATGCACCTAACAGGCTGAGCCTTCCGCCCTGCACCCGGTAGCCCATGCTAGGCACTGATATTAACGTCCTGGATGAGAAGGAGATTTGATTTGTTTAGGAGAGTAGGCAAAAACAAGGTTAGAGCATGAGAAATGAGGCTGCCTTAGCATGCTGTGGCTGAGGATGTATCTTTAGGGGATAATGCTCAGAAAAGAAGAGAAAGTTGGTGTGGTTACAGAAAGGGGGTGCCGGCCAAATGGAAAACAGGCCTAATAGCCCCTTTCTTCCAAGCGCACTGTGACTTTGTAGAATAAGGTAGCTATAAAAAACTAATTATAGCCAAGGGCAGAGATGGGATGCTAAATCTCCGCGGTGAGCGTGCTTAGGGAGATGTCCGCATTCATAGCAGAGCAGGGATTCCTGACACTGGGCAGGGTGGCCAGAAAAGTGGTGGAAGGCTACAAAGGCATCAGGCCAACACTTTGATGTAATTTGATTGAAGTAAAATTTTGACTTGTGGGGAGATGTGGCAAATGCAGGGATTTTCCCCTGGGGCACATTTCTTCCTCTTTTTTCCCTCCAGGAGGGACATGCCAGACAGAGTGTTATGTATGGTCACCAGAAGGTGACCAGAGTTTAAACTGTGGAGAAATGTAGACCACAGGGTGGCAAATTGTGGCGTGTGGCCCTTGTCTGGCCCACTGCCTGGTTTTTAAATAAAGTTTTATTGGAAGATAGCCACACCATTCCCACACACATGTATTCTATAGCTGCTTTCCTGAGTTTAGTAATGGCTACAAAGACTCATGCCATCAGAGACTAAAATATTTGTTATCTGGCTCCTTACGGAAAAAGTTGGCTGGCTCTTCTTACCGTAGATCAAAAGGCCTAAATGGTCACATTTAGTTAGCTCTCCTCTTTTCTTGAGCTTACAGAGTGGCAATATATAATTTTCTTTTAACAGGAATTTGGTGATCAAAATGTGCTTTCTGTTTTCTTCATAACTATCCCCATGCCCTCCGGAAGTTTAATTTGTGACTCTGTTGCTCAACACATTGGGACAGACGACCGATACAATTAGGAACTCTAAACAAATTCTTAATTGTTTTAGCTGCTTTTGGAACTGGAAATCTCAATGGACTAACCAGAATATTCTTTGTTAGGAAAAGATGTTAGTAAACAGTGTCAGGCATTTGAAACCAGAGCTGAGCAATGATGAAGGATATCGAGTTTTAAAGAAAGGAAAGACAGCGAAAAAATAGTCAAATCATTTAAAGGGCGGCGACAATTTAAGGCTGAAAGTGAGGTGTAATGAAACCATCACCGCCAGTGACAAAAGGCACACCCAGGACCATTTTCCTGTAACTCCTAAATCTGGCGGGTGTCCGTCCAGGTTGTCAGAACTGTCTGGTGAGCTTACCTGTTCTAGCCTCCACAATGGCTGGTGAGGATTGACTCCCCTGAATCTGGGACTTTGAAGATACTCGTAAATCCTCATGTTCTGGAAATGTGCAATCTCCAATTAGTGGGCGTTCATCTTTAGCACTGTTTCTTACTTTGCATGCCAGGGGCCATTCGGCCATGTCTGGAGACAGTTTTGGTTGTCAGCTGAAGTTGGGGGGGCTTGCTCCTGGGATTTCTGTGGTGGAGGGCCGGCCATGTTGCCACCAAATGTCCTACAGTATGCAGGACAGTCCCGCACTGCAAAAAATTGTCTCGCCTACAAGGTTGATAGTGCCAAGACTGAGAAACCCTGATGTGTAGGAGGAGGTGAGATTTCTCAACATGAGAATTACTCTGTCATCAAATTCTCTAACAGTATATTTATATATTTATTATTGGATTGCCTATTCTTCATGGCCATTGAAACTCCTCTTTCCTGTTGTGGCTAGGATAGAAGTTTCCTCCTTAAATTAATGTTTTTTTTAAAGAGGTATCGCGCTTATTTTTGTTCGTTTTCCCTTGATTACAAGCCAGGCTGTGCACCTTTTCACTTTGGCTATTTGTCTTTCTTCTGTAGATTACCTCCTCATGTCTTCATTTATTTTTTTTTAAGAGTTTATTTACTTATTTTTAGGGGAAGGGGAAGGGGAAGGAGAGAGAGGGAGAGAAACATCAACATGTGGCTGCCTCGCATGTGCCCCTTGCTGGGGCCCTGGCCTGCAACCTAGGTATGTGCCCTGATGGGGAATTGAACCGTGACCTTTGGTTTGCAGGCCCGAGCTCAAATTAAAAAAATTTTAGTTAAAAAAAGTCTATGGAAAGTTGTAAATAAAAAAATAGTATAGATGGTATGCAGATGTGTTGTTTAAAATATGAAGGAGATGGTTGAATGGATGAGTTTTAAGGAAAGACCTGTCCTAAGCTGTTAAGTGAACGTTATGATTCTCAACGTGTCTTCCTTTTCACCTTTTCACAGTGTCGGTGTTAGTCCAGCTAGTCGCCACACCTTACCACGTTCAGGTCCTGAGTCCCCCTGTTTCATTTTCTGTACACAATACTGAGAGAGTTCGGGTGAGATTTTAATCCTTTGGTGCTACATGGCTTTTCTCGTGTTCTCAGGACAGAAAGTGCATGGCGGTGGAAACTGGGAGTTTACCCCCCTGAGCAGATGAGAGTTTCATCTTCAGTGTGTCTCAAACTCAAGACAGCCGCTGCCACTCCCACTGAGGCCACCGGTTGGAAAGCACACCCCTCCCAGGCCCTCATCTGGAGCAATGGCTGGGGACTTCTTTGTGGGCAGTCCCAGCGGGAAGCGCTGTATTGTCTGAAAGTCATGCATATTTATGGTTGGCTTGCAAATTGCAAACCAGAATACTTGGGGAATGAGTTCAAGAGCAAATTTGTCTGGCGGCACCCCAAGAGGCCCTGAATCAGTAGACCTTGGCTAATCTCTAGGAATATGCATGTTTAACAATCACTTGGAGTGATGTTGGGCCAACTCTGAGAGCCGACCAATTTGTTTTCATCTATTCCACGTTGACTTCCTAGCCAATAGTTACAAGCAGTGTTGCATGTGAATTTGTATGGTGTTTGTGTTTGCAGTTATTTGATGATAACATTGCACGTTTCCCCCTACTACTTAATAAAAACAAAAGAAAACCAAAAAAAAGTGAGAAACAACCCCCCCTAAGCTTAATACGGAGGGAATCGATGGAAACCGTTAGACATACTGAAATTGGGGAATCTTTAGCTTGCCTTCCACAGCCTTTGGACGTAAGCCAGATAAATACTAGTTCCATTGTAAAGAAAATGAACATCAACCAAAAGAGTTAGAAATGCTGCCATTCAAGATGGGGTCCGAAAGTGGAGGCATAATTAGTAAATTTAAACTGTCTAACTCGGTGACAATAATTTTCCTTCAGTACTGGCGTGTTTCTTGCATACCTTTGGCACGCTCAATTTCTAACGCATTTTCTGGGGTGTATACAAAAGAAAGTGGTTGCCAATAATAGAATGACAGTGAGAAACCTATTTTCTACACCTTTTATTTGAACAATCAGAGTGACAGGCATTCTCACTGTTAATTACAGTGATCGGGTGGTTGTCAAGTTTTAAGGGAGGCAGGTGTCTCATCTGCTATTCAGATATAAGTGAGAAGTCGGTGAGACTTCTGTCTGCCAACCGTAGTCCCGAGAACGTTCCTTTTCATGGCTGACTCTCCATCCTGAAACAGAGGCTTGAACTCTTCCCAATGGCTCTTGTAACTTGAGTTCTTAAAGTTACTTAGCGCATGTGGTTACTTAGACTGCGGTCTGTCAGCAGAAGCGGTAGGGCTGGTGAAGCGTGTAGGTTGGCTGTCATTAGATTAGGCTGTCATTTTAAGATCTTGGGTAAATGGCTCGACATTTTTTGTCATTAAAAAAATTTTAAGTACTTTATTTTGAAGTCATTATAAATTCACATTCAGTTACAAGAAAAATTACACATAGATTCTGTACTTTTACCCAGTTTCCCTGGTGGATAACATCTCTGAAGTCACCATGCTATATGATAACCAAGATATTGGCATTAATACAGTCAAAACACAGGACAATTCCTCACCAAAAGGGTTCCCCGTGTTACCCTTTAATAGACACGACCTTCTGCCCGCCCCTGTCCCTAGCCCCTGACAACCAGTAACTGCTTTCTATAGTTTGTCATTTCGAGAATGCTATGAATGAAGTTATATGAAGTTATTTGGGTTTGGTTTTTTCTCCGCAGGCTCATTTGAACTGTTGCAGCATTAATTAATAGTTCATTTGTTTACACAGCTAAGTAATGCTGCAGGATACAGATGCTTGTTTAACCATTTCCCCACTGAAGGGCATGTGGGCTGTTTCCAGTTTTGCGCTGATACAAATGAAGTTGGTCTGAACCTTCTTGTTCAAGTTTACTTTGTGGGAAGTTTGCATTTCCCTGGGGTTGATTCCTAAGAGTGCAACTGCTGGGTCTATGTTGCTTATTTAGATTTTTTAAAAAATTGCCAACCTGTTGCAGAGTGGCTGTACCAGTTGACATGTCCACCAGCGAGGGATGAGGGGTCTAATTTCTGTGTAACCTGTCAGCCTTTGGTGCTGTTATTATTGTTTATTTTAGCCAGTCTGATTGGTGTGTAATGAATGACATCTCACTGTGGTTTTAATGAACATTTCACCGAGGGCTAATGATGGCGAACATCTTTCCACGAACTACTCAGTCATCTGTGTCTCCTCTTCACTGAAAAGTCTGTTTGTGTTTGTTTGGTCCATTTTGTAACTGGATTGTGTCTTTACTGTTGGGACTTGAGAGATCTTTGTATATTCTCGATACTAATCCTTTGTCAGATAATGAGGTTTGCAAATACTTTCTCCCGGTCTGTAGCTCCCTTTCCATCCTCTTAACAGGCTTTTCGTGTAGCAAATGTCAGTTCTGATGACGCACGCAATTTGGCAGGTTTTCTTGTCTGGACTATGCTTCTGGCATGAAGTCTAAGAACTTTTTGTCCAGACCATAATCCCAAACATTTTCTCCTTTTTTCCCCTGAAAGTTTTATAGTTTTGTTTTATATGTAAGTCCATTTTGAGTTAATTATGTGTAAGATAGGAGTTTCAGGTAAAAGTGTTTGTTTCTCCCTCATGGATCTTCACTAATTCCAGCATCACTTGTTTAAGAGCCTCCTCCTTCTCCATTTAATAACTTTTCCATTTTTGTCTCCATGGAATAGCCCTTGATAAATCAATGACTATGCAAAGGGAGAGCCAAAATAATTGATTTTAATTACTGTGTTATTTTACTGATACCTCTGGATATTTCAGAATTGACATGCAGAAGCTGTCTCTTTCTCAGACTGCCAACGAAGTCTTTAGAACATATCAGACCCGGGGTTCCCAGATTTAATTGCATTTGAAAGCAGAGCATGTGCCATGAATGCCTATATTATTTGAAATGATTTGAGATTTTTATCTCTGGGACTTTTTGTCAAATATTCCTACTGATAGTGTTATCAAAACATGAAGAAATGTGCCTTCAAATCCTTTTTTTTAAATTTCAGTAATTGTCAGAATGACATAATACACGCGTGTGGAAACAATTTTGGTTTTTTAAATTTTATTTCCCCAGGCACCATCACATTTATGGCTTCTGAATATTTCACAGGTGAAACTATCAAAAGGAAAACATTTAAATGCAAATGTCATTACATCATATCTGAGTGAGTAGTGAAGCTGAGCGCAGTCTTCATACTTTCTTTCAGATTTATCAGCGATGCTGGTTAGTATTCAAGAAAGCCTCCAGCAAAGGTCCAAAGAGACTGGAGAAGTTTTCTGATGAACGAGCTGCATATTTTAGGTGTTATCATAAGGTAAGACTCCATTGCTGTAGCTTCCAGAAATCTCTTCACAGGTAGGTGACCCAAATTCACTGTGTCTGGAAACCTGTCTAGATTATTTGACCAAAGTACAAATCTTTCTTTTTCCAAGCACAAAACATCTCTGAAATAATGTCCACTTGCTAATTGTTTAAAATAATTGGCTACTAACACTTATGACAGCATGGATGGACCTGGAGAGCATTATGCTAAGTGAAGTAAACCAGGAGGTGAAAGACAAATACCGTATGATCTCACCTATAAGTAGAGCCTAATCAACAAAACAAGCAAGCAAGCAAAATATAACCAGAGACATTGAAATAAAGAACAAACTGATAGTAACCAGAGGGGAGTGGGGAGGGTGATAACAGGGGAAAGAAGGGAAAGTATCATCAAGGAACATGTATAAAGGACCCATGGACAAAGCCAAAGGGGGGATGGATTGAGGGTGGGGAGGGGGAGAGTGGTGGGGGGAAAATGGAGACAACTGTATTTGAACAACCGTTAAAAATGCACAAAATAATAATAGTAATTGCCTAATGTAGAGTCACCTTAGTGGTTTCCTGCTATTTGTTGTTGTTTTCCAACCTCTAGTGTAAGAACTTATCATGTTGTTTTGTAAATTTTCAAGTTGCATAGTAGACCCTACTCCAACATCAAAGCCCCCCGAGGGTAAGGATTGGATCTCATGGAACCTAGCACAGCGCCTGGTGCATTACAGACCCTCATTCAGAGCTTGGGGAGAGGAGACTGCGGTGGGGGCTGGGGGAAGCTGGGAAACAGGTGATTGGTGGAGGAGGTAGAAGTACCACTAGTTTTTTTCTTTAGGTTTGATGAGCAAATTTCATTCAGATTTCCAGTTTCCTTAGCAGTAAGGGTAGTAGTAGTAGTGAGACTTCCTTGCTAAAAATAGTCATTGTGTGTTAACATGCATCATTCAGGAGCAGAAAGTTCAGGTAAATACAAGGTATACTTACTAATTGGATTCACAGATTAGCCACGTCTTTCCCGCTACATGGCAGTATTTCCATGGTCTTTGTTATTGGACAGCCCATGTATTTTCTATTTTCATGAAATTGTGGGAAAGGCCATGGATAATACTTCTTTTCCCCAAGGCTCTGGCTGTTCCTGTATTGGGAAAATGCTACTCTTTTGACTATGGAGGGACCATGCTTATTTTTATGATAGAACATTTTCATTGTTTTAGTTTTTCCATGTTGAAGGTTCTTATCTGCATTTGGTGAGAATTTACCAGGGGGCTACTTGCTATTTATGTAAAATCAGTAGATCCAGCACAGACATGTGGCTAAGTGAGGGAAAGTGGATAATCTCCCCTTTCATGCAAATTCTGCAAAAGTGGTGACTTTGCAGCATCTTATTAAGGACCCGTGTTGACACCTTGGTTTACACAATAAATTACTATGGTAATTTTTTTTATAGCAGCCTGAACAGACTCTCGTTCTGTCTGGTCCTTGTGCGTGGCACTTCCTCGTTTGGGTGGAATCCCACATACATCTGGAAATACCTGATTCTGCACCGTCCCCTTTACCTACCTTTCAGAAAGTAGAAAAATAAGGAAATAGGCTACGCTTTGCTTGCAGACCTATACATACCGAAGAGAAGAGGACAAGCAAGGAATACTTTACAGAAACTCCCCAAACTCAGTCCACCAACGAATGGTGTTGGCTCTGCATTCAATAGGCATAGAGACTCCGAACACTTCTCGAAACCTTTGCCGCTACTGCTGTGGTCCAGGCCCCTAGGATTCTCAGCCCTCTAAGACTCTGTCACATCCTGTGTAATCACATCGTGATAGTCCAGCTCACGGCCCTCAGCCGGGTCCTTGTAGTGGACCCCACACTCACTTGATCTCACTCCCCGCAGCCTGTTTCACATCGTCTGCATCGTTTCCCCAGTTCTCTTTACTCAGGACAGGCGCCCTGGGCTCCTGGCTTCCCCTGGGGTCTGCCGAGCACATCCTACCTTGGAACTTGTTTTTCTCTCCCCTTGGAATCCTGTCCCAGCAAATACTCACATAGCTCATTTCCTTCCTTGGCTCAAGTCATTGCTCGAGTTTTTCTCACAAAATGAAGCCATTTCTTGACCCCATTATTTTAGATGGAATCCTTTGACACCTCCCCCACCGCAACTCCCTTTATTTTTCTCTTTTACACTTAGGTATTTACGTCTTTAATTGACCTCGCCACCTGACCACCATACAAGAAGGTCCCTAAGGGCAGAGATTTTTTTAGGGGGGAAGAGGGGGCTAGGCGTGGTTCTCTATTAGTTATCAGTACCTAACACATGGTACACACTTTTCACAGTATTGGCTGGACTGCAATGAATAATATCAGAAGAAGACACAGAATACATAGAGATGTCCCTGTTTCAAACTTCTGCTTAGCTTGCTGGAGAAAATCGGTACTTGAGACATCTAAAGCCAGGAAAAAAGGAGGTTTTGGTTTGGAAGAAATGGGGGAGTGAGGATGGGGTCAGAAAAGGCCAGGATTGGGAAGTTTTCTGGGGAACAGACCCAAAGGAAGACCAAGTGGATTGAAAGTTCCCCCTTGAACGTGAAGCAAGCGAGGGGAGATGGAGGACAAACTTCCCCTGTTTCCGACTTCGCCCTCCTGGCTGTGGAATTTAATATGTAAATCTTTGAGGAACGCGGTAAGCCAATTCTCTTTCATCTCTAATCATCATTAACCAAAGTTCAAAGCATTAGAACGGAAGCATTATCTACATTCAGCCGCCAAGCCCTTGATGAGTTCCTGTGGCCGATTCATCCTTATTCTTTTAGATCTGATACATTCCCTATTAATCCCTTGGGGCATACAAAAAGCTGGAGTAACTCTTGAGATAGGCATTTTTTATCTAAATGCTGTGTAATTTATGAATCTTGATAATAAAATACTGGGGTTGTAAGTAGCACGCCGTGACCGGATTTCAGAGTGTACTCGGCTACAGGTAAAGCCATTTCCCAAATAAATGAGGGCCTGTGTATTATGCCGTTTGGTCAATACAGAGATGGTGTGACTTCAGCGGACGTGTCTGTCCTGCAGGAAATCTGTAGCATTTATGAGAACACAGTGCTTCTTTCATTTCATTTTTAAAGATATATATTTTTTAAAATGCCAGTTTTGCCTACCTGATCCTTTGTAGCAGTGTTAAAACCAGAGATTGGCTGTAGAATTTTAAAAGTTGGTGCTTTCCTCACTGCAAATGTAGCCAGCGGTGTTCTCATGCAAACACTGAAAATAAATATGTGAATAATGCACACACAGAGCAAGTCATTTTTCATTTCTTTACCTCCCGCATGAGGCGCCCCAAGCACCGGCGCTGGCTGGCAGAGACGGCTGTGAATGTGATGGACTGTAATGCAACTGGGTTACTACTCCAGTGACTTTACCCAGATAGTTCCTTCTGGTTAAGCACAAGCTCACTGTTTCCATTCAGGAAATCGAAGGCGTTTGCCATCACCAGAAGGGGTTGAGCCTTTCTTTGCACGGTTTTCCTTTTTTTGTAATGAGGAATAATTGGGAAGGAATCGGAGTGGAAGGAAGACCGTCTCTTTCTTTTGAGACCAAGGTGAGTGGCGTGGCGGAAGTGTGCTGGGCCCGGAGTTGGGAGACCTGTTTCCTAATCCTAGATTCGCTACTCTGTGGCTTACCTTCTGTGTCAAGGTGACCTCCAAGGCCACTCACATTGTGGCTCCTCCATCTTCATTGCAGGGTTCAATTTGCCTTGGGCCAGAAGGACGAAACCAACAATTTATCGAACCTACTGTTTCCCAAAATGTGCGTGAGAGAGTGCGGCAAAGGAGAGTTCTGCGAGGACCAGGGTTCTGTGGTCAAAGTTTGGGAACCGCAGCTTTTCCATCCCATTTTTGAGGTTCCTAATCCACGGTAACTTATAGAGGCTCTGGGGAGTTCTACTGTTGGGATTTTACCCATTTTTTTAACCAGATTTTTTTTTTTTAATGTTGTGTTTGACAGGTTTTTAAATAAAGTTTAAATACTAGTGTCTTTTGTGGTTGTACATATATTCTGTCTTTCCAAAGCTTATCTTTTCATTCTTTTAACAGGGTCTTTTCAGAAGGAAGTTTTAGTTTTGCTGTGGTCTCGTTTTGGGGTTTATACTCTCAGGGGTCACGCTGTCAGTGTCAAGTCTAAGCACTCTTCACCTTGCCTTGGATTCTGAATATTTTCTCCCCGTTTTGTTATTTAAAAAATTTTAAATGTTTTATAGTTTTAAGTGCTCCATTTAAGTCCATGATTCATTTTGAGTTTAGTTTTTGTATAAGGTGTGAGGTGTGGATTGAGTTTCTTTCTTTTTACTGATGGCTGTCTGATTATTCCAGTACTGTTTGTTGGGAAGTTTTCTTTCCCCATCAAATTGCTTTTGTGCTTTTGCCAAGAATCATTTGCATGTTTTAGCATGAGCCTATCCCCAGATTCTCTATTCTTTTCCATTGAGCTATGTATCCACCTGTCTACTAATACTGTACTTTCTTGTCTGTTGTAGATATAATCCTTAATATTTGGTAGAATGATTTCTTCCACTTTATTCTTTTTTAAAACTTTGTTTTAGCTCTTCTAGTGCCTTTCTGTAACATTCTAAAGTAAACTTATTAGGATTTTGAAAAGAATTACATTAACCCTATAGATCAAACTGTGGGAAGACTGCCATTTTTTCCTATGCTGAGTTTCTCAGTTCACGGACACGGCGTGCTCGTCCATTCACCTGGGTCTTCTTTGCCTTCTCGCATCAGCATTTGTAATGTCCAGCCTCCATATCCTGTATGTGGTTTGCTAAGTTTATACCTAATTGTTTCATTTAATCTGGATTAAATTTAAAGCCTTTGGGGTTAAGTATTTGACTTGTGTAAGTCATTTTTGACCTATAATCTGATAAAGCGATCATATAGTTTAAATTATTTTTTCAATCCCTCACTTATTTGACCAATCATTTGAAATGGTTGGTTTTCCTTGCCTTTTGGGAAGAGACTCAGTTTTTTAAAGGTTTATGAAAATGTAATCCTTTTACTCTGTCCCTAGTGTGGAAGTTTGTTTGACTTAGTTATATTTTTAGGAAACACACATATATGTAGCAAAATAAGAACAAGACAAAAGCAAACTTCACGTACAAAGTTCATTGATTGCAAATATCTCCCCCTTCATTTACACTCATTTCTTACGTGAATCCCTTAGGAGCATGTATCTCTCAGACGTGTTCTACGTTATTTTGCTTTTGTGTGGAAACACTCGAATGTAATCCAAGTCCCCACAGAAGCCCTCTGTAAATGATGTCAAAAGAAAAAGGGTGGGTTTTTTCCAAGTTAGTGAAAAATAAGTCAGTGGTTGTTTCCATCTGAGAGACATCACGACTGTGGTGGGCCCAGCGAGCTATTTACTAGTCCAGGGCTTCTGCTGACAAAGAGTGGAGATCCATTCACCCTCCTTTAAAATACTTTGCAGGTTTCTTTCTCTCTTTTTTCTTTCTTTCTTTTTTGTTCTTCACGCTTCTCATACACATCATACATGCTCCTCGTAACCAACTTAACCAACTCTGAAGTGTGTGGAGTAAAAGCAGCGAAGATCCTGACCCTGGGCCCCGTCCTCAGGAAGAACAACGCTGCCAACGCATATTTTCAGACTGTCTTCTCCGTCTGTACAAACAGAAACGTGGTCTGGCTCGTAGGGAGACCTATTTTTAGAGCAAGAATGGAGTAATTCACTGCATACTGTATGCACTTATTTAAGGAGACCATAATTACAGATGTCCCAGGACACTGGGAGTGCGTCTGTAGTTCTTCTGTAACTTTTAGCAGCAATTTCTTTCAGAGTCAGAATGTCATGGGTTCTGAGATACATTAAGTGGCCACGGGAATCACACCAGTCCCCTTTCTCTTGCTCTTTGACCATAAGTCTACGTCAATAATTAGTGGCGTATTGATGACACTTCATTAGCTTAACAGTTCTAGAGTAACCTTTAATAACGGTATACCTTAATCCGTTTAAAAACACCCAGATTGGCAGACAAAATGTTTCCCATTTTTTGTTAATACACATTGTATTATGGTGACAACCTTTATGTGTCTGTGTTAATCTGTTTGGAAGGAAAAGCCTTAGAAGTGAGATCGGGGGATTTTATCCCCCACACCTTCAATTTTTTGTAACCACTGCCGAATTGTGTCCAGAAAGGTGACACAAAATCACACTCGCATTGATGGCTTAGGAAAGTGCCCTTTGCCCCAGATTCCATTCTCTGCAAACATTTCAGGTGCAGACTTTTCAGTTTAAGTGCTGCTCTTTTTTCTTTCTTTCTTTCTTTCTTTCTTTCTTTCTTTCTTTCTTTCTTTCTTTCTTCCTTTCTTTCTTTCTTTCTTTCTTTCTTTCTTTCTTTCTTTCTTTCTTTTCTTTCTTTCTTTCTTTCTTTCTTTCTTTTTGGCATGTGTGGCTTTTTCTTTTTAAGGAAGACACAATGAATGGATTACTTAAGTTATTTCACATGGACAGATAAAGACCCAGTCTTCAGGGAGACAGTTCAAATTTATGACTCACACAGGCACTAGTCCAGTTTATTTTAAGTGGCCGAGGGCATGTGGGTATTTTGGGAAAGAATGGAACCTTCTCTCTGGGGTTGGGATGTCACTGTCTAGACTGGTTCTTTCTTAAGAAATCCTCTGTAAAATGTTTGCTTAGACTGCTGTGTGCGGGGTCCTGAGGGGGGACTCGTGAAGAGGAATGTTTTGTGGTGACAACTGGCGATTAGACCTGAGCACGTCTCCTTTCATTTGCCTGTCCCTGCTTGCTGGCACTGTGTCTTCAGACCAGTGGTACTCTTCTTAGGAAAGACAATATGGA
The DNA here is from genome assembly GCF_022682495.2 of Desmodus rotundus. Taxonomy (NCBI): domain Eukaryota; kingdom Metazoa; phylum Chordata; class Mammalia; order Chiroptera; family Phyllostomidae; genus Desmodus; species Desmodus rotundus. The sequence continues at coordinate 98,853,072 of NC_071392.1, read as the reverse complement.
AACGTTTGAAGATTTGGAGCACAATGTAAGAAATCTTCTGGAAATTTTTAACAGAAATGTTTATTAGGGCATTTGAGAGTACTCTGAAATTTCAACACATAGTAATATAAAAACAAGTATTGCAACAAAAACAATAATAGTAAGAATAGTGTAATTGATTATTCATTTTATTACTTGAGGAAACATTATGGACCCCCAAATACATTGCTTTCATATTACTTTTATTTTCAAAGACAACCTACAAAAGTTAAAGGGGCTTATGCCTGTTCATTTTCAGCAGGGTAATGACTTTATTTAAAAAAAAAAACAACGAATAAAGCAATTGGAAGCTTCTGCAGAGCTTTGCAATTTGCATATATGAAGCGAATTGCTCACTTAATTCATTCAGTCCCATAAGGGGGAAATAATTAGGATGCAGCCTACAAAAAAGCAAGACAGCAAATTGCCTTTTTAGGTAGCGGTCTCATTTTCACTCTGTAAATATAAATAAATCATCATCTGTACATTACTATAAGCAAAAGAAGGAGAAAAATTGGAAATCAAATCCTTGTTTCCTTAAATGGATTTTGACTTTGTAGCATACCAGACACATACTTAAAATTCCCACACAATGTGTACTAATCGCATAATTCTGACAGGAATGTACCAGTTACTCAAGGGAATGTATTTTTAAAAAATTCGATTGTCTTAATCTTCTCTTGAAACACCAGAGGAAATTTAACAGTCTCTCTATCTAGTTACAAAATAATCCATTTGGAAAATTGAATTGTGTAATTTGTAATTGTTTTCCGAGTTGTTAATGCAGGAACTATATCGATAGCAAATTAAAGTTTTAAAGTATGGCTGCTTTGTTAATCAGTGGCTATTAAACATTTATGTCAATTAATATTATCACTTATGATGAATAAGACATCTGGAGTATGGCTTTAAACAGCCAAAATAATTTGACAGTCCTTATTTGGGAGTTCCTAATTGGATGGCATACTTAAAGATTTATCAGAAATTTCAGAGAGTGTTGAATATTTTTTTTTTTGATGGAGTCATAAGACTTGGTATTTTGGATAATCAGAAAACTAGAAACCAGGAACTGCATAGTAATTAAGTAAATCTTAAATCTCTCTCTGTCTTTCCATTCCTCCAGTTCCAGCCCAAGCTACAGTTGTAATCCACCAACTGCCTGATCGTCTGCTGGCTTCTAGATCTTATTTATCTCTGCCCTCAGATCAGGCTCCCATCCTTCCCAAGGTTAAGGCCACCATGGATGGCCAAGCCAGCTGTTCACTGCTTAACTCCAGGGGGCGCCGCTATCATCAATTCCATGTGACGGTCACTCTGTAGTTCCATAATGCGCCAGCCTGTCCATTCTCCATTTTTTACTGGATCAGGGATTCTCAACCCCAACACTATTAACATTTCGATTGTGGGGGGCTGCCCTGTGCATTATAGGATGTTTAGCAGCATCTCTGGCCTCTATCCAGTAGATTCCAGTAGCACCCCCAGTTGTGACAACCTAGCACGTCTCTAGACATTGCTACTGTTACGCGTGCAGAGGAGAGGGGTGTGAAAACCTCCCCTAGGTTGCAGACCACTTGCTCTACGAGAGAGTCTTTCTAAAACACAGAAGTGGCCCTTTCATTTATCTGCCTAAAACCTTTCAGTTTTCGTTCCTCGGACCTCCCGAGTCACACTGGACTCCCAGCGGCGGCGCCAGCCCTTCAGGAGCTGGCCCTGGCCCACCTGCTCCGGATTTTTCACACAGACTGCAGTTGCATGATTGTGCATTGTGGTTCCTTTTGCCTAGAAATTTGTCTTTCTGCCTCATAAGCCCTTGAGTGCCCTTCATGACCACCTGACGGATAACAAGGCCTCACTCAGGCATGGCGGCCTCTCTGTGCCTTTTCTGTGTGTTCATCTGGCGGCATCTGGTGGTTTATTTGGTGGTTCAGTGGAGGGTAGTCAGGCTACCTGTGTTTGAGTCTCAGTCCACCTGTTGGCCAGCTGGGTGAACAAACGAACCGCTGGAAGCCTCGGCATTCTTGTGTGTACGGTGGGCACAGACAAGCAGCAGTAGCTAGCAGTGTGAAAAACTACATAACGTGATTGCTATGAAGTGCACAGAACCCTACATCTGGCAGTAAGTAACGGTCTGCCTGCCTGGAGTCGCATCCTGCCTCTGCCCTGTTTGGGACTTGTCCGGCCCTGGGCACGGGACTGGCATCACTGTGCCACAGCCTCCTTGTCCCCGCAGGAGAACATGTAACATGTGCTCATGGAGGCTCATTCTGGGCCCTGGAGATCCGGGGAAGCGACAGACAAGAAGGAAATCCGTACGTAAATATCCAGTCTGTGGTCAGTGTGACTGCTCAGTGCTAAGGAGGAAGTTAAAGCAGAGGAGAAGTACAGAATGTGGGCATGCCCCAGAATGGTGTCAGTAGGAGGCGAATCTGTGACTAGCAGAGCGTGGCTACAGGAAGAGTGTTTCTAGACAAAAGAAGGGGTTACACAGAGAAATGTTGCTTCCTGGGACAAAGAGACCACGTAAATAAAATAGGCGTCATTTAGGCTTTTAAGATAAGGAAGCGATAAATCGGGCACTGCCTTTATTTCTGGAGAGGTGTCCCTGAAATAAAGGTGCATGGCGGCAGGCTGTATTTGCATAGAGGCGCGTGGGAGCACTCTGGAAGTGCCAAAGAGCTTGTCCAGTCAACGAGCAGGACCTATATGGAGACATCGGTGTGCAGATTTATTTATTCAAGCTATGGAGAGAAACCCGTTTCTCTCCGAGGAACTCAGAGTGTGTGGGAGGAACGCACAATTGTGATATATTTTGAGAAAAGTAAACCCAAGTTTGTTCAGACTGATTTCCAGGCAGGGCCGTCCGACCAAATCAACCTGCCGCAGCCAAAAGCACTTCACCAGCCAAGTGACCTTCTGTCATCCCCACGCTGGTCCAGGAAGGGCGAGCTGGACCGCCTTCCCCGTCTGCCTGAGTGTCTATGGGAGGGAGGCTGCCTCAATGCAAGGGGAGGGTTGGAAGGCTCCGATAAGATGCTACGCAGGTACCCCCCAAAAGCTTCAGAAGCAAAGAGTCACCAAGAACCCTTCTCTACAGGCTCCAGAAGTATAACCTAAACGGACCCCCACATTCACCTGGGCACGGTGTTCTTCAGATCCTAACCAACTAGTCAGAACTTGCAGTGGTAGTAACAGCTACCTGGCTCTGTCCCTGCCCACATGGCCGTGAAGGGACTGATGGTTGTGTAAAGTCACAGTGGCATGGCTTCCTTCTCGGGTGAGCTACTCAGTTGTCTACAACAGCTCGCCGATGGACAGATCCACGTTAAAACCAAGGATGAGGGTGGCGGAACACATATGGGATGTACGGTGGGCACTTATACCAGCTGAACAGTGAATTCTACAGAGTTGAACTGCTCACCTGATTCAATGCTGTAGCTACACATTTTGAAGTAATGCATAATAATAGTGATTCTAGTAATATCTGTGATCTGTGTTTCCAGATTACTTTCATAAAAAGCAGTATGGGTGGGAGTAGTGAGAGTGGCTTATGTTTATCTTGAACCTGGCAATCATACTTGTATGCACTCAGGTTGACAAACCAATTGGATTAAAAAGCATAGTTCTTTGTAGATAAGAGTCTTCCATGGATGCTAAGACATTTCCCCTGAAAGATGGTTGGGGAACAGGGTATTCACAAGACACCAGACTATCACTGAAAAACCAGTAGAAGAATTGATATTTTACGATGGAGAGAAATGGTGGCTACCTCCCAGAGATCAGACTGAGCCTCGCTAATACAGGGATGCTCAGACACGATATGCCTGCCGAGAGGCAGTGTGAAGCCCATGGCCTCTCTGACAAAGGGTTCTTAACAAAAATGTTACCTGAATCTCCTCGAACCTTTCCGAGTAACTTCCACTTCAGAAGAATTGCTGGGGTTAGAAAAGTTAAGGGCACCGTGGAAAAGCAAACACCTAGAACACTGGAACAGTTTACCGACATAATCTCAAAATGGTAGTGCCATTTGCAAGATCTGGGGACTCGTCTAAATAAAAAGTGACTCAGATATCAGAAGAGATGCAATGTCCACATCATCATTGGATCCTGGATTGGGCGACAGTGGAGGGTGTGGGACTCAGCTCAAAGAGACATGTGGGGACTTTCAGGGAACTTTGAATATGGGATGGAAATTAGATGATACAGGAATTCTTGCCTGTTTTCTTAGCTGTGAAAAACAACACTGAGATGATAAGAACCTTGTTCTTTGTAAGAAATATTTGCAGAAGTTGTGTCTATGCCTGCAATTTTCTTTCAAGTAATTCAACCCGAACCAAGTGCGTATGCAGGTATGCATGGACGCACACCCGCACTCATATGCGTATGCTTAGAGAGAGGAAGCAAATAAAATCAAGTTGGCAAAACGTTGATAATTGTTGATCCTGTGTGCTTGGTGTACGTTGTACTGTTGTCCCTCCGCAGGTTCGTTCCAGGACGCCCTGGATACCCAAATCCACACAAGTCCCTTATGTAAAACGGTGTAGTCCAGTATTTTTCTTCCAGCTTTCCTGTTTGAAAATCTTCAAAATAAAATCATGGAAAAGAAAAGGATGAACTCAAAATTCCTGGAGCAACAAGCAGGGGGATAAAAAAAAAAGAGAAAATCCAAAGTTTTTGTTTAGAAAAAAATGAAGCATAAAGGAATCAGAATAAAAGAGGACTGAAATAATTCTCAAAAATGTCAATCTAAAAATTAATTTAAGTTGACTTAACATCTGTATTAAAAGACAATGGCTTAGATTGGATAATATTGTACTCCAACAATATATTTCTCAAAATTAGGTAATGCATTTTTCTGCAAGAGATTTGCCTAAGTGACAGCAAACAAAAAGGTTCACGAAAACAACGTGGTCACCCACACTGTGGTACACTTGCTACTCAGATGCCAAAACGTCTTAAATATGTGACGGCAGGGATGAGTCTCGCAGCCATGTGGTGGGTGAAGGAATCCAGACACATAAAAACACGTACAATATGATCCCATTTATGCAAAGGTTTTAAAAAGGCAGAACTAACCATTGGTGATGAAGGTCAGAGTGGTGGATTTATTTGTGGGCGGTACCGACCCAGTATGTGGTGGTTTTGATTGAAATGTCTCATTTGTCCATCTGGGTGGTAGCTATGCAGGTGTGTACACAGGTCAAGATTCTGGCCTGTAGTCTTGAGATTTCTGTCCTTTCCTGTATGTTCTTGACCCAGACTACCTGATATTTAGATTCCTGTGCTGGGTGTCCCAAGCAGAATTTCACTAGAGCATAATTCTGGGTACAGACCATGGTGCCATGTGTACCCACATAGAAGCGGGTGCTTTCTGGAAAGCTGGATCATCTTCAACATTTTAAAAAGATTTTACTTGTTTATGTTTTAGAGAGAGGGGGAAGGAGAGAGAAAGAGAGAGAGAGAGAAACATCAATCAGCTGCCTCTTCAACACTCCCAACTGGGGACCTGGCCTGCCACCCAGGCCTGTGCCCTGACTGGGAATTGAACCTGCGGTCTTTTGGTTTTCAGGCTGGTGCTCAATCCACTGAACCACACCAGCCAGGGCTCTTCAACATTTTAAGGTCCAAGTAGAAAAGATTTTAATTCAGATGATCTTTTTTTTTATGGGTTGACAAATACTTTATTTTTACTTAGGAATTAAGATTTTCATTCCTTATTTTACCCCCCTTACACCTTTAATGGGATGGCTTATGAGGGGCAGAAATATCTTGGATGTGTTTGTCTCCAAAACCATTGACATCTTTACTTCTCTTCGTTTGTTCCTTTATTCACCCAATCATTTATCCATTCATTTTTTTTTTTTAGTATTTTTTAAGGAGCACATGTCATGGAATGTAGTATTAGGAAAAACATACACAGAGAGAAGCACAAGTTCCGGCTTTGGGTGTGGCTCCACCCTTCCCTGTGATCTGTGAAATTATAATGGTCTCTTCTCTGATTCTCACAATTCATCCTTGTAATGGGATTAGAACAGGACCAAGGGTGCTGTAGCACCCTGAGGACTCAGGATATCCCATTGTAACCATCCGACATTCTGTAGTTGATGGAAGTGGGTGGGTTTCCCTCCTGAGAAGTGGATTTCTATCTATTACTGTTGAGCAGAGGGGTGGGTGGGACCCGTTCCCTCATTTGATGAGATTGGCTCTACTTCGGTTGAACACGACACTGTATGATTTCCTTTGAAGGGTTAAAAACAAAACAAAACAAAATGATTTAACTGCTCAAATAAAACTGATGACCAGTGTTCTAGTGTGTTATTATGTGTCTGACTGGGAAATCTGGTCTCCTGTGTGCTAGAGGCAGTGTTGGTTTACAGTGGGACTCGCGAAAAAAAAATTCTATGAAAATTCTTGGTCAAAAGGAAATCAGACAGAGGGTGTATTAGCCCACGTCTGCTGTGGCAACAATTCCAATATCTTATTAGATTATAGCAACGTGATTTTTACCTCCTGCCCTTGTTGCGTGAGGGACCTGGGTTGAGTGTGAGTACATTGAGCACAGCTGGGTTTGTCTGATTCCTTGAGATCCATCTGTCTGCACATTCAGAGATCCAGGAAGAAAGAGAGGGATGCTGTTAGGGTGGAAGGTGGAAGCTCAGGGAGAGAGGAACTGACCTAATGACACACGCATTTCAGTTCACGGACACGGCATGTCAGCTCCCGTTCTGTTGGCCAAAGCCAGTTGTGTGACCAAGTCCAAACTCATCGGGAAAGAGTCACAAGGGCCGAGGGGGAATGGACGATTGTGAACAAATAATTCAATCTAGAGAAGGAAAGGAAGGTTGCTGTGAGGTGCAGAATCCGCCTTTGGCCTGACTTTACATAATTCCAAATTCTAGAGAGAGAATAATTCTTGCCAGTTCTTCTCTTTACCTAATCTCTTTCAACCTCATGTTCAGAAACATACCTCATAGATCACAGAACTTCCTATTTAGTATTTGTGATCTTATCATCAGTGGATTTTTCTAGGAGACACCATGTTCCATGACTTTTCAATTAGTCCAAGGATCGAATTGGCCCAGGATATACAAAATTAGGTTAAGCCTGAATCTAACAATGGGTTTTGGAAAGTACACATCCAATTTCTGGAGAAAATCAAGTATTTCAAAGTTTCTAATATTGACATTTTCAGTAAACCATACAGATTGTTTCTCGTCTTGTTTGATGGTGTAGCTGGATTCAGTAAACTTAAATATATACCTTGGAAGAGAAAAAGGAAACTAATACACTGAGGGATCACAGATTTATTTTACACAGTAACCAGCAACTCACAGCCCAGACAACAAACTTATTTTGCTTCTCTTTGTCTGCTCTTGTCTTAGCATGGAGGTTATATGAAAGGGCCTGTTAGAATATTTAAACTCTGTCTGGATACAATTTTTAATAACAACATGACTTTTTATTTATGGCCAACTAGCAGAACCCTTCTTGTTAAAAATGAAAGTGTATAACCAGAGGTGACCTAAGACCTTTCTTGGAACTGGTCCTTTGTCCATTAAGTCATAATTCTTAGACACATTTTAGATTTTGGTCATGAAACTTGAAATTTGTCTTTATTGTCTTTCTTAGGAAAAGCAATTATGGAATGGGCAAAGAAGGGGGAGAAAACCCCAAAGGTCCCGTGCAGAAGTGTCCTCTAGGACATAAAGTGGGAACCCAATCTTTACCAAGTTTCTCTTGAAATCTGCTGTCCTGCCTCTGCCAAGCAAATGAGAGCTGTTCTGGGTGACTCTGTGGCCTGTAGGTCCACTGCTTGTCACCTGGGTTGTTTTTTTGAGCCATTAATTTAAAAATTTGATGAATGAATGAATGGAGTGAATGCAAGAGAGATTCTTGAAGAAGGAATGTAGTTCTAGAACAGGGGTATTTAAGTAGTCCCTCCTTGATGCTGTGATACCTTGAAGAAATGTTTACATTGTGTTTGTGAATCTGTAGATGAAGACATCACAGTACACGTAGAGTGTATGGTGTGTCTCTGCTTCTGCACAGTGGGAGGAAATGAAAATCACTAACTACAGAGGCTCAGGAGGGAGTTTCCCTAAAAAGTTTTGAGCTTGGTAGGAAATAATGTCTTGCTGATTTGAGGCATAAAGAACAGACACGAAATTCAAGTGGAAGGTGAATTGAAAGAGTTGTTATTGTGCATGCTTTTGGTCCTGAGGCGCATCCCTTTGAGGTAGTATTGGGGACCCCATAGTCATTTTGGATGGTCAGGTACACTTACATAGCCCCCATTTAAAATTTTATTCATATTCAATGAGAATCTGAGACCGCATAAAAATCTGTGTTTGCTTTAAGCGTGATTCTTTAGGAGCACATTATATCTTTGTAAAAGGAATATTAAAGAAAAAAAAGTCCTGCCTTGGTTTTCTCATTACCAAACGGAGCGATGGTGGAAATACATGCGTCTTATGAAAGTGTTACCGACTTGTACACATGTCTGCGATGCTAGTTCTCGTAATTGCCGCTTTACCATGTACCTTGAGGAAGGCTCACGGGCTAGTCCAGATGGATGTTGTTGTCAAGTAAGGAGTGTGTGTGGGTTTGGGGGTGGCTGCAGGTATGTGCGCACAGGTGCTGGCTAAGGTGTGGTTCTGATTTAGGGATATCGCTGTAGAACCTGGTTTCCCTTCCACCCGTGAAACGGAACCCTGCCAGCTCTGGGAACACTTGGTCCCCTCCCCTGTGTGGGGGTGCCAGGTTGTTATTATCTGAACCAATTTCCAAGACAGGTAATTGTGTTCTGACTCATGCAGCTCTTCCTACGTTTCCTGACTCTTTCGGGTGACTTACTCCTTCCCGTTGGCCCTTAACGGATGTGTAATGCCATGACACATTTGGGAGTCGCCATCTTTCAGATGGGGGTAGACCACTCTTATACAGGGACTCCGTAGGGGGTCAGCGTGAAGCCTGGGGCACCCACATCCTATGTCCACCCCTACCCTGGGAAAAGAAAGAGGCCCTCAAATAGCAGATGACTTCCGGGGCTGAAGATTCTCTGTGCTGGACGTTTTTCGAGTTGGTCATTAGGATTTCATTCAGGCAGCCAAACAGCATAGGATTCAGGGTTGCATTGCCTCCTTCAGCACTTGCTTCTGCCATGTTTTAGCTGTGAACGTGGGCACCTGACTTTGACCTTTCTCAGCCTCAGTTTTGTCATCTTGAAAATACTGGCAATACTGTCTTTCTCCGAGGGTTTTGTGCAGATCAGACTGTACAGGAATAGCCTGAGCACAGAGCATGGTGTGTGGTGCAGGCCTTGCCAGTGTTGGCCCTCATAGGACTGTTTTTCATTGATTGAGTCCATCAGTAAGTCACTGATAGGTGACTCATGTCTGGCTGCGAGCTGGAGAGATAAATGGATTAATCACAACAGCGGATAATAGAATACAGCTTCATGCATCATACGTGGAAGCAGAGAGGAAGGAACAATTAATTTACAAGAAGGTCGGGGCAGGTTTCCCAGAGGAAGCAGGCCTTAAAGGAGAAGGGAAATTTCACTGGAGAAAAGAGGCAGGAGAGGGAGGCACTCACTTTGGAGAAGCGCCCTGCAAGCACATTTGTGGGTGGGTGTGTTCTTTTGTTCAAGTCCACACCTGTTGATAGAGTTTCTGCTGTGCAGCAAGTGGTGTGTTAGATTCAGGGGACACAGTGGTGAGCAAAACGTATGCTGTCCCTAGCCCATGGGACTTCCACTCTGCAGGCTAGACGGGCACTGAACCATAGCCCTTATAGCCATCAGCAGGCTGAGGGAAAAGATGTCGGCAGATGGTAGAGCCTGGAGACTGAGAATAGATGGGAAGGGGGGGGGGCGGGGGGGGGAGGGGCAGGGTTTGTCTTTTAGGGCTCTGCAGGAACTGAGGTTTAAACTAAGCCCTGCGAGGTGAGTGGGAGCAAAGTCAGGGGGGAGTGGGGAAGGCCCTGGGCCAGGAGACTCACGGGCCCTTCTGGGAACAAAAGAAAAAAGGCCAGTGTGGCTGGGACATAGGCCACGAGGCAAAGGTGACAGAGAGAAGGCTGGTGAGACAACTGTGGGGAAGGCCACAGAGGGTCCTGTTGGTCATATTAAGGATTTGGGCTTTCGCCCCAAGTGCCGTGGGAAGTCGTCAAAGTGTTTTATGCATAGAAATGCTCGAATCCAACGTGCACTGTGAAAAGTCCATCTGGATGTTGTGTTCATAGTGAATCAATGGGGTTAAGGTGGGAGTGGAGAGACCAGCAAGTAGTTGTGGCAGAACGATAGAGACTCGTGTGGCAGCAGTGGCGCAAACATACATCAAATATGAACAGTTTTATCCCATAAACTCTAAGGGACTTGGTGTAGTTGGAGAATAAGACAGGTAGTGTTGAGCCACCAGAGAGACTGGCTTGCCAAGCTTTTGGGGAACACTGGTGTCTTAATCCAGGGGTCCCCAACCCCTGGGCTGTGGACCGGTACCTACCTGTGGCCTGTTAGGAGCTGGGCCATGAGGGAATCTCACCTGAGCTCTGCCTCCTGTCCCATCCCCCGGCCCCCGGCCGTGGAAAAACCGGTCCCTGGTGCGAAAAGGTTGGGGACCACTGTCTCAGTCCATTTGTGCTGCTATAACAGAATGCCATAAACTGGGTAGGTTATTATAAACAATAGAAGTTCATTTCTCACAGTTCCGGAGGCAGAAAAGTCCAAGGTCAGGGCACTGCCAGCTTCAGTGTCTGGTGAGAACTTGCTTTCTGGTTCATAAACAGGATCTTGCTGTGTCCTCACGGGGCAGAAGGGACCAGGGAGCTCTCTGGGTCTCTTTTACACGTGCACTAACCCCATTCAGGAGGGCTCCGCCCCCATGACCTAAGCCCCTCCCCAAGGACTCACCTCTTAACACCATCGCCTTAGCTGGGGGGGGGGGGGGTAGGATTGGACCTATGGATCAGGGGAGGGGCACAAACATTCGGTCTACAGCAACTTTTATGATTTTTATGCTGAGAAGTTTGCATTTATATTATAAAGAGAGCCAGTGGAGGTACAAAAGAAAACAAAAACAGGGAAGCAAACTAATGATGTTAGTCTGCTCGTCGAGGGTATTTATTTTGCTCCTCGCCTATTTCTGGAGCCAGGCACTTACTGAATGTAGAGCAATAGGTGGAAGAAATGGCCCCCATGACTGAAGGTGACTGAGGGCAAAGATGGATGGTAAGCACATTCTTTCCTGTAACACCAAGGAGCTCTTGGAAGGGGAGGCGAAACTTGTGGGTGGGGAAGAGTTATCTATCTTGTAAATACTCTACCCTGAAGCCATGGAAACCTTGTGTCAGGCAGGAGCCAATTCTCAGACCCCTTGACCTCAGCGGGGGACCTGGTCATAACCAGAGGAGGTGCAGCCACTTTGGAAACACAATAAGCAGTATCCCACGTGGGAGGGGAGGGGTTTGTAAAAGTGCTAAAGGAACCAAGAAGTGGTGGGAGAGAGGCAGGAGACAGTGTCTAATGGGCAATCTTTCCTTACTGATAGCGACAAGGCGTTACTGACGCGGAGTTCTCTGCCTCTAAGTAAAACAGGTTGCCTAGCCCCGGGAAGCCAGGTGGTCCGAGAGTGGGCGCACACTTCAGACCGATTCTCTGTGCTGGGATCTAGGACTAGAACGCTGAGTGGAGGGTGTTTTTGAGAGACCCGACACTCCTCCTGTGGCTGGCAAACAGTGAGATAATTTAGTTATGAATTGGATGGGTTTTTGCTCAGGGTCAGTGGGGCGTTTCCTTAACTGGGAGTATTTGAAAGGCCGTTCACTGTGATGCAGGCAGACAGAACCATGGGGAAGGTAGAGTCTTTGGCGGGTAAAAAATAAATAAAACAACTAGAACAAGCTTTCTACTTCTAGGAAGGTGAGTCTTGCCACATCACAGGCCTCCAGAAGTGCCGGAGCCGTAGGAAGGGGAGGTGGATTAAGGAAAACACTGAAGGAACCCACGCTTTTCCACCCAGCTGTGTTCCTCCTGCTGTCTGCTTGGACTTTGGGGGTGTGGATGGGAAGCACTCATTCGGGGAGCGTGATCGAACTTGCAGTTGTCCGTTTTTTCAGGTCACAGAACTCAACAACGTGAAGAACGTGGCTCGATTGCCGAAGAGCACCAAGAAACACGCCGTAGGGATTTATTTCAATGACGACACCTCCAAGACCTTTGCTTGTGAATCAGGTGTGTGTGAGGCAGGGAGGGCTTCAGCTTCCAGCTTTGAGGCAGGCGCTGGGCTTACAGGTTCGTCTTCTGGACATTTCTGCAGATCTCGAGGCTGACGAATGGTGCAAAGTGCTCCAGATGGAGTGCGTAGGGACGCGGATCAATGACATCAGCCTCGGAGAGCCCGACTTGCTGGCTACTGGGGTTGAGAGAGAGCAGAGTGGTACGTAGACAAAGTTTTCTCCTTTGCTCTTTTACAAACCTGTTTTGTCCCTGTATAATAAAACATAAGATATCTTCATTATGCAAAATGCTTCAAGTTGTAAAACAATGTATGTAGAAGCAAAGATAACCTTTTGTTTCACCTAAAACCAGTGTTAATATTTCAGTATATTTCATTTCTTTATATGTTTTCGATGCATACTATGACTATGTCTGCATTAATAACATCAGCTAGAATTGGGGGCGAGCCTGCTCTCTGCCTGTCTCTGTAGGGGATGCATTCGATTATTTAATTTTCTCAGCAGCCCTATGACAGAGGTACTATTACTTTCCCATTTTACAGAGGAGGAAACTGAAGCTTAAAAGAGCTAAAGAGCTCACTGCAGTTCCAGTCGCTAGTTTTGATTCCAGACTACACGTTTGGGCCCGTAGGTAGAATGCACAGATTTTGCAGTATCATGGGTTTGCGTCTTGCCTTTTCCACTTACATTTTTCATTGAAAGCCTTCCAGTGTTTTTAATAGAATCTGAACTTTATGAATATTTCATTAAGTATAAACCCACCTAAGTCTGTGATTTTTTTTTTCCTTTCTACTGAAACACCTGAGCCAACTGTTTGAGCTCAACATTCAACCCAGGAATAAATCATTTTATGTAATAATGACCAAAATATTCATGAACACTTCAGCAAAAATCAATGTTGGTTTACAGTATGAGCCCGGAGGTGAGGATCACTTCCTGTCTCCAAATAGCTGAGCCATGTGATAGGGCAGATTGGGTCCCCAAGTTCTGCTGTCTGTAGCCTATTGACTTGATCCACCAGGCTGTGGGGCACCCGGCTGGGCTGGGAACATGGTAGAGGGGGGAGTAGGCTGCCCCTTTCCCTGGGTGCGCACTCCAATTGTTAGAAAAAAAAATCCTTCCCTCCCATTGGGAGTGGTGTCTTCAGGACATGTTCACAGTCTGGGACTATTTCGCATACCCCGGATCGGCCATCACCCACCTTCACGGAAGTGTTATTGGCGGAGACCTAGACGTGCGTGATCATTCACAGGAGCCTCTTTGCAGACGAGGGAGTGGAGCTGCAGAGAGGTGGTCCTCTGTGTCAGGGTCAGACAGCCAAGTGCGGGCCCTTTCCCTGGGTCACTAAGTCAGGAAGCTCCCCGACTTCGAGGAGGCACCCAAGTGCCTCCCAGACAGATGCACATAAAGAGGAAAACACGACAGGTTTTGATTTCTTTTTTTAAATTTAGAGTGCTCCCATCAGCACGTATTTTCACAAATTTGTGTTTGTGAAGCTGCATTCTGACTGGGCTACAAACTGAATGTGAGAATTGGCGGTGCCTGGGAGGTACCTTTCCTGTACCAATTTTCCGTGCCTCAGTTTCCTCTTCTGTCAAATGGGAGGAAGAATACCTCTGGTAGAGAAGTACCAGGGATGATTCTGAAACTCAACTGTGTCTCGTAAGGCACTTCACAATGTCAGTTTGCGTAATTTCAAGTAATCATAAGAGAAAGGGTCACTCCCCCCACTTTGGCTGTCGTCATCCGTGCGCAAGGCAGTTCTAAAAGAACTGTTACTCAAATAAACTGGCAATGGTCCCTCTTACTTTTTAATTAACGGTCACAGTCTTTCTTACTTGTTCCAGCAAATATTTGGTTAGTGGGAGTTTGAAATAACTTAGAAAACCCGAACGATACATGCATGAACACATTTCACAAACAGTCTTGACACTCCTATTTACTGAATTCAACTAAAACCTATGAAAATTCTAATGGTATCTTTACTGCTATAAAGTAATTAATTTAGAATTACATCAGTGTTATTAGCACCACACTATTTTGTCAGATATACACAATCTACCATAATGATGGGTAGGTGAACACGTGTTTGCCATAGTGATAATATTTTTGTGCATATTTCACTTAAAGATTTTTGCCTCTGTAATCTTAAATTAATGAGTTTTCTAAAAATATAATAGAAATGTCATGATTGACCCTGTAGAAATGAAAATTTGGTTGTGGTAATGAACCAAGCGCTATATTTAGAATAACCTTAGTTAAATTTTAACAGTCATCCCAACAAGCAAATGAGTATTTCTGTCCAGTATTTCGCTGAAGACAGCTCACTGTGAAAACTAGTTCACATGTATCCATTGGAATTTTTCCAAACTGCAGGTCTATTACATGCATGGTATTAGTGTGGAGTTTTATTTAAATAATTGGGATACAGTTTCATTCATCTAGCTATGAAAATTACAAGTTGATCAATATAACTTGAACACCGTTAAACCAGATGACAATTATTTCACACCTGCATCTGCTGTGAACACAGAGGTGTGGGTGTAATTAATATGTACTTGGCAGGGAAAAAATGTTTTTAATGGTTTCCTTGCTTTAGCCTTTTATTGGCATACACATTTTTTTATTATGCAAATTGAAAAAGTCTAAAAATGGTCTTTGCTCATTTGAATAGTGTTTAGTGTGTGTTAACAGGCAGTCTGTCTCATGTGATTTAATATGGTCTTCATTTAAAAAATCATTTTCTGGGACTGTTAGCTTAGGAGGAAGGTTTATCTTTTTGAGTGTTCAGTGAAAAGCTAGATTGTGAGCTTGAGTGATGTTGAAATGCCTCTGTGTTCCTACAGTGTCTTTGATGTTTTATTCCTGGGGATTTTAGACTAACCTTTTGTTTTTCTCCCAGAGAGATTCAATGTGTATTTGATGCCATCTCCTAACTTAGATGTACATGGCGAATGTGCCTTGCAGATTACATGTGAGCACATCTGTCTTTGGGACGTCCAGAATCCCAGAGTCAGACTCATCTCTTGGCCGCTAAGCGCCCTGCGGCGGTACGGACGAGATGCTGCTTGGTTCACTTTTGAGGCAGGGAGGTGAGTTTCATGCTTGTTTTTCCATGTCCCCCCTCCCCCCACCCCCACCAGGTGCACGTCATTTGAGGCCTTGGTTTACCTGTGAGATCCATCTGGCACCACACTTTGGGACTCGCATAGAGCTGTGTATGACCCTACAGTGTTAGGAGGGCAGGCTGTGAACCACTCACATATCAGTAAACATGGCATTCTTTTCCACGGGCGATTCTAAAGTCTCGGGAGTACGATGGGAGTTTTCACTTCATGGTTTGACTGCATACCACAAACTGAGGTTGAACGAGGTGACAATGTACTGGGTCCGGCTGCTTAGTGTTTCGGAAACTTCCCTATTGTCTCTGTTTAGTTTCCTCGTCTGAGCTGACCGTGGTCATTATCGGTAGGGGGGGCACTGACCTAATTGAAGCTGCAGGTGGCCTAGTTCCACCTGCTTTTCTCTCAGCGTGGTGAGTGATGCCGGCGCTGGAAGAGGGAACTCGGAGATGAGCTCATCGAAGTGCCCCGCACAGCGAGTGCTGCGGGGTTTCCCTGTGTCCTTCCGGGTGTTAGTCTGGGAGAGGACACCGGGCTGCCCAGCCTTTGGGCGGGTCATTAGCTACAAAGAGATCAGTCTAATCAGTGTTTCACTGTCCTTCCTCCCATTTAGGCTCTCTTTTTGAAACAAACACTGCATGTACATTTTATATTTTAGAAATTTGAATGACTAAATTTTGAGAAGTACAAGTCCTTCTGTAAATGGCCTGACATTGTGTCGAAGCTGAAAACCTCCAATTTGTGACTTAAAAAATAAGATGTGTGTCTAACTGGGCAGGAATATGGTACTTCATACAAGGAGAGTAAACACAGAACTTCTAAACACCTGAGACCCTACCTAGTCCACCTGAATACGTGACAGTAAGTTTCCGCTCCAATTCGTCTGTTAATTCCGTTTTAAACAAAGCCCAGTTATTTAAAACTTGCTTTTCAGAAATATGATCAATTTGATGTTCTTACAACCATTCTAGAAAGTTTTTAAATTCTTCTTTCCCATTCAGCTCTTCTCTGACCCATTTATTTTCAATAATGAAAGTGAATTCCAGGTGGAGCATCACTTCCAGCACAGTATGGAAATGCTGCAAGCCAGTCAGTGGGTCGCAAAGGTCCTTGCGTTAGGGAAGGACGCCGAGTCTTCGGAACTACGTTCTTCCTTCAGAACTCCTTCCTTGCAGTGTAAAAGCAGGATTCAGTCAGAATTACTTATTTAGTATCCTTAGGGGGAAAATCTCTATAGAGAAAATTAAGAATTTGCCTGAGCAGGTGGGTGTGTTTTCCTGTTTGGGTCCCAGATATTATTTGGGTGTTCACTGTAACCAGGGAAATCAAGGTATAAAAATGCTTTATAATAGACTTTTATGTTGACCATAAACCCGGGTCATTCCCACCGTTGCTTCGCACAGACCCACGGGGGGGCTCTGCCTTGGTCTGGAGGTTTCAGGCCATTTCAGGCAGCATATATTCAAACATGAATATTTTCCCATTGCTCTTTGATTCACTATTTGTAGGGAATACTAATAGGAAAAGTGTATGGCTTTTCTAATCATGATTTCTGAAGGCTAAAACCTTAGTCAACTTGTAAACTTTTGTAATATCTTATGACTATTTGAAACTTTTTTGAAATTAATCTGAATCTTCCGGGTTTTACTACTACATATGTCTTCCTTGAGACCAATTTATTCATACTGAAATCTGGTTGAACTTCTAAGGATCTAAGATTTTTTAAAAAACATTTATATTCCTCCTAAGCCATGGAGGAAACCATGGAGCCTTTTTAAGCAGGTGTATTTGTGTGTGTGTGTATGTGTGTGTGTGAGAGAGAGAGAGAGAGAGAGAGAGAGAGATCATGTTCCTCATTTGTAAACAACAGCATACAGGGCACAAGTGTAGACGTGGAGAGATACTGAAATAGTTCAGGTGAAAGAAATAGTGTATAAAAAGTGTGGTTGTGTTGGAAACATACGTTTCAGAATTACCCAGCGATCTTTGACCAAGGCCACGGAGTGCTGCTGTCTTGGAAAATGGAACAGTTTTCTTCTATGACTTTGGTCTCTTTAGGGTCTGACCTTTTGGGTATTTCATCCAAGAACTCCCGCAGTTGGGCGATTATAAAACCCACAACCCACTGCACACAGCCTGGTGCCTCAAATAGCGCGGGGCTTGGAGTAATTTTTGACTTTGAATAGCATTGTTAATCAGTGTCATGCTTTGTGGGCCTGGTGCAAACTCCAGATTGAATGGTGGCAAGGGCAAGTACTGGGGATTGTGTTCTGGGGACCTTACTCATTTCTCAGCCAGCGTGGTGTTAGCGAAGGGACTCTGGTTCCAGAGTCAGAGAGACCCTAGGCTTTAACCTCTCTTCTTTATTAGCTGTTGACCTTGGGCGATGTGTTGAACTCCCCTTGTAAGTTTATCCAGAGATTTACCTCCTTGCAGGGTAAAAGCACAAATGCATGTAGATGGCCTAGTAGGGTACTGGACTTCTTCTAAATAATGTCTTTGGTATTTTATTATGATTCCTTTTGGAACAGAGCTTAGGTTTGCAGGATGCAGTATTAAGCACAAGGTAATATTACTAATTTATAGTTTTGCCTGAAACTCAAATAAAGATAGATTTTTACAGTTACCATCAAGATGCTCAGGATAAGAAGATCATTCCTGGTCCCCCAAGCGTGAAGCTTTCATGTCTGCCTTGCTTTATTAGTGAAGATAATTTCTTCCTTGGCTATTTTTGGATGTGTTCAAAAGAAGGCAGTTTCTGATTAACTAATACAGGTTCCCCCCTGCCTCACAAGGATAAATGAATAGGAGTTGAACCTCTCTGGGTGAACTGTTATCACATACCAGGCTTGCTTCCACAAAGATGTTCCAGTATTTCTGTTCAGACTGCAGGGGATGTTGTCAAAGACCTTAGCCCACCCCTCAAGACTAACAGTAGGCATGGGTGATAAACTGGCCTGGATGTTGGACAAAACTAAATTAAATTATACTTCTACCACATGCTGGCTGTGGGACTCTGAGTACATCAGCTAACTTCCTGGGTTCCCATTGGCCACCTGTAACATGGGTGTAATATATGTGTATCTCACAAGATTGCCATGGAGATGAGTACAGGTCCATGTACACACCCCAGTCCTAATGCCGGCACAGGGTAGGCAGTGGTAGCAACCCAGTGCAATGAGCAGGAGAGAAAGTCACGGATTACTTGACCCAAAGTCCAGGGAGCAGTGATGCCTTCAGACTTGGCTTCTTTCAGGGTCAACGATGACCTCAGGTTTCAGCTCTCAGTCCTGTTTCTTCTGGGACAGTGTCACTCTGGCTCCCCATGGTGGCTTCTAGGAGTTTTAGGATCTTCTCACACCATCAGCCAAGACAAGAGCTGTCAATGCCTGCCGTATGCTGACCATTGCATTTACAAGGTGCCAGGTACTGTACTGAGAGCACTTTCTGGAAAGCACACAGGCTGTGAATTGAATGGGGTTGGTTCTCCCAAAGCAGGAAGGGGGTTCTGAAGCCATCAAGGGGAATAAATGTGAGGTTTTAGAAAAAAACCTGAACCAAATGTATCCAGTACAACATTTAATAATCGCCCAATGCAAATGGGGGGAAGCGACTGCCTGTGATTAGCAATGTCACTCAGCAGGAGGCTGAGATGCAGAACACTGGCTCTCCGCCGGCCGTGATTGGGTTTCCAGGGACATGTGGCAATGTCTGGAGACGCTTTGCTTGTCACACCTCTGACAGGGAGCACTACTGGCACCTCATGGGTAGCAGGGCCAGAGATGCTGTTACACCTACACTCACAAACTGGGGTATACACTTTCTTAGTTTACTTTAATTCTAGAACCTTCTATTCTTTTACTTTGGAGCGCAGGCATGTACAGCTAGGATTGTCCATCTCTCCTGTCATGATTACAGGTCAGTAGGGTTTTCTAGATGCTATTTCCGCCCCCCTGCTCCCCAGCAACCCCCCCATAAGCAAATCTGACCACATCTCAATTTGTTTTCTCAAGGAAATTCAGAGTTGAAACATAAACTTTTCAGAGAAGTGCTGTTGCACTATTAATTGCCATTCCTTGCCCCTGGAGATAAAGAACAATTAGTATGTTTTGGGAACTGAGACACACATTGCTTCTTTTGAGGTTTTTCTTGTCTTTTGTTCGTTTCTTTCCACTCCCAAGCCTGGGGACCTCAGGGAAGCCCATCCGATGGGCAGGGCCTCCCATCTTTACGGGGAGGTCCGGTGGCACAAGCCCCTGACTGTGGCACCATTCCCCACCGAGCCATTCTGACATGTTTATTGCTCAAAGCAAGGAGGCAGGTGGCCGGCAGGCTTCCCTGTTAGTTTCACAGCTGGCGGCTGAGTCCGTGTGCCTCCGTGTCAGCCCCGCCTCCGCCGTACCTCCTGGCTGATCGACATGAGTACTCCGGGTATAGCACCTGCAGGAGTGGGAGCTGCCCAGGTGACATTTGGCAGGACGGACTGAATAATTACCACACGTGAGCGCTCTCTCTACCAGCTGGAGAGCTTCTCTCCTGCGCTTTCGACACTGTTTTAAGAAAAACTTTTTGGTGTGCCAAGAATATGTGAAAAGCAACATTACATTACAAATGCTTTTCCTTAAATGGAGTGCATGAATGTGTGAAGAAGCTGGGTTTTTTCTCTTTTTTTTTGGATGTAAAGGCATCTGAACAGTCTTTGAAAAAGAAATCGTTTGCTTCCCGTGCATGTCACTCTAAAAACAAGTCTAATCGGTGAAATGACTTTTCATTGGAAAACTGTGTCCCCCTCTAACCGGTGCATTTACAGCTAATAGGACAATTATTCTGATATAAATCTTTGAGTATTCTCGAGTTGTCTTCTTGATTCTAAGCTCCTCAATAATCTCTGATTTCTGAATAGAGCATATACTCATTCATAGAGCATTTTCTAGAGCATTTTCATATTAAAGGATTGCAAGCAAATGAACAAATAAAAAGCACTCAGTTCTTCCTACTATGTTGAGTAGGTAGATTTGAATGGAATGAACTGGATCTCACACACACGGTTGCTCAGAAGTGAAATCGCTTCTTTTGTAAGAAAGCAGAAACTACTATTGTGCCATTTATCCCATTTGTTCTTGGATAGCCTGTACCCCCAAATAATTTATAAAAGTAACACACATTTATTATAAATAAATAGGAGGAAGAGTTCCCTGTCTACTCCACTGAATAGCCTCTCTAATAACCATCATTAATAGATCTCTCATTTTTCTGAGCCTGTTCTTTGCCAGACTCTGTGCTAGGTGTGGGATGTGCAGACAGACAGGACTAGGCCACCATCGGAAGCTTAGCTAGGTCCCCTGTGCCCCCGAGCTCCTGGGATTGTAGCACAGGAAATCCCTAGAGGAAAGGATGACTTTCTCGGGGCCTTTGGGGAAAATCAGACATTCAGCAATGCATCCTGCCTTATGGCTCTCTTTGAAAAATTTAGATGTGCATTATTTATGTATGTATTTTTCCAGCTTTCTTGAGATGTAAGTGACATATAACATTGCTTATGTTTAAGGTGTACAATGTGATTTGATACACGACATATTGTAAAACGATTGTTATAATAATGAGGTTAGTTAGCACCTTCCTCACTGCACCTCATTACCTTTCTTCTGTGTGGTGAGAACATTCAGGATGTACTCTCTTGGTGACTTTCAAGGATACAATGCAGTCTTTTTAAACTGCAGTGACTGTGTGTTCCATCACACCGCTTTCCACGTGATGGTCCTCAGGAGTCTGGAGACCTGGAGTCCAGTAAAAGTGAGTCATTGCTTCCCCCATCAAATATTCTCTGAGTGCATTCTAATAGCCAGGTGTGGTCCCAAGCACCGTGGATGTAGCAGTGAATAAAACATCCAGGTGTTGTCATTTTGAAACTTACTCTCTAGAGGACAGAAGATACAGGTGATAAAAACCATTTAAAGACAGAAAACAGATGTAGATTGTGTAAGTCCGGCAGCAAGAAGTAAAGCTGTTGGAGAGGAAGTGCGGGAGGCGGGGGTGCAGCCTTCGCTAGGGGTAGCAGGGCTGGCTTTGCTGAGTCAGACACGTGTGAGGAAAGACCTAAAAGAGGTGAGGGAGGGGGCCGTGCAGGGATCTGGGGACAGGGCATTCCAGCAGAGGAAGGTGGCTGGGACAAGGCGCTGAGGGTGCGGAATACCTGGAGCTCGCAAAGGAGAGCCGGAGGCCAGTGTGCTGGGAGTGGAGTCAGTGAGGGGGCAGTGATGTTGGATAAGGGGGAGATGCCTCAGTGGGGCCATGGCTGGACTGAAGGCCATTGTACAGATGTTTAGGATTTTGGTCTTGGTCAAGTGTGTAGCCATTGGGGCTACTAGAGGTGGACACCTACAAAGTTCACAGGAACCATTCCCAAGACCTTCCAGGGGTCCCCACAACCGCCTAAGGTGAGTCCTCATGGAGTTCACGGAAAGCTGAGAAGCTCATGGTTCAAGTCTGCAGGAGACAGCCAGGGAGCAGGCTTGAGGGCTGGCGGGCAGAGAAGGAGCAGGCACGGAGCTTCCGCTGCCCTGTCCTGTGGGGTCGGGACAGCAGTACCCTCCTCACCTCAGAGCATCGCCAACCATAGCTCTCCCCAGCCCCGGGCTCAGAGTTGTTACCGGGGCTCCGCCGCACACGTGCGTGATTGATTCACTGATGGCCCACACAGCGGCGTTGAGTCTCCAGGTCCACCCTAAATCACATCGTGTCTGTGTGGCTAGCCCAAGAACCCCAGGCGAACCAAAGGGGGCCGTTTGTGATCGCCGAGGAACCGCTAAAGCTACGGGAAAAGGGGCGACGGGGGTGAGGCCCGGACTGAGGATGAGCTGACCCCAGCTGGTGGACACATGAACCTCAAGGCTGCTTCAGCTACTCCCCTCTGACTAGTTGGCCCTTCATTCCGTCAGGGCTAGTAAAGGTAGATGCCGTGTTTGGGTTTGGAAACTCGGCGAAGCACTTCAGTTCCAAGCCGCTGTTTACAAACTGCTACGGCAGGAAGGCGGGTGAAGATGCTTCCTGGACAGGGCACTTGGTTCTGGGTCGGGGCCTAGCTGAGAAAGCAAAAAACGAAGGAAAGCGTGACCTCTCCTGGACTTTACGTGTTACGTGACTAAGAACAGACGCAATGAACAAACTACTACTCTCCCGTATACTCGCCACGCTCTATGACTTTGGATGATCTGCCCCACAAACCTGCACACGTATCAGGGGTTGGATTTATAACGAAAGTGCTAATGGTGGCCTCTGTACACATTCAGGGGACTCGGTCAGGAGGCCTGGTGACACTGAGGACAGAACCACAGGGTGTGACAATGCCCTGGCTGAACCGGGACCTTCATCTTCCTCCCACTCCCTTGGCTAATAAGCTTTATATCCTGCATAGAAGGTGTTGCTAACACCCTGAACAGACACAGAATACTTCACTGGAGCTGGAGAACAGAACACCCATTTTTTGGCATAGTTTTTATTTAATGAAAACTGCTTCTTTTCTTAAAGGGAGACTGAACACGTGTTTTCGTTCTCAAGGAGCAGGTTCCTAAGATTCTGTCTTCCCACGCCCCACCCGTGAGCCTCACACAGAAACCTTCCCCAGCCACATGCTCTCCACCCTCACGCATCTCACCCCGCTTCTCTGTTTTGTTCTGGGATGTGGGCACACACACTTCCTTCGAGGCTGAGATGCGGCTGTGGCTCCTTCTTGAGTTTTCCCTGAGAACTGCCATCCTCACTGGCCTCGACATCGAAAGGGTTAAAATAACAACAGAAATCCTCAAGAAATGCTGATTGGTGTCAGATCCTTTGCTAAATATAAAATACTGCTTCCCGTCACTCTGCGAGGCTTGGGTGATCTCATTACATTTGAAATACGAGGGCTCTGAAACTTGAAGAGGTCAAGGAACGTGCCCAAGGTCACGATTCGAGCATACGAGGGAAGTGATGGAGACTTCCTGTCTCCCACACCTGTCTCCCACACCACCTGGAGCAGGTCTCCAGGAACCACACTTGCACCAAAATGGGGGATGATTTCAGGTCATGGAGGCATGGTGTTAAATACGTGAGGTAATAGTCATGCTCTTTTCAATAACCTTTCTGTTCCCTTTGATCAAATCATAGAGAAACATTTCAGAGGGTGCTGGCCTATCTTAATACATCTTCTAACACTTTCTAATTTACCTGACTCCCTAAGAAGGGAATACACTTCCAGCTCAGATCTTTAACAAGAGGACCCAGGCAATTTAACAACATTATTTTGTTTGCATTACATCCATTTTAATGCCTGCTTTTAATTAACATCAGTGCAAAGTGGCTTAGGATATGGATTTGATTATTCCATTTATGATACCTTTGTTTAAGGGGGAAAGTGTTAGTTGATTAAATAAGTATTAAATAGGTAGCACAAAGATTTGACAAACCAATGGAAATTGTAGTTGAATGACTGATATTCCCGAAGGGCTAGCCCCTGCTGTTCCTCACCCTGTGCTGGTCACAGCAAAGCAGTCACACACACACATACACACACACACGGCACTAGCAGTGTCAGACTGCCACCTTGTCTCAAGCTGAGATCAACCAGGCAATGATGCCAAAGGTTGGGATGGTCTCTTGACCTTGGCCAGAGCACACTCTTTTGGGAGGCAATAGTTCCTGCATCCCAGGAGCTGCCTTGTGTGTGTAACCTCTGTACCACTTAAGGTCATCACCCTCAAGCCCTTGTTTGCAGTGGTCAGAGGAGCAATTCAGGAAGCAAGGGTGTTGCTAGGAAGAGGGACGGGTGCCATTGCTCAGTGTTTGGAGACAATTTTGGTACCCAGCAAGTAGAGACCGGAGATGCTGCTAAATGTCCTGCCGTGCCTGGGACTGTCCCCTACAACAAAGAACGATCTGACTGTATCAACATTGCGACTGTTAATTGTGCCAATGTAGAGACCCTGTTCTTGACCCTGTTCTATATTACAAGCTCCCGACAGACCCCTCCCCAGATTTTTCTTCCAGATGGAGCTACTGGCGTCGCTGTGTTTAAACCTCTCAATTACTTCGTTTTGCGTTTCTTTGTGTGTGTTTTCTAGTCATAGTGTCTTTGGTATCGCCGTAGCCACGGGTGGGGGAAGGGTCCTTACATCCATTCACCTCACTTTCACAGACAAAAGAAATGTAAACATTCTAAAGTTTTTTGCTCCTGATTTTGTGTCCTCTGCCAAGGAGCTTCTGATTGGTTCCTCTCAGGTTTGGGGCTTCCTAACTTTCTTTTTGTCATCTAAGGCTGACACCCACCTCTCTTCCTAACTACATGGTTCCTTGCTTAATCGCCCCTCTCACCAATGCCACCGTGATATTATTCTTGAAGCTGCTCACGTATGTAGACCTGTCTATAACCAAATAAACTGTAACCACCACAAAGAAAAAGCCATGTCTTTTTTTTATATTTTTCAATTACAGTTTACATTTGGTCTTATTTTGTATTAGTTTCAGGTGTGCAGCGTAGTGGTGAGACAGTCACATCATTTATGGAGTGATACCCCCAGTAAGGCTAGCACCCACCTGGCACCATGCCTACCTATGGCAATGTTGTTGACTATTCGCTGAGCTGTACTTTACAGCCTCGTGACTGTTTTGTAACTGCCAGTCTGTACTTCTCAGTCCCTTCACCTGAAACAGCCACGTCTTTACCCTTGTCACACCCATCTGAGCTGATACTATGATTTGCCTTATGTTGGTCTGACAATACTGTACTCCTTCAATTATAATATGCAATTGCGTATGGGAAACTGGGCATTGATTTCATGACCACTTTGCGGGGGTGGACAGAAGGGCATCTTAAACATGCATGGCGAGCATCAGGTTCACCCTGCTTTCAGCAGGGTCCGAATATTCTAAACAGACAAATGTATGTGCCGACGCACACACTCCCGGTACGTCTGTAGAGTGAGGTGGTATGGAACTGGCTGGCTTACTGATTAACACCGCCCAGGATGAGATCACTTCTTTCGGGTTTTTATAATTTCAACTTATTAATACTTTGCTAACAAAATGCATGGGTGTGAAATGGGATTGGCAAAGAGAGAAAGAGTTTCTACAGTTGGACCTTTGTGCCTTTGGGGACCATTGCTTGCAGGCGGTGACTCTGAAATAGTGAAGCCTGTCAACCCCCGGACACTCACGCTCAGTTGACGGCAGTCCGTGCACCGGGGCTGCCCCTCCTCCGCCCTCTCCCCACCAGGTGGGAGTCCCTGGAACGGTGTCCCACCTCAAGGCATTCAGTGTGTGGTATTTATGTTGGGACAGTTCTCCTAGCTTTTTCTTCCAAACCATCACATTCCTGAGGTCATCTCAATGAGACCTCAGTTTAAATAAGACTTGCTCGTGGAAGCCTGGGCCAAGTGCCCAGTTCTGCCTTTTCTGTCAGCAGCCTGCCACTTCACAACGCGTTCTACTGGTATTTGCTGAGCGCCCAATAGAGGCCATGCCCGGTTCTAGGCACTGGTGGGAAAGTTGTGAGGAAGTCAGAGCAAAAGCTCTGTCTACAGGGACATCATGTTCCCTGGACCCTGTTGGCTCTGTGCTGTGTTCTCTGGCGATGAGACGCAGAGGTCGCTATATTGGGTTACATAAGACCATTAGCCTGTCTGATGTGTTTTCTTTTCCCTTCCTTTCCTCTTTTCTTTTTTTCCTACTTTCTTCTTATTTGTCTTGGGGATTCACCCATTGTATTATTTTGACGAAGGCATGCAGTGACATTTTTAATGGATTTAAAGTGGCTTATGAAACAGCTCCCACATCTGTTGGGAAGGAGTGGCTGAAATGAAAAAATGCCTGGGTTGAGGTTAGGAGAGACTCGGGAGCAGCATTTAAGGGCCATATTTTGTTCATTGTCACCTTCCTGGGCCACGCTGTCCCACGGAAGGATGCGAGCCTCTGATCAGCAAGGCCGAAAGGCCTAGTTGCTGTTCCGTTCAGTGCCAGCGTGTGGCCTTCAGCCAGGTCGGGTTCACAGGGGTGTTTTGGCCCCCACAGCCTAAGAAAAAATGGAATAAGTTGCTGAAAAATTCAGGTTATTTCACATAAAAATCAGGTTTTCTGAATTCTCTTAAACAATCAGAAGCTGTGGCCACATTGGGCCCATGTGTCACCTGCAGATGAATCCCTGACTAGGGCTGACTGGTGGCTTGTCCGGCAGCCACACCCCATGTGCTCTACTGCGCCCCCATCTAGCGCGTCGGAGCCTCTTCATCCATTCACCTTTGTCTCAACCCTGGTTGGATTTGAGACTGTGACCCCTGGTCCTTCCTGTAAGTGGTAAGTTGTGTGTGTTGTGTGTGTGTGCAAGTGTGTCTGTCTGTGAGTGTGCATATGTTCCAGATCCTCAGGTGGAGACAGGGGTGGGGTCTGTTGCTGGTGTACGTTAAAGAAGAATACTCCATGCTACAATGGTTGTGATTTCTTTTGGTTTCGATTGCAATAATTGTTTCGAGATTCCATTGTCTTTAAAGGAAGACTGTAGATTCATTATGTTTGTCAAAAGCAGACGTTGGATAAGAGAGTGGTCATCAAACAGTAGGTCTTGCCCGCGAGCGGGTCATAATACAGATGAAGCATTTCTCTACGAGGGTTAAAGATAAAATAGAATAGAAAACATCAGCATGTTATACGTTGATGATAGATAAATAGCCAGGCAGATGTACTGGCTCATAATCTAAACTATATTTATTACTGTGGATTGCAATTGCAAACACTTCAAGAGCCACTGGATTGTCAAGTTTGAGAAGCACGGTGGCAGGGTTTGATATTAAGCGATCATCTACCACTGTTTCTGGGTAACAGGTATCTTCATTCTTTCGAGAACCAAGGTTGGCAGATAAGTAAGTAAGTGAATGATAACCTTGATCGTAGGGAAAACAGAAGGCCACTTCTTCCTCTTCAAGAATTGATTTGAGGTCACTTCCTCCTCTTTGCGAATTGTAGTTCCATATTTGATGGAAAAAGGAGGCATAAAAAGCATCAGACCTTGGAGAATTCGGTGTCCAGTTTGTGTGGTAGCATCAATGAGATAGCAGTGGATGTTGAAGTACTGGAGGATGCCATCAGGAAAGAAAGAGGACTTGAATAGAAGGCATTAGTTCTTAGTATTTTGTTCTTCGTGAGGTTAGAATTGCCTCGTGAGGTAGTTCTCTATATTAGCTTACTGGAAGGGCCGTCTGTTTTCTTTCTTTCTTTCTCTTCTCCCATAGCCCATATGAGTGAAACTCAAGCGAGGCAGGTTTTGACCGGTTACATACACTGTGCTCCGTATGTGCTGAGAGCTGCCATATGGCCGTGGCACCGGGCCAACCGTGGGAAATTAGATTGGGAGGACTCTTTCTATTTTTACTGTGGTAATTACATAGACTGGGCTAGATAAAATAATTAACAGCGGTTTGGGTCAAAGATTTGCTTAGTTTCCATGTTGTGCTAAGCAGTTCTTCCGACGTGAGCGGAACTCAGGCACTGAGGCCAGTATTCAGGTTTTCAGAGGTGCTGAGATAGTGGGAGTGGCATTGTGTCCTAGAATAATTAGGTTCCTTAAAATAAAGAAAAACCTCTTAGCGTTCTGTCGGTATGTGCCTATATCAAAATCAGACCTTTAAAAACATCCTCACATATAATACTACTCATGTTCTTTAAAAATATTTAGA
Organism: Desmodus rotundus; assembly: GCF_022682495.2. Taxonomy (NCBI): domain Eukaryota; kingdom Metazoa; phylum Chordata; class Mammalia; order Chiroptera; family Phyllostomidae; genus Desmodus; species Desmodus rotundus. The sequence continues at coordinate 98,825,000 of NC_071392.1, read as the reverse complement.
GTCATTAAATATATTGGGTAAGTATATATCATGTATGTATATGCATGTAATATGTATAGCAATTAAAACACGTTATTTGCTTCTTGCCTAATTATGTGTGCCAGTCTCCCCTTATTCGTGGAATTCAGTTCTGGTTCAGCAGCCTGAGTTGGTGGTGATCTTCCTTTTAATCCGTAACATTAATGATTAAACCCATAGGGCTTCCCGCGGAAAACCTCTCTTACATTCCAAACGTTAATTCAGCACAGTCGTGGTCATTAAAAAAATTCTCACCTGCACTTGATTCGTCACATGAGTGGGAGCTAGGGTGTCATTCAATCTGTGACGGTGGAAAGGAGAGAACCCTTCGAGCGCCATCTGTGAGGAAAGTTAGAACAGAGTCTGAGAGCCCTCGGGCCTTTGAGCGGAGTGGCGGGGATGCCGATGGGTCTCCGATTCCTGGACTGAGGGGAACAAAGCAGTCACACAGGCACCCTCTTCGAGAGTGGTAAAGCCAAGTGCAGGGTGATGCTAAAAATCAAGAAAGGCCTTTTTAAAAAAATTAACTTTCTACTTTGCTTGACCAAAACCAAAAAATCAACACTGTGTAAGCCTTCACTTGCAGGGGTGTCCAGCCCACGGCCTGCGGGCCACGTGAGGCTGAGAATGACTCTGAATGTGGTCCAGCACAAAACCGTAAAGTTACTTAAAACCCTTTTTTTTTTTTTTTTTTTGCTTATCATTTTTCATTAGTGTTTGTGTATTTAACGTGTGGCCCACTCTTCCAGGGTGGTCCAGAGATGCCAAAAGTTTGGAAACCCCTTGGTTCCCAGCCCATATTCATAACCATTCACTGGAAATTGGACTCTCCTTAACTTTGTTTAGCACATGGGCATGCAGGTCCTCATCTTGTATGAAAGAAATAGGTCTTGTTTCCTGGGGGGTGTTTTAGACTCTTGGCACACGGAACTTCCAGGGGCCAGACTCTCAGAAGCTCTTTGTCTTTGCTTTTGCAGGATGTGTGAGACTGGCGAAGGGCTATTTATCTTTCAGACACGAGATGGGGAGGCCATCTACCAGAAAGTCCACTCTGCTGCCCTGGCCATCGCCGAGCAGCACGAGCGCTTGCTGCAGAGCGTGAAAAATTCCATGGTACGTCTGGCATTTCCTCCTTGGGACCTGGTGGGTACCGCGCCAAAGGCAGCCTGGGAATCTGTGGGCTGCAAACCCCAGCCGGTGCTATTCAAGCAGGTGAACTGTTGTCCTCCACCGTGGATTGCTCGGATTAAGTGCCATCCTGGGACGGCCCGGAGGAGCCAATTGCTAACACAGCGACCTCCTCGCCTACCTTGTGAGTCAGTGATTGTAGGTGTGCGCCATAATCCCTTTGGGCTCCTCTAACCAATACCGTAGACTAGACAGCTTGTATACCACAGAAACTAATTTCTCACGGGGAGGCTGGGAGTCCAACAAGGTCAAGGTGCTCTGAGAGTCTGCGTCTGGGTGGGCCACTTCTCGGCTGTCTTTTCTCTCTGTCTCACGGGACCGAAGGGGTGAGGGATTGCTTTGAGGTTTCTTTTATAAGGGCACTGTGCCCTAAGGACCTAATCACATCCCAAGGGCCCCACCTTCTAATACCCTCCGCTTCGAGGTGGAGATTTCCATGTATGAATTTAGGGGAGACGTCATCGCTGACTCCATCATAGGGAGTGTGTTACATTAGTATCGATTTGGGTGTGCATGGACCTCTGTAGACACAACCTGTAGGTACACATTTATAGCTGTATCAGAAGTTGTGATTTCCACCGCCAACAGGGGTTGGAGAAAACATATCAGTGAGAGAAGAGGGGGCGCTGGAGTGAAATGTCAAAAACCTATGAGCTGACAACTGTTGACATGAGACTCTGGGCTCCATGTAGGAGATCTCTTGATGTTTTTTCCCCAGAGAAGCTGAGGATTTGAGTCTTCTGCATATAGTGTCTCCCAGCCTGTAACTCTTGGGAATGAATTCTAGTTAAAACCGACAGCAAAACCATCACAACTTGTGGGCCCAAGAAAATGTGTCCTCAGACTCCGTCTTGCCCGTAGACATGTTTTTGCATCTCTATTTGATAAACTCTCATCATCTTCCACGCATCAAGACACCCTAGACACAGACACACACACAAGCACCCACAAACGCCCTCTCGGAACACCTACCCCGTCCACTGCATTGTGCGGGGAATGGCGAATCATACAGAGAATGGTGATTTCTGACTTTCTTCTTTAAGAAGAATAAATCCACAAAATTGTAATGGAATGCAGAACAGTTAAACAATGCAAATCATGCATTGCGGCTGCAAACACGTGCAGAGAGCTGCCCATCTGGAAGGAAATCTGCAAGACCGAAAGGAACGGTGTTGGCCTGCTAAGGTGGGGGTAGATTGGAAATTGACATGTGAGCGTGTGGGGTGGTTGGATTTAAAGAGGGGGGAAAGCGTGCTGGTTATTAATGTAATCTGTCCCAAAACAGCTCTAGATTATTCCCCAATGACCTGTGTATGCCCTGCTCTGGGGTTTTAGAGCAGGAATCAGCAAAACTTTCTGGGAAGGGCCGGAGAGTAGAAGCTGTAGGCTTTGTGGGTGAAGATGGTCTCTTGCAAAAACTCAGGTAAAGTAACCATAGGTCAAAAGGCACCAAATGAGTGTGGCCGTATTCCAAAAATCTTTTATTCAAATTTCATGTAATGTTCACAATTAGTGAAATATTATTTTTTGATTCCCCCTCCCAATTATTTAAAAATAATTGTTCTTTTTGAACTAATGCAAATTTGGTATTCATTTCCCCACATACTTACCCATTGTGGATATTGCAATAGAGATCGGTAAATGGGTGGATGGACGGATAGCTGGCTGACCGGATGGACGGATGGATAGATATTAGCTAGCTAGCTGTAAAGTTGACTTCAAGTCACTTTGAATTTACGGCGCAACATGTAATTGTATTAAGGGTGTGTAGCTATCCATTAGATGCCTTCAGACATCTGAGATTTTTTGAAGGTTCCTTATTTGTAAAGCCATCAATTAGCATAAATTGTTGTGTGCTTGGAAGTCAGGTTCTGCACACACATAGTTTCCATTTACAACCTTCTCATTACTTCCGCTAAAAATTAATCAGAATTATGAGTAATTTGTTCAGATCATCCCCTTGCAAATTCAACTGGAAAATAACATTGTTTGCTCTTAATTTGCTGTATGCTAAATGAGTTCTATAAAATGAATGTCATTTTAAAGCAACAGCATCCCATTTTAGATGGAAATGAGTTAGCTTCGAAATGGATCTGAGTCTCAAGGAAGTTAAACTGGGGATTGTGAAACACTTCAAAGGAATGTACTTGAATCGATTTCTGAGCGGGGGGTGGGGAGAGATAACATGCTAAAATTGAGCAAATGACCACAGCGAGACTGGCCACCCTCTCTGGGGTACAGTTTTGAGATTTCTGGTCACTGGAAATGGACCCACACAGATCTGGCTGGGTTCTCAACGAGGAGTTGCCCCTAGGCCACTGTTGGCTTGCCTCTCTGACAGTCGAGGTCGTAAATGGAGAAGGATGGTGGAGGGTGAGCCTCTGGGCTTCGCCTCATTATTAGGAAGCCCTAAACCACCGTGAGCTGACTTCATCTGCAGACAGAACCCTTCACTGCATGACCCACGCCAGTTTCAAGTTGCAGCCTTGAGTGAATTGGTTTGGGTCAGACTTGTGACCTTGCACCCTGGAGGTCATAAAGAGGAGGCTCGTGGGTTGGATAATAATAACAGCAAGTATTATTATTGCGGTCAACTGAGTAATGGGACCCCCCAACGATGTCCACATGCTAATCCTGGAGCCCGTGACTGGTACAGACTGGGAGGTGTTCTATACAGACTCAAATCCTTGGCTTCTCTGGAAAAAAATCAAGAGTGCTCCTACCTGGAGCCCACAGTCTCAGGTCAACAGTTGTGGGGTCTTAGGCTTTGCCCATGGCCCTGTCATAGTCTGTGGATTGAAAGTAAGTCACAAGCCCTTACCACAGTCAGAGAAGGGGACCGCAGAGGGCTTGGACACCGGGACGAGACGATCACGGGGCCAGCTTACTGTCTTCACACCACACAGTCTTCTGGGGCCATATTCATTTAGTGCTCTGATGTCGTCTTTTTGACACTTTTCCTGCTTTATGGTGTTTTGCTAATATGACCGTGTATTTATTGCGTATCTGCTGTATGCCAGGCTCTTTAGTAATAGTAGCCTCTACGATTTATCAAGCCTCCTACAATATGCCAGACACTGTCCTCGCTTTTTTTCTGGTCACCACAATATCTCTGTGAGGCGGACTCATTCATTTATTCTCCTTCATTTGTTCATTCAAAACTGTTCACGGAGGACATAAGATGCTCTGTTATGTGCTGTGGGATGGCTTGGTGATTGCCAAGTGAGGCCCATGCTCCCCTGGGGCTCACCATTCAAGAAGACATTATTCATGACTCTTGACCTGAAAAGAGTCCCTGTCCCTGTCATATAGATGAGGCAACGTGTCAGAGTGGCTGAGTCACTTGCCTGCAGCCGTAGAACTGGTGACTTTCGGAGCCAGGAACGCAGGATCGCTGTCTCTGGTTCCTAAGCCTCTGCCTGTGGCCAGAATGCCTCGGCCCCCGGAAGAGTTGTATCCCCACTGAGAACTGTCTCAGTGTTTCCAAATTACCCTGAAAATCTTTCAGAAGTATCAACTTAGAGTATATCTAAAAAAATCACTGCTCCAGGAAATCCCATTTCTTTGGGTAGTTTTGGCACCAGCAAGCAATCTCATGATTCTCCCCTACCTTCTTGCCTTTGAAACTCAGTGTATTACTGTTATTCTCTCGGAAGGGGGTGCTAGACGAGGGTGGGGCGGGGTGGGCCTGGACTAGGGGAGGCCTCCGTGTTGAATGAGGTGTAGCAGCTGCCAGCTGCCTCGCTGGAGGAGCTGCCTGGAGATAGCGGGGACAGCTCCAGGCTCCCCGGGGCAGCCGCTATTTTTGCCGCCTTGGAGATCAGTGTCTATGGCAAAGTCTAATTTTGGAACAAGGAGTGGCGGTGTGTGGGATAATCCTCATTCCACAACAGGGCCTGTCATTTTTAGAATTTCTGTGGGGCGAGAGTGACATGGTGGAGAAGGATCGCAATTTAGCAGGCTCTCTCCGGGGCTGCAGGAGAGGGGGCGTGCTTCCTGGGTGGGGGAGGACATGTCAGCCGCAGCTGCACGGTGACATCTCCCTGTCTTCTGGCTGCACACAGACATGAGAGTGAAATCTGAACAGTTTTTCACTGTTTTCACTTGGTTGCCTCTTTTTTTTGTTGGTTGCTTTAATTGACAGATTTTCTTCCAAACTTGGTTTTGCAAATCAAATTTGCGAGTGAATTTGTAGAATCCAAGTGAAAGCCTTCCGCAATTCTGGAAATCAAAGTACTAACTTATAGTCAGTCTTATTTAAAAAGCAATATGCCACACAATTTTTTAAATATAGAGGGCATCGGAGAAATCAAAGCATCAATTTTATTACTATTCAGACACTGAAATAGACCCTTGCAGGCTGGACACACGCACACACACACACACACACACACACATGCCCTCTCCTCTTCCCACAAAAAAATGTTTTTAACCTTTTCTTCTGTTTATAGGCTCTGGTTAATTGGGATTTTTTCCCTTCTTCTTCTTTTTTTTCGTTATATTGCGTAAAGCAATTATCAGCTTTTTCCTTTTCCTGAATTAAGCTCTTTTTATATCCTGGTATATTAATTATCCAAAACCCTTTTAACAAACACCTATCTATTCTTCACAAAACAATCTGGTAGATCTTATTAAGGATACAAAATAAAGTATAAAAATCCTTTCGCATCTTTAAAGGGAGCTTAAAATTTAGATAAGGAGACATGATTTATACGCCTCAAATCATGCGACCATATAGTCCTGTAAATTCAGTTTGTACCATTTCTTTGGAGGGCAACTTCTCCTTATTTATCAAAATTAAATTTATACACCTCTTGACTTGGCCATAGTCCATATGGGAATTTCCTCTGGAGATACACCAGCAGAAGCGACCACAACGGGGACACAAGTGTTCATGGAGGGCGTCATGCCTTTGTTCTTACATTCTGCCTATTAACAATATTGGCTGAGCCCTGCTATCCACGAGGGGGCTGCAGGATGACCTGCAGATGACGAACTTCTCATTCTTGGGGAGCTGATTAGTCCTAACAGACATATCAGAAAGAGCTGCAGTGTCCCCCAGCAGGGAATAACTAGATAAATCACGGCACATGATGCCACAGGAATCGTACGAGGCAGTCAAAGAGCATGAAGAGTCACGCTGGTAATATCATAAGGGTGCGAAGGACAGGAAGGAGCAAGAGGCAGAGCAGGCAGAGCGGACACGCTCACTTGTGCTCTGCAAACACAACTTCCGGCGGATGTAGAGGTACACGGTCATGTTGGTTAGCTCTGGGGGGCGGGACGATGGCGTGAGGCTCTGGGAAGGATCTTTTATATTTCACTGTATGTCTTTTTCTTCCATTTAATTTTTTTTAAAATCATGGCTACATAATTATATTTATAGAAACAGAAACAGTAGTTGAACTTCTGGCAAACTGAACTGATACCACTGATGGGGGAGAGGAGGGTTTTATGAATGCATAAAAATGCATGATAAGAGGGAATGATTTTAAAAAATATATGTCATGGAGCCTAAAAGCTTAATCAGTCAAGTTTCAGGGGCTAGAAATGGGGTCTCCGTTATGGGGCAAGATCATCTTGTTGGAGAAGGTATGCCTCAGCCGAGTTTTAGGATGAATAAGTGTAAGCTTCGTGCTGCTACTGATGGTGATGATAGCTCGTATTTACTGAGTACTTCCTATGTGCCAGGCACGCTTCTGAGCACTAGACCTGGACTACCTTTTAAGCGTGAACGTGACTGTCGTCATGGGCACAGCCATCCCATGTTTACAGGGAAAGCGTTCGAAGTGTGGACACCACGTGAGAAGTGAGGCAGCCGAGATTTAAATCCAGGCCCCCTGTCCACATTGTGGCCATCACGCTCTACTTACTCGGTTAAAATTAAATTAATTGAATTAAGCCACCAAGCACTCTTCATGAATTAATTTATTAGACATTGAAAGAGGCTAAGTGGAATTAACCTACATTTAGTAACAGACATTGAAGACAGATGGAACTGTTTATTCAGACACAATTGATACAGATACCACTCGGGCTTCTTAGATTTGCTGCGACTTTTGTTCCTGCCTCTTAGGGAAAAATGTAATTTTCTGAGCATGCCCCTTTCCGTCTCTTACAACATCATAATAACCTGCAACGTGCAGTGGTGAGTTGTAATAATCTTTTCACCTGCTTATCAAATGCTACCCTGCCTTGTGCAGTTTCCCCCCAGAGCTGTAAGCCATGGTCATTGTCGAGCGGGGGGCTGTGCCTCTACTACGGGAAATGGAAACACATTGAACGTTGCTAACAGGTTGTAGTCTTGTTCAGAAACGCTAAAACTAATGGTAATGTTTAAGGCAGTGTCTCCATGAGCAGGAAATAGATCGAAAGCCTGATGGTGGCAAGACAGCAGGTCATGACAGGAAGCGAAGGTGTTCACGTGAGAGCAGGTAGCGTCTGGTTGCCCAGGGAGTGTCTGGTTGGCCAGATGGGCAATGGGGAGCACTATGGTTTTCCCATTGTCAATCATGGCAGAGAGGATAGAGACAGGAATGGTGACGAGGACCGAGAGATGCATGGAATCAGTTCTGTGCCGTTTTTAATCTATTTTGAGAAGTCAGGAAATAAGCGATTTACCCATCTCCACCAAGGGCTGGCACGTCTTTTCAGCAAAGGGCCAGATGGCCTGTCTCCTAGACTTCATAGGCCATGTAAGTTACTGCTGCCGCTCCTTCCCTTCCTCCTCCTCCTCGTTTTCCTTTTTAACTTTAAAAATGTAAAAACCATTCTTTGTTCTGGGCCATGCAGAAACAGGCCACCAGCACTTGGCTTGGGTTTTAGGCATTAGATACAAATGTGCTTGTTTAACCAGCCTCTCCTCCTCCAAGCCATGCGGTTCACCTTTTCTCGTAGGAGTTTGCCAAAGGCCAAGTATCCATTTCTGAAGGCATGTTGCATGCACAAGCCAGCGGTCGGTTAGGTAGTTTTGTGAGCATGGTGAGGAAAGTGGAGCCAGAATGTCCATGGCTGTTCCCTTCCAATGCCCAAACAAGGCCCCGCTCTGGGGCAAGTCAGCTTCATGAGGTGTGGGAAGAGGCCCTGAAGACCGGGATCCCAGTGTGCAGGGGGGGAAGGTAGGGTTTCCTGAGCAAGGGGGCATCAGAGTTGCTAGAAGCAAAGGGAGCAATGATTTTGTTTAATGCCTGTGACTGGGAATTCAGATGGCTCTGAATAAATACATGCAAATCACTTTCATTCCCCATGAAAATAACTGTTTGCATGCATCTGGTACTCCACAAAACGCCGCACTTGGAAACATGGCCCCAAATGGCTGATCTCATGAACAGCCTGCTGCCTCGAGGCCACGGCCACAGTGGGTGCATTGTGTTAGCCAGAGCTCTCAGCTGCCGTCTCTGCTGCAGTTGCCCTGGTGGGGAGCAACCTTTCTCTCTTGCCCCCTCCCCTCTCCTCTCTCCAAGTTCAAGAAGTAAGCCTGGGCTCTCTCTCTTTCCTCTCCTCGACAGTTCAGCACTATTCTGTGATATCTTGGTAACGTTTTGATGATAATAATACCCATTGTTCTCCCAGCAAATGTCAGACGGGGGAGAGGAGTTGGAGAGAGCAGACAGCTCACTGGGCATTCCGTGCCAAACGTGTGTCGGCGCTGGCGTCAGGGTCAGGTGCCGTGAGAACGGGTGTCAGTGGGAAGCCACGAGAGAGCGCGCCGGGCAGGTAGTTCATTTCCACTGGAGAGAAGGCCCTGGGGACATGGGATTCCAGGAGCCTGGCTGAATTCCTGCTCAGTTCTGTTCCTCAGGGTGCCTGGGGGTGGCGGGATTCCCATCTCCTTGCATCCTAGACAGTTGGCCAGTTGCTGTTTCTCTAAGATTCGGAAATAAAATCTGACTGCCTTTTATCATGAGGAACAGGACATGAGCCCATCTTCAAGGTCTTCATAACAACTTTGTAACATTCTGGGAGAAACACACAGGATTGTGATATGAACTTGAACATGGGGAGTCAGTGGCCAGATCTGCAGTCCTGGCTGGGCACCTGTACCAGCCCATAGGCCTTGGGCAAATCTTCACCACCCTTAGTATTCATCTCCCCTTTGTACAGGTGGTTATATTGGTACCTGCTGTGTCAGGTGGGATAAAACAAGTCATTTCTTGACATAGTGCTGGTACCTACTAAATACAAATCAACCAGAGCGGTCATTACCAGTGACTTAATGATTCATTCGTTCAGTCAAGTCAGTCAATTCATCCAGCATTGAGCCATTCAGCCCCCTTTTATAAAGTGCCTACTATGTGCCAGGAGTCCTGCTGGGCACCAGGTCTGTGAGCACGTACAATGAATCTTCTCCACCTCTGCCTAGCTGAGGGTCCACACATTTGTTGCGGAGGGAGCGGCATAGTGGAGGCAGAAGGCACCATGACCGAAGCTGGGCTTTGAACCAGCGCTCTGGCCATTCCCTGTGGAATCCCGGGGTGCAGAGGAGCTAAGTTTGATTCATTTCTAGGTTTCCAGTCCCAGGCAGAGCACATGGCTTATAGACGAGGCCCAGAGTGCATAAATGGATGGAATGAGTGAATAAATGCACCGCAGAGCACCGAATGCAGAATTCATTGAAAAAGGGAGGGGCGAGGCCGGGCGTTAGGGAGCCTGTAAGCAGAACACCGCATTAGGAGGCTGAGTCTAACCCAGGGGTGATTAAAGTTGGAGCAGCCGTTCCATCTGGCCCTGTGCTGAGAGTCTGCATGCTTTATTTAGTTTAATTTTCACACTGTCCTTGGAGGTAGCGATTGGGTTTTGAATCCTGTTTAATGTATTTTTACATAAACACATGTATGTACAATTTAACAGGCTGTAAAAACATGACCAAATAGTGTTGTATTTTTTCTTTTCATTGTTAGTTTGCGTGCATGTCTTTCCCCTCTTTTCCCCTCTTCAGCAATTCCTAAATCATATCGGGAAATTTATACTGATCTTTCCACCTTTTCCTCTGTAGCCATACAACACTGTATAGAAATCTGTCTACATACACATGTAGACAGACACACACAGACACGTATGCATGACGTGTATTTGAGGGTCATAGCTGGTTTTACACAAGTCTGATCGTATTACACACTTAAAGACGACCCGCCTGGTTTTCTTACTCTATAGTTAATATCCCGTGGAAATAGTTAAAAGTCAAGGGGTACACAGGTCTGGTTCAAGGGCTGGTAAACTACGGACTGCAGGCAAAATCGGGCCCGCACCTGTTTTTCTAAGTAAAGTTTTCCAGGGACACAGATACACCGATTCGGTTATATGTTGTTTTGGCCACTTTCTCACCAAAACAAAGGGTTATTAGCTGCCCATAGAGACTGCACGGCCCTCAGAGCTGTTTCCTACCTGGCCCTTGATCTTGGTTTGCCACCCTTGGTCCTGGACATTCCTTCTAGTGGCTGTGTGACATTTCAGGGTCTCGATGGAACATTAATTTATTAAGCCTGTCTATGGGAATATCAGATTTTCTTGCCACTAATAAATAATACTGCAAATAAGCATGTATACATGCCTTTACATACTGCTTATTTAAGTGACTTCCTGAACTTTATTTAACTGAATTTCTAAAGACTTTATTTAACTGGACTTTCTACATGCAGGAGTAGAATTTCTGAATCAAAGGGTATAAGTTGTTTTTTTAATTGAAATATGTGTCACGACATTGCCTTCCAAGATTCTGGAGTACTTTGCAGTTTATTGACAGTATTACTAGGTCCATTCCATAGAGGGGGAAACTGAGGCTCGGTGGCTCCGGGTTAGTAAGTGAAGAGTCAGTGCAGGAACATAAGGCCCAGGGCTTGTACTCGGTGGGAACTGAAAGGAAGGAGCACGCCTGGGGGCCTGGCGGTAGGACACAGGGCAAGGAGGGCCTGGGTGGGGTGACAGTGCCAGGGAACAGGACAGGGAAAGGAAGGGACCTTGGCTGTCCACCTTCAGTGAGCACCAAAATCACAGGTCGCTGGGCTCCACCTCCGGCGTCCCAGAGTCTGGGGCGGGGCGTTGGAATTTGCATTTCCAACAGGTCCTCTGGTGAACCTGATGTCCCTTGTCCAGGAATCACCCTTGGAGGACTGACTCCACAGTGACTCTGGCTCCTTGGTCCCCAGAAGAAATGGGGCAGGAGCTAGAGAGGGTGTGGCACAGAACTGTGCACCTCGGTGCCCCACGCGCATAGGAAAAATCACAGCCAGACTTACATCCATCACTCAGCGACCCCACCGCGGTGCCGAGAACAGAATCCCGTAGTCATCTGCTATACTGGACACCAAGCAGTCTTTCCACGTGTATCCATCCGCAGGTGTGTTTACAGGGCTTCCCGGGGGAGCAGGAAGGTGGTGTTAACTCTGGGGGAGAGCGCCTGACTGCACGGGGAGGAGAGGCGAGGACAGAGTCACTGAGCAGACCTCCGTGCCCCCTGAGACAGACTTACCTCTTCTCAGCAACGGCGTGGTGGCCCCATAACGATTCCAGCACTCGTTCCACGTCGCTGGCGTGGCTGTGCAGGAGGAATTGGTTCCCGCCACAGAGCGCAGCAATTAGCATTTTAAGCAGTTTGTATTGATTGAACGAGCCTGCTTCATCAAGCAGAAAGAACCCCAAAGAATGCCGCGAGCATAGTTATTGCCATAAATTACTCTCAGCACCTAGCCAGATGAGATACGTTTGCTAGAGCTTTACAAGGGTGTTTGATACACTTCAGAGGTAGGGGTTGATTTGTCAGGTTGCAGAAATACATCGCATGTTCCACCAACACATGCTTAATTTTTGTCTTTTTATTTCCTTCTAGAAGGTATTGTCTATGACTGCTGTTCTCTTTTATGGGAGACATTTGGTCTAGATTTTGTGGAAATAAACCCAATATTTTAAGATACAGTTCCAAACATATTTACTATTCATGAGCTATTTGGAGTTCTCTCTGATTAGACATTGAAATTATGTTTAAGCTTCATGGAAAACTCATTGCTAGTCTCCTTTGAGCTTCTCCTGGTTTTCCCTTTCGGTTGCAGTTATAAGTGTCATTTGGAGAAGCTTGCGGGGTTGCAGCTGGGACAGGGGACCTGAAAAACCACAGTGTATGAGAAAAGGTGAGATGCTGACTTTGCTTCTAAAAGGGTCTCAGGGGCAGCTGTCTCAGAAAGACTGGGGGTGGGGCAAGGGGACAAGTAAGAAGACAAGTCGGGGCTGTCTCAGTCATCCAGCGTCTAGGTGAGCCCGAGTGACGTGGGCCAGGGTGGCAGTGGGGTGTTGGTGAGAACCGCTGGACTTTGGGTCCATTTTGAAGGTTGGAGACACAGGGTTTACCAACGAGTGAGCTCTTTTTCAGGGCAGAGAGCCAATATACAAGGTGGTCTCAAAGTTGTTTTCCTTTCTTCTTCTTTTAACGGAACAACAGGTGGATCGGAAGAACCCATTACCTAGAAGGAGGAGAGGTTGGGGGAGTGCAGGGTGAGAAGCATCTGTTCGGTTTTGTACACATGGAGTGAGAGACGGCTCCCAGGCATCTGGGTGGGGGCGGGAAGTGGACTGTTAAGCACACGCGTGTGAGGTTTGGGGGAGAGCATGGAGTTACAGGTACGCACTTGGGAGTCGGCAGAGTCGGGGAAGATGGTACTTAAACCCGTCCAGTGGGGTGCTCACGTGTAGGTAAGTGATCGCAGCCCCTGATTCTAGAACTCTTATATCCCCTCACAAAACCTGCCTTTTTCTTTGGAATGTCTGCAGGTCAGTCTGTCATATAGATGCACAGTAAGTGGAAGCAAGACCCCTGTGTTTAAAACAAAAATGAGATTTCCCGCTCCTCCCTTTTCTTTTTTTCTTTTCTTTTCTCTTTTAGAGAGGGTGAACGACATCAATGTGTGGTTGCCTCTCGACGGCCCCCACTAGGGACCTGGCCCACAACCCAGGCATGTGCCCTGACTGGGAATCGAGCCTGCGACCCTTTATTTTGCAGGCCCATGCTCAATCCACTGAGCTATGCCAGTCAGGCCTCACTCCTCCCTTTTCCAATGCAGCAACCTTTCAACGTAATTTTTGAGTCCGCCTAAAATACAATGTAACACATACATTCAATTTAACAGATCTTTTAAAAACTGATCTTTGGGATAATGGCTGGCAGAGTGGGTCCTGGAATAAAAATGGTGGTTAGCTGGAGCAGGGAATATGGTGGAGGAGATTGGGTAAGGATTCCATTCCGTGATCTCACCTGCTAAGTGATAAATGATTAGGGAAATGAATGAAGAAAAGTATGGTACAGGCAAAGGACGGTCTGGGGTGCAGACTTGAAAGTGACAGAGGAGACGAAGGCAGGGCTTGGGAAGATTAAGATATGTTCTGAATCTGTTAGAGGAAAAACAGGTGACATACCGCGCAGAGACCATCATGCGGTTGGTGTGAGGTACATGTTGTATATGCACATCTGTAGGGAAGGACTGGAAGGAAATACAGTAACGTGTTTAAAGTTATCTTGGCTTCTTTGTTTTTTTCTGGGTGGTGGATATAGGGCTTATTTCAAACCTGCCTTATACTTTTTTCTGTATTTCCTGAATATAATAAAAATATATCAATCCTAAGGAAGAAGGAATTCATTTGATTAGACATCTTAAAAATGGGTAATAAATGTTACAGAAATGGGGGCCTCCCCCACCCCCACCCTTTCAGGTGCCAGGCACATTACTACCAGATCCAAAGAGAGGGCTGCCTTGGAGAAAATAACCCCCCCAGGGAGGGAGAGCGGGCCTTTGGTCCCTGGGGACCCTGGAGTAGCCAGGATTTTCTTCTGTTTCTGCAGTCGTTCCAGGCGGAGAGTAAGAGTGTCATTCATGCCTGTTCGTTGAATTCATTCATTACACACCGACTGGAGCCAGGTGGTTCAATATAGTCTCTATGTAGATTTTTTATTTGATTTCACGTATGGATTATTGTCTTGTTGTTGCTTGAAAACATGTTACAACTTCTATCCTCAAGCCAGAGGCACAGTCCAATATCAAATATTTAGGTTTGTTCAGAAGCTCTTGCTAATGACAGTATTCCGATTGGTACAGGGCTAATTATAAATGTTGCTGGTGTTTATGGGGTCCCACTATGAATCATGCATGTTCTCGGAATTAGTTGTAAATTAGGAACTGTTTTCTCTCTCTTTTTCTCACGGACAAGATATTAAGGAGTAAAGGAGGTTACATAACTGGCCTGGAGTCGTATGATTATTAGTGGCAGATTCCAAACTTCAGCCCAATTCTTGGCCAAGTTTGAGCTCTTCTTATCACAGCAGGGAATTTTATTCCCAGAACAGTTGATCCAAAAGTGATGAGTAACATAAGACAGTGGTTCTCAACGTGGGGTCCCTGGACCAGTAAGATTGGAATCACCTGGAAACTTGGCAGAAATACAAATTCCCGGCCCCCACCCCCCCAGAGCTGGGGTGAGGCTCACGACTCTGCATTGCTGTGAGCCCTCTAGGTGGTTTCTGTGCTTGCTGAAGTTGCAGAACCGCCCCCACTCCGGGTCCACAAAGCGTAGGGATATTCTCCAGCATTATTTGCAGAGGAGAATCAGTGGGCAGAACATGCTGTTGTAGTTCAGGAATCTCATCGGAGAATGTGTGAAATCGCAGGCTCCTGTGAATGAGACAACCGTGTTCGGAGTAGAAGGAGCCGGGAGACGCTGAGATGGTGATTTCTTTGGAACTCTGTTTGACGGGCTCTCTCTTGGACTGAATTGTCCCATCTGACTCACCTTGGCCCACATTTTGTGCTTAAAATAGCCGTGGAAAGGTTTGTACGCACTTTCCGAGAGCAGACAGCAGGCTGGGATGGGCTTTGGGAGTCCCTCGGGTTGAGAAGACTTCTGGCCCAGCTGTAGCTCTGACTCACGCTCAACTCTGTTATCGTGGTGCGCCTGTCCAGCAGGTGGAGTGAATGGGGCAGTGGCGATATGATTTGCATATGCAAAGTTGCTACTTTGGCAGAGGCCCCACTTGAGCAGCCTGGTGGAAGCTTGAGTCTGACGAGGATGGAATTAGGTCGGGAGGCATCGCCCTCCCAGGGGGGTGGCTTCTGCTTGTTTCTGAATGGATCCAGACCCGCGTCGCAAACAAGCCATATGGCCCCCATGACTGACTGGGGCTGCAAACAATTACATCCTGTTGTGCTGTTCAATTTCCAAACACACCATTCTCTGCTGTAGAAACAGTTGAATTCCAGAGAAGGACCACGTGGCGCGGTATGGCAGCCACCACTCAACAGCAGCCCCGCAGTCCTTGTCTCGGACTCATGCGTCAGCCAATCTCCACGCAGAGTACAGAAATAGACCACGCGAGTGCGGGTGACCCTGGGAAGGACTCTTGGTTTTCTTTCCTGGCGGAGAAGCTGTGCACCGCGCTCCTGAGAACTTTTCTCTCCCAAGAGGGTGGATGGTGGGAGGGTGTGATGCACCCGTCATTCTAGAGGGAAGGGCCTGGCGACCGGTGCTCCCATCATGGTGGGTGCTGGGGGGTGTGAAAAAGGATCTGTCTGCGTTGTTGGCACTGATGGTGACAGGGGACCCTGCCTGGGTCAGTTGTCACTCAAGTTTAAATGTTACTTCCCCCCGGGCCTGGGAGCCACCCACTAACTCATTATGTCGTGCTTTTTAAAAGATCCTTTGCACAGCACATGCTGCTATCTGATTTTATATTCTTGCTGACAGCTTTATGGAGATATAATTCACATAACATACAGTGCGCCCTTTAAACTGTACAGTTCAGAGGTTTTAATGTATTCTCAGAGTTGGGAGGGCACCGCCACACTCGATTCCAGAATGCTTTCATCACCCCCAGCAGAAACGCATTCCCTTTTGCCATCACTGGGCCTTGGGCAACCTCCAATTTAGCTTCTCTGCATCTGGACCCCGCTTTTTCTGGACAGGTCATGGAAACAGAAGCATGCGATGTGTGGCCTTTGTGTCTGGCGTCCTAGCATGAATCTGAACCTCATTCCTTTTTGTGGTAATCTGATCACTCTTATTGGTTTGGTTTAATTATCTGTCTCATTAGAAGGGAAGTTCTGCGAGAAAGGAGACTTTGAGGCTCAGAGAAGGGGAGGGTGTGTCCCACATCACACAGCCCAGGGAGAGCACCCTAATTCGGGAAATGGGTTTCTGACCCTCTGGTTACTTTCCTTCCCTGGCAGCGCTGTGATCCCTGTGCCTTCAAAGCCCAACCCATTAGAGCCATTGATTATTTAGGCCACTGGGCAGTTTCCGAAGTCACGTAGGCTGGGTTAGGAAGAGACCGGGGTGTATCACTGCTAGTTAGGGGGACAGTTTGAGGATTGAAGGGTAAGAAGGCATTAGACTTGCAGGAAAGGCTTGTCTTTCTTCCCTGGTGGGACCTGAGCTAACACTGCTCATTGAATGCATAAATGTCATGCCGCGCTTGCCCTGGGGGACTGGCCGCCCCCACCATGCCTGTGCATGGAAGTGGATCTTCCCAAGGCCTCGTGTCTGCTCATCACATGAATGGAAAAGTAGAATGAGGCAGGGTCTTACTACCACGTCCCCCACGGCCAGGGAAAACCACTTTCTTCTCACCTGGACCTAGAGCTTCAGCAGGAATTCAGCCTTGGGCTCCCAGGGGCTTCTCATTCTCTGGGTTGATTAGGATTTATTTCTGCAAAGTATTCCCCGCAACCTGGGCAAAGGCCGGGTTCATTCATTCATCCATCCATCCATCCATCCACCCACCCACCCACCCTCTATTCGTTAAGCCTCCAGAGGCCCTGGCTAGGTGCTGGGGATAGAAATTAAAGTTATAATCCCCACTTGGGGGAGTTCATGCCTGTCCTGCGGGGCAGATTAGTGTAGCAGTTGTCCCAAAATGGTCAGTGACCAGACTTGGAGCAGGACTTTGTGTCTGGGAGCAGCACCTGGTGTCAATTAATGGGGGAAGAGATGTCAGCAAAACGTCCCAGAAAGGTGATTCCTGAGCTGACTCCTGAAGGGAAGGGTGGCCTTAACCAGGTGGCCGATGGGGACAGCTCTCTGGCTTGGGGAGCGGCGTTTTCAACAGCATGGAGGCATGAGAGTGGGCACCCCAGGTAGCTGGAAATGACTGGACTCCAAGACTGTGGCTCAAATGGCTCCAAGACTGGGAGCCAGCATTTCCACCCAAATGCGTTTCTGCATTTTCTATAATCCACGTGAACCTCCAGCCCCCAAGCTATCTCCCCAAGTGACAGTGACTGTGGTTATAAATGGGCGTGTATTTTGAGTGGTCTCCCCATAACCCAGTTTTTCTAACAATTTGCAAAACGGGAGGTTTTCCGGGAATGTCTCTATCACGTTATAGCAGAAATACCTTTACTTATATCTGTTGTGGTTGGAGTAATTGTTATTTTCCCCTTTGAATGGGAAAGTACTATGTTTATTTTAAAGGAAAAACAAACTGTGTAAAAGTGTGTTGGGTTTTTTAAATAGGAGGAGAGTGGGGGGAGGAAGAATATAATTCTTCTCTCCAGATACCCAAGGTTACCCAAGTTGAACTCCAGAAATGTAGTGTTGATTTATATTTCCACCAGGGGGCGCCCATGAGCCCTGTTCCTGTCCCTCTTCACTGAGCTGGAACTAGTTGACAACAATACAGAAAACCAAGGGTGGATACTCTCCTTGTTTTCACCAAATTTACTTCCTAAGTCTTCTCTCACCCTTTGAGAATTCAGTCATTTTTGCATGAAACAAGACTTTTTCATCATTTTTCTCCAAGACAATTAGAATGCTCCTTTCATAAAATAAGCTGTTCTTTCAAAGGGTTGCCCAAGAAGCCGGGAGCCAGGCCTTGTCGTGATCTCTGTAAAACGTGACTTTCCTCCTCCTTCCAAAATAAGCTTCCTAAAAATACAGCCACAGTGAGCGGCACTGCCGAGATGCGTATTCACCACTGCCACGCACGATTCGAAGGGATGGCTCCTTCCCAAATGTGGTTCTCATAGTAAATTTCCTATTCTATTAAATGTAATCTCTTCATAGTAGGACAGTCAGGTAAGCATACCTTGAAAATTCAGTCCTTTTCCTCCCTTGATTTTCTTGCATTCATGCAAACGGGGTTGAATGTAACCGGGAGTCGCCGGGGTTTGGTGTGTCCGCTTGTGGCTCTTAGATTACGAGATTGTCATCTACAGACAGAGAGAAGGACACAGCCACAGAGTTTTTCTTCTAGCTTCGTTCTCAGCTTCTTGCTCTTTCCAACCGACAGGGTGTGTGTAAGAAACTCAAATGTCCTCATGGAACCCAGTGCTGTGGGATTCTTCCTGGGGACACATTTTGGTAATTGTGCCCTTATTGTGATAAGGAGCGAAAATTCAATCACACATAAATGCAGCCATAAATTAAATTATATTTGGAGCAAATGGTTATAACCTTCCCCCCCGCACCCCCCCACCAAGTTCAGTCTCATCAACTACAATGATTTTGGTCTCCAGGGTATGAAGTCTCATATTATTTTAGATATTTTCCCTAGAACTACCATGCTGATGACTCGTGTAGAGTGGGGAGTTTTCTTTAAAAAAGAAGAAAGAAAACTTTAAATGGGCTTTGCAATCAATTAGTAATAGTGATATCCTCCATTCCCCCCCCCCCCCCCGTAGCCAGTCTGTGTCGGCAAAATGCTAAGCAGTACCATTTCACAGAACGCACATAATGTGAGCAATGAAAATGGCCTTTCCCCAGATCGAGTGGTGGGTTCCCTTTCTGTTGATTAAACCTGCCTTCCTCTGGTTTGTGGTTGCCAAGCGTCCCATCGCGTGTTTGTGCAGTTAAACCAGGAGCCGAGCAATGGAGACTTATGTCGCCTCCGTGGGTCTAGGACACCGGCGCTGAGTCCCGAGTGTGTCTCGGTCTCTTTCTGCCCTGGTAGCTGACGCGTGACTTTCTTGCCTTGACACAGTTGCAGATGAAGATGGGCGAGCGGGCCGCCTCGCTGAGCACCATGGTGCCTCGCAGCGCCTACTGGCAGCACATCACCCGGCAGCACAGCACGGGCCAGCTCTACCGCCTGCAAGGTAAGTGCCGGCGACGGGACTGTGCGGGGGCGACGCTGTGCTGGGGGAGACCCTGTGTGGGTGACTGTGTGTGGGAGGGGAACCACGAGCACAGGTGAGGGTGCCAGCGCCCGGCCGTCCTACGAAGGAGCGGGGCTCAGCTCAGCCCTCTGCTGCTGGATGCCAGACTCCCGGGCCAGGGGCGCATCAGGGTCTCACCCCCCAGGCACTGGCTCTATCAGGACGTCCTGGGAGAAATGGTTTACATGCAGATTCTTGGGCCCTGCACCCCAGAGATTAAGAGCTGAAGGACGTGGCTGAACAATCTGTGCTTCCCACAGATGCCTACGTGGCCTGGGCAAGAGGTCCGGGGTCCCCTGAGGGAGACAGTCTGGTGGATGGACCACTGACAGCATCAGCATTACTTGGGAACTTGCTAAATGTGCAGATTGTCGGGCCCCTCCCCAGACGTAAGGAGTCAGGGACTCTGAGGGTGGGGACCAGCCATCCTGGTCCCCCAGGTTCATCTGAAGCTTAGGAACCGCGTCTAGGTGAAGAGAATGGGCTGAGGCTGGGAGTCCTGGGTTCCAGTCCGGGGTGACTCTACACAAATCCTAAGACACCCCGCTTCCAAAAACACAGTCTCAGAACCAGGGCACAGAATGGACCAACAGGAAAATTCGATGAACATTTCCTTAGACATCCACAGGTGGCTTTTCATGTGTAGCAGTCTATAAGAACAGCTGTGCACGCATCATTTGTAAATAAAGAGGCCTGTGGGGGAGTCTTGTGGAAGGACTCTCCACCCGTGGGGCTTAGATGCCACTCCTGCGCGCTCCCGCAGCTCCTCGTTCAGACGCAGGAGCGTTCTGAGCAGGGAGAGCGAGAGTGAATGGGGGCCCTTGGAAACCAGGGGCCCAGCCACCAATGCCCGCTCCGAGCCCTGGTCGCCCAGCCTGTCCCTCCTGCAGGGCGTCTCTGCCCCGCAGAACTCTTCCCAGTGGCTCTCCGTTTTCTCCCATACTTGATTGTAACCAGCGTGGGACTCTCTGGTGACGGGCCTTCGTGAGATGCAGCGGAGGGCACCCCCTTTATAGCCGTTCTCACAGTTTTCGTTTCATACTCAGTGGCGAGGCCCCTTGACTCATGACCGCTCCTCCGAGAAGCGGTAATGCCAAGGCAGGCAGGAAAGCTGGGTCTTTTTTATCCTCCCAGGGCCGTGCTCGGAGCAGCCATGAGGTGGGGTGTGAAGAGCGCACCAAGGGTATTTCCCGGGTCGTCTTCACGACTCCAGTCTCTGGTCACTAGGGCAGGACAGGGGATGGGGGAGAGCTCAGGAATACCTACCTGTACGTCCTGAATGCCGGCGTGTGCGCGTGCGTGAGTGCTTCGCTAAGTAACCGACCTTGCCTCCTGAGACAGCCACACCCAGAGTTGGGTTAGAGCCAGGTGTCGCAATTGTCCTCTGTCCCGTGTCATCTTCAGAAACTTGTAATGTTTGAATCACACCATCACAGTTTTGGCCATATATATACCCCTTACACTGTTTATTCAATTTCGTTCAGTCTCATCTACTTAAGTACAGTTATTTTTTTAAAGTGTATTTCACCACTGTTTGCTGTTATAGCAACTTCTGATACACAATTAGGTAAAGCACATGAACTTGTGCTCACGCAAACCTACTGAATGGCTGTATGACTTGACTCTCTACGCGCACCAAGACAACCTTTACAGAAGAGGGAGGTCTTTTTAGATTCCACTTGTCCTGAATGCAAAAGAAAGCTGAGAACCAATGGGATGTAGGCGTCACAGAGAGGAAGTTGACAAATGGCCTTAATTCCTGAGATGCAGCGTGGCAATCTGAGGCTCGTCCACGTGCACCAGCGGCGATGAGTCACTGTATTTCCCTAGAATAATTACCATGTTTGCAAAGACACGCCGAGAGCGAGGAAGTCCTGAGCACTTACACCAAGTTGCGATTTCTGAATTGATTAGCGGCTATCCCAGAGCTGTAAAATCTTCAGGACAACTCGGACAGAAAACGTCCTATGAAGAACACACTCAGGTTACAACCCTTAACTAATCCAACCATCCTCAGCTGAAATAAGTACACCTTCCTGAGATGCACTCTGAGGCCAAGTCAGCGTCTTATCGGGGCCCTGGTTGCATAATAATGTTTTTAAAAATCTTTTTTAAATCGAAAGAGGACGTTTGAGCTGCTGTTAGCATGTGGTTTGTGTGCTCCTGAGGTATCGGTGACTACCCCACCCTGTTTACATCTGGACGCACCTGATTCTCAGCACACTGACGCAGGGTTTGAACAGCAGCCGCCGCCACCAGGTTCGCACACTGGCCTGCATGTACGAAGCCCTTGTCTTGGCTGGAAGGCCCCTACAAGGCGGACAGGTCTCAGATGACCCTTGGAGACTCGAAACCCACAAATTCCAAAATAAAAATAGGGACCGCGTTCCCTGGGGAAGTGGAACAGGGGAATCCAGACCATCAAAGACAGAAATCCCCGTTCTTTCAGTCAGCCCTGCTGCTGTTTCCACCCAAAATATCTAGCCTCCCGCCGAACAACTTCTCACAGTTACATTTGGGTTTAATCCCTCTCCAGTCAGCTTTATTAATCATCATGGTTTTACCCGTCACTCCAAAGTGATGAGGTATTCCTGTAAAATCAGGTTGTGAGTCCAGGTTTTCCAAATGGACACCGCGACAGTACCTACGGGGCAGTAACGGGAAGAGACTGGTGGTTCAGGTTCGGATGAACTCAGTGAGGACCAGGGTAAATGTCACAGGATTGCCACGACGATGGCTCATCGAGCTTGGTGACAGATCATTATAGGGCTTTAGAGGTATCTTGTCCTCGGGTTCGGAGAAGACAATTAAAACTTTCAGTGTTGACTTTTTGATGCATGCTATGAACCTCATTGAATGTACACCTTGTTTCAGTTAGAATTCTTACACTGTTCCCGTTTTGGCTGCAGAACATTCTCCATGAGCTTGGAATCTGTTTATGCAGGAGAACGGCATTGTCTTTGGTTCAACATTATTTTTTTGCTTTGTGGTTGGTACTAGTTATTTCATGCAACGCTTCGTTTTCACATATTTTTGTTACTTGTGTAGGAATTCGTGGAAATGTATTTTATCTTGCTATTTAATTTGTACCAATGTTTCCTGAGACAGCTCCTCACCACGTGTTCTGTGTAGAGCAGACCACATTTATTTCATCGAGGGGATTGCTTTGTAGTGGCCCGTGTTCCTTGAGATAGTGCTGATGTGTGTGGTCTGTGTTGTATGGGACACAATTTTTCAGTAATTTGTTCTCTTACAAGACTGTAGTTCACAGACCGTCTAAAATGGTCTTGCTTATTGGGGGTGGCCATTTTCACAACAAATAAACGGAATAAGTGTATCTATTGTTCCACCTACTCTCCCTGCCTTTCTCCAGGGGAGGGGGGGAAGGGAACCGAAAGCAGGGAAAATTAGCTACTTCACGGCCCTGTGTGGGTCACATGGCGAAACTGCATGGTGCGCACTTTCTTCTGGATTTGCTGGTGTGTGTTTACGGCTTGTAATTTCTCTGGCTGATCTGTCCTCCTTGATGTAATCTTGGTTTGGGAGAATTTATCTGATTTGAGAAACCTTCCATTCCTCCCTAAATCTAGTCTTATGGCGTCACCTGCTGGCTGATTTTGGAATTGTTGTCTTATTATTTTTGGTGGCTGAGAGGAATGATGCTAAGACTTGTTTAATCTACTCACTCCTTCTCTCATCCTATTTTCCCGTTATCATAGAGAAACCCTCTGCTACGGTTGGTTAGGCATATACAGAACCAACATGTGTGAAGTTTTACCATGAAAACTGGAGGAAATTTATGAAAGAGAAACACTCGACAAGTGTCTGTCGACACTATTCAGAAGATTTCTGTAGGAATGCACCGAATCATGTAACTGCAGACTCATCTTTTCCCAGTTGTGTTCTGTGTCATCTTACCCCTGGTACATGTCGCCTTGCCCCCTAGGAGTACTGATGTCTCACAAGTTTGGAGGAAATGCCATGTGTTAATTCTCTTTTTCGAAACTCAGCGTGCAAATCACGCTTCCGAGGCTCAGAGATCCCTTGCAGGAAAGAGTCTGTTTAACGTTGTTTAGACCAGAGATCTGCAAATTTGTCAACTAGGAAACCTCTTCTTTCCTTTTTTGTACGAACGTGCCTCTAGCGAAGGGCTGGATCTGTTTCTTACAAGGGAGACAAGGCCTGACGAGTATCTTTGTAAAAGTGACCCTTTCTTGAAGACCTGCTGTGTTGCAGGCTTTGCACGAGGCCTCAAGACACATGATCCCATTTTGTCCTTGAAACAGCCACCTGCGAGTGGGTCACATTCATTTGCAGTGAAAAACCTGAAAATGTGAAGGGCTGGTAATGTGTCCGAGATCATCTATGTATAATAATAGTCAGTAGCTGAGGTGTTTCACCTCTCCATCGTTTGTCCACTCACTCATTCATTTTGTCAGTAAATGTTTATTGAGCATCTACTTTGTGCCAAGCATGGTTCTAGATGATGGGGAGAGTCTGGGGTTAGTAGATGCACGTGTGTCTTCCCTCCTGGACCTTGTAGTCTAAACAAGGATCGCAGTCAATAATTAAATTCAAACTTGACACACGCCACCTTGAAGAGAAAGTGTTTGTTATAGAGAGTAGGGAAGCAGAGCTGTTGGGTTGGGGGGATGATAAAGGGGCTTCTTTCAATGGGGTCACAGGAGGCTGTCGGCATCTCTCCCAAGATCTGCAGTCTGAGAAGAGGCAGCCACACTGAGAGTGAGGGAAGATGAATCCATCTGGGGACACCAGCAAGTGCAAAGGCCCTGAGGCAGAAATGAGCTGGAGGTGTAAAGAGCAGAAGGCAGGCAGTGTGGCCGGTACTTAAGGGGCTTTAGGAGACAGCTGGGTGCTGGTCGGTTCTCCTGCCAACAGACTGAGTTGGCAGGAGCAGGACTGTCTTCTCTATTTCAGTGAAGGCAGAAACCGAGATGCCTGAAGGTCAGTAGTAGCTCACGATCACATGATTGGGGAGTGGCTGAGATAGCATCCGAACTCTGGGGCTCTGATGCCTGGTCCAGGGCTGCTCCTTGTCTCAGAGGGCCTCGTCTGTGACCCTATGCACTGTGCTTTGGACGTAGCTCCACCACAGGACTGGGTCCAGCACACATGATTCATGGGTTTTCGATATCCATCCTAACACAGTCACAGATGTCATGTCTGAAGCAGTTAAGACAGAAGTAAGTCATGGCGAAGAGCAAAAGTGGAAAGATGATGAAGAAACCAGGCTCTCAAACTCGCCCGTCCGTGGGGCCAGAGGGACATGCCAAGAGGGAAACGGGGCAGGTGTGGGAGTGGCGTGTTCCTGTCGAGCCACTGGCTTCATTTACCAAGGACCATTTGCGGTCACCTCCTGTCCATCCTGCCGTGGCAGGACATGGGCCAGTGGTACCTTGCAGTGTCACAACAGAGCAGGTAAGTGAGCACCTTTGTGGGAAAGTCCACAGTTGCTTTAATAGCGACAAGCAAGTCTTATGACCTGTGTAGGCCACAGAACAGGCCTGGCCTGGATGGGGCTGCAGACCAGCGCCAGCTCCTGCCCTTTCTGTGATCTGCAGACCCGCCAGAAAATCTTTCGGTCCATTTCCTGGCTTTAAGCACAAAATCAGCACCCAAGCCAAGCTGGAGGGGTTCAGTGAGCCATCGTGATAGAAGCTGCAGTGTTTTCATTTCGGCCTGCCTCCAAGGGCACGCTCTCAGTCACTTTCCTTGCAGACTAGGGCTCTAAGGAGCCGCAGTTAACGGCACAGAGAAGGGCTTTGCACTTGACCGAGGATTGGGATTAATACTGGTGGCATGCTGTCTGCTTCCTGCAGGAAGTTTCATCAAACTATCGTAAAGCTGTACCTGGCTTTGTACTTGTAGTAAAACTTGTTATTGCTGGTGTGGACATGTGGGGGGGCGGAGGGAAGAGCACACAATTGCTGTTCGTAATGGCTGGGAGGCTGGAAGAAGTGATTTGCTAGCGATGGAGGATATTTTGATATTCGGGATTTCTCTGACATTCCCTGCTGTTGCGTGCCAGTGACCGAATGACTAGATACATAATGTTCTTATGGTTCAGATCTGAGGCATGCGAGTACCCGAATCTGTGATTTTTGTTTTCCTTGTGTTTCGATGGTTGCCTGCCGTAACTTACGTAGGACTTTTTTTTTTTAAGATTTTATTTATTTATTTTTAGAGAAAGGGGAAGAGAGGGAGAAATAGAGGAAAAGAAACACTGATGTGAGAGAGGAAACATTGATTGGTTGCCTCTGATATGCACCCAGACGGGGGAACCGAACCTCCAACCCAGGCGTGTGCCCTGACTGGGAATCGAACTGGCAACCTTTCTGTTGGTGGGATGATGCTCCAACCAACTGAGCCACACTGGTCAGGACTACATAGGACTTCAAAGGGTGTGGACCAAGGTCTGTCAGAGGTCAGAGAATAGACTTGAGGGCCACAGGCCACCCTCCACTTTCTCGCGTGGTCAGTGTTGGTTGGGCAGGGCGGGCACGCCCTCTTAGCTGTGGTCCTGTCTCTGTGATTCCCGGCCTGTCCCACACATCTGGTTCCCCCGAGGACTGCGCTCAAGTTACGCCAGGTCGTTCTGCCCAGGTGTCCGTTCCCTGTGTGTTTCTTGGCTCTTGCTAACCTGTGCCAGGAGATGGCAGTAAAACCTCTTGTTTTTATAACATCAAGGGCTCTCCTGGCAGGGATCGGCAAGCAGGGAGAGGCAAACGGGGGGGGGGGGGGGGGGGGGGGGGGGGGGGGGGGGGCCGGGCTGCTGGGCGTTTCCAGCCTCTCCCGCTTCTGTCAGCAAAGGTGTGTTGGGAACATGGACGCCCATTTGTTCGATCAGTGGACACTGCGGCTGTTTTGCGCTACAGGCAGCGGAGCCGCCAGGAGACCACGTGGTCTGCAAAACGCACAACTTTCCGCCTCTGGGTCTTCCTGGAGAAAGTTTACCATCCGCCTGTCTGTGTCACAGACGGGGGCTGACAGTAACCTTTCTCACTTTCCTCGTTGGAACCTAAACCTGAAATCATAAAGGCCAAATGGATTTTAAGAAATCCCCCTTTATAGGACGATTTCCTAGGTATAATGAGTATAATATTGTCCTATTTCTGGTCAGGTTTACAAAGAGTGTCCAAGCCAAAAGTTCCCACCGTCCTGTGATTTTTGTCTCACTTTTCCTAAATACCCTGGGAGTTAATGAAAATGAAAAACCTAGGAAAATAATCAGTGGTCTGAGTATAGCTCCGGGCAAAAGCCACATGCAAATGATATGTTAATCACACAATTTCTCATGGCTCTTATTTGCATATCACTGTGAGTGGCCTCTGGGAACAGTCAGGGTCCTCAGTTACTTGTTTTCTGTTCCCTAGACACTTGTGACTAGCTAATCTGATTGTGGGCTTTCTCGACATGTAACCGCTGTTTTTCACATTCTTTTTGGAAAAGATGTCGCCAGTCCTCTGAAGCTTCATCGAACAGAGACTTTTCCTGCCTACCGATCGGAGCACTGACAGTAACTGTCCAGCATGGCCGTCTGTGTGACATGCGTGGGACGCGCCAGCCACCGATCCCCTAGGACATCACGGGACAACAGCAAGAGAAGGGTGAAGGAAAGAAGCTTCCAGCCCTGGCTCATCCTGTGCTCACTGGGAAACCGCAATACAATCTTTGTCTCTCTGTTTTTCCTTCTTTTCTTTTTGTTCTTTTTGTTAAAAAAACAAAACAAAACAAAAAACCTTAGCGTAATTGAAACCCGCTCTATAGATATCGACCTCTTGTTCCCTTTCACAGCTGGGCAGAAAGGAGTTGCTGTCACGCAATGATTTTCTATTGTGGATACTGTGTCCCTTGCACCTCTCAGAATCTGTCCTTTTGTGGATTCTTGTGACTTTTCCTTCTGTGTTTCAATTGTACGACAGTCGGTACTGACAATAAAATGCCTCTTCATTATTTGTTCCTTCTGTATGCTGTGTTCCTCCGTTCACACACAGTATCCCGGCTCTGGTCCACTACTGGCAATGGTGTTTGATTATATTACCGTTTAGTTAAACCGGTGTTTTGGCTCGCCCTTACTTACTATGTTAAGAAATTACTTTTTGAAGGACTCTTTAGCATTCTTTACAGGGTGACAGTTTTTTCCCCAATTGTCCCCCTTTCCTTTTTGGAAAGCCTTTATTTTGTTTGAAGTACCTTCATCAAACATTTTAAAATAAAAGATCGTTCTTCCCCCAGGTGCTATCTGGATTCTGGCAAAATAAGGTTTCCTCTGTATCTTCAGTATCTCTGAAGGTATGTGAGAGTCTTCTCCTCTCTGGCCCTGGGCACGGTTTGGCACCGAGTTTGATCTAAGGCCAGCCGTTTGCAGAGTGGTCCTTGTTCATGAACCGGGCCTGTGCGGAGCACCTATAGATGGAGCCCAGACCCCTGGAGATGAAGAGGTACAGAGCAGTTCGACAGGGAAACGAGGTGGCCATTCCCATCCAGAGTGCCATCTGCTAACGGGCCCCCAGAGGCAGCGACAGGGACACGCAGTCCCCCAGGCTGCCCCACCGGGGAACTGGCTCTTGTGGGCTCCCCAGGCTGGAGTTGGTACAAAGCTTCACAAAAGAGCAGGGATGGTGTCTGCCAAGGTCATGACCCTGTTTCCAGGTAAAATAGGGGACATCCAGTTAAATTTGAATTTCAGATGTGCAATGAATAATCTTTTAGTGTGAGTGTGTTGTGCGGAACATAATTACACTTTTTAAGAATGTTCATTGTGTGTTTTAACTTCAAGTTTGACTGGCTGGTCTGTTTTTGCTGAGCCTGGCGACCCTATTTCCCAGGCCCTAGAACTGTGCTTGACTCGCGGCCCGTGCTTGAAAAACACATGTTGAACAGATGGAGAAACAAATGAACTCCTATCTTGGGGATGGAATTCATTCTCAAGGAGGCAAGCGAACACTGATTACCCCTATGTACTTTCTCAGTGCCAAGCACAGGGTCAGACCCTTCCAAATTTGTGATTTGCACCGGAACATATTATCTTTATTTTCTAGGAAAAAAATAAATTTTACTAAGCCCCCAGAAAGGGCTATAAAAAGCTTTATTATCATTGGTGGTCTTTCCAAAAAGTATACCTTTTCCCAGAATAGAGATCGACCCACAAAACCCCAAAGGCCCAGCTCAAATCCCACTGCATCTGAGTTACCTGGGATTTCCAAGGACACCGCTGGTCAGCGGTGCAGAAATATTGGAGAAGCAGGGTTACGCTGAGCTGAGAATTAATTAGTGGATTAAGGATATGTAAATGATTTGTTGCTAATGGCTTTGCTGGCCTGCATTTGGTGTTTTAGCTACTTTTCACATCATTTAGCTCCTCCTCCTCCTCCCAGGTGCATTCCAGTTCTTGGAGCACAACTTTGGTTCCTCAAGCATATTTGCTAATTTGCCCACTGTTCATCTTCCCGACTCTGTCTGGCTCTTATTTTATCTTCTTTCTCTTCTAGAACTGTCTCGTGAGAGGGTCTCCGTGAGCCCCAGGGCCTCAGCAGCCCACGTCAGGGATTAAGTTGAAGAAGGAGATAAAGGAAATGGAATTAAAGAAATAATTATAATTTTAATGAAGTCAGAATTGCTGGAGCAAGTCTAAAGCTAATGAATGTGTAAAGAAATGTTGCTGAGAGTAGTTAACCGCAAGTCAGAATCTCTTTTAGGACTATTTAAAAGAGAAGCGTATTCCCAAAAAAGAATGAGTGTTCTACAATTAGGCGATCCTAACGACCCTTATGTATTGTCCAGCACTACACCAGGTGCTTTACTTGTGTTATCTTACAGGATCCCCACCGCAGCTCTAGGAGGTAAGTGTTGTTCCCATTTTACAGATGAGGACACTGAGCCTTCAGGAGTGTTAGTAAATCTAAACGAGATGCCCGAGATCTCTTGGCTCTGTTAAAAGGTAAACTGGGGCACATTAAACATTTTAACGGTTTAGCCTTGGCCAGTGTGGCTCAGTTGGTTGGGCATTGTCCCATGAACCAAAGGGTCGCCGGTTCCATTCCCGGTCAGGGCACAAGCCTGGGTTGGTTGCAGGTTTGGTCCTGGTCCAGGCTCATACGGAAGGCATCCAGCCATTCAATGATTGTCTCTCGCATTGATGTTTCTCTGCCTCTCTTTCTGCCTCCCTTCCCCTCTCTCTAAAATAAAGAATAAATTTAAAAATGCACATTGAAAAAATAATTTTTAAGAGTTTATTTGTGTGCACATGGATTTGCTATGGTTAGAAGGCCTCAGGAACAGGAGCGATGTGAGAGGTCATTATAGACGAGGCGCAGATGGAAGCAAAGCAAGGACATTGTTTGACTAGAGGGTAAGTGGTTTCCTTACTTGAGAAAGCCTATTGGCTGTTGTGATCAGTTGTTACTATGTTTCATTTCCTTGCATTCTGGGGCACTGACACTCGCTTAAGGTCTGGTTGGCTCACATGGGCTAACAAGGCATTAGCGACCCCCAGACTGATGGCCTCCCTGTTCAATTGCTTCAACAGCTATTCCGGGGTACACTCACATTTGGACCCAGGCATTCTGATTCCTGAGCCTGCTGTGTAAGACCCTAAGACACGCTGCCCTAGGGGGTGGCAAACTTTTTTTTTTTTTAAAGGCCCGAATGTGGTCTCTCTTGCTATTATGTTGCTAAAGCAGCCACAGGTAATACATGATAAGTCCATGGGGATGGCCGTGTGCCAATAAAACTTTATTTTGCAAAAGCAAGTAGCACGCTGGATTTGCCCACACTATAGCCACCAATCCCTACTCGAGGTTATAAGAACCATACAAACGATCTTTTATTAGTTTCAGGGTTTTGGTAGAAGCCAGGAGAAATGTAAACACTTCAGTCCCTGGTATTAACTAAGGCGAAGCATGATTGGACGTGACTTTGTCCCTAACCTGAGTGGTGAACACACAAGTAGGAGAAAGGGGGGGGGTGCAGTTTCAAAGCTGTGGTGTATTTGTACACAGTCCAAACTACGTGCTAAATACTTATGCCAACGTTGCAAATACATTGAAATCTGGGGGCTGAACTACAGACTGTGTCTCAGACATAGTTGCTGTTTCTGTTTTAATTATGTCCTGAGGGAAAAAAAACTGACAATTTTTTGGTGGGAGGTGGGGTGGGGTGTGGAGGAGTCAATCCCACATTCCTGTTTCCACCGACCGACGGTCAAGCCAGCGCCAAAAAGACCTCTGGCTGCGTTTGAGGCAGGAGGATGCAGAAGGTGTTAAAGCGCTTCCTCCAGGAGGACAGCTTGGGTTTCTGAAGTTCACTCGTTTCCCACGTGTTCATTCTCTGTGACTTCTGGGTGGGCCGGGCTGTACGGTAGGTAGTTGTTTCTGGAAACACCGCAGGAACCACCCAGGAGCAGCGGCCCCGCCCTCACTGCACGGAAGAGAACACACCTGTGTATAAAGGAACATTTTTATGATTTCTCTTTGGGATAGTCTTGACTTTGAGAGGGAAATAGCGCACTAACTCGTAACAAAACCTTCTTCCCTGTAGTTCCAGAAAAAATATATATCCATTTCAGCTTACAGCGAGGACCGCAAACTCCATACTTTCCACTCCTGTAAAGGTTGTAAGTCCTTTTGGTTAAATGTTGGAGGTCATTTGGCCAATCTTCTGATGAAAGTCAACAGCTGATTTTAAAGCAGGTTGTCGACTCCAGCTCGGGTGATTCCACCCAGCCTGAGGCAGGACACGGGGATAACCATCTGCCTACGTCTGTGCTAAATGAGATATGCCCCCCGCCCCCCACCCACGTTCGGCTCTCTGAGCTCGTACTTATCAAATGCCGCCAGAAGATGCTCACACAGTAGGGCGGGGATGGGGCCCGTGAATCTGCATTTTACTGCAGTGTCTCCAGGTTTTTCCAATGCAAGTGGTATACAATCAACCCCATTTTAGGAAACCTCCAGGAGTTAGCACTACACCGGAGAGAGGTTCCCATCAGGTGAGACTTGGCACCTGGGGGCAGGCGCTAAGGTGTTCTTAAGCAAGACTGCGGGCTGGAGTGAGCAGCCGGAGCCGGGAGCCGTGGGGTACAGGGCACACAGGTACAAATGCGCTCCCCGCGGGTCACACGCGGGAAGGGGGCTCCCCAGTGGCGTTTTTGGTGCCTCTGCACTATTTTCATTGTTGCTATAACAACTGAGAAGGACATTCAGTTTGACCTCCTTTGTTTCTCTGAGTGGCGTGAACGGCTGTTCTTCACAGAAAAAGCCAGCCAGGAGCTGCGTGCAGACTCCAGGCGCGGACTGCTGAGGACGCGCGTGCAGGGGAGGGGAAAAGGGAGGCAGGCAAGCGTCCAGTTAACCAGCCTCTCTCCCACCCCCACTCCCTTCTCCAGATTTCCCCCTCCTTACTGAAATTGCGACTTGATTTTCTTTGCCACTCTTGCCTTCCCTCCCCTACTGAAAAGCAGAGGTCGCTTGGGTGGATTTAAAGCCACTGGATTTGGGTAACAATTAGGATTTTGGCTCTGAGTCCTCTTGGTGTCTCTCTGTTGTGACGACCTGTGTGTTTCATTGCTGGTTTATGTGGGAAAACCAGAGGCCGAGGATTTGGTTTAATCGTGTGTTGTTTCAGTAGGTAGTTCCATTGAGACGCACGTGGAAACCCTCTGTGGCAAGTGTCTGCCGGCTCAGGCCCAAGCTGGCGAACTCTCTGCTTTTGTAACTGAAGTGTTATTGGCACACAATTGCTTATGTATTCTGTATCTATGCCTGCTTTGGGGGCACAGCTGCAGAGTTGAGTGGTTGTGGCGGGGCCACATGCCCCCTCCAGAAAGGTTGGCCCAACTCAGCTCTTAACGACCCCTGCCAAGCAAGAACCAGAGGGTTACCTAGGCTCCCGCCAGGCAGGCTTGCCGGCATCCGCGTTACCTGTGAAACTAACGCGCTTGTTACTATTGATGATATTTCACGTGGTTGCGGATTATCTGTTCTCTCTGGGATTCTCAAACTCCGGGAGGGCAGGTGTTATATCTGTTCGGTTAAGCTTTGTGTAGTGGGTTGGCTAAAAAGTTTCAGTTTTTTCCATAGATGGCTCTCCTAGTGCTTAGTAGCCTTTAACTTCATTCGAAACAATTTTGTTAGATTGTATTGTGACAGCTGTCGTATCAGCGTGCATCTAAAAAATTTATCAAAACTGGTGAATTTTTGTGCAGCCATTTTAATATTGAAGACGAAAGACAGGATGCAACATTTTTGGCGTATTATGCTTTAGTATTTCAAGAAAGGTGAACACAACTGAAATGCAAAAAAAAGATTTGTGACTGATCAAATGTGTCAGAAGTGGCTTGTGAGGTTTCTTTGTATTGTTGACATTTGGGCCAGGTGATTCCTTGCTGTGGGGCTGTCTTATGCACTGGAAGATGTTTAGCAGCACCCCTGGCCTCGACCCACTAGAAGCCAATAGCGGGAGATAGCCGACATACTCAAAATATCCAAGTGAATGAAGTTATTGGGGAAAATGGACAATGTGTCTTTTATTTTCTAGAAACAACCATATAAACTTTTTGGCCAACCCAATATCACCAGCACCCAACAAAATCCCTGTTGAACTTAGCCAGTGCTTATTCAATAATCATTTCATAGATAAAAGGAGAGATGGCAGCAAATGCACCATGAAGCCACCGTGGCAGGGAGCAAAGGAAGCCCTAGCTTTTCTGGGAATCCTGCCACACGTCCAACGGAATCCCTACATCATCCCAGTGAGGCTGAGGACTCCTGAACCCACACACTTGACTTCCACACTTGGGGTTCCCAAACTGTGAGCCAGGGTGCCCTAGGGTGCCACAGTGAGCTCACAGAGGTGCTGTGGGAGGCACGGCATTTTTGCAGGGGACGGCGGTACTCACTGTCTGTTGGATCTTTGGGGACCGCTAGTGTTCGGGGTCCACATCAGATCACGCTCCATTCATTTCTACGATGTCATTTTTGTGAAGTGGGGTTGTTGCCGTGGTAAAAAGCAGAAGTACTGCATGACAATCAATGTGGACCAGGAAATGGGCTGGGGGAGTGGGGGGGGTGTCTGGCCTGACACCTAGATTTGGGGAGGGTCAGTGCCAACCGACACACACCTTTATCAAGGATTTGTGGTTACTTAAGAATAAGGTAAAACTAGTTTTTCTTTGGATTTCACTGTATGTTTTTAACAGCTCCTAATTTGTTGGGGTGTAATTATTTCTTAAATGGAACTGCCAGGTATTCCTTTTGACCTAAGGGTGCTGTGAACAAATTATTGAGCTACTAACAGCCCTGTGAACAGAGGCAGTTGTGAGAACCTCTCTGCTCCTTGCTCTGTTTTCCTGCGCCGCTACCTGGTTTCATGGGTGCAACCTGTGTGTTCCCACAGGCTCCACGCTGCCCGGGCCCCACACCTGCTTTAAAGCCCTGTGGCCGCCATCTTGAAATCCTTGCTATTTTTATCTTTGAACTTGTGTTTGTAAGTGAAGTCTGCTGGGTCAATGGAGCGGGCTTGTGAGCAGAGCAGGTACCTGAGTGGGAGTGTGCCCCTTGCTGTCCCTCGTGCCTTGTTTGCATGTGGCGTTCCTGATGCCTGTGAACACAGATTTCTGGAGGACCCATGATGTAGGGGTGTTCCGTGAGCCCCAAAGCAAGGACAAGGTTAAGTGTGTCACGTCCACCCGTTGGTAAGCGGAGGTCCTGCTTGACAGCCAGCCTGAGAGGCTTTCCCTCTGACCCAGAACTTGCTGCCCTTGCGGAAAGAAGGCAGCAGTATCTCAAACACACAGACGTCACACCCTTATTCATGTCACTTCCCTGTAAGACACAGAAAGGAAGGAAAGATGGGAACACCCATCGCTGGTTCTCTCAGGCTTTCCTCCATTAACAAGCCCAAGGCCAAGGGTGTGGGCAGAATGGGTCCGGTCAAGAAACGAAAGGAAAGCAGCCGTATTTGTTGTGTGCGGCGTGGCTCTCGTTCAGTTGAGAACAGGACACATTTGCACGTGCGAGCTCCAGAATGCACGCCGTGTGAGTTTGGTGAACCAGCAGGTGAATGAAATGTTCTGAGGTTAACACTGAAAGTGGACACCACACAACATAAAAGTGACCAGTAAAATGCATGCTGATAATTTAAATTGTGATTTTCTTTACTTATAGTGACAGTACTAGCCAATAGGAAGCACACTGACTAGTTGAGAGAGAGAGAGAGAGAGAGAGAGAGAGGGAGAGAGGGAGAGAGAGAGAGAGAGAGAGAGAGAGAAAGAAACAGAAACAGAAACAGAAACAGAAACAGAAACACTTTATACTTTGGTTCCTCTAAGGCCCGGAGCCCTCGTTCTAACTTTACACCGGGTCTCCCACATCCTGTGTAGCAGGTGCCCCTTACAGAGCAGACAGGCTGAGGGGGACGGGGGTCGTGTTCCCGCTGACTTCTGCCTCTTTCCTGCTTTCATATACGGCTCCCACCAAGGCCTGTGGCTCATCATGTAAAGTCCTTCCAGTCCAGACACAGATTAATTGACCTCTGCTGAAGACAAGCCACACACTTCCTATTCGAAGCCAAGGCCCCAAGCCAGCCACAGAGACTGCACAAGAGCCAAACAGCATAGAACTATTTTCCTCATCACTGAATTCCTTTTAAAGTTGTACCATGGAACAAAGAAAGAAAAGCATGTGGTTATCAAAGGAAGCCAGCCCCCAAATTTACTTTCCTTTAACTGTCATGCAAATTTGGAGCCAGAGGCCTAGCTGGCTGGCTTTGAAGATAAAGATCACAGTGCGTTCTGGAGACACTTCAATAGCGTTTCTGAGGACCCTGTGATTTACTTGGAGGAGGAAGAAAAGAGCAGAGAACAATGGGCAGGACTCGACTCAGAAGGCACAAAAGCCCAGTGTGTAATTCCGGTGCTCGGGTTGGCTGGAGGGTTGGCTGGAGGAAATGCCGGCTGACCGCGAAGGGGCCAGACAGGGCTGGACCACAATTTCCGCAGGCGCATTCCATGAGATGCCAATTAAGGTTTGCGGGGCCAGGTGGGGGGGGGGGGAGAACAGTTTGGTCCCTCAGTGAATTTTTGGTGAATGTTCCTACCTGAGTTTCCTTACTTTGCAGACTTTTGGGGCCTCCCATCCAGTAAATAAACACAGCAGAGTTGCCAAGAGTGTGCTCGAGGGGCAGAGTGTCTGGTGCAACCTGACTTAAGCCCGTTTGGCTCATGGTTATTGAATCGGTAGCTTCCAGGGAGGAGAGGCAGGTGAGCGCAGGGCTCCTCACCCTCAAACAGGCCACCAGAGGGCTGTTGCAGTTTGGCTGCATCCAGATACCTGTTAACAATCGCTAGCTGGCAGGTACGAAAACACTGATATGGTCCCCGTCACAAGCCCCTGCATCCTCAGGTGCCCTGACTGTGTTTCACGGGAAAGGTTTCCCTGAGGCAGATGGGACAATATTCTGGCAGCAAGACTGATCTAAGGTTCTAGGGGGAAGAGGCGGTCTCCCCCAGCCACCAAGTGGAAAGAGAAACAGTCAGGAAACTAATTAAAAGTAACGAGAAAAGAATCTGTGTGTGTTAATGCCTTGTAGGTCAAAGAACAGAAGAAAATGTTGATGGGCTACAATCAGTGATCGACCTTCCATTTAACCCCCCGGATTAAACTGGGTTGCCTTTGCTTTTATTAGCTATTGCTATTAGCTATCCCTGGCATCCTTTTACAAATGCGGAAAGAGATGAAGTGGAAAATGGGTTAGGAAGTGCCCCTTCCTGTTTGCAGGAGTCTCAGGGGAGGGCGAGGGGACTTCCGTGGCCCTTCTAGCCATTTGATATTTTTGCCGTTTTGTTTTCCCTTGAGCCACGCGGAGGCTTTAAAGCTTTGATCCCTTCACTCATCGTCTTTAGCAATAACAGCAAGGGAAGTTTTATCATCCACATGACTGAGCGCTAAGTGCCTCTGTCCAGGTGTTATGAATGGGCTGATGGCCATGATGAAACTTGACCCCAGTTATCTGGAAGGACCGAAAATGCTATGACCTTGGTCTTGGCAGGAGTTTCCCTTAAATTTTTTTTTTTTTAAATAGTTTTTGTCGTTATTCATCAGTATTCTTACAGAAAACCAAGCTGATCGAACACTGCTTCTGTGCTGGCGTATTATTGGATGCATGACATGAACATCATCAAAATACGCGAGATACAGTTCTTCACGTGGCAGTAGCAGGGTGGAGCCCCCCTTTAAGCAATGGCAAATAGTCCCCACGCCAAGGCTCAGAGAGAACTTGAAGGGCGAGGGAAAATGCAGATGTTTTGCAGAGCGGGAGGCTGTGCCTGTGGGGTTAACACGATGAGCACAGACTCAGACAGTCTGCATTATTTCACTCACAGCCCTACGGACACCCACTGTGCGGATTTTTTTCTGCACCAACAACCACTTCTGACACCACCCGGTGTCCCACAATTCAACAGGATTCTGAGGCTGACTCCCCGGAGTGAGCACCGACCCCACAGGTGGAGGGCTCCATCCCCCAAGGCCACCCCACCCACATCAAGTTGCTGCCCGTGCTTTTGACCCCCTGGCTAGGAACCAAGGGCTCTACGACCCTCTTTTCAGGTCCAGTAACTTGCTAGGACAGCTCATGGACCTCAGGAAGGTGCTTTACCTTCTGTTACCAGTTTATTACAAAGGATGCAGACAGGAGCAGCCTGAGGGGAGAGAGGCACTGGGCAAGGTGTAAGGTAAGGGCAGGAGACTTCCACGCCTCCCTGGGCACATCTCCTTCCCAGCACCTACATAGGCCCACCAACCAGTCCCTTTCCAAATGCTGTCACTTAGTGGTTTCCGTGGAGGTTTCATTCCACAGGCACTGACTGACTACATATCAGTAGTTGGCCATTGGTGATTGAACTCAATCTCCAGCCCCTCTCCCATTCCCCGAGGTTGGGGGGTGAAGCTGGGAGACCCAACCTTCTCACCATGCCTTGGTGTCCCTGGCAACCAACCCCATGCTGAAGCCACCGAGGCGCCCCAAACATACTCTTTTCACTCCGAGATTCCCAGTTTCAGTAGCTGTGTGCCAGGCACCTAAATGAAGACCAAATGGGTATTTCCTCTTCTATCACAGACAGCCCTAAGATTGCATCTCACCTTCTGCCATTTGTTAGGTGCTTAAACTTGGACTAGGACTGGTACCTGGCCAGGCCTCAGTTTTCTCATGTCTACAATTGTTGGATCAATTCCTGACTCAGCGGGAGGTCATCAACAGGCAGTGAAATATCAAGGTCACCCATGGTGACCAACCTGTGTCATCTTGCCCGGGACTTTTCCAGTGTTAACATACCAAGTCCCATGTCCTGGGAAGCCCCTGAGTCCCTGGCAAGCCCAGGCAGTGTGTGACCCTGCTCACCCCCTCACCCCCCACAGCTGAAGATGTTGTTGAGTTACGGCCGTTAATTTAGTCCACAGACACGGCGTGCTTTGAAATTACCAAGAATCAGGCGCAGTAGCGGGAGGTCAACGCAGCACACTGTCCTGTGGGAAAGGCACCAAGGAGCGGAGTCTCGGGTGGCTCGGCCAGGACAGCGCGTCTCGAGGCACAGTCAGCCTGCTGGGTGCATGCTGATGTCTCTACCGAGAAACCAGCACTTGACTTAAACATCAGTGAGCAGCTGAGATGCAGCCAGGCAGAAGCAGATGCAAAAGACACACCTCTTTTTATTGGCCTAGGAAGACAACTCCCTGTTTGTACTAGGAACTGTGATTTATGAAAATAAATTCCACCTGGGCAAGTGTTTCCTGAAGATGTGTTAGCAAATAGCCCGGCATTTCGTCTACTCCTTGGCTTGCCAAGGTGCACATGGAGGGCATGGTGGCCTGGGTGATCGCCTTCTGGTGACAACCCAAGAACTCTCCAAGTTTCCTGCTGGGCTGAAACTTTCCTGAATTGAGTCATATTTGCAAAGATTTGGCCATGCCTTAGGACTGGGGAACCCGGTCCTGGACAGAGAGATGTGGGCAGAAGTCCCAACAGAAGGCTTTCTTTCCCCCAGCAAACAAAGCTGCTAGAAATGAAGGCTTTTACCTCTCCTCCTTGGCACTTTCCCTTCTTTGTGCCTGGAATGTAGATGTGATGGCTGGATATGGAACAGTGATTTTGCTCCCATGAGGAGCAAAAAACACTAGATGAGGATGTCAGAGAGGAAGCTTAGAAGGAGGCTGGGTCCTTAGGACTCCCCATGAGTAGCTGTACCCACCCTGGACTGCCCATGCCTGGACCTATTTCACATGAGAAATTTTTGTTTGGGTAAACCTCTGTAGATGGGATGAGCGGCCAAATGTAATCCTAATGACACTGTTAGGTACTAATTTCAAAAGTGTCTGGCAAATGTTGTGAGCATCAAAACTTGCAGACATGTGGACCTAGTATAATTTTGTGTGAGTGTGTGTGTGTGTGTGTGTGTGTGTGTACGATGTTTCTATTAGATGGAATTTTCACATGGTACTGTCACGGCCGCCTTCTCCCTTAGGCACAGAAGGTGCAGTGCTTGCGACCTCGATACTTTGAGAGGCTTGTAAAGATCTTTTACTTTCTTTCAAAGTCAGAAGAAAAATCCGCCTTGGATTATATGGGTCTTGATGCCAACTCCGTCGTATGCTATAGTTCTCGATACCACTTTATGGAGGAAGGGGCCTTATGTGGCCCAGATACCTCCTCATCTCAAAAAGGAATTGGCCTCATTTCTTCTCGCCCATGTTCCATGCCCAAGTCTCTTGACTCTTCTCTCTAGGACACTTCCTAGAGAAGCGGGGATGCAGGGACTCCCGCTTCCTTTCAGCCGAGGCGTCGAGGTGCAGGGGAATGGCTTCTATATCACCAGAGCTGGGTTTCAGCCCAGCCTGATGTGAGGCAAGTTTCTGAATTTCTCTCGGCATCGGTTTTATAAAAAGGATCGATTGGTTTGTGTATTTACCCGACACTGATTTGAATGCCCACGAGATGGCAGGCACTGTCTGGAGGGTAGTGACCGCTTGAGGATTATAGAAATTGATACATGTGAAAATACTTTCTGGCACTCAATACCATTTTCAGTCCCCCACCCCTTGCCTGTGAGCTCCCAGCCTGTTGTTCTGCTTAGCCTTACACTCTCATTCTCGCTGTGCGGAACGCTGGGATTATGGGAGTGGCTTCTTCCCAAGATGGGGGGCTTCTACCTTTTGCAAAAGAGCAATGCTTTTCACGTGAGTTTAATTAAGGCCCTGTGCTCCCTCCCAC
Source organism: Desmodus rotundus (assembly GCF_022682495.2). Lineage (NCBI taxonomy): Eukaryota > Metazoa > Chordata > Mammalia > Chiroptera > Phyllostomidae > Desmodus > Desmodus rotundus. The sequence continues at coordinate 98,785,380 of NC_071392.1, read as the reverse complement.
AACCAGTCCCATCATGGCCCAGCATCTCGTCTCTCGTGATTTCGTTGCTTGTAAAACTCCTTCTTTAAGTGAAACAATCTGATAGCAGTGTGACGTAGAGTAATTCAAAGGCCCATTAGCCACCTTTCCTTGGAAGAAGCTGTCAGAATTTCAGGCCTGGTTTACTTTTTGTTGTTATTGTGCGATTTTTCTTCTTCTTTTTTCCCCTCTACCTTATTATAACTCCCTTACTGATTCATCTGTGGGAAAAAAAGCAACTGTTGATTAGAAAAATGAGTATTTCCCCATTATACTATACCAGGCCACATCAGAATGCATTGAAGATTGCCTACTATGTTATAAAAGTGCCAAATATAATTTCTATGCAAATATCCTCTGGGATTATTTTGAGTTTATATTCTTTGATTGCATGCAGAAAAATACACCGAGCGAATTGCAGGCAAACACATGCCCGACATGCTGTGATAAGAAGCGTCCTAGAGAGAAGAAAAGGAAATGTCCCTTGAATCAACTTATTCAGATTTGGTAGAAGAAATGGCAGTACTTCCCCCCGGGAGACAGACTCGAGATTTTATTTTCTCTGCTATGAAATGTGCCCATTTCCAACCCGTTTGCCTTCCTCCTCCCACCCTCGCCTGGTCTGGGAGTTCCAAAGTGGCACCGGAAAGAACTCAGATGCCTGATACCTCCTACCCTGGGGCCAGTTGCCTGCAGCCAGTTAACCCGACGGTTGCCAAATCACGTCCCCTGTCCTGTTGAGTGGAGAGGCAGTGGCCTGGGATACGTCCTCAAGGTGCCACACTGGTGACCGGATACTCCTTGTTTCACCCGTGATGGGAGATGCCTACTATGTGCCCAGCGGTGCACAGGGCACTCGTACTGAGAAATCTGACAATTTGAAGTTCCAGACACATTCACACATTGTTTAGCTTTGACACAGATAGTTCAGGGAGGTGAAGACTGCCAGAACCCCCAAAGAGGCTCCCAGTCATGTCTTCCCTCTTGTCCTTTCTCAGCATATGCTTTGGCTTGAAGCTGAACTTTCCCAGGGGAGCAAGGGATAATACTTTGTTGAGGGATCATGTTCTCTCTGTCATCCAAAGCCCAGAATGACACACATGTGTACATTCATTCATCGATGCACTCCTCCAATGTGACTAACAACCTTGATGTCTGCCGAACATCACGGGAGGATCTAGGGAATAAGAAGAACTAGACATGGGTGTGGTTTTTCTCGAGAAGCTTGACACTGTGGGAGAGTTCAAGAGGACAGAGATGCAAGTTTGGTGTGGTGATAGGCAAATGCTGAGTGTTTGGAAACCTAGAGTAGGGGGAATCTAATCCTTATTGGAACAATCATGGAGGGCTTCCTGGAGGAGGTGATGCCTGAAGAATGATTGAAGAAGAGTGTAGATACTTAAATAGACATTGCTCACCAAGCATGCAGTATGGTAGAGGGAGATGGACTGATCTGTAGGAAGACAGGAGGCACCCCAGAGCATGATGGAGCTTTGAAGGAGGGCAAGGCCTTAAAAGAGAAGGAAAATGTGAAAGTGATGGAAAGAAAAGCTGATAGAGACAATTAGGTAGACCTAGCTGTTTTGCTAAGAGAGCCCAGCATGGCAGACAATTGGCTTCTGGTTCCTGATTGCCTCCTTTCTGGCGTGGCATGCCAGATGCCTGCCGGCTTCATCTCCTTGCATAGAGCCCCTGCTGCCCCCATTTCTAGTGACTCTTGGACAGGCCTTTGTGATTTTTTTTTTTTTTGCTAAAGAGCAGATGCTGTGATGGGGCATGAAAGATACAGACTTGTATAATGCATGACTCCTACAGCTGTTCACTCATTCATTCATCCACCTGAAGTTTATTGAGCATCTCTTATGTGCTTTAGACATTGGAGACACAGCACTAAATACAACAGACGTGATTCTCCGTGCTCCTGACATGTGTATTCTGCCGGGGGAAGTGAAGAATAGGTGATATTCAGGCCAACCGTGTTGTTGAGAAAACCATGCAGGAACGGGTGTAGGGAGTGTGGAGCAGGGTGTTGTACTTTTAAGTAGGGTGGTCAAGGAGGTCACAGTGATAAGGTGATTTGGAGGAAAAACCCTGAAGCGGGTCAGCCTCGAGAGTCTGGGGGGAAAGCATTCTAAGAAGGGGCACAGCGGGGTGAGAGCCATGAGGCAGGGATGTTGAGGAGCAAGTGGGGGACGCCGTGTGGCCGGAGAGGAGTGAGTTTATTGGGGCAGCTGCGGAAGACGTTGATTTCCAGCCCCCAAATGCTGCGGGATTTGCCCTCGGAATCCCTTTGTGCCAGACAGCTAGTCTCCCACACGGCTTTGTATCCCGAGGAACCTGCTGCCCTGTGGTCTTAAGAATTCTGGAAATCCAATTTTTTATGTGAAATCTCCCGATGTTGAAATAATGGCTTTTATTTTGTTTTCACGATGCGCACACAAATCCAAACCTTTCTCCAGGTGGGATTGTCTCTGTGGTGTCTGGCTGGAGACCTTGGCATAGACCCAGGGGTTCTGATGTTAGTTGGGGAGAAAGTTTGAACACTCAGCAGGGATGAGCAGATTGCTTTATCAATTTGTATATTTTGTATCGCACAATGTGCATTGGGAAGCCAGAGAAGGGAGAAATCCCAGCTGCTTGGAGTGGTTTGGATGTGATCTTTGAGGAGATGGGTATCCATTAACTAATTAAATCAGTTAAGTAATGGATACAATCTGAGTGAGCAGCAGCCAGGAGCGCTGGAAGACCTAGAAAACCATATTCAGGGCAGATGAGCTGTGAAACCAAGAAGGGTATGTAAGAGATTGGGTCTCCTGGGAACAAGTCATATATAAGGGACTCTAGAAGGTCAGCAAGTAATTTGAAATATGTGCTGCTTCTATTATCTACAGTTCTTTCTGCCAGCCGCTGACCCACCTCTGTGTTCAGGTTTGGTTGTGAATTGTCTCCAGGTTCTTTTCGAAGTTGCTGGTGGCGACTCAGAGATATCCCACCAGGGGGCGATGTTCTCATTCAGGAAAAAACCTGAAAGGGACGCCAAAGAGAGAGCAACTTTTTGTTTCCTGGTGTCTGCTGGGTTCTCTGATCCCTGCCTAAGCCTGGGTTTATAGCTAATAAAGTAAGAACAGCGTGCACACTTTCCCTTTTTTTTTTTTTTTTTTAATTCATCCCTGGCACTTTCCATGGAACCTCCATGCCAAGCCCACAATATTTATTTCTGTGGCGACTGCTATGCAAAGTGCACGCGGACCGTGTGGGCATCCTCTCCAGAGGCCAAACCACAGCCGAGGACTAGAGGATCAGGCAGCGCGTGGGAGTAGACAGACCGTCAGAGGACAGGTAGGTCTCTGGGGAGAGGGGAGGGGGAAAAAAAAAGCGGTGGCTTTCACTCCAGCTTTTCAAGATGCGTGATTTAGGTAGCAGATTGCCTTCAGAAAGACTGTTTAAGAAAGAGCACATGGAGCCACTTCTGAGAGACTCTCTTTGAGCCTGTCCACCTGGAGAAGCTCAGGGCAAGGACGCCCACCCCGAGGTGGACGCCCACCCCGAGGTGGATGGCTGCTTGTGAAGGACAGTCACCAACCAGAGCTGTGAAGGACTGGGGAGGGGGCAGGTGAGACGGGGGCAACGGATGGGCAGGGTTTCCAATCTTCATTTATTTCTTTGACTCCGTGGAGGGAGCCCCATGTAGATTCTCTCAACTGCCCCCCACCCCCAGCCAGGGTTGACCTGGGACAGTGGATCAGGAGTTCATTGTCAGCTCTGGCTGCAGGGAAGGGCTACAGTGGACCCTCAAACGTCTGTGCCGTGCTGGGCAATCCTGCCCTGAGGTCCAGGCGGCGTGTTAGTGTGATGTCACCTACTCATCCTACTCAGGCTCACTTCGCTCTAGACGTTGGACTTGCGGAGACCTTCCCTCTCATCCTGTTCCTTCTTCCTTTCCGTCTGGTCCCATTTCTCATCCTGGCGCCTTCAGAACCTGCCTTCCCCTCACGGGAATGGGCACATCCCCTCTCTCGGCCCATGGCTTTCCCTTCCCGCTGGTCTCTCGCTGGCCGCCACCTCTCCACCTCTCTCACCTGCCAACTCCTGGAACGGCAAAGCTGTGCATTTGTTGCCGGTAAACCCGCTGGGTGCCCCGCCATGAGAAGTTGGGTAAAGTCTTCTCCTGGACCCTGAGCGGGCAAGAAAAATGGGGTGAAGAGTGAGAGGTACAGACTCGGAGACCTGCTTTGAGCACCTGCCCCACCAAAGTCCCCTCCCAACAGGCCCCGCTGGGCGGTCAGTTCAGGCCCAGGTGGCCGGGCACGCTCCTCTCAGTCATAGTCTGCCGCACGAGCTTCTGCTGCGGCCACCGCCTGAATCACTTGTCCGTGGGCTGTGTCTGTGAGACTTCATCGGGTCTGCAGGTAGCTGGTTGTCGCTGACATTTAGGCTCTAGGTTTTTTGTTTGTTTGTTTTTAATTAGTGGGTCTAGTTTCTGGAGGTTTCAGCTGACCTGCCCAGAGAGATACCAAACCTGAGAACCAGGAATGAGTTCCCTGTTACAAAGGAGCACGCAGCCACCTGCCACCTGGCCTTGCTTATTCTTCTCACTGGGCATTGCGGCCCCAGTCTGCAGCACCGACAGCCTCACTGCCCTGCTTGGTAGAGATTCGGCACCTAGAACCTTCCCCACCAGCCGTGCCTCTGAGCTGCTCGCCCTGGACTGTGATGCTTCTCCTGACTTTGATTTCAGGGCTCGGGTTCACCTGTGTGTGGTGTGTTGGGTGTGGTCTTGTCCCCTTGTTGGTGGGGAAGGAGAATGGAAGAGTCACCATTTCCAAGTCCCTCCCAAGCTTGGTGATTGGCAGCCGTCCAGTCCAATAGGATCAGACCAGCCTCATTCGTTCACCCACCAAGTCAGAGCCTCCCAACACGGTTCTGGGCACGAGGGCTCTAAGACCAGGAAGCCACAGTTCTGCGGTCCTGGAGAAATCATAGGAATGGGGTAGAAAACCTATAGTAACTGACACACTGATAATGTGTCAGGTGGTGCAAGGCTGGGAAGGAAAATTCAGGGAGCGAGATGGAGTGCCCAGGGAAATCTGGGTGATGGGAATACTTGGCAGGGAGCTGAGGGCATGAGCCAGGCATTCCTTTGGGGAAAGCACATTCCAGAGAACAGCATGTGCAAAGGGCCTGTGATATGGAGTGGGAGGAATGTGCTTGAGGAACAGCAAGGAATCCAGTGTGGCTTTACGGGACTGGACAAGGGGAAATGGTAGAAAAGGCGGCTGGTGAGGTAAAGGTGGGGACCTCCAGAATGTATAGGACTTTGTGGACCCTGGAGAGGGTCCCGAATGAAATGCGACGTTTCCTGAGGCTTGTGAGTAGAGATGGAATCTAATATGCCTTCAGCCGTTTAAAAGGCTGGTTCATTTTATTCATTTTTCTAAAGGGAAATATGGTGTGTGTATAAAGCCATGTGTGTAACCACAGATGTGCATCCATCCACACACATGCAGTTGTGCGTGTGTCCTGTGCAGGTTTGGAGAGTATGTCTGTACACCCCTTCTCTGCTACGTGTCCCCTGCCCACAGGCCCCCGTTTCTTCATTTATTTGCCTCTAAAGCAGGGAACTCATTTGGAAGGGCAAGGGGAAGTCCAGAAGCCCCTTGGACTTCCGCCCCGCTCCGGATGCTCCCTGGGTGTTGATCTTAGAGAGTGGTGCTCACTGCCCTCTTTTTCTTGGTAGTACCAGGAAGCAGAGATGATTGAGATGCCCGGGGGGGGGGGGGGGGGGGGCGGGGCTTGGAGAAGGGACCCGCCCAGGGGAAAATGATGGCTAGATGTCCCGGGTGGCACCATGGCTCTGTAAGACTGCTCTGGGGAACGCTGGTGTCCTCGTTACACAGAACTCCTGTTTCTCCACAAATGTAAGATGAATCGAGATAGAGCCCACTGGTGTTAATGAAGCACGGTGTGTATTTTTAGAAGAATAAAAGAGGTGACTCACAATAAGACTGCAGCATATTTCAGATAGAATATGTGTACATGTGTTTAAAGATTGAGATTTCCTCAAGGTAGCTCCTATCAGAAATAGATCTTTCAGATTCTCCGGGAACTAATTGATTTTTGTCTCCAAGAGTCTGAGGAGCCCATCTTGTCCGAGTCAAGGATCTCCCCAGGTCCCTTTGGCCAAAATTTCATCGGCCAGGCTGCAAGCCTAGGCACTCCCTCATTACTCTCCCGGTAATGAACCTTCTACTAAAAGTTGACAGTAACTTACTGGGGATATTGGATTCCTCTTAAAGGGTTTTTTATAGCTGTGGGAGAAATTTTAGGAGACTTCTTTTGAAATCTTTCAATTAAGGGATTGACCCAAGGGTCCTTGGGTCAAGTTCACCCAGATTCGAACGCTTTATGAATCAGATTTGCTCAGCAGACTTTTTCTGATTTCGCCCGGATGGGATCTGAGTCAGCCTCGTACAGGGCGTGGGTCGAACAAAGCGTCTTTGAGACACTGTGTATCAATCAACACATCCTTTGGGAGAACTGGGGGAGAAGACCGAGGCAACATAGAAGGCGGCTTTAGGAGCAGCTTCCCCGTGGGTCCCTGCAGCGACTTGCCCAGCCCCGGGCCTCAGTCCCCTTGTCCGCACTGCGGCCACTGCTGGCGTCCCTAGAAGGCTTGGATGACTAAGTTCCTGAGAGGACTTTTGTGGCTGTCCCCCCGTCCCTTCTTCAGAACCATCTTGAATGTCTCTCCTTTGCACAGTCTGTGTTTCGGCCACAGGGACGTCTCCGTTCCCCCCCCCCCCCCCCCGTTTCCTCCCACAGCCCACAGTGCTGTGGTCATTCTCACCGCTGGGGGTGGTGGTTGGGGGGCGCATGGGAGTCCTGCAGAGCTCTGTGAATTAGGAAAAGGTCTAGTTAACCCTTCCCAGGGCCGGCACTTCTTGTCATTCCTGTTTTTCTTTCTTTATCTTTAACATTAAAAACACTCCTCTTAAAAATGTTTATCAGACATCGTGACATAAAACGAAGACCTCCTTCAGACGCCTGCCATGCAGAATCACAGAAGTCTGGGGGTCTGCCAGGAAACGCAGAGGCGAGAGGTCACTAGAGAGAAATTCTGCCTCCAGTCCTGAGGTGTGTGTTTATAACATCGGCAGCCTGATGAGTGAGATCATCCATGTCCATCACTTAACCTAGCGCCTGGCACATGGCTCTAGACTGACTGGATGGTTACCGGGATGCTTGGTGCATTGCCAGCAGCCACAGGATCTTCAGCATCGTTGCAAATAGGTAGGTCACGCCTTCTTGACCAATGTGTGCCTGGTTCTCTTGGGCCTCGAATATCTAATGAGAGAGCCTGTGCACTGAGAGGTACCGCTATTGACACGATTATATGTCCCTTAAAGCCAACTGTACTGAGGAAGACATATGTGGTATTGTTTTTAATCCTCACCCGAGGATATGTTTATTGATGTTAGAGAGAGTGGGTGAGGGAGAGAGAGAAGGGCAGAAACATTGATGCAAGAGAGAGACACACACACATTGATTGGTTGCCTCCTGTATGTGCCCTGGCAGGGGACTGAACCCACAGCCTAGGTAAGTACCCTGAATGTGCACCAAACCCCCAACCTTTTGGTGTGCAGGATGAGGCTCCCACCAACCGAGCCACCTAGGCAGGGCCGTAACTGGTATTTTTAAGACAGGGTTTGAAACACTTTTATATTTAGTGATATTGAGAAGCCCTTCTTGCCATCAAAGGGTCTTGCATTTCTCAATGTACATTAAGCATTGTTTCTCTATTTCTACTCTTTTTTGAAACTCAATTTCCCTTCTGTTACCATAATCCCTCAAAGTCCCAGAGAGGTTATTCAGCGAGTCTGCAAACCCTTGTTGCTTCTTAATTACCTGGCACCAGTGCCCTAGACTGAGTCTGAGAGGCAAACCTAATGTAGTCAGCACGTCCTGTTAGTCTGCTGACCACATGTGATTTGGGTTTTATACGGGCAGGTGGTGAAAATAGCAAATGATGGAATAAGAGATGTATGTATGTATTTCTTGTTATACGTGGCTCTAGCTAGCTAGCTAGCTAAAGAGAGAGACTGCAGAGACCACCAGTTGAATATCGAACATGGACCTCTGGCCTTCCGAAATCTTGCTTCTTAACTGTTTTACAGCCTTATTGATGAAAAGCATCAATATGGCTGCTGTGCAGAGCAGCTTCAGGAGAAAAGGCCTTTGTCTGGTTGGTATCTTAAAACACTGGCTGCAGATTTGAGCTCCAGTTCAGAAAGACTCAGATGTGCATCCTAGATCCACTATGAGCGGTGCTAACTGTGGCAAGTGACTGTGCATTTTCCACAAGAGTCGACACATACTCAGTGAATAAAATAGGTCTGTGACTTCCAAGACCTTCAGTGTCACTGGCAGAGAGAGGGACAATAAAGAGATAACAGGTACTCGAATGGCGTGATGCCAGGCCGTGGGGAGTGGGACTGAACGCGTGTGCTGGGTGGAGACGATGTAGAGAGGCTGGATTAACAGGAGGGCCCTTTGAAGAGGAGAAAACCAGAGGCAGAACCTGCTGTGTCAGGTGGTAATGAGGATTAATGGAGCACATGAAGCCTTTAGAACAAAACTGGACACATATGCTTGGAACGATCGCTGCTATTTTTGTGTGTCCTTTCATAATTAACGACACAAATCTGTTCATCTAGTGTTTCCAAAAGCGCTTGCATTTTGGAGCTAGAAGAAACAGGCTTGGGGACATGGAGATTGTGGAAGCGGGAGCCAATGCATGAGGTCAGGGGTAGAAGCTCGGTTTCCAGAACTGGGCGGCCTGACCCCAGGCAAATCACAGCCTCTTCCCACCGTCTCTTAGACCGACGAGAAAGGAGGTGCTTGTGCGTGCACACTCAAATGCACGTGCACACGCGGGTGATTGTGCGTTGGCACAGGGAAAAGTGGCTGTCGTCCTAAATCTGTCCTTTCAAAATCGGCTTTCCTTCACCATCAATTTCTTGAGAAACTGAGAGTCTGTTCTCAGGGTCAACCTCCTCAACCCTTCCTTGGCCAGCGGTGTTTCCCCTACTGGCCCTTGTGGACGGGGATCTTAGGCAGCCGTATGCGATGCAAATTTCACGTAGACCTGGGGTGGGGGGCGATGCAGGGCTGTTGCTTCTGCCCTTTACTTCTCAAATGCTTCTTTCTGTTAACTTGTTCACACAGTGAAGCAAAATCAATCCAAAGTCGGGTTTTTCCCCAGGCCACGTGACTGTTGGGTCCCAGCAGAGGGTGCTTAAATTGCGTGATCCATTGCCTTAAGCGGGGCAGAGCAGTTAATTACAACTTAATTATCTTGCAGTTGGGGAGTTCTGGGGCGACTGGGCTGATTGGTGGGCATTTGCAGCATCTGGGTTTCTGGCTGCAGTTTTTGAGAGGGCCAACTTGTTTGTAACACAATCAGATTCTCTGGTTACAGTTTCCCAGGTCCTATCAACTGAGAAATAAGTTGCTTTTAAATTACAAGGCTTTTGTTATCACTACAACCGTGAACCTGGCAGCCAAAAGCAAAGCAAAAGGAAATGCCAGCAGATGGGGATGCTTGAATCCTGGTTTTGGTCTGGCCCAGGCTAGGAGAATGCAACTTCTAGGAAATTAGTGTGGCAACCTTAGTTCCTTATCCATGTTGTCTGGTGTTACTGTTTATTTGCAACTTCCAGGTGATATTATTATCCTGGCCTGGCATTAAATAGTGGCCTCTTTGCATTTTTGCTGCAAAGGTGTCTTAATCATTAATACAGTTTTTTCCCCCTTACACAAAGAGAGGGAGTAAAAACCATTTTCATAAAAAGAAGGTGCAAAGATACAAAGCATCTCGTGGGTGACTTCACAGTCTGCCCGCATCTGGCTGATAGGATAACAAAAACAGTTATCTGAGGGAAGAGCCAAAGAATAAAATGTCATTTCATGGAGCCTGGGCTGCGTTTCTATTTGTGCCTGCCGCATGGTGTGCGGGAAAGCAGGATGGAGCCCTGAGCAGAGTGAGAAAGTTTTAGCTGCTGAGTGTCGGTTTCCACCGGGTGTGAGGCGCAGCCACCAGAGCTGAGCTTGTCACTACGCTTTTGCTACCCGGGGACCATAAATTGGAGGCAGAGACAAAAAGCAGAGAAATCGAAATGACTCCTCAAGATTCAGGGCAGACGTTTTACCAACAGAGGGGCCAGGAAGCTGTTGCAGAAAGCTCCAACAGGATTATGCCTGGAAACATGGTTTCTTTTTCTAGCTGCAGCCTCCAGACTTGGCAATTGCGGTCCTGAGTAAGCAGCCTGGTGGTGTCCAGCTGCAGACTTAGGTCCTATGACTTTGCAGATATTTAGTGCTCAGCTGCCAGGTTTTAATAGACCACTAATTTCCCATTATTCTATTTGCACAAACCCATCGCCAGCTTACTCATATTGACCCCCTGATTTAGGGTTCCCCGAATGAAACACAAATGGGCAGATTCCATGGAAACAGTTGCAATGAATAAGACAATTCAGGAGTGTTGTCTCCATCCTCAGTGTTGGCACTCTTACTAGAAACCCAGATGGAGAGAAAATAGAAATGTGGCCCAGAGGGGCGGGGAGCCTCTCTGTAATGAGCGCGGACTGTGACGGGGGAGGGAACGAATTCTGTCTCAGGCCTACCTGGTCCTATTTCACCTTCACAATTACCTTTGAAGGAGGGGTGGCGGCCCCATTTTTATGAAGAGAAAAATTGAGGATGAGAGAGGCTCAGGAGCTCGCATAGCTAGCACACGGCTGGATGTGGCTAGCGTGTTGCTGCTAGAAACAGCACCACGTTTAGTGCCCTGAAACAACGCAGATCCGTATCGTGAAGTTCTAGAGGTCGAAGTCCTAAAATCAGTGGGTCAGCAGGGCTGCGTTCCTTCTGGAGGCTCCAGGGGAAAATCCGGTTCCTTGTCTTTTCTAGTTTCTGAAGCCGCCTGCATTTCTTGGCTTACAGCCACCTTCTTCATCTTCAAAACCGGCAGCTTCGGGTCTTCAAATCTGTCTCTCTGACCTCTTCTGCCGTTGCGCATCTTTGCCTGTGGCCCAGCACGGACCCACCTGGGTAGTCCAGGGTGGTCTCTCGAGATCTGCAACTTAGTCACATCTGCGAAGCCCCTTCTGCTGTGTAAAGTAACACATCCTGAGGGTCTGGGGGCTGGGGCCTAACCTCTTGGAGGGGCTGTTATTCAGCCCACTGTGCCAGGGCCACAGCAATTAGTGTTATGAGGAGAAGACCAACCCTATTCTTGTGGCTCTGTCTGCACAGAAGAGTCCATGGTCCACAGACTTTACGGAAATTTCTAGAACTGTGTAGGAGTATTCTGAAACGAAGAACAAGTCTCAGTCACAAGATTTATTTTTCTCTATTTGCATTATCTATACATTTCAGTGTCAGTTTCAGAGCCTTTCAACTGCATCAGCTTTTAAACATTAACAAACTAGAAACAGGTATCGGAGGACGTTGGCTAGCCTGCCGGATGATGGGAACCTTCGTTTTGTGCGGGTGCAGCCTTTGCCTATTGGCACTGTCCCCGGTCCACTTTTTCTCATATGTCTTCAAATGCAGAAATCAATGCGCCGCCTTCCCTGAGTTCTTCGCTCCCATCTTCGGGGTACGTCTGGCTGAAGAGGCATGACCGACCGCCTTATTTCTGCAGTCGCCTACTGCTACAATGTTTACATCTTCCGGAAGCCCCCTGCTGAGTCTGGAGAATGTTTTCCTGAAAAACACAGATGATCAAAGGCATGAATTCAGAGTTAGACTGTGGAGGTTTAATCCAGGCTTCCAGCTGGGTTAGCGGTGTGACTCTGGGCAAGCGTCTGAGCTGCACCTAGGCTTCCGTCTCTTGCCCTGAAGTAAGGATGTCAGCGATGAGCCCGCAGCACCCTTGCTGGAAGGCTTACCGATGGTTCTGCCGTGCACAGGAAGCTCGGTTATTTAAACTTAATATGTGAACATCCAGGCACGTGCTCTGTCTAGTGCCTACATGGGGACCGAGAGTGGCAAGTCATGTTTTTATACTTCGATGCTTATTTATGTAAGTTCTTATATTAAAAAAAGCAAACACAAAACTTGAGCCCAGAGGCAGATGGGAAACGTTAATGGAATAGTTTGGAACTTATTTTCTGAACTGTTCCGCATTTGCATTAGTATTCCCTCCCTGGCATTGGCCCCTAAGCATCGGCGGTGCAGTGAGCACGTGTCACTCACCGGAGTTTTGCCGGAGCCTGGAGAGGAAGCGGCTGCCGCAGCATGCTGGCTCACGAATCCCCTGTTCCGAGCCCCAGACGGGAACGAGGTTCAGAAATGCCTTCCGATGGCTGCATGGCAGCTGAGTAACTTAAAAGTGCAATCAATCGATTATTTAATATTCCGTGTACTGATGGCAAGACACATGAACACATTTTAGGGAAACTGAAACTCTTCCCAAATTCTGAGTGGGTATCCGCTGTCCTGCCAGGGTTGCAGTGAGAAAATACATCTGAGAAATATTTTTACACGTTACATAATTAGTTTCCTGCTTCTAACCATTCTTTGCAAATTTTGTGTTCATCTTCCCCATTTCCAGCTGAGTTACCTCTGCACAGAACTAAGCGTCTTTTTATAAAAACAAAACAAATAAATGAAACAATTTATAAAGCTTCTTTGAGAGCCTCTGCAGCCTTTTGGGTGTTAACCGCATCCTACCTCCTAATCTTGTCTCCCTTCTGTCTATTTCATGGTTTTCAAATGCTTCATGAACACAGGTGTCTTGGATACCTGTCAAAACTTTGCCCGTGCTCATGCCTCTTTAGGAAGTACCTTCTCTCCATTGTCCACATCCTGGATGCCCATTCAGTTTCCTAGACACACTTTAAGACACTCCTTTTACTTCCTCTATATTCCAACAACACAACGAATAGAAATAGAAATATATACACTTGTATTTTAATTATTTTGTCCATGTTTAAAAGTATCATTTAAGCTGAGAACTCATAATCAGATCATGCCTGATTCCTCTTTGTATAGGGTTGGCCAAAAGGTCATGGCACATTTTTTTTTTTCATTTATGTTTTTTTTCCATAAAATAAAAGGCACATTTTTCATTTTAACCTGTAACTTTACTGATTTGGATATTTTGAGTATGTCAGCTATCTCCCACAACTGGCTTCTAGTGGGCAGAGGCCAGGGGTGCTGCTGAACATCTTCCGATGCAGAAGACAGCCCCACAGCAAAGAATTATTTGGCCAAAATGTCAATAGTGCCCAGAAACCTGGCAAACCACTTTGGACACGTTCAGTCAGTCCCAGAACCTTCTCCATACACAGCACAAATCTTTTTTTGCATTTCAGTTGTGTTTTTACTTTTCTTGAAATAGTAAAGCATAATATGCCAGAAATGTAGCATATTTTCCTCCATCTTCAATATTAAAATGGCTGCCCCCAAATTCACCAATTTTAATAAGTTTTTAAAATGCACGCTGATAGGACAGCTGTCACAACACAGTCTAACAAGATGGTTTCGAATGAAGTTAAAGACAACTAAGCACCACTGGAGCCATTGTACAGAAAACAATTAAACGAAAATTTGGCCAACCCAATATACCCAATACCCAGTTTGGTGCCCAGATTGTGGTAAATGGCGCCTGGATGGGTGGACAGATGACTTAGGCAGGACCACACGGATCAGGATCGATGAAGGCCTGCTGGTCTACCCTTTGCTCGTACGGTACCGGCTTGAGAACGCTCGCTTGGCAGTAAGCCTTGCAGTCAGCTAGAGTAACTTCTCTAACTTTAATTTTAAATGTTTCTTTGGATATTCTAAGTTTTTCTGCATTTCCATATAAAATTTGGAATCGGCTTCTCAATTTTCACAAAAAAACCTCAATAGAATTGAGGTTGTTGTAATATTATTGAGTTATTCCACCCAATGGTGGTATGTCTACTCCTATATTTCGATCTTCCTCGATTTCTCTCTGTGACCTTGTGTAGTTTTTAATGTAGACATCTTACCTTATATTACTCCCTTTATTTCAGGTCCTTTTGATGCTATGATTTCAGTTAGCCGTTTCCTTTCTCTCTTTGTGCCTTTCTCTTTCTAGCTCTCTCTTTCTCTCTCTAGCTCTCTCTCTTTCTCTCCATCTTCCATCCAGCAGATGTACTTAAGTTGTGTACTTCGGCACACACATGATGTGACTTCATGTTAGGGGGCTTTCTTTGGGAACTCCTCCTAGTACATCTGGACAATATACTGCTCTTCTGCTGAAGAGGAATGGTTTTCTAAGTCTTCTGTAGTTTATTCCATGTACTCTCTCAAAATAACTTCTGGGGACTGTGGGTATTTCCCTTGGGGACAATGACAAACTTCTTTATTTCTAACTCCGAAGCTGCCTTTGGGTTCCTTGGCTCATTCTGTGCAGGTCAGGGAGAATGCCTGGTGCCTGCCATTAGGATACAAACTTATCTGAAGGCCCATTACCACTTTTTTAGGATATTTCAAAGACCCTAAATGCCCCCCCCCCCAAATAAACTTAAATCCTCATACATTAAAAAAACAAACAAACCTGTTATTTGGAATAACTGAACTGACAGAGAGAAGAGGGTCTGTTTAATACTAATGATTGAAAATGGGACTTTTGAAAAATACTGGTAGCAAGCAGAGCTTCCAAGTTTTTCTTTGGTTAAAAAATCTATTTCAATATTGCTGTCCTCAGGATTTCTCACCTGGAGTTCCATTTGTAATGATTTTATGTTGGATTGTATTTCAGATTTGGGTCATTTTAGATTTCATTTTTTGCTTTTTAAAAAATTCTTAGATATAGCCCTGGCTGGTGTGGCTCAGTGGACTGAGCACCGGCCGCAAACTGAAGGGTGACCAGTTCCATTCCGTCAGGACACATGCCTGGGTTGCAGGCCAGGTCAGTGGCGGGGGGGGGGGGGGGGGGGGGCACGCAAGAGGTAACCACACATCGATGTTAAAAAAGGAAACAAAAAAAGGAGAAATACTTAGATATAATTGGCATACAAAACGTGTCATTCTAAAATATTAAGGTTAGACATGAAATTATAGTTTGTGACAAAAATTGTCAAGTATCAGCAATTTCAGATGCTCAGCTAATAAGGCTTTTGTCATATGTACTTTTTAGTGCCTGTATCACACCTCTACATACAGCAGACGTATTTAAAAAAGGAAAAGAAAGCTTTATCATTCCTTCTTTCCAGAATGTTGTACAAGCCCATGGTACGCTCCCCAGCCAGGCAGCTTCCTTTGCTCAGGAATGACCTGAGAATTGGGATCAATTCTTCCTCAAATGTCTTCTTTCTTCTTTACCAGAAAAAATATATGCAATCTGGAAGAAGTCTCTTATCAGAATTCATTTTCTCTTGTTCTTACACTGAGAGATAAAGGTGGTATTTCTAACAAATTACATTTTCATTCTTAAAATGCACACTGACTACAGAGCAAATCCTGAGCTGGCATTTTCCCTACACATTTTTTAATCTCTCGAGGATATAGAATTTTAGAGAACTAGATGTGTAATTCAGAAACTTTGCAACTTCCAAAAGACAGTATCATCTCTTCACAGAAGGCAAGAGCTGGGTTTCAGTTCTGAAGCAGGGATTTCTGCTTCGTAGGCTATGGAATGAATGCAGGTATGGTTCCAGACACTGTGGCTGCTTAATCTCCTAGTCGATCAGAGGTCGGAGGGCACCTTGGGGCAAGGGCTGGAGGAATAGCACGTCACCTCCCAGGAACGTCTGTGACGTATGAAGAATTACAGAGTGGAAGCCTGGGATCCCATAAGTTCAATCCTTGCACTTGCTTTTATAAAATCAGTTTTAAAAAGAGTACAAACAGTAACATCACTTGAAAAGAGAAACTAAAACATACTGGTGCTGATAGAAGGTGATCAGTTATTTACATTTAATATGTGAGTATGTGGTCTTTTCATGGGAAAGACTTGTCTGTGGAAATCAACGTGTCTGGGGAGGTAAATTCCCGATGTCGTCACAGATGGAAACACAGGATGGAAGTGGAACATAACCGAGGACGAATACAAAGATGAAATGTCACAGACCTGCAGGGGTGTTTTTGGGAAGGCGAAGGATCACACTGCATTAAAGCTCGTGGAAATATTATCTAAAGGGGAAAAGCCGTTATAGCGGACTGTCAGACAAGATGAACTGGGAAGAGGTGGCCTGTCTGCTTGGGGCAGAGAGAGCGGAATGTTGGCACAGCCACGTAATCCTCCTTCTCTCTTAATCTTCTTTACCGGGAAATCTGATCTTCGACCTGAGAGTGTCCAGCAAGCATCATGAAGAGGAGAATTAAAGGCATCACAACCCTAAAAGAAGCAGGGGTGGCCAAATGTTTTCCGTCAAGGCCCAGAACCTTTAACTATATTTGGCTTTGGGAGACTTCTGGTCTCCATGGCAACTACTCAATCTGTCCCTGTTGCACAAAACCAGCCCCATATGCAAATGAATGGGTGTGGCTGTGTTCTAAAAGAACTTACTTGACAGGCACTGAAATTTGAATTTCGTGTCATTTTCATCTGCCATGGCATGTTATTCTACTTTTGATTTTTTAAAAATATTTTTAAAAAATATTTCTGAAAAGGTTAAGTTTTTGAGCCCTACTGAGGTATGTGTTGGGTCAGAGTTGGCCCGCAGGCCATCGCCTGCCCACCTTGAAATAAGAGGTCACTTCGTTACTTTGACGGTGGCATTCTTTGCTAGTAAATGAAGTATAGCAACAGGACTAAGAAACTGCTGTTACCCGCCCATGACAGATGGCATTGGCTGAGTGAAGGGTCAAATTCAGAGACAGACACATGTACTAATTTTCTAAAAGGTAGTAAATGACCGCTTCTGGGAACCATAGATGGGAACATTGGAGATCCATCCCAGAAACGTTTGGGAACGCATTATTAAATGGGCAGATGCACTAAGAATTGATTACGCCCCAGTGCGAGTTAACAAAAATAAATATCAAACTTAAAAGAAATTGGTCGACCAAATTATTAAAACAGATGAATGGCGCACAGAGAGGATATACAGAGCGTGCAGGAAAACGTTTGACAAAAGTCTCTCACATGCACGCGCCCGGGCCAAGGCAAGACGTAAGCTGTACAACAGCTCACTTTCACAGGGGTGTGACTATTTGCACAGTGGCAATGTGCCCTAACTGCTGAGTCCGTACTGGGTTTACCGTCTAAGATAAAGCCTGTCATTTTATGGTGCTAAATGCTAATTATAGGCCTGAATGCCAGCTCAGCATTCCCAACTGCCTTTCACCTGAAGCCCACTGGATACCACTGACTGAAGCCACGCTCCTCAATTTTCAAATGACCCAAGATTACCAGGGCTTCCAACGGAATCACGCTGAGAAATATGTCAGATTACGAAATGATAGCTCCAAACCGAAAAGACAGAGTTCACTCAGGTTAAAACAAACCCCTTTATTAACGAGTATAGATGGCAAAATGCATAGCACAAGTACTTTCATTTTCTCTTTTGAGTGTGTGTGTGTGTGTGTGTGTTTCCAGAAATGATGAGGAGGTTTTGTTAATCACAGACTGACAATTAGCCAGTGGTCTGAGGTTTCTGCATATAAATGTGTCTCCTTTTCGCTTTCCAATCCTTGGGTTGCAACTTGGGAAACTACAAAGTAACGGGACGGTTGGCTTCTTTTGTGGTTTGGGAATTTTCCTCCTGATGACACTTAGGAACATTCTTGGTAACCATTCTGTCTGCTGAGACCATGTTTTGGACAGTGTGGTTGGGTCACATTTTCATAACTTACTAGGGTGCTTATAATGGGCCATCTGTAGCCTTGAGCATTCTGTTGCTTTCATTTCTGACCCGTGTTAAATGTACTAGGCTGTCAACGCAGAGGCCATCCGTGCAGTACAGGCGAGAGTAAGGCTCTCAGGAAACCTAGGATCTTGTAATGGAGCTTCTAGTGGTTCCGCTTGCAGTGTTGTGCAAAGTATTCAATCTCTGAGGAAAAGGGCTTCATCTTCTTTATCTTAAACAGAAATGTGTGTGTAATTGGGGATAAGGTGGGGGTGTCACCTTCCTTATATTCATGACTATCTTCTTTCCTCCCGAGCCTCTCTGTCCCCAGTTCTGGACATAGGTCTCCTGACCTTTGAAGTCTGAGGGACAGAGGTGCTAGGAGCATCTTTTGTTCTAATATTTGGCTTCGACCATGGAGCCTGGCCTAGAGCCCCTACCACCCTTGTAATTTCCTGAGTGATGTGGGGGGATCGGAGTGTCTTAGACAGAACTCCTAAATTTCCGGGGCAATAGCAGCCTCTTTTGTGTTAATGAGGTGACCCCTGAATAGCTTCAGGATGGGGCTGCTCACTGAGGGACCATGCATGATAAGCTTGGAACCTTGAACCCGACCTCTCCTCCTGAGAGGGGGCCCGGGCTGGAAGTGGAGTTGATACTTAGTTATGACTTTGAGGTGGAGCCTCCATAAAAATTCCTGAAGTGCAGGGTTCAGAGAGCTTCAGGGAGGTGGACACCCCACATGGTGGGAGGGTGCCGCACCCCAGCACCACAGGCACTGCAGCTCCTGTGCTGGGGACCCTTCCTGACCTTGCCCTTCACCTCTTTCTCTGGCTGTTTGTCTCGATCCTTTATGATATCCTTTACTATATCATAAACTGGTAAATATACACATGTCTTCTTGAGTGTTGTGAGATGTTTTAGCAAGTGATTGAGCCTGAGGAGCGAAGAACTCCTGACTTATGGGTGGTCCATCAGAGGCAGCTGACATCTGAAGTGGGCGGCATCTTTTGGGATTAAGCCCTTAAACTGTGGGATCGGATGTTAAGTTTAGGTAGATCATGTCAGAATCGCATTGAACTGTAGGACCCCCAGCTAGTGTTGGAGAAGTGGTCAGTGTGGGGAAAAACCCACATGTTGGGTGTCGGAAGTGATCTGTGTAAAGAAAACAACTTTTTCCCTTAGCCTCAGAACCCTTCGCGGCACAGACCACGAGTCAGAATCAGATCAGATACGGAATGGGAAGAACTTTTGTCACGCCCGGGGACAGGGCTGGCAGGCTTTCCTTCCAGCTGAGTCCGTAGATGATTTCCAAATGTGGGGGTTTGAGTATGTTACTGCTATTTTATATTTTGATATCTCCCCTGTGTCACTCTCCATCAAATATTATACGGTCAATCCTTATAGTTTATCAATGTTTTGATAAACATCAATATCAATGATATTAATATTGCTCCAGAAACACTTCTGGATTTGCTAACATTGTCTCTGGGAGTTTTGAGAAAATGAGACCCTCTGAGCCTCTTCTTGTAACGGCCATTCTAAAACCTGAAGCCTGATATCTAGAAAGCGTTGTCATTAATATTATATGAAAACCTATAATGTAGAATTCCTCCCCCCGAAGGATGTCAAGGTCAATCAATACATCCAGGAGATGAGGGTAATTCTGTTTTCTTAGAATGATACATTGGAGCATTAGTTTCCCGCTTTCAATTCGAACTGCCTCTCTGTCCAATACTCACTCGTGCTGCAATTCAATATGGCAGTCTTATCAATTTCCAGTCAGTGGGGGTGGGTTTCCAATCTGGAGCCAGGCCAAACGACCCTTCACAGAGCCTCCTGCAACCCTGCCACTTGCCGCCCACCTGCTTTCTCAGCACTTCCCTTCTCTGCCCTGTCCTCCCCACCCTGTGCCCTCAGGTCCCTCTTCTTCCTGTCCCCACTCTTTACGTGTTCCCGGCACTTCCCGGTCACCTAGGCTGCTTTGTGGCATCGTCGCCATGGTGCCCTCGCAAAATAAAGGCATGTGCTGTGGCTGCGTGCCCAGCTGCGCACAGGTGTCTGGGGACACTATAGGAGACACACTTAGTACTATTGTGAAATTACACAGTAGCTTTGATTTTGGGTCCTTGGACTTACTTAGTCCAAAGAAGGTTTCTGTCTTCCTTCTCTCAGGGGCTGGAGGCCTTCTTTCCTTCGGGTGCATGCCTTGTCTCCGCGTGCGCTTATGAAATTGTGCTGGAGGGCAGGTCCAAGGTCATTCTTCATTTAAATCTGTTTGAAGATTTCCCAAAGAAAATGTCGATCACATCATTTACAGATAATGAGACCGATGCTAAGGAGGTGTCTAAGTCCCTGGCCGCCTGGTAGTCTTCTACAATGTAGGCCCATCCCCGCTCCTGGAGATAATGATGTGCTCGGTGAGGGTGCTTATGTGGATCCAGTTATTTCTTTGAATTCCCTACCCAGCCTCTTCGCCTGGTGGGGACTCTAATACCTGACCAGCCACTCCCCAGATAGCATCTCATTCGTCAGGTTCCAAAATTCAGTCAGGTTTCAATCAGGGGAACAGCTACATGACACCAGTCCCCCTCTGCTAATCACACTGTCCATACCTTATGTTTATCCACTGCTTGGAATCTCTTCCTAGGGACGTTTCTCATTGGAAGAAGTCGGCGTGATGCCCAAAGTCATCTTCTACAGTGCAGGTGTGCCGTGGAGAGATTTACGTCTTCTCTCCTGGACTCCCTCCAGGCGCCTGGAGCGAACATTCATCTTCTGCTCCCTTTAATAGGAGCTGACTTGTGACATCATGCTCCAGAAAGCTGTAGTTGAATGGGTGTGTTTTCTCGCTAACATACATGCATTATGCAGAAGGCCTAGGATTTCGTTTTTTATTTTATTTTATTTTCTGAGTCTGTAGAAGCCAACTGCTTTAGGGGCTCTTTCTTCTGGAGGCTCTGGCAGTGCCAGGGCCGCGTTCCGACTGCTGAAAACGCATCGTACATAAACCTGCCTTTACAGTGTGTGCTCAGGGCTTGGCTCGTGCAGAAGCCGCTTGTCCTGCTCGTCGAGTGCCACGTGGAGATGCCAAGGACATTTATCTTCATTAAGCTTCCAAAGCAACTGGCTAGAAATGTGGGCACAGTACTCCACATTCATTTTTAAGGGAGGTACCCTTGCTTCTGAGGTTTCTGGGAGGTTGGCCTCAATGTGTTGGCTTACAATGTCGCCTCGGTAAGACAATAGCATAATGCTATGTTCTGAACTGTAGAATTCTCCAAGGAGAATGACAGAAATGCTGATCATTTGGGGGGTGGTAAAAGTGGCTGTTGGGATGTCTCATATCATAAATCATGAATATTTTAATGTTTGGTCAGTGGGATGCTTGGTACTTACTAGAAAGATAGGGACCGTGGTCTCACCTGGCTCTAAAGAAGTCAAGTTGACTCTGGCAGTGATCGTTTGGCATCACTGCTAATGTCTACACCTGCTCTGTGTCATGGGCCCTGTTAGGTCCGGGTTGCTCAAGAAACCAGACATGCAGTGAGCCAAGGAGCAGGGCTTATTAGCGGGGGGAAAAAGAGGGGAAGGTGGGGCCAACCTAGGGAGGTTGGGGAGACAACCAAGGGAGGTTAAGACTCGCTCGGTTGTTCTTAGGGCAGGGTTTTTAAGTGCAAAAACCCGTGAAGGGTGACTGGTTGGGGTGTCAGAGTCTGATTGGCTAGAGCTGGTTGCTGGGTGCTGCTTCTGCTGACCATTGCTCTTGACACATCTTGTCAGGCTCAAGTTAAAGCTGCATCCTGTTATGCTGGATAGGCCGACCCCAGACCCCAATCTTAGCCGGGCATCTGTTTGTCCTGGGCAGGGCGGGCAGGCAGTTTCCCACGGTACAGTTTCCCCGCCTGGTGATCGCCCATTCCTCCTAGGCCTGCCTGGGTCTGTCAGGCACGTCGTCGTTTCCCCCCCTGTTTCTAAGGAAGGGTATGTCAGTGCAACGGCTGAGGGAGTCTCACCATCTTCATAATGTCGGCATCTGTGAGGTCGTTTAGGACTTTTTCAGCTTCAGGGGGAAAACAGTACCAACCCAAGTTCTCACTAGGAAGCAAACACCGCGGCAGAGTCGGAGGGGCATGCTGGCTTCAGGCCCGTGGCCCCTGGACTCGGCTGTGTATCATGCGCACAGTTTTACCCACATTTCTGAGGGGAAAATAAAGACATGCGCTATATGTGGGCCGTACTAATTCCGTATCTATATAAATGTTTTTAATTCTTTCATTGATGCTTATGCGTTGAAAGTGTAACTCTAGAAAGCAATAATGATATCCATATGCAAAATAGTACCCCGGAATACGCTAATCAGTTTTGTTTCTAAATATAAAGAAATAAAAAGTTGAATTAAAAAAATTGAAACGAAAGACTTTTTTCCCCCTGAAACTTTGGGGCAGAAATGTGGGTGCGCAGTGTACATGGGAGCGCATTATACAAAGCAAAATACGGTTGATTTGGTATTCACATCATCTCAGTGGAACTTTCTCTCCCACTCTTGTCGCTTACTTCAGTGGGACTGGCGCTATGGTTAGGGCCCGTGTGCTGGTCCCCACCTCCTACCGCTCTTTTCCAGGGTTTCTCCCAACTACGGTAACTTGGCCGCAGCACAACCTTATGGGTTCAAGCCAAGCCGGAAACAGAATGCCCCCATCCCACTCATCCTCCAGAATCTCGGAGATCTGACTGAATTTGTACCCAGACCTCTGCTGTGGCCTGCAGAACGCGGTGTCCTCAGTCCGGGTAGACTGAAAGTGGCAGGAAATAGATTCCAAACAAAAGTCCTTTCTTCTGCTGAAGAATGGGAGGATAACGATACATGTGTAGTGCTCACATTGTACCCAAGCTGAACTGTGCCTCCCGCCGCCCCCCCCCCATCCCTGTGTTGAAGCCCTAACCCCTGGCCCCTCCGAAAGCGACTGTGTCTGAGGAACGGGTGAAGTTAGGACGAGATCGTGAGCGTGGGCCCTCATCCAACCTGACTGGCGTCTTTATAACAGGAGGACATTTGGACACAGGAAGGGAGACATAAAAAACCTGAACGTGGAAGCCACGGCTCTTTTGGGCATCTTTTCAGGAACTTAAATAACATCCCAAACAGTGCAGCAACCGCCTTCTTGAGCATCTTGACCTTCATATTAAGATTTTTGTCACCCTCTTTCATTTCCCCCTCAAAGATAACGTCCGCTTGAATTCTTCAAGGCCTGCACCAGTAACACAGCAAGGGGCAGGGTCTCGACGCCGCAACACAAATGGCTGAAAGTCAGTCCTTCCAATTCCTCGTGTTTGGGTTCTGTTCGCTCGAATTTAGATCCTGTGAATGCAGCAAAGAGTGCAATCTTCGGGTGGGAATTTGAAAGCCAGACACCATAATCAAACTTCTCTGTCGCTTCTGTGTTTGATTTCGTGAAGGATCGTTTTTGTGATGGTGCTTGTTATTTTTCAGCGGTATGAAGAAAATGTTTTCAGCTGACACCATAAAAAATACACCATTTAAAAAATAAATAATGCATAGCGTTTTCAATACTTCTTTCAAGACGCATAAAAATATCCTCTTTCAATTATTTTAGCTGCTCTTTTAGCTGCTGAATACATGCTTCTGGGACTTGTCTGTTCTCCCCCCACCCTCGGAAATTTGTCTGGTGTGTGAAATTCATTCAAGGTCTACATGAACATCGCTATTGCATTCTATTAAATGTAGGATATCATTATAGCGTGTGTCAATCAAAAGAAAAATAAACTCCAAGGCGCTCTCTGTGAGTATGCCGGCTTCATAAATTCTAGACAACAGATGTACTTGTCACTTCCTCCTTCTGCCCCTTCCCCCAGCCCAGGAAAGAGGTTCAGATGGTTCTGCTTGCTCACCCTGGTGTCTTGAATCATGAAGGTGCTGACTTGGCTGATCTTTCTCTGGAATCTTCCTTTGACCCAAGGGACCACGGCAAGGTAAGTGTCTGACGAGGCTGCTTTGCACAGCTCTGGCCATTTGGCGTCCCGGAGCCCTGACCAGTCGAAAAGCAACTCGGAGTACCTCTCAGCATTTTGCATGGAGAGACTGTCAAGTTACATTTTCTCCTCTGCTTTTGATGTCTTACACACTCAGTCTGTGGAAGCCCAGGGCTGGGAGAAAGGTCACCTGGCTCTCAGCTGTGCCTCAGGCAGAACCAGAGCTGATCTCTCAGAAAGACCAGAGAACGCAGCCCTAGTCTGCCGTTTTCCAGCTGGACCAAGGGAAACCAAGGCAAGCTAGTTTTTGGTGTTAACAAAAACGTTAAGGGATTGAATTTAAAAAATGCCCTAAAGTATGTGGTGTATGGGATACATGCGGTTTTGTTCTTTCTCTGTAGGAAATACTTGTACCAAAGCCCTCGCTCCTCATGGACATTGTCACTGACCCTGAACTCTGACCTGCAGTGACTCTCAGGTGGCTACGTGGACTCACTCTGTTTAATTAGATGAGACACTAAGCCTAGTAATATCTTTCAAAGATGGACCTTAGCAAGGGTCACAGCATTGTCTGTTCCTGGACGTAACTCTGGCGTCCTAACAGACAGAAAGCTGTTTATTTTTATGCATAAACATAAACCGCTTCGGAATGGAAATAGAACTTAGCAATCTTCTATTTTTGTGCAAATAGAAATGGAAGTGAGGGATGTGCTACATTAAGAAGTTGGGTCATTGTCTTTCAGAAATGGAATTATTCCACGGGAGCTCTGTCCCTCTTACGGTGGTCCATTTCTTCCTCCGGATAATTTCCCGCCTTTCAGAAGGCACCTGCGATAAACAATCACAGGCAGATGAATGCTGAACAGCAAGAACCAAAAGGAGATGGTGTTAATATTTATGTAGCTTATAAACAGCGGAGCTTTCACATGGAGGAAGCGTGGTCTCCTGTGCCAACTCCAAGAAATGAATTTTGTTTGGAAACAATATGGGAGGAAAAAGCAAATAGTTAATTCAAAAGAGATAAAGCAAATGCACTCTCAGATCTCTGAAATGATTATCACTAGTTTGGTTTAGAAAATATCTTCTCACTTACCAAACATGTCATGTTAATTAGGGAATATGCTGGAGATTAAAGTCGCAAAATGTCATTGTATAGTGTTGTCCAACCTCACACCTGCTTTTCAGAATAACAGCTGAAACTGTATCAGCGTTAACCACAGGACGCCCCCACAGGGAAGTGTGGGTGGGGAGAGAGCTGTTGTGTAACAAAGTTTGAACACAGTCAATACCACTAGGAGGTTGAGTCTCTGAAAGGATATATTTTCTCTGCTCTGGGACTTCCTGTCCTAAGGCCTGTCTTGTGGTCCCAAGGGCAACCTGACCCAGGTGTCATTATTGATCTTTACACAGCTAAGTGGTTTTAGGTTTCCCCTCTCAGGTCTCAAACCTCACACCTCATAAATTCAACACGTTTGTCAGCTAGAGAGCTAGCAACGTGTTTATCCAATCAGACATTTGCTTAGGAGATGGACTGTGGGGCCCATCCGCTCTTTGAATGACAAGATGCCTCTCAAAAGGAGATGCAAGGAAGCCTGGGTACTTCCATAGTGGTCCCCTAGGGTTCTTGATCTTGTGAGACCCAAATTGGTAGGAATCGAGTATTTGAGGGGGGAGGAAATATGATCTGTATAACAAGTGAACTAAAAACAGAAAGCCTTTGGTCTTAAATGTTTAGATTGAGAAAAGACACAATTATAACTCTTAAATAAATCACTTACCTCAGGGGTCCCCAACCCCTGGGCCACTGGTCAGTGGCCCATTAGGAATGAGGCCGCACAGCAGGAGGTGAGCGTGAAGGTAATATGTGTGAATCGTCCCCCAACCCGGTCCCTGGAAAAAATTTTCTTCTATGAAACCTGTCCCTGGTGCCAAAAGGCTGGGGACCGCTGATTTACAGGATGGGTAAGCAGATAAAAATGCATGGACAGCAGGAAGGGGATACTTTCTACTACCTGAATCTGACGGGCTGCACGGAGGAGTGGTGGGGGCCTCCTCGCAGGGCAGGCGGTGATGATGGCTCACACTGACCAACGCTTGCTCGGAGCTCGGGGCTCCTCCAGGAACGTTCAAAGCATCGTCTCACTTCATGTCCACAGCAGCCTCAGGAAAGGGATGCGGTGGTTGTGTTCATTCCTCAGCCGGGGCGCTGAGGTTCACGGTCATTTTGTCACTTGCTGAGGTGCGTACAGCTTCTAGGGAGTGGCTTCATCTGCGTCTCATCTGCCTGGTTCCGGAGAACGACACCACCTTTGGACCCAGAGATCTGTCAACCATCTGAGTCATTTAACAACTGAAAGAACAATGCGTGGCTGAGAGAAGTTTGTGCTTTTCCCAGGGAGCACGTGTCTCTCCTGAGACATCTGCTGGGGACCTTAGCAACCAGACACATACGTGGTCTCGTAGGAGGCTGGGCCACAGGACCCTTGTGGCTGACTTGGATTCTGATTTCAGATTTCTGACTCCTCGGATCTGGGCCCTGTGAGCGTTAGGGCTCGCCTGTGGTCTGTGAGGCCGAGTGCTGTCTCCTAGTCCCAATCTGTGACTCTGCAGCCAACGACCTCAGCCCCCATGGACCAGCGCCAGCAAAGCACAGCGTTCGTTTAGTTCACGAAATGAGGGTCAGTAGGGGGTGTGGCCAGCCTAGGTGCTAAAGTACATTGTGGGGTGTGTGATTATTTCGTGTGTCATCTCTGTTGATGGAATTGATAGTATAGGGATGTGAGCATTTTGTCCGTGATGAGTGTTCCCAACTGAGCAGCTGGCTCTGTTGCAATTCTTCATATAATAATCTTGATTTTTGTTTCCAGTACGTTTGGTTCCAAGTAACAGAAACTCGGTGAAACTTAAGTTTTAGGAAACAAAGTGTGTAACTGTGTTGGGAAGGTCAGGGTGTCTTAAGAACTCGGGCAGGATACATGCAGAGTTTTGAGGCACTGAAACTGGAAACTCTACATTTAAAACTAAAGTACTCTTTTTATCTCTCAAGAGTTGAATGGGACCTCATTTCTGCTTGTTTCTGCAGAGGTAACCTGTTCTTCTTGGTCTCTCTGTAGCCAGACCCTCCTGTGTTTCTGCAGGCACCTGGCAGAAAATGGCTAGCCCAACCCACCTGTACATCCCTCGTCAAATTCAGGGCCAAGGTAAGACTCTGCCATCCAAGTCCCAAATCTCTGGGATGCCCTACCTTGGATCTTTGGTGACCCTGGGACAGCGCGGGCAGATGGGGCTGTGTTCTCTCAGCAGGGCCTGTTGGAAATAAACCCGGGCCAGGGTGGGAAGGGTCCTCCACCCACCACACTGAGGGAGGCAGGAGGGGGCAGTGCCGAGAGTAGGAGACCGGGGCAGCTCTGGGCCCCCAGTCTGGACATTGCCTAGCAGGAATTTTATTGGTAGGTCTTCTTACACACTCCAAGCCTGGCCTTCCACATGATTCCTTGTTGTCTGATGAATAATGCTGCTTAGAATTCTTCTTTGCATTAGAACTGGGGAATTGGATATGCGGAATGTGAAATATTATTATAATGGCAGGTGTGGACTCTGCATTTCGAAGTGCTTGGATCGGCATCCCAGCACCGAAGCTTACTCACCGTGAGACGTCATGGGAGTGGCTTAGCCCTTGCCCGCGCCTCTCCTCTAGCCTGTTCCGTGGAACAAGAATGCTGTTCGTAACTACTTTATGGACGTTTCATAAGGCGTCATTGTTTGCATACATGGATGATTTAGAAGGGTCGTCTAGGGCTCTCAGCAGAGTTGTTTGGCAAGAGATTTTGTAAATGATGAGATTTTGTAATTATGAGATTACACATGCTTAGGGACTTTTGCATAGTAATTGGTTGAAATTAAAAATCCAGGAATTAAAGAGAGCATGCGTGAGGCACTGAGAGGAAAGCAAACGAGATGAAAAAGAGGAGACTACAGAATAGTGCCAGTCTTACGTGACGAGGAAGTGGTTCCGCTGAGTGGGACAAAGGGCCAGTGACACTCAGGCTTGGTGGCCCACTCCATGTTGGCCCAGGTTTTGGGATGCCCTTCCCCCTTCCCTTCATATCAATATGATCACAAGAAATGCTACATGCAAATTAAGTACCGTAATCTGGTAGAGTGGTGGGTATTCTGTCTAACACCGTGTTGGAGAAAGATTGGGAGAAGCTGGGAAGAAGTTTGGGGGAGGACACAGGAAGAAATCCAGAGGGAATGGGTTTAGTTGCAAATATAAGGGTGTGTTTGGACTTGAAGCTTTTCTGTTCCAACTGGGGGCTTTGCCACAAGGCGGGGTGGAATCCTAGTTTGGAAGATGCTGCATCTCTGTATTTTAGTGGCTTTTTATGTTCCTTGAGTCCCTTTCACTGTGGCCACTTCTACCTTAATTTATTATCTTCCCAGCTCTGCCAAGGAATAGAGAAAATCCAACTGTAGTAATTATAAAAGCAGTGGATCATTTTACATAAAAAAAAATGTAGGCCAAACACGCTGGGCATTTTAGCACAAAGAGGGGGCCGGCGTTCTTGTCTGTCCAGCCTGTTGTTAATGAGATGAGAGACTGTCTGTGGAGTCTGGCATAGGGCAGGTGCTTCCAAGGTGTTGTCTTCCCATCCTCCCTCTCAGGAGCACTGGGCCCAATTAGGCCGCGTGGAACTCTGAGAGCGAAGGGAAGTCTTTTTGATAGGAACGTCTCGGTTCTGAACCCGGGCAACCCACGCCATGCCTCTCTCGGCTTCGGCTTCTCTTGCTTGTTCAGAGACTTGTTGAGAGAGAACTGAGCCCGGATTCTTGCTGGAAGCAAAGGATGTATTTAATCATAAGTTTTGCACCATCCTCAGTTATACTCTCTTTAACAGTGGAGGTTAGCCTCATGTTTTCACTGAAGTCCTCAGCAAGTTCAAATGACTCACGGAAAAATAACGGGGTAAGTTTTGTTTTTCAGTAAGTACTAAAAACAGTTTTTAACTTGCAGCAGAAATCAACTTTGGATTATTTTGAAGTCAAATAATGGGCAAAATCACCTACAGATGTCCTTTTTCTTAGGAGAATTTAATTTGATATCAAGTTTTATTTCCTTTTAATCTGATAAAAGCAAACATATGAACACCTAAAAATGTTTTTGTTTTTCTTTCCATTTGGCTTTAATGATTTTGAGAAGATAAGCTTCGATAACAGAATATGTTTCGTTGTGTGGTTGGTAAAGCTTTGCTTAAAATGCAGCTAAACAATTGTTAATTTCTTAATTAATCAGTATTGTTATACTGTTGTTGTGTGGCTGAAATGTTGTGTTTACTGAAAGTCAGTCTTTCTGAAGGAGAAGAAGCTGTGGGCAGAGAATGTAGCATCACCCACCCTCCCAGAAGTTTTTAAGAATTCAGTGTTGGCCATAATCTTTCAGAAAACAGGCGTTGTTCTCTTTCATGTTGGTGTCCCTAATACCTGGCATGTTGCCCTGTGTGGGGTAGGCCCTCAGCGAATCTGCATGGTGTTGAATCGAATGGAATGGGAACTCAGACCTTCCAATACACTAAACCTTGAAACATAACCTAGGGCAGATACAATGGCCCGTTAGAGGAGCTCTGTTTTCCTCCGGAAAGGTGGTACCGTTTGAAATGGTTGCTTGGTTATGGCATGGAAGACTTTTTGATAGGGTTATTGATGAAAAGTTTAGAACATCCTTTAGGTTTTCTCATTGTCTTCACCGGGCATGACTGGTGAGAGAGAGTGATCTCACACTGGGCATGTAAAGGAGAAACGATGTTGCCTCATGTGAAAATGGGTGCAGACCTCAGAACACGCGTCTCTCGGTGCTACCTTAATGAGGCGAACTGCGTGCTAGAACTTGAATAACTTAGAATGCTAAGTACCTGTTAGGCATCATCCCACTTTTTCATCCCGGACACCTCCTTCAGTGTTCTCTCTGGGGTGTGTGCTCTCAGACCCACGCCCCTGTCGCTTGGACCTCTTGGTGTATTCCAGCCATCCCTGCGCTGAGCCACTCCCACTTCCATTCCCTGCACCCAGCTGCAGAAAGTCTTGCTGGCGACACGGGCACGCAGCAGGCCAGATGTGGCTGGGCTTTAGCGGTCCTGGGTAGCGGCCCTTGACCATTGAATCTCATGAGTCGGGGTGATTCTAACACATTCGTGGTGCACTACTTCTGATGGGGACTAAGCTCACATTGCCCAGGGTAGGTGGTGGCAGGTCCAAGAGCACGCCCTCTCCTGGCCACCTCCCTTTCCTACAGCACATGTCCATTTCCCCATTGGTGCTCCAGCCCGCTTCCCTTGAAACTGCACTCAGAGCTGTGTCTCAAGGTCTGCTTCTGGGAGGACAGAAAGGAAGATGTCTTTATCCCCATGGTTCTCTTGAGTACCCCGATGCCCAGGGAATTCAGAAAGTTGCACGGGTCACATAGCCAGAGAATGGTGCAACCAGGCACAAGATCCACACTTGTCTGACCCCCAGAGGCAAAATTAAGAATTAATGGGGAACTTCCGGTCAAGATGGTGGTGTAGGCAGACATGGCTCACCTCTTCGCACAACCACATCAAAATGACAACTAAAACATAGAACAACCATCACTCAGAACCTTCAGAAATCGAGTTGAATGGAAGTCTGACAACTACAGAATTAAAGAAACCACATCCATCCAGACTGGTAGGAGGGGTTCAGATGCAGAACGGGCTGGTCCCTCACCCACATGTGGTGGATAAAAATTCGGGGGAGAGATCTCAGGAGCAAAGGGTCCCAGCCCCACATCAGGCCCCCAGCCCAGGAACCCAGTGCCAGGAAGATAAGTCCCCACAATTTCTGGCTGCAAAAACAAGTGGGGATTAAGTCGGTAGAAGAAACTTCTGGAGTCTCAAGAAGTTCCTCTTAAAGAACCCACACATGGACTTACTTATTCAGACTAACTCCCTCTGTGCTCTGGTGATGGGGTGGCAGCTTAAAAGACACCAGTGGTATACAGGGAGAAACTAAAGTGTCTGGCATCAAGGCAAGCAGAGGACATGGTCCCTTTTCTAAACCCTCCACCCACAGAGCCGGCAAGCTGGTGCCATATCTGAGACTCCATCAACCTGGCTGACACTGTTTGACCCACCTTGGAAATCCCCAGAGACTCTGCCCCGTCCAATTTATGGGCCTACCCAGGCTGTTTTTCCATACGAATGGCTGGTCTTGCCTCACACAACTTCTAAATCCTATTAAATAAGCAACAACTGGCCTCAGTGAGTCCCAGGCCTGGCACTAGCAGCAGCCAGCCTAGATTCACAGCTTACCTTCACCTGGGAATCTCCAAGCCCAGCACAAATAGCAGCCATCTTAGAGTGCTTTGTAGCTCAGGTAGGGTGGCTGCTGGCAAAACACAGGTGGGGGCTGACCTTGGCCTGCACCACTCAAGAAAGCCCAGGGCCAGCACACCCAGTGGACAGCTACCGACCATGTCAGAGCACCACCACCCTGCCCCTGCACAGCTGATCTCCAAGGAGGGCAGAGGTTGGTGGTAAGGGGTCATAGCCAATCCTGGCCCCAGACTGGCCTGGGTAAATCCCTCCCATTGATCTGTAAACAGCAACCAAGGCTCAACTACAAGAGGAGGGTGTACTCAGCCCATACAAAGGGAACACCTCCAGTACCCAGCTTGGGTGATAGGGGAGGCTGTGCCACTGGACCCTAGATGATACCTATTACATTAGGCCACACTACCAAGACACAGTCATAGAAGCTCTACCTAATATGTGGAAACAAACAGAGGGAGGCTGCCAAAATGAGGAGACAAAGAAACATGGCCCAAATGAAAGAACAGATCAAAACTCCAGAAAAAGAGCTGAACAAAATGGAGATAAGCAATTTATCAGATGCAGAGTTCAAAACACTGGTTATCAGGATGCTCAAGGAACTTAGTGAGGACCTCAAGAGCATAAGAAAGATCCTGTCAGAAATGAAGGATACACTAACTGAAATAAAGAACAATTTACAGGGAAACAAAAGTAGAGTGGATGAAACTGAGAATCAAATCAATGGTATAGAACATAAGGAAGAAAAGAAAAGTCAAGGAAGCAAAGAAAAGTCAATCAGAAAAACAAGAAGAAACAAGAATCTAAAAAAATGAGGATGTATAAGCAGCTTCTGAAACAACTTCAAGGTCCAACATTTACATCATAGGGGGGCCAGAAGGAGAAGAGAAAACAAGAAATTGGAAACCTATTTCAAAAAATAGTGAAAGAAAACTTCCCTAATTTGGTGAAGGAAGTAGACATGCAAGTCCAGGAAGCACAGAGAATCCCAAACAAGATCGATGCAAAGAGGCCCACTCCAAGACGCATCATAATTAAAATGCCAGAGGGTAAAGATAAAGAATCTTAAAAGCATCATGAGAAAAGAAGTTAGTTACCTACAGGTGAGTTCCCATAATACTGTCAGCTGATTTCTCAAAAGAAACTTTGCAGGCTAGAAGGGATTGGCAAGAAATATTCAAAGTCATGAAAAGCAGGGACCTATAGCCAAGCTTGCTCTACCCAGCAAAGCCACCATTTAGAATTGAAAGGCAGATAAAGATCTTACGAGACAAGAAAAAACTGAAGGAATTCATCATCACTAAACCACTATTATATGAAATGTTAAAGGGACTTACTTAAGGAAAAGAAGATCAAAACTATGAACAATAAAATGGCAGTAAATACATATCTATCAACAATTGAATCTAAAAACAAACTAAGCAAACAAGAAGAACAGAGACAGAATCATGGATACAGAGAGTGTTTTGATGGTTGCCAGATGGGAGGGGGGTGTGGGGGAATGGGTGAAGAGGTGAGGGGATTAAGAAGTGCAAATATATAGTTACAGAATAGCCACGGGGATGCAAAGTACAATATCGGAAATGGAGTAACCAAAGAAATTATACATGTGACCCGTGGATGTGAACAATGGTGGGGGGATTGTCTGAGAGATTGAGGGGTGCTGATAGGAGGGGGGGCAAAGGAGGGAAAATTAGGACAACTGTAGTATCATAGTCAATAAAATATAATTTAAAAAAGAACTAATTTTCAGAAAAACAGCAGTAGAGTGGATGAACCGAGAATCCAATCAATGGTACAGAACATAAGGAAGTGAAGAACAGCCAATCAGAAAAACAAGAAACAAGAATCTAAAAAAATGGCAAACCAATGGGAATTCTACAGTTTCCATATAATTCCGATAACATTATATGTGGAGAAAGACAGCTGATCCTGTAAATGGGTATCATTAGTTTGCTACATTAAATGTATTCTCTAGAGAGCCACTTTTTTTTTTAATCTTTGGCATACCTGGCCTAGTTGGAAATAGGAGGCAGATTCCGAATAGATTTCCAAGCACAAGATTTTGTTCTTCTTTCATTTGTAATTCCTTTCTTAGGTCTCCCAAACCTCGCCTAGGAAGAACTTGTTTCTGAACTTATATGTCCATGAACTAGTTTCTCTCTGGGCCTTTCTACCAGGGGCCAGAGGGAAAGTATCACTGGGGTGGGGTGGGGTGTGTGTGTGTGTGTGTGTGTGTGTGTGTGTGTGTGTGTGGTGTCTGTGCACGTGTGAGAGGGGAATATACACACAGACCCACAGTATGGACACTGTGGGCTCGAATAGCATCACAGGCTTTTCTCTCCTCTTTGCTCTGCGTGTGGGCGCATGTACGCATGTGGGTTGGCTACTTCTTTCTCAGGTGTTTCTTTGTGGCAGCAAGATGGCTACCAGCTGTTCCAGGATTGCATTCTACCATCCTGTCACGCAGCCACTTTTCCAGAATTCCAGAAAAGTCCTACTATTATATCGAATTTGCCTCATATGGGTCATATGCCCATCTTGGAACCCGTCAGCATGGCTCATGGAATGGAGAGTGTTGATTGGCCAGAGCTGGGTCATGGGCTTCATCCTTCTTTATCCACCTGGCAGCCAGGGTTGGGTCAAACCTACACAAACCACATGGACTCAGAGAGGTGGTGAAGTGGCCCCTGAAAGGACAATGCTTCCAGTAGTCAGAAGAAGCAGGAAAAGGGGCTGGGCATACCCAGCAAGAGGTGTCCTCTACAGCGGTCAGGGGGAGCAGAAACCTGCCCCTCTAGCTTAGTGGTGAATCGCTGCTGGCAAACACACTCTGGCAGTTTTTAAAAAATGAATTCAATGCATAAGATTCCTCTTACATAAAATACAGCAGTTTTGCTTTCCCAGTTCATTTTACTTAATTGAAACTTGGTCGTAGTGGGCATTGGGTGGGAAGTGGTATTGAGTCTTTTAGTCCTTCAGCCTAACGAAGGCATTTTGTCTGCTGAAACGCAATCCTGAACAAATAATGGGAGTGATTCGTGAAAGATCAAAAGGCTGTGAACCAGACACTGTCTCAGCCCCAGTGTAGTCAGAGCCTTGGACACGTTGCCATTGACCTTCTCAGGTGTTAGTCGGTCCAGTTGGAAATTCTGATAGAAATCTGTGTCACCACAAAGAAGACACGGAGTTTGAAATGACCTTGTTTGGAATAAATAAATTAGAAAAGACAATATGTTTAAGCAGCAACCTTGGCACAGCCAACAGAGACATCTGCACCCAGGATCATATGACCCCCAGGCCTCTGGCCTTGGCTCCATTGTCCCCCAGCCACCAGCTCATTTCCAGCTTCTGCGCTCGGTGAGATTTTGAGCTGAAATCACATCTGAGGGTGCAAGCCTCTCAGCTGAAGTGTCGCTGGTCTTCCTAAATGTTTCTGGCTCGTGAATGTGGCAATGTTTTGTGTTATCACGTCCGTAGGTCTGGAAACAGAGAAGGGGGTGGGGGAAAATGTGACGAAGAACCACGGCACCGAAGTCAGGCGCACCGGGGTCCGAGTCCTGCCTCTGACGCTTTCTTACTGTGTCCGTGGACAAGGGACCGAGCCGTGTCTGAATCTTTCCTCATGGGTAAAGTGAGGGAATCTACAATTCCAACCTTACAGTGTTGCAAGTGTTATGTAACACAATTTATTTTACCAGCGCTTAGCAAAGTGTCTGGCACATACCGAATACTCAGACAATACTCCGAAAATGAAAGTTGCTATAATTAGAGGCCCATGTGCTTTTCCAATTAAGGGCATCGTCGGTGAGCCTTCAGTTAGAGACACGGGATGGACAAGCCAAGTGCTGATTAACCTGTGACTCATAAACGCATCTGATCACAGTGGGATGCTTCCTCTTTTGCTTTTATTTCCCCTGGGAAAGAGGTGATGGAGAATGGAAGTCAAGAAAGTTATGATTTCCTTAATTAGATGGTAAAGGGAAACAAGAATAGCAAACCAGGTTTTTCAACATCATGGACGGAGACATTCTCTCTGGATATACTAGTACTTTCTTAACTATCTCTTTCCTCTGAGTATCTAGGGCGGGAAGGGCAGGTGTGAGACTGGAGTGCTTCATTTACCTATTTTCATATAGACACAAGTATAAAATGAAGATAAAATGTAGTTTCCATTCATTTGTGCCGATGGACGGCAGCCCAGAGGCTTATTTCATCTGCTGTAATTGATAGTTGGTCTAGGAAGGCGTTAGATAGTTTGAACTGCGTTTTATTTCAGCAGACTCACCTAATTATGGTTTGCTGAGGCTTACGCGGAAACAGCCGTGAGTGTCCTAAGTGTATCCCAGTCAGCAGTGGAGAACGTTGGCCTAGAAAACTCTGCTGGGTGGAAGGATGCCGGCAGACAGGGGTCCCGAACGCCTCTCAAAGTGTTTGTACATGGACACTGAGCCTTGGCTGTAAGCAGCAGCCATTTGTGTCCTTTGCTGGAACGCACCACTCACATCGTCATTTTACCAGACAAAAAAGCCATCAGTCCTCTCTCTGGGGAACAGTCTCCTGCCCAACAGGCTAAAACGATTGCTTGACGAGGTGTGCAGATGGCAGCTGGTTGTTTGGGTTGTTCTCTTTTCACCTGGAAAGCCTTACAGCATTCCTCTAAGATTTTTTTGGTGAGATAACTGTATGACCTACTTCCACATCCTCTCAAGTGAAAATAAATGTATATGTTTGTATATATAGGCATGCATGTTGATTAACACTTAAATGGGAACTCAGCACATTTTGAATTCAGTTGACATTTTGTCTTCCTTGTAGCACTAACCAAGATCATTTTTATTTTGATTTATATATATTTTTAAATGTTTTTGACACTATGTGAGTGTTCTGATGTAAAGTTCCTTCTCAGAAATTTGTATTTTTAGTGCTTTCTGGTTTGACGTTCCATGATTTGGTCCCAAACTTTACCTAACTTCATTTTTGTGATTGTAGTACCATTCTGCATGCCTCGTATATACCAGTACCCCCCACCCCTGCCCCAGAGAGAGACAGCCAGCCAGCTGTACATTTAGATGCAGCTCTCTCTCTGTTTTTATCTATCTGTATATTGACACAGATATTGATATCATATAAATATGTCTATTTAGAAATCTGTCACTTGCTTTTTATGTTTCTCTGTGTCTACATAAAAATATTTATATATTCATACTCTGGATGTTCATTAGCCCTCGATGCCCTCAGCCGCAAGTATTTATTTCCTGCAGACTCCAGTCTGCGAACAAAACAATAGACTCTGAGGCTTGTTAGGGTGCCAAGCAATCTAAACTGTTTTTCTCTGTCTAAGGCAGTTCAAAGACCTCAGCATCTAAATTTTTCCCTCTAGGTTTTCTCTTCATCAAAAGTGAAATTATATGCGAGTGACCATTTTTCACGCTGCCTCTGCCCCAAATAATCTGGACCGTTGGATTTTCCAATCCTCTTTCCTGGATCATCGCTACACAACCAGTTATAAATGAAGATTATGTTTCTGGAAATGGCTGGTTTTGAGCCAAAGATGTCTGAAAAGTAGTGAGTGGGTTTTCAGAAAACGGAGAATATACTTGAACGTGTTGTATTTGGAAAACCTCGCTCCTTGTCCTAAAAAGTAGCAGTTCAGGATCTCTGAGTTCAAATCAGTTATCTGAGATTTCGTTTGCATAATTGCATTTTATTCTTTGGGTATTTCAGAATACTCTTCTCTCCCACCTCCGTGTTCCTATTTCTAGGGACACTATTGTTCCAAATAACTGATCGATATCAAAGGTGCCTGAATTCAGAATGCAACTTTCATTTCTCAGACAGTCATTTGATACAATGTGATCGGGAGGGGAATAACCAGGAGAAGGAAGAACACTAGAACGAACGAGGAAAGCAGTTTCTGAGTCACATTTTTGTTTTTTTCATGTTATTGCTTAAAATATGTACCTCATGCTTTATTCAATGTAATTTCGTCCATGATAAAATTTACTATGAATACTTAATTGTTATAGTGAGGCTTTCACCGAGAATGAGGCAATAGCATCAGTAATTGCCCTTTGAAAGTTAGTCTGCTACTTATGATTGGTTTCAGAGGCATGAGACATAAACTACTTCAGTGGATGAAGCAAGTGAGCATTCATTTTTCTCACATATTCAGTGGGCTGATGAGGAAATCTAAGAGTGAAATGGTAGCTCCATGCAGCTGGTATGGATCCACATTGTATCAATAGTTGTGCTTTGCTTTCCCCAGCCATGTGGTTCCACCCATAGTCTCAGCATGGCTGTTGAAGCTCCTGCCATCACATGTATATTCCAGGCAGGGAGAAGGAAGGGCAAAGCTTACAAGGCAAAGTGCCAGGCAGGTCTGTTACCTCTTTCTGGGAAATGCTAGTTCCCATGCAGTAGATTCTCACTTACATTTTACAGAGGAGAAGTAGGTGAGAGGGGCACCCTGGCTACCAGAAAGTTTGGGGGAGGTGAAGATTTTTATCTGAGGATATTTCTACTTAGAACAACTTCAGTGAGCAGATACTTATATTCAACTAATAGTGCCTTCTTAACGTATAGAAACAACATGTTGTTTGTCAGGGCAGAAAAAAACACCAACTCATTTCAGATTAGGTCCCTGATGTATTTTATGTATTTAATAAAGAAAATGTCGACAAGCAGAAGAAGCATAGTAAATGCACGTGCCTGATAAGTGTTGGCTGTTTCCATTCAACATTGTCAAGGAGAGAAACCAAGTTAAAGGGCTTTGTGTATTTATGTGAAGAGGATGCAGCATGGGTCTGTGTGTGTGTGTGTGTGTGTGTGTCAGGGGTGGGGGTGGGAACCAAGAGAATCCGCAGTTTTCTTCTACAAGCAGCCTCAGTAGTGATTTCTTGGCCCCACTATACGGTGTAATGTTAAGCTGGTTACTTAACCGCATTTTGCCTTGGCCTTCCTGTCTGTGAAATGGGGATTACAGTAATTCCTACCGACAGAGGTCCTCTCCGTGCCCAGCCGTCGGTCAGTCTCCTCTGAGCCCTCTGCCCAGTTAGGCCCAACCTTGAGCTTCAGTTTCCTCACTTATAGAGTCCAGCTTTGGCAAAAATCCTGCTAAATCGGTTTAGCCAGAATCTCCCGACCCTGATATATGGGCTCCCTGGACATCTGACCAAATTCTCGTTCCCCAGGGGTTATCTTCATAATTTACCATCCTGGCCTGCTCTGGCCAGATGGGTTACTGAGCACGAAAACCTTTTAGTAATGTTCCATCCGCCAGCCCCCTTCCCCACTCTGGTTCTTGGCTATAAATCCCCATTTTTTAAAATAAAAAAATTGAGCCCAATCCTTCTCCCCCACAAACTTTAGTGAATAGGCCCCATTCTGTTGTAATAAAGTCTGCCTTACCATTTTAATAAGAATTGTAAATAATTTTTCTTTAACACTATCTCATGGGGTGGTGTGATGAACAAGATAGTGTACAAAGCAAAAGCACGGTGCCTCTTCCACAGTGGCAGTGAAAGCCGTAAATACTCTGCGTGGCGGAAGGGACTCATCGAACTGTGTCTTTGTCAGACACCAGGTTAAATCTCTATCAGATTTAGTGAGTCCTGTCCACCACCGTCGCCCAAGTCTCTGGCATGTCTGTCGTTGGAGTGCATGCGATGCTCAGTGAATGAATAAGTGAATCTCAGCTGATGCTACAGCATATTTGGTCCAGTAAGCTCTGCTCGTTTGGGGCATGTAATCTGTTAAAGGCCTCAACAGATGGCCTCTGAGCAATTTCAGTGTACACGAGAGGCACGTTTTATAGAATATCCACCACATACTCTTCCGACTGTGACTCGATTCTGC
Source organism: Desmodus rotundus (assembly GCF_022682495.2). Taxonomy (NCBI): domain Eukaryota; kingdom Metazoa; phylum Chordata; class Mammalia; order Chiroptera; family Phyllostomidae; genus Desmodus; species Desmodus rotundus. The sequence continues at coordinate 98,746,340 of NC_071392.1, read as the reverse complement.
ATGAGAACAAGGGGAACGTAGTCTTATCCTGCCAACCCTAGTATTCGCCACTCACCTGGCAGGTGGATTCTCCTCTGAGATTAATAAATTGGCGTTCTGCTGTTAATGTTGGGCTTTTTGGAGGGGAGTGGATTTTACCAGTGTGATTCCTGCCTCTGTGGACATCAAGAAATCAGAAACTTTTCATCGTATCCCAAGCACCCAATATTCATTCATCCATTCACTGAGTGACAGCTCACAGAATCAGTGGTTACTCAATAACCACTTGACAGAAAACGTTTATTGAGTAAACAAGTGAAAATATGTGTAGAAAACTGAACAAAAACGTATATGGAAAGGTAAACTTCTCAGTTAATAACACCCTGCTGACAATTTCCTATTCTTTCCTACCACCATTTTTTATTGTGAGTATACTTTTAGACTTAGATGGGATCAATTCTTTATTGTATATAAAAGAGTAAGCAGCTTTCTTCTAAGAAGAGATTTTTTAAAAGTTTTGAAGCCTTTAACTCGAAAGTCATTGACTGATGATATTTGTTCCACTGCAGTCACATTCTAGAGAGGCTGACGCTCGGAGCGTCCGAGACCAGGCTGTCCCCGGGCCTGGCAGACGTAGAGTGCGAGTCCATCGCAGCAGCCTCTCCAGAGAGGGCTCTGGTTTGCAGGGCAGCCCCTCCCTCAGACCAAGGACCAGACAGCGTGTCTTCTGCTTCTGAGTCAACTTGGAGCAGCACCAAGTTGGCACTAGCTCTGACTTGAAACACAGAAGCACAAATCCCTGATTTGCAATTCTCAAATCCAAAAAGTCCTGGACCTCAAGCCTTTTTGGTTGTGGTCAAATTATAGCCAAAATTCCTGTGATAGCGACACATAGCCTACCCCGAGGCCAGGCAAGCAGGGACCTCCTTCCTGCATTGGACTGAAGAAACTGTAAGATGATCGATCCCGGGAAGGGGTGGAATAGTGGTATTACCTCTCTGGAATTGAAATGCTCTCTATGCAGAATCCAACTCTGCCCCCCAGGTTTCAGATAAAGGATTGTAGACGTGTATTTGCTTGGAAACACTGACATTTTTAATAAGGAGACAGTATGGTGTAGTTGTGAAGAGCTGAGCTCAAAAAGCCGATGTACTGGGTACTGTGTCTGACTCCCGAGAAAGCTGCCGGTACTCTTTGCTTCTGACTCCTCCTCTCTAAAATGCACTTAGTACCAGTACCTAATTCTATTCCCGAGGGTTATTCGTACATAGTGCTCGGCCTGATGCATTCGTTAGTCCTCATCAAGTACCGGCAAAATGTACACTTCCAGGCACACAGTGTTTGCATGTTTGTTGAATTCATGAATTGGAAGGGGGCAACTCGGACTAATGCTTGGTGTGGAATTTGCCCCTCAAGAGTCGATTGTGTTTGAAAGGGGAAAGGCTTCACCTCAAACTACAGACGTTTAAAAGACATGCCCGAGGACAGTACCACTCCGAGTCTCTGGACAAATATTGAATCTCGGGGTCAGCAAATATTCAGGGATTATCCCGGAGTAATTACTCTGATAATTGGGACTTTATAAACTGACATTCAGTTTAACTGCGTGTGATAATTTATTAATAACTCCTTGAAGAGGAAAATGCAAGAATATGCAGAATAACATTTTATAATGCATCCAGATATGTTTACTCTTTATTAACATGCAACACCAAAGGTTCTTTGTTAAAATAAAATATTTCATTCAGCATTGTAGTGCATAAATTATTGATGGACTCATCTTAACACTTTCCTAGTGGAATTCCACAGTCTGATTTTCATTTTTTAGGGCACCACATCCTTCTTCTAGGATCTGGATAAAACCACGCCCAGGTGGTCAGTTTCTTCTCTCTGAGCTCTTTGTGTCTATTACCCAGAACTGACATCGCTTAGTTCTGTGCTTCCCAAATACCAGGGAAAGATGGGTATTGTTTCTTTGTTGCTAGTTCAAGACGATTCTTCTCAGAAAAAGCCATTTTAAAGGCTGATTTTCTAAATGTGCTTTTTAAATACCCACTTTCTGTTATTTTCAATGTTCATATTCTTAAATATATAGCTTTTCTGAAAATATGTGAAGTATTTGAACCATCAGTTTTAAAAAGTAAATAACATTTTCTCTGTAGAGACTTCCATAAATTGGACTCGAAATATAATCTTTTTATTGGTCAGGCATTTATTTGTGATATGTGTGTTTCCACGTCAGGGTAAATTTTCAAATAATCTAGAAGAGCAAAAGCTTAAAGTCTTGGCTGAATTAATTTAATATCTTGAGGGGAGAAATGTGTGGGTTTTTTTTTTTTTTTTAACTTCGTACAACGCTTTTCAAAAGAAGACCTAAGGAATACTAAAAAGATTCCTGGTATAATAGATTTCAGTTTGAATAAGAAAGCCTCAGTGGATTTCAATTATAACAAAAATATCTGTCTTCACTGTATCAACTTAGTCATATTCCAAATAGTCACCATTAACGCCCCTCCTTATGGTCAACTTAAGAAGATTGACATTTTAACCGGGTCAGACCTCATGTGAACTGGTAGGACGATGATATTAAATCAGACCTATGGACTTGTGTGTATGAATAGTGCCGCCACCCATTTTATAGTGGGGCGCAGAGTGGGCATTTTGATAGGGGTACTATTTGTGGCCACTTCCTTGGTAACTCTGTCTTCTGTTTACTTCCTTCATAGCTGTGATCCCAAGCTGAGTTTGTGACAAACACATGTTTTTACTTGGGTTTATCTTTTCCAAGTAGTGATTTTTCTCAATTATATATTTTTCCTACTAAAATACCTGTGCATTTTATTAAAAAATCAAAATGTTTGCCTTTCAAAGAGCAAAAATCAAGACAGTGAAATAAAAGAACCCACAGCCTGGAAGAAAATATTTACAAATCAAACGTCTAAAGGACCTGTATCCAGAATATACAAAAACCAAAACAAACAGAAAAACCCCTCTTACGACTCAATAAGAAGAAGACAGGTAAGTCACTTAAAAGTGGGCAAAGAACCTGAACAATTATTTCTCCAGTGAAGATAGTTAAATAAGCAGTAAGCACATGACAATATGCTCACCATCCCTGGTCACAAGGAAAGTGCAAATTAAAACCACAGTGAGGCCCCACCTCACACACGCTAAAATAGCTGGCAATCAAAAGGCAGGCAGTGAAAAGATTTGGCGAGGACCCGAGGAAACTGAAACTCTCACAGACTGCTGCTGGGAATGCAAACTGGGACTGCCGCTTTGGAAACGGTTTGGTAGTTTCTCAAGATGTTAAAAAAATCAAGTTACCATGGGACTCGGCACTTTTACTTTTAGGTTTATACCCAAGAGAATGAAAAAAGCATGCCCACGCAAAGACTTTCACGTGAATGTTTTAGCAACATTGTTCTTTTAAAACATTTTCAAAAAATATTTGTTTTTAGAGAGAGGGGAAGGGAAGGAGAAAGAGAAACGGCAATGTGTGGTTGCCTCTCACGCGCCCCCTACTGGTCACCAGGCCTGCAACCCAGGCATGTGCCCTGACTGGGAATCGAACCAGTGACCCTGTGGTTCGCAGCCTGTGCTCAATCCACTGAGCCACGCCACCAGGGAGCAATGTTATTTATAACAGCCAAAAATGGGGAAAATAAGATACGTAGATGGCAAATAAACATGAGAAAAGATGTTCCACGTTAAAGCTACATGAGATACTGCCCACACACTTGTCATATGTGTTAAGTGACCTGCTCTGTGTTCAGGCATGTTCTTCATTTTACTGACATATCAGATCAAGCAGGGCCAATGCATTCATCACAACGAGCTGCTTTCACATGTGTGGAGCCCGTTCACATGGGGGTCGTGGGCAGCAAAGGCAGTTGGTACCTAGCAGACAAGAGATGATATTGGAAAGGAAGGTACATTTTTAAAAATTTAAAAATCGGTATGCGCGGTTGCACTATTTTGATGTCAGTTTAGACAGAACGTTTGTTATAAATACGACAACGCTCAGGTGAATGAGTTTGAAAACTGACATTTTCTTCATTTATATTTAGGAGTGCGCTGGACACTGTCCTGTGGCTTCTCACGGACTGCCCGGTTACAGCTCTCTGACACCCCTGGGAGGGAGATGCCGTTATCCTAGACAGGGATGGCGACTGAGCGAGGGGGCCGAGAGGGCTGGCCCGTTCCATATGGCTGGTGGCAGTAAAGCCAATTTGAATCCCGCAGTCTGGCTGCATAGACTGAGCTCTCAGCTCCTGCTCAGGGGCCATATGCATCAGGTGGACGAAATGGTCAGAACGGAGGTCCGGGAGCCTCCGACAGAAAGTGCTGCCAGCCACGCCTATCCGATGTGCAGTGGGGCCTCTTTTTTTTTGTTTGTTTTGTTTTGTTTTGTTAGTTTTGCTCAAAATGAACAAAGTAATTATCCATGTTCATTTAATGACTGTTGGGGCCTATATCTTTTAGCTCTCCTTTAAGTGGCAAGGGTCAAAATATTCCAATATGTCCTAGACACAGAAAAATTAATTTACTGGATCACACCAGTGAACACAACAGGGCAAGATGTACAACAGCCCCAGAGCGGCAGGAAGCAGAGGTCAGGCTGTCAAAGGCTGCTTGCTTCTCCTTTTCCATGACTTCACGCCGGATCTTCTCTGTGGATCCCATCCCCAAAGAACCTTTCCTTTTATATTTTCTGCATGGCTGCTAGGACAATATGAGGCCAAATTCCTAGAAGGTTAAATCCACAGGAGAAGAGTGAGGCAGTTTCCTCCAGTATTTCTGGAAAAGTGCCACTGTTCACTTTCTTCGGTCCTGCTTAGATAACCCGCCCACTCCTGAGTGCACTCTGGACACCTTGTTTGGCCGACTGGCTCATCCTTGGGTTGATCAAACGGGCTGGGCTGAGAATGCAGAATGGGAGGGTGTCTTTAAAAAGCCATGGATGGCTGGAAGAAGGGAAGTGGCTGCTGAGGAGGCAAGCTGCAAAGTCATTCCAAGTTCTGAGTGTAATTTCTGTGGGGAAATCACCCAGCTCCCCCCAAACTCCCCCCCACCCCCTGTCTGTACCGTCAGGGGAATTTGATAACCCGATCGGCCTTCCTTAATGAGCAGCATCCAGGTTTGTGAAATCGGGAAACCTCAGGCTTGGTCTGAGGGCAGGCGAGGGGAGAGAACTGAATGGGGTTCTGTGATGTGACACCTGTAGATTGTTTGGCTTATCCTCCTACAGCAGAAAATACTTTATAGAACTGAGGCTGTGATTACGTGTCCAACCAGAGATAGGCCCTGCGACATCAATTAAGATCTCCAGCAGATTATGGAGGGCAGACACAATGGGCCTTGGCAGAGCAGGTTAATCAATTTTCCACCTCGGTGGGCCAGAGCGGTAGAAGGAGGTTGTTCCGATACGTGGGGAACTCATGACTAATGCATATTATCTGGGCCAGCCTGTCTTTCCACTCCCCATTCATAATCATGGTGCTTTAGGCTCTCCGACCTCACTGGCTGGCATTTTTTTGTTCTTCAAAGTTCACTTAGGAGTAATCCGTTTGTTCAAATGCAAGCATAGCACAGGATGAAATTCACAGGCTGCCTCTTCTGGCTTCACACGAGTGGGGGGGGAAGAGTGGGTGCAAGAGGGGAGGGGGGCGATCTTCTTAAAGGAGTGTACCTGTTGTAACAGGGAACGGTGACAGTCTTTCAGCCAGAGTGCCCAACGACTCCAGTAACTTATATCGTGCTCTTTTGTTACTTTATTTTGAAGAGAATGTATCAAGTGAGATGAACAGTGACGAGAATTGAGAAGAAGTCCAGATCTCTCCTTAAAAAGAAAAAAGGCAACGGGGACTATGGGGACCTCAGGGGTACTTGTTGCATAGCGTAGTCTCAAAAGATAATCGGAGACATATTTTCCTTGTCTTATAACCTGGTGATACTGGGTACCTGATGTTAGCAGATAGGTCTGTTCTTAAAAAAAAACGAAACAAAACACAGTTCAGGGAAACCAAATTTTTGCCAAAGAAAAGTGGTCAGTAGTTGGAAATGGGCAGGGTAGGAGGGGGGAGTGTGGTGGAGTTGGCTGCGGCCTCAGAGTACTTCCTTTCGAATCACTTAGATCTCTGGAACTTTGGACAAGCTGCTTCCTCTGTTCAGGGACTGCTGTTCCCACCTGTACAATGCATGCAACACACTGCATGCTTGTAATAAAGCTTCCATATCTACCACAGAGTTGATGTTGATTGGTTGTTTCCTATCACTGTTATTTATCTATTGCCCGAGTCTTCTGTGCCAGTGACTTATTTCATTAAGAAATCCCGACAGGGTCGGTATCATCAGTCTCCGCATTTTTCAGAGAAGGCGCATGGGGCTAGGAGAAATAGTATGCTCACATCACACACCTCGTAAGGGACAGAGCAGCCAGAATTGAGCCCACGTTTCTCTGACTGCACATCTCCTGGAGTCTTTACATCGGAAAGGAACAATAACTCTTGGAAAGCCTGCCCGTGGAGGCGTGGGTCCCGATTGCTGTGGAACGCGGCCCCTGAGCACTGGCTTCTCCCGTGAGCCGGCAGACATGGTGAGAAGCCAAGCGCAGGTATTTCAGGCTTGGATGCACCAGTGGGTTGTGAAAATGGGTGTGGACAAAACCCAGGAATGCCAGGAATTGCAAAGAAAGTTGTGCTTTCTGTACAATGTAATTAGTTCAACACGACAAAACCCTGAATTTTTAAATCATTTCATCTTTAACGCTTTATAGAGGAGAAAAAAGCAAAAATGCCAGCTTATATGAACTGAATAAGACAAGCTGAGACGCGGTTCAGCTCTGTCGAACCTTCCTCCCCAGCTCCCCCAGACAAAAATACGTTCTCTGAAAGCCAGGACTGGGGGAGGCAAGCCAGATGTCTAGAGCGTACAGTTTAAGGAGGTGCTTGCTCGTAAGGTTATACAGGTACCCAAATCTGTCTTAGTTTTCTATCCCTGCCCAAATGCCACCACAGTAGTGGTTTTAAAGAACACATTCATTGTCCCGCAGTTTCTGGGGTCAGGAGTCCCAGCTCAGCTTAGCCCAGTCCTCTGTAAAGACTGCGTTTAAGGACCCAGGCAGGGCTGAGGGGTTATCCAGAAGCCCAGCTGTGGAAGAATTCACTTCCAAACTCAGTTGGCAGAATTAATTTTCCTGCCGCCGTAGCCCTGAGGGCTGCATCCCATTCGCTGTCTGCTGGAAGTCTCCGTGAGCTCTTAGACGTCTCTTAAGTCCCATGCCATCTGGGGGTCCGCAACATGGGAGCTCACTTCCCCACAGCTGTCACGGGAGTGAGAGAGTCCAGCACGTCATCATGTGTTAGGCTGGGCTGTTGTGTTCTATTTTTGTAGGGGAAAAGTCCCCTAGTTTTAGAAACTGACAGGCCATTGTGGCCTTGTAGACAGGAAGAATCAAAATCAAGAAGAGGGCAGAGAATATAAGTCAATGGACATTTTATTTACTGGAATCCTCGCAAATGTGCAGTGAAGTATTGGGGAGATCTTTACCACGCCCGACTGCAAGTCCCACAAGACCCAAGTCACCATCCCAAGGTGGGGCAGCTCCTAGCTTGGCTGATTCAGATGTTCACCAATGCGGGTAGGAACCTGAATCCTTTCTGACTTTCGGCTCTGTCATCGTTGGCACGCCATCTCACTTCCCTCACGATCACACAGTGGCTGCAGTGGTTCCCGAGCTTGCATCATAGCTTGGAAGCAGAGAAAAGGGCCTGCCCCTTCCTTGCATCTCTTCTCTTCCTCCTCCTCTTCCTCTTCCTCCTCCTTAGGAAACATTTCCACGAAGTTCAGGCATGGATTCTTACTGTGTCTCCTGTGATAGCATTGGGCTCTAGCGCCCTTCCCAAGCTCATCAGGGAAGGAGGAGGACGTTGCCAGATTTAGGTCAGGTAGATCAGTACTTAGCCCTGGGGCTGTGTCTAGGGTCTCCTCCTTAGAACCCAGAGTCCTAGGGACAATGATAAACAAAATCGGAGCCCTTGCAGCAGAGAAGTGTGTGTGTGTGTGTGTATAGAAGGTGATGGCTTGATTAGGAAAGGACAGCCTTGCTCAGACCCGTAATGTGTGACTAGGTCCCCTCTGCAGAAAGGACTTTGCAGTCAGAAACTTAGGTTAAACCGTGACCCAAGCACGGTCTAGCAAACTGACGTAAGGACTTTACCCTGCCTGCAACTTGTCAAAGGGAAATGCTAGCATCACCCACCTCTGCAGACCTTTGTGAGGCCTAAATGCGAAGTGTTTAACCCCGCGTCTGCACATATTAAGTGCTCAATATGTGATATTATATAAAGACAGGGCAATGAGAACCATCATTATCATGCTGCATCTTGAGGCTTCGAATAGCAAGGCACACCTTTAGGGTACTTTTGCCTTTTCCCCCCATGGGGTGTGTAAATAACGAGTGAAGATTCTCAGCAGCTCCCCCGGGTCGCCCAGTGTGCACTGACATGCCTTCAAAGCCGAAAGCACATGTGCAGAGGTGGCGTCTTGGACACGGTGGCATTTCTTCCCCGTTTCAAGAGTCCGTGGAGCTTTTCCGCATCTCCAGGAGACGTTCCACACAAACACTCCGTGTGGCCTCAAGGCCGTTTTTCACTTTTATGCGTACTATTTCTCCCTTGACAGCCCCATCTCCCACATCGAGGGCCACGGGCCATCGTTCGTTTACGGCTCCCCTTCATCTCCCTCTCTCCGCGCCCGGCCCTGGGAAGACCATAAAATATCTGACTGCAGTGGCTGGTTAAAATTCTCCGAGAAGAAGTAGTTCCTGAAGTTTAATGAAAGGTATCAGCAAACTTTGATCTGGTGATATTTGTCCCAGATAACGGAGAGGTTACATACGAAGGACAACTGAGCATTAAAAAGAAAAAAAATGAATTAAAGAAGCAGAATGCTCCATCAGACAGAAAGCGGGCCTTCAGCCCAGACTGAGAATAGGGTTCTGTTAGGAACCAACCCTGTCAGGCAGTCTGAATGGAGGCTGGGATGGGTGAGGGGGCCAAGATGGGAGACCCTTCTCCCCCTTCCCCCATCTCTCTCTCTCTCCCCCCCATCTCTCCCCCAAACTCCCTTGCTGGGCTCACACTCAGGCAGGCTGTTCTGAAGGTGGTGATTTTCAGACACCAGGCCTTCTCGGGATCCTCTCTCAGCAGCCCTGGGGGAAGAAAGAGAGCCTTGGTCTTCCTTGTTCAGTTCAGGCTGCTACAGTGGCATACCCCACACTGGGGGCCTTACACAGCAAATGCTTATTTCTCCCAGGTCTGGAGGCCAGCAAGTCCAAGGTCAAGGTCCCCGTACATTTGGTGTCTGGTGAGAGCCTGCTTCCTGATTTGCAGGCAGCCACTATCCAGATCTGCCCCCACCAGGCTGGGGTGGGGAGGGGGAGGTTCCAGACTGTTCCTCCTCTTCAGCAGGCACTAACCCCAGCACAGAGAGGGCACCCTTACAGCCTCACCTCGATGTAATCATCTCCAAATTCCATCATCACGGTTGAGGCTGGGCTTTAGCATATGAATTGGAGGGGGACACAGACTTGCTGTCCTGTCATTCTCTTAACTCCAGTGGTCCCACAGAACCCTGGGGACTGAGTCTCCCTGGGTCTGGACCTGCGGGAAGGGAGAGCTGAAGGCGAGGTGGCTGAAGCTTGTTCCCCGAGCAGTCTGGCTGCTTCTCGTCATAGACAGTATTACCAGGGAAGTTTAAGGCTGAAGTTCCCAGTTTGAAACCAACCTGACTTAACTGGTTAGACCAGGCACGTGGCATCAGTGAAGACACCAGCCCCAGGGGTGGCCGCTGCTGGAGTTGGTGACTTTAAATAGCACATCAGCAAGCCCTTATTTTGGCCAAGAGTCAGACCTTCACAGCCCAGTTTCCTTGTGGGTAAAACGTGGGTGATGACAGTATCTACCTCACAGGATTAAGCAGATGAGCGCTAGCACATGGGAACTGCTGTAAAGTTGTTTTGAAAAGGAGTATATGCACGATCATGTTTGTGTCTCACTGCCAGGGGAGCTTGGAAAGATTCGCGTTGTACGGGCAACCTGATTTTCTCTGGCAAGCCAATTTCTGGGAGCTGCAAACCTGCGTTCCTGCTGGTTTACTTCCTAATTCAGAGGCGAAAGGGGTCGCATTCCCCACAGATGCAGTGGACTTAATGGAATGCCAGTTAAGTGACGTCTAGCATGAAGAGCTTTTAAGAAGCCCAGACTTTGCTCAATCGAAAGCTGAGATTTTATCCTCGGGGGCCTCGATCTGTCCCTTGTCTCTAACAGGCAGCATGCTTTCAATTAGGTTTGCTCTTCACGTCTTCTCAGACCCACTGTCGGTGTGCGTGTGTCTGAGGAACACATTCCTCCCCGGTGTTTCCGGGACCTTCACGCTGGAAGCAGCCGCCCCCATGCCCTCCCCACCCTCGTTACTTTGCTAATTAGCCACTTCATCCCGCACTGTTCATAAATCTAATTCTGGGGGGAATATTTTGTCAACACTTGCACGAAGCTTAGTTACATTATCACCGAGAAAATGTCTGGGTTTTAACTAATTATTTTAAACTTCACTTTCATCTGTTTACGGCCCCTCAGCCGCCAAGCACCGAAATGATGAATCAGGGGAAGAAGTGTAGAAGGGAGGGGTGGAGAGAAGAGTATGTACACACACACACACACACACACATATACACTGGAGATGGGGCTTTGTCAGCCTTTCTCACGGCGTGTGAAGTGTCTGGACACACGCACGCTATAGAAATGGACAATTCGGAAGGGCTCCTGCCCTCTCTTTTCTCTGAAGTGGACTGACAGGAGACTTACTGATTGTCCTGGTCTTTTCGAAAGGCCTTTGGAGGCTCTGTCTGCAGAATGCACGAGGGGTTTGTCTGTTTTTCAATGACGGGGACCTGGACCCCATGCTGACTCAGTGGAACGAGGGCTGTGGGCTCTCTGCCACTCAGTTTCCTCCTGGTTTAATTCTTCTACGTTAGTTTCCCAGTTAATTTCTCCCCCTAATGCGTTTTTCCTTTTGTTGAATTTAGGCACCCGAGCTGGGGTTCTGAAGTGGGTAATAACAGCAAGTTGGGCCGTTCTGTCATGTCAAGAGGCCGCGTGTCAGAAACAGAGTGGATGAGACAGAGAGAACTCTGTGTGGAATGAAGCATCATGGGCTTTATTTTATTTTTATTTTTTGGATGTTGGGAGAGAGTCAATGGACAGCATGGGTTGAAAGATGGGGAAGACTAACTTACAACAAGGGCATCTTTCCTCAACTCTCTGATGCCACTTATTAAAATGTACAACTTTATTTTATGTGCCCCAAAGAAAAAAATGATGTCAGATGATTTTTATCTTGTTAGACATTGTATATTTTTTTGTATTTCCAAAAATTTTCTCTTGAGCTCAGTCCTGGCATTAGGTTAAATTGCTTAGAAATAGTTCGATCCAGTCAAGTCTTGTTTTTAAGATTTGTAAAAAATGGTTGGACCCTTCTTGCCTAGGGCTAATTATTCACAGCTCCTGAATCAAGACCCTTGGGAGGACTCTATCCCAGGCCCCGTGGGTAAGGAGGGTTTCAGTCGGACTTCTGACAACAGGCCCTGTTTGTGACCCTGGGGAGACAGGTGCTCCTTCCTCATCCTTCCGTAGCATTTCCTCACGAGTGTGCGTGCCTGGGGCTCGTGGCCCCTCGGGACGGGCCCTCTACAGATTCTGGACCTCTCCCCATGCCTCCCTCTCCTCCCTGCTCTTCTGTCTCCTGAACTCTGGCTCCTTCGTCTCCTGGACTCTTATCTCTGTTCCTCAACTCAGGCAGTCCACTGGCCTCGGCCAGGTTGCCTCTTCCTGCTCTCGGATGGAGGCACCCCCTCAGCCTGGAGAGCTGGGGCCATCATGGGCTTCCCTCACTTGGTTCCCACCTTTCAGGGAATCCCAGTCCTCTGTCGCCCGAGTTCAGTGTCTTGCAAACTATTGTTTCGTGCATTAGATAATTAGATGTTTCTGGTGCGGTGGCTTCAGGTGGGACAGTCTGGCCCTGCTACTCCATCTTGGCTGGTAAAAGTTGTTCTTCCTTGTGGTTTGGCTTTGAATAGGCTAATTAATCTCTTGGAGTAAACACTAGGCGTGGTTTTTAAATTTTTTTTGGCAGTTTCTCTTTTTTTTATGTTTCATAACTGCCTCTTGCTCACCCAATGGAAGGGGCAGTCACATCCCTGTGTTTCCTGTGACAGAGTAAACACGTGGCACAGGCTGCCAGTCAGTACAATTCATGCCCACGGTGGTTGGCATAAAGGTGGTTGTAGATTATAAACTCCACAAACCCTGGTCCTTCCGGGAAACCATACTAATGCTTTGTTAAGAAGACCACCCCCCCCCCAACTCTTATCGTTGCAAGAATGCTGTTATCATCATGGGGTTGCCGGGATCACCTCCTCCCACCTAAGTGCAGAGGTGACCGGGGAGAAAGGCACAGCCCTGCGGACTCAGCCGTGACAGGAGGCGGAACTTACCGTTTTCCGACTGTGTGAGCCCATACACATTTCTCCTCTATTTTTTGGTTCTTTTTCCCCCTTTTGTTTTGAATGAAGACTCCATCTCTTAAAAGCAAAGGAATCCTGCTAATTCATATATCTCTCTAAGTTTTATTTTCCATTCACTCAGGATACATCTCTGTGCAGACGACGTGTCTGTAATGTATCTGCACCTGCATCTCCTAGTGCCGTGAGCATCAAATGGAGCACGTGCTCTCGAAGCCATTCTCGCTGCTGAGCTGCTTCTTTCCCTTGCTGTCGTTGGGTTGATTTAGAAGCCTGTCCCTGCTCTCCCGGCCAGCGGCACAGGTTGGTCACCTGACCCAAGCCATCAGTGCATCCCCTCTCCTGACCAAATTGATTGGCTCAAGGATGAACACGTGATTCAGGCTGGTCCCGCGAGAGAGGATGCCCAGGAATTTTGCAGTAGTTATGGGGCTTACTCTGGGAGTGCTGGCTGCAGACTTGCTGCTCCTTGTAGGCCTCCACCTGAGGAAGGCCTGCCTAGGCCAGACACCACCACCAGGGGGCAGGCGGAGCGAAAGCAAAAAAAACGCTTGTTACTCTTTAAAGCTCCTCAACCCACTTACGCATTTAAAAATTATGTAAATCAATAAATTATTATTTTTTCTTAAGGCAATTTGCATTGGCTTGTACCACTTTTAACATCTGTGGCTGCCGATTGCTATTATATGTTATTATGATAGTTATGTGATTACTGGGAACTAGGTTGCTTCCTTTTTTAAGAAACATTTAAAAATTTTTTTAGAGAGGGAGAAAGAGAGGAAGAGAAACATTGATGTGTGAGAGAAACATTGATGTGTGAGAGAAACATCAATCAGTCGCCTCTCACACACCCCCAACTGGGGACCTGGCCTGCAACCCAGGCATGTGCGCTGACTGGGAATCGAACTGGCAACCTTTTGGCTTGCAGGCCAGCGCCCAACCCACTGGGCCACACCAGCCAGGGCTAGCCTGCGTTCTTGCACTCTGTTCTCTGACCCCGCGCAAAGAGCGGGTGGCTCTGCCAGTAAGCCCAGTAAGCCTCCAGACTTCACACCTCCATCCATGTGTAGAGGCAGGAAAAGAAAGTCTGCATGATTCCACTCAAAAAGTGCCTGTTTTCTTCACAGAAGTCTGCCTCTTGTAAATTCAGCCTCACAATTTGTAGGTTTGAGTAACTGCTGCACCAGTCAGTGGCAAAGCCTGTCTTCAGACACGGCGCTAGAGCACTACCCTCCTTAAAGAAGAACAGTAATGAAGTCTTGGAATGAATAAAATATCACGTCTTCCATCACCTCTTTATAAGGATGTCGGGGATTACTTGTACTTGGAAAGTGGTCATCATTCTTTAATGACAACTTGTTAACATTTAGGTGATCATTTTTGTGTTCTAGTAAGTAACCGTGCTGGCAAGCTACAAAGAGAACATCGGTATTAAAGACATGGCCCAGTCCTCCTGCCTGGAATGAATAACCTGTCTTCATTTGGTTTATAGAAAATCCCCACCAAAGCCAAAAACCTCCACCTGCTCCTCAGGAGCCCAGGATGCTCCTGTCCTGCAAAGTGGGTTTGGTCCTCCAACTGGTACTGTATCTAGGTGTGCAGAGCACAAAACTCAGGCCCCGAATGTATTCAGAAAATCAAAGTGGAAACAAGTTATCCACAGCCTCACCGTTCCGAGTGTGTTTCACAGACCAGCAGCAGCAATGGGTTTGAAATGCAGACTCTCAGGCCTGAGCCCAGGTTGGCTGAACCAGAAGCTACATTTCCATTCAGTTGTAGCTAACTTTCAGGCACTTTAAAATTTGGGAAGGGTTGTGAAAGAACGTGGGTTTCCAGGCTTGGCTGAGAATTACAATCACCTGAGGAGCTCATTTAAAAATATATATATTCCCAAAACTTGTTGAAAATTATTGTCAGGTGGGCTCTTACCCTGCAGATACTTTTTTCAGTGGGTCGGGAAGGGTTTCAGGTGTTTGAATTATTAACAAGCCCCTCCAGCATTTTAGATCCATGTGGCTGAGAACCAGCGTAGAAGAGGTGGTCTGGCCACTGTGGGTCGTGCAGAAAAGTTTAGCAAAAGAAATAGGAATGGAAATGATTTCTACTCCTGGGTTAAGACCAGTAATTGTGCGTGTGTTTGCGTGTTCGCGCATGCACTCGCCTGAGTGCGTATAGGCTCATGTGCACTTGCGTATGTGCATCTGTAATCAGAATTGTCTCGTGCACACATACAAACGTGTCGTCTATTTCTAGGTATGCACATGTGTCTGGCACATCGACGTGACCCATTTAAACAGCCAAAGCTCAGTTTATAATATAGGTCTGTGGGGACTGAGCGGGTACCCCTTCTAAATCTTTCCTTTTCCTCCTCCCCTGGTTTGATCAGCAGCATCACTGTTCACCCCACTGGGGAGACAGAGCCCACCTCCCTGTATCCCTAGGCTGGGTGGGGGCTAGGGGCCTGGACTCTGCAGCCAGGCTGGTTTAGGTTGAGCCCTGGTGCTCCGGTCTTCAGTTCTGTGACCTCGGGTAGTTTGCTCACTTCCACAGCCTTAGGTGACTGAGTGCCATGGTGATTAAATACTGTCGCAGTCATCTGCAAATTCATACTGGACTACCAAGTCCTGTGGAGGAGAAGAGATGGCTCAGCCACTCTCTCAAGGGGAGAGCTCACCGACCCCTGCCTTGACAGGCTTTCATTGCTTTTCTGGGCACATTACATTGAGGATGATCCTCATTTACTATGCACAGGTTTGCTTTGGGTGGTTACCTTTTACAGAAAACAAAGGAGAGGATGTTGCTAATTACATCAAAAAGGAAGGATATTTGCGAATGTAAAGGGAAAAGTGGTTGAACTGGTTACACTCCTCCTTGGAAGGTTTAGCATAGATTTTAGGAAGTTACTTTAAAGATATGGTGTAAACATTTGCTACCTCAATCCACTGTGAGGGAGTTTTAGCAAAAAGCAAGTCTCAAAGTGGCCTAGGTACAATGCAGGACTGATTCCCCATGGGAGAACCCATCCGTGGGCGTGGGTCCCGTGTCCTGGACCTCGCTTTCCACTGGCTTTTCCGAGTGGGAGCTGGGCCCATGCCATGCAGAAAGGTCTATAAAATATGTTCACTCGGGGCTTAAAATTATTCCTGGCGCATAGTAGAGTTGCAATAAATATTAGCTATTATTGCTGTTGTGATGTTATTCGTAAAGACTAACGGCTAAGTAGAAATAGTTAAAGGTCACATACATGTCTATAAAACGTGTGTGTATAATATATATGTGTGTATATGTATGTGAGTACACTAGACTCAAGTGAAAAATTTTAAGTGATTTTCCTCTATGCTAACATTAATGGTCCATTTCTAATTTTTATTTCTGATACTAAAGAAGTGAGCTTTAGTTACCCTGTAAATGTGATGAATTATAGACCGTTAGGCATGAAAAGTGTGCATGGGTCCACACACGCAGAGGGCAAAAGGCAGCGTTTATGCGATGACAGGCATGTGCCCCCAGGGGCTGGAGTCTGCCTCTGGGTCCCAAGGTGGAACCCTGCTGGGCCCGAGGGGCAGGGGCCGTCCTTGCTGCTGTTCCTGTCTCTGGTCCCCGGCAGTGTCGGGCTCAGGGGAGATGCCCCCCAACTTCCTGCTCTGTTGGTCATAGAACTTTTTGATCATCAGCAGCTGGTTGTGGATTTCCACCTCTGTTGGAAGACAGAAAAATGTCAGTAAATCATGGGCATTGTCATTGCAGAGCTCGGGTAGAGACTGTGGAGCAGGTCCTTGAGCTGTGCCTCTCAGGCTTTCCTGAGCTCAGATCGCCTGGGACTCTGGGGAATGCAGATTTGGGTTCTGTCGTCCAGGGCCTGCTGCTGAGGTGGTTCTGTGCTTCTAGTAAGTTCCCAGGGAACAGCGATGATGCCGATTCAGGGACCGTTGGACCTGCAAAGCTGCAGAGGACACAGTGTGGCATGAGGGAGGCAGGTGAGGGACCAGGTTTACGTCCCAGACCCACACCTTGATTATAACACTGGCATCTCCTCCCGAAGGCTTGTGGAGGCACGGAATGAGCGTATATGACTGGAAATGCCCAGCACAATGCCAGGCACACCGTGAGCATTAATACATTGTTCTTTCTGAGGACAGGAAGGAGCTCAGACACCCTCCTCCTCTTTCTGAAGGTGGGCTCTGTCCTCGTAGCCCCGATGCCAGCTCTATGTTAACCAGCTGGAGATTGATGGTGGAGAGTAAATCAAGACTCTCGTGAATTATACAGTAGGTTAATATTGTGGAGTATCACGGGGGGCCGACTATATATAATTTAAAGAGACCAAGTGTCTTTTGGAGTGAATTTTTAGTTGTGAATCAAAAGCCACGATCTCTAGCGTTCAAGGTTGTCCTACTGAAGCTTTTTGAAATTCTAGACAGATCCCTGTAACCTACATTCCACTTCTTGTAAAATCAAGTAGCACGGGCTTAACTCACATGGAAGTTGGTTGTTAAAACACTCGATGGTTCAATCAAACAAGGACTTGTTGAGCATCTAAAGGTGCTTTTGCATACTGGGAACATAAGAAGGAATAAATGATAAGGTCATATCAGAAGAACGTTGAAATATCGAGAAAGTCAGAATTACATTTTATTCATGTGTTTTCATCCTCTGTTTGACACAGACTTGTCCATTTTTATTGAGTGGGTAAAACAGTGTCGGTACATTTACAGGTGGAACATTACTTGGCCGTAAAAAGGAAGAAAATGTTACCCTTTGTGAAAATAGAGACAGACTCAGAGAGAGCAGGTGGACAGCTCTGGCAGGGGGCTGATGGGGGTGGGGTGGAGGGATTGAGCAAAACAGGAAAAAAAGAGAAAGAACTCATGGACACGGACAACAGTGTGGTGATTGCAGGGGGCGATGGGTTGAAGTGGAAGAGAGTGTGGGGGGATAAATGGTGATGGATAAAGTGAAGTAAAATCAATAAAAGAAAAAAGAAGTGCATTTCAGAAGGCACATCTTGGGCATGAACTCCTAACACACTTCCAGACGAAGGCCAGTCGGAGCCCCATATCCCTGAGCAGCAGCTGATGGACTCCTTCACCCGAGCATGGTCCTCACCAGGGTTCCCACCACTGAATGGGCTGTGTGCTATTGGATAATGTGTCAGAGACAGAGGAAGCTTCAGAGATGAAGCCAACTAAAATTCCTTTAGGTTCTGTTACTAAATACAAGGTGTTTACAGGCCAGGTAATTCACATGTTCTTTGTATTTGCTCCCTATGGAAAAATGTCTTTTTTTTTTTCCTGGGTGGTTCTATACAATGCAGTGATTAGATCCACGATCCCGGAGACAGACAGATCCAGGCTCCAGTCCGCCCTGTGCGGCCTGAGTCCCTCCTGCTGTGTACACCTCGGTGGTTTGCCCGTCTCCCAAACAGAGATGGAAATTCCTACTCACAGGGTGGCCGGAAGGATTGAACGTGGTAAGACTGGCGCAGGGGGAGGCTGGTGACCGGCTTTGTCCTCTGCATTCGGCGTCCCCTCTCACTGGGTGGAAATAGACACCACTTAACGGAGTGGTGTTTTTATGAGGAAGCAGAGCCACGGACACGGAGTCCTTCTGTCTGATGCCCAACCCCCCCACCTGAAGTGCTCGTACGCATCTTTGAAGAGAAGGACGTGTGTATGTTGTGTTTATACACAAACAACTGACACCCGTGAGTCTCTGCTGTCACATGCGATCTCCAAGTGACAGTCTGTTTCTGGGACTCTAGGTGGTGTTCAGCGTTCCTCGATAATGATCACACTTCAGAGCTGGGTGCTCCGAGTAGAGAGGCGGATATCTGACAGACGTACTTCATTGGGGCTCAGCTGTCATCTCCGATAAGTAACAGGTATTGTCGTGGTGGCCCAGCTGGCATGGCGGCTGCTGCTCGCTCCCGCCGACGCCACGCTGAGATGGGTGTCCCACCCCACGTGCTCCCTGAGCACCCAGAGCCCGAGCCCCTCCTCCTCAATGTTTCGTGGCTTCTGCGAGGACAGACTCGTGGTGTATAAGCAGCGACGACTATGCCAGGACAGGTGTGGACTTTATCAGGTGGCTGTGTCAACCCAGGAAGGGCGATTTGGGAAGGAATATGTTCGTTGGGTAAAAATGAGATAATATGGTGATAAGTTCTGAGTTAATTTTGAGAATCATACATGGTCAGTGGAATCTGAGATCAAGTGAAAAGAAGCTCTAACCCAGGTGTATCACACAGTCTTAAAAATGTTAAATGAAAGTGGCTGGATGGCCCTGGCCGGTGTGGCTTGGTTGGGTGGAGCATCGTCCTGGAAACCAAAAGGTGGCGGGTTTGATTCCTGTTCAAGGCACTTACCTGTGTTATGGATTCAGTCAGTCCCTTGTCAGGGTGCCTTCCAGAGGCAACTGATTGCGGTTTCCCCTACATCAGTGTTTCTCTCTCTCTCTTTCTCCCTCCATTCCCTCCTCTCTCCCTTCCCTTTGGGTGAGAATTTAGGAAAAGTTTCTGGAGCTCTCTTTCTTCCTTCCTTCTTCCTTCCTTCTTTCTCTCTCTTTGTTTCTTTTTTTTAAATCTTGATATTGTTTCAAAAGTGTGAAAGGGTCAAAATGGAGAGGAAAGGCATTTCCTGGCTAGAATTTTACTTTATTTCTTCGTCAGATTTTGGTGCGGCGTCCGGTGTGGGACACAGAGGTGGGGAAATGAAACATAATGTCGCTAACGACACTGCTATTAGAGCGACAATAATGACGACTGATTATGGAGAGCCTAATTTGTGCGAAACTCTCTAAATCGGCTTTATCTCGTATAATTAGCAAGGCATAGCTCACATGAAGATTTCTAACTAGTGGGAGAGTCACACAAATAATAATAATGCATAGAAATTTTGTGAAAGGAAACAGACAAAATGCAAAAAAAAAAAGTTCCTGTGAAAGGTATTGAGCAAGGTCAGCATCCCGATCAAACAGTGATCCGAAATATCACCCTGTTCGTTACCTACAACTGCAAGCCTGAGTTACGCAGCAGCCTACATACATTTTGGGAATTCAGTTCTTCTTTGCTCTGTTTATAGTGTTTTTCTTAATACGCTAAGATTGCGTAAATTCGAGACAAGAAAGGCAGCACCAAGTTTCCCGGAGGCCCTCCTGCTGCTCCTACCCCCAGAGTCTGGGGAGGACAGTGAGTGAGGATGCGTCTTCGCCCAGATTCACAGGGAGCTCTGCGGGGTTAGTCTCCCTTTTGGCCGCCATCAGAATCGATGATTTCTTTCTGTCTGGACTCATTGTCACTCAGTATTTATAAACTTAAGGATACTGACGGGTCGCCTGTGTCCAGGCATCGTTCTCGAGCAGTTTCTCAGCCTCGTGTTTTGCGTTCATTACCATCTACCAAAGGAACCTTTTAAGACATTTTTCCTAATGAAATTTTAATACTACAAAGTATATACCGTATCGGCTTTTGTGCTGTATCTGTGCTCTAAGCATACATGGAGTAAGGTGGTTTTCACCTCCCCACAGAACCAACTTTTGCCCTCTTGGGGTGATGGCAGCTGCCAATGAGAATGCATGGGCTGGACACAGCGTGGGGCGCAGAGACAGACCAGCCTCTCCCCTCAAAGGACGCAAACCCAGAGGTGATGAGAACCTCCAAACAGGTGGACAGGTAACTGTAGTTATGACGGCCTGGGCAGGTGAAGGGGAGTGAGCTGCGGAGACCTGGTCTGCCAGGGCACCGGGGAAGACCGCGTGCAGAAGGGAGCATTTCAGCTGAGGTGGAAGAATGAGTGGCGTCTCCCAGGCCCTGGGAGTGGCAAGGAGCAGCAAGGAGCTGCAGGGCTCAAGGAGTGGGGGGGCCAGTTTCTCAGCCGGAGTTGCTGCTGCAAACACCTGGGCATGGGGGTTGCCGGGGACTGCCAGCTGTGTGGCAGCGGTAACAGTTACAGGTTGCAATTTCACATGGAAGGAGACGTGACTGGGGTGGTGAACACACAATACAATCTACAGATGGTGTGTTATAGAACTGTGCGCCTGAAACCTGTGTAGTTTTATTAACCGGGTCACCCCAATACATTCAGTTAAGACCTAAAGACCTGTGGGAAGCCATTGAAGGATTTTAAACCAGGGGATGGTGAGTCAGGCGTGCTGTGTCCTCATGGGCCATCGGAATGGGTGCAACCACAGAGTGTCGGCACCCACGCCGATGACCGTCCCTTTACTCCGGCCACACTGTTCTCCAGCCTCCTTCTCCTGGCGGGCCCCACGCCTTCTGCCCACTCACTGGAGCGCCCACACATTCCGTGGTGAATCCATGTGAAACTGTGTCACCCGGGGGTGGGGGTTCCTGGGTGAAAGTGCCGGTCTGAGGGCAGTCATCCATCTGGAGCTGGCTCCCCACCTTGGTGGCCGGGACCCTCAGTGCTGCTCTCTGCCAGGCCTGTCTGCATGCTGGCGTCACTGTTGTGAACATGTTGGGGGTGAGGCATCGCTGCAAGGGGGGTGTTTGCTCCCAGAGAAGACGGGCCCCAACAGGAGCACCTGGAGAGGTGGCGTCTGTCCACCCCAGGCAGGTGCATTGCCCGTTCCAGCTGTGTTTGTCCAAGGCGCCCTCGATGGGATCGGTCCCCTGACATGGGGCTGCTTTTCTCTCCTTTGCCCCCCATTTTCCTTCTTCACCAAACATTTACTAAACAGTCACTTGTCAGGCTCTGCAAGCTGCAAATCTGCAAAACCGAATTAAATATTGCTTTCGTCCCCAGGGACCGGAAGTATTTCATGGAGAGTGGGGCAGGGAGGAGGTATCTGTACATCTGCCTGCGGTGCAGGGTGGAGAGTGTTAAACGGTCTGTCCTCACCCCTGACCCACGGTGACCCTCACTCTGCATGACTAGAGCTTCGGCTCTCTGTGTAACCCCCTGAATTACTTCCACCTTTATTTCCATATCGCTATCCGCCCACCCTCCCAACGCTCAGCTGCATCTACTCCTCTCCATTTCTCTGTGTTATATTTGAAAAAGAAATGCAGTTTCTTTTATTTAAAGTCAAATTCCCTACGTGGGATCTTGTTCACGTCTCCAAAAGTGAGCTTCCCAGCAGGGCTGCTTCTGATGACTAATATGGCTTCACTAGCAAACATAGCCTGCGGGCCCGCTGGGGCGGGGACTGTGTGTTCATTAATGGAAACTTGCTGTGCCTTAGTTCTTCACTGGCGCCCCTATTAGTCCTGTTTCACAGGTTGGTAAACTGAGGTTCACAGTGCACCTTCCCTGAGGCCACCTGACACGTTTAAGTGGTGAAGTCAGGTCTGAATCCACCTTCCTTGGAGTCTACACCTAGATGAGGCTCCTCCGCTGGCCCTTGCTGCCTCCCTCCAGGTCAGTGTCTGTCTGTGACAACCCTTTCCGGGATCAGGCACAGCCTTCCCTTCGCCCCTTCCCCTTCTTCCCCTTTGTCTTTCCTCAAAGAAAAGCCTGAAAACTCTAGACCGGTTCCCCACTTCCAATGTCGCCGCTCACCCAAGTCACTGTAGCCCCTTCGGGTATAGCTGGTCCCCCCCGCAACTTCTAAAAATGCCTGCGCCGGTAGTCCCTTTGCTGTCCCTCACCGCTTTCCGAAATCTCCTTTCCTGCTTTCTGTACCTGCTTTCTCTTGGTTCCTGTAACCCTCTTGCCCTCTCCTACATGCAAATCGGTATATAGTTATTTATTATTAAGCAGTTTTAAAAAAAATGGAACCAACCCATGTACATGATAAAATAAAAAAGTACAATGGATATTTTACGGGAGTTTTTTGAATTCTTTTGATTTGTCTGGGGGCGTCTCTTGGGGTATTTTCTATTTTATAATGTAGGGTGCATCGATCATAACTTTTTGAATTCTCACATGTCTAATGACATCTGTCCTCTGCCCTCACTCCCAAGTGGCAATTTAATTGGCTATAAGTTTCTATGATCAGTTTGAATGTTTATAGGATTCTGAGTTCCATAGCTTTTCCGCTCCGAACTCTGAGGCATTGAACTCTGTTCTCTTCTGACATCTGAGTATCAGTGAATTTTGACACTTAGTCTCAGTTTGCTCCTGCATAGGTAGCCCGTCTCTTGTTTTCTTTTGTTTTCTCTTCCGTGGAAATATTTTTAAATCTTCTTTATGATCGGCATTCTGAACATATTATATTTGTACTCAGTGCCTTAAAATGTCCGTTCAGTCCGTGGACTGAGGCTGCTTTTCAACTAGGGACATTGTATTCTATCATTCTTTGATTATTTTCTCTCCCTCATTATTTCTGTTCTCTACTTTTTCTAACTCCTATTAGTTCAGTTCTGGGCCTCGTGGACATTTTTTATTCATGTCTTCAGCTTTTTAATGTGGATCTTTTTTCCCCTTAGCTCTCTTATGTAGAAAACGTGCTCAACTTTATCTAGCTTTCTCAAGCACATTAATGCGACTCTGAGCTCTGCCCTTTTTTCCCCTTGGTTTCTCCATGGAATTGTTTACTCCTGCATCATATTTTTAATTTCCAAGCTCTGTCTTTTAAAAAATGTTCTCTGAGCTCCTTTTAATAGTAGCCTGTTCTTTCTTAATAGATGCAGTATTTCTCCTGAGATCAATGCATGATTTCACTCGTGGGCAGAGCTTCCTTATGTTTATTTCTCCTGCACACCTGGTACCAAGCCTCTCCCCACCTCCCTCCTGGGCTCCAACATGCTCACCTGGCGCCTTCCCCGAGCACATCACTCCTTTCCTTGGACATCAGTCATCCTAAGGCCAAAACTGCTGCCATAACCCTTCTGTCTCCCCTGTATGTTCCAAATGCTGTTATTCAATGAGTTACCTAGTAAGGAATTATTGCAGTTGACATAGGGTTGAATAATAGTAGCCTTTAATGTAATCCGAGAATTGTAGGTCAAGTACAGCTTCCTGGAGGAATCGTATTTAAGCTGAGGTTGGAAGAATGTGGGAGATTTAGAAATCAAATTCCAAAGTCTACACATTCTCACTATAGCCTCTCACGTCTCCAACCATGTTCTACTCCTCTGCGGCAGACACTGGCAGTCACCTACCTCATGCCCTTGACCATATTTTTATTAGCAGAACCCTGACTTTGTTCAAAGGGACAGATATGCCAGCCAGTAATTTGTTTCTGTTTTCTATCCAAGCACCCTTAGAGCTGGAGAGAGAAAGTCCTGTAACACACTTGCTTATTGAGAGGCTGGTATGAATCCCTGGGGAAGATAGTCCTTCTACATAAAAAAATATATAAAAAGCTTCTCTAGGAGAGAGAGTACTTGATTCTTTGCCTTGTTCATGCCTGGAACAGGGACACAATGCCCGGAGGTGCAGCAGCCATCCTGAGACCATGAGGATAAAAGCATATACCACCCAGGTCTGAAATGTAGAAGCAGCCTGAACTTTAGTGACATTATCTAGTAACTGCATGAGCCCTGGTCTCCAGACATTCCTCCAGAATTTATAAGAGAAAAATAAACTCCCACGAATCAAGCCACTGTTAGGTTTTCTGCCATTTCTGGTGTAATATGATCCCAATGACACACAGTAGGTCAGGTGTGCCTCAGTGCTCATCAAACTCCTGGATCAGCAGCTCCCCAGGTGTCATTTACAGACACTAGCAGCATCAACACCACCTGGGAACTTACAGAAATGGAAGACCTACTAAATCCGATGCTCTGGGGACTGCTCCCGGAAATCTGTAAATTGATAAGCCTTCCAGATAATTTTGACGCACACACTAAAGTTTGAGAACCACTGGCAGAGAGAAGGATTCAACTGAATGTATTGAATTTAGGAAGTATTTTTCTTTGACCTTTAGTAGTACATTGTCACATAAATATCCCTCAAGTGAAGATATATATGGATAGATAGGTAGATAGATATCTATATCGGTATATATATTTCTTTCTTCTAAAATATTTATTTTTAAAGTAAGAGGAAGGGAGGGAGAAAGAGGGAGAGAAACATCAATATGTTGTTGCCTCTTGTGTGCCCCCTACTGGGGACCTGGCGTGCAAGCCAGGCATGTGCCCTGACTGGGAATCGAACCTGCAACCCTCTGGTTCACAGGCTGGTGCTCAATTCACTGAGCCACACCAAGCAGAGCAATTTCTTTCTTTTCTTGTCAAAACAACCATAATGACTCCCTCTCACCTATTGAATTGAGTAAAAGCATCTGGGCTATTCAAAGTTGAAAATGCTGTCTTACCCATATTCTTCTGTAAAATTTTGTTCAAATCACATGATTCCAGTATGAGCAATTTCCTGTGGGCAGACTAAATCCCACCCCCTGTCCTGAGGGATCAAGGACATATCTTTGTCCTTGTTCCCATCTTTATCCTTGGGAACTGGGGCCATCGCTCATCTGCCGTAACAATGGCAAACACCTTTATGAAGCCCAAGAGGCCTTTCCTCTTGGATCCCACATACCGTCGCTTGGGCCTTTGAAATAGTACTTTGAATTGTTTTTAGGAAGTTGAAGAGTATACCTTGATAATTACATTGAAAAAGAATGTAACGTAATTAAAATTAAACAAAATATAAACCTATGCATAAATGCATTTTTGGAAAGTATGTCCGAAAGTTGAATCTGCATTATAATTTTTATAAACATAATGAGCGGTAAATGGTTATTGATTATTCCTTTTATACCACACCATCTGGGACTCTGACTCTGGGCGAATGAGTACTTCTGTCACCAAGCTATTTTAAACTTAAAAGTTGGGAGATAGATTTCTTTTTTAAAAAGAAAGCAAATTTGATAATTACAGCACACTAATTAACTTTTCAACTAGGCAAAAAAAATGTCTTTTTTTCCTTAAAGGAATATATTAGGATATAAAAATGAATAAATATCATCTGTAATACTTTGTCCTTCAAAAAATGTATCTCTTAAAGGCAATTATAAAGACATGGCTGTTTATTTTAATAACTCCTGGTTAAAAGACTCATCCTCCCCTTATATTAATTTCACAGTTTTTATATTCCTTAACAAATTAACATGCTGTAAGATTTTTGTTTTTTGAGGAGGGGAGAAGGATATCTTTAATGATTTGACAAGGTTGTCCTTTTCCTACACATTCATTGGTTGCTTCTTGTATGTGCCCTGACCAGAGACCGAACCTGCATCCTTGGCGTACTTGGATGATGCTCTCACCAACTGATCTACCCTGCCAGGGCCAGCTTTTCTTAAAATTGCAGAAACTTGACTGATTCCTTTATGGCTTCTGTTGTGAAATAGATTATTTTTATTTGGTTTTGGTAATTTGAATTGGGAATTTGAGTAAGGAGGGGTAGGTAAACAGGGAAGCTCACCACCACTTTGAACGGAAACACACTCGGACATTTCTTTCAATAATACTGTTATTCTTCTTTCCTTTTATTTCTTAGTGACAGCAAGGCCTGCGCCGATACTGTGCTTCATACTTTTTAGCTAATAAAATAAGCCATCCCTGTGGTTTCCAGGATTGTAAGAGAAAGCCAGACCTGTCTAGAAGTCAATACAGGTGTGACTTCAAAAAGGAAAAAACAGCAACTTGGGTTTCTCTAGATTAAATTTATTCTATGGAAGTAGAATCCGATTTGTCATGGTGGTGGGCTCTATATTCAAGGCAAATGTCATTTGGAATAAACCTCCTCCTGTCCTTCCCTTGTGCACACTGCCTCTCCGTGCACCTTCAGCAGCTCTCTCTTTCTCTCTCCACCGAGGGCCCGACTCCTCTTCTTTCCCTGGAAACCGAAAGATAGGTAGGTGTGCGCTTCCAGAAAGTCTCCAGGAGGAGATGCCTTTAGGAAAGCTGTAGTAACAAACATATGGGACTTCTACATTCTCATAGAGATCGAGATGCTCCCCCAAGTCAATGGCCCTTTATCTCTGCTTCCTTGTTTCTTTGTTTTCTTTCCAAAACAACACTCTCGTCCTTACACGTGTCCCCAGGTGGTTCATTTCATGGAATGTGAATGTGGTCATCGTTTACCCCTCAGTCTTTCAGGGTTGCTCCTCAGAGACGAACCTGCCACAGGTGGTGTGGACGCCCACCGCAGATTACATTAATAAATATTTTGAGCAGAATTCAGTTGGGAGGGAGTATAGCAGGGAAGCTAAGAGAATGAGCTTTAGAATGAGATTCTAAGAGAATCAAGAGTGACGTGATTTGTACCTGGTGCCTCCATTCACAATGAACTGTATGACTTTGGCCACAGTAGTAGACTTCCTGAGCTCTGGCTGTCCTCGATTGTAGAACTGGCGTTATATTAACATTATCTTTTATATTCACAGGGACAACTCAATGACATTTTGCACATGAGTTTAGCACTGAGTCGGGCAAAGAGTGAGCCTCAACACTGGCAAGCCCCAGCAACACGGATATTTCTGTATTGCGTTTCATGTGACGGTGGCAAATGACCCTTTCCCTCGTCGCCCAGTTCATAGTGTGGCATTAGTCCTGGTGGATAAGAGCATCGGTGCATTTTCCTTCCGGCCTCTTCACATCCATGGCTCCCTTTCCAAATGCACGGGGACGGCCATCAGGAGCTCAGCCTCCCGCAGTCTACTCTGTCCCCATCTTTTTATGACTGTCCCTGTCCGTCTACCCCAATTCCCTTATGGGAGAATGCAGTAGGGAGGACAGTCCTTGGAAGCCCAGCAAACTTTTGATGCTAAGAAAATGCGTCCTGGTGTTCTCCAGACTTGAGTTTGTTTCTGTGAAGCAGGGGCCACTGATGTGCCAAACTTATTTTATGCATGTGGAGTAGAAGCAAGTTGACACATTCAGAACAAAAAAAAATCTTAAATTTGGGGGATTAATCCAATCCCTTGCATTTCCAACCCCAGTTTACCTGCTCAAGATTTCATTCGCTGCCTACTGCAGACATGCGTCCCAGAGTCCTCTCTGCATCATGCCCCATGTAGCTCTGGTTGCACCTCCTGCTGCTCTTCCTCAGAGGAAGGTTGATTTTATTTCTCAATCTGCATTCTTTTTATGAAGAAGAGGTCCGGTTGTTGAGGCTCCTGGCAGTGGTGTGGGCACCCTCATCTTCGTGACCTCCTTCACTTCATTTGACTGAACTCCATTTGTGTTCTTGGCTCATCCGACTTCTGTGGTTACACGAATGTAAACTTCATGAAGGCTTACCCGTTTCTTTGGCTGCTTTCCTAAATATATGTCTGCCCGATTTTGCTAGCTTGATGCTTTCTTTTGTTATTAACTAAACATGATATGCTGTTCCCAGAATGAATTGTTCTGCTGGCCTTTTTCCCAGTGTGCTCAGTCATCTCTCTCTCTCTCTCTCTCTCTCTCTCTGCCTCTCTCTCCCTACCCCTCTGTGTCTGTCTCTCAATTCTCTTGATTTTATCTTCCTTTTTGGAATATCTTCTGGTTTCCATTAGGTTTTACATCTCCATGAATCCCACCAAATATTTATTAACACTGCATTCACAGGTTGACTAGTCAACCTCCTGGGGACAAGCTGAGCGTTTGTGAGATTATGCACGTTTACGACTAGGTGACCCAGGGCAAAAGGAGAGGGTGCAGATCCTCCTGATTGAGCTTTAGAGGGCTGCTTCTGAGCCTTGTTTGAAGATAATCAAATTAGACATAAAAGTAGCAGTATCCTGTCTCCCACTCCCTTCCCAAATGAGAACACTTTCAAAGAATAAATAAGATACGGCTTACTTTCAGCCTCCTCTCGGCCATTCATCACAGCAGGTGAATGAAGAAAGAGCATCCTCTGAACTGATGGAGAAAAAAGGCACAACCTATTTCTGTGCAGTTAAAGGGTTAGGGATCCATGCAAGACCTACATTTTCTCATTCACAGTAAACACACTTCCATTTTCCTGATATACACACAATGGGTCCTTCACAACGAGGACTTGACATTGTCATGAAGACGGTAAAGGAGAGTCTGAACAGGGCAGCCGTGAAAGACCTAGAGGAGCCCACGTGCCCCCAAACCTCCACCACCTCCGCCTGCATCTCGGAGGGCGGCCAGACTCCTCTGTGGCTGGGGTGAGGTATAATAGAGAGAGCGCACTCCTCATATGGACTGTGTCAGGCCTCAGGCTTTCCTCCACGAGGCTCATCCATGTCGTGTAGGTTTGTTTACCTGTATTGATACCCCATGAGCTTGGAACTTACTCCGATTACCCATAGGCCCACGCATGCAGACATTGCAGCCTGGGTGAAAGCTAATAGGTTGACTCCATACCCTGCAGTCCACATTCTTACAGCGTACTTGGGACACGCCCTACAAGAAGAAAGGCTCCGTGTCCTTTGAGGTTAGTGGGGTATTCTGGTGCCCTATACTTACAAGTGCCATTATAAAGTGAGTGAGCGAGGAGGAGAAAGAGTGGGGGTGGGCGGAGAGAGAGGGAGATGGGTTTGTTATTAAAATAACAACGTTTCTAAGTCTTAAGAATGTAGAGAGTCATATCGTGGTAGTTACCGCTTAATCCTTTTGCCCAAAAGACAAAAATAAAAGCATAATTCTTTCCCAACAAAAAGACTATGCTGGTAGTTTTTCTTTCTTTCTTTTAGTTATAACGTTTTGTTTGAAGGCAGTAATGCATTTCTTTTTTGATTTAATTAGGAAATCTGCTTGCCTTCTGAACTCACACACAGGTAAAGTGTCAAGCTTCCAATTATACACATAAAAAATATGTTTGGAGTCTATGCTAAAAACTTGATTTGCATTACGCTTTAATCATCATAAAGGAAAAATGTAAATGTTTCCAAGTGGTCTAGCTACATAAATAACCATCCATTTCTTAAGTACGCAGTAGACTTTTTCCCCTGAGAAAATGCTATAACTTTGATAGTAATGTAATGGTAATTAATTACCAGAGAGAGATTAATACTGCATGCCAAGAATGACAAAGGAATGCATAGAGGCCCTGCGTACTCGGCAGGCAGAACAGAGAAGGAAATGTTGTGCATCGAGCCCACTTAATTCAGATTTCAGGCTTATTTCACAAAAGGCTCTTCCGGATATATATATATTTTTTGATCAAGTTGCTCAGTCGAATCTCTATTCCATGTTTTCTGAATACTTGCAATAATCTCTTCATTGGCCTGGAAGTTCCTGATAGTGTAGCTCAACCAAACTCTTAGGAAATCCCTTTACGCTCGCTGCTCTGAGAACTTCACAGTGACTCCATCACGGTAGTCCTAGCTCAGGAACCTTCAGCGGGTCTCCATTACCTTCAGGATACATCCCAGGCTTTAAAGAAGCATTTCGAGGTTCTTCACTGCCGGCACCAAATTTGCTCTGTTCCTTTCTCCCTTGCCCCCAAGGCCAACCCTCCACAAACCCATGGTTCCCCAAATCTGACTGTTAGAAAACATTCATTGGACACTTAGGAGTTAAAAATTCCGATTCCTAGCCTCCTTCCCAGGAATAAAATTCTCTAGGAAAAGGGACTTGGGATCTCCATTGTACCAAGCGACCTGAGTCTTTCAGACAAGTTGGGAAACTCTGTCCCAAGCAAAACACACTTGTCAACCCCTAAACATGACCCATACTTCCCCTCTCCCGTGCCCTTTGCTTACCGTAAAGCATCTTCCTTGTTGAAATCCTGCCACAGAGGACAATTCAATGAGCATGGTCTTAGTGTAGGTCCCCCCTCCCTCCCAAATGGAGCCTAAGACAAGACTTTGAATGCAGGTGGTTTGTCTGACGAGTGATCATGGGAGAAAGGAGTATGGGAGTGTCAGAAGTGAGCCAGGGAAGGGCAGGAAGGACCACTCAGGGATTCTTTATCAAGATCATGGCTGTCGGCTGTGACAGTTCAATGCTGCAGGCTGGTGGTGACCTCTTAAGAAGTGTGCAGCAAACCCGTAAAACCGTCCATGTGAAGGGCGGACATTGGGGAATTCATCCGCCTGCTCCGATGACTCCAGGGCCATTAATGGCCTCGCTCGTCCAGGTGATGGATCCTGTGGCATCTAAGCAGGCCTTGGCAGAAGGTGGACATCAGCAGTGAGCAGAATCCAGGTGGGACTGTGACATTGGAGGTGAGCCTGAGCACACAGCCGAGGTGGGCTCAGGGACGGGCCCAGGCTGTAGACGGGCTCCCTGCGCACAGGTTCCCAGGTGGTACTAGTTCTCTGTAACAGAGCATCCCAGTAACGAAGTACCCGGCTGTAACAACCCACATGTATGACCTCTCGGTTTCCAAGGGGCAGGAATCAGGGGTGTTCAGCCGGGTGCTCCAGCTCGGGCTCCTACAGGGCTCTGTCACCTCAAGGCCAGGCTGGGAAGGACTTGCTCCCTGGCTGACTCTTGGGTTGTAGGCAGCATGCGCATTGGACTGAGGGCCTTGGCCCCTCGCTGGCTGCTGCCCAGAGGCCTTCCTGGGGCCCTTGGCACATGGGCCCTCTGGAGAGTTTTCTAGAGCCGGTGGCTGGCTTCCTCAGAGACAGCTAGCCCGAGGCCAGGTGAATGTGCTGGTGGGATGGGCTCAGGCCTCTGTGACCTTCCCTCAGACATGGTGTCTCTCCACTCCAGTGGTGTCCTAGTCACTAAAGGAGCCACCAGATCCAGCCCCCCTTGGGAGAGCTGGGTTCGTTGTTTCCCGGGGCTTACAGCCCCCTCTGCCATCCGTTATGAGCATCTGACAACTGAGCTACGGTTCATATGGTGAAGAAATGTTACATTAAATGTTTTCCTTGTTAAATTTTAAATGTTTCTCCCTCTCTTTCTAACTTCTGCACATTTAAGGCAGTAGAGGACATATGGAGAGAAGATTTGAATAAATCACTTGACACCTTTCTCAAAGAATGAATGCCCTTTTAAAATTAATTCATATGAAATCCAGTCAAGAGATAATAAGTACTACAAAAAATGTAAGGTACTGTTAGCTTATAATTAATTTTTCATGCTACCAAGGCTGAGGGAAAGTGTAAACCACTGCGGTTAGATTCACCCAGAGCTGAAGTGCTTTGGTGCTAACCCCTCTGTGTGTTCAGCCACCTCCCTGTCACCTGGCAGAGAAGGCTTTGAACTTGCACCCTGAAGGGTCTTGTAAATTACCAAATCACCTGAGACTCAGTTCCGTCTCCTGTTCAGTGGGGGCCTAACATGAACCTGAGAGTTTATCAAATATCGATAAGGCACCCACTGTGTGCGCCCTCTGAAAAGCACAAGTCACACTGCCCGCTTCTGGGTGCCCAGTTCACAGTAGGCCTGCGGGAAATACCAACTGAACCTGATTCCGTCCTCAGGGGAGCCTCTGCCAGTCTTCCCGGCACAGCAAGGGAAGCTGTGGTTGCAGGTGAGATAATGTCTATATGAGGAACTTGAATTTCCAGGAGTGAGACATGAGTTTGCAAACATTTATTCCTGTGGTTCGAAGAACTTACAGAAGTTGGAGGTCTGAGCCGGTCCTGGGGACTCGGTTGCTAAACGCCTGCTTACTGAGAGCCTTTCTGTGAGTGGCAGGGTGTGCCAGGGGCCCTGGGGAGGTTGGCTGAAAACAGAGGGGTGGCCCTGCCCCAGTGGGGCACAGGGGGTGGGGATGGGTGGGTGCCACCACGTTGGGCCGGGCATGTGTGAGCCGCTGTGCTTGTGTGGGCCAGATGCAGGCGGTGCTGGGGCTTGTGTTCATCATGACATGCTTGGGGGCTGAGGGTCCCACTCATGGCAGCACTGGGCATCTCTTCCTGTCATAGTGCGATGGCTGAGAGCCTGCCCTCTGGAAATAGCCCGCCTGGGTCTGTTCATAGCTTCCCTTTGAACTCGCTGTGATCTTGGCTGTTACTTGATCTCTTTGAACTTCAGTGTCTTCATCTGAAATGTGAGAATAACGATAGGATGTATTTCACGGGTTGTTGTGAAGATTAAAACATTAATACAGGTAACATACCTAGAACAGTCCGGCATACAGTGTTTTGTAACTGCTGCTGTTGTTGTTGCTACTGTTACTATTACTGTTTGTATGGTTATTCTTATTGGTGTTATCGATAATAGTAGGAATAAGCTTCGTGCCCCTCCTGCCTTTCTTGTCCCCTACCCTTTACTGTTCTGTCTTAGTTTCGTATTTAAGAATAGCCCAGGAAGTGTGTTAAAATGCAGATTTGGGGGCCCCATCCTTGTTCGGTGGGCTCAGTAGGTTGGTTGTGAGACTCAGGGGTTGGTGTTGCAATAGGCCCCCAGGAAGACCACACTTTCAGACACTGCCTCCTGTGAAGATTATAGTCCCAAAACCCGGGGTTCATGGAGACACAGGGAATTCAGGTAATTCACACATCTCACTCAAGGCACCGAAGCTGGACCGTTCCTTCCAGAGCCCGTCTGTGTCTGTCCTAAAGCTGATCCCCTTCCCACCAGGCTGTGCTGCACGTCCCTGTGTAAAGACCTGCTGCATTCCTCTTCATCTGTCATTCTCTAAAGTGAGGCCATTCAGCCCACGGTCATTAGGCTGAGCCTGAGGATTTGGGTGGGCTGAGCCGCAGCCCGGGATCGACCAAGGCCAGGCTGGGACCAAGGCCAGGCTGGAGGGATACCAAGACTCCGCCTCTCTCCTTTTTATGGCTGGGAAACAAAGGATGTTACTTTAAAAGCACTTTCCTGCTTTCCTGGGATATAACTGACACACGACATTGTTGAGTCTCAGGGGCACAGCGTGTTCGGTGGCACACTTACGTACTACAGGACGGTCACCCCCTTGGCGGGCTGGCACCTGCAGCGTGTCCCACCGTGAGGGCAGGGCAGGGCCTCCCGATCTTTAGCCGCCCATCAGACCCGCCGGGAGGGCCTTTCCCTGACTTCCAGCTCTGGTTCCCCAAGCTGCACCTTTGACTTATTCTTCAGGACAAAATTCCTGCTTCTCAGTCACCTCATGAGTCACCTCGTTTTCCAAGCCTTGTTTCTCGTCTTGCGCCCTGCTTGCGCATTCCTCTGTCCCAGGTGTTCGTTGGAACTCGGACAGGTCTTCTCCTGGGACTGGTGAGGTAAGCAAAGTGCCCAGGGGCTGAGGTCTCTGACTTTCAGGCTTAGCCTTTGTCCATGGTCGGGGGAGGGGAGGTCCAGTTGCAACAAGCAACAGAGAATGGTTTTCCCACCAATCTGCACAAAAGGGGTGCTGGGCCAACAAAAGCCAGGGAGGCCTGTTTGACGACTGCAAGGAGCTTCTGTGACAGAGGAAAGGGTGTGCCTGGAGAGGGGGGGATGGCCTGGGTAGGGATGACGCGGCAGGCCCTGCTCAGGACTCGGGGCAGGGGAGGCTGTGAGGTGGAAGCTTGATTTCTAACTGTGTGCATGCGCACAGGGGGCTAGGGAGTGGGGTGCCGAGGCCGAGGTCTAGAAGATCTAGAAAACCAAGGCGACCTACAGTGAAATTTTATTTCACTTGCTATTAACTTGAAGTGTGTGTGTGTGTGTGTGCACACGTGTGGTGGACACACACATCACATGAGAACCCCTGTATTCGACCACAGAACGCTTTCCTTGCAGTTTCCACACCTGCCACAATCCTTGTGAAGTTTTCCTGTGAAAGAGAGATGCACACAAACATACCCAAGCGAGCTCAAAAGTTAACCAAGTATTGGAAAGCAAAATTAACTTCTCGCTAAGGCTCAAATCTCTTTTACAATTTTATCCTGAGCCATTCTCCACATGCTTCCCTTGACAGGGACATCATTTAAAGTCACAGTGGAGTGAGTGCAACTGATATGCCTCTCATTCCCTCTCGCGACAAATTTTAATGTACGTGTCAGAGCCTGGATCTCTGGAATCCGTCTACCTCTGCTCCAGCCAGCTCCCTGCACTGCAGCACTGGGAGGCGCAGAGCATCAACAGAGGAACGTGTCTGTGACGTCTGACGGCCGGTGAAAACGATTCGGCCCCATCAGTTTTGAATGTTTCCTGAGCACCGAGGTGCAGATGACAGAGGCTCCAAGATGAATCCCACGTGGGTTGTGTCCATCCACTAAGCGCATGGAAGGGAGCATGTTCAAGGGTCAAGGTTCAAGGTTCATGGTGCATTGGGTCCTACGGCAGTAAGTTGGGTTGGGTCCCTGAAGTTAGTTTTGTAGGACTGTAACATGAATTGTGGTGGGTGATGGCAAGGAGATGTGGTTGAAAATGTCTTTAAAAGCTTTACGATCCATGTTAAAAGGAAGTGTGGGTTTTATTCACTTTATTCTAAGAGCAGCGGCGTCAAAGCCTTTGAAATAAAAGGTTTTGAGCAAGGGGCTCACGCCAGATGATTGTCTTAGAAGAGACACTTTGACGGAAAGCAGGGCTAATATTAGCACACACTGAGTGATTGATAGATTTCAAAAATGTGCCTTTTAATCTAGAGACACTGTAGAGCCTGGCGCCTGGATTCCTGATTTAAGGAAGAGGGAGAGGAAAGCCATAGCTGAATAGCAGCCTCTAAACATCCTAAAGAGAGGCAGAACATCCTAAAGAGAGGAAGGGGGATCACAGGTAGGAGGGGCAAAGGTGCAATGGGCCTGCAGGTGGCATTAGTCCTAGATAAGAGCGATGAAGTCTGGAGCCCAGATGGGGCAGGTAGAGAATGCAGGGAAGACAGATTAGATCAAGTCAGTGGACTGTGGGCATGACCGACCGAACACGGGAAGGTGAGGGAAGGAAAGACCCTGAGATCAGCGCCCAGGTGTCTGACTCAGTGATCATAAGACATCACATCCCAACTAGCTCTGTATGAGACTGCATGACCCTCATGTTCAGAACCAGCACGCGGTTTGCCCTGGGCGGCGGCCCCGTTGGTTGGAGCTTCATCCCGTATGTACACCACAAGGTTGTGGCTCTGGTCCCAGGTCTGGGTGTGTATGGGAGGCAACCGATCTCCCTCTCTCTGCCCCCCTCCCTCTCTACCTCTCTCGCCCCTCCCATCTCCCACCTTAAAAATTCAGTAAGCATATCCTCAGGTGAGGACTTTTTTAAAAAAGAAAAAAGGCAACATATAATTTAAAATATGGACCAAGAAGGAGGTTACCTGTTGTTTAATGGTTATTGATTCTGGTTATTTATGGGACTTTTTCCATGCCTCCGAAATTACTGCTAAAATATTCCTCAAGCAAAGTAAAAAGGACTTTCTTTGATTTTTGCCCCCTCCTTTTGTCGTGGAAGGGTGTTGTATCTGGAAGCACGAGAGACATGTTTTCTGAGCACTTACTGCTCCCCGACTCCATGGGGGGCCCCGTGGGGTGTCCTGGCAATACTTCCATCCTCCTTCCTTCGCTGAGCTGCATGCGGTAAAGGAGCTAGCACAGGAAAGGCCCTGGTCCCCCTGCCAGGCCTCTCCCAGCGGCGCTGAGAGTGCAGGTGCGGTCCCCTGTGGGCGGGCCTCTCCCCTCAGGAAGGGCAGGTGCAGGCGGAAGAAGTCCCACAGCCGTGGGCGCCCTTCTGCCCAGGAACCGTCTGCTCGTCTTGCCACCTGGCCCATCATTTACCTGCTCCGGATGCTGTCACCGAGCCCCCACAGGCCCTTAGTGAAGGGGAAACTGTCTGCTACTCGGCATTTCAAAAGCCCTGAATTTTAACCAGGCCAACCATTTAGTTTCATAAATTTTTCACACACCATTAAACCTGTTTCTCAATGTTCGAATCACACTCCTTGTCCAGCCCCAATCTAAAAGATATGCTGCACTGTTTTTTTAGCTTCATTTTAAGAATTAAAAAACAATGATACTATGTGGACAACTACAAAAACAAAAATGAAATGAAAAAACGGAAGAAATTCTTTTTTTGAACAGAGGTTTTCTGAGGTGTTCCTCTAGAGTGAGCTTTTCTTCCTTCAAGACAAGAGGCTGCCCTGACAAAATTGCAAATAAACACATCTTCCCTCTCCTCGTGCAATTCCTGACGTGGAGGGCCTGTCCATCCTTCCAGAAACCGGATTTGCCGTGGAGGTGAGCCGGTGATAGGCCTCAGTGTCAGCCTGAGAGTCCGCTGGAGTCTCCAGGGAGAAGCGCGGGCCAGGACTCCCCATCCTTCTAGGGGTTCTAGAAGAAGGAAGGGGAGCCGAGGGAGCTTCGCACGGCTGTCAGGGCAGAAACGGAAAGCACTCCACAAAAGGCGGCCTTTCAGCCAATTGTGTTTCAAGGTCATCCTCACGTCAAGCCCCTTTGCCGGTTTTTATTGTAATGTGCGATCATCTGAGTGGGTAGCCCAGGCGTTGCCCAGTGACGCCAGCAGGACTGGTGGGGACACGCGTCCATCTACAGAAGTGCAGGGAAGGGTCCCGGCTGCTTTCATTGTGCTGCTGTTTTTGTTGACGCTTGTAACTCACTAGTCACTTGGGTTTCACATGGACACAGAACAAAACATGCTCAGCAGGATTAAATACCAGCCTCGCCTCCTGCATCTAAAATTACCTCATTCCTTTTAAAATTTGCCATTTCTTGATTTTTCTTTTCACTTCTATTATTTTTCTCCAACATGGTTTTCAACCATTCGGTGGCCCTGGGGTCACTTTTTACAGAACCCCTGGAGTGTCCATTGAATACCCCCAGGAGACCGCGGCTGTGACATTGGTAGCCCTGTGCCTTTGCTGGAAGCTGAAGTGTCGGAGGAGGTCATCCTGATGATGTGACTGCCAGGTGACCCACCAGCTAAGCCTGGGCAGTCGAGGCCCCTCTCCCTCTCCCTGTCCTTGGAGTGCACCCGCCTGCCATTCCTGTAGCTGGAGCCATTATCAAGGACGCAGCCTTGGGAGAGAGCAGTGCGCAGTCGAGACTGTGTGGACTGTACACATGGCTGAACCCTGTTAAGGCCTCTGTGCACTGGGTGTGGGACCTTTGTCTTGCTGTCATCCAAGATCAGCCTTATGCGTCCCATGCCTATTAAAACAGCCACCTACCCATCTGGAGCGATCTGCCTCTTTCCCTGTTCTCCTTGGGGGCCAGTTTGCCAACCAACGGGGAGACACTATGTTCTGGGCACCCCCATTTTCTCAAGTTACTGTCAGTCTTTTTTATCATAGATGTCAATACAGTATGATATCACCACGGATTTGAAACAAAGAATAGAATGCCATCACAACATGAGCCACGGGCAGTGGTGTTGTGACGTGGACGAATACATCCGGAGTACATTTTTGTGTCATCCTTTTAGTTCCGGGCTGTTGGAGCAAAGGGCCCGGAGGAGGCTGTTTCCATAGCCCGCTCCTGCTTCATGCACGGAGAACGCAGGCTCCCGAGTGAAAAATCCCGATTCGTTCCCCGCGGTGGCTGGAGCGCACCTGTCGTTGGGTGAGCCACGCTCTAGGAGACGTGCTGGTGTTTTTGCTCAGGCAGTACTGCTTTCCGAGTCTCCAGATTTCTCTAACAACCCAGCGTCTTCGTGCATGTGTGCCTACTGTGTGCCAGGCTCGGGAGTGTTAATATTGGACTGACGTTCCATGGTAAAACTCAATCCTGTAAAAACTGTAATGGTGAGAAGACATTTGATTTTCTATGTAAAGCGGCGGCTCTCACCACAGTGTCGCCAGCATCACTGCCCCACCCTTGGGAGGTGAGCTGAGAAATAAGCGAAAGGAAGTTTCTATGTCTTTCCATATGCAAGGCCAGAGTCATCTTCACCAATGTCGGAGACCGTTTTTAGGGGGGGCAATTTTGGAAATAGTCTGAGGGGAGTGTTTTGGAAGGTTCCTCAGCGCAGCTGTTCTCCTCCAGCATCGCTGATGGGAAGAGCCGCTGGCGGCCAGTCGCAGAAGGTGGGCCACGCAGAAGAGGGAGCGAATCACCAACGTCTGTGCCAGACTCCACTGAGTAGTCACGTGTGTGTTTGCCCCCACGTTCAAAAACTGATTGGTTACTGAGCTGCCTCTCCCACAGGCAGCTGTTGAACTGGATGAATGGCAGCAGGGATGTACTTACTTATTTAATAACGACCCTCATTTTCCCAGGGAACAGCCATAGCCGGGAGGCAAACCAGTCGCTGATAATGAAGCGGTACGTTTTGCACATGATTTACTTCTGCGGTTGTACGTTAGTGCC
Source organism: Desmodus rotundus (assembly GCF_022682495.2). Classification (NCBI taxonomy): domain Eukaryota; kingdom Metazoa; phylum Chordata; class Mammalia; order Chiroptera; family Phyllostomidae; genus Desmodus; species Desmodus rotundus. The sequence goes on along the minus strand of NC_071392.1, from coordinate 98,707,801 downwards.
AACGCAAGATTTCACTTATAACTCCATCACCGCCACGTGCCCTCTCTCACATGCACAGAGGTCCAATTTCACCACCTGCCCCGGGGATTTGGAGTTCTTTGTGTGTTGTGTGACAGAGGACAGGCTGAGTGAGACCTGTCTTTCTGGTCCCTTGAGTCTGGAAGTGGGATTTAGGGGGACAGGCAGTGTTGTGTCCTCCTTGGAGCTTGCTAGGGATGCAGAATCTCGGGCCCCTCCCCAAACCTATGAATCCGAATCTGTATTTTAATAAGATCACCAGGTGAGTGACATGTGCATCGTACACGAAAGCTCAGGAGCGCTGCTCTGGTAGGTGTTCGTGGCTTTTAGAAGGCATTGGTGGTTTTGCACATTTTACCTTTTATTTGCCGACTTCCACTGTAGTTCTGTAACAAAGAGTACCTCCCCGCCTTCCCCCCACCCAAAAAGTCATCGTTGTTTTTGAAGCACACGTCATTCAGACCCAAAGTGGGAATATGGAGAGAACACAGTTGCATGTGGAACTTAACGTTGCATAATCATGATTTCAAGAAATCCTCAATTTATCTATTTGAGAAGTCTAAACACAGTCACGGTCCCAGACATAATTCAAAGAGATCGCTTTATCTCTTTACCTATATTCCTGAGAAATCGATGTGCATTTTTAAATGCATGCGTACCTGGCTTCCTTAATGAAAGTTTTACGGCAAACGCCCTTCGTTCCTAATGCATCCTTAAGTGAAGTTTTGCATCCTTAATTTTCCACTCAAGTAATTTAGAAACCATTAGTTAAAGTGAAACTCTAAGGTAAAGTAGGATCCTTGTATGTTTAGATGGTTTCCTCTGAAGATTGCTCTTATAATTGTCAGAGAAAGATAAATTCTTAATTGCATTTCATTACATCTGGGTAGCGGATACATATTTGCTTTCCAGATACCTGTCTGGCAAGAGTGGCGGAGGATGGGCGACAGAGTGATGGGGAAAGAGCAAGCCAACATATCACAGGGTTCTCCATCCGTCCAGCTGGCCCCATGCCACCTGTCTCCTTATTGGGACAGAACCTTTCTCCTGGTCTGCGTGCAGCTCCTTTCTGCAGCAGCCAAAGACGGTGTTTCTCTGTTGTTCCTATTACTCAGATAGTGTGCTGCAGAGCTGGGCAAGGGCGGGGTTTTTGCCCTGGACGCTAAAGATTGTTGCTGTCGCCTTCTGAAATTGGCAGTCGCGGGTGGTGTTGACAGTAGCAGGCGCTGGTGCCCCTTCCTTATTTCTCTCCTCAAATGTGTGGTTCTGCCTTGTAGCTCCTTTCAAATCTCATCACAGAATCTTCTTCTCTTGTGCTTGAATGGTTTGATTTTTCTTTCAAGTTAGAAGTCTCTCAGAGAGAGGCTTTGAAGTACAATCAGATCCAAATTTCAAAAGTAAAGAGGTGTGTTTTACTGATCTAAAGAAAAGAATTGCATTTGCAAAAACTAATATTTGCATAGTTCCCTTTGCAAAACGCTAAGATTTGCCCACTTGGGTCAGTCTAAATGTGTCTTTTACAGCTGTAATTTACTACTGAGGTCATAAAACAATCCGAATGTATAGACCCCGCGTGCCTGCTTGCATGTGACATCGGCTTCTTTCTTCTCTTTCTCATCAACTTCATAAGAAATGTTTGAAATTTGAGTTAAAAATCTGACCACAGTCTCTAGTTCCAGGGTTTTAAAATAAAAATTACTTGCTTATATGCTATTTCTGAGTCTATTTGATGTATTTCAGTATTAGAAAGTTATAACAAGTAAAATTTAGAGACTTCCAAATTGCCAATGAGGGGTGTGTGTGTACGATGAACAGTGTTTTTCTGACGAGTTGGTGCTCCTTGGAGAAGGGAAATTGAGGTTAGAAGAGGCTGCTTACAAGATCTTCAGGCCAGGGGTTCTTAACCTTCGGAGAGGGGGACAGACTGTTCACACACATAGTTGTGCGAGGTACATGTCTTTTCCCTGGGCAGAGGGTTTCCTTGGATTGCCAAGGGGTCTGTGTTTAATACATATAAGAGATAGGCTGCTCTGATCATTCATAACTCCCATCTCTACTTCCGTTTTCTTTAAAATACGTGGGGACCATAAACATGCATGGCTTCCATGATGGTTTTCCAATTCCTGGTTTCATTCTCTGCTCCAGCCGGGACGACAACTGTTCAGCGCATATACATTTACACTTCCAAGAGGAGAGAAATAATTCTCGTTCATGCGTTCTGTGAACAATAGTGGCTATTATCCGCTGTGTACTGCCTAAGTACATCTCTATATAATAACACATAAAGACATACATGTATATATTCACACGTGTAAGCATTGGTGCCTCTGTGCATTTAAGTATGTGTACATTTATGTGCTATAGTATGTGTATAAATATATGCATAGTTGCATGTGAGGAAGTGTGCATATAGGTACATACTTGGAAAACGATCTCTAAATGTGTATGCATGTCTATGTATGTGCATAAATATTCAGGTGTATGTAGTATAAGTGTGTACCCACGCATGGGCATATGAGTATGCATGTTTGTGTGCATGTGTACAGGTGCGTGTGCAAGGGGGTGTTTATATATGCAGTATGTATGTGTGTGTTGCTGTGGGTATGTGGGCATATGGGTTGCTGCTGCTGCTTATTCAAGCCAGAACCCGTGGCTCTGCACTGAGCGTCCGAGTGACACTTCGGGAACCTAAGGAGAACCGGGGGCATTCAGAGGCCAGAGCCGGCTCTGTCCTCCTGGGCAAGACTGAAGGAGGGCCGGGCCTTGCAGTGTCTGGCTTCCCGAAGGCTGAGGTTTCTTAGCTGACTCTCCATCGATCGCTTCCCAGTCAAGTGGGCAGAGGTCAAATGATCTTTTCCTTAGTGTTTAAATTGCAAACACCGCAACTTCCCACCATGTCAGGGAGCAGGTGGAGGCCCTGCTGGGCTGTGGCTGAGACCTGCCGCAGGCAGACAGGGCGCTATGGGCAGTGTGGCGGCAGTCGCCTGGTCCGTTTCTCTCGCTCGAGCACGACGGCCTGTTTTTCATGTCCAGACCACCTCATTCTGCAGACGCTTTGGGGAAACATGCTATTATGTAGCTGTGAAATGTATTCTTTTATGGAGAGCGAAAGAAAAGCAGCAAAAGCCCTCTTTCCCCACAATCAGCTCATGGATACTCAGAAAAGAGATTGGCCAGGGTTCCACATTGCTTTTCCTAATTCTTCATACTTTTTTCTGATTCTTACTGTTTCTTTGAATTTCAAAATAAATGTTTTGAGTGTATAATGGGCGACTTCCCTGTTGCTTACTAATAGGTCTATTCTCAACCATTAAATTGTGAAGGACTTTGTTTAATAGCTTGATAAGTAATCCACTACATTTTTAACCAACACTCTGTAGGCTGCTGTGAATACTTTTCTTTTCCTAGTGTGTTCGGTTTTGACAACTAAAAAAAAATTTTTTCTGTGTATTTGATCATAGATGGACAGTGAATTTTAAAGCTTTGTAATTTCCCTTAAGTAAAATGTTCATACTTGCATTTCCAAATAAAATCCTTCCAGTATCTCTTTATTGTTTCAAACAATAAAACCAGAGGGATGGAGAATTTAGTCAGAAAGCGATATATAAAATGTCTAGATAATAGTTTTACTTTTTCATTAGATAATATTGAAAAGTTCCTGCCTCTCTATTCTGTTACCTCTGTGACTTGGTTCAAGAGGAGTGTAATTTCTAATGGAAACATTGTTGACGGCTTTAAATACTGTTCCAAGTTCAAGGATACATGCGTGGGGATGCATTTGGGTTTTGAGAATAGTTTAAAGAAGTTAAACAGAGTTTCCTCTATGCAGTGGGCGTTTAGACAGGATAAGCATTTGCACTTATGATATTATTATATTTAAGCCCATATGTGAATTTTCATCATAATTCTGGAAAACAAAGGCATAGAATTGTTAGTGTCATTAAAGAAATCATGATAATGTTCAAAATTGTAATATCCATTACCCATTGCGAACTTCTCTTGACCCCCAGTTGTGTCGATAACATCACCAATATCCTTATCACTCTACTTACCACGACATAATCTGCTTCCTCCCCTTTGTTCCCCAAGCCCACTTCATTCCAAGTCACTGGGCTCCACTCCACCTTTGATTGGTTGAATCTTTTGCCCATGATGCTAGTTTTGAATTCCATATCACTCTGCCACTTGTAGCATCCTCTTATCTATATACTCTGTGCATCTCTGGGTTCTCTGCTATCAACCAGCCTGTAAGTGATGTTGTTGACAATCTTCCTAATGGTCCAGCCATCATCAGGCCACCCCCATGGGCTGTAGTGGTAATTGTTGCCTTGTGTTCATCTCTAATTAATTTATGTTGACAAATGTCATCAGCTGAGTGTCCTCTGTTAGGTACGGATTTGGGGAATCCCTGTCCGTCTGAGGGAGGAGGAGGTTGAGGAGGGGGCTATAGTACTGCAATAGAGAACAGTAAAGGCTACCAGAGAGGGAAGCAAGATGAGCTGTGGCACATCAGGGGGTTGCCAACCAACTCAATTGGCTGCAGTCAGGGAATCTTCCACAGAATCTGTAAGCGTAGATTCAGGTCTTGAAGAAAAATAACTTACTGGCCACCAAGAAGTGTTCCAGTTTTCCTTGGAGCTAGAAAAGTTACCCTTCTTTTATTGTCATTCTCTATTAATGATGGTAATGATTATAAGGACTATAGGACAAATTTTAATAATTATAAAGACTATGTGGCTATAAAAGATGGCGTGACTATTTTGGAACAGTTGCTAATTACTGAGCAATTCGAAGGCCAAGTACTTCACATGCATTAACTTGTTTATCCTCACAAGTCCATTTCCAAGATGAGCTGGGGCATGGAACAGTTCAGTGCTTCCCAGGGCCCCTCAGCGAGTACCCAGGAGTCTGAGACTCCTCAGCCCTGCTTGGACATTGCCCTCCTGCCCTGTGCTGGGGGCAAGTGCCTGTGACCCAGCTCTGCCAAGCCTGAGTGGCCACGTAGTCTCACACATGGAAAATGAACTTGGACATCAGAAGACACAGGTTACTGTAAATGTCTTTAAGTCATTCACCTGAGCTTTCTGATTTTCAATTTCTGCATTTATGAAATTATAGGAATAATAATATTTGCCTCTGAGGGCCATTGTAAAGATCAAATGAGATGATAAATATAAAATATTCAGCTTATGTTCCTGTTGCTGATATTGTTACTAGTCTACTTCCTAATATGCTGGTAAAACATGATTTAGTCATCAAAAAAGATGGAAGCTGTTATTCACAAATAATTAAAGATTTTTAGCTCCTAGAAACCATTATTTTTTTATTCATTCCAGAGTAGCAGCTATTCAGAGACAATGTGCTTTTCCCACAAACACTTGACCAGCTGATGTTGTCTGTCTTTGTGCAGAAGTATGAGGTCTGTCCAGGAAGTATCCAGCCATGTAATATGAAAAACAGACATTTATTTATTGAAGATACAAGATACCAGAAACATTGTGCAATGATGCCCTAATCTCCCTCAAAGGCACCTTGAGGGAGGCCTCACACAGTTCTCCCAGTCACCATCAGCTGCCCCATTGTAGTTTCCTGAATCTCATCCATGGTCTGAATTCTCTTCCCTTTTGAAGGTGATTTCAGTTTTGGGGAAAAGCCAGAAGTCACAAGGCACCAAATCTGGGCTGTAGGGGGGCTGAATCACCTGGGTGATTTGATGTTTCACCAAAAACTCTGCATGAGACATGATGTATGAACAGGTGCATTGTTGCGATGACGCTGCCAATCATCGGTTGCCCATAACTGTGGCCTTCTGAATCATCTGAACAGTTTCTGCAGAGGAGTGTTCAAGCTTACTGCAAAATCTGATGCAGATTCGATTCATCACTCTACTCAGTCATTCTGAATGTGACAGCCACACAGTGCACATGCTCACTCAGTGGAGTCTACCGCCCCCACTGACTAGTACCGTGAAGTCATCATTGTTCACACATGCACATTCCAGTCCACTCTCCCTGGCTGCCACGTTACATGGATGTCGTGCAAACCATTCTCATTATATTAACAGTGGTTGGACTTTTTCCAAACAGATCTTGTATTCTTCCCCTTTCAGACATGGGTGGCTTTGTGGGTGTCACTTGGACCCTTAGCTGAGAAATAAAAGCCTGAATAGGAATAAGTGGTCCAGGCCATTTACAATCTGTTTACTATCACCCTGGGTGCATATTCAAAGTGGAAGGATATATCAAGAGTTGATATTCTAGTCAATCAAGCTGTTGACATCTCTACAAAGTAACTGTAGAGGTTGATGTGATTCGATTTAAAGTGCGAAATGTTTTCTCCCCACGAAATGATAGGGTCACATCCAGGTAGGGGGGAGGCAACACTAACACCCTGGCTGCCACACTGCAGCCCGGGCGGGGGAGTCCCCTGCCTGTTAGGAGGTTTCATAGATGATGATTTTGACTTCTGGTTGTCGTCATGGAATCTCACAGAGTGTGTAGGAAACTGATTTTTCTAGAGGTGCCGGGTTCTGAGATGATGAGAAATAGCCACATACATGTATTTTTAAACAAAACAGAGTCGGATGTGTAAATTAAATACTGAAGTTCATGGAAGCAGGTATGGATTCAGGACGTGGAGGGAAAACAAAGGGCCGCTTTAATTCTTTTCAGTGATCCTTAGAGTCCTTGATAAGAAATGTTTGGTAACTACTCAAAATCCTTTCATCCAATTCTCCAGGGCAATTGATTTATAAGACAGAAAAAGGACCTTCCTTTTAATTTCTCCCGACTTAATTGATTAAATATGTTAATTACTCTACTTAAATTTTTCCTGTGATGTTGTGCATTTGTGAAGGTGGATCATTTGGGCAATTGGTGAGAGATAGCTTCCCGCTCAGCCAGGGTAATGAATATTGACACCCTTGGCTTCTGCAGCCAATAGAAATCACATTTCCAAGTCCCTGTTTCTATGAGGCTTGCTTGACAAATAACTTCCCCTACCATCTATACACTGTGGGGACAGACCCTCACAACATATGGAGTGAATAAAATTTAGAAATTGGTTTTGGATTAACATCAGCATCTATAAAGAAAAAATATTGAGGCTGATGTTTGAATCTCCAAGCCTGAGAAAGACAGGGTGAGCCTGGACCTGGGTATTGGGAGATAGAAGCAGGATAGACTCCGAGTCATTAACTCGCATTTCTTCCCCCTGCTGTGTCTGCTGAGAGAGAGAGTCAAGGAACATTACCGCATTAAATGTGGCCAGAGTCCCTGATAAAGATTTTAATTGAAAGAGGAACTATTCCAGCACCTTTTCACCCCTCTCAACCTTTATCTTAGTTTAACAGAGGAATAAAAAAAAACACAAAAAAAACGAAGCCCCAAGAGATGGTAGCAGGAAGAGATGGCTGTTTATTTTTTTTCCGATGCCTCTTATGTAAACATTGTGTCCAGAAAAATGAGAAGAAAAAATATCCTTTAAAACACTTGAAAAATAAAATGACACACTCCCAAGGAATATTACAAGTTTCAATCTCTGGGTTTTGAAGCTCTCTTAGGGGGCATTTTCTTCAAAGGCCTTTGAATAACTGCTCTCTCAAGACGCCCTCTCTCCTTGATGGAGCCAGTTTACCAATCCGTGATTGCTTGTCATATCTTGTTTTCAGTGTTCACATCTAAAGTGACAGCACATATCCTTCCTCCTTACAGAGCTCAGCTCGAAAGATCTCCCCTGTATGATGAGTTTCTGTGCACCCCGTCAATGTTCTCGGATCCCCTACAACCTTGAAGGTGGGGAGCCGTGGTGGACCTCGGAGGTCACCTGTTGCAGCCCTTCCGGTAAGGGACCTGAAGTTCAAGCTCACAGCGCTGGACTTCCCACCCGATCCTGTCACACTTTGGCTCATTAACGAGGTTCATCACCTTATGAGCTGCTTTTTAAAAAAAACGTATTGGTCACTTCCCCCTTTTCAGCTGTTTCAAATAGTTCATGTGTATTAACAGCCAGTTTCACAATAGGTTGATTACTCAGAAATGGGCTTTGATTTTCGTCAGAAAACTTATAGATGCTACTTAAAAATGATACAGAAATCAACAAGGTGTATTAGGAACCAAGAATACCTGATGAATATCTGAAAATCAAAAGACAATGCCTAGTGAAAGATCTTCAGGTGAACAACACAGTTATCCGTTAAAAAATGTTTTATCCCTGTATCTATATGATGCCTCTAATGCCTGGTTTCCCCCAGCTGCACAGACCTGGGGGGCGGGGGGCATTAGACAGGTCTGAGCCTAGGAGAGATTACCGCAGATGTCTCGGAAAAGAGGGACTTGAGCGGCCATGGAACGCTAACCCCCACGGGCAGTTGCATTGGGGAGATTACAGAGCGCTGGGCAGGTGTGTTTTCACCAGAAACAAGAAACGACTAAATTAAAGGACTGCGAGGGCTGCGGTGTGACTTTCCTGCCTTGTCTTTTTTTCATAAATGATTACTTTCCCTGTGTATTTATTTCTCATTTTATTCTTCTTGATATATGGCTGGAGATACAGCATAATGTGAAATAATTCCAGGAAGGCAGCACTCACTAGTCATTCGGCTCCATGTGCCACATTAATGCTGATCAGATACAAACCCTCTGCATAGGCAGCAGGTGTGAGATAGAAGCAAATGTTCGGTGTGTTTATTTTGCTGTTCTTTTTCCCATGATATTTCCGGGGTTACAAGCCTGGAGATAATGCACAATGGAGTTGTGGCTGTGTGTTCCAATAGGAGGAATTTAGAGCATATTTTTAAGGGATTTGGATTCATTCATGTCTAAGGCCCGAAGATGTAATTTCACTTTCGGAACCAGTACAAATGGGGAGCATGAGGTTCGAAAGTTCAGAAGATTCTTCTCTGTTTATTTCTTGATGCACAAGAAGGAATAATATTCAAACTCTGGTCCTTTTCCTTCTTCATTTGAACTGAATCTATTTGAATGGCCAAAATATAATTACAGTCAGAAATTAATTAGGCAGTGAAAGAATCCTAAATTATAAGAGTCTAGTTCTAGAATTACAGTGAAATACATATATACAAGTACTCTTCTCGGAGAGGCAGTTCTTGCTGTTGAAATCGAGTCTATCTCTGTGTTTATCTGGGAGCAGGAACGAGGTCATTCTCTATCCCCAGTGCCTAGAATTGGGCCTACCACACTAGGCAAGGTAACTGGAGCTAAGATGCCATAGCACTCACTCTGTGCTGTGCACTGTTTAAAAAGCACTTTCATGTGTGAATTCACTCATTCATTATAGCAGTTGCTACACCCCACAGCTGCCCACCTGAATTCACTGGCAGCTGGGACAGCTTCCCATCTCAACCCCTTGGCACCTGCAGCTCTTCCCGTCTCTCTGGCTTCTCCAGCACCCGGGGAGCTTGCTGGACCAGAACACACAGCTCTCAGCCAGTGGCGGGGTGGGCAGAAGATAGTGGATAAACGGTGCAACCTCCCCAGCTCCCAGCGGGATGATTCTGAAGCACAATGACACATGGTTTTTCAGAGCGTCTCTGGGGACGTCAAGCCCGTGTCTGCAGCTGGAACTTGCCCATACGTTCCTCACGCTTTGTCGTTTCCTTCCCTCCCCTGGTTTGTGCTCTGTGTGCTCCTCTCTGTGCTTCCTGGGATCACCTCCCAGACAATCTGCCTGCACGCAGGTCCTTGTTGTGTTAGGGGCTACTTTCGGCGGGACCCAAGGTGGATCTTTTGCTGTTCTAATTGTGGTGACATGCATGAACAAATGCACGATCGGATTTCAGAGGTACCTGACTTTTCCAGGCCAACCAGAAAGTGTTCAGTCTTTCCTAGAGTCTTTCATGAAGTTAATGTACCTGGTGGCGATGCAGCTGCAGTTGGTAATGAAGCAGGAGGGAGTTACACGTACGTGGAGACACAGAAAGGAATAAATTAACCAAATGCGGTGCAGTCGTTGGAAGAATCTGGGTTAGATTAACATCATTTGAGTGCTATTGAGTTCCCGCTGAACCTTGGCTAGAGGCACCCCCAGCTTTGTTTTTCTATACATTTGTATTAGCAAAAATTGCTTATTCAAGACAAAAGAAGACTTTTGCATGAAGTGACAGATAACTGAGAGAGAACAAAACACAATAATTGGGAAGATTATTTTCTATTCCTTTGAATTATATGGAAAATGACTTACAAACAGCACATACTAAGGAATGTCATTTACTTACCATTTGTTTTTGATTTGATATTTTGGAATTGGGCCAAGGGAGTGTATTGATTTTGATCACATACATTTGTTCTTGCTGTTGTGAGAGTCGATATAGCCTTATTTTGTTCGGCTCCCAGAACTAAATTGATGTTTCTAATGGTTGTTTGGGTTCTATTAGTATATGAAAACAACACTAACAGCCATCAGAAATGGTATAGGCTGGCTGATAATTGTCATTTATTGAGGATCCCTTATGTGCCAGGTACTAGTCTAGACATATGTTGTCTAATTAAATTTCCATGGTAACACAATGAGGAAAGTTTATTTATCTTCATTTTACCCATGAAGAAACTGAAGCTTGGAAGGGTAATGTGTCCAAGTTTGTACTTGAAGTAGAATTCACACTGATGTCTGCCAGAACACCATGCCTGTGCCCCTCCCGCTGAGTTTCGGAGCAGCCGACAGTGTGAGAAGGAAGGCCTACTGAGCGTCGGCTGGCCCTGGGGACAGGTTCAGAGTGAGAGACCAGGCACAGAGCTGCTGCCTGGTGATGGACTCAGGAACAGGCAGTGACATGGTGTCACTAACCCCCTTAAAACCCTCACATCCCCTCCTTTCCCTCACCTCAACACCCGGGTCTCTTCGTGGGGTTTGTCAGTTCTGCTGGTATCTGACATGTGTTTGTCCCTTCTACACTTTACCCCACACTGTCTCCAGCCAAAGGGAATTTCTTCTAGTTCCCCAAAAAGCACCAGGCACATTCCTCCTCTGGACTTCGACCATGCTCCTCTCGTCGTCGGGAACCTTCTTCTCAGTCCTGTTCTTCTTTGCCTAGCTAACTCTTGTTTTTAAATTCAGGTCTCTGGTTAGATTTCCTGCTCTCTGGGTAAGACCTCTATCTCTCAAATTCCCCCAGCACCTGTGCCCCTCAGCGAGGTTTAAATTATTAAGTCATGTATTTCCATAGCTCGCTGGTCTATCTCTGAGATATGAGGGGAAGCTGCTTGTCCATCCTTCACTGGGCACTGCGCTGCATGCAGACAGACACTCCTCTGCCCCCACAGCCAGCAGAGGGTCTGGCGGATTGTTAACCCTCAGGAATTATTTATTGAGTAAATGTGTGAATGAGCACAGGGAAATATAAGCAAGTAGGGAAACCAGCAGGCCTTGTTGATAGCGCACCTTCGGAGGAAGCCCTGGCCGGCCAGTGGCTGATGCCTGCTCTGACAGCCAGCGGTTCCTTGTCAAAGGAACGCTGTGTCCCTGAGAAGAATGGTGAGAGCTCAGCAGGCCCCTTCCAAGTGATAGCCTAGCCCATGTGTGCCATATTTTTATAATACAGGGGAGAGACACGTGACCCAGACCTAGCCACTCCATTAGACAATCAATGACCCATCAGATTCCTCTGTATTAGATTTTGAACAGACGCTGAGTCAGTCATCAAGTAGGTGAAAGGGAATAGGATTGAAAAGATGCAATGGCCTGGGCTGTGGGGTTAGGCAGGACCATAGAGATGGAGATACAGGGATGCAGTAGGTGTGTGGACAGAAGCAGAGATGAGAAGTATCATAAGGGCCTTAGAAAGCTGAACCCATTTATTGAGATTCATCTATTTGTTCAGCAGATGATATCGAACCTTCTCTACATGCCGGCCCTTATTCTGGGCTCTGTTTGTATAGCAGAGAGCTAAGGTATGCGGTCCTGACCCTCGCTGAGTTTTCATTCTAGATGGGGAAGAAAACACTAAGATACATGAAATGTGCAGCCTATTACATGGGAGTCATAGCAGTGAAGGCTTCCAAAGCAGGGAGGCCACATGGGGAAATGGAGGAGGAGGCGGCAGCCTTTTGGAAATGGTGGTGATTAATCAAAGGTTTCATGGTGAGGATGACCAGGGAGCAAAGACCAGGAAGGGCTAGAGTGAGAGACATGGGGATGACAGAAGATTTCGTCCAGGGTCATTGAAACTGTCCCTTAGGAACAGCATGGGCTAGAATCTGGCCTGGGTGGAATTAACAAGGTACTCTGTGGGGAAGTGTCTTGTTGCTGGAAAATTCATATTTAATGGGTGAATAGAAGACTTGGAATTAAGTTTCTGAGGTTTACCCTTAATCTACAGAGTAAAGCGCATTTGCGGGCCTTTGTTCACGAAGAACACAAGCGTTAGTGAGGATTTGAACCAGAGGCTCCCCAGGACTGGCACTATCTTTAAGTGAGGTTTAAATCTCCTTAAACCAGGTGCTTAATCCCTTAAATCCATTCTTTAGTGTGATAAGCTACCTTTCCCGCACCTGCTTAGGAAAATGATGGATGTTTGCTCCAAAAGGTTTTCTCTAAGTCAAAGCCAAGTGGAAGTCTGGTGCCACCGGCGCCTGCCATGAACGAGTATGGACGGGGTCTCTGGTTCTGCTGGAACGAGGCTGTGACAGAAGGCTCGGCAGAAGTACAGTCGCCTGGAATTCAATTTGGTTTACAGCGTTATTTCCACCCTACCATGTAGAGCTGTAGTAATCACTGGACGAGGAGCAGAGGCAAGGGGGCAAATCAAGGGCACTCCCCGTGTTTGCTCCTTGGAAATCATTTTGCAACCAGCATGCACTCCTCCATCTCCTTCCCCTAAGACTTGAAGCTTTAAAAAAATTTTTTTTTTTTTTTTTACAAATGCATTGTGTATGTTTGGATGGTAGTGCATGAGGGACCACAAACACTTTCAGGGGAGTCTGCAGTTAGCCTAGGTAAACAAAGCAGTGAGAAATAAGAAAATAAGCAGCAACTTAAAAAGCAGCGTGTTTTAAGCACAGTGGGAGCTTAACAAAAGGCCTTCCTCCCGCCACCGTGCATGCTGGTTGGCCAATTTCAGGCTGAAGAGCGTGCAGATCTGGGTTTAAGTCCTAAAACTGACCCTCGTAACCTGTGTGATCTTGACCTTTCTTAAGCTTTAGTTTCTTCATCTGTAAAGTGGGCACAGTTCATTCCACAGAGTGTAAGTTGTATAGACCCAGTGAGATGATACTTATGAAATGTTTAGCACAAGCCGTGGCCAAGGGCCTTAATAAGCACTTAATAAATGATGAATTATTTTAGTCAAAATTGATACTGATCATTTACAAAGTACTGTAGGGAAAATTGGTGCTTCAACAAAATTATGCTCTCTAGAGCATACCCTTCGGGTTATCTGATTTTGACGTTATAGGATCTAGTCTCCAAGTCTCTAAGTTGGAAATAACTGAATCAATACAAAATAATTCTTCACAATACACAAGGACATGTTTCTCTCCCCTCCCAACAAGAGCTAGTTTGCTGCCCACTTGCTCATTCATTTTAGTATTTTGCTCCACATACGTTTTTATGCTTTTTTGATTTCTTTATTGAATGGGGTTTAACGTCTGCCTGGTTTCCTCGTTTAATCAATGAATATTAAGTATAGTCTTTAATGCAAGCTAATTTTGTATACATTCCATGGTTTCAGCTGTTGCTGAACATTTTCTTATAATGGTACGGAGCCCCATTCAAAGGACTGTGAGTGGGCAAAGGGGCCCTGGAAAGAACCCGAGAGGCCGACTGAGAGGCGGTCACACTGGACACAGAAAACATGGTCAGCCGTGGATGTATCAAGAAACCACTGTGTGCCGGCGTCAATGAGCACGTCGCACTGAGGGGCCAGTCAATAGATCAGAGTTATTGGAACTTCTCTCTTACCTCTTCAGAGGACTAAGTCGCTGGATACGAGAAAAAAATTCAATATCCCCAGTGAAGTCCTTCCTGATGTAAATCTATGAAAGTAGCAGCACTTCACACTCCAGAAGCAAGTATTTGTCTGTCTCTGTCCCCATCAAGGGGCCATATGTTATTAATCTTGTCATGCTCTATAGAACTTAAAGTACATTACAGGTACAGTAGATAGTCATTGAATAAATGATGAAATACACATATTAAATTCTCTGGTGAAAGCAAAATGCTTTACTAATTAGGATTCCATCATTAGTGACACAAACATGACTGAAAATGGCTTAAGAGGGCCAATTTGTGGGCTACATCGTCAAAGCCAAAATCACAGTCATGATAGTTGTTAAAGAGGGTAAGGGAGACTTAATTCATAAGGTGCCATCATAGTGCTGGGGACCTCTGCAGTGGGGTCTCAAATTAGAGGAGAGAGATGAGATTTAACTCTGAATGCAGTGTGGGTGAGTGGGAATTTATAGCCAAGGAGTGTGGTGGGGTCAGAGGACGGAAAATCACTCAAAGGTGCCATCAGGGGTCAGGGGGATTCTGGCGAAACTGACCTGACAAGGCCAGGGTGATCAGACACCACCTGGGGGATGGTGGCAGACGAGGACCCGAGGAGACGTGCAGGGTGGGTAGGTATGGAGGATGGGGGTTCCAGCTCTACTGATGAAGCAGGACTCTCGCTAAAATAGAAAAAATGCAGAGAGGGAGCCCGAAAGTTAGGGCCCGTTGAAGAAAGCTTAAGGAGCCTGAAGATAGTCCGGTGACACAATCTTTGTCACCAGATTCTAACTTTAAAAAGTAACTTTAAAAATCCAGATGCAATTCTATTCCCGGGCTCACCTAATTCCATCTCAGTTGACTCTCCCATCCCCTTAATAATTTCTTCTCCGTCTCATTAGTCTTCTTGCTCTGGGTAGTTTCCTCATGAAGTAGATTTACTTCCTGTGGCAGCAAGATGGTTGCCCTATCCCCCAAACTTGTGCTTTTAACAGCTCCTCGTTCTGCATTCTTTCCCGTGACAGCCACACAGGCGCGGCCACAAGGGGAGACACGGGAGAGCCAGCCGCAGAGACACAGTGCATTACTCTCAGGGTTCCTGGACAAGGGTCCCCGCGTGTCACTCAGAGCATTTGGGCTGGGTTCCAGCAGACAGGAATGAGTAGGAAAACAAGGACTGGAGTCTTCGCTGGGGTTTCTGCAGCGAAGGGGTGCAGACAGGGCGGAGCAAACAGGTCAGACTGGTGAGGGTGAAGATTTCAGTGGGCTTTGGGCTGCAGGGGCCTCTGGTTTCTGGGCCCCTGGCTCAGGGATGCTGATTGGAGCAGAAGAGTACTGCTCTCTGGGGTGCGGAGCCAGCCAGAGGTGCTCCAGCTCCCGGCTGCTTCTCATATCAAAGCCACTCCCCAGGCCTTTGCTCTGTGGGACTAGCCCCGGGATGGCAGTCTCTTCCCAGCCGGCAGGCTTTCTCCAGATGTCAAAAGCTAGGGGAAAAAAAAATGTCAACACATCATAATATCCAGGAAATTAAAAAATATATATAAACAATACACTATGTTATGCTGTTTGCCTGTGTGGAGCTCAGTACAGTTTTCTGAAAGGAAGGGAGAATAAGCAGGGAGGCAGGTGGGAAGGGAGGGTGGGGAATGGGCTCACATTGAATTTTCTACCAGGTGCGGGATATACAGCTTAGGAACCTCCATGCAAAACTGCTGGCCTCAGGCGACTGCAGAGATGCCCTTTTTTTTTTTTTAGTAAAATTGTTTGAGAGAATAAGGCTCCAAGTAGAACTCTTGTGTAAGGACTGCTCATTGGTCCCCTGGCTAGAAAAATAGAACTCTGGTGTCAAAAATGTGGGCCTTTTATTTAGACGAGCTCAGGCACGTTCAGGGTGGTATGGCCGTAGACTGGGCCTTTTATTTAAAGATTGCTTGCCATGCCGATGTTGTGGGATTAGCCTTGAACCTGCATTGGCTCTTGTCTGAAGTCCTGTTCTCTTGGTTTAGGTTGGGCCGATGCAAATGAGTCACATCTGAGAACATGTGTCTCTGCAGAAAAGAGTGGAAGTTCCTTCCCCAGGCTTCAAAGACCAAAGTGCTTGTTTTCAAACAGCATCGATTTTAGCAATTTCCATTTATTTCCTACCCTACTGCGAATACTTGTCCAAAATACCCTTTGGTGAATAGTAATGCAATTCAAATGACATCTAATCAGACTATTCTTCTCATAATTGATCTGATATTTGCAGGGGCTTTTCTTAATCTTTCAGGATGCTTTGTAGCAAGGACTCTGCCTATCTGTTTGAATTAAGTAGGAGAAATGATAATATTAGCTCTTAGATAACAATAGATTAAAAATCAGCAATTTGACAGAATGCAAATGATGGTTTTTTTCCATTTGTTTCTTTGGAAAAAGATTTTTATCATGCTGCCAACAAATAAAACTTGCATATATAATTAAACATGTTATGTAAAATTGGCCTGTCTTTCCAAATTGTTTCTTCCTAATGAATTGCAAGCGTGTGTACTTGTTTAAGGTATTTGGCCTCAAAAGTTAAAATAGAAACTGTATGTTTTTCCTCCTTGGTTCATTCAAGTTCAAGTGAAGATTCTCAGGGCACACACAGGAACAGTGTAAAAGCTTGGTTGATATTTTCACTTTGTTCTATTAATTGTTCCTTTTATCTAGAGAGTGGTGGACATTTTAACTAACTTTCCTTTATTTTCTAAGTGATATTCATCTCAGTGTTTTTCTTTCAAATTGTTCTTTTCTCCCCCTCTGTGATATCAGCACTGAGAAGATGGAGCCCAAGGCCACTCTGAGAGAGTGGCTGTGATAGGGTGTAGGGGAGGACCAATAATTTTCTCTCTACCCTTCTAAGTTCTTGGCTGAGACCCCTCTTTAGTAAGAGGCAGGTTAGCAGAACAAACACAAGTTTAATAACATGTATACGTACTGCATACATGGGAGATACCCAGGAAAACTGAGTCACTCCCCAAAATGGTACTGGCCACCACCTTAGATACCACCTGTAGCTAACGACGAAAGATGTTGGGGAGGGGGGGGGCAGTCACGGGCAGTGGCCTGGAAATGCTCTAGCCAAGGGGATGGTTGCTATGCAGGTTGAAGTGGTTGCCTTCTCCGTGCCACTGATAGGGGCTTCTAGTCCCCTCCTCCTCCTGGTATAGAGAGGGGACCCCTTACAAATGGAGATTTACCTTATACATGTGCTTTGCTCTCACAGTTTACTTCTACTTGGTTTTTTAGAGCCTTTGTTGTGTCTGCTGTGTGTGAATCAGTTTCAAATAATTCTTAGGCCAAAGAGGCATATTTTGGGCTGACAATTTTTGCTCCCCTTCAAGGGACATATCCTTGGTTAGAGGTAGATGGTGAACTCACTTTAGGCACTTGACCTCATCCTTCTGTTGCTCTCTTCCAGGTTTGATAACCCCAGGGAAGAGATGATCCTGGCTTACCTAAGGAGGGAAAAGGGGGAAGCTGACAGGCACCCGGAGAGTCAGACAGAGCAAGGCCGAAGGAGAAAACGCACACCAAAGGAGAGAGGAGAGAAGAGGAGAGAGAAGGTGAGGGGAAAGGAAGAGGGTGGGGAGAGAGATGGGGTGAGCGAGCCAGGGAAAGAAGAGGGGAGCACACCCTGAGGGAGGGTGACGGAGAGGGACTGGCAGAGACAGAGAAAAACGCAGGAGCTTTTGGAAGAAACCAGGGCCTTGAGAAAGCCTCTGACCTTCAGGAGAATGTAAACATTGAAAAACAAAAACAAACCTCCACCCTCCGTCCTATCTACGAGCATCATAAACTGTGACGCACTCACACACATACACGATGTGCTTGGATTTTTCTTTTAAGGAGCCAGTATTAGAAGAAGTAAATAGCGGGCTGCCATGGGCTTCGGCAGCTGACGTCCTCTTGCCTCATGAGCCCCCACACCTCCCTGACCTTGGAGGACAGATCTTACTCCCCTCTCCTGTGTCTCTCCTCTAGCTCCCAAGGAGGATTCATAGCTGGCAGAGCTTCAGCTTCTCCAGGAGTCCCTGCTGCTGCCTGCTGAATGCAGTGGCACAGGCATCTCCCATCCTGGACGGGTGTGGTCAGCCGGATTCTCTGTGTGCCCGGGTGTCTCCCGCCATCTCTCCCAGTTCTCCTCCTTCGGCATTTCTCTCTTTCCCGTGTCTACTCTTTAAATATGTAGCACCGCAATGGAATCTTAATGATGTAAAGCTGCAGGGGGCTAATGTTCCAAAAGCTTAGTATTGTACTAGGCTTCAAAGAGTCTTTGGAGTGGAGGGCAGGCAGCTTTTTGACTCTGCTTGCTGCACTCTCCTTGGACAGTGGACTGGCCACAGCTGCTGATGGCTGTGCATTTGGTAATGGCTTTTGTTATTTCTGTTGCCTGAACTCATGGAGGTTGAATATCCCCCCAGGCCCTCTCTCTAATTCCTCTTATAAGACTTCTGTTCTAAGGCTGTGTAACATTTAGGAAATGGAGGGTCTAAAGGCGCATTCTGAATTTGCTCCTCAAATGAGAAAGGAGCGAGGTCCCAGAGGAGGTGACCATAGCACCTTCCCTGGTTGGACAGAAGGGAGCTGGCCCATGGAGAAGGTGGGCTGAAGGTGGGTAAGCCGCTGAAATATTGGGGCTTATACCACTCTTGGGAATTGCTCTGCTAGGGCGGGCTTGACCCAGGCACCAGGCCCTGCCCAATCTCATGATTTTGTTGATGCCAAACTATTGATAGAATCTCATGAGGTTTTGCAGCCTCCACCTAGTCTGTGCTATTTCGGGACCCTCATGAGCGATAGCAGCCAGGGTGACGGGCTCTGGAGCTGATAATGTGATCGTAGGCAGTTTTATTTATTGACGAGTCTCTGTGTCTCATCTCTCGTAACCGGCCTATCAACTCTTTGTGAGGAAATGCTGTTTGTTTTATTGCTCCTGATTTTTCTGCCAAACCTAGCAGCCTTCCAAGAGCATGTCAGAGATTCAGTAAATATCTGTTGATTGACAGCTGATAGCGTCCCTGCTGTGAGGTCTAGAAGCAACACCTACAAATGGCATCTGATAAGATTCCTGCAGCTCCCTGTTCCCCCAAATTCATAGATAATGTTCAGGTCTTTTATGATTAAAGATCTTTTGAAGGAGTGTAATTTTCATCTGGCCTTTCAGAGCCTTTATGACAGCCGCGTTATCTGTTCCGGCATCTATATTCAGGGTCTGTAATAAGAGAGTAGAGCCAGGGGGCTAGGTTTTTTTGTTTCAACCTTGTATTTACTATCTGTTAGATGAACCAAGGGTGTAAATATCTACAGACTAAAGCCTGTTTCTGGAACTCAATGATTTTAGGGAGAAATTAACGGCCTTATTCATTCCAGTCATTTTCCAAGGATATTAAACTGGAAGCTCTCCAAAGTTACAGGTATCCAAACCATTTGAAAGGAACTGATAATGTGCGTGTTAGAGAGGGCAGGGTGTCTATTGGAAAGTCTGACTCTGGGTAATGAAGAACCAAATTTGAATGTGAAAAATGAATCAGCGGTGACAGAAAACAGGTCGCACCTCCTCTGTGGTGTGCTCCTGGTGTGGGGGGCAGGATTGGGTGATGAGAAATATTCTCTACCCTCCCTCACGGGTGGTTCTTCTGTCACTCAACAGAGACTTGGAGAGTCGACGCTTGTCTAACCATCCTTAATACGCGTCTGCTCTGATTCTGTTGAAATAAACAGTTGGTGTGCGTGGCTAGTGTTGTCCCTCTCAGCTTCGTTATGGAGCTGAGCCAGCTGTGGCAGGCGCTGACTCCGAGCCCAAGTCACACAGGCTGCCTCGTATACTTTGCCACATGGCAGTGATGGAGAGGAGGGACTTTTCCCCAGTCTCAGCCGGGTTAAGCCATTATAGGGAGGGAATACAGCAATTTGAGATGAGTGAGAAAATCAGAGTTCGTGAGAGTCGGAGTCACATGGAGAAAGTGCAGCAGCTCGTGTGGTAGGAAAAACACACTAGTAGGCACACGCACAACCGCGGGCCACCCGCCTACCCCGGCTTTCCTGACTTACCACCGGAAGATAAAGCGCAGCTCCACCCCCAGGTGCGCTGATCCACCCAGGCCTGTTGTCTAAAGCTCTCGTTGCTTCTAGGAAACAGAAAGCTAATGTCGTAATTCTGGTGCCAACACGATCAGCTGTGTTCCTTAAGCATCATCCATACAGTTGATTTAATGTGTTCTTTTAATCAAGAGAATAAACAGGTTGTTTTGGTATCATCCTGAAATGTCCACCATCAGAAAAGTCCCCAGTTGTAATGGAAAAAATACAATAAAAATGAACTGTTAAAAGTGGAAGACACGTTCACGTCCACGTCCACGTGCTCTGCAGACCGACATTCCCAGGCATAGTGGCTGGTTGACCAATGCAAAAGAGAGGAAATGAATGGATCGATTGCGCTGATTTTGCAGCAAGGGGACACTAGTTGGATCTGCATTTTCAGTAAGTCGACTTGTTGACTTCATGTAGAATTTGAACGCTGGAGTGCACTGACCGAATTGTGTTCCAGAACCATTTCTAGGCCTATCCCGTCCAACACGCCTCTGTGGTGGATGACTTCAGTGCTCTTGGGGGCGGGCTCCCTCCCTGATCGCCTTATAATTGTTCTGGGGTCTCGCCAGCGCCTGTAAAGGATTCATTGAATAAAGATGAACAAAACCCGAAAGCTACGTCAAAATACAATTATTTTAGGAAAGGCATAGCAGAAAGGGGAATTATAAAGGGAACATGGTTATTATTACTTTTTAATAGAATGTGGCTCTCTTAAATCTAGGCAGATACATTGAATCACACAAAAAGTATTTATTTCTCCTCAAACAATTCAAATGTGACTTTTTTTTCTTAAGAGTCTCAGGCATCACGGTAGAGCAGTCCTTCCAATATAATTATTAATAGACAATATTCAAATGATACTTCCAGTGTCATAAAAATCTTTCACGACTCGAGGCTCTGCTGTTTCTGCGGAGAGTTTGGCCTGCCGGACGGCTCACCCTTCTATAACACACGCTTTCAAGTTTAGAGGCAGTTCTGTGATAAAACCATAAAGACCGTGGGAAATCATAATGGAATGGCAAAACAAGTTGAAAGTTCCATTGAAGTGGTTATTTATCATCAAAAGTCCCAGATTATTTAAAAATAGCACAGTTGGCTAATTGGATTTAACATGCAATACTTTTTTTTTTAATCGTTTATTTAAACCAGGTTGTACTTGTACTTAAAGTGAATTCAGGCACAAATAAGCCACCTTAGTGTTAATATCTTATTTTTCCCAGTACACATAGGATGCTTAATAGCTTATCCTGATGTTGTCATAGTCAAAATTTATTCTAGAGATTGCAGTACTACCCAGACCTAGAGGGCTATTTATCATACTTTAAGACATTTTTTAAACAAACTTTTATTTGGTAATAATCATAGATTAGCATAAAAATTACAGATTTTTAGAGAGTTCTAAAATCTATAGAGAGTTCCTACATATTCTTTATGAGCTTTCCCAAATATTAACATCTTATATAGCTATTGTAACACTGTCAAAACTGAGCGATTAATTTTGGTGTCTTGCTAGTAACTGAATTCTAGACTTTATTCTGATGTCACTAACTTTTTCGCTAAAATACTGTATCTATTCTAGGATCTAATCCAAGGTCTCACATTGCATTTTGTCTTCATGTCTCTTCAGCTTTCTCTGACCTGTGCGGTTTCTCATGGCCTTGGCTGTTCCCAGTGGTGCTCGTCAGGCATTTTGAAGACTCACTCTTGGCTTGGATTTCTCTGACATTTCTCCCATGTTAGACTGGGGTCATGAATAGGGGGTGAATCCCATAACGGCAGTGTGTCCAGCATCACATTGTATCCAGCATATATGATATCAACATGACTTACAGTGGCGATGTTGACCTTGATCTCTTGGTGACTATGGTACCAGCTACATTGATTGCTCAGGTGTAAAGTTTCTTTTTTTCCTTCCCATACTCTGTTCTTTGGAAGCAAGTCATGAAGTGCAGCCCACACTAGAGATGGTGGGGGCGAGCAAGCTTGACGTCCTGGAGAGGGGGGTGTCAGCACATGGTTGGGAACCCTTATGTCAGGGACACTTGTCTCTTTTCCCTCTGGAGGAGTTTCAAAGTAAGATTTCATAATGTCACCTGTGAACTGGTTGAAAGCGACTGAGGCTACACTTAGTATTTAAACGTTTCACAATTGAAACATGCTCATTTGTTTAGATGGTACCAGAGACCATAAAAAATGCAGGAGGAGGACATAAGTTTCCAGATTCTTCTTGTGAAGGACCTCACCCTCCCCCCCCCCCAAATCTGGTAAACTCTGCGGTGTTCTGTCTCCAAACTATTCGGATCACACATCCCATATAAACTGGGTACGCGCTTCAGTAAATGCTTCTTCATGTCTAAGTAGTGTGCATGCCTTACTAACCTGACACATTGTGTGCACTGGGAAACGTGTGAAACTAAAGTTAAAGGTTGTGCTCAAAGTGTAGATATAAACAGAATAGTGATTGCTGACACTTGAGTGCTTAGTGTGTTCCAAGCATTGTCCTCAATACACCTGCATACTTAATTAATACATTGATCCTAATGGAAAACGTATGAAGTGAGAACTACCATCACTCACTGTCCACGGATGAGGAGACTGAGACAAGAAACGTCAGGGCCTTCCTCGTCTGAAGGCGCAGAGTGGTGGGTGACAGGGCTGGGCCCTTCTAGGCAGCTGGGGCGGAGCCTGTGGGGGGGCGTCCTTGTATTTCTCTTCCCTCCACACTTGACTGGCGTGCAGTTTCTGCTCTGGGCCACGTGCTGCCCACTGTTGACACCACTGTGTTCATGGCTGTGTCCAGGACCCAGTTCAGGACGTGTCCCGATCCAGCACTGTGTGTCCAGGGCTGGTTGTGTCCTACGCTTGTCCGTGCCGCGTTGCCCATTTTTCCAGCAAGGCTTTCTGGGAAGGAGGTTTCCTCCTTCCTGTGCCTTTGATGGGGACACAGTCATGGAAGACTTAGCTTTTCTTTCTTGGGTCTGGGGACAGCTGTACCCTGCTGCTGCTCTGTCTCTCTAGCCTGGACCTGTGGGGGGGATGCCTTTGTTCATTCACTAGTACCTACTATGTGCCAGTGACCACCAGTTAATTTTACACTGTGTGCTGGGGGAAAGCCTATTTGTGTGGCACATGCCAGCGTGCATATGTTTCATTGAAACTCAGCACTGTGGAAGTCCTCTCTATGTATTGCCTTCAAATATCTCCCAGGCAGCAGCTAACCTGGATTGTTATTATTATCGTGGCATCACTTCATGGTCGATGTGCCTCTAACGTTACAGACATCCCTCATTCACGGTCGCTGAGGTCACCTGACACCTTTGCTCCCACCCACTTCCATGAGGTTACTTCATACGTTTGTAACTGGGTGGTCTCCATTCACATTCCACACTGTTTTTGTATCCTTGATCCCCAAAATGATTTTTTAAAAGATGTTATTTATTTATTTTTAGAGAGAGGCCAAGAGTGGGAGAAAGAGAAAGGGAGAAACATCAATGTGTAGTTGCCTCTTGAGTGCCCCGTTCTGGGGACCTGGCCCCCAACCCAGGCACGTGAGCTTGAAGCTGGGTGCAGCCAAGAGGAGGACCCCAAGAAGGGATTTGTAATGGGGTCCAGGACTCGGGGTGTCCAGGAAATATTAGAAAAATGTATATAGGATGTCCTCATCCCCACAGGCCTGAGCCAAGGGGGATGGGACACATGGAACAGGGCCATTCAGAGCTGTTTTGGGTAGCAAGAGCTTTGCAGCTAACTCCTGGCACAGTCATTTAACATATCTATAACCTTTAACTGGCTTCATAGATATGTTAAATAGCTGTGGCCCTGCTTTGAGCCAGGGAGATGGGAGTGACTTCCACCCAAGATGGGACTGGGAAGCAACTCCCCCTGGTTACAGGGCCTGCGTGAGAGCGTGGAGATGATTGGCTCCATGCCATGGGGCCACACCTGCCCAGACTTACTATGGCAGCCCAGTAAAGCTGGAAGAATACGGGGATGCTGGCAGGTGTAGCTGACTGTAGGAGGAGTCGGAAATGGGGCTGCAAAGGAAGATGGGCACTGGGATTTAAACCTAGGCCTGGCAGCCATAGGTAGAAGAGACCACGCGGCTCCATAGTAGTGGGGAGGACCACAAGGTTTTGGGGAAGAAGGAGGAGACCACGCGGCTCCAAAAGTAAATGGGGAGGAGACCATGCGGCTCTGAAGGAAGGAGTGAACCACGAGGCTCTGAAGCAAGTAGATAAATAGAGGTCCATGTGGTTCTGAAGTGGGGAAAAGGACCACGCGGTTCTGAAGGAGAGTAGAGAGGACCACGAGGTTTTGGAGTGCTTCTTCTTGCCACGCGGCTTAGGCAGCAGGAGAGACTTTGCCAGGAAGAAAGGGGAGGAAGGACTCTTGCTGGTGGGCCATGAGAAGGTGCCACATGGCTCTGGATTAACTGGAGATCGCAGCAGCCACACAGCTGATGGTGCGGGGAGCCTGAATCACGGACTTCTACTTCTTTTCCTGAGACATGGTACCCCAGACTGGGCACAGGGAGAGGGAAGGACTGTGCATCTGTGGGTATTCTAGAGGACTTTAGTATTTTATTGAAGACATTAGGTCATTATTCTAAGTTTGTGTAACTTTTAAATAAACAATTCCTTTCCTTTTCACCAGTCTCTGGCATTGAGAGACGTCTTTCCTCTGGCAGCGGGCATTGCGAACCTAGCAGGTGGGCGTGGGGGAAGGAACCTCCAGAGACAGAAAGGGGGAATCCTTTCTGTAATAATTTACCATGAAGGAACCACCCCCTGCCTCTTGCTCTGTAACAAGCTGACTGGGAATCAAACCTGTGACCCTTCGGTTCACAGGCCAGCACTCAATCCACTGAGCCACACCAGCCAGGGCCCGAAATGATTTTTTAATTTTAAGTGCATACATGAACTTTTACTCTTCATGCTGTAGAGTTCTAGAGGTTTTTGAAAATGTGTAAAGTAGTCAACCATCCTCCTCTTCCATACATTTCTGGAAACCATGGACATTTTCACCATCACTGTAGTTGTGCCTCTTCTAGAATATCACATAGATGGAACATGCACCATGTAGCCTTTTCAGGCAGGCCTCTAGCGCAGGGAAGTATCTATTTGGGACTCATCCATGTTTTTGCATGGTTTGATGGCTCATTTTCTTTTTTCAGGCAGTAACGAGTATCCGTTGTCTGGCGTCCCGCAGTTCACTGGTCAGAGGACATCTTGGTTTCTTTCCGCTTTCAGTAGTTATGGTAGTTCTGGCCGCTGTAGACAGTCATGCACAGGTCTTCATGCGGACACTTGTTTTCAGATCATTTGGGAACGCGACGGGTGTATCACGTGGTAAGACTGCTTAACTTTGTAAGAAACTGCCAAGCTATCTTCCCCAGCGGATGTGGCCTTTTTCTTTCTCACCACTAATGAAAGTTCTGGTGGCTCCATAGCCTTGCCAGTAATTGAGATGGTCAGATTTGTGTGTGTGTGTGTGTGTGTGTGTGTGTGCGCGCACTATCCTAATAGGTGTGTGGTGGTATCCTGTGGTTTGAATTTGCATTTCCCTAGCGACACATAAGGCTGGACAACTTTTTATAGCTTAATTTTCATCTCTCAGCCTGTCTATTTAGTTATCTATCCAGCTATGATTTACATATGTATCATCTTCTTTATTGAGGTGTCTGTTCGGGTCTTTTGTACATTGTACATTTTCTAACTGGGTTTTTTTTTTATAACTGAGTTTTAAGGGTTCTTTATATGTGTTGGATACCTGTCCCATATAGATATGTGTCTGGTAAATGTTTTCTCCCAGTCTGTGGTTTCTCTGTTTATTCTCTTCATAGCATCTTTCATAGCACAAATGTTTTACATTTTCCTAAAGTCCAATTTATCATGTTTTTTTCATGGGTCCTGCTTTTGGTGTTGTATCTGAAAACATCATCAAAATCCAAGGACACCTAGATTCTTCTCCTGGGTTTCCTTCTAGTTCTTGTATAGTTTTATATTTTACATTTTGGTCTATTGTCCATACCGAGTTAATTTTTGATAAGATTTAAGATTGTCGTCTAGGTCTTGCATATGGGTGTGTGTAGACACATAATTGTTCCAGCACCACTTCTTGGAGAAAGGTTATCCTTTCTCCAAGAAATTGCAACTTGACATTCTTTTAAGATGTATTATTTTACTGTATTGTGGTCAGATAGCAATGAAAATTGATATGCTTTATAATATTTTGAGCTTTTCTTTGGCCCGATACAGTTTTTAAACATTCTAAATTGTGCTCTTTGTAGACTACAAGTGCAACTCTTAAAAACAATGTTATTAATTATATTATTTAAATCATTAAGGCCTTATTAATGTTTTACCAGCTTTTTAATCTGTCAAACACAGCTTCTGGCTATTTTTTCAGACCATTTCTCCTGTATTCTAAAGTTCTTCTTTATCTGCTTTGACATTTTATGATTTTATATCAAAATTTCATGAAAACAGTATTTTACTGTGGCCCACCCATGTTCACATGAGCCCCTTTGCCCTGAGAGAATGCCAGCCTTCTTCGGGAATGAAATGGGTCCATTGCGAACAAGAAAGACCGTATCTCCCAGCATCCATTGGACTCTGGGGTGGCCTTGTGATAAGCATCAGGCGGAACAACAGGCCTGGTGTCAGCTGGGGATCTTAGGCAAGTGTTTCTTCCCTAATATGTGCGCAGCCGCTTTGTCCTTGTCGCCTCTGACTGTTTCATCCGGTCTGAAGTGTGTGTGCGGTGCGGGAGGTGGGGCTGGTGCTTGTTACAAACACAAGTTTCCTTCATGTCTGGGAGGCAGTCTTCTATTTTTTCTGCTTTTAAATTTCATCTCTTTATTCTTTCTTGCCGTCTCTTGCCATTGGGAGAGAGGGGGAGGGAGAGAGAAAGAGAGAGAGGAGGGAAGAGGAGGGGAAAGGAAAGGAGAAGGAGGAGAGGAAAGGGAGGAAGGATTCCTTGAATCTGCCTCTGTGGTTTTTGATCTTTCTCTTTATATTTCATTCCATTTTAAATTTCCCCCGAGCTCTGCAAGAATTTCATAAGCTTGCCTTCTTCTTCACAAATGCATTTGTTTGTCATCTCTAATCTGCTCTCTGGTAGATAGGAAATTAGCATCCGAAGCAATTTGTATCTGAGCAGTCGATAGGGCAGTGAAGCATAAAACTTAAGGTGCCACCTCAGAGATCAGGAAATTGCCACCCAATCCCGGCTCAGCCGCTAGTTCTTTTATCTTGAGCAAAACGCCCGACTTCTGTTTGTGTCTCCATTTGTAAAGTGGGTGTAAAATGGTACATCTCGGTAGGCTTTGGGGGCATTCAATAAGACAACGCACGTAAAGTCCCTAAGATGTGCATGACATCTATCACGTCCTGATACACATTCTTGTCTCGTTATTATTCTGTAATTAGCCATGTGTTGTTTTTAGTAGTAATCGGAAAGGAAAAAGAATTATAAAGCTTAATCCTTCCCGGTAAACGGTTAGTTCCTTCTGAGAAGATCAAATGCTTAAATAGCTAAATATTCCCACTGACTGAAAGCATAGCAGTTCGAAGTGGTACACCCACATTCCCAGCCGCGCTGCGCACAGTGGCCAGAAGGGGGAAACAAATCAAATATCCACGACAGGTGAATAAACAAACAGAACGTGGTGTATCCATCCAGTGGGATATCACTCCGCCTTATGTAGGGCGGAGCCTGGAAACATTGTGCCACGTGAGATAAACCAAACACAAAGGGAAAAACACTGTGTGATTCCATGTACACGAGATACCCAGAATACGCAAATTCCTAGAGACAGAGAGTTGCGTGCTGGTTGTCAGGGGCTGGGAGAGGGGAGAGCAGGGCGTGGCTGTCCATGGGGACAGGGTTTTCGTTTGGGCTGATGAAAAATCCCTGGAGGCCTTGGATGGTGGAGACAGTTGCACAACACGGGGAATGGACCCAATTTGTGATCTTAAAAGGGGTCCGCATGGCAACGTCTACCCTAGATACACTGTATTTTACTGCAATAAAAAGCAAACACACACAGAAAAGCTCTGAAACACAGTTCCAATTGCCACTTGGATGTTGCAGGTTTCATGTCTGACATTGAACTACATGTTGCTAAGTTTATAGAAAAATGGCCTATCGGCAAACTGACAATATTTCAAATGTACTTTTCCTTTGATGTCCCTACTATTTTTCATATCTTTAGAGAGGTATTTGCCATGTTTTAAATGAGATAATTGAGAGGTAGGGATGCAGGGGGCAGGAGATGGCTCTGCAATGCAAAGAAGGGACTCTCCAGCCCCCAAAACTTCCTCAGCACGAAGTTCAACATCATTAGGCTCTGTGCTTGGCGTTCTTTCTGATTCCCACAAGCAGGGCTCGTGTGCACTCCGCATTAAAATACAGAGTGTGGATGGAAGTAGGAATTTTTATCCTTAATTACTATGAAATGCACTTAACTTGAAACCTCGTAAAGCCGACATGCTGTACATTCTGGGATGTAATCACATTTTCCCGCATCTGTAGATTCAGAAATTGGAAATACTACATGAATAGGATTCAGGTCACCCGGGTGACAGGGGGATGCCCAGCAAGCAATGAACAAAAGGCAGTGTTCACGAAAATCTTCCTTTAATGTTAGAAAGCACACCTGAGACAAAAATATAGCTACTCTCGGAAAGTGTGTGGTAATGATTAGAAAAAATAAAAGAGAATACTTGCCTCATTTTCCTTGGAAATATATAAAGCATTTTATTGGGACAAGATTTAGTGAAGTTTACATTTTAACTCTTCTCAATGGTTTCCCGGAAATGGTATTAAAGGAATGGAAACGCACCCTGTAAAGTGGACGGGTCAAGTGCTTTACCAGCAAAGACTCTGTAGCTCAGTTAGACGGTTTGCCAATTCAAGGTCAGGAGGAGAGAGTCAGATTTTTGCTTCTCTAAGTTGGCTCACCTGCCTAGTTTCTCAGGCATTAGGCAGACAACCAATCCCCAAGTTACACACAGACCTTTGTTGGAGACTTTGAGTGATGGTAAAATGCGGTACTGACACCACATGTGTGGCTGATGACAAGTGTTCTCACACCGATTCGTGATCAATCAACGAGTATTTTCATGGCAGATTTTATGTTTCCTTCATTTAGGGGGTAATTAGTGACCTGATATGGGTCCCTCAGGCCACTGGATTCAGTATGTCTATATTATGCAAAAAGGCTAAAAGGTAAGATGCATAGAAAGCTTTTCCCATCAGCAAACAGGCTAGACTGCCTCAGAAAAGGGAAAGCAAAGTTACCTTTTCCATAAAAATACCCTTTGGGGGTTTTGCTAAAGTAAAACTCTTTCTAGGTTCTTGTCAGGTAGAACATGCCTGCTGATAGGAAAATTCTCACTTTTAAATATTGTACATAAATTATGTGAGTGGGGAGTTTCCTGGCGTTCACTTGATTCTGTCTTTGCATGTAAAAGAGTTGCTTTTCAAACTACCGGCTGTTAAACATGCGCTGCTGGGCACAAATAATCTTTGAATAACGGGTCTCCTAGGGACTCGGGGCTGGAATGCTTCGGCCATGAAGTGTTAGCTGCCTTTTTAAAAAAAGAGGACTTAGAACATTATGGGCAACGTGGTGCCACTCAAGTGTCCAAAGAGGCCCAGGCTGAAGTCATGAGTGATCGATGCTCCTGTGGTTCTTACTCCTCGTGGGTCTTTAAATAACAAAATGATGAGATGCATGCATATGAGCCACAAGCTACCAGGTAGGCCGGGAAGGAGGGCGAGGTCTGCATCCGATAGGGTGTTATATTGACCAGCTGACGTCCATGGGCCTTTCCCATCATCATCAGTGCAATCTCCAGAAGCCAAGGGAGGCGGCGTGTTGGAAGAGGATAAAGGAGCGCTGCCGTGGAAGCCCTAAGTCGAGGGTTTGGAGGCAGTGCTAAGGTTACTGGTAAGGGCTTAAATCTAAAGCCAAACTTCCTTAGTTGGAGACTCAGCTCTGTTTCTCCCTGGCTGTGCAATCCTGGTCAGGCTGTGTAAAGTTTCCGAGGTTCCGTTTCTCGCCCTGTAAAATGGAAATGATGCTGAGTCTATGGCTCTCCTCTAGAAAAGTGAGTATTTCTTAGGGTTTTATGAGGAATCAGTGAGTTGATCTATTGAAGTCCCTTAAGGTAATGCTTTTGCAGAGGGAGTACTCATCAAGTGTGAGATGTATTATTAACATTAATCACACTTATCATTTCAATCACTTACAACGTGATGAATTTGTATTTCTCTGGGTCGCAGTTCTTCCATCTGGAAAGTGAGAAGGACGGAATGAATCCGTGAGTTCCAGCCATGTTTCAGGAACAGAGCGTGTTTGAAGGGCTCTCCTGCCCTCGGCCAGCACATGAAACAGAAGGCACGTGGGCTGCTCTCCTTGTAGCGGATGTGAGGGTTGGGGACCCTGATGGCTGCTCACACTCCCCGTCACCACGTCACCAAGGGTTTCGATCGCCAGTGGCTCCAGTAAGTGTGGGATTTGGTTTGGAAGCCCTGACTTGAAAGATAGTCATGGGCTTCAATTCCTCGATCGGCACCTCTTGGTTAGCTGTGTGACGTTAGGTCCATCACATGCCTTACCCTGCATCTGTGAAACCCAGGTGGGAATGAAGCCTGACTTTGGGGAGGAGCGAGGTAGGAAATGTAGAGTCACTAGCTCCATGCCCGACACTGAAGAATCTGAGTTCAATAAATGGAAGCTGAAAACATCCAAACGACCCAGCTAGCAGAGAAAATGGTAACTTTGAGGATCAAGTTGCTCTTAGGGGAGGGTGAGTTCATTTCAAGTGTGTTTCAGCTCGCATCTTGTCTTAAATCCATCTCAGAGAAAGGACCACACGATTTTGTGAAAGGTTTTCTTTGAGAGGGAAACCATGCCATTTTTCTTTGGGGTTCGTGAGTCTATTGGAGCTCAGGAGAACTAGAGCTGAGATTTTTTTCCCGCCTCCACGTTAATGTCTGGATTTTCCTGTCTTCTCCTTTCACAGAGCCTTGGGGTATGGGATGGCCAGACGGAGACTAAGTCACTAATTTCTAAGCTTCTAGTTTTTGGTTAAGGATTGAGCCCCTAAATTCAACATGTCCCTCTACCAGTCCCGCCTCCCTTCCTGAGGTTGTAGGTTTCTGTGGAGTTGTTGGTAAGAACCTGGATTAGGAAATGTCACACTTTTTTTTTGTGGCGGAGGGAGCAATTTCCTTGGGAATTGTGAAAGTATTGATAGGTTGGAGATAAGGATAAGTCATAGTATTGCCTGTTTCTCATGTAAGTTTTTATCTTTATGAGGATTATTTACCTCCCAACTTGCCTACCCATCTTTCTCTTCTTTTATGGGATCTAAGGACTCAGTGGCCACCATGACCAAAACAGAGGTAATTGGATGGGTGCATGGATGAATGGAGAGGAGGAGGGAGAGATGAATAGAGTGCAATGGAAAGACTAGAATAGAGCCAATGCAAAACACTGGGATGCTACAATTCACTTGTGGCTACTCGTCCCAGATGGTTTGGTGACAATCGTGTAGAAATAAAAAAAATGGAACCTATTTCATGTGGGCCTTCATTGTTTTTCTCTTTAGATTATAAGCTTCTAGAGGGATAGGGATGATCTTATTTTTCTTTTCTATGCAAATCCAACACTTTTTAACATTAAGTGTCTTCTAGAATGCATAGGACTGTGTACAGTATTGAAAACTTGTTAAATACATGAATAAAAATGCAAAAAAAAAGAAAAGAAAATGATATTTGAAACAGCTTGACTACATTTTACCTCTTCAATTTTGCAATTTAAATGTGAAGTGTGTTTTCAGTCTGTTGCTGGAAAGATTGATGTAAACTAGCTACTAGTTCAGATTCAAATGAATGTTTTACATAAAAACATAAAATAAAAACCTTTCATTTCACCTTTTTACTCCATGCTTCAGTTCTATGAAAGGAATGTTTACAGATTTTGAATATAAAGTGCTTAATTTCACATGGCCCCCACAGTTACAGTGGCGGCTCAACTCCCTCTTAAATGGTTCTTCCCAGTGCTGTTCATAATCTTTGTCTCAGGCGTTACAGATGAAGAGTGTTTGTGATGGGGGAAAAAAGTTGTTTAAGCATCCTGGAAGGAGTGTCCTCTGTTTGCGCTCGCACACACAGTGAGGGTCGCTTCTCTCGGCGGTGCTGAAGTGTTTATCTTGGAGACTGGGCGATGCGAGCTCCCTTAAGTAATCACTTAGAGACTCGGAGAGCAGGTCTGCCAGGCTCCCTTCAGCTCAGTGTGGAAACTCACGTGGCTCCGGTGGGGCCGATGAGGAGGGGGCATCTTTCTCCTCTTTTTCCACTTCCTTTGGCACAGTTAACTTCCGTGGAGGACAGTAGGACATGTTGGATTGTGTGCGCATAATAAACACTTCACACAGATAATGGCATTTAATCCTCGCAACCACCGTACGAGGCAGGTAATATTGTTCCTATTTTATAAATGAGCAAGCCAAGACTCAGAGAAGTTATTTTCCTAAGGACACACAGTAGGACCACAGATCTGTCCGTTTATAGGGTTTATCCTTGGCTACTAAAACAGGCTGAACAATGTATTGATAAAATGCCATCTTGTTTCAAGACTGAAGTAGTTTGTACAACAGAGACCGGTCCCCCTAAATCTACTTTAGGGGGGAAAAGTTCTTTAAAATGAAGTACTTAATTCATCATATATTTACCAAGTACCATTGAGTTCCCATTCCCTAGAATGATGTTCGGTTCTGGGATACAATGATGGGGGAAAAAAGACAGTTTGTTTCTACACTCACGGAGATATACAGACCAGGCCAGGGGTTGGCAAACTCTGGCCCACAGGTCCAATCTGGGCCACAACTTGCTGTTACAACAGTTTTATTGGAACGCAGCTGTGCTCATTCGCCTGCACACCGTCCGCAGCTGCTTTTGTACCACGGCAGTGGACTTGAGTAATGACGACAGAGGCTACCTGTCGCCAAGCCAAAACGTCTGCTGGCGTCTCTTCTAGACCAGTAGCCAGACATGTGGGGACAGATAGAACCTTCTGGAGGAAGGGGCCTCTCAGCCGTCGTATTGATAGGCATTCTCCAGGAGCAGCAGGCTGGGAAGCGCAGGGGTAAGGATGTTTTGGCTTTGGGAACCCCTCGTGACAAGTCCTTGGGAGAAAAAGGTCGGGGCTGAGGAGGATTTGAACTGTTCACTTTGAACAGGGGTGGGATTCCCTACCACCACTAACCCACAGATGTCCAGGGCAAGCCTCTTTGTACACTTTTAGGAACCCCGGGGGACTGGCTGGGAAGTACCTGCAGGCAGGCAGGCTGGTGCTGATTGAACAGTGTGATTTGTGCTGGCCACGTGTCTCTATCCTAAGCCAAGAGCAGCAGGAGCTGGATGGAGCTGAGTGCAGGTGAGAGGGGGTTCTTGCTCCAGTGCAGCCTCTGGGCATTCCCAGCCTGGGGTTTGGATTTCACTCACCGCTTCCTGGGTCGTGCGTGCCTCACTACACTAATCCACACGTGTGCACACAAACATACATGCATACACATGGGAAAAGTTCCTGGGATTCTAGTCTTTATCCTAGAATCTCATCCACCTGTCTTTTGATGTTTTCCCTTTGAAATTTTTATTGCCACATATTCAAACCTTAGAGGGTTTATTTATTTTTGCCTTTTTAAAGAGAGTTTCATTGTCCATTGAAGTAGGAGCTGGAATTATTGAGAGACAGCAGACTATAGTCATTCCCACTGTGAGTTCTGAATCCCGATTCTCCAAGTTCACACTTAGAAACTGTGATGTTAAGCAAGTCACTTACCCTCTGTGTTTCTCAAGGTTTAAGCAATGAGGACCCACTTTATTGAGTCATTTCGAGGGAGAACTATGTTCATATTCTTAAAAACTAGTTCACAGCAAATGCAGGTATGTGTGAGTTATGTTTATCATAAAATTTGACTAAAAAGCCAGTCCCCCTTACCCGGAGTGCCGTGGCTTCTAGGTCTTTACCCACCTGGAGAGTGACAGAAATCACCAGCATTCTGTTCTCATTGGTGCTGGGAGCTGGGGAAATGTGAGAAAGGGGTGGGGCTGGGCCTGGAGTGTATCGCTCTCCTTGGGACAAAAGTTTGAGGGTGTGCCAAAGCAAATCCAGTAATTGAGATAAATATTTTAATGCCATATTAGAAAAATGCAATTCCAAAAACTCTATGATGAACAAAATATCCAGTTTCAATCAAGAAGTGCCCTGTGAAGCCATATGGTGGCCTAAAAGGTCAGCGATGGGAGTGGAGGAGCCATCCTGCCTCTCACAAAGCCAATGGACAGGGCGTGGGGCCCGGAGCCTGGCATGTAGGACGCCTCACCCTGGGACGCCTCACCTTGACTGCCTGGAGGGGAGGCTGCAAAGCAGCGAGTAGAGAGAGACCCCGGACAGCTGCTGTCTGATCAGGCGTGCTGAGGATCACACACTTTCTCCCCCAAACCAAAGGAACCCTTGAAGGGGTTTAAACTGCAAATGGATACGATGTTATCCTCATGGCATGTAAACTGGAGAAGTTCAAATCTGTAGATTCTAAACCAGACTGGGTTAAAAAAAATGCAGTTCTGCAAAATCCCAAAGTAGTATACAGATTTAAATAAAAGAAATCTATATTTATTTTCTAATAAGGGGAATTCGAGGTCAGATATGGATAGATGTAATTCTGTTCAACATTAAATGGAAAAAAGTAAAAGTTGATTGAAACAGGCTTTAGTTTTTGACACATCTCTACTTTGATAACCGCCAATTTTATGAGCGCCCTTGCTCGAATACTTGGGACTAAAATTGAAAAAGCCTGTGAAATGTATCCCTGGATGATGCCGTGTCGATCTGTGTGTCAGGGTGATACTTTCTGGCAAGAAGGGATCCGTGATATGTGGTCTCTTTTTTGTTGTAGTTTGAAATTACCTCATGGTAATTCTTTAAATTTTTCATTTAAAATGAAAGGTTAATAGTTACCCTGCACAGTTCTTGCAAAGTGAAAACGAGATTGCAAAGTTAAAACATAATTAATTTACTTTCCTATTATCCCTTCCGCTGGAGGAATATTCATGCATTTTGAGCAGATAAGTTTAAAAAGAGACACTAAATAGCAAGTGTTCACACTTGGATTCAGTTTAAAAGTTAAAAGCTTTCAAGCCAAATAGATTAGACAAGCATGCAAGATGAACTTCCATCTCAATATGAATGGATACGTCTTCCACTTTCCACACTGCTTTGTTTGTGGGTGCAGCATTAGGCTCAAAGATCTTAAAAGTTGCTATGGCATTATATTGCCATTTACTCTGCAACTCAGTCATTACCATTGATTCCTGCCCAAATTTCCACTGTGGTTTCAGAACAGAGAGGGTGGTCCAGGTTCGTTCAGGAGGCCAGCCTCAGAAGGTGGCTCTGCAGTTTGCCGTCTCTCCAGCTTGTTCTCAGCGATAAGTCACCTCAGGTTCCCTGGCTGCAAGCAACAGAAATGTTACATGAGAATATGGGTAAGTCCTCAGGATGCAAAGGAAAGACAAAAGTAAGTAGTCAAGTTACGGAGAAGGACCGGCCAATGAAGTGACCGTGGTGGTACCTGAGGACAGGCTGCGTGGGATCTGTGGGGTGAAAAGATGAGCTGCATCAAGTCTGCCTTTGCTTCATCATTCATTTACAGCTTCTACAGGTGACGCTTACAGATGAAATCATTGTAGGACTTCTACTTGAAGACTTTATTTATAACTTTCTGACCATTTTCTTGCTATTTTTCATGTTACCAGATTTTTCTAGAGTGTAAAAATAGACATATTACATTTAAAGCAACCAAGAAATTAAACATGAAAGATTGGTTTATGTACTGATTTATTTATTCATTTGAATGATAACTGTAAGGCAAGTACTCTGCCTGCGAATATTGCACAGATCAGACGGACGTGGACAGATGGGAGCATAGAGATGATAAGCAATAAATGGGTTTTAAGAAAAAGGTACATACAGAAGGTTCTGTGCATTATTAAAAAAAATAGGGCATGATGGCTGAGCAAATGATGAAGATAGAGAGACGGCACAGTTTATGGAGGTCCAAGGAGGTGCCTTTGAGGGCCTGCCTGTGAGTTGAGTCCTGCGTGATGTGAACTAGTCATGCGAAGATCTGGGGAAAGAACATCCCAGGCAAGGAAACCACAGGTATGAGGGCGGTGAATGGAAGCACCAGTGAGTCTGGAGTGTTTGAATGGGGAGAACATCCAGACTGGAAGATGGTGAGAGAGGACGAGTGTGATAGGAGGGAAGGTTGAAGAGGGTGGTGGCCACCTAGACCACCCTCCCAAGGAGCCAGCAGAACGACCAGCACCCGCAGAGTCTGGCTCCCCCTCTCCCCTGGCCCTGTGTCTGACTGCGAACCCTTGTGCCTTCAGCCCAAGGAGGTCCTGAATCCAGACTGACCCTTGGCTCACACAGGAAATAGAGGACAATGTGTGGAACTCTCTCTCAAGGATACAGCCAACTGTCAACTCACAAAAAACACATAACTGTGTTTTGTCATTAATATTCAAAACCGTGAGAGCTTTCATTGGAAGTCTGGTGTTCATTTCATCTGGCCTTACTTGACAAGGTTATAAGTTAGTGTACTTTGTAATAATTTGAAGGTCTTAATTTTTTCGATGGCTTTGTCTTCTCAAATTTCCTTGAATT
This sequence comes from Desmodus rotundus, assembly GCF_022682495.2. Classification (NCBI taxonomy): domain Eukaryota; kingdom Metazoa; phylum Chordata; class Mammalia; order Chiroptera; family Phyllostomidae; genus Desmodus; species Desmodus rotundus. Next base: position 98,670,990 of record NC_071392.1, on the reverse strand, counting down.
TCTGTTATTAAAATTAAAAACGGTGACTACTGTCAGTGGGATATTAGTTTAAAAGACTTAATTTTTTCAAGCTCTAATTAAATTTGTACAACTTTAATAACTTACCTCGAGGCTGTAGCTGTTGTTTCAAAATTTATACGTCTTGTAGCAGAAGTACGATACCAGCGTTTAACTGTCTATCTCTTGACATTTGCATAAGAGTGAAAACTTCTATTTTGTTTAGTTTGCTGTTATTTTGGGTCTCTGTTACCCATGGCCAAAACCCACCCAAAGTTGTGCGAGTACCTGACAGGTCTGAACTTCTCCCTGTTGCAGCCGCAGACTTTAGAGTGTGGAACGGTGCGTAGGAAGGATACGGAACGAGTCACGATGTCACCATCGTCACTTTTTACGCAGCACTTCTGTTTCAGAAGGCTAGTTGCTCCCCGACCCTTATTCGTTTCCCTCTTCTGTACTAGTGGAACCCACAATCTTTTTGGATGAGCATATGGCAATCCGTAATAAACACACATTTTTACGCTTCCTTTGCAACTATCTTGGAGCATCTGAGCAAGTTATCGACAAATGGGATGTAAGGGCGATCTCATGCAAGATCTTCTGGGAATCCTCCCTAAAGGATAGCGGATGCTCACCCTTTGCTCCTTTTCTCTTCTCTTCTCTTTGTCTGCTGTGTGGAATGTGGATGCTCGATCTGATCATTCATCCAAGAAAGAGGCTGGTCACAGTGACATAAAATTTCCAAATCCCACTTGAACAAATAAATAAATTTCATGAGTAATGCTTTATTGTTCAGACGGACTGCCAATATATTGAATAATGTTGTACCTAGGTTTTTCTTTTTCGGCGTGTTAGCTTTTGCCAATCTCCAGGTATCTCTGTTTCTATTTTTCTCTCCTGACTCCCCCTACCTCCTAAAGGGAAAATCCATGAGGGGAGCTGAGAAGGGAAGTGGACTGATTTATGGAACAATTAAAGTGTGAATCAGTGAATTGTCTATAAAAGGCAATAATGTCATTTAGAAAACGGTAGCCGTGTAGATATTTTTTCTTCTGAGCTGAAACATCACTATAGATTACTTAATTTTTGTCTTACAATGCATAATGCAATATAGTGGCTTTAAATTATTGCTAAAGTAATTATCCATGGATGGTGGTATTCTGCATATGAATACAAGTGGCTTTTATTATTAATGCATGACATAAAATCTTAGTGTCTGGTGTCAGTGCAAAAGGGAGGCCCAAAATGAGGCTGAGTGAAAATGAATAGGTCAGTGGAGTTTGAAAATGTGGGGCTTTGGACTTTAATAAATTGTTGGACACATGGACACTTGTGAGTGGAACTTTTAGGGGAGAGAAGTGTGAGTAACACGTTATCCTTAGGAACAGAACAGGGGTCAACAAATTATCACCCGAGGGTCAAATAGGGTCTGCTGTCTGTTTTTACAAATACCGTATTTTTATTGGAATGCAGCCGAGCCCCTTCATTTGCATATGGCCTGTGGCGGCTTTGGAACGACTGAGGCTGAGTGGAGTGGTTGCAACGGAGACTGTGCTGCCTGCAAAGCCAAAAATATTTACTCTCCGACCCTTTGCGGAGAGACTTTGCTGATCCCAGGAATTACGTTACAAGCTTGCTCCAACTCAGAGGCCTTCATTCCTTTTGCTCTCTGTGTCTCTTAACAGCCCAGTGTAGTCTCAGCTTGCTGGCCCTCACTGAGATTCAGGTCCCAGCAGAACGGAAAAATCGCCTTGTTGGGGCTTCTGGGCAAGACTTTCCTGCCCCAGCAACCCAAATCTCCGTTAGCTTCCGAGCCTCCTGCCTCCCTCCCTTTCATATATGAAATCCCATTGTTTTTCCTCCACCACCCCCACCCCATCCCAACTAGCATACAGTTTCCACAAGGATGGAGATCTTGTCTGTCTGTCTCTCCCCCATCCCTGAGGTCTCCAGAGCCTCAGTCCGTATTAACCGAGCGAACTAGAATGTGAGCCCAGGCACCGTGGCCACCCTCGGGGATGTGTGTCTGGGGGACGTCCTGTCCGCGCTCTCACCAGTCAGGACGGCCTTGGGGGTACAGAGAATGTGCGTTTGCTGCTGCTGCCACTGCTGCTGCTGCTGCTGCTGGCGGGGTGCTAGTCTGCACGGCTTCTTCGGAAGCCTGTTTTTTAATGACTTCCCTGAGACATTTGCTTTGATGACTTCTGGATAACAAGGGATTTGCAGAGAATCCCATCAGAATCGTGCTCCAATCTTTCCGCTGTCACTTCAGGAGTTACTCGTTCTTAGGGGTTCCCCATCCACCTTCGCAGAGGTATTTGTGAGGGAATGTGAGCGGGTGACCTAAGCTAGCGTGGCGTGCGCCTCTGTCCTGTCGGCCCCGGGAACAAAGTTGGACAGCGTGGCCGTGTGCGACTCTGTCCATCTTGCCCCATTAACTGACCTGAAAATGGATCCATTTGCTTAATATTATCGCCTTCCAAGGTATTTCTTTCCAGACAACAGACATTACTAAATATTTAATGCAGCACTGGGAGTTCTGTTTATGGAATATTTATTAGATGCTTTTATTGAAGGTTTTTTATCTTCAGTTTCGCGACGGATAAATCTTGGGACAGAGAGCCTCACATCGGTGGCACTTTATCTCCGGCTTTTGTGGGAAGAAGCAAAACGTGACTGTGTTCGTAAACACAACCGCGGGCCCTCAGATGCTCCACGGGGGTCTCCTGACCTTTCATACCAATAACCTGACCTTCCCGACCGGCCTCGAGAAAAGTGCTGTATTTTTCTTATCAGACTTCTAAGGGGAAATGAAGTGGTCCTAATAGGCTGTAAGTCCTATTAATTGAAGCTACTTGGAAAACGTCTCGATGGATCATTTTGTTTATTTGTGTGTTCAACTGATATTTCTTGAGCTTTGTGTATGTCTCAGGCTTTGCTGCCGCCTGTGCCAAGTCCTGGGCTCGGTCTCTGCAGATGCTTCCCTTTCGATCCATCTCACTTTTCATTACACGGTGGATGCAAGCAAAGGAATTACAAAGAATTACAAGAAACAGCATAGTGATTTGACATGAACATTGCCACCCCAAACCTATGCACATCTCTTTTCCTCTTGAATTGTTTGAACAAAAAGGCTGGACTACAGGTGGGTAGGGTGTGTACAGATACAGTAACCACAGCTGACTTTTCAGGAGCATTTATTATGTGCGCGGTGCCTTATGAACGTTATTTCCGAGTCTTGCAACAGAGTCCCCGTTTTCCGGGTGAGCAAACAGTCATGAGCCGGTAGCTGCTGGTTGCCTGGGCCTGGTGTTGAGCCAAAGTCTCCCACCAGGGCTGCAACACTTCCTGCCACCCTCAACTGCCTCTGGTATCTTCTAAAAGTGACGGAATACAGTTTGCTTTTCCATGTTGTTAGAAATTACCAGGAATCAAAACCTGTTCTGATTTCTCCTCACACGGGTTGTGTCCTGGTATGAAGGCGCATGTGGATGGAAATGGAGGGAAAATTGAAACCCATGGTTCTCAAAGCCAAGACCATTCTCTCGGCCACCCAGAACCACAGGAAGGGCTGCCGGGGTGGGGAACGTGAACCGTGGCAACCACGTGCATTCACACTGATGAACACACCTATGCACATGTGGGTGCATCACTCCTGGACTCACCCAGGACGATTTTTTTCAGTGGTTCTAGATTGAGACTCAGGGACATGTATTTTGAATAAGCTGTCATATCACATATGCTAGCAATTCTGATATACCTTCAGATCTCAACATTGAATCTATCTCTGCCATCTCAATAAAGGTTGGTTTTTGCCCTTTCCCTGTCCTTGTATGCACTTACCTTTTCCTTCCATCAACATCCCAGGTAACGAGTCTGCCCCAGCACCCTCTGCTTTGTCTGGTCAGATTATATCCTTTGTCATTTCTTTTCCCTTCCTGCTTCACACTGATTGGAGGGACCCCTCTGATGTTCTGCTTAATGACAGAGGAATTTTAATGTTTTGAAATGTCACCAGTGAGTCAGTTCTAAAAGTCAACACTTCACGTAACTACCAGGAAATTCTTGCAGTTGTGGACCGAAGTGGTCCCGAATTAAATGTACAGCTACTTTTGCAGAAAGACTGGTATGTTTCTGAGTTGATTTTGGGAGAATGATTTAGAACTTTTGCGGTTAATAACACAGGAAGTAGCTATTGTTCTGACTTCTATCACCAGAGATTACCCTGTTTTTGAAAGAAATTGTGCTGATTTAGACATCTATCAATAATGTATGAAAACACCCTTCGTCACACTCTAGGAAACACGATATATTAATAAGGGTTCAACACATACGCCAGTGTAATCAGTGAGAAGTGACAGCTCATGGAAGTCTTACTGTGCTTTGTTGTATGGTGTGAGTTAGGGCGACGTTTCACGTTTAAAGGCTGTTTGAACCTCCTTACCTCTGAGTGCCAGCTCATACCCACTGGATAGTATTTCCATTGGGTTGTTGCTACGTTTTATAGACGCTCTTTGTATATTTAAAATATGCGCCTTTGCTGTATAAGGGCCAGACCTTCTTTTTCTCAGAAGAGCATTTTAAAGAAAAAAAAAAAAACATAAGAGAGCCCTCTTCTCCAACTTTGTAAATCATACAATAGTGTTTTGTTCAGCATAACAGTAGCAGCTGCTCATATTTGCTCCACCTGACATAGTTTATAAAGTGCTTGCTTACCTGTCATTTGATTTCATTCTCATATTAATCCTTTTTATTTATGTCTATTTTTTCCTTGTCCAACAGATTAGGAAACTGAGATTTTTAGTGATTTGACCAAGGCTGCCTGCCAACATGTGTGAGAACCTGTGCAATATAACTACTTTCAAATGTGTTATAATTTCCCATGGACTTCCACTCTAGGCTTTGGCCACCTGGTCAGACTCTGAGGCCTCATCGTTTTTATTGCCACCTCCCTTAATCTCTGTTCACACCCACTTTCATGTGGTGTGAAAGGAGGCCTGGACTAGATGAAGAAGAAAACATGAATCTGTCAGACCTCTTAGAATTTCTGATTAAAGAGTTAATTAGAAGGCTAGACACATAGAAAAATTGGGATCAACTCAATATATAAAAACAGAGAATTAAATGAGTAGATGATGTGTGTGTGTGTGTGTGTGAGAGAGAGAGAGAGAGAGAGATGGAGTAACACACACACATTTAAAGTATTCTAGAAATATCTGAAGTTGGAAAATATTACTATATTGTTCCGAAGCAATTATATAACTGAATACCACATGGGCTGAGACTGAATTACATGAAAGTGTTAATAATAACCAGCACTTATGAAGTGCTTCCTATCTGCTGGGCATTAGCCTAAAATTCACTTATTGTAAGTTCCTTAATCTGTGCAATAAAGCTATAAGATAGGTGTTAGGTCCATAAAGGAGCGCGACTTGCCCAAGGTCCATAGTCTGTGAGCTCTGACCTTGGGAGGCAGAGCCACGTCACTGAAGGGGAAGGACAGAAGGGTGGACGGAAGGAGGGTCGGTAAGAGTGGGTATCTCTGGTGAAATTAAGGGTGAATTTTGTTGCCTTCCTTTTGTCTCTATATTTTCTTCTTCTTTTTATTATTATTATTTTTACTATATATATATATATACTGCTTAGAATAAAGTAAAAATTATAATATGCCTAGAAAAAGACTTGAAGAGAAAATATGTTTCAGTTAAGTTCTTATTAGTCCAGTCTCCAAAAGTTACTCATGCCCTAGGGATAGAGATACCCAAATGGAATTGGCAAAACTCTCATAAATTCCAAGTGGACTCAGTGTGCAAAGGCAGAAAGTTTCATGGTTCTTTAATGGTCCCACAATATTATTATTTTGGATAGAAGGTTGCTACCCATAGCCACATACAGGTGCTGATGTTAAAGTGAAGATACTGTCTTCAGATCTGACACATTTTTGCTTTAATGATCCATGCCTAGTATTCGTCTTTTCACTGCAGAAATGCCCCTTAAGCAAAGTGTCCAGGAGTGAGGATAACTCTTTCTAATGCTGGATCCCAAGGCTGTTTGCTTAGTGTAGGAGGAATTGGGCATGGCTCCCCTGGGGGGGGAGAGAGAGAGAGAGAGAGAGGGAGGGAGGAAGTGTTATTTTGAAAGTGGAGAAGCTGGGCATCTTTCCAGTTCCTTCTGCCAATTAATTACTAGATGGGCCCCCTGACTATGTTTTTGTCACTTCCCAGTGTTTGGAACACCTGTTATCAAAGGTGAACACGTAACGTATTCTACAGGGAAACGGGGACACTTTCTGGGTCACTCCATTGGCATCTGATATCCACTGGTCCTAGCCCCATGCCGCACGTTACCTTTCTCAACCGACGCACCATCTGGGAGATCCTGAGTTTGTAAGAAAGAATTTTAAGAAAAGCATTTTATTTGAAGATGCATGCTATTAATTTTAATTGAGAGTAAACAAGTTTATCAAACTAGATTTCAGTTTGTCTCCATGTACAAAAATTAAATCTAAATGGATCAAAGACCTAAATATAAGCTCTGAAACAATAAATTATGTAGAAGAAAATATAGGTACTAAACTTATGGACCATGGTCATAGAGAACATTTTATGCATTTGACCCCAAAGGCGAGAGAATTAAAGGCAGAAATAAATGAATGGGACTATATCGAACTAAAAAGGTTCTGCACAGCAAGAGACACTGACAAAACAGAAATGCAACCAAGTGAATTGAAGATGACATTTCCAAACAACAGCTCTGACAGGGCTTAATATCCAAAATATGTAAAGAACTCATATAACTCAACACCAAATAAACAATCCATTAAAAAATGGGCAGAGGACCTGAACAGACACTTCTCCCAAGAAGACATACAAGTATATAGCCAAGATATATGAAAAGATGCTAAACTTCATTAGCGAGAGCTAAGCACAGGTGGCAAACACAAGGCCGACAGGCTGAATCCGGCCCTCCACCTTGTTTTATCTGGCCCGGCACCTTGTTTCTACCCAGCGGCAGTGCTGAGCTCTTGCTTCACTGTCAAGGAGTACTTACATTTATACAGCACTAAAATTACATTCAGCCCTTTGAAGGCAACCACGAAGCTGATGTAGCCCCCGGTGAAAATGAGTTTGACACCCCTGCTATAAGGGAAATACGAATTAGGACTTCAATGCGATACCGCCTCACACCTGTTAGAATGGCTGTTATCAATATGAAGAGTAATAACGAGTTGGAGAGGTTGTGGAGGAAAAAGGAACCGTCCTTTACTGCTGTTGGGAACGTAAACTGGTACAGCCACTGTGGAAAACAGTATGGTGGCTGCTCACAAAAGTAAGAATAGAGTTACCATATGACCCAGTAATCCTTCTTCTGGGGATCTACCTGAGAAACTTGAAAACATTTATTTGCAAAGACATATGCACCCCTATGTTCACTGCAGCGTATTTTACGGTGGCCGAGACACGGACACAACCAAAGTGTCTTTGACAGAAGACTGGATGAAGAGGACGAGGTGCACACATACAGTGGAGCACTCCTCAGCCATGAGAAAAGATGAAACACTGCCTTTTGCAACAGCATGGATGGACTTTGAGAATATTATCTTAAACGAAATAAGTCTTAAAAAGCTAAGAACTATGTGATTTCAATCATATATGGGATATAAAACTGGAACTCACAGACACAGACACCAGCATGGTGGTTACCAGAAGGAAGGGGGTGGGGGAATAGTAAAGGGTTGAGCGGGTCAGATATTTGGTGACAGAAGATGATTTGACTTTGGGTGGTAGGCACACAATGTCATATACAGATCATGTATCTAGAGAGCAGGATGACAGCTAAGGGGGGGAGGTCAGGGGGTGGATGGATGGAGCAAAATGGAAAACGGACTTATGGACAGGGACAACGGTGTGGTGACTGGGGGGGGGAGGGGAATAAAAGGGACTAAATGGTAATGGAAAAAATATAATAAAAAATTTCAAAAAGGAAATGTATATTTAAACCTATATAATCTTATTAACCAATGTCATTCCAATAAATTAAATTAAAAAAGAGAGTAAACAAGTTGAATTTCCTCCATTGTGGCTTTCAGTAAATAAGAAATCATCAAGTTCATACAATCCCATTTACCCAAGACAGACATGTCTATATTTTATTAGAGGCAAACTGAGCTTGTGTTTAGAATATATCAGTAATGAGACAAATATCCTGAAGTTTCTTAGGACGTGTACATGAAGAAATAAGATATCTAGAGGCAATTACAGAGTTGGGCCTCAAAATTACTTTTATGAAAAAGAACAACATTTGTCATTTTTGTTTAAAATCTTGATTTATCACCTTCTGAACAGAAGTTGAAATGTTGTGTTTTCATTTTACCTAACAGAATGCCTTGCCTGAAGGTGAACCGAACGTTGGATTAAAACTCTTAATACTCTGGGGCGAAATCTGCTGCTTTTAATAAGAGACAAAGGCTCCTTTGGATCCCTGTGTCGTTGTGCAGACACGGTGAGCTGCGTTCATCAGCCTTCATCATGTTCGCTGCCGTCCTTGTGGGCGGCGCACCACGCCGGAGAGGGAGCTGGGCGCATGCGGCCTGCAAGGAGCCATAAATCTGAGGGTCTGTCACTGGAGGCACTTGTTCTCCCAGGTAATTGTCTGACTTCATCTTCTTTCATCTGCAGCCAAGAAGATTTCAGACGGATATTGTTGACAAATGTATCGCTTTATGCAAATGGCTTTAAAGAAAAATGAAGAACTCCACATAACTAGATAGTATTAGTGAGTTCATCTGTCTCAAAAAAAAATTCGCCTTGATGGAGCCCTTCTACAGCCAAGCACTCTGCTAAGCACTAAATATGTATAAATACACCTAATCCTCATAATAACCTTTTGGTTCAATATGATTGCTTCTGTTTGACGGATAAGGAAACCATAAATCCGGAGAGGTCCAATGGCTTGGCCAAGGTAGCAGAGATGGGCTTTTAGGCCCTCAATCTGACTCCAGAACCCGAGCTATCAACCAGTGTGCCACGCTGCATTTTCATTACAGCAGACATGCCCCCTTTCCTTCCCGTATGAGGACGGAAGTGAGCAGACCAGAGGCCAGCTTCTGAGAGGAGAATGTCACCCACATGTGCCCAAGGAAGAAGCAGGTCAATCCAGGGGTGAGGGCAGGGGACAGTCATCACACCGCAGTGATATGAAAATCCTCCTATTTGTAAAAGAAAAACATTGATGATGCGTATGTTACTGCAACTGTATTTTATCTTGAAGCTCATTTTCTCCATGTGTCATCTCATTTATTGAGGCAAGAGAGCCTTGTGGCAAAGACTAGGGTCTGCAGCTGCCCATGCCGGGGGACATTCTGCCTCGGCTGAGTCATCTAAACAGCTAGTTATGTAAACCTGTGCAAACAGAGGAACCTCTGTGAACCTTGATTTTCTATGTCTCCAAAATGGGCACAATTACCACCACTTTAGAGGGTCATTGTGAAGATTTCAATGAGATAATATTTGCAAAGATATTTGCACAGGGCTCTGAGGTCTTGGTAATAATAGTGCCATGTCCATCGGGAGAATGATCCTATTGTCACCATGCCAGTTATTGGCAGGGACGATGTTAATTGTCTGTGGCCTGAGCGTGACACTTTCACCTTGATAGTGATTTGAATTCGAGAAGCAGGGACCCTTGGGAGCAGCAGGCGACGTATATCCCTTCAGATGGAAATAGAGAGTTGACTCATTCAAAAAATAATTTAGCCCCTGAATAATTTGAGTCAGTATTGCCAATATTTATATTTCAAAGTAAAACAGTTTTTGCTCCATTTGATAAATGTTCATTGAGCACCTGTGCCAACTGTGTCTGAGGCAAAGGGAATCTCTGTTATCAGTGAGTTTATATTCAATGAGCAAAAGCAACCACACCCATCCCTCCATCCATCCAACCACCCATTCATTTATTTATCAATGAACTAATAATCTGAAATAACATAAGCAGCAAGGAAAGTATTTTACCTCTGGGCACTTAGGTTTGGAATTCTACGCAGCAGAGAGAAAGAAGGAGCTTATACCCTTTGCAACAGCATGGATGGAACTGGAGTACATTATGCTAAGTGAAATAAGCCAGGCAGTAAGGGACAAAAACCATATGATCTCACCTTTAACTGGAACATAATCAACAAAAGAAAAAAGCAAACAAAACATAACCAGAGACATTGAAGTTAAGAACAATCTAACAATAACCAGAGGGGAGTGGGGAGGGAACAGTGGGGAGAGGGGATTACAGGAACTACTATAAAGGGCACATGGACAAAACCAAGGGGGAGGGTGGAGGTGGGGGAGGGAGGTGGGTTTGGCTGGGGTGGAGAGAAAATGCAGACAACTGTAATTGAACAACAATAAAAAAAGTTTATTTGTAAAAAATATAAATAAAATAAAAATATGTTTTGATTTTGGAAAAAGAAAATATTTTACCTCTGGGAAAACTTAAAAATCAAGAGGATAGCTGAATAAGATCTAAACATAAACAGAAATTAGTGAGGGGTTCTCATTGGGTGAGGAGTAATGTTAATTTACACATTCAGTTGCTTATTAGCGTATGTGGGTTAGCTGCCCACTTAGCACCAGGCCCCGTGCCCCCTGCTAAGGCTGTCATGGTGAGCACAGCCAGAGACGGTACCTGATCTCGTGTCATGCCTGGTTGATTTGGAAAATACAGCAGATCTGTATTTTAGAGGATGTTCTGGTGGCAGTGTGACTAGCAGGGGAGGAGAGTAACTATGGAATGCCAGGAGGAAGGGCATCATTATAATCGCCCAAGTACTGTTTCATGAGGAGCTGAAGTGGGGTAGGGAAACATTGATCTGAATTATCCACAGAAAAACGCATTCCATTATGACTTCATATTTTTCTGTGAATCTATATGTCAGCCACATGGTATTCATCTAATGGGGAGGAGTGAAATATAGGAGACTATCCTCTTGTCTCCCTGAGTATTCGAATTTGTGGTTATTTTCAATTGTGTCGTTCAGACAGACAGAAATGAAAAGAGAACCAACTCCCAATACTAAAGAGCGTGCGAATCTTAAAAAAGAGAACAGTGACTAATCATCACGAAAATGACAGCCTGGGTCGCACACAAAGGGAACGAATTCTAATTTCAGATTGTGCAGTCAGGCAACAGAGTGAAGCAGGAACGGAAGGCTTTGTGAGAATCTCATGTCGTAGTCTAATTTTCCACACAAAGCATCTGCCCACTCTAAGGACAGATAAAAAGTGCTTAACCTTAGCAAATCTGGCTCTAAAAACTTTTCTGCGAGGTTCTGATAAGAGGAATGAGATTTGACGATTGGGCCATTGGAAATTAGCCTGCTTGTGTGCGATGCTCAGTGTTTCAAAATCATGCACTGAGTTTAGCCAACATCGACAGAGAATCTAACTCAGGGTGGGTGCCGTGGCTCCTTCAAAGTTGAAGAAGGTTGGCTTACTTTCCAGAAGGCGCCGGAATCTCCTGTGATGGCACACTGCCACAGTGGTCAACAGTGTGGACTTGGAAGTAAGACATCCCTGGGGTCAAATTCCGGCCCTTTCACTCAGTGTCAGCATCAATCAGGCCTCTCCAATAATTCTCAATTAGGCAGGAGAACAAAATAACCTGATTTGAATTAAAAAAAAATTTATTCTTATGGTTATTTGGAAAATATATGCTACATATGTCATCAAACTTAAGATTTCACTGATGGTGGTATTCACTCTTGTTTTTGAGATGTTAAAATTTGAAAGAAAAAAAAACTAAGCAAAGACCCAGTGCCATTTTCAAGTGCCATCAACTGATTGTAAGATGCGTTCCAATTTGAGAGGTGCTGCAGTATGGAAGAAAAGTACAGCTTAGAACACATGAAGCACAGAACTGGTTGGCAAGAGTGCACGCAGGGAATGGAACGAGAGGTGACTGGTGTTGTGCCGGTGGTGTGTGTCGGAGAGCTGGGCTGGCGTCTCTGAGGTGGGGATAACCGAGCAACCAGAACTGAGTCTTGCTGCAGGGAGAACGGGCAGGGCTCACTGACGGATGAGCTGTAGGGTTGAAGGAGAGAGACGATGACCTTGTGGTCTGTGGTCTGAACCACAGGAGGGTGGTGGAACCTTCACTGAGGTGGAGAAAATCATGACAAAAGGGTTATGATCACACCCTCAATCTTAGCCCTGTGTCTAGGAGACTTCCAAGTGAGACTGTTCAGCACATGGTTGAGTATGGAAGTCTGGGCTTGGCAGAGATGAGTGAGTGTCTGTGATACCACCTGGGGAGTCACCCACGTGGGGTAGATAAGGTCACAGGACAGGGTGAGTGGGAGGCTAAAGAGAAAAGGCTGTCAAGGACCCTAGACATAAGCTTTGGGCAGTGGAGGAGGAGCCGACACAAGAGTCTACGAACCAAGAGCCAATGTGGGGGATGCAGCTGGTCAAGGCTGGCCCCACAGAGGCCAAGAGCATGGAGATTGAGGGAGTGGCTATCTGCGTGCCCCGTGGTTGCGGAGTGGGATTGGACGGAGAGAGAGCATGGACCTCGGGCTTAGCAGGATGGAGGTTATCAGTGACACTGGACTTTGACACGTGCTAGTATGCTGATTTACTCCGTGGACGAGAGCCCGCAGCCCCTTCAGGAATACGCAACACTAAACATTAACCTTGACCATGCTTTCCTCTATCTAGGTTTCTTCCCTTCTATAGCTCAGGTGTTGCTACAAGATAAAGAATATTTGTAGCTTCATTTTTTAAAATGCTGCCAATGGCACATTTGAAAATTAATGAATTCTGAAATTACTTGGTAAAAATGATAAAATTACAGTATTAAAACTTGGACTTGCAGAACATCAAATTTTTTTATTTATGTGGCCAATAACCTTCCCTTTTTGTCATGAATATGTTTAGTGGAGTCTTCCAATGTCTAGAAGAATAATTTCCCCTTGAAAACGAACCACACTCTGTTTTGAGTTTGGCTGATTATGATAAATTTCTTTATTAGCCGTTCTCTGAATGTTTTACATTTGTCTAATTATGAGATATTTCGTTTTATGAATTCAAATGTGATATTGTCATCAGGAGGAGAGAGCTGTATCCAAATTCTTCATTGCGGGGGGGAAATGTTTTAGATGTGACGCTCCCTTCTGTGGAACACCAAGCGTACTGAGTGGGAAACGGGGAGAGTCAAGAGTCTACTGTGGTGGGTGTATTAAAACTCTTCAACGCATATTTTTTTGTGTGTGTGTGTGTGAATGCTTTGTTTTAGAATAGTTTTAAATTTGCAACAAAAGATTATGAAGATATTATAAGGAGTTCCTGTACACCCCAAACAATTTTCCCTATTATTTACATCTAACACCAGCATGGTTCATGTGTCACAGTTAATGAACCAATAGTATCAATAATTCTTACTATAGTCCATAGTTTATTCCTATTTCCTTAGGTTTTACCTATGATGCTTTTTCTGTCCCAGGATCCCATTCAGGGTCTCACATCTCATTTAACTGTTATATCTCCTAGGTTTCTCCCGGCTCTGTGGCACTTTCTCAGATTTTCGTTTTTGATGGACAATGATGTTTTTGAGGTGTCTCGTTCTGACATTTGGTCCTAGAATGTCCCTCAGTTTAGGTTTGTGTGCAGTTTTTCCCATGACGAGGCCGGGGATTTGGGTTTGGGGAGAAGAGGTGAAGTGACATTCTCATCCCATCATCTAAAGGGTGCCTCCGTTAGGACTGTTGATGTTCTGCTTGATCACCGGGCTGAAGCAGTATTTGTCTGGTTTCCCTCTCCCCTCTTTCATCCTGGACGCATTGGAAGGAAGTCACTACTGTCAGCCCATTCTGAATTAGGGGGCACAGACGCTCCGCCCCACTGAGGGTTAAGTTTCTCCATAAATTACTGGGAACCCTTCAGCACGGCAGGCTCACCTCTTCTCTCTTGTGTCCTTGCTCCTCCACTCAATCTGTCAGCCAGTCAGTCAGTGATTTATGTCAGGATGAGCTCAGGATATATAGGTTGTACTATGGATGGTAAAACAATAATACCTTTAGTTTGGTTTTGTTGCTGAAATTGTTCCATATTTGCCATCAGATGCTCTTTCCAATGGCTCCTGTGTCTCTTTGCTGCACTTCTGTGTGTGCGTGTGTGTGTGTGTATGTGTGTTTTCTCAGCACTTTGTTACTTATTGGCATTCCACGAGCTCGGGTGCACATTATATATTCACTGTCCAGTTCCTAGAATTAGTAATTTCTCTGAGGATCCCTCATCCCTCCCCCCCCCTTTTTTTTGAAAATGGTATTAGAAACCAAAATCTGGTTGGTTAGTGTGTTCATTGCTGTTGGGGTATCATTTCTTTTAGACCATCCCAGAAGACAGCAGGGAATTCTCTGTTTGTATATGAATCTATGTTTATACACATATCTGTACAGATTTCCATAGGTAGCATCGATATACTGATTAAGCTAAGCCTGAGTTCATGCCGATGCCTCTAACTATAATCTATTTCTAACTATAATCTATTATTAATTCTAGCTTCTCCTATTACTCACCTGTCTATTCCTCTTGAGCCATGAGAAACCCGGGCTTCTACCATCCGCCACCCATTTACTTAATTTCGAATTCCAGTTTACAAGTATAGTGATTTCAGAATTTTTAATATTAAAACTCTTAGTATTTATTTCACTTATGCACCAAATGTCAACATTGAATGACATTTCTGTACTCTGGTTAATCTGTAAACCAATGAACATAATATATTGGCAGTGAGTGAATAAGAAGTGAATTTTTTGTTTTAATTTTTACTTCCTCTAATGTAATTCACATAAAGAGTTTCTAAAAGTAGTAAGGTATGAATATAGCTTAAAAGTATCATGAGGTAAAATTTGTGTTAGAAGTAACTCAAAGCATCATTTCCTGCCTCAGTCTCCCCCCATCCATGATGCCTGTTCTCTGGAAGTCATATTCAAGTTTTTAAGCATTTTTAAAAATTTTTCCTCAATATTGACAACTAATATCCATATACTGCTCTTTCTTGATATAAACATCAACCTGGAAACTTATATTCAATAAGCACTCCTTTTCTGCTGCAAGAAGGAAGAACACTAAGTATCTAATTGCCTCTCAAATAGATTTATAACCATTTTTTTTGGTGGCTCACCCTACCTGCAGGACTTGCTCACCGGTTTTCCACATTCCAAATTTGATTGCCATATTTCTTCTGTTCTGGTCTTCCTCCCCCTCTCCCTGTTATTGTGAGTCTATGCCTTTTACATTGATTTTATTGCTCTAAATGGGATTGTTGAAGAGAGCAGAGCCAAATACTGCCTTTAATTCACTTCTATTTAATCAGAAGTCAGAGAACTTAAACATAGGCAAGTTTACTTATGAGCCAAGTATAAGATTTTATAGAATGAGATTATTTTTGCTGATTATAAAGAAATAGATTTAATTTAAATAATTAAAACATTATACAAGAAAATGCAAGTCTCTCCACTGTGCTGCCTTCCTCTCTTCTCTACCCAAATTCCATCCCTTAGATTGGTATGTTTTTTGAATTGATTAATTTTCACCTTGTTCTATGTTTTTATTCTTTTTAAATGATATATGTAGACCTATCTCAACTTCTGAATTTGCTGCATATTATCCCATTAGATAGATGTGCCGATTAGACTAGATTACCAGATCCAGTGCTGTTGGCCATTGAGACAGTTGCCTATTTTGCACAAATAAACAATGTTACTGTGGACACCTGTGTAAATAAAGTGTTGATATTTCTATAAGAAAGGAAATGATGAAGACTAAACCTCTAACTGTTACTCACAGGACAGGCTTTAGAGTTTTTTTAAAAATCTTCTTAGTTTACATGGTGCAGTGACAGTATGTGCCGAAGACGTTTTCTGAAAGACCTGTTGTGATCCCCACTCACATAATTCAAGGTTCTTTTCCCACCAGGAGTAGAAGTGTACGGGAGTGTGTTCTCCCATCACGTAAGTCCACCACCATTACAGCCTATGTTTCCTTAAGTGCTGTTTTAACTTTCCACAGTGTGAACACTAACATGTCACGTAATGATGTCCTCTAAATTAGTGTCACGGCGTATCACTGTGGTGCGAAACTTCCGCGTGGCATTTTGTCACACCTAATATCGATTTTCTGGTTTGGTTTCCAGGGTTAGTACGAAAGAACCGCCACTCAGTGGGCCCTTGGAATGCCTTGTTGTGGGGTCTGAAAGAGTTGAAGTGCTAACAGCCTATGTTAAATGGTTGGAAAAGAGTCACAGATTTATTCATGGGGACTCGTTTGTAACGCATATTCCACACAATACTTACGAAAGCTGGCCATCATTTCTAGTTACCGGCTGGAGGGCAGGGTTGCCAGGGAGCAGGCCTGAAAGCCGAGGCTGCAACTCACCAGCCAGCTCTGAATTTGTAAAGAGTGGATGGTTTCTTGCGATTTTCACATCGTTTAAAATCGGAGCCTAAATGGTGACTCATTAATATTTTAATAGAACACTACTTTAAATTTCTGTATTTTATTTTTCCCTTAATGCGATTATATTCTGTGTGTATGGAAATGGCATTAGTAAAGCAGATGGCCCTCCACAATATTGGTGGAGCTCATTCCATCAGCTGAAGGCCGGAATAAAACAAAGAGACAGATTTTTATTTTTTTTAACCTGACGGTGGCTTTTGGACTTTATTTGCAACATTGGCTCTTCCTGCCTGATGACCTTTGAACTGAAACATTGGTTCTCCCTGGGTCTCCCCAAACTCTGGCTCACCCTGCAGATTTTGGACATACCCACCTCTATAATTGCATAATTCCAATTCCTTATGATAATTCATATATATATATGTATAAATAAAGAGAGGCCATCTGCTATGGGCTCGTACATTTGCAGACTTCCCACTAACATGACCGTAGTCCTGGGTAGGTAGGTTGTCTCCTCAGTCTGTGTCAGAGCAAAGGGAGCCCATAGTTGTGAGAGAGAGTCCTTCTCACAGTAATATTAATTCTGCTCACTTCCTTCCTCCCCTCCCCGCCCCTGCCTGAGTCAAAGGAGACTTTCATCCGAGATTTTTGCTGAGCTTAGTGTACTTGTTATTTTACTTTAAATGGCCATTTTTTCCTATGATTACCTTTATACCTATGGAGTTGCCTTCTTGAAAAATGACCATCTAATTTACCAGCTTAGATTTCATAGATCCAAAGAGACTGTTGTAGGCACTGAGAGCTTGAGAAATTCGGTCTTGACTTGTCCCCATGCAATAGCATGTTCTACGCTTCTCAATACACCAGAGGAAGCAGAAATCAACGGAGATGATCCATTTGTATCACTCAGGAGACTGTGTTGCTGGGCCACGAACCATCAGTCCTGGCAACACTGTGGCGCCGTGTCCTCTGATACTCTGGTGTACAGTCAGTGATGTAGCGCAGACGGATAACCGAAATAGATCTCCTTAATTCATTGATGGGGAGTAATACCACCATCTGCTACAATTGACAGCGATGCTTTAAAGCAGAGTTTATCAATCATTATTGGGCTTTGGGCTGGATGATTTTTTGGTGTGGAGATGAAGAACCAGTAGGAAGGAAGGGAGGGAGGAGGTTGTAAAGGGAGACGCAGATCAAAGTTCCTTTGACACAGGCCCTTTCCTTGGCAGCCTTGCTGTAGTTTTAATGTGATTTTTTATAGGAACGAACATCAGTTTTTAAAAGGTATTGAAAATTTCAGCTTAAATTCTTTTTTCAGAATTGGGTAATGACAACTAAGTATTTTCACTAAAATTGTCACGCTTCCTTTGGGAAGTCAGTTTTCTAAGACATTTGAGCATTTTTTCCCACCTACCTATTTCCAGGAATAAGGCAACTACTGTAAGAATAGAAAAAAAATTGTTTCTTCTGTGAAAAAGTATTCTTGGTTCATTTTCCTGTGGGAAATTGTGAGAGCTTATGACTAATTTCTGACAACTGAATACAAAAAAATTCCTTCAAATAAGTTATGATAAAGTCCTCAATAGTTTTCCCAGGCAACTTCAAATGATGTTTTCTGAGAAGTTGGAGGTGACTTAGATTTTCTTACTTCACATAGTTTTATTTTTCCCATGCAGCTCTCATCAATAATGTGTCGTATGTTCCCCTCATAAGATATTTCACATCTCTGAGCCTTCCTTCGGAGACTTTGTTTGAAGGGTCTGAAAGTCAAATCAGCGTTTCATGTCCAGGCCCTGTGCTGAGCACCGTGCAGTGTGGTCGTGTGCACCCCCAGAGAGCTTCCATTGCGGTCAGGAAGCTGCCACGTTGGAGGCAAAGCTTGGTGGGGTGAGAGGGCCGAGGGAGGGGAGTGTGAAGGTGGAATAGCCTTGTGCTTAAACAGTAGCCAATTACAACACGCCAGGTACCGTGGGTTGGGGTGTGCATGGCTGGGCATGGCCACCGGCCAAATACAGGCTTTTGTGCAATGAACTTCTAAGGGTGCTAAAGGTGAGGTTTGAAGGCCATGAAAATGTTGCACTGCCTTCCCCCTTTGACGCCTAATTTCTATTCCATTGTCTCTGTAGTTCAAGGTTATTATCCAGTTTGTGTTGGAAATAGGTTTTCAGCACTCGGGTTCCGTTAATAGGGACGCAGTAACTTGCAAAGGGCGGGTACTGGGTTCTGAGATTGCTGGTGGGTTCTGAAGTGTAAGCCTCCGCATGCATGTCCAAACGAGGGGGGGTAGGCACTCTGCATGTCTGAGGTTTTTCGTTTTCCTTTTGCATTTTGATTAGAGGTGAAGATGTTCTTTAGTCGTCACGTTGGGATTTTTCTAAGAAATGCCAGTTTTGGGCATTGTGTTCAGTATCCATTATGTAATAATGTATGATGATGATAGACCAATTTTCCCCCCCCAAACCATAGGCTTATCTGAAAATGCTCTTTCCGAGTTCTTCCCTAAGATGAAATACTGGTTCCTTTCTGAGTATTTGTCTTTTTCTTTCTGCGAGTAGGAGATTTGCCTTTTCTCTTCCTCAGAGAGAATATGTCCCTTCTTTTATTGTTCTCCCGAAGTTAATTTTCCTGATCCCTTGTCCCCAAAATGAGTAATTCTCCCCTCCTGCCCCCAAGAAGGTGACTCTGTGTGTGTGCTTCTCAGAGTGACTTTAGTGACTTTTCTTTTGTTCATTGATTCTTTACATTTAATTTACTTTTCTGCTTTTTTTACTCATGATAACATTTTTCCACTTTGCCTTCCCTACCCCCCACATTGATGACTTTTAAAAACTGTTTTTTCCCCCCACTTCTCTGATATCCTAAAGAAGCAACATCAGGATTTAAAATACAAAATTATAGTATTTCTCATCAGTGTGTTCTTTTAGAAATTTCTGCACATAATTCCTCCCGTGGACTGTTCTGGCCTATTTCTCCTCTCCTTGTAGCACTCCTAAATTTCTATTTCCAAAGTATATGTAACTAGATGCTTAATAAACATAAAAGGTTTTCATTAAAAAACCAAGAATCATCCCTTTCCTGTATGATTGTAAAATGAGAAATTATTACCACTGAACATGCAGTGACTGAGTAAACTTAAAACTGGTTTTTTGAGGCTTCCTGGGAGATTACAGCTCTGTTTCCTGTGGGTTTTTTTTTTTCCTGGTTAACAAAATAATGGCTGGTTGGCACAACTATTCTGCCCGTCTGCCTTGTAGAAATAGTCATTCATTCATCAGATGATTGTTGAGGACCTGTTATGTGACAGATATGAGGCTGGGGGCCGGGTGTCGGTAGGTAACTATAGCGAACTGGGCCCACCCCCATGGCGCTAAGAGATTAACTAGGGTCGGGGACAGTCTTGGAATAAATAAGCCAATAAATGGTCCATGCAACTGAACATACGCTGATGTTCTGTTGGAGGATGGAATTCCTTTTACCTTCCATTGCTATTTATGTTCTTTATTTCTCACAAATAGTAGTAATTGCTGCTGCCACTTACTGAGAAGTTACTTCATAGTGGGGGGACTTAGCTTAGACTTCTAATGGCCTTATGTCATCTGGTCCCCCGGACATGCATTGATCGGCCATCATTATTCCCCATGGGAGCATTCTACACGTGTGGAAGCTGAGTCCCAGCCTGGCCATCACTGTGCAAACGGGAGCCAAAGGCAAATCCAGGTGGTCCGATGCCTGCACTTTGCCCCTCCTTGAGCCTCAGTGGATTCACAGAGACCTTTCCCTTTACTGCCAGACAGGTGGTCTCTACGTGTTTCTAACAGAGACATTCTCCCAGTCTACTCAAGGACCATCCCACCCCATCCCCTACCCAGTAACGTATGTTTTGGGGAGCTGCTCACCACACGATCATTTGCGTATATTTTACACCCTTGGTAAGCACCTGTGGGTGTGCCTGAACAGCACCCCCACAGTCCACACCTGGAGGTGGCTATCTTGGCTCACGCTGAGCAGCTCAGGGATGGATGTGCGACTCAACACAGGACGGTGGGACTCAGGGAGGGTCAGTCTTGGTTTTTCCTTGGAGCTATCGAGAGTTTTCACATGGGAATGATTTAATCCTGAAACTCACCTCCTGACCTGGTGTAAGAGGTCTCTTGCAGTCTGATCTCAGGAAGGAGCAGCAGGGAAGAGCGGTGGGGGTTAGCAGAGACCTGGAAATGATCACCAAGGAATGCTCATTGCCTTTGTACAACTGAGAAGGATGAGCTCGGATAAAGCTACAACCTCACTGCACCTGCTACGAGTTAAGTAACTAATTGATGGCCATGACTTAGCAAGTCATTGGCTTGAGAGCATAGACAATGCTATGAGGTCTGCCAACCGTTTCCACATTAAAGCAGAGACAGCAGGGCTAGACGGGGGAGCTCGGGCCACCTAAGTGCTCGGTTTTCATGGTGATAAAGAGGCAAAGGGTTGGAGATGCCAAAAGAGGTCTGCGATGGACACCGGCCCCCTCTGGTTTTCCAGCACCCCCGCCCCCACACATGATGCATAGATATGTGTAGCAATGAGAGTCTCTCACTGTGTCAAAAGAAATCCCACCTGCAGCTGCACACACACGGTTTCAGAGCTCAGCAAAACACACATGGGATGCAATATACATAGTGAGGCTGGCATGAAATCAGACTGCATTAGAGGAGTCTTTACAGAGGAGAGGCCGGTCTGAGCACCATCAGTGTCCCTGGGTCCCCGGGTCCCCGCCCAGGCACACGACAGAGGAAATGCAGATGAGCAGTGGGGAAAATTCATCAGTTGCTCCAAAAGCAACTGCCAAGCTGTCCTTGGTACATGACAACTGGAAGGAATTTCTTTCTCAAATTAGTGTTGGAAAGGCAGACACTCAGCGGACTGGTTGAAGAGGGAGGAAAGGCAAAGGAAATGAGAAGAGTGATCCCAGAGGCAGAAGGGGCAAGGGGAGCACGGTGAACAAAATCAAATGAACGTCAAGTGGCTCACGAATGCCCCCTGTGGGCCTCGGACAACTCACCGCCCTCAGCCGTTTCCTCGCAGGCCACCGTTTCCTCGCAGGCCACCATTCACCTCTGTTGAGGACGATGGTTTTACGCTTGATTCAAAGCCATGTTCCTGAACTGGATTTTCCCCTTTATTTTTAAAGACAAAGCAGTAGCTCAGCTCAGATAAAGGTAGCGACTGTCTAGTGTTGGGATACTCCACACTAATGGTTTTCCTGCCAGTGTCACCCTGGAGTTTACATTGAACGTGTCACCATGCTGATTTACTCTTTACAACCAGCCCCATGGAAACGTCCACTACGAGCACCCAGACAGCAGACCGGTGATGGTGGTCTCGGGTCTTGCTGGTGCAGAGTTATGTCCCCATGAGAACTCTAGGCAGAGCACATTTAACATAATTACTAAGAAGGAGGGTCTTGACTTCTGGTGCACATCCTTATTCTTCTCAGGGAAGGGGGTAACGCATGTGAATATGTTAGGAACTGCCCTGGTCAGATGCGGTTTAATATTTGTAGAGTAACCTGAAATCAGCTAGTCTGCGCCCTGGAGTGATTGGTTTTCAGCGCCCTCTGACCCTCTGGATTTTATAGAGCAGCAGGCAGAGCTGCTTACGCCCGGGCCCCTGCTCCGCTTTTCCAGAGTTTACTCCTCTGCTTTCCTCTCCGCTTCTCCTCGTCCTCAGCCTGGATTCTTCCAGGGGGCAAATGGTTGTATCCACGTGTACTCACTGTTACGTGAAGAGAAAATGACTTTTCTAGAAGCTTTGCAGAGTGGTAGAGCTTTGCTTTTAGAACCCACTCAGCAAATGTCCTTGCACATGCCGTTGGCCCATGGGACGGCCCGTGCTCTTCCAGCCGAACCAACCCCCAGCACTTTCATGGGACTGGATTTCTCTGAAGCACAGGGCTCCTGGGTGGGAGGTACTGTACCAGCTCTCTGTTGCTGTCATAACGATTATCACACTTAGTCCCTGAGAGGGACTTTTATAATCTCACAAGCCTGCAAGTTACATGTCTGGGCTGTGTGACTCAGCTGGCTCTCTGGTACAGTTTCACAAGGCCAAAATCAAGGTCAAGGCAACTTTGCGATCCTGTTGGAGGCCTGGGATGAATCTGCTTCCAATCTCACTGAGGTTGTTGGCAGAAATCAGTCCTAAGCAGTTATCAGACTGTCGTCCCCATTGCTTGCTGCCTGTCAGCCAGGGGCTGTTCTCAGCTTCCCGAGGCCACCAGCGTTCCTGGGCTGATACTCCGTTCCCTCCTCTTCAGAGCCAGCCCCAGCAGTGACAGCTGAGTCCTCAGTGTTTGCATGCTGTTGACCTGCCTTGGTCACAGACCTCTCCTGTTCTGCAGCCCTCCACTTCTCTTCTTTCTGCTTTATCAGGCTCATGTAATCACATTGGGCCTGCTGGAGCCAGGCAGGGTGGTCTCCCTGTCTAAATTCGTGAGTAGCAACCTGAATTCCACCTGCAAACTGCCCTTTAGAGCAGTACCTCGAGTGATGTTCGATCGAATAACCGTGAGATGGGAGTCTTGCAGGGGAAGATCTTTAGAAGCTGGCCTACTGCAGGCATCGGCGCGTGGATAGAACACAGCACCTTTGCAGGGAAGACAGAGGCTGCGGAAGCTGGTCGGGCAGCTGTGATTGTTCTCCAGACGTCCTTAGTGCAAAATCTCTAAGGTTCTCTTTTTAATTTAAAGTTTTTTAAATTAAAAATGTTTGTTTTATGTGCTAGTCTCTAAATATAATGAGGATTAAAATGTATCCCCTGGATCTTACAAATATTTCCCTGCAATTAGTCCTACAGAAACACAATTAGGAAATACATTTCTTTTCTCTTCACTCCACAAGTGTATATGGAGCTCCTACCAGGTGTCAGACCCTGTTCTAGGGACTATAGTGTTGATAATAAATAAATAAAAATAAATAAAAAATCCCTGCTCTCACTGAGCTTCCCTTTTAGTGGAGAGAAAAGGCAGTCAGTAAAAATTATACCTCTATATATGTATGTATGTATGTATGTATGTATGTATATCTATCTATCTTGGGAAGTGCTACATATTATGAGAAAGAGCAGGTGAGGGGAAGTTTAAATAAAACGGTCAGGAGAGACCTCACTGAGCAGGTAGGCATTTGAATACAGGCCTGGGAGAGATGAGGGGTGAGCCATCCCCCACCCAGTTTATATCTAGGGGGAAGGAAACACCTCTTCCCACTCCCCCTGGATCTAAGACCCTGTAGCTACTCAGTCTTCAGCCATAAAGGCCATGAAGGCTTCCATACATCAGTCAGTTATGGGAGGCTTCAGTGAGGGATACTTGGGGAGCAATCGTGGAGTTCTGTCAGAAGGGGTGAGAGTGTTCCTGTGGGCGCAGAAATGAACGCCCTTTTGCCAGGCACTGACATGTGCATTCAGATGGATTTCTTATTCTCAGAGAAGAACTAATGAGAAAAGTTACATACACATCTGGTCTCATCACAAATATATTCAACTTTCATGTTCTCATGTAGATTCTCAAGGAAATTGCCCCAGAAAAGAAGCAGAGTGTTAAAGTTAATAGCAACACAGCAAACACTAACATTTTGCTTTCCTTGATTAAAGAGAGAAAGCCCCCCTTTTTGTCACAGAAATGGATAGCCTCCTTGATGAATTTCTACATTTTGATTTATATCTATTTCATTGCGGGTGAGGTGGGTGGAACAAGAGAATGGATCTGCAGAGGAGGGAACAAGGGTAGCTTAGAGGAATTTGTGATTTCACCATTTGAGAAAAATATGGGCACTGGAGGAAATAATGATACTCATCAAAAGGCGTCGTAAAACCACATTATGGAAAGAATATGCTTGTCTGCAGTTCTATTTTGAGAATGAATGATTAGCCTGTACTGCATACCCACAACATCCGCCCCTTGTTTTCTGTCCTGGAAATCACAGTTGTGTGCTGGGGCTTCGGGCCCATGCCCCAGGCACCGTATTGAGCCTGCTGTCAAGGTGGGGGCCCCAGGGCCTCTGGGGAAATAGCCAGGCATTCATCAGTCTACAAAGATCAGTTGAGCTCTGTGTAGTTCCGAACAAGATGGCATGCTCAAAGCAGAGGGTTTTCCTCCCTGCTCCACCCCGAGGGGAAATAAAAACTACAGTGGGCTGCACTGGATACGTAGGTGGCTCTCTCCTCTAAGGGATAACCGGAGATTGTGAGACAAAGCTGGTCTGGCGCTCTCCCTCTGTGTTAGTGAGGGGTCTCTAGGACAGCAGAACCAATAGGAAATAGAAAAAATATATATACATATGTACATGGCTTAAGGAATGAATCGGCATAAGCAACTATGGCGGCCGAGAAGTCCGCCACCTGCACCCGAGAACCACAGAGGCAGAGGGTGCGATTGTCTCAGTCTGAGCCCCGAGGGGCAGACACTGCAAATCACATGAGGCCAGAGAACCGGGAGCGCTGACCCGAGGGCAGGAGAAGACGGATGTCTCGGCTCAGACAGGGAAAAGGAATTCAGTTTTCCTCCGTTTTTCTGCCCTGGTCAACAAGCCCTCAGTGGATTGCTTGTCCAGACAGTTCATGCAAACGCGGTGGTTTACAGTGAACGTGTACTTTCTTTCTGGGAGTTTGGATTTTGATCATTGTGGTCACTGTGGTCCTACCTGAGAGACTCAGCCTTCCCTGGCAGGAAGCACGTCACAGGTGTTGCTACCGTTCCTTGCCGTGGGATTCATGTGCCTTCTGCAGCTCTGCTGGGAGGAGGGTCTTAGGAGCTCACCCCTGGTATCCTCCAGACTCCTCCAGAGGTGTCCGCTTTGGTACTTGATTGTGCCATCTACTCTTCGGTTGTAATTAGCCACAACCAAAGTGAAAGGGCAGGTGAGTGTTACATGCCAAGTGATGCACTGAATGCCTCATGTGCATTTTATGTGCATGGATCTTCCCAACGGCCCTACCAGTTATGATTGCCGTTGTCTCCATTTTACAGACGAGGGGCTGGAGGCGTCAATGGATTAACTACTTTGTCCAAGGCCTCACATCTTGTAGGGAGAAGAGCTAGGGTGGGAGCAAGGGGAACCTCTGGGTGTACATGCCCTTTGTGGTCATGCAGACCTTGTGAGAAGCAGGTTGTTCACCTGTGAGAAGGAACATGTCTTGATTAGAGGTGTGTCTCATTTTTTGAAATAGTGGAATGCACACAGCTTGTTGCAGTCGATTGTGTTTTTTGCAAAGAGTTCTTTGTTGTTTCATTACTCTTTCCTGCTCTGGTGACTTTGGGCCTGCACTGGGGACTTGCTCTGTCTCGTGGAATTTGGGTGTAAGTCACAGTGTGGACATTTCAAGTGGAGCCTTTGAGAACCACTATGAGCTCCCAGTCCTCTTCAGCTCCCAGTTTCTGTGATGAGAACATCAAGACCTCCATAACCACTGGCTTTTCGGCTTGAGTACTGGAATGAAAGGACATTAACAACCCCAACCTCCAGCTCAAGCCTGGCACAGAGCTGTCACAGCACACTGAGCCCACCCATGAGGAAGATGTGTGCCTTTGTTGTGCTGCCACCGTTTTGGACCTGTTTGTTATGCAGCATCATCACAGTAAGGCTGACTAATATATGTGTACAGCAGATACATAATTTTAAATGGAAACAATTTGCATAGGCCTCCAGAGTTCCCCAAATAGTCAGTCTTATGATAAATCAATTTATTTAGTAAACAATGTTTCTTTGCATCACTAAAAACTCAGTATTTCCATCAAGAGAAAATAAAAATATTATTGAGTGTCTGCTATTGGTAGGTATTTTTCTACGCTCTTTACAGGTGTGGACTCAGTTAATCCATGTAAGGATGTCATCCCATATTGGAGAGCTGGACGTTTCAGAGGCTCGTGGTTCAGAAACCACATTCCCACGTGGTTTCAAGTGATGGGACGTGGCTGCAGACACAGGATGTCTGAGTCCAGACTTCCACTGTTGTCTGCTCTATAATAGTGCCAAATGAGCTTGGATACTTAAGCATAGGTTACACATGGATTTTTAAAGTTGGATGCATGAATTAGTACATTTGCAGATTGACTGTAGAAGGGGGAAGGACCAGCATTATTTTGTCTTCTTAAACAGACACACACACACACGTTTCAGGGCATGGTGAAGTTCATGAATATTTTGACCTCCCTGGAGATAATTAAATACATACACGAGTAATCCGATGATTTTTCCAGGGACTTTCCATATTAAAAGGATTGCTCAAGGCCAAGCTTTGGGGAGCACTTGCAAGCCAATGTTTTATTTAATTCTCTCCCAGCATAGTGAGCAGACATTTATATCTCTGTTAAAGTAATGAGTGCAGTGCCAACTATGTAACAGCTTCCAGCTCTTGTCTGTATTCCCTTCACCTAAGGAGCCCTTAGAGTATAGATTCCAGTCGAAAAATAACCTGTAAGGTAATTGGGATTTTGATATTTTGGGAATCTAAGATATCTTGCATATTTCTACATCACATGAAGAGATGGGGATTTGTACTTTTCTGGGAAATAAGGGATCTGTAAATAATCAGCTCAACAATCTGAGGTCTAGTGCATATACATCCACCCCTTCTCAAGGTGCATCAGATGTAGTATGAGAATGTCACACTGTATCATACTCCATATGATCATATTATTATGTACAAACTTATAGAACAGGTGGCAACAGAATATAGCACAACCTCACCTTTGATTGTTAGCGTATTATTGTTTAGTAAAAAAATGTAGTCGAATTTACACAAAGAATTAGAAAAAACAGTACCAATTGCTCACATATCATCATTTTACTCTTGATTTTTTTCTCTAGCGGCAAAAGTTACGATGATAAGAAAGGCATTTTATTAGTCTTAGAAAGCCCTGTACATGTGATGTGCTAAAGATCAATTCTTCCAGTGTTTCTGATTCACCACGATCTCTTTCTTTTTTTCTCCCCCGCCCTGCCCCACCCACATGCATGTACAGATCTGTGTTAGATTTTTATATTTCCATCACTTTTACAGGCACTTATTTTTATGTGTCACTTCTGTTTTGGAAACTAAAATGTAATCACCAGCTTAGATCCCTGAGGAAAGGGAGTTGGTATTTTTTAAAAAGTGGGTACAAGTGCTTTTTAATTTGACTTGTTTATGATAATAATTTTATGTTTACATAGTCTATAAGTTTGCATAAAACAAAACATTTATGGACTTCTAGACTGGAGTGAAAAACGAACTAAATTATAAGGAGAATCATGTAAAAGTCATCAAAATACTTCCTGAATGGGTCTTCTAGAAGGATGAGAAGATAAGAGATGGTAGGAACATCTCCACTTAGCCTGTGCTCTTATCAAGAGGCTAGACATTAATAACAGGTGCTGCATTAATTGATGTATGCGTGGAGGAGGCGATAAAATGGCAAATATGGCAAAACGTATTCATATCTGAAGCCTCTCTTCAAACAAACAAGTGGTGCAATGGGAGGGTCATGTCCTGTCACCAAGACTTTTGTACAAAATCGAGCAGAGCAGCACCGCTATCCAAATTTAGAAAGTGCCAGAGAGAGAGTACTTTTACTCTTTTTATCATTCTTTCTCCTTCTCTGATGTTCCAAGATTCCTTCTGTTCCCCTGTCCTTTCTATTTTAGAAAATTTCCTTCAGTCCCACTTTTGGTGTAGGTGTGACAGTAACAACTGCTTCTAGTTTTGTTCATCTTAGAATATCTTGATTTGCCTTTAACGCCTGAGTGAGTTGGTATTTTTAATGATGTCTATTGTTTGAAGAGAATTCTTTAACTGAGTAAAGTATAGTTAAACCACCCTATTTATGACTTTTTGAATTCGTCAGAGAAGCAGGTGTACGGTTCATGGGCAGGACTAGAAACTTCAGTTGGAAATGACGCATCCCTGCCGACATGCTTAGCGTGGCGTCCGCTGCATTCTGTACTAAGCTGTTTCTAAGTGGTTGGCGACTGGTTTTAACAGAAGTGTGTGGATCACATGTAGATGCCTACCCTCCTGTCATGGGCAGGGATGTTATAATCACTCGTCATCATGTCGCTGAGCCAGATTTACGAAAGTGTTCTCCCCACGTGGGCTTCAGACGCCCAGGATTCGAGTGGTGTCTTTGCCATGCGCTTGTTGTCTGTGATCTTGGACAGTTTGTGCCTCAGCACGCCGACCAGGAACATCAGAATTACTCTGTCTTCCCAAAGTAACTGTGGCTGTTAACGGGAGATGCATTTTAGCGTAGGTATGTAACAGTTATGTATTGAAGAATTGCTTATTGAACAAATGCTGTTCCCGGTTTGAGTCTCGCGGTATTGCATAGTTCACATGCCTTTTCTAATGTGCCTTCTAGTCTATAATGAAGATTTTTCTTAATATATATTGGATAATGTGAAAATACAACCAAGTCCACAGATAAATTATATATAATGTTTTTTTCCTACTAAGTTGTTGAAATGAAATACTTATCAGTTAATTTCAACTTCAACAATCTGACCAGTTAACATCAATTAATAATTGGAAAGATAGAAAATGAGCAAAAGAGTAAACTTCATGAAAATGACAAGCCTGAAAAAAGTTGTTTCCCCAGAGAACCAATCAGAGAATGCCAGAAGAAGCCAAGCCACCAGACCTTCCTCCTAAGACTTCACAAATTTGCTTAAAAGCAATCCCTGCCCATTTAAAAGTGTTGGCCCTTGGCATTTACTTGGTCTTAAGTAATGTGAGTAATAAAGCCATAGGGAAGTTGAACTTGTCGGCATGTTAAATGCATTCGTCTCTCTGGATACAAAGATCTGGCTGGTGGGATGGATGTTAATTGCAGGCATATTTTTCTAATTGATCAGTAAAGTATTTAAACTATGCTTTATCTGTATTTCCTCTATTTGTTGCAAAGTGTCAAGTTAAAAACTTTACATAAAATTGGACAAATACTTTTATAACTAATCTTTTACTAGAGCCTCAGAGTTACAGAGTGAGAGTATTTTGTAGCCATTTCAACTTCAAGTTTGATGTTTTACCGTGGATTAATTCAAAGTCTCCCAACGCTCATGATTTGTTCTGTTTCTGTCTGACATACTGTGATGTGTTTTGTTACATGATACATTTTGTATAAATCACAACTTTATTCGCATTTGGAGGTAAGGCACTTAAAGGTCAGCTATATGAAGTCAGGTGAATATATGTAAAGGGTGTTAACAAAAACTTCTATTTTGCCTAAATAATGGGAAATATAAGGAACATGGGCTCTGTGGGAAGAATAGCAGGTATGCTCATTATGTGCTAAGTCTTTTACACGAATGAATGTATTTAATCCTCACCACAACCCTACCTGGTAAATACTATTTTTGCCAGTACCCCCATTTTAATAGATGAGCAAACTGAAGCACAGAGGCATTAAGTAACTTTCCTAAGGTCACATGGCCAGTGAGTTGCACAATTGGAATTCGCATTCAGAGTTGGCACTGGAATAGGATTCTTTACCCCTGAGCTGTGTTCACCCCCAACTTTGCTTATCTGTCCTAGGTGGCACAAAGGGACTGGGGCTGTATCTGTCATGTGTTATTTTAAAAAATATAATAAAATAAATGAAGGCAAATATTTTAAACTGTCAAGATGTTAATCTGGGTAGAGGAGGACAAATGGGTGCTTGATAAGTTATTTTCTGTGCTGTTTGAAATTTTTCATGAGAAAAATGTTGAGAAACGAATGTGAATTTCCTGTCCTGTGATGCAGACGTGGCACCGTCTGTCATTCAGTGAGGACCAGAGCGTAGCCACCGTCCTGGCGTTGTGACTTCGCTGCGACATAGTTGCTTCCTTTATCACCTTACATGCGTTCACAGTCATGAAGTGTTACAATTTGTAATTATACTGTTTATGGCGGAAGCCAAATGAAATGCAGAATAAAAGAAACTCAAGAAGGTCTATGGACATACCCACCGGGATGGCCAACCTCTGCGATGTATTGTAACTACCCCAGAGATGCAGAATCAACAGCATTTCTCTCAGCTCCAGTGTGATTGTTAATAAGATGTCACATTTTACACATTTGCTTCTTCACACTGGCTCCAAACTCCACACTCCACATCTTGGAGTAAATAAGTCATACTTCCCATGCTTAAGTAAGAGATTGATAAAGTGGACCCAGAATATTTTCCAGGAGAATCATCACACTAACCAAATCTTTGGATGTTTTGTGCTCCCTCTGAGTAGCTAAAATAAAAGTAGTTTCAAATATAAGTGGCTGATATTTATCATATGAAAACATGAAAGTTTGGCTTTGGGCAGAAAGAAGGCAGTTGAATCCGCTAGCTTTTTCTTTTTAACGTGAGAGAATACTGTCTGAACATGAATGATCTGCTCCAGGGTTGAGAGGTATTTGCTATTAAACCCTATTTGTTGTGACCCTGGCTGATAAAATAAACAATCCTTTTGAGAATAAGCCTTAACTAAATAAAGATCGGAAAGGCATTAGAGAGAAGGAGCTTTAGAGGAATTACAAACTCGGGCTTCTGCAGAGCACTTAACATTCGGGGCCATTAAACAGCAGCGGCCAGATGTGTTCACGACGGCTCCAGATCACCCGATCTCTGCGACACCTCTCTCCAATCTGCTTTTCCTTCTAGTCCCACTCTTTACAAACTGAGAAAATGTTAGGCTTTTTCACTTAATGCCCCGATTTTGCCCCTTATTTGATTGACCTTCCACTTGTTTCCAGCATCCTTGGGCTTTAAGCTGTTATCCTCTGAGAGGATGGTGTCACATGGGAGTCCAACAGCTCCCAGAGATAAACTCCTGTGATTCTGGATGTCTGGGGACCAGGGAAGAAATTTCCTTGCGGCCAGCTACGCTACCGTTACCGCAAAATTACCCATAGTCATTGTGTCTCGAAGGAGAAACCGCTCTCCCTGGGGAGTGCACATCCATTGTTTTTAGTATCTATTTTTTTAGCTGCTCAGCATCCATTCCTTCCCTTTAATGACAACATCCCAATTGATTTTCCACTGAGGAACAACCTCTCCCCTGCCTTTGATCTCTGTGACTTGGCAGGTGGAGGTGGGCACCGGGATTAGCTTTAGACTCAGAGCTCTGCTTTGTCACAGCATTCCATGTGCCAGCCAGGACCCACCTCCTGGACAACGAAACTTGACCTGAGTTTGTGTGTAACTCTTGGGAGAGACAAACATTTATTCCCCTGAGAGCACCGAGGGGTTATACACGTTTGGGGTTGTTTGGAGAGCGGAGCTGAGAGCTGGTGACATCAACTTGAGTCCCCGTATCAATCTGTGCCAGAAGTCAGACACCTTCTTGGAAGTTTTAGTTGTAAGCGTCCGTGCATTCACTTGTCTTGCGTAAGCTAGTGGGAGCTGTCTCTATGACTCAAAGCTGTAGAGCTCAGAGCCTGTCAGGCTGCACACGTGGGTGGTCAGAGACAATCTGGCCGCAGAAGTCGCATGAGGGACAGATGGGACCCTGTGCCTTTCAGACGCCCAGTTTCTCAGCAGGAGTCATCTTCTGTAGCCAGAGGAGGAATCCCTCCCACTGAGTCTACCTCAAGCCAAGGTCATTCGTTTTCGAAGTCCAGACTTTAGAGTGAAATGTTTTTTTGAAAATGAGTGAATTATTCAGGGTTCTCCAGAGACACAACCAATGGGAAAGAGATGTATATATGCACATACAAAGTTGTTTGTTTCTTTTTAGGAACTGGCTCACACACTTGTAGAGGCTGGCGAAGTACAAAACCTTCAGGGTTGGCTAGCAGGCTGGAGACCCAGGGAAGGGTTGATGCAGGTTGAGTCTGAAGGCACGATTCCCATTTCCTCATTTCCTTGTGGGAGGTCAGCCTTTTTCTCAAGACCATCAACTGATTGAGTGAGTCCTGCTCACCTTCTAGAGGGTAACCTGCTTTACCCAAGTCTACTGATTGAAGTGTTCATCTTACCTAGAAGATACCATCACAGAAACATCTACAGTACTGTTTGACCCAATACCTGGGTACTGTGGCCCTCTCAAATCACAGAATTAACCATGATGGAAATACATTTTAGCACTTGGTATTTGATCATGGGAGATACACATTTATACATGTATATTCATTTCCTGCGCATGTGAATGGCACACATATGTATATGTTTAAAAGAATAATGACGGAACAACATCTTGAACACGCAGCCCAAACTGAGCACTGGGACAGAGTGGGTGTAGGTCAACACACCAGCTCTTTTCTCCGTCCTGTTCTCCCGTCTCTCTCCGAGTAAAACACTACTCTCTTACATGTAAAGCACTATTTCTACAACATATGCATGTGTCCTCAATGAACTCTTGTTTGATGTTTAGCTTTAAAATCATTTTCTTCAGGATATAGACATCTGTGACTTGCTTCTTGTTGCTCAGCATACTATTTCCTTTTTTTAAAGCTTTTTTATTATTGTTCGAGTACAGTTGTCTCCATTTCCCCCCAGCATACTATTTCTAAGATTCATCTATGTCATCACGTGCAGCTGCGTTTCATTCATTTTCATTGGTGTATGAAGTTCCACTGGGTGATCACAGCACAATATTATTCTTGTCCAGGGTCTTATGAATAGGTAGCAGGTTGTTTGTGCTTTTCTGCTGCATGGGAAATGCTGATGTAACTATTCCCATGCAGGAAACTTTGTAAGACTCTCTAGGACAGGGGTCACAGGGGGGTCCCTGGGCCAGCGGCAACACTTAGCTTTGCCTGAGCAGTTGGTAGAAATGCAATGTTCAAGCTTTCTAGCAGACCTATGGAATTAGGGATACTGGGAGTAGGGTGCAGCAGACTTGACTTCTAGGTGACTCTGAGGCTCCCTCAAGTATAAGAACCATGGCCCTAAGTATACGAGGTCTGTCCGGAAGTTTTACAACCATGTAATATGAAATATAAAGACATTTATTAAAAATATAAGATACAAGAAACATTGTACATAGGACAGTGATGCCTCAGTCTTCTTCAAAGTAGGTACCTTGGGACCTCACATAGTTCTCCCAGTTGCCATCAGCTGCCCATCCTATTTTCCTGAATCTTATTTTCCTGAATAGATTGTCTGAAATCTCTTCCCTCTTGAAGGGAAGATTTTAGTTTTGGGAAAAGCCAGAAGTCACAGGGCACCAAATCTGGTCTGTAGAAGGGCTGAGTCACCTGGGTGATTTAATGTTTCACCAGAAAACTCTGCATGGGATGTGATGCATGAGCAGGTGTGTTGTTGTGATGAAGCTGCCAATCACCAGTTGCCCATAGCTGCGGCCTTCCTAATCATCCGAATAGTTTCCGTGGAGGAGTGTTCAAGCTTAATGCAAAATTTGATGCAGATTCACTGCTCTACTCACTCAGTCATTTGGAATGTGACAGCCACACAGAACACATGCTCACTCAAGGGTGTCTACCGCCCCCACTGACTAGTACAGTGAAGTCGTCATTGTTCATGCATGTGCATTCCAGTCCACTCTCCTTGACTGCCGGGTTATACCAACATGGTGCAAACCAGTCTTGTTATATTACCAATGGCTGGACTTTCTTTGGACAAACCTCATATACCGGAGTTGACTGGTTCACCCTTGACTCAGTTTACCTCACTTGTTAAATCATTTTTTCTTAGAATATCTCAATTTTACATCTCTTCACTTTCATGGTTTCACTTTTTATCTTCTTAGCTCAGAGCCTCTTAAAATATCCTTCTAAATGATTAATGTTTTCCATCTTAATCTCTAGATTCTAATCAGAGACTTGAGGATTCCCATCTCTAGGATTAATTTTTCTGATTTCTGTTGCTTTTACCCTCTTACATCTCTTGGTTTAAATATTTCAGGTTTTATCTTACATTTATTTTAATTTCTAATTTTCAGTCTGCTCTAACCTGCTTAAACACCCATTATTTCCATATTTTTCATTTTATCCCACATTTTCCCCATGTTCCTATTTTTTAATGGATTTCATTTTTACTCCTGGCAGGAAATGAGTCTCATCTGAACAGAAGAGTTCATTCACATATAGTCACAAAATAATTGAGATTTTCTTACCCTAAGTTGCCTTAGCACCTGCTTCATACTGCCCCCCAAATGGTTCCTGCCCCAGCTCGGACAAGTCACGAAATTATCACGGGCAGGCAGCTGTTGCAAGATGAGGTTCTCTCTCCTTTGGGCCACATGGCCAACTGCTGGCTGGGAAACTTTGGTTTTCTGGAACAGTGTTGCTTGTTGATAATTTACCTTCATTTCCTTTGGATGGAATTCTCTGTTCAGCTCAGCTGACTTTACCCAGAAATATGGTAGAACCCATCTCACAGACAAAAGACTAAGTAAGCGGGGCAGGGGGGGCTACCTTGGCCATGGGGAGTTCCCTTGGGTCATGTGTCAAGCGTCCTGTGACATCAGACTAACCCCATTGGTGAAAAGGTACCTGTAGGCACCAGCAGCACATCTTTAGAATCAGTAGATATCACAAGCCCTAGAATTCAGGGTTCCACGGTGAAAAATGGAGTAAGACACTGTTCAGTTGTTACATGTGAGAACTGTTGGTCTTCATTGACGCAGGGATAGTAAAGGACTAGAGGAAGCAGAGTGATGATGGGTAGGGGCTTGCTGCTTCAAAAAGGTGTTCTAAGTATTAGAGGCAGCACAGTATAGGGATTAAAAGCATGAACACTGGGGCCAGATCCTTCCAACGGTGTGATTTCGTGCAGGGTCGGCCAGCTGTGAATCTGACCAGCCAGCAGGCCTGGGCAAGCTACCGAACTTCTCTGTGCCTCAATTTATGCATGGGTAGAATGGGGCTAATTACTTAGAAGTCCTAGAGATACAGTGATTTAACGTTATGTGAAATGCTTAACGCAGTGCTCGGAGTCCATACGAAGCATGATGAATATGCTATTATTTTTATGGTTGTAATGATATACTTTGCATTTAAGAGACACATCATAACATCTCCTCACAGTTTAGGAGTCGTGACCTAGCCTTTGAAGAACCCTTAGTTATAGCCAATGTTTGTATTTATTTTAATAGTATATTTCATGTTTGATGGGAAAAGATGCTGATTTCTCTGGAGAAAAGCTTTGTAATAATCTATTAAATACTAACGGAGCCTTTTATTTATTTGACTACAGTATAAAAAGCTGCAAATCTCTAGAAGTTGCAGCTTAGAGATTACTGCTAAAGAAAGAGCCTGAGAGTGCATAGTCACACACACACACGTATACATATAGACACAAACATGTACACACACATGCAAACACAGGCACACAAATATATACGCATAGTCACACACACAGACACACAAGCATGCATACACACACAGACACATGCACTCATAGCTAGGCACACACGAACATTCATGCTCACACAGACACACCAGCATGTGTGCAAACACAGGCACACAAATGTACACACACTCATAGGCAGGCACATGCATAAAGCACAGACACACATAGACACCCATGCACACACAGAGAAACACACATAAACACATACATACATTTGCACATGCGCACACGTGAAAACACAGATGCTCGCATGCACATAGATACATCCACACACACCACGCCCGCCAAACACGCAGACACACACAATAACGTGGGTTATAGTTCAGTACACTGGCTTTATTTACCGTTTGCTAACACAAAGAAACACCTAAAGTCGGAGCACAGACAATTTTTTTTTACTGATTTTCAGTTAATGGCCTTGAAATCCTTTAATGAAGGCTACACACTGAGCCAAGTTATACACCGTTGTGTTCGGGAACAATCAGGTTCCTGAATAAGTGATTCAAAATAATGAGGACTTAGGAATTGATGGGCGCCCTGAACAAGCTGCGCTCGTGGCTGCCCTCCGCGCCCAGGATGAAAGGGCGAGCCGCGCCTCTGTAACCTGGCTGCTCCGTGTCCAGTAAATACAAGAATTGTTTCTTAAAATAACTTCTGGGAAAACTTTTGCCCGTCTTTCTCAAAATTCTCAAGAAAAACTCAAGAGTGCTAACAGGCCGAGGAAAGCGTCCACTGGCAGAGAGCATTTGAAGTGCGTGCGGGGGGCGGGGCGGGGAGGCGAGTGCTGTGGCTGCAAACGGCCTGCTGGGCCCACTGGCGGGTGCTGTGTCCGCCTGGACCCAGAGGCAGGGCGGGGGGCGGGGGGGCATTTCACTCAGATCAAGCAGCAGAATCTAGGCTGGACGGGGGAGAGCGGGGAAGGGAAAACCGTCTGTCTTTCAGGCCAACTGTGACCAGTCAGTGGGGCTGCCTGGACTATTGGGAAAGGAAGCAGCAGTGAATCCCAGCCCAGAGAATGCTGAAAGCAATGAATTAGGTCTGGCGTGGCAGTGAGGGGAAGAGGCTCAGCCCACGTGCCTGGTGTTGGGTCTCAGGCTCCAGGCAGGTGGCAGGCAGAGGGGGAATTCTCCTCTGTTCGGCTCTCCAGTCACTCTCATGGGTCTGGATT
Source organism: Desmodus rotundus (assembly GCF_022682495.2). NCBI lineage: Eukaryota > Metazoa > Chordata > Mammalia > Chiroptera > Phyllostomidae > Desmodus > Desmodus rotundus. Next base: position 98,634,074 of record NC_071392.1, on the reverse strand, counting down.
CATTTTCTCAGCTTCCTGTATTGGTTCAGAGAATTGAAGTACCTGGCTTCTCGGGAGTTTTTAAAATGAGAGCACCTAAAACAAGGAGCAACATGGCCCCCAGTTTCTAGCTGCGTACGGTCGAAGCGAGCGGGGCATGTGGCTGGTGCAGTTTTGCTCCCCCGTCAGCGCAATCCCTGGCACGTAGCAAGTGCCCGTAAGTTCTTGTTAATCACATACTCATCAGCGATTTGTTGAGCACCTACTGTGTACCAGGCACGCTCTTTGAACTTGAGAGTGAGAAGAACAGGAATGTGATATGCCTCCCCAGAGCTTGGGCTTCAGTGAGGGGGAGGGACACAAGAATGAACCCCAGAGTTGTCCAGGTCAAGGTCGGGGGTGCTGGGAGAGCCAATAATGCTGGGCCCTGCAGGAGGGTAAGGATTTGGGAAAGATGCTTTGAAGAAAAAAAATTGTAAGTTGAAACTGAAGGACAGGTGAGATTTGCTAGACATTGTGATTTTGTTTGGAGGAGCATTCCAGGCAAAAGGAACAGCATTCCAGGCAAAAGGAACAGCATGTGCGAAATCCGGAGGTGGGAGAGAGCTCGACACCATTTGAAAGGCTGGCTTGTGAAGTGAGTCCCAGAGGATAAAGCCGGAGAGACAGGCAGGGCCATGCTCAGCTGTACCTGAAGGCCGTGCTAATGAGCGAGAAATGAACTTTAGGGGTGATGAGAAACCAGAAACAATTTGGAAGTGGGCGGGTTGTGGAGACTATTTGATTGACATGCTAAACGGTCACACTGGCTGCTGCAGAGGAGAGGGGGACTGCTTTGAGGGTCTTCATTTGGAGACTTGAGATAATACCTAGGAATGATCATTGGCTTGTGAATTCCCAACGGCTGTGAGTTTCCAACGGGGGCTTCTCTGAGGAAAGGAAAACTCATGCCGTGGACGGTGCCCGGAGGGGAAGCACCTTTGCGCGGTCAGGTTTGATTTCCATTGTCAGCCTCAGCGCGATCCTCCCACAGTGCCCTGGCCTGCACCCCTGGCCTTTCCGCTGGAATTTTCCTGGTTAGTAGGATGGGGAGCACCTCCAGCACCCTGTGTGAGAGACAGCATGAAACGGAAAATATTTTCTAAGCCCAAGTCCTTTGGCAGCTTTTCTGGGGAGGTTTGGCCTACATGTCGTCAGCGCAGCACAACACTGCTGGTGCCTTTTGTCAGGGGCGCGTCATGTTAATTACTAAATCAGCAAGGGGGTATTGGGTGGCTGAGTCGCAATCACCTGGTCTTTGATCAAAGACATGGGAGTTCTCAACTAAGTTGGTTAGCACATAGGATTTTTGTTGTTCACATTGCCAGCAGCAAGAAAAATCCGTTTTTCCCCAACCCAGAGATGTTTAAATACATCTTAATTGCCCTGATTACTCAGAGTTTTATTTTCAAAACCTGGCTTCATTGAAAGGGGGCTGAGTGCTTTTTAAGAGAGGTGAATTGAATCTGGCTGAGTTAAGGCCAGCTAAAATCAACGTTATTTCTGTGTTTTATTACCTACCTGTTTTACTTCATTTCTGAACTAAGGAATAATGCAGATATAGTTTAAAACACTCTAACAATGCAAAGGCTATGCTCTGAAAATTAATATGACTCTTTCCCTTGAACCTCTGGTTACCCCGACGTCGCCAGCAGAATGGACTGTGGGTAGGAGGGTTCCTTCTGTCTCCTCCAGAGTTAGTATGTATGTGCACATACAAGCAGGTGTGTAGACTATTGAGCAGAGTGGACCGTGGGTAGGAGGGTTCCTTCTGTCTCCTCCAGAGTTAGTATGTATGTGCACATACAAGCAGGTGTGTAGACTATTGAATGTACACAGACTGTGGTTAGACAGATGTGTGGCACATCTGTTATTTATTTCTCAAATGAGGGCTTCCTATTTTCCTAAATGAGTCTTGCTTTTTGCACTCCCTTCACTAAGCCATTATTTCATGATTCTTGGTGATTTCAGGATTCATGTAAATAAAGCTTCCGCCACCATGAGCTGTCAATAATAGGGACTCTCTGGTGGATAGCATGTGGCCTCCTGGTTCCTGAACGTGTTCCAACCTAACTTTCGTACGGCCAAGAAACAGGACACCACGCTATTGTCAGTTGCATGAACCCCACTCTGTGGTCCCCACATCCACATCCCCACGTCATTCTCCTTTATTCTCTGATGCCAACCCCACCAGGACCTGAAAACTGTTGCACCCACCAGCATTAATAGTCCTTTAATGCTTCGAATCTGTACTTCCTTTCTTACAATCCCAAAGTCCATTGTTATAACCTCCCTTCAGACATGTCCTCCGCTTTCTTAGCCTTCATCATCCCTGTCAGAGGAAACCATATCTTAGGTTAAGCCTGGATTTTACCTATTTCGTGCCTAAATGCAGTCCCTGAACCAGTCTGACCTCAAATATATAATTGCTAAGTTCAAGTTGGCTGTTGGCGTTGCTGCCTCTCCTACAACTTTTTCACTCCCCGTTCTCCTTGGACCTTGCCCTTTCTTCTCCCACCTTCCTGCACCCCTTCCCTCTTGAACTCGGCTGATGGTGTTGCTTTTAGTTTTCTTGATAAAATAGTAATCATCAGAGAGCTTTCACATGCCAATGCCAGTCATGTACCAACTCACAGCCCCTGCAGTCATATACTTGGCCTCTCCTCCAGGGACTGCAGGCAAGTGGTCCAGCGGTCCTGCAGCTAACGTTTGCATGGTTTGGAGAGCAAGTACACTTGGGGGTTCTAGTTCAAGTCCAGACCCCTTGTTTTTCAAGTTTAATTCTCCTGCCCCCAGCAAAGAGCTGCCCCCCAGAAGTGTGGTTCATCCTCAGGAAAGTTGACTTGGGAAGACGACATTTTAGGTCCCAGCAGTGGACACAGAGAAGTTCATGGCCCTGGCTATACGTAGTGCATTTTGGAAGTGAGGCGCTGGTCCTGGGGGGCATCTGTGGAGGGACAGGGCCTGTGGAGGGTCACAGGGAAACTGTTTTAAACCATGAGGCCCAGGCCAGGGACTCCGGATGCCCAGAACCAGGAGCAGCCTGGCTGTCTGGTCTGCTGTCTAAGAGCATAGCCGCCACTGCCGGGTCACTCGTACCACTGCTGTCACTTCAGTGACCTCTCTCCTACGGTGTTTTCCCCCTTCCAGAAGGTTCTCCTCTGCAGATACACACATTGGAGGGTCTTATATCTTATAAAATGAAAATGCTAAACCACTGACTTCTGGGAAATTTGTCAAGCCACAATACATAAGTGGAAAACTGTCTAACATACAGTCAGTTCTTAAAATTATTTATCAGATGAACGAAAGAAGGTATTTACCATCGGCATGTCACTTTTCCCTTTATGAGATTCTTCTGTTTTCTCTTGCTCCGCACTTCCCTCTCTCTTTCGTTCTGTCTGGGCTTAGTGGCATAACTAGTAAATTTGGTACTTGGAGTGGATCACATTTTATCACCGTCTTCCTCTGCAGGACAAAAGCATTTTCAGTAACTGTCGTGAAATGGAACAAATACAATAATGGCGTAAAAGAAATACAGCGGGGAAATTTTTCTTTTTATTATGTTTTCTCTATATAACGTGACAGTGTAAAAAGTAAATAATAAATATATAAAATAATATAAAATGATAATAAAGAAGGAAAACAGTAACATAATAATAGTTTTAATTACATTAATACGCTTTTAAAGGGGGAGATCAGTATTCAATATTTGTCTTGGGCACCAACAAATAACAACATTATGGCTTCTGCTTATTAAGCAAGTTTTTAAACCACTCTAGGCACAAAAACTCCAAGTGGCCACATAAAAGGACAGACTGGAAGTAGTCCATGTTTTGTTTCTTCTTTATTATCATCCCTGGGCAGTCCATGTTTATTTCACATCTACTGCTGAAATGCAAAACTAGGTAGGTCCACAGGGGTTGAACACACAGCTACGCCCGAGGCAAGCTTGAGGGGTTTGTTCTTGAAATAGATGCACGGGACTGAGTCCCCCTGTGTCCAGGGCCAACCTATAACTTGAAGGTCTGCAGATAAAGTATCATGTACAAAAGAGAGTTTGTTAAAGGAAAAGGAAACGCAGTGTGCTAATCTGAAACAATCTGTATATTAGTACAAGCCAAGGGTCATCAGAGCAATTGATGCAAATGAGGATAAATAATATGTTTGGGGGGAAAGATTGTTCTTATTACTAATATTGTTTAGCATTGTCAGCATGGTTATAAGCAGACAAATTTTAGTCATCTATAATCACAAAACTTTTCTTTGAAAAATGTGTGTCTTTATGACCTGCTACATTTCCAGATGGCAAAAAAAAAAAAATGCTAATTTGTTAGAACTTCTTAAGTGTATCATATGCCTTCCTGCTCACTGAAGTCCCCACCACTTCCTTAATTAACTCCCAACACTGAGGCCAAGTTCCATTTGCTAGTTATCATTGTTTTTGCTCTATCATCTTCTACACATTAAAGGGGACATTCAAAATGTTTTGGTACCCATGTCTCTAGCAAATACAGGAAATTGAAAGATACACTTAAAGGTGAATCACACGTCCTAACACTAACAGGAAGCAGCACACTTTCTCTGTGGGGTCCAGTCCCCTTGATCCATTTTGCACCTGTGATTCCAAAGGACGTTGCATTCTCCGTACGCCTTTCTCATTACATCACATGGAAGTGGACAATGAGGTGGAGGAGCGGGCACCTGGAAAGGAATCTGCCCTATGATTCAGTGATTCCATTTCAATCAATTTATCATAAAATAGTAACAATGATGTTCTCAATTACATATTAAAGTAATGTGTTCTCATTATAATCTGGTTTATAATAAGCAACTTTGAAATCATTTTAATGTCCAAAAAAAAGCTTAGTTGAAATAATTATGATATATCTATTTAATGAACACATTGCCAAATAGCACATAGAAGAGTGTGATCATAATCTGATGAATTGAATGTTATGTTAGACACACACATGCACTCATGCATTCACATGCATGTGGTTACATGTGCTTGTATATGGTGGGCAGGTATACACGCGTAACAGTGATACCGTGATAGTATGGATGACCATTTCCTTTTTCTGTAATGGTTTTCTGTGTTTCCCAAGTTTTCTGTAGGGACCAGGTATTATTTGTATTATCAGAAAAATAGTGGAAATCGTTTTAGTGAAAACCAAGTAAAAAGAAGCCTGGTGCCCTTTGGTAGTCTTACAATTTCCTTCTTATGATGCAAGGAGTGAAGACTTGCTGTCGTTTGGTTCCCTAAAGCAGAACTCAGTGAACAGCTGGAACAAATACACGCCATGACTCGTGTGGTTGGGCTCAGAACGGGCGGCCGGATCGTGTAGCTTCATTTGTAACTTTTCATTCTTATGAGCCTGCCATTGCCCCTCTCAAAGGAATTTCCATTTCTGTGACGTTGCCTTCCCATGATGCCTGACCGCCACTGAAAACAGTGGTTGGATATGTGAGGTCCGTTTCCTCTGCTTCGTATTTTCTCCTCACCTGGAAGAAAACCCAGTTAAGTATGTTTTCCTTTATCTTATTTTTTTCATGGCCATTGTGGAAAGTGGTCACAGAGACAGTTTTCTAGGATGGCAAGTTCTCTGTATAAGGACTTGCTCTGAACCTACCCGATACAATCAAAGATTTACCGTATTTTGCTGTGTATAATGTGCACTTTTTTGCTCAAATGTCTGAGGGAAAAATAAGGATGTGCATTATACATGGGTGTAATGATTACATACCATGCATATAATAATAAGTATGATAATTCGTGTACAATGTGCACAAAAATGTGGGTACGCATTATACACGACAAAATGTGACTTCCATATTTTTAAAAAATCAAGAATGTGTCGGCATTTTTTCCTTCATCATTTCTATTCTGCGGTTGAATTATTTGAATGCTATGAAGAGAATGTGAAAGTGGGTGGCACCGTAAGAAACAGGAGGGGTGAGAGAAGAAGGGAAAACACACCTTTTCTTGTTCGCCTGCCGTTGAAAGTTATGAGTGACTTCTTCAACAGACTCTCCTCATCCTCAGAAACACCACCCAGCATATCCGCCTCCTCCACAGTCCTTTCGTGGAAACAACCCTGCGTTGCTTTAATTTGTTTTGATTTTTATTAACGAATACACTGGCTCTATTGCTCACAGAACATAGGGCTGTATCCATATACTTACTTTTTATTTAGAACTAATTTTCAGACATACCGAAAGGCCTTGTTCAAAGAACTCTTTCCTTGTAAGCCATTTGAGAGAGAGTTGCAGACACGGTGTTTCATCACCACCTAACGTATTAGTGTGTGTTCCTACAAATGAGGACATCATTCTGCACAGCCGCGATACAGCCATCAAATCCGGGTCGTTACCGCTGACATATTGCTGCCATCTCATCCATGCACCCCATTCAGATTTCTTCAGTTGTTCAATAATGTCACTTAGAGCAAAAGAATCCAATCCAGGATCACATATTGCATCGAGCTGGCCTGTCTCTCGAGTCTCCTTCACGCTGGAATATTTCTTCGCTCTTCCCTTGACTTTGGTGACATTGATTTGACAATTTGGAACTTTACCGACGAGTCATTTTTTAAAGTGTCTTTCAGCGTGTGTGTGTTTGATCTCTCCCGATACCTCGATGGAGGTCGTGCCTCTCAGACAAGGACGCTACCGTATGGTGACCAGATACGGTGGCTGTGGGCATCGCGCCGTCCCCATCAAGTGATGCGTGGCTGTAATCTGTCCCATCACCATGACGTTCGCTTCAATCACTTCTAGGTTCTGCTGACGGGAAGCAGCTCGTTCTCCTTCGTAGAGAATGTGCATTTGTGGGGAAGTGCTTGTGGATGACGTAACCATCCAATTCCTCCTCAAACCTCTACTAAATATGTCTATGCCTGTGGATACCCCTTGGCTAAATTCTTCTCTCATGGTTGCCACACAGTGATTGTCTAATTCCACTGTTCTCCTTACATTTATTAGTTGACATTCTTGCAAGAAGAAGATTCTTATTTTCTCGTTTGTTTATATCAGGGCAATCTTATGGACTCGCATTTTATCCAGTGGGCATAATCTGTTGTTGTTCACTCTGATGATCAGATTTGGATTTGACCAATGGGAACCCTTTCGAGCTGACTCCGGTTTGTTTGCTCACGTGCCTTCTCTGAGCGCTTCCTTGCTTTCAGACACAACACGATGCAGGCTCATCCAGCTCTGCTCCTGCCGCAGCCCTCCCATCAGTCTTTTCTCCAAGAAACTTAGCTTCCTTTGAGGAGACAATGACTTTCAGAAACTGAGATCTGGGTGCTAGCTGGGCCAGTTGCTTTTGCATTGTCAGAAATTTCTTCTGCTCCTTAGAGAGGAAAACGTGAGGGAACACACACACACAGCACAAACACCGCATGCACACAAACATACACACACCACACACACCCCCTATACACCATACTCACATGTACACATGGCACACACCACACATACCACACACAGCACTCATACACCACACATCACACCATACTCTCTCACACACATGCTTACCACACACAGCAGGCCCTTGAATAACGCTGGTTTGTTCAACATCATTTCTGGATAACTAGAGGGATTTAAGGTGGAACATAAGTTAGAGACCTTTTTGTTCAATTCTTTTCCTGGGTACTGGGGAAAACAAAGTACTAATTTTTGAATGGCTTTTATTAAGAACTGAGATTATTGAAGTCAGAGTCACCTTTCGTGCTACTGTGGGTGGTGGGCTAAGGGAACGGGGACCGGCCACTGGTGTCCAGTCTCAGGATGAAATCTCTCTTTGGGTCCCATCCTAAAGTCCTTCCTGGCCCATTCCCTGCCGACCTCTCTGACCCTCCTACCTTTTCCAGAGATGGCTCACTAAACACAACATATGCACTTTTCTTTCTGTTTCTAGAACCTACTAATGTGTGGGGCTGGGATTAAGGTGGCAAGTGAAGCACCACCTTAAATTTCTGTCCCTTATCCTCCCCTTCACGTTCTGTGTTAAATTTTGTGCCCTAGTACAAAGTTTAAAGTTTACATTACACTGTAAAGTGTAAGGAGGGCACAGAAACTCAATAATCCAGAGAAAAAAATACTGTAATACAATATTAAAAAAAATAAAAAGTTGTGGACCCATATACACATTTTAATGTATTTTTAATATTTAATTTTTCTAAAATCTTAAAGTGGTTGAAAATACATTGAATAATTGAAAACTAGGTATATTAAAACTCATAACATCGATATAACTTTCGTCTTATGCTAACAACAGAATTTATTATAATTTTACTTTCCTGGATTAATGGAAGTAAAATCATTGATACTAGTCTCAAAATCAACTTTTTTTCTGTATCCCATTTTCAATTGAAAGGACGGCCATATTTGACAACTTCTCTTTGCCAGTGAACCATCTGGAAATCACTTTTAGTGACGTGAATTAAAAGTTAGTAATGGCCTCCGGTGGCAGGCAACAAAGAACATACCCTTGCCCACCTGGGTCCCAAACAGCCTGATGCAAAGAGGTGGAGGTCAGAACATCGTCTGGATTCCCAGAGAGACCAGGTTGGCAGACTTCCTTTGAGGTCTGTTAGGCAAGAAGGCTTATTGGTCCACTCAAAGCTGGGCAGACCGAACCCAGCCAGGGACAGGTGACACTGCATCGGGGTAGGATTTCCCCCCCTCACCCCAGCTGGGCAGAGCAGCCCCGGGAGATGCAGAACCGAAGGCTGTTTCCATTGGGCAGGCAGCTTGCTGCCGAGACAAAGCGTGCAAAGGAGTTGAACCTAAACAATGTTCTGCCTAAACTGACGGCTCAGATGTCCTGTACTTGCTCTGAAGCAAAGACACTTGAGGATGGAGAGAGGCTGGAAATCACACCAGTCGCGCTGCCTTTGCTGGAAGCAGTATGAGCGATGGAGAGGGATTCCCCCGTCAGGACAGGCCAAGCATGTTCTACCCCCCAGCACTCGCTTCTGCCGTCCCTCTGCCTGAATCCCTCTGCCTCTGTGTCTTCACACGGCCCGATGCTTCTTCTCCATGTTGCAGTCGAAGCTCAGTTGACATCTCTACCCAATATTGCCCACCTGTGCCCAGGCACGCCCTGTTTGCTTTAATTCATGAAATGTGCATCGAAAATTAAGTTGTCTATGGAAGGTAAGTTCTACAACAGCAGTAGCCTCGCCTGTGTGGTGAGCGCCTCACACTGACCTGGCTCGTAGTGGGCAGGTGTCTTGGGCTGTGTTTTTCACGTGCAGAGCCTGGGTTGAGCTTTGCTGTGCGGTGGTGGTGTCTAACCCGTGGCCCATGGGCCGCATGCTGCCCAGGGTGGCTATGACTGCGGCCCAACACAAAATCATAAAGTTACTTAAAGTCTTTTTTTTGCTCATCAGTTTTCGTTAGTGTTTGTGTATTTAATATGTGGCCCAAGACAACCCTTCTTCTGGTGTGGCCCGGAGATGCTAAAAGGTTGGACACCCCTGTGTGAGAGCTTCATTGTGTGGGGCTCAGGAGACAAGCCAGGGAAGCTGGGGCGTGCAGGGAAGGAGCTGACGAGCAAGATGCAGCTTCAGTTCCAGGGGGGCCTATCATCCGAATGTGTCTGTGACCGAGGGGTTTCCCAGCTCACTCAATGCTAAAAGCAGGACACTCCCAGGTCACCTAGCCCCCCCCCCCCCTTGTCCCAGGTGGAACTCTGAAGCATGAACTACATCGAACAGTTGCCCCACTTTGAGGCCAGTGGACTGGGCTCTTACCCACTTCCCCGGTTCGTGACACATCCCAGCAAAGGAGGCCTGTTCTCAGAGAAGGGTACAGTGGGAGCTATTAGCAGTCAGCACCCCAGCACCTGGGGCTCGGTGCATTTCTTGGAAAAGAGACTCTAGAGGCGACACCCACAGACAGTTGCATACACTGCAGCCTACTGTAAATATTTGTTCAATGGGGTCCATGAAATTCACAGTCTCCCCCTATGTGAATCAGAGCGACCCAACCTTTTTCTGCTTTGCATTTTGGACTCTCATGTAACGGAGATGATTTAAGTTCCTTAAGCTCTTTTATCACGCGTCTTGCCAATAGCTTACTTTTTACAACCAGAGCACACGGAGCTGCCAAGTCTTCTCTCGTTTGTGTGTGTACACAGTTTATGACTTGCTGACTCAGGGTCCCTCAGTCTGTTAATACACGCTGGGGGGAAGTTAGGGGCTTGGAGGGAATGCACTCTCTTCCTAATGAATCCAGAATGCCTTGGAGAAGATGTTGATTCTATTCCAAAGTGACAAATGGCATCCTCATGATATAATAGGGACATTCTTCCCACAACTCCAAAACAACAGTGAAAAGAGTTATAAAGAGACAGGTAATCTATTGGTCTTTTCTATTTCATTCCAAGTGACATCTTCTGGTCTCTGTCCACCTGCTACTTACATTCAAATGCCATTGAAATAACCAGCTAATTTTAAATACAGAGTATATCTATCTGCATGTATGATATATATACATACACACATTTATGTATATGTATAAAGCCTCCCTCCTTTCTTGAGACATTGCTAATGGAAGTTTAGAAGCTACCTGTACAGCCACAGGATTATAAAAGGAACAGAAGAAAGATGAGCTACCAACACCTACCATCATCGACACAAAAGAAATGGAACCAGTAATGAGTTTAATACAAAAACGCATATTATCGAATCACACACACTAGGTAGATAGGGTGAGGTTCACATTTCTCTACCGGCATCTAATATAAAAAGGGAAATTACATAGTTTACATTGCTAAGATAAAGACAACTCGTTTATGAAAGAAATGAGCATTCTTAAATTGAAGAAAATGCAACCGTGCCACCTGCCTTCCTATAATCTAGATGCATTCTGTATCATTCACATATCTATCACGGTGTTGCAATATCCATGTTCCCTAAAACCTCACAGACTTAATTAATGGGGCCTGTGGGGAAAATAACACGAGGCAAACCACTCCAACCAGGCAAGTATGTAATCAAATCATAATAAAAACAAAACTAATCCTAAAATAAACAAATCCGGGCACAAATAAAGATGCTACCTCTTAACAAAGAAATACTACCCTAAGTATGGGACTTTATAGCTCTGATAAAAAGTGGAGAAAACTCACTAGGAGAGAGTGTAAGGAGGGATCGAAGCTGCAAAATTAAGTGAATCGAAGAGACGCATGAGGAACGGTAAGCACCATGTGAAAATCATTCCTGAGACAGACCCCCAGGTCAGCCAAGTGCAGAGAAGAACCTGGAATGGGGAGCTTGGTCCTGTTTCTCCCGCTACTCGCCCTGGACAGCCACACAGGTCTCAGTTGCACCCGTCCTGTGTACGTGGTGTTGACCTCACCTCTTAGTTCCTGTTCCCTCGTGGGCTCATTCCCACCCCAGACGCAGGAATTGCAGATGGCGTCTGTGTGGACACTTGCGGGCCCCAAGTCAGCGACCTTTGCAACAACAACAAAAAATTAGAAACTTTGCATAAACAAAGATTTTGTTTGTTTTTATACCCATTAACTCACAACTTAAATTACCTTATTTGCGTGCTGTGGCATGGTACTCAGTTTGCCATTTACAAATTTACGTAATATTCTACTAATGACAAGTTCACTGATGTCTGGCAATTAGCAAAGCGAGGATGCTTTTCATAATGGAAAGTCCTGTGTTTTCTGGTTTTAAGAAACTCATTGCTATGATGTAGCTGTTGGAGAGTCTGAATGGGAATTGGCGAACTAGGTCTGAAGTGGAATACTATATATTTTAAACTGCACTGCTTATTATGATGGGGTTTTCTGACTGTTTCCTACTGACATGCTTATACCGCAACATTGTTAAGATAAATAACAGGAAATAAAACAATTTCAACTTGTGTTGGGTTATCACGAGTGCCCTGGTCATCGTTGACAACGCAGTAGGTTTGGGCCAGTTTTCTCCCTAACAAGTCAAGATTGATCCTTAGGGGGAAAAAAAAAAATCAAAGTTACTACATTATATGGGCTATTTTGTTAAGAGTACTTGAAGAAAGATGAAAATGAGCAGCTAGTCTAAACAGAAATGGCACATTCAATTTGAAAATAAATGGCCAGAGGATTGAAGAACTATCGAAACACAGGCTTGCCTTGTGTTGGGCTATTCTGTCCTCTACCGTGAGTAAGTGTCTGGAGGTTAGGAGTGCGACTGGCCACTTTATCGGATCGGGGTTCTATGATGTTGTCATCGTGTTCTCTTCCCTTAGAGAAGCAAGGCACAGGACCCGCAGAAACACAAGTAAAGATGTTAGAAAAATATGAGGGGCACATGATTATCCAGCTGCGGCAGATAACGAATGCCGGCATTTTTCTGTTGGAATCAAGTTAGTGCTATGGTGCTTTTCTGTACGTGTTCACTTTATAAATCTGTGTCCGTTTAAGTTCAGAAAGATTTTTGTTTGATTTTGTTCTCCTTTGAGCAACTTTCTCCCAAAAATTGATTTCTAAGATCGCAAGAAATAGGAATCTGATGCTCACTGGCAGACTCGCTGGGCATAGACCAAAGAGCCATTCCGGGTGTTTTAAATCCTTGCCGGGTCGGGCGATTGGGAGTTTGGAAGTTGGGGTTTGGAGTTGAGTAAACCCCACTTACTGTGTCTTTTTGACAAATGTCAGTCAAGACAATGGTCCTGAGAGGTGACTTTTTCCTGGACCTGAAGGAGCAGGATCAAAATGGTGATTGAAATCCTAGCTTCTGAAGTCTGACTGCTTGTGTTCTTGTCCTGGCCTCATCTTGCTTTAGGCACGACATTTTAGGGGTGTTACTAAGTCCGTCCCAGCCACAGCGCTGTCTGCACAATGGCGGTATTCTCACTGGAGCACTAGAAGGTTGTTGTGAGAACTGGGTGAGACAAGACACAGAAAGGCCCCAGCAGAGTCCCTGCCCCATGCCAAGCTCTTCATGCAGGCTAGCTGTCGTCATTATCACTGTCACTACTGAAGCATCCGTAGGTCCGGGCTGTGGAGAGGTTGGGTTTATCTGCCAGGGCAATGGAGGCTGCCTTTCAGAATGGGGTTACTGTGGCTCTCAAACTGTCTTGTTTAGCGCACATTGGGAGTTTCTTCACCACATTATCACGTTATCTCTGAGTCGGCATCACGCTACAGAAGAACAATTTGCATGTGGGTATCTGTTGTCAAAAACCGTATTATCAGCAAAATACACATGAGTCATTATAATAGCAGGTCAAACATAAACACGTTCCCAGGATGTTAAAGAGCTTCTCAGAGTTGGCGTAGATGACCCACCGCGGTGGATGCAGAGGGAAGAATCTACGCCTGTTTAGTGAATGGTTCCCACTGATCAGTTCAGTGAAGACAATCAAGTGCTATCCTTTAAAAAAAGAACTAAACACTGGTCTCTGGGTCGTATTGGTTTAGTCTGGATGGAGTTCAGAACTTGACGGCTCGTTGCTGTGTAAAAATCCAGCCTCGGTCATAACAATAGCCCAGGTCACCAAAAAGATTTGGAGATAGATAATTTCCATATTTCATTTTGATCAGTTTAATTTTATTTTTTAGACTTTATTGTTCACATTATTGCAGATGTCCCCTCTGGCCACCTCCATCCAGCCCACAGGCCATCGCCACAGGTTTTCTGCATCTACGGGTTATGCATATTTGTCTCTGGCTAATCCCTTCATAAAGAAAGTGGCAATTTGGAGGTAAACAGGCACCATATTTCATTTTAATTATTTAAAAAATCCTAGCATGGTGCCATGTGTTTTAATATTTCAGTATGGCTGCATTTTAAAATGGGCCAGATTGATCATTATTTTCTTTTAGATGAGAGTATATTCTAGGAGGTTTGTTATTCAAAAACAAGCAAATTCTAGAAATCACATGTGCAAGTACACATGTAGTTTTCCAAAGTAGAGCCATTAACCAAAAATTATCTTTAAATTCTTCTTTGCAAATTTCTCTCAGCCCCCACCATCTCTCTTATTTTTATTTTCAATACTCTTGGTGGTGGCCGGTTTTATCCTTTTAAGCAGATAATCTCTCTCTTGCTGAGCTCATCAATCCTCTCTCCGTTTCTCACTCCATTGCTTTAACCTGGTCCACGCCAATTGCAGTTGATCTCAAACATCCCAGGTGGCAGGCGGAGCCACGAGACACAAGCACTCACTCTCCCCTTCTTTACGGACAGAACCACGGACCCAACAGGGAAGTGGTGCACAGCTAGCCACTCCGTCTTCCTGGCCCCCTCGCCCATGGGGCAGGTCCAGCCCCTGACACTTGCGGGTAGCAATCTGGTCTCTGTTTCTTGGAAATCCTGTGTTTTTTCTCAAAGCAAATTACTGAGGCTGGTGAAGGGCTTTTCTTTTTCTTGCTACGAATGCAGATGTAGTAAGGATGAAAACCAATAGGCTGAGAATGACAGCCAAGAAAGAGAGAGCGCTGGGTCCCTGGTGACATCATTTAGCACTGGCTGAATCAGTACCAATGACTACATTACCTCCACACTTCCTATTAGGTAGCAGAAAAAGAAATCCCTATTTGTTTAACCTGCTGTGTGCCAGGCCTTCATTTTCTAACTTAGCCTACCCCCTTCCTGAGAGCACGTTGGTAGCTGAACATTGCTGGAGAAATTCAACCTGTGGGATTGGTCTCTATTTTAACCCGTGCTCAGACAATATGGAGAGTCACAGCTTCTAATCCTGTATGCTTTCCTGTCATGGGTAAAGTTTTTCTTTTTTTCCTTAGGCCCTTTAGTATCATGTCTCTACCCCCTGAAAGCTACTCAAACTTCATTCAGGAAGGGAAATCCCTTAGGAGCATCCTTCTCTGTCCCCCACCTCCTCTGTGCCTTCCTGCCTCACCACCGTCTTCACTGAAAATAGCGACCCTGCTTCTCTCCAAAGCAGCCCTGACATTGTCACTCTGGACCTGCATTGCCTCTGCCCTTGAACATGACGTCTCTCCTCCTTCCTCTGCATCTTCAATTTCTCTCTCACCACTAGATTGTTACATCAAAAAAAATTAGAATAGTGTAGACTTTTCAGCGCTGTGGAAACCTCCCTTGGCCCTTCCCCTTCCTCTAGCTTCTGACCCGATGCTCCTCTCCCCGTTCCCATCAGCCAGTTGGAATGTATTTCAAGCAGACTGTCTCCATTTTCCAAAGTCCCTTTTCAACCCATTACAGTCCAGCTTGTCTCCCCACCTGCACACTAGAGCTCATCTTCTGCAGACCACCAATCTCTGTAGATAAAGCCATTGAACAGTATTTTTTATACCTGTTGGCAGCATTCGCTGGAGCTCGCCAATCTCTCACTGAAGTTATTTCTTGGTTTCCTATTTTTTAAAACACCATATTCTCAGTTTTTCTTCCTTCTTAGCTGCTTCTTTCTGTTTTTTCCTTTTCCGTAAGATCTCTAAAATATTAGAATTCCTCAAGACAGAATCTTGGACCATCTTTCTTGTTTACCTATATTTCTTCCCAAATAATGTTATTATCCAAATAGTGGAAATATGCACCAGCTATAACCTCTCCTCTGAGCTCCAGACCCACCTATCAAAATACCATTTGCCCTCCAATGGAGACCTAATAGACATTTCCCATGGCACGTCCAGATAAACTTGTTCCTCTCCATCTCTCTTCTGTTCCCGTCTTTTCTGTCTCAGGAAGTGCCATCATCATCATCTAGTCATTAAAACCAGAAATGTGGGGGTCACGCTTGATATTTCCCTTGATTCCCTCCATCCAGTCTGTCAGCAAATCTTCTTAGTTCATCATCGGAACCTGTCCTGTACACTGGCTTTACTTTGCTCCATCAAGCAAACATCATATGTTTTGAAATAAAAGCACTCATCGTAAGAGCTAAAGCAGAAAAGAATGACAATCCCAGTTGGTGGTGAGGCCATCCAACACACTGTTAGCACACGATATAATTGGTAAAACGACTTTGAAAAGAAGAGGCGTTGCCTTTTAAAGTTGAAGATGTGCCACAGTTATATTCATGAAGTCAGGCCAGCGAGAGTGAATGTAAGTGCGCACCAGGAAACGTGCGCAAGGATACTTATTTCAGCGATGTTCACCGTAGGCCCCAAACAACCCCTGTGCATCCCCAGGAGAATGGATACAGAACTGAGGGATGGACGTGCAATGAGACACCACAGTGCAAAAAAAGTGAAGCAACTGCCCCTACACGTGACAGCATGGAGAAAAGAACAGGGATGGACTTCCTAAGTGATACTGAAATTGCATCAGTAATGCTGGGCAAAAGGAGCCAGGCACAAATTGGCACAGAGAGCAATTCCCTTTACGTAAAGTTTAAAAACCTGGAAAGCTGAGCTATAGTGCTTAGCAGTTCATACTTACTGGGGAAATAATAAAGAAAGGCATGACAATTATTACCAGAAAAGTCAAAGTAGCAGTTCCCCCCGGAGGGAGGGGAAGGTAGTTTGGAGTCACAAGGGGCAGGCAGGGGGCATCTGGCAAGGTTCTATTCATGCCTTGCATTTGTTTTAACAGCTGCACACCTTAAATAATTAATCGACCTCTACACCAATGCTTTGTATTCTTTTCTGTACATACATGATATTTTTCAACAAAACATACAAATATTAAATACACAAATAACGCCCTGAATGAGAGTGTGGTGTGTGGATGCAAACGCCTGCTTGTGGCTGAGCAGCCCCTGCAGGAGCCACCCGGACCCTCTGCAACCTCAGCTCAGAGCCCATCCTTGCTTGTTAACCACGCGCAATGCCACCTGCCTCCCGCTGGTTCCTTGAACACACCAAGCTCTCTGCCACACCTCACCTCTTCCCCTGCTGTTCCCTCTTGAAGAAAGCCTCCCCTGCCTTTTGTTTGGGGAGCTTGGTCTCATCCTGAGACTCAGGTTAAAATGTCATCTCTTCAGAGAAATGTTCCTGTGTGAAGATCCCGCCTTTTATCCTCTGGCATACCACCCTATTTGTGTATTTCGTGGGTGTATCTCACACCAGTTCTGATTCTTTTGCTGCTACTTACTCATTTGCTGGCTATATTCCCAAGTATACTGGAGGTCCCAGGAAGGCAGAGATCTTCTGTTTGTTTGTTTATTGTTGTGACCCTGGTGTTTGGCACTCAGTGTACTGGGCTAGATAAATCTCATTGCTGGAAGAAAATCAATAGATTGGACTTCAGGAAGATAGCTTATTCGGTGACCTATCTCAGTGATATTAACTATTAACTAATTAGACATTTTCCCCTCTGGTTTATGAAGTGGCTGTCAGCAGTTAACACTTTTTCCATATTCCCTCCCCCCCAAAACACAAACATACCATATTGAAAACGACTCCATTTTAGTCACAAGTGTGTTTTCTCCAAGAGCGATTGCTTCACAATGCTAGACAATGCTTCAGCGATTACGAAGTCTGATTTCGAATGAGAGATGGTTGGAGACAGAAGATGCATCAGAGACCGACCTTTTGGCATCTCTGGGCCACACTGGAAGAAGGGTTGTCTTGAGCCACACCTTAAATACATTGTGACATGTAATCACAAAAACATTATCTCATAATCTTTTAAGTAAATTTGTGATTTTGAATTGGGCCTCATTCATAGCCTTCTTGGGCTGCCTGTGGCCTGCGGGCCGTGGGTTAGGCACCTCTGTATGTGGTAAGGAAACTGAGCGATGGAGATGCGTGACAGTTCTCTTATGGTGGAAGGTTTTCAGGGGAGAGGAAGTGGAGGAGAAGGTAGATGAAGCGGCAGAGGTGGAGGGGGAGGAGGGAAGAGGAAAAGAATGACGGTGAACTAGAAACACATCTTCTTCATTTGTGGCATATGCAGGGGTGAAGGTGAGGGCTAGAAGTGACCTCAGCCGGTGTCAAGGGAAGAGGGACGGGAAGAGAGGCCACGGGGGCTGCTGCCTGGCTTTGTGGCCTGTTGGGTGCGTGTGCACATGTGTGTGTGCCTGCACTTTCCTGCGGACAATGCATATGAGGGGAGTCCAGTCCTTCCTTTTGGGGTTATTCTCTGGAAAAGGTGCCAAACAGAGCTCCCTTCATTTTGTGCCATGAAGCCCCCACAGTGGTTTTCATTTGCTGAAGGAAAAGGGCATCATTGGTCCTCATGACCACTTGCAGGGGACTGCCACCCGCCTGAGCTGTGAGATGCTCAGTTCCCTCAGTGTCCTGTGCTTCCAGACACCCCCTGGTCTCTTGGTCAATCTACATAAAACATCTGCATGCTAATGAAATGGCCCCGCACATCAATTAGTCAGTAGATCCTTCAGCCTTTCAAGCTCATTGTCTCTTCTCTTCCTTTATTTTCAAACAATAGAGCAGCAGGAGATTAAAAGTGTAATCAGAATACTAATTAATTTCAAGTCAGTCAATTTCCAAACAAGTGTTTTACATCCATTCAACAGAAATATTAAAAATAATTTCATAACATTAAACTTTTTATTAATCATAATGAAGGGAAAAACACATTGATGTTGCTCACACATTCTCAAAAGAGATTTCAATAGGAAAGTATTAACATGCTAACTGAGCCAATAAGAGAACAGTCTCAAAGAGAACAAGATCATTGTCTCTTGTTAATTAGTCATCAGAATTGATATATAGTGTGAAAAGTTTATAAATTTAAATGGAGGGCGTATCAACTTTGTTACAAAATAAGACTGTAAAATTCAACTATCAAATTTTATAGGACTTGTTTTACGTAGAATAATATAGTCCAAAGTTCATTAAGAAAGTACACAGTTTTATAAAAAGCAGAAAGTTTAATTAGAAATATCACAGTGTTACATTATTCATCCATTCCAAAAAAATAGTTGAGGAGGTTTTGAAAAAAAAAATGACTTATTTTTTTTATTTAATCAACTTACAATCAACTGACTATCATTAAAAGACAGTGTGAACGATCAAAAGTATGTAAATAAAAAGCAATGTATATGTCAATTTTTAGAGGCAGTCAAGAGATTGCTACTTCGTTTTATGATTTTCCTGCTGCTAATAGTAGGGTAGTATTTCCAGAGCTTAAAACACATCCCCAGAGATGTTTATACTGAAATGCCTCAAAAACAAAATCACTAAAAATTGTTGGCTGTTTTCTAACCCACACGCATTCGGTCATTTAGTTCCTGTTAAGGATCTGGAAACATTTTTCTCCATACTGTCATAATTTGGTCTTACAAGGTTGGTAGACAATTTGAAAACTGAACACATGCGCACACAAGACAGAGAAAAATAAGAACCAACCATAATCTATCACCAAAGATTTTGTTAGATTTTCTGTAGTCTAGTTTTTCATGCCAACTTAAAATATAATTTATTGTATATATACATTTTAGATATGTATATATGTTTATAAATATGAGATTATATCATATAATAATATCATGATATAAATTTACATGGTATAAAGTTTACTTAATTTTAATTCTAAATCATGCTTGATTTCCTTTAAGTAGTCCTGTTTCTTGATGGTTTCTTATCTTCTAATATACTACAAAATATAATCTGCCGAGTTTTTATTGGGATTTTTGCATCCATGTTTATAGGTGAGTTGGATCTGTACTTTTAAAATTTTATCTGTGTCTGGTTTTATTTTTATTTTTTTCCTTTTTTAAAATTGTTGTGCAAGTACAGGTGTCTCCATTTTTGCCCGACCACTCCCCCCTGCTCCACCCATCCCCACCAGCCGCCCTCCATCCTAGCCCCCTTTGACTTTGTCCGTGGGTCCTTTATACATGTTCCTTGATGACCCTTCCTCTTTCCCCGGTTGTCCCTCGCCCCTCCCCTCTGGTTATTGTCAGTTTGTTCTTTATTTCAATGTCTCTGGTTATATTTTGCTTGCTTATTTGTTTTGTTGATTAGGTTCCACTTAAAAGTGAGATCATATGGTATTTGTCTCTCACCGCCTGGCTTATTTCACTTAGCATAATGCTCTCCAGTTCCATCCATGCTGTCACGAAGGGTAGGAGCTCCTTCTTTCTTTCTGCTGTGTAGTATTCCATTGTGTAAATGTACCATAGTTTTTTTTTTTTTTTTTACCCACTCATTTACTGATGGGCACTCAGGTTACTTCCAACATTTGGCTATTGTAAATTGTGCTGCTATGAACATTGGGTTGCGTAGGTTCTTTTGAATTGGTGTTTCAGGATTCTTAGGGTATAATCCCAACAGTGGAATTGCTGGGTCAAAAGGCAGTTCTATTTTTAGTTTTCTGAGGAAATTCCATACTGTTTTCCACAGTGGCTGCACCAGTCTGCATTCCCACCAACAGTGCACTAGGGTTCCCTTTTCTCCACATCCTCGCCAGCACTTGTATGTTGATTTGTTAGTGATGGCCATTCTGACCAGTGTGAAGTGGTACCTCATTGTGGTTTTAATTTGCATCTCTCTGATGGCTAGTGATGCTGAGCATCCTTGCATATGTCTCTGGGCCTCTGTATGTCCTCCTTGGAAAGTATCTGTTCAAGTCCTTTACCCATTTTTTAATTGGGTTGTTAGTCTTCCTGGTGTGGAGTCCTGTGAGTTCTTTATATATTTTGGAGATCAATATAGGGTTTATGTTTGAGTATAACTGGAGAATCTTTGTTAAAAATTCTGGAATGGCACATATAATGGGGATCAATATTCTCGGGAATGACAAATTAGAAGAAACACTTAAACTCATGTGGTTTCTAGCATTATTGTGCAAGTATGTATGTATGTACAAATGTGTGCATGTGTGTGTAAGAACTCAATGAGAAGTAACTGAGGAAAAGCATTTTAACTTTCAGAATTGAGTTTTAATAAATCTCTGTTAATTTTGGTAATTTGTTTTATCTTATTAATGAATGAAACAACCATATTCAAATTTATTAGCACAAAATTTTCCTGCATAACATTTATAAGCTCCTTTGTATTTAACTTTACTTCTCATTTAAGTTCCTTTGATTTCTTTATTCTTTTTATTTTACCAGCAATGATTTTAACCTCCACTGCTGATTTTTGTCTGAATCAGTTATTGCCATAATGCTTGCAAAATTGTGAATTTATAACTCTCGTTACATCAACATTTATTAGCTAGTGGGGTATTCTCCGGGAAGACAAATAAACAAAAAACAAAAATTAAAAGAAAAACCCTGCCTCCTTCATGCATGTGCAGAAGGATGTATTTGTATTAGTGTAGCTGCGTGGGCTCATTTTTATTCAGCATGTCACTGTCAAATGTTGTCATCATTTATTGCGATGCCCAAACCTTTCCAGATTTGGCATCAAGCTGTTTCTTATGTCCTTCGGCATGTTCCCATCAGTTTTTCCACACTTTCAACATTTTGGCACAGAAATATGTTTTTAAAAAATCACCTTATATTTTCTTCTGGCTGTGGAACCAACCATTCTCATGTAGTAAACATGACGTTGGCACTAATTCTCTCCATGTGTACATACATGCATGTAGGTCACATCCTCAGTTCGTACTAAGGCTTCTAATTCCCATTCAGAACCTCAAGAACCTTCCATACTCCAGGAAGGGGTAAGAGAATGAGACAAACTAGATCAGCCTTTTTGTTTGGGGAAGAATGCCATTCACAGGGGCTCCTGTTTACATTCCACTGGACAGAATTGTGGGGTGTGGACACAGCAAGGGAAGAGGAGGAAAGTGATTATTTTTGCAGATGAACGTAATGCCCACTTAAACAAAACTAGGGTTCTGTTCATTATAAAGAAGGAGAGAAATGAACATTAAGTTGGCCACTAGCAACGGCTGCCAGAATCTGACATGTTGATTAGGAGAGAAATAGGCAAGTCATTCTGCTCTCTCAATCTGGGGTAACTACAGTGCATAACTCCTCTTGCTTGAAGGGGCACACAGGGTCCCTCCTATGTTCCAGCTGTTAGTATTCCAACTCATTTTTCCTTTAAATATAAGTGCAGTGAAGACATTGAAATTCTCAACTGAATAATATAGAGTCTATACTGTAGCTGGTAAGACAATTGTTCATTCTAGCATATTCCTCGTCCTGTACAAAGGATGAGGTCTAACCCTCATGTATATGTCAGCCCAGTGAGGTCATTGGAGAATGTCAGTATGATTTCTGATTCCTGGATCACCCCAACTCTTGCCCCCATCCACACCCAATTTTCATTCTCATGTCTGGTCCTGCCTAGTGGCTTTTCTCTGACTCTTCCTGACTTTTAAAGCTTGAATTCATCATCATCTGAGTAAGACAGTCATACCGAAAATAAACCTATTTTTAGGAAGAGCAGCTTCATCCCTGAAATGTCAGGTGGGTGATCTCAATCCACCCATTTAACCGCAAGCAAAAGAGGTCACTATATCTCCGTGAAGAAAAGGAAGACATTTCTGCTTTCCCATCATGCAATGTCTACAATATGGCCCCTGAGGGTCTGCCACTGCATCTTTGACTTATGGTTTGGAGAATACAGTTTAAAAAATACCCAAGGAGATAATGAAGTAACATACCAGGGAGCCAATCTTCAATCTTAGCCGCTGTTGACTTGTAAAGTAATCATTGACAGAACAGCAAATTTCCTGAGTCCGGGGGGAGAAGGAGCCAAGAGGAACTTGTCATATCATCTGAAGCAGACCCACCAATCACATTCAGGTCCAAGTCACAAGTCGTCCAGTTCTCCCCCTACATGCATGCATATTATAAAGAAGGAGATAGTGTAAAAGAATTCAAATTGGGTGGAAAAGCATTGCTTTGCTCTCTTTTTATCAGAAGAATAATTTCCTTGTGAGATTATTTTTGTTTGAAGAATATTCTGAAGACATAAAATATCTTCACTCTGCTGTTTGGTGTCAATTACTGTACATTCAGCTGTCACAGAGCCTGGGACACTACCCCAGGGACCAGTAACTCTTTCTGGTACTTTGGAATTGCCCATAACTTGACTGCTTTACATTCATTGTTACCTAAAGATTAATGCCACCATATTCAAACATTGACACTGTAGTTTGCCTAGACATTTGCCGTATATCTTACTAGCCTAGAGATGACTTGATTGAAGTCAGAAAATTTAAATCCACAACTTTACTGTAACATTGAAAATATTATGACCTGAGACAGGTCCAAAGGTTCTTGGTTCTGCTTGCCTAAAGACTCATGATAGAATAATATTTTGTAAATTCTATACTATGCTTTTCATACTCATCGTCACATACGGGGATGACGCTATTCTAGAAGTGGTTCCCGAATCTTGTTCTGTGGAACACTAGTCACATGAGATGCACTAGAGAAGACAAGGAATTTCAGACAAAGAAATCTGGGGAATGCTGCAGACCATGTCCCTCAGCTGCACATTCATATTTGCAAAGTTCTAGAGAAGCCTTTGTGTTTGAATTAATCATGTATTTGACCCCAGTGCTCTATGATCATAAAATATTTATTCACATTCTTTGGAGGTAGTATTTTGCAGAACAGACTTTGGAAAACAAATTTCTAGAATTTAGGTGAAGCCCTGAAATTCATCCCATTACAGTGTTTTTAAGGTTTGACATTCCTACGTTGGCTCAAGTACAGACCAAGTTTTTCTGTCGCTAAATAGCTACCTGAAGCATTTAGACATTCTGAAAATATGAGAGAGCCATTGAAAAGCCTCAAAGGGTTTTGGATGGATGTTCCATATCCTCTCCTGTGCTCTCAGAGGAAGATGATGAAGCCTTAAATGCCCAGCAAGTTCCCCAAACAGATGGAGAGCATGGAAGTGGATGGAGAAGAATAAAAATGCCATTCTCATCCTGGGCTAAAGGGAAGCTTCACTTCTATGTCTTTCTGGATCCCTGACACACAAGAGGCCCCAGGGAACGCTCCCGATTTTGATATACTTGTAGAGTGGTGGCTGTTTACAGAGCCCTGGGGTTCCAGACACAACACAAGATTATGTCCCAGCACCGAATCGGGCCAAGCCTCCTTTATGCCGACTACCACACCCTCCTGATTCTTTGTCACGTGCCCCTTTCAAAATTCTTCATCCATCACCTGCCCACAGAAGCTTATTTGCAATAGTTTCTTCACTGCTCAGGACTCTTTTCAAACATACCCTCAGTTTTCAGTCCTGCCTCTCCCTTCCCCCTGAAACCATTGTTAAACTATATAGATGCTCCCTGAAGCTACTTGTACTAGATCCTCACTCTGCAATCTCACTTTTATGTCCCAACACTAAATAGTTCTCCTTGTTGCCCAACAGTGACTCACCCTGATTTCTCATCCTTTTCCCAAACAGACCCTTTCGGCCTGTTCTATTCACTTCTTGCCTATATATGGCTAATTCCTGCCCCTGCCCCACCCCCTGCCCACCTGCTACCAGCATTTGTAATTGTCATTCGTTCTACCTCAAGTGCTGGACCTCCCCCAGCGCAGACATTGTGTAGTGAGGCCACACCCAGCATTCATTGCCTTTCTTCTGACCGCAGCAGGCCAATGTCCCTCTGAGGCAGCCTCTCTTTCTTATCCTTTGTCCCCTGAGTTATGGGAGAGCAATCCATCCCCAGTTTCAAGAGTGGTCTTAGGATGATAGTTAGCCAATCAGAGTTATGGTGATGAGTTTGCTTTATCACTATACTTCTGATCCAATGAGAATTAACCTCCATACTTTTTATGGAATTACAGGGAGGAATAAATTGCCTACCTGTCTTCCCTCCTTACCTTCAGATAGGCTTTGCTAACCCCATAGGACATAAGGCTACAGCTGTTGGGAAGCAACTTACCACCACATTAACACAATCTGTCTAAGAACACAGCCGTTAGAGGGAAAAATCAGAGTCAAGAGTTGGAGAAATAGCTGGGATCCAGCTGTGCCGGAAGGTACGCCATGGACTTTCCAGTAACTTGAATCATGATCCACCGGTTTCTGCCATTTGAAGCTGAAGGGATACAAATTAACTCAAACGCCTTCTTTGTAACAGACCTTGTGTTGGTTATTTCCTTATCAGCAACTCACCCAAGGGCTGTATTTTTAGGCTCAGCACCAATTCTTTGTGAAAAGCATGATTACAAGTGGTTAGAGACAGAAAGTTTCAAAGCCTCCCTGTACCATTTCTCTCTCTATGCCTAGTTATCCTACTCTCTTCATCGATACATTCTTATGTCTTGATTTAAAAATCCACTTTCCTTCTTTTTTTGAGTTTCCTGATATTTATCAATGACATAAACCAATACAGACAGGGGAATAATCGAAGGCGTGTTGTGTGATACCCACCGTCAGGCTTGGAGATGTTTTTGCTTGTGCACGGGGCTGTGCATTGTGCCACTCAAATGAAAACACCAGAACCCAATAAGGCTGTTCACCTCGAGACATCAGAAGCCCAAGTCTCTAACCAGGGGAGAGCATATTGGGACCATCACGAACAGGAAACCTACCATGCAAATGGTTTGGGTCATTTTTTAGCCCAGTGGAGGGAGCTGGTTTGGTATTGGACACACAGTTAGTGCCAGGAGGATCCAGCACATAAAATCTCACTTCCCTTCATGCCTGATGCGAACCAAGGAAGCTGGTTTTATTTCCAATTTGGTAACAAAAAGGAACAAGGTGCTAATCTTTCAAATGAAGATGGAAATATTTTTCCTACTGACTGACTCTGCTGTGCTATTTCTAAGGGAACTGTCCTCAGGGAAGCAGCCCAGGATCTAATTTTGCTGTCACATAAAACATGGCATTGTGCTTTAGTCAAATGCACTTTCTGCTTTGACAGTCAGTCTCTCTCTCTCCCTCTCTCCCTCCCTCTCTCCCTCCCCCTCCTTCCTTCTCTCTCTTTCTCTCTCTCAGCAATTTAAATGGAAGGAATTTCTTGGAGTGAGACTCTATCTCAATGCCCATGCTTGCTCGCTCTTACTAATGAGCAGATGTGACTCAAGCAGATAAGGATGGTGACTGGCATCTGGCATTCCCACCTCCTTCGGGCAAAGGGAAGTGCTGCTCGTTGTAAAGGGGAGAACCAGAATAGAAACAAGTGCAATAATAATAATAATAAAAGACCTCCTTTGTCTCTTCTTCAAGGAGATAAAGGAAAGCAGCTTCTGGTGAATACTAGCTCACATAAAATATAGGGGGAAAGGGGTGAAGAGAGAAAAAATGACTGCCTTCTTTGAAGTCATTATATGTTTTATACATGGAAAATGTGTTCACCTGGATTATTTTTAAGTGAAATAGGGAGGAGAGGAAAAGAGCTTTATACAGGGTGGGACAAAAGTAGGTTTACTTCTGTAAAGTAGATTTATACTTTGTATATATATACTTTTAGGTCTATACTTTGTAAAGAATAAATGCTGTTTATTCTTCTATTATTGTTTATTAATTATTGTGTTATTTTCCATGTGAACAGCTTTTCCCCATCCTGTACATTAAATAAGATTTTCTTAATTTTTGAAGCTCTTTAGGTAATTTTTTCTCTCCAACTGGAGAAAAGCTTGATCTGAGATAAAAGACCCAAATTGCTTTCCTTTCAGGCTCACCTTTCATTTTTGTCAACTTTTATTGGAACTGAACTATCAGGAATGATGAAAGCTGCATTTCCTCTCATCACCCCCATATCTAAGCGTCTGATAATTATTATATTATGTTGTCCTACACATCTGGCCTCCTACAAGTGATTACTGGATTACTGTCATCTTAAGAACGTAATTCTCCGCATAGCGCCTTATTTTTAGAGAAGGAAAATCACTTCTCTATGAGGTGTGGGTGGTGAGATAATATTAAATGCATTAGGGACAGGCCTGGCTGTAACAAAGCCACGGAGGCTTCTCACTCTGAATAGCAGGGGGAAGTCCACCAGAGATCAAAGCCTGGGTAACAGCAAACCCATTAATGGAGGGACCCACGGGGGTCAGAGTGCAGCGGCACAGCATGAGCTCACGCAGCGATGTCACTCCAAGATCCAGTCCTGTTTCCGTCGTCTCCTCTAGGAAAATGTCAGAACGAGCTTTTCCCCTTCATTACCGGATCTGACATCGGAGCTAACCTCAAGAGTCCCTCCAGTTTTAACAAGTGTGGCATGCACAGCTTGTCCCCCACCCTCACCTCCTTGAGGACTGGGAGCTGTGGCCTGGGAAGAAGGCGTTGACCCCATTTTGAGTTGGACATTGGACTTGACGCCTTTGCTCCGTGACTGTGGCCCCTGACACAAGCAAGGGCAGAAGATGGCTCTCCTGGTTTCTTTTCCGGAGAAGAATGTGGAGGCCTCGTTGTCTCGTATTTGAACGCTTTGCGAGGCAGAGCCTAACAAACTAAGCACAGGTAATCGGAAGGAGTTGGCTAAAGTGGTGGCTGAAGAATTGACCTGCTGCAAACTTTGGTCCTTTTTTTTCCTACACCATGTGGATTGTAGGAAAGGGCAGAAAATAACTTTCTCAGGCAAGTAACTTAGCAGTCACTATTAAAAGACGCAACATCACCATTTCTCAGCTTCTGGGGACCAAATATTAAGACATTGCACTTGTGTGAAGGTAGTGATGATTCCCATGGCAAATGCCACTGTTAATGATAATACTAAAGAGAATGACAAATACATTCAGGGTATTTACAATCATCTATGTTTGGACTTTTTAATATTGTCTCCCATGGGTTTTCTCACAGCCCTGCTTAGCAGGTCTTCTCTGTTTTCTCTTACATGGGGTAGAAGAGGTCTGGAGAAGCCAAGTTACTAACCCAAGTTCCCACAGCGGG
Organism: Desmodus rotundus; assembly: GCF_022682495.2. Lineage (NCBI taxonomy): Eukaryota > Metazoa > Chordata > Mammalia > Chiroptera > Phyllostomidae > Desmodus > Desmodus rotundus. Next base: position 98,606,398 of record NC_071392.1, on the reverse strand, counting down.
CAAGTGGCCCACACGACTCAAGTCCCGCAACTGTCTGAGGATAAGTTAAGTCCTTAACACTAAGCCCACGTTACACTGCTTCACAATGTGGTTTTCGTTGCAAAGAGTAATATCTATATAGATGTTGGCATTTCAGGAAAATGACACCTTCCTGCATTTGCAGCTGGCGATACATTTGAAGCTTCAACCTCCAGAGCTACTTATGGAATGACTGAGACTTCAGAGGGGCATACAGGATGTTTTCATTATTTCTTAATAAATCATCACTCTAACTTCTGGCATGGGACTCAGACATAGGGTTTTATCATAGTGGTCAAGGAAGACAGACCGGTACTCACAGAGATGCTGTTTTAATTGGCAGGGGGAAATGGCGACCTCGTTATGCTCTCCCCGATATACTTGGCATTAGAAATAACAAGGAGAAAAGGTGTTAAATTAGAGAGATGGGGAGGCTTAGAAAGTCTGGCTTGCTTGGGTGCTGGGACATATTGTTCAGGTTCAATGACCTGAACTCCGTTTGACCTCCCCGTGGTGAAGGCAGGGCCCTGCTGGAGCTAAGTGTGCTTCAAGGACAAGTTCAAGGATAAGAAGAGCCTGAAGGATGTGAGCATTCCTGTATCTTGGTAGCTCTTAAGCTTGAGCTGGCATGGAGTTGCCTGGAGGGCTGGGTCCCCATGATTTGCACATCTAACCAGGGGAACTAAACGCTGCTGGTTTGGGAACCACACTTTGGGAACCACTGCTGAAGGAGATCCGGTCAGCACTCCGCACATAGCCCCTGGGATTTCTTAACTGGGTTCCTGCGCACCAGCTTCCCATCAGCAGCCCTGCTCTGCCAGAATACAGGGAACACTCGGGCTAGCCCTCAACCCATGACTGAGGGGATGGAGCTTGGGCCGCCTGGTCCCCATGGTAACAGGCCCCCAGTGTGACCTGTGCTGAGTTCAGATTTGCCTGCAGGACTGAACAAAGTTACCTTCCATGGGACTCTGCTGATATTGCCCCATTTCTTGGCTCCTTCCATTCGCAGTCCAGCTTCCTGACGCCTCTAACTAGTGAGTTCTAGGAACACTTTTTTTTTTTTCTTATAGACTTTCTTTTTGCCCTTATTTTTTCTTATGATCTTTTTTGCCTTCTTTTACATTTAATTTTTTTATTTTTTATTTATTTTTAAAATATATTTATTGATTATATTATTACAGTTGTCCCATTCCCTCCCCACTCCAGTCCATCCTGCCCACCCTCTCCCTCCCACATTCCCCCCCATAGTTCATGTCCATGGGTCATACTTATAAGTTCTTTGGCTTCTACATTTTCTATACTATTCTTACCCTCCCCCTGTCTATTTTCCACCTACCATATATGCTACTTATTCTCTGTACCTTTCCCCCCCACTCTCTCCCTCCTGCTCCCCTATTGATAACCCTCCATGTGATCTCCATTTCTGTGATTCTGTTCCTGTTCTAGTTGTTTGCTTAGTTTGCTTTTGTTTTTGTTTTAGGTGTGGTTGTTAATAACTGTGAGTTTGCTGTCATTTTTACTGTTCATATTTTTTATCTTCTTTTTCTTAAATAAGTCCCTTTAACATTTCATATAATAAAGGCTTGGTGATGATGAATGGAGGCATAGGTAGACACATTGCGTCTCCTTGCACAACCAGAACTGACAGAAAATCAAATGGCAAGGAAGTCCAACACCAAGGAGATAAAAAATAAACATTCATCCAGACCGGTAGGAGGGGCAGAGATGGGCAGCCGGGGTAGAGAGGACTCGCGTTGCTGTGGCGGGACCAAGACCGGCGACCAAGACTGGCGGAGTGTGGGACGAACGGGGCAGGCAGTCTGACCACTAGCAGACCCTGCGGCCCCACATTCGCACACAGATAAACCGAGAGGGCTGGACTCAGAGTGGCGGAGAACGGGGTAGGCAGAGCAGCGGGTAGCACCCTGTGGCCCCACATTTGTGCATAGATAAACTGGATGAACAGCGGGGAGTGAAGCAGACCATGCAACCCAGGGCTCCAGCGCGGGGAAATAAAGCCTCAAACCTCTGATTGAAAACAGGAACACTTTTTTAATCCATCTCTGTGCCGCTGATCTTCAAAGAATCTAAGACTTATGAGCATCAACTGTTAATGTGATTTTTTTTCTGGATAGTGGTGTAAGCCTGGGCATTAAAGGGAGAGATGTAGCAAGAGCTGTTCTTTCTCCCTGGCCCAGTCTCAGGAGTGGGTGACAGTGGCAGTGGGGGACCCATGGGGCACCCAGAGCAATTGAAAAGCCACAGGCAGACAGGTTGCACGTGTTCCGGTTTCTCCCACACACATATTGGGGTCATATCGGCCAAGCTGTGAACAATTCTACTCCATTTTTTTTGCATCAGAATGTAAACTTCCTGCATTCAGGGATTGATGTTGTTTTTGGTGGTATTAACTTATTTTTGAGCCTTAGAAAAGTCCAGTACATGGAAGGTATTCAGCTACCTGCATGAAGGAATACATTAGGAGATCTCAAGTAGTGAAAAGCGGTTAAAAAACAAAAGCCACATTGTGCAGTGAAGGCGCAGTGACCGGGAAGTTATGTCACCGGGGATTTATATTGTGTGCTTGTGGCCTTTCCTGCTCACTGCCGATCAACTGCAGTGCTGTGCGGGCACCAGAGATGGGATCCGCAACACCGCCACCTGTAACTAAATGATCTTATAGTGCCGACTCTCGTTCTCTCTCTCTCTCGGTCTTCGTTAAAGTCTTGAGTGTGTACCACAAAACGAGGTTTTCATTTTTGACACTAAAAGACTATTCGACCAAAAGGAAACATTTAGTGTCAATATTTGACACTAAAAAACTATTCAACCAAACTGTATACCAAGCAGCTCGAAAGTCTGGGAATGTAGCGGTTAGCAAAGAGTGAGAAGGAATCTCCAGCCTGAAGGAGTTTTCATGCTGATGCAGAAACGAAACCAGGGACAGATTGGCCAAGGCAACCTTCACGTGGGCGAAGACAGGGACAAAAGTCCTTATGAAGCTTTATGCTTTAGGTAAAAAAATATATATATATTAAAGTATTTCTTCTTGTTGTGAAATAAAGGCAATTACAGAAATAAAGCATTGTTTTCTTCAACGTGTCCCTCAGGCCTTTGTTCTTTCAAAGTGATTTTCTGAGCCTTCTCTTGGTTGCTCCCTCCCTTCATCCGAGAGGCTGCGCCTGGTGACCAATTCAGCAGTAGGAAACCTGCCCTCATCCCCCACTCTCACACCACCACCTGTCTTCCACGCTAGTGTTGTTTTCAGAACACTTATCACGGTCTGAAATTGTGATGGTATTTATTTAGCCACTGGTTTCTCCTGCATCTTTGCCTTATTATTTGCTAGGACTTCAGTGTTTGACGCACAGCTGGTGGTCAATAATAATGATTACCTTGTAGGTATGGAGTTAAAACTTGGAAAAAAGATCATGTGTAATAACTTTTTAGAACTTACTGTTTTTGCATATAATTACCTTCAGAAACTGTCATGTTTTCTGTGTGAATCACTCTTTTCTCCCTACATGATGGGGCCACGTGTTCATTTGCAGTGGTAATTGTTTCTGCGGATGGGGGTTACATTGTAGACGTGACCAAGAGGACATGGCGGGACTCGTCGGCATCCTTTGCCAGTGGTCTTTTGTCTGCTCACTTCAGAGACCAGACCAATTATTCAGCTTAGAAGCCCCCCCGCCCCCGCCACATAAATCAAATGAGTCATCTACAATGGCTGTTTCAAAGAAGTGTTGTGTTGCCGTGTAGGTTTTGCTTCAGAATGTGAATTTTCTTTGAGCTTTGGGGAAACCTGGATGGCCCCTGTGCCATCAGACCCAGGAAGCTTGAAGCCAAATACTAGAAATTATTTAGAGTATTTCTGGGAAGGGAATTCCTGTGTCCACTATATAGACCTGGCTGTATTCCAGCCACATAGCTGCAGTGTCAGAACATCATCTGACTCCCCTGCCCCCAAGAATAGTTCTTCAAGCACATCACAGATTTTGGCGAAATTGTTTTTTACTGCCCATCAGATGGGCAATAGGAATCAGTTGAAGTGATTTGTCCAGTTTTTGGCTCTATGCATGTTGGCAATAAAAAAAAAAAAACCATGCCAGGCTATACTCAGAACAGAATCTGCCATCTGAGATAAATGTCTACCAATTATTTTTCTGAATTTGGATTGCATCATCAGTTCTGATGAAAGGGAGGGCATCCCAGAATTCCCAAACCCAACCAGGATCTGACGGTGCCTTTGGCTTTTATGAATAAGGCCCACTGCTCAAGGGACGTTCAGTTGGTGTGTGGTGTAGGGGGCATCTCTTGCCTTTTCCTGCTCCAATTTTATTTCCTGGTCTAGAACATCCCTTCAGTTTCTCTTTGCAGACCCACCTGTTCCCAGTCCCATTCCGTGTGATTAAGGTGTGACTGACTCTGCTGTTCTCTCCTGAGTCTCAGGGGGTGGCCACATGACCGTGGCTGCCAGTCTGCCTGTTCTAATCCAGCCTCCATCATTTGGTTCAAGGATGGGCAGGGAACCCAAGTGGTCCTGTGAACTTAAACTTCATGGTGTTGACAGAAACTGCTCAGAAGGAGGCCTGCTCGTTTTCCTAGACTAAGAGGCATGAAGGCACAAGTCTGTGGTACCAATAGCCATAAGATGGAATGCAACAGAGCAGAGAGGAGAATTAAAGATGGAGGGAGAAAAAGAAGCTGGTCTGAGAGGAACTTCTAATTAGAGTGCTCAAGTCCCAGATCTAGCTATGCTGACGTGGGGGCCCACTCTCCAAGGCTTTTCAATGACTTTTTGTTTAATCTGGTTTGATTTATGTTGCTTTCATTTGAATCCTCCAAACTACTAACTGCTAGAGGTGGACTTACTAAACCCAAAGATTGAGAAGTTGGGCATGAGTTCCTCTTGGAACTCATACATCCCAGAGACCTTAACCTATGGGGTTAAATACAAATTTCATGTGAACATTTTAGGAATACAATTTTTTAATAGCTAAGCGTGTCTATACATTCGAAAGAAGATTCTAGGACCCACATTTGCCCGTAGCTTTGTGACATTTCTTGCTCAAAGATGGGGTGAAACCAGTCTTGGGACGCTCCAACCAAGAAGGGGTTTGTATTTTCTTGAGCATTTCCAGTTTACTTCTAGCTGAACTCAGAAGGAGAGAGAAGACAGATCACCACGTAATCTATTCAATTTCAATTTCAGAAGATGCCGCCGCTGATCAAAAGGTACTCGAGAGGATCCCATTTCCATAAAATGAATTTTGACAACTTTCCCCCACATGTGTGTCTTACTTTAACTTTTGATTTGAAAGGAAAAATGGAGGCTGGCAGGAAAGATAAATGACAGCGATTCTGACAGCGTTGGGGCTGCCAGGTAGTCTGTGTCTTAGAATGTCTGTGGTTTCCCGAGGTGGGTCTGAACCTGGGGTTTTTAATCTCGAATGTGCTCCATTATTTCTCCACTCAGGGTTTCTTGAGAAGAGTCTTTCTGTTTCCCCAGAGTAATGGATGTTTCAAGAGAATACCCCGTTTCCCCCACCCGCGATTTAATCTCTGAGAAGGTCAAGCCTGCTGACTCAGTGTCTGGCAATCCTCTATATAGCTACAAAAACACATAACACGCTCTTGGATGTGAGGACCTAGAATTCTGTGTGACCTCATGCTTTCCCAAGGACAGTCTTCTTGAGGGGAAGTGGGCGGAGCAGCCCATTGGATGGACATTTTCACACAGGTACCGAGGTTTATCTTCCTTTGTTAATGATAACACTTCAAATAGTAACATATCAGTATCTGATTTTTGTAGAAATTGGCCTTAATTATCTCCTTGGCATCCCCCGAGAGACATTCTTGGTTAGCTGCTTAGTATGTGCCAGGTTCTCTCACAAGTTCACGGCAAGCTCATCTTGATTCTGTGAAGAGTCTGACTAGTTTGGGTCCAGTTCATGGAGATGCTGCAGCTGTCAAGCAGGACAGGGCCATCATCAATTCAAAACAAATAATATAATTTTAATTTTTGAGTAGTTTACTTTTGGCCTGGCATTGAGCAAATAGTAAATCATTTATGGTAAATCGGCTCAATGACTATTAAGGGTGACTTACATAGCATAGACTCCATCTTGCAGTAGTACAAACCAATTTATTAACTTTAAATTTCCTGCTGTTTGATATCTCCTCTCCAAAATTCAGAACGTACATTCTCTGAGGCTAAGTTCTACTGACGTGTAGAATTGATTACAGTGATTGATCCCAAATCTCGATTCCTCCAGAGGTGTAAGATGGCAATCGAAAGCTGTTGAACCCGAATGAAAATATAATATTCATCCGTGCATTTGTTGATGGGGTGTTTTAGTCTTTTAAAGCTCACCTTGCTCCAGAAGGGATTTAATTCAGAGCTCCCAGTAGAAAGGATGGGCATCTTTTAGGACACACTGCAGTCCTAACCCTGTCCTTCCCCGTCCACCTCCTGTGTGTTAGCCATTCATTGCCGGGGGTTGAAATGTAGCAGCTTCCCACGCAAATGCACATTCCTCACAGTTCCTCTGGGTCAGGCACCTAGCGCAGCCTCGCTGGGTGTGTCTGCTTCCGCACACCGGTCGCAAAGGCGCGATCAAGGCATGGGGGCTACGGAATTCTCAAGGCTGGACTGGGGAGGGTCTGCTTCCCAGGTCAATCACCTGTCGGGTCTTCAGGAACTCATCCCCCAGCTGGCTGTCGGGGCCCTCAGCAGGTCTTGGGATCTTTGTGTCTGTTAGGTGGAGTCACCCGTTTCAGCCTTGTGCGTCTCTCCATAGGGCTACTCAGAACATGGAGACATGGAGACTTGCTTCTTTCATATTGGGGGGCAGAGAGAGATGGTGTGAATGGCAGAGCTGCAGACTTGTGGCATCACTTGGGGCCATTTCCGAGGCTTGCTCCCCCCTCCCCCACCCCACACGCGTGTGCGATGTGCGCTGGAATCAGACAGACCTGGGTTTCAGTTCCACATCCAGTACTGATCCGCTGCTGGGATGTGGTCAAGTCCCTCAGCGTTTCTCAACCTTAGTTTGCTCATGTGTCAAACACAGATACAATAAGCCCTTCCTCCCATGCTCGTAATGGTAATTTTGTGTAGGAGCCTCAACTCCGAAAAGCCTCACACGATGCCTGGCACATAGTAAGTGTTCAGTAAAAAATATTTTTCCTCCTGCTTCTCTCTCTTCTAACAGTCACAAAGCACCCCACCAACCTTGCAGCTTGTCGGGTCTTCTGCTCCCCACTGGGAAGAGCGGAGGTGCTGCTGTGACCCCACCTGAGTTAGGGCCCAGGCTCTCCCACCTTCCCGCTGCAGGAGCGAGGACACAGTCCTGTCTCTGAGAGGCAGCCTCCCCTGTTCTTAAACGGGGAAAGAGAGCATCACAGTTTGTGAGGACCCAATAAAACAAAATGTGTCACGGGCTTCGCATACGCCTGGCAGACGATAACAGATCAATATGTGGCAGCCAACAGCTCGTATTTTATTAACATTAGTCAGTGAAAATTATTTAAAGACATCAATCACTGTTATGATAAGTGTGGGGCTCAGCAAAAGAATGTTGAAGACGTGCTCTGAGGAGCCAAGTCACCCCGAGAATTCCTTCCATTCTTCTCCATCCCTGCCAGAGTGCAGGCTCAGAAAGTGCTCCGCGGGGACCAGGGGGCCAGCTCCTTTCAGGAAAGCGACCGTTTGAGTAGTCTGGGAGGAAAGCCAGACTTGGACCGCAAACCATAAGCGTGTTTGATAAGCCAAGAGACGAGGGAAGTAGCAAGAAATAGTGAGTGTTCCCCGGAGAACCACAAAGAGGCTGGAGAAAGGAAATAGCATGAAGACCAAAGCGCTACAGACACACTTGTGGGCCGGCTGCAGTGAGGGCGATTGGAACGCTATTGGCTCTTCTCAGTAATTAATTGCTAATTAATTTGAATTGTATGTCTGCTTAGTGTAGGGAAAAAACCCCACCTCTGCCACGGGGACGCTATCCAGTCCTATCTTCTGAGGCAAAGAATGTGAACCGGTGACTTGAAAAAAAGTAATGTCGATTATGTTCTTTGTTTCTTGTTTATTCTCTTCCTCCTCACTCTCTTCCGAAGCCTGAACCTTTTACCCCGCCCCCTCTAAATTGCTTCCTAGGAAAACATGCTTGTCCCAGGAAGCAATGACAAATTCACATGGGTCTTTGGAAGCAATTTCCCCAGTTGTAGTACCTGCCATACTTGTCCAAGATCCAGACCAGACCTCGTGGTGCTCAGAAAGTGAAGTTGGTTAAGCAGCGCTGCTTGAGCCCCGCCTCCTGAGATGACCACCTGCAGGCACGCGTGGTTGAGGGGGTCTGGAAGGCGACTCCTTCCCTGTGTCTGTCTTATCCCAGGTCTGGTGACCAAGACGGGGTCGCATTTTGATTATCTACGTTCACTACCCTTTTACACACAGCAGGGGCTGAGCGGTCGGCAATGGGGCTCAGGAGGAAAGAGAGAGACAGAGTGGATTTCTGTCGGGCACAGCCCCCTTAACCGCAGAGAAACATGGGTTGATACAGATGCTCAGGAGAGCGTGTAAACGACTCGCTCGTTGGCTGTGCATCACACGACGCCGGGCACAGTGGTGGGCACGGGCAGGCGCGCAGCAACTTATTTACTGTAGTACCGGAGTGAGCTGGTTTCTTTGAGTGTCTTTTTCCATGAGGCACTTCTGAATTGAATTGAATCAAAAGAGTTATTTCGGATTCCATGCCACTGTCCTCTCGTCCTCTCTGTGTGCCAGGGCTGGCTTTGAACTTCCAGCAACGGCATAAAATCAAGTTGGGAGCGGTGCATCAGATTGTGGGATTAAGCCTGGCTCCCCCCTGCCCCCACTGAGGTGGAGTCTTGGGTAAATTTCCTGATTCCTCTGTGCCTTCGTGGTCCGGTCTGTAATATGGGCGTGCCAGTCAAAGAGTTATGAGGTTGATGTTTCAGTGAAGCAGACAGAGGAACACCTATTCTGTAACAAAGGTCATGCTGAATTTAGCTTTTCTTATGGTTTGGGACTTGAACCACGGTTTTCATTGGTGTATCATCAATAAATACTTCCAAAGAATTTCTCCTTAGATACCATGAGCCCCTGGCAGAATGGAGTTTTAATAATAGCTCTGTTTTGATTTTTTGGCATTTTGGACTATTTCCTGTATGTTCTGATATTAATATATTTGGGCTTGTTTCTGTCATAGTGATTTTTTTTTGCCCTGGTCTGGTCCCAATTTTTATAAGCTTTTGTTTTTTCCTTGAGTCTACTTTTACCAAAATGTTTCATTATTTCTCCACGATGTTATTCCAATTTTTGTGTGTCTTTCATATTGGAAGTTATATATTCTATTACTATTCTAAATTTAATATTTTAATCTCCCCCAAATAACGAAAGCAATTTACAATATTTAAACTCTGATTACACCGTCACAAAAATATGTCTTTGTTCAGTATATTATTTTCATCATTTAACCCAATAAATTAAATATTATTTTATATCACAGTGTTTGTTTAGATATTTCTGCCTTCATCAGTTTTTCCATTAATTCTTCTTACACCTCATTCCTTCCTTTTGGGAGATATTTAAAACAACATAATATGTTAAGGTATACTCTTTATAGTTTCCTGTAATAAAAGTCGGCATGTAATAAAAGTTCCTTGTATTTATCTATATAAAAATGACTCTAGCCCTGGCCAGTGTGGCTCCGTCGGCTGGAGTGTCCTTCTGTAACCAAAGGGTTGTGGGTTTGATTCCCCGTCAGGCACATAGAATCCCTTGTCTGGATGCATATGGGAAACAACCGATCAATGCTTCTCTCTTGCATCAATATTTCTCTGTCTCTCCCCCTTCCTCTCTCTCTAAAAGCAATGAAAAAATGTCTTCGGGTGAGGATAAAAAAAATGACTTTATTTCAATTCTGTTGTTGAAATATGATTGCAGTGGTCTGAGCTCTCTCAGTGGAGTGTCAGTTTCCTTTTGCTTTGTCAGATTCTTGGAGCTGGAGGGAAGCTGTCGGCATAATTCTTCCCTGGATTTGCATCTGACTTTTTACTCTGACTGCCGATAAGACCTTCTCCCGTCTTTATTCGTTTCCAGGTTCCCCAGGCTGTGTTGGGTGGGGTTTCTTCTCCTTTATTTGCTCTGATTTCTTTCTTTGGCTTGAGAATATAGTCATTGTCTCTCAGAGTATTTTTATATAACTTCCCTGAACTCCGTATTCTGTCCTTTGGGAATCTGATCAAATCACATTGGCTCTCATTCTCTCTTCATCATCTCTTAATCTCTATTTCATAACTTTCACCGCTGGCCTGCATTTTCAGCAATTATTTCAGATTTTTCTGTTCACTCATCTTTTTTTTCCAGTTATGCCTAATTTGCTGTGTAATCATTTCTTTTTCTCTCAAGTTCAATGACTTATTTTTTTTCAATTTTTAAAAGCCAAATTTTCTTTCTCTTAAACTTTTTTTTATTGTTTGTGCTGTTACAGTTGTTCAAGCTTTCTCTCCCTTTCCCCTCCTCCACCCAGCCCCACCCTGTCCCCATCCCACACCAATCCCCTTGTTGCTGGTCTTTCCACAGAAAGGTTCTTCGGTTAATGCCATCCCTATCTTTCATCTAGTCTTACTCTTTTCCATTCTGATTCTGTTTTGCTGTGTTTGATTCTCCTACTGAACTCCCCCTTGCATTCTATCATCCCCGTATCTTTAATATAAGCTTTTGCAAAGTTATCTTGATGATGTATTTCATAATTCTATTATGTGAAATTCTTGGAGCCTAATTCTGCTGTTCTTTTGCTTGTCCTGACATTTACTCTTATGGTGAGTTTCTTTTCATATTTTGTGATCTTCGATGCTAAACTCATACATATTTGATCTTAAACTGTGGGAAACTTTGGGCTGAAATCAAGGGTGTATTTTTCCAGAGAGGATTTACATGTGTTCTTAACAGAAAACAAAGGTCAGGTGAACTTTAAAAACAAACATTCAAATAGACAAAAATTCAAAAAAAAAAAAGACCCTTCTAGGTTCCTCATCTTAATTTTGAAGTCTTATGTATTGTTTCATTACATTGCTGTTGACCAAATACCTAGTGTCCAAATTATGGCATCTACGATAACCCTTTTCCCCAGGCCACCATGCCCTTGTCTTCTTTTTCTCGATTACAGTTTACATTCACTGTTATTTTGTATTATTTTCAGGTGTATACACAGTGGTTAGACAGTCACATATGTGACAAAGCGACCCCCTCAATACTACCAGTACCCACCTTGAACCGCACAAAGTTATTACAACACTTGCGACTGTTTCGGTTTCAGCTCATGGTTTTGGTTCTGGGAGAGTATACAGCCCGCGTGCTGCTGTGGGCGACTCCACGGTCTTCCCAGGCAACCCTCCTCTAGCTTATGTTTTGTTTTGTCTCTGTTCCAAGCATTCAATATTAAAGCCTGGAAATGGAAAGGGATTCAAGGAAAAAAACCTGGAATTAATTTATACTCAAGTGAATATGGCCAATAACATAAACATTTGCTACTCGTCCATCATTCCTCTGCCCATGAAATGTTTTCAGCGAACACGTGCTGAGGAGCTCCCCGCGGCCACTGCACCGGCTGCAGAGAGCTCTGTGGCAGACACAGCAGAAGTGGCCTGTTGTACGGGAAGCGGATCCCAGACCATAAGCTAAAAGAATGATACTTCGGGGGACAGGGGATGTTTAATTTGCAACTTCAGAATTCCTACTATGCCTATAAGTAATAATAGCCGCCATTTGTGCAGAATTTTATGACGGAGAGAAAGACGAGGTCCATTGTTAAGGGAGGCTGGAAGGGATGGTGCAGAATTAGAAAATCTGGCTGGAATCCCACAGGTACCACTTTCTAGCTCTGAGATCCTTAGTCCGTTCCTTGATCTCTCTGGTTCTATTTTTGTGTCTGCACAACAGAGATAACGTAGCTATCTTACAGGGTCGCTGCAAGGTTAAATTAGCTAAGTGATCTGGTCTCATGTGATGGCTTGCAAAGGTAGATAACATCCCTTTATTTTTTTCCCCCAGAGCTGTCTTACCTGTGTAAGAATTTCACATGTAAGTAATTGGACCTAACCCACCTCCGCCATCTCCTGAAAACTATCGAGAACATCTTTGCTTTCCCTGTCTTAGTTGCTGTGACTTAGAAATTACATCTTTACAGAGCAACTTGAAACCCACCTGAAATTGCCAATGGAGTGAGGAAAGGAGGGGGGGGGCTTTGCAGATAAGTGGGCAAAGGTTAGATAATTTGTGATGGAGAAATAATCAGTAACAAGGACAGCAAAATGTAGTTAATTGATCATAAGAAACAGCAGGAGACGCCATGTTGCTTCAACAAGACAGGAAGGCAGGACAGAAGAGCAAACTATGAATAAGATCCAGCTTTTTTTCTTTAAAAAAAATGTAACCACCCACCTTAGTATGTAACATCATAGGCACATAAAATATTTTTATTGAACAGAGTAGAAGTGAAGCAAATGGAAACCTTTTCCAGTGAATATATTTTACTTTTTTATTTTATTTTTGTATTTTTAAGGAGTCAGTATAACACAGGAGTTTGTTAAGAGCCTGGGATTTATTTGGACTGGGTCTCACCTTGGATAAAATACCGGCCGTGTGGATTAGGACAAGAGATTTCCTCTCTCTAAGCCTTTTCTTTCCCCCAGTGGATGTAGCTGCTGTACTACTCCTACCATGGTGAGATAATGCCTTTATCACCACCACACTGCCCTTCCTGGGCTTCCTGTCTGTCTGTATCCAGCACCACAGTCAGCATTGTTACTAATACCATATGAACACTCTTCTCTGTATGAAGGTTGCCAAGCATTTGCCTAGGAGAGTACTTGACTATGAGTGAGAGTAATTTTTTTTTTTTTGATTCAGATTTCTGTGTACAAGGGAGAAGACACGTAGGATGAATTTGCCCCAAGAGGAAAGAATAGACATGTCAGCTCCACACTCTGGAACAGTTAGAGAGACAGCAGTGCCTACGTTATTACTGTGGTTGGGGCCCAATTGTCAAACCTTGTTTAGCTGAATAGCTAGAGATTAAGAGATATTCCCCACCTCCCCTTAGGCCATACTAGGAAGGGAAAGGAGAGAGATGAAGAAAACCTTTGGGGAAAAATATACATCTTTATGAGGAATCCAACAATTTTTTTTTGCCTTGTTGTGTGTATCATAATACTTTCCCTGCCTCCACACAAAATCGTTAGTGAAATACTCGTTGGTGGCACGTCATAGGTTCTTACACACCTTGATCCCATTAGTTGCTTTGTTTTTCCTATAATACTTCCATAAAAATTGTAAGGATCTGGCAACATTTCAAAATTAAGACAATTTAAAAGAATATTAAAATTGAAAATATAATGAGCATGTAAGGGGAGGGAATGGAGGAGGGGCACGGAACCCTTGAGAATTCAGGGAATCTTCATGCTCGAAGGAGGTTGAACCTCGATGCCCGTCTCCCAGTGATGTTCTGGTAGAATCTGCAAACTCTCAGCCAGAAGCGTTAGTGTTACAGGGCTGCGTTTGCCTCCCAGCACCCCTCCACCCCCTCAAGCCCCAAATGGAAATACATTTCAAGACATTAAGGAAAATTTCATTAAAGTAATTATATCAAATTATTTTTTACCAGATGCCAAAAACTGTGCTATTTTACATGTATTACCTGATTATATTTAAAAACTATTATCCCCATGTTATAAACAAGAAAAAAAAAACTGTCTTAGAGAAGATAAGTAATTTTCCCAAATGTAGAGCTGGGATTCAAGCCAGATTGGTCTATTCTAAGCCCATTAAATACCATATTTTAGTGTTTCTTGGTTTCTTCATTCAAACACAAAAGGAAAAGGATGAATTTTAAAGCCAACAGAAAAGAGAGATTTTTAATGCTGAAGGTGAAGAAGTAGGCACATATTCCTGCTGCGTTTATAGTGTGACTTGGTGGAAATAGATGTAATTTGAAATGCAATTAAAGGAATCCATGAGTCGAATGAGAGGAGAAATGGAAATGACGCCTCATGCAGAACCTCAGTTGTACATAACAATGTCACGGGTAAATGCCCATCTGATAAAGAGGTTTTAATTAAACTAAATAATTCATTATCCATTATCCGTCAATGAATTGAAAAGAATATAATCTAAGATGCTTTATTTCTCTGGAACAGGATCATACACCATAAACTCAGCACATCTTGTGTTCTCAAGTGAGAAAATGTCCAGGTTAGTAAAACGTAGGGGAGATAATAATGAATTTCCGTTATATTTAACCCTTGGCACATTCACCCAAATAACTTCCCCCAGAGCTAGGCATTTTTTTTCGAAGGGGGTTGCATGAAAACAAGTTCTTGGTAGGAAAAAGTATTAAGTGAAATATGAACTGGTGACATAATTTCATGAGTAGTAGAAATGTATCATTTATCTCATGCATGTATATGCACACATCCTTGTAGTGTTTGCTTATATGTATAACGTAAGTGTACCCACCACTGCATTTGCCACGCTACCAAGATGGACTTGGGTTGAGGCGCCCAGTCAGCTCTCCTGATGCATTCTGGGCCAGCGCCAGCCAACCACCGCCTTTATGGGCTCTCGCCGCCTTTCAGTTACTCATGCCTTTACTGCTTGTGTATACATCCCTAAAGTCCTAAGGTTTAGACGGGGCCACTTTTCTTTATATGTGATTGGCATAATACCGAGCTTCTGCTCAATATTATGTGTACGTTATGTCATCGGTGTTGTCTAGAGTAACTATGGTGTGATCATTCCCATGGGGGTACAGAACACCACTGTGTAATTATAGCTCAGTTCATTTGGGTATTGGGGCTGTTTCCGGTGTGAGGTTACTAAAAGTCAGAGTGAACATTCTTTGGGGTCTATACTTCCTGTTGGTGTTTCTGGGTAGTAGGATGAGAGTATCTTCAACTTCCATGGATTCTGCCAAAGCTTTTGAAAATAGCTTATGGAATTATGTTCCCTCCCACTACGTATGACATTTTGTTTTGCTCTGTGTTGTCAGCTGTTATTGTCAGTCTTTTTTTTTTAGTGGGAAGTTGACATTTGTTTGATTATGAAATGGGTTTGTATATGATTTACAAAGACATATGTATATGTCTTTAATTTTCACATTCCTGTAATTTTAATATTGCTTTGCAATAAAGTAACATTTTTAAAAATCAAGAAATAGAACACAAAGGAAATTTATATCTCTTTTATGTCTGTCGAACACGAGTTGCGTGTTGGCTTTTTATTTAAGGGTTTCTTTTTTGTATTTATTTACTTTTAGAGAGAGGGGAAAGGAAGTAGAAAGAGAAGGAGAGAAACATTAATGTGCGAGAGATACATTAATTAGTTGCCTCTCGCACACCCCCAACTGGGGACCTGGCCTACAACCCAGGCATGTGCTCCGACTGGGCACCGAACCAGCAACCTTTCATTTTGCAGGCTGGCGCTCAATCCACTGAGCCACACCAGCCAAGGCTGGCTTTTCTTTTTCTTTTTCTTTTTTTATAACTCTATCAGTCAGTATTTTTAACCATGTTTTTGAAATATAACATACAAAAAGCTGTACATATTTAATATATACAATCTGACACATTTGGAGATAAGTATACAGCAATGAACGCATCACCACAATCAATGCCCATGAACCCCCAAATTGTGCTCCCTCACTCTTTATTTATATTTTGTCATAAGAATACTTATATAAGATCCACTGTTAGAAAAATCTTAAGTATGCAATATAATATTATTAACTGTAGGCACTATGCCATTGTGTTTCCTGATTCCTAATTTAGCATATTTTCTCTTTTTTGGCCACTTCGATTTCCTTTGTTTTTTGAACTGCCTTTTCCTCTCTTCTAGTTTCTACTGGGTTGTCTTTTACTGATTGATTTATAGGAGGTATTTTCACTTAACCTACATATAAGCCCCTTGTCAGCCATGTGAATTGCTTTACTTTTAAATGCTGTGCCTTTTCATGAATTTGCATTCTTAATTTTGCCTTTATGGTTGGTGCTTTGTGTGTGTGTGTGTGTGTTTAAAGAAATCCATTCCCAATCAAAACAGAAAAACTCCAAGTGGAAGCTGGAAATTGTTCCTGGAGATTCGAACATGGGAACACCTGGCATTAATGTGGAAGCTAAGAAACAGCCCAAACCAACCCGCGGACTCTGCTAATGAGATTTCTGGTAGCATGTTGAAAAAGTACCAGTTGGCTTCTTTTAGCCACAGACGACAAAGATGCAGAGACGAAGTAAAGTAGGAGTTATTTTGTTTTCAAGCAGAATTAGAGAAAATAGAGAGGGCCCTAGGAAATCTCTCTGGCTGGCAAAACATCCTCAAACAAGCAGAGTCAGATAAAGATCAAAACCAGAGCCTCGCCCCAGGCGGCCTGTGGGGCCTCAGAGAGACTGGAGGTGCCACGTAGCTGCCCCCCCCACCCCCAGTTAGACAGAGCCCAGTGGTGTTGACCCCACGCTGACACACTCAAAGCAGATTTATCCAAAAGAAATGGATGTGGGCGGGGCACTGAGGGAACCCCAATAAGATTCCTAAATAAAATCCCATGGTTTTTAAGAGAATTATTTTGATAAATACCACCAGTTTGAAATAAAAGGGATAGAAGTCATTTCAGAATGAAGAGAGGCCTCTAACTTTGTGTAGGTAGCAAGGAACTAGAAGATGGAGCCAAAAGTTTTGGCTAAAAACTGGATTTAGGAGGCCCTCCCCGGGGAGAAGAATTAGGCCCTAAGCAAGGAGTGCTTGCTGACTGTGGAATCTGGGAAATCAGTGACATGTTCCTAGCAGATTTCAGACTTGTTGTGGGTCAGTTACTACTGTTTATTTCCCGTTATTCCCCATCTCGAATGGAAATATGTACTGTTATCTCTGTCACGTGAATGCATTTTGGGTGCATGAGACGCAGGTAACTTCTCAGAGCCCTTCGGCTCAGGAGGGTCTGCACCTGGGGAAATGCGTTTCTCTCTGGACTTAATTCCTGTGGTTCCCGGACTCCAGGCCTGAGTCTGAGTCTGTGGTAGAGATGAGGCTGTTAGACGTGCTGGGTATAATTGTACGGTAGGGATGTGACTAGTTTTTGTCCAAAGGAACCATTGTGTCAAATGTTAAATGCCCACGATTTCTTCCTATCTGAGTACCCACGACCATTTGCAATGGGACGCTCCCTACTCCTCTCCAGACGTCTCTCTTTGGCCCTCCCCTTAACTTGGAGTTTGGTCATGTGACATGATTTTGCCAATGAGCTGTTAGTAAGCTTGACACAGATGCACTGCGGTGTGCATTAGGGCTTGTCTGCTTGCACACTCGCTGTTATATAACAAAGTATGTGCTTCCCTGTTGGTGAGGACATGTGGGGAAGAGGTGCGGGGTGGGGAACCAGCTACTTCAGCAGGGGCAGAGCGGCGCTAGCTGATTGCCATTGTTAAATGTCAGACTTGGCAGTGAGGCCGAGCTTCCGGTGGACCGCAGGCTGTGAGAAGCCCCAGAAGAGCTGCGAGGAGGGAAGTGATGCCCAGCTGTAAGGTATGTCCAATGCTTAGGGCCCGGAGGAACAGTGCACCGCCGTTACGGTGCTAGGTCACTCGTTTTCGGTTGTTCTGCTGAAACGCACACCATTTTTGAAGTTAAGACAGCTCAATATCATTGACTCATGATTCTCTTTAATCAATTTACAAATCGATTTCAGTTCAAAATAACCTTTCAAAGGAATGTTTGGCACTCAGAGAGTTATTCTGAAGTTCATCTGAAAGAATGAACATGTGAGAATATCCATATGGGAAAAACAGTAACCGTGCTGATGTTCTTCCTAATCGTGTTCATAATGCTGCATTTATGTGCTAAAACACACCAAACGGGAAAAAAATTCAGTTTCAAAAATGCACCATAAATAATAGGCAATGGTAAACAATTCATTCAACAAATGTATATTGAACACCTACTACTGTGATATAATTTAAATTATATTAACAGTTTTAAAATGCAGTCTTGACTCAGTTTGGAGACCCTGGCTAGACCTGGTGGGCATCCCTGCGTGAGCAGCTGGTTGAGGGCACCGCACACCCACGGGTGTTATCAAAGTCTCGTACTCTGGGCCACAGGGCACCCTGGGGCGACAAGAAGGGCTAGTTCGTATGCTCCAGAGACATCAAAATTATTCACATTAGCCAGTCCACAGGGATCCCATGAAGCCTAGCTAACTTACCCTGCTTGCCACCAATAAGCTGCCCCCTGCAGCCCCAGCTTGCTGTTTCCCTGTCCCCAGGTGGGACCCCTTTGCATGGATGGCCCTGCCCGGAAGCCTTCTTTCCCTTAGAGCTGTGAGCAGCAATGACTTCCGCCTTTTCTCTGTCCAGGTGTTGGTGGGCGGTATCTCTGTCAGAAGGATCTTTAAATCATGTAAAACAATTACTTGCCAGGACCTTTTCCCTGTGTACTAGAAATACAACTTGCGCTAAGCAAACAGAAGACCCTTCCTCAAGTAGCTTTCTTTACCATGGACTCTGAGCTAGAAAAAACCCAGGGAGAATATTCGTGTCCTGTATTATAGAAAACAAGGTTTTCGTCCTTGTATGGACACTATTTCAAATTGGTCAGAAAAAAAAAAACATTTAAAAGGAAAATTGAAAATGGCAATGACATGATAATTGACAAACTAAATGTAAAGATTCAAAAATCACAGGGCAAAATGATAATAAAACAATGGAATGCAAATTTTCATGTATAATTTTTCTATTAAATTGACCATTATTATAAGAGAAAATAAAACCATATGAATTTTTTAAAATGAAAAATAATAAAAGCATAATACAGGGGCACATTTTAGGTCAACTGAGTCCTTTTTTTACTAAATGTGGAAGAATGATAAAAATTAGATGAAGGAGAACTGGGACTTTCAGCTCATAAAACTTAAAATATAAAAGACTGATGAGGTAGAATGTTTTGCCTGTGTTTTCTCTGACAGGTGGAAAGACATAGCTCTGAGCTGAGTATGAAGTTCAAGTTGAATTCATAGGCACCGACTGGTAGTCCTTTCTTCACTGTCCATTACCCTGGTAATTACAGTATTGACTGAAAGCTTAGTTTAATTTGTATCAATTATCCCCAAACCATTTCAATACACTTTTTTTTTTTTTTTGCCTTCTTGATCCAAGCTTGTGTGAGAACCTTTAAAGTGTATTTGTGCCCTTGAACTTCCTCTGCTAACCCACTGAAGTTGGGAACTGAGTGTCATGTGAACCCTGCTGACGTGATGATGGTTCTCGGTTCTTTACGCAAATGCCGTGTTTCTCCAGCTTCAGGTGATTCCTCACTTTCTCTCAGAGTCACTTCTTTTTTCAGAATTTAATGGATGCCTGGAAAAACAAGTCAATATTTTCGTACATATATTTGGAGCAATAAACTATGTTTTTCTCTATTAAGAGCTGTGAATCTTCAAAAACTCCGGTGTAACTCTAAAAAGGGGGTCAATAAAACCAACAGGATGTTGATTATTTTTTGCCTATTAGTCAATCCCATAATCCTTTCACTGACATTTCTTATGCGGGCCTTGTGTAACGTTTAAGACAGTGGTTCTATTTTACGGGAGCAGAAATTAATAGTCAGGTTGATTATGTGACTTACCCCAGTCACTCAGTAAGCGACGGGTAAAGAATTGTGATCTGACCCCAAAGCCAATATTCTCTTCAATTTTTCATGTCATTTTAGGTCTTTTATTTTGGGTGGTATCAGAATCACTCAGGTAACTAGTTTGGGAGGCAGGGGATAGCGGTCAAGAGCTCCAGACAGTGGGCCAAACTCTTAAAAATGAGCAAGTTCTGCTCACAGCCTGACATGGTCAGACCAACTGCATGTGACTGAAGTGACTGAAGGGCAGTGGGCACAACAGTGACGCCCCGTCTTACAAAAGCGGACGGGTTAATGCTGTGATGGACAGCTGGCCTAGGCCCCTTTAGCTGTGTTTCTAAGAAGGAAGAACTAGGTGTTCTATGCAGAAGACTCATTCAGAAATAGAGAGAGATTTGGTGAGAGATCCAGGCCTGCACCAGGGTCAATATGGCTCGTTCACAAGGCAACTGTGCTCTCTCTGGGCCTACAGCAGTGGGGACACGACCAGTTCCCGAACCCAAATGGACGGTGCACTAGTTTGTGGCTTTTTATTGCAGTGTAACAAAGTCCCACCACGTTGCTGCCTCAAAGCAGCAGCCATGAATTGCCTTGCACGTACCGTGGGTCAGGAGTTCAGGCAAGGCTTAGGTGTGTGGTATACCTCAGGCCTCCTGAGATTGTCACCTGGGGCTTGGCTGGAGGCAGATCAGCTTACCGACCCCCTCAGGCTGCTCAGAAGGGAACTCTCTGCCACTGTCATAGGGCCGAGGCTTCCGATTTTTTGCTGGCTACTGGCCAGCTGTCACCTTCTGACCCTAGAGGAGACTTTCAGGCCTCTGCTCCATGGCCCTGTCCATGTCAGTTTACGACACGTCGTTTTCTTCAAGCCAGCAGGAGCCCCAGAGCAAGTCTGCTGGCACAACCCAGTCATGTACCATTCAGCGTAGTCACAGGACCTCCCCCTGCCAGATTCTGCTTGGGAGAAGCGTGTCACAGGTCCCTCGCTCAGTGAAGGAGAGAGGGAAACGACACTGAAGGAAGGGTGGGGGGCAGGGACCGTGGGAGCCAGATTTGCCTGTCACCACAGGCGGTAAGTGGGTGACTGTCCACCTGTGTAGTGCTAGGCCAGGAGAAGTGGTCAATCGGGTGTTCAGAACACTCGATCGTAGGTATCGAATGCCAAGTGGTCACTCCCAGCACTTTGGCACACTTTTACACGTGCAGATCTGGAAAGAGTGTGCTCTCCTGTCTCCTTTCCTTTCTCACTGTGCCCAATCTCACGGTGGTGGGGGTGGGAGGGTAAGTCTCAGTGGTCCCTCACCAGCTCTTGCCCCCAAGACAGCCCCCCTTTTCTAGTTATTTTAGCCACATCACTGCTTGTCCCTCTCACCTTGTCTCCATAAACAGTTTCCTAAATGATTGAATGTGTTCTGATGGCTTTAAATGCCACCCAGACACTGAATACTACTGAAGTTATATTCCAAATTAAACATCTCTGTATTTGAATATCCAAGAGCCTACTTAATAGTTCCACCGAAGGCTCTCAAATTTCTCTAAACTATAACAACTCCAAAAAGGAACTCTTGGTCTTCCCTCAAACTCTGTTCATCCTTCCCTATTTCAGTAAGTAAGAACTTGGTTCTTCTAGATGTTCAAAGAACAACAGAGACCTGGGTGTCATCCTTGAGTCTTTTGTCTTTCCATCACAGCTCACATCCCGTTTCAAAAGAACGATTTGGTTGGCTCTAGCTTTGAAACATATCTTAAGTCTGACCACATCTTATAACTTTTTCTGCTAAGGCTCTGGTGCAAGCCACAGCCATCTCCTGTTGGATTCCTGCAGTAGCACCTCAGGGATTTCTCCTGATTCTCTCCCCTTTGACTCCTACGGTCTTTGCTCACTGCGGCAAGAGAAGGATGCCTTTGTAATGTGCCTCCGATCAGGCCAGGCCTCTGTTCAGCACCTTTGCAAGGTTTGCAATAAAAGAGTAAGAATCAAAATCCCTGGGGTGGCCTAACCTAAATGATTTCATTCACCACTGTTTATCCAGTATCATCCCTGCCTCCTACTCTTCCCCAGGCTCACTCTATTGCAGCAACCCGGGCAGAGGCTCGCCGTGCTTCCTACCTAGGATACACTTGGCCCAGACATGCTTGTGACCTGCTTCCGTGTTTCTTCCCACTTTTGCTTGAATCCTACCTTCCCTGTGAAGCCTGTCCTGACCACTCTATCTGCAGGAGCACCCGCGGCCTCTGTCTCCCATCCTTGCCATATTTATGTGGATAGCATTTATCATTTGAAATAGTCTCACTCTCTCCTGTTAATACGTTTCTAACTCCATCACACATTGACCTCTGCAAAGGCATGCATTTTTGTAATTTTCAGAGCTGCTGTACATTCAAAGTCTACTCTAGTTTCAAGCATATGGTAGATGGTCATTAAGTCTTAGATGAATAAATGAATTGACTAGGTGAATTATGCTGATTGATTTTAAATGATAAACCTAACTTGCATTTCCAGGGCAAACGCCACTTGGACATGGTATATTATACTTTTTATATACTGTGGGGTTCGATCAGCTGACATTGTATTTAGAATGCTCGCACCTAAGTTCACGCGAGACTGGAGTTCTTACACCATCGGTGAGAATGTGAAACAGTTCAGCAGCTTTGGAACACTGGGCGTTTCTACTCCCATGTGTTAACCAAGTGAAATGAAACATGATGGAAAAAACACTTGTATATAAAGGTCTGTAGCCGCTTTATTTTTAATTCTGAAAACTGGGACCAAGCCCAATGCCCATCCATAGGTAAATAGCTAAATGAATTTTGTTACATCTCCTCAATGGAATGAATTATCGACACCGCTGGAACAGGGTGCATCTCACATAGTAACTCCCGGTTACAGAAGTCAGAGCAAAGGGAATATGTTGAAAGAAATACGTACTATGTGATTCCATTTGTACTGAATGTTAGGGAAGGCAAGCTCATCTACAGTGATAGAAAGCAGATTAGTAGTTGCCTGTGGACGGGCCAGAGGCACAGGAGAGAGGGGTCTGCAAAGAGGCCAAGTTCACTTCTATGTGTGATAGGAATGTTCACCTGCGCTTATGGTTGTGTACAAGCATGGAAACTTATCAAATGACATACTTTGAGTATGTGTATCTTATTGTTTGTCGATCATCACTCAGTAAAGCTGTGTTAGGAAAGGACAAAATAGGTAATTGATGCAGTTCAATTTTATCAAGTTATACATCAAAAACCAATCACCATCTGCCCTGGAATTTGTCTGTTTACTTATTTTTTTAAAGGTTAAAGGGCTCTTTATTGTACATGTGATATGTGATATACACACTATATGTTTATATCACACATATAACTACACATGGCTCTTTATTGTACATGTGATGTGTGGTATACATACTATGTTTGTATCACACATATCACTACATATGTATGTGTTTATATATGCATACACATGAAATAATATAATACACACACAAGATTTATATATACTCAGTATATATGTATATTATGTGTGTATAAATATTTACATAGTATAATAAAAATAGCACAATGACAATAATCATATTTAAAGCAAAATGGAAAAGCTGACAAAGCCCTTTAGGAGTGATTTTGGGGGGACCAGTGAGATTTTTAGCATATTCACATAAACCTTGATCTTTTTCTTGAAAACAGAGGAATGTAAGGCCAGTCTTTGTGATATTTCTCCGCTGTGAAATAGTGACAATAGTGTGTTAGAGGGGAAAGCTTAGTGCAATCTTAACCTCCCATTAAAGTTGTGTTTTAGAATAGTTTTTGGAAAGAATACATCAAAGCAAGTGAAATTAGTAGCTAATTATGTTATTATTAGTATACAGTAACACAGCATTATCATTCTTCATAAAATACTATGAAATAAGTATGTTAAGAAGATTTAATTATGTGGATGAGTGAAATAATAAAGGGAAATTGCCAGTTAATTGCCTTCCTTAGAGATGCTATTAGGGTGGCGGTTGAATCATCCTAGAGAAATATGCTGTTGGGCTGAGCTCTTTGGAATTATTCTGGGAAATGAAAAGGGAGAACTAGGACCCACCTGCGTAGATTTTGCAGAGTTCTTTATTGTCTGTAATGCGTCACTGCCTCTGGGAAGCCTTCCCTGACTTCATGGACCAGAAGACCTGGTCCATGAGCCCTGCACACTTTGCAGATACCTGTTATGCTTCTCAGCGCATGGTATTTTAATTGTCAATATTGTTCCATGTGTTTGCTTCTCCTTCCGAACTGAGAGCTCTCTAGAAACATGGCTGTTTTATTCTTTTTCTATTTTGTTTATTTTGTTACACATGTAAGTGAAATCATAAGGTACTTGTTTTTCTCTGACTGGCTCATTTCACTTAGCATAATGGTCTCCATGTCTATCCATGTTGTCACAAAAGGTAACATTTCCTTCCATTTTTTTAATGGCTGAGTAGTATCCCATTGTGTAAATGTACCACAGCTTTTTTATGGGCTGCTTCCAAATCGTGGCTGTTGTAAATAATGCTGCAATGGATGTAGGGTTGCATAGATTCTTTCCAATTAGTGTTTTGGGTTTCTTCAGATACATTCCCAGAAGTGGAATCGCTGGGTCATAAGGCAATTTCATTTTTAATTTTGAGGTAATTCCATACTGTTTTCCACAGTGGCAGCACCAGTCTGCATTCCCACCAACAGTGCAGGACTGTTCCCATTTCTCCCATCCTGGCTAACACTTGTTGTTTGTTGACTTATTGATGATGGCCATTCTGAGAAGAGGTGATATCTCGTTGTGGTTTTAATTTGCGTCTCTTTGATGATGAGTGATATTGAACATCTTTTCATATGTCTGTTGACCATCTGTATGTCCTATTTGAATAAGTGTCTATTCAGGTCCTTTGCCCATTTTTTAATTGGATTGTTTGATTTTTTTACTCTTGAGTTTTATTTTTTATAAATTCTGGATATTAACCCCTTATCAGATGTATCATTGGCAAATATGTTCTCCCCTTCAGCAGGTTGTCTTTTCAGTTTTTTGAAGTTTAAACAGCCAGATGTTACATGTGTGCCTCTTCCCAGCTCTGGAGCTATGGGCTGAGGAGCCTGGCATGGGGTTGAGACCACTTGCTCCTCAGGGGACCGTCTGCAACTGAGATATCCCTCCAGAACATCAGCTGCTACCTGTGGGAGCAGTGCCAGCCCTATTTGCTTCCCTGCCCTTCCTACCAGTCTCAGTGCATCTTCTTCTGTGATTCCTTGGTTCTAAGACTTCTCTTCAACTAGTCTTTAGTGGTTATTCAGGTTGAGTGCTTTATATTTCAGTTTGATCCTGGGAGGAGGTGCATATAACATCAACCTCTTCTGCCGCCATCTTTGATCTCCCTGGAGTTTGTCAGTTTAAAGGCATGTTCTAAATGCCATCATTTAGATATTCCCTATGAATTATTATTTCATGCCTTTGTGAGTTCAATTCAGCCAATGATAGTTGAAAATACATTTTAGCTAATATAAAAAAATCCATTATTTTCTTGAATTGGTCATTTTATAATGGTTAGATTGAGTTGGAAGCTTACATGTTACTTTATTATGGAGTTGTTTTTCTAGCCCACGTCAGTGTTATGTCTGAGAAGGAGCACATAGGATAATAAGAATGTATTTATTGTAAA
This sequence comes from Desmodus rotundus, assembly GCF_022682495.2. Lineage (NCBI taxonomy): Eukaryota > Metazoa > Chordata > Mammalia > Chiroptera > Phyllostomidae > Desmodus > Desmodus rotundus. The sequence continues at coordinate 98,581,009 of NC_071392.1, read as the reverse complement.
TGGCTTTTACCTCTGCTTCTTTGTTAGCCTGGGAAGTTTATATGTAGAGAATGGTGTTGAGCCTGGTTGTCTCTGAGAATACAAATGACTATAGAAAAAGGTATTTTCTGCCCTGGCTGGTGCAGCTCAGTGGATTGAGCATGGGCCTGCAAACCAAAGGGCTGATGATTCCATTCCCTGTCAGGGCACATGCCTGAGTTGTAGGCCAGGTCCACAGTTGGGGGCATGTGAGGGGCAACCACACATTGATGTTTCTCTCCCTCTCTTTTTCCTTCCCTTCCCCCTCTCTAAAAAATAAATAAAATCTTTAAAAAAACATTTAAAAAAGAGACAAAAAAGAAAAAGGTATTTCCCCATGCTTACTGACGACAGGAGATGCATGCTCTGTACAAAGATGTGTCCACACATACACGGCATGTGGAAGCACGGGTCATAAATTGGCTGCAGCTTGTGACTTGTCCCTCTGCTGTTCCATGGTCAAGGGTATTGTCAAAAAACCCATCCAAAGGGATAGCTGCTCTCCCTGTCTCCTTCAGGAAGGACATTGCGTGACACTTTTTAATTTGTGTGAGGACAGCCAACTTCCAATTGTCCCTTGCCTGCGACTTCCAAAATTATTACTTGGGCACAAAATTTGTTTAGGGGACAAAGTGAAAATAGATATTGTAATAAGAAGTGAAGTTTTAAGGAAAAAAATCAATGAGAAAATAGATCTTTGGGCAGAGTCCAACAGCAATTCACGTACTTCGAGCTTGTCTCATGCTTTCTTGGGTCAAAACGTCTGCATGCAATTATGTTGGGTACTCCACCGATCTACGGGGATGTAAGGGCAGAAAAAATAAAGATCTTTTTACATGGATATAGATCATTTCCTGATGGAATTTCATAGTATTTGAGCTTTTAAGCCATCGTTTATGTTGTTTCCTTTCTTTAAAAAACTGTATAGATACCTCCAAATGATGCAGAAATGACCAAAAGGATTTTTAACAAGTTACATCATAAAGTGGAACACAGAACACAAAGCCTACACACTTATAGTTTGTATGACTATGACTAAAGTGTCTTTAACTAGAAAAATACATTCAGTATGTATTTGTTTTCCTTTAGAAAAATAAATGAAAGTTAACGGTGGCTACACTGATATATGTTCTCTCTCACTATATGTTCAAGCCCCATTTGGGAAGCAAGCTTCCTACAAGGAAAAATTGATAAATTGTACCTTGTAAAACCTAAACACTTTTATTGTGAAACCGCCTGTTAAGAATGGCAAGCAACTATGAAAAAATATTTACGGACTGTGAGAAGTTGCATATTGATTGACAGAGGCTAGAAAACGGACAAGAGCTGTGAGGAGACTGTTCCTTGAAGAGAATAAGCATGTGTCCAACTTTATTAGCCATCAGGAGAATGCAGACTTTTATCCTAGTGAAATATTACTATATACACACCAGAATAAAGTTTAAAAAATAAAATAAATCACCAAATGCTAGTGAGAATGTAGAAATATTGAATCATTCATTCATAGGTTCTGGGATTTAATCGGTACAGCCATTCTAGAAAAAAACCTCTGGCAGTTGCATAAACACTGAGTATGAAACTCTCATACAACCCGACAACTGTATCCTTGGCATTTGCCCCAGAGAGATGAGCACTGATGTTCGCACAAAAAGCTGTACACAAATGTACATAACGGTTTTATTTATGATAGCCTAGAACTAGAAGCAACACTTAGGCATCCTTCAATGGATGAATGGATAAACAGACAGTGATACTTCCATAACATGGAATGCTCAGTAATAAAGAGAAATGGAGTATTGTTACATATAGCAACCTAGATGAATCTCCAGAGATTTATGCTGAGTGAAAATGGTTAGGTACAGTATGATTCCATTTATATATTCTTGAAATAACAGCATTATAGAAATAAAGAATATGTTAGTGGTTGCCAGGGGTTAATGCATCGGTGTGGGTGGGAGGGAAATGGATAGAACTATAAAAACCAACAATAGAGATCTTTGTGGTGATGGAAATGCTCTGAATATTGACTGTATAAATACAATATACTGTGTTTGACAGTGTACGATAGTTTTGCAAAATGTTTCCATTGCAGAAACTGGGTAAAGGGTTATGGCATCTCTCTATAGCGTTTATTACAACTGCATCTGAATCTAAAATTATCTTCAAATGAAAAGTTATAAAATACATCTTTCTTGTCCTCTAGCATCTTTTCACTTCAGCTAACGTGGAACCTAAAAAGATGATAACAGAGAGAGAAGTAGGAGGTCAAGTTTTTTGTTTTTTTTTCTCCATTCCCTGCAGGGTCCCATTATCTTGTTCCCTTATCCAGACAGTCTTTCCCCCAAGACTCTCTCTGTCTGGCCTGGTGTGCCTGCTTCCCCTCTCCTTCCATGTAGGGTGATCTTGGGTACCACTTTTGTTTTAACTAGCCCCGGGACACTCGCACTGTTTTCTTATACACTGCCCACAACTCAGTAAATAAATCTTTCATTAAACTCTCCTTAAATATCTTAATCTGAAAGAGCCATCTGTTTTCTGCTAGAATGCCAACTCTTGGAAGAAGCTTGGAGTTCATTGAAAGAGATAAGATGAATATACAAATAGCTACAATAGAAAGTTCTAGCTAATTTACATAATGATTGATTTTGTTCTAAAAAGAACAAACCTTTGGGATTAGCCAACTTGTCTGTCACTTCCATGTTCTAGTCTAGTGACTCTGGTAAAAAGAAAAATTGAAAAAGAAAAAAAAGTATTCTTGATGAATAACCTTAGCTGTTTAAACATTTTTAATGTTTTTAATGAAATGGCATCATTTTGGATGGACTTGGGGAGGAGGAAGGAAGAATCAAGGATTTCTAATTAGAGACCAAGGTAGCATGTATTTGGAAACGGAACATGAAGAGAAAGCTTGTTTCTGAGAAGATGCCCATTTCGCAGTCAGGTGTGTGGGTTTGAAGCCAAGGTCCATTGTCAAGGGTGGAGACAAAGATTAAGCATTCTGGCAGACTGCTAGTGATGATTAGATTTATATACTCCCAGGCTCCCTTGCAGCTAGACAGGGATCGTTTAACTGGGTTATGGCTAGTGGAGAAGAAATGATGAACGTCGTTGTCAGGTCGGACTCTTAAAAGTGCACCTGCAGACTCCTCAGGGACTGTCCTCCGCAGCCATCCCGGAGGTCGCGTGCTCCTAAAGGTGTGGTTACAAGAGGGAAGAAGGCTAGAGTTTACGAGATGGCCTCAGGCTTTGGGTGCGGAACAGATAAGCCTGCTGGGGTCAGTAGCACGGTGTCTGGGTGTCTGTGCATGTAGGAGTCATCGTCCGTGGCAGGAGATGAGGCCATTCAGGGAAATTACCTAGAGAAGGGAAAGCCTGGGAACCCCACTATGAAGAGAAAGCAGCAATTCTGGCTCAAGACATGCTGCACTTACTCTTCCTACTGAGAAGCTCTTACCTCGTCCTGGATGAGACTTGGGAACCATTTCCTTCAAGTCGGGAGATTAATTCAAATTCAGCTCTGGTGTTTCTCAGGCAGGTAGCCCATTTCTCTCCATCCAGCCCTGTCCTGCCACCTTCAGACATCACATCGCAAAAGGCGTGTCTCTTAAACGAGGAGCCCAATGTCCCACTAAGACGTATTATTTGGACACAAATCAATTCCAACTCTCTTCACTCCATGACCAAGTTCTTGTCTTCCTTTCTTCACAAGGCATTCCAATTTGGAATTTCTTTTACTCTCTGCTCCGCTCATAGTTTTCCACCCATTTCTGACCCTAAATGATCAGGAGTAGAATATGTGGGGTGTATATACTCTAATTATTTTACTAATGCGTGTGTTTTCAGTTTTATAAAGACAGGCCCATGTCTGTATTTCTGATCTCTTTTTATACCACTTAGCCCAATGTCTGAAATAGAACAGGCACTCACTGATTATTTTCTGAGCAAGAAAACGAATGTAAAATGACTGTGGATTAGTCTGCGGGTGTTTTCATTCACGCTCATCAACTCCTGTTTCCCCCCAGAGTTGTCAGAGTTCCCTTGCAGGTTCAGCAGGCATCATCTCTGCGTCTCTTGGGCAGCACTGTCTCCCCTGAGCACTTGCCCATTTCCCCTCTGCTGTCTGAGCATCCTCTGGCTGTGACTGTCCTGGCCATTGCGAGAAGATGCTGGCATCTCCTGCCTTTTGGTGAGTGCCACTGCCAAGGTGCGGGCCGTCTGCTCAGCGTTGCCTTTGAATCTCAGAACTGCAGAGTGGCCTCTGGGCTCGGGGGAGGGCTGTGAAAGATCTCCCTCTTTCCTTTCTCCCCAGCCCCAATTTAGAAGGACTTCAAAGAAGACTCTTGAGGCCCAATGAACTAGCAGATTTCTCCTTGAGGCTTCCTGATTTCCAGAAACTTAGACTTGAGTCCACTGAGGGGTGAGCGAGAAGGCAAAGCTGACAGATACCACCTCTTCCTCAAGGTTACCTGTCCCTCTCGTCAACTGCTCATTCTGGGGCCCATTGGTCTTGCCTTTCTATTTTGGTGGGAGTGAGTTTCTCTTGGGGGTGTCTGTAGGCTCACTGTTCCCCCATATGTTTGAATCTTAGGAAGAATCTGTGCCCCTTATTACACTTAAAGCAAATTGCATATTTTAATCAAGGATAACATGGTGCCATTTTTCTAAGTATATGGAACCTTGGCCAGCTGCCTCAGCAACTCCTGGGAACTTACTAGCAATGCAGATTCCCAGGCCCCACCCAAGACACCTGGGTGACTCAGAAATGTGCTACCATTTGAAAACGACTACAGTAGTACTTGTGTAGGCTTTCTAAAATATTCTTTCCTCCCATGCACAATGAAGTTTGCAGGGATGCAGTTAAATCAGATGAAGCACACAGCATTGCCACGGGCGCGTCGCAGTAGTGCTCGATGTATTTTGGCAGATAAACCCGCACCGTGCATCTACGCCACGGCCTTTGGTAGCAAATGGCACTAGCTTCCCTGTACCATCTCAGGAGGAGAAATACACGTGGAGGAACCATAATTCATCCGGCGGGAAATGAACTACACATTTCTCCTCGCATGTTCTAATCATAGCACCAAAGACCACAGTAACTTTTTGGTACGGTAAAGGATTAGAAGAATGCATAATTATTTCTCATACAAGTGCAGAAAAGTTGAAATCAAAGACCTTTAAAGGGACAAATCTCAGCCCGTTGCTCTTTTATGTATGAAAGTGATAGAGAGGCAGGTGTGGAGCGGGGGGAGGCAGTGATCCGTGCGGCCAGTTCTTTGATTAGAGGAAAGGCTGCTGGAATCCAGTTAGGCATTCATACTTTTCTCTTTCAATTCCATCCTTAAAAGTCCTATGGATCGGGCCAGCCCTGCTCACCAGTCCCCAGCTACAAAGCGCTGGGAGAGGGTACGTCAAGACAGCCCACCTTTTTCAATCATTCTGAAGGAAACTTCGGCGATGAAAGCAGATCTGTGAGCAGGCCCATGTTAATTCCCGGTTAACAAAAGAAACCATCTTCACTGTGCATGGCCAGATAATAGGCCATTAAATGACCAGTGACAATGACATAGGGGGTGCTAAGCATGGCTGCACGGGAGTGAAAATAAATAGAACACGAAAACACTAATGCTTTGCAAAAGTGAAACAAAAATGAGCAAAGAATACAAATTGCCAGAGATAATGGTTGCCATGGCAATTATTTGTCCAGAAACCGAATGGTGATAACTCAGGTAGAGAGTAACTGAAAATAAAAGCCCTGAGCAGTTCCTTCCCCACGCTGAGTTCATTTCTGCAGCAGGCTTGGCTACTAGGACTAAACATCCTTCTGAGTCCTGCGGATGCCCCGGCAGAATGATGATTTGCTCACCAAGGGCCAGGGCAATATGCCGAAGTCTCACTCGGAGCAGCAGGCTGTTTCTGGGACTGCCCTTGTTTGCCTAGCACCCCACACCTGTCAGATGCACTGATGTGGGTCGGCACAGTTGTTATGAAACCCACACCCCACACCAACAAGCGGTTTGCTTTTATTAAAAGTGCGCGGTGGTGGGCATTTTTGATCAGGGTTGCAAAATGCTGGATCAGAAGAGGCAACAGCTTGGTTTTCTTCCCTCTGCGTGGCAGCCCATGGCCATTTCTGCCAGCAATCACCCATCTGTTTGAGAGGGGAGGGCTGCTTCGTGTATCATTTAAAAGACACGCACCTGCTTGGGGAAAGGCAAGAATAACCTAGTTTGCAAGTATCCTTGGCTCTCGAGCTAGCCTTTACTGACTCAATAGTTTGAGGGTGTTTTTTCCCCCCATAATCAAGTTACTCTGACTCTGGACTTTTCAAATCCATCTTTCCACCTACCGTATGTCCTTCTTTGGATAAGCTTCCAATATGAAAGGGATTTACTAAGAAGAAAGCAAAGGAAAGCAAAAGGAATCATGGCAAGAGAAAGAGGTTTGGGAGGAAAAGAGTAGAAAGTCATGTCCCTCTCTCCTAAATTCTGCAACCCCGGTGTAGGATCTCTTCCCCCTGCCTAGTTGGTTGGTGAGAAATATAACATTTGCACTTCATTGAAGGCAAAGGCTTTTAGAGATGGCCAGGAACCAGGGAAACGTAATGAGAAGTTACAGTGATTGGATCCATAACAACTTGTTTTCTGTGGTAGCCAGATAGCTGAAGTCTTCGGGCACAGAAACACGGAGAGTATGCTGTGTGTTAGGTACCACATCTAAGGAGCTGGAGCCCCCCCAAACTCCTGCTATGATATTTCCATGCCAGGAGAGTTTGAGAGATTGTACTTTAGGTGGGATGTTTTAAAACAGTAGGAATCACCAGACGCTACACACATAAATGAAGCCGTTCATAGGGAGTGATGCCCAGGTCTACAGCATTGAATTCTCACAGCAGGGGGAGGCGGTGTATCCATTTTCTATTGTTGCCATAACAAATGGCCACAAATGTAGTGGCTTAAAACCACACCCTTTTATCACCCCCCCCCCCCCCCCCCCCCCGTTCTGGAGGTCTGTAGTCCAACGTAGGTCTCACCAAGCTAAAACCAAGGTGGCTTCAGGACTGTATTCCTCACTGGATGCTCTGGGAAAGAAATCAGATTTCATACTTGTTGAGGTTGTTGGCAAAACCCAGGTCTTCGTGACTGCAGAAATGTGGTCCCTGTTTCCTTGCTTGCTGTCAGCTGGGGCTCCCCTAAACTCCTGGGACCCTGTCCCCAGTCCTTGCCCATGGGCCTCTTCCTGTGTCTGAGTTAGTGACAGTGTGTCAAATCCCTCTCCTGCTTTGCGAGCTCTCTGACTTCTTCTGCCACATCTCCTTGCTGCCGGCTCCAGGAAGTTCTCTGCTTCGAAGGGCCTGTGATTGGGCCCACCTAGATCACCCAGGATAGTCTCACTATTTCAAGGTCATTGACTGGTAACCTTCATTATATCAGCAAAATCAATTATGCCACGTGGCCTAATATACTCACAGGTACCTGGGATTAGAGGGTGGACAGCTTTGGGGGGGTTCATTATTCTGCCCACCAAATGCAGGTACTGTAGTGGTCCCCACTACTAAAGAGTGGTGAAGTCACTGGAAGTAATGCACCTGGCAAACGGCCGAGCCAGGATTTGGATGCTGTTCGGACTCCAGAAACCCATTTTGAAGCGTTTTGTCATACTGTCTAAATGTGAGTCATGGATAATATAGGTAGAAGTTATAAGTATTTGTCTCCTGCCTCCAATGCCTTCCTTTACCTGCAAATCATTTTATATTAAGATAGAAATTATATTATTGGTCAGAGGGTAATTATTGAAAAAGTAATAGTAGTAAGCTCTGAAAGAATTCAGGTGAGCTATTGTGTAGTCAGCCTGTCAAGAGATTTCCGTCCAGTTGAAGTGGTCAGGTTGTTCTGGAGGGACGTAGAAATCCTCAGACATGCTTCCCGGGCCTCCCACAGTAGACTGCATGATGGTTGTACTCATTTCTGCTGTGAAGGTCTTCACTCCTTTCCTGTTACACAATTATATTTCTCTACCATTCCATGACTGGGGTGGATGGGGTGAATTTCCTTATCCCCTGGGCTTGGCCAACTAACTTGCTTTGGCCATGGGGATCTTAGAGCTAACGGGCCAACCAAGGTTTAAATCCATTTGCACAATATGGCTTTTTCTCTTGCAGTCCTGTGATCTACCGTGAACAGAAGATGCCTTCACTACGGGTGGGGATGCAGCCGGTCAGCCGCTGTGCAGGACAGTGTGGCAGTTTCTTGCAAAATGAAACACACCCTTACCATACAGTCCAGCAGTCTTGCTCCTGGTGTATTCACCCAAAAGAATTGAAAACTTACAGACCACAAAATCCTGCACACACATGTTTATAGCAGCTTTGTTTAGAATTGCCAAAACTTGGAAGCAACCAAGACAGTCTTCAGTCGGTAGAGACATTCATGAACTGTGGTCCATCCAGATTATGGGCGGTTATTCGGCACGAGAAGGAAATGAGCTATCAGGCCATCACAAAGGCGTAGAGGAATCTTAAACGCATATTAGCAAGTTGAGCTATTCCAGAAAGGCCACGTACTGTATGATTACAACTACATGACTTTATGGAAAAGGCATACAATGGAGACAGTGAAGAGATCCGTGGTCGCCAGTGACTGGGAAGTAGGGAGGGATGCACAGTTGGAGCACAGAGCCTTTGTAGTGCAGTGAAAATACGGTTTGAGGCCATGAAGATGCGTACAGGTCAGGATACATTTGCCCAGATCCATAGACCATACAACGCCAAGAATGGACCTTAATGTAAGCCAGGGACTTTGGTGATGACGAGGTGTCAGTGTGTGTTCATTGGTTGTAACAGATGTACACTCTGGGGTACGATGTTGACAATGGGGTAGGCAATGCATGTGTGAGGGCAGAGGCATGTGGGAAATCTCCGTACCTTTCTTTCTGTGTTGCTGTGAACCTAAAACTGGTCTAAAAAAATTAAGCCTTAAAGCACACATCTATGGAATGAGACCCAAAATGTTCTAAAACATCTAGGAAGGAATGTTGGGGGGGGGCTCTGCCCACAGGACCCCCCCCCCCCCGCCCCTGCTGCCACGGATGAGAATAAGTCTACCAAGACATGATTTACTTGGGGAGGAAAGAAGGGCCTGAAACCTGTTCCTCAATGGGCTTTTATTGGATTCAGTTTGCACAGGAATACAGGTAAAGCTCATCAATCATTGTCAGGCAGTAAAGATCAAACAATAGATAACATACAAAGAACTCTGAGGGCTTATTCTGAGTCATGGTCAGTTAGCTAAAGGACCATAAAACTTTGGGGAACAAACTCATTTCTTGCTTGGATCCTTATCATTTAAATAGAGGGTATTAGCAAAGCAGGTTTCACAGGATTTTATGCATTCTTTCTTAGGCCTGATCACCCCAGGGAACCGTCCTTTCCAGCACAGGACTGCACTGCCCTCTGGCATTGTTTCAGGCTTAAGTCAGGGAGGGGGAAGTAAGGCAGCCAAGAGATTAGGAGACTTCTCACAGACAGAATGAAGACTCAGGCTGTGTCAAAGCCGAGGGGCAAGGGTCCATCACCCCCTTTTTCTATAGCCCCCCAAGTCCTTCCCTGAGGGCCTCTTCATGACCATGCCTGTCTTAGGTTGTCCCTCCCTTGAGGAATCTTACCCGTCATTGGCTAACTGGTCATTCACTGGGGGCCAGGCACGGTGAAGTAAAGTAGGCAGAGGCGGTGCCCCCGCCAGGGAGATAAGCTTTGTCTCCTTAGTGGCTTATGGTCCCAAGGTCTCTCACTCAGCCTTAGCCATGGGGGTTTATAGCTTCTGAAACCAGGCAGGGCGGTTCCCAACAAAAGAAACTTCTTAAGATCTCAAATATGGTTGGTAAAATATAATAGAACAAAAATCCCGAAGTAGGTGCTGGATTCTGCAGGAAAGAAGGAAAGACCTAAATTCAACAAAGGAAACTTCTTAAGATCTCAAATATGGTTGATAAAATATAATAGAACAAAATAAAAATAAAACCATGCCTGAAGTAGGTGCTGGATTCTGCAGGAAAGACCTAAATTCAACCAACAGCCTGGAGTCCAGCTCAGCTCAGCCCAGCCCAGTGAAATGTGCCAACTGTCTGCCGTCACTGGAAGGATTGTGAGAAGGTGATAAGAATGAGATTTAGGGAAACGTGTGCAACATGTAAAGCACACCAAGAAAGGCCTCATGGGATCGCTGCTTTTTTGTGTCGTGACCAGCCAGTCTGATTTTAATTGTACGTCCCTCTCTACTTTTACTAGTTAAGCTCTGATAAGTTTCCAACACAGAACATTCGAAACCCAGCAAGCCTACGGTTTGGAGTGCCTGAAATGTTCAATAATCACAGCACGATCTGATTTCTCCCTACTGGGTCTCTTTAAAGGTAGAGAGGTAAACCTCCTGGGCTACTTTTTATCTCAGCTTAAACCTACCGGGGCCAGCGCCATCTCATTTTTCATGTGAGATTGACGGCACAATGGTAATTTTTTTCCTAGCAACGTTTATTTTTAATGAATTACACAAGATAATTACTGTTGATGGATACCCAGATCCTTAGGGCCAGGAAATACTCAATCACATGTCTACTTTTATGTCTTCCATTGATTGCAGCTTTGGCCAATTGTCAGATGTCAGAGACGGAGAATTGTCGAGGAGAGAGGAAGCAATATAGATACCCAGGGAGCAGAGATTTAAATATCAAGTAGAAGAAGCATCCTTTAGAAAGAAATTTGTATATAAAAGCAGAGATCAGCTGAATGTGTTGTCCAAGACTGTTGGTTGAAAGTCAAAGAAATTGAATTCATATGACTTAAGCAAAGAAGGGACTTATCAACCCACAGGACATAAAACTCTAATGTGGCCTAAGTTTCAACAGAGACTGGTGCCCAGGGATCTAAGGATTTTGAGAGAGGGTGTCTCTCTTTGTATCTGTTGGCCCCTTCATAGGCCAACTCTATCCACAGGGGCTCCCTGGCAACTGCAGATATGTATCATCTTGTAGCTCATAATCCTGGTGGAAAGTGAGCTCTTTCTGACTGTTTTCTCTGAAGTCCTAGAATTAAGTCTTATTGACCAGTCTTGGTTATTTTACCCGCCAAAGACCCAACTAATGTGCTTGGAAGATGGAACCCTTTGATTAATGTGATGTGGTCTCTGGACCTGAGCTAGGGGCTCAGGTTTACCCATAGGGATTACATGGAGCCACAGAGCAAGAGTCAAGGTTCTATTCCGAAGCAAACAGCCCAGCCCAAAACAAGAACTGTTTACTGCATTATGCTTAAAAAGTAGCCTATAAAAATCACTTTCCACTTTTATTGATTTATCAAAGATTGAGAACCACAGGGACTTTGGATCTTCTATATTAAATTTCTGTTTTTACAGATGGGAGTTCTAAAACCAAAAGGACTACAGAGGCTTGTCTAGAATTTCACAGTGAATGATGGAGCCGGGACAGGAATCCAGGCCTCCGGGCTTACAGCATAGAGACAATGCGTGTGGCTGTAGAGACGGAGCTACTGCATTCCGTCTTAGTGCGAGTCTTCTCTCTTCCTTGGCCTTTCCATCCTCTGTTCCTTCAGGACAAGTATGTCCTGAAGGAACAGAGACCTACTATAGACCTACTATAATCCGAGCCTCCCACTCCTAACTCTGCATTGAGAACTTACTCTGTGCTTGTCCTTAGTTCAACATGTATTTGGTAAGCTGTTTATATCCAGAGTTTGTTCCTGGTCATTGGAAATAAAATTATAGATACCATATTCTAGAGGGGGAGAAAGACAACAAAATAATTGTAATTTGCAATAAATGCATGGAGGCAAAGAACAGGTAAGACTTAGTCTAAGGAAAGACACCTGAAGGAGGAGAAGAAACACTAGCCATGGCAGGGGAAAAGATTTTCTGGGCGGAGCCTAGATTTACAAGAAACAAAAGTTTGATTAGAGCTTGGGGGAAGGAGTTAGCCAATTATGTATATATTCATGACCTTGGAATCCAGATGTTCTCTGCTACTCAACTCTGCTGTTGTCGGTTTAAAATATCCACAGACAATATATAAACTAATGGGCACGGCTGTGTTGCAATAAAACTTTATTCATAGAAACATGTGGTGGTCGGAATTCTCCTGGCTGCAGGCATGGGGATTGAGAGGGAGAGACAGGAGTTGACATCGGTGGACAAGGAGGAAACGTGAAGCTTTCTTAGAAGGTAGGATGTCAGTGCAGGCTTAGCTTCAGGTCTGGGAGGATCCAGGTGTTTGCTTAAGAATATATGATGTTAAAAGTTATTTTCTTTTTTAAAAATTATCAATAACATTCAAATAGTAGGTCAAGTTGGAAACTGTCTTCGTGGTGTGATAGATGTCCCCCCTCTGGCTCCGTTACATTTTTCCCAGACACCTTCCTTGCTCCATGTCTTCTCACCTGGCTGGAGGTTCCGCCATTTCTTTGGGCAGGATAAGGAGAATGCAACCTTATGTCTGAATGAATGACACCCTAACAACAACAACAATAAGAAAAGTTCTCATGAAAATAAGCGTTGCCCCAGTCTCTCAGGCGGGGGGACTCAGGAAAGGCCCCATGCATGTTGCTTTAGGATTCCCCTGAAGTGAAGTATTAAATAAATTCAAGACTGTCTTCTGTCTTCCAGGGATGAAGTTGTCATGTGATTTACATTTTGGTCATATGGTGGTATTTTCCCAACCATGGTTGTGTAATGTGGGAGATATCAGTTTAATACATCAATTTTTTTGAAATTTGGGATTTGAGGGAGAACAATATTTATATTTACTAATGAAAAGGGAAAGGACAAAATAAAAGGAACAGAACAAACGTTGATGCATTATTCATAAAAAAAATAGGTTTAAAACATTAAGGGGCACATAGTTTATACAGGAGACTCCCCACTGGACACAGATTGCTGGTTTACACTGCAAGATTCTTCATCATGTCAAAATATATCCTGATTATCAGCAGTTGGGGTTGATTGGTACACGTTGCTGCTCTCCTCTTTAGCAGCTTTAGGAGAAAATGAAAGCAATATCGATATAAAAACCTAGAACACTCATCAGCTGAAAATCACTCATCAGAAGCATTGTTGTGCTGATGAATTGCTGAAGTGGATTTGCTTGTCAGAAAGGAACGTCTTCCCCTGGGACAGGGAAGTTGAGCCCTTTGATGCGAAGGTGCACGCAGCAGGGACACCGTGCAGCCTAGGTGTGTGCCCCACTCCCGGTGTCTGTCCTTTGAAAGCCCTTTCGTCCCACCTGTGCAGCCATGTTGTGTGAAGTTCAAGAGGAATTTTGTTTCACCTTTCTCCCGGGCCTGACCTGCGTGATTACCATTCATCATGAAATATTGGTGGGTACCTGATTAACAGAAATTCGAACTCCTTGTTTTTGATTGTGTGGGTTTGCCCATATACCATACCTTAGCCATAATTTAAAGTAGTTTTTCCCACCATATAATAGTGATACATGTTTGATTTGGAGAATAAAATGGAATTACAAAATTATAACGCAGTACATAAAATTTTCTTCAGTCAAATATTGTAACAGTTGATGTAGCTGATTTGTCTAGCCTTTTTTCTCTGTGTATGTGCTTTTATGAATATGTATACAAGTTTTTTCTCAAACTTGTATAATATGGGTTATATTGTACATACATTTTTATGAGTTGTATTAGGAACTATGTTTTCCATGGATATTTTATAGCATTTTCCCTTGTCAATGGCAGCAGTATTCTGGTTAATAGATGCATCAGTGTTTATTTTATTATAATCATTTATTGTTTTCAATGTTTTGCTTTTTTGAAAGCATGCCAACAAACATCAGGCATAGTATTTTTTTTTCAGTCGGTATTATCTTAATTAAGCCAAAAGCATTACCTCTCCTTACATATTTTTTAAAAATTTAATGCAAATTTAAGAACTTTTTTGAATGAAAATACATAGTTGATTTGAGAAGCTATTTGTAAAAGAGAAAAAACAAAAGAAATTTCAAGAAATTAAGAAACAAAGTTACAGCTATTTCTCTCAGTTATGATAATTGCTCAATTCAGGTATAATTTAGTTTATAAAATTTTGCTTAAAGTTTTCTTTTTCCCTTGATCAATAAGAAAAAGAGTCACAAAATCACCAAAGCTAAGTGCTTGGCATGTCTTGAAAGTTAGTTAAGTTTGTTCTTGTGTGTGGAAGGAGCTACACCTTGTTGTGAACGGGAAGTATGAGTTCTAGGACGCTGGGAACCATGAGTTAAGGCACCAAGTTTGCCTTTGTTGGCCTTGAACGAGTCCCTTCAATCTCTTGCATTACTGCTTCCAAATCTATTAAATGGGATGGTTAGACTGAGTCCCAACTTGGGAGATGTAGGGCAAGGATCTAGGAAGTAACAGATGTGAAAATTCATGTGAAAAGTTTGGCCATGGGCACATTTTTTGAGTCATTTATTTGTTCCTGCATTTATTTATTTGTAAATGAAACTTTGATTTTTCAGAGTAGTTATCATCACGCAGTTGTAAGGAAGGAGTCACACAGAGAGATGCCATGTACTCCCTACCGAGTTTCTCCCAGTAGTAAGATCTTGCAAAAGTGAGAAACAACACCATAACCAGGATTTTGGCATCAACACACTGGAGATTCAAAATGTTTCCATCACTGCAAGGATCCCCCCGGTTGCCCTTTGAGACCCGCCCCCCTTTCCTCCCACCTGTACCTTCCCATTCATAACTTCAGGCCACCAACTAATGTGTTCCATTTCGATAACAGCATTATTTCAAGAATGTTGTAGAAATAAAATTATGTAGTATGTAATCTTGTAAGACTGGCTTTTTTATATTAAGCGTGATTTTCTCAATATCCAGCAAGGAGGTGCATATGTGAACATTTGTTCCTTTTCATTGAGTGGTCTTCCATAACATGGCTGTGTCTCAGTTTGTTGAAACATTCACCTTGGAGGACACTTGGGTCATTTCAGATTTGAATCCCAGCACCCATCCATCCATCCATCCATCCACAGCATTCTCTGTGAAGCAGCCGATCGTCACATTCCTCAACAGTACTCCCCACGGTCCTCCCTCACCCCTCAAGTCCACAAGCTGAAGTGGTTGCAGAGTTTATGTTTGCCCCCAAATTTTCTGTACAACAAACATCGTGTTCTTCCATCCTATCTCATCATTTCACAAATTAACCACTGCAAGTTTTTATTATAATTCTATACCTCTCTTCATGATCATTTTTCACACGGTAACAAATTTCACAATTATTATGAGTATCGCTTTACAGACTAGAGGCGCATGTGATGCAGAAAAAAAAGAACAAAGCTCAAATGTGATGTTGACCCTGGGGGGCGGGGGAGGTGTGCCTCTACTTAAGCGAGAGGGTCCATCATCATGCAGACAGGACTGCGTATCCAGGTAAGACCGCGTGTGCTGGGGCATCGCACTTTCCGGTCGGCCGTGTCTGAATGACTGAAACCGGAAACACTGTGGCCCCCTGCTCCATCCTGTGTCCTGAATATAGTTAGAAAAAAATCATGTTTAATCACTGGAGAGCTGAGTGTTTTATCTACTAACCTCAGAAAAACTCCAAAAGCAAGAGTGGGAATTTATATTGAAATTCCGTATTCCCAGGGCTCTTGTATCCTGAGCTATTTATAATCTTTTATGAAGTAGGAAGAGAACAAACTACTGATATCTGAGCAATCATTAACTTCTTTTGCATGAAACTTCTTAAAACGTTCATGGTTTAGAAAGCATTTTCATTGCAATGAATAACTGTTTCTTAGGGCCTTGGAATTTAATTCAACGTCCTGAATTATAACCGCCTTCACGGGCTGTAAAGGCACTGGCCCCTGAGATCGGTAGCTCTCCCTTCGCCGTATTTACCTGGTGGATTTGAAAGCACATTTCTGTAAATCAGGTGATTATTCAGATGGCATTTGCTAAGCTTCTCTAATCAGACATCGCCTGCACTATGAAGTACAGACATACATGATGCTGGTCTAAGGCAGCGTAAAAAATGTCAAATCATCCTTACCTATTTATTTATTTTTTTTTGCATGACTAGATGCTACCACCTACCATTCATTTCAATGACCTCATCAGATAGAGTTTCCAAAATGGAAAGTTTAAAAAATCACCAGGTTTTTCATAATAATATTCTGATCTGGTGGAAGTCCTCCATGGAGTCAGTGTCTTTTTTCCACCTGGCGTTGTTTCAGTCGACTGCGGCCGATAGTGTCCAGCGCTCCTCATTGACATGCATGCTAGAAGCCGCCCCCAGGAGCTGCTCGGGAAATTCAGGGCCTTGGTCGTCTGCTAGAGCAGTGTTTCTTTGGGACGGAATTGAAATCCGGTGTGAGTCAGAGAGGGACATTTCAGTGGGATGCCTGTGGCGAGTTCAATGGACAAGTCTCTCCCAGAACGGCAGTTTGTTTTCAAATCAGCAAGAGATGCGGCAGGTCGTTCCCACCTGGAGTTAACGGGAACTGAGTGCAGAACTATGCCCAAGTCACACCCTGTTTAAAAGACATTTGAAACAATAAATTATGAACTGCTGAACTCTGACCTAGGGCCCCAGTCCAGCTTGCCACCTGTTTTTATACAAAGCATAAACTAAGAACAATTTGTTTCCAATTTCAAAGACTGGAAATTAAACATAGATATATTAATGATGTGAAAATTACATGAAATTCACATTATGGTATCCATAAATGAAGGTTTACCGTAACAATGCTATCTGCTGATGCTTTTTGATACAATGGTGTTAATTAATGGTGTTAATTATTTGTAGACCAGGGGCCACTGTTCCACATCACTGGAATGACTCTGGGTGACAGGAACTGACAGAGATGTGCTGCTTCCTTGTGGAATTGCCTTGTCTTCGGAAATTCAGTCTCCCGGGCTGCTCATCCCACACAGTAGCTTTAGGTTTTCCATTCGCCTCTCAATAGTTGCTCTTTCATTGTTCATCTGAGCTGAGTTGCTTGTTTCTGACAGGTGAGTTTTGAGTTCTGTTTCCAGTCTTGTCAGTTAAGTCAGGTATGACACAGAAGTGCCAGAATAAAGGGCCAAGAAACGCTTGCCCTCCGATGCAAAACTGCTTTGGTTTTACTGACCCAAAGGTTGCTCAAAAAGTTGTACAGAATGAGGAAAGTTTAGCAGCTAGGTCGCTAACTGAAAGACAGAACAAAGTTTTCTGGGTAATTCCTGTTACTGTAAATAATCTAGTCTCAGGTTGAAGTTCTGAGGATCTTAAAGCAGAGCAAGATCTGTAGAATCTAAATAATAACTTTTGGCCATGGACTAGCTGTATGTGGTAGGTAAGTTATTTATCATTTCTGTGATTTAGTTTTTATATCTATAAAATGACATAGCCATGCATGAATTACCTAGAAATCTAGTGCTTCTTAAGTTTTCCTGAGAATAATGGGTCTCAAAGCGTGATTCCTGGGCCAGCAGCGAAGCATTATCTGGGAATCGTTAGAAGTGCTAATTGTTAGGACCCACCACCGACTCAAGACACCAGGAATTCCGAGGGTGGGGCCCAGCACTCTGACTTAGGACCTCCAGGCGATTCCAAGGGCAAGTGCAGAGTGATTGCCCTAGCAGTGCACAGTGTGATCGTAGGGTGGGGCCTGCCCCGTAGTCACAAACGTTAGTGGACGTAAGTAATGTGTGTGCGAACGAAAGGATTATGGGATGGCAGGCATTACCTGGGAATACTAGGACACTGCATACACTGGTTCTAGGGATGATGCCATTTGTTTGAAAATTCCAGGGGAAAACTGTTTCTCATTTTTCATTGTTTTAGTATAAAAATACATTTAAAATTGCCTTAAAAATGAAAAAAAGTTTTCTATTCAAAAACCATAAGTGAAACGAAGTAAAATGAAAGTTCCAGACAGAACCGCCTTCCACCCCACCCCCTCCCCATGGTGACCCTCAGAGTAAGGCGGGGTTGAGATCCTCAGCCAGTGACCCCTGCTGGGCTGCCTGAACTGGTTTCCTTCTGAGTACATTATGTCGTGTATTTGCCGACGCTGGATTGGTTCTTGTTGCAAAGCCTTCATTGCCCACACAAACCGTGGTGTTGGCCGTGATGCGAGATTTTCAGGAATGGCTGGACTGGCTGCCACTTTGCTCGGTTGGTGCCCGCAGTGTCACGGCAGACAGAGCTGTCTGGGGCCCTCTGCGCTGCCAGCTGCATTCTGTGTTCCAGTGGGAACTAGAGAGCGTCCACCCATCGAATTTCTATTTATGAGTCATGTTGGCTGGTCCCTCAGATCCAGCGAGCCCTTGAAGTCTTGTCAAAGAAATCTGCGTAGGTTAAACTTTCTCTTTCTGTGTTATTTCATTTATTTCAATTACAGTTTACATTTGATACTATTTTATATTAGTTTCAGGTGTATGGCATAGGGGTTAGACAATCAGATACTTTACAAAGTGTTCCCTCTGATATTTCCAGTCCCGCCTGGCACCACACATACTCATTACAATATTATTGCCTGAATTCCCTATGCTGTAATTTACATCCACGTGACTATTTTGTAACTGCCACTCTGTGCTTGTCAATCCCTTCACCTTTGTCACCCAGTCCCCCTCCCTCCCCTCTGGCACCCGCCAGCCTGTTAGCTCTGTATCTATGAGTCTGTTTCTGTTTTGCTTGTTCATTTATGGTGTTCTTTCGATTCCACAGAGAAGTAAAATTATATGGTATTTGTCTTCCTTCGGTGAAACAAGGCAAGACCACCATCTCTCTTCCTTTGCACGGCAGTACTGGTGGTGGAAAGGCTTGGTAGGGACTTTAAGGCAGGGCTTCCAGATATTGTGGGTGTTCTGTAGTTCCTTATAATACACATTTTCTTCCCCTGCGTATCATGGACTCACAGAGCCGTGGACTTGAATCCTGGCTTGACCACTGGCTAGTGATATAACCTTGGCCAAGGCACATAAGCTCATTCAGCCCAAGTGTTTTCATCTGTAAAACATGCATGAGGCTACCCATGCCACAAGGCAGCATATAAAGCTATCTTGTACGTGGCAGATGTTCAGGTCATTTTAACTCGAGTCCCAGGCAACAGATAATGAAATGGGGACCTATCTTAGGTGAGTGACATTACTCTTCTCATGCAGCAAGACAGGATAAAAGTTGTGGGGTTGTGGCTCCCTCCCAGCCATGTCCGACCCATTAATTTCTGCAAGTCATGTCATGCTTCATGTTACTTATTAAACGTGTCAGCGTCATTCCCACAATTGACGTGCTGCTTTTTGTGTCTGCCTGGTTTGCTTCCCCCTAAACTCTGCATTGTTTGGGTGCTTCATTTAGGTCTTCACTCCATTGCTAAGCCACCAGGAAGCCCTTCCCTGACCAGCCCCTGCGAGGTAGCTCTCCAGCCCAGTCCTACCCTTCACGACAGCAAGGATGGAACTGGAGAGCATTATGCTAGGTGAAGTAAGCCAGGCAGCGAAAGATAAATACCACATGATCTCACCTATAAGTGGAGCCTAATCAACAAAACAAGCAAGCAAAATATAACCAGAGACATTGAAATAAAGAACAAACTGACAGTAACCAGAGGGACGAGGGGAGGGGGATAATGGGAGGAAGAAGGAGAAGGATCATCAAGGAACACGTATAAAGGACCCATGGACAAAACCAAAGGAGGAAAGAATAGAGGGTGGGAGGTGGGGGGTGGGTGGGGTGGGAGGAAGTGGTGGAGGGAACATGGAGACAACTGTACTTGAACAACAATAAAAAATATACAAAAGAAAGGAATAAAAACCACTTGGTTCTGCTTTCTCTTCTCCTACAGCACTTGGTCACATCCAGATTTAAATATTGATTTGTTTACTTTTCTCACCTTCATTGCTGTTGGTTTATGTTTTCGTTAGAACAAGACAATGTGTTCCATGAAGGCACGGGCCTCTTTGTCTTTTTACTACATTATCCCCGATCAATCAAAATAGGATGCGGTAGAAAATAGGAACCTAATTCAATTTGTTTGTTAAGTGAATAAAGTATCTGATGAATGAATGAATGAACGAACGAACGAACAAGCGGAGAGATTTACTCACTATGCCATGACAGGAGGCGGGAGCGAGAGGAGGCACGCCAGGCACGAATCACTGCTCTCGCTGCCTGCGGGAGGCTCTCAGCGCGCCAAATTGGCCTGCTCTAACTGCGGACCGTGTTTAGTGTGTGAAAGTACCTGCATTATAGGGTCTGTGTGCGAGGGTACTGATGGAAAATAAATATCTATTTTCCCCAGACAGCAGATTACTTAAAAAGTATATGCAATAACTTGGAAATGGATAATCAGCTATAAATCAGTCAAATGTGGTTTGTTGAAGAAGAATAAAGCAGCATTTTAATTTAAAAAATTCTGTTGTACCTTTCAAGGAAATGAAAAAGCTCTCAATGAAAACTACTCAGACATTGGCAAGCTCCAAGACAAGGCTCCCTACACATCTGTAGATTTCTTAAGCATTTAAGCAATTCTTTTGTTGCTATTGGCCATCCCGGCAAGTAGCTTTGCTCTGTGTTGTTTATGGGAGGTTGAATCTTACCGTAGATGACCTTCTTCCAAGGTTAATAATGGTCCCTTAATGACTTTTTAAGATGTTTTCAAAGTTCTAGGAGCTCGTTGGGTCATTGTACCAGGTGATGTTGTTAATTGGGAATTGTCTGGAAGGGCTGTTAATAGCACAAGCCATTACCAAATCTGCCAGACAACAAAGGGACTGTTTCTTTCTTTTAATTTTTTTTTTAATTTTCCAATTTGTCTTTGACCTTACCTGTAGGTTGGCTTGTTAATGTCAGAGTTGCAATTTCAGAGGTAGTTTTTGAGTGACAGGGGTGAGTGGGTGGTGGATGTGGTACACACCAGCGCCCCACTAGTGTCCAAGTCATACTTTCCCGATGTGCCGAAGCAGGGTGGAGCTTTGTCGGCCACCTGGCCACCTGCTGGAATGATGGAGTCGCTGGCAACCCCTCCCACACTACTCAGGGCAATGGAAACAGATAGAATAGGTTCTTCCTGAAAAGCAAGAGTATAAATGTGATGGGCATTTTTTTTAATGAAGGTAGGTCTGCATAATTGTATTTAGGAAGACCCAAATTTGAATCATGAAAGATGAGAAAAAAGTGGATATCCGATTGCTTTCTGTGAAGGTTTCAGATTTCATTTGGACTGCTCTGTAAAGAATGGACTCAAAACCATGGACTCAAAAGGAATCAAAACCATGTTTCTGATAGTTTGGAATGGAGAGAAATGGAAGATATCAAGACAAATGGAGGTGGTAGATTCAACAGACTTAAGTGAGGGATTGGATGTGGGGTGATAAAGATTCTTAGAATTCTTGCTTCGCAGGTGATGGTAAAGGAGGTTGTGGATGAAGAATAAAAACAGGAGCGGAAGTAAAATATGAATATTTTAGCTCGGGGACACGTAGGTCGAGGAGAAATGGAGAGCTGCCCAAACGAGAAGGCGGTCTATTGACCAGGATAATCAGGCTTACATATTCGTCTGTCTCCCACGGTTCATGAATAACCTTTCAGGTTAACCAATAAAATGCAGTTTTTCAACGACACCAAAGTCTTTGCAGGACTGGAAGGTGAATAGTGCCTTTCCTAGTTTTGGAAGGCATTTGAAATGTCTGCTGTTGGCATGGCTTCTGGCTCCGGAACAGGGGTGCAGGTGGGCATGCCCATTTAATCTTGAAGTCTAGAGGGGACTCAGCAAGGAGGCCTGTGTGAAAGAAGCGTGGCTGACCTCGGAGTCTGTGACCACAACAAGGTCAGGACGCCCGCCTTGAGGCATCAACAAGACTGGGGAAGAGCTAGTGGCTCCTTCTCTGCCAGAGGGGGCATGGGGGTGTGGGGAGGTGCCCCGCCATCTGGCCATGGCCTCAGCGGTGTGGATATGAGGGATCTCGCAGCTGGCTCAGTGAGACAGCCGAGCACACGATCTTGCTGCATGGACGGAACGCATGAAAGATGCCTCTGGTGCATCCCTCTGACAGCTCCTGGCATGAAACACACAGTTGGCTGTACTCAGCTGTTTTCAATGTTTTCCAGTTGTTGGCATTCTTGTTTTTACCCCAACAGGACACCATACCCCTGCTCTAGAGGAGAAGGGAGACTTCACCTCTCTGCTCCTGAGACCCGAGGGCATGGGCCTCGAGGTGAAGATGCCAATGGCCTAGCTGGATGACGTAGCAGAGGGCATACACAAAGAGCTGCACCCCGTAAATCCTTCCTGGTTGTAGATACACCCGAGAGAAGAGAGCTGGGCACCAATGCGTTTCCAGGGACAACCAGCCAATCGAGCAAGTACTTATTGACGTGCTTTGTGCCCAGCAAGGCTGTGTGGACTCCCACGGTGCTGAGAGGAGTGTGGGGAAATATAAGGAAGGAGCCGTCTGTTTTTTGGACTCTTAGTACCATTTCTGATCGCACTAAATAGATTTCTGTTTGGCTCTTTCTGTCACGGCGGCTGTTCCTACTATCCCAGCTACGGCTTCTTCCGCCACCGCTCCCAGTATCACCACTGCAGCTACTGACCCCTTCACAGGATGCTCCCCATAGTGTCTTTGCAAGGGTTAATGAGTGTTTGTTAACCCTTACAGAATATAGTACCAATTATTTCTACCATGGTCATCACAAAAACAGCAAATACTGTTTTTATTTTTCTAATTATTGCTACTATTTACTCAGTGTTCTTTTAACCTAATAATAATTTTTTTGATTTAATCTTTTTTTCCCATTACCATTTAATCCCTTCATAGCCCCCCCACCCCAGAATCACCCATTGTACCCAGACGTGTGTGTACGTTTTCCTTATGGAATCCTCACTGTTTCTCTGTGACTTCAACTACATTAATGTTCCTATTTTTTAGATGAGACAATGCTAGCAGCCAAATAGTTGAACATTTTGCCCAAGTAGGTAAGGCAAGGAGTCTGGTCTCTGGACATTCAGTAAATACGGGCCAGGGGACTGAATCACTTTAATGCTTATATTTTATGATCCAGGCTTCAAGACAAAATGGTAGTCCCTTAGCCAGAAGTAGTCCATGGGCATTTTATTCGACCTTCACAAGCTTATTTTTGATGTAAATTAAGAGACATTGTTTTGAATTGGAAGAATGTGTGACACACACAATAGGAATTTATGACTTTCTAAGAAAAATACCGTATTTTTTCAGACTATAAGAAACACCTAGGTTTTAGAGGAGGAAAATAGGGAAAAAAAGAACACCCTGCTCCACCCCCGCCCCCCCAGGGAGCCAGGCAAGCTACATTCGGACTATAAGATGCACCCCCTTTTTCGTCCCAAATTTGGGGGGTGCATCTTATAGTCCGAAAAACAGGGTATGTAAGCGGCCACCTGGGTCCCATATTTTGGCCTGGGATTTACTGCCAGCTCCAGGTGTCACGGGATTTGCCACCCGGCTTCACCTGGGCCTGGGCAGATGCACTAAAGTTGTGCTCTGGGGAGCCTATCCGGTTCGGGTTCAGGTTCGGTCAGGCGGTGATGACTCAGAGGGAAGCAGCCCGGGAATGCAGGTCACAGCCCTGTTGGACTGCGGTGCGGACAGCGAGTGACGCAGAAGCCGGGACACTGAGGCAGACCTGTGGCCTGGAGGAAGCAGAGACCCTTTTGTAGCAGCCCCTGAACTTGAGCTATGATTTAAGAATGGGCAGCTTTTGTAAAGACAGAGAAGAGAAAAACATCGTTTTGTATGCTATTGATAATAAACTACACAACCAATTAGTTTGTCCGTAAGTTAGAGGCACAGTGACTTTAGCAAAGGCACCGAATGGGAGCCTCGTGTTCTCCAAATCGTATTGATTTTTTAAACTCCTGAACTGGCCTGACTGTAGGCAGGTGAGGCTGAGTGGGATCCAAGGCCCTGGCAATACCCTGGGGACTAATTAACACTTCAGATTCTGAGAGGATGCCTGCTGTCCACTTCCTGCCTCCAGGAGCTGATTGTACTCCTGGGGATGAGCCCTGTCCCTTCCTCTCCCTCTGCTCCTGGTGCTCCCGGGGATTGTGGGCAGGGAAGCAGGCAGCAGCATGTACCCTGGGAGGTCCAAGGACCACACCAATTATTATCAGCTCCGAACGTGGTATGGGGTGGGCACAACACCTCCCAGAGAGCTGTTCATCTGGGCTCTCAGTGTCAAGGTCAGAATTGTCCAGCCTAACTTCCCAAGGTCACAGAAGCCCTCAATTTCCCCATCTCACTAGCTGCATGATTGTGGAGCTTCGTGGTACCGATGCCAAGTCTACTGACTTAAGTGTGTTCCGACCAGCCAGAGTATTTTCCTTCTCTGAGCCCCACCACTGCACATGTATGTAGCATGTATGTGACATGTGTAGTGAAATATGTACTCTGGCATCAAATACACTTCTCTCTGAGTCCCTTGCATGTCTTGGGTTCCTTTCCTAACCATCTAATTCTTGATTTCCTTGCCTGTATAATGGGGGGAGTAGTTATTATGGGTTAAATTCAATCCAGCGTGGAGAGCTTCCAGAATGGTGCCGAGCACATGCTCAACACTTGAAATTCTTTATTTCTCTACTGTGGCTGTTGTTATTATTGCCACGAAGACGTTATGAGGTAAAAGAAAAATAAGTCACAAGAGTTCCAATAGAACTGGGCAAAACGGCGTCCTTTCAAGTGGATAATTGCGTTCGGAGGCATGGACGGAAGACCCCAGGAGACCCAGCGTTGACGAGTGGAGAAGTGTGGTCCGCACCTCTCAGAGCGGTGTGACAGGAATGTCCCATCTTGCGCTTCGGTGAGTCTCAGGTAGAAGCGCCAGTGACAAGTGCAAATGGCTTGCTCAGCGCCGGCAAAGCACAGGGCACGACGCGTCCCACAGCTTGGTGCAGGCTGCTAGGGGCCAGCAGGGGTGTAAATGAAGCGAGGGCGGATTAATTCCGCAGCACTGGCAGCAACCAGGAACCAAAGGCTAGTTGCATTTCAGGAGGAGTCACGTTCCAACCAGCTGCCTTCCGCTTGTCCACATTTATAGCGTCAGACTGCTTTCCCATGCACCCCTGGTGGCTGGCAGCACTCCAAGTCACTGGCGCCACATGACGCTTGTATCAACCTGGTAATCATTTCCAACCCAGCGCCTCATTGAATGGGCCCAGCAAAGTCTACAGGTCTTGATCACAGTGGGTTCCCAGGGACACCAGAGTGTGGGGAGGGGCTGGCCCCCCAAACAGGCTTCATTAGCAAATGGAAAGTTAAGCAGAAGGGAAAACAAGAGAACCCATCTCCGCCTCTACTTCTCAACAATCAGAGGATGACTGGGGTCGCCCTGGGTCCTTGAACAGTTCGCATGATTCCCAAGCTTGGCAAGTGGTTCGTTTTGTACACGTGTAAGAGGAGTGAGGGGGAGGGGCGAGGTGGGAAAGGCTCTGGATCTTTCTCACCTTTATTTTACAGGTTCAAACCACCCTTGTTCCGGTTTTTTACATTCTCCGGCAGCAGCAGCCGTCACAATGATGGCATCAAACCTAAGTGTTTTTCCTCGTGCTGTTGCAGTAAGAGGTTTTGCCCACATCCTTGTAAATCATTAATCTTTCAAGATGGGTAGGGATTTAGCAGTCAAATAGTCTATCCTCTCATTTTGCTGACGAAGAAGCAGAAGCCCAGGAGGGTTAGGTAGGATCTGTAAAGCCACAAGGCCTCATCGACCTATGGGGCTTCTCTTTCCTAATATGATCCAGCAGCCCAGTTTTCCTTTTGGGAGAAATGGTCTTCCCTGGTCTCAGTACATGTGTTTCAGGTAAGGCTGCCAGAACACCCTGGCCCTGTGAACACATTCCAAGGCCACGTGGTTGGCACTGAACCCAGCTTTGGCCAGGTAGTGACTGGATTAGCTACGTGCTGTGACTGCAGCCAGGGTGAGGGTACATAGTTCCCGAAATCAACTTCAGCTGTTAGGAAAGGGAAGCGCTCTTTGCCATCGGTGTTTCTGGAAACCTCAGAGACAGTTGGAACAAAACAGAGGAGCCCACTCACTCACGAACCCAACACAGCAGTGGACAGAAAGAAGAAATGAAGGCAGACTGAGTTCTGATGACATTGTTGAAGACCTGGCTCGATTTTCTGGAATTTTCAGTAGCCTGAGGCAGTGCTCTTAAAAACCAAAAAATCAAATAAGCCATTTTGAATCAGATTTCTTCATTGTAAACTAAAAAACCCTGACACATTCTAGTGAGCTAGGTAACAGGTCTTCCAAAGCCCGGACCGGGGTTATCTTTATTTCCTCAGGAAGAACAAAGGAAAAGAATAAACAATGAGAGTCATCAAAGAGCACTGAATTCACCAATTTTAATTATGACCAAGAGTTCAAACTTGCAAAAATTTAAACAGAGGTGTCCCGAATTGACTTATGGGCTTGAGGCAACACCAACAAGTAGCAATATTATGCTTAACTGTAATCTCCAACCAAAAACAATCGGGCGTGTAAAAAAGCATCTTTTCTACTTGGCCTCTGCCTCACTCATTTGACCTTGACTTTGTCTTCTCTTGTGTTCTGGATCTGTATTTCTGCATAACAAACAGTGGCTTTCAATCAATCATCATCATTTATTTTGCTCACCAATATGGGGGGGGGCGGATGATAAATGAGCTCAGGTGGGCTTGGTAACCACTGTGGTTACAGTCCAGTGTTGGTTAACTGCGTGATCTGCTTGACTTCATCTACCGGTTCAAATGGCAGTCTCATGCAAGAACACCTTGAGAGACTCTTCTAGAATAATGTTTGGCTAAGGATCTGGGTGCACGGTGACCTCATCAAGTTGACACATAAAATTATCACATGGAGTAAGATGGAATGGCAAGTAGGAACCCATTCGAATCGACCGCGATGCCAGATTCACCACGGTGGGCTTTGAGGGTTTCTAAAAGTCTAAGAGATTTGAACAACCAAACATCTGCCTAAAGTTCTATTGTTGTTTATTCTCAAATGAGCCTAAGAATGCTGGATAAAATTACATGTGTGTGCATCCACGTGTACATGTACTCATATGTATATGTACTGTCCTCAATGAACCACTTCGTGTTTTTTACATTCTAAATACATAAAATTTCAAGTATACATAAAGGGTAGAGAGAATAATGTGATAAATCCCTTCTGATCCGTTACCCAGCCTCAATAGTTATCAATATTTTTTTCAATCTCGGTTTATCTACCCACTGCACTCTCAGTTTTTGCTGTATTGCTTTGAATCAAATCCCAGACATCAAGCCATTTTGTGCATAGCCCTCTGGGACGCATTTCTAACTGATAAAGGGACTTATTTTTTCCTACATAGCCAACACTCTCCTACCACATCGAACGTTTGTAATAAATCCTTACTATCGTCTAATATTAAGAGGGTTTACAAAACAATTTTGAGTATACATAATTTTATCTCAGCAAATCATTTTACCTAACACCCAGGTGTATGTGAAATGATCAAAAACTAGTCTGGAAAATAAGAGTAATATGGATGAAAGCATCAGGGAAGAAAATGGGACCACAGAGAGTTCCGTGTGCGGCTGTGTGGGAGAGGCTAGGAGCACCTGATGGGCTTAGAGAAGGTGGGAGACCTTTGTGGGCTGCCCTGCTGGGAACTGACATGTCCTCTGTCCTGTCGTCTATCACACATAGCTCTTGCCACACCCCCTGGTAACGGGAACAGCCATGATCGCGGCCGGGACAATGGAGTCCCAGCAAACGCTGCTGTCTTTCTTATTGGGAGCGCGAGGGTGCTTTATAGATGAAACAAGGTACCTGCCAAAGAAAATAAGATTTTTGCCTCTAATTGCAACAGCTTAATAACAGGAAGGATGGTGCACAAAACTTTTTTAAGCTTCTGGGCTGATGCGAACTTGCTGCTGGTTCTCTGCCAGCTCGCTGCACCTGCAGCATTTCCCCCCTAATATTTCAAAGTGTCAGTTTAAGTGGCCCGAGAGCCGCTGCAGAACTTGGGTAATTGCTGAGATATGCCCAGACCAGCTGAGATAATAGGGCGCCAAGAAGGGGAGGGAAATGTCAACAGCTGGGGTTCAGGCTACTAATTTTGTTTTCTTAAAACTAAGCTTCATGGAATGACAAATCCCACTGAGAGCTAATCTGGAATTTTATACAATTACCGGTTCCTTTTCTGAATTTGTGTGTTCAGGCGCTAAAGACATAGCAAGTATATATCAAGGGACTGGACACCCTCCCATGCACCTGTGGTGGGCATCGTGGGTGCTGCCCTCTAGCGAGTGAGTCTGACCACGAACACTGCACTCTTCTTACTACCCTCCCCCCCGCCAGGGCTGCAAGCATCAGGCACAGTTAGCATGAGACGCGGGATCCATTTCCTTTCTCTAGCGTGTTCCCCATTCTTGTTTGGTCTCTTTGGGAAAAGGAAACAAACAACAGCATGCTGCCCACTCTGTGTGACTGCGCTCTTTCCTTGTAAACGGACTGGCAAGGCCACAGAGCTGTGGTCGCGGCAGAGGCCCAGCATGTCACTGGCTGCTGTACTTTTAGAGCAAAGCATGGTGCCAGGAATAAGGGGGATGCTCAATAATATGTATTAAAAATCACACGTGTAATGGAGCAAAATAAGCATCCCATGTGCTGCCCGA
Source organism: Desmodus rotundus (assembly GCF_022682495.2). Classification (NCBI taxonomy): domain Eukaryota; kingdom Metazoa; phylum Chordata; class Mammalia; order Chiroptera; family Phyllostomidae; genus Desmodus; species Desmodus rotundus. Next base: position 98,552,328 of record NC_071392.1, on the reverse strand, counting down.
ATCAGATATCTAGATGGACATGTGTGCAAAATTGGGGTAACAGCAATGAGGATATAAAATAATTGATATGGCAGCGGACACTGAAGGATTTCTCTGTGCCAGGCACTGGGCTAAGGTGTTGTCACGGACAACTTCTCATTTGCTACTCACAACAGCCTTCGGTGATAATCCTGTTATTGGCCCCATGTTTCCAAGGGGAAACTGAGGCTTAGAGAAGTTAAGCAAGTTGCCCAAAGAGCAGCTTGGCAAGCCGAGTTCACTGTCTGCCGTCTTATCGGGTCCACTGCACCGTACTGGCTCTTGTGCGTAAGAGCTTGGCCAGTTTTGGGTGATCATTATCCTCTTTCAGTGTGTGGCCATTTCCCTCTGGGTTCAGTGATTTTACTGCTCATATTTTAAATTCAGGGGAAAGCAGAGGAGTACCACAAGAAGGCTAGCACGAAAGTCCCAGGAAAAACTTTCCAGCACCAGATCAGCAAGAGAAAGGGAGACCCTCGGGGGTATTTCAGGTGCCAAGGTGTGAACAGAGACGTGATAAAGGCTTAGGACTGGAAGGAGATGTGCTGAGGAGGGTGGATTAGTGCTTTAAGGCAGCGAGTTCAACAAACGACTTGCTAACTAATGGAATTTCACTTCATAGCTATTTCTTCAGGAGCCCTCTGTGTTTTGTTTGCATTGCTAACCACAAATAGAGTTTAAGGGTGGGGTTTCTGAAAGTTGAAACTCAATATGCTCCTAGGATTTCGGGTCTTTTATTAAATTAAATTAGACAGTTTTATCACTAACAGTTTGTTTCTGTTTTGTATTTGAAAACATACACAGTCATACTCGTGTATGTGTGTACATATATACACACATGTGTGCTCATATAAACATAGAATAATAGCATGTGTATGCACACACTTACATATTATATTTACCATTCAATACCTGTATTATTACAGAAATAAAAAGTGGGCGTGTTCTCTTTGGCAAGATCTGGCTACATTTCTAAAAGAATACGATTTTAACACTCTTATTAATATATTTAAATCTATGACATAAGAAAATGTTGTGACTTTTGCCACTGAAGATACAGTAACAATTATGACAGCTTTCCCTTTCTCAGTCGATTGCCACTGGATGATAATGGGATGATGAACCCTGTCAGAGATCGTTAACTCTCGTCCGCTTGCTTAGCAACCTACCCACCGACCTTGCTCTTGGTGAGAAAACATGCAAACTCCTTTCTATATAGTTGCATACATATGGCTATTGGAGAGACGGATACCTTGCAGGCTCTCTTAATTATACAATACTGCACACAAATACACCTTTTTGCTTGGAGAAAAGGCTTTTTCATTAGACTTTTGGTGGATGAGGCTCATCAAAAGGTCTCTCTCCCATTGATATTTGGAGCGCTGACATGGGATCCCAGAGACCTCGGGAAGGAAAAGGGTTAATACTTGAACTATATTTGCCCCATCTGGTAGGGCCTGGGTGGCTGTGACCAAGCCCTCCTGATCCTGGAAGACCGTGGGACTTCTCAGATGAGCTTGTCTTCAGCAGTGGGGGATGTCTAAGCAAGTGGCATGTACAAAATACAAGAACTCAATACGGCTAATTCTGGAAAAACCCAACTATAAAGCAGAGTTGTATGATGAGGATCCAAGGCTGAACTTTAGGGTGTCAATGAAAGGGATCACCCAGCATGGGGCACACATCTCAGGGATGAACTTGGTCTAGGAAAATAAGGGCTTTCTGTAACTGCTCATTAGTTCCATGAATTGTTTTTGTGGATTCTTTGGGGCTTTCTACGTAGATAATTATGTCCGATAGTTTCCAACCTTTTTTCTCTTTTGTCAGGTTTTGGAAGGGAAGTGTTCTATGACCTTGTGATTAACTCTCATATATTTTTAGTGGGCCTGAATCCTTGAGCCGTGACCCTTGGAAGTGTTTCTTCGTCTTTTAAATTTTTTTTCCCTTTTCATGGGATGGGAGGTTAGAGAGCCCTGGCTTTGTTTAATTGACTCTTCACTTTGGACTTATTTAATACGTGGCCCTCACTAAGTGGCTCTCTAGTGTCTTTAGTAACTCACTTCAGCGACTAGGAAGACAAATGCAAAGCATTTATTCTTCAAGTAATGAAAATGCAGTGCCTCCCAACAAAGTTCTCTGGTTAAAATTGCAAATGGAGAAAGAAAATTCGACACAATCTGCATCTAATGTAGTGAAAATTAGCTCCCAGTTTCAAGGCCCATTACAGAATAAATTAATTACAGCCCAGTGCCCGCCTGTGTACATGCTGTTGTTAATTACACAGTAGTACTTCTACAACTGTTTGTGTTTCAGAAATAATTGAATTTTTCAAACATTCTTAAACACCAAGTGGTTTCCTTTCCAACAACATAAAAAAATTAAAAACTCAGAGGTTTTACTTAGAGAGGATTATAATGAAATATATACCAATTTTGTAACCAAGAGGAAAAGTGGGCATGAATATGGTTGCCAGGATAGCGAACACAATGTGCGTGTTGCGTGTGTTCATCTTCTCAGCGAATAGGTACATGTATACAAGTAAAATATATGTGCGTATACACATAAATATTCTGGAGAGCACACACATACCCGATTACCTTATTTAGTTCATTCTCCAAGTCCCGGAGCTAGTACATGAACATTGTCAACGTTTTAAAAACACAAAAGAATACAATGCAGAAAAACCACCCCAGAAAACCGGAAATTAATCTAACTGCTCGGCAAAAAGCACCGTCGTCCATTTGTTGTATTTCCTTAGCATTTATTCTATGCATTATTTCTGCAGTAAAATGCATGCGTGCATTTTCATGTTTATGTTGGATTGTAAGAAGCATCCTCGCACGCACTTTATGACCCCACCTTTTCCACTCAATATATTACGAGTAATTTGTCAGTCCCCTGAGTTTTAAACCTGATTTTTAGAGGCTGTAGAGTGTTATACACTATGGCTATGAGATAGTACAATACTTGTATTGGAAATTGAGCAATTTCTTTTCACCTTTTATCATTGCAAACAGCACTATAATGATTATACATAAAAATTTTTACATGTAAATTCATTTTGAAATTGAGCTCATACTAGAGTTTTTTTTCCTGGTTTTTATCTGAATGCATTATATTATATACATATCCCAACTCATGAAATATTATTTTAAAATTGGCGTGTAATGAACCCATTTTATGACATGAATGTGAACAATTTGCGTTAATATTTATATTGTGGCCAACTTATTTGTCAAATGTGGACAATATTATACCTGAAAATGTGTGTATTTCTTTGATTATTGCCTTGGGACAGATTTAAGAGATTGATATTACTTTCCAAAGGTACAATCATGTATAAGGCTCTTGGTATATGTCATATAATTTTCCACTAACTAGGATGTTTTTTCAACTTTCAGCATTAACAGCTAACACATTTGTATGAACCACTGGAAACACTATGTTTAAATCCAAAAAAAAATTGACAGGTTGGTATGTAATATATAACATTGTATTTACATTCATTTCTTCGATTACCAATGAGATTCACCTGTTTTCAACTTTAAAAACCATTTTTCTGTGTTGTTTTTGTTTTGGCGATTGGCGTAATCATGTCCTAGACTACTTTTATCAGTGGATAACTTACTTTTGACTACGTCTGAGTATCTTGGATTTTATTTGTTTCTCACAACATACGAAGGGTTTTCTCCCTGGGGTGATCAGAGTGAAGTTTATTGCCCATGCCTGCCTTTTCCTTGTCTTTACCCAGTCATAGCCGAGAAGTACTTGGTCCAGACTCCAAATCTACTAACAGGCCAGGTCACCTAACAGGCTTGCCCTTGACCCAGTTCACTGTCTACTGTGCAAGACAACAGTCCGAGAGAAGTTTGGGGCAGTGTGATTTCTGCAGCAGAGCCCCAGCGCCATGCTGGCAGGAAGGCAGCTAGACCTCACCTAAGGTAACAGTATTGTCAGGCCCCGCCCTTCTCTTTTCAACGGGAATCTAAAGTAGTAAGCTGTCAGAGAAGCATCTAGACAAACATCATTCAAAAAGTGACTCAGAACTTCCTGATTTCCAATTTCGGAGAGGTGCCTGCTTGGGAAATCATTGTCGGCATCTTCCGAAGGTACAGCTATAGCCACGGCGTTGCCTGGAGGTCACGTTTGCACACATCCTGTCAACTCGCTCTACAAACGGATCCCTGTAACAGATGAATTCAAAATCCCACTCACCCTGGGAGATGCAGGGGAAAGGAGGTGTTATCGTGGAATTTAAACATTTGCTACTGCGCTGCTTCTCAGAGATTGGACGTGAGTCCACACTGGTCCATAAAGTGGGTTACCAGCCTGAGAAGGGACAAGTAGAGAAATCAAGAGTAAGTAGTGAGAAATATTTATAACTCTCCGACTTGGCAACCACAAAATTCCCAGTGGACTGGGGGAAAAACCCAGATCTTCACCTAAAAAAGCTTAGGAAGCACTCCACTAACATCGATTCTCCTAAACCTGAGGTCTCTACTCAGCAAGCCACCCACACACGGTCCTGAAGTTCATCCCCACCCGCTGGCTCTGCCCTTTGCAGCTACTCCTTTGTTGGTTCAAGGCATTGTTATTTAGTTTATTTTGTTGTTTGGATGGTTTTGCCTGTGGAAATTCCCAAAATGTAATACACTCAGGACCAAACTGTCTGGAAAACAAAATTTAAAATCTTGTCAAAGATGCAAGAATGTCACAAAGTGGGTAGAAGTTTTGTTAGAAAGTTGAGTGTGAAAAAAACAAAATGATAGCCAAGGAGGACCTGGCATATTAGAACAGTTAATTTGAAAAGGAAAAACCACAGATATGGTTGACATGAGAGAAAACTGAAGCATTGAAATATGAAAAAAGGGAGAGAGGTTATCAGGAAACAGAGCAGTGGGCAGCCCGGGTCCTGCTTGGCACTGACTTTGGAGTCCCGAGTCAGCGGCAGGCTGGGGGCAGGCGAAAAGCACCCTCCTACCGAATGAACAAAGAGCAAACCTGTCTCAGGGTCACCTGCCAGTTGTTTTTGTCATTTCAGCTCCATAGTTAAATAAACTGGTAAAAATTCCTCCAGGACTCGGGTAATTCGTTGGCTGTCGGTCTTGGTTTGGGGCGTCATCATTTTCTAGGCTTCGAAGGTTCCGTCAGGGGAAATTGGGAGAAGCCGCGTGCTGGCCGGAGAGCGAGACGGAAGCAAGCCACTCCAGACCCAGATTTTATAGGATTATTTTTTAACTGAATAGATTTTATTATTGATGCAAGAAATTACACTGATGTTTCTGGGATCCTTTATGTCATTATGAAAATCAGACTAATGTTGCTATACAGCTTCTAAATATTAAAACTACACTTGGTATTTGATATATCTGTGTTTCAAATTCCCATAGTTTTATTTGGTTAAAAATTGACATGAAACTTCATCTGGATCTTTCTTTTAACCCAAAATCTATTTCACTTTTCTGCAATACATGGAATAAGCATTTATTTCCAGCTAATCGGTAATGCTAAATGTATAATTTATTAAATGCTGTGTCTGTCTCTGAGCTGTTAATAATTCACTCATCACACACTGCTTTCATTAGTATACTTTGTAACACATGCTGATAACTCTGAGATGGTTGTCAGATCTTACTGTCATCCTTTGCACAACCTTCTTGACTATTCTTGCACGTTTACACAAATAAATGACCTCATGAGTTACCTTAACAAGTTAAAAGAATATTCCACTCTATTTTTAATTGGATTGCATTAAACTCACACCCTGAATCACCATCTGTGCAATATTCAGGACTAGGTTGTATTTCTCTATTCACATTTTCTTTTATGGCCCTCAGGAAGGTTTTATGATTTCTTCAGAGCAACGTGGTAATTACTTGTTATAGTTATTCCTAGGAAATTGTATTTTCTTGCTATTTTAAACAGAGCCCCAGTGTATCCCTCCAAAGGCTGGTAATTAAGTATGCACTATGTATTCGAGAATACACCGGTTTTCCCCTTTGCGCCGATGATGGGCCAGAGGCCTGCGTTGCACCCAGAATGTCGCAGTTGGGAACGTTTGCAGCTCCTGATTGGGTGGTGACGAGGCAGCCTCCAAACAATAGAAGCCTTCTGTTGGTTGACTGACCGAGTGGACATAGTTTCCCAGGACTTCACGTGGAAAAGTTCTCATTAGTGTATATTGTTATTTAAAACGCAGTTCCGGGTAAACACTTCTGACTTCACTGATGTTTTTGTTCAGACAGTGTCCGAAGGAGAGTGTCTTCATGCTCTTGGGGCTGAGTCTATACATTAGAAAGACAAAAGGTCAAAATTTCCTAGAATCAGGGAAGTTCAGAACATAACTATTGAAGAATGCCGCGTTGCAATTTCCGAATGTATCCCGAGTTTCGCTCCTGCTAGTCTGTGCTGAGTAACTGAAATCTGACTCTTGGGGTTATGACGCCACTGAGGAACTCTTCAGTGTCTTTTTTTTTTTTTTGGAAATCTCAAAGCAACCGTTTTGTGTGCAGAGAGTTACCTATGAGAATGTTAATTATGGATGGCTCCCAAGAAATTGGTGATCTGTGGTTTTAGAGATCTCGGTATCTCTCTCAGTTTCAGTGTAATCTGATAGGATGCTGGAAACTCAGCTGACACTTGTCACGAGGCGTACAGCGTTCTTAAACTCACAGATCTCCATGCAGACTGTGTCAGGACCCATGCTAAGTAAATTTGTTCCAAGTATGGAAGAGAAGTACATTTCCTTTTGTCTCCTATATAGTCAGGCTAAAAAAAAAAAAAAAGAATTAACTTGGGAAGTTAATTACTTGATTCTGAGTTTGAATAAAAATCCTAACAATATTGGCCTAAATACTTTTTTGGTAACCATTTAAGGACATTAGGTTAAGTATAAGCAAAGTGAAAAATCAAATTTAAAGTGAGTTATTGAATTAAGGAATTATTTGTGTTCAAGGAAGATTCCTAAGCTGGAAAGTATACTATTTTAATTTAAACATTAAAACATTATTTTCTCCCTTATATTCTTTAAACATTTAAATTAAAACAGAGACCTATTTCTCCCCTCCCTCTATTCCTGCTTTTAGCTGATGTTCTGCCATGTTGCAACAAAAAGAAGGAGAGAGGACAAGACAAAAGGTTCCCTCCACCTCTGCCCCAGGACGGGGGTCCTCACTTCTTGGCCTCCCAGAGGCTGGCCCACATGGCCCTGTGTGCTCTCTGCATCTGCTCTGATTGAATTGTGTTCCCCTAACATGTGTGCCGGGGTCCTGACCTTCATTATCTTGTAATGCGACCTCACCTAGAAGTAAGGTCTGTAGAGAGGTAACCAAGTTAGAATAAGATCCTTAAGGTAGTCAGTCCATAAGGCAGCGTGGTGTGCCCCTGTAAAAAGGGGGGATTGGGGCTCACACAGAGAGGTATGTTGATGTAAAGACACAGGGAGAATGCCATGCGAAAGTAAAGGAAGAGATCAGATAATCTGAAAGCCAAGGAATGACACGAACGACCAGCAGTTCACTGAAGTTGGGAGAGGGGCCAGGAACAGATTGTCTCTCGCAGCCTGCAGAAGGAACCAGCCCTCCCCAACCTCGACAGTGGACTTCCGGCCCCCAGAACCGAGACATAATAAATTCTATTGTTTAAGCTACATAGCTTGTGGTACCTTTTCATGGCAACTCCAGGACGCTAATTCACCATCCAAATGCTGGCTCCCTTACAGGGCAGGTCTTCCGAAGACCCTCCAGAAGATTTTCCTACTACCTGTTCTACCACATGAGCGATCTGGGCCGAGTGGGACCTCTTCCATGATTAGACGCTTAGGATAGCTTCCAGCTTCCAGGACCCCTTGCTGCGTGATGACCCTGTTAGGTAGGCTACCAGAAAGAAGACTCAAGTACAATGACCTTGGGACTGTGATCGAAGTCACACAATTGAAAAAAATAGTACTGTCATTTTCTCCAGTTAGGCAACGACTGAAAACAATTTAAGATTTGATTTTTTATAAGATGCTTTCCATAGGGTGTATCCTGCTCTGGTTACAGACTCTAATTACTCAGTTTTACAGCCAATTGAAGAGAGAAGGGTCTGTGGCCACTGGTAGGTGGGAGGGAATGTCAGGAAGGAAAGAGCTGGGGAGGAGAGACTTGTACCCCCAGATTCTCTGATTGATCCTTCAAACCCATATACACAAGGAGAATGGGTAAAGATGAAAGATTTAAAGAGAAATTTAAGCCACTTCCTCAGACACAGCTTACGATTTGAGTCCTACCAAATTAATTCTCTTCATCAACACCCTTTCAAGAAAAATAGCAAGGTCCAGAGTCTTAACAACGTATGGGATGCAATTCGGCACTGCTTGCCAACCGGAGAACTGAGAAGGAAAAATAAAGACATTCAACCAAGATCGACCCTGAGTGTCCCAGATGCGGTTGTTTTAAAGGTAATTAAAGCTACTGTAAGTTTCTTTTATGGGAAAAAAAGTAAAATGCACTGGTGATGAATGCAAAGATTGGAAAGATTAGCAGAGAAACAAAAGCTATTTCAAAGACCTCATGGAAATTCTGAAACTGAAAAATACAATATCTGACTGAAGTAAAATAGCTGGATCGGCTTTACAGAAAAAATGGAGATAAAAAAAGGAAAGGGGTATTGAGTTTGAAATAGTATGCCATTGAATATGAATTTGAAAATAGTCAAATTAAAATTTCCTGCATTTTCAATAGGAAATACTGCTTTTTTCTCCCTTTTAGCTATTCTTGTAGGTATGTAACAATATATCATTGCGGCTTTGTATTTCCCTAATGGCGAGTGATGTTGAAAAGAAATTTTCCTGTGCTTATTTACCATCTATATATTCTCTTTGATGAAGGGTCTGTTCCAGGCTTATGCCCACTTTCTAACTGGATTATTTGTTTTCTTACATTTGGTATAGAGTATATATTCTGCATATGAGTCCTTCATTGTATCTCCCCCACCCCCAAAAGGAGTTCAGGGTTTTTGTACAAAGTTCCAGAATCCAAAAAAGTGACAAGTGACATTCACCTGGTGTATTCATCCCCTCCCCGATGTATCACTAACTCCTCGTTTCTCAGGAAAGGGCTTCCTGAACCCCAAACTCAGCACTGCTTGCTAAATATGCTGTGCATAACTGTTGAAAAGCGGAAGGATTAACATTTTAAAACTATTGCAAGATATCCTAAAAAGTTACGGTACTCCTTCCTTTCTTCCTCTGATCCATCCCGCTGGATTTCTCCGCGGGATCACGTCGCTCCTAGAACCCCAGTTGGCCCCTTCGCCGCTTGCTTTCTCTCCCTTCCCTCCTCCCCCTCCCTCGTTCCTCAGAGACCACGCCTCCCTGACCATCCTTTGCCTGGAAGTGCTGCTCTGGACAGTGTTTCTTGCAGAACTGGACTGAGACAACTGGCAAGTGGGATTGGTGAGTGGACTTCTAAGAAAGGGTATCGACCAGCTGTCGTAGACAATGCCATCATCGGAAACTGTGTGCTCGTGGGCACTGGACCCCATGCCACCAATGTGTGTGCCCCCTCATCACCTGCTGCGCCTTCTGGTGTAAGACACTTCGGTGCTCAGAGGAAGGCGGGGCCTTCGCAGGGGCACTTTCAAAGGAGCAGCTGAGAAAGACAGGCTGAGGACGCGGTCCCAAGGTCCTTGTCGTGCTTTGTCCTTGGACCCTCCCCGAGAGGCTGCCCTCCATCCATATGAACGAGGTGCCCGTGCATTATTGACTGTTGATGAGAACTCTACCCGACTCATTCCCGGAGCTCACCAGGTCATTGCTTTTGATTCCTGTTGCTGCCAGAGGACATCGGAAACAAGGCTCAACATTCAGGCGAATGTCGCGTGCTGGGGAGAGAGAGCGGCCGCCCAAGTGCAGGCTGTTTTCCATTAAATGGAAGTTTGCTGCAAGGGGATTAAGCAATCTAATTTGATAAGCCCTGTATTCTGTTTCTTTTAGGAGACAGCATGCCTTATTAGTTTACCATATTATTGGAGAGCTAACATATATTGAAAATGGTGTTTTTAGAGCTCCAGTTCATTCCAGCAAGTATTGATCAATCTCTTTTATGGGTCCCATACCACTGTGCATTTAAGCTGAGGGAGGCCCAAATGCACTCTGCGAGGTGAAAGGTATTCTCCAGGGGCTTACAATGAGAGAAGTGGGGTACAACCTGGTGATGCACATGAAATAGTCAGGCAACAGCAGACTGAGGACAGAAAAATGTGCAAAGTTGTTTAAATGAACGAGGCATACCATGAGCATGGCTGAGCAGTCACGACGGGAGAGCTCTTCGAGGGCTGTGCATGATAGTGGGCTTCTTAAAGGAGTGAAAAATAATTAGACAAGTATTGCCTCTAGTGGGGAAATGTATAGGATGGATCTTGGAAATTAAATTAGAGTGATGGAAAATAGAATCATAATTTTATGTTGGTTATTAGATGTATGTTTTTGCCAAATTATAACAGTAATATATCAGTTATGTATGCAGTGGTTGAAGCAAATAGGAAGTTATTTTTATGACATACTAAGAAATCTGGAGGAAGTCAGCCTAGGATTGGTGAAATGATTCCACAACGTGATCAAGGTTCCCGGAGCCAGAGGTCTTTCTGCGCAACTGTGCTTAGCATGTCTTTTCATCTCCTGGTATCTGTCTCATCCTCTACAAACGGCCGCTACCCTGCCAGCCTCATCCTTTCACTGCGGTGGCCCTGCCTCCCTCCCCTTTCAGGAACAGAGGACTGGAGGGCAGAGCCCTGGGATGACAGGTGAGAAGAGCTCAAGGTCATGCCCCATTGGAGGTGGCAGTCATCAGATGGCTGACTAACCTATAGCTCCATTGTTTTGTGCAGCATGGAATGCTTCTGAAGAGTCACCTCTTCTTCAGAGCCCCTCATAGCTTTGTCTGAGCTTCTGTTGCAACTATTGTTCCTCCTGTACCCAGTTCTGCTTCCTCTCAACCCTTCTCCAGGTTTGATCCTAGGGGAATCCTAATGATACTTCCGCTTGCTAATCTCTGCCTCAGAATGTGCTGCCCAAGTAACCCCAGTGTTGACTTGCTTCTAAGAAAGAAAGGATAACCGTATTAGGAAGGCTAGGCCTTAGGTCAAAGACCCTGGAGAAATGGGACATGTTCTGATTGACAGAACTGTATTTCACGGCCACCCTTACCTACAAGTGAGGCTGATAGCAGCTTACGTGGCTTTCCCAAACAGACTACGGCCTTACCTTACTTTTCCAAAAGCCCTCTGAAGGCATTTGCACTGGGGGCATCTGAGTTACCATTAACAGTAAAGTAGATGGGAAGTATCCTTTCATCTGCGCACACTGTTTTCACAAGCGAAAATTAGGATTCCGTTACTGAGAACGGAGAAGCAAATGCCAGTATCTGCCACGTAAAAATAATGACGTTGATAACGAACACGAACAGAATTGTTACCATGTATTGGGTACCATGCCGTGCAGATTCAGATGCACCAGGTCATTTCATTTTCCCAGTGACATCATTGTCAAGCTTATGAAATCTGTGGGACTCATAATCATCGCTTTCATGTAAGTGTTGATACCCGAGGGGTACCGAGTGCTTTCCTCGCCAGGACTCGGTCAATTTACCCAGAGTTGTGCATGCTTTGTCTCATTATCCTTATGGCCAATTTATAAGGGTAGGTATTATTATTAACCCCATTTAACAGATGAGTAAACTGAGGCTTAGAGGACTCAGCAGTTTGTTCACTTAATACATGCCAGGCGTTATATGCTTGATGGTGGGCATAGAATTAAAAATTAACCTGTTATCCTTGAAGAGTGCCTTCAAATGGGAATAAACAGAAATGGAAGTACCAAGTAAGAGACAAGGTGACAGGTGCTACAATAGCAGTATATATATAAGAGTTTATGGGAAAGAGAGGGGCACTTAAGTCTACCTAAGACCATAGGTAACCTAGACTGTGAAATCAAGTAACTTCAGGGCATTAATAAGGAGGTGTCTTGAGAACCCTTTATGACTTAACTAACTACTTTCTGTGTTCTGATAAATATTCACTTTGGGTACAGTGAAGTAATGCTAGTATGAGCAGAATCCCTGTGTTACTATGGCTATGTAATAAATGACGTTTATTTTGCCCACGGGTCTGTGTTTTCAGTAGGACTCAGCCCTGGGAGTGTATCTCCGCTCCACTCAGCACCAGCAGGGGAGAATCCGAGGCCTGGCCTGGAGTCATCGGAAGGCTCGCTCACTCACACACCTGGTGGTGATGCTGACCCTTGGCTGAAACTTTACCTGGAATTGTCGGTATCTGGGTCCAAGGTGCCATATCACACAGTGGCCAGGTTCCAAGGGAGGACGTCGGGGAGAGAGAGTGAGGGAGGGAGACAGTGAACAAGAGAGACAGAGCATCTGTCCTTTCTATGGCCTAGCCTCAGAAGTCCCATGCTGTCATATCCACCCTACTCTATTGGTCAGAGCAGTCATGGCCCCTGAGCAAGTTCAAGGGAAAGAGCATGTGGGATGAATTATACGTGTGCATGTGTCTGTGTACATAATTGTGTGCAGTTGTTTTTAAAATCAGAGACGAGTTTCACTTCTCTCATGGCTGCCTACAACCTGTATGATATTGACCAAATGAAATAACCTAGTCGTCAGCTTCCTCACCTGAGACACACTCATCAATTTCCTTTGTGTCATTGTTTTTCTGCTTTTCGCGGGGAGGTGACTTCCCTAACTCTTATAAGAGGGCTCAGGAAGGTGATTAACTGCTGCGCTTATTCCAAGGTGGGCTGTGGGCTTGGAATCCAGGCTAAGCCACCAAGATTCATCCTCCATGGAATCTGGGACTGAAGCTCAGAAATGCAGTTGAGGACGACAGATCAAATGAAGTCATTTCAGTGACAGGAAGGGTGCAGAAGAGACGGACACGGAGTCCTTGCCTAATGGAGACCTGGTCTGACAGCTTTACCTTCCGTGCTGTGAGTTAGTAAGGAATTTTTTAGTAAGCGCCTTTTGAGGCTGAAACAAGCTGGAATCAGTTTTAATTGTAAACTAATGAGAGAGTAGAAGGTCAGAAACCCTGCCTCCTGGTGTAGTTGTAAGGATTAAGTGAATCGATGTATGCGCAGGGCCTGCCACACTGTAAGGATTTAATACAAGGTGCTTTATTATTCACGCAACCTCACCAAAATTATTAATTTTTAATTTAATTAAATTATTCATGCAATATCCAAAAGAAAGAAAGAAAACGTGCATTATAGCCTAGAAGCTCCCGGACTTCTGGGTGAGTCACCCGGAATGTGGGGATCTCTGTCAAAATTTCCAGTCCCCAAGTTCCACCTGCAAAGATGGGGCTCCTCAGCCCTCGGCAGGTCCAGAATCTTCATTTTCAAACATCCCATAAGTGTTCATACCAACCACTTTGAGAAAAACTGCTACAAGTGAAAACCTTTACTGCAGAGCCCTTCACTGGGCTTTTCCCAGCCATCGTTTCCATGTGAATGGTCCCCATACGAGGCTTTCCCTAGTCCTCCCCAGCCACACTGCTCATTCTCTGCCTGCCCACCTTGATTTTCCACATCATATTTTCCGCTTGTTGAACTATCTAGATGCGTTTTTTTTAAAATTTGTCTGACTCTCCTCCTCCAGCATGGAAGCTTCACGTGACCAGCCCAGGTCTGTCCATCTTTTGTATTCGTGGAGACCAGTCCAGTGCCTGTGCTCGTAGCGGGTGATCCGTGGGCACTTGGCGAACAGGTGGATCGCCATGTTGGAGTCAGGGGATTCTTTGCACTCACACAATAGCAGGGCACTTGGGAGGAAAGTGAAAAGGTAAGTTAGAGAACTGAGCAGCTGCTTTGGGGATTGCTTAGTGATGCTCAAGTCTTGTGTGGATGTATTTTGAACTTTTCCATCAGTTTTCAAATGTTTTCCCCAAGTAGGCCCTAGGATATATCAAGGTTTTCAGTGGAGATGTTACCACTAATTTCAGAGTGAAGTTTTTTCCTTTCCCAAAGACAGCAGCTAGAAGAAGGAAGGCAGAGATTGATTGGGTGAGGTTCAGCCTGGTTCCCGTCATTCCGGGCATCAAACAGCTGTAGGCGTATTTGCAGGGACCTAAACAGCACGTGTGTGCGTGGTGGGCATTTTAGGGCAGACTCCCTGATGCAGACAGACAGGGTATCTATGTGACAAAACAGGTAGTAGCAAAGTTTTTGGGGAAAAATAAAGGTCAGACACCATATTACTGTGTAAATCTTTTGCAATCTGTCGAGGAGCTAATCCTGGGAAAGGGAAAAAATAACAGCAGGCAACTCACAGCATCACAGTATTTGCACCGTAAATTTATGTCTAATTTAAATCACTTGTGTCACTACAGGTATAGCAAAGATTTAACATATTTTTGAAGTGTCCAAATGCCCACAACAGCAACTCAATATCTTCAGTTAGAGAAGTATCTCCAACATCACATTAGAAGATACATTATCACTCTAGAAGAGCAACAGAGATATCTGCGTTCTTTTTCTCTCTCTCTTGTTCCTTCTCTTTCCTTCCTTCCTTCCTTCCTTCTCTCCTCCCTCCCCCCTCCCTCCCTTTCTCCCCTCCTTTCTCCCCCCTCCCCTCCCTCTCCCTTCCTTTTCTTTCTTCTCAATCCTTTGTTCCCTCCTACTTTACTTCCTTTCCTCCTTACTTGCTTTTCTTTTCTTTTTATTAAGAAGAATGATTTGCTTGTTTGGGGATGCTAAGCTGCCTCTCTCTGCCTTATCACTATCTTAGGACACCTAACAAAGTCGCCAGATGTCAGAAATGCCATGTTGAAGACAAATGGAGGAGAGAGTATTGTCATCAGCGATTAATTCTTTTATTAGATCGAGTGTGGCTTTCAACTTACCTGCTCTATTTCCTAAGAACTGCATTCTTTGGGACAGTGAGCAAGTTTTTCATCAGCACTTTTGGAAGGGGAAGAAACCAAGCATGTACAGGTTGGTATGAAAGTGACAAAGAATTTTCATCCTTTCTTCTTCCACGGCAGGCATTGACCTCATTAGAACTGGAGTCAGCAAAGGAAGTGGAAACCCACTGGATTGTGAAGAGAGAAGGTCTGGGTTTCCTTCTGTGTTGTGCCTTGGACAAGCTCATAAACCTCTTGGGCCTCGGTTGCCTGGCTTATAAAATGAGGGAGGTTTGGACTCCCCAGTGTATAACAATGTTTTCTAGAGTAAATCAATTTTTTTCTGGTTCTGTGATAGACAAGGGTAACAGGAGTCATCATAAATACACCTTATGTGCCAGGCACACTTAAGTCTCGCAGCAAACCTGGTTAGACCTATGCTAATGTGATCTTTTGGATCTGGCTGGGAAAATGTGTGACATGCATAGAGTAAGGGACCTGTGGGAGGTAACTTCCTCGTGGCCTGAAGCCAGAATCGGACCCATGATCATCCAGAACCACATGTACGTTCTCATCACTTCACAAGGTATGGCCTTTCTTCAACCTCAGATTTGGTTACTATTCCTGAGCTTCTCCACTTAGCAGCCCTTTAACCCTGAGTAAGTTAGTGGTTGTGCCTCAGTTTCTTAGCAGCACTTCCATCCATGCCAATCGGAGGAATTTAATGAGATGATATTGTTTGTATTAGTCAGGACAGGCTGGGTTATGATGCACTAACAACTTAACTTCCACGCCTTTGTGGCTTCAGAATAAAAGATTTTCTCATCACTATATCTCATGCCCAATGAGGTTAATAGGGCTTCTGTGCCAGATGGTGACTCATGTGCCCAGGCTAATGGGAGCTCTGACAGCTGAAGGGTTACCTGCCCTGGAGGAGAAGAGCAGACCACTGGAGAATTGCATGTTTTCACTGCCTCATCTGATTGTAACCCATGCCACCACTGTTGGTCAGCTCGAGTCCCATGGCTTTGCCCAACTGCATGGGCACTGGAAAATGCAAAAAAAAAAAAGAAAAAAAAAGAAAGAAAGAAACTGGGTGATTACTAGTTCTCTGTCACAAATATGAAGGCCTTTCATTAGATGCCTGATTCAGTTTCCACTCAATTAATAGTTGCTATTACAAGTATCAGCCTATTAGTAATCAAAGCATTACCAGAATTTTATCACCTATTATTGGGCATTTCAAACTGATATTATAAATAGGAGTACTTCATCTGATAAGTTTTTAAGGGGGATAGAAATGTCTGCAGATTAAAAGAAATGACAGCGTATGACTTTTTTGAATCCCAACAGATAAAAGCATTCATTCTTCCTGAGTCCTGGGACAGTTTGGAATAATTGCGTATAGAGTTAATTAACTCCTCCTGTTTGGCTTTTGTCCCCAGGGTGTTTCTGTCTGTGTTCCAATCATCTATCAATAAACAATAAAAAGTTGTGTGTCCTCAAAGGAACCACTTGCCCATGTCATTGGCTGATCGACTACAAATCATCTACATCCTCTCATGCCTCATCAGCTCATTTATTAGGTGTGCCCTTTATTATGACAGGTTTTATGATATTTTGTGATGACCAGCTGTGGGGAGAAAGAGGGTCGGTGCACTGACATAGGATTTTATTATCTCTAGCGCCTCTTCATTTTCCAGAAGCATTTCTTGACATTGTGCCAGTTTAAGCACGAAGCTTTAAAAACTAGATGATGACAGGGTCAGGAATTGCACCTTTAAATCAGAATGGCACTGGAAAAGTAAGTCACGGTGACTTCAGTCATTTAACGTCCCTCCTGGCATGTTAATAAATGGTGTTCGCAAAGTAAAAAGCATGTCCCCCTGCCTGTTCTCTATGAGATGTACGTGTGTGGGGCTTCATTTCAGGGTCAGATGAGGAGTTACGGCCATGGGCCCAAGATAAGGGAAGGGAACAAACGTATTACCAAGTTCTTACTATATCCAAAACTTCACACTGGGTTGTTTTACTTCTGTTGTCTCAATTTATCTTAACAAATACTGCAAGGGAGTTATAATTGTGCACTTGTTAAAATGTGAACAATAAAAAGGGGGGGTGGAATTAAGGAAAATTGAAACTTGCCTCAAAAGCTGGCTCTCTTTTCGAAATACCTGCTTGCTTGTGCTTTGCACCTGCTGTTCCCTGGTTGGAGTGGCCTTTGCCCAGGTTTTGCATGACTGAATTCATCTCATCATTTGGCTCAGTATAAATTTCTTGGGATTTCCACTGAGGCAGGGCTCTTGTGTACCCTACTCACTTCTTTCTCTCCAGAGCTTAGAAGTATTTCTGGCAAAGAGTCCCTGCTTGGAAGTACTATTTCAAGTTAGTCAATAGGATTTAGCTAGAGATACTGATGCTCCAAAAGGAGAAGTCACTTGCTTATGATCACACACATGCTCATGGGTGTGGCTCAGTTGGTTGGAGCATTGTCCCATAACTGAAAGGTTGCAGGTTCGATCCCTGGTCTGGGTGCACATGCGTGAGGCAACCAATTGATGCTTCTCTTGCATCAATGTTTGGCTGTCTCCTTCCTCTGTCTCTAACAGCAAGAACAAAAATGAAAAAAAAAATGAAACAGATCACACACCATGAAGACAGCACAGCTGGGTCTGGAACCCAGGAAATAACTAATCAGTTACACTTGCAGAGTTTACTTGTGTGCCTCTCACTGTTCCTTAGAACAGTGCTTGGGGTATATCAGCTCACTTAATCCGCCCTACAACCTAATTATTAAATTCTCGTGTCACAGGTGAGGAATATGAGGGAGCAAGTTTCATCTTCTGGCCTCAGTATCCTAGTTCCTTGTTCTCGATCTGAACACCGTACTGCCTCCCAAGCCGTAGTTTTTAAAGCATCGTCCATGTTTTTATTTGAGCAAAACCAAGAATGCTCTTTAGTCTACCCTTCTCTGCCCAGGTAAGAGAGAAGGGTACAGGAATACACGTTCTCAATTATGCACATGGTGTTCAGTCTCTAACCCCATGAACTGCAGTCTGCTTTGCTATAGGCACTCAATGAATATTTGCTAATGTATGAATAAGTGGTTGCAACGGCACACATTCATAAAGAACGGGACATTGACTTCAGGGTCAGGAAGGCTGGTTGGATGATTGCTTTGCATTATAACATTTAACCTTCCCAAGATTTCTGACAGCTAGTCAGTGGTTACTCCCCTCCCCTTTGCAGAGGAGGGACTGCGAATCCACAGAAAGCTGTGTGTCATCACGCTTGTTTACGGTTCAGTTATTCACGAGGGCTGGATTTATATCCGGATGGGAAAGACTGGGAAGGGTCAAACAGAGCCAGGCACCTATCCAGGAAATGGTACTGACCCCTGAAGTTCGTACCTGGGGGGATTCTGGGTTTCACCTTACCTCTGAGCCTCCATGTACTCATCTCTAATATAGAGATGCCAATGGCACCTACCTAATGGCAAAGATTATTGAATTCTTTACATAAAGTACTTATCACAGTGCCCATGCACAGCGAAGAACATCCCGGTCATGAGGGGCGAAGGCCAGTTCCAGATAAACAGCAGACTTTATTTTTCACTCTCGTTGATCCCAAGCCTGGTATTTTTCCTCACATAGCTGAGTTGGTGGGGCAGGTGATGGGCAAGGGCTTAGACACGCTCCTGTGCCCACTTGCCAGTGGTAGAGGGGTTCCCAGATGCCCATGTGGGTGTTCTGTATGTGGCCATGGAGAGGAGGAATCAAGCTGGAGGAAGGCTGGATCTAGATTTAATTTCTGGTTCTTTCACTGATTAGTTGTGTGAGCTTTCGAAAAGCCACTGAACTCCTGGAAGGCGCCCATTCTTCAAACCTATAAAATAGAGCTAGTGCCCCCGTAAGACGGCTGTTGTGACACTGACATGTGTGGACTGTTGGATCTCACTCAAAATAATTGATAGAAGATGTTCACCAGTAACACAAATGCCTTTTCAATAAAGTTCATAAAGCGGAAGCACTAGCTGTGCTTCTATTGTTGACCTTAAACCAGATATGCTTGCTTTCTCGTTTGCTTCATCCCATCCCCAAATTGGCCAGTGCGGGGTGGAACCAAGACCTCGTCCTAACAGCTGCATTCTGGTTGGTTCTATCATCACATTGATCAGTCACATGGGCATCTTCAATCATTTTAAAGGTAGTTCTGATGTGACCATTCTTGTTTAACTATCTTAAGCCAATTAATTAGCTTTGTGGGCCCCAGATGCCATTAATTCATGGTCTATAAAACCGCAGACCTAATGGAACTTTTTAATATTGTATCTTTACTACCTGGTATAAGTGTCTTTTAAATTATAAGAATTGCTATAGTTAATGCCTTATTAAATAGCTACATATATATATATATATAGAAGTATAAAAATTTTCCAAGATTGCAAAGTAATCGAAGTCTAGATTAAAACAAAGATGATTTTATATCTCTTTTATTATAACTTAGAATAGTGTGGTAATTGCTGGGGGGCAGGGGTATAAGAGGACTGAATGGCAATGGGAAAAATACAATAAAAGTATTAAAATAAAAAATAAAAACCAAAAATACTAATAAGTTTGACGATGCAGCAAGACATAGTAGAGAGGTCTTATATTTCTAGTTTGCAAGTAATACATGTGGTTCTAGGGCAGTCCCTGACATCTGAGAATTAATCAGTAAATATTCACTTACTGAAATATATGAACAAAGAAATATGATCTTCAAAACCCCAATGAAATACCACTTCATACCCAGTTGGATGGCAGTAATCAAAAAGATAATCACAAGTGTCGATAAAGATGTAGAGAAACGGGAACCTTTGTACACCATTGGTAGGGATATAAAATAGTGAGTTACTTTGGAAAACAGCCTGGCAGTTATCAGCAATTCCATTCCTATATCTATGCCCAAGAGAAATAAAAACATATGTTAACATAAAAACATCTACACCAAAGTTCGTTAGCTTCATTATTCATAATATTCACTGTTCCCAAAGTGGAAACAACCCAAATCCCCAGTAACTGATGACTAAAATGTAAGACAGCCTTGTAATAGAATAGCAACTCACAATAAAAAGGAGTGAAGGAGAGGTACATGCTAAACATAGATGAACTTTGAAAATATATTTGAAAGAAGCCAGTTGCAAAAGACCACATATTGTATGATTTCATGCGTGTGAAATGTCTAGAATAAGCAAACTTTTAGACCCAGAAAGTACATCAGCAGGTGCCCAGGGCTCTGGGGGAGCGAGAATGCAGGGAGGCTGGTACGTGGTATGTGGTTGCTTTTGGGATGACAAATATGTTCCAAAATTAGGTTATGTGATGGTTACACCAGTCTGTAAATATACTAAAACCCATATAATTGTACCTTTCCATGGTGAAATATATGGCTTGTGAATTATATCTCAATAAAACTGCATTCATTTCATTAAAAGATCAAACTACACAAAAAGAATAAAAAGAAAGTAATTACTGGAAGCCAACTTAAGAGGCTATGGGTAGCATGCTGTATTAGTATGAATAATATATGTGATCAATTCATACATGTTACATGTGTGAAAAGCCTGTGGATTCACAATGATACTTTAAAACACGTATTGATTTGCTTTAGAGAATATTTGGAAGCGAACTAATTATTCTACAGATAGGTCAAGGGAAAAATCAAGCATTTAACCTACCTTTTCTGTTTAAACATCATCTCGCAGGGACCCTGCCTTTGATAAAGAAACGCTTCTCTCTGTAAACAAGTCCAGCTAACAAAAGAAGATGGAATTACAGAATTAAAATATTAACAGTTTATATGTCCTTAACACAATAGTGCATATAAACAATGATCATCTGTGGCCACCAATGCGCTAAAAAGAGAGACCACCACTCATCAGGTGCCTCTCAGTGGAAGCATGCAATAGCACTTGTCCATTTCTGTTGCCAAAAGAAATGCAGGTCTCTGAACAGAGGAATACAGTCAATGGCATCATGGAGAATCAAACACGAAATGCAGGATGTGGGGATTCTACTGGATAAACATCCCGGCTTCAAAGAAATTAATTACAAGGGGAGGGGATAGAGAAATTCTTGATTTAAAGAGAATTAATGGACATATCAAAATGGACTGTGTAGGCCTTGTTTGGATTTACATTAGAAAAATCAACTGTAAATTTACATATATATATATATATATATATATATATATACACACATATATATATGTCAGATTTCAACACTGACTAGACATTTTATGACATTAGGAATCACTGTTAATTTTGGGGATGTCATGGTATTACAGTTATGCCTTTAATAAGAGCCCTTTCAAAGATCTGTACTGAAGAATTTATGGATAAAATGATACAATGTCTGGGATTTGCTTTAAAATTAGCTGGTACGAAGGTAAATTCCATGGGAGCGTACACAACAGGAGAATGCTCAGGATTTGGTAACGGCTGTAGGTGGTTGATGGTTCCATAGGGATTCATCATACCTTTCTTTCTACTCTGAGTATGTTTTAAATTTCCCATGAAAAAATTAATACCCACATTTAAACTACTCATCTCCATTTACGTAGGAGTACACATAAGCAAAAATGAACATAAACACATTAGAAAAATTGCCTATTGGAGAACAGGTGAAGAATTAGAGTATGTCTCTGAATAAAGGGGGTGAATACATAAGAAAGGGATGTGAAAGGACGAATGGTAATTGTTTGGCATGAAATGAAGAATGAATCATTTTACACGAGGTTCAAAAGGGGAAATGGAGCAAGAAAATGCGAAGTTGCCTCTCTAATAACACCAGTCTTACTTCTTTCCAAATGTATTTTCTTCACTAAAAAATGGAAGTTGAGGAGAAACACGCAGGAATTAGGTGTATTCATCTATGCCCAGAAGAACAAAAGGAATAAAACAAAACCAAAATACAGATCAGCTCTACCTGACAGATCTGACCAGTTTCTTGGTAAGTTAAGACTGGTTAAAAGAACCACAGTTACGTTTATCAATGTAGTTTAAGCCAAGAAGTAGTTTTATTGATTATAAGAGAAATTTGCCTAGGTTGTGAGGGTTTTTCTAATAGTAATAAGAGCTATTTAGTATGAGCTCTAGCTTCTCCTAATTTTGTGGCAATTTCAGTTTCGCATATAGAGAGGTCACTAAATGTGACTCTCTGGAGCCCATCTTATAATTATGAATGCATTTTGTAGCCTTGCAAAGTATCTCAGCTGAGATGGTAATGGAACTTCATTTTAAGTCTACCGTTTGGGCAAAAGCCAAGTGAATTAGTGAGCTCTCAAAGATATTCCACAGAGCAGTTTTCTGAAATCACCTTAATTTAAATTTTCTTTCCACCCACACTCAATACACCTGGATAGTATCAGAAATTGTAAACTTAGTTCTGGGTAAAATAATATTATGTGTAACTACTTTTTCTGTGATTTCTTGGTTTAACTTTCAAAATAAAAGTTACTGGGTAATACTTTTAAAAAAAGATGTCACCTTGGTTTTCCATGGAATAGTGTAGTACAGGAGAATTTGGCGCTGAAGAGCAGCAAAGATGGGTGGAAAGTATACTAGTTATTGGGAAAGGGCCATTCCAATAAGATAAAGCAAAACGGAAGAATTTTATTGACTCACGTAAACAAAAGTTGAGAACTTGATTTGCTTTAGCACAGGAGGGTTCTGCTCTCCAGGTAACGTTCTCCGGAATCCATGTCACATTTTCTTTCCTGCTCCACTTTCTTGGGTATTTGCTTCAGTATCTCCTAGACTCTGTCCTTGTGCTCAAACCCCAGGGAAACCCCATCTCCCCGGTCGGTATGGGAGCTTAGTCTCTGAGGGCTAAAACAGTGCTTTACTGAAGGTTGGGTTTAACAGATAGTGTCACTACTATGTATATGACAAGAAAAACCTATAAATATCTTTGGCCTGTAGACTATGAAGTCAGCAGCATCTGCCAACCCTTGCAGGAAGCTCAAACTGAAGATCTGAGCCTCCCTGAAGGTACTTTTGAATATTCCCAGAATAGCTGACCTTCAAGTGCACCTGGGGCACCGCCCCAGGTCAGAGTGCTTTTGTGCTTGCACGGTGAATTGATGAAAAGAGTGACTAAGACAACAATCACATGCTTGCTTTCTGTGCAGGTTGGACTGCGGGAGAAGAACTCGGTGACTGTGCTTTTTTAAGCGTTTGGTTCATCACCAGTGATTTGCCTTATCTCCATGGAGTAAATTTCATCCCTTTATGCGTGATGGGCTCAGGAAGTAAGCATCAGGTGAGTTTGGAAATGGTAATTTTTTTTACAGCCTGTTGATCACGGCTCCCCTGAAATGAAGCAGAGAATTACAGATGACTGATAGTGCAATATTAATGAGGTCATGCATTTGAAGGCATTGGAAAAAACATAAATGACAATGTAAATAGAAGGGATTGTTACTATCTTTATCATCCTCCTCCTCATCATTATCATGTTGTTGTGCCCTTCTGTAGGGGGGAGCTGACATGTCCTGTGTGCCCTCCTGGCTGGGCTTTGAACTTTTTTTGAGTTATGATTAATGTAGATTTGGCAGCTCAGAACCTCCAGCCTGGAACTTATTAACCTTCCTAATGTAATTGACCTAAAACAACGTTCACAGTTAAAGCAATGCAGAAGCAGTTGGGATTCTGACATGAGGGATGGCTACTGTTAAGTTAGCCTAGGGAATCTAGGCAGGAGAAAACATTCTTGTTTCCTTTCTGAGCCAATTGTCCTCTCAGTGGGAGATGGAGGAAGGCATCAAATACTGCCTTGGCCCATCTGACCTGTAATTCCAGGATTTAGGGCTCTGCAATTCGCCAAGAGAAGAGTATCACCTCCCAAGCCCTGTTTCATTCACAAAGGTCAGTGGCAAATATAATAGCTAGGTGTCTGTTGGAGAGGAGAGAAAAGTAGGAGATAATCTGAAGTAGGAAAAGACACACAACACAACCAACAGAGACAAATGCTACACTGGTCCATCATGATTTATTAATTATGTAAGATAAGGAAGAGGTAGAGAAGTGAAGCTTCTTCATTCAACATATTAATCATTTGGTGATGACAGTTAGAGGTAATGGTGGCCCAGACCAGGACTACTTTTCAAGTCACTTCAAAAGGAAAATCACCTGTAATTCCACACCCTACTGGTCTTGTCATTTCACCAGTTCAAGTGTAGCATGAACCCTTGTCCCCATTAAGCTCCCTCTCCCCACCATTTACAATGTCACTTTCAATGTTTTCTGTATGTACGTTTGTTTTTTTTTAATTTTTTGCATTTTTTTATTTTTATATTGAATTTATTGGGGTAACACTGGTTAATCAAATTATACAGGTTTCAGCCCTGACTGGTGTGGCTCAGTGGTTTGCCATCATCCCACAAAGCAGAAGGTCGCTGGTTCAGTTCCCAGTTGGGGCACATGCCTGGGTTGCCAGCCAGGATCCCAGCAGGGGGTGTGAAACAGGCAGCCGATAGATTTGCCTCTCACACATTGATGTTTCTCTCCCTGTTCCTCCCTCCCTTCCCATCTCCCTAAAAATAAATAAATGAATAAAATCCTTTAAAAAGTTGTATACAATTCTATAACAATTATATGTAATTGAAGGTACATAACTCTATAACACACCATCTGTGTATTGTACTGTTCGTTTACCACCCCAAGTCGAGTCTCCTTCCTTCATTCTCTTTCTATGCTCTTCCGCCTCCCCACGCCCCCTTTCCCTCTGGCGATCACGCTACTGTTTGGAGCCACACCAGACAGGTGTAATTTTGGCTTCCACTGTCAAACATAATTTAGAAAATTCTAGAGAAGTAGAGTGTATTTCATTTACCCATTCTTTTTGCTTATTAGGTTCTTTCTTCCCTCCTCACATTCCAAGGTCCATTTTATCATTTTCTTTCCGATTAGATGATTTCCTTTAGCTCTTCTTTCAGGGTAGGTCTGCTGGTAGCAAATCCTCTCAGTTGTTCTTCTTTTGAGAATGTCTGATTTCTCCTTTTACCCCTAAAGGATGATTTTGATGGGTAAAGGAGTCTGTATTGTCACTTACTTTCTTTCAGCGCTTGAAAAGCATTGTGCCATTTCCTTCTGGCACCCACGGGTTGTCATGGGAAATCCACTGTCATTCTACTTACATGTAAAGTGTCATTTCTCCATCGCTGCTTCGAAGATCTTTTTCTTTGCCTTTAGTTTTCAGAAGTTTTACTGCAATATGTCTTGGCATGGATCTCTTCAGGTTTATCCTGTATGGAATTAACTCTGCTGTTTGCAACCATAAGCTTGTATGTCTTTTGCCAAATTTGGAAATTTTTCAGCCATCATTTCTTCAAGTCTCTCTTGATCCCCACCCTTTTCCTTCTCTCTTTCTGAGACTCCAGTGGCCTGTATTTTGGATATTTAACTTGGTTTCGCAGAACACCAAGCCTCTTTTTTCACCCCAGTCTGCTCTCTGTTGTTCAGATCGTGTAATTTCTATTGTTCTTTCTTCAAGTTTAATAATTCTTTTCTCTTCTCTCTCCATCCTGATGTTGAGTTCATTCATTGAGTTTTAAAGATTTTGGCTATTGAATTTTCTAATTAAAAATTTTCCATTTGATTCACTCTATTCTATTTCTTTGCTTATATATTTATTCCATTGATGAGACCTCCTATTTTAAGAAGGTTTCTAATGTGTTAGTAATTGCTCACTGACACATTTCTATGATGACTACTTTACTGTTTAGTGAAATAATTCTAACTCCTGTCATCTTGGTGTTGGCATTCGATTACCCCTTTTCTTTCAGTTATTTATCATTTCCCTGCCCAGCATCCATTCCAGTGATTAACTACTACATATTTCTGTTTTGGACTTCCTCTCCTGTAGGAAACTTTCTTTCTGACACCCACACATAATTTGGGGTTAAGGGCCCATTCTAGGTCTTAAGCCTGCTTTCTCCCCCATCAAAGCACTTGTCAGACTACATTGTAATTTCATGCTGATTGATCCCTATCCCTCACTGGTGTTATAGCTCTGTGGCCTTCACTGTTTATCTCATGTCCAGAACTACTTCTGCAAAATAGTGGCTGCTCCACAAATATTTGTGGAGTGACTCTTGCTTGGTTTTGCTTTGCTTTACTTTTGTATCAAATTGTATGTGATCTCTGGCACGAACAAATAGGCTTTCAAATAGAGGCTATGCTTGGTGGAAGGCAGAGAGTGAGAGACCATAATTATATAGGATTTTTTCTATATATTCATAGAATTATTCCCACCACAACGTGAGTATATGAGTGCCTTGGGGTGGGAGGGGACAGTGCCACTATGTCCTGTCCTGTCCTTGCATGCCCTCCCTCCTGCCCAAAGATCCCACTCCTGTGTCTTATACATGGAAGGCACTCTATAAATGCTACTTTAATTGAATTTGATTTGTTTGAATTGTATATCCACTCAATAATATACGCTGCTATGCCCTGTGCAAGTTTAGCCTGAATCACTGACAACAGAGGTGACTTTAGCCACTGGGCTCAGAGAGAACGTGTTTTAGGTCAGAACAAGGTAGCATGCCTTTGACTTTTCAGTTGCTGCTGGAGATCCTTTCTTCTGAAAACAAACAGCGTAACAGGGAGCCTTAGAGAGGCGAGGGTTAGGGTGAGCCACGGGTTAGGTCTGGGGCACAAAATTTAAGGGGCACCACACAGGATTCAAGATAAATGATACTTGGTACCATAGTTTATAAAATCAAAGTGAATAAAAAATTCATGACAAATTATTAAAATTTTGAATAAAGACAGGTAGTGTTTCACACCCTTGTGTTGTTGTGCGCTGGGAATGGTCATTTTGCACCAGCCCACATGGGGTTCCTGGGCCTGCGTAGTCACTGTAACCCCACTGGGCGGGCACAGTGGTACATGAACAGATTAGCCAATACGGGGCTTTGTAGGTAATGATGCTTTTTTTATTACAGACCTTTTATTAAGTCTATATTATGTATGCGTACATAGAGGTGCGCATTGTTTCTTTGCATTTGATTCCAACAGGGTACTGTCCTTGGAAATATTCATTAGATGTCATGTTATAAGACGCAAAGGACAGCCAGTTTCAGTGACCTCATGGCTCAGGGTCCAATCCAAGGACCCGATCCAGGCTAGGAGTGAGAAGGCACCTGCTAGGCCAGCTTCATCTGCTGAAAGGGCCACCATGCCGTGCAAAGTCCATTGCTTACAGCAGCCAGTTTCCCTAAAACAAAGGGAGTGGGAATGAGAGTTTCCTTCTTCCTGAGGCTGTCCCTCTAATATCTCAGCACAGCACACCTCAGTGACCACAGGTACTCCGTGACCCACCAGGGGAGGGGAAGTGGGGAGTGCTTACATCTTAGAAGCTGTCATTGTTTACATTTGAAAGGCTTTGTTAAGATGTAAATAATAATGCCTATGTGTCTACCCGACTTATAAATTACTACCCCCACATTGGAAGCCTCTGTGTTCATCCGTCCCTTCTCCCACATCAAGAGATAACCATCGTCTTGGATCTTCATTTGTCATTGGACTCCTGCTAAAGATAAGTCAGCTTCATCAGCCATAAATAAGATAGGTTGGCGTATTTTAAAATATAGATAGCATCATTTGTATATATGCTTTGGCAACTTGCATTTTTTTTTCACTTGGTATTATGAAAGGTATACTGTTAATACATTTAGCCCAGGCTCATTTATTTTTAACTTCTGTATAATATTCCATCGCAGGCCAACCCCCATTTATTTATCTGCTCTCCTGATGTGAGGCTATTCATTTCCCCTCATCTTTCCTATCATGCAAATGTGGCTACAAACATTCTTCAGTATGTCTCCTTATCCAGGGTACCAACTCAGAGGACAAGTGATGAGTGGTGAATATTCACATCATTGGTTTTACTACTTCTAACTGAATTGATTTCCCAAGTAGTTGTGCCAATTCACAGCCCCAAGAGCAGTGTATAAGAATTCCCCTTGTGCCTATAAGTGATATCCAGACTTTTTAAGATTTTTGCCCATGTTTGGGCTATAAAATAATATTTCATCTCAATTTCACTTTGCCTTTTTTTGATTACAGGGAGCTTAAGCCATCTTTTATATATGTGTCCATTATGCATTTGTATAGTTCCTCCATTAATTTCCCATACATACAATCCATTTTTTCTTTTTGATTGTTTTTATCTTTCTTTCTGAGTATTAGAAGATTTTAAAATTCTGACTACTAATTTTCTATCCTTTGTTAGTACATGAGAATATATCCTTCTATTCTATAGTCTGTCTTATTTTTAATTTGCTCAAATAATAAAAATGTATTCATTTGCATTTCATTACATTTTATTTAAAAAATTATTCTCTCCTCCTAAATGATAAATATAGCTTTTAATATTTTCCTCAAAAGTTTTTTTTCACACCTTGGTCTTTCATCCCTGTGTGTAGTACGTGAGTGTGTGTTTATTCAGCTGTATATATATTTTTATGATGACTAATGGTCCAAGTACAATTTAGTCCTAGACGCTGAACTTCAAAATATGCTCTTTTGTGTTTGGAGGCTTCCTTTCCTGCTCCACTAATCATCCATCTCTTCCCGGGCCAGAACTGCACTCTTAATTCCCATAGCTGGGCATGGCGTCAGAAAAAAACATGTTACCTTCTTGGTCTTCTGGGTTGTTCAGGTTATTTTGATCATTAGCCCTTCCATACAAGTCCCGTAATCTGTTTCCCAAAGTACAGCAAACCCTGTTGGAATTTGTATTGAAATTGCCTTGATCTGTAACGCAGTGGAACTGCATCTTTGTTACTTTGGAGAATGACATCGTGATGCTTGTCAGCCTTTCTACCCATAAACAGTGTCTGTCTCTCCATTGTTTTTAGGTTTGCTCCCTAACTTGTCAAGAATTTAAAGTATTACAAAAACATTCTGAACTCTTGTTAGAAGTTTCCTTGGATATTTATAATTTTGTTATTTTAAACGTGACCTTCTTCCATTTGATTTTTGGGTGTTGCTGCTGTACAGGTATTTTTACAGAGATGTCATATGCAGCAAACTTGTCAAACTCTTTGTACATTACAAAGCACATCTATGGTCCCTGCCAGTCCCCATCATCCCCTGTTCTCTATTCACAGCAGAAGGGTGGGAATCGCTGGCTTGGGGGAAAGAATGGTGCAGTGCTGGGGCTCCTTCCTCTGCGATGTGGTGCAGTGTGCATACCTGGAGGAATCTGAATTGGAAGGTTTTTTAGTTATCTTACCTCCAAGGTATTAAATAGATACCAAGCGCCCTTTATTTCCTGCATAGGAAATACACTAATGAAGGCGAGATGCTTGCCACATAATAAGCACTTCATCAGTGTTAAATGATATTATTGTTATTATGGTATTGGTTCTTATTTCCACCAGATGTCTTAGTCCATTTGGGCACACAAATATTTGTGCAGTTTCTTAAATTTGGGGGAAATTAAGTGACAGCCTCATCTAAATCAGACCTCCTCAGACTCAGTAATATTAGCATTTGAGGCCGGATGATTCTTTACAGTGGGGAGGGCCTGTGCTGTTCTGGAAGGGCCTGTGTTCTGGAAGGTGTTTAGCAGCATCTCTGGCCCCTACTCACTAGATGCCAGTAACATCCCCTCCCTCGACCCACAGTTGCCATGGTGACAGCCAAAAATATCTCTGGACATGGACACATGTCCCTGGGAGGGGAGGGGGGCCATATGCCCCTCCGTTGCTAACCATTTGTCTTTGTAAATCTCCAGCCTCTCTGTGAGTTTCTGTCTCTCTCTCAATCCCCCTAGACTTCCCAGGTTAAACTTCATGCATTCCCCTAGAAATCTCTCTGAACTCCACCCAATCTTGTTTCTGCATGTCCTTCCCCATCTTGAAGGTCGCTAAGTCAGTAGTGACTATGGGTAGGAAGCCAGAAACTGCCAAGATATGGCCTCCAGGGGACTGTGTTACTCCTGCTTCAGTTCCCATTAGCCCTGCAGCCAATGAGGGTGAGGATTCTGCCTGCCTGTCCCAAGCCTGCAGGGGGTGGTCTGCTGGCCTTTGTTCCACCCCACGCAGCCCCCTTCCATGTTCAGTCTGAAGCCTGCTGGGCATTGCACACGTAGCAGCTTTTGGTGGAGAACCTGATCTTGCAATGATGGAGCCCAGGATCTTTAAAAAGAAACAAAACAAAATAGAACATCAACAACAAAAACACTGGAACATGGCAAAGCAGATTGTACCTTGAGAATAACGAGGAGTTTCTAAACTTCCCAAGGAAAGGGTTTCTGAATCCGGAAAGGAGCAATTAAAAATAATGAGTTTTGAGAAGAAAGCATTACTCTCAAAGAGAAAACCCAACGGCCAGTCAGAGCACTTTACACCACATGCGACAGGAGGGGCTGTAACTGGATGAAACGTGTGTGCAGTCAAGGGGAATGGAGACCAACGTGTCCCATCTCTGGGTCGGGTTTCTGCTGCGCTTGCTCAGTGGCAAGCTCCGGCTGTCCAGAATAATGCAGGAAAAACCAATGCTCACCTCTTACATTGAATGACTGGCCACACCATGTCCTCTTCTCCACCTCTGCTGGTTGCTCAGGTGGACCTGGTGCTGTCTCTGACTTCCCACACCTGTGAATCAAGACCCCTGCCACCCGTGGGAAGATTGGGCTCAGATAGGAGAGACAAGCTGCCGCTGCCCAATGCCTTTCTCTTCTTCCGGCACTACAATTTTCAGTTCTTCAGCCTTTGTCCCCGTTCTCATTCCTGTGTCTTTGACCTCTGTCCTGACGTTCTTTCCGCCAGATGCTGAGACAGTGGGGACCTCCTCTTACGAGAAACTCCTTGGAGGTCAGCACCACTGGCCAGGGTCCACTTGGAGAGGCTCTAGAATAATCCATTCTAAATGAGCTCCTTGCATTTCTTCTTGCTACTCACCCTTCACCCCTCTCTATACCCCCACCCTTCCCATTGAAGCAGGAGTCACCCTTCCCTACACCCCAACATGAATCTCTTTCCCACGTCACCCTGAATATTGGGACCTCAGCTTCCACTGAGATGAACTTTCAAAGAAAAATTGCACAAGGTGAAACTAGCAAAGAAGACTATTGCCTGGTTTTAAAAACCGTTGACCCCCTCAAGATCCTGAAGGTCCTCTCCTACATTTTATTTACGGTATTATTTATAATAGAAAATTATGAAAGCATGCAAGCCACATGAAGAATTAACTTTAAAAAAAATGCATTATATAATAAGTAAGCCACCAAAAAGCCATAGAATAATATGTGATGAAATGAGAAATGTTTATACTATGTTGGTTATGAAACCATGTTTCCAGTTATGAAACATCTTGTGAAATATGATACCTTTTTTTTTGAAAATGCAAGCAGAACCAAGACTAAAGGATACACACCTTTTTAAAAAGTAATTATCTTTGAGTAGTGATATCATAGATTTTCTTTATGCTGATTTCTGTTTTGCAATATGTGTACAAGCATATGTTTCTGTTGTAATAAAAAATGAAGTCTGTTAAGACTAAAGGGCAGCAACACTAAATTTCAAAATATTTTATCTAACTTAGAATGTTAGTGATAAAAAATGATGTAAATATTAGCCTATTTTTTACCCAGTACTCTGCCCTATCTCTGCAGGTGTTCATGGGCACAGGGCGTGAGTACAGGAGGGTGGGAACCATTTGGTACTTTACCTACCAAAGCCAACATCTGAACGTGTTTATGGTTCCCATCAGCGGTAATTATCTGCCACTTGCTGATGCCGGGCTTTCACCCACTGGCTCCCATCCAGCTTGCAATTGCATATTTAATTATCATATCAATTTATTCTCATTAGTGAACCTGTGATATAGTAAATAAATCAGAAATGTTCTAACAACAGACAAAGTCACACTAACTCTTTACCTTGTAAGTAGGAAACAGGAGACCCAATGGGTATATAGCTTTTGTGAGTAGTTCTGTCCTTCGAAAGACCGTGAGGAACGGTATAGGGACTAGATGATCTTCACTCTGATGACCTGTGGGTCATTCTTCCTGCTGGTCACAGATTACAGGGAAACAAAAAGGCCTATGTAAGCCTGTTGACCAGGAATCACATCCCTTCCAACACATCCCCTCAATTTTACCTTTGTTTGACTCAAGAGAGATGGCTTTCTGACTTTTTGCCTGGACTTTTGGTTTTCATTCCCCGAGTCTTTAGTTTCTTTCAGAAATCAACGCAAAGAGAATAAAAGCCATCCACCCCAAGCCTTACCCAACCAGGTGATTTAGAGAATGCGCACCGCAGCCGGCGGTGCTACTTACTCCTACTTAACGTGTGTTCACTCGGCAGATGCTGGCCAGGCCCCGTGCTGTTCTGGGTGTGGGAGTGTGACGGTGGGTTTTCCGTGCCAGCTTGACCGGCCTCAGGGATGCCCGGGTACCTGGAGAAATGTTATTTGTGGGGGAGTCTCTGAAGGTGTTTCTGGAAGAGATTAATTAGCACTTGATCCCTTGGACAGAGTGGAGAGATTGCCCTCCTCAGGGCAGGGGCTTCAGCTGACCTGCTGGGGCTGGCAGAACAAAAAGGCGAAGGGAGAGCAAAGGATTCCCTCTCGGGCTGGGATGCGTGTCCTCTCCTGTCCTCGGCCATCAGCGCTCCTCATCTTCAGGCCTTCAGGTTCTAGGACTTGGACCACTGGCTCCCCTGGTCCTCAGGCCTTTGAACTGATTTATGCCACTCGCTTCCCTGGTTCTCTAGGTTTCAGGCAACAGGGGTGTCCAGCCTGCGGCCTGCAGACCACACATGGCCCAGGAGGGCTGTGAATGTGGCCCAACACAAAATGGTAAATTTACTTAACACATTATGAGACTTTTTTGTGATTCTGTATTACAATGTATTTAATGTGTGGCCCAGGACAGCTCCTCTTCTTCTAGTGTGGTGCAGAGACGCCAAAAGTTTGGACACCCCGGCGTGGTAGGACTTCTTGGCTTCTAAAACCATATTATAATTCCTATAATAAATTCCTATAATAAATCTCCCCTTAGCTATATCTATATCTCTGTATAGCTGTATATGTGCATATGTCTGTGCAGCTACATGCCCGTATATCTCTATCATCTATTTATCATCTATCTACCTACCTACCCACCCACCTACCCACCCACCTACCTGCCCACCTATCCACCCATCCACCTACCCACCCAATTACCTACCCACCTACCCACCCACCTATCCACCACCCACCTACCTACCCACCTACCTACACACCTACCTACCCACCTACCTACCCACCTACTTATCTATCACCCAGCCGACTGGTCCTGTTTCCCTGGAGAGCCCTGAGTAATACAGAGAGTTAGAGTAGTGAATAAGAAAGATGGAATCCCTGCTCTCGAGAAACATGCATTCTACCGAGGGAGGCAGAGGGCAAACAAGCCAAGGAAATCAATGAATGAATTTCAGCTAAGATAAGGGCTGTGGACAAATACAGCAGAGGAGTATGAGAAAGACCAGGGCCGAACATCAGTGCAGTGCCTCCCTCAGTGCCTGGAGGATTTCACAGTCCTCCCTCTGCTGGGGGTGGAGAGGGGCGGGGGAACCTCAGCCCCCACTGACGCCTATGTCCCTTGCTGTGCCGGGCCCAGTCTGCGCCACACACTGCAGCGGGCGGAGCTGCGAGTCAGAAGGGCGGGGCTTTCCTTCCCACTGCTGCCCTCGTGGGTGTAGGACCCCTGCAGCTGCACAGGACACGCACAGTGAAGGGCCCTGCCTCACTGAGACCTGTGCTATCGCCGTCTTGATATTCTTCATCATTTTAACTTTGAACTTGTGTTCTCTATGTAGAGTCCAGTAGGACCATACAGCGTGAGTGCCCCGTGTTCCTCACCATTCCCTCTGCATGGGACATCTGTAACGATGCCCCCGTGAACACAGGATTCTGGGGTCACACAATGTGTGCAAGCATAACAAAACTCAAAGCAAGTACAAAGTAAGTGTGTTACACGTATGACTGATGAGGTGGGGGGACAGAGAGCTCCAGACGCCACAATTTTCATTTGAACCGGAACTTGCTTAGAACTCAGAAAGAAGGCAGTGGTCTCCTGAGAAACACGAGCGACTGAGGAACGCTGTCACATCCAGAAAGGTCCCGCGGCTTTCCTGAATTAGGCAACCACTTAAGCTGTGGAAGGAAAGGGGGCAATGGGGGGAGGCCAGAGCTTCTTCTCCGTCCAGCCCTTCCTTCCTCATGAGTGAGCCTTAAAGAGCACAGGGCATTTGTAGAGTGTGCATGAAATGAGGAGAGCTGAGTTAGCTTTCTACCGTGTTCCACCGTCCTGGGGAAGACAGAACGTGGATGCCTAAACAATATGAACTACAAAATACCCATTGTGTTATTTTGGTAATTCTGTGCATGAGGTCAATGCTCATCCATTTGCATCTAAGATTGGCATTGCATAATATAAAAGAGAACAAGAAAATGTACAGTAGTCAGTAAATTTTCATTTTATTATTTTTTGGTTTTGCTTAGAATGACATGAAATTTAAAAAACACTATGACAACTCCAGAGAGAGGCCACAGAGAAAGGAAAAAGCTTTATATTGCGGGACCTTTAGCCACATCTGTTTTCTGGCTTTATGAGAAAGGAGCCTCGTGTTTTCATTTGCACTGAATTCTGCGAATTGCATAGCTCGCCTTGCCTGTGGGAAACCTGGAGACGTCAAGAGACTGTGATGAAGAAACTGTTGGCACTGGGCAGTGAGAAATTGGGAAAGGCATATCCTGACCTCTTTCCCCTCCTTCCAGTACATTCCTTTGGCAAACCCACCTGGAAGCTGGCCAGCGAGGGAGCCTGAGGGATGCAGCCCAGGGACAGAGGTTCTCAGGGCGATAAGATGGGTCAGAGAAGCACGGGGGGAGTGTCTGGGATGGAGACAAGGGGGAAATGGCGGTGGTATAATAAAAAATAAATATTTGATCTTTGCCCTGAGCTTCTGGCACAGAGCTCTTGGACTCTCCTTGGTGATAAGAATATCTTCTGTACCCTGCTGGCGGGGGTCCCTAGTGGCTTCAGGATGGGAGCTGATAGCCAGGAAGATCTAGACAAGATCAGAAAGTAACTTTCAGCCCCACCGCACCCCCAACCTCTAGGGAGAGCAAGGGGCTAGTATTTAAGTTCATCACCAATACCCAATGATGTAGTCAATTATGCCTGCATAGTGGAACCTCCACAAAAAAACTGTAAATGAGGGGCTTTGGAGGGCTCCTGGCTTAGTGAGTACATCCAGGTGCTGGTGGGGGAGGGGCACGGCCTGAGAGGGCATGGAAGCTTCCTGGCCCACCCCCATGCCTTGCCCTGTGCATCTCCTCCATTTGGCTTTCCTCAGATACAGTCTTTATAATGAGCTGGTCAACATAGGTGTTTACCTGAGTTCTTGAATCATGCTAGTGAAGTACCAAACCTGAGATGGTGGGGTCATCGGAACCCATACTGGTAGTTGTTCCAGCAGAACTGTGGTATCCTGGGCATCCCATCTGCAGCTGGCGTCTGAAGCAGGGACAGTCTCAGGAGACTGAGTCTTTGACTGGGGGAGTCTGCGCTCTCCTCACCTAGTCCCTGTCGGAGCTGAATCAAATTGTGGGACATCCAGTTAGTGTCAGAGAACTGATTAGTGCTGGGAAAATAACCTCCCACACATTTGGTGTTACAATCGTGCTAGAAAATTCTGCAATAACCAGCACACCGTCCTACTACTGGCGATACCTAGTGCTGAGCTCTCTAAGAAGCATTTTTTATTCATTTCTCTGTGAATCCTCCTGGGAGCATTCCCTGGGCCAGCTGCGAGCGGGCCCTCCAGGAAACCACAACTGCGGAGGCTGCAGCCACATTGTCACCGAGGAGCAGCTCAGTGTCAGCAATGCCGGGGTCGCACCTGTATTATTTCCTATTGCCACTTGAATAAGCCACTGCCAACTCAGTGGCTTAAAGTGACACAAACTTATCATCTTGCAGTTCTGGAGATCAGGACAAAAAGGGTGTTATTGGGCTAAAATCAAGGAGTTGGCAGGGATGCATTCCTCCTGGGGGCAGAGGAGAGGCCCTCTGGAGGTGCCCGCATTCCTTCAGCTCACGGCCCTGTTCCCCACTTGAAGGTTGGCAGGGTAGAGACTCCCCTCTCCCTCTCTGCCCCCTCCTGCCCTCCCTCTCTCTCTGACTTCAGTACCCTTGTCTCCCTCTTTGAAGCACCACTGTGATTACATTGGACCCCTTGGATAATACAGGATAATCTTCCCATCTCAAGATGCTTAGGTCAGTCGTATCTGCAGAGTCCCTTTTGCCATACAGGGGTGTCCAACCTGCGGCCCACAGGCCGTGTGCAGCCCAGGATGGCTATGAATGCGGCCCAACACAAAATCGTAAATTTACTTGAAACCTTTCTTTAGCTCATGAGTTTCTGTTAGTGTTTGTGTATATAACGTGTGGCCCCAGACAACTCTTCTTTTTCCAGTGTGGCCCCGAGATGCCAAAAGGCTGGACACCCCTGTGAGGTAACAACAGATTCAGAGGTTTCAGGAATGAAGACCTGGACATTTTCAGGGAGCCGTTATTATGCCTACTGCAACACCCAACTCTCCCGTCCTCCTACGCTATAGGCCAGAATGGAAAAATAGTGATATCTTGGATTTTAGAGCTCAGGGTTTGTTTTTCTCTAAGCCCACACAGTTTTTAAAATATAAATTGGTTGCCGAGATTTGACTTGGTGGTTTTCAATGAAAATCTACATTTCTAAGTTCTCTTAAAGATGTGGAACAGTGATTCCTGCAAAGTAAGAAAATGTCACAGTGGCCATTCCTCTGACGCTGGCCATGGGTTGTCCAGTTACTATAGTCCCCACGATTTCCTGTTGTGGTTTCAATATGGAGGCTGTGAGTCAGTCATCATTCATTGTCTTGCTCCTGGCCGTGGGCATTTGGACCTGAAATCCCGCTCTCCTTCCCACTCTGTTCTTTCTGGCTTGTACCCATTCAGTGGAGTTTATAAGGATAGGCAACCTGTCCAAAGATGAAAGTTCAATTTTTTAAATCCAAGTATTGCCACAATATTTATGCCTTTCTATGTCTCATTCGGGCACAGGTAGGCAGGCCACACCTCTGCATATAGTGACTTCCTGGGTGTGGTCGGACTTCAGTTTGAAAAACAACCTTTTCAGTGGCCAGCGGAATGAAATGGAGATTGTTAAAAAGCCCTGTGCCAAGTTATTGAACATCTGCCAAGAAGACGCCCTATTCTGAAAACTCCGAGAAGCCACCTTTGGTTTTAGGGCAGGCATCCCACAGGCCTCTCTGCTCAGGTTCCAGACCCTGCATTCATACCTTGCAGGGGCTACACAACAATGCCTTTGGCCCTCGCCATTCTGGATTTAATAACCTTGCACCGTGCGCTTCCTTGGACATAGAGCTAATTTACAGGCACGTAGCCTGGACACTGCTTCTACCTCTTCATCAGGAGTGGCAGGCGGTGCTAAATGATGCGTGCATAACGTGTGTGCCAGGGGCCTGGCCATTCAGGCTAACACACTGCTGCGGCCCAGCCATGTGGACCTTATGGTGATTAACTATAAAAAGCTGCGCTCTGTGTCAGATTAATGTTCCATGGACTTAGGTTCTGGCTCCAGAGCAAAGCCGGATGACTAATCTCTGCCTCCCATTTATTAGCAGAATGCGACCTCATTATTGCTGTTACAAACTAGCAATGTGCTTTGGAGGCTGGCCCACAGAGTCTTCATGAGAAGCGAGGGGCATCCTCCCTCCTCCATAGGTGGCTTGTTAGTTTATTTTTCCATTTTCACCCCAATTCAACTCTGAACCTGCCCCCTGCCAAAAGCCAGATCCTATTGTTTGGCCACCCTGAAGTTTGTACCAAGGTCATAAGTAGCGCTATGGAGTATTTAGAGCTGGTTTCGTTACTTCACACTCCCCTCTCATATAACCTTCATAGCAACCCATGACCTGGGCCTACGGTCCCGTGGTCTCAGCTTATGGCACATCGTGGGTTCTCAGTCAGTGCTCCTCAAGTGTGCAGGCTGATGGTGGCCACTGTGGAAGCTGATCTTTTTTTGTCCCTCCTGGCCATGGTGGTGGGCCTGTCACCCAGATGAGTCCAATACTAGTGCCTCATCCTCACAGCCGTAGTGAAGGAACAAGGAGTGGGCACGTGACCCAAGCTGTACCAGTCAAAGCCCTTCCTGGAAGGGTTGGAAATAATCTGAAGGTGAGAGTAGGCCCTTTTCCCCCTTTTTTGGTTGTGTAGTTGATGACACAAAGGGGCGGAGACATGGGTGAGACAAGCTAGGTGCTTCAGGCACAGAATTTAAGGAAGCTCTCACTCTCAGAGTCATGCAAGTGCAGAGGCGATACTTGAATGTGAGCGCCTCCTTAAACTGTGTTACCCGGGCACCTGCCTTGCTGGCCTCAGCCTAGTCCCAGTCTTAGAAGATGTGATCCTAAAGGTTCGGCAGCCGTTCCTTCCACCACGTGAAGAAATCCATTGCATCTGAAGAGAATGAAATCTGGAAGCAGAGGAGGCCTGCCTCTGATGGTTTCAGGGCCCAGGGCGAGAATACAAATGCAGCACATACAGTGTACGTCTAAAGATTTAAACTTTATTAATTAGGTGATGCCAGTAGCCCAGCTGGCATCTGTGATCATCAGCCATGTCCAGGGTCTCCCCCTCAGGACCTAGAGGTCACTCCCTGCATCTCTCAGCCTTACTGCCTGCAGACTTCTGGGAGGTGAGTCCCCCACTCAGGCCACTCGCCCTGGCCCAGACACTGAGACGCTGGAGTGAGGGTCCAGCACAGGAGGACACTCTGCCTTCTAAGCTCACTCCCTAACTCAGACCTCCCAGACTGCAGTCGTCCCTTGTCATCCACGGGGGGCACATTCAAAGACCCCCAGTGGGTGCCGGAAACTGCAGATAGTACTGGACCTTCTATTTACTGCTTTTCCCTGAACACACATATCTACGAGCTTTATTTATAAACCAGGCACAGTAAGCGATTAACAACATAACTAATAGTAAAATAGAACACCTACAACAATAGACTGTAATGAAATGACATGAATGTGGCATGACTGAGCAAAAGAAGGGTTACTGAAACAGAAGCGCAGTGACACAGGGACAGTTCATCCGGTCATCGAGACTGTGACAGCGGCTGGGGGACTAACGGCCAGGGAGCATCCACAGCGCGGAGATGCTGGAGAAAGCGGTGATTCATGTCCCCAGCAGGATGGAGTGGGAGGGCTCGAGATTTTGTCGCACCAATGACGAGCTGCTTCTTTCTGGACTTTTCTATCACAGTTTGAGGACCGAGGTTGGCCAACAATAACTGAAACCATAGAGAGGAAAACTGTGGACAAGGGGGGACTACCGTATTCTAGAATACCAGTCCCGGATCACAGAGGGGAGAGACGACCACAGGAGTCTGCTGAACCCACTCTCCCAAAGCACCCCTTCGGGTTTCAGGGTTTACATCAAAGTGTGCATCTTTCATGATGTCCAACGCAGGGACTCTCATCTTCCTCTTCTGCAGTTCCTGCTCACAAAACTTACCTAACTTCCAAAACAATTTTATAAGATTCAGGGAACCCCCCCCCCCCAGCAAAACCTGTGTTTTAGCATTGAGCAAGGCCACTAAGGTTCAGGTCCCTATGCTACAGTTTGAACAGAGGGGGGCACTAAGGTGCCAGGTCCTAAGATGCCCAGTCTCCAAAGTGCATGGTCTCTAACCTGCAGGACGCCCTACGACAGAACCACCTTCAGATCCAGGGCTGCGAAGGTAGGTCCCCTAGTGTTCAGGGTGCCGTGACATGGAAGATCCCCCATATAGTGAATTCCCTCTCTGAGAAAATGTGACAGGGAGCCACAGGGACATCCCCTTCAGGGGGCCTGAGCAAAGCATGTAATTTTTTCTTCTTATGGGAAATCAATCCGATTCTTATTTTTTGTAAAGATCCTCGTGGTCTTTCGGAGAAAGCAAACTCAGAGCAGGGGAAAAAAGAAACAATAGTATCTACAAACTCCTGTTGCCAAGATATCGATCTCTGTGCTAATCTATTGAAGATTACAGGGAAACAGAATTTCCGGCAGGTCCTCAATGAGATAAGACCTCTGTGATTAGATTTGACTATTGATTCATAATTCCTCCCCAGATGAAGAGCTAAACGGGTTCAGAGCTTCTATGTCCCACCGTAGTCGCCGAGTGTACATGTCACCTTTACTGGCCGGGGGGATGCCTGTGTGGTCAGTGACATTGTTGCTGGGAGTGTCTGTGAGTGTGTCTCTGGAGGACATTGGCATTCGAGTGGGTACACTGAGTGGAGAAGAAATCCCCACCTGGGCAGGGGGGCTTCAGCAAGTCTACTGAGTGCCTTAAAGGCCAGGCCGTGGAAAGGCGGGCTGGCGCTCTGCTTGATCTGGAACACCCGTCTGCCCCTGCCCGTGGACGCTGGTGCTCCTGGTTGTCAGGAGCCTTCAGGCTCAGACTGGGACTTGCAGGGTGGCCCCCCGACTCCAACGCCCAGTCTCTCAGGGTTAGGCTGGAACTGCACCACCAGCTTCCCTAGACATCCTGCTTGCAGACGGCAGATAATGGGACAGCTCAGCCTTCCTAACTGTGAGCCAGTCCCTCGTGATACGTCTCTTTCTATGTGTCTGCAGTCATGTGCCACATAACGTTTTGGTCAATGACACACCACATACACAACAGTGGTCCCTCAAGATTGTAACGGAGTGGACGTTGTAGCCACTGCAATCTCAGAGCACAGCACATCACTCATGTGTTTGGGCGACGCGGGTGAGAACGAAGCTACTGTACCACTAGTCGTGTAAAAGCACCTACACTTAGGTACCACACATAACACTTGATGATGATAATAATTGACTCTGTCCCTGCTTTATGCATTCACTGTGCTGTGCTTTTTTGCCATTATTTTAGAGTGTACTCTTTTTACTCATTATAAACAGTTTGCTGTGAAATAGTGTGCTGTGCTGTGCTGCGCTGGCAGCAGCCCCACATCTCGTGTTTAGTGCATCTCTTCACTGCATCTTTTTCTCTTGTGCTTGGAGGAGCCTTGTGTTGTCTTATAAATCTGGTGTAGCCCACGGGTACAGTGTTCGTAAAGTCCACAGCTCAGGCAGTCACGCCCCAGGCCTTCCCACTCGCTCCCCGCTCACTCCTCGGCTCACCCAGGGCAGCCTCCGGTCCTGTAGGCTCCACTGGTGGGAAGTGCCCTGTACAGGTGTTTCATGTTTATCTTCCACGGAATGTCTTTACTGTACCTGTTCTATGTTTAGGTACGTTTACTACGCGAATGGTTACTGTTGCGTTATAATTGCTCCAAGAATTCAGTACGGTAATGTGCTATACAGGTTTGTAGCCCGGAAGCAGTAGGCTATACAACACAAAGCCAGCCGAGTGCGGAGTAGCCATACCGTCTAGGTTAGTGTAGGTGCACACTCTGAAAATGACAGCAACTGACTTGATAATGGTAATAATTGACGATGTTGCTGGATTCTGTAGCTATGCATTGGTCAGCACATATCCCCATTGTTATGCAGCCCATGACTGAATATCTATTATCCTATTACAGTTGACGCTTGAATAAGGTGGGATTTGGGGGTGCCAACCTCTCACACAGTCAAAAATACACGTATATCTACATAGTTCTATTTCTCTGAAGAACCCTGACTAATCAAAATGGTGATTTGATTAGCACTGACAGAAGGTTGGCTGTGCTTGGCTAGAACATTTTTCATCATCCATCCCAAAGACGGAGTGAGCTGAGTCAGCACAGGTGCCCAGCACCCCACAGACAGAGGAAGGATTCCATCTGCAGGCTGAGAGAGCAGGAGATGAGACTTGGAGGACAGATCAAAGCTGGCCAGGGGAAGTCAGGGGAGTGGGGTGAGAGGAGAGTCCTTGCTAGACAAAGGAAAAGTCTGGAGAAGAGAGCTCAAGGCAAGGAAGGGTTCAGCAAATTCCAGGAGCCGAAAAGTGTCGCAAGAGGCAGGAGCGGGAGAGAGGGGCACAGAAAGAGATGGCATGCGGTTGGAGCGATCGACAGGATTTCCATCACGTAGGACCTTCTAACCTTCTAGCGTGGGGAAGAATTTGCCTATTGCATGTAGTGCATCAGGAAATCATCGACGAGTTCCAAAGGGGTGACTACCAAGATCTGACCTCAGTTTTTTTAAAACTCATTTGGTGGACTTCAGGACAGGAAAGTGGATTCAGCTGACACCCAGCTTGGGCTAGGGTGGCGACAATGAGCATGTTACAATAGGCATATCATGATCACACATAAATGTATGTTTCTGTGGCATGAATTTCTCCTGTGTCCGGAGTCTGTGTGTATTTCTTACAGGCATTTTCTCTCTCACTTGTTTCTCTCTCAGGGATAAGCTCAGCCCGACTTCACTGACGACATGAAGAAGGCCAGCAATGACAGGAGGGTTCTTTTCTTATCTCCATGGGAGATCAGAGGCCCAAAAGATCCCTGGGTCACAAAGATGGCCACGTAGACTGCTGCAGTTTCAAAAATACCCCTTTGGACCAACTTCTGCATGAAATGAACTCAAAGAACAAAAAAACCCAAAGCTTTGGTAAATGTGAAAACCCCTCAACCTCTCTACCCTTCATTCACAGTTCTAAAATGTCATAGTCAAAACAACTCAAGAACAAAGGCTGCTCCCACACACGTAAAAAAGTGCACGTGCAGGATAGTCACCTGCCCAAAACTACCCACAGACTTGCCCAAATTGTCTATATAGCAGAGCAAAAATATGTTTAATTAGCCAGATTAGAATCGAACACCATGCTTTTTATTTGCTTGTAGAAATAGCCATTCAGAGGGCCTGTGACATCTGTATTCCGTTTTCAATTGTTTTCTCCTTCTAGATAAGCTGTTGGGAGAAATTCGAAGTAGCTCAAAATTATCTTATTCCAATATTTATCAACCAAACACTTTGCCATAGATAAAGTGTTAGTCAGATATATTATGGGATTTAGAAATCTTATCCTAAAGCAAACTTCATTTCAAAGATGAGCTTGTGAGTGCTTTGGTAATATACTCCCACCCCTACTGTAGAAGAATCCAAAGATGAATGTAAACAGAGATAAAAATGAATAGCCATTTAAGCAGAGAAATGCCAAATGACCAGCTTCTGTGTTCTGCATTGGGAGAATTGAGTTTCCCAGTGTTAAAAAACAAAACAAAACAAAAAGCAAACAAAAAAGCTCTTTCCACCATAGAAGCGTTGCCTGAATATGGTAAATGTCTTCTAAACAAGGGAACTTTGCACTCTGTCTTCTAGTGTATATCTACAGAGGTTTCTCAACCTCACCACTACCGACATTTTGGACAGGATAATTGTAGGTCCACAGGGGCCTGTCCTGTGCATTGGAGGAAGCTTAGCAGCATCCCTGATTTCTCCCCAATAGACACCAGTAGCGCCCCAGCCCCACTTCTTGAGTACCAAGCATGTCTCCAATCATTGCCAAATGTCCTCTGGGGGCACCATCGCCCCTTTTTGAGAAACATGGTTGTAGAGGACATTGGAAGATATTTGGGCGACCAAATCAATTTC
Organism: Desmodus rotundus; assembly: GCF_022682495.2. Classification (NCBI taxonomy): domain Eukaryota; kingdom Metazoa; phylum Chordata; class Mammalia; order Chiroptera; family Phyllostomidae; genus Desmodus; species Desmodus rotundus. The sequence continues at coordinate 98,508,757 of NC_071392.1, read as the reverse complement.
GTTTTTTTTAGGAATTACCTGTGGTCATCGATATACATTCAGGTGCCTCTTCTCCCGCTACAAAAGCAAAGCTGGAGGAATCCTTGAAGTTTCATTGAGCCAGATCCCTAGTCTCATTGCTGCCTCGTGGACAGCTGACCCAGACACCCCACAGAGATCCTGGAGGACCCTGCAGGTTGGGCCCCTGAGTGGACTTCTCCACTGTCCAGTGCCCCGCAGCCCGGTCATCCCCAGCAAGGTCTGTGACACGGTCCTGGTGGACACAGGGCCTCTTCCGTGGGCACTGTGTCTCGGCCCACGAGGTGGCACATGCTTTCTGCATCTGCTATTCCCGAAAATTCTTCTTACCCTTTGCCAGACAGTCCCCTGTTAAGCTTATCTCATGTTCAAGGTCAATCATTCCTTTCTGTTAAACTTTCCCTATTCAGATTACTGGATGGTTTCTGTCTGCTCCTTGGCTCCTGATGCATTATTACCTTTTAGTCACCTAATGGCCTTGACTGCTAATCCCAACATGGAGATCATATATAAATCTTTTTCTATTGATTTTTTTCTTTTAACTATACATCACAGTTTTCTGTGTGTTCAGATGCCTAGTCATTTTTTTTGTTGTGTGGTGGATATTGTGAAGCAGATTTTGTAGAGGTTGCAGATTCTCTTGTCTTCTAAAGAATGATGGCTTTTGGTCCGTCACGTACTTTGATGACTGAAAGGTGTCCCTGATGTGTGGCCAAACATGTGTGTGCTGGGGTTTTAGGTGAATATGGCAGTCATGTCCTGCTTCCTTTTGTGATACGACCTTGTGTTATCTGTTGTGAATTTGCTTACACACTTTATGTGGCCCAGTGTAGCTTGGACATTAAATTAGAGGAGAATATAGCATTACAATAGTCTTGATTAGGCCTACTGTTTGGAGGGTACCCTCCATACAAGAGATTTTTCCATGACAACTAAGCCCGATCCCAAATTCCCACAATTCAGGATGATCTTCAATATTGTGTGATTCTGGATACAAGGTAGTTTAGAGAGATTAGAATTATTTCCAATTCTGCGTAAGGTCAGAGTTTTTGTATAACTGAATAATTCAGTGTCTGCTAAAATGCAACCATGATAGATATTCACAGATATAGCAAAGGAACTTTATTCCCAGGAATGCATAAAATAAATCAGTCTGACAATATAAGTTGGCACCTTTTGGAGTTGCAGTGTGTTATTGCTTGGTATATAATGCTTGATGGGGCAGAATAATTTATTATAGTTTTAAAATAATTTAATGATATTTAATAAAACTCAAATAAAAATTTGCAAAGTCCTTAAAATACCTCTGCTAAAAGGAACAGTTTTAAATCCTCTGCTTCATATGTGTTCTCTGCCGTAAGACCGTAGGTGTTTTGAAAACAGAATCCCTGTCTCTTTGGATCCTAAACTCCTAGAATGTAATGATGCCCAATAATATCCTTAATTGAGATTTAATCAAATTATGAACCATTAACAACTTGGCTAGTGGTCAGATCAGTTTTGGCCCTGAGTGGTGGATTATTTTGCAGTGAACTCTATAAGTTAGGCACCAAAGATGGCATCACATTAATTTATTCAGTAGACACCACCGAGCTTGTCTTATGTACCCAGGTGCCATGTGAAGTCTCATGGATACCAACAGGAATACTGAGTAGTTTTTATAAGCATGCAACCCAGTGTAGAAGTGGTAATAAATGGTATCATAAAACCACCATTAGCATGTACGTTGTTGCTGAGATGTTCTTTTAGAAAAACCCACACTACTTCTGCTTTTCTCCTTTACTTTTACACAACTGCCACACCCACAACCCCTCTGATACCAGATGCATAGGGGCTTTCTCCCCACCAGCAATTCTGCAATACCAGCTGGCCTTCCTACAGTTTAACTCAGTTCTGGCCCCACTTGCCTAGAGATGGCAGCAGACCTCACAGGCCAAGGGCTCCATTCCACCAGACTGCCCTCCACTGTAGACACTGACCACTGGTAGGAGGTCCCCAGGTCACCTGCAACTCCTGTCCAACTTGGCTACAAATTGGAGGTTCTCATGACTCTCTACTTGGGTTTGATCGATTTGCTAAAAGCAAATGGCAGAACTCAGGGAGACACCTGTTCATGTTTACTGGTTTCTTAAAGGATGTTGTAAAGGATACAGATGCATGGACAACCAGATGGTGAGGTACACAGCGTGAGGTCTGGGAGGGCCCCAAATCCAGGAGCTTCCGTCCCTGTGGAGTTGGGGTGCATCACCCCCTGGTATGCAGACATATCTATCAGCCTGGAAGCTCTTCGGACCCCATCCTGTTGTGGTTTATTTCTGTGGAGATGGTCAGGGAGGTGGGAGAAGGGAGCTTATGTTGAAGGGAGGGGCACAGCTCCAGGCAGGGGGCGCAATTAAGAAGGCTGTGAAATATTTAAGAGGAGAGATGATGATTTGCAAGTAGGGGAGGTTACAAAGAGTGGAGGACAAACACCTTTTCTGTAAAATTGGCAGAGTTGGTAATAGACTGAATGTGGCAAATAGCATCGAGGGGGAAGTCGTGAATGAATTCTAAGGTTTCTGCCTCAGAGAGTGGATATATGGTGATTGCAGCCGCTGTGATGCAGAACCGGGGTAGGGGGGTGCTTATTCTACAGGGAAGAGAAATAGACCCACTGCCCCGGGCCAGCCTGGTGGCCGTGTGTCAGCAGACCACTGGGGCTCTCCTAGGAGGGTCCAGATGCAAGCCTCCATTTGAGAACCATTAACATGGAGGCTCAAACCAGGGGAGGAGATTATTTAGCCACAGTTATCCTATAGGTTGAAAAGAACTCTTATAGGTCAAGAACGGCATCCTGGGTGATCACGAGGAGCTAGGCCAGAAAATTATTTTTTTCTTAATGGGCTGGGTGAGCAGGACTCTCATCTTCCTAGCCCACTTTTGTCAGAACTATTCAACTATTGATCTCTTATGGGTGAGGAGGTAGAGGCGTCAGGTCTGCGGGAATGGTGGGGGCCCTTCCAACCCATCTTCTGGACTCCTAGTTGCTGAGGGTTTACTGCTAGTTGGATTAGGGAACATCTAAAGACACACAAACTGCTTTAAATGTTGTAAATACTTTTAATTGACAAAACAATTTGTAAGTGAATTGAAAGGGATGTATTTTTGTCTTTCCTGTTTAAAAAAAAAAGTATTCACATTATTTACTAATTCGACTGTAATAAAACACTAAAATGTCATTTAAAAACACTCAGAGTTGCCTGGTAATGAGCAGAAATTCCAAAGAAAGTCAATCAGAGACAACATCAGGTGTGTGTGTGTTTTTTTCTCTTGTGGGTTGTATTTAGTGCAAATTCACTGGTCATTTTTTCCTGAAGTTTGACTTGTAGGTTCCTAGGATTGTAAGAGAATTTATAGGGCATACAGGTCAGTTTCTTCAGTTTTATCACCAGAAGGTTTAAACCATTCTGCTCCCTGGTGCTAGAGTTCCTCCATGTAGCTTTGGATTCGTGACTTTTCCAGAGTCTTGGAGGTGAAAGGAAACTTGAAATTAAATTTTGTTTACTCCAGAGTCCCACACTGAGAAACCATGGACCCAATCTACTCTTCTCCATGTTTTGTTTGGTTTGCTGGCCCGACATTTCATTACAACTTTAGTTAGATGTAAATTTCTTTAAAAGGGAGATTTATTATAGCTCCTGGATTTTTCAGCAATTCTTATAAAACATTTAGAAGAGTATTCAGTACTGGGGGCACATTCTCACATGTGAAATTTAAATTGAATTCTTTAAATTCAATTTAAAGAATTAAGGTGATTTGAAGACTAGTCTGAAATAGTAGTACAGGTGGTATGCTCATATGGTAAAATCGGATATATATGCTAAAAACAACTAAAGTGTGAGATACCCATGTCATTAAAGCTGTAGTTAAATATAATAACATGCACAGCACTAACAAATGCTTTATATGATAAGATTTTGATGTTTTGTACATACAGACCATAGAAAGGTATAAAAATTCAAGGACTTTTATGTAAAACAAGTCCAAAGTATTCAACCCAAGGTCAATGACAACAACAATAATAGCTGTCACTTACTGGAGCTTTCCGTGTTTTCAAGATTGCACTAAGTACTTTATGCTTATAGCCTACTTTAAATCCTAGCTTTCATTTGAACTTGGAGAAGTTGCTCTTTGAGGAACACCAGGAAGCTCCAGATCAGCGCGGTCCAGTATAGCGGTCACCAGTCATGTGAGGCTGTTGAGCAGGCTGCCTTCTTTACATGAGGCAGAGGAGTTCTAGTGGCTAACGTCGGGCTCCGTTCCCCCAGCCCCATTGGTTTCCCCGCCTAACTCCGTGGTCACTTGAGTTTGAGACAGCAAAGAGAGATCAACACTATGACTCGTGTAGTCTATATTAGTCAGGTTCTACTAGGTGCTTGGCTACAAGTCCCAGGCGGGATGATGTCTTCTCTGCCTTGTTCCCAGTACCTAGGACAGTGCCTGGCACAGAGTAGGCAGAGAGACAATTGTTTAACCTGAAGAAGGTGGGGTCCTGAATATGTAAGGTTCTTACTGTCAAGCAGCTCAGATGGGCAAGTGGCAATATCTACAAGCCTTCACAGCACAGGGCGGTGACAACGTTGAGAATATTCTACTGCCTACGAGGAATCAGACGAGAAAAGTTGAAAGGTGTGATACCATCATTCAGTGGCTAGTGTTAAAACCAATAGTCAAGCCCTAGCCTTTCAAGTTATCTTAAGAAGATGAAGTAAAATGAAAGACAAATTATCTTGGGCAAATCAGCTGAAAGAGTTATGCACCAGTTATGAGTGTGGGAATAAAGAAATCCTCATTTAATGTTGGCCAATTTATTCAACATGTGCATTCCCCTAAAACCAAAAAATAAAACTCAGTGTTATCCAACCATAATTTCTCCCCAACCATATTTTGGTTGTAGTTATTACTGGATTGATCTGTAGATACACATGTAGACCTTTTAAATGCAGTTTTAAATGATTTCTGCTGAGTGGGACATCCAAGCGTACTTTTGCCCAGCCAATTCCATGCCAGAGGAAACTAATTTGTGTTGACACTTGCATGATAAGTTTTGCATTTACAAGACAATTGGAGACTCAATCTCGTACTATTTTCTTTTTAGTGTGCAGAAATGGCGTAATTTTCTACTCATTATATCTAGCTGTTAGAGGAAGTATACGGATATTTGGGGATAAAAATTTTTAATTACAGCCCCTTGGCACCTCTGTCAAGGCCGTCAGACGTGAACATTGCACAATATTCATGCCAACACCTGTCTGAGCCCAGAAGCAAAGCCGGTCTGGTGATGGTGGTATGAGCAGAAGCTGAGCACTCTACTATGGGATTCTGCGCACCTTCTTGCTTGAATCATTCTTCTGAATGATAGAGCAATCGGCTAAGATAAAGCATCTTTGGGACTCAGACTGAAAACAGATGTTGTGACATCTTTGTCCCTTAATTTTTAGGGTCTATTATTTGCCTGGGTTGGTAAAATTGGCATTGGTAAATCAAGACTATTTATCTAGAATTTAAGTCACAAATATGTTCGGCAATTCTTATGGAAAAAATACCCGGAGACTCAGGATGTAGCCTGGGACAGCTGATGCTGAAATGTCAACAGCTGTTCAAAACACCTGAGCCTCACATGGCCTAGGTCAGAACAGAGGCCAAAATCATCTGTGCAGGTGAAAACTAAATAGTTGGCACAGAAGAGACAATGTGAAAATGCGAAGTCACAGATTGAAATTCTCCAGAATAACTGACAGCTAGTCTTCATTCTTTGGTGGCATCTTTTCCCTCTGAAAAAACGACACTTTTTTTTTTAGAGGAACAAAGGTAATCATGCCAGTGATGCCTAGGATGCTGAAGCAGACACCTCATTCACAGCTGAGTCAGCCATCTACAGGGCCAAGCTTGAGAAGCAGGTCAGAAAGCCAGTGCAAATAAAGATTCCAAAGGAAATCCAGTGTCCAGGAAATCCAGTGTCCAAGAAATCCACAATCCAAAATAATTGAAGGATGGCCAAGTCCAGAGAAGCATGCTTAATCTTCTTGGCCCTAGCAGGCCATCATTAATCAACGGGGCACGCTTTCCTTCTGAGCCTAGATATGGCGTGCTTCTCAACCCCACACTTCAGAGAGCCACATGACGTAGCTGAGAGCGCGAAGCCTCATTACTATCCCAGGCAGCAGCACTAGCTCAGAGATCTAGTTCCCTTCCCTAGAAGACCAGAGGGGAATGCACAGGAAGGCTCCAGTTGAGTCGCATTGTGACTAGTTACACTAGCACCAACCAAGCATCTTCCCAAACCCTGCTCAGGATGGGGCCTCCAGGTGGAAAGGGAGAGATCAGCTGCCAGGAACTCAGTGTCTCTGAACAATGGTTACTGCCCCTTTCAGTAAAATGGTTTACTTTGCTGCAGGAGATGTTTTGGATTTAAATTATACTCTTGACTTACACTGTTTGGAAAGATACCTGTTTACTATTCCTGGTAAGTTGTATGACCATAGGTGAATCTAACTTCCTATCTCAATAAAGGTTGCTATTGTGTATCCTGGGAAGCTAAGAAAATGTGGTGCTTCATGAAACCCCTTTACATGTGGGGAGACTGTGTTACCTTCTGGATGCAATGTTCTGCTACAGGCTGGTCCTAGAGCAAATTTATTGCGGATTATTTACAGACAAGGTTATATTTCGTTCCTTCTGTCATTCACCAGTGAGCTTGTGACCCTCTGACTGTCTGCCCCTTGTCATCGTATGCATTTGTTCTTCCGTGAATTCTAACATTATGCATTTATATTCAGGTTTCTATTTGAATACAAGCAACCCATTCTGGATCTTGTCAGATTCTCCTATGCATTTTTGCTGTAGCCATTGTTTTTCGTTGCTGTGTTGGAACTTTAAAGCTGTTATTCATCAGCAGCGTAAGACATTTTGTCTAATATGACCTGATCTTCTTTGAGGTTTTTTCATATTTCTTCATCTTCTGGGAGGAGTAGTGTAGAAAATGGCCAAGAGCATGCATGAATAAGTTATGCTGGTAAAATCTTAGAGTGCTGTGAATGTAACCTTAGGAGGCTCCTGTCAGAACTCAGAAAAAGGTTGTTATCTTAAACATGATTTTTGCAACATTTTTCCCCTTACTGTCCTATTATTTGTAAATAGGTGAACGTCCTAGTAACTGTAGATGTTGGTCCTTTTTTTCCTCTAGAAAATTAGTCTTCTGGACGTGCACACCCCGATCCCAACTGTATGCATAGAAAGCTACCACTTTAAGTATTCTCTGTTTATATGAAAGACCGTCTCCCTTCCCTGACTTAATATTGTCCTCGGTGACTCATCTCTTGTTTTTCTGTTAGAGAGTGAGGCTGTTATAAACACTGGATTAGGACACGTAAAGGAGCAGTTCCTAAACATCGTCAGTAAATCCACTGCCTTATCTGACGTCCGTTTTTGCTAAAGTTCTGCTTTTTTGGTTGACTTATTGTTTTGTTCTCTTTCATTAATTTTCATTGTCATTGTTTTCCACCTTATTTTGTTTATTGTTTTGTTTTGGGGGTTTTTTCCCCCTTAGGTAATAATGGAATTATTTGATGCTGAACCTGCTTTACCTTGCAGTCTGGGGCCTACCCCATAATGCTGATAGTTAGTGTTTTATTGTTTTTACTTTCAGAATAATGTCTGATTGCAATTTTAATCACTTCTTTTTCTCAATACTTAATTAAGCATTTTTTGTCTTCCCGAAGCCTGGTGAAGTTTAGGTATTTAATCTTTTTATATTAGCTGCTCTGTTGCATGATAATCAGATGATATGGCCGACACGATTTACACTTTTGGGCTCGAAAAATGTGATAGTTCTTCATAAGTTTTTTTCAAGGAAATGTGAAAATGCATATCATTTTATATATATATATATACATATATACACATATATATGTATACATATGTATATATACATATATACACATATATATAGTTTATATTTAAAATATATTTAAAAACATACATATATTTTTTTTTACTCTTTATTTATTTATTTTTTTAAATATATTTATTGATTATGCTATTACAGTTGTCCCATTTCCCCCCCCACTCCACTCCATCCTGCCCACCCCCCTCCCTCCCACATTCCCCCCCTATAGTTCATGTCCATAGGTCATACTTATAAGTTCTTTGGCTTCTACATTTCCTACACTATTTTTACCCTCCCCCTGTCTATTTTCCACCTATCATCTATGCTACTTATCCTCTGTACCTTTCCCCCCCTCTCCCCCTCCCACTCCCTTAATGACAACCCTCATGTTCTAGTTGTTTGCCTAGTTTGCTCTCGTTTTTGTTTTATGTGTGGCCGTTAATAACTGTGAGTTTGCTGTCATTTTTACTGTTCCTATTTTTGATCTTCTTTTTCTTAGGTAACTCCCTTTAACATTTCATATAATAAGGGCTTGGTGATGATGAACTTCTTTAACTTGACCTTATCTGAGAAGCACTTTATCTTCCCTTCCATTCTAAGTGATAGCTTTGCTGGATACAGTAATCTTGGATGTAGGTCCTTGCGTTTAATCTTGGGTAATGTAATTATGATGTGCCTTGGTGTGTTCCTCCTTGGGTCCAGCTTCTTTGGGGCTCTCTGAGCTTCCTGGACTTCCTAGAAGTCTATTTCCTTTGCCAGACTGGGGAAGTTCTCCTTCATTATTTGTTCAAATAAGTTTTCAATTTTTTGTTCTTCCTCTTCTCCTTCTGGCACCCCTGTAATTCGGATGTTGGAACGTTTCAAGGCGTCCGGGAGGTTCCTAAGCCTCTCCTCATTTTTCCAAGTTCTTGTTTCTTCATTCTCTTCTGGTTGGATGTTTCTTTCTTCCTTCTGGTCCACACCATTGATTTGAGTCCCAGTTTCCTTCTCATCACTATTGGTTCCCTGTACATTTTCCTTTGTTTCTGTTAGCATAGGCTTCATTTTTTCATCTGTTTTTCGAATAGATTCAACCAAGTCTGTGAGCATATTGATAACCAGTGCTTTGAACTGTGCATCCGATAGGTTGGCTATCTCTTCGTCGCTTAGTTGTATTTTTTCTGGAGCTTTGAAGTGTTCTGTCACTTGGGCCATTTTTTTTTTTTTTTGTCTTGGTGTGTCTGTTACTTTAAGGGGCGGAGCCTTAGGTGTTCACCGGGGCAGGGTAATGCTGGTCACAGCGCTGTGACGCTGTACGTGGGGGAGGGGCCGAGTGGGACCAATGGTGCCCGCCTCACTCTCCTCCGGATTTCAATCTTTCACTCCGCTACCCACAATCAAACTGGGCCACTCTGGTGCTGGTTCCCGAGTAAGTGGGCCTGTGCACACTCTAGGCCCCTGTGGGTCTCTCCAACAACCTCTCCCGTGAGGCTGGGAATCTCTCCTGCTGCTGCCCCAACCCCCACGGGCATTTTCAATCAGAGGTTTGAGGCTTTATTTCCCTGAGCTGGAGCCCTGGGTTACGAGGTCTGCTTCGCTCCCCGCCGTTCGTCCGGTTATCTGTGGGCGAATGTGGGGCCGTGGGGTGCTACCCGCCACTCTGCCTGCCCCGTTCTCTGCCACTCTGAGTCCGGCCCTCTCAGTTTATCTGTGCAAATGTGGGGCCGCAGGGTCTGCTAGTGCTCAGACTGCCTGCGCCATTTGTCCCACACTCCGCCAGTCTCAGTCCCGCCACAGCCACGCGAGTCCTCTCCACCCCGGTGCCCGTCTCCGCCCCTCCTACCAGTCTGGATGAATGTTTATTTTCTATTTCCTTGGTGTTGGTCCCCCTTGCTGTTCGATTCTCTGGCAGTTCTGGTTGTGCGAGGAGGCGCAGTGTGTCTACCTACGCCGCCATCTTGGTTCTCTCACATATATTTTTTTAAAATAAGATTCATTATATGGTTTGCTTCCTATGCTAAATACATTATATTATTAATGATGTAACACATAGCTATTACTAACAATAAGTGTAATGAAAGCTTTAGGATATTCAATGCTAACTGTCTAAGACACTCTACATATTACCACATAAGTCCTTTCTTATTCCAATAAGAAATTCCTAGCTTACTAATATCATACATTATTAGAGATGGATGTTAAACATTATTAATTATTTTTCCCACATATATAGATTCTCTGGGTTTTATTTTATAGTGTGGCTTTCTAATGTGATAAAATCGACTTACGGATTTCATGATTACACACTATGCCTGTAGTTCATGAGATCACCTAACTCGGTAATGTTGTAGATGGGGAGAGAGAGCGATGACATTAGTATATGTGATTTCTGTTCTCTTGTGCTGATTCTGTAGACTAATATTTACTTAGAAATATTTCTTCTGTAGCTATAAAAGAGATAGATATTGCTCTGCTATATGTGTGCGTGTGTGTTTATATATGTGTGATTCTTTTCAGGCTTTGCCCTAAAAAATGTACTGATTTTTGAAATATGAAATCAGGATCATTCTGTCTATAGTTTTGTATTCTTTCTTTGTTGAGGATAATGTAAAAAAATGAGATTACCTGTTCCTTCACTTTAAAGTAATTTATCTTGTGTCTACACTTGGCATGATAAAATAAACAATAGGGCAGAACAGAAAGCCACAAAACATGGCCACACACATGTAAAACTTTAAGTATCATTCAACCTTCATCTCAGATCCCTGCAGAAATGACGGACTGTTTAATAAATTATGCTGGGTCAATCCTGTGTGGAAACCTATAAAATTGAATCTCTGGCTCATACAAAACAGAAAAATCAATTCAGATGGATTTATGGTTTAAATATAAAAGAGAATACTTTAATTTTTAAAAGAAAGGCCTCAAAGACTATAACATTGGAATAGAGAATTTTAAATTACAATCATGACCAAAATGAGAAACCATAAGGGAAACTACTAACATGTTGGCTTATAGGAAAGATTATTTGTAACCACAACATATTATAAAGCTTCCTGCCTCTGTGCCCTTCTGAACGGATGGCCTATTTCATATCCCAGGTGTGGACTTAAAGGGCTATTTTAGTATCTGTTTTATTCAGTGTTTGAGACATTGAATAGCAGGAGGGACTTTAGCATCTCTACTCCATTTTTAGGAATGAGGGTCAAGTCCCATATACTACAACCTAAGTAGAACATTACGTTTGAAATGAGTTTAGTGTTCACTAGACTTAGAAGTGGCCTCACACTGCCCATGAAAAGCCCAGAGGCAGAGAACTACCTGCCCTCTTCTCAAGAGCTCGATTTTTGCCTCTTGGTTGTTGGTCACTTTACCGTGAGATCCGCAGATGAGAACATATTCTTGTGGGAATTAAATAGGCTGCAGATACACTGTAACATTGGAGAAAAGCAAAGCTCAGTGAGTGAGGCTCTTCAGCATGAGAAGACAAACACAGAAAGGGGAGCACACAGGAGGGAAAGTAGGCTTTGGAAGACCGACAAAGCCACACAGACCCGGAGCCCTTTTCAAGAAAGAGAAAGGACAAGAGTCACGGAAGCCTGAGAAGGAAATGGTGGGCAGTGGAGATAATCACCAATGTCCGAAGGTAATAGATGGCTGACTATTCAAAGAGCTGAATGAAGAATTTTTAAAATGCCCTTTTTCTATAATACCTCAATTCACTTGTGTGTATCAGATAATTATTTAAAATTCTAAAATTTTGTGTCTTCATTGTTTGAATCACAGGAGCGATGGGACTCATGTTTTTTTCATTAGCTGTGTAATTTTGATTTGTTTGTTTTTAGAAGAATACAAACACGTCACTGCCTTGAGACTATGTTGACCCTGTTTACAATCTAAATATTGGATAGCATTTCAAAGTGGAGAAGCAGGAATCTCATAAATAAAATACAGTTCTTATCTGTGATGCACTGTGTCTACATAGTCAATTTAAAAAGAAAACACACCTAAGAACAATTATCTAAATATTTTAGCTAACCATGTGCGCCCCCAAACTCTGAAAATCTAAATTTTCTTTACCATTCAAATTCCATGCTAAATGTATGCACTAGAAGCAGACTTGGTTGGCCCACCCCCAGTTGTTCACTGACATCTCAACTGGCAGTCAAATCCGGTCTCTTCCCCCTCATCTCCTGCCGACTGTAAATCCTCCCCTGCCGAGTTGCATAGCAACTGCCACTCAGCCTCACCTGCAAAAGGTTAGTCCAACATCTCTTTTTTCCCCTAATGTTTTTGACTCTAGAAATAAGCACACCAGCTGGTAGCCTTCTAAACAGAGCTGTTCAGATCTGAGTTTTCAGCACAATACTATTGCCCTCCCCATTGTCACAACTGAAGGGATATAGAAAGAACACTACAAGCAGGCAGGAACTTGAAATCTAAGCTTAGCTCTGCCACCAACTGGCCCTGTGACAACCTTCCCCCTCGCCTTTGGTGAGGTCGGTTTTCTCTTGTGTATAATGAAGTAGTTAAATGACCACCTGCTTCCCGATCCGACATTCTGGCGATCACATGAAGGAAAATACTTGTGATGACATTGATCTGGGTGGCCTTATATACATCTCTAAGACTTCCCTATGATGCAGTTTGCGGTGTCCTTACCCCTCACGCTGCAGTCCACCCAAACAGTGTCTTCTGGAAGATACTCCAGGGGAAGCTGTGCCCGTGGATTAAAACGTGTTGCTCAGCCTCCCTCCATTTCTGAATCAAATCACTCATAGAATCTGCAAGGTCCGATTTCATGGCCTGTGACTTCTCTGTGGGGGACCCAGAAGTTCAGAGTGGGTGAATCCATTGCTTAGGGCTACATGGTAAGAGGCAGTTTTGGAATTTGAACTTTAGGCAGCCAGATTCCCTAAGCAGGGCCCCTTTCATCAGGTTTTAAGAGTATTTTCATGGCATATATAAAAAGTACTATACATATAGTATTTTTTAAGACTCAATTGACAGAAAGATAGTCATTTCAATCTAGCTTTAAAAGTAGATAAAAATTAATTAACTAACTTAATGCTTAGTTTATGTAAATAAAAAGTCTACATGTGTATTGGGTTGGCCAAAAAGTTTGTTTTTTTCTGTACAATGGCTCTTGTAGCACTGAGTTGTCTTTAACTTCATTCAAAACAATTTTGTTAGGTTGTATTGTGACAGTGGTCATATCGGTGTACATTTTAAAAACCACTTAACAACATTGGTGAATTTTTGTTTTTAGAAGAATATTGAAATGTGTAGCCATTGCAATATCAAAGATGAAAGAACATATACAACATTTTTGGCCTATTATGCTTTATTACTTCAAGGAAGGTAAAAACACAACTGAAATGCAAAAAAGGATTTGTGCAGTGTATGGAGAAAGTGCCGTGACTGATCAAATGTGCCGAAAGTATTTTCTGAAGTTTCCTGCTGTGGATTTCTCACTGGACAATGCTCCAGGTCAGGTAGACCACTTGAAGTTGATAGTGATTAAATTGAGACATTAAGTGAGAACGATCAGTGTTATACCACACGGGAGATAGCCAGCACACTCAAAATATCCAAATCAACAAAGTTATTGGTGAAAATAAAAATGCGTCTTTTGTTTTACGAAAGAAAACCACACGAACTCTTTGACCAGCCCAAAGTTGTAACAGGCTGCTGAGCAAGGCTTCTCTCTCCACCCCTGAAGTCTGCCCTCCGTCCTGCTTGCTCTGCTCTAAGGCAAGAGCACTCCCCTGGTAAGGAGGTGACAACAAAACCCTACACCTCACATTCTCAGAAACCCCAGTGGAAAGAGCCTGGTTCCCAGGAGCTCCAAATGAAGTCATCAGCTGAAGCTCTCCATTGCCCACTGGGGCCATCTGCCTGGGGTCCCGGTGGTCCTTGGGAATGGCATACTCTGTCCCCAGGACTGAAACGCCCGCTCAGCCCCAAGCCCTGTGAGGGAAGCGTTAGTGGCACTGAGTCCTGAGGAGGAAAGCCACGTCAGACCTGGGCTCTGAGAAGGAAGCCATGGTGCCAGGGTGGGGATGGGTAGAAGCTGGGTGAACAAAACGGAACGTTCACCCACTACCGATCTTTTTGCTTTCCAAAACTGAGACTCGGCAGCTGTCCCTGGCAGGCTGGGGAATGAAGGCAGCAAGGCAGCGAATTCTGTGCTTTGAAACTCTGTGTTGTCTCTGTGATACATGAAGCTCCTGTCCACTGCCAGGCTGTGGCTCCGGTTGACATAAGATTGTTCTATGTAAATCTCTTCTTTCTCCCTTCATGCTCTACCTCTGACATTCTTGGTCCGTAACACTTGGGAAGGAAACCCACTGGTTCTTCCTGTACTGCTTCCTTTAAAGTATCCTGTATCTGCCTTTTAGTGTCTCGGACAACAATCCCAGGAAATTGGTTTTCTCCCTTGACAGAAAGTGCTTATTCACCTCACAAACATCGGCAGAATGTCGACGTTCAGCATTCTTCTATCATTTCAGAGATTATTAATATGTCATCTTTCTCTGGGTAGTGATTTTTCAGAAGTATGCAGTATTTTCTCAGGTGAGTTCTCAAGACAATCCCTTGAATGGCTCCATAAGAAAAAAAGTTATCAAATAATCGCCTGGAAATTTGAAAAGACATGTTCTCTTGAATGAAAAATGCTTACTCAAAAACATGCTGACTCTACAGGTTTTTTGTTTTCCCCTAAAAAAAAATGGAATGGTACTTTCTCAAGAATAGAATCTGTTGTCTCATCTCCTCTGTGGCCCCCTTAGCAAACAATAGGTGCATACTTCCTGCGGATTGCACAAATTACCTGGACACATTATGCTTCAACATGAGCACATGACACTCTTGGCAACAGTGTCAAATTCGATAGTGTATGTATTGTGTGCACAAAGTTATATAAACTTGACATTGAAAGGGGAAAGCACATCTCATTACCAGTGTGGAAAAGTACAACTACTATAGCAGGCCTTTCCTGTTCTATAGAGTGGGTCTAATTTCCTTATTCTCAAGAATGTTTACGTAAGTAATAGTTCTTCTTGGAGAAAGTTCCTAAGGCCCTTTTACAATGATCCCCATGAGAACAGCGTTTGCTTTGTCTTCTAATTTGTCTTCTCAACGTGCGACAATGCCTAGCACACCTTACTTGCTTAATAAATATTTGTTGAACGAATTAATGAGTACAGATGCACCTTTATTTTATGTATCTTTTGATTCATCTCAGACACTGAGAAGTCACTTATGAGATAGAAAAAGCCTCTACCTTTTCTGTGAGTGGAAGTTATTTTGACAGGAGCTCGAATAGTATATGAATCTGTCAAAAAAAACACAACTTCCTATTTGAAGCGTGTTGACTTGATTTTTAAATAAAAGAAATCAAGTAAAAGAAGCCATAGCCATCCGAGTAGTAAAGCATATTTTTAGTTGAGTCGTAGCAGGTAACCTTTAGTTCATGAGTCAGAATGAACATCCCTGCTTCAGAAATTAATTGAATTTGACTCCAGCATACATTTGTAATACGAAATGAACAAACGGCAGTAGGAAGAAGCAAAACAGACCTGAACGTAGAGGCCAATCATATTAACATTTTCAGGCAGTGAAGTCTCCGGCTCACCAATGATCCAAGCCACAGCATAATTTCCCACCCCTGCTGCAAAGGGAAGCGTGATGTATACCAAATAAAGTCTGATTAATTGTCATCAGAATGATGCCGATGGATCAGCAGCCCAAGTGCGTCCTGCTGCTGGTTAAAACAATGACTAATTAAGTTGCTCACGGTGTCATTAAAAAAGAAAGAGTGATACTTAGCATGGTCAGGTGCCATTTCAGTTTTGAATGGGCTTTCCTTCCTCCTTACATGGGAATACTGAACAGTTGGTTCTTTTAAACAGCTTTCCCCAAGCGTCTGGAATAGGCATTGTTAGAATATCATTTTAGATTTAAGTCATCCTGACCAGGTATTATTAGATCAACAGTGGCCAGTTCTGGTGGTTAGTAAGTTAACCTCTCTCAGGTTGGATAAACACACTCTAATTTCACACTCTCAAGAAAGCCTTCCTATAAGAAGAATTTGTTTAAAAGTTGTGAGTTTTCCTCCATGCTGTGTAATTGCCCATAAGTTGCCGCTACATCCCTAGGCAAATGATCACACCCTAGCAATTGATCCGTCGACTGGAAGGAGTCAGAATGTCCTGATTCCAGCTCTGGGAGTCCATGTATCACTAGGTGCTCACGTGAGCAGAAGCTAAATTGTTCCAGGAGGTTCTATTTATGTCTCAGATCAGACATCTGCCCTGTAATGCAGTTTTACGTTCTCAGGTGATTGATCCTTCGGAAAAACACAAAACAAAACATGATCTTGAACTCAGTCTTGCTGCTAGCTACCCCAACCCAATCAATGGATTGGGTTTTTTAAATTTTTTCGACTCTCTCTCTCTCTCTCTCTGGACCCTTGCTCCAATAACTCCTTATATCATTAAGACTTCTTAGTTGTCAATGACAAAACTCTTTCAAATTTTTCTCATAAAAAAAATAAAGGACTAACCGGTTTTTCATACATCAAAAGTTTAAATGTAGTGTTTGCTGCGAGCACAACTAGACCTAGCACCTTCAGCGACGTCATCAGAACTCTTTTCTCTCCATCTTATTGCTTTACCGGCTAATGAACATTTGGGGTACAGTCACACCTCTGTACCCATCAGCTTCAGAACTCGTCAGACCCTGTACTCATCACATTTTGACGAGAAAAAAATGTTTCAGCACTCGGCACTTGCTTGGGACTGGTCACACCGGTTAGAACTTATATGAGTCACGACTCCAGCCCACAAGAGGAAATGCTTCATCATTCAGTACTTGTTGGTTTCGGCACTCATCACGAGTTCAGGAATGAATTGATGATGACTTTGAGGTACCACTGTACTTCTACTTTTTGTCTATTATGACTAATATTGCTTGGAACATGTGTGTAAAAGTTTATGTGTGTGAGTACAGGCATGTATTTGCAATGTTCTTGGATGTATGCCTTAGGAGTGGAATTGCTGGGTCACACGGTAACTCTATGTTTAACTGTTTGAGATGTGATATTGATTTTTTCATATTTTTCTGTGTTGACATTACCAACTAATATTTCAAGTTTATGGGAGTGAGGAAACCATTAGCAACATTACAGTTTATGTTGAGCAAGCAAATTGCCATTTTTTACCCATAATTCACTTCTTCTAGCTTACCTGATAAATGCTTAAGAAACCGAACATGAGACAGAAATACTAAAATCTGAGCAAACATCCTGTGTTCTACCTAGCACATGTGCTTTGATAAACACAGGAAAATTAACACTCGCACCCCCATTATTCAGAACAACTCCAATGAATGAGGAGTCCAATGACCTATTTTCTATCAGTTTTCAGCAGCGAGTGTCTTCTCCATGTGCTGATCTTTAACTCTGGCTCATCAAGTATATTCCGTTGTGTCGAGAACAGTGGCAACGTCCTTTTTTTGGAGAGAGAACCAAATTGCTCTTGGACTGAGAAAACCAAAGGAATTTCCCTTAGTGTTATTCCCCTTACTCTCTGTGACTTTCTCATTGAGTATGTATTAAAGAAAACGTCGTTTTTCTAATCGGAGAGCTTTGCTATTTTGCACCACAGCAACTGAACTTCATTAGACAAATAAGAGTTGTGTATAAAACAACAGTGATTTTCTACTGTGGTTTTGGCAGCAGATTGGTGCTGAAATATTCCATCTTCATTTTCATTCAGAGCTTTTGTGCTTTTCGGTTGTTGTTCCACAAATATGTAGTTTAGGTACAAATGTTTGCAGATGTTCCAAGCTTGATTTATTAACATGGTCTCTGTACAAATCCCTTATGCAATTAAATGCCTTATTCATTTGCTCTTTTCACAATGAAAAGTTGTTAACAAATAGCTCTCACATAATAGCATAATAGTTCAGGGAAAAGTTGGATGCAAGTGGCTAATAGATATGAGCTGGTATAATTTTACAAAGAATAGTGTTTATTTTTTTATTCATTAAAAAGTAGTGTGTGCACTTTGTGAAGAATTTCAAAAAGACAGAAAGGTACAAAGAATACATATTACTTATAATTCTGACACCCCCAAATAAGCATTCATAATGGCTTTCTATTTGTTTTCCCAATGTTCTTCTTATTGTTATTACTGTATTTTGCCATGTATAATATGCACTTTTTTGCCCAAATTTTTTAGGGAATATAAGACTGAGTATTATATATGGGTAGTTCCTGAAATACCTTCTATCTGTTCTTGTGTTTTATAATTGTCTGTTACCTAAATTTTCTTTTACCCTAATATATTCAAATATAAATATTAAAATCCCTTTATAATACCAAAAACAAGTATCTAAATGTAAATAAATAAAAAATTGAATTAGAAAATTAAAACAAAAGATTTTTTTCCTGAAAGTTTGGTCCAAAAACGTTGAGTGCACATTATACATGACAAAATATGGTAATCTTGAAATTCAGAAACTTCACCCAGATTTGTCTTTTTTTTAAGTGGTAAAGTAATAAAATTTTTATTTTTTAAAAACATTTTATTGCACTTCTCCTGTTACCATTTAGTCCCCTTATGCCCTTCTTCCCCCTCCCACAATCACCACACTGTTGTCCATGAGCCCTTTTTCCTTTTTGCTCCATCCCTCCGCCCCTGCCCTCCCTGTCCTTAGCTGTCATCCTGCTCTCTATGAGTCTGTCTCTATTTTGCTTATTAGTTCAGTTTGTTCATTAGATTCCAAATACGAGTGAAACCATATGGTATTTGCATTTCTCTAGCTGGCTTATTCCATTTAGCATAATGTTCTCCAGGTCCATCTATAGTGTCACAAAGGGTAAAATTTTATTCTTTTTTATGGCCGAGTAGTATTCCATTGTGTGAACGTCCCTACCCAGTAATCTGCTGATACACTTGGGCTGCTTCCATATCTTGATGATTGTAAATAACACTTCAATCAACATAGGGGTGCTTATATTCTTTCAAATTAGTGTTTTGAGTTCCTTTATATGTATTCCCAGAAGTAGGATCACTGGATCAAAAGGCAAATCCATTTTTATTTTTCTGAGCTATAGCCATACTGCTTTCCACAGTGGCTGCACCAATCTGCCTTCCCACCAACAGTTGCAAAAGGGTTCTCCTTGCCCACATCCTTGCCAGCACTGGTTGTTTGTTGATTTATTGATGACAGCCATTCTGACAGATATGAGGTGATATCTCATTGTGGTCTTAATTTGCATTTCTCTCATGATTAGTGACACTGAGCATCTTTTCATGTGTCTATTGACCATCTGTATGTCCTCTTCAGAGAAGTGTCTATTCAGGTCCTTTGGTCATTTTTTAATTGGGTTGTTTGTTTACTTGGTGTTAAGTTTTTAAAGTTCTTTATAAATTTTGGATATTAACCCCTTATCAGATGTATTGGTGAATATGTTCTCCCATTCTGTGAACCCACATTCGTCTTAATGAGCCTCTCTTTATTCTTGAAAAAAAATCAGTAGTAATAGTAGTACAATTGTTATACTTGTTCAGTTTTATGTAAATAATTTGGATTAAATTGTGGATATTAGTTTATTTTAATTTGTCCTTAATCTTAAGGCATCATTTTTGTGATCTAAACCAAATACCTTTTTAAAACATAAAAAGTTTATTTAATTTCATAATTTACTTAATATGCTTTCTTTTGCAGAGTTAACATTTAAAACAATCCTTTGGCCCACTGCTGCCAATAGAGCACAAATTTGCTAAAATTCTTGATTATAATGATGTGATTTGTGATTTTTATAATATGAAGGTAAGAAAAATATATTACCTGTTATAAATATTCATTACTTATCCAAAAAGAATACATTGACACTACAATAATAATTAAATTTAGAACTTTTTGTTAGTCTGCCAACCTTCAGTCTCATAAAAGCTTTAAATTAAATATTTTAAAAACTTGGCTTTGTGACTATATACTTGCTAACATATGAAGATAGAATATATTGTATTTAATACAATGTTAGTGGAATTTATAACGGTAAGACATTTAGACATTTGGTCTGGTCTGCGGGCCTCCCAGTGTGTGGTGGGGTGGTGAGAAGGATGACAGAGGAGGGGAGTCACATTCCAGCCCCCTGGGGGCACTCCACAGCAGTGTGGCTGGTGTCATACCACAGTGAACAGTTCTGTCTGAGGCAGAGAGGAAACTGTGGAGTGATGGATGCCTCTGTGTGTGTGTGTGTGTGTGTGTGTGTGAGTGTGACCCCATGGCTCTCCTAGGGCTCTTTCACCCCCTTTTCAAAATGGAAATGATGCCCAGAGTACCAGCTTGTTGGTAATTCTTATCCACTGGTCCAAACACGGCTACCGTTTTGCATCACTTTGTATATTTTACTAAGTGTTTGGGAAGACGTATGGGGAAGGTGACAGAACGCACCAGCTGGACATCACCATCTTAAGCTGAAGAAGTCTTTTCTAATTCATAGAAAATTCATGAATTTTGTTTCCCCAAATTCATAGCATTGCATTTCTTTCGTTTTCTATTTCCTTATTCTACTGTAGCAGTGCCTTCTCTGGTCTGAGTTGGAACGATCACACTGCACGGGAATAGTTATGCACTTAGGGTTTGAATGAACACAAACAATTAGCTATGTTAATGGCAGTTACGCGGAGAGGGCACCTCCATTATGGTCTCATCTGTTTAATGGAAATTTTCAAAATCTAAATATGTTTAAGGGGCATTTACATAGCATGCTTGATTAATTTTATTTTAATAGCTGTTATCATAATTTCAATACATTTATGAGTCTGTGCAAGAGCCCTTCTAAGAGGTTGTCAAAGGCCGTTCACACGCAAGTCTAAGGCAGGTTTCATACTACCTGGGGTCAGTGTTTGACAGTTTTGAATGACTGTCCATCTATGAAAGCCCCAGAGCTCTTGTCACATCCGTGTGTCCTATCCAAGCTCCTCCCCTTTTTACCGATTTGTCTTTTGAATTTGCAACTCTGGCTGTGTTCATTCATCAGCCAATGAACTGGCTCCTTCAGTCAGAGTTTTGCATATTAGCCATCATAGTTCTTAAAGTCATGGATTGGTTCAGTTAGTATGTGCGGCCAACTATCGTGCCAGGTGCCAGGGATGTTATGCATCCGTCTTCACAGAGCTGCACACATGATGATGTGAGTCAACACTGTACAACAGGGAGCCTCACCGGTGTCCCATGGAAATGCTTGTCCAAGTGAATACTTAGGAGGCATTTACTCCGGACCTGGGAAGTCCGTATAGGCTCTTCAGGGAAGTTAGTCAGGGGAGGTGGCAGGTGGGGAACGACAGGGGTTTCGGGGGCAGGCGGGGCAGACTGCAGGGGCAGACTGCAGGGGACACATAGGGGCCTTGTCTCAGTTTGTTTCATGGAGAGGAGGAAGGGGTAGATTCCCATGCTGTTCATAAATCAGAATGTGTAGGACCTTTAAATTGACTTATTTGGGAAAGGAGAGAAAGAATACAGTGTTTCCCAAACATGTCCCATCACAAAAATCACTCGACTGTTCAATACCCAGATTCTCAGCCAGTGCCCAGGGTTCCTGAGCTGAGGGATTTCAGGGAGGACCTGGGGATCTCAGCACAGGTGAAGCGAGTGATCAGAGAAGCTGGGGAACCTGGAACAGAGGCCAACATCCACATGACTCACTGGAGACACTGGTAGTGGCCTTCGTGACTTCAGGGAGGCAGGGAGGAGAGCTGGTAGAGGGATAGAGTGGATCAAATGATGAAATGGATTTTTGCACACACTGGGTGTCAGAGGCCTGGGGACTGCACACGACAGCAGGCCGGCAGGCAGC
Source organism: Desmodus rotundus (assembly GCF_022682495.2). Taxonomy (NCBI): domain Eukaryota; kingdom Metazoa; phylum Chordata; class Mammalia; order Chiroptera; family Phyllostomidae; genus Desmodus; species Desmodus rotundus. The sequence continues at coordinate 98,486,960 of NC_071392.1, read as the reverse complement.
TGGGTAGGAAGTGCTCATGCGCAGGGTCGTGATCTGGTTGGAAGGTGTTGCCTTGGGAAGCCAGCAGGTTATAAAATGTGGCTGTCACTGTGGACATGCCTGAGACTGCCCACGCAGAGTGAGAAAAGTGGCCCACGGCATTAAAATAAATATAGAAGAAGACTTTCCTGCAAACAGAGTATTGGGAGAAAAGTGAGACTGTTGTAACACGTAAGCCAGTGACGAGAACCTAGCAGAGGGCCAGGATGCCATCAGTGGTGGCAAGGTTCCAGTACAGATGGGGGACGAATAAGATAAAGCATAGAATGGTCTTTCAATTTAGTGGCGAGAAATTTGTCGATGCCGGAATTGAGAGCTGAGTAGTACAGCCACTGCGAAATGGGTGAGAGAGCTTTATTTCTTTATAAAGGGTACCATAAAATAAACAGTGGCCCACTCAAGGTAACACATACACAAAAACTAACTTGCATTGTCATATATTTTCAATGGAATCCAGTTCTCACCGTTACCCATATTAAAGTTTTATGATTCAGGTCAGGGGGAAAAAAGGGAATTTTGGAGATTTTTCTTTTTCATGTACCTAATTGAACCAAACCCCTCCCCCCCCCAAAAAAAACCCCACAAAAAAGTAATAAAGGTTTCATCTAGCATGTAGATTACATTTCCATTTGGCACTATAGTGACTAAGGGCCATTTCCTGGCTTATCCACCATGATGCTTCCTATTTCTTAATTATGATGGAGATTGAGGAAAAGAGCTTGCAGTCTCTTCCTTCTCAAGAATCCCAAGAAAGGAGAATCTGTGCAGAAGGTCAGTAAAGCTAGTGAATCCCTAAATAAAGCACCTCCCCCTTCAGTCCCTCCCAGGTGCGCGTGGTTGGGCCAGCTTCCACGTGCCTCCTCGTGGGCCCTAGTGTCTGGGCCAACCAGCGTTGAATGACCCAGCACCACCGTATGGATCGAAGAGGACCTGATGCTACGCTTTAGTGTCTATGCAGTGACAGACTGTGTTCAATGTTGTCCTAGAATCAACCAAAATCTAAACGTAAATAAAGAAGACCGTTGAAAATAACTGTCTTAACTGATTACAGTTTGAATATTTTACCTATTTTGTGTATAAGGTCAGTAATAAAATGACCTTATAAAAAAGTTTAAACACCACAGGCTATGCAGTGAAAATCTCTTTTTTTCTTTCTTTTTTATTTTTTAATTTAGCCTGTCAATTCCTTGGCCCCCCTCACAAGGGCAGACGTTACTGTTGCCATTTCCTCTGCATTCTCTAGGTTACATGTATGAAATGATGTATGTGTGTATCACTTTTCTTAGCACAGACAGGAGCAAACTGATGGTTATAATTTAAGCACATTTTCATGTCTAAGGAGATCAAGTATCACTTTATGTCCTTGCCTTCTTCTACCTGGAACGAGAGATGATAGTTGGCCTTCGAATGTCATTCATTGGCAGTGCCTTTGGGAATATGCACACGTCCATGTTCACTGCAAGATATTATTTCTATAAAACAAACACTCCCATCTGGCAACCATCAAAATGTTCTCTGTATTATTTAATTTTTCTCATATTCTTATAGAGTATATTATAATATATCCACCACGAGGAATATATTATATTCCTCAGATGAGGAAACTGAGAATTTATTTATTGGGTTTTCACAGCAAGTCAGGTCATAGAGCCAAGATTGCAAACAACTTCTGTTCAAATTCCAAGTTCTGCACATGGCATTCCCTCCCTCTCTCCCTCCCTCCTTCTTTCCTTCCCCCCACCCTTTCCTCTCTCTTCTCTCATTCCTCCCTTCCTCCATGGCCCTGGGTGTGAAAACAAGCAGTGCATTTGGTAGAGAGACTCTCTGTAGGGAACGATGCTCATCTGATTATTGTGCTGCACAATCCAAGGGATTCTAAATGTGGGAACTTTTATTCCCAGCCTCACAGAGCAGGAAGTGCACAGAGAGGAACAGAGGGAAGGTAGTGATTGCTTGAATAAGACTCTTGCCCAAGAGAAATGCCCAGCTCTGAAATTTCAAGGGAGAATCACTCCCGGTGACAAATCCTCCTGTGCAATCAGCTGGTAGGAGAAAGAGATGGATGCAAATGGCGCCCGGGATTTATCGCCCGGGGTGATTCTGGCCCCAGCTCTGCATTCCTGGAGAGACACTCAGCAGGTCAGAATGTGCTGAGTCAGCTGACATTTGCTCACACAGCAAACTGAGACGTCGCAGGGGAAAGAAACTTTCTGGATGTCCCATTAGTAACGTGATAGAAGAAGAAAGACACAAAACCATCCCTGTAAGTCATTTGGCTGCGAGTTGAAATACAGCTTTTGGACTGCGGAATGGTGGAAACCCGTTTACGGAAGAGGGTGAAGGCTGGATCCACACACAGTGAACTTGGAGGATGTCAATACTGTGCTCTGAGTGTGGTCAGGTCCCCATCACACCTCTCCCAGGACCGCCACACTCAACGATGGAGGTGGGACCCAGTCCGAGTCACAGTTGGCAAAACTGTCTGGAGGCTGCTAAGCTCTATGCTTATTAGCCAGTGAGACACGTGTACAGTGAGAAGAGTTCTCCTTTGAAAAAATAACACTAAACTCCTTTTAATCTATAAATTTTAGAATTATTTAAAGGTACTTTATTGATGCTGGAATATGGTCAGAAATCAGAAGCCCAGAATTGGTAATACTACTCTGCTACTCTTGGGAAAATACTCATAACAGCGAGAATGGAAATGTTTGTTACCAGAATACGGAGGGACCGTATAAGACATTTGTGTTCTAAAAGGCAGGAATTCCAGGGCAACACCACTCTGCCTTTTATTAGCTGTATTGCCGGTGGCTTCTCATTTTCGTTTAGAAAACCACTGTGAGCATGTAACAATCTTATACTTACTACTTCATTTTGTGCTCTGCCACAGGAGGAGAGGATCAGAAAGCATTATTTTAGGTACTGGGTTTGCAGCCTTCCACTAGTAACTTGAACACAAGGTATTTGTGTGTGTGTGCGCACATTTTATTGCACTGTGTGTGTTCATACATACACACATGCACACACTTGAGTTTGTAAATTGCTTGCCAGGAAAAATGTGATGGAGCTATACTCCTCTCGTATTTTATTGGGCCTCCTAATAGATGTCTGATATTATCTAATCTTTGATTATTCCATATAGGACCTCTGTCTCCAAGCCACATCATCATCATCATCATCATCATCCTCATTATCATTTTATTAATAATAATAGCAAGAATTGGCCTAAAGCTTATTAAGTGTCAAGAGCTGTGCAGTGTATTTTGTATTCATTCTATCATTTAAAATTACTCAATGCCTATCTTAGGTTTTGCACCCCAAATATCCTCACCCTCATCATAAAGGAAAACAATAAAGACTGTGGATATGTAAATAATATATAATGACTATTTATAGCTTATCAAACCTTCACAATTCAACCTGCAATCAACAGTCATTCATTTTGCTGATAAATGTCACAATTTTGAAACATGGCATCAAACAAGGACTTCATTTTCAAACAGGGTTGAATAGTAATTGATGGGCACCCTCAAATCACAGCAACAGCTTGTCCCAGCCTCCTCTATCTCTCAGAAGAAGCTGCACAGAAATTGCAAGTCACTTTTATCAACCCATTAACACAGACCCTGGTTAGGCAACGCTTGGCCTGCTCTCATTCAGTTTGTCCACGTACTTGAACAGTAAAGAATGACAGAAATGAGTCTATCTGGACTACTTTCAAAAGTTTCTCAACATAAGGAGAGAAAAGAAATTATTTTTTAAGAGCTAGCTAAAGTCTGAGTTGAAAGTTAGCCTAAAAGAAATTCTAATACAGCATTTCTTTTAGTCAAGGGGAAAAAAAACACACACACACTTCAATGAACATGTTGGTTATGCAAACGAGCTCTACCGACGCTACTGTAATGTGGGTGAGATTTAGACGGAAATTATGTAGGAGTCCATTGCTGTCGGCCTCGGTAGAACCGTTCATTTTTCTCACAATTACCCGAATTTTACTTGGGGGCTCCTTTAGCTGTTCATTTCTGGGATCTCACTGGTGTCTCCCTAGGGCTGAGGCAGCAATCCCACCTTAAGCCGTAGCTGGCAGGATGGCTGCCATTAGCCATGGTCAGGCCAGTAAGAATAAGCCTGAAGATTCCTACAGGGCTATTGGAGATGGCACTCTCTCTCCCATTGCGCTTGAACATAAATAACTATAGGGTTGACGGTGCTGTCCAGCACGTGGGGTCTCAAAGTGGAGGCAGTGCAGAGGGACCAGACCCCAGCTGGCCGTGGGAGGAGGAAGGTCCTGCCTGCTGCTGGAACCTCTGTTCTCAGCTCTGTGGGAAACCAACTCTGCCCTGAACTTCCTGGTCCTGTCATACAGACTGTCCCATTTTTTGTCTAAGGCCATTTAGTTTGGGCGTTTTGTCCCTTGCCAGTGATAACTCTGCTTATTCAAGTAGCTGGGGTATTGAATCTTCTTTGTGGGTAGAGACAGGAATTTGGAGGCTCAAACTGGGAGAATGAGAAAAAGGGAAAAAGAGAAGATTCTTGGTAGGCAGAGAAGGGTCAAGTGACGAGGCTCTGTGTGGTGACTGGAAAAAGAAAAGATTTCCTGCAGCATCAGAGCCGTGTGGACAAACACACCCTTGTGATGCGTCATCTGTTTTGTCCAATTTCCTCTCGTGACCCCAAGTTTTCAATGAAAGCCAACCACACACAACAGCATTAGATCTTCCCCAAATGGCATAGAAATAAGTGCTCCACCCAGGAAGTAGTGACAATAGGGGACTGAGAACTCAGGGGGGTCAGCAGTGCATTCTGACATTCACACGGAAGGCATGCCGAGGACGTTGGACATCCTGGGCATTGTGTGAACTTCCTGACATACTGAAGAGGAGGGCTCCTGCCGCTCCGTGCTCTGAGCAGAGTACCTGGGGACGCGTGTACTCACTGCACTGTGACTCTATGACCATGATCATTTTCTTCCCTTTCCCTATTGAACTTAGGTACAGGTTTACAAGATGTCAATGTTGAAAATCTGAATTCCGGTTGTGAAGTTCTATGACTGGCTAGCCATGAGACCTTCGGTCTTTTGAACCCCAATATCTTTGTCTCTGAATTGTGGGCTACTAAAATGCCTACCAGGTGTGAACTGCCCATGGCATTTCACATGTCTCTGCCTGCCTGGGGCCATGCTTTTTGTTTCTGTTCAGTACAGTCCCTACGCAGCAACTAGAAAGAATAAAGACAACCCAGCGTCCTTTTCTTCAGAGTAAGTTCTCGATAAACAGTGAGCTTCATTCAACATATTTGACACCAACATGGGAAAAGCTAACATTTCCAAATGACCATTGGGGAGGAAGCACAGCCCTGACTCAGAGGCCAGAACTGCCTACCTCTGTGTTCAGCAGCTATTTGTCTGTGTTCTGGGTAAAGGCTTCCACTTTGCCTTCTGTCACCTCTGATAAAAAATGCTGTGGACATGCTTAGAAGACAGGAAGAAAGAAGGAAGGCAGGAGAGACTGGAGAAGCCAAGCTTACGTTAAATTAATTTTTGAAGAAAGCCATCTCCTTTGGAACTTCTCCTATTAATTTTCCATCCCCTCCCACTGCCATTTCCCAGGCTTTAAATGGGATGAGAGGTTAAACCTTTTACTGGTGAAGAAGTATTTATGAGTATTTATGTGCATTTGGTGAAGAGAGAAAATATTTTATTGGCAGACTGCTGCTGGGGAAAATTGATCCACCTGCTTTATGTGAGAAAGTAAACGTGTCCCTTTAACCTAAAATTGGTGCATCAAACTCTACAAACTCCAATTATCTTGACAAAAATAATTTAACCAACCACATAAAAATAGTGAGACCAAGGAGGAGGACTTAGGAGAAAGAAAAGATACTGCCAGACCGAAGCCTTAGGCCCTTCAACCCGACAAACCTCAGAAATGGAACCAAATGTCCCAGAGTGTGGAAGAGTCTAGATGATTTATCTGCAGGGGAATGTGTTTCCCATTTAACAATAATATGTGATCTTTCCATTTCTGCCGGGCAAAGTCATAGTTGTGTTTTCAGTTCAGTTAGATCATTTCCACATGGGGGAGCTTTGCCCGCTGAGCCCCCCGTCCACCATGGATGAGAATAAGTCTACCAAGATGTGATCTGCTTGGGGAGGAAAGGTGGCTGATCTCTCAAAGGAGAAGGGCCAAGAGCCTTTTCCTCAATGGGCTTTTATTGGGTTCAATTTGCACAGGAATACAGGTAAAGCTCATCAATCATTGTCAGGCAGTAAGGATCAAACAATAGATAACATACAAAGAACTACAAGGGCTTATTCTGAGTCAGGGTCCGTTAGCTAAAGGGCTATAAAACTTGGGGAAACCAACTCATTTCATGCTTGGACCCTCATCAGAAAATTGAGGACATTCTTAGCAAAGCAGGTTTCACAGGGTTTTATGCATTCTTTCTTAGGTCTGATCACCCTGGGGAACCCGCCCTTTCCAGCACAGGGCTGCACTGCCCTCTGTCATTGTTTCAGGCTTAAGTCAGGCAGGGGAAGGAAGGCAGCCAAGAGGTTAGGAGACTTCTTGCAGACAGAATGAGGATTCAGACTATATCAAAGCCAAGGGGCGAGTGTCCATCACCCCCTTTTCCTATAGCCCTCCAAGTCCTTCCCTGAGGGCTCCTTCATGACCATGTCTGTCTTAGGTTGTCCCTTCCTTGAAGACTCTTACCCATCATTGGCTGACTAGTCATCCACCTGGAACCAAGCAGGGTGAAGTAAAGGGGGCAGAGGCAGCACCTCTGCCAGGGAGATAAACTTTGTCTCCTTAGTGGCTTATGGTCCCAAGGTCTCTCACTCAGCCTTAGCCATGAGGGGTTACGGCTTCTGAAACCAGGCAGGGTTGTTCCCATCATTTCCATCTTTTTAGAACCATGAAATGAGATTCTATATGAACAACAAACACAAATAAACCAATAAAAATATATTTATCATTCCCATGTTTCCTCCACACCATTAATAGTTGATAAGTGAAAGAATGAAACAAAAACCAATACTATCAATTTGTAAAAATATTTACTAGAATTTGGCTTAAAAGCCCATTTGTATTTGTATTGCTCCTGTTTCCTTGTTTTATTTTCATAAGGTGTTCAGCCTGACAGCCAATGAGCACTAGAAAAGCATTCACTCACCAGGCAAGACTTCCGCCTTTCTCCTTTGACAAGAAGGGAACTTGATTTTCTAAGGGTCTCAGGCCTACCTGAGCTGCAAAATCTGGCCTGTGGATGTGACAACTGTTTAAAGTTTAAATTAGTTATAAACAAAGAAGACTCTGAAAATCCCATACCTATGTTCTGATACTTTTAATTATTCTAAAGAATCAGTCCCCAGGATACTGGCGAGGCCATGGTGTTGTGCTGAGTGGACTCCCCACTGTGTCTAGAGATGGAGTTGCAGGTTGCCGTGGTCCCTGCCAGACTCGTAGTGCTGATCTGTATCACACATCCAGGGTCTGGAGACCCTGACTTTGCCCTCCCTTGGCTGACTTGACATGCCCAACAGAGGCATCATTGTTTTAATCCACCTTGATAACCACCCCCTAGCTAATTCCCCCCCAAACAGGCAAGCTTGGTGGTGGAAGCTGCACGTGGACTTTTAGGGTCTGGTGAAATTTCCACAGAAATAGAATTTTGAGATGTCTCTCTCCACCCAGAATGACTGGACACGGACACACACACGCACTCGCCTGCCAGCAAACAACAGAATGCTAACTTGACAGAACAGCAAAGTCTTGGTGACTCTGATAAAAACGGTTCTGTGCGTTGTCTCCATGGTGATGCTTGCTTTTTAAGGAAGGTGCTTTGTAAATTAATACACCTAAGAAAAAAGGAAAAATATGGGTATTCACTGAAGGAAAGATTAAGAGGGTTTTGTTGGATTTTGTTTTTCAACAGATCCTGCTCTTTGGTAATATTGCTCTAAATCTTAGTGTCTCCTTTTAAGAAACCAACCACCTTGAGATTCACAGTTACATTTGCTTATCTCCAGCTGCCAGCACCATTTAGGCGTTCATCCTATTTTTGCCTTTGTCAGAAATGCCTGATTCCAGCAGAGCCTTTTTGGGAGCTGTTGATGTTTGGTGTTCATCAGTTCAGAAAATGACTCTTCTTTCCCTCTTTCTTTTTTTTTTTTATCCTCACCCAAAGACATGCTTATTGATTTGAGAGAGAAGGGAAGGGAAGGAGAGAAATATTGATGTGAGAGAGAAACATCAATCAGTTGACTCTTGGACGCACCCTGATTGGGGACCAAACCCACAACCTAGGCGTGTGCCCTGCTCTGGAATGAAATCCACAACCTTTCGGTTTAGAGGATGATGCTCCAAACAACTGAGCCACACTGGCCAGAGCTTTCCTCATTTTTGAGTTCAAAGTTCAACAAATGAATTGCATAATAATGTCAGAAAATATAATGGTTTCTTACTGTTAGTAGGTGGTATTTTCAATGTTTCTAGGGTGCTAATACTGCTTCTTGTTACTCCAAAATATATTTTCTATTGAAGTTATATATGTTGATCTTGCATTTGGTTAGCTTTCAGGAAAATGGAGCTGGTTTTAAAAATTGCTTTCTACTTACCCATGAGTGAGGAGTTTTTATCTTTCCTTTTTCCAAGCAATCAACATTTAGTCCTTCTTGTCCTTTTCCCCAGGTTTCATGATTTCTATATCTCAACATTTATGGGCTGTTTTGAGCTGAGTTTCTAAAACAATATAATACACAGTACTCCATGCATTACCCAAATATGAACCAGACCTAAAATACAGATACAAAGTTTTCTCAACCAAAGGTCATTGACATCAGTTCAACACCAACAGCAAACCCTGTGAAGAAGGAAACTTTATTCAATTACAGTAAAGCACAACGGTGAGGTGGCTCTGAGGCCAGGAGGCCCTGGGACCAGGGCCCCCTCTGTATTGACAGCTCTGCTCTGCACCTCACTGCTCTGCTTTGCTCTGCTCTGCTCAAAGGTGGTCTTTGGTGGGAAGGTAAAGTGCTCTTTCAGAGCCAGAGGACAGCTGACCTCTACAGACAGAAGTCCCAGCCCCTGGTCCCTGATTGGCCTGTATTCGTGCAAATGAGGACTCCAAATCCTCACAGTTTGATTGGTCCAAAAGGCACTGCCCTGATTTGTTAGACTAGGGCCTTCTCTGATTGGTTGGTGAAGATGTTGATGGGGATATAACTGCATAGCTCCTATTGGATGGGGAAAGCCTGGGTGTTTTTAGTTGAAATAGGATTCCAGGACCTCCTCTGTAAGGGCTGGCTCAGAGGCTGGCTCAGATGGCAAGAACACAGTGCAGGCAGGCAGTTCAATGCAGGCTTCTACCTGAAGTGTAGTTTGCGTGAGAGGCTCCTGGGCAGAAATGGCTACTAGGCTATGTTTTTTTGTTTGCTTGTTTTTTAAACTTGAGCCTAGTCAGTCATTGGGAGTCCTTTTTAGTAGATATCTTCTTTCTCAGTGCCCACAGTTTCATTGTGGTTAAATTCTAAGCATTCATATTTTAAACAATATCAAAAAGTTTTACATAAGCACCTGCCAAAAAAAAAAAAGTAAAATTGGTATAACAATTATTCTGCATGAGAACAAACTCGCATTATAATGTCGCTGCCTTTCACAGAACATTTCCATTGGGAAGGCTCCTCTTTTTTAGCATCATAAAACTCCATAGATTATCCCCTGCCCTCCAACATCTATGTGTGTATTTATAATAACAGGAGACGGGAAAATGTTCTTTGAACAGGAGCCTTTCTTTTCCTGGAGCTTGAGTTCTGTTAAGCAGCGCCGGCAGCCTCTTATACATTGATGATTTGCACTTAAACCATTACCTTTATAGACTTCTCCCAACACCTTCTGAGACAGAGCCTGGTTTCCTATGCAGTCCTGTGCTGACATTCTTATGCAGAACGCTTGTTAAAAGCGTTGTCAAGCATTTCCATGGGACCTTAAAAATAATAAATCCGAGTCATCTTGCTACTATTTTCATGAATAAATGCCAGAGTCTGACCTTATCTTTTGGCTCTGCCTGGCAGTGACTTCTCCGCACCTCTGCACTATGGGTATTGTCAGAGAAAAAAAAAGCTGCAAGGTTTTATTATTGAGAGAATTATTCCATCTTCCTCAGACCTTTTCTGGGATGAATAATTCTGTATAGGGATAAATAGAGACTGATAAAAATGGGTTGCTCTATAATGTAGGGGTTTTTTTCCCCTGAGAAAAATCTGAAAACAAATTGGGGAGACTGTAAACCCTGATCAAGACATAAGTCAGTAAGAAGGTGGTGTGAAAGGGAGGGTGACCCAGAATATAAATGCTTTCCTGAAATGTAAGTGAAAATGTCCTTATGGGAGGAGCCGGCACACACCGGCGGTAGAAAGTCTGCTGTCACTTCATCGTGTGGACCTGTAAACTTGGCCTGGGTTTTGCCACCGATCTGAATATGAACATATTGTTCAAGATGAATTGAAGTTCTCAAGTTTGTGAATGATTCATATTCTTCAAGTAATACATTAAGTCCTACCACAATTGTTAATGCCACCCGTCAAGTACATCCAGTGAATGGATGAGAACGATCTGCTTTGGGCAGGTGTGTTTATGCCAGTAACTTCTCCCTTCTATGGGTGCCCTTCGCTGAGCACCAAGAGCAGGGAGCCACCAGCTCCTTCCTGCTGTTGGGTGTATCTGACTCTTCCTTAAAACAATGCCATTACTCATAAGTCTTCAACTTATCCACATCAACTGCTTGACATTGTGTATAAATTTAAAATTTATGAGCATAAAATATACGCCATTTATGTTGTGTGTGCATTCATTTTCAATTGCCCTTGGTCTTCACCACAGACGAGTTGTTCTTAACTAGAGTGACTGAGAGTTGCTGTCATTTCCATCTCTTGTTCGGGTCTTCTCTGTATCCCTTCTTTATGCAGTCTCCTCCTTCAGTCCATATGGTCCTGATGAAGCCCACAGGAGGTGGTCTGTGACCTACCAGGCAGGCCATCAGGGGATCCCCTATATTGGGGCAAGTGACCCAGGCCAGGCCAATGTGTCTTCAGGGCATTGGAGAGTTAAATCTCTGCAGCTCTTGTGCCATGAGGTGTAAGCATGTGTGTTTGGGTTATCGTGGTTTTCTTCCCAGACAAGTGGAGAGAGCTTCCTATTGGGAGAAGCACAGCCGATCAACCCAAATAAGCAGAGCTAGAAGAGACTGGGATGAAAATATATATATTTGAGACATTGGAGGTGATTTTGCCTGAAGAAGACTCCCCAGTTTCGTGATGTAATAAATTCCAGTTTTTGCTGAAATAAGTTTGAGTTTAGTTTCTCTGTCACTTGCAGTCAAGAAGGGGCCGCCCACAAGAACACACTGCACACTTGTCCCTGATACAGTCTGAAGATACACGTAGCTCCAATTCACCCAAGCTTCACTGCTCTCCTTTGGGCGAAAAATCCCTTAGGGCTCGTCTCCTCCCGCAGTGGACATGATCCCCATGTAGTTAGCTGAGGAGTCGATCTTAATGAGAGTTACCTTTGGCTCAGTTTGTCTAACCCAAATTACCGTCACTGTGCACTTGAGCAATGAGAGAACAGCCTTCCTTCCACCTGATCTTTCACACCTACTGGGTTCTCTGGCAGATGGCCAGGAAATCTTTGTCCTTCCATCTTACAATCTAATAAGGTTTACCCACTTCCTTTACCTCTTAACCCCCCCCCCAAAAAAAGGTACTTAGGCAACTACTCTTTCCTGCCATAGCCACTCTGCATTCACTCTTGATGAAAGTTATTTTGTATGAAGTATCTTACTGCCTTCGCCTTACTAAGAAAATATCTCACTGGTATATGCGTGTGTATGTGTGTAATAGGTATTTTATAGACATATATACATATGTACATTATATACAGTGTTTATTTTTAAATGTAGTTATTTAATCACAAGTTGACAGAAGCTTACTCACACACTCATTAGTGCTGTCAGGCTGAGGCACCTGGGATTTGGGGAGAATGATGGAGCCTATGAATAAAGGGCCCAGCCCTGTGTCTCAGAGGCTAGTCCACACGATACCTTGTACTGGCAAATGTTTTGCAAAACTACTAAAAATACAGACTGCCAGGAGCTACCTGCTAGGCACTCTAAGTTAGTTGGTCTGGACTCAGTTCTGGATCTCCATATGATTTTTTTTTTAGAAGCTTCCTAGGTTATTTCAAGGGCTTCCATCTAGTGTTTTTAAACATTACTTTTGAAGCAAAGAAAGTAAATAACAGGTCAGATAATTGGGCCTATGGAAAAAATGTATAGTGAATAAAAATTAAACATGGAGAAAGAAAGAAAGTCAGATTGACTAGTGATGGAAAGGAAAATTCACTGTTTTGAGATGACATCTTTCATCCACCATGTCTCCTGTGCTGGGAAGTGGTTTGGGCTCGTTACCGAGGCAATCTGAGGTCATATAACATGTGGTGAGATGCTGGGCCCTGAGTCAGGGATTGGTTTAGCTCCAGAAAAGCCATGTGCCTCACAGTAAGGCACTTACCTTCTGAACTTCCGTTTGTCATCGGTAAAGCACTGTGGTGGTGACAGCTCTTCCATAGCATTTTTACGGGGGCAAGAGTAAATGATTCAAGGAAACGTGCTTTGAAAACTGCGGATAGGTCATATAAGTTCAAGTTCTTACAACTAAGAAGTAGCTGGTTATAAGAGCTGCTTGATGTTGAAGAGGATTCAGGTGAAGAAAGAGAACAGGTGTCTTCTTTCTATTTAGAACAGTATTGCTGTTGGATAGTTCATTTCCATTTTTTTTGAGGTCATGGGTTTTTTTTGAGAATATGGTTACAGACAGATCCTCAAAAATGCCCATGTGTATAAACAAGGAGAAATTCTTGAGACCATTTCTGGTTACTGTGGACAATTGAGGAGCCCTGTCTTCTCATTAACTTACTACTGTCTTGATTTTTGTTTTCTCCTCGTGCCCTGGACGCGAGGTTCATGAGTTGGTGCACCAGCGGCAACAACAGCAGTGCCTGCCCGTGGTCGGAGCTCCACAGCTGCGTGTTGGACATGTGAATGGACTTGAATGCACACCGACACAGAGCTGAGTTCATGGACGATCCATGACCCCGATGACTGAGCCCTCTAGTGGACGGGGGTACGGGCAGATAAGCACGTAACCGTTCGGGAAATAGCGACAAGATGTGTACAGAATCCAGCATGGTGCACTTTGGAAATATCCTGGAGGAAAGGACTGGGAGGTCACCTTTGAATGAGGTGTTCAGTGTGGATTTTAGACGTAGAAGGAGTCAGGGAGATAATTCAAGAGTTATAGAATGGCTTGAGAAAAGTGTAGAAAAAGATTAATAATAGGTCTGAAGTTGAAAACCAGCTGCTTTTAGTGACATTTTGCTAACTTAGATACTTTGTTGAACCTTCCCGATGTTTTTCAAAGTGGGAAAGCCTTTGTGAAAGTATACATTCCTGCCTTCTCTTAAAGAGGAAGAGGCCCTGGCTGGAGTGGGGCCCTGGCTGCCCACTTTGAGGAGGTCTGTGCTGTGCTCTCCACCACACTGTCCTACCCCACCCTGCCACGTCACCCATGCATGTGACAGCTGGGTCTGTCCGGTCACTGTTTGTGCAGCTGGTTCAGAGGTTCCTGGAGCACATCAGACACCAGGTGCCGCACCTTAAGAAGGGCTCATTTATGCAATGACTCCTGGGGGAATGGTACTTCACAGGGGCAGGCACTGCATGTTGGAAGCTTGTATTGCAGACCAAGAGTGCAGAAGGATTTAGAGCACATGAAATCAACAAATAACACGATGAAAACATGTTCACATGTAATTAGCGTGAATAATAACGACTTGACTCCCAGTGATTGATGCAGACATGGCCGTGTCGGGGAGCACCCCGTAAAGGGGCTGCTGCGGGTGACGCTGAGGGGCTGCACAAAAGGGGTGCTTTTTGTTTGTGGCAGGAACTTTAATCCTCCACGTCCATGGTTGTGTGCATCTCTCATGGACTCACCATTTCTAATATGTCCATCACCGTGTTAATGAAACTCCTCAAAAAAAAAAAAAAAAAACAATGAAAAGAAAATGCTCATGACGCCAGAGCCGGGCCCCAAGCAAGAGAAAAGACAAGTCGGAGGAGAAAGATGAAAAACCTCAGCAGCCAGGGCTGGTGGAAGAGAAAGTAATTTGCTTTGACCCAGGCAATAAATCTGCTGGGCAGTAATGACCATCTCCTGACACGGGCGGTGACAGTGATCAAGTGCACTGTCCCAGGCTGTTCTCCGCACCCCCCCAACCACAAAGCCTGCCCTGCGCGTCCCAGTCACTCTTTCTGAAGGCTTGTCGGAGAGCCGAGATAAAGGGCTGATAAAGGTACAACGGCCTCTTTGAGTTAATGTGAGATCTGATTGGAATCATCGCAGGTGCCTTTCCAAGGACCACGGCAGGCCACCCTCCTGGGGAAATGTCCCCAGGACTTGATGTTCAGACAGTTTCAAAGGTTCTCACTGGAACAAAAGAAAACAAGAATGGACCCCAACCGAGGGGTTTGGCCCACTGGGGATTCAGCCACATGGGTGTGGTCACGGGAAGTGACTCCTTTTTCTGATTTGGAATTTTTAGGGCAAACTTGCAAAGGTAAGCTGTAGCAGGTGTATTACCCACTCAGGCTGATTTATTGTAATAAGTCTTCTTTATGTAAGTTGTTGGATGCAGTGTCTGATTTTTTTTACCAGGTTGCATTTTATTTACTTTGTTACTTAAAATTAGCATGGTATTTATTAAATAATAGATAACCTGTATTTAAAATTTTTCATTTATTGATATGCATAAAAGGATATTTATGTCACATAATATATGAGGGGGAATTACAAACACCCCCATGTTTATGCTCTAGTTTGAGAAATAAAGCAGTACTAACACAGTCGTCCCTCAGTATCTGACGGGTCCAGGGGATCTGTTCCAGGGGCCCTTGGAGGGCAAAACCCACAGATGCTCAAATCCCTTGTGTAAAACGAGGTAGTACTTGAACATAACCTAAGCACATCCTCCCATAAGCTTTCAGTCCTCTCTGGATGACTTATAATATGCCATACAATGTAAATGCTGTGTAAATATGGGTTATATGCATTGCTGGGAACAAATGACCAGAAAAAAGTCTGTATAGCCCAGTTCAGGTGCGACCCTCATGGGCCTAACCACATAGTACACACCAGCAACAACATAATATTTAAAAATATGTATGTTTTTGATCCACGGTTGGTAGAATCCATAGATGCGGAGGGCCGGCTGTACCCTCTCCCCACACACCCCCCCAGGGCCCTCCCAGAACCCATTCAACTTCCTCTTCCTGCACAGGCCGCGGCTGTTACCAGTTTTGTGATTTGTCATCCTGTTCTTTTCCATTTAGTCAGACCACATGTGTATAGTCCTGAGCAACCTATTGCTTAGTTTCTCATGCTTTTCAAATTTCTACCAGTAAAAGTATGCGTAATGCATTCTTCAGCTACCGTAATTCTCCACTGCACATTACGTATTTCAGACTCATCTCTGTTAACACGACACTGTCTGCACCTGGGGTCAGCAAACTGCAGTCCACGGGCCAAATCTACCCACCGCCTGTATTGTATTGTTTGTTTTTATGCCCAGCTAGTTAAAAATGGTTTTTTCCTCCCATTTTTAAATGGTTATATTTTAATTAGTTTAGTTATATAAATATAATAGCTCTGCAAGTACCTACACAGTAGCCTCGGCTCTGCCCCCGTGACCTGTGCATCCTCAAACATTTACTTTCTGGCTCATTAAGAAGCAGTGGGTTGACCCAAGCTCCAGGCCATTAATTGTGTTGTCAGAGTTTTCCTTTCTGTGAAATATCCAGTCTCAAGTTGAAGGCCGTTTGGGTTGTTTCTATTTCGTTGTTTTCTGTTGTAGACACGCTTGGGCCCGTCCTTTGCCGGACGAGTTCCTCCGCGATATTTCTCAGACCGTAAGTTACTCTCCTCTTCACAGCTGGATCGGACTGTGTCGGGTTGTTTTCCAAAATGATCGCGCTAATGCGTGGCCCCAGCAGCGCTGTGATAACAGGCTGTTTTTCCACTGCCCTTCCCGAACTTTGCCTTAGGCAGTGCCCTGCCTGGGTGTATGGAAACCAAGTGAAATATCCAATAACCGCATCCTAAGGCATTATGCTCAACCATGATTTTAAAAATAAGTGTCCAACTAGCTACCCGAGTTTCTGACAGAGGCTATTGTATTAAGCTACAATAATACCTCATTCATTTATCTTAAGATGATTTTATTCAAAATTGTCCAGTTCCATTGAATTGTATCCTTCTGATATATGCTTATATATTCATGATATTCAAGTGTTAATAATATTTTTGTTGGTGTATGTAGTTAAAAAAATCAAATGGACATTTTCAAATGACTTGCTGATTTATATCCAATTTCAGGTTACAAAATGAAGTTTCAATAGAAATAGGAGTAATAAAGCAGCCTATGCTGGATGAAATGTGATTTTTGTCTCAAAGTGTTTAAGGAGACAAGGAACTGACAGTCAGTCAGGCTGCAGCCTCTAAAGAGGGTTTGGGGCTCTGAGCTGGTTTCCAGGCCCATGGCCTTTCTCTCAGAGAAACTGTCCGTCCCCACGGCGATGTGTGTCCATTTGCCAGGGGACCCGGTGCTCAGGGGCGTGGCTCTGTTTAGAAATACTATTATAAAGCTAACCCGGAAGTTCAAGTTCCCTCCCCAACCCATGCACCTTGGAATTGTCTCCCCTGCACATCAGCAGGGCAAGAGAAGGGAATGGGCGGCTCCTTGTCGGCATTCATCCTCAGCTTCCCCCAGGTGCCTTGTGCAATCATAACCGGCGACTGTGGTGCCTTTAATAAAACACCAACCATGACGCTTTCTTTCGCCCTGGTCTTACCATGGCAAGAGAGCTGATTTGGAGTCAAAGCACACGAGAAAAGATACATTTCCCTGCGCTGATAGACCTGAAATCATGCATAGGTACAGATAGGTCCAAATTCTGAAACCGCCAACTCCCTGTCATCCAGCGGGGTCCGAGAGTAATCCGTCCTCGCTAATTTTCGGCGAGGTGTCTGTCTTCACTCTGTAAACTACGAATAATTGAGGATGGGGACTGTAGCGCCTTCACCTGTATATTACTTGGCATATAGATGCCTAATAATTTCTATTGAAAAAATAGATGAATAAGTGCAATGAATTAAATAAGTGCTCCCCTGTGTTCCATGAGATGCTATCGACAATGACTACTTTTTACTGATTTCCTAAAGTGTCCTAGATACCAGTCATGAACACTGACAAGACTAATCTCTAGTATTTTAACCAAAATAATAGCAAATATGATCCCTTTAGTCATTGATGACATGGCCAGGATTTTAAAATGTGTTGGTGTTTTTCTAGCCTGTGCTCTGAGCACTTTTTCGATGTAATTATTTATTTATTTTGGGGGGTGTCAAGGCTGGCTTTGTAATTTAATAGGTAATTCACTGAGAATATAACTGCATACCTACCTTGTCCCCTCTCTCCATGACCCTTGTTGGGCACAGAAAATAGGAAAAGCCCAGTCACTCAAACTGCGAACCTTACAAGAATGTTGAGGAGGAAGGCAGTCAATCACAACTGACTGCTTGAAACAACCAAAAAAAGCCAAACCTGAATTAAATATATTGGTGCAGTAGGAGAGGTAACACAGACACAAGTGGCCAAGAGGAAGACAAGGACAGAGCAGTGAGTGGTCGGGAAAGGCCTTGGGAGGGCAGGTAGGAGGCCATGGAGGAGTGGGGAGACAGCAGTGTGGAGGGTTCCCAGCATCCCTGCAGCCCCGTCCAGTCTGCCATCTGGTGTCATTTATGAGGGTGGAAGCTCCGCCGCGCAGTCGGAAGAGGAGAACCAGTAACTCCTACTTTCTGGCTGGTTGGAGGGTGGGAGACGATGTCTGTACGTTTGCTTGTTCCCTCGATTCCACTGTCCTGTGGGCCAAAGCTCTCGGCTGAAAGTAGCACCGGAGGAACTGACATGGTCCCTGGACGTCAACCCAAGAGTCACAACTGCTGTTCTGAGAGAACCCACCACCGGCATGTGCTGTTTCTGCAGCCAGAGTGGCAGCGCCGCATCCGCACCACAGCTCACAGCAGCAGGGACACTTCCTTCCCTCTCTTCTCCCTCCTTCCCCATGCCTTTGTATCCCCCTCCCCTCTCCTTCCCACACATCTTCTTCCACCCCCTTTCTTCCATTCCCTTCGCTTCTTCTTACAAGCCAGAGAACCCAGTATGAAACACTTGAGCAAAACCACAGACAGAGCCTGACTGGCGCTTCTCCAGAACTTCAGGTAGACATGGGTGCTCACTGAGCTCTTCTGTACACACTCTGTGGCATCACAGGCGATATGTTTAACTTCCCTAAGCCCCAGGACCATCAGTTATAAAACAAAGTTGGGGATACCTGCATTACAGAGCTACAATGAAGATAAACTGACTTAGCATATGTGATAGATACCGATTTCATTGCCTAACCCCCTATTAATTGCTCAAAATATTTAACTCTTAGCACAATTTCCTTTAGGGTAGAAATAGGGCAAAATATGCTTGTTAGGAGCTGTGATGTGTCATGGGCTCCATATAGAAGAACATCCTTATTTTCATAACAGCCCTGTGATGAGTGAACTATTATCCCCCATTAATGAAATGCCTACAGCTCGGAGAGGTTAAGTGAATTACCCAAAGTCACACAGCTAGTGACATTGCTGGAGTTTAAAGCAGGCCTGTCTGGCTCTGAACAAATGCTGTCGTAAAGGACACCTGCTGCCTTCAAGATGAAGAAGGTGGGGTATCAGATTCCAAATGGCCAAATGTTTTGCCTGTAGTTATTCAGTTAATTAGCAGTAGAGTCTATATGAGAACAAAGCACTCTTTCATCAACCAACAAAAGATTCGACTTAGTCGGCTAGGAGCTAGTTCGATTGTAGTTAGTTTGTCCTTTGACAAGAGACTGGGCAAACAGACAAGGGCCATCCGAACACTCAGAAGCAACATGGACGTGTTTTTTGTGTTTTGGAGAGCTGTGAAGACGACCAACTGCTCGACAGGCCCTCCCTGAGTGGGAAATGCCCAACCTTCCATCACGGTAGTGTGTCTCTGGGACTTGTTCAGCTGTGGTGGAGTTCTCTTTCTAAACTTGGATACTCTGTGTCCCCAGCTGGTAATTTACTGAACGATGACAGAATCACGCAATCAGGTATCTCTGCTGAATTGGGAGAGTCCCCCTTGGAAATCTGTAATCAGTATACTCAGCTGTAGTTCTTTCTATTCCTGTAGGCCTCCTCATTCCTGCCTCCTTCCTCCTTCTCTCCTCCTCCACAACTCATTTCTCACTCATCTTTCCTGTTCTTCCTCTCTCCCCCTCTCCCTCCCCATTCTTTCTCTCTGTTCTCCTCCTTCCCTTTTCTTCCCCTCTCTTCTCTCATTACTCTTCCGCCTTCTCTTCCATCCTGCCCTCCTCAGTCCTTCCTCCCTTACTTTCCTGTCTCCTCCTGCTCTCCCAGGTTCCCTACCTCCACTATCTTTTCCCTTCCTCCTTCATCCCCCTCCTCCCTTCACACCTTCCCATGTCTTTCCTTCTTTGAGCTTTCACCCCTCCACACATCTTTATATTTCCCTTTCAATTCATTTGGAACCAAAACTTTTATTCAGATAACCGCAGATTGATCCATGTTCAGCTATAAGAAATAATGTAAGAACAACTCATGTACCATTTATTCAGTTTCCCCAATACTAATATTCAATATTTTGCAGAATTCTACCATAATACAACCAAGATATTGACATGGATATAACCCACCAGTCTTATTTAGATACCCCCAGTGTAACTTGTACTCATCAGCATGTACGTGAGTCTCTGTGTGCAGTTGCTGGTATTTATTCTATACAATTTAATCACATGTGTAGTTTTCTATACTCATCACTGCAGTCACCATACTGAACAGATCCAACACCACAGACCTCCCTCATGTTTCCCTTTTAGAACCACAATCTCCTTTCCCCTGCCCCAAGCCCTGACCCTTGCAACTACTAGTACGTCCTCCAGCACCAAAATGGTATCATTTCAAAAATGCTGTATAACTGTAAGTGATTCGGTAGCCATGACATGACAAATATTAAGGAATGGAGTTAAGAGGACCATCAGATACCTGAGCTTCTAGACCAGAACCAGAGACCTGGAGTAGCCAAAGATTGGGCCCCTTGGACAGGCAAGACTGGGGGAGTGTTCAGGGCAGCAGAGGTGGTGGCAGAGAAGGTGGCGGGAGATGGTTAAACAGCTTAGACTTCTTCTGTGCAGGGGACACTTAATGGTGGTCTACAGGAAGTGTCATAGAGCCAGATAATGGGGCTGTCTGTTTTTAACTGGGATGCTTTTAGAAAATTGAATGTGCTAGTGAAAATGAGCTGACCTGTTTTCTGTTCTCTGAGCAAAACGAAAGCAACCACTGGAGAGAACTAATTGCTTTGGCAAGAACCGTGACTACAGAGCCAAGCAGATGGATCAAGGCCAGCCTCCTGGGTTCACAGTCACTCTGGCGTTACATTGTGTGTGTTGAAAGAAATAAAATTATCACAGATGTCCATTGATAAAAATTGAAGCTAAAGGGAACTCTGAGAAATTGAAGTCATAGGGTGGAAGAAAAAGCAGCTTTTAATAATCCATTCCCGAGACAAGCAATCAACCAGTCTCCATGCAGGGGCCATAGAAAACATAGAAAAGAGCTGTCTGGCCTCGTGCACACCATGGACTTTCAGAAGAGACTGAACGTGATCTGGCCCCATGAGAACAAAGAACATCTTATCCCAGAGCGTCTTCTAAGAAGAAAGTAGAATTGACATGAGAAACTCCTGAACAGTATTTATAGTTGTGCACACTCAGGCTTCAAGCCATTTACAGCTAAATGTTACAGTTAAACATATTTAAGTCTCATTCCAGAGAGAAGGCCCATCCATCTAAACATTTTTATCCTCCTTTTTTCTTTTTTTTTTTGCTTCCATTAAGTCAAGAACTAATGAGCCACTTCAAGTATTTATTGATTTAACAACTTCTACGGGGCCTGGGACCTTTTCTTATTTGTCTCCCACTCTCTCTTTATAGTCCAAGATAATGAATTTATTCAACAAATATTTATTGAATACCTACTACTAGCCAGCCACTGGGCATATCATTAAGTCGTTGAAGAAAAGGGATCTAATCCTTTCTTTCACTGGTACTTGGAGTCTAGTGGGGATATTTCTTCATTTACTCAATGGACCGGTGTTTGCTGAACACCTGCCACGAGCCAAACTCTGCCCTAGACACTGGAGATAGAGCCAAGTGCGAGAAAAGGAACAGGAGTAACTAACTAAGCTGATTGTCAAGGACAGAGACGGATGGGCGGTATCTGGAATCGAAGTGTGCAGGCGGGTAGACTAGAACGGCAGGCACGCAAGACCGGCCACAGAGACTGAAGTCAGGGGGGAAAAGACAGCTTTTAAGCTGTGACCTGCATGACGGAAGTGAAGCAGTCATCACAAAATGTCCCGGGCGTGGAAGATCCCTGGATGTTAAATGTTCAGCAAATACTTAAATGTAATTGTTTCATTACCATTATCCTAAAAGCCGTACTAGACTTATTTTTATAAGCTACATTTCTCCCTCTTTGAATTCATAATATTTTCATCCATTCTTTCTAAATTTCTGTGACTCTAAAAATACATAAAAACCAAAAAATTGCCTGTTTTTCCCTTTGCACAGAAAATGCTCCCCAGGTGGTTAGTAACTTTTGATCTCTCTCCCTCCTAAAGCCGGTTATTGTCGACAGTGTTCTGGGCATAAGGTTTGATTGTTACTGCTGCCTTTAGGGCAAAAGATACTGCTTTTTGCCAAGCTACTTTTAAATTTCTCTAGATTTAAGATACCAAAAACTAAACGGAATAGCAAAGAAACAAGAGAAAAATACTCAGCAACTGACACTCCATCACTGTTTCAAAAAAATAAATAAATAAAAATGGAAAGATCCGTTGAATGGATCGTCACACGCTCAAATACATGAAAAATGGCCTTCGAAACGCAGCTGGGGAAAGATGTTTGTTTTTATTAAAAGTCGCTCAAAGGCATCATTATAATGCCAGAGTCTTTAAACATCTATAAGCACGGAGGCCTGAAAAATAACTCTTCATTGACTTTTTTTTTACCAGCCGTGTTTTATGTATTTGGAGAGGTGTTGGTATTGTTTTAACCAGGGCTTTTTCGTATCTGCCAGATCTTATGAAAGACCGTTTTCGCTGATTCAATCTGGGAGAATCCCTCCGGCTGAGGCAGCCCCTAACGGCCACCTTTATGATCTCTTACTTGTTTTATTACTCCAGGGGACCTTCTGTTTCTCCCGTCTAAGCACACGGCACCTGAGCAAGGGGAGGAGCTGGAGCCGGATTTTCCTTCGGTGGGTCCGTAGTCAGACCGTATGGGTTTTTAGGTCTCAGAGTTCCTACCACCTGAGCGACATCTTACAGACACAATAGCAGTAGGTCGTTGCTTCATTCAGACCAAAAACTCTACCTTCTGGTTTTTCGCTTGTGTTCATCACGCCCCCTTCCAAATACAACGCAGAACTGCTAGTCTTCATGTTTAGATATATATACCCCGGTGGACTGAAATGGGCACAAGGAGACTCACGCCAGGTTTTCTCGATAGAGTGTCAGACAGCACTGACTTGGGAAGGAGGCGCCCTTGGGAGAAACCTTCAAGGACGTGATGGCAGCAGGGCAGGGCGGAGGGAAAGGTAGGGAAGGATGTAGTTGTAGGTGTGGTCTCACCTCGGCCTGATCCCACAGGGAACTCTAGAGCAAACAGTGCCACAAAATTGTCCTGGCTTGAGAGAAGAGGACTGGGCTTTTGCTGGCTGTGACAGTCAGCCATTGGCTCCGGACGCTCCCTGTGGGATAGGGTGGCCTGTCTAGCGTTTCCGGCGGAAATGGTTCCCATGGGACCCAGGGAAGTTATCCTGAGATGGGTGTAGCTATGAGCTGTGACCTCCCAGCTGTCCCAGTACCTTGCAGGTGGGACCGCCAGTCCGCCAGTCCCTGGCAAAGGGGATCCAAGCAGGGAATCACCACCTTCTTGGTTGCCTCTGTGGTTGTTTTATTTTGTTTTGTTTTTTCCTGCCATCAGCCATCCCGCTTCTATGTTTCCTAAGCAATTTTCCCTTCAGAGTCAACTGTTACCAACTGGCACCTGATTCTTTTGCATTTACTCCCTGAAACTGCTCCACTTCAGAAGAAGCATCGAGAAGCTCCAAACAAAAGGCATAATTACTGAGGTTAAGAGAGTCATTGATGATTCGTTGTCTGCGGGGTCGGTCGGATACCCTGAAATGACATGTTGTGTTTGTCAGCGAAGAGGACCTTTCGCCAACAGTGTAGAATTTCCCATTTAGGGACAAAACATTGTTTTAAAGCTTCACGCTTCAGAGGCATTCCTCCCTGCGTCCTCTGCACGGCCAACGGCTCGAGCTCCAGGTGGGTGTACACTCAGGGGGAATGAAGGCTCAGACCCACCCTTTCCATTCAGCTGCGAGAGGCTAGTTTGAGGATGCACCACTGGACATCTAAAGGTACTCCATCCCCCAGTCTTCCTGTGGTACGTGGGGCAACCCCCGCTTAGAAACCACAGAGACCCGGAGAACAGGGCTTGTAAAGCAGCAGGCTGAACAAGAGCAACGGCTGCTGTTCAATGCGTGCTCCCATGTGACTCCAGCACTCCCTAAGAAGCTGAGGCATCTCTGGAAATAATGAAAGAAACACGGTCCAGTCCACGTTGGTATCCTTGTCTTGTAGATGAAGCGCCTGATGCGTGGTGTTCCTGTTAAGTGCAAATGGCTGAGGGTGCAGGGACGCTGTCTCTGTCCTGGTGCAGAAATGAAGGTAAGTCACCCACTGTGATGCATGAGGCCGGGAGGACTTATGAAACTTTACACTAACAAGGAATAGAAAGAAATCCTGATCTAAACAGAAAAAAAAGACACACTTTTGAAAAAATTAATTCAAAAAATAATAAACTCTTGGAATAGAGGTGCATGGTTAAGTCAGGTGGATTTACTTCTTTGAGATAAAGAGGAGAAAAAAAATTCTGAGCAGGGGAAACAGCAGGTGAAAAGCTCCTGTGGCAGAGAGAGCGTGGTCCGTGTGGCTGCCGGACAGAGTGAGGTCCGGCCTGGGGAGAGACATTGCCGACAAGGTATTCAGCGGCCAGAATGGGCAGGAACTTCTTTCCTACGTGAAGCAATGAAAACCTACTGAAGCAGTGGGGAACCATTCATTTTTTAAAGTGAGATTAAAGGCAGGAGTGAGGCATTTGCCCAACATGATTAGTTTTGTTTTTTAAAAAAGCTTTCTGGTTTTAGAATGAACAGTGGATTGGAAGAAAGACAAAATGAAGATACAAATTACGGCCCATTGCATGCATGTAAGTGACGCTGAATGCTGATTGCAGCTTTGACTGCAGTGCTGTTGATGGAGACAAACATAAATTAGATATTCCAGATGTATTGTGTCAAATGAATTGGATGGGGGAGGTGAGGATTAACATATAAGAGAGGCTAAAGTTTATTTCTGGTTTCTAATGTATACAACTGCAAGAATAGACATGTGATTTGCTTCCCAAGTCTGTTGGGAAGATCATGTGTTTAGTTCTGGACATGTTGACCCTGACATACTTTAGAAAAGAAAAAAAGAGAAGACGTAGGTAGTAGAATAACAAATCTAATGTAGAGCTCATGGTCACTGAATTGGTGAGTGTGGATTACATTTACCTAAAAGTGTGTAAAGTGAAAGAAAAAGGCAGGTATCGAGTGCTCTGATATAATGAGTTGGCAGATAACACTTGTGGACGGGGAATTCATGAACGCGTTGAATACACGACATTCTTAGTGTGTAGTCAGGGCAGGATTAGCATCTGGCAAAACTGTCAGATACAGATTTCTTCCCTTTCCCCTATTGCTGGGAAAAGATCTCCAAAGTGAGAGGGCAGAATTTGTGAACAAAGGAAAGGCTTTTAACAGAAAACAACATTGTTTGCCTTCTTTCTGTTCTCTTCCAATTTCCTTTTTCCATGCTTTTGATAAAACAAATTTCACACCAACTGTCACCACCAGCACATCAGCCAGACGTCAGATACTGTGTCTACTGATGATCGACCTGTGGCCAATCATTTTCCAAGAACTCAAGACACCGCTGAAGAATCTAATTGAAAACTCTAAGTGAAGTATGGCTCCTCGCCTGCCTGTTGGAGCTGGAGAAGACAGAGTGAGCTTCCTAAATGCTCTTGGACTGGGAGCAGGCAAGCATCTGAAATAGACAAGGCATTCCAAATACACAGCAGCCTGGGGCTGCAAAGGAGAAAGAATCTAAAGACAAAACAAAACAAACAAAAAACACTAGAGCATCTCTCCAGCTCAACTTAGTGATTGGAATGAATCCCGTCACCAGAAAGCTTCTCCAGGTATAAGTTATAGCTGTCCTTGGGCAACCTTGCCTGTGTCTTACTCTATCAATGGGGACAGATTCGCTTTCTTCCTCACTTGCTCACTTCGCTCATTGCAAATAAATAAAGCGGCGAGGTTGCAATTCACTGAAAATAATACTCAGCCGATTAAATCTATTGCACATTTGCTTTCTTCCAGATAAGCCCAGAACGTGGTGCCCTGTTATTATTTTATTTTTCAAACACAACTAAAACCTGAAACTATTTTCCCAGCAGAGGCTAAAGCTTAGAAAATAGGAATTCTAAGTTGATGGAGAAAAAACAGTCTTGCCTTGTTGGCCAGTTCAACCATATTCCGCCTATGGAGTGGCTTCTAGGATGTAAGCTAATGTCCATTTCTCCCTGTGGATTATTTGTTAGTCTTTTTCTTTAAGTCTACTTTGTCCTTCATGGGGCTAATTGTTATGGAGAGCAACAGCTAGTTCCCTTACCTCCAGACTGAGGTGTAGAGTTAGAGTCAGCTAACCAGAAGTGCCTGGCAGATCAGAGCTGGAGACGGGAGGCAGTTTGAGGTATTTGTTCCATTCCCCTGGTCTCTGGGTTGCTGTGGGCCAAGGTGTGCCTCTACAACCAATCGGCACTCTTCCCACAGCCCTCTCTGTCTCCAAGGTCGGGAATCTGCTTCTTCCTTTAGTCCCCGAAAGCCTGGATGATGCAATATAGCCCCGTTTCCAGCCCCAAAGTGTCCCACAGTCCCTTGTGACTTTCCTATAGTGAGCCCACAGCTCTGTAGTTTGCCCCTTTATAAAACTGCATTAGTTCTCTTTGGGTGCCTGACCCACATGCGGTAACACATACCACAGCAAATTGCTCTGGCACCCCAAACCGGGAATTGAAAACAAGACGTTATGGAGACCCAGGAAGACTCATTAGAAGGATGCTGATGGACAGCAGCGAATTCAAGTTATAGTTGCTGACAAAGGTGTCTTCCCAGTTCACAGTGGCCTTCCTTCTGGAGGCATTGGCCCCAGTTCACTGGGGTGTGTCCTGGCACATGTGTCACCTCGCAAGTCTACTTCTCTCACATGACCAAGGGTAGTCACATGACCCAATAAGGGTCAGTCAGGTCCTTTTCCTGGAAGCTTGGACAGTGGATACAGAGGCCCATTGCTGAGCTGTACAATCAACTCTGAGAGAAACAGGAGAAGGAAGGGACAGAGGGCAGAGGTTCAAACACCCAGGGCAGTTCCAGGTAGCAGCCCTGTCTCTCCCTTGAACAGGGTTATCACTGTATCTTTAAAATAAAACCATCCATTTTTATGTGTTGTTATAGTCGGTTCCCATCACCTGAAACAGGAAGACTCCTAAATGATCCATTAAACAACAAATGATGCTTTTTATCCAGCAGTGATATGGTGCGTGGTTATGACTATTCCAGCATGGTCCAGCAAAACTTTCTGCCACGATGGAACGGTCCCCCAAATCTGCGCTGTGCCGTGGCCACATGTGGGTAGGGAGCATCTGAAGTGTCGTCGGTGAGAATGAGGGAATGTTTTTAAACGATCACACTCTCTGTTGTACTCAGCATAAACTAGAAGTAGGTCAAAGGCCAGACAGGGTGATCAATAAAAATGCTACTTAACTAATTCAACTTAGACAGGGTGGTGGTGTGAGGAAGGACGGCAGTGGAGGAGGTGGTCAGAAATGTCAGATACTGGATGTATTCTGAAGGTGTACAGAATGTGGATCAAACAGGGAGACAAAATTTTAAATTTTTTCAAATTTAAATTTAATTTAATGTAAATAGCCATAGGTGGCTGGTAGCCACCACAGTAGACAGCTCGGCTCTGGACTCCCGGCTTTTTCCTGGTTTTCCTCCTTTCGATTCTGCTCTATCAGCTGGTTTTGAGCTTTCCGAGTATCTACTGGAGGTGCTCAGTTAAGCTGGCTCGACACTGCAAACAGCCATTAACAGTTAGGTTTTGGTTTTCAGCATCCTCGTGGTTGTCAGCATTTTCTCTGGACACCAGGAGTGTTGACACGTGGCCCATTACGATCACATGACTGTTTCATTGTCCGACCCACCCCAACTCCTGTCACTTTTTAGTTATCACTGTGTAGTGCTGCCATCCCCAGCTCATCCGAGTTTCTCGGTTTGGTGTGCTCTGTCACCACTTCACGACTTTGAATAAGTGGATCCCTAATTATATGTTTATTATTTATTTATTCTTTTTTCATCCACCCATCCATCCATCCATTTATCTATCCATCCATCTATCCATCCATCCATCTACCCATCATCCACCCATCCATCCATCCAATAAACATCTATTAAACAGGACTGATTGCGTATCAGGAAGACATGTATAAACTGCGTATTTAAACATGGAATGCATTTTATTGTCGGTGTTGTGGACGTGTGTAGCCAGATGACCTACAAGAAGGCAGAGTAGGTTTCGACAGAGAAGGTTTGGGTGTAACATGCATTAAATTCCCAGGGAAGTTTTCTGAGATAGTACTATAGCAGAGTGGTTGAGAATGTAAATGATATCAATATTTTTTTAATCAGTTATATAACACACTAAAAAGAGTATCTGTTAAGTAATAAATATTCAGGCTCCATTTATTATGCCTAATAAATGGCAGGCTCCTTGATAGCATTTGCTCAAAGTATTTCTAACACCGCCCTTCTGATTCCGTCTCCAGAACTTGCGCTTCCTTGCAGTCTTCATTTCAGTAAGTGGTGGCTCTCTCTGTCGCAGACTCAGTATGTTCTGGGGAGCAGACTCTGAGACGGCAATTACTGGGCCAGAAGTTCAATCTCAAAATCAGTGATTGAGGGCAAAGGGAAGAAAGCTTTAGGCAAAGGTAGAAGCTGGGCTAAGATACGCTGTCAGCAAAGGTCTCAGCGGATCTCCCGGAGGGTTCTGAAGTTGGAAGGGAGCTTCTGAATCATCGTCAGAAGGACCGGGTGTTCCAGCCTCTTCTCCCCCA
The DNA here is from genome assembly GCF_022682495.2 of Desmodus rotundus. NCBI lineage: Eukaryota > Metazoa > Chordata > Mammalia > Chiroptera > Phyllostomidae > Desmodus > Desmodus rotundus. The sequence goes on along the minus strand of NC_071392.1, from coordinate 98,458,361 downwards.
GTCCCCAGATTCACCAGCCTCTAGACGTGCACTGCCAGCGAGGGTGGGGACCTTCAGCTAGGGAATTCTCCTCAGCAGAAGTCAATTTCCAGACAGGCCTGGGAGTTGAGGGTTCCTGCTAGCAACAGATCAGACAATCGGTGGAATAAAACAATCAGTCCTGAAGAGCAGCGATTTTCAACCGGTGTGCCACTAGAAATTTTATAACACACAACACCTGACTATTTATTTAGTCGGGGGCACCAACCTCTCTTCCCTTAGGTTGTCAAGTAAAACGATAACAACAGCCAACACAACAATAGTTGTCTGGTGTGAATGAATCAAAATTGTGCCCCCCTTTTTTTTTATCAGATCAGCAAAAAGTATAATCTATATTTTTTTGGTGTGCTGCAGAATTCTAGTAACTAGTTTATGTGAGCCACGAGAAGGAAAAGGTGGGGAACCGCTGCGGCAGAGGGAGCATCGTAGTGACTTGGGGCATCCGATACTTACACAGTCTGCTCAGTCTTCAGACTGACACCCCCGGGGTTATCCTTCAGGTCTCTGGGTTCCATCCAAGTTCTCTGTGCCTTTAGAACGTGTCCAGTATCTGACATTTCTGACCCCCTCCACTATGGCGGTCCTTCCTCACACCACCGCCCTAGTCTAAACTGGATTATGTAAGTAGCATTCTTACGGATGGCCCAGTCTTGGCCTTTGACCTACTTCTAGTTTATTCTGAATACAATAGAGAGTGTGATCGTTTAAAAACAGTCAGGTCATGCCGTTTCTCTGCGCCAGACTCCAGGGTTCCCATCTCACTTCGAGTAGAAGCCAGAGTCCCAAGAGCATTCTGCAAGGGCCCCGATCTTTCCGTCCATGGCATTTCTGACCTCATCTTACCACTTACGGCCGTGACCACTCAATTGCAGCTTGTTCAACCTCAAGAACTCCAGGCCCCCTCCTGCCTAGGGACTTTGAATTTTACTCTTGGCTCAACCTGGAAAGTATTTTCCCCAGGTTCCCATGTGACTCCCTCCCTCACTCCTCCATGTCTCTGCTCTGATGTCACCTTATCAGCAAAGCTTTTCTAAAGTCCCTTATAGAAGATGGGGATCCCCAGCCACCCCTGCCACCACTTTATTTTACTCCAAGTTCTGTTCATCATATTTCCTGTTATCTGTCTATTTATATGTTTTCTTGGCTGCCTCAGTGCTGGGAGGTAAGTTCCACAAAGCAGGGCCCTTTTGTTAGACTGGTATCCAGGACACTATGGAATAGAAGGTGCTCCATAAATACTTGTTGACTGAAGCTTTTGCATTTTGGCCAAATTTAGTCAGATAAAGAGACCTCTTCTATGCCTCGTAACTCCCAAGAATAAAAAAGAAAAATGTGGAATGTGGCATGCTCCGTGGTTGCAATAGGCAGAATTCTAGTGACTCCATCCCATGTCCTCCGGCACCCCACACCCCATCCAGATTACCATCCCCTGCTATTCAATCAGAACAAAGCCAGGTACTGCTATGAATGGGGCTTTGCAGATGGAATCAAGGCTATGGACCTTAAAGAGATTTTCCTGGGTTTTCCAGATGGGCCCAGTGTAATCACTTGAGTCTTTAAAAACCCAGAACCTTCTCCAGCTGGAGACAGAGAGCAATGTAGAGACAAGAGGAGAGTCGATGAAGTGAGGCAGTAGGGGAAGCTGGAGAGATTCAAGGTATAAGGAGGACTTGGCCCAACAATTTGAAGACAGAGGAAGGAATTCACAAGCCAAGGAACATGTGCAGCCTCCAGGAGCTGAGAAGAACTCAGCAAGGACGTGGGCCCTCCATCCTACAGTGAACACTACTAATTGCTGCCAACATCCCGAAGGAGCCTGGGAGTGGATTTTCCCCTCAGAACCTCCCCCGAAAGAACAGAGGCTTCCTGACATCCTGACTCCAGCCCTGTGACCCTCTCAGCACAGAATGCAGTCAAGTCGGCTGGACTTCTGACCTACCAAATGGTGAGATAACGAGTGGGTGTTGTCTTCAACTGCAATGTTTACGGTAATTTGTTAATGCAGCGTAGAAAATTAATACATTTTTAACAACTTATTGTCTTTGTTCTCAGATAAACACCATCTCAGTAAGCAATCTTTATGCAAACGAGAAAAGCGAAGAAAATCATAATATTCTAGACAGAGCAGGCTTCCCAGCTCTTCACAGTCTACTTCTTATTCAACAACTGAAGACCAGTAATTGGACCCATTGAAGTGAACTGTGTTTTACTAATATAATTATGATTTCATCCTGCTCATTCAATGAGTATATATTTTAGCTGTCACAGCCTAAGGGGGGTGGTTCATTTTATTCAACAATGATCTTGGGAAGGTTCCTTGTGCTCATTCGTGAGCTTGTTTGAGTGCCACACTCCAGGCACATAATGCAAGAGAACAATCTAATAAGGCAAACAGTACCCATGATATCAATTACAAATACCAGCATTTTTAATTTGGAAAATTTTTTTAAAAAAACGCTCTCACAAACTAGTCCGGTGAAGCGTGATTATCCTGGCAATTAAGAGCTTTATAATTATTGCATTGCTTTTAGCAAATCACTTACCTACCTTCCTCTTACCTCTCCTTCAACATTCAGGAATTGCTCTGAAGACATGATTGCAAAAGGCTTTGCAAAAGTTCCAAGGGTTCAACTAGTGCTAGGAAGTGTATATAATTATGAATAATTTTATTCAGTTGAGTTTCCATTCCTTTTGGCTTAGCTGTTTCTGAAATTCATTTCTTTTTCCTGGGCAATTCTTTCTGCGCCTAAGGTTGCCTTTGGAAAATCTTTCTTTTTGTAACCACCCTTAAACTCCGTAAGTTTCCTCTTCGATTGTCCTTACCATCCCTTTCTTCTTCACTTCTCCATTTCTTTCTCTCAGCACCCCTTCACACTGACACCATTTCATTAGAATTGTGTTACCAGAAATACCGAGTGGTTCAGCTCATGTGGGAAGGAAGCCAGTGGTATCTAGGGAAATCATGGTGCATGGACCCTTTCTACCATCTCTGTACCTCTCCAACACTAGTGATAAAAACCCCAAAACTCGTCAGCACAAGGCTATTCATCGAAGCTTTATTTTTAATAAATGAATGGAAGAAATCCAACTATTTATTAATAGGGGACTTGGTAAATAACTGTGGTATATCTACAAAACAGAGAACTACCTATCTGTAAAAAAGAACAAGAAAGATCTCTATCTTAGGCTCATTTAGGTATCCGAATGATTGACGAGGGAAGACTCTCTCTGTAGTGTTTTGGCTAATAAACGAATAAGGAATGAAGGACCCTCCCCTGCCTTGGCATCAGCAGGGCTTAGTGGGAAGCTGACCTTACAATTCCACATGAAGACAGTTAAGCTGTGGGAAGGCATCCACCAGGCACAAGGGAAGCTAAATATTTGACTCAACCATATTTAGTGAGTCAGTGGGAGTCGATACTCCACTTCTGCTGGTGGGGGTGCTGGCAATGTTCTGCATGTCAACAGGGGGATGGGACCCAGACTCTCATGATACAAAAAAAAATTTAAGTATGCCTATGAAAGCCCCTCACACCAGGAAAATAATAGCATGAGTGAGAAAATCAACTGGCACCCATATGATGAATCATCTGCTGCATTATTTTCAATAACAAATGAGTGGAAATGGTCCAAATACCCAGTAAGAGAAATTTAACTTACAATGGTTTCACTAGGGAATTCTACTGAACGTATTTAAAGAAGTATGAACACAAATTGTATACAATTGCTTTCAAAAATTAAAAAAAAGGAACATTTCCCAGCTCATTTTTTTGAGGTTAGCATGACCTCAAACAAAACAGCCACATGAAAAATCCTCAACAAAAATCCTGGCAAATGGAATTAAGCAATATATAAAAGGGATGACACACCTCGACAAAGCGAAATTTATTACAAATATAAAAGCCCGCTTCAACATTTGAAAAATCAATCAAACTGCAGTTTTAAAATTATGAATTAAATCCCATTAGTATTTATAGAGCTATTTAAATTATCTACATCATATTGGGAAAGATATAGTTTGTGCTTCTTGATGAATTGGCTCATTTCATCTAAATTACAAAAGCTTTGTTTCATAGTCTCATACTCCTTTATTATGAAATTGCCTTATCATAGTATCCTATTCCCTTATCTTCTCAGTGGTTACAGGATCTGTCATGATATCATCTGTTTCATTCTTGATACTGGTAATTTATGTCTTTTCACTTTGCAGCTTTGTCAATTTTGCCAGAGGGTTGTCAAATTTTTCATTAAGACCAGTTTTTTTGTTTGTTTTTTTCTATGGCTTTGTTTTTCTGTTTCTAGTTTCACTAATTCCTACTCTTTATTATTTCTTTTCTTCCAGTTACTTTGGGTTTATTTTGTCTTATTTTTCTAATTTTTGGAGTTAGAGACTTAGATTATTAACTGCACTTTCCCTCTTTGCTAATACAAGCATTCCATGCTATAATTTTCCCTTTCACACTGCATCCCACGTATTTGGATATGCCATATTTTCATTTTCATTCATTTCTATGTATTTTTTCCTTTGAAAATTTCTGTTAGCTCTATGGATCAATTTGTTGGTTAGATAGAAGAATTTGTATTTGGGATCGTTAATAAGAATGTATATCCATGGAAGAGTATTCTTTCAGTACAGATGAATTCACCTCAAGGGTAGCTTGAAACTTTTGGTGAACAATAAAATAAGTTAACTACTGCTCAGTGGAAATAAACTCGAGTCCCACAAGAGAGTAAAATATTTCTTATATTCAGAATACTGAGTAAATGCAGTTTTTAATTCAATTTGTAACATACTATACTCATTGCCCAAGTTCATTGCATATTCTATGAGGAGACTGACGTATCTCGACCACACTGAATGATGAACATTTTGAAATAATAATATAAATTAGCATATAAAACAGAAAAATTAAAAATTGTTGATCAACTAAAGTTATAGCTAAACCCTAAGCCTATATATATTCCTATTTATTACATCTTCTGTCTAACCAATCCACTTAACATTGATTTTTTGTTTTATTTTTCTTTTGGTGTTTTCCATGGGGAAAAGAAAACAGTCAAACGAATTGAATGGGGTTAGTACATCTTAAATATCCTAGTTGGATCTCAATTTCTTACTTTTCATTGGATGATTTGTACTTGGGTAAATAATTTCTAAATACCGTGTGTAGTAAAACCAGTATTTTTTTTAAAAGATGGGGCTAGATCTTTTTTATAAGAAAAGAATAATTTTGAAAAGTTATTTTTTTAAGTGACAACCTTATCAGGGTATTTAGGATTTTCTATTTTGATATAAACAAAAATTTTGATGGATAGAGTTAATATAATGAATTAGGTACACCACCTTCTATAAACTGTATTTAGCAGTTTATACTCATATTTTTGACTTTTAATTTAGTATACTGCAGATAGTAAAAAAAAGAAAACCCAACTCTCTAAAAGTAACAAATTTTTTCACTTAAGATGGTGTTAAGATGCAAATGGAAGTGAATTTAGTACAAAGCTATCTGCCAGAATGATACTTTGATATGTGAGAAATGGTAACTCCCATAAATTAAGCCATTTGCAGACTTGAAGGCATTGTCTTGTAGCTTAGTTTAATTTAGCTTCAAAGGACCATTATGTATAATATAAAAAGCTTGTACTTATGAGTTGTTTTCTAAATATGACAAATAAATGAGCAAAGTCTATGGTTAAAAGTCTAAGCTTAAGTGTTTTGTAGACATTTGTAAATAAATGCAAGAGAAATCTTGGTTTACTTTAGTTTGTTCCGTTAATCTCTTATGTCATCTGAATGTAAGAGATTTCTTAAAGTTATAACCAGCCTTAAATTCAAATGTGTATGGTATTTTTATCACGCCCCATTGCTGCAAGCTTCTAATATAAAGCAAATTTATGCATTAGCCTTTGAAAATGAAAAACTGCATTCAAATGTGCTGCACAATTTTAACTTGATTATATTTTAAAGGAACTCACGTTAGTGGAAGCCATGCCCAGGCTACGGAAGAGCCGGCCAAGGTAATTACAGGACAGCTAAAGTGCCCAGCAACATGGAGCACTAGAGAAAGGAGGACAGGAATAGAAAATCGGGATTGAATAGGTGAGCTTTTCAGAACCCTTGGAGGGAAAGGTAAATTCGAACCCTAGTTACTTCCTGATTTTTTAGAGATGAGCATCTGGTTTATAAATTCCACGAGCCAGGCCTGGGGTGTGAAGGGTCGCTGGTAAACTGCTTTGAGTGAAAGCCTACTCACCAGCCTTATTATACAGCAAAATCTATTCAAATTGAAACCAAAGAAGCTCAGAAGAGGAAAAGAGGACCATCCCCCCACCCCAACACACACACACACACACACACACACACAGAACAAAACAGTCTGTCGTCTTGGAGAGAAGGGAAAAGGTGGAGCTAAGAAAGTACATGTTAAGTTAAAGACAGATGCAATTGGTGGAGGAAGGATTAGGCCGCATCCTGACTCAGTGGAAAGTACAGGAGCCACTGGTCCAGTTTACAGCCATCACAAACACACACATGTGTTCTTCACAAGGCTTCACCCCAATCAGTTAAGCACATACATCAACAGTTTTTCAAGTTAGCTCATTGTCTTATCCTATACAAGATATCTATTCATTAATTCACCATATATGTATTAAGCATATACTCTGTGCCAAACTCTGTTCTGTGCAGTAGGGACACAGCAATGAAGGCAAAAATTCATGGTCATTTGTAGCTGGTTGGAAGAGAAAGACAATAAATAAAACAGAAGGAGAATATACTGCATGGCATAGTAGAAAATTGCAGTTGCTGAGGAAAATATTATATCAGGGAAGGTGGATTTGAAATGTTGGGGTGAGGGGAGGTGCAAATTTAAATAGAGTGATCTTTGAGTGAAGAGCTGGAGGGTGGGAGGGAGGGGGCCATGCAGATATCTGGGCATAGACCTGACACTGAGCATATCGGAATGTTCCAGAACAGCACGGGGGCCAGGACTGCAGCTGGCACAGAGCAAGACCAAGCAAAGGGGGTGACGAGATGATGTTACTGAACTATCACGGCATTCCCTGGGGCTTGGCTTCTTTTCTGAGTGCTCTAGGAGGCTGTTGGCAGGTGCTGAGTGTAGGGCTGACGTGGTGACTGTGAGGATGGACCCGGGATGGTCCAGACGGACAACAGTGGAAGCAAGGACACCGCCACCTCCAACCAGCTACACACAGTGGCCAGGAGGGCTGACAGTACTTATAGCTGCTGCCAGGGTCCTAGTTGCTATAGGAACTTTGCACCTTGTTACTGGAACAGCAGCACTCACCAGGGTCTGTACAGTGCAGTTATGGGCTTGTGTATCTTCACGCTTCCCAGCTTGATGCTTGAACGTCCTTTCCATTCCTGGAAACATTTCCACATCTAAGGTCATTAGAATGGGTGTTAATGGTGGCTTACATGCATTTCCTTCAGTGGGCCAACATTGGGGAATTGTTCATGTTCCCCGAATAGTCAATGAGGGAAGTCTCCGTCCCTGTCCTGCTTCTACCCAGAGCGAGAAGGAGAAGTAGAAACAGAAGTAGCTAAAATGATAACAAAGTAATAAGAGTTAAAATTTTTTGCATCTCTTGCATCCCATGGGCTGTGCTATGTTCCACTTTCATATCCACGTAAGGAAACCGAGGCACAGTAGAGTTCTGAGTCTCGCCTGGGGTCCCCTTCTAAAGAGGGAGGGGAATTGAAACCGAGCCTTTTGGCTCTCCCGCCCACACTCCTTGCCCCAGGAGGACGGCTCCAAGGCCCATCCCAGGCCCAGACTTCCATTCTCTCTCATTGCTGCTTCCCAATTGTCATTTTCAGATAGGATTTAAAAGGGCACAGGAAAGTTGATACAACTTCAACCGGCAAAGTTTTCGCTATTTCAGGGACACTTTGAGATGGTGCCACAATGTGCAAGTCACCAGCTAAAGAAAAAGTAGAGGGAGGTGCAGGATAAAAATAATAGCAGATTGAGGTCTGCATATTATCTGTGGATTCTCGTTTCCTGGTCACTTGCTCCATTCAGTAAAGACATTTTTCCCCCCTAGTGGCCAGGAGTAAAGGGATCTCATAAAGCTGTGTAATTCCCTCTTTAAAAACAACTGATTTGTTTCATGGACTTGGCAGAGCCAATTTTTACCTCTCCTAGAAACCAAACCCCTAAAGATGAGGATTGAAAACATGTGGTAAAGGCTGACAAAAACCTAATCCACTTGAAAAAAGACTGCAACTTCTTCCCTTGTGGATTAAGTTAGTGGTGTATGTTTTCATGTGGAAATAAGCCCCGTTGCCTGGCATTTCGGGGCAGGGCACCGGGAGATTTTCCGTATCTTCAGGAGTGGGTGAAAACTGCTTTGGATCAGGGTCACTTGAAATTATTGGCTAACTGCTTTAGCTTAGCTCTTTCAGAAAGAGAGAAACAAAAGCTGTGTAATTCCTTTGGCTGCCCTCGCTGATAGTACTCGTCTATTGCACAGACAACATCGTGCGTTTTGTTCATCCGCGGTGAAGGGCGATTCTCTCGCCTTGAATGTCAGGGTGGCCGCGGGGATTTGAATTAAATCAATGTTAAAAGCAAACACATCCTGATAGTCAGAGTTAACTATTTCTGAGAAAAGTACGCGAGAGGGACTGATGCTGTTCATTGGATTATATGTATTCTTTTGCGTCGATAATAGATGCTACTTTGGATTATAAATCGAAGAATCATTTTGGTTTTTTTTAATGAAATGCTGCATTATTGCATAAAATCTAGCAACTGTAGACATGGACAAAGATGAAAATATCACCTTTAAAAAGACATCTACTTTTTTGTGTTGTTCTTGGCTACCTTCCATTTTCTAGAACTTATCCCTTTGAAGACTTTGGTGGGAGAAAGGCCCTACTTACTCCCTCAGAAGCATAAAGGGAAGATGAATATATATATTCATATATATGATACACATCATATATATATATATTTATGCTAAGCTGTGTGCTTGTGAATGAGGCTCATGCCACTGGATGCTCCCACGGGGATGCTGAATTTTGAACGGACTGATGTAAACAGGGGGACAGTACCTCCGGAATTCACTCAGAGCTGTGATTTTCAGGAAGTGGCAGCCAGAGTGAGCCCAGTGGCCACAGTGTCCCACTGCAGTGATGACCTGGGGCCCAGCAGCAACATGCTAATGAGGCTGTGTCTGCAGCTTGGCCTTGGCTAGTTATTGATCCTGCTGCTTCTAGGCTTCTGATCCTTTCAAGTCTTGTTTCCCAGATTCCCCATCACCTCTGCCAGCCTGCCCATGGCCAGCTAAGTCACCCTTTCTCCTAAGTCCCCAAGAGATGGGTTTCACAGCTTACAATGTAGAACCTGACTGTTCAAGCATGGGTAGATGTTGACTTTAAAATCCCTTTTTTCATTATCAAAATAACCCATGGTAAATTGTAGAAAAAAGAAAATATCTAAGTAAAAAGCCAAGAAAGAAAAAATCCCCAGTTCAACCATAATCCCAACATCCAGAGACAATATGGCTTACATATATTGTTTTTATATACGAAAATAAGATCATATTCTGTCTGCTAGTCTAGTGTCTGCATTCTGCTCAACTGTATGTAATCAGCATTTTTCGATTTCAAAGACATTCTCCAAAGCATTGCTGTTTTTCTTTTCTTTTTCTGAGGGGGGAAGGAGGTGGGATTTATTATGAAACCCTAACTTCAACTGAGGTTCAATATATTTTTTCCTAGCTTTACCAAAGCATCATTAACAGATAAAAATTATTTATTACTGCGTATAGAGATATATCTCAATAGTTCTCCACTGGGGTTGATTTTGCCCTCAGGGGTCACGTGGAAGTATCTGGAGTAGTTTTTGGTGGTTACAATGTGGGGACGTCCTACTGACGTCAGCGGGTGGAGGTCAAGGACACTGTCAAGCATCCCCTGAGGCACAGGGCAGCCCCCCAACAGAGTCATCTGGTCCCAAACATCAGCAGCACAAACACGGACTGATAGGCATCTTCCCATAAACTCACTAACCCGATTCCTTATGTTTGGATGCTTAGTTTGTTTTCATTCTTCTGTGTCATGATCAGTGGTGTTATGAGTACCCCTGTGTACACATATCATAGCACACATTTCTAATTGTTCAAAGGCAGGTAAATACCTAACATCAGAATTGCTAGGATAATAGAAAATGGTTTTTAGAGCTTTTCGTAAGCACACCCAGATTACCGTCCCACCGCGACGTATTCTCATCACCAGCTGGGTGTCCTGGACTCCCATATCCTCACCAAAGCTGTGCATGGCTCTTTTTAAGTAATGGAAGATTTGCTGGGCAAAAATGCAATGTAATTTGGTATGTATTTCTTCCATTAATGGCAAAATTGAAATGATAGAGTTAAAAATTGGCCTCCCTCACTTTAACTATAATACCATTGTCACCAAGTAAACATGATGTTGGCTGTTGGTTTGAGGTTTGTTTTTTTTAATGTCAAAGAACTCCAAGTTTGTCTTGACCATTGGTCAAGTGATCTTTTTGTGAATGAATTCATCTTTCCTTCTTTGAATTAACGTCAAAGCTCTGAGACCTCTCAAGGACTATGTGGCGTTCTGCACAGATGAAAAGTGGAGATGGAATTTAGAGTTAATTTTCCCAGTTTAGATACCTGGGAGAATGTGGAAGGAGCCAAGCACAGTCAGACTGAGTCTGCCTTTGCAATAAAGCATTTTTCTTTGTATCTGTTGCAGCAGCCTGGTGGCAGTCAGTCTCGGTGGCAGCCCTGACCCAACCAGACCTGCTAAAGGTAAGAAGGGAGAAACTGCCACCGGCTCCTCCTTTGGGTGCATGTGGCAGAGGATTGGATTCAATCCATGTGTCCCTGCTAATGCCGGGGACAGCCTCTCATGGCTCCCTTTCCTCTCTAAATTCTAGATGCTTTGTTCTTGCCCAGATGCAATATATTTGTTCGTGTTCAGGACAAATGGGGGCTTTTTTCAGTCCCATTCTGTGTGCACCACTTCCCACTTTCTTGTAAGTGTGTAGCCCTTCTGTCTAGTGCTGATGCCAACTCTCAATATTCCATTGGGCATTTCAGTGGGGCTGGAGAGAAGAGGTGGACTCCAGTGTTCAAATAGCCACCCTACTCCAGAGTCTCATTAGTTGGTTAGTTTATGTGTTTGCTGGCTTCCTTTTTCTATTTTAGAATTACTGTGGATTTCTTTTCCAGTTTACTACAGACATCTTACTGAGTTCTATTGAGGATATTTGAATGGATTGTTTTGGTTATGTTGTTTTAGACTTTGTAGAAACCAGCCCTCCTTAAAGTATTAACATCCATGCTGTTTCTCTGTGATTCTGCTTTTAATTGGCTACATGTAGTTACATTCTTTTGTAAGTGTTTCTCTTTAGGAAGCAAAGACCTATTCCTGCATTGTATTTAACAACCAAGAGAATGTTTTAGGTGCTCTTGGGTCTCCCTACTGACAATGTGAACAGGGTTGCTTCTTTTTTTTTTTTTTTAAACCGATGCATACATGGGAGTAAGGCTTGTGTTATCATATCCAAGAAGCCAATTGCCCAAGTAGTGCATAATGCTTTGATGAAAAGCAAGTGGGACGTGGGACTCACTTTAAAGGATGGGTTTGTCCTGCATGTATATTTCTGCACAACACACCTGGACAATAAAACCTGGAAAAACATTTATGTGTATAGTTGTTTGACCAAGTCCAGAATCCTGTAGATATTCACTTAATATCTTCATTGCGAGTTAATCTTTTCCTATCCTCACTATAAACCAGTACAGTACATGTTCAGAAATAGAAATCTCCATCACATATGGTTTATATCCCAAGCGTTTCATTTCCTGAGGTGATATACCTCATGATGCAGCACACAGCTTCAGTATCTTTACAGGTTTGTGTCTGGGTGGCGATGATGATGATGATGATGATGAGAGATAATGTATTTAATATACATGATTCAATTAACAAGCCTGTGTAACTGAATACATCAATATTGATTGAATTATATACAAAGTGTTAAATTAAGGACATGAGTCTATAGGTTGTTTAGGAAGTTCTACAGATCATGGCTAGACTTGGCTGATTCAGGCAAGTTGGCTCATTCAGCTGTGTGCATGTCTGATCAGTTCCAGGTTAGCTAACTATAGGGTAGTTGAAGCCTTGGCTGATATCACTTCTGCATGGTCTCTCATTATCTACTGGGATAGACTGGGCTTATTTTCATGGTGGAGGCATGGTTCCAAGAGAAAACAAAGGCATCCAGGGCGTCTTGGCACGTAGACTTGGAACGAGTACACCGTTACTCTTGCCACATTCTGTTGGGCAAAGCAAGTCGGAAGGCCATGCCAGATTCACTGTGTGGAGAAATAACCTCCACTTCTTGATGGAAGGAGCCACAAAGTCATAAGGCAAGGGGTACAAATATAGGGAAGGCTATTGAATTGAGGCCATTTATGCAATCATTCTACCGTAACTTACTATGTGTCAGGCCCTGCATTAAATACTGCATATATATTTTATTTAATTACCACAATACATAAGATCAGTATGATACTTGTGTTCCGATCTGATGATAAATAACATGCGCCTATGTGTGGGGACACAACGGAACGCTGCCCTGACATGTGAAGAAATGGTACCTTTGTACAGACAGAGAGGGGGCTATTCTTCTTCTTTCTTTCTTCTGTACTGTGTTTTTCTAAACCAGAGAGATCATAACAAGGGAGAGTAAAAGCAATTTTCATGATGACAAGTTTGCTCTGTATCAAGTGGTTAAGTGTATGTTAGAAACTTATTATGCAATCTCTGTTCCAAATATGTTAATTAATGAAAGTTAACTAAAAATCCTGGCTAGTAGCTGTGGTAAGATTTTAGCTTTGGTTGGAGTTGCAAGTTTGTACTTATTGCCAGTGTTTTGTCAATACTTCAGTATAGTTTTGGAACAAGCTGACATGAGGGCTGTTTGTCAGCTCCTATCTAGTGAAAGGCAGAGAATCTTCTTTGAAATCTACTGAGGCCTTGGCCTTGACTGACAGTCCTTCTCTCCCAGACACTTCACTGCATCAAACCCACTAGCTGACAAGGCTATGTGACTTGTGGCTCTTGCTGCGATTTTTATGAGTACTTTCCTTTGTTTAGGCAAAATCTGCCCCAATTCTGCCCATTGTCATCCTACGTTCACCTCCATGGTCATCCTAACTCACAGACTATCCCCCTTCGTTCTCTATTTCCTTACCTGGTTTTACTTGTTTTGTGGTACTTCTCACTTCCTTACCGATTTTATTGCATTGCTTTGGTTTATCTGCATGTCATTGTTTTTCGTATCGGAAAGTGTACTCCATGAGGTCATGGACTCGAGTCCGTTCAGTGCTGTATCTCCAGTGCCTAGAACAGAGCCTAGCACATAGTAGGCATTCAAAAAACCTTGCTGAATAAATGAAAGTCACTTCTCAACACGTTCCTCTTTATTAGATATTACGTCACTCTTCAGTGTGCCTGGGGCACAGAAATGCGGGAAGACTGCCTTCTGTGTGTTTGCCAAACCTTGTGGAACAACGTTAAACAGGATGGAGTTCTACCAAGAACAATGTGAAATGTGTAGAAGCCCCTGTCACTGAGATATTGGGGGAAATCAATAGTAGATGGGCTGTATTTTAAAGTTGTGACTCTCCTGCTTGCACATGAGCCTGAGCTATTTTCTCCATAATTTAAAAAAAAATTAAATGACATCCAGATCAGATAAAGTGTGATTAAAGACAGTGATATGTATAAAGAAGTAATGGGTCAATGAAAAGGAGTAATGGATAAACATTGAGATGAATGAAATGAGGACATTTATAGAGGAAAATGTGCATCCCAGGGAGAGCATGGGAGGGTGGTCCTCTGTCTAAGAGAAGCTACGTCCACACTGTGGAGATGTGTGAGTCATACCAGGTGTGTGAGCCACCAGACACGAAAATAGACATTATCAACTTCACCTGTTCTGATGCTATGAAAGCAAGGCACCTCTGATCATTTTGCTTTTGGCACCGCTTGCCTACAGGGAAGGGCTGTGCAGTGGAGCTAATGCTGACATCCTGTTTACTTGCTAATTTTATTTCTCATTTTCATTCAGTAGTTGCCGTTGTGGTAAAGCCTGTCCATCTCTTTGAGCTTTATTAGTATGATTCAGTATCCCCAAGTGAGATTGGCTCCAGGACAATGACAGGAGCTGGACCTGAGCTTGGGAGGCTGAGAGACCCTGGACTGAGTTGGATCTGTTCACACAGCCAAGCAGCCTTCCCTTGCCAGAGGGACCCACCCCGCTGCTGCTGTGCGATGCTGCGCATGTCTGTATTATTCAAATCAGGACTCGCTTCATACATGTTCCCAGAGGGAACCTTTGGGATATTTTCATCCACAAGTCTGACTTTTTTTTTTCCCCTAAAACAAACACATGCAAAAAAAAAAAATTGAAGTGATTGACTTAGCACAGAGCCTGTGCCTTGGTTCCAGGCTCTCACCCCCATGATTTACTTCCAAAAATAGCTGATGGATTTATGAGAAGGGTCACAAATATTTATCTCTAATTTTCTCTGTGTTCTATTTACTGTGGATTATTTCTTGGAATTTAGGAGTACCATTTCCCAAGTAGTGAGCCAAATGCATGCTTATCATCTTTACCGAGCATCCTTCGCGCTGTTATGTCCTTCATCTGATTGCCAGACCTGTTATGTGCAGATTTTCACTGCAAACCATTTGTTTCTTTCTTTCTTTTCCTTTTCCCCCCCTTGTATTAAGTGACACAAAAGAGTTGTGATCTGCTCTGGGGAAATGAACACGTTACCTGCTGGATGCAATGCACAAACTTCAAGTTTAATGGATTCTTCAAGAAAGGCCTGTTCACAGACAGAACTCTTTCATCCCGCAACAGTGACAGAGGAAGAGGAACCAGGGACTTTCAACAGCAGTGAACAGACATGTGGGGCCTTTTTTCAAAGAATAAGATGATGCACACGTTCTAAAAATATTTCACTTGCATTTAAAATATGCCCTTCTAGTCTACAAAGAGACAACGTTTTGTTATATTTTAGATAATTATTCTGACATATTGGTGCTTTTAAAAGCCACCGGCCATCTATTACCTAGAAGAAAATAGAGTGGATTTAGGTGTAAAAACATGTTTAAAATGTATTCAACCTAGTGGGAAGTATTAGTCATTTTTTCCCTCAGGCTTTGAGTTGAAAAATAGCAGCACGCTGGGCTATTTCTACAGCTTGTTTATTTAAAAATTAGTATTTCTCACACTGAAGTCAGAAGTCTTCATTCACTGATTTTGGTCAGCCCTTATAACACTGTGCGTTCCTGTGCAGTCTGCTCAGGTTTCTCCACACATCAGTGCTGGCTGAGCCCCTAAGTAATAAGTCAGGCAGGAAACAGCTGATTCTATATGGCGCACTTGGTAAGCTGTGAGTGAAGAAACAACAAAGGGTGAACGACGGCCATCCCCTTTGAGAAGCTGAAGTCAATGGTCCGTCAATGAAGCTTGGGGGTTGGGTTTTACAGGAGGGGTGTGGGGAGGATGAGCTCCACCATTCACTGGTGAGTGGCTTGGTCCTAGACCAGTAATAGGACCACCGAAGGCTGTTTTCCCTGCTATGAAATGGGGTTTCCAAATGTGTCATTAGATTAAATGAAATAGTCTTTAACAAGATAGCTCAGTACCTGGCATATGTATTTCACTGAAAATATGAACTATTTAACCACTCATGGTTACATCCTTTTATTGATCCAATAGATATACAGGGTGCAGCATAAATAAAGCCCCTGTTTTATTACAAAATCTTTTATGACAAAATCCTAAGGATGTAATTCTGTCACATAACAACATCACACTCAAGCACCCCCTATGACCTTTTAGGTGAAATGTTCAAATTAAAACTCTAAATGGTTACATCCATATTATGACCCTACCAACCACACTCAAGCAGGCCTTCCTTCTGCCAGACCCCGTGTGTACTAGGGCACTGTGTCAGGCAGTGGGAACACAAGCATGGACTGTCCCCTTCCGTCAGTGGGTCTCCCACTGAATGAAGGAAAGCAACACATTGTTAAGATAAAATTCCCATTATTCAACTCAACACACGTTTATAGATAAGTTTTGCTCTGTCTATTACATCTCTCATATGCCCATGTCACAGAGCAGTCCGAAAAAATAATGGAATGATAAAAATAGAAGCTAGCAATTACTGATTGCGTATTATCTGGCAAATACTTGCAATATCTGATCTCGAATATGATCTTAAACAATAATAAAAAGAAATCAGCATGAAGTACCCTTGAATTCCTGTTTTTACAGACTTGGTAGCGGGGGCTTATCAATCACAGCCCTAGACTGGTCGCCTGGAGCATAAACATGCTTGTCCTCCACAGCAATGCCACCCAGCCGTGTAGCAGCCACTTAGTTTTAGAGAAGTTCGGTGAAGCCCCAGAGAAACATTCAATGGACACAATTCAGTCACCTTTTCTGGAAGTCTTATAGGTAAGACACTATAATAGCAAGTCTCCAAGGTAGCAGCAGATAGCTAGGAGACTATATTCCTAGTATAGTCCCCAACTGCTTCTGGTAACTACCCTTTCTCAAGCCCAATACACGGGGTCCCCATGGAAGCTGCCATATGCTTCTTACAAGCCTCCATTATCCTATTCACAATCAGTTGTTTTGTGGATGACATTGGCCCATGCTAATGAGTCTCATTCATAAGATTTTTGGAATTAAGAGCCAGACAGCTGAGGCAGCTAAATCTGTATTATTGGTTAGGACTCTTGGTTACAATTGACATAAATCCCATTTACACTGGTTTCAATGGTAAAAGGAATCCATAGGCTCATGTAAGTGGAAGTTCCAAAGCACTATGGAATTTATATTAGAAGTGACTAAAAAATTCAAGATGTTCAGAACCCAACTTCTCCTGTTTCTGTTCTGCTTCATGGTATAACATTCATTCTCCAAATCCACCTACTGAATTCCCCACAACTTCCAGGTAGTTTCCTCTTGATACCAAATAAGGCAGAAATTCCAAACCTCGTATTCTTGTACTGCACAATCCAGGGAATAGGGAATCTTCTAGTGGTGTGCTGTTCGTTCTCTTATTAAGTCCAAATTAGGCCGTACGTGCATCCCTGTACCAATCACTGTGTCTAAGGTGGAGACGGGTGAGGGAGATGTGCTGATTAGTTTAAGCTTACCTGCATTTGAACCTGGAGCCATGGATGTGCCCAGTATTTATAAAATACTGTATCTGGAAATGGAATGTGAATGAAAATTGAAAGAAATCAAAGCACAGTTGGTAGGAAAAATTTAGGAGGAATGAATACTGTATATTTATACCTATATGAATATTCAGATAGGTGTTTACACACAGCCACACATGTGGTAGCCTGCGCCTTTGGCTAAATGATCTAACCATAAATACCATAAATACCCATCTTTCCCTTCAGTGCGAGAGAACGTGCACAAGGGCTGACATAGTCCGTGTTCCCTGCCATGTGGACAAAGCCGGTCTGTTGAGAAAAGGGAGAAGAGAGAAATAGGTGAAATCGGCATGCAGGAAGAGCATTACAAATCCCATGTTACGGAGGTCTGACAACTTCCAGTCTCAGCTGTAACTTGTGCTCAGGGTCCTGTTCCACGCCAGCCTTTCCTGAAGCTTGTTTATTGACGAACTACCTTAGCATCCTTCTAGTTCTTACAGAAGTTAGTTTATACTGGGCTTTGCTGAACTGCAAATTAGGGAGCTAAGTGGTACTAACACGGCATAAAACCTGGAAATAAGTAAGATGTGATCTCTTCTCTTGAGAGAAAAGACCTAAAGGGCAAGACAGGAAACACGTCTACTTGAAACGTATTCTGCCATCTCAGTACATGTCACCCTTATCTACAAGTTTCCCCAGCCAGAAATTAATGATTACCCTTCATTCCATCCTCTTCCTCATCTCCATTAATCCACCAGCAAGTCTGCAGACCCACCAACTTCTTTCCAATTCTCCTGGGCTATCAAAACATCAACTCTTTCCTGGATGCTTGTAATGGTCTCCTCGCGGAGCACACACTGTGGCTGTTAGCACCCTTTCCGATACCTTATCCACATGAGACAGTTATGCTACTCTTTAACTTGAATACTGGGGGTTCCCCTAATTGAATTAGTTTGTAAATACTTATATGAGTTCGGTGGTTCTTTCATATGTTTCACTTGTTCTCCTTTCTGTCTTATCCCTCTTTCTCCATTGTCTTTTCCCCTTCCCTTACTGATTCATTCATTTAACAAGTATTATGTATAACACACTCTTCGGGACATCAGAAATAGAAAGTGAGCAACAGATCAATAATTTCTGTCCAAATGAGCTGACAGTCTAGCTGGACAGAGAAGGGCATTAATGAAATGACCAAATGTGCACACACATCTTCAAAAATATTACAACAAACAAAGGACAGTTAGGTGTGAACATTTAATTTTGATTACCTATCCCAGCCTGGGGAACCAGGAAGGCTGTGTGAGGTAGTGGGATTGGTACTAAGGCCTGAAGCATGAAGGAGTTAAGGAGGCAAGTCAGATGACTCCTAGGTGAGAGGAGAGGGGAGGGTATTTTACACAGAGGGAACAGCATGGACGGAGACGCCGGTGCCAAAGATGGTGAGCTTTTCCAGGGAGGGGGCTGAAAGTCAGGTCCTGAAGAGAACAGTGCATGCTACGATGGACTTCAGGAGGGAGGCCAGTGAGGGGACATGAGAGCATTGGAAAGCCCTGGCAGACTGTAGACAGGGGAGGGAAATGATCAGACTTACATTTTAAAAGCACTGTCTTACTACTCGGTGAAGAACACAGTGTGGAAAGCAGGAGCCGATGCAAAGAAAAACAATTTGGTGGCCACAATTTAGTAGGCAGGTGACAGATGACAGAGATTTTGGGTTTAATTTGTCTTCACTCTAAATCCCTGTGGTCAATTTGTGTAACTATTTAGAACCTTATTTTTCTTATCTGTAGAATGGGAATAATAAAAACACTTCTCCAATAAGGCATCTGCAGAGACCGAGTTGTGGAAAGTGTGTGCCATGACCCACAGGACAGTAAGTCTTGTCACCGTGAAATATTACTTCCTTTGATCTCTGGTGCTGGTCCATGTTCTGAAGTCTACATTGCATAATATTAATATAGCTCTTTTCCTTTTGATTAGTGGATACGTGTTCTATCACTTTCAATCCTTTTAATTGTGTCTCCATATATAAAAGGATGTATAACCAATGTCCCTGTGGTTCTCTCCCCAATCAGTGTGTGTGGTCAGGAAATTTCCTCCATGTCGAAAGCCAGCGCTGTCACAGAACCGGCCTCCTTTGTCTCCTTTCTCCCGTGGGTCACAGGCCCACCCTTCCTGTTGTCCCGTGTCTGTAAACAGTGGTTTCCTATATTTTGTCTCATTTTTCTGTGGAACGTCAAGTTCTGTCCTTGTTACCCCATGATTGGAAATAGACTATACGTTTGACCAGAGACTTGAATGGTGATGCATTTTATATATTAATTTAATTATAACCAGTAACTTTTTAAAATCCTCACACAAGGATATGTTGAGTGATTTTAGAGAAGAAGGGAGAAAGGGGGTGGGGGGAGAGAGAGAGAGAAAGAGAGAGAGAGAGAGAGATGTCAGAGAGAGAAGAGAGACATCAATTGGCTGTCTCCTGTATGCACCCTGACCGGGAGTCAAACCTATAATCTAGTTATGTGCCCTGATGAGGGGATCGAACCTGCAACCTTTTGGTGTGTGGAATGACTCTCCAACCAACTGAGCTACCCAGCTAGAACACTAGTCATTATATTTTTGAGTTTTTATAATCTCTTGAGTACCTACTAAGAATGACATCATTGATGTTATCACCTAAGCAGTTTTAGCTTCCAGGATCACTCAATACCTCCATTTGATATCGTTACAACATTCTCTCCACGGCTTCAGGATCCTGCAACTTCTAAATATCATAAAACAAAATAGTTATCCTGGTGGAAAAACTCCCATACAAAAACTAAAGTAGAATGTTATCGAGTGTTTCAGAAGTTAATGTGTATGCCCCAAATATATAAAATTGATATCAGGGGATCCATAAAAATCTACTTATAAGACACTAAGTTATTTACAAAGCACTTATTAGCAGCATTTGCTATTGGATGGTTAATAACCCAGTTCCTCAAATACTCTATATCACTAGAATCAATGCCAGTGAAGGCAGCTGGTGCTGAGTATGCAATCTTTCCCCGTTTGTATTTCATTTGATATCCCTAACGCTTTGCGATAGCTCAAAATCCTCGGTCGGAGCATGGCCAGAGGGGGGCAAGTTTAGCAAGCGTCTTGTAAAATAGCCAATGTTCCCAGCTCATTCACACTGGCTAGGCAGAGAAGGCCATCGCTGCCTGACCGGGGAGCGTCCCAGGGCAGCATGGGTAGCCTTTCTGGGTCTACTTCTGACTTAGATGAGCCATGGGCAGTCGTCAGGAATGCTTGAGCAGTCAGGCCCAGCGAAATTTGTTTCCTTTCCTACAAAATCCAACCCCTTGCAATTGCATCGTTGGTCTGTGGACTATACTGTGGCCAAGCCCATTCCACTTTTCGCCAAAGTGGAACTCACTCACCACATGTTGTTTTGCTATTGATTAGTGTTTATTTCATAGTTACCCTATTTTTCGGACTATAAGATGCACCTTTCCCCCAAAATTTGGGAGGAAAATGGAGGTGCGTCTTATAGTCCTAATGTAGCTTACATTTACATTGGTGAAATATTATGTCATTTATGTGATTAAATATTTTACCACATTTTTTGCTTCAAAATTTTTTTCTCTATTTTCCTCCTCTAAGACCTAGGTGCGTCTTATGGTCTAAAAGATACGGTATGTAGTTTTTTTCATTTGGGTATCTATCACCTAAGGAGAGGGCTCAGTGACTAGAGTAGGTACAGCAATGGTGGAAACTTGGGTTCTCTGGGGCCACCTGTGCCCTTGACAGAGCTTAGTCCACTGTTCCCAAATGGCTGACATCATTGGGCCTTCTTCCTTCTTCACACGTTGCTATGAAATAAATACGAAAATATGAAGGGCATCCTTCCTGTCTCCTCCATCTTCCAGAGGTGGCCACTGTCCTTGGTGTCCTTTGGTTGATTGCCATATAGCTGGTTTCTGTCATCTCATGTCCTCTGTGTGTCAGTCTCTCTGTCACTTCTTATAAGGACACCAGTCTAATTGGATCAAGGGTCATTTCTACTCTTATATGGATGAAGTTAGGCTTCATCCTAACTAATTACATCTAAAATCACCCTATTTCCAAATAAGGTAACATTCTGAGGTTAGAAGATCAACATATTTTTTTAGGGACACAATTCAACTCATATCACCTATAAAATATTCCAAATTCTTGTATCTGTCCATATCATTATCTTTCTCCTTCAAATGTTTTTTCCCACCAAAATGCAAGTGTTAATTAATTATCATACTATATACCAAACATGCATTTACTTACAAACTACTATTATTTTCATGCCAATATATTCAATTTTATTCATATTCATTCTTTTTTTTTTTCATATTCATTCTTTATTGGTTGAGAGTGGGTTGCTAGGCTGACAAGCTCAAGGGACTGTACCTTTTCAAAGAGCTCTATTTTCATTTACAACGGGCCAATTTTTCATTTCACTTTTCTTCTTCCCCCCTCCCCTCCGATATCTCTCACATCTCTCATTAGGAGCTCCGTGTTTATCTTCTGTCACTGTCCCTTGTTCAGGTGTTCATTTCCAATAATACTCCCTTTCAGTGTGTGCCTGAGAGCGATCTGGAGACAGATAAAGCCGGAGTTGGATGTGACCATGAGAAAGTTAAGGTCTTTCCCAAGCCTATTTTGCAACATTTTCTGTAGGAAAAAAAAATCAGAAATTCTGCAGACCAGACTGAGATTCACCTTATAACTGAAACGGGAATCCTGTCTTCATCTCGTACCTAACATCTTATTTCTGCTCTCTTCAAGCCCACACTCATGCTGACCCCAGCTATCTGGGACGACAGTGGACATGTAGGAAATTCTTTCTTTTTTTGTAGACGGTCTCAGCTTGACATTCTGTTTGGTTTGTGTCTGTGTGGGACTTTTTGTTGTTCGGTCAGTGAACAATGCAAATAGAGTCCCGAAGTTAAATAGAAGAAACTGGAATTAAAGCTTTTACCATGAAGAAATTTCTCTCTGAAGTGGTACCTCCACAAAACTTCAAATCTCACCTTAAGTGCTACATGGGGGATATTTGAACAGTTTGAATTTGAAGTGGGAGAGATAATAACTGTTGGCATTTACCGCCCCCCGCCCCACCTTTTTTGACTCATATGTCCCTCCAGCTCCCATGACAAACACCCTGTAGTGTCCATGCTTTTCATTTTATGTAAAGCCCATGAACTGTACCCAGATAAGGCCCTGGTACTTCTGTCTAACCTTATCTCATGTCCCTGCCCCTATAGTCTCACTTTATTAGGGGCTAACATCCTCTTCCTTGAGATTTTCAGGACACAGGTCAAATATCACCTCTCACCCCAGGTGTCAACTACATCACTCTTTACCCTTTGAAATTTCTTGGGTACAAGTACAGTTTTCTGCCTTTCCTCCCCCACCCCAGCCCAACACCCCAGCCCTCCCCACCTCCCTCCCCTGTTTCCACCCCCCCCTTGTTATTGTCCATGTGTCCTTTATAATTGTTCCTGCAAACCCTTCACCCTTTGCCCCTGAAATTCCCTCCCCTCTCCCCTCTGGTCACTGTCAACTGTACTTAAACAACAATAAAAAATAAAACATAATTAAAAAATGAAAAAAGAAGAAATTTCCTGGGTTCACTTATCATCCCCATTAGCATGTAAGCTACAAGAGGGCAGAGGTCTTATGTGACTCATCCGTTGCTCTGTATTCTCACCTTGGAGCTGAGTGTAGCACGTAATGCATTCTCAACACTACCTTCTTGAAAAATGTGTGTTTTCCCCTTTCTCCTTCCTCTAGCAGTACAGGATGGGGTAGTTTGCACTCATGTGTGAACAGTGGAATAAAATTAAAACTTTCCCAGTCAGAATTGGGCTAAGATCATTCTTCACTCTGCTTTACCTCAGTCCTTGAGTATGAAACAAATGATTTATTCCTAACAAAAAAGGGAATTAAGACCTGTGTCCAGGCCTGGACCAGAGAGACAAGTGTGCCCATGATGTAAAACGTAAGGAGGTACTTACTCCCAGGGCTGTGCACGTGGTGATTCTGCAGTCAGGAGACCCCGTGAGTCAATGGCTCCTTAAGTTGTGTGCGCTGGGTGTGTCTCTCTTGCTTCCCCTTTGTCTTGACCTTGAAGGTGTCTTTCCTAAGGATTCTTTGGAAGCTTGAAACACTGTCCTAGGATAGATTCAGGTTACTTTTTTTTTTTTTTTTTGATGTAGAAGTAGGGCAATTTGACAAAAATGTAGACTACCCAGTTAAGTTTGACTTTCAGATAAACAAAAAATATTCTTTAGTATAAATAGGTCCCAAATATTGCACAGGACATGGTTATAGTAAAAAATTATTTAGTATATTTCTGGAATTCAAATGTAAGCGTGCATCCTGTATTTTTGTTGGCTAAATGGGAACACACACACAGAGAGTTTTTCTGGGGCGCACCATCACAGGACAGTCCTACTGTGGCAGATTTCCCCTCCACCCCCACCCCACGGAGGCAAGGCCTCAGGGTCCTATGAAGTAGCACGTGGGTGATGAAGTGCCAGACCGAGAGTCCCACAAGTCATTGCTGCGTCGTTCTCATCTTTGCAAGCCTCTCATTTTTCTTTGCCATGAGAACTTATCAGATAAGTAAACATTACTACTCAAAGCTTTCATAAAATATTGAACATTTAATTTGAGTTTCGCAAGGCAGCCGGGCCTGCTTTAGCTGTTAGAAAAATTTTTATATTTGCTATTAACCGGTTCCCCAGAGGTTAGTCTGTAGAGCTAAGGGGTGGACCGAGCAAACGCCCTTTCTTCACTGCGTTCTTTCCAAGAGGGATCAGAGGGGCCAAGTATAAAGCTTGAACACAGACTGCATTTCCATTTCTGCGAAGAGCATAATGCCCTTTCGCCTTGAAGGAGAGGGTTTCCGTTGGAGGAAGATACTTGCTTCCTTTTTTCTTTGCCACCTTGCTGAACCTACCCCGGAGCAGGAAATGAGGGTGTGGAGGGAGCCAATTCGGCAATGTCACAGAGGAAGATGCATCTGGGGTAGCCAAATGGTCACAGGATGAATTATCTATGATGGGGGAAGAGGAGGAATTTATCAAAACAGTGTGATAACGAAACCTGAACACCAGAACCAATAATCTGGTATCTTGGAGTCCAGGTCTAAAACCATGGCTTATCACAGGAGGAACCGAGTAACAAACGCAGTTGGAGGGAGACAGAACTGTCTCAGACCCATCCGCACCTGTGTGGTCACTTACCTGAAAACTAGAGAGATGTGTATAGTGTCATGTTAGGTATTCCACGATCGAAATGTTTTGCAGCTTTGCCTAAATTATCAGGCCCCCAAAATATATTAAAGTAAATTCTCCTAGGCTTTTAGATCTGGGAATCTGTAATTTTAAGTCTTTGTAATGAATTCTGATAGGACACATTTGGGGATACAGCCACCCTTATTTATTCACTGAGTCAAAAAATCCCAGAAGGTCTATTAGGTACCAAAACTATCCTGTCTTCCCCCACTCCCATGACCCTATGATTTTGGTTCTCACGCACTTTCATTCTAATAGAGAACAAACAAGCAAAATAAAAACTAAATGAACAACATGTCAAATAGCGATAAGTACTATACTAAAGGAAGATAAAAGAGTAAATAAAGGGGGAGAGTGCGCATCCCAATGGTGGAGGAGAGTGGGTACTGTTTTAAGTACAGTGACGATGGAAGTCTTTGACATGAGATTGGAATAAAAAGAGCAATCCAGAGGCAGAGAACACTCCCACTGCCCTGGACGAGCAGGGAGCCACTGTGGCTTGGGAGGTAGTGAGTCAGGGAGAGGATGGTGGAAGGAGAGGTCCCAGCGACATCCACAGAGCAGACATCCAGGGCTCTGCAGACATGCTACTCAGGTGGGGTTTTACTCCACGGATAATGGAAAGCCCATGAAGGGGTCAGAGCCAGGAAGTGATAGGATCAGATTTTATCTTGAAGTCTCACTCTGGTTGTGGAAAGCAGGGATACCCTTACGTGGCTACGTAGTTGTCCAGGTGCGTATTGATGGTGGAGATAAGAGGTACCCAGGTGGTGGATGTGAGAAGTGTTTGCTTCAAGACATGTTCCTGAAGGTGGAGAGTCGGTAGAATTTACTGATCAATTGGTTGTGGGGAGTAAGACAAAGGTGAGATTCTGAAATGGCCCTGAATCTTTGACGTGATAACTTGATCAAGAAAGATATTAGTAATTGGGTTGGTGAACATTCTAGAAGTAGCGAGCGTGGGTGTTGAGGGATTTGAAGTTAGTTTTGGACACAGTACGTACGTGGGAAGTGCCTCTTAGACACTGATGGAAAGATGTCAGGTAGTTGAATCGTAGAGTTAGTTTTAAGGGAAAATTTCAAGACTGTAGATGTTAATTCGGGAATATTCAACAGGTAGATAGTATTTTGAACTTGGCATTATATACATGTAGGACAGTGGATGCACAGCGCACAATTTCCAAGTCACTGATTTGTGGGGCACTAGTTCCATGAGATATCGTATCTGTTTTTTCATTTCTAGGAAGTGACAATGTTCTACGTGTATCTTGTTACATGTAGGAGTAGCTGGGTGTGTTCATTCGTCAACACCTCCCCCTCCAGAACTAACCACTGTTTTGTGGGGGGGGGGGGGGGGGTATACAGCAAAGATTGTTTTTGTCTACACTCTAATTTCAAATAAAGTGAATTTCACATGAATTTCACTATATGGTATATACTCTTTCATAGAAGGCTTCTTTCACTCAATGTGATGTTTTTGAGATTCATGGACGAGGTTTTAAGATTTGCTAAATGTATCAGTAGTTTTTTATTCTTTTATTTATGAGGAGTGTTTCATTATGTATACAAACCAAAATTTTTTTATCCATTCTCCTGTTGGTGGAGATCTGAGCTATTTCCAATCTGGGGCTATTCTGAATAGAGTTGCTGTCAGCATT
Source organism: Desmodus rotundus (assembly GCF_022682495.2). NCBI lineage: Eukaryota > Metazoa > Chordata > Mammalia > Chiroptera > Phyllostomidae > Desmodus > Desmodus rotundus. The sequence continues at coordinate 98,432,088 of NC_071392.1, read as the reverse complement.
TTTGTACATACCTCTTTATAAATATATATTTTCCTTTCTCTTGGGAAAATACCCAGTTGAATTGTTGTTTCACAGGATAGATACATAATTAGTTTTATAAGAAACTACTAGAATTTTTTCCCAAAATGATTATATTATTTGACATTTCCACCCAAAACTTGGGAAAGTTCTGATTGTTCCACAGCCATACCAATACTTGATGTCATCAGCCTTTTTACTTTTCACCAATCTGGTGGGAATGGAATGAAATTTCATTGCAGTTTTTGTCTCTAATAACTGCTGATGCTGAGTACTTTTTAAAATGTTTATCAGTCATTCATATATCTTTTTTATGAAGTATCTATTCAAAAAGTTTGCCCACAGAAAGCTCTTCTGCAGCTATTTAAATGCTGAGTTGCTCTAACCAATTCACCTCGGAATAGTTACTGGTCAATCGATACTGAGGAAAGTGTGTATATGCAAAGCCCATTAGTCAAGGAGAAAGTTATGTATGGATTGAGTTTAAAAATAATTATATATAATTTCATAAGTACTTTTTTCTCTATTGAATAAGTAAATTAAACTGGTTTTCATTAAAATTTAATTAATTTACCGTAATTCTAGAAAGTAATATTGAATTTTAGTGAATACATATAATTTTTATGGATTTCAATTGTGGAAAATATAGAAACCCCAAATCACTCACCATAATGTCCTGTTTAAGTATATTAAACTGCTAATTTATTTCATTTTTCTGCTCCTACTGATATAAAAATATTTGGACTTTGTATAAGAAAAAGCATCCAGCATACTTTATTCTGAGAGAATTCTTTAAGTCTGATTTGGTTTGCTTTATTCACCAGGTAAAACATATGTAAACAATGATATTCAGTGAAAGACTCACGGGAAACTAATTTATAATACACGCACTGACAGATATGTTCCTGAGTGGCTACCTTTCTCATTATAGAGGAGAAAGAATGAAAAAGAATGTCGGGAAACCCAATCTGTCTCCACTGTGGTCAGAGAGATGAGGAAATGACCTTCTGCTTTCAAAAACCCGGGGTCACATGTCAAATACATATTCAGATAACGAGAAACCAGAATTCAGTCGGTCCTCCCTCGTGGAACAAATAAATACAGTCTCTGAACTTGGATTTGAAGTGGTCATTGGAGACTTTTATTTTCCTAAGTACATTTTTAACCTCACAAATACAATAATGTTCACATAATTCAAAGGAATAAAGGACAAAACGAGGTATTCCACTCCAACTTTGGTCATCAACCATTTACCCACAAGCCTTTCCAAACAATAAAATAGTGATTTATAAAAGAGTGTGTTTCAGCCTTGGCTTCACACACACAAAACAAAAAGCATCATCCTAATCCTCCCGGACAGTCAGTTTTTCTCATGGGGAACCTACTGCTAACCTGCCTCAGGCACGCTGTTTGAACAAAATGACTCACTACCACTTTAAACAGCTCCCACTCTACATAATAATACCATTTTATAACTTGCGTTTGCTACAGTAAATCTTATCTTGGAACAGTTAACTTGTTAGTCCTTATTGCAAGAAGGTCGCTCCTAACAGTCAAAGAGAAGTTTCCTTGTAGTGTAAGATCTGAAGGCTTTTGTGAGACTTTTCAGTCAATATCCTAACATGTTCTAAAGAGGCTTATGCCGAAGCGAATAAAATAAGGTGGTGTTTGTTTGGTTTGGTTTGGTTTTGTCTGTTGTGTGTGTTAGTAGAGGGCAGAGCAGACCTTATTTTCCTAAACACGTTAGCATGAAATTAATAGAAACAAAGTAATGATGCAGTTACAGAACAGATGAATCTTAGAGCCCAAAGACGATAAACTGTTACAATCAACTTAGGACACTTTAAGAAGCCATTTTCTTCCATGTGTATTTGGCAGGTAAAAGCGTTCTCTACCAATTCACAATGGAGAAGGGATGTACCTTTCTGTATTCTCCTATACCTAAAATTAAACACTGTTTTGAGGCTCCTTCCTGTCAGACCATAGAAACGTTACTTTCAAACAACTCAGCGTTTCCTAATTCCTTTTCTTGGGGGTTGCATCTCACTTCTGGAGTTTTCTGTGGTACAAAAGCACTGGAGGAAAAGTCTCCTCAGTCAGCATCTTTGGTCCGCATTGGAATATGCTTCAACAGCACCACTCTGAAATTTAAGGGTTGGCAGTACCAATCACCCCATTTTCCCTTTGTAACAAACTTCATATCCATCATCATTGAATTAAACTCAATCTGTCTCAGTGGTACTTGTTTTGTAATCCAAAATGTTCTCTTGGGGTAATAAGCATTATACATTTTCTACCCCAGTGCTTCTCAAATTCTGATGGGCGGGTGGGTCACCTTGGTATCTTACTAAAATGCAAAATCTGATTCAGTAATTGCCAGGTTGGGCTGAAATTCTGTCATTCTCGATGGCTCACGGACCAAAACTGGAGTAGCGATGTTCTCACCCAGGTATAAGCATGAAATGTCTCTTTACTTGTGTTATACCTCATTAGATAACATCTTTGTTTGGGCTGATGAATTAACACGACTCAGTTCCTCTAGATAAACCATACGATATTTTTATAAATTATAACTTTTGTGTTCGTTTTTGTCATTACAAGCTGAAAGCATCTGTATTTTAAGTAATACATATTTTTATTCTTCTTATTTACCATGCTCTGTGATACCTTTCAGCAGACACTGCATCGAGGCTAATATATTCAAGCATATTCTGTACTGCACTCAAAACACGTCCTTGAGTCAAACTGACTTCTTGAGTCTCTTTTCAGTGTATCGTCTGCCCCGCTTAATCCCCCAGTGTTGGGAGGTTGTGGAGGGGAATAGTGGGCACATGGATGTGCTCGGAAGAAAAGGAACCGTGGAATCATTTGTACTGATCCTCCTTGACAGTTCGCAGCTATGCCCCAACAATGCCAGAAATCTTGCTCATGAAGGTACCTGAGCCACACCTTCCTTCCTTTGTGACTTTGAATAGTCACCCCTGCCAGCTTATGTAGCCGGGCTCCAGTCTCTGTACACAGAGCATCCTTCAAAGGGGGCAAAGAAACAGCAGCTCCTGAAAGGCACTGCATTTTTTCATGCATAGCTTAAAAACACTGCACTGGTGTGTACAAGAACACACCCATCCCTGCAGCTGTCAAAGCCAGGGCACACTCTTTACACACAGAAATAGCCTCACGGAGCATCCGCATGGCACTGTCTGGTGTCCCCATAGTTTGGGAACCGTACACACAAATGCTCTTTCTTATACAGTGTCTGCCTATGCATGCTAAAGATTCTGTATTCCAGTGAAGCCAGTGTAGGTTTCTGTATGTGCCCTCACTGCCAAATCGGGGATTGTGGCTCAAGGCTGACAAACCACACTCAGAAAAGCCAGGCACAGCTGATAAACAATCAAAGCAGCAACAAACCCACAGCCACACACGCTCCTATCCACCTGCCTCATCAGAAAGCCACACTGCCAAGGCCTCAACGCACTGCTTTCTCTCCCCCATTAGAAGACAGAGATGAGAAAATGTCATCTGATCCAGAAACTGGTGTTACGGCTACTTTTTTTTTTTTGATCAAGAAAGAATAGGGAAGAGGGTCTCTGGCATTGGGTTCAAAAAAAAAAAAAAGAAAGAAAGGCCTATTTTCCAGCACTAAATGCCCTCGAGCTGAGGTCAGCGATGCCCCAGGCCAGGCAGACACTAGGTCCTTCCTGCCCCATCTGGGGAAGTCACCAGCTCACCAGGGTTCACAAGAGATCCCTCAGAGATTTCTGTAATTGATTCCATTAGTGCCATCACTCCCGACACTGATTTTTTATTCACAGAGTATAATCTATGCAGGTAGATTTCAATTTCACACCTCCCGTTGTCCTACAAGTTCCCTGCCATTCTTAATTTGCTCATCTCATTTATTCAAAGAGTAATTCACTCAGTGCCAGTATTCCTGTATTTATTGAAAGACAAAACATGGATGCTGAGCATATGAAGATAAAGAAAACAGGTGGGATGCCAGCCTGGAGGAGTAGTGCTCTTCTATCTACACTTGGGGGCTCAGACGGCCCTCCCTCCAAGGTGGTATTTGCAGGAAGGCCGACTACTTCTTTTCTCTGCACAGGCCCAGGGCTGTCCTGGGAGCTCCCTTTGAGCCCCTGTCTGCATCTTACCTCTCAAATTCTCTGTTGGCTCCCTCTACCTCTGCCCATGTTTTTTGATGAAATTTTCAACCCTTTCTCTACGTGATGGTCCAACATGCATTCTAGAGCCTTCCAGTGCAGAGCTGCTCCTGCAGCCAGCCCCAGGGACCTCTGGGGAGCTAGGCCCCGTGTGGATCAGCAGGCCACCATTCCTTGCTGCTTTGCCTGTGGCAGACACTGGTGACAGTTCAGTATGCGTGTGCTCACTGAACATTAGCGCTGCCTCTGACCCGCTCTCCACGGTTCAGGCAGCCCAACAGATCAGTCAGTGCTGGCCCAAGAGATGAAATCTGTTTCTTATGCTTTCTTGGAATTTGTTGTGTCGTCCTGTACTCCTTGGATGGCCCCGGGTATTTGCATCCATAACTAAGAACTCGTGGTTGGTTCCCCCAGATGCAAAGCCCCGTGATGTTACTTGGGTCTTACTCATTTAGACCCAGCAGGCCCCATTAGCAGAAGCACCTCCTGGCTTTGTTTTAGGATAAATCCAGTCTCTGTCGTCTGCACCCACAGCCACACCTCCCACAACCTTAAGTTCTTTTAAACCTGGGCCCAGTGAAGGGATTTCATTGGCTCACACAGCTAAACGATCTTAGCATGGCTGGATCCTGGAGCATCAGTGATATTGTCAGGAATTTGTGCCTTACCCTCTTCTAGCCCTGTTTGTCACTCGCAGCCTTCTCTTCCAAACAGTCCATTGTCAACTGTGACAAGACAGCTACCAGCTGCTCCAGGTAACCCCCTGGGGGAAAGAGAATCTGTCTGTCCCAGTGATTGTAACAAAAGTCAGAGAGAAGATGCTTACTCGACCGCCCTGGGGTAATTGTCCCTTCCCGTCACCACCTCCAGGGGATACTGGAATTGGCTAGGTTTGAAAGCAGGTGTTCTGTCGCCCCCCATTGAAGCTGCGAAGTACAGATGGGAGATGAAGAGTTTCCCACAGGAAACCCTGATTGTTACCAGAAGCTACATAGAACCAAGAACACCCACAAAGGTTTTCACCGTCTGACACAAACGGGGGAGAGTGCCTGCTGCCCAGTTAGAGCTCATGACTTTGCCCCAGAAAGAGTCACGATGGCCCAGAGTCTGATCATTAGATTCTCAGATCCCAACGCCTCATCTGTTACTGGAGCAGAGACGTCTGGTCCCTGGGACAATGGCCTGTGCCAACCCAACTCCTAGGGACTGGTACACACATAGAACTCTGGCTTACTAATCGTCTCTAAGAAATGTAACTTCTTTGTTGACTAGAAATGGGAGCTCCCCTGACCTGCTCCTCGTATAAAGCTACCTGGGAAGGTAAATGAACACCAGGAGGATGTGATTCAGGCATGAAGTCAGACGAGGGGGAATTAGTTCTATAAGGATGGCCAGCAGCAGAGGGTCGCCTGCCCAGAAGGCCATCACTCAAACGGGCTCATCTGCACGGTGGCTTCCACACCCCTGTAAGTTCCGGGTGAATTTACATGGCTACAGTTGGCCCTTCCGACCTTCTGGTTCTTGTCACTGTTTTGACAATGGAAGGACCATTTCCTTCTATCGACATCGTATTTAACTGCTTTGTCTTTATTTGCTTTTTTGATTAGGTAACAGCCCGGGAACAAGGACTGTATTTTGATTTAATTAGGCAAATCATCAGAAATCTCAGCTGATGTATTGATTACAATTAATGTTTACATAGCCACTTATTAGGATTTTTAATGTAATTTCCAAGCATTATAATGGGGTATGCTCTTTATTTATTTTTAAAGCAATATAGACATATTGTTATAAATGAACACAGACAAAATGAACAGTGAAATGAACTTGGTAACGGAGCACAGCATTGAAAGGAATATAACCAAAGAAATAAACTTTGCTCTTTGGGGGATCTTTTTGTTACATAGACTCATCTCTTGTGAAATAATATTTCTGCCAATCTAAAGTTTCCTTGCCTACGTGACTTCAATTGTGCCGCCACCATAGCCACCATCCTCCAGCCCAGGATGATAAATGTGCACGGGGATGCTGTCACTATTTATGAATTTGTTTACCCGTCCTGAACGGAGAAGCGACAGCACGACAGATGAACAGCGAAGGGCTGGGTGAGAAACAAGGGCAGGCTGAGGCCACGTGCTGCCTCGCTGTGCTCAGCACCAGACACCCCCCACTCCGTTCCACACACCCTGAAAGGCAGCTTCAAACTGCCCAGCCTGGACTCGTAGGGGCCCGCCTCTCCCACTTGTGATTTCCTCTCTCCATCTGCTTCTGGTGCCTCTTTGAGATGCGTTGGCTCTATTTTATCTACGGCTCTAGTCATTCCAGATTGATTCCTAATCAGAAAAGCAGCGTGATGCACCCTAAGCTTTGCCTCTCTCTAATTGGCTCTTTTATATTAATATGAATCCCTGCAAAAGCATATTAGAGATATGGCACAATAACAGCAGAGGACCTGCAACTTCCATCACTTTAAAATGCTCTCGATGCTCTCAATTAGCTAATTACAGTCTGTGCGCGATTGGGGGGATGTTAGAGGTTAAAACACCTTGTAAACATGGTAGAGGTGCCAGAGAAAATGGAAGCATTTAGGATTAAGTTTTCCAATTGTATCCTCTTCCTGGCAACAATGAAGGGAGAACTAGTTCTTTTAAAAAGACAACGAAGAAGGAGAAAGTAAAAAAAAAAAGTTAAAAATGCTTCTTTTCACTAAAAGATTTTTTAAAACGTTCCAATAATTTTTGCATAAAATATCGAAAGTCTTTGTATTTTGCTGACGTTTAAATGAGTTTTATCCAAAATTCTGGTAGCAGGTATACTTAATGCAGGGTCATTATTCACAATGGCTGAGACATGGAGACAACCGACCGAAGCGTCCATCGACAGCCGACTGGATAAAGAAGATGTGGTCCATCTATGCAATGAAATACTACTCAGCCATAAGGAAATGTGAAATACTGCCATCTGTGTCCACATGGATGGATCTTGAGAATATCGCGCTAAGCGGAATAAGTCAGAGAGGAAAAGTTAAGAATCGTATGATTTTACTCAGACGTGGGACATGAAACTGAAAGCAACAAATGAATAAACAAGAACAAAAGAGTCATGGACACATGCAGCAGCATGGTGGTTACTGGAGGGAAGGGGGGTGAGGGGTAGCAAAAGGTCCAGGGGGGCAGATATAACGTGACAGAGGAAGATTTGACTTTGGGTTACGGGCACGTGGTGTCTTATACAGTTGATGCATCATAGAATCTCATACTAACAGCCACTCCAGAAATCATATTTTACCCGCTGTCTGGGAATCCCTTGGTCCAGTCAAGGTGACACATGAAATTAAGTATCATGAATGATGAATATATATCTATTTTTTTCATATGCTTATTTACTATCCATATATCATCTCTGGTGAAGTGTTCGTTCAAGGCTGTCGGCCTTTTTCCAACTGGACTGTTTGTTCTCTTGCTGCTCAGTCTAGAGAATTCTTTACATGTCCTGGATGTGGGACTTGCAAATATCTCCTCTCAGTCTGTGGCCTTCCTTTTCATCCTTTTAACATGGTTTGTCGTATAAAAGAGGTTTTGAATCGTAATGGGGTCCAACGTATTAATTTCCCTTACTGGCTGTGACCTTGGTGTCACATGTAAGCACTCTTGGCCTAGTTCGAGGCCATAAAGATTTTCTTCTGAGTTTGCCTCTAGAAGTTTGATAATTTTACCTTTTATATTTAGGGCTATCATCCATTCAAGTTTGCTTTTTCTTTTTAGGTATGAGTTTTAGTTGCAGATACTTATTTGGCCTAATAATGTCTATGCTTCCTCCACTGAATTGTTTATGCAACTTTGTCCAAAGTCGTACTTACGTGGGATTATCTCTGACTCCCCTATTTCATTGACTTATGTGTCCAATCCCTTGCCAACACCATGCTGTCTTACTTACTGTAGCTGTACAGTATTAAGTCTGAAAAATTAAGTATTGTGATTCCTACTTCATTCTTCCTTTTCAAAATGATTTTTGCTATTCTAATTCTTCTGCCTCTCGCTATAAATTTTAGATTTATCTATGTCTACAAGAAATCCTCCTGGGATTTTGATAGTGATTGTGCAAAATCTGTAGATCAATTTGAGGAGAACTGATGTCTTTACTATGTGAAATCTTCATTCTACGAACACAGAATCTCTCCACTCAGTTCGGTCTTCATCGATTTCTTTCATTAGCATTTTACAGTTTTCAGCACACAGGTCCTGTACATGTTTCTTAGATTTATATCTAATATTCTTTTATTCTTCTGGGAATGATTGCAAATGGTAACAAAAATATTTTAGCACCAAACATTCAATATCTATCTAGCTCTTTGACAATATAAGAATTTCTTCTTTCTTTTCCCATTTTCCAGATAAAATGTTACAGAAGTGTAAGTGTTTGGAATCTATTGTTCTAAACAGAAGTTCCACATATTCGTGGGCTCGGGTCTCTTTCATTGACCTAGAATCAGGTCTGATATGTAATAGGAGCTATAAAAGTGTTAAAGGAATGAATTTTAAAAAAGCTTTAACTTTTAAAATGTTGTAATTACTTCTCAATGGATGTGAATGTGATTGTGAATCACACAAATAACCCCCACAAATATATATACATATGGCGCCTCAAATTCCTTTCCAGGGTGGGCCAGACCTCTGGGAAGGCATATGAAGTGCCCCAGTGCTGACTGACGTGGCTCTCCCTGATGAAGCCTGCTTGTGTCCAGTGCTTTCTATGAGACAAAGCAGAGGCCTAATGGGTACTTGTTGAATAAGTAAAGAAATGCATGACTGAGGAAAGGAATAATGAAGAGAATGAAAAATATGTGACTTCTGTTAAACAAGGTTTATATCATTCTAGACATTCTCTGTACCTAGAGATATGGTTTCCATTTTTCACATTTGGATTGTACTATATTCAGCATTTTTAACTACATTAATGGGTATATGTAAGCTTTCCCTAAGTCATTAAAATATATCTTAATGTGATATTAATAGATAGTTAATATCCATTAATACAATATTTTTATATCATATTCTGACATGAACGTTCTGCCATTTTAAAAATATTTTTATCATTCAGTGTATATTTTGTTTTCATATTTTTTACAGGTATGAATGACACATGTGAAGTACACGTATATTTATGTGTTTAATTATTTCCGCAGTGTGCCTTTGGGGAAAGATATTTACAGACTTCACGTGCCCACATACTTTAAGACAAGTGAGACGTGAACAAAATGGCACCCTAGCAAGGGCTTTCTGACTAATTTCTGCCAAGCAGCGCTAAGCTGCCCCGTACCCTCCACTGTAGCCCACACTGAGCAGAAATTGTTTTTCCCTACTCGATAGTTGAAACTGAAACCTCGCTATTTTTCTTATCATTTTTATTTCTCCAGTACCTTGGAAGGATGAATATTTTCTTACAAGTTTACTTGCCATAAACACGCCAAATTGTGTTTCCAGTCTGCACGTCACTTTTATTCTGCTTGCCTCGCAGAGATGTATTTGCAAATTAGAAGTTGCACGGGTTCTGTTTTCTTTTCCCCTTAACAGACGTGCAGTTCACACTAGAATCCTTCTGTGGAATCTTAAGATGAGCGATCTGGTTGCACACATCCCTTAGAGAAAAGGTCCAGGGTCCCCGGGGAGCTGCACCTGAGAGGGATATTGAAAGGTGATTGACAGTTGGCTGAGCGATGGTTGGGGGCTGGGGAAAGAGCAGATGGGTGGAACTGGTGGGGGGCAACGAGAGGTCACTTACATCACCAACACTGTGCACTGCTGCCAGGCTGCTGTGTCTGTCTGTCTGTCTGTCTGTCTCACAGTCCATGTCATAGGGAATGGGAGCAAATGATACGTGATGCCTTATTTTACTTTTAAAAATATTTTGGATCTAACAGTTCATGGTTTGAAAATATAACTACATTATTATATAAGAGACCCATCTTATCTCCCATAGATAGATTTCGGATTGGCTTGGCGATGTCTATTGCTTTTGAAGACTGAATAATTTAACTCCTTTTATTAGTTTTGAAAGTTCTGTACATCAGCTTTACTTTTTCACTTTGGACACCCTCAAGTGTGAAAGACTGATGCAACAATATTAGGAACTTGGGAAAAAGAACAATAAAAATAAACAAATAAATAATATTAGGAACTTTCTCTTAAAATGGAGGGAATACATTTAGGAAGTGATGGAGTTTGCTTTCAATAAATAAAATTTGGAAACCTTAAATGCCAAATAATCTTTTGGATAAATTTTCTACAGAAAATACATATTTATATAGTATTTAAATAGAAATATATGTATGTGTGATATGTATTCATTTATTCATCATTCATTCATCCAGAAGTGAACCATTCAGCAACTGTAATAGCTTTGCTTTGAAGGAGCAATTTTCAGGAGGCATCCCTATGATAGAAATGGTAACAAAATAACAGCTCTGGAAATAAAAGAAAGTGGAACAAATACAAGACCTATGTCCTGGTGAGAGCAGAAGCCTTTCTTCTAGGTGAGCCCTGAGCACTTACACACCACGAAGAGCCGCCAAGAGTTGCCATTCTCTAGGTTGCTATCCCCCAACCACTTTTCCTTCTTCTGCATGGTTTTCACCCTCCCCACGTACTTATTTTAACTCTTTCTCTCTTCATCGGATCTCTGTGTTTCCACCTTTCTTCCCAGTCAACCATCCAGATAACCACCTAGTAGCACTTGAGAAACTCTTCTCTTGGCCGCCAGCTAGGCTGATTGGTTTGATAATCCCTCCTTCTTTAGCCCGCGTCCCCTACATACCGTTAACATCCCCGATGTGGAGGCTTTCACAGCTGAAAAGGTAACATCGGGGATGAAAAGGGTAGCACAGTTCATTTGGGGCAAAACGAAATACTGAGCTGGAGGTTAGAAGACATTGTCGGCAAGTATTGTCACTGTTTCTAATTCTGAACCTTCCCATTCTTTACATGAATATAGTGTTTCCTTCCCTTTGAGAAGGTAGATCATAAATGCTATTAGAAGGAAAGGGGTGATGGAGGTGATGCAGTTTTTACAATATTTATGTGCCTGATGGACAGAAGACCAAAATCGTGTGACTAGGCCAGAGAAAATGGTAAGTGGCAGACTTTCTCAGAGAAAGAGGACAATTACAGATTAAAAGCAAATAATATAAGGAATAAGGAAACTATGTAAACAATCAATCATCTATTCTTTCCTTTAATTAACTAATACTTACTGAGTATCTCTATTAGATAATTGAATAATTATTATAATCCAATTAATAACTGAATACTAGAAAATGGAATAACTTTCCTGCATAGGAACCATTTTCCATGGGTAATGTATTGTGTTCTGATCTGGCTGCCTTCCTTGGAATAAAAGGCCTGGACACCCTGTGAGTGGGAGATGATGCCTTCTCTGCAAGAAGGAGCAATTTTCACTCTCCAGTTACTAGGAGGGAAACTCAGGTTCTCAGAGTAGAAAGTGGAACTTGAAATGCAAGCTCCTCTTCCTGTGTTTTGTGTTCTCCTGGGTCTGCATTTTAAGAAGTTTTCCCAAGGGATAGCTGGAAATATCCTTTCCCAAGGGACAGCCGGGTAAGTAGGCAGGGAGGGAGGATCCTGTGACTTTGAAATTTGAAAAGATCAACTGTTAGCACAAAGTCAATAAAATTAAAAACAGAAAATCAATACAAATAATCAGTGAAACCAAAAACTGGTTCTTGGGGGAAAAAGATCAGTACAAATCTATGGGCCTCTAGCCAGGCTGACTTAAAAAAAATGGAAAGGACACAAATTATCAATATCAGTAATAAAATAAGGGCAATTACTACTGGTCCCATGGACTTTAAAATGAAAATAAAAAAATACTATGAAGAACACTATACCTCTAGTGAAATGGACAAATTCCTTGAGAGACACATTGTGCCAAAACTTCTACAAACCTCAAACTATCTGAATGGATCTATATCTATTAGAATATTAAATCAAAAACTATTAATCTTTCAAATCAGAAAATACAAGTCCAGATGGGTTCACTGGTTAATTCCAGCAAGGAAGAAATCACTCAGATTCTCTATAATCTCTAGATTATAGAGCTAGAAACAGAGGGGACACTTTTTAACTCAGTCTATGAGGCCAGCATTGCCCAAATACCAGCACAAGATAAAAAATATTACAAGGAAAGAAAACTACAGATCAATATCTCTCACAAAAAAGAAGATATAAAAATCCTCCACAACATTTTAATAAATCAAATCCAACCATGCACAAAAAATGTATACATCATGATTTATCCCAGATATGCAAGACTGGATTAACATTCAAAATCAATTGATGTAATTCATCACATCAACAAGGTTAAGGACAAAAACCACATGATCATATCAGTAGATGCAGAGAAAGCATTTGACAAAATCTAATACCTATTTTGATCAAAACTCTTAGTAAACTAGAAATAGAGGGAAACTTTCTTTACTTGTTAAAGAATATCTACCAAAAAAAACACCCCCAAAAACCACTACAACTGTCATCATACTTACTGATACTAAAAGCTTACCCACTAGAATAAGGGACAAGATAAAAATGTCCTCTCTCTCACCATTCTTATTCATCTTTGTATTGGAAGTCTTAGCTAATGCAATAAGACAAGAAAAGAAATAACAGCATACTGATTGAGAAGGAATAAATAAAACAGATTACATGATCATCTATATAGAAAATCTGAAAGAATCAACAACAGAAAACTCTTGGAACTAATAAGCAATTATACCAAGGTTGTAGGATACTAGGTGAATACATTCACTTCAATCACTGCACTAAATACCAGCAATAAACAAATGGAATTGGAATTTAAAAGCACAATACTATTTATACTACCATCCAAAAAATGAAATACTTAGTTATAAATCTATTAAAATGTGCACAAGATCTGTATGAGGAACACTACAAAGCTCTGATGAAAGAAGTCACAGAACTAAATACAGAGGAGAAATATTCCATTATCATGGATAGGAAGACTCAATATTGTTAAGATGTTACTTACACCTAACTTGACATATAGATTCAATGCAGACTGAATTAAAATACCAGCGTGATATATTATGGATATTAAAGTTTACATGAAGAAGCAAAGACCCAGAATAACCAGCACGATAATAAAGAAAAGCAAGTTGGACAACTAATACCCCAATTTTAAAACTTACTGCAGAAATAAAGCTGCAGAAATCAGACAGTGTGCTATTGACAAAATAATATACAAAATGTTCAATGAAACAGAATGATGAGCTCAGAAATAGATCCACATAAATATAGTCAAGTGAACTCTGACAAAGGACTAACGGCAATACAATTTAGAATAGATAGTCTTTTCAGCAGATGGTGCTGGAATAACTGGACAAGCAATGGATCTAGAGTCAGATCTGAATACCCTTCACAAAAATTAACTCAAAATGGATCACAGACCTAAATGTGAAATGCAAAACTACTAACATCCTAGAAGATGGGAGAAATTTTAGATCTTAAGTATGGCAATGTCTTTTTAGATACATTACTCAAGGCACAATTTATAAAATAATTGAAATCTGCACTTTATTAAAGTCAAAAATTTCAAGTCTTTAAAAGACAACATGAAGAGAATAAAGAAACAAGATACAGGCTAAGAGAGAATATTTGCAAAGACCTATCTGCTAAAGGACAAAATATGTGAAGAGATCTTAAAATAATATCTCACAGAATAAGCTATATAAATAGAAAATAAATATGCAAAGAGGCTCCATATCATAAGCGAAATGCAAGTTAAAACAGCAATGAGTCACAACTACACAGCTATTATAATGGCCAAAATATGGAACTTTGACAATACCAAATGCTGACAAGGATGTGGAACACCAGGAAGTCTCATTCATTGCTGGGCGAGTGCAAAAATGGTATACAGTCACTTTGGAAGAGTTAGGTTCTTTCTTAAAAAACTAAACATACGCTTACCATCTGATCCAGCAATTGTGCTCTTTGGTATTTAAAAAAGGGGCTGAAAACTATGTCCGTATAAATAAAAAGCTGTACATGTATGTTTATAGCAGCTTTATTCATAATTGTCAAAATTTGGAAGCAACCAAGGGTCCTTCAAAGGTGAATGGATAAATAAACTGCACTATATTTAGACAATAGAATATCACACAATCCCCTCCAAAAAAGAGCTATCCAACCATTAAAAAGCACGGAGGAGACTTAAATTTACATTATTAAGTGAAAGAAGCCAATGTGAAAAGGCTACATACTATATGAGTCCATCTAAAGGATATTCTGAAAAAAGCAAAATTATGGAAACAGTAAAATGATCATTGATCACCAGGCATTAGTGGGGAAGGAGAGATAAATAGGCAGAGCAAAGAGGATTTTTAGAGCAGTGAAACTATCTTTTCTTTATCCTCACTCAAGGATATTTTTTTATTGATTTTTGAGAGAGTAAAAGAGAAGGAAAGGGGGAGGGAGAGAGAGAGAAGGAGGATACATCGATCAGTTGCCTCCTGTATGCACCCCGGCTGGGCTGGGATCGAACCTGCAACCTTTTGGTGTATGGGAAGATGCTCCAACCAACTGAGCCACCTGGCCAGGGCAAAACTATATTTCTGACACTTTAATGGTGGATACATGTCATACATTTCCAAACCCATAGAATGCACACCAAGAGTGAAACCTAATGTAAACTACAGATTTTGGGTGATAATGGTATTATCAATGTAGGTTCATCAATTGTCACAAATATTCATTCTGGTGGGTGCTGTTCATAAGGGAGGGGCTTTGCATACCTAGAAGCAGGACTGTATGAGAAATCTCTATACCATTTTTTCAATTTTTCTGTGAATTTAAAACTTTTCTTTAAAAAATATAAAGTCTTCAAATATAAAAAAAAAGATTTACTGTACTTTTAAAAAATTATAATAGAAGCCCTCACAAAAGTCTGATGATGTGACCTGGCCTGGTCTTGAGGCTAGAGGGATCTGCATTAGGCTAAACTTGAACTAGAATAGTGCTGCTATGAGCCAGCATTAGGGTGTGTATGAACAGAGAGGAAATGCAACTTCAGAAATAGAAGCTGGAGCAGTAAGTCCCAGCTCCCACTCTCCACAATGGCACTCTCTTTTCTTCTCAATTAATACATTTCTGTATGTCATTTAATCTTGAGACTTTTCTTCATTGAACCATTCATCCACCTATCTCAGATTCAGCATTCATTCATTGAGTATGCAAAATACACTAGGCATTAACACACTGGACAAGAATCCATTGATCTTCATTATATGTTAGACATAACAGTAACTAAGACTATGTTCCTGTCCTCAGGATGTATTTAGTTTCGTCTAGCTAGTCTACGTACATGCCAAACATGTAAGTGAATGTCATACTAAGTAGAGTATAATATATGCTAACTACAAATAAATAATATCGAAGTCCATAGAAGGATGATTTTTTTAATGATTGTGGCTATCCAGGACTAATTAAGCAAAAGGGTGACTTTTGTTTAAAGATGAATAGAGAAGTTAAGTAGGGGGGGGTGGGATAGAGAGTATCTTGGCGAGGGGAAAAGACAAATTGTACAGAAACAAGAGTGTGGAATAGTACTAAGAATAAGTCTGCCATTCAGTTTGACTAGAAGAGTATTGAATACGTGGGAAAAGCAAGAAGACAAGATTGACTGGGGTCAAATTACAGAAGAGTAAGGTCATGGTGACTGTGAACCTTAAGGAAACAAGGAAAAATATTAATTGTGAAGACCAGGATAAAGGTTAAAGCATTGTTAATGAGATCTCTGCTGGATCCCCTAAGGTTAAAAAGGCTGAGTGCACACAATCAATTTAGATGTGCGGTGAGCCCCCAGAAAGCATTGTCACGAAAGATCATTGATGAAATTGAGGCCGTTGAGTGCAAAGAAGATAATCCCCACTTACATGGAAGTGACAAGAAAATAGGTACAATTGGACAAAGATAGGGATATTTATTTCCATACTTACATTTTACGTTAACAGCTCTTGAAATGTGATGTGTAAAGAAATGAATAGAATCTGATTGAAATAGAAAATTGGCCATGAAGTGGCAATGCAGAGGGAAGAACAGATTTTATTGTAAATAATGTCATTTCAGGGAACCTATTTATGCATTTTCCATCCCCTCCACTACCCACCCACCACTTATTTACTAGATCAGCTGTTGTAAATGTCTATTTATGTGTTCTCCTCTGCACATTAGACTACGTACTCTTTGAAAACAGGGTCGTGTTCATCTCAGTATTCATGATGTCTAGCGCAGTGTCCAACAACAGGAAGCCAGAAGAAAATTTCAAGAATGGCAAGAGGAAGGAGGATGCTTTGGCTCATAGACCATGTCTGTGATCAGATGCACTGCATCCAGTCACCTGGACAGCAATGCAAGTGACTGGCACCTTGGGGACCATGTGTGTAAATCTCATGGCTCTCAGATGCCACAATGCAGCCACCTAGTAAGTGTGTGTTGCCAGGGAGAGAGGGGAGGCAAGAGGCTTTTAATCAACACCATGTGGTGGCTGGAGGACTCTGTGCTACCAAGTGTTATTTAACTGATGACAGACTGATGGGGGGAGTGCCATGACCAACCAGAAGACCATGATGACCCTTGAGTTGGAGAACTTGGAATAAGGCTTCAGATTACTTCAAGAGAAGTCTTCTCCATCAGTCTGCCATTGCAGACAGTTAAGGGAGTGACACATCTGTTTCTTAGGGATGTAGATGTTCTTTATGCCAACTCACAATCTACCAAGACTGAAGGCAAGACACATACTGACGAAAGTGGCAGGATGATGACCTGGCTGGATTCAAGCTGTTGATTGACATTCTGGTACCAGGCCCTTGACATTTCCCTGCAGTTTCCATACACAGCATCTGTAGACAAGGGCAGGGATGGCTGTATCTTTCCAGGGATATTTTATTGTGAAGACTCTCTTCTATGGAAAACTCCTTCGGCAAAGTTTTGACTTGACAGTGCTTCCTCATAAAATGTGATTTCTCCTGTGTTTTCTTTGCATTAAGGTGCCTGAGATGGAAGAGTTTGAGGTCCAACTACTGCTGCAAATATGGAATTTTAGCTCACCCAGGAGACTCCTGAGCTGCTGAACCCCACAAAACTCTAACCTAGAGAAAGGAAAATATTGACTATTGGATGAAGAGATACTTGAAAACCAAGGAAAAAAAGAGAAAATGTCTTTTGAGTAGAGCTAGCACCAGCTGAGGAGGAAGATTTCTTGCCTCCACCTTATTCTTTGAGGCTATGGAGGCTCCTTCTTTCATTTTCTTTTTATACAATAAATTGTTCACTGAAATATTCAACACATCTTGAGTACCTACTATGCACTATGACCATCACCTCCCACTGCTCCTGAAGGAAGAATAAATGTTCCTGTCTCCCAAACATTCTACACATAGGAGTATGTCTCTTTCACCCTTCCCATCTTTTTTTTTTTTTTAAAGATTATTTATTTTCAAAGAGAGGGGGAGAGAGGGAGGAAGAGAGGGAGGGAAACATTGATGTGTGAGAGAAACATCAATCAGTTGCCTCTCACATGACCCCAAACTGCACCATTTGAGTTATATGCATGAGAGTAAAACCCAACGATAGAAGGATACAGGTTCCCATACAGAAAGCACCATGCCATCTTTTGATTGCTTTCTCCTGTGCAATTTTATGTTGGAAAAATAGTTTCTTGTTTAAGTCACTGGTGTTTTGAATTTCCTATATGCAGCTGAACATGCCCTAACTAACTTATATATTCTTGTCCTGCATGACTCTACTTCATAACAGTCGCTTGATAAAAGGAACGATTTGAAGTGAATTAGACGTTAGAATCCCTGGTTTGGGGTTTCAGACACCGAAGTGGTATATCAGGACGCATTGTCTCCATAGTGATTATGGAGAATCCGTTTTCTCTCAATCTCTACCCACTTACGTTTTGATTTTTATAATTTCCTGCCAGCTCCACATGCACGAGTTATACA
Source organism: Desmodus rotundus (assembly GCF_022682495.2). Taxonomy (NCBI): domain Eukaryota; kingdom Metazoa; phylum Chordata; class Mammalia; order Chiroptera; family Phyllostomidae; genus Desmodus; species Desmodus rotundus. The sequence continues at coordinate 98,413,869 of NC_071392.1, read as the reverse complement.
TGTGCTTATGTCCCTCTGTCCCTTTAAGTCCATAAGCTGTGTGTGTTTGAAATAATTCTGATCACCCAAATCATCTCCCAATGCACTTGAAGAGCATCCTAGATATGTTGGCCATGGGAAAAGGACATTTTCAGTATATGAGCTTGCTAAATCTAAGCTTGAAAATTGAAGATGTATTATACCTTTGATTCTTCTCTCTCATTCAACATCAAATCCATGAGCCAGTCCTCTTAGATATGCCCTCGAATACATGCTGAATTCACCTTCTCCTCTCCATCCACACCACCACCTCTCTCATTCAAATCACCATCCTCTCCAGCCTGGACAATGACAACTGGGTCCTCAGTCGTCCACCTGTGTTCCTGCTCTAACCCTTTCTGGTCCTTTTCCACAAAGGTATATGATGAGTCTACGGTAATTTAAATTTCATTATGTAACTTTCCCTGATTACAACGTTCCATTGTTTTTTCACGACCCTTGTTATGCAATCCAAGCTCTTGGTCACCATCTAGAAAGCCAGCTCCCACCTAGCTTTCAGCCTTATCCCATTCCACTTATTCTTTAGGGCATTCTGCCCCAACCGTACCAGGTGTCATTCTCTTCCTTGGGTGTTTCAAGTTCATGACCATCTTACAGACTTTGATTTTGCTGTGACTTCCTCTGACTTTAAAGCTTTCCCCTTAGGCCCTCACCTGGCTGTCTCCCAATCTCACAGATCTCAGCTCTTCTAAGAGAAACAAACCCTCATGGACTACCCTGTCTGAAGTGCCCTCCCAACTCTAGTCAGTGTCACACCTCCTGATTTATTATCAGAATTACGATAATAATGTACCTGGTTTTTGTCTTTGCTGACTAGAATCTGTTATCTTTGGAAATGAGGACATGACCATTTTGTTCTTATCTATAATCCTCAGTATCCAGAAGAGACCCCACGACAGAGTAGGTACTCAGTAAATACATGTTGAAAATAATGAGTGAATGAATGAGTGAATGAACGAATGAAAAAAATAGTAACCTGATAGATGGGCACTCCTGGATCCTTAGCCCTTAGAGGATTTCTCCTTTGTCACTTGTTGACTAATAGCAACAACAAACAATAAAACCAGTCCAACAAATATCAGAAGGAAAAAACAGACAGATGAACAATTGAAAGTACTTTAGCTAACTCTATTGCACATAAAGGCACAAACAAAAAATTAATAAATGAACACAAAAGATCAAGAACAAGTGGTTTCCTCTAATTTAATTACTGTGTGCTTTTCCTTTTGCAAGACCCAAGTACTCCCCCGACTGAGGGCTACTTTCCACTCTCTCAGCTACTTACCTCTAGCTTTTCTCTGGTGATCCATTTAGCTGTTGCTTCTGTCCAGAGGAATGCCCACCCCAGAATTCTACCACCACAGGCTTCCAGCAGAAACAGCTGTGCTGCACAGAGTAGCCATCACTCCTGTGTGTTTCCCAACAGTAAGAACAGCTGCCTTCTCACAAGGGGCCCCCGCACTTCAAAGGTGGGATCTTTTCTACTTCCCAGAGACATGAATGCAATCTCACACACACAATAGAAGCAATGCCAATCAAGTCTATTCTTGTCAGCCTCCCAAACAGCCTTATTACTGGGTGACTGCAAACAGCATTTGAAGGTGCTGCCTCTGCCAAGCTGAAGTCTTCAAATGCTGAGGTTGAGTGATTGAAAACTCTAGATTACAGGCAGAAGGGGATGAAGAGTGGTTTATAGTTCTTCCTCGTCTGCTAAAAGCCTCTGGCCAGAAATAGCTCTCTATTTGAAGGAAAGTAAATTTCTTCCACAGCTGAAAATAAATGTGTTTTGAGGGGAGTCTAGGCCAGCTGGTGGCAGGGGCATGGCCCGTGGACCCGTTGAAGGCTTGGAGGGTAACAGTGAGCAGTCCTTCCTCACACTGGGAGGTCCCTGTCTGATGAGGACCAAAGCTGGGGGCACTGGATGCAGCTGTTTCTCTCCATGTGAGATGGGGTTAGTTATGCCAAACCTCTCTAGGTTGAGTTCGGCTATAATGAGTCATTGTATCCTATTTGATGTAAGGGCCTTGCTTTACCCAACACCTTGAACAACTGGACGACAAACCATTGGAAGTGGAGGGGCCAGGATTCTGGTGGGATATCCAAGGACATAAGGACCTTCATTTGGTTACCGAAATCTTTGTATATTGGATTGTCTTCAATACCAAACTGTTCTTGAATTACAGCTCCAAGTAAGAAGAAGAAAAAGGAATGCATTTCCCTCTCTTTCTCAGTGTTTAGCATATGCACACATATTCATTCAGTCAGTTATTAGAAATCATGACGTTACCTGGTTCTGTGCACCTGGCACGTGTTAGATGATGCTTAATGCAAAGTATGTAGAGCAAATCAGCGGCATGGTCCCTGCTGCCAGCTGCTCATATTTCGACTGGGAAACAGACACTCGAGCAAATAATCATGACGGAATGTGATGAGTCCTGTAATCTAGGTAAATATCAAGGGCTGGGAAGCCTAGACGTTGGAGTAACTTTGGCCCCTAATAATTTTGGAGAGGACTCTACAAAGGTGGAAACAAAGTAGCATGAGATATCCCAGTTTAAGTCAGGGATGGACAAGTGGTTTTCCAAGCAAACATCATGAGAGCTTGTTAGCTCTGGTGGTGGAGTTGTGGGCAGACACTTTGAAGAATGTAATGAAGTTTATAAACTTTCTCCCTCAATAAAACAATGCCTATCAACAAACACAGATTTTTTTAATGCAATTCCAAGGAGATCACAGAAGGCCCTACAGCAGGTGCAGAGTAATGTAAGAAGAAATTAATCTAAATTCCCTTAATTCCCTTTCACCTTTAACGCTGTGTTTTTCGGGATAAAGGCTGCGAGGCAAGAGCCTCAGAAACACCTCAGATGCTGTAACTTGCATAACGATGCTGAGTGCTCAAACGCTGCAGGGTATGAGCAGGGGAGCCTGTATGCTCCCCTGTACAGGCCCTTGCTGGTTGGCCGATGGCTAATCCTCCAGCATGAAGGCAGCCAAGGCAGCGAGAGCCAGAAGGCCTCAGATCCGAAGATGTCCTTGACCGCCCCAACCATTTTCACACAGGGAGGGGAGGGAGCGGAGGGAGCGGCTGCGTGCTTTACTCTTGCAAAGTTACTGAGAAACCTACGCACAGGGGCTCAGTGAGGATGACGGTGCCTGTGTTGAAATAGCAGGGTAGGAGATGCTAGAAATTTTATGCTTTATGGGTAAAATGGAGTCTATTATAGAGCTTGTAGAATTGGCTTCTTAAATTTCTCATTCTAGTGAAGCCAGATTCTAAGCAAGCCGCAACACTTATGTTCATTACATTCCCAGAGCATGTGGCTCACCGCTGTGAAAAAACGTGGTCTTTGAAATTAAAATGGCCTAGCAAAGTGGTTAACAATGGCAACGGTAAATGGAAGGTTAGCAGTGTGCAATCTTTTGCATGAATATCTTTCAAATCACAAGATTTCATCCATTTTTATTGCCATGGATTTAATTGAAATACCGTTTCTGCTGTGGTCCATTTCAGCAGATTCAAAGTAATCACCTTGCCTATGTCTTATCTCTGCCACACTCCACTCTGCACACGATAGAGAGATTTCCCAAAGTCATAGCGGGTCAGGTTATTCTTCTCACGAACACTCTTTGGCTGCATTGGGAGGTGGGGAGAGGGGGGAGCATCCAATATCTCATACATTGTAAATCCCCACTTCTCTCTGTATGCAGATGAGCCAGCTCAACAAAGGGGCCTACAAGCTTCAACGTGGTCGGATTTCATCTACACCTCCCTGTATAGGGAACACGCCATTCTCTACCCCTCACTCTGTCTACCCTACCTTGACCATTGCATTTACCACATGGAGTTCCGCAGGAATGCTAATCAGGAAAGACGTTAGCAGGAGCTCTTTAAAAATGTGGGCCAAAGAAATTTAAGAAATTGGTGGAGATCATTAAAGCACATTATCCTAGTAGAATCTCGAAGACAGCCTATTCTAAAAAATAAAAGAAAGCAGTTTTGCTTGTTTAACCAATCATTTCCCGAACATAGCCGAATTCAAGATACATTTTTTGGAAGCAATGCCTCAGTTAATATGCTTCATGGACCAACAGTCTGGAAAATTCACTTGTAAAGCTCTTTGCATCCGGGTCCCTCTGGTGTACCCTCCTATGCATAAATTGATGAGAATTCTTGTTTTCCTGTGGCATCTACTCACCACTCTTAGCACAGTGCTAATAGCTTGCGTATTGGACAGCTTCCTTCAGTATGATTTACAAAACGCACATTCAGATTAGTGCGAGCACATGGGAACAATTTCATAACTCAGTAATTGGCAAGTACAGTGGTGGATGATATTCTTGGTTAAAACTCAATGATTCTCAACAGAGGGTGATTTCCTCCCTTGACAACTCCCTCCCTCACTTCCAGGTCAAATTTGACAAAGTCTGACAGCATTTTTGTTGTCGCAGATGTAGGAAAGGGGGTAGTACTGTTATCTAGGTCCCAATAGAGGTCAGCACAGGACAGCCCTGTCTGTACCCATGCCCCCAACCCCAACCCCCCAGCCCCAGTGAAGAAATATTGGGCCCAAAAGGTCAGTAGGACCAAAACGTGAAACTCTGGTTATAACTCGACCCAAACACTCAGCAACATTGGGAATTCTTCAGTATTCCTCTCTCATTTCTTCTGCCAATGCTTGGTTTTACCTTTGTCTGCATGATGGGAATTTTGGTTGCTGTCCATATCAGATTCACATATGTCATATATATGATATATATGATATGCTGTCCATATCATATCTGGTATGAACCAGATATGATTCATATCAGAACCATATCTGGTTCTGTGACCGAATGGAAGTCTCCTTCACCAGTTTTAATCAGCACACTACAAGGGAATTCAGTTAACTGACCCAAGTTTGATCATGTGTTTGATCCTTTTGAAATCACTTCCTGAAGGGGTTACAGTGATTTCAACATAGGCCATGTCCCCATCTTTGGGGAGATGATGTAAAAGTTGGAGGGAGAGGCAAAGTGTATTCAACAGAAGCAACATTTATCACGCTTTCTGGGAATTTGCATCCTTATTTTATTTTTAATAGTTATTTTGGGTTTTATTCGTATTTGTTTATTTTCATTTCTTTTTTCTTCACTTCTCATTTGAATTTATTGGGGTGACATTGGTTAGTAAAATTATATAGGTTTCAGGTGCAATGTTCTATAGTCCATCATGACTTCTTATTTTAAAATAGATCATGTGAGGCTTATTTTAATGTGTGGAAAAAGTCTGACAGAGTATCTGAAACATGGGAGATATTTAATAAATGGTAGATATTATGATGGTAGATTTTTAAATGTATTTATTGTGATAAGAACTCTTAACATGAGACCTCCCCTCTTAAGGAATTTTTAAGTACACAGTAGAGTATCATTTACTCCAGGCACAATCCTTACAGCACATCTGTAGAACTCACCCATCTTGCATAACTCAAACTTGCTACCCTTTGAACGTCAGCTCCCCATCTACCCCTGCCCCCAGTTCCGGTAGCCACTATTCTACCCTGGTTTTGTAAGTCTGACTATTTTAGATATCATGTAAGTGGAATCATACAGTAATTTCCTTGTGTGTCTGGCTTATTTCACTCAGCATAATGTCCTTCTGGTTCTTCTATATTGTTGCATGTGGCAAGATTTCCTTCTTTTTTAAACGATAAGTGATATTGCATATTCCATTGTATTATAGGCCACATTTCTTTATGCATTCACCCGTTCACGTACATTCATGTTGTTTCTATACCTCGGCCATTGCAAATAATGCTGCAGTGAAGGTGGTAATGCATGCATTTCTTTGAAATCCAGATTTAAGTTCTTTTGACTATATACCAAGAAGCAGGATTACTAGATTATGGTAAATCTATTTTTAACTTTTTTGTGAAACTGCCATATTGTTTTCCATTGTGGTGGTACAATTTTACATTTCTACCAACAGGGTAGAAAAGTTCCAATTTCTCCACATTCTTACCAACACGTGTAATGTTTTCTTTTGCTATGCTTTGCTTTGCCTTGCTTTGAAAAGAGCTATTCTAACAGGTGTAAGGTAAAATTTCATTTTGCTTTGGATTTGTATTTGGTGATTAGTCATGTAGAGCCCAGTTTCCATGTACCTGTTGCCATTTGTATTTCTTTTTTAGAGAAATGTCTATTCAAGTCCTTTGCCCACATTTTAATGGCTATTTGGTTCTTTTGTTATTGAGTTGTAGGAGCTCTTTATATACTTTGAATACTAATCCTTTATCAGATATACGTTTTGCAAAGATTTTCTCTCATTCTGTAGGTGGCCTTTTCTCCCTGTTGAGTGTTTCTCCTGTGCTATGCACAAGCACGGTAGTCTAATACCATCCCACTCACCTAATTCTGCTTTTGTTGCTTGTGCTTTCGGTGTTGCAATTATTGGTAGGTATTTGATGATGATGCTGAAAAAATACAGATGAAACAATATAGATAGTCACTCTCTGATGTGAAAAAAGTCAATATCATATGCAGTCTAGAAATCAGAATAGAAATCCCATTATTTTACCTTGAGTGTTAAATTTTATTTTCAAATATCAGCAACTGAGCTTTTAAATTTTCTTGCTTACATAAGTGTATACCACAAGCTTGTAAAGTAGATCTGGTGGTTGTTGTCTTAGGGGCCCATTGAAAGTGGGGAAATATACACAATTTGAATGTTTTTGGTAACAAGGCAGCATTTGAATTCTTGAACCAATTAAGTCTGATTATTGAGTGAATAGTAATAGTTTTCTTTAACAATGTGAATGTTAAATTAAAATTCATTTTCAAATTAGACGGTAACACCTACTGACTGTCAATCAGTGAAAAGTTTATTTAAGATCCTATTTAGAAAAAAATAGAGATGAGAGGTACTAACTTGAAGTCAAGCCTTTCTTATATTATGAGCATTATACTTGAATTTGGCAAAAATCTTGCTTTTCTGACCAGTAATGTGGCACACCTAAAACACCTTTCTGAAACTCTTAAACAAGGTTTAGTAAGGGTTTCAAGCATATGTGAGTTGGAGGTAAGTTATGATCTTGGAATCTCAAAAACGTCTCATCAATTGTTGGGTGACTGACAACAAATGGCACTTTCTCCCTAGTGATATTAAAAGTACACACGATTTCTCCTGTCTGTAGGGCTACCAGAGGCAAACAGGTAGGTAAATACCTGTTTACAGAGATACACGCAGGGGGAAAATTTCACAGTGGTAGTCAACATGAAAAACCATCTTGTTGGGTATAAAACCACTGTGTAAATACACACAGAGAACAATATATATATATATGAAGAATATTCCAGGCTTTGTATACTGTGCTGCAGAAATGTACAGAGAGAGCTAAACGTCTGCTCACTGGGGTGCAGATGAAGTGTGGAGTGTTACGCAGTGTGGAAACAAAGACACCAGAGTGGCCAGTATTAGCCATTTTTTTTTTTCCTCAGGAACACTAAATACAGAATGGGCTCAATTTTAAACTTAATTATATTCTTTTTTTTAAAGAAACATTTTGTATATTTATTTTTAGAGAGCCAGGGAGGGAGGGAGAAAAGAGGGAGTGCAACATTGGTGTGAGAGAGAAACATCCATCAGTTGCCTCTCATATGTACCCCAAAGAGGGACCGAACCCCAACCCAGGCATGTGCTCTGACCTGGAATCGAACCAGTGACCTTTCACTCTGCAGGATGACCACTAACCAACTGAGCCACACTGGTCAGGGCTTAATTACATTCTTTAATAAAGAATCGACCAATGATAAAGAATAATATAGCAAGTCCTGATGGATTCTACTAACCCACCTCATTGCCCACATGGACAGAGTCCTCTTGCGTTATCCTCTATAATTATACCCCCCTGCCTTATTCTTCTAATGACTCAACAACTTGTTTCCAAGATTTATTAATGTTAATATATGTAGCTTTAATTCAAAGAACCTATGACTTCATTTTAAAAACACGCCACTAATATCTCTATACCCCTGCATACCAGTCCCTGTGCTAAGCCTTTTTACTTCTTCTAGTTTATATACACTTACAATAAACTTGAGAAATTGCTATTGTATTTCCTATTTTATTTTCTTGCACATTCAAGAAAAATGAGTCTTAGAAAATATAAATAACTTTCCTAAGATCATACTCCATAATACCAAGCACCATATCAAGTGCAAATATTCAAAAAATATACTCAATTTTTGAGGATAAGTATGCACTGTTTCATTAGCTATAAATGCACTATATAAATATTTCTATTTTTCTAAGAAATAAAATAATTGACTAAGTTGAATATTAGAAATTTTCCTTGCACACACTGAATTTTTCAGGTTTAAAGAATTGGAAAGACTGTACTGTTGTTTGTTACATATAAGAACTCCATCATAGGGATTTTACTGCACAAAGTGAAGAGGAAAATAAAGATTATTACTTGACTGTTTCACCCTAGGAGATAGTGAAATTATCTGTCTACATTTTTATGAAGCCTATATATTCAAGCCCATAATTAAGCAGAATCATTTATCATTTAAAAATATGTCTTACTTAATACTAAAGAACATAATATAACAACTCCCCCTTCCCAAATACAGTCCATTATTAAATTTTGATGACAATTGCCTATTTTATAACAATCACCTATAAAAATTCATATATGTGTATGTTGTATGTGATAAAATGTTTTAAAGTCAATAAAGCCAATTAAAAAATTGATCAGCTGTGACAGCAAAATCAACAGAAATGATTAATTTTGCTAAGGTATAAATTTTGAAATAATAATAAATTTTTGTTTTGGTCATAATAACATTTTCTTCTTACCCTTCTTTTCCTCCTTTCCTACACAAAAGGAATTTTTAGGACGAAGTTTGGGTACAAATGTCTACCAAGCTATATGTTAATATGATGGTACAATTTCACTCTGGCACCAAATTTGTGTGCATAAGATACATATTCAGATACATGGTCACCTGTGTGGTTTTACCATGTCCTCCGTAAGTTATCTATCCCCTTTCTAAGTCAAATCAAATTTTTTTCAAAGTATATATGAAATAACTTATTTTTCTTCATAAAATATGAATGTAAAACATTGATTTTTCCATTCAGATCAATACTTATCTTTGGAGAAAATGTTTCAAAAGTCACAGCAGTAGGAAAAAGAGGACTTGAGTTAGTGGTCTTTCTGTAACGCAACCATACTTCACCCACCATAATCTTCAAGCAAAGTGCCCAGTTTCGGGTCCAGTCCCCAGGGCACCAAAGAAAACTCCAAGATGAACACTCAGAGAACTGAAGACCTCTTCTGTCCTTCTGCCCGCTTACCTGCCCTCCAGTATCCTTTGGTCCCTACAAGTCTATTATTTAATAATCTTGTTTTTGTTGAAAGAGTAGGTAATAACTGGCAGCCTCTGGAGCTCAAAAGATTGACAAATGTAATAATGGGGAACAGCATTCTTAGCAAAGTGACTTAACATATGATAGCTTTTACACAGGAAGCCTGTGTTAAAGAGTACTTGTAAATCACCCCAGTGGAGGATCACTGAAGTAGACTTGGTGAGCAGTGTGGGCTGGAAACACCTTCTCACCAGACTAACCATAAGTGCCTGGTGGGCAGGGAGTTGGTCTGTTTGGTTAGAACCCTGCCCTCCAAGTAAATGGTAAGTATTTGTGAGACATACGTAACTGAAATGTCCAACCCAAATGATGCTCCATTCACAAAGTACAATACAGTAGAGCTGTTTAAAGGTGAGAATTTTAATATGTTTATTAATATGGTTAGGTGCTCATGAAATAGTAAGCAAAAAAAGACAACTACAGGAAGTATGTCTAATATATTGCCATTCTGTGCTATGAAAAAAATATGTATTTTGAAGTGCGTGCAAAAACTGTGGCAGTACTCAGTGGCAGGGTTGCAGACTGTGTATTGTCTTCTTACACTTAATTATACTTTGTGCACTGTTTCTATTATGCAGGTTTGGTTGTTAGTTTACAGAAGACATAATGAAGAGCAGAGTAGGCCAAGCTTGCCGGAGAAGGTCCTTTCCTCATTCTAAGTTCTGTGTAACAAAAATCTCTCAAAACACTCAACTTCTGACCCCAGAAGAATTCACTGTTCTCTCAGAAAGCTGCTCTAGATAATGCCTGTGTTTCTAAAAAGCACTCTGTAGCCCTGGCTGGTGTGGCTCAGTGGATTGAGTGCTGGCCTGTGAACCGAAGGGTTGCTGGTTTGATTCCCAGTCAGGGCACATGCCTGGGTTGTGGGCCAGGTCCCCAGGAGGGGACGCTTGAAAGGCAACCACACACTGATGTTTCTCTCCCTCTCTTTCTTCCTCCCTTTACCTGTCTAAAAATAATAAATAAAATCTTTAAAAAAATAAATACAAAAAAATATCACTCCGTGCCCAGTATTGTTCTGGGTATCATGGATATCTATAACGAAGTTCAGAATCCCAGTGACCCCTGCACAGGACACTTTAAAAACAAGATGGAACAGCCTCTAAGGGGATGTCACATAGAATACTATGAATCCTGCTGAGGAGAGGTGCCAAAGAACTAGTCCACCGGAGAAGTTGGGCTTGAGTTGGATTATCCAGAAGAAGAAAGGCTCAGATAAAAGGAAGGTGGGAAAGGACATCCCAAGGGGGTGAAAGGCAAATACCGTGAATAAAGACACAGAGAGAAAGGGTGGGTACAGGTAGAAGACATCCATGACGCTAATTTCAGTGGAACAGATAGGCGTAAGGACCACCTACTAACAGAGATGCAGCTGGCATCTTGGGAAGGATGCTTCTTTGTTAAGTAGGAATTTCCCAGGGAGTAGCACAGCTTTTTATACTGTTAGCCCCTAGCATCCAATGGCAGAAGCACCTGTTCTCAGCAAAAGCAATTGTATGCACCCCAAACCCCATCGAATACATTGGGCCCCGGTGATTTTTACCCATCTCTTCTGTTTCCCCATGACCCTGTGTGACACCCAGTCCTCATAACAAGGAAGCACTCACATCTCCCAAGTGCTCTCTAGGGGCACCAGCCCAGGCTCTACAATCCGTCCTCTGATGGACTGGAAATTCCACTTGCTGTCCAGTCTCAGGGGATTTCTACAGAAGATGTGAGCCTCATTGTGGAGAGCAGACTCTTTAATCAGATAGACTGGGTTTGGGTTTAGGCTCGCCTCCTTGCTGGGTGTATCATTTTAGTCCACTTCCTCTATTCCGTTCTCAGTTTTCTCAGCTGTAAGTTAAGGCTATTAATAAAGGTGTTATGGGTTGCACTGTGTTTCTCCAAAAAGATAAGTGGAAGCCCTAACCCTCTGCTGAGGTGGCTTTTGAACTTGGACCTGAGGAGGAGGAGCCGGCCATGGCAAGATCAGGAGGCCAAGTCCCCAGCACAGGCACAGCTAGTGACAGGAGGGAAAGGAGCCTGGGCACAGAGGAGGACACATAGAAGGCCGTTGTGACTTCAGCCCAGGGAGCAAATAGCAGAGTCGCCTGTCATTATTTCAGAGTTGTAAGGAGTCAGATTATGAATGACTTAGGAAGTCCTTTGACAGAAGTTGGATTTGATTCTTCAAGCAACACATGGTATTTGGGTGGTTTTAAGGTGAAGGAAAAGTAAGCCAGAGGAGAGAGAATAAAAATCAAGATTCCAAGGACAGGACTTCCTTCTAGGGAGGTATAAGCTTTTAAACTGTTGTAAATAAATTATTTTCCAACAATTCAGTCGCCTGCATGACTGGCACATCCATCACTTCTGGAGGCTGTGAAGCACAGTAGTTTAGAGGGCAGATCTGAAATCCCACAACCAGCATTAACCTCAGTTCTGTTGTGTGAAGGACCGTGGCCTTGGGCAAGTCACTTACATTTAAGCTTCACTTCCCTGTGGGATGAGGCTTTGCTACAGTAGGCCATTCACTCAGAGCCTGAAACCTAACAATCACATGAGTGTTAGTGATGTTTATAAGACCTCCAGCACCATCATCTTCAACCTGGTAGCCTCCATCTCGGTAGAGAGCTCGGCGCATTGTACTTGGAAGGTCTAAGCTGCTTGGGGGAATGTCGGGACCATATTTAACTTTTCATTCCTGTTCTCTCCAATGCTGCACCAAGTTTTTTTGCACATAGTAGGCAATCGATAGCTATTTGTTAAATTAAGGAAAGGAAGAAAACAGGCGCTCAGTACACATGTAATGGATTATGCAGCTGAACCATTTACCTCCTGATTTCCAGTGACCTGCAGCTCACAGATGAGATGCCCTTTCATATTTATTCTCAATTAGATGGCAATCAGTTAAAAGTCTTGGAATAAACCCTGATTTTTTTTGCAATAAATTTTCTGAATGAGAAGGCTTAGGATGAAAGGGAGGCTGTAGCTTGTCATGGACAGGTTTTGTAGCTATCTGAGTGAAACAATATATCTTGGTAGAATGCACCTATTTATTCAGAGCCGTGGCTTAGTTGAGTAAAGTACCCATACATATTTCATGGTATCTGTGAGTCAAGGCTTAGAGATGAGAAATGAAAGCTGTGCTGTCAGAATCAGAATGTGGCAGACATTTTGATACAAAATCTGTGTGTAAAGAGAATTAATGTATCCAGTGTGAAGGAGACAGGAAGGGTTCAAAGATATCTTTGGAAAGAAAGGCCATAAGTCAACATGTTCTTACGCATAGGAGGCATCCTTTAGAATTAGCAGTAGAGAAACACAAAGCACTTTGCTGACAAAGATAATAAACAATTGTTTGTATCATGTGTGTTAGGGGGATAGGATAATTCAAATTTAGACTTTTCCATTTCCAAGATATCGTTTCTTAAGTAATACATCTATTCTCTCTGGATGAAGTCTCAAGGTTCGCCTCTCCACAAAGAATTTAACAAAACTTACCTCATGAGACTGGTATCAGTATCGCATTAGAGATTGTGTGTAAGTATATAGTAATTATTCCACATGCATTACCTGTTTTTTCTATTGTATTTTTATTATCAAATGTTTAGCAATTCAACTATAAACATTATATTCCACACAGAAGTGTGGATAAGGGGTTTCCAATTCAACCATAATAAAATAATGAGTAAACAAGTAACAGACTTACCCTCCCCCCTCAATGAACAGAACCAAGCATGGAATTAGACCTCCATGGAGGGGAGAGGGGCTGGAGCTTGATTCCATCAGTCACCAATGGCCACTGAGTTTATCAATCATGCCCATGTAATGAAGTCTCCACAAACTCCCCAAAGGATGAGGTTTGGAGCACCTCCAGGTTGGTGAATACACGGAGATTTGGGGAGAGTGGGGTGCTCCGTGCGAGAGCATCCACGCTCCACATCCTTTCCCCACACCAGGCCCTATGTGTCTCTTCCATCTGGCTGCCTCTATTGTATCCTTGCATAACAAACTGGTGGTCTAGTACATCAAATGTTTCTCTGAGTTGGGAGCCACTCTAGCAAATCAAAGATGGGCGGTCATTGGAACCTCCAATCTGCAGCTGGCTGGCCAGAGGCACAGGCAATAGCCAGAAGTTGCAACTGGTGTTTGAAGCCCAGTGGGGGCCAAGCCTGTAAGACTGAGCCCTTAGACTAGGGGAATCTGATGTTCTCTCCAAGTAGTGTCAGGTTGAGTTGAATTGGGGGATATCCAGCTGATGTCCAGAGAATTGTTGCGTGGGGGAGGGGGAGAACCTCCTCACACCCTCATGTTTGAATTGAGTGCAGAATCCCTTAGAATTATGCAGTTGAGTTTTGTATTTCACTCCGTAAATTTACATCTAAAACATGGATAAGAAAATATACGGAAGACATTATTATTTAATTCCAAAGAAAACATTTTATAGACAAGCCTGAAATTCAGCAGTGCCACCCTTAGAGAGGATGAGAGCATGCTTACATTTTGTAGTTAATCTTGGATTTCGGATGTCTTTAGAATTCATGTATTTTGTTAAAAGGGCAAACTCTACACCCAAGATTAGTTATGATTCCCATTGTGTTTGGCATGAAAATATAGAGCAACCTGTTGTGGGAGTTCATTCCATTTATTCTATTTACTATGTTCTCCATGGAGAGCTAAGTATAAATATTTATAGCAATGATGGATTCAATAGAAATATTAATAGATATGCCTTAACAAGATATTCTAAGTAAATACTTACTCAAAAATATTATACACATGAGAGTTTTTTTCACCTAATAAATTTTAATGATAATGAGGTTTACCCTTAAATGTACCAGAATATTTTTTTATTAACTTGTGTTTGTCATAATCACACTAAAGTCCATGTGATAACCTCAGCACTTCACTGACCAATAGTCCTATGGATTTGTAATATTAGCCACCCCCCACCTTCATTTTGCAAATGTGGAAACTGAGGACCTTAACCACTAAGCTGTAGAGACAGTGAGTCGATGACTTAGACACAGCCCCCAAACCTACTTGTGTATGCAAGTGATTGGAAACTCCAAGCTAAATGGGCTGGTCACATTTAGGAATGTTCTCCATGTACATACATTGTTGTTTTCCAAGGCCTGTGAGCATAGAATGAAGGAGGGATGTGTTCTTGACTTTGAGAAAGAGAAGGTTAGTTTTATAGATTCAGATGGGTCTGTATTTCTACTCTCTAGATAAGAGACTGATGACGAATGCCATATTATTGTGGCAAAAACTTTCTTACAATGCCACATTGCTTTGTCTCACCCTCGTGAACCTGAATACTCAAAATCAAGTATTGAAAGGTGTTACAGAAAAGTCCCTTAGTGCTTTTTTCCCCTCCTTATTAAATGTCAGCATCTGAGTCCAACCTTGGAGACGGTCCTGTCTGCTCACTGAGCAGCCTCAGCGCTGAGCGGCCCTTTCCCTGGGCTTCCTGCTTCCAAACGAGGGCTAAGCCATCACTTCCTCTGAATTCAATGTCCAAAGTGATAAAGATATTTGTCTTTATAAAGTCAAGCAATTACAAGTTTATTGGTTTTCTGGGTTCAAATTCTGACCTTAAACAACTCCTTGTGGCATTTCTGAGAAGACAGACTCTTGTTTTCTTGGGGTTTTTTTGTTTTTGTTTTTTTCCCAAATGATGACAGGAAAATTCTTCTCTTGAAATACCAGAAAAGGCAGAATTAATGAAATATAAATAGCACAAAAACAAAAAAGAAAGAAAAGGAAACAGCAAACAGTCATTAATCGTTGAGCATTTTACAAACATTACCTGCTTCATCCTTATGCTGGTACTGGGAATAGGTATTACCATCTTTTTTTTTTCCTTTTTTAAAAAATATATTTATTGATTATGCTATTACAGTTGTCCCATTCCCCCCTCTCACTCCACTCCATCCTGCCCACCCCCTCCCTCCCAAATTCCCCCCCTATAGTTCATGTCCATGGGTCATACTTATAAGTTCTTTGGCTTCTACATTTCCTACACTATTCTTACCCTCCCCCTGTCTATTTTCCACCTATCATCTATGCTACTTATTCTCTGTACCTTTCCCCCCCTCTCCCCCTCCCACTCCCCTATTGACAACTCTCCATGTGATCTCCATCTCTATGGTTCTGTTCCTGTTCTAGTTGTTTGCCTAGTTTGCTCTTGTTTTTGTTTAAGGTGTGGTCGTTAATAACTGTGAGTTTGCTGTCATTTTTACTGTTCATATTTTTTATCTTCTTTTTCTTAGGTAACTCCCTTTAACATTTCATATAATAAGGGCTTGGTGATGACGAACTTCTTTAACTTGACCTTATCTGAGAAGCACTTTATCTTCCCTTCCATTCTAAATGATAGCTTTGCTGGATACAGTAATCTTGGATGTAGGTCCTTGCGTTTAATCTTGGGTAATGTAATTATGATGTGCCTTGGTGTGTTCCTCCTTGGGTCCAGCTTCTTTGGGACTCTCTGAGCTTCCTGGACTTCCTGGAAGTCTATTTCCTTTGCCAGATGAGGGAAGTTCTCCTTCATTATTTGTTCAAATAAGTTTTCAATGTTTTGTTCTTCCTCTTCTCCTTCTGGCACCCCTATAATTTGGTTGTTGGAACGTTTCAAGATGTCCTGGAGGTTCCTAAGCCTCTCCTCATTTTTCCAAATTCTTGTTTCTTCATTCTTTTCTGGTTGGATGTTTCTTTCTTCCTTCTGGTTCACACTGTTGATTTGAGTCCCAGTTTCCTTCTCTTCACTATTGGTTCCCTGTACATTTTCCTTTGTTTCTCTTAGCTAGGCTTCATTTTTTCATCTGGTTTTAGAACAGATTCAACCAATTCTGTGAGCATCTTGATAACCAGTGTTTTGAACTGTGCATCCGATAGGTTGGCTATCTCTTCCTCACTTAGTTGTATTTTTTCTGAAGCTTTGAAGTGTTCTGTCATTTGGGCTTTTTTTTTTTTTTTGTCTTGGAGCGTCTGTTACTTAAAGGGGCGGAGCCTTAGGTGTTCCCCGGGGCGGGGTAATGCTGGTCGCTGCGCAATGAGGCTGTACGTGGGGGAGGGGCCAAGAGGGAGCAATGGCGCCCGCTCCACTCTCCTCTGGCTTTCAGTCTTTCACTCCGCTACCCACAAACTGGGCCCCTCTGGTGCTGGTTCCCGAGTGGGTGGGCTTGTGCACACTCTAGGCCCCTGTGGGTCTCTCCAATGACCTCTCCTGTGAGGCTGGGAGTCTCTCCTGCTGCCGCCCCAACCCCCATGGGTATTTTCAATCAGAGGTTTGAGGCTTTATTTCCCCACGCTGGAGCCCTGGGTTGTGCGGTCTGCTTTGATCCCCGCTGTTTGTCCGGTTTATCTGTGCACAAGTGTGGGGCCACGGGGTGCTACCCACCGCTCTGCCTGCCCTGCTCTCTGCCACTCTGAGTCCGGCCCTCTCAGTTTATCTGTGCAAATGTGGGGCCGCAGGGTCTGCTAGTGGTGGGACTGCCTGCCCCGTTCATCCCACACTCCACCAGTCTCGGTCCCACCACGGCCACATGAGTCCTCTCCACCCCGGTGCCCGTCTCCGCCCCTCCTACCGGTCTGGATGAATGTTTATTTTTTATTTCCTTGGTGTTGGACTTCCTTGCTGTTCGATTTTCTGTCAGTTCTGATTGTGCGAGCAAGGAGGCGCAGTGTGTCTACCTACGCCGCCATCTTGGTTCTCCTTTTCAGGTATTACCATCTTGATTCACACGTAACCGTGAGGTGTTATTTTCTGCACAATCACTCAATTGCTAAGAGGTCAAATAGAGCTTTGCACTGGCGTCATTTTGACCCTGTCTCTCATGTGTGCACATTCAGCCGTTTGATTTATTTTATCAAAAACTCACTGGTCGCTCTTTTCTCGTAACCTTAAAAATTACTGGATATTAACCTGTCAACCTTTTATTCACCCTCACAAAATATTACTCTTAAAAATGGAAAGGAGCATAACATAGACACACCAAAGGGCCAAAGTTGTTAGGTCTTGTTAGCTCTACGATGTTTTTCTGCCATAGCTTTGTCTTCTCAGTGTCTGTTCAACGAATTCGAAAGTCCTGCTGATAAAATAGAAGCTGTTAGTCATGGAATTCAACATGGTACTTCCGTTGTCTACAGTGGGTTATGGAACATGAAGACTCCAATCTAGTGTCTGTTTTCCCTCCATCTGCTTTCCCTGTGTGATCTCCTTCATATCCCTGGGTTAAATTATTAAATATATGCTGCTTGCTCTCAAATCCATTCCCCAGCCCGTTGGTCTTCTTTGTGCCCCAAATCTTTGAATCCAACTACATATTCATCATTTAGAAATTTCACTGGCATCTAGAATTCAACAAATCCAAAACTGAACTCAGTCACATCTGCAAAATTAATGGTATAAATTGATGAAGAAAGTATAAAAAATGAAATAAGAAAAGAAAGAGGGAGAGAGGGAAGGAGGGGAAAGGGAAAAGGGAGGGACAGAAGTAAGGAAGGAAGGAAGGGAGGGAGGAAGGGAGGGAGGGAGGGAGGAAGGAAGGAAGGAAGGAAGGGCCAGTCTCACATTCTGTGCCCCACTTTTCACAGAGGGTGACCACCAGCCATTCAGGGGCCAAGCAGACACCAGAACCCCACATGTGAATACTTCTCATTTCATACAGCCAGTAAATCATCAAGACCCACTGATTTCACATTCTGTGTATTTCTCAAGTATTCACCCATTTTCCCTTTGCTTGGTTGCTGATGTACAGTCTCTGACATCTAGTCTCCGCATCCAATTCACTAGCTTTCTAAAAAGGGCTTCTATTTCCTTCCTTATCCACTCCACCAATCCAGGCTCCATGCTTTAAAAGGAAGTGAATATTCACAAATAAAAATCTGCACACGCCACTCCCTGTTTCCGGGATGGGACAGGGTTTAAGACATAAACTATGGAGTCAGACTGCCTGGGCTTGATCCTGGTCTGTCCCTGTTGACCTTCAGAAAGTTACTCAGCCTCTCTACACATCGGTTTCCTTTTCTATAAAATGCAGATACTAATAATGATGCCTGCCTCATGGGGCTGTTATGTGATTAAATTAGTTAATTCATGAAAAGCATACTATGTAAGTACTATATAAATATTAGTTGTTCATATATGTTTGTTTGTTTATTTATTTATTTATTGCCCAAACTCCATTAGAGGGCTTAGCAGGTTCTTTGTGTTCTGGTCACCATGGGCCTCCTGGACAAAGTTTTCAACATTTCTCCCCCTCACCTTGTATACTCTGGCCACAGAATTCTTTCACTTCTTCCAATGCATCATGCTTTAGTTTAGCTCTGGCACTGGCTCCCTGTGTCTGGAACACACTCTCGTTACCACCTACCTCCCCGTCTTCTTGAAGGTCTCAGTGTAGATGTTGCTTCCTCCTGGAAGCTCTGCTCAAACTCTTACCCTGGGTTGGGTGCCCTTCCTCAGTGACACAACGACATCCCATCATTGCTCCATCTTCACGACGTTCCTACAGGACATTGCAACCCACCGTTTACCTGCCTGTCTTCCTCATGAAATGTGTAAGCACATGAGGGTGGGCAGCCCATCTTCTTTGTCTTTCTTTTGCATAATATCTGGTACAGAGTAAGTTCTTAATAAATATTTGTTCAGTTGGCTAAATGAATGTACTTTGTGCATTTTGCTGACGGCACGTATGTTCACAGCCAAATATGCTCCTTACCACCACCAGTTTCTAGTGGGAAGTATAAAAATAATCTCAATACTAGCGCTGGTAGTTTGGGGGATGAGGAAGGATGTCTTTCCCACTCCCCCCAATATCTCGCTGATGTGGGCTGCAGGTTCCTGGACCCATCTGTGGGAAAGCAGCCATAGCCACAGTTGTGATTTGATTTTTCTCTCATTCTCACTAGCCAATCACTCTGGCTATTGATTTCCCCAAACTTAATACAATTATTATCTTGCCCATTATAATATAGATTATTACAGTCTCAAGACCCAAAGGTTACTAAAGAATTATAATTTGAAGAGCCATTTTACTTAAATAAACAAGAGAAACTTGTTAGATTTCTCTTAAATTCAAAGATAGTTTCAAAGGAATTTTCACAAATATGTATGAAGAATAGTCAGAATCACTTGATTGTGATTCTAGTTATTAAAACCAGTTTTAATGTTTGCATGCATCTTTTTTGTTTCTTCTTGAATTGCCAATGGTGATACAAACACTGTACCACATTATATTCGACCGTGCAGGGAGAATTCTTCAATTGTCCTGAAGGTAGTGAATTAAACTGCTTAAAAAATACAATAAATGCTTCTGAGTTATAGCAACATTTTCTGAGCTTATTTTCAAGATATTAAGTTGCTATAAATATTTTTGCTGAAATGAAAAAAGATGAAAATAATAGAATTGGATATGAACTGTTACAAAATATGATTTAATCAAGAATAGGAAAGCTTTATATGCAAAAAAAGATTGCCCTGCAGCCTCTACGTCATCTGTAAAATAAATGGTGAGGGAAGGCTGGAGTAACTTTTCTAATCGCCAGCTGGTTTGCTGTCAACTGAATGGACAAATTTAAAAGTAAAAGACCTGAAATAACAAACCAACATTTCTATTCTTCTCTACTATCCCTGAGAGGCCACAGTAATTCTTTATGTGCTAAGAACAGCCCCCAAAATGAGTAAGAATTTTCCAAGGAGAAATATTCCTTTGATATTCTGCATTCAATATCTACCTCCTTTCTATCATCTGAATTCTAACTCTACAGAACTCCTTTTTGCCTTTCATATGACAATACACTGGAGATTTAATCGTTCTCTATCCACCCACCCATCCACCCACTAATCCACCTTCCGATCCATCCATCCATCCATCCATCTTTCATACCTTCAGTACAGCCCAGCACTGTGCTAACAATTTAGGACCCTTCATTTCCCCTTAATGAACCGCAGTTCACACCAAGAGAGCCCATGTGGAGTGATGCTTCTCTCCATCTGTTGTCTGTCGTGTGAAACTTAGACATCTCTGGCAGTGCCCAGACTCGATAATGAGAGGTGAGGGTGTGTTACATGTGTGCTAACGGAAAGGTGTTCTATCATTCCTGCACGCCACGAGTAATTTCCACCCCCTGCGATCTTTCTTACTTGTAGTATACCTTAACTACCAAATGCTCAGCTGAGATTACTAACAAAATAACCTTTTCGAGCGATGCCCTTTTTCTTTTCCTGGTATTATTTATTATGTGAAGCATGATGCCCAGAGAGGTAGAACTTTAATTTGTATGTATGCATGTGTGTAAGTATGTATATGTGTAAGCCTGTATGTGTGTATACATGTTAAGTATGCACATGTGTAGATATTTCAGTGTGTGTGTCTGTGTGAGTATTGTGTGTGTATATGAGTATGTGTGTGTAACTATGTGCAGAGACATCTATGTATGTATGTGTATAAGCATGTATGTGTGTATGGATAAATATGAGCGGGGACCCAAAAAAATCCAGTTATCTTCTGGAGGGTGGGACCCTTGTAATACAAATGTCCCTGCTGGTATTCCAGACATGACATCAACCACTGGTTCTCGTGTCGGGACATACAGCAGGTGAGTGACGCTTGTTCCCGTCTGGACCCTGTTACTCAGAACCGTGAGTGTGGTTGAGAGAAAAGGGTCCCCGCATCCCATTTTATGTCTTAGACTAGACTTCCAGCCTTCCCCGTGGGGGCACAAAGACACCCAGAGGCAGTAGCAGCAGCCATGGAGGATGAAGACTCACCTTCCTTTCTGTGGGCCCCACTAGCACGCCCAAGCTGCTGGATCCTGGGAGTGAGACCTCAGGGAGCAGGGCGGGCTTCTCCCAGTCAGCGGGACTCGAAGGCATTTCACCTGAGTGTACAAGGAAATGGCACCCCTGTTGCATAACCAGACAACTGACTCCATCCGGTGACGCCATTTCTCCGGACTTTGTTTTACTCTAACTGAGTAATCTGAGTATAGACATTTGTACTGTTTTTGAGGTTGGAGGAAACGAAATGGACTTATAGGAAATTTATGCCTTATCTCAAGTTGACTTAATGTTTGAGCTTCTTGGAAATCATCCAATACAAAAATTAGGCAGTAGGGATACCTGTGTTGGCTTCGTGTGTGCCAGTGTGACCAGGCTGACCTGTGTTTCCCAGAATCCTTTTTTCTAGAAGGTGTTGTCAGGGAGGGTCACGGAGAGATTTTCATGTTAGGTTTGGAGGGTGTAGTGAAGCCGCAACAGCTGGGTCAGCTAGTGATCTGCTTTCCCTGGTTCCTCCCTCACCGCCTCCAACTCCTGGGCCAGGTGTGCGCTCAGCTCCGTGAGGATGAAGGGGCCAGCTTCTGTTACTCATTGTGGTCAGAGACAGAAAGAACTGACATGGGTCTGTGCCCATTCTTGTGGGTTCCAGCTTGTCCTCACTGTCCACCACTTTGTGTCGATATTCTGTCCCCAACCCCAGCTTCCTGTCCAGAAGATACCAACTCCAGCATCAGAAACAGACAACAGCGTTGGACAGGCTCCATACCTGCCTCCTCAAACACAGAAGACCACATCCATAAGAGATCCACATACATGTTTAACTGAGAGTCCTGCTTCTCAGATTAAATTCTTACTGATACAACGTCACCTGCCACCAAAGGACTGAAGACTGAAGTGCCATCAGCCCTCAGTGTGGTTCACTGGACGCTCCGACGTCCTTACCTTTCAGTGAGTCTGACTCTTCACATCGGAGGAGACAGTTTTAACAAATATAGAGACGGTTGTCCTGGCAAAAGTGCCCCCAATTCTGCCTCCCAACCCCCCTTTTTAACGCACTGTTCCCATCTTTCCTGCCTTTGTGAGATGAAAAGGATCAGGACAAAACGTTTGATTCTGAAGTTCTAAAAAACCGAAGCTTATCTGTTTCTCAAAAGATTGGGTGGGAGCTTTCATCACACTCTATTCTTAGAAGGCTGCCTCTTTCATAACTCCCTGTGCCCGTGCCCGTGCCCGTGCCCGGCCAGCTGGAGCTGGGGCCTTTTGGGTTACACAAGGCTCTAAATCTCAAAGACACTGGTACATGTTGCTTTAGCACCGTCTTCATCAGGAAGTTGGCACGAAAAGATAGAAAACATCTGCAAAGGCGAGAATGAAAACAAAAATGGTTGATCGTGGAGAAGATTTCTGGTAGACATATTCAGCCTGAGCTTCTTCTGGGTTAAAATCATCTCTCCTTCTATTTGGTAAAACTACTTTTAATCATTCAATTCTTCCAGTGAGCAAAAAAGTCATAACCACATGACAAATTTATGTACACAATTAACTCATAAGAAAAAGGTAAAAATCATGCATTAAGGAACTTGATTTCTAGTGAAGTTCTGATTAATAACATCTATTCAGGAGTAGTAGCAATTTATTGAGAGATAAATAAGCAGTGTATTTCTTGATGCTAAGAACATAAGTCCCCAAACAAAGGTTCTAAGAATAGACTTTGATAAGATCATTTTCACATAAATCCTAATTAAATGAACAAAATGATAGATATAATATATGTAATATATATGATATGTGTGGATTTAATATATATTTTCCAATGTTATATATAATTAAATATATATGAAAAACTGCTCCTTAGTTCTTCATTAATTGAGAAATAAATTTGTGAAAATAGTAATTAATGATAATAATGAAAATTAGAAACACACATGAGGTTGGACACATAGTGAATCACAATCTTTGCCACAGCCACCGACAGGCCTCAGGAAACAACAGAGTCCAAAGCACGCATTTTACAGATGGGGAAACTGACCGTCTGGGACACAGAGATCTGTGTGGTCACTGTCGGTCGGCTGGGCAGGGCTCCTGACTGCGAATCCAAAATGCTGACTCCCCACCAGGGCCCCTCAGGATGGAGGGAGCGGCTGGTTCTCTAGCTTGGAGGGAAACCAAACGGATGTGTATGTTCTAACCCTGGGGTCACTGCACAGCGCCAGTTCCAAAGAAAGTGTGTTTCCCCCCTTCACTTAAAAAACAAAATCCATGCACCAAGAACATCCCTGCTGTTGCTGTGAAGGGAGCAAGTTCCCAGTTCACAACATGAAGCAAACTCAGACAGGCGTTGCTGGTACCTGCCGGCTCCGGCAGCTCTCCAAGTCCAAAGCCAGTTCCAGTGTCTCACTTTTAAGCTCGTACAGCCACCTTCAACTAACAAGAATCATCCTTATTCTTTCGATTTTTTTAAAAGTTAAAATATGTGCAGAAAGTTGGACATTCAAGCAGATGAGGCAAGGACCAGGCAGAGACCCAAGGGAGCCTGCTGCTGCACTCAGGTGTGGGCTGGAAATTAAATGAATTAATATTTCACTCTCAGAGTTTTTAGGAATTATAGCCAGTGATGAATACTGGGAAGCTGAGCCCTGGCCTCTGTGGTTTTGACATTTAATAAGTTGTGTTGTTAATTCGTACAGATCTTTCAACCACTTTTGAACGCTTGCTCACCCGGTTCCGCTGCTTGCTGGCTGTGTTACCTTGGGCATGCTGACCTCTCTGTGCCTCGGTTTCCTAATCCTTAAAATTAGCATGGAACAGTCTCTACCTCCTGGAATTATAGTAAGGATTAAATGAGAAAATCCATAAGATGCCAAGAGATTTCTGGCTCTTGCAAGCAATAGTTTAGCTCTTACTATCATTAGTATATACTAATCATCTTCACATTTAATCCACAAAAACTTCTGCAAAGAGGGTGTGAATGAAAGAAGAAATGGAAGCCCCAAACTCTGAGAGGACTGGCCTATCATCACAAATCCAATGAAGAGTGGAGACTGTTCAACATCATGGTTGACAGCTTGCAAGTCCGTAAGCAAATGGTCTGGAACAAAATGGCGGCACTGCTACTCATTGGCTCTGTGACCTTGGGCAAGGTCTCCAGCTCCCCATGCCTCAGTCCCCTCATCGGTGAAATGGAGCTCATAGGATTGTCAAGAGAAGTCAATGTAATGAGTGAATGCTTGCAAAGTGCTTGGTACAGTGCCTGACCCACAGGAACCGCTGTCTAAGCATTGTCTGTTATTCTTAGTAAACCCAGGGCTGACTCCTGAGTTCATCCTCTTTTCATTTGATTTATTTAATCCTCAAGACTTACCCACTTCTGAGAATCATTGGAGGGTGCCTATTACAAGTATGGATCCACAGGTCTCACCTTAGATACTTTGATTCAGCAACTTTGGAGTAGATCGCAGGAGAATCCATTGTAAGGGACCCTGGTGGTCCCCTCTCCAACCAATCAGATATTTTATGGTGCAGCAAGGGTAGCAGACTCCACACCACATGTCCTCACCCTTAGGAGCTTGTGTAGGATTAGCTGTAGAGTTTTGGAAGGTCCACACACCTAAGCCCCACCTATGGAGGATGGAATAATGTAAATGAAGAATGGGAGAGACTCCTGCCCTTGTTTTTTCCTTTTAATTCAGTAATCAGAACCACCTTTGCCAGTGGGGAACATGCTACTATATCTACTCAGTAACATCAGTATGTGTAACTCTTAGTCTGACTTGCAGGCCCTGGCTGGGTTCTCAGAGTTGTAACCAGCATTCAGAAAATAAGACCCAGATCAATCCAAATACAGTCAGCATTTCACTACATACAGATTCTCTGGGTTGTATAAGCCAATGAGAGGGTATCGGAACCAAACCTGCAGGCTGACCAGCTTGAGTTAGAATTCTAGAAATATTCCTTACACAGTGAACAAACTTGAGCAACAACACTGACCTTTCTGACATCCCTTTCTGTTCTGCCTCCTCTCCATAAAGATTGTGAAGACTGAAAAAGAGTAAGATCTACAGAGATAAGGGGGGTGTTCATAATGCCCTAACGATAACATTCCCACCCTCAGTGCAATGATTTCCAAACTCCAGGTCAGGCAACCCAGGTTACCTCCCTGTAGTGAGCCTAAGACCCTTTCACCCTGTGGTTGTGAACCTTGGCTTCTCAGAAAACCCCTGATGGAAAACTGTAAGGATATTTTATCCATCATATAATGATACCCCATGCCCCAACCCACAAAATCCTGTAATTACTAAGACTATCTTATGATGTCTTCAAAATAGTCAATCCCAGAAACACACAAGTTCACACAAGGGAAGTCCAGGGACTGGATCAGAAACAAAGAGCATTCTCTCATGTCTCTGCCACATCCCAAGTGTCTCCCCCCTGCTGCCTCCAATTCAGTAGGTTCTCAGTGAATAGTGATGGAGTGATGGTCTTATCTACTATCCGTGTCTTCTGACATGTATTTCCGAAGAGCGTATTTCAAACCCTGGATAAGATGGCTATCTGGAATGTTTTAATGCTTTGCAAAATCACTTTTCTTTCTTAAGTTAAAATACGTTCCGTTAAGCCCTGAGAATTTATTCTACATTGTAGGAGTACCAAACAAAATAAAAAATACATTCTCAGCCTTTACAATCAGATACTTTCATCACCCTGGCCTCATTTTAGAGTGAAGACATTGAAGTTTTCAGAACTTGGCAATTATGATATTTTGTTGTTGGAACTTTAAGGTAAATGAAAGATGAGGAACATTTTATCTACGTTCTTTCTCCTTCAATGGGCGGGGGGACTGTTTATCACTTACGTGGGACAATTGGAGAAAAATAAGGGGCAGCATTTATCTAAAATTTTAAGTTAGCGAGTGATTAAAACTATGACCACTGGCTATAATTTCTTCAATTTAAAGACTGCCTGTCCATTCAGGCCCACCTTCTTTCATTTGTATGTTTTCATTCGTTCATTCATTCTTTTTTCTTTCAAAAAACACACACTGAATGTGAGATTTAGTGCTGGAGATACAGTTGAGTGGAACCTGCAAAGAGGGAACATGAGACCCCAAGCATCCTGGTGTAGATTTGAATCCAGCAAATATTGACCGAGCAGCTCCTGATTGTCGGTGGTGTACTAGGCTATAAAGAAACAGCTGTGAATAAGAAAGACAGAAGCCCCTGTGGAACTTATGGAACTTAAAGGAGAGTGAGACAGAAAACAGACACCCAAATAACAAAGCAAGTAAACACAACCAATTTCTACAAGTCCTACACATGGTCACGAGATAGAATGTGGCTCTTTTCAACCTATGGGGTAGTTAGACAAGATCTCTGAAGAGGTAAAATGTGATCTAAGAACTCAAATACGAGGACAAGAGAGCCATTGAAAAGACGGGGAAAGAATGGTCCAGGCTCAAAGAACCATCTTTGCAAAGATGCCATTACGTGAATGGTAACAGAGAAAGGAGGCAAGCCTGGATAGAGTTTAATAAAACAAGATGGGGAAGGAACGATCACATAGATATTGTGTATCTTAAGACATGACAACAAATTTGATGTTCACTTAGATTAGAACTATAATATTCATGGCTGGTATAATACATCCAATAGCTATTTACTGTATAAAGGATCAGAACAACAGGAAATGATAGATATCTTATATAAAACTGTAAAAGATACAAAGATGATTTCAGATTTGCAGATGAGTTGAAAGCAAGGCACACAGAACTCCCATTTATCCTTTGCCTGGGGGCCTCTTTCACGTTTCTCTGATCGGCCCTTTGATATCCTTTGAAGAAAAAGCGCTCTGTCCAGGATCAAGCCCGGCACTGGCTGTCAGCCCTCTGATCTCCTCCAGTCTGGGACAGGCCCCTAATCTCCCCTTGACATTCATTTTCAAAGCTCACAGGTCTGTATTTTGTGGAATGGGGTTTCTCGAGTATTTGCAATTAGACCAGGGTTTTCTGTTTTGTTTTATTTTTTTCTTTATTTTGGTTTTGCCAGATTATCATAGATGGGATGTTTTTGTTCTTCTAGATTTGTTTTTATTCCTGGCACAGACTCAGACCACCTGGTCAAGGTGGGGTCTGCCTGGTACTGTTGCCCTCACAAAGTACTCCCCACCCCTTGTAAGTAATACTATTTCATGGAGAACTACTTTGAGACTAAGTAAAATCCCATTCTTCGTATCAATTTTATCACTGGGTTTACCACCACTGATAGGTCTTGTCTGAATTATTAGCATGACTATTACTATGAAGTGGACATTTGCTAATCATATTTCTTTTTACAGTTATTAGTTTTTGTTTTATTGTATATTCAAACATTTGTATTAATAGGGACTTGTGAATTTATTTCAGTGAATTATAACCTCTTGCCATCTTTGTTTATTTGGACGCTCAAGTTCTCCCTGATTTTGGGAGCCTCATCAAGGCTCTGCTGTGCATCCTTTCCACATGTTTTCATCATTCTTTGAACACTTTGTTGCTTCCTGGCTCCAGGCTGTCTTGTTATTTTCCTGACCTAGACCTGGGAATCTGCCATGTCCCTGATGGGCCTGCTTCCTTTCAGTAGAGAAACGGTATTTAGGAAACAAGGATGACATTAGATGTGCTCACTGCCGCTGGGATGCCAGCGATCTTAGTATCTCAGGGCGGAGAATCCACATCGATGCCTCTGGTTGCAACCCAACAACGCAAAACTCATTCCAGCTCTTCCTCCTTCTGTATTTGTTCCTCCCTGCTTGGATAGTGGGAGTCCTCACTGGGCTGTTTTTTCATTCCACTGCCAAGCCCAGCTCAGATGGACCACCATTGCCCATCAGACGGAAAAAAAAAAAGAAGGGAGGTGGACATTACGTTGTTGTTGCTTGCAATGAATGAATTTAGTGATTCCACAGTGAGATTATTCCCACGGAATTTATTTTCTTTCAGGATCATTCTATTTACAACCTATTCCCAGCCTCTTTTAATCTAAAAGTGTTAGTCAACCACTAAGTTTCCTCCTTAAAGTATTTGGGAGATCAGTATCACTGTTACGTCATTCTGACCTAGCCAATGGCTGCATGTATCTTCCTTTTAGAAACTCCTATGCTAAACATCGTATTTGGGCAAGGTTGTGGGGAGGCATTGTGAAAATACAGGTCAGTTTTTCAGCCAAACACGAAGGAAGGTGCTTTAGCAGAAAGACTGAGTCAATGGCCATATTTCAGAAAAGACTCTGATAAACACCATATGAATAAACTGCATCAAAAGCATGAAGGAGGGGACATTGCTCTCTCTTGAGGTATCAGCACTGTTCTCACCAGGGCTCAGTTTGTATTCTCTATTCCAGTTTTACTTGGACAACAAATAAATACCTACGAAAAGATGAAACTGTTTGACTTAACAGAATTTGCTGAAGGCCTTAAACTAAGCGCATCTAACAACAAAAAATAAGATGGATGATGGAAATGCCAATTTCCTTAACAGCCTACACTATTTTATGTTCTGATGCCAGACACAAATTTACCCTAAACTCTGTCCCAGGGATTTACATGCACGTGTCAGATATTGACAGTAGCTCAATAATGGATTTTAAAAGACCATTGGTTTGCAGAAATGTCCTGGAGAGGAAATTCATGATTCGCTGGACGGGCGGCTCACTGACGAATGTGCTGGGCTCCTTTTATCACTGGAGCCAATGTTTGACCCCCAAATCCCCATTATTAATGTATCCTACCCAGTTCTGAAGGACATGTATAAAGGACCCATGGACAAAGAGAACGGGGTGGGGGAAGGATTAAATGTGGGAGGTGGGGGGTGGGTAGGACAGGGGGGAGTAATAGGGGAAAATGGGGACAACTGTAATCGAACAATAATAAAAAATTTTAAAAAGAACTCGTTCAGCCATCCACTCAATCGATCAGTCATTCAAATACCAACAAATTGTATTGTATCCCATCAGCATGGATATGAAGATGATTATGAGACTAATATATATTTATTCAAAAAGCTCATTGAGTACTTATTACGTGATGGGAGTTGTCCTTGGTGTGGGATGCCACAGCGAACAAGGCCAAGGAAGTTTTTAAGTTAATGAGCGCTTTCCGGAAAATAATAAATGCTATCAAGACAACGAAATAGGCAATGTAATAGGTGTTGAGGAGCGCCACTTGCAATTTGATGGTCAAAGAAGGAAGTGCTAGAGGATCTGAAGGATGAGAAGGAGCCCTGTCTGAAAAGACTTTGAGGAGCGTATCTGAGGCAGTGGTAGAGTCCATTCATTTCTGAGGAAAGAGTACAGCACAGCTGAAAATTCCACTCTAGGACGGTGAGCGCTCCAACAGAAGAGTGGGTGGGGAACTTAGGCACAGAGAAAGCAGTGCATTTAGAGGGGCTGGCAGGGCAGGAAAGTAGTAATAGAGACTAGGGAAGGCCTCACAGAGGGTAGTAGTTCAGAGGGCTCGATGATGTATTAGAGCTTCTTAAGCAGGTAAAAAAGGAAAAAGGCATGAAGTCTAATCATGCCAGAGAAGAGCTGAAACCACCCAGCATGTTCAGGCCTGACCAGCGTGGCTCAGTGGGTTGAGCATGGTCCTGCCAAGCAAAAGATCAGCGGTTCGATTCCCAGTCAGGGCACACGCCTGGCTTGCATGTTCAATCCCCGATTGGGGCACATGTGAGAAGTAACTGATCAATGTTTCTCTCCCTGTCTCTTCCTCCCTTTCCCTCTCTCTAAAAAAAAATAAAATACAAATACATCTTCCCCACCTCTTTCTTAAAAATAAAAAAGAAAGAAGGTGGGCACACTTGGAGCTTATAATGGCAAGGAGTGTGTGAGTGGAGCCGGGTGGAGAAGGTGGCGCAGAAAGACTTGTTATTTGTTAAGATCTGCATTGAGGACTCACCATTCAATTGAGATAGAATTTGATTGCTGAGATTTTTTAAAAACTAGATGAATGACCCTCCCAAGTCCCTGAGGTCTGTGGGATTCAGCATTTCTCACAGCGCCCTAAATTCTTAGGAGGGTCCCAGAAGCTTGCACTAAGGGAAGAAGGGAGGGTGCACAGGAAGACATCAATATCCCCACCCCTGTGGAAGCAGAGCTCCTGCTTTTTTTATGTTTTGAGCATTGGGGGATTATTTTACACTTTTTCAAAGAAGGAATTTCACCCTTAAGTAAAAAATAACATACAAAATTATACAAATCTAAGAGTTTTATTTCTGGCTATGGCAGAATGGCTTCTGTGAGGCCCATTTCACCCTCCTCACCCACCCACTTTGCCCTCGTTTCTGTAGAGCACGACTATAAAGCTAGAAAAAAGTATCCTTCAAAAACACTGGGAGTGACCAAGACAGCTGGGACTTCATCAGAGATCAGGAGTTGATCGGTGCTGCAAAATAATCAGTAGGAGAAGCATTTTTTCCCCTTGCCCTGTGTTCCTATTTTGTCCCTGAGTAGGCACTTCTTCTATTTAGCAGCAGCAGTAGCAGTGCCTGGTCTGTTAGCCAATGCCGCACTGGTTGGGCTGGTGCCACTTGGATCTGAGCATGCGTGGTGATGGAGATTCTCCTTTCTTCCTCCCTGGACAGGCCTATGCATTTGCCCAGGTTTCTGCTCCATTACTTAAGCACCCTTAGGTGAAGGGTCATCACTGTGTGTGCTCAAGGCAGTAAGGTTGTGATTCTGAATATCTGCACGAGTATTTGTGTATCCAGAGACATGTACGCTGTGCTTGTAAACCCCAGCTCTTCTTGGGATAGACTGCAGGAAGCACCACAGGGCTCGCTGGGGCCGCCGTTGGAATTACCGCTCTCTGAACTGCAGCCCGTTATTGTGAATGTGCAATGCAAAGGCTAAAATTTTGCTTTCTGTCTGTCTGACTCTTCTCTTTGCTTTTCGGTTTATGCAGAACTTAGAGGGGAAGAGAAGTGGCAGGATTTATTATCTCCCAAATCTCAATACATAATACAAATCAATAAATAATTGGTGCTGTAGCCCGAAAAGGAGAAACTTCGAGGTCTAAATGGTCGCTCACCCCCGAGTTGCATTCCACCATTCTGCTGTAGACACTGAGAAAATGGGTCATCTCACAGGATTTATGTCAGCAATTGTTATTGAGTCCCTTCTATTGACCAAGTCTTGTGTTGAGAGCTATTGGGATATAAGCATTTTAATAGTCCAGGAGAGGAGGCCAAATCTGTGTGAGTGAACCATTTTCGCTCCATAGCAGGGCCATTCTTGACTCCCTCTTATAAACCAGCCTCTACCCTGACCTCATTCTCCACCCGTGCTTTTTCTCTCATTATGTTAATCACATCACAGTCAGCCCACATCCACGAGTGCTGCATCCGAGGATTCAACCAACCGCGGATCCAAAATATTTAGGAAAAAATGTTAGGTTGTTGTTGTTGATGTGTACTGTGTAGTTAGGCCTACGGTAGTTGTGTCTGTACTGAACATGTACAGACTTTTTTCCTTGTTATTATTCTCTCAACAGTATAATCTAACAACAACATAGCGTTGAAATTGCATTAGGTACTATGACAAGTAATCTAGAGATGATTTAAGTGTCCCGGAAGATACTCACAGGTTATGTGCTAGTCCTATACCGTTTCACTTAAGGGACTTGAGCATATGTGGGTTTTGGTATCCTAGGTGCTCCTGGAACCAGTCCCCTGGGACAGATACCAAGGGGCAACTGTATTCTACTTGTTTTGCTCTATTTGTCACAATGGACGATCATCTTGTTTATTTCATTGATATGCATTGATGGTCTGAAATGTTAGCTCTATGAGGCCTACCACACTGCCTGTTTTGGTCAGCCCTATACCCTTCCAAAGTAGAATAGGGTAGTTATTCCGCAAATGTGTTTACCATTGAGAGAATTAATTAATAATAAATTAATGGTAGAACATTGCTTGATAAGAAAGTCAGGGATGCTGAGGTGTGGTGACATTTTGCACTTCTCCCTCAGAAAATCAGGAAGGGCTAGGAAGAAGAGACGGCATTGCAGCTGGGCTTGAACTAGCTGGGCTTGGGATGGCAGAGAGGGAGGCATGCCAGGTGACAACGCAGCCTGAGAACAAACGTGACATAGAAACTGCGGCTTGTGTTTCGATTCAATGTACTGGCACGGGATCAACCTTTATGTCTCGCCGATTTGTACATATTTCCAGTGGTATGAATCTACGCGTTCTTTCCAGTCATGCAAAAAAATTTTAAAATACAGTCAAATTCTCTTCTTGGCTTCATGCAGAGAAGACTCGCGGTGCCAAAGGTTTGTTTTTTCCTCTTTTTTATAGAAACAGCTCTCTGTCTGACATTGAAGTGATTCTGTCCCAGCTGCAAGATTGTGGGTCAGGTTTGAGCAACAGTTCACTGAACAATAATTTTCTTCAATTGAATCTTGCTCTTGCTAGGGAAAAGCTTTCTGCAGGGATGATACAGAGAGCCTGAGAATAAGAGTTGTCTATCCTTGCGCTTTCCAAGTCAAGACGCAAGATGCTTTGTACGGCCTCCACTGAACATCATTCATTAAGCACCTAATCATCTAGGTTTGGCCAAAGCTTTGCCTGTGAGCAAAACAAAACAAATAGACATTTCTACTTCTTTACACCAAGAATTTATGAACAAATTTTATCATAGTGTTTTTAACACCGAGTCACCTATTGTTCATTTTTATGTTTGACATCCCCGTGGGATGATGTGCCTTTGTTCAGTGTGGACTTGTCTTATTCTCCTTGATATTCCAGGTGCCTGGCACCCAGACTGGCCCGGAATATTTGCTGAATGAATGGGTTTTGTAAATGGAAACATGAACAAAAATCAGGCAAAGCAAATCATCATAAATATCAGACATATAAAGTATATTTGCATGGTTTCCTGAGGCTAAATAGGAAATTCTTACTGTCCATCATAAAGATAGCTATTAAAACTTTTGTTTAGGTTTACCTTTAAAAATGGTACTATGTAAGTATATAGGATTAGAACTGGAGGAATGATGGGTTGGGGACCAGGGAAGAAATGTGAGCATACACTTCCTTGTATACACACTATATTTTGGTTTCCATTGGATTTTTATTGCCTTGTACCAAATACAAATTTAGTAACTATAAAATTAACATTTTAATTTTTTAGTTTAATGTCTTGGAATTCTTACACAATTGATACTTTTACCTTGATAATGTATATTATGACAAGTGTCCTAATTCAATGATCATATAATGTCAAAAAAATTTAAACTATTGAGCACCTACTGCATGTCATACTATTCTGATAGCTGCTGATACCACAGGAAAAAGATAGATTTGTGCATGTCATTAAGTGGCCTAACAAGTTAAGTCTAAAGACATTGAGTAAATATTAAGTAGTGTGGTACTTGTACAAGGGTGTTTGCCATTAGCAGAAGTTGGAAATAATAATCTCAGATCTGAATTTCTCTTCTATTTTGGGTCACTATAAACCTAAATTGCACTTATGATTCTCAAAAAGAATGTATAAAGCTTGTATAATTGTCATTCTCTTGACCCAGCCCAGCTAGAAATTTGAGGATGTGTGCTCATGGGCCTTCCTGATGGGACCCGTCCGAGGCCCAGTCTCCACCATGACTGCCCGAGGGCACAGGTGTTTCTCCAGGGCCCTAGCCAGGGCTGAAGGCTAGGTGAGGGTCTCCACAGCCTCCCCCACTTACTCTCCTCATGTGACTAAGCCAAGTCATCCTCCTCTCTGAGGCCAGAGGGCAACGTTCATTTTCTTTAGCATTGGGAAAGAAATGATCAATATCTCTCAGGCATAAAGACAGCAAAGTTTTCTGACTTGAAGCAAAAAATAACATTTGATCTCACTGAGGCTGGAAAGGAGACTTTTCTGTGTGGCAGCAGGGATACCTCAAGAGACCAAGGCAGGCAGACAGCTGGAAATCAAGTAGGTGAGAGAATCGGGAGGTGGCCCAAAGACCATCTTTTCTGTCCTCGTACTGACTTTGTTCAGTTTGGTTTCCCTTCCCTGCTCCACAGGGTGGGTCCGAGGTTGGTAGCCTACATTTTCCCTGAGGCAGTCTCTCTGTCTCTCTCTGTGTCTCTCTGACTCTCCCTCTGTCTTGTGATAGTTGCTCCTAAGTCTATTCTCCCCTTCTTTCCCAGTAATAGATCCCCACATGTCATCCGTGTATGTGGCTGGCAGTAGGATCTGTATGTGTCAACCTCTGTTGTACTACCGACGGCATGTGACTAAGGTCTGGCAGAGGAAAGGTGTAATTGGGAAGCAGTCTTCTTACAGTAGCACATGGAATAGAGCCTTTACCCATCTAACTTCCACCTTGCTTCAGGCTTCACTGGCACCGAAGCAACCTGGGGCCAAAAGGACCATGGGGTAACATAGTGTATGAGCTAGAGAGTGGGGGCCCGGGACCCCAATGCCATGCAGCACTGTAACAACCCTGCAAGGCCAGTTCCCAGAAACTCGTGAGAGTTCAGTCCTATCTTTTATAAACTACTCTTAATTTTTTTTCTGTATTAACTCCTTACCTTAATACTAACTGATAAGTATACTTTCTCTTATAGTTTTCTTACCTTTTCACCATTTCCAAATTCCTTGGGAAAGACCCTTATCCATGATCCTTACGGCTGCTCATGAAGCTCCTTCATGTTATAATAACATACCTTCCCCTCCTACCCTCTCTTAGAGAGAGAACCAGTTGGAAAGTCTCTATGGAATAAATGGGCATCCCAGAGGTCCCTGCAGAGTGCCAAAGGCCTGAGCGTGCTGAGGGGCGACTGGGACATACGTGTTCACTGCATTGCAGGGAATATGCCCTATAACCTGAAAAAGGTTTCTGCTAGGTTCAGAAAAAATATTCTGCTAAGGCCAGAAAAAAAACGGCCTTTTGTTACACAAGAGTACTATACTTAGAGAACACATCACCCGTGACGTAAAATTCCTTCCGAGGGTCAACGGGTTCAGAAACAGTTTAGCGACTCTCTCAGAGCTCAATCAATAAGATATGGTTAAGGGCTATCCGGGGAGCAACCTTCATCTTGAAGTTGAGGCCCGGGAATGGCCATGACGTCTTTTCATTGTTTATCTGTTAAAGTTGCCACCAAGGGAAGATGCTCGGGGTCCAAGGGCCAAGGCTTTAGCCAATAAGGGTTCTCAAATTTGTATCACAAGTTCTAAGAAGGAAGAAAGGGGAAAGGTGCTTATTTTACAGTGCGTGTCCTCAAAGGTTCAAAAGCATGACACTGTGAGCTAAGTGCATCTCAAAAGCTGATCAGGTTAGGCTGCGAACCCAGCTGTATGTTGACACATGGGAATCAGAGAAAGTCTCGGCCCTATTATATTTAATAGGGATGGCGGGGTGGGGGTGGATCACTAGGGAGTTTATCTCATCACTCAACCACTGCCCTCACCCTTTCCCGTCATCAGCCACCTTTCACTCTATCTTTTTTATTGGAGATGGTTTCTTTGGTTCACCGATAATTGGAATACTGGCCCTCTTTGCTGGTCTATAAATTTGGCCGTTAACACATTTATGGCTGTGTCAGTTTGAAACACTATTTCAGCCATAAGAACTGCTGCATGAGCTGATTTGCTGAGGGAAGGCAAACATTTGGAATACCATGCATGATTCAAGATAACGGAAAAATCTGCAGTTTAACATAGCCTGTGTCTGCGTTATTGCTCCTACATACCAGGAACGGGGCAACTTGATATGTACAGGAGAAATAAGTATCTCAGGGCTATCCTGGTATGAAGCCTGCACTGCAGAAAGACATACGTGGACCCCAAAAAGTAGTGGGCTTGGTGTTAATTCTGTCTCTGTGATTTAATATGCTATTCACTGGTCACTTACTGAGGCTACTTAAATGTAAAGACTCTTTAATATTTTATGTGTCTGATGTAGTTTTGAATTCTTTATTTTTTTTCTCATGATTTTAGTTGCTAACTTATTGGTCAATATTCAGAGAGGCGGGCTAACACAGTGGCCAAGGTCAGTGTACTTGGGGTCTGACTGGCTTCATTCAAACCCAACTCCATTTCTGGCTGTTGACCCTGGGCAAGACCCTTCAAGTCTGTGAACCATGGTGTCTTCTTTACAGCACAGTGGTGCTGCCTACAGGACCTGCTGGCTGGGTGTGCGGGGCGCATTAACTGAGATCGGAGCAATAGGTGCTCCCTGAATGTGAGCTATCCTGGGCACTCATCATAGACTTCGACTGAGCCCTTGTGGCCATTGTGTAGGGTCGTGAGAAAGCCTCCCAGATGGTATGCACCTGCTCACCTGACACAGAACTGAATTTGACCTCCTGGAAGCTTGGGAAAGTGTGGGTCATGCGACCCTCTCAGCGGTCTGCCATACACAGCCAACATGACCTCTAAAACTCGGGTGGTCGAACTGTAATGGGACTATCACATTGTTACTGGGCAAACGCTATCTCGGCTCCTCATTTTCTGACAAAGCAGATTCACAGGGCCTGGCCATGCTGTCTTCACTAAGACCACGTGGGCTCCTAACCCCCGTGACAGAAGTTAAAGACAGATAGATGCCGGGCACAAAAATATGCTGTTGCCCACAGTGGGTGAAATTGTATGTTTTCTGCTATGTTTTTAATGTTATTTTTATTTTTATTTATTCCCCTTTTTATTTAATTTATTGGGGTGGCACTAGTTAACAAAATTATATAGTTTTCAGGTGCACAATTTCTCTGCTATGTTTTTATTTCCAACAGATTTCTATTCTTGTAGAAAAAAAAAAGTGATCACTACAGATGTCCAAAGCATTCACTTCTAATAAAGTGCTACTTTTTTAATTTTCACAATGTGCTATAATCATCCAACCATAGATGTGCTTGTCTATCCACCTACCCAGTAAGCATTGCTGAAGGAATTGCTTCATCGCTAGCCCTGGGCTATGTGCTGGGGATACAGAAGTCGGTGACGTGCCTGGTCCTCCTTCTCCAGTAGCTCCTTTGAGTGAGGTTTGCGGATGAGCTCATCCACCTAATGTAACGTGACAGGCAGTTAATGGTGACAGGTGAAGGATCCTCCAAGAGCAGAGAAGAGATGTCCTCTGTCTGCCTGGAGGAATGGAAAAAGCAACACAGGATGTGAAGACTGAGTTCTGCTTCACATGGGTGGGATAGAAACAGAGGACCATGCAGTGATAAGTCCCACAAGAGGCAGCTGGCTGGCTCTGGGCTTCTTTTCCTCCTCTGTCTCCCCGGGAGACTTACCTCCAGCCTCATCTCCCTTCAGCATCCTGTTTTTCTCATCTGTACAGTGGAGACAGACTAACAGAGATAATCTCAACTAAGAATCACCCATGTGGTGCTGTTAAAATCACCTAAGCCTGGATTCAGACAAGTTCTTTTTCCATTCATTAACTCAGCCTATTTTCACTGAGCTCGTGTTTATTAAGCAGCTGGTATGTGCCAAATACTGGGCTGAGAAATGTCTACTAGAGAGCGTTTCTCAAGAACATTTCATGTCCACTGGAGAGCAGACACGAAATGTTCTTGCTATGAGGGGAGATAAACATAAATGACCACTATAAAAAAGTAAAGCAGATATTTCAAAGGAGTCCTTATAATAGAGGCAGCCAACTTATTAAAAAGACAGGCCCCCAGAGTAAGTGAACTGAGATGTCAAGGATGAGGGGAAGGAAGGGGAAGTTAATTAGGAAAGAGAGGGAAGGGCTATGCCTGGGAAACAAATAGCGCGGCTGAGATTCCACCGATTCAGACTCTCAAAAGGTGGAGCCAACACAGCAATGTTGTAAACTCTACAGGTGATCGGGACGTCTGTACATCTGTCCATTTGGGTTGAGAAGCTCTTGTTAATGATCCTCATGTTTTACATGGCTGTTGTGTTGAGCCTATAAAAAGAGGCTGTAAAAGTGCTTAGAAATGTTAAAAAATGTTTTACACAGGCCAAGCATTGTGTATACAGCAGCCGTCAAGGATCACCAGATAGGAATTGTACTCGGGGTACTAAAATGGAAGAACCCTGGATGTGACCATAAATGTAGGCGATTACTCATTTTTCAAACCAAGATCGACATTTCATGTCATTTTAGCCATAGTGATAGGACTTTCACACTATTTATCTATAACTTCTCTATTTTCCACATAATAGGTTCTGTTCTTCAATGTGAACACAGATGGTGTGTTGGGAGAGTGAGGGACAATGCCTGGTGAGGAGGATGGGACCAGGAATTAAAGGTGAAGCTCTGGCTCCTTGCCAAAAGAAATTGAACCTTGCAGCCCTGAATTAGACACCTGGTGAAATGCATACACCATCTTGTTCTGTTTATTCTGTCTCAGACCTGCGGCTCATATCAGTACTCGAAATGGACAGGTGAGCATTTCTAGACAATTAAAACAAAGAAGTCCAAAAGTCTATGCATTCAGCTGCTTAACAGAGCTATGATTTTTACTGACATATTTTGACCTCAAACTTTAAATACGCAAACACTAAATCAACCAATCATTTAGGTAGCTTAGATCCTACCCTTAGTTAGTCATAACACCAAGCTGTATAGCTAGATCTTGCAGGGTTGGACTAACATAATGAAGGGATACATAAGGTCCTGAAGAACTCAAGTGAAATATCAGGATGGAAATGCCAACCTTGGATGAAGAAGAAGAAGCACAGTGACAACAGTCCCTGGCATTTTCCGGGGTGAGGGGCATTCTTCACCAGACAGAAATCAGACAGGCTGTAGGAGGCACCACGTTGTAATTCACTTGGGCTCAGAAATATAATATGGGAATTAGAATGCCAGACTATAATATGAATCCAACTTGATTTGTGAATGTGGGTGAGTAACTTAACCTCTCAGTCCTACATTTTCTCTTATGTTAAATGGGGATAATAGAGTTATAATAAGGATTAAATGAGACATTGAAGTTAAAATGCTTGGCCCATGCACAGGAGCATCCCAAATAATTTATGTAGATACTCTCTCCCTCCACCCCTGCCAAGGAGGTGGAACAGAACTCCCTACCCCTTAACTTCATCCAACCTCCAGGAGTGGATTCTTTGCAAAGAATGCAGTATAAAAAGCAGGGAAATAACATGTAACTTTCCTATAGAGAACACTGATCAACACTAACCTCAGCCAGATGATCAAGGTCAACATCGACAGTGATAAATTACAGAAACAGCATGTTACCGTTGGTGTGACAGGGTAAGAACGGCACTTCACCTCCTTGGTCTTCCTCCCCCCAAATCTGTAACCCCAGTCTATTTATAAGAACAGCACATGAACCCAAATCAAGGGTGTTCTACAAAATGCCTGATGAATAGTCCTAAAATTATTAAGGTCATCAAAAACAGGGAATGTCTGAGGGACCATCATAGCCTAGAGAAGCCCCAGAAGACATGACAGCCAAATGTAGTGCAGTTTCTTGAGTGGGACCCTGATACAAAAAAGAGAAGAGCAAGAAGGAGAGGGAGAAGAAAAGGAAAAGGACCTTCGGTAAATACCAATGAAATCCAAATAAAGTATGAAATTTACTTACTAAATTTCATGTAATAATATTGGTTCATTGGTTGTGACAAATGTACCATAATAATATAAGATGTCAGCAATCGAGGAAAATAGATGTGGGGTGTGTGGGACTCTGTACTGTCTTTGCAAATGTTCTATTAATCCATGCTAAAGTAGCAAAGTTTATTTTTAAATAATCTTGGCACAATGCTTGGGACATAGTAAGAACTCAATACATGTTCTCACCTTCACTTTCATTTCCTTCTTCTCTCTTCTCAGTTTATAGAACTTGCAAACTTCACTTTAATTAGCTGTTAGAGGTCACGCTTCAGTAATCTAATCCCACATACATACATGTATGTTTCTCAGACTTAATGCATATGTAATAAGGTATGCTGATTTTGCTTGCCAATAAAATGGCTTTCAAAATAAAACCATTTTATTATCTTACTTTAAAAGAAGTCAATAAATTGGACCTCATTTAAATTAAAAAGCTTTTGTTCTGGAAAAGTTTTTGTTAAAAGAAGGAAGACCCAAGCAACAGACTAAAAGAAAATATTTGCAAGTTACTTCCCTACTGAAGGATAAAGGATATATAATGAATGGTCAAAACTCAACATTAAAATAAAATCTGTTGAGAAAATAGGCAAAAGACATGAGGAGATATTTCACTGAAGAGGGCGTACATAAAAAAGAAGCACATAAAAACATGTTTGTCATTTTAGCCATCAGGAAAATAAAAATTAAAGCCACAATGTGATGTCATTACACAAACATTAGAATGGCTATTTTTTTTTTGAGTGACAAAACCAAATGCTAGCAAGGATGCAGAGAAACCAGGTTACATGTACATTGCTACTGGGATGTTTCTTAAAAAGCTAAATATGTGACTGTACAACCCAGCAATGGCATCTCTGAGCGTTTACCCCAGAGAAAAGAAAATCTATGCATGTGTAGGAACCTGTACGTAACTGTTGACAGAAGCTTTATTCATAATAGCCCAAAAGGGTAGACAACCCCAGCGCCCTTCAGCAGGTGGGTGCTTAAACTGTGCTGTGTCCAGGGAAAAGATACTCAGCAATAAAAGGAAAGGAGTTATTGGTACAGTCACCTAGAGGACTCTGCAGAGGAACATGCTGAGTGAAACATGCCAATTTGAAATGGGTACATATTTGTATGACTTCAGTGATGAAATATTGGAGATGAATGATAAGATTACAGAAATAAAAAAGAGATGGGTGGTTGCCAGAGTTACAGAGGGCTGTGGCTGTGGGAAGGAAGGAGGCGCGGCTACACAAGAGCAATGTGGACTCTCCCTGTGGTGATGGAATCTTTCTCTATCGTCAATGTCAATGTCAGTGTCAATGAAAGGTCAGCATCCTGGTTGTGATGCCATGCCACAGTTCTATAAGATGTTACCAGAGGAGAAACCAAGCAAACACCCAGGAGACATCTTTATATTGTTTCTTACAATCTACAGTGCAAATCTACCATGACCTCAGATAAAAGGTCAAATTTCACAGCACTTACAGCAGTGTGGGTCTTAATGCATTGTTTATGCAATTAAGTTCACTTCAACCCACTAGCATTTATGGACATGATTTTTTAGCACAGTTAGGTACCACGGGGACCCAAAGATATGTGCGTGACTTGTCTGCTACAGAATTATGAGGGCAGAACATGGGACACCCAGCCCCTCGATCAGGGATAAACGTGGGGAGAACCCTCTTCTTTTCCTCAGCCCCAGCCTCAGCATCATCCTCATTCGCAGAGGGACTTCCAGGGGCAATACTTTGACATTTATGGCATCTTGTCATCCCTGAAATGACATCCCTGAAGTAGAAATGACCTTTTCCAACTTTCCCTAAGATAGATTTAGATATAAATATAGGTGTTATAGATACAGAATTATAATTTCTGGTTAATTTATGATAGATCTATGGACTGTAGCTTCTTTTCTGTTGAGAAATAGCCTGAAGTAGTTCAGTGATTAACAACAGAGACCCGTTTGGGTCCATAGCAGCTGATTCCGGACCCGGCAGGGCTGCTCGCTCGCTGTGTGATACTGAGCAGGTTAATTGCCCTCTCTGCCCCTTTCTCTCCTCATTTGTAACATAAGGACAATAAATATGACCTCAGAGAGTCAACAGGAGACTTGAGTGAATTCGTATCTGTAAAGCCTATGAAACCATGCCCTTAGCAGTGTTTGCAGAATGAATGCGCTCTCTGGATTTCTTGTGTACTTTCTTCTGACCCTAGTTTAGGAAAGGAAAATAAATTCACTCTCTCTCTCTCTTTTTTTTTTTTTTTTGGTAACTTCTAGCCTGACACACTTCCAGATTTATATGCCTAGTTGCAAATGATCAGAAAGAATTTGAGTACTTCTATGAGAACAAATGAAGTAAAAACAATACCGCCTTTAAAACATAGGATTTGAATGCGTCAATTTGTCAAAATGTTGTTCTTCATTTACACATTTAGCAATTTGGTTTTGTTTTTCTCATTTCCATGCTCACGTTCACGATGACACCCCGCGGGCTATATTTTATTGTAATTATTTCATCGGTGTCAAGGGGACGGATGCTAGCATTTGATCTGTCTGTTGAGTGTTATCCCACAATTTGCCAGGACCCCCCAGTCTGCTCCTCATTTTGGACCAATAAATCCCCTGGGACATATCAATCAAAATATCAACTGTGTTGTACTTAATCAGGAAAACAGGATCAAGATATCAAAAATAAAAATATGTGCAATTACTCACAGCTCCAGAGATGACATTAGTGCCGGCAATCTGCTAAACAGCACAGTTGATAACCCGAAAATTTGGACCCCTTCAGTATCAACCTCGAACAGTGTCATTTCTCAGAGTGACAGCTCGATGGATGCTTAGAGATAATCAATTCATTAATCTTAGCCTCGTAACTTTGCAAAGAAATAATGAGATGTGAATAAGTACCTCCAAAAGATAAAAAGAACTCACCACCAGATGTCTCTATGTTGTCAGGCAATTAACAAAACAAAACAAAACAAAAAGAAATTCAAAAAGAGAGTTGATTTAAGACAGTGGTTCTTGTCTGGGGGTGGCTTTGCACCCCAGGTGACATTTGACAA
The DNA here is from genome assembly GCF_022682495.2 of Desmodus rotundus. NCBI lineage: Eukaryota > Metazoa > Chordata > Mammalia > Chiroptera > Phyllostomidae > Desmodus > Desmodus rotundus. The sequence continues at coordinate 98,371,024 of NC_071392.1, read as the reverse complement.
TGCTGTACATGTGTTTTGTTTCTTACAGCTAGGGGGATGGGAGGGTTTTACTGGAATCTAGTGGGTGAAAAGCCAGGGGTGCAGCTAAACATCCTTAACAAAAACCCATGTATCCCCAAAATGTCAATAGTGCTGAGGTTCAGAAACCCATTGGGGGACATTTGACTTGCTTGATTGGCATTATAATTTACCGCGCCTCTACTAGACGTTTCTGGTTCTCTGTGTGGGAGAGTAAAAGGCGATAAGAACAATAGATAGGAGACAAAACGCTGTGTTCTTCCAGCCTCCCGCAGACATCTCTAGTGCAGGGCCTGTAAAGCAATATTCTTCGCAACGTAATTTTCTTTCAACTTGACTGTTCTCGTGAGATGATGATGCTTCGATGAGAGCCTGGCAAGCTCGTTTCCCTCTTAGTGTGCCTAGTGGTTGCACGGATCTGCACACGGACTAACATTCAGAGAACTGTGCACCTAGGTTGTGTGGCGTGTAGGAGGTACTCAACACAAGTTAGACTCAGTGTTTGCCACCAACCAATCCTTTAGCCAGTCTTCTATTTGAAGTTCTTTATACAGATTAAAATTTGAAATGGCGGGATGGATGGAGGGCACTGCCAAGCTGCTTCGCTTTTTTTTAAGGAGGAATTCATAGGCATTTCCAACAGAGAAAGCTGGCCCATTCCTTTGTCCTAGAATAACTTCTAGATGGTGTCTAATGTCTTTCTTGACACCTTCCTTCAAAACTTTGTTAACATCCCAGTTTCCTTACCACTGCATTTGGCACGCTTGCTGAAGCCACAGCCTCCCATTAAACGGGATCAGTGGATTCTGAAAAAAAATGTTTAAATGCAGAGTTTCCTTGTACCTCTTCAGAGGTCATGGCCTCTTATGATGAGCACTTCAGATCATTCATTCAACATATACATATACACACACACATATGCTACAGATACATATCTGTATAATATATGTCTATTACACAGATATGTATATATCTATTATACAGGTATGTGCCACAGAGATCCATAGACATGTGTGTGTTTATTCAAATATGAATACAAATTAACGATCAACTACAGAAATTAAATTTAGAAATGTATATAGTGAACCTAGCCAAGTAAAAATACTACAGTGAATGAACAACAAATTAGAAGGTGGCAGAGGTTACTGAAAGAGGTCTTTATTCATAAAACAGTAAATCAAAGCAGTAAAACTCTAGGTTAAAAATGGCTGGTGTGGCTCAATAGATTCAGCGCCGACCTGCCAATAGAAAGGTCACGGGATCAATTCCCAGTCAGCGCACATGCCTGGGTTGTGGGCCGGGTCCCCAGTTGGGGGCACACGAGAGGAAACCTATCGGTGTTTCTCTCCATCTCTTTGTCCCTTCCTTCTCCTCTCTCTAAAAATAAATAAATAAAATATTTTTAAAAATGACTCCTGATACTTAATGTTCTGTGTAAGTTTTCTAAATTTTAGAGATATTAAGAAGATCTAGTTTTTGGAGTAGAATAATTTATTTGCCTTTGAATAGCTTTTTGGTACATTTTTCTGCTTATTTCTCTAAGTTTAACAAAATATTTAATATTTTGTATAGTAAAGTCATCTATATGTCCCTAGAATGTTTCTCTCCTCTTCCATCCATCCACTCATCCATCTGTCCATGCGTGTTTGTAGAAACATGGTTGGAATAATATTTACACAGTGTCGCTTAAGCTGTTTCTGCATGATTAGATTTGGAGCTGATTTCAAAAGTCCTATTTTTATTTTTCTTCCATTATTTCTTTATTATTTTAAGGAATAATTGTTTTAGGAAAATGAACCTTATTATTTTAGGAAAATCGTGGGCTGACCCTTCTCTTTTTAAAACAACTTTCTTCCCAGTTTTATTGAGCTACAATTGACCTGTGTTATAACATTATCCTATACACCTTAAAATCACAATCTGTATAACAAAATGTTACTTTTAAAATACAGTTAACATTACTTGTTTTCAGTGCACAATTCTATGAACGTTAGCACATCTGTAGGTCTGTGTAACCGCCATCACTATCCAGGTCTGCAAAAAGCTGCCTCGTGTTTTCCTTTGAGCCACGGCCTCCCCCCTCTAAGCTCTTTCAATGACTGATCTTTGCTTTATCACCTAATTTCATCTTTTTGCAAATGTCTTTGCAATGCAATCATGCAGTGTTTGATCGGGGTTCTCCAGAGAAGAGAACCAATGGGATGCATATGGATCATGAGGAGTTGGCTTCCATGACTATGGAAGCTGAGAGTCTGAGAAATCCCACAATCCACGGTTGCTGGGCTGGAGACTGAGGAGAGGTGATGGTGTAGTCCCGGTCTGAAGGCGTGGAAAGACTAATGTCCCACCTCAGGGAGGTCAGGCAGGGAAGTGTCCTCTTACCTGCAGAAGGGTCACCCTTCTTGCTCTCTTCAGGCTTTCAGCTGATGGGTGAGAACCACCCACCTTCGGGAGGGCCACCTGCATTCTGGGTGTTGACCTCATTCCCATGCTCAAGCCAAATTTCCAGGGCTTCACCTGAAGCCATCTTTGGAAAACAGAAGCTACCCTCTGGGCTTTGCACTACCGTGTCCTCAGTCCTAGATATACCAGAAGAAATACAAACATAAATATAAATATAAATCATAAATGCCCTCTACCATTTCTTCAAAAAATTTTCAGAGCCCTTAAGGAGCTGTTCCATGTTTAGGCTTTATAGCTACATCCAGTGGGAGAGACCCTGGGGGCTGTACTTACACCATATTGCCTGGAACTGGCACCCTATCGCTTCTTCAAAAGATTTTGAACACATCAGAATATTAACAATGGTTAGTTATGAGTAGTTCTGGTATGAATGATCTTTTTCTTCTTGATACTCTTGTATATTTTATTTTTTAAATATAAATTTCCTAAGAGGGGAAAATGGTAAATAGATCATTCTACAATCTGTATGTAAAAAGACGGGAAGGATTTGGGTGATTTCATCCAAAAGACAAAGCTGAGAACAGAAAACACAGACCATAGACCTTCTACAGTCCTGCTTATCTCTTTGATCTCTGCTTTGAGTCCATTGAGTTAATTCCCTGGAATGTCATCTTGGTTGACCAGATGTCTTCTAACTCTCGTGCTAAGTAAGGGTGTTTTGGAGCCTAAGAGAAAATACAGAGCTGGAGAAGAGAGACTCAGAACCAAAGTTAGGAAACCATGAAAGCAAACACACTTTATTAAACCCCATCTTTCACAAAAGAATGAAACAAAGCCTGCAAACCCTGGAGTGATTGAGAGGCACCAGGCTTTATGCTGGGCTTAGTCATTTCTCTCTGCTATTAAAGATTGTCGCATATCACTGTGCTCTTTGTCTTGCCTCTAAATGAACTTCCTTTACTCCCTTTAGATTCATTCATTATGCAGTGAGATGCTAGTTTAAAAAAATTCTTTGGAAGAAGTGACTAATATATTTGCCCAGACCAGCTTTTGCACTAACTGGATTTATTTGTCTATGTCAATGCAAACTTACAAAGGTTTTCTCGAGTTAAGGCAAAATGTACAGATAGGTGACAGGGGAGGACCCCTAACTCAAAAAACCACCACAGGTTACAAACTTGGACTGCATGTGTCTAAGGCCAAGCTTTGAACAACCAGCTTTGGGGCAGAACTATGAAAACCTTTCATTCTTATGGACATCAATTTATAATGAGTATAAAATGACAATGAAGGAATTTGTCAATTTTACTTGGGGATTTAAAAAATCATGACCTCTCTTTTTGGTTAATAACTGTTTGGCATCCACGTTAACTGGATATTGTGCAATCTTCTTTACTGAAAAGAATGTGACCTGTGAGTCCTGAGCTTCAAATCCTCTGCTGGCTGCCGGTGGTCTCTGGACCAAAACACCCTTTTATAGACCAGTGAGGGTTCTTCCTGATGGGGCCATTGCTGGACAGTGCAGGGAGGCCCCAACCCTCCAATGTCCACTGCCTCCTCCCCAGAACCTGTGCTTATGTTACTTGATATGGCAGAGGGGACTTTGCAGGTGTCACCAAGTTTGAGACATCAAAGAGCAAATTTATCCTGGGTTAACCAGGTAAGCCCAGTGTAATCACAAGGATCCTTAAAAATGAAGAACCTCCCTTGATTTGCATCAGATAAAGGGCTATGATTATGGTAGAAGCAGCAGAGAGATGCTATATCAAAAGGACTCAACCCATCACTGGGGCCTTGAGGATGGAGAAATGGGCCGTGAGCCAGGGTTTGTGAGTCACATCTAGAAGCCAAAAAAGACAAGGGAACAAATTTCCCTCCAGAGTTTCCGGGAGGGACATGGCCCTGCCACCTCCTCAACTTTAGCCCAGTGAGACCAGTGCCGAACCCCCAACCTACAGAATTGTAAGATAATAAAGTTGTAGATTAAGCTACCAAGTTTATGGTAATTTGTTATGGCCCCAATGAAAAACTAACACAGTATTTTTGTTATTTTTTGTGAGTTCATATATTTTGACATATTTTTATTTTAAATGTTCTTTCTTTGAAATACCAGAAAATAGTAGTGTAGTAGTGTAAAATAGTAGTTATTTTCCTCCTTGCCAAAATAAAATATGATCATCCTTGTTAGTCCTCTAATCTCCCTGCTTCATTCCCTCTGCCTTCCATCTCTTCTTCCCTTCTTTCCTTCCCTCCTTTTATAAACCACCAGGAAATTCCATTGTTGGCACATAGACAAAGTCCATGCATTTTGTCCACTCACACGTTCCACATGTGTCCTTTCTGGTCTGGTCCTTTGCCCCACCCCAACTCTTTATCCTCTCGGACAGCGGCTCACAAGCCTCCAGGAAGTCACAACTCCCAGAGTTACTTCCTGGGAAGATGCAAACACCCATTTCCCACCATGGTGCTTACCTACTGGATCAGCATCTCCCAGGGAGGGCCTGAAAATCTGCACATCTGCAAGGAATGTAGCCATTAGGGAAGTATGAGAAACAGCCTTCCAGCAGCACCAAGCTGCTGTTATTCCTCGTCCTTGCTACATCTTCCCACCCCACCATCTGTACTTCAGAGGAGGCACTGCCCTGCCTAGAATTCCCTCCCCCTGCTCTGGTCCCCTCCCAGACTTTCACTGGCCAGCTCACGGCCTCAGCTGATGTCAGTGGGTTCTATTCTCGCCCCCAGGAGAGTTGCCCAGCTGACCTGGTCTCCTCAGACCACACGGAGCATTGGGCATAAACTACAGCGATGGCACTCATTGACGTTTTATAATCATCTGTTTGTCTCCGTCAGCAAATTCCAACCTTGAACCTAGGCACTGTGCCTTATGCATTTTTCTCCCGGGAGGCTCAGCACCATGCTGGAGACCTACGTGATGCTCACTAATCCTTGTAAAAGAACGAGTGGGAAGAAGAAATACAGGAGCAAATTAAACAGGAGAGGCATTGCATCAGGAGGTAATTCTGTACTTTCTCTCTTTTAAGCATTATGCTCATTTTCACTCGAGTGCCTGGGGGACCCAATTTAGAGAGTCTGTCACAGAGGGCTGTCTGAGAAGAGAAATCTGGTATATGGGTTTTCTGTATTGGAAGGAAGGAAGTCACACCATGTCAACTTCACCTTCAAAATATAGCTTTATGATCACTAAACACTTCTCACTGTTTCCATGAACAGCACTGTGGTCCGGGCTTCTGTCATCTCTGTGGCCCTCAGTAGCTCCTCCAGCGCAACGAGCACGTGGACTTTTACCATCATTAACTCCGCTGCCTGAGATGATCTGTACATCAGGGCACATGTGTATCTTGGCTCAGTCCCTCCCAGAGGTTCTGCCTGACCAACCTTATCTAAAATATTACTCCTACCATAGGCTATTAATTAACCCTGCATTATTCCTTTCCTTTTTGCATATTTACATAAATTATCTATGATATATTTACTTGTTTGTTCTTAATTTGTCTGACCAATGAGAATACAAGGTCCATGAAGGCAGAAATGTTGTCTGCTTTCTTTACTACTCTATCTTCAGTGTCTGGGATAGTTGCATGTATACAGGAGGGGTTCACTACCTGTAGTGGGTGATACACACAGTAGGCACATTGAACACAGTGGGTATTCAAGAACAACATGTGTTGAATGTTGAATCTGGGTGTGGCAGAATACTCCACAACAACCACGCAGCCTAGCACGGGACACAGGCATACAGGTACGCACCCGGAACACATCAGTATTCTACAGCAGCATTCTGAATGCTCCTCAGTGGATGCCTGCACTTGCTCAGAATCGAGAATTGGATGGTATTCTAGTTGTGTATGGTTATTACCTACGAAGGCATGTGAGGGTTTTTCTGCAGTTGCTCTTTCCCTTGCAAAGGCGGGCCTGGGCTTACTGTCCAGCACAGCCTGGGGGGGCATGGCTCCCAGATGGCAGTCCAGTTTAGCATTTCCTGCTCCTCTGGGATGCTGTCAAAAGCTGATGAAAAATCACATAAGCCGAGAGTGAGCAGTGGGGCCTAGACAGGGCCAGCCACGGAAACCTTATGTTTGTGGGCGGGCTGCGTGCCCCATCTCCAGCCTCTTCCAGACACCCTGTTTGTTCTGAATTCCTGGAGTGGTGTGAACTACCCATCTACAGGGTTTGTCCTGGGCTTAAAAAAAAAGTTAACTGCATAGTAACTCTGTGATATGAACCCCGGGACTTTTCATTGTTGTTGTTGTTTGTAGTTGTGGGCCCTTGCTGTCTGTGTTACCTCCCTACAGAGGACTCTCTCCCTTCATTTTACTGATGCTCTGCAGGGATTCCTGAACTCTGATGGGTTTCTCACCTGGAAGCTTCTTCCTTTTTTATTTTCCTTGTAGGCCATAAATGTAGCAACTGTAGTCTTCTCTCTTAGACAATGACTTCAATTCTTTGCTTTCCTCAGTTTTCCTTTCTGTCTTTGAAGGCTCGGGTGTTTCCTAATTGCAAGAATAACAAATATACTCCGGGGACCAGTGTCCTAGGCTGCACAGTATTGTGTTTGGAGTTCCTTTTATGTTAGTCCTCTGACCAACAGAGTGGTGAAGGGAAGCAGAGTTTGATAGCCCAAAACATGCCTTTGAGGAACACTGATTATTTAAGCTGGTTATTTTTCTAAAACCCACAAAGAGTCTTTTAACTCCCTCTTACCTGCCTAAAGGAATTTAGATCAAAAAAAAAAAACTGCTTAAAGAAAGGGAGCTATCCCTTAGAATGACTAGCGAACAAAGTGCGGCAGGCAGGCAGGCAGGAAGCTAGCAAAGCCTGCGTTAGGTTCCCCTCTGCGCTCTATTGTTTCCGAACCAACCCCTTGCAAGAACTTGTTTGCAAATGTTTGCTCCTGCTCACCTGCCTGTGAATTGCCTACCTTCCCTCTGAAGTCCAAACACTACCTCCCCCCTTTCTTCTTTGCCCAAACTGGAATAGAAGCCTCACCTGCCCAATCTGTCCTGGGGTTCCCTATTCTTAAGAAACCCTCTTATGTACACACATGATAAATTTGATTGTTTTTCTCTTGTTATTCTATCTCATGTAAATGTAATTACTAGGCCAGCAGAAAAACTTAGAAGGGTAGGAGAAAAATTATTTTTCTTCCCCTGTAGTAACCATACCTTGGGTGCCAGAGTAATCCATTCATTCGCTGGGCATGAACAGCTCTCAAACAGTGTATTTGATGGACTTTCCCACAATCGACCCTGCCTTTGAATTTGAAATTATATTTTGAAAGCTCTTAGGTGTCTGGAGCCATATATATATATATATATATATTTATTTTTGCCTGCAAAGGAGTAAAAGAAAAGAAAGAATATGTCAGGGAGATCCAAGGGCAACACTTCTTTCTCCCCGCACCCACCCCGCACATGAAGTGCACTGTCCACCGAGACACAGTATCGCACGTGCTTTGAACTTCACGGTTGGAAAGACAGGGGGAGTGAAGGCAGTGTGATCCTGTATGAGACGTTGGTTATTGCAGGGTGCTACTCAGATGAATCTGGGCTTCCAGAAAATTTCAAAGTCAGTGCATGCTGTGGGAAGGAAGACACTTGTCTCTACCCTTCCAAGTTCTCTGGGCTGGTCTAATAATCAAATAAAGACATGAGACCGAGTAACAAGAGAAAAGGACCAAATTTAATATATATGTACATATGGGAACGTCACGGACATGAGAGAGTCAGAGACCCACATGCGCGAGAGGTTCCCAGGCAGGAAGGGAAATCGAGGTATATGTGGCATCCTGAGTTAAGGATGAGGGAAGGCCCCTTGGAGCTTCAGGGGAGAGAAGGTCATTTGCAGGACAATAAGAGCAGATGTTCAGTAATTAGAAGTTTGCCCTTCCTTAGAGACAGGTCATAAAATATTATTTCTGGTGGTAATTCTTATTATAGACAAGAACCCTAATTAAAATTTTTAAAGAGACGTAAGTTTCGTGTGAGCCCTCAGCTTCTTGATTGGTTTCAGCACAAAATAATTCACGCGAGTAAATGGCATGTCTTGTCTTTACTCTTTAATGCTAATCTAAGGGGACCAACTTGTTCTAGTTTCCCTGGCATTTTCTCGGTTTTAACACTGAAAATCATATGTTCTGGGCCGCCCAGGACAGTTGGACACCCTACAAATCATTCAAACACAAATTTGAGTGCCTACTATGTGCCAGGCCTCCCTTAAGGAGACTCACGGTTGGGTTAGTGAGTCCTTTGGCTCGTCCTCATCTGCATTCTTCCTCCTTATGTTTACATAAACCTTTAAAGGTTGCCCTTTTGTTAACGATTTCACATTCCTGTCTGGCCTTGGTTGTCCTGAACATCTGACCTTCTGTTAATTTGATTCCATTCTTTGACATGACCTTGGTCTTCCATAAATCCAAAATGAAAATGCTGTTTGGAGTGACAATGAAAATTGAATGTGGGTACATCCCAGGGAAGACAATAGCTCACCTGGGAAAAGAAGTGCAGAGTGCAGGGGTAGCGAGGTGGGACGGTGCCCTGCCATGGTGTGCAGAAGGTGCCCGCAGACTTGCACAAATGCTAGTAAAATGTCAAAAGCAGGTGCTTCTTTTTTCTTCAATCTGAACTTCAAGCTAACGTGGGCATTCAGCTAAATCCCTCCCAGGTGCTGAAACAGTGTGTGGTTTAGGATTTCAGAGGTAATTACTGCTGAACGCATTGTACAGCCAGTGCACCTGCTAGGTAGATGTTATGAAAGAGCGTGCAGTGGGGGCACAAAAGAATTGAGGGGAGGGGACAGTTCACCATCCAACACCAGACCTCTTAGAAAACTTATTAAGGCCACCAAAAGCCAGTCATGGAGCTAAACCTATTCACAATATGGTCAACAACACAAATTACACAGGAGGAAGTAGGAATCCCAGTAAGATGAGCTAATGGTTCTGGGTCAGAGACAATGCCAGCACTACCCTGAGAAGTTCAGACTCCGTACGACCAGTCCTGTCCTGCATCGAGCTCACGACGAGTTATCTTATAGTAATGCTGAATGTTCAGGTATTTCGATTTAGATATTTAGATCTCTGCTTGGGTACCTAAGAGATATCCTTGGTCTGATAATCTTAAATCAAAGAGTGGGAGAGAGGATTACTCAATATGGTCATTTAGTTATTAAAAGGTGAGTGTTTCCCGGGCTTGGACAAGGGCCTCGGAAAAGAATGGAGGAAAATAACAGCAACCCAAAGCCCCCGCCGTGATGGAGCCCAGGAGGCAGTGGGAGAGTCAGAATTCAGTCAAATAATTACCCAAGTTAGTATAAAGTCACCCATGTGATGATGTCATGGAGGAGGGGGCCAGCCTTTGAAGTACATGATGGAAGAATTCGAACTAGTTGGGTGGCCTCTCTGAAAAACTGGAAACTAGGCTGAGATGGCTAACAGCTGTGCTTGTTCAGCGTGTAATCTGTGTGCGACCCTGCAATTTCTTGGTTCTCGCACATCAGATTTTGGAGGCAGGTATTATCCTTAATCGATCCTCCCCTCTTATCTATAACCTTATGGGGAATGTCCCATCATTATCAATGATCTGACGGAAGAGTCTAGAATGAAGGTGAACGGGAGCAGAATTTGTCACCCCAAAATATGCCCTGTTGGCAGAGGATTATTTTAAGCAAATTATTTTCAAGAAACAGCAGATACCGGGAATGCTTTGAAAGCTGGGATATTATCCTTTTGTAAGAGGCATTTATAAAGGAAATCTCCATCTGCAAGGGTGTCTCCCTCTCTATCCCAGGATGAATAAGTCTCTAGAAATGTATTAACGAGAAAGCAAGGACTTAAATCTGCCACTGTTTGCTGTACTTTGTCTGGTAACTCCCCATAAGTGACTTTCTCTGCCATTCCCAGCTTTCTTTTGTCGTTAGAAATGGTTTGGGCCATTTCTGAGAATGACTCAGTTTTCCTGGGAATCTTCCACATACGGGAGGTATACATATTATCAAACTTCTGTTTCTTTGTCTCCTGTCTTTTATGCATGGGGATCTCAGCCATGAACCACAAAGGGCAAGTTATTTTCCTCCCCCGAGCGTCTCTTTGTGCCTCTGTCACTGGGGCCTAAGGTACTACAATCACCCACACCCTGCAAAGACTAACAACTCAGATATTAGTCGAATGAATTAATTTATTCCCAGTATGCAGACTGGAAAGTTTGGCCAAGAGAGGTGAAGCAGTGTGCTCAGTGCCCCAAAGCTAGTGAGAGGCAGGGCTGAGGTCAGAACCAAGCTGCTGTCCCCAGCCCCAAGTACAAAGCAGGAATGCATTGCAACTAGAGGATACAACAGGTGCAGAAGGCATGTTCCTGCTGAGTTCAAGGCTTTGCCGCCTCTCCTGTGCATCCTCGAAGGGAAGCAACTTCCCATGCCTAGGCAATGCCTTCTGCCTTCTCTGGAGAAACATGCATTACAAGTGGTAGAGAGGCGGGGTGTCATCCTTGAACATGGTCTCTCAAGTCCCCCTGTCTTGCTGATACAACTACAAAGAAGCACATCCAGCCTCCTGGCTCAGGACTGAGATCCCTGGTGTTGGGTTGCTTGCCTGCTCACCACTCCTCTTGGAAAATCTTGCAAGCGCCTTTGGAGAGCCGTGCCGCGCCACGTCATGCCAAGAAGCTTCTGCATAGCACAGCACGGAAGCTGCAAACCTCAAGGCCTTGCCCCATGGACTCAAAAAGATTCTTTAAGACACACCGCAGCTACGTATAAAAAACAACCTACATAAATTAATGTGCCGTTCAAAACACTTTTATGCTTTCGTTCCCTCTTCCTCTTGTTTTAATAGCTGCAGATGCCTGAAAGAAGCAACTCCTTTTAATAAAACTCGCTTGTAAATTTATTGGGACAGGCTCCAACTGACCCTATTTCAGGCTTTGGGTACTCACATCCAGCCACGTGAGTGCTGAAGGGCCTTGGATTTGGCGTTACCAGAGTTCATTTTCCATAAGTGTGTGTTTGTGCTGAGTCCCCAGTGCATCTATATTTCTAGGGTTCCCCGTCCTTTATTTCCAATAGTCTTCCCCATACCTCTTGAGGAATCTGTCTCAGCTTCTATTATAATGAGCTCTATCATATAGCAAACATGCAGTTTAATAAATAACTATACATTTTTTAAAATAACAAGCTCCCCAGAATTGGCCTTTACTTAATAATCACAAACACCAAGCTTATGAATATTTCATGCTCCCTATTTCTGCTGAGAGCATAAGCACCCTGCATTTCTATAGCTCCGGATTATGCAGGAAACAATGGAAAACATATGTTTTGTGTGTTTTCTTTAACAATTTCATGACGGAAGAACACCTGGCAGTGTGGAACATAATGGAAGAAACGGTCGCCTTTTGTTATCTGAGCGCATGAAATAAAAATCTCAAGTGGCAAGTTGTAATCCAAACCACAGTAATTATAGGCAACTGTGTAAACAGGTACACATTTTCAATTCATAAATCTAAACGGGTCTATCTGCAAGTAAACTTTATTCAATTTTCCACAGCAACCACCCCATCAGCACCATCGCCCCAAACACTGCCGATGCTGCACAGCTCAGATGTCAGAAAGCATCAGTTTGTCGTTCAATTATGCCTTTCTTTGCTTTTCCCGTCTTCTCAGTCCGTGAGTATGAGGATTGTTGTGACAGATCAGAATGAGCGTGCACCGCTCAGTGAGTGTGTGGAATCAGGAAGCCAGGTGAACGTGGGCCATGGGAGAGGCTCGCTCCAAGGAGGAGCATGTCGACCTGGACGAGGGGCTCTGCCGTTCACTGGCAGGAGGGTGGGGTGAGGGGGAGGTTACATGCATTGGAAGACACTGGGCACTTTCTAGAAGCTGGAGAGAACCTGTGTGGTGACAGTGTAAGGGAACAGCAGCGTGAGATGGGCCAAGGCTGGGTGGTGCAGAGCCTCCTGAACCATGACATCTGAACCAGGTGCCTAGGAACGGCCTTCAGCTCCTGAAGGGCGTGAAGCCCGGGAGACAGGATCTGAGTCACGTGTATAAAGATCGTGAGCATTCCAGCTGCTGAGTGCTGAGTGAGATATGGGGAAGGGAATGAAGGGATGAATGAGTGAATGAATGAATTCAGGACATAAATGCGGGAGGCCCAGCAGCCTGGATTAGAAGAGCAAGAGAGAGCCAGGGAGAAGTGGGGGGGGGGGGGTCATGGGAGCCACTGCGGGAGTGCAGTACACTGACCAGCGGGAGGGACCACACGTCGGCCATGAAGAAAGAGGAGCGTGTCCAAGGACTTCACGATGAAAGAATGAGCAAGCCAGGGAGATCGCGAGTTCTGCTTTGGGCTTCATTTCAAATTCTCTACTTTACCTCCTGGGAGTGTGTGAGGAGAAGAGCAGAGCATGAATATAGAAGGGCCACTTCCACACTGTGCTTCACGACACCAGCACTTTCATCCACATGTTCACGGTGAGGGCCACTCTTCTCTGTTAGGCTCATGGCTCTCTTCCCAGAGCTGTGACACGGGGACATAGACCAGGTGCCCATGAATGAGTCTATCCCAGCTGATGAGCAGTGTTCCATTCTGTGTCCCAAGAGTCTGGGGGTGGGAGGCTGTTCTTTCCTTATCTTTCCTTTTTCCCTTCCCTTCTTTTTAAAAAAAATATGTATTTATTTTTAGAGAGAGGGAGAGGGAGGGAGAGAAACATCAATGTGAGAGAGAAACCTTCATCGGTTGCCCCCTGCATGTGCCCCGACCAGGGACCAAACCCGCAGCCCAGGCATGTGTCCTGACCAGAATCGAACTGGGGACCTTTCACTTTACAGGACGACGTCCAACCAACAGAGCCACAGCGGCCAGGGCATCCCCATCCTTCTTTATATACTTCTAAATGTTTGCCTAAGTTCCTCATTTGGGAGCTACTTTGTGAAGTTAGACAAACTGATATTAAACTTCATACGGGAAAACAAGTCTATAAGAACAGCCAGGGTAAAGAGTAAACTTCGAGAAGAAAAGCTGTGGGGTGGCCAGGCCTGGCAAACGTTACAACCTACTAGAGAGTCTCAATAGTTAAATCACTGTGGTACAGGGTCATGCACAGACCGGTAAACCAGCAGAATGGAAGGGGAGCCCAGAAACAGTCCCGAGTACTTGTGAACATTTAGCACATAATGAAGGTCGCATCTCAAAGTGCTGGAGTAAAGAAGGACTTTTTAATAAATGATGTTGAGACAAGTGGGCAGCCATTTGGAAAGAGATAAAATTGGATCCATATTTCACACCATGTATAAGAATAAACTCCAAATAGATTAAAGACCTAAATGTAAAACAATGAAACTATACAAGTGCTGGAATCAAACATGTGTGAATTCCATGTGAATTGTAGTGTAGAGAAAGCCTTCTAGCTTTGACCCCAAAGCCAACGAGAGAAAAGACGGATAAATTTTACTGCAAGAAGAAAGAAGTTCCATGGAAATAACAATCCCAACAGCATAAATGAAGTCAAAGGACAACTGAAAATGGAGAAAACATGTGCCACAAAGAGCTAATGTCCCCAATAGATTAAAAAAAAAAAAAACTCTTAAAAATCGATGCACAAAAGGCCAAAAAGCTGATTTTTAAGAAGAGGGAAAGACAGGGACCATTCACACAAAAATGATGTAAAAGTGGCCCTCACACTGAGGAAGCAGCAGTCACTCACAATTAGAGAGAGGAAAATGAACACTGACGCGGAATCGCTCAGACACTGCTGGTGGAAGGGCCGGCGGGGTGACCCCTCCGCGGTGGGACTGGGCAAAATCGAACAATACGACACCTGCACAACATACCTTTTGTCCTGTGGTTCCTCTTCTAGGAATCTACCCGGGAGGTGCACTCCCAACAGTATGAAAATACACATGCACAGAGTTATCCACTCCAGCCAGGTTCACAATGGCAACATTTTGGAGAAAGCCTTAAGGCCCATCCCTAGGAAGGGTGTTGTGTAAGCGATAGAGCCGCCAAGTGGATGTTGTGCCGCTGTAGGAAGACTGAGGGCAAGTTCTACGAATGGATTTGGAGTCGTTTCCAGAATGTGCTGTGAAGTAAAAGTAGCCAAGTGTAGGAAAGGATCTGTAGTAGAGTTTCCCTCACGTAAGAAAAGGGCACTATGAAATATACAGGTATCTGCTCATAAACAAAAAATGCATACGTTGCATAACCAAGAAACTGAGTAGATTGGTTACTTCCGTGGAGTAGGTGGGGCCGAGCTGGACAGGAGGAGAGAAAAGGAACGGAGTGGGAAAGAGAGAGAAACCCTTCTCTGAGTATACCTGATGCTAGTACATTGACCCTTCTAACCATAGTAATAAAAATACACTCACACAAATAAGCAACATATTAGCAAAATATATAAGCAAGATCCACCAGGATGTGAGGGGAACCCAATGGGGAATATAAACAGTAACAAATGAACCTAATTGTATCACAATGCATACAAATTAATGAGCTAAATAAGTCTTGGAGATGCAATGTACATCATGGTGACTAGAGTTAATAATAGTGTATTTTATATTTGAAAGTTGCTAAGGGAGTATATCTTAAAAGTTATCACAAGAAAACAAACTGTAACTGTGTGGTGACAAATGTTCACCAAACTTCCTGTGGTGATATTTCACAATGTATATATGTGTATATCAAGTCACTATGTTGTGTACCCTCAACTAGGACGATATTACACATTAGTCATATCCACACGGACACATCTGTATGTGGTTTTGAAAACTGGATGGACAGTTCTGAAAGAAAACAGAGACAGAGGTCAAAATATCAGTTTCAAAACTTATCTATAAACTGACAGCTATTTTTCCCCACTATGTATTATTTCCTAATAATATCACACGTAGGCATCCTATAACGACAGCATTTGTTATGAGGGAAAATGGTACCGGTATCATTAAGAAAAGAAAAACAACTCAGGACCATTCAAAAGAAAAGTGTGTTCCCCACGGTAGTCAGTACGGTATAACCCAGCGGTTGGCAACTTTTCCTGTAAAGACAGACAGTCATGAATAGTTTAGGCCTTGTGGGCCAAGAGGCAAAATCAATATTATTAGGTACTTTTATCAAAAGAGAGAAAGTAGATTTTGACAAAAGTCTTTGATGAATTTCAAAACATAAAAATAGTAATTTTGTTACTGAATAACAAAATGTTATTGTTAAAATATATATAAAATATTATTTTATAATATTCAAATAATAATTACAAAAATGAAATTGTTCATGGGGATAATTTTTGCTGAATTGGAATTCAAAGTTGGTGTTCCCTCGCCATGGCCAGGTGGCTCAGCTGGTTGGAGCACCGTCCTGTACACCAAAAGGTTGCAGGTTCACTCCCCAGTCAGGGCACATACCTCGACTGAGGGTTCGATTTCAAGTCAGGTGTACATGGGAAGCAACCAATCGATGTTTCTCTTGCTCCCTTCTCTCTCTCTCCCTTTCTATAGCTCTAAAGTCAGAACCGTGTCCTCAGGTGAGAATTAAAAAATTTTAAAAAGTCAGTGTTCCCTATCGTCATACTGATTGCATGTGTTCATCTGTAAGAAAACATTCTCAGGCCCTGGCTGGTGTGGCTCAGTAGATTGAGTGCTGGCCTGCAAAACAAAGGGTCACTAGTTCAATTCCCAGTCAGGGCACATGCCTGGGTGGTAGGCCAGGTCCCCAGTAGGGGACACACAACAGGTAACCATACATAGGTGTTTCTGTCCCTCTCTTCTCTCTCCCTTGCCCTCTTTAAAAATAAATAAATAAAGTATTTTTAAAAAAGAAAACATTCTTAGTTCTCCAAAAACAGGTGGCTAGTGGATTTTGCCTGCCAAGCCATAGCTTGTCAGTCCCTGACCTGGCCCATGAATACCTGTCCCCAGCTCTCACTCTGCTCCAGCCATGGTGGCTGCCTTCCCTTGTTGAAGCCCCCCAGGTTTCTCCTGGCTGCTGGGCCTCCACACGTGCTGCCCCTCCCAGGTGCATGGCACCCAGCTCCTCACCTGGCGGGTCACATCACTCATATCTCAGCTCAAACATCAGCTTCTTAGGGTGGCCCACTCTGACCCCCAGAATGCAGGGGCCAGACTCCAGCTCAGCCACTTTTGATCCCATTGTTAATGTCAAGTCTCTACAATATCAACTTATGTATTTGTTTTAATATGTTTCTGGCAGAGCCTCTTGTTGAAAGTACAATATACAGAAGGTTAATGTCTGGCTGAATCCAGGGAAGTGACCACAGCTCAGCACATAGTGGCTTCTTGATAAACAGTTGGATCAGTAATGGTTGAAGAGAGAAATGAGGGGTTAATGTAATGCATATACAATATAAGGAACCTTAGGCAGAAAAGACAGAAGCCACAACAGGTGTTTCAGACGCGGGACGCCCCCTGCTGCTCTGCTGGGATCCCGCAGAAGACGGCCAGCGGCAACCTCGCAATTGCGTGGTCAGAACACCCAAGTCAGGCCTGTCGTTAACTTGTCCTCGGTCTGTCACTGCTGGTGATACATCAAGCTTCTGGCCTGGCCGGCAGTGAACGACCATCAGATCAGATACCGACATTCACACACACGCCTCTGCGTCTGCGCAAACCGCTTCACAGAAAAATACCACAACACATTCTCATTTAAAACGGCATGACCCTCCAGCCCCTCAAATAATCGGGTTGTCCAGAGTCATATGCGAGTCCCTACGCAGCTGGCTGGCGACCGGTTGCCTGGGAAAAGGAAAGATTTGCTCTTCTAAATGGAAACCCCATTTCGTTCCACACAGTACAATGCAGTCAGCTTGGCATCAGATCTTAGTATAAAAAGCTGCTAGGTATGCAAAGCAATGAAAAGGGAATGGGAGGCTAAAATTAGAAGAGATTCTAAAATTATAATTGTCACAAGCTTAGGGGAGAAAATTAGCCACCTTACCAGACACTGCAGCGAGGAGAAAA
This sequence comes from Desmodus rotundus, assembly GCF_022682495.2. Lineage (NCBI taxonomy): Eukaryota > Metazoa > Chordata > Mammalia > Chiroptera > Phyllostomidae > Desmodus > Desmodus rotundus. The sequence goes on along the minus strand of NC_071392.1, from coordinate 98,353,627 downwards.
CTTGCAAATTAGGTGTATAAGGAAGTAACCTCAACCTAGACAAAAAATAAACAGAAAAGAACAAAGTCAAGCACCGCTTGTAATTAACCTTGAAGAGATCAACTCTTTGATGGATTTAGTAGCCTACCGAGAGTATGTATCTGTCTAAAATGATCAACTACTGGATTGAAAATGAATTTATGTGAACTTTAGGATGCCCATTTGCAAGAGCTACATACATTCAAACTTGTATAGAAGACCTCTGTCTATGAAAGTCAAATAAGGAAAACTTTTGCTTCCCTTCAGTGAAGTTGTGAGGGTCATGCAAATTGTTAGAGTGCCTGCTTTGTTTCAAAGTCATTTGAACAGTTTAAATTATTTTGTAAATACCAAAAGTGAGGGAATGGTTTTGCTACTGTGCAACTGACTTCCTTGTCTGGGCCATGCTTCTCTCTTTGTTTTATGCATGTAAGGTATCACATGGTTGGGATAATAATTTTCGTAAGTAATTGTGTATTCTGTGTTTTCTTACTGCGTCACAAACATTCTCAGGGTGCTGTATTGTCTTTGTTGTTCTCATTTTCTATGACAACTGAGTAGTCCATATTGATACTACATGATTGTTCATCTTGTGTCTTTTCCTAATTTTTCTCTATTAAAATATCCTTAAAGCTTTTACATTGTTTTTGAAGGGAAACCTTTTCAATTTATTGCTTGATGACAGACTGGTTTGAAAATAATATCAGTGCAAGAAGCGAATGACCCATCAATGTCCTTCCAAAAATACCCATGTTCTCTGCATGTGCATCTTCACTTTTATGTCATAAAAAAACAGTGCGGGTTGAACATTGCATTCTATACTTTCCAGTAACATTATGTCCAACATAGCCTCCTAGTTTCTTCCATGATTTTTTTTTTTTTTGGATACAGTTACTTTGGTTCGTGCTCCTTTGTATCGGTTTCTTTAGGTAGCTTGTTGCTCTCTGAAGTCAGCGCTCTGATGAACTGGCGTTACGGGCATCACCCGTCTTCTCCCACCAAGAAGACAGGTGATGTACATGTCCTGGGGGCCAGGACCAGGTCTGGCCTGGCCACAGCTGTCTGTGCAGGGCCAGGAGTATGACTCAAATCAATCATTGTGCCCTGCCCTGGCTGGATGGCTCAGTTGGTTGGAACATTGTCCTGGACACCTAAAGGATGTGGGTTCGATCCTGCTCAGGGCACATACCTAGGTTGCTGGTTCAGTCTCTAGTTGGGGCGCGTATGGGAGGCAACTGCTTGATGTTTCTTTCTCACATTGGTGTTTCTTTCTCTTTCTTTCCCTCTCTCTCTAAGAAATCAATAAAAACATATACTTAGATGAGAGTTTATTTTTTTAATTTTTTAAATTTTTATTCAGTTACAATTGTCTGCCTTTTCTCCCCATCCCTCCACCCCACCCCAGCCAATCCCACCTCCCTCCCCCACTTCTACCCTCCCCCTTGATTTTGTCCTTGTGTCCTTTATAGTAGCTCCTGTAGACCCCTCTCCCCTCTATCTCCTCCCCACTCCCCTCTGGCTATTGTTACATTGTTCTTAATTTCAATGTCTCTGGTTATATTTTGTTTGCTTTTTTTCTTTTGTTGATTATATTCCAGTTAAAGGTGAGATCATATGGTATTTGTCCCACACCACCTGGCTTATTTCAGTTAGCATAATGCTCTCCAGTTCCATCCATGACGTTGCAAAGGGTATAAGCGCCTTCTTTCTCTCTGCTGCGTAAAATTCCATTGTGTAAATGTACCATAGTTTTTGTTCCACTCATTTGCTGATGGGCACTTCGGTTGCTTCCAGTACTTGGCTATTGTAAATTGTGCTGCTATGAACATTGGGGTTAGATGAGGGTTTAAAATAATACTACTAGTTATGCCTAAATGACTAAATGAGAATCAGATTGGGTGCTGAGCAAGCAATAAAGCCACATTATGAATCCCAGAGCATGGACTCTAGAAGTGCTCTCTTCATATAAAATGGAGCAATGACCCCTGTACCCTTTTCTTTCTTCCGTTCCCCCCACCCACCGTGGTGACAACAGCCAGTCTGTTTCTTAAAAGAACTATAACTTCTTCCTGTTGCAAGAGACTTCCCAGCTCCTCCAGAAATAGGCAAAGTTTGATTCCCAAGATCCAGCAGTAAACTAGGAGCAGTCTGTGGGTGCTTGGTTCTCAGCTGTAAATATTAGGACACACGATTGTATGACACCATTTCATAATATTTCGGTGCTCTGAACAGGATATGGGTTTCAAACTCATCTTGGCCAATGCCGTGATCTCAATTCTACAAATTACCAGTATAATTTTGCATAATTTTGTGCACGTTACTTGGTCCTCTCTGCCTCAATGTCCTCTTCTGCAAAATGGGGGAAAATAATAAAGTCCTCTCAGATGGTGGTGGTGTGGGCTAAAATTAAGATTAAGTACGTATTTTGCCGTGTATAATGCACTCCCATGTACAGGGCACACCCACATTTCTGGCCCAAACATTCAGGAAAGAAATCTTTTGCTTTATTTTTTAAATTTATTTATTTATTTATTTATTTATTTATTTATTTATATTTAGAAGAAAACCCGATGATTATATTTCAGGGTATTATTTTGCATATGGATATTGTTATTGTGCTAGAGTTACACTTTTAATGCATATGCATAAATAAAAGAATTAAAAATATTTATATAGATACGGAATTTGTACTAGCCATGTATAATGTGCATCCTCATTTTTCCCTCAAAAATTTGGGCCAAAAAGGTACCCATTACACAGCAAAGTATGGTAAATTTTGTAAAAGCCACTTATACGGCTACATTTATAGCTAATACTTGGAGCAGTGCTTCGACTGTAGGAAACATTGCAGAGGTATTAACCATCATCCGCATCATCAGGACAGAAAGATTCGATGCTCCGCAGGTCCCAAGTAACTTTTCACTAATAGAAGGAAAATACCAGAGTCTACAATGGTCCTTTAAAGGAACAGGACACACCCAAGGCTCTCCCTTGAATGTCTCTCCTACTTATTTGCATTACAATATGCTGTCTTCACTGGGAGACAGAAGGAAGTCGGGCCACTTTTGTACCAGAAATGGTGCAGAACTCTGGGTTTGAAGATGAAAAAGCCTCCTCCATGTGAATGTCGCTCACCACGTGTGTTTGGGAGGGGCTGGGCATAGTAAGTGCCACTTTTGACTATAAAAACCCCAGGAGCCAAATTATGTAAATTCCTGTGGAGCTCAGGAAGAGTTTCCTGCCAACCAGTGGACATAATATATGTTGATGTTGTAATGAAGATTCTTAAGTTTCTGATAAACGTCTTCTTTCTCTAGGCAATCGCTTCAGGACCCAAGACTTTTCCTCAAAGGTGAAGAAGATTTACGTTTTTACCTGGACTCATAAATTTAATGAAAAAAAAAATACTATCTGAGGCAAAGAAAGACTCCTTGCTCAGACGCAGAGGGCACTCAGGTGCGGTAGCACAGTCTCTCTTGTGCAGCAGGTGCTGGAAATCTTTTAATGAGAAACATGACTTACTGTACTGACTACCCCCCCAGCTTTTCAAAAACAATGTTTCTTCCTTCTAAATCCTGATGAAGTCACCACGAGCTGGTCAAGTCTGAGCACAGATTAAGAACATGTGACTGTGGCCGGAAAGATAATCCATTCTGCATGTGTATAATCTCAGGCCATAGCTGAAAAAATGTCACCCACCGCAGTTTTCCTGTGGATACAGCGGTCAAGTTCAGCTATCCACTGCTGAGTAGCCTACTCCAAACTTACAGTGGCTTAACCAGAAGAGCTTTATTTCCCACTCATGCAAATTCCACTCTGGTCATGTAGCTCTGAGAGGCCACTCTCTTTAAATGCTGACTCAGTGACCCAGACCCCTCCCATCTTTCCATCCCAGCATCTCTTCCTGCATCCCTGTGGTCAGCCCTGGAGGGAAAGACAGGCCCCTAGAATGCACACCCATTCTCTTATGCTTCAATTTGCTTAAGACAGTCGGCCCAAACAAGACATGTTGCACCCCAGCCAACCACAAAGAAAGCGAAGAAGGTTCAGGGAAAGAGCCACACAGCTATTCCGTGAGTGGTAGCGTGTAGTGGTACAATGAACCGAAACATATTCTGAGAGAAATTAGGGCTATCAGATGTTCTGTGGGTAAATGCAAAAGGGCAGGACATTTCACTTAACCCAAACACTGTGGATAAGATGGCCCTTTAAATTCCCCACTCGGAAATTATCCATGCACACTCGCCCATAGCCAGGTCTGAGAATCCATTCTACAAACAAGTGTGCATCTCTCTGCTTAATTCAGCATTTTGTTGTTGTTGTTGTTGTTGTTGTTACTGTTTGGTTTTGTTTTCTGTTGGTTTTTTGGGGGTTTTTTTTGCAAACTTGATGCACCACAGAATAATTCCTTTTTATTAAGCCCCATAAACCTAATGTCTCACTGAACCACATTAGGAAAATATTGCATTAGGCATCTTGAAAAACTTAAAGAAAAACAGAATAGGCACTTAGTAAATATTTATTGACAACATTAAATGAATGAATTGGGAGTCACTTCTCAGGCTCAGGGACACATGTTAAATGAAAAGTCAGGAACCAAAGTTCTGTATAACACCTGCATCGAAGCTATAAAATAAAACTCCGAGGTCAAACAACTAGCTTTTGGTTGCAAGATGCTACCTACTGATTTTGATGGGATTTTGCTGTTTCCCCCAGGATGACTTGAGTGGCTGTGTGATGTCATCTGCCCGTGATGTCATAGTGGGATCATCAGGGCATTGTGCTCAGCATGTACTATTGACCCTACGCTTCCTTCCATACCAGAATCTGGGAATGGAAAGCAAAACCCCATGGAGAATAAGCAAAACTCCCACCACAGAATTACCTGGGGCAGGAGACATGTGCCAGATGGAGCTCCATGCTAAAACCTCACTAACCCATTGTGGGGCGCCTCGGCTGCAGAGTGCTGCTGTGCACCCGGAATACTCCTGTTCAGTGAGGCCCTGCATGGTGATCAGGCACTGTCATGGTAGCTAATGGCCTGCCCAGTCCGCAGAGTGGCTGGTTGCTGGCAGCCAACCACAGAAACTGGGAGGAGAAAATACTACGGAAGCAATATTATTTCCCATCTAATTTCTACGATCCAGAAGGGTGGTTATGCTGAATGATACCCCACAGAGGAAAGATTAAATATCATAACATAATGTGCATGTTCTGCACCAGAAGTTATTACTTTTGGCACCAGAGAGGCAGATGGCTGGCACTGGCCATTGCCAGGCAGTGTTAAGTGGGTAAGTGGTAGTGAGGAATAGAGTCATCTGTGGGGAGAATGACAGTAACGAACTGCTTGTAATGCTGTGAAAACTCAATGAATGTGATTAAGCCCAGATTGCAAAAACTGTTTCCTGGGCGACCATTGGACACAATCATTTATGCTGGAAATGTGCTCTCTCCCAGTAACAAATCTGACAGGAGAACCGCTGCTTCGGTTCCCAATCTGTTCAGCAACTTGTCTAAGGAAGTGACAGAAAAGCCCCCTCCAAGCCCCCTTACAGCAGCAGGTCCACGTGCATATAGCTGTCTAACTCTGTCGGAAGGGTTTCTAGAAGGGCCAAGTTCAGCTCAATAACACATCATCTCGGCCTTGGGGGACACATTTGCATAAAGTTTTTATTAGCTCTTCCTCCTCTCAGAGCCCACACTAGCTGCATTACATCGAGGTGCATACAGTACAGTTGACTCCAGGTGCATAGAACAGGTAACAATAAAGCATCACCGAGTAGTTCATGTCTGAAGTTTGCAGGCTTGTGTAAAGAGGACAGAAGGAGTTGAGACTGGGGGACATTTCAGATTAGGGCAGCATTATACCAAGTTCCAGAGCCCGTGCTGGCATGCCAACCCGTGTTTCTATAACCATCTCGATGTTTAGCAATTTGACACTTCTATCGACTCTAACACTAAGCAAGTGGACTTTGTATTATTGGTGCCTTTTTAAACTTTCTATGTTTCCAGTCATTCATTTTCATTATACTTCACAAAGTCCTGTGACGGATTGGGAATTTTCCTGCAGACCGTTGGAGAATCAATCAACTGGAGTTGCCCAGACAGACTTAGTCTGCATTTCTTGCAAGATTTATGGCTTTAAGCAAATGACTAATCTATCTACATTTCAGTTTTCTCAATATTTGATAAATATTAGATTATATCATTATTAAATAACTAGATACAAGAGGAACCACTCACATCAACTATTGAAAAATCACTAAAATATTTAGGGATTCCATCCCTGCTTATTTGAACAGGGCGCATGTAGATTGATCAATTACGCTCAATATCGCGGGAGGATGAGTGGATGAGGTAACACACGGACTTGCTTCATTCCTGTATTCATTTTCTGCACCAAATACTGTTCTGAGCATCTGCCTTACTCCAAACACAGTTTCAGCTGCTGAGGACGTGCAGGTGAATAACACTCACAGAGATTCCTGCCCACAGGCAGTTTATATCTTAACATGGGCTACAGTTGATACGGAATAGCTATAACTAATAAGTAAACTATTGAATCTATCTGAGAATGAAGATGGCTGTGGAGAAATAGGAGACCCAAGCAGGCCAAGGAAAGAGGATACGTTTTCAATGTGGTGGTCCGACTGAGCCTCCAGGTCAGAAAACGACATGTCAGCAAAGACTCGAAGGAGGCGAAGTTAGCCACGTGGCCATCTGGAGAAGTGACATTCTCAGTAGAGGTCACAGCCAGGGCAGGGTCACGAGTTGACATGTATCTAGTACATTTGAGAAGCTGCAGGGAGGCCAGAGCGGGTGAAGGAGAGGGAACAAGAGACAAGCACATAGATGAGGACAAAGAGGCATTTTGAACCAAAAAGGCCACGTGAGCACTTAGTTTTACACTCCCAGTGAGATGGGCACCATTGAATGTTTTTAAAGGAAAAGAACAAAATAAAATGAAAGAGAACTAACCTGGCTTTATGTATATTGTAAAGGATTCTAAGGTTACTGCAGCAATCCAGGTGCAAGGTGACGCTGGGTCCAAGCAGGACAGCAGCAATGGAGCAGGTGCCAGGGGGTCAGGTTCTGGCTCTGTTTATAAGGTAGAATGACAGGATTTTCTCACATATTGGGTATGAGGTATGAGCTTGAGAGAGAGAAAGATGAATCCAGGAGCCTTTCAAGGTTCTTGGCCTGAGCAATTGAAAAAGCCCTACCTCGTAGGCTGGCGCAAACTGTGGGCAGAGCAGATTGGATGGCGGAGTGGGGGGGGGGGGGGAGATGGGGGAAAGCAGGAGCTTTGTTTGGGACGTGTTAAGTCATACAGTCTGCTAGACATTTCAGTGTCTGATGATGTCAACCGTGCTGTTGGAGTCCAGAGTTTATAAGAAACATAAATTTGGGCATAGCTGGAAATAAACAAATTAAAAACTATGAAATGGAATGAGATTACCAGAGGAGAGAATGCAGGTAGAGAAAAGGACTAGAGACTGAGATGGGAGACCCTGGGGCCTGAAGACATCATGGGGAAAGAGGAGAAATTGGCAAGGGAGACTTAGAAGGAGTGATCGATGGGACAGGGGGACAATCAGTGGAGGGTGGGGTTTGGGATGCCATGTGAAGAAAGTGTTTCGAAAACTCGGTGCTCGATGACTGAGTGAAGGTGGAATGGTTGGTAAAATGGCCAAGTGAAAGGTCACACAGAAGTAGATTTAAAAGAGGGTGACCGGTGATGAATTGGAGACAGGGAATATAAGCAAGTCTTCTGAGGAGTTTCTGGCACCAAGGAGCAAATGCATATTTGGGCAATCGCTGGTACCAGAAGTGGGGTCAAGAGAGAGAGTTCAGGGACATGTTTTAAAAGAGCTTCTCCTGGGGAAATCATCCAGTAAGTAATAGAACAAGTCACAAAGAGGGAAGATGAACCCTGAGGTGGAACTCAGGTGAGCACATTTGGGGGACTAAGTAATGGGGTTGTTAGGAGGGGACCGTCTCAGCAGGGAACAGCTCTAAAGCAAGAATTGGAGCCATGGTATGGATGGGCAGTATGATGGCAGGGCGACTCTTCTTCCATTCTCTAAGTGGTGCTCTCCAGGCAAACTGCAAAGATATTTGTTTGTAAATGCAGACTTCTCTGTAATCATCACTGAGCAATTGGTACAATCACACATTTCTTCAAACGGCCAATTAATGCTGATACTTAAATACTAACTTCACATAACTTGATAAGCTTTCTCGCTCTCTTGCTTACAAGCCGTTCGCGTTCTGGCTGTAATTAAGACCCAGCACGGAGAGAGCTCTTCAAGGTGAGGAGTGCAAGACAACTTTCGGTAGGTGTCTCTACTGTCTCCAGTTTCACGTGGATGTGTGTGAACTAAAGGGAGGAGGAAGACAAAGTCTCTCTTCCTTTCAGAACTTTTTCTCCTAGTGAAGGGAAATAAAAATAGATCATGTACAGGAGGGACCAAAGTAGGTTTACAGTTGTGAGTACACAAAACACGGAGTTTATTCTTGCATTATCATTTACTATCATGTTATTTTCCATAGGAACAACTGTAAACCTATGTTTGCCAATGCCTGTAGGTGTGTATATGTGTATATATTTATGTATAAGCATATATAATGTAAATATTAATAAGAAATGAGGACAATTCATATTTTAATATTTTATTTAATCATGCATATTATATATAATACAGTATATTATATAACATATATAATAATATATTATAATACATAACGATGTATATATAATATCATTATATTATAATATATAATGTATATACAATATTGTACATAACTATAATATACTATGTTACAGTATATAATATAGTGTTATATAATATATCATAATAACTACACATATATAATATGTGATAACTATATAATATAACATATTATATAGTTATCACATATTATATTATAACTACAGTATAATATCATCTATTATAACATAACATATTATAACATACTTATAGTATAACTATATTACATAGTTATACTATATTATATGATAACTACAGTATAATATTATCTATTATAACATAACATATATTATAGCATACTATTTTATTATGTTATAATATAATATTTAATATTATAATGTTATAATGTAATATAAATATTAAAACAAAATATGAATGTACATATACATATATATACACACAAATATCTTTGGCAACTCGTATATATGTTTTACGTGTAAATATACATACAATTTGTGTTTTATAATATTTTTGCATTTTTATCTTGAAAATTTGAATTTTGTTATACATTTTACATAATATACAGTATATCTCAACATCATGGTACTCACTTACATCAAACATCATCTCGGGCATCATCTCAGGAACACGAAAGGAAAATTTGGGTCACTCACGTCGCAGTCCATTACAGATACACCTGTCAATGGACGGTTTTCCTTAGTCGTTCAGGATCCCCAGTTCCTTCCTTCTTGTGACTTTGCCTTCCTCTAGGGTCTTGGAGGAAGCGTATCTTTTTTAAACTACTTTGGCTTGTCGCATCTACTCACACCCAGTCACATGGCACCTCCTAGATGCCAGGCAGTGAGGAATGCGGCCATGGTTACTCAGGCCAGCCCCTTCCGGCAGAACTCTATGCTGTGTCAGGAAACCATCATCTTGTTGGCCAGCCAGCTGTCTGCTACAGAGAATGGACACTTCAAAGGCAATTATATCAATACCTGATACTCTTTGCCTAGGTGATACTTGAAAGAATTTAGAGTCCTTTCATACAGAGAAAAGCAAAGGAAAGACATAAGAATGTTCTAATGTGACTTAATCTTTGATAAATTAGTGCCCTCTGAATATCAATTAAAGTGAGAAAGTTTTCAGTTCTTTGGTTTTGTAGAATTTGTCAGCCTGGAAACCTGAAAATGAGTCGTGAATCTTGTCTTAAACAATATCTCATAGCTAGCATCCATTATGTATTTGGACCACATGGCATTTATTGCTTTCTTATTTATAAGATCACATTAGTGACTAGTGGCAATAATAAAGAACAGTTGACATCAGTGCCATTCAAAAAGATAATGACAGGAAAATCAGGTCCTGGGACAGCAACTAAAATCAGACTTGGGTTGAAGACTAGGAAAATGACCCTGCCTGATTATAATTGCGGTCACATAAAATGTCAGATGTTTTCTTCATTTTTGCACTTTAAGCACATCATACTTGTCATATAGACATATTTATTTGAATGATTTTGTGACTTTACTTGATTAATTGATAGAAATATACAATATAGAGTATTTTTTAAAATGAAATTAAAATATTCATTTTTCATTTACAATGATAGACACTAATTTCCATGCTCCAGGGAAAGGAAAATGAAGACCTAAGTTTTGTGGCCCACAGTCTAACTCTATGCAATTTTTATTTGTCCATCGTACCTCAATAAACCTGGGGGAGAGAATCTGGGCTTCCAGAGCCCCAGCTGCTCATTCACTTGCCCCCACTCTCGTCAAAGGCATATTTTCATAAACAGTCACACACTCTGAATCTTGGAGGAGTGCAATATTAACTAGTCTTCTTTCTTCCTAATCACTGGCTCATTTAGCAGGAAAAAGCAAATGGCATCCTGGCTTATTTCATTTATTTTTTATATTGCTTTTTTACTAAAACTGTAAAAGAGAAAGGCCTTAGGCATCATAAGCCGTGAGCATGAGTGATGAGCTTGGAGCAAATGCTCAGTTTATCATGGGGAACGCCATTGCGGGGTTTACATGCCCTCTTTATGGTGCCCACAAAGACTGGGGGGTATTTGGGCATTAATTTTTCACATAAAATGTTAATGAGAGGCATAATTGATGACTATTCTTTCCTTTCTGGGTTTTAAAAGATAGTCCACGCTGTAGTTCTATTTACCTCGAGGGGGATTTCTTAAGCCGTAGAATCCTAAAGACTTGCTAACAGCTGTTTTCATGTTTCTGATAGATTTTTGTTTAATAGGGGCTAAGAAAACATCATAAAACAACTGGGTAGCTGAAATGTAATAATTTATAAGTGTATAGGGTGTGCTGTCGTTGACACAGAACTGCTAGTGTATTATCTCAGGCTGGGTCCCAGGCAGGCATTCCTTCTGAGATGCAGGGCAGAAATGCATCGCAGGTGGGTGCTCTCGGAGAAGGAAGAGGCAGGGAGCCGCACCAGGAAGAGGGAGAAGACGGATTGTGCTGCAGTCACAGTGCAGGTCTACGCCAGCCTCATGGGGAACTCTAAAGCTGAGATGGTTCTTTTGGGGTGTCCTGAGTCAGGGTCAGGCAGATGGGCCTTTGTGTTTCCCTGGTGACCAGTCATTGAAGGTGGGCTGCCCTGGGAAGGGGGCATGAGCTCGGGAGGCATCTCAGCTGAGGCATCTGCAACAGCTCTTAAGTATTTGGTTATTTTCCTCTGTGTTCCACCGTGTCTGTTTACCCAAGCATTTGGCCACAAATTTCTTCGGAGGGTTACTGGGAGAATTGCTACTGTGAGGTGGTGGAGGGTCCTTCCTCCCAGGAACCTGGAGTCTCCTTCTATCAAAGGATTCCCCATCTGAAGACTGGCTTTCTTGTAGAAACTGGGCAAAGGATCATGGCATTTTACTATGGCAACTGCTGATCCTCTGTGCTCAGTTTCATTTGATTATACACACGTCATTATACACTTATTGACTGCCCATCAGTTTGACGATAGAGAAAAATTCTATTAATTATCTCTATAATTCTCTGGCTCTGTGTTTGACGCTGAACTTGCCATTCATTACAATGTTTATGGTCCCTTGGCTTCTGATGGCTAAGCTCTGCTCCCTGGCTTCTATGTTTGGGGGTTCCCTTATTCCTATCTTTATCAACTGGCTGAGTAGTGTATCTCCTCCCATTAACCGTGGTCTACTGAGAACAGCCACTACCGAACCTCTCTGTGACCAGGGTGCCTCTCTGAGCAGTACATTCTCTATAGCTTTGGTAAAGGGCTGATCTTTCAAGGCCTTCTTACCTTCTGCTGGGCCCTTGCACATCTCCTATGCAAGTGCGCACAGCCCCAGGGCTAACTACGGGAGTGGGGCTGCCTTGGGCCCTCTCCAGACTTGACTGGAAGCTGCTGCTCTGAGTATGCAACCTCAGGTGGTGTCTCCATGGGCCCTCCAAACTTGACCAACCCCTAAATAGTCACTCTTAATGCAAGGCTGCTGAGTATGGCTGTCAATCACCCGCTGCTCTATATCTATCAACTGAGGGCCTTCAACCAGGGCAGAGGAGCTTCCAGTCCCCGTGGACTGGCCTGCCTGGCATCGCCTGGGTGCCTACAGATCTGGGGTAGGCTGAGAGCCGGTCTGTCCCAGAATACCATGGACTTACACCCTACTTATCCAGAACTGAGCCTTTTTGTCAACAGCAACACTTCTCAGATTGTTACAAGGTGCTGAGTGATTTCCAGAGTGCTTACAAGGTTGTTTGTTTGTTTTTCGCTCTCCCTAGTTGCTCTTTGGGGAGAGGATTTGCTCATTTCCGTGCTTGATCACGATTCACCTTTTGGAGTCTTCTTCTAATATCTGGGAGCTAGCCCATAATCTTCCCAAAGTTAGGCTAGAGCCAGTCTTGGTTGCTTACAAGCTTACAAGCAGACAACCCTGAAGGATAAAACTAGATTTGGGGGGTTGGTTTATGAGTCAGCACTTGAGAAATGCACTTTGCTCATTTCATGGTACAAAGCACTTTATACAAACACACTTTTCTCTCTTTTAATATATATTCCCTTTTTCCTGGTGGGTAAGCTCCCGAGTAAAGAAATGAGGAAAATCCCAAGTGAAACTCCACGGCAATGTGAAGTGTCTGCTCCCGTCCGTGCACATGCATTGCTGACCCAAGGCACTGAGAGCTCTTGCAACACGACTGCGTGGAGCTTGGTTAAAGGCTGAAAGGGGAGAAATGCAAACCAGACACCAATCCCAGGCCAAAGGTAATATTTGAAGACCCATCTGAAAGAATTTATGCGAATGCTTAACGCTCGAAGCAAGACAAGAGTTGGAAACTTCTCTATGACTACTTTACTTGCAATGAGAGGGAAGTAGATGTCATTCTGAAAGGCAACCCAGAATGATGGAAATTGATGATCAGTTTCCGCAGATCATCAAAAGTGGGCTGTGAAGGTTGATTTGAGACTTTACTGAGGCTCAGGGCTGTGAGGTGGGTAGCTGCCTGCCAGCAGAGGAAAGCCAGTTGCCTGCACGTCACACCTGATCTCCAGCTAGCCGTCAGCTATGTTGCTAACAGCTGGGGGGTAGCATGGCCTTGGAGTGCATTGAAATAGTTCTGACCTTCCAGCAGAATCACGCCTCCATTTGCGAGGCCATTCAAAAGGCAAAGGGGAAGGACCTAAAATAATCTCACTGGAGTCCCTTTTCTTTTAGCAAATTAGGCACCAGCATGTCTAGAGACAGGATGAAGACATCCTTCCTTTCTTGGATCGCATCAGAGCCCCATGTCCTTGGAAGCCAACCAGAAGTTCCTTTTCTTTGCTGGGAAGGTCAACATGGGTACAGGAATAATCGTTTTTTAATGGTTTTGATGGAAAAAGTGAATGGTTCTGCTCAGAAGCTACACTTGAACCTACCTCTGAGTAATAATCGCCGGGAGATCAGACCATTTCCTGGCCACCCTTTTATGATCTACAGGAGATAACTCTTCAAAGACCTCTCTCAGCAACCAGGGATTCAGTTGGCTGCCTCATTTTTGGCCAAGTGAATGGATGTGGTCCTCATACCACAACATGCCTCCGGCTTTGCAAGGAAAGCGAGCTTTTGTGGATGTGCTCACATTCTAGAATTTAGCAGATGCTTGGTCTTGAGGATGGGGCTCATTGTAAGGGTGACAAACATCTCCTTTGATTCTACCTCTTCTCCCAGATATCAACTTTTTTCTATACCTCCATTATATCCGCAGATTAAACTTTAGCCCCCAGTCTCCCCAGCTGTGCTTACAAATGAGCAATACTTCCTGTGAGTATTGGAAAGAGTGAAAATAGCTCCATCTTGAAAACTGGTGTTGGAGGCAGTTTATTTTGATTCTTACAAGTATGTATGTGCATGTGTGGGGGTATATGTGTGTGTGCAAAGGTGGTTACATTCTAGTCAGTACACAAGGCAAACGTCCTCTAGTGTTGGAACAGTTGCTGTCTTTGGATGGACACCAGATGAAATAGGTGACTTGGGGTTAGGGACCAAAACAAACACCTTAAATATTAGAATGCTATGCACACAAGGGATCTAAGATTGGAACCTGAGTAGGAAACACCAGATTCACGCTTCCCATTCTCAGCCCACTTGAAGGCTGTCGGGAGCAAAAGAGCCAACGCTATTTTCAATTAGCCATTTACCTCCTTTTGATTCTTGCTTTTAAATAAGCTGGTAAGCACATACAGATGAATTGTGTTGGTTTAAATATGTGTGTTGCACCTACATGATATATTCATAATAAGCATACACAGGCACACACACAAAGTATAGAACGGTGGTAACACATTCTCCTAAAGTGATTTTTCCCTGTGCGTTATGGTGAAAAAAGAAAGAAAGAAAAAAAACCCTCACTGAGACGTCTCCAAAGTCTTTTGCCTATTAAACACACAGCGGTAAACGCTGCTAGTCAAATAAATTCGAAATGGGACGTTATCAAGAGTCCTTTAATCAGTTAGGCACACCTCCCCTACACCACGCATTCGCCTGTTTATTTGAATGGTTTAATTTCCACAAGACTTGTGATTGTGTCTATATGTACATAGTTAATAAAGGGGGGTGGGGAAATGCGCTGAGAGGAAGTCAGGAATACTTTCAGACCAGATGAAAGGCCGCGTAGACTTCGTCAAGTAATCAACCACTCAGCTTTCTTTGGGGGCACAACTGGTCTTGTCACGACTGAAAATCCATCTGCCATTGACATCAACATGGAGGGATAATTAGAAAATTTCTTAACTAGTGTTCCATTTAATCTTCCATTGTCGAGGTGAATGCTTTGATTAATGTAAGGTGTATTCAGGGGTAACTACAAACCTATTTGAATTCCCATAAACTTATTGAATGTTCCACCCTTTCACCATCACAAACAATGGTGCCCTTCCTGAGACTTTCGGAGATGGAAGGAGGTTAAGCAAAGCAAATGAAGGGTTGCTAGCAGATTGGCAACCTCTCGTTTCTCCTGAAAACACGGATGAGTTCATCAACCGTTTTCATGCTGTTCGTGTTTCCAGAGTCAGCCTGAGGTGACTGTGATGTTGTCTCCTGATGAGTCAGTCACTGGGGAGTGGGACAATATGCACATTCTGGACTCTCGGGTCTTTTTAAAAAGATTTCACTTATTTATTTTTAGAGAGAGGGAGGAGGAGAGGGAGAGAAACATCAATGTGAGAGAGAAACATTGGTTGGTTGCCTCTTTTATGCCCCTAACCTGGGACATGGCCCACAACCCAGGCATGTGTCCTGACCAGGAATCAAACCGGCAACCTTTTGCTTTATGGGAAGCCCGACCTACTGAGCCACACCAGTCAGGGTCCCACTCTCAGATCTTAATTCCATAACTGGTTGGTGGTAAGATTTGGGCATTGAATTTTTATCAGTCTCCCAGGGATTCTAAATCAAAAATACTACCTATGACCCCCGACCTACCTTATTATTACCTGTATTTATTAGTGGAGATTGAGCAAATTGGGACTCAGCTATTTCTGTTAGCAAGCTCTCCAAGGGGAAGTCCCATGAATGCTATTTCTTACTTGCTTTTCTGATAAGTTTTAGCCTCCATTCATTCATTTATTAAACAAGTATTTCTTGGGCACTGACTATGGGCAAAGCTGTTTGAGGCACTGAAAGCCAACAAATAAAAAATGATACTGTGAGGGAGCTAGTGACAAAAGAGGAGACAGAATTACCCACAGGTGTGAACACCAGTGGTGAGGGACATGAAAGCAGGGTCAAGGGTAAGATGGGAGACGTCGGCTTTTATTTGAACCTGGGCTGACAAGTTGGAACTCCTTGTTCGTTTATACCTCGCACTCGGCCGGAAAGTACAGGAAACGCAGAGAAAAGCAGAGACAGAGAAGCTGATTCAGGAATCTTGCTGCACGCCCTCAATCCAACCATGCCTCTATTTTCCAGTAAGACGGTAGTAAGACATTTAGAAAGACAAGCTATTCCATCCACTCCCTTATTTCTGGAAGGAGGATTGCAGGCTCAAGGGGTATACACATATTTATGGCCTTTGAAATGAAACTGCTAATTTGCCTTTAATTAGCATTGTATCAGTTTTGACCAATGTTACAAGTGGATAAAAGGATATACTCGTTTATACTTTTACCAACACCAGGAAATAGGAAAAAAACTATTAATATCTCTTTCTCTTATCAAACCAGCGACATCACTATTATATGTAAATATTTTTTATTCCTAGCGAGATGCCTCTTTTCACCATATTAAGAATTTAATATATTTCTTATATCTAGAATTGCCAGCTCCTTGATTCTAAAGCCTTTCAAATATTTGGGTGTCTATCATTTTCTTATTGATTTTTAATAATGCTTTATATATTAATGTGTTCCTGCGTTGACAATCAAAATTCAAATTGCAAGCATTATTATTTATTGAGCTCAGAACAATGCTCAGCTCTTCATAGACTATTTAATTTTCCTACTTTAACACCAGGACATAATACCACGCTTTTCTCTTAGCGCTCCACTCTGCAAGACATTCCCTTCACAAAGGATGAGACAGCAGCTCAGAGAGATGAACCTGTCTGGGGGTGCATGAGAGCCGGTGTTTAAAGTCAGGTCTGCTCAAGTCCAAGCCCACATGTAAGCGTGATGCTAAGGTGCCTGGGTTATGATTCCCTCTCTACCTCCCAGTTCAGGGGTCAGCAAACTGCATTTCACAGGCCAAACCTGGCGTGCCACCTGATTCTATAAATAAAGCTTTATTGTAACAGCCACGCTCAGTCATCGCCTGCTACTTTCCTGCTGCAAGGACAGACTTCAGTGGTTGGGACAGAGACCGGATGGCCTGCAGAGCCCGAAAAGATTCACTGTCTGGCCTCTTCCAGAGAAAGCGTGCCTGCCCCTTGCAGAAGCTTGTCAACCCCTGACAACCATACAGATACTGCATCTCCTGGGTCTTCCCGTGATCTCTTGATATCTTGTTCCCTCAACATTTCCACCTGGAATTAAATAAACAAACTCATCATGCATGCATGTTAGCCGTGCACTGTCCAAGAACGTGATTCACTGCCAGTGCAGCTGTTACTTCACAAGCTAACAATTTTTTATTTCCAGAATACCCTACCTCAGTCCTTCTTATTTCTTAGTACCCTGTCCTATTTTGAGGATAGAGTATCCTCTTGGCTGTCATTAAGAATCATATTTAACTTTTTAAGGATGTGATTTTGAACAAAAGCCATTCTGTCTTTGAATCAGGTATTCCTAGGAAGGTCTAAATTTGTCATTTCTGGAAGTCACGTGGAACCCTTTCGACAAAGGTGTAGGTCCCACTTAACAACTCAGACAGACTTTCCTTCCAGTGGCATCCCAGCTCACCCCTGGTGCAGGTGAATCCAGCACCCTGTCCAGGTGCCCTGCCAGCTCCGCCCTGCACACTGCCGCAGGAAAATGGACTTTGTGCGTGTATACACGCACACGTTGTTATGTCTGGGTGCTCTGCCCACTCCCTGTCTGATGGGGGTGAAATTCCTCAGGGTCTTCACTGCCGTGACAAGTCAGCATACTTACAAGCTGGATGGACATGTTTCCTTTCTTCTGGTCATAGTGAGATTTATTCTAGCCAATAGTCTCTGGTGTTTGGCAGTGAGAGGTTGGGCTCTTCCTAGGCATCTAGGCAGGTAAAGCCCTGTTCTCTGTTTTCTTTCCTATTCTGAGTTTGATAAGGACGAGTTTGTGAGATCATGTGAGCTAGAAGAATATAGTACACAAGAACTGATTGTTCTTAATAATTTTTAGTACTTCAGATGAAGCACAAGAGAACTTGTTAGTAAGTCTTTTGTGAAATAAGCTTAAAGCAACAACCAGGCTGCAGAATGGAACATGGAGTACAAGTCCATCATAACAAAGGCCCTTCGTGCATGTGCTGGGCAGAGCACACTGAGAACATCCATCTCCAAACTGGCACATTTTCAAAGGGATGGTCATGAGCTCCCCTACATCAAAAAAATGGCAACCTAAATAGAAAAGAGACTGGAAATAATATCACATTATTGACGATGGTCTCCAGATTTTGTCATGGCTTGCAAATGGAACAGGGAACAATGTTAGGAGTGGCTCTATTCAGTGAGGGAAAATATTAATGATGAAAAGTTATAAGAAGGCATTACTTGATTTAAAGGATGAAATATCATTCTAACAATTAGAGGTGTCTAAAAATTGAATAGGTCACCTTCTGAAAATATTAGATCATTTTAGTTAAAAGCTGAATTTCAAGATGAAAATAAACCTTCTTTTGAATCTGTAACTCTGTGACCTGGAGCAAATTACAAAACTTTGTTAAGCTCCAAGTTCTCAATTTTCAAAGTGACATTAACAATAGTAATATTTAAAGTAGGGTTATAAAGATGAAACTCTTTTATAATGATATGTTCCTAGAACAGTACACACTCCATAAACACGGTCACGCTGCCCTTGATGAGCAGTGAGCTGCCCATCCTCCAGGTAACCAGGTGCAGCCCGGATGCTCTCCTACCTGGAATAGCATACAGGAACTCCAGTATGGCCTGGAGATTGAGTTAGGGTGTTTGGTCCAGTAAGTTTTGCTCATCACCTATGAACTGACTTTGATCTTCATATCATTCTGACTTATTCATCTCAACAAATATTTATTGACTATCCATATGTACCAACACCAAGCTAGGTGCTAGAATTCCAACTGATGAGGAGATAAGATAAATCCTGGGTCTCATAGAGCTCATATCACAAGGGGTAGAAGAGGTAAGAAATAAACCTTAAAAAGCAAAAAAAAAAAAAAAGCATTAGATAGTGATAAATTCTATAATTAATATAATATAATATATAATTAATATGATATGATATAATATAATATGATTGTGACTGGGATGCCCTCTCTGAGGAGGTGGCATTTGCTAAGGGTGAGGGACCACTTTTGTGAGAAACACAGATAGGAGCATCCTTCTCAGATCGGGGTGCTTGCTCTAAGCATTCCTTGTGCACGGTCTGCTCTGTTGATGTGCACCACAGAAGAGCTAGTACAAAGACTCCTGAGAGAGAAGTAAGCTTGGAGTGGTCCTGACATTAAAGGTCAGTGTGGTTGGAGCACAGAGGATGAGCAGGTGTAATGTCCCCCCATATCCATTTCTCCTCTGCTTCTGGGCAGACACAGATGCCACTTCGCAGGACTAGATAGAGGCATCGGCCTTTCCTGTCCAATGATATGCAAATAACAATGATGTGTGTTCTTCCCCTGTGGAGCAGGGAAACACCACTTGGGATTCCTCAGTCTCACTCTGTTCCTGTAGATATGACTGGGAAAGGTCTTATGCTGAGATGCTCATTCACCAAATGGAAAACAGGTGTTTCAGAAAGAAACTCTATGAGCAAGAAACAAATGTCTCTTATGTTGAGCCACTGAGAAGGTGGCGCTGTTTGTTAAAGCAACACAATCTACCTTATCCTGACTAATTCAGGGAATGACTAGTATTAGAGGATACAATTAGAGATGCAGGCCAGGACCTATATTGGGTTTTGTAGGTCAAGATAACATGAGGATGTGTAAACACATGTAAGGAACATCCCTTGGAGGGAGGGTGAGTTATATAATCTATCAGCTACTGATTCACAACCTTGTCATAACTCCGCAACTCTCAAACCCAATCTCCCAAAATGCACATGATCTGCTGAAGCATGGTCCTGCCTCCTCACCCTACATCATGACATGAGAAAGTCAACTGAATGTGTTTTGTGGGTTTGAGGGCAAAAAGAAAAAAAGAAAGAAAATAAGAGGCAGATGTCATAAGTCTTCCAAGGATGTCTTTCTATATACTCTTCACCTCCTTAATTGTTTTTTTTGTACTATAATCATTTTTCTATTTTTGTTTTGTTTTTGTTTCTTGACTTTTGCAATGTATCTTGCCAAAAGGTATTTATCAAATAAAGAATTAATTTATAAATATTTGTTGTAATTTTCTTTTTCTATCTTTGGATTTCCTTTTAAAGAAGGAAAGATTACCAAGTTCCAAATTTAATTAAATGAACACCTGTCTAAGCTCTAAATCTGAGTCATAACTCACAGTAATTTAAAAGAAAATAAGGCAAACACCATATTCTTTTATTATCAACAATCAAATCAAATTTTACATCATGTATAGAATTCATTGAATGCATGAATACATTTAATATTAGTTTTAAAATGTGTTTGTTGTGTCCTAGAGCAAGGGACATAAAGGAAAGAATAAACAAATGGGACTTCATCAAAATAAAAAGCTTCTGCATGGCTAAAGAAAACATCAGCAAAATGAAAAGGAAACCAACCATATGGAAAAATATATTTGCAAATAATACCTTGGACAAGATTTTGATCTCCAAAATATATAAAGAACTCACATGACTCCACACCAGGGAGGCAAACAATCCAATTAAAAAATGGGCAAAAGATCTGAACAGACACTTCTCCAGGGAGCTCATGCAGAGGGCCCAGAGACATATGAAAGGATGTTCAACACCACTAGCCATTAGAGAGATGCAAATTAAAACCACAGTGAGATACCACTTCACACAGGTGAGAATGGCCATCATAAACAAATCAACAAACGAGTGCTGGTGAGGATGTGGAGAAAAGGGAACCCTAGTGCACTGTTGGTGGGAATGCAGACTAGCACAGTCACTGTGGAAACAGTATGGAATTTCCTCAAAAAACTAAAAATGGAGCTGCCCTTTAACCCAGCAATTCCACTGCTGGGATTATACCCTAAGAATCCTGAAACACTAATGTTAAAGAACGTATACACCCCAATGTTCATAGCAGCACAATTTACAATAGCCAAGTGCTGGAAGCAACCTAAGTGCCCATCAATGAATGAGTGGATGAAAAAACTGTGGTACATTTACACAATGGAATTCTACCCAGCAGAGAGAAAGAAGGAGCTCCTACTCTTCATGACAGTATGAATGGAACTGGAGAGCATTATGCAAGTGAAATAAGCCAGGCGGTGAAAGACAAATACCATATGATCTCACCTATAAGTGGAACCTAATCAACAAAACAAACAAACAAGCAAAATATAACCAGAGACATTCAAATAAAGAATAAACTGACAGTAACCAGAGGTAGGTGTAGGGGGTGACGGGGTAAAGAATGGGAAGGGTCTTCAGGGAACATGTATAAAGGACCCATGGACAAAGCCAAAGGGGGGTGGGATTGAGTGTGGAGGGTGGGGGTGGGTGGGGTGGGTGAGAATGGTGGTGGGAAAATGGAGACAACTGTACTTAAACAACAATAAAAAAAATTTCTTAAAGGAAAAAAATGTGTTTGTTAAGCTGATATTATTGCCTGAACTTTATAGTATATTTAGTTGGTAGGTACCGATGTATACTAGGTAGAATTCTAAGTACTATATCTACTACGTCATTTAATCTTCAGTCATACTGTAAGCTACATTGTTTCGCTATGCCATTTTACATGTGACGAAATGAAGCTCAAAGAAAGCTTAACAAGTTGTCTAAGGTCACACCTGGTCATCAGTGGTTGACCGGAAACTGAGTCATGCAATTTGACCGAGGATCCTACATGGTTCCTGATGATAAAAGCCATGTGATAGCGTAAGAAAGCTGACAAGGAAAGTGCTTACCTAAGTCAAAAAGGTGATGTATTATAGAGTGACCACCCTGTGATTTGGGGAGGTCTGTGACATTTCCTCTGACCTGACATGGAAAGTGAGCTGTGGGCACTGGGGACAGATATCTCATTAAGACTATGTTATTTCATCTCTTTGAACCTCTATTTTCTTGCCTGTAAAATGGGAATTACCATAGCTAGCATAGAGATTCATGATGAAGATTAAATGAGCTCATGCAGCGTAGACAGAACAAATAGGAGGGATTCAGTACATACCAGTCATCTGACTGAACAAGCTCTTTATTTCCTTCGCACCCCTCACTGGGACCTTGAGGACAAGTGGTACCTGTCTGTCAATTGTCTCACAGTCCAGGGATGGAAGTTGCTGCATATATACAATGTGATCATTCTTTCTAGAATCCAGAAAGGTAAAAAAATTTTCTTTAACTCATTGTCTCCAATCACAAACAGGCCGTTTCCCTGAAAATAAATTAGGCAAGATGGTCATTACCTTCCACACGATAATGGCAGTTTCTGGAAGCCACACAGTGTGCCCCAGTTCACAGCGCTAGTAAGTCAGAGGGGCAGGACCGGAAGCCACATTCTTGCCTTCGTTTCCAGGAGATGTCCTGCTCTATCCCCCTGAAAAGATACTAATTTATTATTTGGTTTCTCTCAGCTACAAATCACTGTCTTTTTCCTTTTCCCCCTAAATCATTTGAATGGACAGCAGGCTGTGGAGGAAGTCTGTGTATCATTGTCAAATCGCCTTTGGCACATGTTTCAGTCTAAATGCATCTGCAACATGGACAGGAGGAAAAAAAAAAATGTATAAAGTAGAAGTCCTTATTGACCCTTCCAGGGTGTTGTTGGCTGAAGGCAGCCTTGGGAGGTGACTTCACCGGGGCACCCTGGAAACAATTCGGAGGTGCGGGATGCCTCTCGGGGTTCCCAAGCACTTCCGTATTCACTTAAAAAGGCAATTTTGTTCTGTCTCTGTCCTGGCTTTCATTCCTCTCCTGCGGTTCACAGACATGGCAAACCCTGAGCACCATTTTATGTTGTATGTGTGGACAGCATCTATGGCATCTTGAACTTGACCTTGACCTGGAGGCTCTTCTAAGCACTGGAAACAAGCCATACCAGTGTGAACTTACGTGGAATAAAATGACTTCAGGAGCTGTTTTTCAGGATTTCCTGAAAATCAAAGGAAGGAACTAGAGCTGAGATGTTTGGAATGATTGCTAGACCTGATGTCAAAGGGCTCTGTGAAATGTTGACCCAAGAATAATATCAATATATCCTATAACACCTACTTGCACGGGCCTTTGGTGAGTGGAGAGGAATGTCTTCTCTCTTCCCGAGCCTGGATTTGCCGGGGATACCAGGGGAGGGAATGGGCCAGCTGGGTGCTCATTACCCTCTATCCACCCGTCCAAAGACACCGAGGTAGCACCTGACAGGAGGGCTGGCAGTGCTGTCCATGAGTTTTATTTTATTTCAGACACATCAAGCCTCAGAAAGCTCACATGTGTGTGCGCACCTCTAGCTGACAAAATTCTATGAGCATCCCAATGATAAGACAAAGGACAGGGGCCAAATAGGGTGTTTTCTGAAAATATTTCAAGAGTCACCATTTGGTATCCAGTCTCAGAGGCACTGTTCTCTGCAGCAGCAATTTTTAACCCTTTTTACCGCACAACACATATAAACTAATAACTAAAATTCTGCAGCACACTAAAGAATATATTCTATTTTGCCAATCTGACCCCCCAAAATAGGTATAATTTTGATTCATTCATACTGAATGGCTGTTGTTGTGTTAACTGTTGTCATTTTGTTTTTATTGGGAATAAATCTAAGGGAAAAGAGGTCAGTACCCCTGATTAAGTAGTGGTATTGCATGTACTTGTGCAATTTAAACTATCTTGTGGCATATTGCTTGAAAATCACTGCTTTAGAGACAGATCTTGACTTGAAGTATAAATATGGGAATTTATCACAAACATAGAGGTAGAAAAGTGAAGATTTGTGCTCTACAGAAAAAAGAAAAAAAAATGGAGAGTCCACAGCCAGAGTGAATTTGTACTGATTTGCAAAACAGTTGGTCTAGGGTCTTCTAAGACTGTCAACCTAGACACTGGCTCTTTCTCCGCACACTAACCTCAACCGCCATTGGCCCCATGTAGGTGAGGCCTTGAGAGATTCTTAACAAAGTTCTTAGAGCTGGAAGACGGGGCCAGAGTCATGTGTCATCCTAATGGTATACTGTTTGTCCCCTGTGCCAACCTTATTGTTGTTGCTGTTGTTTTTATGTGTATAAAGTAAGACTCACACTGTGGAGTAAAGTTCTATGGGTTTTGACAAATGCATAGAACTATGCATCCGCCACCATAACCATGATACAGACAATGTCCATCGTTCAAAAAATGCCTTCGTGTTTCTCCTTCGTAGTCAATCCTTCCCTTCACCATCAACCCATGACAACTATTCACCTGTTTCCCACCCGACAGTTCTCCCTTACAGATGTGTCATGTAATTGGAATCGTACATTTAGCCTTTTCACCTGGCATAATGCCTTTGCTATTCATCCACGTGGGTGCATGTACCAGTAGTTTGATCTTTTTATTACTGACTATTATTCCGTTGCATGAAGGTACCACAGTTTTCTACCTAGTCTCCAGTAAAGACAGTTCCCACTTCTTAGAGATGATGAGTAACACCACCATAAACATTTCTGAATATGTTATGGTGTGAGCATAAATTTTCCTATCACTTCAATAAATACCTACGACTGGGATTGCTGGATTGAATGGTAGGTGTGTGGCTAACATTACAAGAATCTGCCAAAATGGCCCTAACTGGTATGTCTCAGTGGGTTGGGTGTCTTCCCACAAACCAAAAGGTCACCAGTTCGATTCCTGGTCAGGGCATGTGCCTGGGTTGCAGGCTAGGTCCCTGGTTGAGGGCGTGCAAGAGGCAGTCGATCAATGTATCTCAGGCACATTGAAGTTTCCCACCCTCTCTTTCTCCCTCCTTTCTCCATTCCCTAAAAATAAATAAATAAAATCTTTTAAAAAAGGTTAAAAAAGGAATCTGCCAAAATGTTTTCCAAAGTGGGTGTGTCTGTTCCATTTTTGTCCCGCCAGCAATGAGTAGGTGTTCTGATGACTGTGTATCTTGAAACTGTCAGGTTAATTTTTCTTTCTTTCCTTTTTCTTTTCTTTTATGTTGTGTGAGGTGTAGTATAGTGTCTCATTGTAGATTTAATTAACATTTCACTAATCACTAGTGATGCTGAGCAGCCTTTCATGTGCTTATTTGCCATCCCTCTATCTTCTTTAGTGCAATATCTACTAAGAATTTTGTTCATTGTCAAATGAATTGTTTCTGTACTGTTGGAGTTTGAGAGGTCTTTACGTAGTCTGTATAAAAGCCCTTTGATATCTTTTGCAAATATTTTCTCACAGTGTGTGGCTTGCCTTTTCATTGTCTTAATTTTGTTTTTCAAAGAGCAAAAGTACTTGATTTTGGTGAAGTCAATTTATCAATTTTTAAAAAATTATATGGATCATGCTTTTGGTGTCCTATCTAAGAAATCTTTGCCTCACTCAAGGTCATAGAATTATTCCCTTGGGTTTTTTTTTCTACAAGTGTCTTGTTTTTAGATTTCATGTGTAAGTCTATGGCCCATTCTGAGTTAATCTTTGTGTAGGGTGCAAAACATAGATCAAGACTCAAGTTTTTATGCATATTGTAGAAAAATTTGTTGAAGAGTATCCTGTCTTTACTTAATTGCCTTTTCACCTTTTTGGTTCTCAGGCTGGCACTCAGTCCACTGAGCCACACCAGCCAGGGCGCCTTTTCACCTTTTTGACAATGAATCAACCATAATATGTGGGTCTAATTATGGACTTTCTTATCTGTTCTATTGATGGACATGTGTACTTCTCTCCAATTCCATGCTCTCTACGCTTATCATTAGGTACATTTCTGCATGTGTATTGTCTTTCACTGGAAAACCAAATGTCATTTGTCCATAAAAATCTATATCTCTCACTTTTTTCACTGCATGTATCTTTAATAGTACTTTGCTCTCTACTTTCCCTGTTTCTTTAATTTTTACTTTTAGAATTCACAAGCCAACCAGTCTTAAAAAGCTACCTACTGTATGGTTCTATTTATATGACTTTTGATAAAGGCAATACTGTAAAGACAGTAAACAGATCAATGGCTGTCAGAAGTTGGAGGGCAGAATGGTGAAACAAGAAAAGCATGATTTATTAATTTTTTTAGGGAGGGAAAACTATTCTGTGTGATGCTATCACGGTAGCTCCAGGACATGATGTGTTTGTCAAAAGCCCATATGACTTTATTTGTAACATACAGAGTTCATGCGTGCAAATTGAAAATAAATACAGCATTTAAGAGTTTGAGGGACCCCAGGATGAAATAGACCATGACAAAAGAACCTAACCGTATCACAAACATATGGAACAAACTCACTGAACAGGATAGGAGAAAACGCTGCTAACCTGAGTGACTTTGGATATGAGTAGGGTCTGTAACACTAACGGCAAAAGGAATTTCATGTGAGCACCATACTTGATAAAGGTGTTTCCCACAGGAATGGTAGTTAATTCTGAAACCACTGTACGAGTATACTGGAGTGGGGTTATTAAGTAAATGAATGGTGGATGAGGAGAACCAAGTTTCTCATTGGTACAGTAGGAAGTTACCATCAAGCAAGGGAGAATAGTAGAACAATCCATGTGGTAATGGATTTGACTTGGAGTTGTCAGCATGAACTCTTGTTTGGCTCAACTTAGATACAGATAAATATGCATATAGGAATTTTTATACATATGAGCATATATACAGATTAGTATATACAAACACATTAGAATCAAGCCCTTTATTGAAAAAGGGGTGTTATAAATATGCCAAGACTCCATGTTTTAAAATCATCAATTGAAGTCTCAACAAATTATCATATCTACCTTGGTGAGTTTGTTGTTATTATTAAGTTATTCTGCAATTTGTTGGAAATAGAAAAATATTGCTTAGTTAGAATGATTTCATAGATATCTTTTCTTTTTTTTTAATAGGGGAGAAATGCAATTATATGCAATTTAAGCCAGCAACTCGAGGGAAGCAGTGAGATGATGTATGGACATGAGCTTGGGAAGGAGCCATCGGCCAGCAAGGTGACAAATGTCTTCACCTTACCCCAGGTAAACTCAGAGGTAAGTATGGGAAGAAGTGTTCCATCTGGTCCAGCCATTAAAAATCCTTGTTCTTGAAGCAGAAGCCCACTGCCACCACTCACCACACCTGTGACCAGAGGGTCTGCAGCAGTCAGAGAATCACTTCAAAAAGTGGACGTACAATACTTGCCTTTGAGGTTCGGGGGTTGCCTTATCATTGAGCTTGGAAAGTGCTTAGCAGAGCCTGGCATGGACCAGGCAGTGGTGATCATTGCCTTCTGTTTTAACCATCAGCTAGAAACAAACTGAACTTGAATCTGTCCATCAGGTTCTATGACCAGGCTTCTCTTTTCATCCTCCTCTCTGAGGAGAAGACAGCAGTGCCTCAGAGACAATCTCAGCTCATTGAGAAGGAATGTATTTCCTCTGACCATCCCCACTCCACCCGGCCCTGCTGCCGCTTTGGGAAACCGTGGTTCTGGTCAGAGCAATGGCATGGAGAACCATCTCCTGGGCAAGTTAGCTAACCCAGCCATGCCTCAGTTTTTCCATCTGTAAAACAGGGACAATACAATGTCCACCATTTAAAGGCAAATAAGAGGGTCAACTAAGATAATCCATGTAAAGTACCCAAAACAGTGTTCGGCACATAGAAAATATTCACTTCGTTATCATTGTGTTTTAAGATTCATTATTGGTGTCAAAAATTATCATGAGGCGCATAAATAATAATACCCTGGGAGCCTGGGAGCCTTGCCATTAGTCTGTTCCCTAACCATGTTTGCCCCAAGAAAGTACACCTGAATGCGAGAAGGTGAAACAATGTTGATATGGTAATAGAGACCACCCACTGTATCTTAGAAAGGCTATTGCTTTAGTTGTAAAGTAAAAGTCACATGGAATGTTGGGTGAACTACTGAGACGTTGGCTAGCAGACCAGCAGACCACAGGGCACAGCCTTGTTTAAGAGGTTATGGAGGATGCTGCTGAAAGGAAAGAGGGGAGAGATCAGAAGGACCGAGAGAGATGGAAGATCAGAGAACTGAGGGTGATGTAGCAGCCTGGGAGCCAGCGTGGCATGGAGGGATGATCGTGGGCTGAGAATAAGTGTGTTCCCGTGCAACGTGTTTGCTTTCCTGATAGCGCCTCCTGTCCCACGACCCGCCTCTATCATGAGAAAGTCTGTTTCACTCATGAATATGTTGGACCTGTGACGATATTGCCTGGGTGATGGGATGTGGGCAAATAATGGCTCATGCATAGAAAGAGACACTCAGGGCAGGTAACCTCTTGACCTTATTTCTTATTCAATGCAGAATTATACAGGAAATTTTGAATGTTTCAAATGTCCACAAGGCATGGGATGTAAGACTCACGCTCATTATTATTAGATCTTACTACGGTATCTCTGTGCTGAGTCCAGGACCCGGCATATAAGAAAAATGAATGCCTGAATGAATGAATGAATGAATGAACGAATGAATAAATGCATGCATGAATGAGCAGATGCCTGACTGAGCTCACAGCTGACACCTGGGTTACTTATGTCTCCTGCATTGTGTATCTAAGTATATTTCCTTGCAGACTATTCAGGCATCACTTGTAATTTTCTAGCTGGTCTTTGTAGCTGAATGAGAATGTGTGCTGAACCAGATTACTTGAAATACATTTTATCCAAACATGATTGTATCAGTGTATTTTCCCTTTAATGCATTTAACATGCGCTATTCCAGGTAGTCAACCCTGCCCTCCCAGGTCCCTCTCGTTAGGTAGCAGAAACAGAATGGACACATGGAACAAACAGAATAATGTCACCTATGCTATGAAGAGTATTAAAGGGGGTGTCAAATGGCTTTGGGGTCAAGGCATGAATACATTAGCCATTGGACAGTTTGGGGGGGAAGCCGTCTAGATGGAGGAGCACAGGGACAAGGATGGGGTTGATGAGATAGAAGGAAGGTGAGAGTCCGGATTGGATGGGGTGGAAGGAAGAGTGATGCAAGGTGAGGTGAGAGATGCAGAGAGAGATCGGTGAAGAGTTAGATTTTTGTTCTGGGTGCAGTGGAAGCCTGGGAGGGTTGGAAACAGGAGAATGGCACGATCTCATTCCCAGAGTGTGTGTTTTCCAATCAACAGTACCCATCCCCTCTGTAGTCCGTCTGCCCATCACCACAAAACTGGGCTCAGCTTTCAGAGCTGCGTCTTCCAACTGGTGCTCGGAGCAGATAATAGCCTTATCCAAGGTCATGTGGGTAAATGGAAAAATGGAGGATTTTACAGCAGGGCAAGTGAGCATTGGCTGCCTCTCACCAGAAGCTCTGTGTTTAATAGTTGATGAAAGGGAACGGGGACTTTTCAAATGTCACTGCCGAAAGACACAGTGTGGTACTGTGATGTTTTCAATACTCTTGACAGAGTAAGCTAAAACTCGTCTTTCCACAGAACAGGAGTGAAATGCTTTCTCTTATTTTTCTTCCAAGTCTATCTTCTACCCAGGTCTTTGCTGAGCCTGCATAGGCACCAGCCATGCCAACTCCTGAGGCAGTTAGCTGATGACGTGCCACCTGGGGAAAGGGTCAAGGGAGAGATTAGAGCTGAGGGAGTGCTGAGGGACCGTAGGACTCAGAGGGAAGGGGGCATCCACACAGCGGGTTCAGACGGCTGGAGTCAAGGGTATTGGAGGTGTGTAAAAAGGATTTTGTCATGTTTACGTTTTTGTGAGATTAAATCATGTACCTTGATGTAACCTTGACTAGTTTCTGGAACAGTCCAAGTCAGTAGTTTTCAAGTTAGCTTCCAGATGACTGATTATATTTTTTGATTATGTGAATTTTATTTCTGTGATAATATTATAGCATGTGTTTAAAACATTTTATTAAATTTCATGCTGTTTTATGGAATTCTTAAAGTAACATTCTGAATCGTTTACGCACTCTAAAAACAAACATTTACTTAATTTATTGTATAAAGCATTGTTGGTCTTTATAATTCAGGGTTGCTAATTTACTCCAAACCATATTGAAAGCAAACACAATAAAAACACTCTTTAAAACCTGGTAGCATTAAAACACTCACTAAATAGAATACATAGCGTAGATCTGAAATACATAAGAAAAAGACCACGTTCCCTCTTCTTATTCTCCCCTCAATTTCATTCATTCAGCTTTCAGTGAACAAGTATTTGTTAAGTTTCTTCTGAGTGCCAAACAATATGGTAGGTGGTGTGTAGACATTGATGAGTAAAACAGGCATTGATCCTATGAAGGCAAAGAGCAGAGTATAGGTGATAGACAAAGAGACTTAAAAGCAAATGAACATAGGATTATAAATTGGGGTGAATGCTAGAACGCAGTAACAAAGACGGTGGTACCAGCCTGAGGGGGTGGCATGCACTGTTCATCAGCTCCTGCTTATCCAAACCTCCATTTCCTCCTTGAAGACTCAGTGAGATAGTAAATGTGTACTCGCCAACCATATACTAAGAACATGCAATAGAGTTGAGATTGACATACGTGCAATTAAGTTTCTGCATCTAACACAATCGCACGAAAATGGCTGATGTGGCAACTTGGAGCATATTTTGGGGATGGGCTTGTTTAAAATTCAGACCTTGTGAGATGCAAAAATGTACTTGAAGAGCCCCATGGAGAAACTCTGAGAGCAGCGACCATCATATCTGAGACTGAGTTCAGTGAGTCACCCCTGTGAATGCATTCGAGGAAGGCACATTGCATTTATTAAGACGCTATTAAAACACAAAAAGAAATTTTGAACACTGTGATCTCAAATATGAGCCTCCATGGAAAGAGGCCCAGGGAAGGCCCACCCAGGGGCTGGCTCTGATTTGCAAGGTCTGGCTCCTCGGAGGATGCTGGGTCGCAGCAGGAATGTTATTTCCCTAACCATGGGGAATGGTTTTTTTTGAGTAGCCCCAGGGAAGCCAGACACCAAAAGCTTCTCATTAGGAGAATAGGACCATGGTCTTAGAGTTAAAATAAACACTTAGGAACATCTACCCTGACCTGTTTAGTTTACTTTTAAAATCCATAGGCTGTAGGTGAAGGGCCTCATTCTAGACAGTTGATGGAGGGCAGTTACACATCCCTAGGTTGGCTGATGTCAATTCTGTGGCCTTTGATATTTCTCTTATAACTGGCCTTCCAACAGGGCAGCTTCTGAAGTCCTGACATGTGGCTAGTTTGAGTTGAGGTGTGGTCTCAGTCTGTCTGGGCTGTGATGACAAAGTGCCACACAGACTGGGTGGCTTCTAAACAGCAGAGACTCATTTCTCCCAGTTCTGGAAGTCTGAGGTCTGGGTGCTGGCCCAGGTCTGATGAGAGCCCTCGTCTGGGTGGTGGACTGCTGCCCACCCCCCCATGTCCTCGCGTGGCAGAAAGAGAATAAAAGAGCTTGTTGGCATCATTTTCATAAGGACACTGATCCCATGAATGAGGGCTCCACCCTCATGGCCTACTTGCCACCCAAAGGCCCATCTCCTAACATCAAGGGGTGGGGTTTCAACACATGAATTTGGGCTGGGCCCAAGCATTCAGTCCACTACACACGCTGTAACGAAACCCAGACATCTGATTTCAAAGACCGCATGAAGACAGGAAGCAAGATGTTGTTCATTCTCATGCTGATTACATGCCGAAATGATAATTTGGGGGATATACTAGATTCAATAAAAACTAAGTTAACTTCTTCTTTTTACTGTTTTAAATGTAGCTACCAAAGGATCTAAAATTAAATATGTGATTCCCATTCTGTTTATGGTACGCGTCTGTGGCTCAGATTGCCGGCACAAAGGTATAGGAAGTTAAAGGAACCAGGAAACACCATTTAAAAGATTCGCAGTCACTTGAAAGCTGTAAGGATGTGGTCACAGAATAAAGGGGGCCCAGATCTGTGTGGTCAGGTGTGAAGTTCCGGCTGTGTTTTCCGGAGACATGGACTTCTAGAAACATAGAAAAGTCACTCACCGAAAGAAAACAGCCGTGTTCACTCAGTGTTTGGGGGCCCAAAGTTATCAACACTTGAGGCTTCCAGCTTTTCTCCTTTCAGTGTATCTTTCTTGTTCTATGGGGAAATTTATTACATATAGAATATAATCCTGGAACTGCATGCTTCTTAAGATCATTGACAAATAGTTTCCAACTAAGCTCCTGGAGTACACTTTAGTAAATACGTTACTTTTACCTAAAAAATGCCAAACAAAAGTGGGGGTTTTTCTTTTAAATTTTTTCCTTAAATTATCTTTTAGTAAAATTGACTTTTTATATATGTTCGTGATACACATTTTTGTAGCAAATAGCAGTAGTGTTGGTAAATGTGGTACTATAGATTAGCTAATCTGCTTTCTTTTGTCTTTTCTTTTTTTCATGGAGATTTATTTCTGTCAGGCTTAAGACGAAAGTGCAAACTTGTACCATTACTCATTTGCATCACAATAAATAAGCTTCATTACAAGGGGAAGTTTTCATTTATTTGTAGAAATATATTCCTTGCTGATTAATTTCATCTTTCCTTCATTTTTAAACTCCAGAAGATTTGCTTCAAAACCCCAAAATCAGGTATATTTCATTCTTTATTGCGCAAGTAACAAAAGAAAACACATTTATATTCCTCAGGAAGCAATCAGGAAGACACTCTATAGCTCATTTATACCAATATCAGACTAATTCAATGACAAGTCAAACACGGTACCCTTTAATCATGGGAAATGCTAACGTATTTCAGTTGAATAAATTAAGGGCAATTAAGTAAAAAAAATGAGCCACACACATGAAGCTCATTATTAGGTTGAGGGATCCTTTTAATTTACTAGAATTGTTTGCTTCCATCTGCCAGCTGCCTGTTTTGCCCAACAAAAATCAAAACACCTCAAAGCGCTGTGGACGTTAGGTAAACTTGACTCAGTAACTCACACTGGCCCAGCCCTTTGCATCCATTATCTCGGTGAAAAATAATACGCCTTGTCTGAAGGAAAGATGCAAGTTTAGACCTTCCAGAAATATCCCAAATAATAAAACAAACACAAATTGGGTTCCATTGTATAATTCATGCTGGAAAATCAGCTCAGTTAGGAAGAAAGAAGTTGGACATTGGCCGCAAACTCCTGTTAAAAGACACAAGCACCATGTTGGTTGACTTTGTAAATATGGGCGAGACAAAGAGGGACGTGTTTTGTACAAATGCCTGTTTTGAGCACAGATGTGTCTGAATATGTGTCATTTTTACGGAAACTTTTTAAAAATATGTAAATATTGATTAACGCTGCCTTAGTATTCTGATGGTGCTGCCAACAATTCTAAATGATGGTTTTTAATGCATCCACGTTAAAGGAAATTGAGTCAATTATGATTTATTTTTGCCAGCGGATGTCATGAGTGGACTCAATAGCATAGATTATCCAAAACAGTGGGTGAATTTAAAACTAAGTTGGTTCTCCAGTTGGTTCTCCATGCTGGTTGGTTTAGTGCTATGTGTAGATGTATAGTCATTAGCCTTTTTCTACGTTCACATCCAAAGGTTTGCATTTTCTGAGAATGTGGCCACTTGCGTCATGACGAAAATCTCATAGCCATGTTCGGTGATTGATATGAATTTTCCATGGATTAAGACTTTCAAAAATTATTGACTGAGCATCGTTTACCATCATAGATGTTGAGGATACAGGTGTGATTAAAATGAAGACAGTGTGTGTGTTCTACTCAGAAGACACAGCAGATAACATTATAAAAGAGATAGTAATGATGTCCTATTAATAATGACGCTGGTGGCATGGGGCAAGGGCAGCTTCAGCCACAGTGGGACAGCCTCTCTAAGGAGGTGATTTTGATTTTCTCCAACTATTTATTTTGAAAACTCACCAAATCCACACAAGTGTTAAAAATAGTTAATTTTGTATTTCTTTCACTTTGCTTAACCAATGGCGAACGTGTTGCTGTGCGTGTTTGCTGTGTAATTCTCTGTATCTCTCCGCATATCGTTCTGATCCGACTAAGAATTACAGGCACCTTGACCCTTCACTTCCAAATATCTCATCACATACCTTGTAAGGGCAATACCGTTTTAGGAATCGCCACATACTGCTCCCCTATTTAGGACATTTAACGTGGATCCAAAACTAGAATCTAAAATACAGACCCTATTTCAAATCTGCCAATTGACCCAGAACTGTCTTTTCTAACAAAAGAAAGTGACTTTGACTAAGAGCTAAATGATGAGCCAGATACAGCCACACAACACGGGCCTTCTGGGAATAAAACCAGAAGGGACAGACATTTATAAGAAGATTATTTAAAGAGAAAATAAAAAGGTAGTTGTAGCCAATACTCTAGGGATTATAATACTAATAAATAAAATCTGGTTTTAAGTATACTAAATAAATTTTGAAATTTTATGGGAACTATGTAATAAGCCAGATTGTCAAAACTGATGGCCACATGGTTTCTATTGGGTGTTGCTCTGCGGTATCCACGCACTTTTTACCTGGTCCTTGAAGTCACCTGCCAAGGAGCTCCATGACTGGGGTTTAAGGAAATCATTGGCTGAGGAATTTCAAATATGGATACGAGGCATTTGGCAGCCGTTTCTGATAAGAGAGTGCTATAAATTGCTATCCCAAGCTATACCTCGCACATTACCCAACCAAATGTTTTTCTTTAAACAGGATTCAGAGGAAGGGGGGATGTATTAGCCACAGAACTTAATGGATTAAGGTGCCATTACCTATTAAATAGGACAATTTATATGAAAAATGAACATTTAATGTACACATGTAGACAATGTAATCTATTTTATCTTATCTACATACACAGATGATTCTGATTATAATGAACCCGACGGTCCCGTTTTGCTCATTTCATCCACTGAGCACTGTGTCTGCACTAATAAAGAGAGTATATTTCCCCAAATGAACATAGACAGAAAGGCAAACTGGCCCTCTCCCAAGGACAGAGGTACCCCTCCAGGACTTTGACAGGGACCGAAGGTCAGCTGGCCCCCATCGGGGCCATGGAAAGTTTGTAACGTCTTTTGTGTCCAGCAGAGGAGCAGCCTGGAATGTCTGAGTCTTCCTAACCTTTGAAAATTATAAACCAAATTCAAGGCATCATAAACCATCTGGTACTTTCAACACGATACCTACAGAGAAGCCTGAGCAAAGGGCAGATGGATTCCCCCTGCTGGGAGTGAGTTTCAGTTAAATTTTATTCTCATCCACGTGCCTGATCACTACCAAAGGTATTAAGTCCTCCTCCTTCGATACAGCCAACTTCCTTCTCTCTTGACTTAATCACTATTCTTACTGGTTACATTTTGTATTTTTTTAAAGTACAAAAATATAAACAAAAGTGGTGGGGACCCTAAACATGAAGGTGCCTCATGTACATTTTTAAGTCTTAATGACATTTAAAGCAGCATCGAAAATACCTAAAAATGACCTGAAAGAGCAGCAGGACTAGATGACTAAACAAATTAACCTAATAAATATTAAGCTACGTTGACCCCGTTAAAAGGAACGTGGGTCCCCCCCACCAATGCCAAAGGGGGCCATGGGAAGGCAGAACAAGACACATCAAACACAAACCAGAAAACCGGTGGCAGGATTATACTGACAATGGTCCCTTTTTAACAAAGCCAGTAAGCACTGTGTACGTCTGTGTGACACTAGAAGTTTATGTGTTCCTGTGTGTGTGTTTGTGTGCCTGCACCTAGGTGTGTATGTAGGTCAAGGAGGGCTGTCCATGGAAGGACGAGGATGCTCATAAGCGTTCTCTTTGGGACGTGGTAGTGAGACCTGCCAGGGATGGGGAGGGGTGCCTTCTTACACGTACGCTCGTTTGTTTATTGTTTTAAGTTGGGCCTGTAAATTGTCGTTTAAAAACAAAGGATAAATCGAAGGAAGTAGATATAAGTGGAAGCGTCGCAAATACTCAAGCCGCACCCCATATTCGTTGACCGCACCCCATGTTGAACAGGCAGGGAAAACTGAAGTAGTCCAAACTTCTGAAATCTCCAAGAAGGTCACTCAGGCAATTATTAGTTTAAGCAAAACAGCACCACCAACAACCTACTTTCCTTTTCAACATGTGGATATTTTAGTACTGAGATTTTGGATGATTTAAATGAATAACTTGCATGTCATAGGTCATGTAAAATGAGGTTATACCCATCGTGATGCTGAGTTATTCAGAGCCATGTTTTCATAAGTTTTCATTTACTGATGGTAATTCAAGGAAATTTTTAAAACTTCTCATAAAATAGATCTTCACGTAATTTATTTTAAGTCAAAAGCCAGAGGATGACTTCATCGTTGGTGGTTGGAGCGTAGCAAACGAAGACATCGGCTAGTTAGACCCACAACGTTCATCATTGTGCCTTCTTTCCGGGTGGCCTTGCGTAGGTAAATATGACTTGTTGTTGTTGTTGTTGCCTCCCTGTAGTTTTCTGAAGCGTAGAAAATGACAAAAGGAGTCAAGCTCTCTCCCATCCTCAGTAAGGGCTCCAGCATCTAAGCAGGTTTGGCCAGGAGGTCATGACCCTGAACGTCCTACCAGCAGGAGCCTGTTGCCCAGCTGACAGCTACACAAAAGAGACCATAGGGCCAGTGTTTGAGATTACGGGTAGCTGTGCTGTGGTTCTATGACTGCACCTTACAATGCAGAATAAGTAAGTTGTGTCATTCTCGACCTGTGTCTCCCTTGAGTTCAGGGAACACAGGAACCAGCGCTGGATGCTCGAAAGAGCGAATTTAGGAGAAAAGAGAACCCAGCAGAGCCAGGGGAAGGGGCTGCATGGCAAGCAGACCACACCTTTATCATGTGTGTGACAAAGCCGTGTGCTTCTCAGAGCCTGGACATCAGTGGGCCTGAAGGGGCTGTCCTGGAGCTGCCTTAAAAGAGACCCTCCTAAGCAGTCCTAGCTGACCAGTTTAAAGGCAGCTGTGTGGATGCTCCTGAGATAGAAAATGAAACAACTTTCAATTTTAATAAACTTTTCTAAACCAAACAGAGAGGGTGGGGGGAGAGGCCCACCCAAGAAGACCCACAGATCCTGAGATGCCACAGAGAAGCAGACACCTGAAAGTCCAGTTGCTGAGGGAGAGGCCATTGCTCTTTCCAAGGGAACGTATTTGGAGACTCCCCATGAGATAAAGCCCCCTAGAGTGGTCCTCCACTCTGCGGAGAAGGTCCAAAGCCAGATCAAACAAGTAGAACCTTTCCTTTCCTCACAGCTCCTCTGTCCTCCATGACCCGAACCCTGTAGTGGTTGAATGTGGCATCTGGCGAGGAGGAAGGGACAGCAAACAGGAGGACAAAAGAGGCCACTCTGCCCTGCCATCGTAAGGGTGACAAGCATCACAATGATTGACAGACTGAGGGGCTCCTATAGCGTGGATGGGTCTTTTCAATAATCAGATGCCCGCTATTCTAAAGGAAAGGCCAGGAAAAAGCGGCATGTCTTTCTAAAGACTTCATCCAGGGAAGAAAAAATAAAGTGCCATACAGAGAAGGAATTTGAAGGAGCAGAGGGAGAAAGAATTTTTTTTTTTCTGTTAACATTCCACTAAGTTTAGCTTGTTCAATTCAGAGTTATATATTGCTGGTTTAATGGAATTCCTACAGCCTGATTTAAAATTTTTATTCTCCTTCATACATTTCTGAAAACTGCTCAGAGGAAAATCTTCAACTCTTTAAAGTATTGTGGAATCTTCCAGGGAAAAAAAAAAATGTCTTCTTCCTCAGTCCTCTGGTGAACAATAGCTGCGTGTCTGCCAGAGTCTCCTCAACAAGGGAAAGTGACATTAAGGAAGGGGCTTTATCAGAGATTCAGGTGCTTATTAAACCTATAATTTCTGCCATGATGAAGATGAATTATGTGTGAACAGCAAAAAAATGACTTCTGCCTCGTGTGCCATCATTCGCTCTTAAGAGATGGTGGATTTTAACTAAAATGTTGTACAGAAGCCATCAAACCAGTCAGACAGAGGAGCCCAGGCTGGGCCATGCAAAAGAGGATTGGCCGCGGCGCTTGCTTTGTTTGAAGGAAGTCCACGAAAGAGGAAGCGCTGCCTGTTGCATTTTCGTATGGAACTTGGGATCACGTGCACTTCCCTGAAAGTAAGTCTCCACGTGCACGTCGGAGTTTGAAAACTCACAGCCCAGGACTCCCTGTGTGTGGCCAGCCTGGTGTTTATTGTTTTTTAAACATTTGTTGTTGTTTTGTTGTTTTTTATTTCAAAAAGCTTTGTTGAGGTATCACTGACGTTCGGTTCCAGAAATATTTTAAAAGTGTACTTTGATAGAATTTTATGTACATGGACACCTGCAAAACCATCACCATGATCAAAATAAGGAATGCGTTCTCCATCCCTGAATGCATCCTCATAACCTCCCGTCCTACCTTTCTGCCCGCCCAATCTCCATCCCTACACAACACCCAATCTGCTTTCTGTCACTGTATCTTATGCTATATTTACACTGAATGTTTACGTTTGTGTCTCCCCTAAATTCATGGGTCGAAACCCTACTGTGATGTTATTAGGAGGTGGGCTTCTGGGGGGTGATTAGGTCATGAGGGTGGAGCCCTCGTGAATGGGATTAGTGCCTTTGTAAGAGTTCCCAGAGAGAGCCCTTTCCCTCACCTTCCCATCATGTGAGGTCATAGCAAGAAGAAAGCAGTCTATGAACTGGAAAGCAAGCTCTTCACCTTGAACTCCCTAGCCTTGAGAACTGTGAGAAATAGGTTTCTATTGTTTATCAGCTATTCAGTTGATAATAGTTCTGTTACAGCAGCCCTGATGGACAAAAACATATTCGTCTACATTTTCTGCAGATTTATAAAGGATTTATATAAAACATGCCCTTTTTCTTCATCTTCTTTCACAGAACATAATCATTTTGAGAAGCCTTCATGTGGTAGCCGGTATTAATAGTTCATTCCTTTTGATTGCAGAGCAGGAATCCATTGTATGGATATACCACAATTTGTCCATTCCTGCACGTACCGAGGGATATTTGGCTTGTTTCCTTTCTTTTGGCTAGTGCAGATAAAGTGTCTATAAATATTTATGTATGAACTCTGCATGGATATGAATCCCCTCTTAGATAAATATATATCATATGGTAGATACATGTTTAGGTTTCCAAGAAGTTACCAAACAATGTTTCTGAAGTAATTATAATCTTCTAATTCCCACATCAGGTTATTAGCATTCTAGCTCCTTCACATGCTTACCATCACTTGGTGTTGACTGTCTTTTTAATTTAAACATTTCAGTAAATTGTAGCGGTATCACACTGCGGTTTTGTTGATGTGCTAATTTATCTGTATATCTTCTTTAGTGAAGTTAGTGTTGCGGCAAAGCCTGTCTTATCGGGTTGTTTGCTTTCTTCATTATTGGGTTTTGAGACTTCTTTACATATTCTGGACATACGTAGTTTATGAGATAGGTGCATTGCAAACATTTTCTTCCAGTGTTTTTATTCTCTTAACATTGTTTTTCGAGAAGGTGTTTTTCATTTTGATGAAGTCATACTCAGCAATTTTGTCTTTCGTGAATTTTCTGTATGCTTCCCATCTCTGTAGGATCATTGTCCTTCACTACGTGTGTCCAGGGCTTTGAAAAACACTATTTTTTTTTTAAGTATTGTGTCTGGCTTCTTGGCTCTTTCAAGGGAGAATGTCAATTCACTTCCTATGATTCCATTTTGTCAAGAAGCAAAAGCCTGGTGTGTTACTTTAAATGTATTGTATGACCAATATTTCACAATCTAAAGACTTCACATAATAATCCACATATTTGGCGTCCCTTGAAAGTCATCTGGCCCCCAGTGGTCACATTCCCACAGACAACCACAGTCTAGAGCAGTGTGACCTTCAGTTTGGCCCCTGACCCACTTGCCAAATTCAACTCTCTGATTCAGTTGGTAGAAAACAGTATTAATGACTACAAGTTTACTCCGTCTCCATATGCACCCAAATGTAAACAGATCTCTACATCATAAACTGGATGAGAATTTGAGTCATTCAATAAATAGCCATCCTTTTCTGTTCAATGAACAGAATGGACATCTGATCAACAGGGTGCAGGTAGTACTGTTCTCTTTACTTGCAAAGAAAGGGAGAGGTGGACATTGTAAAGCCTACGGACCAGGCATTTTCACAGGTAACAGTCAGTGGAGTCAATGCATTCAAGTCCGAAAGCAATGCTATGATTAATTCATCAAATGCATATTTATTAGCACTCAACTCAGCTGAAGATTGAGATGGAGACGGAGATACCAGTCCTACCTCTTGGCCATCCCATAAAACACACAGCCTTCCTGTCAGGCCCTTGCCTCCAGGTCTGAGGGCTGACTCATTTACAAAGCATATAATTACTCCTGTCAATGAGAATGTCCTGGGGGCGACCAGATTAAGCAAGTGAGACACCACTGTAATTCGGTAACAGTGCAAGTATTTTCCAGTTGCTTCAGAGATGGGTGGGACTCTTGCCTCTGCACACGTGGATAGAAATACCTTCTCCACTTCCCTCTGTGTGAAGTTTGGCCTAATTATTGTGCAAGGACTGAGGAGAGGTACAAGATAGACCAAGTGGCCCAAAAAGACCCAGCCCATTTGGGCTCACAGACCGGTGGGGGGAAGGAGAGCCAGGGCTTCTATTCCATGAACTAAACTTGCAGGATCTCAGCTTCTAAGATGCGAGCCCCCCCATATACAATGGGCAGCGTTTTCTTCCCCATCCTACCCAATTATTTTAGGATCAGCTTGGACAAGGCATGTAAAAGTATTATGTAAAATGAAAAATATTGTTGAGTGCAGAAACAGTCTGGCATGCTGTGAAATGATAATGTCAATGATAATAAAGGTTAAGTAACCCTTATCAAATGCTTTTGACATGCAAAAGCATCGCCCAAAGCACTTCACAATGAGGAGTTCAGGGAACCCTCCCAGTAACTTGCTGATGCTGAGCTGCTATGATTATCTCATTTTACAGATGGAAAAACTGAGTCATGAAATGACTAAGTCATGGGTCGAAGTCCCAGCAGGAGGGTGGCAGAGAGGGGACTGAGTCCAGGCAGGAGTCTCTGAGTCCAAGTGCTTAATTACAACACCCTGCTCCTCACAATAGGAGAGCTGGTTTGTCCAGAAAAGAGAATTAGAAAACATTTGTTTTAATGGAAAAAAAAATCCAGTTAGCCGTTAAAGGGTTTTAGAATTCCATCTTAACAAAGATTTTTTTTTCCATACTCTGGTTTCTCTTCAGATCGTATAAATCTTTCGCCTTTTACAAAGATTTTTTTCCCTTATAGCAATTTTAATAATGAGGTTTTTTTATGGAAAAAAATCCAGAGCAAAAGTAATTATATTAGAATTTAATTATCTGTTTAAAATTTTCTCCCAACATACCATGATCACCTTAAAACAAAATTTTTTTTCTAATATACATTGAAAAATTGTTTGGATTTTTTCAATTACATTTTTCAGTTACAGTTTTATACTAGTTTCAGGTATACAGCATAGTGGTTGGGTAATCATATAATTTATAAGATGTTACCCCAATATTTTCAGTACCCACCTGGCACCATACACAGTTATTACAATATTATTGACGACATTCCCTCTGGGAAGATCCCT
This sequence comes from Desmodus rotundus, assembly GCF_022682495.2. Lineage (NCBI taxonomy): Eukaryota > Metazoa > Chordata > Mammalia > Chiroptera > Phyllostomidae > Desmodus > Desmodus rotundus. Next base: position 98,311,922 of record NC_071392.1, on the reverse strand, counting down.
CTGGGGATGCTGTGCTTTACATCCCCAGGACTATTTTGTAACTGCCACTCTGCCCTTCTTAATCTCTTCACCTTTGTCACCCTGTCCCCCCACACCCTCCCCTCTGGCAACCATGAGTCTGTTCTCTGTATCTGTGAGTCTCTTTCGATTTTGTTTGCTTGTTTATTTTGTTCTTTAGATTCCACACATAAGTGAAATCATACGATATTTCTAACAAGGCTATTTTAGCAACCGCATCCTCAGGTTAATTTAAAGGACACCGTAGGCACCATAAAAACTCCAAATCATGTCCGCAGCACCAACGACAGAACCAACTCACCCTGTTCTCCAGGCGAAGTCATGGGCCCAAGCCTAATTGCCACGCTTCACGTCAACCCCTCTGATATTAATGGTGTGAAACAGACTCGTGAAGCATTACCATCCAGTGCTGTAACTGGACATTAGGAGAAAATGGTGGGATAGAAATACATCTCGGGAACAATGTTGGTCTAGTTTAAGACTACTCCAGTTAAACTACTCCTGTAGTTTAGCGTAACAAACCATGCTCGGCCTTGGTAAGCAGCCAAAACATGCTCATCCTCATCACCTAGATAACATTTGTCAGTTTCCATTCGGAAAGGATGTCATCCTTTCTGTTGTGGTTTTTGCAGCAGGAAAGCCCACCACTCATTAACCAAGCATGTGTCTTAGCTGCCAAACTTGGTAAAGCGGAGGAAAAACATGCCGCCACTGTTGTGGGATCCAGATTTCTAGGGATTCTTGGCATGAATGGAATCCTAATTTCTAGGCTTTTTTTACACACAGAGCTGACACTAGTTAGAGTGAAATCTGGCCGAAGCTGTACAGCAACATCTGGCAGCTGTTCAAGAGCCATGTTGTTAGAGATAAAAATGAGAAAATACAAGCAAAGGACACAGACGTGAAGAAATATATCAAGTCACAGTAAACTAGAATGAAGCTCTGGGAGCTTTTAGGGCTGAATGGGTTCTCTTTACAAGCGTGGAATTATGTAGGTCAAGGAACCTATTTAACGTAGAAAAGAGGTCTTTGCGTTCAGACTTGTCCTCATGTATCAAGGCCAATAGCCTCTTCCCTTTCCTACCAGTTCATTTTCCACACAAGGGCAGGTCATTCCGGGCCTTGTAAACAGGGTGAGGTAAGTTGAGCTCTATCCTAAAGCAAGGGGAAGCCCTGGCCGGTGCTGCCTGAATGGGACTTGATTAGTATCGTGTCTTCAAAACGTCCCTCTGATGGCAAGACTTGGGTTTTGCTTGTGTAAAAAGAGCTTGATCACACAGCAAAGTCACTTAGGAGCATTAAATAAGATAATTCACGAAAAATGTAACGTATCTCCCATTCGTCACCTTGACCCAGCACTTATCCCCATTTTCAATACATAAGCATCTCTGTCTTTGCTCCTTTCATTAGTCCCTCCTCCACAGGACCACAGCTCCATGGGAACAGGGGACACACCCAACTTGGCACACACCAGGATCTCTGTGGCTTGCACAGAGCAGGAAATGAATAAGCAGCACCTAACAGAATGAATGGACGAATAAAGGGATACATGTGAACTCCTTGAAAATACTCTTGCTGAAACTTTCTTCCATTGCATGTGAATATTTGATTACTGACTGGACCCTGCACTTGGCCTTGGTCCCATAAAGGCAGCCATTAGTTTCTCTCGCATACTCATTGCTACAGTCTCGACCCTCTCACGGTCTCAGGTGCACAGCCCTTAAATACCAACATTTGTAGAATACGTTAATGTTGTGAGCCCCACTGTTATAGCAGAGAACGTACCTTGAGTCTTTTAAATGGTTATTTAATACATCTTTTATATGTCAGTCTCCTCCTCCAGCAGAGAGGCTCCCTGAGGGTGGCCTCCATGTGTCTGTGCCGCCCCCACCCCTGCCCCGCCCCTGCAGGGCCCCTCGGAGGGCCTGCACTTTAGCAAATACCCAAAACAAATTGTTCACCAGATGACATAGTTCCCTAAGCAAACGTAAGTCACATGCTCAGTGAATTCATCTCCAGGAAGAGTTTCAAAAAGAACTCGAGTTCCATTGTCAATTTCATTTGTGTGGTGCTTTATTTATTTTGGAGAAAAAGTCCAAAAACTCTGGAGGTTTAAAATGTTATCCCTTTTCAATTCATGCCTTGGAAAATCTCAGGAGGCCCTTCATTCCCCTTGGTATGAAAGAGGCCAATGATATTGCAGAGCGGAAGGGGAGCCTGGCATGAATTATTCAGAGCAGCAGGCCAAGCAGCTGCTCACCCTCTCTGTCCCCAGTTCTGAAGGGTGGAGAATCGGAGGGCAGTGGTGACAACACCAGGGGGGAAGACAAGATAAATCGTTGCCCTAAACTGCATAAGCTGTAACATCTGCAGCCCTGCTTTTGATCTGGTGGCAGAGCCCACAGTGCCTGCTGGCAGTAACCGGGCACAAATGGGAGGGGACACCTGAGCGCCTGTTTGGGCAGGGAGATAGTGGGGAGGGACAGCCAGGGGAGGGGCAAAGAGAGGCGGGTCCATTCTAGAAGGCAGGAGGGCATATTCCAGCTGAAGAATAATACAGGACTGGAAAAATTGTCTTACTGTCCAGAAAAGAACTCAAGAGATATATAAAATGTAGAGATGGGGATAAAGAAAGATATTCACAGATTCAAACATGCAATTTTGTCAAAGTTCAAAGACCCTGCCATTCAACTGAAGAGATTCCTTGCTTTCTGGATAATTCCTACCTCTTTGACCCACAGGCTATTTGGGAATATTTTTCATTTCTTAGGGTCCAGGAGGAGAGCTTATAGGAAAGTTCTATGGGAGACAGGGTGAGGTAGAGAAGTTGTGGTTATGAATATAGATAGTAGAACCCTAAAACCCCAACATTTTAGAATTGGGAAGCACTTCACAGCTCCTCCTCTACGGTCTTGAGTTATGCTTGTAGAATTTGAGACATGCCCAGCTTTATTCTGGATTGAACTGCCTTTGAGATGATGGATGTATTGATGGATGGGAAGCAATCTTGAATCTATAAAGTTTTACTGAAAATCACCATGAAGACTTTCTGCCCACACCGGCTGCTTCCTCATGTTGCCGTCAAGAACAGATGAACTGAGTCAGTAATGGGGAGAGAGCCCACCTGGCAGTGGGTGGACGCTTTTAGGTGAAGGACCAGCAAGGTGATGAACTCTGCTGAGGTTAAGAACCGAATGATGCCCATCAGCCTTGTAAAAGAGAAAATGTAGAGTTAAAGTAGGTGTCGCAAGGCATGGATGCTGTTACACGTATTGAAGGGAACTCAAAACCACGGCCAAGACCAGCTTTCCCGACAAGCTGTGCGTACACGCACATACATGCACATCAGCCTACAGATAAGCCAGTGAGAACGCATCAGATTCCTCCCCGTTGCATGGTGGTTCTCAATCAGACAGGATTCCGACGTCTGTAGACAATTTTGGTTGTCACAACTGAGTGCAGAGATGTGTTATCGGCATCTGGTAGGTAGAGGGCAGGGATGCTGACGAACACCCTACAAAGCCCAGGACAGCAGAAAGGTCGGATGCCCAGAGGCTGAGAGAGCATCCTGAGCTGACCGTAGGTACAAATATGACACTCCTGCCCCACCCTTAACCCGAGTTGGAGGAAGAGGCAGCCTACCTACTAATGAGCAGCAGGGAGGAACAGGGCACGCAGGGTTATATTCAAAACACTGAACAATGAGTTAATCCCCGATCATGGTTAAGCCACTTTGGTGGCCAGAAAAGCTCCAGCCAGAAAGCACTGATGTGGCCACCTGGGGGGCTATCCCCAAGCCCCCCTTAACCAGTCCAAAGCTGGCCCAGGCTGTGGGTGCAGACATACTAACTCTGAAAAGAGTTTGCAGGGTTTTTATTACTATTATCATTATTATGGCTTTGTACAGACGCATTAATTGCTGAACCAAGATTGTTGGTTCATGTGGCGGTGTAATGATTAGGCATTTAAAACAAGTAATTATGACTAATTAATTTGTTAAGTCATTAAACCTGCTAATCCTTAGATCAGGTTCTCCAGCTTTATGGGCATGGGAGGTACCTGGTTGAGACACAGACTTCTGGTCTCATCCCCAAATTTTCTGACTCATTAGGTCTGGGGTGACGCTGCAGAATTTGCGTTTCCAACAAGTCCAAGGCCATGGGCTACGCCGCCCCAGGGACCACTTCCTGATGGCCGCTTGTCAGATGATACGTTTGCCTGGGTCCTCCTGAGGTCATGCAGTTTCAAGAGGAGATCGTTCCTGCACCATTTCATACCACATGTGCTCCTCTTTCTCTTCGTGCCCTAAAAAATAAACAGAAACCAATCCTGGTTATTAAAAAAAATGATTCCTATTTTTGGAAGCAAATGTATTTTCTGGAACAAGTAGCTGAGAACTCGTGATTAGTTGCTGGTTAGAACACCACTTGTTTTTTTCTTCACAGGAAAGGCTGTATTCACTAGAATTCCTGGCTAAAAAGAAATTATACTTCAATCTCAATATGTGAACTCTCTCTCACACACACACACAGAAAAAAAACTTGCTAAAATTTTTGATGCTCTACGTGTTAAGACTGAGGGAGCAAAAATTCAGTTTCCCTTGGAGGAGGGTGTTTCAGATAACCCTTCTCAACAGTTAGGACATGAACTTGTTTTAGAGCAGAGTTGTCAATATTTTCTTTTCGGGCCAGATAGTAAGTATTTGAGGCCCACAGCCCATGCTGTGGGAGCATGAAGGCAGACATTGCCAACATGGCTGCATTCCAATAAAACTTTATTGACGAAAGCACCGAGTAGGCCAGACTTAGCCTGTTGACTGTGCTTGCAGGTAACTACCTTGGAGTGAGAGAGTCCCATCTGACACACCAGATACCCAATCGTGGTACTCAAACCTGGGTAGTCACGTGACGTGCTTTGGAAAATACCGATGCCCAGGATCCATGCCCAGGTAGCCTGATTTCCTTCATCCAAGGTGAGGCCCGAGAATCACTCTGTCACAGGTCCCCCAAGCTGGAGTCTGGGTGCTGGTAGACATCTCAAGGTCAGAGGTGTGGTTCAAAAACTCACTCAGCATCTACCAAAGGCTGACCCATGAGGATGGGATCTGTTTTATACCAACTGACTTCCTCTCATTCGCCGTAGGTACTGCCTCTTCAAGGGACACACAGTGCAGAAATGCCGGAGGCAGCCAATGACTGACTCTAACCAGCTCCCTGGCCTCCTGAAGGCCAAGCTGGGGCTCATTTTTCGAACCATTGTTAAGGTGTCTAGGGCATCTTAATAGATATAGCAAATCTCTTCTGATGAGAATCACACTGGCTCTTAGACTCAGTAAGGCTTTTCAAATTTAATGGGAAGACAGATCCCAAGGGATCACGCTAACATGCTGGTCCCAATTCAGCGACTTTAAGGGGGCCCACAATTTTGCATTTCAGACAGGCTTCCAAATGCTGCCAGTGCAGCTGGTTTGCAGACCACGCTTTGAGCACTGATGCCTCCGTGGGCCACTCTTTGATTTTCTCTGGGGGTGACTGCCATGACCTTGACCTGCCCTCCCACCACCCTGTCCCACAAAATATGTTTGCAGATGCCACAACCCCATAGTTAAGCCAGAGTATTGCAATGTACCAACTCAGTGTGGTAAAAATCCACAAGATCTAGGATGACCTCCAATAATCCTTCCTTCTGGACAAGTTAGAGACTCAACCCCTTTAGAGAAACAATGGAAAGAAAAAGCTAAAGAAGTAATGGTCAAATATTTTCCAAATATGGTGAAATCCACACTGGGTTGGTTGGTTGGTTTATTTGTTTGTTTGTTTTCTCCTGAGTGGAGTAACAAGCCAAGACAGGCAAAACACTTTATTGATGTAGACAAAGTGTTTTATGATTTGTAAATGGCCAGCCGTGATTTATGAGGTTGTGCTGGATAAAGTGGCTCTTTTCCATGCTTCTTTGTGTTGCTCTAGCCTGTGTGTGTCTCTGTTTTCACTGAACATCCGTAATCAGCAGGTGTTTTTGCCAATGCTACAAGACGAGGCGGCCTCTGCCTTATTTCCGGGGGAGACTCGAGTCCTTAACGAGGCTCCACGTGCTTCCGTCACAGTCTGCAGTGGTGTTGTAGGAAAAAGGTTGACTTTGTAGCTGGGTGTGTTTTCTATGCTGTGTCACAAATTGCCACCGAATTAGTGAATTAAAATAATGATCATTTATCATCTCACAGTTCCGGGTCCTCAGGAGCTCAGGCACTGCTCCACTGGGCCTTCCTTCATTCCAGGACCTGGCCATGCGGCAAGCCAGGGGTCAGCCAAGGCTGCAGCCTCTTTAGAGACTTGGCGGAGAAGCGATCCACTTCCAAGCTCCCTCAGCTTGTTGGCAGAATTCATTGCCTTTTTTTCCCGGTGATCAGCCAAGGGCCACCGTCAGACCTGGGGTTCCTAGGGGCCAGCCACAATGTCTCATCACGTGGGCTTTCTCAACGTGACTGTTCCCTTGATCAAGTGAGCAAAGAGAAGCTTTTGCTCTGGTCTGACAAGATGAGTCTTCTATCTTGTATTCTAGACAAGGGAATAACATCCCATTACCTCACCCATAGTCAAGGGGAGGGACTTACACAAAGGTGTGATTCCAGGAAGGAAGGATTATCGGAGGTCATCCTAGAGTCTGTCCATCACCGAGGTTGAAAGGCTTGGCTTTCATATGTCATGGACAAGTTAGAGACTCAACCCCTTTGGAGAAACAACGGAAAGAAAAAACTAAAGAAGTAATGGTCAAATATTTTCCAAATATGGTGAGAAACATCAATTCATACATTTAAAAGACTCAGCGAACACAAAGCAGAGTTGATACAAGTAAAACCACATCTAGGCACATCAGAGTTAAGCTGATAAAAACCAAAGATAAGAAGAGACCTTTGGAAGCAGCCCGAGGACAGTGACTCATTGCACACAGAGGAACAATCTTCTCGCTTCTTATTGCTCACTTCTTATCGGAAACAAGAGAGGCCAGAAGACAGTGGGACGGCAGCTTTCCTGTTCCAACAGTGAGAACTGCGGTCCCCGACAACAGCAGTTAAAATCTGCCTCTGCCGCTTAGCATCTGGGTAGCCTGGAATGAGCTATTTCATTGTTCCATGTCTCAAGGCAGTGCCCTTTTAACGGTTAATATTAAAGTTCTCTCTCTCACTGGGTTGTTGAGAAGATTAAATGAGTTACTAATATGTGTAAAACACTCAGCAAGCACCTACTACGTAATATAAGCAATATCAATCTTTGCTAATTCTTATGAAACTTTAAAATCATTATGATCATTTAACTACTTCTACTTAAATGTAAATATTCATATATAATCTGCTTGTATAAAGAGAAAGAAACAGATGTTTTTAAAAAATATTTAAGAAAATAAGAATAGTTCAAGTTGCCAATAGCAGCAGGAACTTGCCAAAGAAAGAATGAGTTCCAAAGCGACGATTACTCTGTCATCCGCTGAGGCTGGAGCTAAACATTTTCACAGCAAGTGAAATGTCCGTCCACCCCAGCAGCTCATGGCTGATTCCAACAAAATCTCTCACTTTCTCACCTCGGGCTTATTCCCCAGGGCAGGTTATCAGCAATCGAATTCTTAATTGCTCAATTAGTCCAACCCACAAGACTCTCTTAATAAGCCACTGAATGCACCCCTCACAGAAGAGCTCGTGTTTGCAATGTAACACAGAATATCATCCCGGCAAAGCAGAATTGAACCCTGCCGACTCCACTTGCCCATGACCCCCCGGGCCACCGTGGAATCCATGCAGAGCCTGATAGACACAGAAGTAGGACTCTCAACCTACAGTTCTTTCCTTATTGTTTTCCTCCCGTGAAGGGCATTTAGGGAAGCGGGGGTCAAAGGATGAGTGGCTTTAAGTCACCCAACCTTGGTGACTGTTTTTTAAATTTATTTTCAATTTTGCCCTTTGTAGCAGCATGGATGGACCTGGAGAGTATTGTGCCAAGTGAAATAAGCCAGTCAGAGAAAGACAAATACTATATGATCTCACTTGTATGTGGAATCTAATGAGCAGAATAAACTAACAAACAAAACAGAAGCAGAATCATAGACACAGAGAACAGACTGACAGCTGTCAGAGGGGAAATAGGGAGGCTGGGTGGAAACGGTGGGGGGATTAAGAAAAAAACCTCATAAACAGGCAACAGTGCGGCAATTACCGGAGGGAAAGGGGAGCAGGGATGGGGGGGCGGGAGATGGTGATGGAATGAGACTTGCCTTGAGGTGGTGAACACATAATACAATATACAGATGACACTTTATAGAACTGTACCCCTGAAACCTATATAATTTTATTAACCAATGCTACCCCAATAAATTCAATAGAAAATAAAGCTGTTTAATTTATACTTTATTTAATTGTATAAATATATTTTGTGCTCTGTGCCAGCTTCTCTGCTAGACCCTTTGGTATGCACAGAGAAGCCTCTTTTACTGAGGGTCTATCTTAAGTTTTCCTTAATTTAAAAGCAGAGAAGACAATAAAACTGATGGGCTTATAGAATTAATAAAATGAACAAAGAGAAAGAAGAAAGGAGAAGGGTTCAAGGTTAGAGAACAAAGCTTGTACCACAGTTTATAATGGGTTTTTAGGATTCTGTTGAAAACTCTGGACACCCTCCCAAGGAACATATGTGTATAGAACATACACAGTTAAGATATTTTGCCCGAATATGAGGATGGGTATTTATTTATCTCCAAGGCCAAAAAGTTAGAGATCTCTTAGACCCCATATGCAATGGTGGCAGCTTTTGGGAAAACACAACTTAAAAGGTTTGAAATAATATCCAGTGTCTTAGCATCATATGGCCCCATATTATTCGCATAACTCCCTCATGAGGGGTGGTAAAAAGAAAAAAAACCCCTTAAACTAGGTTATCAAAAGAAAACATGACGCTTATATGTAGTTGTAGATTTAATTTCAAACAAAGCTCCTAATACGGTCTCAGGTATGAGTCTCTTTCTCTTGACCTTGCTGCCTCTACCATGTTGGCCTCAGATTTAGGTTTCACTTGGGAGCCAGATGGTACACGCAAGCTTCAAACCCGAATTCTCTCAGGTTCAAGTTATGCTGAGGCAATAATCCTGACTCATGTTGAGGGTCTGCCCATCCTCCACTGGCTTCCTATCTGAAGCTGACTCTAATCCCAATCTCCATCGTTCATGTCCCTCACTTTTGGCCTACCTGAGACTAATTCCTCTGGCCACACGGATTGATTTAGAGATGAGTATGTGACCTATCAGAGTCATTGAGATGTCATGAGAATTTGCTGAGGCTTCCAAGAGGTATCAGACACTCTTTCCCTCTGGATGAGAATAGGAGAACCATGTAAGGGTTGGAGCTGCTGCAGCCACCTTGCAACCTTGAGTTTAGAACAAACATGTGGGAGTGTGAGAAAAAGGAGAGAAAAAGTAAGAGAGAGGGAGGGAGAATGTGCTAGTGACATAATTTGAACTTCTGATCAAGCTGTGCCTGAAGCTTAGAGTTCTGATCATGTTATTGGATGACCTACTTCATCATCCTTTTTGTTTGAGGCAGTTTGAATAAGACCTATAAATCAAAGAGGAGTAACTGGCACACACCACCTGTCATGGATGATCAGAAATATTCTCATGTCTACAGGTGTTCCAGAACAGGTGATTTCAAGAGTCCTCTCCAGCACTGAACTATTTTGTAACACATTTGGTAAAATGGCTTTTTAAAGTTGCAGGTGTCCCGTGAATTAGTCCTTTATTTTACTGTGGGTACCATGCTTCTCAAAGTCTACATAGTTGAATGTATCAGAAAGTGCCTGAGGCCTTTAATGATGCGGATCCGTGTATTGTGGCAGCAATTGACAAATTCGCACGGACTACAGAAATCCTGTGGAGAAAAGGGGCAGCACGGCCACTCTCTCAAGGAGAGAGATCCCTGACCCTTGCCTCGACAGGCTTGTATTGCTTTTCTGGGCACATTACATGGAGGATGATCCTCATTTACTATGCACAGGCTCGCTTTGGGTGGTTACCTTTTACAGAAAACAAAGGAGAGGATGTTGCTAATAACATCAAAAAGGAAGGATATTTGCAAATGTAAAGGAAAAAGTGGTTGAACTGGTTACACTCTCCTTGGGAGGTTTAGCATAGATTTTAGGGAGTTACTTTAAAGATATGGCGTAAACATTTGCTGCCTCAATTCAGGGTGGGGGAATTTTAGCAAAAGCAAGTCTCAAAGTAGCCTAGGTACAATGAGGGCCTGATTCCCCATGGGAGAACTTAACCGTGGGCATGGGTCCTGTGTGCCAGACCTCTCTCCCCACTGGCTTTTCCGAGTGGGAGCTGGACCCATGCCACGAAGAACAGTCTCCTATACTTCAAGATCCTTATCTATGATTGTTCAGACATCCTAATTGCTGACTCTCCATTTTAATTTGGAGGTGAAAAGTATTTCAAAGCTTGACTTTTTTATAATCTTTACAGGCTGCTCATTGGAGATCAATTTCTATTGCTTTTGCTTTTTATTTTAAAAAATTATTTATGTAGCATATACAATTAATTCACAATGCTTTTCCATTGATTTGCAGGAAGCTGAGAAGCATCTAAGTTCATAGACCTTGAGGCCATAAAATGAAATACGAATCAGTCAGTGATTTAGCTGGGGAAGAGTTAGACCAGGTGAGTGATAGGGCATTAAGAATGACTTTGTGGGCTGGTGAGTGATAGGGCATTAAGAATGACTTTAGGGGCTGTAGTCCGCAGGAAGTTCCTTAAGCAGTTAGGTTCACAGTGGGATTTAGCACTTGACCAAGGAGTGAGGGACAGACAGACCAAGGTGAAGAGCACCATTTGGACAGGGCACGGGGCTGCCAACCTCCCTCCACACCTCTCCACAGCTCCCCAGTGAGTAATCACTTCTGCACTGACCTGGGGCACTTAGCAATTTTCCCAAACAGTTTTGTGTTAATGTAACCTGATTATGTTTCCCTTATTTAAATGTTTTACGTCCCCTGACTTTAAAAGTCACTTAAAGGCTTCTGTGCCTGAGAATGCATGCATGCCTTAGTTCCCTCAGCTGAGCCTGTTCCTTAGACATGATATATTTCAGACAGGACAAATCTATTTCCTTTGGTCTGGCTGGACGTGGCTGTGATATTGTCCTTGTGGATGGAAGGGAAGCATATTCAGACATGCAAGACAGGCCATTCCCCAATCCAGGTGCCCGGAAATGGGTCCCCAACGTTTCCATGAACCGATGATGTGGCTCTCCTGGCTCAAGGCCTCAGTTTCCCCTTCCCTACCTGAGGAACTTCTGAGACCCTGCGTACTTCCCTCACAGAAACGAGGGAGGAAAGCTGAGTGCACTCGAGTGCGCCACACACCTGTACCTCTCTGATGGGCACACGAACTGCCATTATTCACACACATGGAGAAGAGGTGGGCATTGCAGAAGGAGAGGGGGATCCCACCAGCCCCGCATCTACTGTCTTTGGGCCATTTCTAATGAAATTCAAGGTGGGAAACAAAATCATCCATCGCGGGAACCTCGGACCATTCTGTATGCACTTGTTTTTTAACAAACTTGGTATCTAATTCCATTCGTAAAGTTCCCATCTGATTTTATACAAACCCCAGAAGGCTCCAATCAAATCGAACGCCAAGCTGAAGTTTCTGGACAAGGACGCTCTCTTCCCACCCGCTTAGCCGCGCTGCCCACTCTTAGTCACGTTGCCTTCCAGGGAGAGATGTCAGGGCAGGCGCTTCTATCCCGCACAGGGTCCTTTCGTATGAGGCCCATTCAACAGCACTCTCTCCGATTCTTTCTCCTCCACTTCACTCGGTCTTGGGGACGCAGACTGTGGGCGGAGACAACGGAGACGCTATAGGAGCAAGGGAGCACGTTGACGGCCACATGTAGGTTTACTGGTGTGAAAAACAAAGCAAGTCCAGATGGGACTCACTTTGGAGACATGCCACAGACATGCCCTGTTCGCTTCATGTACAACAAAGGACGATGCTGGGCTTACAGCAGAGTTCTTTTTCTCCAGTAGGTTCCCGAACTTTCCTCTCCTGGTTCCAGGAGAGCTGAATCTGGAGTTCAGGGACTTCGAACATCGTACTTCCTCCATGCCCCGAGCATTTTCTAAATTCCTTCCTCCTCCTAAGCTAATCGTGTAGCACCTTTGCCTCCTACAGAGTTTTACATGTTCATAACTGTTTCCTGCTTTTGCCGTTTTTAAGGCCAGTATTTAAGGTAAAATGTATTATTACTTAAAATATTGGGAGGACCACATTAAAAAACACTTATGTTAATGATTACTATATTGAAAAAGAATGTTCTCAGCCACACGGGACTTATATATCAGCCCCTTGCCACTCAGCATGTGCTCTGCGGGCCAGTGGGACGGGGCGCCCTGGGACCTGGTTACAAATGCAGAGGCTCAGGCCCCACTCCCAAATTCAGGGTCTGCACTGTTGCAAGACCCCCCGGTAATCTGTGTGCGCACTGGAGTTTGAGAAGCCCTGCCTTCAAGGCTTTCTGACAATTACTTCTAATAGAAAATTAGAGCCCCTACTTCCCATAATAAAAAGGAAATCTCTGTGTGTTCAAGTCTGTCTTCGGTTCCCATTGTGGTGGTGTCAGAGCGAGACACATTAATGGGGACACAATGCAACTTGTCACTCTATTTCGTTCTTCTGTCATTCTTTTTCAGCCGCCACTGGGAACAGATCTTTTTTTATATGTAATTCTCTAGTTTTATTTTTATTTTTTTCATTGAATGTATTGGGTGACATTGGTTAATAAAATTATAAAGGCTTCAGGGGTGCAATTCTGTAACATGTTATCTGTATACTGGATTGTGGGTTCATTACCCAAGTGAGTCCCCTTCCGTCACCATTTCTAGCTGTCTCCAGTTAGCTGACAAGCTAGTCTGGACCGGATGTGACAGCTGTGTGCTCAGGCCCCACTTCTTAGGTTCCTGCCTCAGAAAAGCTCACCCCATAAAGTAGGGATGAGGACCCCCTCTTTCCCACAGCAAGCACTGTTCCCCACCCACTGCCATCATTTCGTTCCCTTTTCTTTTGAGTATGGGGCGAGGGGGGGGGGACCAATTAATTCCAGTGACTCCAATTTCTCACAATCAGGGAGAAAAAAAAGATATAAAATGTGAAAACATATGTCTGTCCCCGCATTGGTTGGTTGGTTTGTTTGTTATTTAGTCCAGGTATCACGCTGATTCCATTAAGGACAGTGTTTCAAAGGTAGCCTCGCGAAGACAAATGAAAGATGTATCACTCTAGGAGTGCGAAACAATGTGAAACTCTCACGTTCTACATTTTTAAAAGAAACAAAGATGGAAGTTACTGTATTTAAGTAAGTGTGTCAACAGTTGCCTGTGTCAACATGAGTTCCATTAAAACATCTAAGACAGAAAAAAAAGAAAACCAACTCTACAACCGAAGATAATCATTCTCACCCGAAGTAAAGAACCTAGAGCCAGGCTCTGCGAGAAAAGTCAACACATCGGATGGTGGAAACCGCCTTTCTTTGAGTGTGCCCCTGCTACGTCAGGGACAAGGAAAAGAAAAATATTCACAAGTGCACACAAAATTAATACAAACTGCCATGAAAACAAAACCTCAAAACACCATTGCTCAAGCACTGCTTCCTTGCAGACAGACAACCGGCCCAGGAAGTACAAGCTTCCCTGACGTGCCTCCTCCCCAAGCTCCTGATCCAGGTTTGCAGAAAGAGCAAACTTGTTCCAGGAGAGGGTGTGCCCAGCTCCCCAAGTCTGTCTACACCGTTTGCCTCCGACAACGTACAGGGCAGGGGTGGCTTGTGCATCCTCCTTACTCAGCCGACGTGACTTACCAGGGGTTTATTGGGTCCCTTCCTCTGGTTCTGGCTCCCCACCCCCAGTCATTGAAAATATGTAACAGAATAGAACCTTCTCTTCTTGCCTTTAACTAAAATAAAATGATTTCAGAGTAACAAAGTGCACGCTTAGATTTGACTAAGTGGACGTATTAACAGAATAACATGTTTGGTGTCTCATTTCCTGTGGTGGCATTTTCCCTCCCAGCACAAGACAAGGACAGGCAGTGCCCGCACTGAAACAACAGTTCATCCTGTGCAGCACTTGGCATCTTGTTCGCTCCTGATTTTCTCTACAAAGAATCTCTGAGAAGGTGAACACAGATCTTTGTTAATTTTCTTTGGGGCATTGCTTACATAGTTAAACATTTGCAAGCAATGATTCAGCTTGATAACAGCTGCTGGGATTTAGGAGAAGCCGTTTTGGCGAGACCTCCTGAGACAGGGCTTTCGGTGTTCCTGCACGCCGAGTCCTCGGGGACATGGCTTTGTCCCCCGCCGTCTGCTCCGGGAAGCCGCAGGTGGTCAAGACGCTGTGCACTGGGCATCGCTCTCTCCCTCCAAGCTGTGAAATGCTCCAGTTTCCAAGTCTGGATTTCATTTTGTTTTATTTTATTTTAAGGAAGGACATTCTGAAAAGAGTTCTCTTTGTTCCACGACAGTAATTTTCAGAGTGCTTCGCGTCACTTATTAAGCCATCGTGTGCCGTGTCTCAGAGCACCGTGTGACTGAAGCCTCAACAAAACTTCCGAGACCCTTAGAAATGTTTCTCTCAGCAACGTTCTGACATCCGGGGCTTGTCAGTCACTTGGAGTTGTACTAAATAAAAAAAGTCGTATTATACATTCCGCATGTGAGTTTGTATACAGTGGAGGAGGGGTGGGGGTTGGGAGGACAGAAGGGAGTCAGTTTAATGTATTTTAAGATGAGACAAGACGAGGTAAATGATGTTTGGAATTAACGAAGCATGCAATCATAATTACACGGCTGGTTCACCACCCTCCCTCCCAAATTGTGCCTGAAACCAGCTACCACGTGGGCCTGTCCAGCTTGGAGTGAGGGTTCAATACCTTCAGTATCACTGTCAGTAACAAGCTAGTCCTCTAGTGTAAAAGAAGTCGGGCCCTGAGCAATGAGGTTGCAGCGGGGTTAAGGAAAAAAATAGATGTGTCGTCTGCTCGTGCATTCTTTTCTCTGGGACTTCACAGTTTGGGGAAGGTGGGGTGACGTGCAGGAAGGAGTTCCTGGCCCCCCACCCGTGGTCTTCCTCCTGGCTCAAAGTAGCATCGGTAAAGAGAGAACAAAGGAAACTAGGGTTTATTAGCAGCAGCTCTCATGCCTGACTTGCTTGCAAAAAATAGGTAAGCAGAGTATTTCACACAGTAAATACGCTCAATAAATATTCAAATAAGTAAATTTGTGACTGAAATATATATGTATTTATACCCATGTACACACACACACACACACACACACTTAAAATGTGTCTGGAAGTCCAGAGTACAAAAGCATCATGTTTTGCATTTGCTGGACTTGGGCCCGTACCCAGGCGCCACATAAGTAAATACCTAGAACTACGATGACCTTTGTCACGGTGTTTTCTTCCATTTTACTACTGTTGACACTCTCACCATCGTCTCCTACGTAACTTTTACTTCCCTGTAAGAATCCTCAAGGAAGAGGATCGCATCATTTCCCTTAAAAAGCCACACCTGAGCACAAGCCCCCAGATTCAGGTCCTCGGGGGTCCCTGTGCGGTGAGATGTTTGGCCTAAACCCCTCAGGATGGCAGTGCTCTGTTTTCTCTGCCTGCGGAGGGGCAGTGTGGCAAGAACACTCGCTGGGCACCAACAGCAAAGATGACCCATGGGCGCCGTCCAGGGCCTTGCTGCCCAGGACAGGAGGCCCAGTCATGCCCGCCCACGTGCTCCGTGACCATGGACAGCTGTCCTCTGCCCATATCCATTTGCGCCCCTGATCTGCCGTGGCATGTGGGGTTCTCATATCTCAGTGTTGCCCGGACTGGAGAAAATAAATCTTCCCTCAGGAGCCCAGAGGAAAAATGACCCTCCGATATGGAACCGATCCCTTGGACACCTCGTAATAGGGAATCTAGCACCTTACGCTACTTTAAAAGTGTATGTATTTGAAGTGTTGGTTTTAAATATTGTTTCAACAGCATACCTTTTTAAGACAACTTTTGAAGTCCACTTTTAAATTTCTGGAGTATCTATATGTAACCGAAATCTGACTGACCAGGTGTTTTGAACTATGATTGCTGAGATGAATCCTTACCTTAGGTGCATTGCATGATGCACCTAACCTACCGCTTTAGGGTACCTATCCCTTTTTATTATGAATTAGTTTGGTGTACTTCAGATCTCATCTACCAGAATTTAATCTTCATAAGGACGTGTGTCAAAAGGGATTCTCATAGTTGCCAGTGACAGAAACCCACTTCCGCCAAGGTAATCAAATAAGGAAGATATTGACTCACATGACTGGAATGTCAGGGCTAGAGTTTGCTTCATGTAGAGTTAGATCCAGAAGCTCAGATCAGAAAAATATTGACTTCTCAGATCTGCTTTCATCAAGGTTGAATTAATCTCTTGGCAGCCTTTCTCCATGTAGAATGAGAAGGTCATTTATTAGCCCAGGCTTACATTCTACCAGTTTATCAACCAAAGAGATGGCACCTTTCTCCTAACAGTTTTTGTGAATGTCTCCACTTGGGTGCGAGTCTCAGCCATCCGTCGGAGCTGGCATCTGAGGAGTGTGGTACTCTGATGCTCTGAATGGCCCTGCTGGAAGCACTCAGAGTGAGAATGGAACTAAGCGAACTGTGTGCAAAGGAGAAAAGGAGGAGTCCTTTCCCAGAAGGAAGAGGGAGGGGTGAGCTTGTGGCAGAGACACATCCCTCACAGAGCAGAACTGTGCCTGCTCTCACCCTTCCTCATACTGTGCCCCTCCCCGCTTTAATCTTTCACCACTAAAACCTGAGTGATTATTTCCGCAATTTCTGATGAGAAGTAGATGAGAAAATATATGTGAATCACACAGCCCAGGTTTCCTTGTTTTTTTGAAAAAGGCTAGGAGCACACTCCACTAAAATGGTAGTTCTTTTAGTATTAGAATTACCATTTAAATTTAATCTTTTTTCAGTTTAGTATTTTGCTATTAAAACCTAATTGAGTATGGGATTAAATAATACAATGTATTATCGATTTTTGTTCAACCGTGTAAAATAATTTTTAAATCAACATTTGTATTTTATAAAATTAAAAGTACTATTTAAAGAAATTTTATACTTGATCTATCTTCTGGCAAAAATATGTGCCCCCTTCAATGTTAGAAGTGAATTGATAATCTTGTCCTTTGATATAAGCATATAAAGTAGGGAGAAAAGCAATTATATTTTATACTTCGAGACAAACATTTTACTCTTCCCATTTCTGACTCAAGAGATAACACTGTGGTCGAGTTATTATTTGTATCCATAATATTAAAGAAAGAATATTAAATCTGTTGCCTCCCTTCCCTTGTTCCTTTATATCTCCCCACATGTCCCCAGCGGTGTCAACTCTGATATGTTTTGCTATTACAATAACCCCCCACAGTCCACAGGCTCAGCATGGCGACCTAGGGAAGCTACCTGTTGACAATATCTTTGTTGTTGTTTGAGAAGCGAGCACAGGCCTGTACACAAATGCGATCCTTCAATAGCTGCCTTGATATTAAATGTCACCATGCACAGCATTTGTTTCCCTACTCTGACGACAATAAGATTACAGAGCGCCATTCAGCGCATGCGCCGCCTAAAACAATAATAATGTCCTGCGGCGGTGCTTTGCTGTCTCCCCCAGCAGAAATAGTTCAGGTAGGTGTTAAAGAACCAACGACTGTGTCCCGACCACGTTAAATCCTATCCCTATGCAGGGTTTGGAAGAACCAAAAATAGAAAAGATTTTAAAAAATGGTATTTTGGAAAAGGCTAACATGTATGCTTCTTGTAAAAACCAAGTGAGACATTCAAACGGGAAACGATAACCAAGTCCCTGCTGTCACCGTGCAGAGAGGTGGCCCAGGACAGCGTCACGGGTGTTAGCAGTCCTCCTACATGTCGCCGGGCTTGGTGTATTTTGGTGCTTCTTAAATGTTTCCACTAATAAGCCTCTAAGAAGAACAAACTTACAGCCCCCAGCATGGGAAGATTAGCCCAAAGCAATGATGTATCCTTTAAGCTTTATGTTTTGCTTTTTAGAGATGCTGTTGGCTGATTTATTTTTTAAGTTCATTAATAATTTAATTAAAGTCGACATAAAATATTATGTTCGTTTCCGGCATACAGCATAGTGATTTAACATTTATATGCCTTACAGAGTGACCCCACCCACCCCCCATAAGTCTAGTACCCCTCTGTCACCGGGTAGAGTTGCTGCTGACTTCATTCTCTCTGCTGTATGTCACGAGCCCGTAACTTACAGCTGGAAGTTCGTACCTTTGAGTCCCCTTCACCTTTTTCGCCTGTCCTCCATCTCTAAGCTTTCTATTTTATCTTAAAAGCCACATACTCATACACCTTAAATATGTCCATTTTTATTCATCAGTTATACCTCAATAAAGCTGGAAAGGGTGATTGAAATGTCTCCCACAATAGAATAAATGTGCTTTTTAATATAAAATATCATGCAAAAATATTTACTCAAGTTTATTCCCACTTAACTGACTTTTCCACCAAATCTTTAAGTAGAAATTCTTGCAGCAGCTGGGCCTGTGTGATGATCTCCATGTCCTTGTCTCTCCATGTACTCCACCACATGTCTTGTAAGCCCCAAGAGCCCTGGGAGCGAGGCTCTTTGTGGCTGAGTCCTGGGGCCCAGGCACAGAGTCAATGCCAGATAAATGTTTGTTGAGTGAATGAAAAAATCAAGTAATTAATATGCTGTATTTATCATCTGGCTTCCCATTTCCTCTGCACATAACCCCCCAAGGAGGTGCTCTTGCCTGAAAAGCATGCTCAACACAATGCAAATTGAAGCCACAGTTCAGAATTCACCGAGACAAATTAATGAAACAATTTTCTCTTCGCTCCTGTGATTTTATTAGGTGAATTATGGGTGCGGATGATTTCATGGATCAAATGACCGCATCTGCTAGGTCTGTAGACTCTGGACTCAGCAATTACCCCGTTAATATGATGAATGGAGACAGTGGAAATGAGCATCAGTGCGGCCATGGGGGGTCTCCTGCTTCTGAGACTCGGAGACCACACCAGCTCTGTGGGAGAAATGTCTTGTGAAGGGATTATGCTCTGTGGGGTCCCTCATTCCTCTCCGTTCCCTCCATATGTCCTCTGCCCTCTCGTTCCCTCTCATGCTCCTGAGCCCATCGATGCTTTTGCACACCTGTATTTCTGCTCATCTGACTGAATTGCTTCTCGAGCTTTGGAAAGATGAGCTAACGCTGCTGCTCAAACACGATGACAGAGTCCTGACTAAACAGTGAGCGTGGTGAAGAACCGCCGATTTCAACCATTCTTTTAATTCAGAGGTACTTTTAAAGGAAGAGTTGCCTTAAAGGAATTCAACACCAAAATAAAATAACAGCTAAGGGAGTCTGAGCTTCCCTTTACTGAGCACATCTCAGGTACTCGGTGGTGAATACAATGAACCCAGTTACCCTTCACCCTGACCTGGTGGCGGGGAGTGGGGCATGTTGTCCTCTGCCCGGAAGACAGGACAGGGAGGCCGGGAAAGGTTAAGCCTCCTGCTCTGTAGCACAGGTGAACCTGGGTCAGGTGAACTCCTGGCAGCAGAAGGGTCCAGGTGCGGATCCACCCAGCTCTGAAGCCTGAATTCAATGACCGTGTTATGTGCACTGGGACTCTGTGTAGCAAGTCAGAGAAGGCAGGATGGAGGAGAAGACTGGGGACCATTACGGGCACCATCTAATGAGAGACCTGAAGTCTGGTGTGGAGACAAGGAGCACGTTCAGAGCAGTGTGGCCAGGTGAAAATGGCTGTGAATCGTGCCAGGACCCAGACCCAAAGATCTGAACAGAACCAAGTTCAGTACTGCCACCTTCGACCTCTTGGCTGGGTTTTAATACCTCCAAACACTACGACTAGCCTCTCGTTGTACTGGAATAACTTGTTTTTGAAAAAATGTGGTTCAAAGGCTTCAGTTAGAAGCCCCCTCTTATAAGTATCCCCATCAATATGACTGATCTGCCAACCCGGGTGAAATTTCACCAGTGGGCTGAGACTCATTCTCATTTTAAATCTCTCTTTACAACGCAAAACTTTCCCATGATGGGCCACACATAATTCTCTAACTACCAGGATCCCACTTCACACCAGTATCTTGGGGTAATGCCAAGAGTTCCAATTTACTTATCCAACAACCTCAGGTGGGTTTTCATCATCTCCATCAGTAGAAAAGTAGAAAGACTTCCCCAAGTCCACACAGATAGGATGCCATAGAGCTTGGGTGTTCACCCCGGTCCTCAGCTCTTTCCGCTGTGAGCTGGTACTCCGTGTAAGGGGACTTAGAAGTGACTGTCCCCTTCGAGTCTTAAGATGGGCACACGGAATAGTCAAACTTATCAGTAGGAGGTAGTGAAACAGGGTGCAGCCAAGAGGAAGGCCCCAAGAAGGGATTTGTAATGGGGTCCAGAACTCAAGGTGTCCAGGAAATATTAGAAAAATATATATAGGATGTCCTCACCCCCACAAGCCTGAGCTGGGGGAAGGGATACATGGAAAAGGGCCATTCAGAGCTGTTTTGGGTAGCAACAGCTGTGCAGCTAACCCCTGGCATGGTCATTTAACATATCTATAACCTTTAACTGGTTTCATAGATATGTTAAATAGCTGTGGGCATGCTTTGATCCAGGGGGATGGGAGTGAATTCCACCCAAGATGTAACTGGGAAGCAACTCCCCCTGGTTACAGGGCCTGTGTGAGAGCTTAGAGAAGATTGGCTCCACACCATGGGGCCACACCTGCCCGGACTTACTATGGAGGCCCAGTAAAACTGGGAGAATAGGGAATGCTGGCAGGTGTAACAGATTGTAGGAGGAGTCGGAAATGGGGCTGCAGAGGAAGATGGGTGCTGGGATTTAATCCTAGGTGCGGCAGCCATAGAGAGAGGACCACGGAGTTCTGGAGGAAAGGAGAGAGGACCACGCAGTTTCTGGAGGAGAAGAGGGAGGACCATGAGGTTTTGGGGAAGAAGAGAGAGGATCATGCAGCTTTGGCGGAGTGAATAGGAGAGGACCATGTGGTTTTGGAGTGCTTCTTTTTGCCACGTGGCTTAGGCAGCAGGAGAGACTTTGCCGGGAAGAAAAGGGGAGAAAGGACTCTTGCTGGTGGGCCATGAGAAGGTGCCACACGGCTTTGGATTAACTGGAGATTGCAGCAGCCACACAGCTGATGGTGCCAGGAGCCTGAAACACGGACTTCTACTTCTTTTCCTGAGATACAGTACCCCGGACTGGCCAGAGGGAGAGGGAAGGACTGTCCATCTGTGGGGATTCTAGAGCACTTTAGTATCTTAATGAAGACATTAAGTCATTACACTAAGTCTGTGTAACTTTTAAATAAATAATTTCTTTCCTTTTCACCAGTCTCTGGCATTGAGAGGCATCTTTCCTCTGGCAGCAGGCATTTCAAACCTAGCAGGTGTGTGTGGGGGGGAACCTCCAGAGACAGAAAGGGGGGATCCTTTCTGTAATAATATATAGTGAACCACCCCCCACCTGCTCTGTAACAGTAGGAACAAAACCACTTTCAACAGAGGTTGTGAATCCATTGAGACAGAGGAAGCTGATCAGACATCCTGATAGAAAACAAATCACAGTTAGGAAAAACAGTAATTAAGAAAATAAAAGAAGAAATATCTTTCAAGTTCTAGATGAACAAGAACTGTATTTCAGCAACTGTTTCCTTTAAACATGGACATGGTCTGTCTTCAAAAGAAAACTTGCATTTTCTTAATCACGTCACCTTGCCAAAGCCAGCTATGGAGGACAGAGCAATTACGTGGTCCCTGCACAAGGTCAGAGGCATTTCCCCCGGCCGGACACGCCTGCTTCACCCGGTGGCTTTCTCTGTGTGTCCACTGCTACCTTCTCCCGGCTTCTTGCAAACATAGACGAGGACATCTTCCAGGCTCTCGATCTCTCCAAAGGCCCACTCTTACGTCTCAGCAGCTTCTCTTTCCGAGCAGGTGAAGTTCCCTTTCAGAGCTGATATGCACGCTGCACTTGACCGCTGTTATTGCAGCTCTCAGCTCCAGGTCAGCCTCGGCAGCAGCCTGCACTTTCAGATGAAAAAGCAGACTGTGGCGGGAGGAACTGGCTGTGGATGTGCCACAGTTCATGTGAAGTCTCCTGGGGCATTTTTCCCCCCACGGGATCAGTATCCACAGTTTCTTCCCGGGCGCATCTAAGGTCAAACTGCAGAGGGAGGTAAAGGCATAAATAGAGGTCCCAAGAAAGAAAGCGACTGTTGGTCTTTATTTTATTCTCTTCCTCCACTTGAAGATTTCCCTCCTTCTCCACATTCCTCCTCTAAAATTTGCCCTGAAATTGAATTTGATGGATGGTAGAGCTAGTGATTCATTATTCTCTGGCAAAGAACATTTTTCCTTTTAGCTGTATGTCTTTAGAAGTCTCATTTTAATGTCCACAGGCGCCCCATGGATAGATTGAGACAGAGGATATCTGCAAATGGCCACTCAGACTGTTTTTGCGAGTGCCATCAGAGAAGTTCAAAGGCAAGCTGAAGTCAGTAGGAAAGGGACAGGGGAAGCGATGCAGACCAAAGCCATTCTGCACAGCCACATGGAGGATAGGGCTTTGAGGACTGGGGACGGGAGGAAGACACCAGGAAATAAAGATATCAGCTCATGATTGCTTACCCTTACTCTATCTTAATGAATTGGAAACTCTTCGTTAAATGGATCATGTTCTCAGAAAATAGAAATTTCCCAAATGTATCCAAGGAAAAATATACAGTGAACAGCCAAATGGAAAACCATGGGAGGTAAAGCATTGGGAGATGAGTGAGCACATTTCTAGAGGGCTCTGTGACTAATCGACTCCAATTCCCAAAGCTGCGCAATCTGCTCCAGCGCAGAGCAAAAGAATAAAATATTCCTAGTTAATCTGATGAAGCATAACTTTGAGATCAAAATTAACAAGGCTTTATATGAGAAGACGCAAGATATCCATCTGATGTGTCAATATTGACATAAAAATAAATAGCAGCCTATTCAGCCCATTCTTAGATAATAAGCATGATTTGTTTGTTTGTTTGTCTGTTTCCGTATTTGTGTCAGGGGTACCGCATAGCAGTTAGACAATCACTTGCTTTACAAAGGGGTCCCCCTGATGTTTCCAGTCCCCACCTGGCACCACCCATACAGGGTAGCACAGAAGTGGTTTCACATCTGTGAGTATGCAAAGCACAGCGCTTATTCTGGTAATATTACTTATTAATTCCTGTATTATTTTCCCTACTAACGACTGTAAACCTCTTCGCCCCACCGTGTAGTTATCACGGTATGATTGACGGTATTCCCTACGCTGCACTTGACATCCCCGGGACTGTTTTGTGACTACCAATCTGTGCTTTTAATCTCTTTCCCCTTTCCACCCACTGCCCTGAACCCCGCCCCTCTGGCCATTGCCAGTCTGTTCTCTGTGTCTGTGAGTCTGTTTCTACTTTGTTTGTTCACTTATTTTGTTCTTTAGACTCCACGTATAAGTGGAATCATAGGGCATTTGTCTTCGTCTGACTGACTTATTTCACTGGGCTAATACCCTCTAGGCGTAACCATGCTGTCGCAAATGGTAACATTTCCTTCTCTTTTTTATGACTGAGTCAGAGGCCGTTGTATATGTGCAAGCGCATTTTTATCCACTCGTCTGCTGATGGGCACTTGGGTTGCTTTTGTATCTTGGCTATTGTAAATAACGCTGCAATGAATGTAGGAGTGCGTATATCTCTTTGAGTTAGTGTTCTTGTTTTCTCTGGGTAAATACCCAGAAGTGGAATGGTTGGGTCATAAGGCAGTTCCATTTTTAAATTTTTCAAGAACCTCTATACTGTTTTCCACAGTGGCTGCGCCAGTCTGCATTCCCACCCACAGAGCACTGGGGTTCCCCTTTCTGCACAGCCTCGCCAGCACTTGTTTATTTGTTGCTGATAGCCACTGACAGGTGTGGATGGTATCTCCCTGTGGTTTTAATTTGCATTTCTCTGATGATTAGTGACATCGAGCATCTTTTCATGTGTCTATTGGTCTTCTGTGTGTCCTCTTCAGAGAAGTGTCCACTCAAGTCTTCTGCCCATTTTTTAAAATGGATTGTTCACTTTTTTTGGTGTTGAGCTGTATGAGTTCCTTATATATTTTGGATATTAACCCCCTATCATAGTATCACGGGTGAGTATCTCCCTCCATCAGTGGGATACCTTTTCATGTCGTTGATGGTTTCCTTTGCTGTGCAAAAACGTTTCGGTCTGATGTAGTTAGAAGAAACATTTTATACCATGAAGTATGGTTGGTATCAAGAACGTTAAGAAGTCTGTACATGATATGTCTTAAACTAATTAATTGATCAATTGATTGATTGATATGCCTAAAAAATCACATTAAGATGTGAGGAAACCACTGTTACAGCTGCAGACTTCAAAGATGCCCTCAACAGGTGAGAAACAGTGAGGATTTTCTGCTGGAAAATTATAGAAAGAACTAGAATTAAGGAAGTGATACCCCCAGCTCTGGTGAGCTGAGCTACTCTTTTTAACACAACCCATGCTGGGAAAGAAGTTGTGTGTGGCTGGGAAGGCAGAGGGAGGGAGGGATGTGGGGGGAAACACATAATTAAATCTACTGATGAATAAAAGGCATTTACAAAATTAAATCTACTGATGAATAAAACAATTAAATCTACTGATGAATAAAATCTACTGATGAATAAAAACACATAATTAAATCTACTGATGAATAAAAGGCACTTGGTACAATCTATTATCATTATGATTTTAAAAATAGGAATAAACAGACACTTTGTTAACAGGACAAACCATATCAGACTCCAAGTTGAAACAGATGGGCATTATCCACAAAAGTGGGAGCCAACTAAGGGACTACTATTACATAGCCAAGGCAACAAGCCAAGGTGTAAAGTGAGACCTTCTGATCCAAGGACACTGCCGTGGGGGTGGGGAGGGGTGGAATAAGCTGGTGTCACCTCTGACCCAGGAGTCTCCCATCTTCTCATAGCAAACTGTCTTCCAAACCGGCTGTGTGACTCTGCGTTTTGTGCAGCAAGGGGGGACAGTTTCTGTCACTCCCCATCCTCGCCAGCGTTTGCTGTTGTCAGTGACCTGGAGTTTGACCATTCCCACAGGTGTGTGGCAGTGTCTCCTTGTTTCCATTTGCATTTCCCTGATGACACAGGTTGAGGACTACCTTTTCATATTCTCAGTTGCCAGCTCAGTATCTTCTTCGGTGAAGCCTGTCGAGGTCTCTGGCCCATTTTTATTTAACCGGGTTATCTGTTTCCCTATTGTTGAGACTTGCTTTTTATCAGATGTGCCTTTTGCAAATATTTCCTCCCGGCCTGTGCTTTGGCTTTTCATTCTCTTGACAGGGTCTTTCTCAGAGCAGAAGTCTTTAATTTTAATGAAGCCACCTTATCAATTCTTTCCTTCACGGATCACGCTTTCGGAGTCAAATCTAAAAAGTCATTGCCAAAACCAAGGTCATCTAGATTTTCTCCTGTTTTATCTTCTAGAATTTTTATAGTTTTGTGTTTTCCATTTAGGTCTGTGACTCATTTTGAATTAATTTTGTGAGGTGTAAGACCTATGTCTAAATTAATTTTTTTTTTGCATGTGGCTGGCCAGTTGTTCCCAATCTTACAATTTAGGGGGGAAAATAGCATTTAACAACAACAACAAAATAACACATAGCTACATAAATACCCTGTAGATTTTACATCTGTTAACATGTTGCCCTAAGGGCATTCTCTCTCTCTCTCTCTCTCTCTCTCTCTCTCTCTCTCCCCGCCCCCACACACTTTCTCTCAAAACTTCACCCTCATCTCTCTTTCTCAAGAAACAAGACAATCTTTTCTTTTTAATGCTTAACATACCCATGCATTTGTTTTTACTTTTCATACATATGTATATATCCACAAACATCATCCAGTTTTGTTTTGCGTGTTTGCAAAATTTACATAATAATATCCCCATAAACTGTCTTTTTGCAGTTTGCCTTCTGTTGGGCCACATTATGCTTCTGAGAGTCACCCGGGTTGACACCTGTAGATCTAGTCCATTCATTTCACCTACAGAAAAGCATCGTCCTGTGACTAGGCTACAATCTGGTTCTCCACCTTCCCATCGAGGGGCAGTCAGGTTGTTTCCACAAACACTAGTGCCACTTTCCAAGTGGAGAAAAGTGGGCTCAGATACAGCGCGGACATTGAATAGCAGGGAGAATATTTCTGGTTTGCACTTTACACGCAGAGAGTGAGGTCATTTGGATTGACAACAGTGGTTAACTGTGTCTGAGACTTTCCCACACAAAGTGAATTTCCCTCCTGGTTATTATCTCCCTGGGAAGTTAATAAAGGTCAATTACACCATAACGGTGCAATTGGTGGAGGTTGGCAGTGTTCAAACATTTTTTTTCCTTTTTGTGTTAAATTGAGTCGTTTCCTTTGTGAGATTTAAACATCCCACTGAAGCTGGTTTCCGTCCATTCTCCCTCGTGTTCCTTACGCAAGTAGGAAAAGGGAGATGATTTCTTCCAGCCCCAGCCATGAGGTGCTGAGTGATGATAGGCAGGTATTGGAGTTTTCTGATTATTTCACTAACCATGAATATTATCAATTGGTTTAAAGCGGCAGTTCTTAACTGGGGGGAAATTTGGTACCACCACCACCCCCAGGGGAAAAAACCATGTAGCAATGTCTGGAGACATTTTTGGTTGTTATGACCAGGGTGGGGAGGCTGCTACGGGCATCCAGTGAGGACAAGCCAGGAATGCCGCAGAACATTCTATAGCATGGGGCCGAGCCTGCCTAACAGAGAACCACGCTGCCCCGAATGAGGCTGAAGCTGAGGTTGAGCACTTCAGATTTCAGGAAGCAGGAAACAAAATCACACACTTGTGCTGCCATCTTTGTTCCTGGAGGCCCCTGGGCTGAGCCTGACTTCACACTGGATTTGGGGGAGGAAATACATCGCGACAAGGCAAACAGAATGCTCCTTGTGTCATCTGCCTGCCCCTGCCACCACGGTTTGAATTCCTCTCTTTCTTCCCTGCTGTAGAACGCCCAGCTGCGGATAAAAGCTCCACCAGCCCCAAGCCTGTGACCCTTTGCAGACAAGGCCCCATTACCTGTGTGCGGGGGCACAGCTCAGCATGCTCTGCCTTTCTGAATCAGGATCCCCCTCCATGGGCCTACCCGCCTGGCAGCAGCCAGTTGCCCAGGTGGTCAGAAAGGCCCTCTTGCCAGGCAGTGAGAGTTCAAGGTACTCCTGCCGTGGTCAGTGGTCAGTCTGCTCAGGTTTGGGTCAGTTTGATCGGGTCCAACTTCCTGAGAAGGCGACACCAGAAATGGTAGTAGCAGAGATTGTGGTCCCAGACACGGTTGGAAAGGGGGTGAGAGAAGACCTCTCTGAAGGGTCCATGGTAAGAAGACAGAACTCGAACGAGGCGTGGTGATGCCCTCACACGGCGGAAGAGGATTCCAGGCAGAAGGACTGGCAACCGCCCAAGGCCTGAGATGGCAGCAGACCCTCAGCTACAGGAGCAGCAAAAAGAGCCGGGGGGCCAGGGCAGACTGGCCATGAGGGGTGTCCCCAGACGAGACTGAGGGCTGAGCAAGGCTGTGACTGTGTGGTTTCCATGAGACCACAGCAGGGCCTGGGGTTTTCTTCTGTTCTCTTTCTTTTCCTTTTTCCAGCTAGGCAAGCGTTTTATTTTTAAATTCTTTTCCAAGTGACCCATTTTCTTTTCCTTCAACCATTTTTTTTCTTCTTCTCCCTTTATTATCTGGGAGATGAAACAAAATGCCTAAACTCTAACAAGCACCTGACAATTGTAAATATGTTGAAATAATTTATTTCCAGCTCTTACCCATCAGAATTCCATTAAACTAGCCTAAAATTAATGAGCTCCCCCCACCACCCCCGGTGTATAGAGATGTAATACACACAGCACTTTATAAGTTTAATGTGTTCGGCAGAATGATTTAACTTCCATGTATTGCAAAATGATTCCTGCGATAATTTAGTTAATATCCATCATCTCATATACATACAAGAAAAAAATAATGTTGTTTTTCCTTGTGATAAGAACTCCCGGGATCTACTCTTAACAAACATTACACAGTGCTGTTAACCATTTCCATCCCTAGTGCTTTTTTATGTTAAACGGGGGGTTTGTACCCTGGGTCACCTTCATCCAATGCCCCTACCCCCCCCCCCCCACACACACACACCTCTGCTAGACGCAGCTCTGACCTCTTTCTCTCCGAGTTTGGGAGATGATGTGATTGGACTTTGTTTTCTTGTGGAGGTTTTCTATGAGTCCGATGGCTGCCCACTGAAGATGTAAGGGGCTCCCCAAGGCAGGGCTGGCAGCTGAGGGGCTGGCCATCATCCCTGGGGCCACGAGGGTTGACTCAATGAGGGGGAAGCAGTAAAAATGCAGAGCAGCGTGAGCACGGGGCTGCGTTTGGGAAGCAGAAAGAGAGCACTACCAATTCGCAGGGGAGGACTGCAGGGCAGAGGACCCAGGACGAGTCCAAGGTCTCGTATGTGACCAACAGAGTCGGGAGTCACTAAAAGTGGGAATGCCACAAAGAAAACAGGTGTCGTCCCATCTTGAACGTGCTAAGCTTCAGGAAGACGCCAAGCAAGCGTCCTCCTGCATGTGTCCTGAAGGCGCTGAGTATAAATGGCCGGGGACCCAGGAGAGAGCTCAGGACTCGAGACAGAGCTGTGGGACTTCTCAGAAGCCCTCGAGAGCATCACAGGCTCAGAACAGAATTTCTGACACAAGAAAATCCCAGGAACTGCCTTTACAACCTTTAGGTTCACGAGGTTCTTCCCATCAGCGGCCACTGCTGGGCAATGGGGTTGTGTGTTGTCAGAGAGAAAAAAACTCCTTCTTTCTCCCTAAGGTGGTTCCCTCACGCAAGAGCCAAATCCGGAGTCTGTCTTGTGCCGTTGCAGATTCTGACAAGGCCTGTGTTTTTGCGAAGACATCCTGTGTTTAACATTTGTTGTGAGTAGAGCCCTAAAATTTTACCACCTCCCATAAACATTTATTGTTTTTCTGGGTTTCCAACCCCAAGCAGAAAGGGTGAGTTAGTGCTCCATCCTATATTCCTTGAAGTCCATCAGTGTCAAAGACGCAGGGCATACTGAGCACGTGAGCTAGGGCCGAGGTCCCCAGAGAAAAGAGGCTTAGAAGGAAAGGGGAGCGAGCCAGTGTTCTGTGCAACAATTTTTACCTGGCGGACCAGTCACCAACCTTATTGCATTTTTCTATTCATCCAACAAGCTCTGCCAACCACGCAGTTAATACAAATTCTAGCAACATACTTCACTCCTTCTATCGTACAACTCAAACCTCATTACTTGTTCATTGTATTGCAGTCGGGATTTGGATTTTTATAACCGTTTTCTCAAGTGCTGAGCACTTTATACATTTATGACTTTTATTACCAATCAATAAATTTTATCCACCTATTATTCAGCAGGGGACATACCTTACTAAATAAACGATGCCATTACCATTAACTTCTCAATCCAGGGGAAATTTTTAATTTTTTTTTAAAAAATTCCTCATATAGAGAAGGGAATGAGGGGCTAGAGAGAGCGGAGGTGGGATTCAGGAATGTAGGAGAACGATTCACGGGCACCACAGGACTCCGCTTTTCTTCCGTAATGCATCAAGTCACGTGAACCTGTGGGTTTGGGACAGTGATTTTCAATAGGAGGTGATTTCCTTCCTTCCCTCCCAGGGACATCAGGCAATGTCTGCAAACACTTTTGGTTGTCTCAGCTGGGGAGAATGTTCTCCTGGCATCTAGTAGGTAGAGACCAGGGATGCTGCTAAACACCCTACAGTGCTCAGGATGGCCCCCCAGCAGAGAACTATTCAACCCCACAAGCCACTAATATGAGAGCGAGAAACCCCAATTTTGCCCCTGTTCACACCTTCAAAAGGAGGTTTCAAATTTTTTTTTTATTTACATTTTTTTCAAATTTAAAATAAAGGATTAAAGATGCCTTTGACATAGTTGCAAATGGCCAACAATATTATCTAACTGTAGGGGAATATGAATAACCTAGTAATATTGATTTATCTAAATTCCAATAAATGGTGAAAGTTGAATTCCCCAAACGCAGTCTATAAACTCAACTTTCCCTGTTCAAACTAGGCTTACACACCACAGCTGGGGCTGACATTGTTGATGAGGAATGTATTTAACTTTGGTTTCTTCATAAACAAATGATTGGCTGATTAACCAGCAAAGAGTTTTCTTAGATTAACAAGAGAAATTCAAAGTGGTTCATTTATTCACTGTTTTAAAATTGCAAATCTGCCCATTTTATTTAATTGGGCCAAGCACCTGCATATCATTTCAGAACAATTACCTGCTACTTATGCTTTAAAACTATATATAATATTTTGTGTTTTGTTTATTTCATTAATCCCCAGCTCTTATGCTAATTTTAAGAAGTAAAGAGTTTGCCTCAAGCAGATATTGTAAAAGTAAACTCTACCAACTTTCTTACATCGTGGGGAGCATTATAGTGGCCGGAGCTGTGAGTGTACAAATCCGTGTCACACAATACAGATGCTAGAAACCCTGGAGGTCTGCGGACTATCTGAAATGGGCCATCAGTACACGTACCTCACCAACAACCATTTAATCATCATAACAAATTGATTATCTCTAGTACTACTGAGCAACAGTTTTGCAACATCCCCGGTGGGCTGACGCTGTGCTACCCCATCTCAAAGACAAGGAACACGGGTGCTGATAACTTACCCTGGGTCACATGGCTGCTTAAGAAGCAGAATGAATCTCTCTATCCCAACCCTTAGTTCTTCACCACTCTGCTATACTTTTTTTTTTTTTCGGTGATGCTTAAGTTTACAAATTTGAAAAGCATTGACGAACTTAGAGTATTCTTTCTGTCCCTATGATCTTTCTCAAGTCTTATTGAAAAAATAAACCTTCATACTGAGTTTTAACTGTACAAAGACTGGGAGCCATGATGCTAACTAAGTCTTCTCTCTGGGAGTTTATTTGTGCTTATCAATTATTCATGCAGCATGTGGTGTTAGCAATGGTTGATGAGGTCCTCGATTCATACAGGCGCGTTCAGTCACTTAATCATTGATCACGAAACAACACATGGACTAGTCTGCCTTGGTCTCCAGCTTTAACTCAATACATGCCGTTTCCAGACATATCAGGGTTCCTATGAAAAAATAAGTAATTTTTTCTTTGCAGGGCTGTGTAATTTAATTGAACCAGGATATGCGTTTCCTTTACAGACTAATTAGTTCCTCAGCCACTCTTCTGTGTGATGAGAGTATTAGGACTCCAAACAGATAGGAATCCATCAGCATGGTGAGCTATGCGGTCTGGGTGAGCAGCAGGATGCTCGCTGGCTGCTGGGAGCTGGGACTTGGCAGTAGAAGAAAATGGACTGGACATGTTTCCCTGGGTTGGAATCCCCCGTAATGTTCGTGCTACGTGGTCTCCAGGCCTATGTTTACAAAGAACCAGTGGAACTCCCTTCACCTCCTACTGACGCATCTACTCCCTCTTCAGGCTGCTTCACCTTTTGATTGTCCTCACCCTGAGCTGCAATCTGACACACGCACCTGTTTACTCTTTGGCTATAAGCCGAAAAGAAGCCACCTGATTAGACCAGGCTTAAATAATTAATTTCTACCCCAGCCTGTGAGCTGACCCAGCTGGCACCAAGTGACATAAGACTGGTATGTCCCAGGAGAGCAATGGAGCTGAGGTGACGGCAATGTAGCGGGCAGAAGGGAGAAGGATAAGAGACTGGGTCAGAATGGATGCTAGAGGCCAAGTCACATGGAGCCTTGAGGAGTCTGTGTTGCCTCGTGTGTGAGATGAGAAGCTGTGGGGCCATGAGGGAAGTAGTGACTTGGTGTAACTTACTTCAGAAGGAGACCGATGAGGACCAAGGGTAGAGTCAGGAAAACCAAGGGTGGAGGGTGAGTGGGTGGCGGCCTGGGAGGCTAGCCGCAGGTACGCTCTAAGAAGTGGTCAGTTGCCATTGTCATGACTACGGAGGGATTGTGGCACTGTTGGAAATGTGCGTTCACACACACTGTGGATTCAAACCTCCCAGCATTCCTCAGAATAGCTACTGTCATCAGAGCTCTTAGTAACTCACAGGTGAGGGTGAAGGTGAAGAAATGGAGGCTCACGGGAAACCAGTGGCCGTCCCCAAATCCCACAATGGGTGGGTTTCTTTCTGTCTCTTCCTACTAAGTAACTCTGGTTAGGATTCAGACTTAGACTTCCCAACTTCATGTCTATTATGTTTTATTTACTAGGTAAAAAGATAATATTGCTTTTCAAATTCAAAATTCATGTTTGGTGCATTATCAATAGAAAAATACACAAAAAAGAAAATGAAATGATTCATAATCCTACCACGCTAAGACATCATTATTGGCATTTCATTCGAACTTACACTCTATTTTTATGACTTTTACATATTATGGAATATGCTATTGTGTATGTTCTGCTTAACAAGCAACTTTTTCATCGAACACTGTTTCACAATATTTCTTCATGAGTTTGGAATTATTCTGTAATGTGATTATCAGCACTGCATGGCATTCCTGTCCTATTATTTATTAGATCTTCCATGTTAGAGATCTGAAAATTGTTTAATATTTTTACCATAAGTAATCTAAGATGAACACATGTAAAAATCTTACAAGCAATTCCATTTTTGAGGACAAATTCCTAGAAACAAAATTTCTGGATCAAAGATTACACGAAAGTTTGTTTTAGAAAAACACCAACATCACTCTCTACCACAGCGCTGATATTGAATTCCTGCCATCAGGAGTTGCAAAGTGTCTCATTCTCTGTAATCACATCAGCACTGAACACGACATTCGTCTCTGCCAATGAGAAGGGGAAAGTGGTTCTTCAGAGCATTATTTACAGCAGCCAAACTCAGCCGAGCCACACACTCTGCGTATTAGACAATGGAAAATTAGTTCTATCAATTGCGGGATATTCGAGCAATATAATTTTATCCTGACACATTAGAAATAGGCGCTCAAGCTCTCCCCCTTTTTGCAGTCACGTTTATTAAGACTTAGACGAGTGTCTTTCAAAGAGCAGGGTCACATGCCCCTGGTGGTCCTGAGGTGGTTTTGGGTGCTCCAAGGTCACGGTGTTACATAAAGTTAAATCAAATAGTGAGAAGTTTGGCCCCTTTTACATTCCCTTTCAGTTTCTGCAGTGCTGATCTTCACTCTTTTCTAATGCCAAGGAATCTCCCTTTTGACTGAAAAAGAAGGCTGATTATTAATAATTATTTAATTTTGAATAGTAAGAAAACAGTTAAAACTAACAGAGCACTTAGTCAGATGCTCAGCTTGTTCCCAGTGTTTTACCTTTGTTACTGTGTTGAATCTTCACAACCGTCTCAAATCACCTGTAGAAATGTAGTACAGTTGTTTCATTTCATTGTAAATTTTTCTGTGGTCACATTCTACATATAGCAAATGATACCTCTGTTTAGTTTTCAATAAATATATTTAGAACATCAATTAAATAATAGTAGCTGGTTATATGTAGATCATGCAAATGATAAGCAAAAAGCTAGAAGTTTGAGAACTTGTGCACCAGACTTCCCAAAATGTAACATGCATTCTCTTCACCTAAAAAGCCTGTTAAACCACAGACCCTGACCCAAGTTAGGTCTGGGTGGGCCAAGATGCCGCGTGGTCAGCCCCCAAGGTGTGCCGGGTCGCTGGCCTGAGGACTCAGTGTTGGATCCGAGAGTCTTTTAGCTGCTCGTCCAGAGCCATTCAACAGGTGACGACGATGCAGGGAGGGTCGAGTTGAGCCCTGGTTACCTGCACTCCGGTGTGGCATTCATTGCACATGAGGATAACTCATTTGCTGTGACTGACGCAACATAGCCATCAATCATTTATCTGAAGGAACTCATGGGATTCCCATATTTTCCCACTGCGCTGAATCGGGAAAAATTTAACACCACTTTTAAAAACACAGGTTCCCCCAAACAATATCATTTACATTAGCTCCAAACAATTATGTCCCCTCTATTGAATGAGAGTTCTTCCTGTTGGAACCTAAAACATCACATTTGAGCTAATTCACTCCCCTTTTAAGGAGTTCATTAGGACAGCCATTTCTTAATTACTTTTTAGTCGAAATCTCTTAATTCCTTACTCACCCTTTGAACCAAATGCCTCCAGATTGTAATAAAATCTCCCTTTTCCCTGTTGGACAACCACCCCATCAGCACCAGACTCGTTGGCTGCAACCAGGTGACATCACACTGCTTGCTCCAGTGAAAGTCGAGCAGCGACTCCTGCGTGTTCCACCGCCACCACGGCTCCTTTATAAAATACTCGTTCGCTCTCCGGCATCCTTTGTTCGGCTGCCAAATCTGAAACCGCTGGGAAACCTTCGCGTCACGAGCAGGCAGTCATTGCCCGTGTGGGCACCTGTATAGCGTGTCTGCAGCTGGTTTGGACTGCAGGGGGAGTGGGGCCCTTGCACTTTTGTCAGTTGTCTTAGAGATGATGAGGACAACCTGGCAGTGTCTTCAGACCATCCTGGCTTTCATTCACCCACGTGGTGGGAATGAGATCATATACTTTGGGAAGAAAAAATTTTCTAGTAAAATGCACATAATCAATTTTACCATCTTAAGCATTTTGGGCTGGGCTGGGCAGCTTGGGGACAAGCTGCCACCTCTGGAGTGGACCAGGATACACCCTGGTCTGGGGTGACTCTTCTCCATGTGCCGCCCCGCCCATCCTTCTTGGACCAGGGTCTGGCCAGACAGGTGCCTTGTGTGGCAGTGGCAGACACCCAAGGGAAAAAGCAGAAAGGTGCAACACTCAGACCTGCCATGAGACACTACCCAAGGGACATTGGCCAAAGCAAGTAGACTCAAGGTCAAAGGCGAGAACAACGGCAAGGGGGCAGGTGCGTGGAGGAGAGAAGAAGAGGGCCCGTCCTTCCATCAGCTGCCTTTGCCAGCATTTCTGCCCATTCTCGTGTGCGGAGACTGAATGTGGAGCTCCGTGCTCCCTGAACTCCAGGCCCAGGAGGTCAGGTTGTTCTATCTCCACCTCCTTTTGTGGCCATTCTCCGTTCTGCTGTTTAGGGCATTTTTTCCTGGCCTATCATCATGAAAATGGACAAGCTCTCAAATTCAAATAATTATCAACTCCAGTATAACATAGAAAATATTAAACTGTGTGCAGAGGAGTAAATGCATTCCTTCTTTTTCCTTGAAGAACTTTTTCTGGAAAGCAACTGCTATGTGTTCACTTAGGTCCAAGCTTCTCCCTCAGTCGCTCCGAATACCACACACAGCGGCATCTAGCCATCAGTGAGCACCGAGGAATCTTCCGAATGGTGGAAAAAAAATCCCGTATAAGGAAGTCCACATGCAGCTCATTTTTCATGCAGAATGTGTATCCTTAGAACAATACAAATAAATTCTTCCAATTGCCCCCAGTCTTGGGACACGTGTCCAGAATGTGCTGGTTTTGCAGAAGAATTTACATTAATAAGTGTGACCTTCCAGTGACTTGTCCCCCGTTCCCATAAATTTGTTCTGTTTGCTAACAGTGCCCCGGTGAGAGACACTCCAGAAGTTTCTAGCACAAAACCCCACAAATTTGGCATGATTTTATAATTCTAGGGAGTCTGTTAAAAAAATAAAATAAAGCAGGGACTGGAACTTACCAGGGCGCCTTTGTGTTTTGGTGGTGTTTGGAAGTTATTCATAGAATAGACTTTAGAGTTAGAATCCCCTTTCCTTCTGAAAGCAAATCCTTTGGCGGGGTTATGAAGCCCCAGGCGTTGCCCTGACAAACGGCTGAGGGAGGCTTCCTGCAGACCCAGCTATACGAGCATCATTGCTGGCGGGAAATGAGAATATTTCCTGACGCCTTTGGGGACCCACGCTGTACAACTAATATTTCTGTGTTCAGTTCTTTCTATTTGCTCCTGTTGTGCATGACATTGAAGGAGTAGCAACGGGAAGTGGACAGCAAGGGAGTATTTAAAACACAGACAAAACGGCTCTCTCCTCTCTCACACGTCAGCTCATTTCTGAGAACCCGTCAGCCACCGGAACCAGCCCTTGTCTTTGGCTTCACAGTTGAGTTAGCTCTTCTTAAAAATAAAGCTAATGCCCTCTGTACACGGCGTATTAAATTCCACACCGGCACCTGGTCGACCTATATTATCACTCCCCTCCCTGGAATGCAAGCTGCCCACCTTCAGGGCCCCCGCCCATCTTCTTCATTCTCGATCCAGCATGTTTTGCATGGTAGGTACTCAAAAGATATTCACTGACTAAGTAAATGAAAGTCGGCCACCCAGCTCCACTTCCACCCTGACACTGGCTTGTAGACGGAGATTCCTATCCATGTTACGAGTCACCAGCTGTGTTTAAACCCTTTGGCAGGTGTTCAGGGCATCCCGCATTGCAGCTGACCCATCCTACACTCACCACGTGCTAGGTGCCACTCTGCGGAAGCCGTCCAGGGTAGCAAGTAAGGGTCAGTGTGGGTGTCCTGTTCGGTCTTGCTCCAAATCACAGCCACACTGACACGGGCTGTGCTGGTGTGGGAAAGTTATTCAGCATCTCTCACGCTCGTGTTCACCTGCTAGAGGAAGTCTTAACAAGAACTTCCTCTGGTTCTCGAGAGAATTGAATGTATTCATACATGCTCAGCCTCAATGTTGACCAGATGTGAATGTGGTCATAATCAAAATCCAATTGTATGTATTTCCTGTCATCCTCTTAGAATTTACTCTCTGGGAGTAACTGTCCCTTGCTCTTTACTGAAACAAAGTCGGTCCCCGTCTTCAAGACAATCGGAGTTTCTTCCAGGAAAGAGGTCAAAGGTTGGTGATCGAAGGACAGCAGACCCGACTTCTCTGTCCCCCACCCTCAAGGGATCTGCCCCAGTGTTCTCTACCGGGTCTTCTTGGAGACCCCCGCACTGAGCTTGGCCGGGGGGTCCTCGCTGTCATTCTTTCTACAAAATTATCTCTGCAGTCACCCTACTGTCTAAGTTGGAGAAGGGGTTCAAGAGTAGGGAGCAGGTTCTTGACCCACTCCCTTCAAATCCTCCAGAAGCAGCTCACACTCACTATGGGGTCTAATATCCACCCCACGGACACCACACACAAAACTAAAGCAGGAAGAGTTTCAATACATACCTGTCCCAACTGTACAGCCCTTTCCCCAGTCAAGTCACAAAGTACTGAGGGGTGTGCTCAGAGCCGAGAGTGCTACCTTAATAACCGAGGCAGACAGCAAGATTTCCATAGATTAGAGACTCAATCCCTACTCTAGGATCGAGTAGGGGAAAAAAGCAGTGGAAGTTGGGTCCTAAGACACTTCTCTTTACCTCGACAGATTTTAGGGCTAAGGCCCCGTGCTGCCGTCGTGGGACCTTCCCTTTCCCTCTGCAGTGATCACATCTGCCTTGGCACTGTCCTCACTGGCTGGCAGCCTGGCCAGTCCACACGTACCTGCAGTGTGATCTAAGGTGAAAACATGGCCAGAAAAACACAGCCATGCCCCTGGCCTGGGCAAAGCTGGCCATGGTGAGAGACAGACAGACCCTTGATGCTTCAGGGGCAGCTCACTCCAGCGCTATTCCATGTATGTGTGTGCACGCACGTGTGTGTTTGTGCATGTGTGTGTGGAACAGGACACATGAAGCAAACCCATAATAATGATATTAACTATATAAGCCTACCAGCAAAAAGTCTATACTTTTAGATATCCCCTTTCCTTTTTCTGTGTAGTATGATTTTGCAACAATACTGACATAAATTTAGAGGCTGAAATGGCATTTTCCTTCCAAGCCAGGCCAGGTTCAGATTTGGAAAATAATTAATGTTGACATTTTGTTGAAGAAGCCAAGAGTGTAGCCATTAAGAACATGAGCTCCGCCCTGGCTAGGACGGCTCAGTAGATTGAGTGCTGGCCTGCAAACCAAAGAGTCGCCAGTTCGATTCCCAGTCAGGGTGCGTGCCTGTGTTGCGGGCCCCAGTAAAGGACGTACAAGATACAACCACACACTGATGTTTCTCTCTTTCTCCTTCCCTTCCTCTCTCTCTAAAATAAATAAATAAACAAAATCTAAAAAAAAAAAAGAAAGAACATGAGCTCCAAGGACAGGCCAGCTGGGGAGAAAGGTACCTAATATCATCAGGGCCCAGTCTTCTCACCTGTGAAATGAGGTCAATCAGAGTAGGACTGTCGTGAAGACTGAATGAGTGCAGAGGATTTAGAACTAGATCTGAGGCATGGTTGCCACTTGATCGGGTTAGCCATTGTCCCCCCGCCTGCCTTGGGAAAGCATTTCCATTCCCAGGTGTGCTGTGTCCGTCTAGTTTCCCTCTTACCCACACAATCTAAACCCAAAATAACGAGAGTGCTGACAACAGTCAACTACTAACCACGGCACGTGCAAACTGCACTGACTCTGTCATTCACGACGTTCAGTGCTTTTCATACAGTTGCTCTGTTAACTTTCAGGGCAAGTCTAAGACACAGAAATAATAACCCCAGAGTCTAACCTTTTACAACAAAACAAAACACCGGGATTATCTTGCAGCAGGGTCAGAATCTGCACAAGGTACCAAAGGCAAGAGGCAGATCTGGGATGTGGAGACCACTTTCTCTGATTCCAAAGCTTTCGTCTATAATCCCTATGCTCTGTTGCCTAAATCTCCGATTACAGATCCCTTAGAAAGTATGTTACCCACACAAGGCAACACCGTGCACTTAGAAACAGTGGTGACGCGTTATATGGAAAGAGACCCAAGGGGTGATCTTCCTTTGAAAGAGAAGCAGGTTGCAAAAAAAAAATACATACTGTGATCACATTTTTCTTAAAAATGCAAATGTGTGTTTACTCAGAAAAAAATTGAACCTCTATAGAAAAATGAATAATGATTATTTATGAATGAGGAATTGAGGTATTATCTTTTAGAGAGCTATGTTTATTTATAAAAATAAACATGTATTACACTGGTAATCCAGTTACACTTTTTTTCTTTAAATCACTTAATTGTGTATATTGAATGTGAAAATGCATGTAGCCACTTAGAAGCATGCTTTGAAGAAATATTTCATAAGATGGGAAAATGTCCATGATAGGATAGATATCCTATAAACATGCTCGTCACGGTAATTCCAGGTTTTGGTAATTAAAAACATAGTATTGTAAATATTACTAAAGAAAAATATTATGTGGTGGAAATCTCTGACTATGGAACTCAGGGGGATTTTTAGGTTTCCTCATGCTCTCTGATAGTTGTCTAATTTTCTGGAATTAGAAAAATGGGATTGGCGTGTCCATTCTACTTTGCAACCTGTAGCCAGAATAACCCACCAAAGGAGGCACCTGTTGCCCCCAGAACCCTAATAGGCCCACCAGGCTTTGTGCCTCTTTCTTGGCCACAGGATGTGCTGGATGCAACAACTTAACCTCTCCCTTAGAAGGGATGGTTTGACACGCCCCACACACAGGATCCCTTGAAATTTCACACGGGTGGAGGGCACCTGAATACTGGTCAGTTTTGTCCCCATCCTCTGACACTACTTCTTGCTCACTAGTTCCAATCAGCATGCTCTCATCAAAGCAACAGACCTAGGTGACTGGTTGTGGAAGGGAAGAAGTCAGGCAAGATCCTTGCAAACTAATTTATGACGCAGGGCTGAAGAGCTGGCGTACCTCTCAGGTAGGGGGGTGAAGGTGTATTGACGGCCTTGCCAGCTGAAAGCAGAGTGCTTCTGGCGGGCCTTATGAACAGGTCTGCAGAAATCAGTGTTGGCCAGTTCAGTAGCTGTATGCGAGGTACCCGGGGGTGTGTTCATTTGCTCAGGCAATGAAATCACATCTGATCCAGCAGCTGCAATTGGAGTCACCGCCTGGTTAAGCTTATGATAACCCACTGTCATTCTCCAAGGTCCATTTGGATTCTGTGTGGGCCAAATAAGAGACTTGCATGGGGATGTGGTGGGAATCTCCACTCCTGCATCTTTCAGGTCCTTGAGTATAGTGCTAACACCTCCAGAGGTGCAGCATTCCTTTTGATGCACTGTTTTCCTAGAGTAGAGGCGGTTGTGGTGGCTTCCACATGGCCTTTTCCCCCATGCTCCATAGACGAGAAACCAGTGTGGGGATCTGCCAGCGGCCACGTCTATTCCACCTCTGCGTGCTGGAACCCGGGCAGCACACACAGGCTGCACTAGGGGACCCACTGGCTCCACACTGTGATGGACTGGAGCTAAAATTCCATCGATCAGTTGACTTCCATAAGCTCCAACTCTGACTGGAGGGCCACGGTGACATCTGGGGTCACCTGGAATCAGTGTCAGTTCAGAGTCAGTGTCCAATAATCCCCCAAATGTGTTATTTCCTTTTTCCTGATGCACTTGCTGCTACCCTGGAAAAAGGGCATAGGTCTCTTTGGGGAAGGCTGGGAGAAAGATTAATAGTAAGCATCTATCTATCTACTACCTACCTACCTATTTCACTGGGCTCAGGGTTGCCCAGATGGCTGTAAGACATTGTTCCAGGCTGTCTGCAGGGTGTTTCTGGAAGGGATTAGCATTTAAATCAGTAGGCTGAGTGCAATGGGCATCACTTCATCCATCAGGAGCCTGAACAGAATAACAAGGTGACAAAATGGGGAATTCACTCCCTCCCCTTGAGCTGAGACATGTATCCCCTCCTGCCCTTGGACGTTGGTGCTCCTGGTTTTTGGGCTTTTAGACCCAGGCTAGGACTTGTGCCATCTGTCCCCTGATTCTCAGGCCTCTGAACTAGGACTGAATCATACCACTGGCTTCCTGGTCGTCCAGCTTACTGATGACAGATGGTGGGACTTGGCCCCCATGACTGAGCGAGCCAGCTCCTATAATAAACTGCCTTGTCTATATCCATGTGTATATGTCCTGTTGGTCTTGTTCCTCTGGAGAATCTTGATTTTACATGGAGGCTGGGGAGTCTAAGATCCAGGCACCCGCAGGTGTGCTGTCTGGTGAGAGCCCATTCCCCGGCTTGTAGACGGCCATCATTTCATTGGAGCTTCACCTGGCAGAGTACGGAGAGTAAAAGTGAGCTCTTCTTCCAAGGGTGCTAATCCCACTCATGAGGGCTCCGTCCTCATGACCTAATTTCCTCCCAATGACTCCACCCCAAAATACCACCACATTGGGGATTAGGCTACAGCATATGAATTTTGAGGGAACACAAGCATTCAGTGCACAGCAGGAGGTAAGTGGAGGAAGTTAAGGTCTAGACAATTCTAATGCGAACAGGTGATGGGAGAGGTTCTGTACCTGTGTCTATACAGTTACTATCCCCCCAAGTGAACTTCAGATGGCAAGTCTGCTTTGGGTAATAATAAGTGAACCTGGGCTGAAATATATAAATCAACTTCGAAATATGCCAGTTAACAATGACACATACGGTACATACCTACTATGGGTAGCCATTTTGTTAGGGTATTAGGACTTGTTCCTTAATCTCTATATATTGTTGAGTGGGTGATAAAATTTTAGATGAACTCTGACAAGTGCCATCTGTGTCATTTCTCCAGTTAGTAAGCTGAATAGTTGCCTATCAAGGAGAATAGAGTAATGAGTGGCAGAGGACTTTTTTTGTATGTGAAAAGCAGTTGAGTTGATTTGCCTGCCACACCTTAACTTCAGCCCAGATTGTGTGTTATTTTAAAATTGTTTTAAAACCACACAGGTGCCAGTTCTCAAAATGAGTTGGAATGCAATTAATTACTCATCAATGACTAAGAAAACTTTTCTTAGCCTGCCTTTCTCTGCATAAAGGTTGACATTCATTTTAGTGCCGAACAATTTTGAGGCTTGGTTTTTAAGCTTCCTAATGGCTTTTGCAAAAAAAAAAAAAAGTTATGCTTTCTATAACTGAATAATAGAAACATAAGATGTTGGTTTATCTCTGAATAAGATAAACATTATCACTTTTCTTCTATTTCCCTGGAAAGTATAGAGACAATTATAGCACCTATTGTGACCAGCATTACTCCATCACTTCATTAAATAAAAATGTTAGATTGAGAAGAGACATAATGAATATTTTACAATTCTAACTGGCCTAGACTGTAGATAAGAATCTTCCCATCTGTACCGTTCTTTGCTGATCTCAAAGCCCTTTCCTGTATTTGGGCCTTGTATCACCTTCAGGGTCAGAAAAATGGATTTTTATGTCCATGATTTACAGAAATGGAAACTGATATTCTGAAAGATTAAGGGGCTGGCTCAAGGTCACACAACAAATGAATGATGGAGCAGAGATTTGAGTTTGGGCCTCCCACTTTAGATGGGTAGTTGCTGTAATAAACTAGACTCCTCCAATTACAAGTGACAGAAAAACCCAGCACAACCTGGCTTAAGCCCAAATGAGAATCAATTACTTGAGTAATGTTAGGTCCACAGGTGAGACCTGTAAGGCTGGACTTGATCAGGAGGCAGAAATGTTATCATGACAAATCTATTTCTCTCCATCTCGATCTGTCTTCTGCATTGTTTGCTTTAGTTTCAGATTCCAAGTGGAGTCACTTAGGCAGCCCAGGGCCAAAGTATTAGCATAAAGCCTAGGACTGGCTGTGATTGGATGACTTGGATCATGTGCTCACCACTTGACCAATCACATTGGTCAGGGAGGTGAAATCCCACTTCTTAGCCAGACCTCTGTCTCCATCCAAACCATGAGGATTGAAAACAGAGAAGGTGAGTTTCTCCCAAAAGGTTCAGGGCACCGTTACAAAGAGAAGGATGATGAATAATAGATCAGAAACCCACGAGGTATCTACTACAAAGTTATGATGCTGAGACAATTGTGCTTGACCTCCCAGAAAGGCTTTGTTTTCTTTGCTTTCTTTTTCAAACTGAAGCACAGTGTTAAACAATGATTAAATTGCGATATGAAAATTTGCAACTGACCAATCAGTTAATAAATCTGTACTACTTCTGGTTAAATGCCATTCGGTGATGCCCTTGAACTGTATCCTTCTCTCTAGCAGGCTTCTAAAGGGGAAGCAGGCTGTTGGGCTTCAATCACAGCTCTGCTACTTTCCTCGACTTAGAGAAACTAAATAACTTCTCTGAGCCGTAGTTCCTTTTCTTCATCTGTAAAAAGATGAAAAAGAATACTCAACTTCATGGGATTGTTGGAAGAATTAGAGATAATGCACAGAGATTGGCATGTGTAAGTGCTCAGTAAATAGTTGATGTGGTTATTCTGATCTTGTATAATTATTGTTGTCAATCTCCTTAGCTGATTGGCACAGACCCTGGCACTTCGTTAGTCAACAGTAAATTAATGACCAGTGAATTTCTTTGCTTCCTCCCCCTGCCTTAGGCCTCTCTTTATCTTTCCCAAGACCCAAGAAAGAATAGACTCAAAAGTTCTCTGTTACATAACATTGAGGCCAATAAGTACAAGATGAAGTCTTTACAGGTTAGTGTGAGTGCAGCCCACACTAATGGCTTTTTGGCCATGGTTCTAATTGATCACTATAACGCTTTTAGAAAATAATTACTTTCTTGCAGACAAACTTTTCACTTGGCAAAAAGAAAAATCAATCTTGTATTCTGAATGGCTGAGGCTCTTTTCAGTGTAGAGAACAATGTTCAAAATGAAAACAAACAAACAAAACAAACCAACAGCAGAAAACTCAGGAGCCCAGAGACAGAACACACCCATGCCGCACCTCCAGGAAATTAAAAAGAGAGCCTCTTTTTAATTCATCTCTCTTTGACTCTAAAGATCAGCTTTACCTGCTTTATTCTTAAGAAAAATTTAAGTTACAGTCTGAATTAAATTTCCTGATACCTGTGTGAATGTGACCCTTGTTCAGGCTCTTACTAGCAACAGTAAACTTGGTCATAAATATTTGGATACAAATGTTAAGTAAGTGCCTTAGGTGGGAAGAAGAGGCAAGGGAAGTTGACTCCAGCTGTCTAAGTCAGTTATATGGATGAGCAGCTTGGGATCATGTCATTGACCTTTGAAAATCCCCATTGACTGCACCACCAAGTACCTCCAATTAAGCCAGGTTTTGTGTAGCTGTGGTTGAATGTCAAGTGGATAAACAGACTCAAAACAGGAATTGATGCTGGATGCTCCCATATTAACGTGACACTACTCTGATATTGCTCTTAATATTCTATATGTGCATAGAACTTCAAAAACCACTTCAAATCTATCACGTCACTCGCTCTTTAAAATAACCCATTAAAGTCGTTTATTGTGTTCATTTTCTTGGAGACGGAAACAGTGGTTCAGCAAGGTTGAATTATGTAAGTTGCTTGGCTTGGAAGAAGTAAGGCGAGCAGGCAACGGCAGATACAGAGTCCGTTTAGTATCTCGGTTAACAGGATGAGGTTGGGAGGTGGGCTCCACCTGCATGCTCTGGAGAATATTCCTTAACCCTGCAAACCCCAGTTCCCACCTCCACAAATGACTAAAATGAGGCCTGCCCCGGATTCAATGAGTCCCTGCGTGCAGGGCATTGGTCACTGTGCTGAGTTCGCAATAATAGTAATGGCAAAACCGCTGAAATACACGGTAGCTTTCGGCATCGGTTA
This sequence comes from Desmodus rotundus, assembly GCF_022682495.2. NCBI lineage: Eukaryota > Metazoa > Chordata > Mammalia > Chiroptera > Phyllostomidae > Desmodus > Desmodus rotundus. Next base: position 98,267,028 of record NC_071392.1, on the reverse strand, counting down.
TTTTCATCGTCACTCTGGAATTTTTGTGCTGTGCATCTTTGTTTTCTGTAATTGGCAACATATGTGTATAGTCCCTGGCATGAGCATTCTCTATAGACAGATCCAAATAATCTTTTCTATTTCTCCAGCAAAAATGGAGTCTTTTAAATGAGTTCATAACAATAGACAAATGACTAGAAAAATCTGTCACACTCACGAAACTATTGAGACCCGGTTCTCTGGGATGCTAGGTGTGGATATTTGCTTCATCTCCATTGGAAAAAAAAAATCATCTCCTTTCAGGACACAAATATGCAAAATAACCAGAGAAATGTGTGAGGAGCCTCCTAGATTATTGACTCAAAAAAATTAAAAGAAAAAAAAAGAAAACCCTTTTAAATGTCGAATAGCCTCCTGAAAGCTCTCTGACAAGTTAAATTTTTCACAACACAGTTTGGCCTCTAAAACAATTAGTTGCAAAATGCCAGGCGTAATCAGGAGGGATGATTCACGACCTCTGCACCTGTTCTGAGGAGGAGAGCGTGAACAGTGGGCAGCAATTACCCCAAAGCAGCCATTTGGCTGCTTCCTCCTCCCTGGCCAATTAGCTAAAAAAGATGCTTTGAGTCTGTGGAAAGGAAAATGACTTGGGTCTAACTCTTAAAAAAATCACAGGTTGGCATACATGGGTACATGTTGAAATGTTCTGATCATTAGGGAAAAAGAGAGAGAGACAGAGACAGAGAAACACCGTAAATAAATTGGCTTTAATAAAGCTGGCCATTTTTTAACAGTCAACTCAGTGATTACAAAGTTCGTCAAACAAGGCTCATCTTTCTGAAAATCAGCCAAGGTGCTTAACATAAATTCAGATTCCAGGGTCTTGTCTCAGATGTAGTAAGCTGGAATCTGGGAGCACAGGACCCTGAAATTTTTATCTCTGGAAAGAACCCCAAGTGATACACACGCTCAATCCCACTCGCTGGCTTTGAGGCACACAATAGAATAGACATCAAAGCTGAATGGGCTGGATCAGCCTCCGGATCTGCACACCCGCAGACCTTTGCTGGTCACTCCATTTAAAAAGCCACTGTTTGGTTAGGTTTCAGGTCAGACTTGCTCAGACCCCTTTCTGAGCAGTTGTCCCCTCCCTGCATGCCCAGGCCCGGGTTCGTCCTCACACCAGAGCGCAGAGCAGAGCACGCCCAGGGCCGCGGCCCCACGTGCACCGCACAGAACAGAAGCCAGGCCATGTCTCTCCCCCAGGACAGACGCCAGCTGAGTCAGAGAAGTTATTTCTTCCCCTTAGTGGCAGTTGTCTCCTCGGATTTTTCAGGGGCTCATGGTCCTTCCCTCAGTCTGTTAGAAAACAAGGTTAGAGACAGAACTACGAAGTCTACCTGTAATTATTTAAGTGCATCATTAGCAAGCGTGGTAAAATCCTGGTACGTTTCTCATTTTGGCGGTGTGTGTGTGTCCTTAAAACATGCGCTGCTGACACGCACTGACTAGGTGCATTAAAAGCACGCGCTGGTGAGACCGCACACGTGCACACACGACTTTGAGATGTCCAATGATAAAACGTGAATATATACTGGAGTTAAAACAAATTGGATCATTGATTATTTATTCAATTATTATATTGTATAACTAATTCTATGATTCCATAGTGTATTATATAATTATACATTACATGTTATAATTAACTGTATGTTACATACATCTGAAAAGAAGACAATTTTCCTCCATCTAGTATTTTTAAACTTCTTCATACTGTATTCTGCCATGTATAATGTGCACTTTTTGCCCAAATTTTTGAGGGAAAGGTAAGGATGTGCATTATACAAGGGTAGTACCTGAAATACCTTGTATCTGTTCTTGCACTTTGTAATTATTCATTACATAAAATTTCTTGTACCATGATATGTTCAAAAATAAATGCTAAAATTCCTTTATAATACCAAAAACAAGTATCTAAATAGAAATGAGTAAATAATTTAATTAAAAAATTAACACGAACGATTTTGTTCCTGAAAGTGTGGGCCGAAACCACAGGTGCGCATAACGCCTGGCAGAACCCGGTATTTTCATCTCGCTCCTACACAGGGATGCCCCGAAGCTCCCACAGAGCGTCCCTTCCACCACATGAATGCGTAGGGTGTTTCTCCTCATTCTCACTTATTAAAGGCCGTGATGTGTACCCCCTCCTGATACAGGAGGCAAAATGGCCTTCTCTCTCACTTACTTAAAAATGAAATTCCTTTATAAAATCACGAGATGAACACAGGAAGAGAAAGAAAGTTGTGCTGTGGAAGTGAGATAAAAACTCCCCCCACCCGCTCTAGACCAATGGCAGGTCAGATGTGCAGCCAGGACCCTCCGCCCGTCTCTGGTGAAGTTCCACCAAGTCAGAGTCAGGGGGCTGTTCTCCAAAGGCTGGCTCGTGGGAACCCTCTGAAGCCCCCCACCTTCGGGGTGGTTCTTCCTGAAGCTGTTCGGCCAAGCTACCCTGAATCCATCATACCCACATCCCACACCCCAGATCTGACAGACCCTCCCTCCCATGGGACAGGCAGAACTGAGAGGATTGAATTCATTGACCATCTACTACCTAACACACACGTGTGGTTTCATTTAAGCCTCATAACTGCCCTACCAGGCAGGTGTGATTATCTCCTTGATAATAGGAAAATCAAGAGAAGTTTAGCTACTTTCCCCACGTCACGAAGCTGGTAATTGTCAGGGAACATTCCATCCCAGGCTGATCTGACCAGGACTTACCCTGCCCCTCTACCTCGAGGTGGCAGTTGTCTTCTCGGATTTTTCAGGGGCTCATGGTCCTTCCCTCAGTCCCTGTGTGGAACCACACTATCGCTTCCCACCCACGTCCAGGGATTGGCAAACTAAGGCCTAAGCCAGCCCAATGTCTGAGCTTGCTGATAAAGTTTTATTGGCACGCATCCCCCTTGCTCATGTGCAGTGTCTATGGCTGCTTTGGCTCTACCACTGTAGGGTTGAGTAATTGAAAATACAGGACTACGGCACAGCCCTAAAGATCATGCTTCCCGTGGCCCTTACAAAGTAAATTATCATCATCATCAGTATTAAATATTATTTACAGAAAAGGCCCTTTACAGAAAAGGTTTGCCGGTCCCTGCTCTCGTCACCCTGGTCGCTGCTGTGCCCCAAGGTTAAGCCAGTTCTTTCTTTTGCCTTAATCTGCCCCACACGCTGTTCCCTTGCCTGAAGTCACCTTCCCTGTGTGTCTCCCTGTGCAGACTCTTGCTGTCTTTCAGGTCATGGGTCAATTGTCACTTCCTTGAGAGGTCTCTGCTCATTGCCCAGCTGCCTGTATGTTCACGCTCTGTGTTGTCATCAGCCCTGGGATGGTGCTCCATGCCATCTGGATCAGATCCGTTCATTCATCCTGGCATACCCAGGGCCTAGCAGGCGCTCTCGTACGGAGCAGACGCCCTCATAATGAAGGAAGGTCCTCGGAGAAACTTGGCAGAAGATAAACAGTAGCAGATATCTTGTCTCTGATTTATCCTAGGAAAGTACTTCCCTGTTCCAAATGAGAAACGCTCTTCAAAACCACCATCACTTATAGATACAAACACAGAGTGAAACATCTATTTATAGATATAGGAACAGACATATGAATGAGCTGTGGTTGGAAGGGATCAAGCTACTTGATGAATTTTAATAATGAGGACGGGTAACACCAAGGATCAGATCAAGCTGGGTTTTAAAAGCTGGCATTTTAGAACCCCAGCTGGGTTTTTCCATAGCTTCGATGTCGTGCCTGGTGGTTAAATTTCAAACCAACTCTCAAAGTCTGTTTAATTAAAAAGAAACTCACAATCTTAGTAGTTATGGGAGAAGGCAGATGCTCCGAGTCCAACAGAAACTCCTGATGTCTCCACTCTTGGGTAGCAAGCATATGCCACAGGCATTTTTTTAATTGGGTCAAAAGCAGACCTTCTCTTGGTCATTCTCTTCCACGTGACATTGAGGTCCTCTTCTTACTCTCTAACCCCTCCCAGGATCCCATTCAGGTATGATTCCATCTAGCAGACAGGAGCCAAAGAGTTTTTTACCGCTTGATGAAGTAGAGTCAGCATACATATTTGTGGGAGGTGGTGCCCCTAAGAAGTAACAGAAAAAGTGCAGCAGTTGCTAAAATATTATACCGCCAAGTGGTTTAATGCATAGGATTAGATTCAAGTCCACGAATTGGAGCATGCGTGTGTTCGTGTGTCTGTGTGTATAACGCATATTTGGTTAATATTTTTGCATAAGTGTTACATGTTGTATGTATAATTCTGCCCCAATGTTTCCACTCAGCAATGTATTACTGTGCAGTTTTAGACATTTTCCACATTCTTTTTAACTGCTGGATAATATTCTATGGCAAATGGATGGACATCCCGGTATTCTCGAAACAAGTCAGTGAGCCCCGTGGCTGGGGACAGAGCTGGGGAAATAGTCCTCCACAATCTGTTTACAGTGTCTATGGTTTTGAGTTAGGGACTGCATGCACTTGAAAGACTTTGACTTTAAAAAAACAATTAATGCATAACATCTGAATATATAGTTGGGGGTGGGGAAGAGCGTTACTACTGCACGTGGCTGGAAGGATATTTTGTGGAAAGAGTTTAGGTCATGATTATGTTTGGTCTCCAGGTGTAAACCTGAAGTGCTTGGCAGAGAAATACTTTTCTGGCAAAATTCCAGTATATTATTAAACTCTGCTTTTCCTCCACGTTCTATCTCGAAGTGGTATCAGGATAGCCCTATAATCCTTTGTAAATATCGATGTTATTTCACTGAGCTGCCTTTACCTGTCACATGTCTGCTTCCTTTAATCAATTCTGAGATTATCTGAAGGCATAATTGTCTGTGTAGCACCTGTATCTCACACAGCACCTGACACAAAGAAGGTATGCAAAGAAGTTTTTAGAGTGAATGAATTAACTAATCAATGACTCCATAAAAATGTAATTGATCCCTATGAAAATCATCTCAGAGAGATGGTTTGCTTTGGGAACCAGCAAATCTAGTTTGAAACTGCTCTGACATTTGCCAGCATTGTAATTTCAGGGAAAACGACCTCTCTGAGTCCAATTCCCCACCTGTAAAAGCAGGAACAGTAATCACACCCTACGCATTAAATGAAATCACGTATCTGTGTTGGTTCCTTCTGATACATAGTGAACCACCCAAAACTTAGCACCCTAGAACAATAAATGCCGATCCCTTCTCCTGAATCTGGGGCCAGTGGGTCTAAGATGGTCCCCCTTACATCTCTCACAGCTGGCAGGTTACAGCTGGCATGCCTTGGATCTCTTCCTTGTGCCTTCTGTACCAGGTGATCTCAGGCTCCTTCTCATGGTGGCCTTGGTGTCCCAGTGAAGCAGAACACCGCAAACCTGGAGGGGCAGGTTCTGGCCAAGCCTCTCCTTGAATCACATTTACTCTCTCATTGGCAGAGTGAATTGCGTGAATAATGCCAGAATTACTGTGGACGGGAACTGTCCACAGAATGGATGGAGGTAGGTCATTTGCAAATAATCTCCCCTAGCATCCTCAGTGCCTGGCACATAAAAAACATTTCACTCAGGTTACCAGTAATAATCCGAACACAACTATTGTTGTCACATGGAGAAACACTTTTCCACAAAGTAAATTATCATCATCATCAGTATTAAATATTATTTCTATGATACTTTCTTGGAATTCTTAGCATCTCAATGCTCTGCCTCTAAGCCTGTTCCCTAATCAGGAATTGTAACTTCTTTCCCATCCAGTGATCACCCCCACCAGCTGTTGGTGACACTTATGTATTGAGGTGGAATCTAACTTTGGGTTCTCCCCCACCCCAAAGTCAGTGTAGGGTAAGTGGAGGCAGTCTGGCTTCCTCACCCAGATGTCTGGGCAACTAAGAGAAGCAGTGTTCCCATAACCTTGAGACTGGGTCTGCTAAACTGTTCCCATAACAGGAAGTGGGATGGCATGCGCAAAATTATGCTATGTTACATTGGTTTCTGGCTTTTTGTCAGCTTTGTTCACCCCTAGTACTTAAGGCCGTAGGGATCCCTACTGGGCGCCACACTGGGGCGTAAGGGTCACAGCGTGTGCTGTGCAGAGACATGCAAGGAGACATGCAGCTTGCAGCATGCGCGGCTTGCCCACCCATGAATAAAGGCATGCCAGGCATGCCCCAGCTCTGTGACTATTCTTCCATCTGCGCGAATACTGTGAACCTCTCAGGCCTTGAACAGTTGCAACACAGTTAGAATCGAAGCAAAGATTTGGAGGCAAATGGTTTGTCTGTTTGTTTGCTTGTTTGTTTACTTTGATAGCAGGGGATTTGTAGTGAGGCCAAGGACAATGGAGAAGGAGGAAAAGCCAATATAAGGATAAGGTTTCCCTGCTGCTGTTGTGGTGAAGGCAGAGTAATTTCTTAGGACCTCTGAGAAGCAGACATCAGGCTTCCCACTATTGTCCAGCCAATAGACAGGAGGCTGGAGCATTCATCCCCTGACTCTTGCCTCCCATTGGCCAATGGTAAGACAACTCATGCTTGATGGCTGTGCTTGCCCACGGACCTAGGGGACTTTCAGGTGAAGCCCACCCAAGGCATAATTTATACAGACTAGAGAGGCACACTTTAGGTGGGACCATGTCAGTGGGAGGGGAGTTGAAAATGACCATCTCAGTGGCAGCTGAAACCAAATGTTGGCAGAGAGATAGGACAGGGATCCTGGCAACATGTCATAACTCCACCCATGACCTGGCCGCGCTGGAACCGTGTCCAGGAAAACCCCGATGAGAACGGCACGTCACAGAGGAAGCAGAGCCCCCTCAGTAAGCTTCAGTTCATTTCACAGCACAGTCCACGCAGGATTTGTTTTATGCGACTCTCTCTCAAATATCTTCTGAGACACTTCATGCTTTTAAGGTTTCAGATCCTGCTCTCTATTTGTTCTGCTCTTTGAACGGGTGTCTCTAAACAGCTGTCTCTAGAGAAACTTGGCCACCAAGTTTTTCACACAAGCACTCAAAAAAAATAAAAAAGTAGAACTAAAGTTTGGAGTTGTGTTTATTCTAATAAGTTGGTATTAAGGATTCAGCATGATTTTCTTTATTGCCTCTAAGTGACAGCAGCAATGAAAACCAATTATGGTTTGTCACATCCTTCATCAAGAAATCCAATTAAAAATATCCTGCATTTAGGTGTCCTTATGTTTGCGCACGACAGTTTCAAGTATAGGCATCGCTGACATGGAAATGACACCCTGTCCCACTGTCTTGTATATACGAGGGACCTCGTGGTGTGAAGACTCCATGCAGTCGGCTCATCCATTTAAAAAAGAGAGACTGAAAAAGAGGTCAGATTTGTTAAATTGGCCACATCAGGCAGATGACTTGATGTGAGAACACAAAGGCAAAGTTGTCAGGACATGGCTGGTACTTTTATCTCCTTCTCAGCTGGCACAGGACCGGCAGAGCAGGTTGTCTTTCATAATTAATTGCAGCTGAGTCATGGAGTGCTTACATGCCCAAGACTTGCTTGGAAGCCAGTAGGACCAAGCTGGGCTGGGAAGACTGTGAGGTCAACCCTTCTATAATTGAACTTGAGAATGAGCTGAAAAATAATGTACGTGGTAGCCCACTGACTTAAGAAAAAACAGGTTGGATCTCAGCAAGTCACAGGATTTTTGTAAACAGATCTGAAAGGATTTCTGATATATTGCCTGCTTGCCCATGAATTTCATTTAAAAAATATGTGCACATGGGTAGTCTGATGTGTTTGTGTTATTTCCTTTTCTTTTCAATTTGGCAAAACTATTTTTTCTGTCTAAGTCCTTTTCACCAAAGATAGATGAAAAATGTGCATTTCGGTTGCTCTTTTGATTTGATCTGAAATAAAAATAATGAGATTGTCTTTTCCTATGTAAATATGATTTTTTAACAAAGTAAAATATACTTAGATGTGAAAATACAGTATTATGATTTCAAAAGTTACATTATACACATGAAATCTCGGGAGATATTGATGGAAAAGAATAGTACTGAAGAGAGGAGGTTAGAGAAAGCAGGATATGAAATTCTGAAATGATGCATGATCTCGTAGACAAGAGCTCAATATGCCAGGATGTGAACAGGGAATAGTTAGTTCTGATTAACACGTCGACAAAATGTCATTCCTACGTTCCCTAGTTGCAACTGACAGGTCCTTTACTGGGGTTACATCGGAATGGTTCAAATAAGGAATCAGTGTCAACTAAGACATTTTACCAGATTTCCTATGAACAGTATTTTCCAGAAAGCATCAGTAAGAGGACATAACATCAGAAAGGCTTTGCACACAGATGCAGAATAAGAGAATAGAGCTGATCATGCAAATACAGTGAATTAAAATACAGTATATGATATATGAATTTACGTCTGTCTGTGGAAAGGGAGATTGTAATTTTTGCTCACAGCCACCTGTTTAAAAATATAGTAAATGCAAAGAAATGTAGCTAAACTAGGCAGAATATATGTCATGACATTGTTAAGTTCCAAGATGGAACTCCCAGCTCCCGAAACACTTTCTTCTTCTCACTAAATCTTTAGAAATGATGGAGAACTTATTTTTTCAAATAAACCAAGAGAACTTTGAAAAACAATGTGTTTTCATACTTAGTATGTCTTTCACTATATTTTTTTCAGTGTGTTTAAAACATCATACTAAAATTACAAAGAAGAGGAAAAGAAAATAAAGATTTTACTTAACTCAGCAAACAGAGAAGCTTTGTCATTTCCAGGCTTCAGTGGGGACTTCTTCCAACCTCACTACTCTTGAACCTTTCTGAACCACCACGCCACGCCTCCCAAACTGTCTGAGGAACATACCAATGCTCCCGCAAACCCTCCTCCTGTGTCCTCACCCCGTGTGCTCCTCCTTCCCAGTAGGCTGCTTATAAGCTGTGTCATTCTGTGTCCTGTGTCTAAAATACAGGACCCAGACACCCTGCTGTCTTACCATGAAATCCTCATAGTGCTTGATGTTCAACCCCCCTTTATGAAAACACCCTCCTGTGCTCCTTCTGAAACTAAAAGCAGTAGTACAAGTTTGCTCCCTTCGCAGGGATCCACAGAGCGTGACCTGGACAGACCTCCAAGGACAGAGGTCAGAGGGAAGAGGGGTGGGATGTGCCTGGGCCAACGGAAGGTTCCCCACACTACTCTACATTCTGCCCAGTATCCCCACCTGAGCTGTCCCTCTCTAGTGTCACATGGAATTAGCAGAAATGGCAAAGTGATGAAAGCATGCCACCACCATTAAGCTGAGGTTGTCTTCCATCATATTGAAAGGTTGAAGACAAAAGGGAAATGACTTTCCCACCATATTATCCAATGTTGTTTATTTTATGCCCATGTACTATCTAAACGATCTTACCATCACCTCTGTAAGGATCCCACACTTTGGAATATGTAACAAAACCTCCAACATATAGCAAGAATTAAAAAATCATACACACACACACACACATGAGTTATTGGAAGCATCATCCTAACATTCCATCCTTGGCAAATCACAAACTTATAGAACAGGAGTTAAACACTGACAAATCTGAAGAACATAGTCCATAAGTATAGAACATCAACATTTCTATAGAAAGATAAAGAATGTAGCTTCTTCTTAAGTATGCACAGGTTATTTATAACTGTCAACCATAAGGTAGACTCAAAACAAATTCAAAATTCCACAGAGTAGAAATAAGACATATCTAGTCACCCATTGTTCCCAACAAATGCAATACTCCCAGAAACACATGCCATCGGAGGAAGCCAAGTCTCTCAACCAATGGGAATTTAAAAGGTAATATTTTCATGTAAATAATGAAAACTCTTAGGCCGTGGAGGTGAAAGTACGATGTCTGAGTTATGAGAGCCCACCGGTACTGAAAGGGTTCTCTACCAAGTGTGGCGTGATGCTGAAGGTTTGCTAAAAAGGAAAGCAGAACCATAAACATGCCCTTACTCCAAAACAGAAAGGTTGAAAATGAGTAGTGTGTCCAACATAAAAATTTAAGAAAAAGAAGTCAGAAAAGCTAAGAAAAGCAGGATAATAAAACTGATAAATACATAAGAACATAAATTTATTTATAGGAAAGGAGAAAAAGTAGAAATGATAAGTACAGGAAATAACTGAAAATAAGAAACATGGAGTTGATACATATAAAAGCAGGCATTAATGTATTGGAAACCAGAAAAAGGAGAATTGATAAATGCATATAAAATAATCAGTTCTTTGACTAAAAAATAGATAAACTACTTTGTTTAATAAGAGGGATATATTAACATGCAAACTAGAAGGTTCATAAAGTGGAACTGATTGAAAGGATTGTAAAAGAATAATCTCTAAAAAATGTGCTAATAAATTTGAAAATGTGAATAGGGCATTTTCTATAAATATAAGAGTACTGTACTGCAAACTGACTCAACGAAAGTTAGAATATTTGAATAGACACAAAACCAAGCAAGAAATTGAGAAAGTTGTCAAAGATCTTCTTCTCAATAAAGTCCCAGACAATTTCATGCATGAATTCATTCCAGCCTTCAAGAAACAGATAATTCATGAGCTTTTAAAATTGTCCTAAAGCATAAAGTTAGAATTAATGCTTCCTAATTCTTTTTACAAAACCACTCTAACAAATACCTAAGCCTGGCAGGGATCACACCGAAAACAGAGCCTATGAACCAGACCCATGAATATTGACTCAAAAATCACAGTGTCAGCAGGTAGAATCCACCTTAACCATCAAAAATAATACACTGAAATGAGTGGGTTTTCATGCAGATATTTGAGAATAATCCAATATTAGAAAAATATCATTTTCATTCAGCATATAAACAGACAGAAAAGGAAGTAATAAAATAATAAGATTATATCAATAAGGGCCCAAAAAGTTATCTGATAGAATTCTGCAGCCAATTCTATATTTATTAATATAAAATACAATGTCACTTATTTTAAAAAGTAGACATGGCTGCTAAAGTTTTATTTTTTAAATTTCAGCCAGTAGAGGGGGTTGGGAAGGAGTGGGCCGCTGGGTGGGCACCTTGGAACTGGAGGGACACATGTTCCGCCACCGTCAAACCAGTAAAGTGGCACAAGTCAGTAAAATTGCAGATCGATGACGAGATGAATGTATCATGACGGTTTGTCTCCATTTCAACAGCCTTCCATTTTGTCAGAAGAGTCACTTCTGGAAGAAAAACAGAAGCCCAAATAGGAATGCGTGGGCTCCCGAACTTGACAAACACAGGTGCGGCAGGGTTAGCCAGGCACCAGCGAGGCGGTCAAGACCAATTGTATAATCTGTCCCAGTCCCGGTGTTTTATTTAAAGTGACAGGAGAGCGATAAATCACATCTTGCCAGGTCGATTTCAGGATTATAAATAATGTATGCAGAGTAGTCAGTACACACTAGGTGTTTAATAACTGCTCTCTTCAGTGTCCTTGTTGCTGGCTATGATACTAATAACTGGCACAACTTGAATTTGAATCTGACTTTACACAGGCAGTATTTTCTTAAAAGACCTCCACCTGTCCCACCACCTCTATTTGGGGAGAACACATAAGTTATAGAATTAAAGTCATCATTCTCTTTCATAGGCATCTTTACATTTTGTCTCATCCTTTTATGCTTGGGATCATACTTGGAATTATAGTCTTTAAATGAATTTTTAAAGTAGAACCTTAAAGTCTTTAATAGAAAAGTCCTTAGTTTGAAATTTCCAATTCTCACATAATTTTACAGTTACCCATTCATTTTTCAACATCAACACTGGCCGTGTCTTTGACCCGATCAAACATCAAGTACTACACACAGCAGTCTGTCCATATTTACAGACCTGGGTCATTGGTCCTATGTGGAAACATCTCAAGACATTTTTGGCTGAATCAATGAAATCTCTTCCCGCTGTGTTTACCAACATATCAGTTGGATGTGGATGTCATGGGGAAAAGTTTAGTTATTGTCACTCTCACAAAAAGTAAAGTGAAAGTTAGATAATTTTCCAGTTAATTTCATCAATATGGAAGATTCAACTATACATCTGATTCTCTCAGTAGCAAATAACACCAATGAATCATCTCACCTCCTCAAACCTTGAATTGTCTGTGGAAATGTTCACACTGATGGAATTAACCATGCAAAGGCCAACCTTCCAATTCCACAGGGCTGCTGAAAACCTCGAACGACAGATAATGCTTCAAGACTTTTGCCTGTTCAAGCTTTTTGTATTGTCTACGGTTAAAGTCAGCTGCAATTAAAGGCACGATTATTGTCTAAAAAGCCCATTATTGTTCTTGTTTAGCTGCCTGATTTCCTTCCATTAATATGTTCTTAAAGCTGTTGCAAACCACATTTCCAAGCTAATTTGGGAAACACATTTTACAAAGAGCAGGTAATTTTAAAAGCATTATTCTAATGTTTGACTTTTGTTATTTCTCTAATAAGCAACATAATAGGTGGAGATGGAAGGCATCTACAAATCAATCTTTAGAAACTGGTACTGTATACAAGCTTGTATATTCACGTTACAAAACTTCTTCCTGAGCCCGATAGCATTATCTTACAGGAAAATGTTGAGAAAGATTAAAGTTGTCAGATGATTTTTCCTGGTCCCCACCCCCACCCATTCCAACCCCTGTAAAAAATTTATTTATTGGCCCATGTCCTGGAGAATCAGACATAATTGCAGATCTAAGAAGTAAAGGGAGAGATCTGTCACATCCTATTTTCATCAGCTTTGTTTTGAAAGCTCTCGACGTGTCGCTTCTTTTATTAAGTGATTTTATGCATATGTTTTCTACAAGAAAAGACTAAGGCGAGTGTATGCTGTCTGCCGTATCGAGGGGTGTCATCTGGAGAATCAACCTCAATTAAGTCTAATTACATCCCCCTTCAAAAGGTAAAGCATAAAAAGGGCCCATAAACTTTATTTGAATTGTAAGTCAATTGCATTGTCAAAGTGCAGAAGAGATATAAAGTGGTCACGGCAATGACATCCTGCATGTGCCATAGGCGCTCGATGAACTAGTACCATGGTTTCCAATGGAAACGTAATCCAAGGCTGAAAGGCGTCCTTGTTGCCTACAAAGCAGGATGAAAAGCCCAAGCAAACCACCCATCCAAGCACTGGGCAGGGGGATTCTCTCAAACTCAGACGATCAGCCTCACTGGCAACACGCATGATTGACGTATACGTTCTTTGGTTTTCATAGGTTTCTGGGAAATAACCCATCAAACAATCCCAGGGGAGTGTGATACTGTAACTGCTCAGGCCCAAATCAGGTCATTCCACCTGCAGCTAAGAACCTGGGCCAAGGGGTGTCCCCAGAGGGAAGGAACGTGGCGCATCGTTAACAGGAGGGAGGGAGTGGACACCAAGTAGTGTAAACAACAGGCACCCACTATCCCTGGCTTTCTCAAATTGGCCCCTTGATTAAAAATATTAACAGAGTTCAGTTGCTGGATGGAATTACTGCTTCTGTCCCGAAGACTCTTTAATGGAGCTGGTCTATTTTATAAGGGATGAAATGAAACAGCCTTCTGGAAATAGTCCTCATGTTTATTGTGAATGTGTTTTTCATTTAGGGGCATATTTTTGAGGAGTGCTTTTGGTATATCCCCCACTTTTTTTTAGAATCCGTATGAGAACTTTGTATCTGCCCTTAGCATTGTGAATAGTTATGATTCTCCTGATAAATACATTTTCTTTCTATCTTCTGGAGACCGTGGCTCTGTGACTTGTGCAATTAATTATGTTTCCCTGATATTGCTTTATTTTTTACTCTACCAGAATATTAGGGTTCCACCCTTAGCAAGCAAAGCACAGAAAACTTAGATGTGATAACCACAATAATAGTTGTTTTTATGTGAGTTTTTGTTTCCCGTCTACCTATAATGTGAATCAGTTCAGTGAATGTTGTATTTTCTTATAAGACACAACACATATTTTCTAGAACAAACAGTGATCTAAATATATCAGGAGTAACACTCAGTAGCTCACAGGACCCAGGCAAGTGATGAAAATGGTGAAGCCTCCACGCAGGAACTAGAGAAGGCACGGGAGCCTCTTTCCAAAGGAGCAGCGTTCTCCCAGCCCCGCCACGTGGAAAAGGGAGACCCAGGTGCAGAACTGCATCCTCACCCCGCTTTGCATTCAGCCAAACAAACATGACGTTGGTGGATAAAACAGAAATATATCCACTTCCTTAAGTGAAAGCTATTCTTTTTAGTTTATTTTTGTCTTTATTAAAAACATAGCACATTAGAAATGGTTGGTTTATTAAGGCAGAAAAGGGATTGGTGGAGAGGATGCTAGTTAGTTCATGGAGTCAGTAGGGAGTTTGCAGGGCGGTGCTGGGAAAATGGACAGAGCCAAGGTTCCGAGCACACACCTGAGCACAGGACGGGGACGTCCGGGTGCGGCCACCACCGGATGCTCACCGGCGTGCTGCTGGGCCCCCAGGCCACCATCACCCTGCATGCAGGACACTGGAGACAGTCACGACCTTAGGAGTAAATCCTAAATGTACCCTGCCCCTTTCAGGAGCACTGAGAAGGCCGAGCTTAGCCATGTGCTCGAGACGAGGCTGTCCAAAGCAGGTGAGCATTCATCGTCCATCGCTGGAGGATTTCTGGATTCAAGACAAGCACAAATTAGGGCAAATATCCATGACACACCCCAAGAGCAGTACCCAATTAACAGTTTCTTCAAATGAGAACAACAAAAAAATTATGTTAAGCCCTATTTTTTTTTAAATCCAACTTACAATGCTTTTAATAAAGAGGGAATAAGATCAGTTTTATCTTTGGGATTACTAGTTATGATCCATGAGTATTAAGGTTGTTCTCTTCGAAAGTTTTATGAGGCTGTCAAATAATAATATGCTCCTTGTTGGGGTGATGAAACAAAAATGTAATGATTTCTCTGTGGGAGATAAAAATAAACATACCTAGACAACTAAGTGAAAGCCTTGCAGCCAGCCACCTTTGGAGAGAACCAAATCTAAGCCCTTGGTAAGAGCCTTCAGGTGGTTTCAAAAACCAGCGCCTCGACCTTATGTGTTAGAATCACCGGGGCTGAGCGAAAGGGCCTTAGAGTGCTGAGGCCCGGGCCCTCCCCCCGAGAGTCTGGTTTGACTTGCCTGGAAGGAGGCCCGGCATCAGTACCTGTGAAATATTCCCCAGGTGCTTTCAGGGTTGAGGGCTACCATCCCAAGACCAAGAGCAAGGACTTGGTCCCATAAATAAAGACAAAGAGGGAAAAGGTGTTTCTTTTTATGGAGCCACAAGATATCAGTTTTTCAAAAGCGTCCATCCCCTGGCATAAAACCAGAGCCCTTTATTTGAGGAAGAATGGGAAGACAGCATGTTTTGATCAGGTCCGAGGATCACTGGTGGCTTCTGAGCAGGAGGAAGCAAGGTGACCGCCCGCCAAGGCCTGTTACAAGGGCAAGCAGAGAGACCTCGAGCAGGTAAGCCAGGTGTTTGCATCGCTAGGTGAGAGCGTTTTCTACAAACGGGCCCACTTTGGCCAATGTGCAGGATCTCTGATGAACACCGCGAGCCCGCACGGCAGGCCCTGACACAGCGGAGAGTCTGACCCGACAACCAGGCAAGAGACAGTGATTTTGGGGGGAGAGCAGCAAGCCGGATGGGGGCTAGCGCAGCGGTCCTCTGAGTATGGCCTACAGACTCCTGGACGTCTGCCTGTGGGCAAGCCCGTGAACTTCAAACTATGTTCATGATGCTATTAACGTGCTACTTGCTTTTGTCACTGCACTGTCATTTACACTGGTGGGTAAAAGCAGTGAATCCATGGGACCAAACAGAACTAGTTAGTGACCACTGTGTGTGCTCTTTACCTCCAAGCACTCACAGTAAAAAAAAAAAAAAAAAAAAAGTCTGTGTGTGCGCAAGTGTGTACAGTAACTCCTGATAGGTGGAATCCACCTAAACGAGAACACGTTAGTATCCATAAAAAATGTTAAGGGTATAAAGGGGTCCTGAGACCAAAGAGTGAACTAGCATGTCAGAAGCTGCCCAGGAAAGGCAGTTCCCATGGGAAGTCCCAGCTCTCTGCAAAGACAGTCACGAAGCAATAGAAGGAAGACACAGGGAGGGCACTAAAGGCGAATTGACTTACTCCACCTTTTTGCCAAGAGAAAACGTGAGCACACCTGTGTGTGTGTATGCCCCTGCCTCCCCACCCCTTTCTCCTCTATGGGAGGGAGTGCCTCTTTCAATTTTGTGTCCTCCGCACCTCCCTGGCCCTCTTCTGTGATACCCCCCCCACTTTCTTCAGAGCACTTAATCACTGTCTGAGATTATCTCGATTATTTACATATTTCCTCCACCTCCAGTGGTTAGGTTTCAATGATTACTGAATGGGAGATTGATTGCAAAAATGTCTCCAATTATTTCCTTTCCTGTGCCCATATTCCTTGCAGCACGTCTTTGTACCTCCCCCCAAAAGAGGTAGTCTATTCTGTTACCCTTGAATTTAGGCCGGCCTTCGGTTTGCTTTAGGCAATGAGAGGCAAGGGAGAGACAGTGGACTGGTTCTGAGCTCAGGCAGAAACACTTTCCGTTTGAACTCTGGCATTCCCCGGGGAACAAGCCCTGGCTAGCCTGAGTGTGAAAGGCCACGTGCAGAGGACCCCAGCTGTCCCAGGAGAGGCTATCCTAGACCAGGGACAGCCAGCCAGCCCCCAAATGGAGAGTAGCTGAGCTGCCCACCCACCTGTGGCTGACCGCAGGTGTGTGAACGGGCCGGCGTGAGACATGCCCAGCAGACTCAGGAGCCAAAATACTCACTGTCTGGGACAACTTTTCGTTATTCTCTATGACTCACGGCATCTGTGAGGTGATAGATAATAGATTTACCACTCTATTCCGAGAAACTAGAGGGTGCTTGATACATAGAAAAATATTTTGATTTAGGAAAAAAGCAGGTAGATGGGTGAAAGAAAAAAGAAATAAACTGAAGAACACCTTCTTTATACACCAGCCCAGTTCCATTTCCCCAACTTGAATAGAAGTAACCTAAACAATATAGTAAGTTTACTCGTGCAATTAACTCGGTCCTTCCGGGCATCCACACCAAGTCCTGGAAAAGACAAAAACCAACATTAGAATAGATCCTGCTGCTAAATAAAAGGTATTCAAATATTTATATCTGCTGTCTCTCTCAGCAGAGTCTATAAATACTGCAGCCCAGGTGAGCCACTGTATTTATATACAAATTATTTATATTTATATTAAATATTTATATTTAAATACAGGTGAGCACTCTCCACGTTGGTGGAAGCAGGTTGCGGGGAAGAGAGGAGGCTTGCTTTCCACACGCCCCTAGGCCCCTGCTCACTCACATCCAGCGAGGGTCCCACTGTTTGGTTTCTGCCTAATCATGCACTGTAATGCCAAAGGGAAGGAAATAAATCTTGGAAACTTTGACCAAAATCAGGTTAGCTTTTCCATTATCACAGCGGGAGAGGAAAACATGGGGTTTTCATTTTTAAGGATACGCTTTTGCAGAGTGTGGACAGCAACTAGCTCAGTCTCAGTCTGTGATACTAGGAACATTTGAAATGTTTCAAAACAGATGCAGAGCCCCGCTGGTTTCTGCCTGGAGCTCGTGCAGTCTGCAGGTCACCGGTGGTCCCGGTCACTCAGCAGCTGCAAAAGCGCCAAGCGCGGCAGATGGCCCAGGCCAGTCCCCAGCACACAGAAATCCGGGCTTTGAACCTTCACAGATGAACTGACTGCTTAAAGATTGCTTGTTGCATTTTTTTAATTAAACAAAATAGGTATCTGCTTTGAATGCAATCATTGTTCTAGTTCATTTGCATTCATAGCACAGCATCAATTAATTCCGTTAAAATATTGGGGGTACTCAACTCAACCCATAACACTTAGTGTGTTGAACCTTCAATAAATGTTAGCTACTATTATTACTGTTACTACTGATGTTGTTAAAAGTGGTAGTCTCATTACACCACGATAGTGAATGTGGCAAAACCAGACGCGCTAATGAAATAAAATGAAAACAGATTATTTTTTGGGGGTGGAAAGATTCTAAGTGATCAAATGGCTGGTTTTCTATTTCCTTGTTTTGCTCTGTTTTGTTTAATTTCTATAATGCCCATTCCCCCATAGAGTCTGTGCTATGTGAAATGGGAAAAAATCTAGAGTGTCTCCTAAATATAAGGAATTGCTACTCAACCACAGAGGCAGCGGCACACGCTGCCCACTGATTCCTGTCTTTATACAGTTGTCTCTCCACTTTCAGATGGAAGCCTCGAGGAGAAGGCCAGTTTGCTGTGGAGGAATGCCGGGCCTTCTCTCCTTGGTTCTGTGCTCTCCATTGTTCTTAATTATTGTGTGAAACCACGGCCTTCTCACTGCCCTCCGTCAGGTCTGAGTGTTTTATTTCAACATTTCTCTTATCCAGGCCAGACATGAAGACAGTATTTTCAAATTTCTCCCCTCTCTCCTGACCACTAGTAGTGCTTATGGCATATGTGTTATTGCCTGTAGATTCTTTACATGGGAAAAAAAGAAAAAAGGTTCTCAGGCCATGTGACAAAATCTCTCTCTGACTTAGAGTTACTCTTTTCTCTTATGGTCTTTTTAAACGATTATTTTCCTCCAGGTAATTTAGCTGTTGGATTTCTGGTCTCCTAGGGCATCACGATTATTGAATTAAGGACCCAACATTTTGTTTTCAGAATAAAGTATGTTGAATTGTGTAGTTTTCAGATGAAGAAGAGACAGATGATAAAGCTGACCATCAACTAGGAGCATTGGATGAGTCACTTAAAAAATTATTCCTAAAATTGGGATGCTACATCAGTCCACGTTAAGAACCATGCCCATGGGTAATAACTTATTGGGTTGACCAAAAAGTTCAACCTAGTAGTTTTTAATTTCATTCAAAACAATTTTGTTAGATTTTATTGTGACAGCTGTCATATCAGTGTTCTTTTTTAAAAAAAATTTATCAAGGTTGGTGAATTTTTGTGCAGCCATTTTAATATTGAAGATGGAAGAAAATATGCAACATTTTAGTGTATTATGCTTTATTATTTTAAGAAATGTAAAAATGCAACTGAAACACAAAAAAAGATTAGTGCAGTGTATGACAAAGGTTCTGTGACTGAACGTGTCAAAAGTGGCTTGCCAAGTTTCTTGGTACTATTGACATTTTGGCAAAATAATTCTTTGCTGTGGGGCTGTCTTATGCATTGGAAGACATTTAGCAGCACCCCTGGCCTCTCCCCACTAGAAGCCAATAGCAGGAGATAGCTGACATGTTCAAAATATCCAAATCAATGAAGCTATTGGTGAAAATGAAAAATGTGTCTTTTATTTTACAGAAAAACCATACGAACTTTTTGGCCAACCTAATAATTTCAAGTCATGGAAAATCCAATTAAAAATGGGCTTTTTCTTACCAGGATCCTTGTGATTACATTGAGCCCAGCTGGATAATCCAGGGTAATCTCCCCATCCCAAGATCCTTCACTTGATTGCATTTGCTCACTTCTTTTTGCTCAGCAAGCTCACAATAGCCATGGGTTTCCAAGATGAAAGGGCGGGCACATTGGTGGGGAACGTATTCTCTCTACCATATTATCCTTATTGGATGGGGAAGCAATATTATAAAGATATGACAGCCCCCCAATTTTTAATAAATCTCTTTTCCTTCCAATAAATTTCCCATTAGGGGGAGCTCGTCCCACTAATAACAAACAGAAGCATCCTCCAGTAGAAATATGGGCAAGTGAAATAAATGGGCAACTCATAAAATTAAAACATGAAAACATGGTTATGTGAGTCAGAGTCCAAACAGAAACTGAACCAGTAAAATATATATATGTGTATATATATATGTACATATATATATGTATACACACACACACACACACACACACACATATATATATATATATGGATTTATTCCAGCGAGGGTCTTAGGTGATTATGGGGGCTGGTTAGGCAAGTCTCAAGTCCAAGGGACAGGCTGTTGGGAGGGGCTGGAGCTCTTGAGCACCCGCTGAGGCGTATGTCCACACCGGCTATTCCTGCTCCACCAGGGAGATCCAGCTCTGCTCTCCAAGCCTTTCAATGGTGTGGATCAGGCCCACTCAGGTTACCTAGACTAAAAAAGCTTAGTGAAGTCAGCCAAGTACCTTCCATAACATCACTTAGATGACTGTTTGACTTAATTACTGGGTACTGCAGTGTTAGGCATGTGGATACATCAGTGATACAGACCATCATGTTCAACCACCCTACTAATCAAGGAAGGAAACGTTAAATTTGAAAATATGTTTTTCACCAAATAAATTACAAGTTCTCTTACAATACTAAGACCCACTGTTAGGAGGAGAGTGAGATAGAAGTCAGAGCCAAAGGGACCACATATGATGAGTTTTCTGTCTGTCAGTGCGTCGTGATAGGTCAGGGGCCCTAAAATTTCAGAAAGAGGTTTCACATGCCAGAAAATAGAGGATCGGTTCAATAAGTTACTCTTCCTCTCTCTGAGGGAATGCCAGATAATTACGACACATTGAGTTAAGGACAGTATTTCTTGGAAAATGTCCACAATATATCCACTGAAAGAGCAAGTTAATAAATATCATGTACATTCAACTGTGTGCAATAATGACCGGAAAGAGTAGAAGTACGTACATCAGATTTTAACAGGAGTCTCTTCAAAGTAACAGCACAAGGGCTAAATTGCAATTTGTGACTTTTAGCCATTTCCAACACCTACAATACGCATGCACTGGTTTTGAAAGTAGGCAGACTACGGTCGAGGTTTGTTAATATAACAGAGGAGTTAATGCCACTCACTATATAGGGAATCTTGAATATATAATGCATTTAAGGTTAACACCCATCCATCTATTTAATCAATCTACCGTGAATTCATTCAACACACGCATACTAAACTTTTAGTCTGCGATAATCACTGCAGAGAGCAATGGAGATACAATAGTGATTGAAACACACCCAGGCCCCACCCTCGTGGAGTGTAGGGGTGAGGAGGAGGGAACATAATCACAGAATCAAATAAATACATCCGTGATTACAATAAAGGGTGAGTGCCCCAAAGGCGAGAACAGAGCTACGAGTGTTCATAGCAGAGGTCCAACATTTACACTAAAAATGTGAAGTACTATCTAATCAAAACACAGGGTGCCCGTTTGTGTGTGTGTTCGCATTGTCACCAGCATCAACACCTCAAAACAATACTCCAAAACTGGGAAAACACAACTGTAGGAGGACATACTCAGAAATACCTGAAAAGGCTGGAAACTCTTCAAAGGAAACGCTGGAAAAAGAAATTGAACCATCGCCTAATGAATCCTGGATAATCGGCTGAAGCTCTGAACAGGTCGCCCACATAGATGGAGAGTTTACCACTGTGTTCGTATTATTCATGAATTTCCCCCAGAATCGGGACGATAAATCTGACAAGCACTGGATAAACACTGGCTGAGGCTCCCGAGTTTGCAGGTACAGGAAGGAGACGAAACTTATCCCCTGTTATCACCAGGTCCCCTATTAGGCAGGCTCGGCGAGGCCTCTGGATGGATTGACGTGTCAAGCTGGGGGCTTGGTGATAATTCAGTCTGGGGCTGAGCTGGAGCTGCCGCTCCCACAATTGGGAGAACACAGCCATGTGTAGATGCCTTTTAGAGTGCAGGAGAAGTGAGGAGAGGAACAGAGTTCTGAACTCCAGCATACCGAATCAGACCACACAGCTGGACACTCGCCTGGGGAATTAGACCAAGTATACTCTTTCCCTCTGCGTGAGCCTGAATGGTGCCCCTTTGGGGTGTGTTAGAAGTGGGACTGCAGACAAGGATTCAAGCACAGTCAGGAAAGATAGATCTTGTCTGATACGTGGCTATAGGCATTGCTTCCTCGTTCCCTCACAGGTGCGGTTTCAGTGTGCCATCCCACGTTTTGCACCCAGGGCACAGGGAGGCATCTTACCCTTAGAATCAGAAACTGGGTCTAGAGACCAGCCAGGGCTTTTTGCCTATCTGTCCACTATCGCTTTGATAACTAAGCAAACTTCCAGTAATTTTATGGATTTTTAATTGCATTAGGCAGAACTCTAAAATGCGCCCCAAGGGCCCCATGCCTTGGCGTGCACGCCCAGCAGAAGACCCTCTCCATGAGGTAGGCCTGACATTAATTTGCAGGTGGGCCTTCTAAAAGAGGCTCCAGATCACAGGTGCAAACACAAGGCCCGCAGGCTGAATCCCGCCTTCCACCTTGTTTTATCCAGTCCGGCACGCTATTTCTACCTGGCAGCAGTGCTGAGCTCTCGCTTAACTGTTAAGAGTAGTTACATGTATACAGTCCTAAAATTACATTTGGCCCTTTGAAGGCAACTGTGAGGTTGATGTGGCCTGCTGTCTGAAAATGAGTTTGACACTCCTGCTCTAAAGTCAGAGACAGAAGAAGTCAGCAGGATTAGAAGCAGCAGGAAACGCTCTTCTGTTGGCCTTTGAAAAGAAAACTGCCATCATAAGTGGACCACGTGGTGGGGAACCATTGTGACCTGAGGACCTCAGTCCTACAACCATGAGGAACGGAATGTTGACAGCAGCCAGCGAGCCTGGAAGAGGAGCCCAGCCTCAGGTGAGACCCCAGCCCTGGCTGAGACACCTCGATTGCAGCTTTGTGAGGCCTCAGCTAAAGCATACCAGACTCCAACTCAAAGAAACAGAGAGATGAAAGAAGTGTGTTGTTTTAAGATGCTAAGTAAGGGAGAATTTGTTAGGCATCAACAGAAAATGGTGCATATATCATCCTTCTCCTGTTCCATTTTCTTAATGCAATTAGTTGAATCATTTTTCCCTCCACGGTCTTGACTGTAATGGTGAGGTGCCCACAGACAGCTGAGTTAGGTGCAACAGAAATGCAAAACAATCCCCAGAGACTGTCTGTGTTAACAGGTTAGGACTAATATTCAAACTGAGACCATGTCTCTGCGCGGAACCTCATAACCAGGACATCACTGAGGTTAGCTTCTAGAGCTCAGTTATCAGAATGATATTTTAGACAACGCACACCACTGAGTCTTTCTCTTCGTCGTTCCTCATCCTTAGTTCCTCACATCATTCTCTCATTCAACCCCCTCACCAACCCCGGAAACTGGGGGAAGAGGTATGGTCCTAATTTATGGGTGACGACACTGAAGTTTAGAAACGGGTGAGTAGCTCACCGTGGGGTGCACTGTTAGCAAGTGGTGGAGACCAGATCTAAACCCCCCACCGACCTGTTACCCCAGCTCCATGTATGTGCGAGGGCCAGGTGAGCCTCCGACCCTCCTCCGACCAGCCCCTCTGACCTTGGAATGTCATTGTGTCGTCATAACATAGGCTTCCTACAGATGAAAAACAGGTTTAATCCTAAAAAAAGATTAAGCCCCAGGTGGAGACAATTCTTTCTTATTTTTTCCCTCTGTTCCTTCTTTAGTAGGATCCAGTTCTCTGGTTTCTTGCAGTGACTCTACTTATATTATCACTTCAACATGTTTACTTAGTTACAGTTTCAAATAAAAAGAAGGTGGGGGACAGAATAAAAGCCTCCCAGCTTGGGTGAGATTCTGTAACCGGAGAGGCCCGCAGCCCTGTGTGCTGTGCCTGCCTCAGCTCCGGCCCAGCTCAGGTACACTTTCTTGGCTCCCCAGTTTCCTTACGAGGCAGAGTCGGCCACTGTATCACTTTCCAGCATCAATAAAGCAGGTCTCATTTTCCTAAGTTGATGAGGGCCTGATAGATCTGATGACCTTTGGCTGGAATGTCATTTACAAGCATGATTACTCGCCATGGCTGAGCTGATACCCACCACAGGTAGATCTGCCTCCAGAGGCAGCAGAACCCCCCGCGCCTCACCCCCTGACGCTTTATCCGCTCCTGTGCTACCCAGCTCTTGGTAGGCAGAGGGCAGATTTTCCACTTTGGATTTGAAAAGGTGACTCTAGTGATGATGACTTCCTTCTTTTCTCAAATCTGTTTGAGCTGATATCACTTTTTTCTCCAATCTGATTAACTCTATCTATATGACTGAACCTTAACAGGCTATTTATGCATTTAATCTGGTAGGGGAAATGGAAAAAATAAAAAGAATGCCAGTCAAATTTCGCAGACTACATCTTCCTGGGAAATCGGGAAAGTAATCGGCATTTTTGAGCATTGTCTATTTGTTAAGTGTTGTACCTGCATTGTTTTATTTAATCTTGACACTAACATATGAGACAGGATCATTGCATTTAGCTAATATTTTGAGGACCTACTATGTGTCAAACCCTGTTCAGATATCCGGGGCAGACAGGAGAAGTAGGCTCCCCAAGTGTCCACTCTCTGGGCCCGGAGCGTAGTTGCTGTTCAGTAATGGTGAATTCGTAAAACAGCGTCTGGGTCGACCCAGGTCTGCCTGTTTCCACAACCGAGGCTCTGTCCTCTACCCCGTTAAAAAAAGGGATGAGGAGAGGTACGTAGGAGGTGACCCAGCAATTAACAATAGAACAGCCTAAGTTTCCATCAACGGGTGACTAGATAAAGAAAAAGCAGTGTATACATAGACAATGGAATACTACTCAGCCACGAAAAGGGGAAGCCTGCCGTTTTTGAGAATGGACAGACCTTGTGGGTATTATACCAAGTGAAATAAGTCAGACAGAGAAAGACAAGTCCTGACCACACTGGCGTGTGGAATCTAAAAAATCAAACTCACAGGAAAAGAGATCAGATCCATGGCTGCCCGAGCAGGGAGTGGGGCCTGGGGGCCTGAGGGAAGTGAGTAGACATGGTCAAAATTACAAACTTCATGGATTCAGCTTCCCTCCCACCAAAGTACGTGGTTTAACAGTTCTTTTTGAGTAAATTTTGGAGACGTAAGCTTTCTTCCTTTGAATAGATCTGAAAAATGCCTTTTTTTGCCTAACTTTTTTCAATTAAGCGACTTTATTGGTGTATACAAACCAGAAATAGCACAAATCATAATTGTGTAGCTCACTACATTTTTACAAATAATAATAAAAAAAAGTCACTTGGATAGCCAGCACCCGTATTGAGAAAGAGGAGCTGACAAGCATCTTACAGGCCCCCACCGTGTTTCTGAGTTACTGCCCGCTCTCCCTCCCCAAAGAGCCTCTTTATCCTGACTCCTTCCCCCATACCTTAATTCGCCTGTGTTTGAAATTCGAATACATCGAATAGTATCATTGCAGTTGCCACTATTTTGGGGATTCGTCTACAGTGCTTTAGTGTCTTAGCATTCTGTGCGGGAGACATCCTTCCCTGAGCTGCATTTGTTGACTCTCCCTCGTGGTGGATTCTCTGTCTTCACGCAGTTTTTATTGTGAGCTTCTCTCTGATAAAGATACACATTACGTGTTCCCTGGGATTCCCAGGTGTCCTGGGTTGGGAAGAATCGCCCAGCAGGTTTCTGGGTGTGCTTCGACTTGTATTGACCACTCGGAATGGTCTAGGCTTCTATCAAGTGATCAGTAAGA
The DNA here is from genome assembly GCF_022682495.2 of Desmodus rotundus. NCBI lineage: Eukaryota > Metazoa > Chordata > Mammalia > Chiroptera > Phyllostomidae > Desmodus > Desmodus rotundus. The sequence continues at coordinate 98,241,432 of NC_071392.1, read as the reverse complement.
TTTCAGATCCCACACCTGAGCGTGTTTCTTGACATCAAAACATACATATTTCTGGCCGACTTCCAGCACTTTCTATAACTTACTTCCCAGAAAACTCCTTCAAGCCAAAGCAAATCTCTTCTTCCTGTAAATTCAAAACCAGACTCTGTGTGATGACGCAGATGTCAGACGGGGTTATGGAGTATCTGACCAGTAACCCAAAGACCCCCACACTGCTTCGTTGTCACCGAGAGCTTACTTCCAGTCAGCCCAGGAATGTGTCTTTTGCTCACAGGTTACACTAAACGGAAGCCAGAAACCTGAAAGAATGGCACAAACTCGACAAACACATGCAAATAAGAATAATGGACAACCAGGTCTCCTTTGGGGCAGGAGCTCAATTTTTTCTCTTTTTAGTTTCTTGACCCCCTTTCTCCTTTCCCAACAATTCTTTCCCCTCCCGATCTGCATAGTTTTAAGCTGTATTCCTCACAGATTTTTTTCCCCTTTCAGCACATTCCAGCCCTCTGCCTTGGCTCGTGACAGTCCCTTCTCTGAAAAACTCTCTCATCTCCCTCTTCACCGATACTTCTCATAAATCCTTCGGGGCTGTCGTGACACTTTTTTTCTGAAGCACTGTGATTGTTTCCTGACTCTCCTTGTCTATGCTGTGACCGTCGGCACCTCCCCAAGTGTGCTTTAGTTGTGAATGCGGTGCAGCCACAGCAGGATCTGCTCCGCAGGCTCTGAGCTCAGTTCAGGGGCGGGTGATGCGCTCCTCCATTCCCTAAGGGAAGAGCTGGCGTCTCTGCTTCAGGACCACAGTGCGTTTGCAGGGCTCCTCTGGGACCAGACAGTTACCTTTGCAGAGGTACAGCCGCGAGGCCCCTTTCATGGGATGGGCGTTGCTTCTGGGCCAACCAGGGGGATGCTTGGAGCAAATGGAGTCTCTCCATCCCAATGAGGAGTGTGATGCTGGGCTGAACAGAATAGGTTCCATGTGGTTAAAAAGTGTCCTTGACTCCTTCAGAGCACTCTTTTATTCCTTTCTGCACTTGCCTAGAACCTGCTAGGTAGCAACCTGCAAATTAGGTCTGCTCTGTAATTTTCCTATTCTCTGGGGTAATGTCCTGCTTGTCTTCCTATCTCCTCTCGTTTTCCAGAATTTTCTGCCTCACACCCACTTACCCTTCACACCATAGTCTTCATTTTTCCCTTTGCAATGTAATCCCTTCAGTAAGGAAGCCCATCTTAGTTCATTAGAATACGACTGCAAAACTTTTTTTCAAAAATACTGCTTTTCCTCTTCTTCAGGGTAGGAAAATCCAATCTGCAGCCTAATCTCTGCTCCCCACAAAGGGAAGGGTAGTTCCCCTCTCAGAGGGGGCCACTCTATCCTTACACCTCCCCGACCGAACAACTTCTGTGTAGGGGATAAAAGAGATTTTTTAAAAAAATCAGCTGGTTGCTCATGCGCTGATGTGGTCGGAGGACATTAACAAACGCACACATGATCGTTCTCCACGGCATCCGGTACAGGCCGACACAACCCTGACTATGCAGGTGCTGCATCTCCCATCCCATAATCAGCTCCCTAAGGATAAGGACCCCGTCGTGGTCAGGTTTCAAAATCAGATTGGATCCCCACCCAAGGTTTGGTTCAGAGGTCAAAGCTGATGCACCATGCACACGTGGTCGTGGGCTCCCTGCTGGCTAAGGATATCTTTATGCTAATTCCACCAGTAACTCTGCAAAAGGAAGTTGCATGTCATTTACCACCCCCCAAGAAGTGGGAAGTGGGGGGTAGAGTGGGCTGTAGAAATGGATACCAAGCAGCAAGGAACCCTAAATACCTCTAAATGTCCCAAGGGCACATGAAGGGCATTCCATTGTTTTAATTGATCAACAATCATGGTGATTTTTTACATTCTCGACATCTACAACTGCAATCTCACTACAGGTCCATTGAGTATGTTCCATTTGAGGAGGAAATCTGCCTTTTTATGTATTATTGACTCAAGATGGAGTGAAGTTGCTTCCCCAAGAATAGACTATTCTTCCCTAATCTTGTTTAGGAAGGTTAGTAAGCAGAACGAAAAATAATTAAAGTGAGGCAGACCTCTTGATCCACCCTACAGAGGTTTGTTTGCTTCCCTGTCCGAGGTCCTGCCACTGTCATAGCAGATGCTTAGTGATCTCAGCCTGGAGACAGAGTAGTGATTTGGAAGGAGAGACCTGGGTCTGACTTCTGCCTTTATTCATCACTAATTAAGTGGCTTGGGCTACTTAGTAATACCATTACAGCCTCTTCTCATCTAAGGAGGAAAATGATACTGCGACATTGGTTTGTGTGAGAGCAAATAACGAAAGGCCAGCAAGGAGGAAGTGCTTAATTAACTACATCATCTATTGCTAATCGCTAACACTGGGTGTTTGAAAGACAATCCTCTCCATCAACCTAGCATTCATATCAATGAAAACTGACTTGAGGTTGAGAGCTAAGAGATGCTCTCAACTGATGCTCCTTTCATCTGAGCTGCCGATTCTTCCCATAGTGTTGCTTTTCTCCTTCTGTACGCTAACTCTAAACTATATTTGCTTGTACTGCCATGAAATTGCATTTTGCAGGTTATATTATGCTTGTGTTTTCCATTTACATTCAGTGGCCTGAGGGGAGGCAGGGCCTCGGGCAGATGAAGCTGGTTTTACAACCACCCCAAACACTCCCTTGTCTTCCAGGAATCTTGCGAAACATTGACAACCTCTGAATACCGTTTGTCCATTTGCTTGGGGAATTTAGGCCTTCTGGAAATTTCTCCTTTGCATTCCCACCATCTTCTTCATCTTGCCACCATCTCCTGCTCCAAAAGTCACTTATTTTTCAAAAGAAGCACATCCCTTCAAGATGGCAAAGCTCTTTAGAATTGTCGGTGGGTCTGAGTGTTGGAAAAGTTTTCACCATCATCACAGCGTTGGTGTGAAACATGGGGCCCCTCCTGTGTCAGCGGAGTGCTGTGTAAGAGTCGGCTTGCAGTGCAGGGGACCCTAGACAGGGGCTGCAGTCGGAAAGGCCAGACCCCACACCATCAGTCTGGGTCTGGCACTTCCATCACTACCAAATGTTAGCCCCCGTTGTCTGCCCTGAGGCCCTCTACTCCATTTAGATGTAGAAAACCTGCATTTTTATATGGGTCTGACTCCAGACATAGTGAGGATATTTTTTTAAGAACAATCCAAGGTCAAATCTCACTTAAGCAGTCGGTTAAGGGCTGGCTGTGTTGTTGGATGAAAGCACAGAGAGAAGTTAGCAGGGACAATGACAACGAAGCAAACGGGCAGATGTCAACATCTGGACATCACCGTACATTCATTTTTTTGGTCTTAAAATATATGAGAATTGAACCTTAAGCCGATGCTTAATAGTTCGCTTCCTTTTACCCTATGAAGTAAAGTAGTTAAGTTCACAGATGAGATTCGTAACAAATTCCCTGTCAACAAAATCCATCCCAAAACAAGTGCATCAAGTCAGCGGAGACCAAGACGGCCTACCAGGCCTTGTCATCGTGCCCTCCTACTCTGGGCACCAGAAGCCACCCACATCCTGCGTGGCATTTGCTCTTCTTTTTGAAGCCCCATTGTCACCAAACCAGACCTTCTGATACTCATGTTTTGTGTATTTGTAAAATTCTCATTGCTGTGCATTTCCGCTTTGACTGGGTTTAAAAGAATTTAGAGGATTCAAGCTTCAAAATCAAGCAGGTACTTGACTCAGGTTAAGTTGTCTTCGTTGTTTTGTTTTAAACAAAGCCGCCAAGGTCAGGGAAATTGAATATTCTCCCTGTGAGGTGTGATCACTAACAGAGTCAGCTGCCAGGACCCTGCGGGCTGTCTCCACACTAGCAAAGAAAAGGATGTAAAATTGTCTGGACTATGACTGTGCTTTTTTTTCCCCCTACCAGACAATCACAATTACTGTCTTCTCCAACCAGGTAGCTTGCTGCTTAAATTCTTTTAAGAACTTATTTTGTCTGGCTCTATAACCAGTTATTCATACATCTGTCAGCCCCTTACACTCTAACAGTAAGGCAGACAACACATTTTAGATATTTCTTATCCCCAGTAATTAAAACACCATCTGAAAGCAATGAGGAAAGAAAGAAATGGATGTCTAAATAGTGAATACAAGAATCTCAGGGTAACAGGGAGGAAGGAATATAGTCTGTAAAATTGCAACGAGCATTTCTTAATCATGGCAGGGCCTTCACCACTGAGGTTTAGGAATGGAGAATACATGGGTTAATGGCTTCCTTTATCACCGTTAAAATGAAAGACCATCCACCAGAGTCCTAACTGATGCAGAATAGCAGCTATCTCTCCCCCCGAAATGCATGTATGTGTACACATAACGATATATTTCTTTTTATTTTTCATGTCGTATGTTCATTTTTACCTAATTCCCTTCTCATTCGTAAACTACTTTGGTCACTTCAATGACTCTGACCAAGGTTGAGAACATCACTCAGGCATTTGCAATTGTTCCTTTTGAAAGTTATAAAAAAAATAAATAAGGGGTTTGGGAATTAGAACATTTTCTCCTCAAACATGGAGGTTGAGATGAGAGAAGAATATAATTGTGTTGCACAAGGTAACAAGGTATTCTTTCTGTTTTTTGGAGACATGCCCCACCCTTTAAACTTATAGATGCAGAGAAGCAGCGTCACATGGTAGAGACGTGAAAACCATCTTCCATCTGAGAAAACTGAGATTCTGTCCCAGATGAGCATCTACAAAATAGCAAAGCAGAGACCAACTTGAAGTTCAAGGCAACTTGAAGTCCCAGCTGCAACCACAGTGAAATCTGTTGAGGTGCTTTTCTCTCCTTCCTCAGGGTTGTTCTAGGGTGACAGCCAGAGAGAATATGGCACTCTGATGCAGTTAAGCAGTGGCAGAGCTAATATTTATTGTTTCAAAGCAGCATCCGTGTGACTTTGATTGGGCTATTTGTTTTTAAAGCCACTGTCGTTTGGATTTGGATTGGCTGCTGAATCACCGCTTTATTATCGACTTGTGTATTGTTAGGAAGTGGATAAAAATGTCTGGGTTGGTTGCAATCTCCGAGGAGCTTCCGGCAGCCCTGCAGCGCACTTCTAGGTGCCCCTCAGCGCCGTTCACTCCCTCAGTGTCAGGACGGGAGAGGCTTCTCGGGTGGAATTGAAAATCACTTGTGCCTACGCACCCCGGGCTATTTTCTTCTATTCCCCATTGCTGTCTAAAACATTTAGTGATGTTTACCATTATAAGGAAAAAAAAAGTATTCATTGCTTCAGAAAAAATGGATAAGGAAAACATTTTGACATATCTTAAAAAATCACAAATGACGGCAGGGGTCTTCAGAGTCCCCCACTGTTTGTTTTTTCCTCACTGAGGTATGGAACAAGAGCACACTTGTGTGGCTGGTCTCATCCTCACCTCTTTTTTTGGTTTTTTAAAATGTTTTTTAGGTAATACGATTCAACAAGTACTTATCTAGCACTCTCTACCTCTACAGCTTAAACCAAGATTTATATGAACCTTTAGCCATCCTATGAGAACACCTTCACTCACATACTTCAAGACAGGTCTGTTGCTAGACAACAGGAAATCGCTATAATGAATTAATGCATGATGCTCCAGGTCTGAATGATGTGTCCCGGAAGGTATCCTAGGTGAGTCATCAGGCGAGCCTTTAGGTTCTCTTTAGTTACCGTAGCCACATCGTGAAAAGTTTCCTCTGTGAGGTCCTGGCAGCCAAGGTAACGAAATGCCTGTGGCGTGTCCAGTACTGAAGATGCGAAGGTGAAGTGCCCGTCTCTTCCTGAAAGAGGAGAGGAGGGTAATGTCTAAATCATCAGAAATATAAATGGCAAAAATTACTGCTGCGTTGTGAGTCCGATGGGTTTAAATGAGATTTCAAAAGTGATTTTACTTATCCAGAATGGTCTAGTTCATACTGAGTCCACTTTAATTATTTTTACAAAAATAAAAATTTTAGTAAAATATGAAATAATGCAAATAAGGATGATAAGATATATGTCAGAGATGGCTTAGAAGAAGAAACAGGAGACAGCTTAGGAAAGAGGCATCGAAGCCCAGGCTCTCTATGAAATATCAAAGTTAAGAATGACATGTGACATTGATAAATTAATTATTAAATGAATAAGATCAACAAATCGAACTAAATTGTATTTGAGAAAAGATGTCATTGTATACGCAGAGTCACTTCTAAACCCATGTAGAAATTAAAGGATAATCGATTGTAGATCTATAATGAAGATCAGAGAATGGAAAGGAGAAATAACTGATATCAAAAACCCGATTCAAGTGGTTGATGTTTAAACCCTTACTCAGCTTCTGCGCCTGGGGGAGCAGTGACGTCCAGGCGACTCCCCATTGAGGCGGGACCGTAGTGCCTCTGGGTCAAGCAGGCTGGGCACAAGCGCTTGCACGTCGGGCACAGGCAGCTGTTATCTCCTGAACAGGAAAGGGCAGTTGGGAGATCTGGCCTGTTTCTGTGCCGCCAGGAGGGGCATCTTTGCTGCAATCCCCCCCAAAACATCAGCATGGTAACCCAAAGAGCTGGGTTTGCCAACCCGGGGACAGGCTAGTCAAGGCTCACAGGCTGAAGAAGGATGGGGAAGGGATGAGATTAAAAGAAAAGAAAGTGAAAGGAAAGAAGTATAAGACAGGGAGGACAGCAAGCACGGGCGGCAATCGGAGGGAAGCTGGGAAGGCGCTGGCACGTCTGTTTGCACGGTCCTTGTCATGGCTTCCGTGGCTGTCCCTGAAAGAACAGACGCAATCATCTCCTGTGCTTAGACCAGACAGAGTCATCAACGCCAAGACTGCGTTAGAGTAGACGATCCCCAGCTGGGGTTTCTCCTGTGCACGAGGCGCTGCGAGGCAACGCAAAGGCTGGAAAGCTGAGACTCTCAGTCTCCACATGGAGCCCACCTTCACTTATCGCACCAGATTTTGACTTCCTGTTCTCTGAAGTAATTCATTCTTAGGTTGCTTTGCTGTTGCTTGGTTTTGTCTTTTGGTCAGAATGTTGAGGGAATTCAAGATGATTTAACCAGAGGAAGTTGGCCACCAATCCAGGTGTGATATATAAACTGTGAAGAAAAAAACAAAACAAAACCAAGAAGCTGCTTTTTCAAGAAAACGATATTCCCACACCAGGGCAGGCTTTTTCCAGTTTCATTTTGTTAATGTCTTACTCAGGTAAACACAACATTTATTGGTGTGAAAGAGTAATATCATTTTTTACTAGGGCTGTTTACCATAGAGTAGCCTAGATACAAATAATCACTTTGAAAAGAAAATGGTCTCCCATTTTAATTAGAAATTTGCTGGAAAAGTCATTTTTATAAAGTGATCTATGGATCTCTTCTACAAGATTATAAAAAATATATAAAATATTTAGAGTGTAATAAAAATGTAATGTTTTGTTGCCTGCCTTGTACTAATTTCTACATTTATTTGGATATTCAGAAAAATTCATAGTTTTGAAACATGAAATTCTGCATGAAGAGCAGGAGGAGAGCGTTAGTCATGAAGAGGGTTGTAGGATGGTTCTGGATGGTTCTGTCATTTTGGATGCTGTTCCTGAAATTTAAAGGGAGGAACTCTACACCCAGTGTTGGCATCAAAGACCCCCAATAAGAAAAGATTCCCAATTATTTTTTAAACCCATGTTTCCCTTGTTAAAAAGAAAATGTTATATGCTCTCCTTCTAAAGCTTTTTGAATTTTCAGAATAATAGGCTATTATTATTCACTATGAATCAAAGCCAACTGGGGAAACACTTTTTATTTTCAAATTCTACTTTGTGTCCCAAGAATGCAATCTGTCTTGGGGCCATGGGGGTGGGACCAGCCCTCTATACCCCTCCACCCACATAAACCATTGCTCAAGACCCCACAGATTTATGGGTACTCACGAGTATTTTCTTGGCTGTCCTCAGCAATTTGGGGCTATATCAAAACAGGTAAAAAGTACTGAGTCAGCTGCAAAAGGCCACCAAATTAAATTCACCTGGATTATCTCTGATATATCCTAATAGCCACAGAGAAAAATCAACTGACCCTCCAGCTTTGTAAAGAACATCCTCCACACCTTTCTCCCATCTGATTTTGTAAAAGAGCCAGACTCCTTGGACCCCTATAGACCCCACACAGATCATAGTGTAGGTTGACCAGTTAACCAGTAAAACATGCATTTTTGGACAATCTTCAATTATCAGAATGAAACCCAAAAAAGTTGTGAGAAAGGGGACTGGGAGGCTGAAGGAAAGAGGGATGAAGTCATGGAGAAAGACACAAACAGATTCATTAATTGGATGTGACAAGTTCTATTCCTGCCCGAAACACATCTAGGATTGAATTTCCCAATACCCTAAAGAGCAGGAGCTCAGATTTGGGTTTTATTTAATTTAAAAATATGTTGGGGGGGTTCCCCCTTGTACCAAAGGTTTCTTAAACAATATATAGAATTATATAATTACTTTTTAAAAATCAACGATTTAGGAATCTAGGGGGAGCACAAAGGATATTTGGAACCAGGGAAGGGGACATGGGGAAAGGTCTTGGGACTCTGAGGGAAACTGAGAGGACTCTTCACAGGGGGCTCTTCACCCAAGAGAGGTGGGAACTCCCAGATTCCTAGAGGAAAGCAAATCTATAGAGTAGTCACATTTCTGCTAATGGATGGAACTTCACATCAGATGGGTTAGTAGAAAACTTAGGACCTAAGACAAATATGAAGACAGATTCTGAAATGACCCCCAAAGATCCCACTACCTGGCTTCATGTCCTGTGGAACCTCCCTCCCACTGACTGTAGGCTGGACCTAGGGACTCCCTTCTAATGCGGGAATGTGGCAAAAGTGAGGGGTATTCTTTCTGGGATCGGGTTATAAACATGGTGGCTTCCCCTTGGCTAATGCTCTCTCTTCCACTTGTTCACTCCGATGAGGACAGAAGTGGCCTCTGTCCCCCGTGGTGAGGAGGAGGCCTCCAGCCCACCACAAATGAGGATCTAAGCTGTCAGTTCAACCGCAAGGAATTAAACTCAACCCACAACCACAACTGAACATAGAAGCAGATCCTGTCCCAGCTGGACCTTGAGACAACTGTAGCCCCAGCTGACACCTTGACTGCAGCTGTGAGAGACAAAAGCCAGCTAAGCAGCGACCGGATTCCTGACCCACAGAAACAACGACATAACGTGTGTTATTTGAGGCCACTACGTTTTGGGGTTGCTTGCCATATTGTAGGAGATAACTAAACCAAGGCATGCCAAATGTCATTCATTCAATTATACATCCACTTGATGGCTTTTTCTTACAGGTTGTGATCTGTTGCATAATGCTCTTCCCCACAAAGATGTCTGTGTCTAATCCCAAGAACTTGTGACTGTGTCACCTTATATGGCAAAAGGGACTTTGCAGATGTGGTTAAGGCAAGGATTTTGAGATGGGAAGATTATCTGAGACTATCCGGGTAGAACCAATGTAACTACACAGGTCCTTACAAGAGCAGGCAGGATGGTCAGCATAGGAAAAAGGAGCTGTGGCCACAGAAGCAGAGGTCGGTGCTAGATGCAGTGAAGGTGGAGGGAGGGGCTGCAGACAAAATACATGGGCACCTGAAGACCTGGACAGGCCAGGAGACCGTCTTCCTGGAGCCTCCAGAAGGATCACAGTCCTGCCAGTCATTGTTTTTAGCCCACGTGACCGATTTTGGACTTGTGACCTCCAGAAGAGCAAGACAGTAAATTTGTGTTGTTTTCAGTAACTGTGTTGTGCAAACTTATTACAGCAACAAAGAGGAGAATTTACATATATTTGTACTCTGTTCTATTCTTTTCATTAAATCAGCTCTCTTTTTGTACATACATACGTATGTGTATTTTTTTAAAGACATACTGTGAGTTTGGTGTGCAGGTTTGCCCCCCCAACCCCCGCATACACATCTGACGCTTGTTATCAAGGTGAACACATAGCTAGTGAATTTAAAGACTGACATCACACCAACTGAGATCATCTTGTGTACAGAGCACGTGCAGACCACACTTTGGGGCACTGGCCCAGAAGGAGAGAAGCCACATCAGACGTTTCAGAGTTCAGCCCTGTGGGCAGGATAAGGCTGTGTTTGCTCAAGTTCTTTCTGACTGTGTGTGCAACAGACTTGGAAGTGATCACTAACAACTACAAATCCTCCAGCTGATTTCACTGATTAAATGAGGCTTTTCAAAATTGGAGAAGAGACTTCCCTGGGTCCCCATCTGCTGACTCCGGGTAGGACTTCCCCTTGGAGAGCACAAATGTTTGCCTTCATCGTGAAACTGACCGAGACTGCCATGTGCTTCACTTTGAATGGGCTCCCTTGAAGAGGGAATGGTGGTCTGCTTAAACCCACGATCCACAGACACGTAGAACAAGCCCAACAGGGCTGGCAGCTTTTCACTAGACCAGTGGTACTGAACTTGGAGTGGTAATGTGTCCCGTGGATATCTGGCAATATCTGGGGATCCTTTTAGTTGTTCCAACTCAGAGCGCTCTTGGCATCTAATGGGCAGGCTCCATGGATGTTGTGAAACATCCTACGATGCACAGGACACTCACCCCACACATGCACACACGCAACCAATTATTATTATGCCCAGCATGTCATTAATGCGGAGAATGAGAAACCCTGCAGTAGACAGTGCACCTGCTGAGTCTACTACCAGACATTGCTAATCAATCATGGCACTCTTTCCTAGGCAGCAAACCATCAGCCTCAGAATTTCCCCTGTCAGAGTTTCAGGAAGCCACTACCAATCGAGTGAAGGTAGTAAACCTTGAATGCTGGCCACTCACAGTAAGCTGCTCAGGTAAACAGAACCACATGCTTTGGCCTGTTTCTACTTGCATGCTTTTTAAAATTATTTTATTTTTTTATCTTCAGATGAGGACATTTTTTTCAATGCTTTGCTTTTTAGAGAGAGAGGGAGGGGGAGAGAAACATCGATGAGGGAGGCAAGCATTGAGTGGTCGACGCGCCCAGACTGAGGACCATAAGCACCCAGACTGGGGACCAAACCCGCAAACTTTCAGCTACAGGGAGATGCTCCAACCAACTGAGCCACACTGCCAGGGTGGCTTTCATGCTTTTTTTTAGTGTTAAACTTCATAAATTGCGTACTGGGTTTGCCAATGGGATTTTTTTTTTTTACCTCTTATTTACTTAAAGAAAAAAACAGTTGTTGGAAACAACCAAGTAGAGTAAAAAATTAAGCCCAGACTCTTTTCTGTACTTCTTTTTCCTAAGATTTTACTTGTTTAGAGATAAGGGAAAGGAAGGAGAAAGGGAGGGAAAGAAATATCAATATGTGGTTGCCCCTCATGTGTCCCCAACTGGGGACCTAGCCTGCAACCCAGGTATGTGTCCTGACTGGGAATCGAACCAGCAACCATTTGGTTTGCAGGTCTGTGCTCAATTCACTGAGTTACACCAGCCAGGGCCCTTTTCTTCATTTCAATGTCTCACTCAAACATCCCTGTAACGTTCACAAAGTCCTCAATTCGACCACAGATCCTGAAGATGGGTCACCTCTGAGCTCTGCAGAGCACAGGCATCCTCTTTGCCACGGGGAGGATGCTTTTGCAAGGTTTTCCAGGAACACTGTGAACAGCTCTACGCTGTATACAATCAAGCTGTATTAGGAGACATTGGACTATATCACCATGCTGGTTCGCCCACCAGTCAAATCATATTTTCTGTGTCCATTACAGTAAAATACTGTGGGCCAGCTCTCTCACTGCACATGTAAGTTGCAAACACCCTCGCTGTATTTCTTGTACTTTAGCAACTCTTTCTTATGTCTCTCCTGAAGCATTGTATTTGCACCAATGGTTGTAGCTTTTAAAATCTCAAGATCTAGATCTACATCCAAAGGGGCATCCATGTTTTCCTGGGGATGCCGAAACACCCTACTTAGCCATTTACAAATTACTGAGCGTTGTTTAGAAGATTCCACAGAGCAGGACTCATTAATCTAAACACACAGCCAATATGACCACGGAGAGATGGGAGATTGCCAATTACCAGGACCAGCTTCACTGTGTACTGTCAACCAAATCAGCTGATGAAACCATGGTAACTCTGAGTTCTACCAGCCGGAAAAAATTCTTTAGATGTATACTATATTAATTTCAATGACTCCAGGCCGTCATCTCTCCTGTCACTATTTATTTTATAAGGTAATGCCACAGCCCGCCGTCAACGGGTCATTAAACTACACTCACGTCAGCCAGTGTGAGTCTGAGGGCCATTGAGCACGGTAAATTTGCCCTTCCGCACCGGAATTGAATAAACATCGATACTAAATAACACTGCGGCGATCTTCCAAGATCTCTGGTGGAGAAGTTAATAGCCCTTGGAATGTCTCATTTCCTTCTTGACATGGTCGGTTCTGAACAGCTACCCACTGGAGTGCTGAGTAAAAGACAGGCTAGTTGGACACTCGACAGTAAACTGCTGGTCTTTTTTCCTTCAGGTTGCCATTGCCCGTGTTTTTAATTATTACCGTTTTACACCAAAGCAGTCACAGGTCTGCTCAATGTACAAATGAGGCATAAAAGACCCACCTGCCAGAGGCTCCCCAATAGCAATCATTTTAAACATGTATTTTTAATTTACTCACTCCGCTGGTGGTTTTGGAAGTTTGAAAATCTTTGCCAACACTGATTGAGAGCTCATATATAAAAACACAAATTGTTTGGAAAAATCAGAAGTGTGGCAACACTCGAATTGTGTAAGGAGGCTGAAAAGAAGGCACGCATTCTCTCCACTTCGTTACAGACATGGTGGCTCTGCTCCCAGCAATGCATACCCAGTGCAGTCAAGGGCTTACCTACCTTCTTGTTACCGATTTCCAGCCTGAGTCCTTGCCGCTCGCACCGTGGCCCCGGAACGTGCAGTGACAACATCACCAGGGAGATCATTAGACATGCAGAACCCCAGACCCTCCGCACTTTAACAAGACCCTCAGGGATCCACGGGCCTGTTGGAGAAGTTTTGGGAGAGACTCCTATTGAGCCCCGATGGAAGCCATATACGTGCTCAGTTCCTTTAGGGTTGCCTTGGCTTCTCCTGTCTTTGGCTTTCGGTCTCCCCTGCACTGTCCCCGTTTTCTTCCTTTGTTCTTTGATTTTAACACTTGCGCTGATACAGCCTAGTCCTCTCCAGGCTCCCCTTGTCCCCTAAAAACGTTCTCGTGGTATTGATATTCTAAGAGGGCAAAGCATTTCCACATTAACAGTGCTATTAAAACGCACAGTTTCCCTATACAGAATTGTAGGATCCCTGGCTTGAATGGGACATTGTGAAGGTTATTTAGTCACAGGGTTCCCTTAGTGGGCTGAATGGTGACACCCCAAAATATATATCCATATCCTAACCTCCCAGAACTTGTGAATTTGACCTTAAATAAAAAAAGAGTCTTTGCCAATGTAATTAGCAAAGATACACGCACACACACACACATCTCTCCTATCGGTTCTGTTTCTCTAGAGAACCCTAATACAGCCCTGTGTCCAATGGCGAGTGCTCTACAAACAGATACACCAGGGAAAGGCCTGCGGAGAAGAGGAGAGAGGCAGAGATTACTGTGAGCGGCCACAAGCCAAGGAGTGCTGACAGCTGTCAGAAGCTGGAAGAGGCAGAGAATGGAATCTCCCTAGAGCCTCTGGAGGGAGCCCAGCCCTGCTGGTACCTTCAGTTTTGACTCTGGCCTCCAAGACTGTTAGAGAACCTACTTCCGCTGTCACAAGACACCTCGTTCGCAGTGATCTGCTAAGGCCATCCCAGGGCACTGATACAGTTTCCAGGTCTGGTGGTCTCTCTGCATCGCCTGGTGAGTCAGGAGAGGGAGACAGGACAGCTGGGAGGCGGGGAGGGGCATTCTTCATAGACGCAGACCCACAGCGTGGGCACCACCAGGGGGCGTCTTACAAACGTGGTAGACACCGAGCACCTGAGGCCCCAGACCCACTGAATCAGAAACGGCATGTTCCCCAGACCTCTAAGCAGTTCGCATACAGACTCAAGTGTGAGAACCCCTCCCTAGACAGTTTCAGTCAGTAGCCTTGGCAGAGTGTCTCCTGGATCTCGGGTTTGTGTTTACCCGGAGGTACAAAGCACTCCTTCTCTGCCTGGCCTAAGTCTGTGTGATGACATTGGTGGAAACGTTTTAATAAAGTCTGTTCACCTGGGTGGTGATGCTCAGTTGAAATGAATGCATTAGCAACCCTTGCCTTTGTTTACAGGTTTCCAACAGCTCATCGGATGCAATATTAATTTCATTCTCAGAGTGTCCTATTAAGGAGTTGGAACCACCCACACCCCCTAAGCTAGAATTTGGGCATTTTTTTTGTTCTGACTTCTCCTGATATGTGTGTTTACTTTACAAGGGGTTTCATCTGACAATTCAAAGCCACAAAAGTGCACAAAATTGCTACTGGGAATTTGAACATAAGGAATTCTTACCTAGGATTCAAAATAACAGCCTACGAAAATTACATTGGGAGAGTGGATTCCAGGCAAAGTGGACGATTAAAGAAAGTCCAGAGCTGAGGAGGTGGGAGGACAAGAAAAATACAAATGCACCTGCCTGTCCTCAATGGAGAAACGCAAACCCCACAAAGCAAAGCCGGGAATAAAAGAATAAAAAGCTTAATTCTTCCCAGCTCTTCACCGTGCTGGTATTGCCCGCTCTCCCTGGATAACAGATCACCTGATAAAACAACAAAGGGGAAGGAAGGAGTTCTATACCACCTGCAGATTTTCATGCAATGAAATATAGATGCATAAAAGGCAAAATTGGAGCAAACATGAGAGATTCAGTAATGCAATTTAAGAGAATTAGAAAGGAGACCCAACCATTTAAATCACCCATGGCATGATGGGGATGTAGAGGACAAAAAAAGAAAAGAACAAACTGATAATAACATTGTCAGGTATATAAATGTTGAATCACTATGTTATACACCTGAAACTAATATTATATGCCAAAATAGACTTTAATAAAAAATAGGGGAAGTACAAACATAATAGAAAAGAGTTTAATACCTTGTACATATTATGTGCTGAACATACTTTATATTATCTCATTTATACTTATAAAACTGGTCAAAGTGGATAACGATTGTCTGTTTTAGAGATGAGAATTTGAGACCCAGAGACGTATTGACCAAGTCACACAAAGCATAAATTATGGAGGAAAATATAAATAACACATATTTCAAGAGTCCATGGTATGAGATGCTGGATTAGTGCCTTGGTTAGTTTATCAAAAGGGATTGAGGTGATATCAAGGGCAGAATTTAAGTGCATTTATGTTATTCAAAACATTTATAATGGCCTATGTCTTCTATGTAAGAAATACTACTGGTTTAAATGAATAAGAGTTATTACAGAAGGTTTTTCATTCCTAAGGAGCCTGGGAGTCAGCATTAGTCTAGGAACATGTAAATGAAGAGGGTTGCTAAAAGTGGCAGGAGAAAAGGGCCTGCTTCATATCATTGAATCCCATTCATTTAGGCACAGACTCAAATGGCTATTTTTGGTGAGCACGTTTAGGCAGCGGAGATGCAAAGGTAAACAAGACAAAGACTTCCTTCTCCAAGGGTTTGCTTTAGTCAGAAGGAGGAGGGGATTTGAACATCGCGATTCAACGTGAAAACACTAGGCTGGAGGTAAGAAGCACAAAGCTCACTCGCAGGAGAACCAAGATGATCCATTCTAGCATCACGTTCAAACGCCTTGGGAATTTGGGCCCTCGGAACAATAGAATGTTATTCCATCTGCTCATAAGGCCAAATGCTACAGAATACAAATGAAAAGACAAGCCAGAGAAAGGGACCAAGATTCCACGTGGAAATAATAACGTCCATGCCCTATATTCCTCCACTTCCTGTCTGAATTCGACAAGTTCTTATCATCATTTGGTTAGCTGCTTCCTTTGGGCATAAAATAATCTTGGCTGTTAGAAATCAGCAGCTTTCTAATGGGTCTTCCCCTATCCATTCTGGCCCAGATTCAATCCATTCTTCACAGGGCCCCCCAAAGACTCTTTTCAAAATGCAAATCAGATCAAGTCACCCAGCCTGCTCATTGTTTTTAAAACTTCAGCCCCTTCTCGTTGCTCTTAGAATAATAGCATGAGGTCCTCAGCACTGTCTGCAAAGCCTGCAAACCTCAGTTGGTCTACAGCCCCACCTCCCATCACCCCCCACCCCGTCCATTCTCCAGCTGTAATGGTTTTTGCAGTTCTTGGGTCTGAGGCAGCCTCTCTCCAGCCAGAGTGTTTGCATATGCTGTTTCTTTGCTTCAAAAGTCTCCACATGCCTCTGTCCCCGGTCCTGTGTATCCTAACTGAGGCACGATGATGCGTTACTCACCCTTTAAAAAATATTCCTTTAGAGTTACAAGGGAGTGGAGCAGAATGGCCAAATCTTGGTGTTGCTTGACTCAGCAGACCTGAGTTCAAACCTTTGCTCTACCAGTTATTAGCTGTGTGACTTTGATTTCAATTTCTTCATTGCTAAAAATTGGTGGTAATATTAGTACCTGCTCTTGGAATTATTATAAAGATCAGATCAAATAATACATGTAAAATATTCCTCCATGATATTTCTAATTCAGAATTTACTTTCTATCAGTTGATAGTTTTTTTCCTTTACCACTCTTTCGTCCCTTAATTTTATTTTCCTGCCTCTGCAGTATTTGCAGCTTTTCTCTGATGTGTCAGGGTGAAGCTAATTTTTTGTATCTGTTCTGAGAGCGAAATATTGGTTTAAAGACTCACGTCTTGCTTTGATTGTAGAAAATAAATTCACTTATTCTCTTTGTTCTTTTTTAAAATATTTTTTATTTATTTTTAGAGAGAGAGAGAGACAGGGAGGGAGATCCAGAGGGAGACAAACATCGATCAGTTGCCTCTCACACACACCCCAACCGGGGACCAGGCTCACAACCCAAGCATGTGCCCTGACCGGGAGTCAAACCAGTGACCTTTTGCTTTGTGAGGTGGTGCTCAACCAACTGAGCCACGCCAGTCAGGGCAAAATTCACTTATTCTCTTTGAACATTGCTTCTTTGCCATTCTCCCCATCCTTCTCCTTTGGAACTCCATTATTCGCCTTGAGAGAATGTTGTACTTCAGTGGAAGACTGCACAGTTTAGAACAGGAGCCTGCAAACTTCCTGACAGTCAATGTCTCAGGCTTCGTGAATCACCTGGTGTCTGTTGCCACTACTAGGCGCTGCCACTGTCCTGTGAAAGCGGCCCAGACCACACGCAAACGGTGGGCGCAGCTGCCTCCAAGGAAACCGGACGCTGGGTTTGGCCCGAGACCACAACTTGCCAACCCCTGGCTTGGAGCATACTCTTCAGGGTGATGAGATTCTAGCTTTCATTGCTTTTGAGCTACTTTACAACTCTAGAAGCTGTCAATGACAAATAGCGATGCAAAGAATTCTTTCCATAAACATGAAAATTCTGACCCATGCAGGATCAATTCACTTGCCCCTCAGCTCCACATGGAAAAAGCTTGGTACAGCATCGTCTATTTGTAAATTAATTTCAACACGCCTTTACTGAATATAAATTTGCCTTTCTCTGACATTTTCTTCAAACAGTTGTAACCCTTACAGATTCCCTCATTAATAATGAGTTAAATCAAATCTTTAACATGTGCTCATTTTATATCTCGATTACATGTGTATGAGAATCATGATTTTGCCTTTTTTAAAAATTACCCTTCCACATTCCAATGTCGCAGCCTCTCAGTGGTCCTGCCTTCGCCCTGGCCTTCCCTGGTTTTAACCCTCTTTGGTCTGCATCACGGTGTGTCCTCAGTATTATGTTGGCAACACAGATTCTTTTTCTTTGGGGGGAGGGCAACGTCTATTCTGGAATTCAGCCATTTCTGGAATGCCTTCTAAGCTCATTTCTAAGATTCCTACTTGACTTCCAAGTTTCTCATTTTTATACCTTTTTCCCCCCTTAGGGATGCAGTTTCTGTACTTACCTTTGAGTTTCTTAAATACACCACAAGAAAATAAAGAAGGTTAAGGAGTCATGAACAGCACATGTTACACACTCAAGAAGCAGTCGTTGCCTTACACTAGGTTTTTCCTGATGGATTTAATTGGTATAATTGTCTATTTTGCAGCTTCCTTTGCTTTCGATAACTTCATGTGCTTGGTTTGCAAACCGCTCGGATTGAGCGCGTCTGCGCTTACTGGGCACGAATACAGAATCTTCGCGAGGAATGACTTATTTTATTTTTGTATTTTTTTACTTTCCATCTGCGATCACACACACACACACACACACACACATACACCCTTTTTGTGTATGCCTTTACCTAATCATCTGAGTCTCCAGTAAAGCACCGGTCTGTTCGTGGCATCTGAGACTCCAGGTCTGAGGACACAGGAGGTGTCCCATGTCCAGCCCCTGAGTCAGGGATGGTTTTGTTCAGTTTCCAGTTTCAGGGCTGAGACGGAGGCCTCATAGTTCCCTAGGTCTTTATCTTTCTGAAAGTCATAGCCCTGGCTCTGTCTGCACAACTCCTTTCCTAGTTCTTTTCCAGAGCAGACCCACCCCAGCCCTTGTCTCCAAGCAACAGACAGACCTCTGGTGTCCTCCATCCCTTGCAGTGATCTTGCCTGCGTTACCTGTGGGCGGTGCCCTGCTGCCAGGCCAGGGGCCCAGCTGTTTGGTATTTCATCTATCGCTGCTAAGCTTTTGCAGCTGCGAGACGAAGTCAGCGTGTGAAAGGACTGTACAGTCTTGACCACGATGGTGTTTGTTTTTCACGGGGCATAAAATGATGCATTTGAATATCTAAAAGCAAAGGAAAATGAAATTCTGCATATCTATATCTGTGGAAGTTGACAGAAGAGTCCATTAATACTTGGAAGATGTAAATAAATGGGAATAATTTTAAAATATTTGACAACTGGTAGTGTGATAATTACTTTTGAAAAACCTCTAGAAGAGGCTAATGAATGTGGCACTGACATCCACACACTGATCAGGAGGCTTCTCGGCTCTTTCCACCATGCAACATCCAAACGTTGAAAAATTCAGAATTACTCCAAAAATAGATTCAACTCTCGTATTTTTTTTCCCTAGGACCCTCCAGGTCTCAAAGTCAGTCCACTAGTCTGGGGTGCATGCCTGAGCCAGCCCATCTATCACCTATTGAAAAGGTAACGTCCACCCTTTATAGTAGTTCCTGTAATCCCCTCTTCCCACTGCCCCCCCCCTCCCCCGGCTGTTGTTAGATTGTTCTTAACTTCAATGTCTCTGGTTATATTTTGTTTGCTTTTTTCTTCTATTGATTATGTTCCAGCTAAAGGTGAGATCATATGGTATTTGTCCCTCACCGCCTGGCTTATTTCACTTAGCATAATTTATAAATAAATAAATAAATAAAATCTTTTAAAAAATGGAAACAAAAAAAAAGAAAAGGTAACGTCTTTATTTAAAGGAGTTGCATACAAAGAAACGGGAAGTTGAGTGTTTAACGAGTCTGCAATGACTCCTTCCAAATAGATGTCAGCACGTCCTAGGCATCCACACAAGGGGTCTGGTTGGATTTGTTCCTCGAAGCCTAAGTACAAACAGGACGAGCAGACCTTCTCCCACCACCACAATGCCCACCGATGCCTCATGTATTCCTCGCTCTCTTCTCATCGGTTAGGGTGGCACACGCCAGCGATGTTAAAGATAAGATCGGTTAGATGGGTAGTAGCCGAGGCGGCTCTGACTCCAGCATACACTTGAAAATATCTGGAGACACTTATGGTGAGCAGAAGGCAGGGATCTTCTCCTGGCACAGAGAGGGCGGGGGTGGGGGACACTGCTAAACATCCCACAATGCACGGGACAGCCCCCCAGCAAAGATTCGTCCGACTCAATGTGTCCACTAGGCAGTTTGAGGAGCCCTGGAGTAGGCTTTACCATCCTCATCTAAAAGGTGTTTAATGAGTGTCATGTGTAATTATATATTACTACACATACGCATATATGCACATACTTTTACATTTATGTATATCACATCACTGGGGGAGGGTTCTGCCTTGGAGGAGAAACAGGATATGGTCATGATATGATGTTATTAAATTATGGAAATTTCCTGCCACAGGTGCTGGTGTTTCCCATTAGTTAGTGCTTCTGTGTTCAAGATACCATCCTCAGCATTTCCTAATTAACTCACCTTCCTAGCTACGTTGCAGGTGAGTGCTATTATTATTTCCATATTATCCATAAGACAACTAAGGCCCAGAGAAGTTTAGTAGCTTGTCTGAGGTCACTGAGCTTGTACGTAGAGGATCCAGGACTCCCCCCCTCACACAGTCTAAGTGATCATAACCATTTTGCAATGTCATCTCATCGCTGACCCCAAAAGACCTTGAAGGCCCTTTCCCCTGGAAATCACCCCAGCTGCTCCGTCTTCCTTTCTGCCAACGGTGAGCTCGGGCATGGGCTTGCGTGTCAGCAGCGGTGAAGTCTGGATCATTTAAAAAACAGTGGGCCGGGGAGGAAGACACACACATCAAAGCCATGGAGATGAATGCTAATGAGAAGAATAAACATATAAAACTGCTTTCCCCCCAAAAAAAGCTATTTCCATGTCCCTGCCAGGTGTTACTGCAGATAAAGCAGGGTCACAGCAATGCCTTCCCTGCGTAGGAGGAGCAGGGGGCGGACCGAGCCAGCATTAGCCTAGGGTGCTTCTTACAGCTAAGTCGAGTATCACGCTTGACTCGTGTTGGCTCCATTTCTCAGCAGGATCCTGGAATGCCCAGAAAACACACCAAAAGGCAGACGCGGGCCATGATCAGAAGAATTTTATTATCCAAGTTGCAACATGCAAATGTCTGCTTTGCGTTCAGCTTTCTGCAAACCCAGAGTGAAAAAATAAGTAGGAAATAATGAGAAAGAAAAAAAGCAGTACAATCCATGCTTCACCAAGTCCTGTAGGTTATTACCATGTTTTAAATTGTGAGTTGCAAACACAAGCTGTTCTTAAAGAAGAACAAAAAGAAAAAACAGATGGTTCCTTTTTACATCCTGTGAAACTTTTCCTGAATGCAAGCGTATGTTCCCTTCTCCCCAGCTGGCAGTCCCCATGCAAATGATCTGTTTTCTGTCACTTCGAGAAAAATTCTTGATCCCCATCCCCCAGCCCATTCTAAAGGCCAAAATACCTAGAAACGAGAGCAGGGAAAGCAATCACCAAAATATTTTCACCAGAGCAGGTCTGTGGGGCTCCATCGTGCATACCTGCTTAGAAACCAGCTGGCTCTAGGACGGGCATCTCCACGGCTTTATTATTATTACTACTATTAGTTTTTAGGTTACGAGTGTTTTTTCAACACACATCCTTATTGATGGATGGTCAGTTGCTTTTCTTCTACGTGATATGGGCGAAAGAACGTGAGGTTTGCAATTATATAGAGGAAGATTCAAACTCCAACTCAGGGACTTATTCAATAACTGGGTACCCTTCAGAAAGCTCTTTTAGATGTCTTTAAAAATCCCTTATTCTCTGTGATTCTCAGTTTTTTCCCTTGCAAAATGGAGACTATAATGTTTGCCTTTTCGGGGAGGTTTTGAGGATGCATTTCAGTCTGGCAGCCCTGAGTCTTGCTTGCCTCACTCATGAAAGACAACAGCAACAGCACTTACTACATAGAATTATCTGAGGATGAAATACGACAGAGTATTATTTGTGCGTGATTCATGAAGTGCCTAGAAAACACGAAGTTCTAAATGAATGGGAGTTATTATTGAGTTGTTTTATTGGAATTGTTAATCTAGAGACATATACAGGGACCTGAAGTGTCTTGAATGGTCTTCAATTTGACTCAATTATCTGCATTGTTTTAAAACAATGTCCCACAGGTGGTCATTGCATCCCGACTTAGGTGAAGAGCGATTGTATTAGTTTCACTACGAATCTTGGCAGCCAAAAGTGTGTCTCTCTAGTTACTACTTAAATTCTTCTTGTGCCCTGAGTTTAGGAAGAGTTGATTCTGACTTTTCCGGTCTGGCCAAAAGCTGCATGCAATCTAATATTATTTATTGCTGTATAAAAAAATTATCCCAAACTTAGTGGTGTAAAACAAAAAACCCTGAAGTCACACAATTTCTGGGTGTTAGGTGTCCAGGAGCAGGAGAGCTGGGCGGTTCTGGGTTGGGGTTTCTCCTAAGAATGCAGCCAAGTCATTAGCCTGGGCTGAGGTCATCCAAAAGCTTGACTGAGGCTGGAATGTAAGCTTCCAAGATGGACCACTCACATGGCTATCAGCTTGGACAAGCCATCAGAGAAAGACATTGAGAGACCGGGCTGTCTTGTATAACCTAATCTCAGATATGACACACTATCTTTTCCCCAGGATTCCATTGCTCACGCAGACCAACCTGGTATAATGTGGGTGGAGACTTCTCAAAGGATATAAATACCAGGAAGCAGAGCCATTGCAGGTGACCTTGAGGGTGGGCTACCACAGTCCCTGACCCAGTAATTCATACTGGGTATGCTAAGTGAGGAAGGAGAGCAATGCCATCCCCACTTGAATTAACAGTCTCACCATTAATTTAGTATCCAGCTCAATATCTTCTTCATCTAAGAAGCTCCCATGTGATACAATGTATTTTCAATCACCTCCTTCCTATAAGTGGTGACAGTATTTGTTCGTGCCCCACTGCTTCAGCAATGCCATTTACTCAATTTTTATTTCATGAAAGTGACTCTAGTCACCTGAGGGCAGGGATTCATACCACGCCTTTTTTGGTTTCTTTAAAACTAATTACTAGCATGTGTTAACTACACGATGTTGGTATAAATTCAATCCCAGCTTGGTGACCTTTCCAATGTACAGGCCTGTGCAAACAACATTCATGTTTAAATTAGCTTGAAGCTCTCTAAAATCCTTGGTCATTAAATTACAGTCCCATCTTGGCCATCATATGCAATGTGATAAAAAAGCAGCCCCCACACCGACCCTCTGCACACTTCCACTTGAAGTTCTTGGTCCTGCCCCTTCCTTTGCCGACATGCTCTATGGCCTCCATGAGGAAGTGCTTTGCTGGAAGGGCAGCTCCACTGACCCTGGAAGCTCTGACCTGGACCACAATGTTTAATATATCCATCAGTCCTTGCCCAGCGATGGTCCTCCTTACCATGACCCAATTTTTCCTTTTGCCCTAGTAACTATCACCATCCTAAAAAAATATAATCCAGTAGATTTACTAGCTGGTTATGTTTGTTGGCTGTCTTCCCCTCCAAAGTGGCAGCTCAGTGAGGACAAGGAATCTTGTCTGTTTTGTTCCCTGTGTATGCTAAGTGCCTGGAATATGCCAGATGCTTAGTATGGAATTCCTGAAGAAATGAATTGTAGTCTTATTTTTTCACAACAGAACTTGAAATAAATAAAAAGGTCTTTGCTGAGGAGTCTTGAGCTAGGTAAATATTTCAGTTAACAAGGAAAACTTTCCCAACAATTCTGATTAACTGTGGCTTATCTTCTTACATAAGTCATTGATAAACCACTTTACAAAACAAATACAAGGTCTATCCCAAAGATATCCAGCTAAGTAATATGAAAAATAGAGACATTTACTGAAGAAGATACAAGATGCAAGAAACATTGTACACAGGACAATGACTCCTCAGTCTCCTTCAAAGTAGGCACCTTGGAACCTCACACAGTTCTCCCAATTGCCATCAGCTGCCCCACTGCATTTTCCTGAATCTCAATGGTGGTCTGAAATCTCTTCCTTTTCAAAAGTGATTTTAGTTTTGGGAAAAGACAGAAGTTGCAGGGCACCAAACCTGGGCTGTAGAGGGGCTGAGTCACCTGGGTGATTTGCTGTTTTGTCAGAAAACTTCACAAGACACGATACATGAGCAGGTGCGTTGTCATGATGAAGCTGCCAATCACACATTGCATGGACCCCAAATGCTTTCTGAATCATTTGAATAGTTTCCATGGGGAAATGTTCAAGCTTAATGCAAAATCTGATGCACATTCATTGCTCTGCTCACTCAGTCATTTTCAATGTGATGGTCACACAGTACACATGCTCACTCAATGGCATCTACTGCCCCCACTGACTAGTACATTGAAGGCATCATTGTTCACGCAGGTGCATTCTAGTCCACTCTCCTTGGCTGCCAGGTGACATCAATGTCCCACAAACCATTCTTGTTATATTAACAATGGCTGGAATTTTTCCAGGCAGACCTCATACATTATAATCAATAATTTTAGCCCAAAATTTATAAAATTGACAATGCAAAATTTGACAGACTTTATTAGTCAATTCAGTTAAAATCACTTTCAACTCACTCAAGCAACTGGTTTAAGTGAGTTGAATTCAATGACTGAAGTAAATAATCGATAGAATTGATACACATTTTCTTTCTTGTAAAGTATATTAATTATTCCAAAGCTCTAAATAATCATAATTTTTTTTTCTTTTTTAGCTTTACCTCTAAAACTCTAAATGTGACTGATATCTGCTTTCTAGACTGGGGCACATGTTGAGAATTCACTCTTCCTTTTATTCTCAAAATGGTAATTCCATGAGAGGTTAAAGCCAATATATTTTTTAAAGAAGTGACATTATAATAATAATATAATTTTGTAACAAAATATTCAGGTTTTTTCTAAATGTTTTATTCTGCTGTTAAATGATTCCATGCATGGGCAAAATAAACTAAACTATACACACTCTGCCACAAAAGAAATGGTAACTCAAATATCTGGCTATTTAGCATTTTGTCTACTTCCAGTGTTTGCCAATGTGTCCGTGCTTAAATGACTCTAGAAGAAAGTTGGAAGTACAAAGCAAGAATGAAAGGAAATGCTCTAATGGCAAGGAGACTAACATTCTAATTATGTAATTATCGGAGTCCAGAACTCACAAATTATATCTCGTGGTGATGTTTAACTTGCTTTAATAACCTTTCATTTGTATGAAAGCTTAATTAATTAGCCCTCAGTGACAGTGTTCTCTTTGGAAAATTATGTTTACCACTTGCATTAAAATTCTGTATCTTTCTAACACAAGCAAGGTACATATAATTAAGGCACCCACTTTAAAAGCTGTATGATCCCAAGAGTTGACATTCTGTGCTTATAATTTATAACAAATTGATGTGGAACTTGCTTGACTGCCACTTATTAGATGGTCCCTTACTTAGCCTGTCACTATGTAGAGAAGTTCAAGGTCACATTCTGAAATGAACATCTTTTTAAAAAGGGATTTAGCAGATAAAAGACCAAAGAACCTACTATTGGAAAGCAAGTCCCTGATACATCTGCGATGGTAGAAAGGATGCAATATGGAAGGTATGACCACTAGTCTAGAACTATTCCACTCTCACTTCAGTTCAGCGTATATTCTAAAAATTTCATAGTCTTAACATCATTTCTGATTGAAATGGATGTTGTGAGTCTGCTACAACACTGTTGATAGCAGGAATGGTAAATCTGTTACAAATGGCATTAGCTTTGATATGAGGATGCTCTACATACCCACCTATCACGAAGGAAGCGGTAGTGGATGTTGTAAGAAAAATAAGACGGAGGAGGCAAGGTCGAGAGTGGGAGTCAGAGGTCTAAAGTGCACACATCCTGACAGTTACATTCTAGGGTTATCGCCTTCCCCAGAGCCTGCATGGGAGCCATGACTTGCTTCTAATAGAAAACAGCAACATGATGGGAAATCACTTCTGTGACTAGGTTAAAACAGGTAGTAAACTTCATGTTGCCAACAGACCATCTACTCCCAACCCTAGCTGCCTTGACAGAGAAGCCCATGTGGCCAGGAACTTAGGGTGGCCTCCAGCCAGAACCCAGAAACGACAGAATGAGCTCCAACTGACAACTGGTGAGGAAGTGAATTCTGTTAATGACCACAGAGCAAGCTTGGAAGTGTATCCGTTCCCAGGTGAGACTTCAGATGAAACCCCAACTTGGCTGACCCCCTTGGTGGAAGCTTTGTGGGGGACCCTGAATCAGAGAACCACAGAGACTGTTCAGTAGTACATATATGCAGAGGTTTGCTGGGGCAGGCTCCTGAAAGCGACTCTCAAATATTCAGGAATTTTATGAGCCAGTTGTCAAACGATGGGTAGCTTGCAATGGAAGGAAGATTGACACCATGGAAATGGACAAATGCTGCAAATTGGGATCTTTTTCATATTTTCCCAGTGGGTTGGTGCACCAGCACACCACAGGGTCCGTGAAAGTAGAGACCACTTTCCTTTTGCGCTGTTAACACCAATATGCAGTCAACACTGAGTATGTGTTGTCCACAGACGTGTGACTATTATTACTTTAGATGATGTCTTCTTTTTGTCCCGAATCCACAGTTCTTTAAAAAAAAAAAAAAGATTTATTTGCACAACTACAGTAAGGTGCTTGTGCTAGAACAATGAACTATGGTAACGATAGCAGGATCATGTCCTAACTGGCAGCTGGTCCACTGAGAGCCAGCTGCGTGGATGGGGGCAGAGGTTCCATTTCCAGAAAAGGCGCTGCGTGAGCAAGCTGTGGAGAAGAAATGTGTATGACACTGACCCCTCCCACTGGACCCGGGTCTACTGGAGGCCGAAAGGGTGTCTTATTTCACCTTGGAGCCCTTCTGCTCACCAGCACACGGTAGTGAAAAATGGATGAGATTTATTTGTATTAAAATGTAATTTTTCTCATTATGGAGTTTCAGGCTAGCATGCTATGGGCACAACTACATTCAGAGGCTTTCCCCACTGACCAGCAAAGCTCTTTAATAAAATGACATGAGGATCAGGGGAGACCTCATAGGAAACCCTCCTCTGAATGCTCCCTTGCTGTATTCAAGGAAGCCAACAGAAGGGGCCAATCCAGGAACATCCCTCCATGGCCTAACCCATTAGAACTCCACAGGCCAGATCCCCTAAACAGGCCCACTGGACTCTGATCTGCATTAACAAAGCACCTATTGCACACCGTAAAGAAAGTGACGAGCCATTTTTGATGAATAACCCTACTTTTAATTTTGCCATTGTCCAAATAGGCAGTATTTACAAGGGTCATGCAGAGTCTTTTGACCATTCCACCCCGGGGGGCACGCAACTGCAGTTAAAATCTAATTCTCTCTTCCTTCAAGGAGCGCACTCAAAGCACTGTGTCTCTAAGTGGTTGCTTTACTGCCCGACAGAATGTGTGATTTGCCTTTTTCTCCAAAAGGGCTTTCCAGTAAGTGCTCTTGGGAAGACCATGTTGATGCAGTTTTGCAGGGAGGGGAGCTGCTCGAACATCACCCAATCTGGGATTCGGCAGCCACGCTACACTGAGAGGCGGCCTTCCCATTCATCACAGACCCACAGCTAATTACACAGAGGTGACTTTTTTCAACCTGGTCCCATCGATCGTGCTCCTGGCTTGGTCTGGAAGCAGCTTCTCCTGTGAATTGTGGTCTGCTGGAAAAATCTGTTAATGGAAAGGTACTTGAAAGTTTTTTCTGCGGCCCCAGAGCAGGTCAACGCACTTCACAGAAATGATGGTGATCTCAGAAGGTCAGTTTTCTGAAATTTGCCCACAGTCAACTACCTGTGAGGGTGGAGGGCCAGGTGGGCACCCGTTGTAAATGCCCCCCGCCGCCTCTCAGGTCCCTGAAGATCAGCCACCCCTCTCCTGGTCCTAAGACTATGGGGACTTATCTCTGCCTGCATTTCCAGGCACACAGCAGACAGTCAGGGGTCATTTTAGGAAGGTGTTGTAAATTTCAACTCAGAAAGAAAAAAGAGAATCACATGTTCCATTAGGAGTAAAGTTTGGGAGGGGGCAGCAAGATTAAGATCAACCTTGCTCTGGAAAAAAAAAAGGCTTTAAAATCCACTTCTGAGTCAAGTGCAAAAATAATGATGCCTGAAAGTTTAAGTTCTCTTAGGACCCCATTAGACAAAGTGAGGATCCTCTAGTCAGGAACTGGCCATGCTATTTTATTTTATTTCTTCCCCATTCCTTGTTATGTGATATCCTTTTATTGTTCCAATAAAGACAAAAGTGGGGCAAGGGAAAGGTCAGCCAGTGAGAGCTGAGGCTGCGCCTGGGGGCAGGAATCCGAGGATCACACCTGGAGAGACAGTGCAAAGGTGGGAGATGCTCCTTCTCAGTCCCTGGAGTCATCTTAGTTGTGTCATGAGGCCAAGTCCACCCCAGGAGTTCCACTCTGAATTACACTCTCCTCTGCGACCGGAATCAGCAGAGAGCACTTTCATGGCGAACCTCGACCCTAGTTGCACATTCAGAATCTCCTGAGAAGGTCAAGGGCGTGCCCACACTGGGCCCCAGATCCCAGGGGTTTGTTCAACTGGTCTGGGTTGGGACCACAGCATCGTAACTGTTGAAAGTGCCACAGAGCAGGAGGTCTCAAAAGTATCCGAACAGGAAAAAAGTGTAGATTCACAGGCTCCCGTCACATGGAAGGAGAGGAACCCACTCGAGTAGGCACTAAACGTGGGCGCGTTGCCTGAGATGTGGCTCAGGGGCTCCATGCGTCAAAGCGCTTCTGGGACGCATTAACTTAAGCCTTGAACACGTGACCACAGGTCCAGGCCAATGCGCTAGGAGGTCCTGGTGGGCGTGGTGGTGGACGGAGAAGCCATGCGTCCTCCTAAGGGGTCTGCCAATCCTCACCCTGCGAGAGTGGAGCCAGGGGGTGGGGGAGTTTGCCAGATGGTCCAGTTTTTCAGAAAAAGCTGTGGGTTGGATTTCTCTGTGATATCTCTTCATTCCCCCCCCCCAATATTGGCTCCTTCTCTTTTTAAACACAGGGCAGGTGGAAGGAAGAGTGTCTCAGTCCATGCCAGCTGTGAGACGTGGCTAGGTGCAGGCATCTGACTCACTCCCAAGAAGCTTTCTCTTTGATCATTTCATCCACGCCCCTTTCCTAGGCATCTCACACAGACGTAAAACTGACATCTTGCCCGAAATTCCAGCCATGAGATAGGCATTTGAATACAATAAAACACTTTTACCACCAAAGTACTTCCATACATTCAGGTGAATTAGCTCACTACCATAGCAGGGCAGGGAGTAGAATTATGCAGAATAACAGTAACAAGGAGAGATTGTTTTGCCACTTGATGCATCCAGAGAAGGCAGCGTTGCTGAGAGGCACTGGGAGGCCAGAGGGGCAGTGTGCGGGCACTGGGAGCCTGAAGATAATGGCAGATAGGAGAGGAACAGAGAGTAAGAGAGAAAGAAGTAGTAACACTGAGCTACATAGATAAACATAAATCTGTCCTCACCTTCCTGGAATTAATAGCTTTAGGGAGGAGACGGACAATAAACAAAAATACACTACGTCAAGAGTGTGTGAAGCAGTGAGTGGGGACAGGGGTAAGCAGGAGGACCCCATAAGCCGTCACATAGGTGACACCAGGCGGCCTTTGTCCTCAGTGAGACAGGCAGGTGTTGTGGCTTGCAAACAGGGGTCGTATGATGAGACAAATGTTTTAAATTAAGTGTATTGGGGTGACAACGGTTAAAATGATTGTACAGGTTGCAAGTGTACAATTCTATGATACGTCACCTAACATTGCACCTGTATACTGAACACTGCAGAGTATCATTAAAAGAGATTGAAAAAGACACATTGAAATGGAAAGATCTTGTGTTCATGGATTGGAAGAATCAACATAGTTAAAATATCTGTATTACCCAAAGCACTATACAGCTTTAATGAAATCCCCATCAAAATCCCAATGACATCTTTTAAAGAACTAGAACAAAAAAATTATCAGATTTGTATGGAACCACAAAAGACCCCAAATACTCAAAGCAATCTTGAGAAAAAAAGAACAAAGCCGGAGGCATCACACTCCCTGACTTCAAACTATACTACAAAGTGACAATAATCAAAACAGCATGGTGTTGGCAGAAAAACAGTCGTGGAAACCAATGGAACAGAACTAAGAGCCCAGCAATAAACCTACATGTATACGGGCAAATAATTTTTGATAAAGGAACCAAAAACATACATGGATAAAAATAAAAAGATGTGACATATTTTAAAAGTATCACTCTGCCTTGCCGCGTTGAGAATGTGCGTAGGGGCCAATCAATCCTAAAAACTGGGAGCTAAATTAGGAGAATACTGCAATTGTCCAAGCAACAAAGAACATCTTTGGAGCCAAACTGGATCCCTGCTGGCAGAACATCAGGACATGCCGACGAGGGAGTTAAAAACAGCAGACACCTCACACACACACGGGCCTAACAATCTTCCACTCAACGGACAACTATCACTTCCCGAACCCAAGCGCCGAAAGGGTTATTACATTCTCCACCAGCCCCATCCTAAGGGGGAAAAAAAAATTCCTCCACTGATGTTGCAAAGGTCTCAGGTTGTAAAGTCAGGACAGTAAAAAGAGAATGATGGCTTTTCCTCCATAAACAGCCACCAAATGTTTGAGTTACGGATCACAATTAAGTCCTAATTGGCAATAATGTAAACCTCTTCTGAGTGGATGTGGTAAATATTGAAACAAACGAGTTGCTATTTTTCAGACCCGAATGGCAGTCAGTCAAAATGAAAAGCTAATTTTCAGCCTTGGAGGCAAACTCTGTATTTTAACCAATCGTGACAGAGTGGGGACAATAAATTGACATTTAAGGTGTGGATGATTTACTTCCCTGGGCAGACGCTGGGTTGCATGACCCCCTTGCAAAATGAGAGCAAGCTATGGCTTTGGTCCAGAGCGTAAAGGAGCATCTGGGGAACTGGCCAGAGGCCGAATTCAAAGACAGCCAAGGATAGAAGGCAAATGATCCACCTTCCCAGATGCCGGTGCTGTGAGGATATCTCCTAGTACTTGGCTGTCCTAACAATAGCTGGCCAAATTAATTCATCAGAAGTTTACACTGAGAATCATAAAAATAAACGTGTGTGTGTGTGTGTGTGTAGTGTATGTGTGTACTCCCTACCCTACTGCAAGCCAGAATTAAAATCTGATTACTAAGGATCTAAAATATTAATTTCATAATTAACTTATTCCAGAAGTATCAACAACATGCCAATTATGTCCAAGGCACTGTTAAAGGAATTAGGGAATCATCAGTGAACAAAGCGTAAAACGTCTCTTCCCCAAGTAACTTACATTCTACTGAAAATAATAATAGCTCAGATTTTGGGCTTTCTTCTGGCGATCTGGACGACTCTAAGTGTGTTATTTGCATTGACATGTGAATCCTCCATAGTAACCCACGGCTTAACTTCTTTTACTATCTCCAATTTCCAGATGAGAACCCTGAGGCACAGAGAGGTGGAGTACTTCACCCCAAATCACACAGCTCTGGCCGCTGAGATACAGCAGCAAGTCAGCCAATGTCCTTTTCTGGCTTCAAGTTTAGTGGGGGTGGGGGGGAGCATTAATTGACAAATTGTAAGTGTTACAGTTGTTACAAAAGAAACGCATGGAGTTGGGGCCCGGGAAGGTCATAAGACCCAACCTAGCTTGAATTTGTTGTTACAGCTATAACTCTGGGAATATGGCCTCTCATAACCACGCATCTGCTTTCCTGAGTACCGTGTCTGGCTGATTTGAGGACAATAGTTTGTTTTGTTCTTCACTAAAACCAGTGGTCTGGAAGTCAAGTTTTCCTTCTCCACATTCACTTTAACCTCCCTCCAAATTCTGGGAAGGGTGGGCTGAACATGGGAGGGAGACATGGATGTTTTCTAACCTTAAACTTCTTGAATCAGATGGTGTCTATAATTTATATATGTAATGTTCTGAAGACTTTATATCTTCTGTGAGTGCCTCTCTCCAAATACATTATTTATATGTTTTAATATTTCAATAAAGCCAGTAAGGTTCATGTTGCTCTGAATGGCTCATTTGAATACTCAAGAAAGAAAATGAGCTTGCAAAATATTTGCTGTATGAATCTGAACATATTGAGGGGGTTTTCCTGATGGCACAGGTTTGAAAGCACAATTAAAAGATGAAAAGAAAAGAAAAGATGGCCCTTCAGTCCCTGACTGTCAGGTGTCTAGCAGATGACTATTATTATTATTATTATTATTATTATTATTATTATTATATCCCTGTATAACTCTTGCTCTGATTCTCCGGCGGTGAAAACGGCGTCAAGAATTTAAAAAAAAAAAATGCTGACTTCCTCAATAAGCCTTGTTAATTCCCTGACAAAAGGATCGTGAGCTTTCTCACTTAAACGGGGACAATCACAACGCAGTCAAAGCTCCAGGTTTCCAGGTCACATTCTCCAAGGTGCCTGCAGATGGCCTTGTAAGCTCCGCTCAGAAACTATCCAACCTGAGAGTTCAGTCAGTCATACTGTGAGCACGCTTGGCAAGCTATCCATCCTCTCCACTCCTCAATTTCCCCAAGCATTAATGGGAATAATAACAGTATCCATCTCATAAAGCCAATATGAGAGTTGAATGAGTTAGTGTATGGAGACCTAGCAATAGGGAGCCACTATGCTGCTGTTGCTACGCGCTCATCTCATGCATGGCCGTCGAGCACCCACTACGGTCTCTTCTGGCTGAGACGGGAACAGCAACAAGTAAGACACGGCCTCTGTTCATCCCCATATATTCTCGTTGGCAAAACAGACAAACAATAAGTAAACGAGATGATCCCAGCTTCCATGAACACTCAGGAAGAAAATAAAAAGCATTGGTGGGAGAGGCTGCCTCCTTGCGCTCCGTTTCATCAGGGGACAAAGAAGCTTCTCTGGGAAGGTGGCACAGGAGGTGGAGGAGGAGGTGGCCCCGGGAAGAACCACAAAGGAGTGATGGGCGCATGGAGAACAACGAAGGTGTGGCTTTTGCCCCAGATGTGTCAGCCTGTTAGAGGGACACAGAAACCCACTGAAATCGGGGGCAGGGTTAGAGACGGGGTCCCCGAGGGGAGCTCAGACCAGGTCCAGTCCTGCACACTGGTGAGAAGTTGGTTTCTGTGCCAACTACCCTGGCAAACCACTGGAATTAGACAAACTTGGAAAAAACACCCTTTAACCGATACCTTAAAAGACTCTGTCTGACATTTGGAGCCACTGAGCCAGGTTGCCAAGGGAGAGCACAACTTTCCCAGCCCCAGGGGGTAGAAAGCTTGAGGGGTTCACCTTGAACATGAATCTCACAGGTGTCAGAGCTCCAGGAGGCCTCCAGAGGACGCAGTCCAACATGGTTATTTTCCAGAGGAGGAAATGGCGCATCTTCCCATACACCAAGCTCAGACGGCAGGGAAATGGTGATTGCTTCACAAGTGCAGGTGCTGAAGAAACTCAAGATGAAACCTGAGAGCATAAGCCGCACCTGTGTGCCAGAACCAGGACCCTGACCAGGCTCTTTATTGCCCTACAGAAGCAAACAGCCTTCTTTTCCTTGAGTCTCCCTGCACATAGTCCTCCAGCTGCTGTCATCAATACTCCATGCCAGGAGGAACCCGCAGACACAGGCTGTGTGCAGGGACCCACTTCGGGACCAGTGTCGGAAAAGAAGAGGAAAAGACATTAGGGAACGCGCCTCCCGAATGAGGTCTGGGCATCAGGGACCCAGCCGTCGCAGCTGCGTGCATGTCCTGGCTGCATTGGGGCCACAGGTCCTGACCTTCTGTCCCCCATGCGTTAGGAAGGGCCTGGATCTTCAGGGAGAGCAAAGGATAAACTCCGAGTGCCCACGGCCTTCTGCTGCTGCGCTGCTCCTCAGTCTCCCGAGCTCGGCAGATGGGAGCTGCAAAGACGCGTGCTGGTGCCTGGGGCGTGTCTTAATTTGTTCCATCGTTCCATTTATTTCCCTTCTTAATGGTTCACTTAGCCAAACTTGGGACTGGGGGGAAAAAAATCAATCTTCGAAGATGCCCAAACTCTTTCGAAAAACGTTTCAGATGAAGGTGGTTAGACAGAAACGAGTTTGGAATGGATTCGACTATTTAATTTCCACCATCTGGAGGATGATATAAACCAGCGCTGGAGTGCCCAGTAGGCAAATTCAGCACGAGGCTGGGTACCAGCAAAGGCAGGGCATTCATATGATGGGGGGATGGGGCGGGGTATGTAATGCATTGACAGTTTACATGTTAAAAGCTTACTGGTTCTTTTGACCTTCACGTGAAGTAGAAACTTAGGTCATAATCTTCTAAGAGCAAAGGTGTCTAGAAGGCTTAGTCTCTAGTGGCTGTTACAAAGAGACGATGAGATGATGTGCTTTGGTTTACCCCAAAGACCTTGTCCTTCTCTCCCCCTCTGCCTCCCAGCTCAGCCCACCTACATCGCTCCCCAGAGTCTCCCATGTCATTTTTCATCTTACAGATTTAAATGCGTTTCAAAGGTCATTTGATTTGATTTTTCATAATGAGCCTGGGAGGTAACCCAGACTAAGAGGCTCTCGAATCACTACATTACAAATGACACATTAGAGTCATTTTTTAAACATAAGCTGAATTGCTTCCTCCTCCCCTATAGGTTTTGAGAAAGGGTGGAGGGCATGGGAACTTGTGAGCGGATGTACAATTAATACACAAATACACAAGGTAGGACAGACTTCGCAAACACTGCTCACAACAGTTTTATGACACATTTTCTGTAAAACAACTTCTGTAATGCTAGAGTTAACTCAAGTCTTGGGAATGAAGGTTGGAGTCTCAAATTAAAATTTAAAAAGTCTGTGTAGTCTAAGAGTTTGATGTCTCCTAAAAGGTTTATCTTCTGTACATGGAACATGAGAAAACGTGGGAGATTATCTAACTTATGAAAAAGAACTGATAATAATCTAATTTCATTTTACCTGGAACCATTGCCCCAGATTTCATTCATGAGTTTAGATATTCTGTACCCTTCTCCGTCTTGTTTATAGAGGAAAATGCCACACATCATAGCACCTGAGCAAAAAGGCATTTTTAGGTCCTCAAGATTGTTTCCTCTCTTTACAAAATCCCCTATTTAACTTACGATTCCTTTCATCAACACCGAGATATGGACACGGAGATGGGGGAAGATAGAAATAGGAGTCTATTTTACATTTCCCTTCTCAAAAAGGAGACTTAACTTTCTGAGTCCACGACAGGAGGCAAGAGCATTACAAACCTCGTTACACGGATAGGGGATTTGCCCAAAATCTCACAGCCAGTCAAATGCCGTGAGGGATATGAACTCTGCCCCTTCAACTCCTGGAGATTTTTCAGCCATGCTATACCATGAAATAGATATTCCTACCAATACTGGATCCAACCGGTGCTGTTTTAAAGG
The DNA here is from genome assembly GCF_022682495.2 of Desmodus rotundus. Taxonomy (NCBI): domain Eukaryota; kingdom Metazoa; phylum Chordata; class Mammalia; order Chiroptera; family Phyllostomidae; genus Desmodus; species Desmodus rotundus. The sequence goes on along the minus strand of NC_071392.1, from coordinate 98,206,080 downwards.
GGGGAGAAATGTTCATTTTTTCAAGGGGACACGATCTTGACTATGACCTTGAAAATCATAATAGGACCAAAGTGGAAAGCTCCTCCCCGTCCTTCTGTGTCAGTCATTTCCCTGGAGTCCCCTTAAAAATGTAGCCATTCTGTTCCCCAGCTTGCCTACCTTCAGTCAAGTCTGCTTCTCCCCGACGACTCCTCACAAATTTGTACACCCATTTCTCCTTCACTCCTCAAGCAAATGTGCAAGTGCTCACCAGCACCAGGTGCTCCTCAGGGAGCAGGGGCTGGAGTCCTAAGATGACTATGACCCTGCCTTCTGGAGCTTATATTCGACTGTGAAAAAAAAGAGGTAAGTGCGAAGCGAATGAGAAGGGAAGAGCCAACATTTCCTTGGACAAAGGCCAGAGGGTCACAGGACCAGGAAATGTCGCTTGCAGGGGGAGTGCAAAGTCTCCGAAGGTAAACACACTCCACCCTACTACCTGCTTCCTGTTTTTCCCCTTTTCTTACCTCCAGAGTCACAAGACCTATAGCAGCAAATATTATAAAGAGAAAAGGGGGCAGGGGGGTAGCCTTCAAACTCTTAAACAAAATGGAATCCTGAGTTTAAATAAACAGACCAGATAAAGAAGAGCCATTTCAATTGGCTAGAGCGTGGAGGACCAAGAGCCCAATCTGCTGGCCCTGCTTCCATTTCCCACTGGCTCTTTGGCGGTAGTGTGGTGCTGAAGCCCATGGGCCCAGGAGTCTGTGGAGAGCCAGGTTGGAAAGCACTGGCTGCCTTGGCTGGGTTATAGATCTCACCTAGGGAAAAGGGCAAAAATGGCCGGTCGACTTGTTTTTAAGGAAGCCCTTTGGCCAGTGGATTCTGACACTCTAAGGTCCGGATTTCTCTGTAAGGATATGGGTCATACGTTCTCCCCAGAGCACCTCTTTGCATCTCCTCCAAAACAGGGAAGTCTGTTTTCTATAACTGCCCAAGAATTTAGGGACTTAGTATTCTAGCCAAATAGATTTTCATCTGCACACGGCTATTATAATTGGTGTTATATTCAAACAGTTGCTCATTCTAAAATGCTAGACCCACAAAACATACATGCATCCTATTACTGTTGGGTTAGGCTCACTATGCTTTTGATAAATTATACAGAGAGCTTTACCACCTGCCAGTTCTATGACCCAGAACAACAAATTTAACTGCCCTTTGCTTAGTTTTCCTAACTAAAAATAGGATAATAATAGCATCGGCTTCATAGGGGTGTGGGCATTGGATTGAAAGAGTTAACATATGCTAAGAAGCTCAACCAGGGTCTGGCATAATAAGTGCTCAATAAATGGTAGCTATTATTATATGTAATATGTCAATTGTATCTTTTCTTATTTTTAATCTTGACATTTCCCAGGACTTCATCAATAGTCTGTACTCCAAATTGGTCAATTATTTTTGGTTAATAATTATTAAGTTAAATATTCAGATGGGAATCAGTCAAGTATGATTAAACACTCGCCATGGCCAAGCCTTGTATCTACTAGGCACTTTCATATGAATTGTCTCCTTTAATTTTACACGCAGCCCTATGAGGTTTATATGACAGAGTGAGCCCACAGCCTGGGAAGAAGATTGTGACATTTACCACCAGAGTCAGACTATGCAATTTTTAATCCTAAACTTCTTATTAGCTCTGTGGCTTTTGGGAAATTATTTCCCTCGTCAAGTTAAAATGTCTGTATTTGCTACTATTTCTACAAACGTGGTAGGCAGAATAATGGTTACCCTGAACTGCCCGTGTCCTAAATTCACAGAACATGTGAATATATTAACTTTATATGGCAAAGGGAAATTAAGATTACCATTGGAATTAAAGTTGCTAATTGGTTGACCTTGAGGTAGAGAGAGTCTTAGATTAAACAGTTGGGCCTAATTAGTCATGAGTGTCCCTATAAGGGGGATAGGGAGGTAGAAGAGGAGGTGGGAGTAGTGTGCTGGGGATGAAGACTGAGTAAGAGGCACGAGCCAAGGAATGTGGGCAGTCCCCAGACACTGAAAAAGGCGAGGAAGTGAGGTATTCCTAGAGCCTCTGGAAGGAACACAGACTCGATCACATCTTGATTTTAGCTTAATGAGACCTGTGTCAGACTTCTGAACTACAGAACTGTAAGATGATAAACTTAACGTTGTTTTCAGATGCTAAGTTTGTGGCAACTTGTTATAGCAACAAAAAGAACCTAATACAGACACACTAAGGTCCAGAAGGTTTAATAACTTGCCCATGGTCATATTTCAATACAAGGTTCTTTCTACTCTCATCTACTTCCTTGTTAAACATCAAAACAAAAACTGAAGTAAAAAGTAATATTTCTGAACTAACATTCCCTCAATGCCTAAAATGTGTCAGGCCTATTAAGGTCATTACATATAGAACTATCTTTAATCCTGAACTCATATCTAATATGCGGATGTCCTCTGCTGAGGGACAAAGCTCAGAGAGTTTCAGGAACTTGCCTGGGGTTGCCCAGAGAATGACAGAGCTGAAGTTCAAGCTCAGGTCTACCAAACTCCAAAACCTGTGGCACGAAGCCCTTGGCATGCTTTGAAGAACTTGGCGTGCTCTGCCTTCCTCTCCCAGCTCTTTCTCCTCTGTCAAAGTGGCCAGCATCATCATAAAGCTTCCTTGAGCCAAGTCTCTCTGTACTTGGGTTAACACTGAACAGTGTGAATAGCCCCTAGCAGAAACTTAAAAGGTTTCCCTGGAGGGAGCCTGAATTTAGATGCAGGTGGGAAGACAAAGTTAAATAAAGCATCGTATTGACAGAGAGCCCTCACTTTGCAGAATCTGAGTGCAAAGAGCCTCATTTTGGAACATGGTGTCTCTTGCTCGATACAGAGTAAATGGCTTTCTTACATCCTCTGAAAGAAATGGGAAATATTGAATGAATTCATCTAAGAGACCCACACACTGAGTGTAAGCTATTTGCCTCATGTTGTTATGACTATGAATTGTACACTTTAATCATTGAACTCTCCAAAGTGCTTCCCGCTTTAAATTCCTTTTTATCCACAGTCTGTTTATTCCTTTAGCTCTCACAAGCCTTCCTGCAAGACTGAGTATATTACTCATTTATAATATGGTTTTTAAATGACCTCCGTTTGATTTTTCCTGCTAATCTTATCTTAACCTCCTCTCTTGAAGTATCATCTCTGCATTTCTTCAATCCAGCATAAACCTAACCAGGAGAATTTAAATGTCCATCCCTTCATTGAGAAATAGTTATTTTTAAACACTAATTTTAATTAGGGAATTCAAAACAAAAAATCCCTGAGTAGAGTCCCTCCCCTCCCCAAAGTTAGAAACAATAGAATTTGCTTTATTAATATTTAATGTTTACTGTGCGCTAGCCAAATACACCATCGTGCATTAACTTCTGCTGATACATACTCTACCCTCCTGGGTATTCCTAACCCAATGATACCGAGATCAAATTTTCTTCCATGTCAATTTATTTACCACACTTGGCATGCAGCCTTGTATTAGCCACAAAATCTACTCTAAGGGGCCAAATTCTTTTCTCCTGGCAAAAAAAAAAAAAATAATAAAGCTGATGTTTTTTCTTCATTAGAAAGACAACATGGAGATGAAAGAGAGACTGTGAAATAAATTATACGAGAAGAACCATTTTCTTTTTGTAAGTTGAGTTGAAAATTCTGAGCTCTAGTCTTTTAACCAAGAGTCTTCTTGCTCATCGGTAGCACGATTTCTTCACGTGCTTCCCCTGCAGGCTCTCCTCCAGCGAGCCTCAGAGTGCAGACGTTTGTCTTAACACCCTGCCAATCTGTGTTTGCAGCATGAAAGTAAATATTTATCTCCTTGTTGTTTTATTTTCCCTCCTCACTCCCCAAGCTACTGCCACCCGCCCTCCACTCGTGACCCCTGCACCTCAGGAAAGCCCCACATTTCCGGGGTTTAGTCACCAGGTGTCGCACCCACACTGCAGAGCGGTACTTGGTTTTTCCATCAGAAGTCACCTGTGTCTCATCTGGGCCATGCACTCCGGCCCTATGCTGCACATGTCAACTTCTCTATTAAATCCTTCTCACTGAAAGCCATGTTCACGGACTCGGAGAGATAACTATTTATACTGTTGATGATTTCCAGTACTGAAAACATTGGACTGAAAGGAGATCAAGAATTACCTATTTAGAATTCCCTTCTTAATTTATAAATTTAAAAAATGGAGCCAGGCCCTGGCCGGGCAGCTCAGTTCATTGGAGCATCATCCTGTGCACCAAAAGGTGCAGGCTTGATTCTTGGTCAGGGCACATGCCTAGGTCCTGGGTTCGATCCCTGATTGGGGCATGCATGAGAAGCAACCGATCAATGTTTCTCTCACATCAATATTTCTCTCTTTTTCTCCCCCTTCTTCTCTCTCTAAAATCAATAAACATATCCTCGGGTGAGGACTTAAAAACAAAATAGAGCCAGTATGATTCTATCTGTCCATTCTTTCTCCCTTCTTTCAATTTCTTCTTCTCTCCCTCCCATTCTGCTTACCTTTCCTTCCTTCTTTCTTTCCCTCCATTCTAGAAATATCAATAAGCGACTTCTTTGTGCCAGATACAGTTCCAAGTGCTGAAACTGTGGCAACGCCCACGGCAGGCAGTCCCCTATCTTCACTGGGCTTGCATTCTGGTGGAAGAGACGGACATAAAGCAACACATTAAGGTTCATTGACAGCGGAGAAAGGCAGAGCGTGAGACAGAAAGTCACAAAGGGGTTGTCAGTACAAACCTTCTCAGGAGCGATTTGCAGATCTGTATCAAATCCTCCAAAAGTTCATTCCTTTCCATCTAGAAACAATGCTGCTGAAAATGATCCCATTTCATACAAAATACAAAATCAAGACAGCGATGCAGATGACCCGAGGTCAGAAGGACAACAGTCCACATGTCTCCAGCACCTATCTTCAAGGCATGGGGTCAAGGATGATTCCCCGCTTTGTAATTTCTCAGTTGTCCAGTTTCCTCCATTGAGTTTGTGTGACTTATGTAATAGAGCCGCACCATATTGTTTAAAAGTAGGTGCTGAAGAGGATCTCTCTCTGTATCTGTAATAGATAGGGGATGCCTTCGCTAAATGTCTGTTGAACAAATTCAAGATATTCAACAGAGGAAGTTTGAAATACGTATGTGTGTGTGAGAGAGAGAATAATTTAATTCTAGTTAAAGGCTTGGGAAGTTTTGTAAATATCACAGGAAACAACTTCATTCCATAGTTTTTCAAATGCCTCAGTATGATGTAATATACTGTGTAGATTCAGAAAGGGGAAAAAGAAAGACTGGTTGTTGAAAACAGATAAATTTCAGACTGGACATGTGGGGATCTCATAATAATAATAATGATGATAATAATGGCTCATTACATTGAATAGCACTTATGAATGCAAATTCTCTTCCATGTCCATTCACATTATTACCCCAAATACTCTCTGACAGAGGGAGCCTCCTTGGGATCCTCACGTAGCATTCGTCCCTTACAATTCAAATAGAATATTTATGGCTCAGCTAAAATTCTGTCTCCAAATATCTAAACAGCTGCACCTTTTCCATCAATAACCTTTCAGGGAATTCCTGTTTCCTTCATTAGATGGTTAAAAATTTCTGAAGTTTCCTTTGTCTGTTAACTTCTGCAATTTGAAAACAAAATCCATGAACCACAGCTCTCAAATATAAGGAGGAAATTCGAGTTAAGGTGGGATGCAGGGTTAGGGTTAGGGTCAGGGTCAGGGTTAAGGTCAGGGTCAGGGTTTGGGTTGTATAGATTAGAGATGCAGGCCACAGGGAGAAAAGGAGAGGCAGGAACGTGGGAATTTAAAATGCCTCACGTTATACTGTGAAGTCATGATTTCCTTAGTGGGCTGAAGCTATAAGCCTTTAATCCCACTCAAGTGAACTTTTTTGGTTTGTGTGTTGTTTTCGTTTTTAATCTGCATCACTTGAATCCATCTTCGGGAGAAAATAACATAATTAAAAATGGTATTCTTCTCATGTTGTAGTTTTGCTTAACAAAATGAACGATACTCCTGGGCTTTTCTCTGACAATTAAAATCACTGCACTTCTCACTCAGATGGCTCACTCATCCCATTCGGGTGTCTTCTTTGCCACACGCATCCCGCGCCCTTCCCCCCTCAACCCCGCCGGAATAGGCACAAATTATGCGACTAGGCAGTGGCAGCTCTTTCCGAAAGGTCTGAGGCACCAAACACCCCACACAAGGCTCAGTCCGCATCACCATCCCAATCACACAATTACCTCAACGCACCTCCGGTGCTTTCCGCAAATCTTTTCAAGTGCGTACTAAATAGTTTCCATCATGCTGCTCTCAATTCACAAAATTGCGCAATGTTTTGTAGCGTTACTGATTGGCCGCATCCTTCTGCTCAGGCTCTAAAGAATAAATTCACCGCAGATCTGAGTCATCCTATTACACGAATGAGTGCAGGAAATGGGAAGGTCAGAACAGGGTGGGTCTACGCTGGCGCCCACCCTTCGTCATCAGCCTTTTTTATAGGTTCGTTCCAAAATTTCTGTATGTAACACATTTCATTACAAAAGTTTTGGCCAGGTGTGGCCAGGATAAGAGAGTCTAGTAGAGTCGATCTCAGAGAGGAAGTGACCCCAATTTAGACGCTGACAATGAAACCAATGTCCCACGCTCACCACCCAAAACCAAGACAGGCTGTAAGAGCCTCAATTAAATCTGCAAGAGGCTACACAGTAGCATTTACCGCCCAATGTAGCATTTTACATTTACTGTGCAAGAGGCTACTCAGTAAATGTAAAATGCTAATGGTTCCTACAGTGTTGCTGTAATAGGAAGGAGGTGATATGAGTGTAAAGCCCTCAACACGGTGCCTCACACCTGGTCAAGTTCAAAACATATTACATCATCATCACCATCATTATTATTTATACACTACAATCATCTCGTTTCCTACACAAGGAACCCAAAGCTCAGACCTTCTGATTCTCATGCCACTCCCTGTCCCAAAACATCCCGTCACCTGTTGGTTAAAAAAATGTATGTCTCAGTCACGTGTGTGCACTTATATGTCAGTCACAAGTATGACTGGATGTTATACTTCTCTCCTCGCTCTATGTTACTTATACACGAAGTTGACACATGATGTAGGCTCTCTGAGCTCCTCCTATAAATCTCCTCTACATGACACTTGACCGCTATTTGCTGAGCACGGTTCTACAGACTTCCCAGGTAGTAAAGTCCATCTGGCCCTCACAGCAAACGCGTGAAGAAGGTACCACTGTCATCGGGTTTTACATGTGAGGAAGCAGAAGAATCAAGAGGTCATCGGCCAAGTGCACGCTGTTAAATGGCAGGGCTTGGGCAGTCTGTCTCCAACGCTCTCCCGTCCTCCAGTAAATTCTAGAATCAAAAGTAGAATTGAAATTTCTAAAGTAAATTGGCACCATTTGGAAGTGACCCTGCAAAGGATGCTCCCAAAGTTTGAAGGGCTTTGAAGGGTCCTCTTGGATGTCCACCTAGGTCACAAACTGGTCCAGGATCTTCTGAACCTAGAATCTAACGGCTCTTCACATTCAAATCTCAAATACCTTTTTCACAGTTTTAAACATTCCATTTTCCAGGAACGTGATCTCTGTGGAAATTTTACTTCGGTTTACAACTTTCCTGAGGCAGTCATTCATCATTTTGGAAAATCTCAGTATTTTCCAAATATAACCACCAACGTAATATACCTGTATTCATTGTGTAGATGTGTATAAATAGCCAAACCTATATGTAAGTGCAAATGTTTGACTATTACATTTTTGTCTTCCAGCCAAGGTCAAACCTAAACAATCCTGTATTGAAATACACATTATAATATTATTGTCATAAATTACAGTCATTTTCTCTTATTTCTCATTTATAGTATCATCAGGACATTGTATTTTAAAGTTATATGGTAAGTGGGTCACACTTGCCCTATGAATTTTACTTTGTAAGAGTAAAAGACATATTATTAAACATTTGTTATACAAATTGACCTGATTTGAATAAGGAACCACTGGTGCAGTACAAAATAATGGGAAATATCAATAAGAGCACCAATATTCCATGCATTTCCGTGCATTTCTCTATGAATCCCCCACATGTGCGGGAGTAAAAGCAGGATCTTTGTGAATTCCCGCTGACTGGAAGAAAGAACTCATTTTCAGGACTAAACCCTGTGTCTCCATAAATCAGGGAGGTGTCACTTTAACACAACTCACTAAGCATCTACTAAGTGCAAGGCACTATCTGAGCAATAAATGGGGCTCCTTTTCCTCCCTCTCCAATCTCATCCGACCACGGTCACACTCAACTTTGAAGATACCATCACAAGCCAGGTAAGTGAGAGACGGAGGTTGTTCGAATTTGCGTCCCAATTCAGGCATCGGATCCATTCTTCCTGCAACAAGGTTTCCTTGTTAAAATACTTTACAGATATTTATCTACAAACATTTGTCCTTTCCCCCTCCTTTTTTCTAAAAATGTTCTTTTTGTGTAAGTACTTGGCTATGTAATAAATATCTTTTGATTTGTAGTGGCATCCAGGATGTAAAACAAACCCGAAGTTCTATAAAAGTTTGAAGACATTGGGGATCATTTGTTAAATTATTGAAAACTGTATTGTTTGAAAGACTCGCAGGCTGAAAGTGTATATTTAAGGAGACAGACAGTAGGTGTGGAATCTCTTCAGCTCCAACCTATCCCTTAGTATGCAGCCTTATTTCATAGAACACCCTTGGACATCAATAGGATTTCTGCTGGGTGAAGGAAGGAGGAGCAAGCCTCCCTTCATAATGTGTGGGCCCCGGGCCCCTCTGCTCACCGAAAGACCCCACGCCACACGTCTGACTATGGAGTCAAGCATTCATTCTTCCCCTTCTGTCAAGGGACTGAGGAAACATTCTTTTTCAATCAAAAAGTCAGAAGTGTCCAAGTTCAAACTCATGGCCCTTCCAAAGTCGGGTTATTATGAGCACTGGTGTGATTAACGAGCTGAAACAAAGATTAGCTCTGGCACCATTGCAATGGATATTTAATTTCATGTGTCAACCTGACGGAACGAAGGGATGCCCAGACCACTGGTAAAATGTTATTTGCGGGTGTGTCTGGGAGCGTGTTTCCAGAAGAAATTAGCAACGTGGGTGGGGATCAACCACTCTACTGGATGCCTGAATGGAGCAAAAGGGTGAAGGAAGGACGAATTCTCTCTCTCTTCCTGAACAGGAATGTCCATCTCTTTCTGCCCTTAGAACATTGGAGCTCCTGGTTCTCAGGCTTTTGAACTTAGACTGAATTATATCACCGGCTTTGCAGGCTCTTCTGCTCTTGCAGAAAATTTCTCAGCCTCCATAAATGCATGAACCAATTGCTATCATCAATCTTTTCTATCTATGTCTACATCTCTAAGGCTGTCTATATCTACCCTATTGGTTCTGTTTCTCTGGAGAACCCTGGCCAAGGCAACCATCTTGCAAAAATTGGTCTGCCTTTTGATGAAGCACTTCGAAAGGTTGAATATGAAAGCACAGTGAGTGCTTTCTGATTTCTTAAACAACACAGCTGCTGTCTTGCTCCACCGCTGGGACACCTCCCTTTCTGTGTTTGCTACAGTACTTTTACGTCTCAATTCTTACATTAAAGACTTGCCTACTGTTGCCCCCATTCCCATCCAAAAGGATTAGGTCTCAAATGACAGGAATTTTGTCTATCACATCAATTTCTGTATCTCCAATGCCCATCCACAAAGCCTGACATGAAACAGTAAGCATCTGGTAAACAAATAACTAAATGTAGCCCTGCCTTACAGACCAATAATTTTTGCTGAAGGGCAGGTATGAAGGGGGGAAAGTGCAGGTAAATAGAAAAGTGTGTGGCAGCATCTTCTGAGGTGGTGGTCCTAGCTTACGCAGTGCCCAGAGGGACTTACAGCTTTTGGAACCTGGCAGGATTTGTAATGTCCTCATAACCTGTGGGAGGCTGCTTAAAGTCCGTGCCCCTTACAGCCACGGTCTGTTTTAACAGAAACAGAATATAGAGCATAGTTTTCTAGTCATCCTCCCCCATCTACTCTTCGGTTCTAGCGACAGGACTTCTCAGAAGTGAGCCACCCAAAAAAGAGAGCCTTCTCGGACTGTTGGGAGAGACTAGGCTGCTTCGGGGACCTCGTGATTATTCATCAGAAGGCATGGTCAGTCACTGCCCAGGCTGATGAGGCTCAGTTGGTTGGAGCTTCATCCCATAGACCGAAAGTTCACAGGTTTGATTCCTGGTCAGGGCACATAGTCAGGTTTTGGGTTCCATCCCCAGTCAGAGTGTATACAAAAAGGCAACCAATCAATACTTCCCTCTCGCATCGATGTTTGTCTCTCTCTTGCTCTCTCGCTCTCACTTTCTTGCTCTCTCTCTCTCTCTCTCTCTCTCTCTCTCTCTCAAAGCAATGGGGAAAAAATGTCCTCTGGTAAGGATTTAAAAAAAGAAGAAGGCATAGTAGGTCATGTTGAAAGTGGATTGTCTGCTCTGGGTGGACACAGCTATGCAGGAGGGGTCCCCACCTCTTTCTGCATTCAGATGGGGAAACAGTCTCAGGCAGGAAAGTCACCCTTTGAATGTTTTTGTTTTTATTAAAGTCTGTCTTAGAAATCGCCTTGCTGTGCTTTCACCTGTCAGACCCTGGGACACTGATGCTTTTGACTTCGGAAACATCTAAGCTGCTCCAAAGCACTCGGGGTGGGGGAGGAGAAAGCCGGCTAACATTTTACTGGCTCTGCTTAATTCATACTTAGGGCTAAGACAGTTCATGATGTCAATGAATAAAATGGCTCTATTTCAGGATACAAATAATAAGGGCAGTGAGGTTTACACAGAAAGGTGGATGTTTCAGGTGCTAATGATGTTCCATTACTATTTATGGCATAAAAATGAAAAGATGGATCTTTAAAAGAGGAAAAACATTTAATTTTGTAAAAACATGTTATTAGAAAGAAATGCTGTGTTTAAATTTTGAACTCGATGTTTTTGTGGCATAATGGGAAATATGTCAACCTTCACAGATTTGGACTAATTGGAGTCCAGGTAAATTACAAAACAATTTTAATAAGATGCAATTTCCAGGCTGTTGAGTACTTTAATAAATAAATGAGATGTTCCCTAGCAAAATCCTTCATGTAGTGTAGTTAATTCTCTCTGAATAGAAAGCAGAGGTAAATATTAGTCTAGCTAAAGTCAGAGCATAATGAAATCCAAATTAGTGAATAAATCAGTTTTCACTGTGTGTCTAAATTTCCCAATACTCTTAAATAAGGATATGGGGGGGGGGTTGGATCAAAGTTTAGCATTCTTCTTCAAACTATTTATGCCTGAATCCCAAATCCTCAAATGCTACTTTCCTGCTCTGTTTAAATGCTGAGTTAGGGTTTTGTACATTCTGTGGCTGTTATCAACATATTTATATATGTTCAGTCTCCTAAGAGATGTTGAAATTGCCCTTCCAATATGTAAAACTAAGCATCCTATGTCGGGACCGCCTCAGTCTTTAGCATTATCTGTATTAATAAAACAAACTTGCGGAATCTGGGCCTCGGTATGCCAAGTCAGGCAGTGAGAAGGGAGCAGTTCAATGAACTCTCGCAGGCATCTTCTCTTTGGTTGGCCAATGAGTCGCACAGGGAGAAGACGGCTTCTCTGCGACTCCTCAGGCGTCCTCTCTGGGATTTCCCTGCAGTTCACACAAACTGCGAGGGAGGCTGAATAAGCAAGCTTCCCTTCCTTCCGGACTCTGTCCGTTGGAAATGCTGCATAAACTCCCAGCAAACAACCATAACATTGGCAAATGCTCACTGTGTCTGTGAAGACGGGGTAGTTCTCCCCAGACAAGCTTTGGGAAACAATGTATTGATTTCTGACTTCAGTTTATTGTTCTTTGCAGTCAACTGTGTTTAGACCGTGGCCTTAAATTATGGGCCTTCCTCTTTCATTCCCAGTCTTTGGAATGTGAAATCAGAGAGGCAGAAAGCTTCAAAGAGGTCACCTCCAAATAATACATGGACTTTAGATCATTTTGAGGGGGGATCATATAATGTCTATTCACTCTGGTCTTTTTCTCAGTAGACTCATATTCAACGACACAGCATTAACTAAATGTCGGGGTTTCAACCGAAGCACACCCACCCCATTCAAAGCCCTGAAGACCCAGGCCTCCAGTCTCTCCAGGACATTGACCCTCACTGTCATTTCAGTGGGCACTTGGCTGACGTAGCCTTGTAAGTGTCTCACCATCAAGCAGGTGAATTTGATTTGAGTCGTCATCAGAAAAAAAAAGGAAGAAGAAGGAAGAAACAAAGGAAAAGAGTTTTGAAAAAAGAAGCTCCAGCCCTGACCAGTGTGGCTCAGTTGGTTGGGCGTTGTTCTGCAAAGCATAAAGGTCACTGGTTCAATTCCCCGTCAGGGCGCATGCCTGCGTTGTGGGTTCAGTCCCCAGTCCAGATGCGTGCAAGAGGCAACTGATTGATGTTTCTGGCCCTCTCTTTCTCCCTCTCTTCTCTCTAAGAATAAAAAATAAATAAAATATTTTTAAAAGAAAAAGCTCTCCAGGCTTTCTTTGCTCTGACAGGGGTGAGCAGGAATTATTTCTGAGATCCTTATCCACCAACTTGTCTGAGCCTTTGCAAAATAAAAACCCTGGTCCTCTATTATCTGACACTGTACACAGAGAAGCTACTCTCCAGACACAGTTTTGGGTTTCTATCTTGCTTGCTCTCGGTTTTGGGTTCCATAGAAGCAGAGTGTGAGCCGGGCTCCGGCACAAGTTTACTGAGATAAATGTTGCAAGAGAAACAAACACACATTCCCCTCCGCTGGATGTAAAGCTGGAATAATGTAGGTATGGCTTTCTGGGCTCCCATCCTGCCTCCACACGGCTCCTGAGCCTCCAATCAACACAGCAAGGAGCAGAGACAAAACGGAGAGCCCTGGGCCCCTGGTGCTGTTTAACTCCCTGAAAACCAATGCTCATTGGGGATGTTTTCCTTCTATAAACCAAAAAAGCCAGAGTTTCTTCTGCTTAAGTGCATTAGAATGAGAATTTCTATCACTGGCACTCAAAAGTTTTAACTAATGGCCCTGGCTGGTGTGGCTCAATGGATTGAGTGCTGGCCTGCAAACCAAAGGGTCACCAGTTCAATTCCCAGTCAGGGCACATGTCTGGGTTGCAGGCCAGGTTGCCAGTAGAGGGGGTGCGAGAGGCAAACGCACATTGATGTTTTTCTACCTCTCTTTCTCCATCCTTTCCCCTATGCCTAAAAATAAATAAATAAAATCTTTAAAAAAAAAAGTTTTAACTAATGGAAGCCCTGACCAGTGTGGCTCAGCTGATTGGAGCATTGTCCCAGAAACTGAAAAACAGGTTTGATTCCGGGTCAGGGCACGTGCCAAGGTTGTAGGTTCCGTCCCAGGCAGGGCATATACGAGAAGCAACTGATTGATGTTTCTCTCACACATTGATGTTTCTCTCTCTTTCTCCCTCCTTTCCCATCTCTCTAAAATCAATAAGCATGTCCTTGATGAAGATTACAAAAGAAAAAGGAAAAATAAAGTTTTAACTGATAGAGACATCAGGCTGACTCCTTGAGAATACCAGGCTAAGGAATACTAAGGAGCCATTGAAGCTTCTGTAACCCTAGGCTCACCTGTCTTCTAGTAAATTCTACTTTACATCTTCCATGCTTTTGCTATAAGAGTACTAAATATTCCCCTATTTATTATGGGTTACCAGTTATGTATTCCTATTCATGTCTATAAATACCTTTGGAAAAGGCAAAGCTTTAAAAGAAATCAAATTATAAGAACCATATCAACAGGAGAGAAGGCTCTGGAAGCAAGGTAGATGACAGTAGCACTTCAGCAATGGCTGGTGAGCTCCATATGCCCACAAGTCGTAATTTCTCCTCTGCATTCACCTTTCTGTTAGTAATGAATTGTTTCAAATCGGGCATACATTCTGAAGTTCCCCACAGTTCTCTCTCTTATTTATCCTAAGTGGGGATCATTTCTATTCAGGTCAGACATACAATACTGCATGGTTTTGCTCAATATCCCTGATTTTAAAGTGTTTATTGCTCATAAGTAAAAATGGAAATGAATGCTTCTTGATATGATCTTTCATATTGTTACTTGTTTACAAGCAAACACAATGGTTGCAAGATGAAGCTTTGCCAGTAACAAAATAAATAATAAGCAAATCTAACTCCCTTAGATATGTACAATTTTGAAAAAAATTCAGACAAATTAAAGTACCATATCAGTAATCCACAGGGAGGTGAGGCAGAAACAAAATTGGATGTACATTTCAGGACAATTCCCAAATCTGTGGTTAAAAGTCCAGTCTTTTCTCTCCTATTATCATAATGCAAGTCATTATTTCATTTGCAATATAATTGCCTATATTTTTTAAAGTAAATGATTTTTTAAAGAACTTGGGAATTCTATATGTTACTAACTATTGATACTACATCTCAAAACTGACTTCGACATCCCAGATATCAATATATCATACTGAGAACTGCTCCCTTAAGAGATGTGATGAGACAATCCTTCCCCAAAGTTCAAAACCAATTTTTGAAAGAAATCAAATCAGAACTTATCCATCACTCCCCTCTCCGAGCATTTATTGAAGACTGACTTATGTGCTGGACCAGCAAAACTCAAAATTCTTCATGACGCCATTTGTATTAATGGCATATTTCCAGCAAGAAAAATATCATCCCATGTAATACTCTCTTGCTCTCCTATTGTGTTCTATTTGCAAAGACCTAAGAGTTCCTTTAGGAAAATGCACAATCTCCCAAGGGCAGAAACCTATCCTGTTCAGTAATGTATAGGCCAGTACCTAGCAGGGCGCCTGGCAAATAAGAGATGCTTGTGAACTGGTTACTGCATGAATGCATCTCAGAACTCTCACATATTCTTAAAAAATAAAAATAACCAGGTTATTACTCTGTGATTCATCCACCACCTGTAGAGATAATTTTTACGGGTTCTAGCAAGTTCGACCTTGACCGAGATAGCAAGATTTCCCTGTCCTCACCCTTTCGCAGTGAGTCTATGTCCCTGGTGCTCTCCCTAGAGGGGTTTAAGAGGGCACAAGGCTCAACCTGGCCGAGTGGCTCAGTTAGTTGGAGCGTCATCCTGTCCATCAAAATGTAGCAGGTTTGAACCCCGGTCAGGGTGCATATGGGAGGAAGCCAATCGATGTTTGTCTCTTTCCACCCCCCTCTCTCTGTTCTTCTCTCTCTCTCAAATCAGCAAACATATCTTGGGGTGAGGGTTTAAAAAATGTGTACACAAGGCAATCGAATCGAGGTTCTTCGGGATGACTAATAGGAACTCCGAGATCTTTCACTCCCCTCCTCATTTCTCACGGTGGAATATCCTTTCCTCCTCCCTCCCACTCCCAGGACTCATGGTCTCTCCCAGCCATCCACCTTCTCCGGGACTCCAGTCTTTTGTCCATTTTGCATCTTCCCTTCCTCTGGTCTCTGAGAGAGGAAACGGCCTCTCCAAGCATGGATCCCACTCTTTATTGCCTCATTAGTCTTTTGGATTATTTGACTTCTGCCACTTCTGTGTGGTCTTAGGCAGCAAAACACACAGACAACCAGCAGATTCAGACATTCCTATATAACTCTACCTCATACCATTAACGACTTTTATAAATAAGATTTCTAATGGTGGCACACCGTCCATAACATCCAATTGCCATTATTGCTCTATTGTTGGGCATTGTTTTTTAAAGTATCGTAAGCAATTCTTAAATAAGTTTGCTTGTACCTAAATGTTTGTGAATACCACTAATTACTTAGCTGGGATATATTCTTAGGAAATACTAGGCCAAAGGACTGAACTTATTCGAAGACCAAGTCCGGCCTGAGATACACTAGAGAGCAGAGTATCACTTGGTTTGAAAGAGCCCTATAAAAAATGTGGAGATTATGCCCTATAAGCAAGGACCCACTGAAATGTGGTCTGCACATCCCAAGAGTGTTCCTTCTGGAAATTTTGTTGATTTACAGTGAGAGGCTATACTACAGCCCCCTCAAAACTATGACAGGTCAAAGGCAATGGCACGGTGCCAAGGTGTGTGAGAGAGTACAATTGACAAAGTTCTTTCTTGTGCATCGCCCTCCCCTCCCCATTAATAAGAGTATCATTCTGGCAGGGAGCAGACATGGAGAGGAGGACCTTCTGCTGAGAGCACAGCTTTAATAAGGCAGGAATCCAAACTAACAAGCATCACTTGCTGCATTTGGGGGAGCCACAGAAGTCAGAGCTGTTTTATTTCATTCCAAAAGCGAGCGAGTAGAATGCCTTTGCTTCTTGATGGGCATATGGAAAGCTTATGAATGCAATAATGAGAACTCCGAGTGCCCATTTGGGCCCAAGGGAGTTATATAACTTTATCACTGTTGGGGGGTGGGGAGGGGGTAGAAGAACCGAGTGATGCCTTGCATTACTTCCTACGCATGGCCACCTACTGCTCCCCCTGAAATGTTCCTGGCAACACAGAAGCTGGTGTGAATGTACCTAGGTTTACAGCTTAGAAAATGAGGGCAATTTTACTTGACTGCCCCCTTGGGGTTTCCAAAAACACCATCTTCTTTGTCTGCATACTTGATATCACAGGCCATTGGTTTCCAGAATATTCCCACCTAAGATCCCTGTAGAGCGTCTGGGGCCTGGTACAAATGAAAACGTGGGGCCTGGTGTCCAAAACTGATTGCAAATTCCCCAACAGTGACAGCACAGTGGCGCACCAAGCCCGGGACGCTTCTTAACGTCGGGGCCCTGTGTGACTGCAGAAATCCTCCCATCTCAGAGAGAGAAGGCTCGTGACCAGCTTCCTCACAAAGTGGCCTGGCAAGAATGGCCCTTTGCAGTGAACAGCGAGAGCCTGGGGAGACTGACTAATCTCACTGAGACGGAAGAATGCACTACAGATAGCATGTGGAACCCTACAAGACGGCCAATATCTTTCACCTACACGCACGACCATTTTGGACGGTTCAGCCTAGTTCATAGTAGCTGTCGTGGCGGTGCATTGTCCTCGGGATGAACGAACTTTGAGTCGGCAGATGGAAAAGGAGACGAGCTGGTGGTCATGGCTGCCACATGCAGGTTGTTTTGGTGATTGATGTTTGTGCTAAGACAACTTGTACTGCTGTGCATGTGTGTTCATAAAAGTAACACCTCTGCATCACAGTCACCTGGAAAACTTTACAAAACTATTTTTAAACAAGCAGGTATGCCTTAATGCTATCACTTTAAAATGTGTGGGTTTTATTCTCGTTTTTGGTAAGTGGATGGATGGATGGATGGATGGACAGACACATACGTTCATACAGACACACATACATGTACAGGTAGATATATAAATACATCATAGATGAGTTTGATTACAACATTGGATCATACACGTAAGCAGTATTTTGTTTGCTCCTTTTTTCTCATACACTGTCACGCGGTGACATTTACACGTGTCCAGTCACTAACATAAGACTTTGCATTGTGCACTATTTCATCATACGGAATTACCACCATTTATTTAGTCATTTCCCTATTGCTGGACACCATTTTGGAAGCTATCACAAGCAAAGCTGAAACGAACGTTCTTAAATTTCTCTAGCACATGATGGATTACTTCTCCAGGCTAAGTTCCCAGATGTAAAGTTGCAGCTTCAAAAAGTTGAACTTTGTAAAGCTGTTGACAATGCCCTCTAGAAAGGTGAGACAAATGTGCAGGCCCTGCATCAGGACGGGAGAGTACCTTCCTCTGCTGTCCTATACCCACATCAGAATTAGGGGTGCACTGATTATTTCTTATTGGTTTCTCCTTTCTAAATACAGAAGGGAAATGGGAACGTAGTCTCAACGTGGAAGATGCTATAATGAAGAATAAAGCACTACACTTGCCCTTATTCTCACTTCTCCCCAGACACACACTAGCACCTGCCTGGCACTTAGATTCTGAACCCAGAGGTAGCTACTGCTATTAATATTTTCAGGTACAAGCTTTCCAATGGCTTCTGAACAATTACAGCCACATGTATGCCCATAAACACATTTTTTACAGAGTTGCGATCTCACTACTCACATTGCATTGCAGTGGGATTTTTTTCATTTTACAGTATGTCTTGGATGATTGTTGATGTCATTCTTTTGCAATGTGGATGAGCCATGAGTTCTGTGCCCATTGCCTTATGGACTATTTGACATGGTGGCCTATTTATTTGTTCACCTGTTTACTCTGAATCTGACCCCCCTGCCACACACACACAGGAAGGTAAGTAAGCTCCACAAAGTCAGGGTCATTGTGTGTCTTGTCCAGCCTGAATTTTCATAAGCTGTGTACTTGGCATGAGCTCAGAGAACATTTCTGGAAGGAAGAAATGAAGGACTAGAAGAAGGTGTCCATTTTTCTCTGCTTCTGCAGTGAACGCTCTCACACGCCCATCCCCATGCACATGGATGGGATTTTCTTAACCCCCTAGAAGGAGAAAATCTTGCTCAAAGCATATACAGTGTTCAATTTTTGATACGCTGCCCTCCTCAAAAACTTGAACAATTTTCACTCCCACCCATGATACAGGAGTGTGCCTCCTTTGCTACATTCTTGCCAGCAAGGAGAATCAGTGATTGATGAACAAGGGGAGGAGCTTGAGAAAGAAGTCCGTCAGCAAGCACCAGCCGGGGCTCCATGGCCAGCTAGCCGCTCAGGCTGAGCACCGCCCAACTCTAGGGGCGCCATTCAGACAAGCAACAGCGCGCATGCCAGCCATGGAACCCTCCAAAGCTGTTACCCTGAGGGGTACAGGGGATGCTCTCCAAGCATCTGACTCTTTCTTCCTCTGGATCATATTGCTGACAACTGCCAGCTGGTCAACCCTATGCTACTCACAGAACTTAACGAGATAAAGGTGCTGCTGATGCAGTTCATTGTTATAGAGACACAAAGTCAGCTCTCACCGAAAACACTGCCAACTGAGACAAGCTCAGCTGTCATGCCCAGTGTAAAAATGAGAAATAATATAGTAGAAGCCTTGTTATCAGAACTGGTGGATCACTTGGCTAGTTGACAAGGTCATTGAAAGTAAAAACAGAAAACACTCATACATACTATATAATTACATGCAGAGAGAGAGAGAGAAAGAGAGGGATACAAAGGGTGTGTTGTAGTTGGAGTACATTCTACGCTTCTATAACAAAGAGACCTGAAAATACAGTGGACCAATGAAGACAGAAATTGATTTCTTTCCCATGAAACAGGATCAGCATAGGAAGCAGAGGTTGCCCAGGGCTGATGGGCTATGTCTACCTCATCATAGGCCTTCCATCATCTCCAGTTCCCCAGGGGTAGCTCCAGCTCCCGCCACCGTGTGAGTGTTCCAGCTGATGGGAAGGGAGGATCAGTGTGAGAGTGTGCCCGTTCCTGCTAAGGGCATGACAGGAGTGGGGTAAACCCTTCTGCTCACATCCCTTTGGCGGAGCTTGGTCACGTGGCCACATGGACCTGCAAGGGCACCTCACAAATGTATCCTGTGGGCTGGATGCTGTGGGCCAGCTAGACCTCAGGGTTTCTATAATTGAAAAAGGAAGTAAGGAATAAATATGACTGAACAATCCCCAGTATTTGCCCTAAGCAGTGTATTTTAACTTTTTAAAACATACAAATTTACAGGCTTCCCATTTTCTTAGGCAGAATACAATCCCTGAGTGTGGATCTGTTGATTAGAACTCTACATTTTCTTTCTCATAATAATATAACGCATAACTCTAATTTCTACTTTTAGTTCCTTGAAAATGCTGGAAGACCTCAAAAGACTTTTAATGTAATTTGAGTCCAGACTACTAGTTTTTTATATTTTCACCGTCTTCATATTTGACAGCGTTTTTTAGATAATTTCCTTTTTCATTGTTTTCCAAAGCATTCAATTTAGTTTTTGTAGAGATAAGTCCCTTTTCACACCTGTAATATGTCAGTTTACATAATACTTAAATTATATAATTATAAAAGCAAGTACAATTATCATGAACAGATTTAAGACAATAAAGCTAACACTTGGTAAGCAGAGAGCTGATCAGGAGAATGCAGGAAATGTAGACACCAGCCTGGCAGCCAAATGCATTTAGCACGGAGGTCAAAGCAGGCAGCATGCCTTATAGAGGCAAGCAGAGAGTCAATGAACCCAGCAAGTTGGTTGAGTGGTGTTCAATGAACAGAGCTCTAGCTAGACCTTTAACAGTGCAAGCCACTGTCCCCTCCAGCCAACCAATGCACAAATGATTCCAGAGCACGTGCAACATGGGAACTACAAATTTGCTCTGTCTTCCTCTAGCCCCTTCTCGTGTTTCATGGTATAAGTATCAGTGGGGTTGAAAGATGTAAAACTCACTTTTCCACAGCATTGCCTGAAAACACAAACCAACTACTTCCTGTGGCGCTTGCCTAGAAAAACAGAGATCTCGTCCTACCCAAGAGGAAAGGGGCCAGTTGATATCACAGACCCGTGGTATGTCAGTTTCCAATCTGATGCCCCCTAAGGGGATTTTCAAAGATAGTTCTCTCTGCTAATGACTTCTCCCTTGTGGACCGACCTTAGATCTGCACCTCCAGTAGAATAAGAATCCACGGAGCTGGCTTTTGCACTGAAAAGATGTCAGTGCTTTGCAATTTCGTCTTAATGTATAGATAAAATAGTGGAATAATTTCTAGTGTTGTTGGGCTTACTCTGACATTTGCAGAATTTATCAGTCCCCCACAGTCTCGTCTGATCAATAAATTGCCACCTCATCTCCCCCCATCCCTATTGAAAAATATCACAGTGCTCGTGTAATGCTGTTCTAGGAGAATGTATTACTAAATAATTGAACAACATTGATCTTAAAATTGAATTACCAGACGCTGCACATTTCCTTTGTGTTAACAAAGGGTGACTGATTCCTGTCGAAAGCCAGCCCATGGGTACTTTTAGCTACTCTGGGATCCTGGTTATTCTGAAAGTAAGGAAACACTTAATTTTATTCATTTAAAGCCCAGATACAACCACTTCCATCTTTTTCTGATTTTTTGATTTTATAGTGGGTAGTGAATAACTTATATCAGAAAAAAAGAGTAGTTTATCACTATCTACTGATGTTAAAGCATCTTTCCTCTGAAGAACAAAACAATGTTATTTTTCCTAGTAGATTAATGTCTTCATAAATTGTTGTGAAAGTTTACAAACATAGTATGTGTTGGTGAGCCTGAAATATGGAAATAGTCTGCTATGTATGCCTATTCCTCAAACATTCCTTGAGGTCCTACTTTGTGCCCATTTTGTCCTGGGAGCAAAGGGTACGAGACAGAGAGAGCCTGCATCCTCACAGAACCATCAGTCACAGGACATAACAGACAACTGCAGGCAGTTTCAACATTCAACACAGAGGACTGCAAAGGGTGTAGCCTATTGGAAGTACCCAAATGCAACGTAGTTATTTAGGACAACACACCTGGGGTCCTCTGGGGTTGCCTTCCTCTCAATAGCCATATGAAAATCATGACGCTCACCTTAGAAACTTAACACATTTTTTAAATCATCTTCTACAAAATTCTTTACAACACTTTGTGGAAAGATATCACGATTGTCTCAGAGGCGAGAGCAACTAGGTATTTCCACTTTGGCCGACAGTAGCGACCCCTCTACTACTAGGGCCCGTAGGCCAAATCCCGCTCCCAGAGAGGAAGAATCTTTTGCAAACATTACAATTGCATGAAACGTACATTCCAGTGTCTCTACATAAAGTTCTGCTGGAACACCACACCATCATCATCGATGCGTGCTCTCACACTGCCCTGGCAGGTTCGAGTTGTTGTGAACCAAAACCGAATGGTCTGCGGGCCTGAAATATTTAGCATCTGGCCTTTTGCTGAAAACATTTGTCCAGCCCTGGCTCAGAGAATCCGTTGACTTTGCATTGGCAGTTAAAAAATGAAAGTACGTGGAACCCTAACTCTTAGCTACATGTCCCAACAAAGCTTCCATCAGCGGATCCCTCAGTCTGTTGCTTTCTGCTTATTAGCTTTCCGTTTGTGGTCCCCAGAAAGATGCAATATTTTTAAAAAACAAACTGAATACCAAAACATCAAAGATGAAGAAAATATCACAATTATTTTTTTTAAAGCAGAAATAGTATTACTAATTCCTTTTGACTCATGGCTCACCTTGGCCCTATTACTGACCCAGCCTTTCTTTAAAAATTTAATTTTTTTTTCATTCAACATGGGGTTTTTTAATTAATTTTGATTTTTAAAAATACTACATTAAAATATTATTTATCTGGATTACTGAGTTTTCTGGCATCCTTTAAATTTTGTGCTTCAGGTAAATCCATTTGGGCTACTCTATTAGAACATCGTAGTCTGAGGGCTTTCCCAACAAACATTTGTTTCTCAAAGTTCCTGGGAAGTCCAAGATCAAGGCACAGGCAGGTTCAGGGTCTGAGGATGCTGTTTCCTGGCTCATAGACAGCTGTCTTTTGATGGTGTCTTCATGGTTAGGGGAGGGAGCTGTCCAGCGTCTCTTTTACAAGGGCACTAATCCGATTCACGAGGGCTCCACCCTTCTAACACCATCCCATCAGGGGCTAGGTTTCAACATACGGATTTGAGGGCACACAAGCATTCGTTGTTGCTCCTACTATCTCTGATCCATGTTTGAAATTCCCGCAAGGACTGAGGGAGTTGCACTGGGAGCAAAGAAAGAGAGTAGCCCCTAGCACTTGAAGGATAAAGCAGAAAATATAAATTTAGGGAAAAGCAAGATCCATAATACTTAGCATTTTTATAATGGAAAAAGTAAAATCCTTCCAGAGTTAAAAATCCATATAGTCAATGTGAACGGGAAGACTCGAGCCTTCATTTGTCACATTGTAACAGGAAGCCCACATGTGCCTCTTTCAAGGTTATGGACAAAGTGAAATGACTGTCCTATGAAACTGCCACGGGTGGGGGCGTTCCCGACACATGTCAGCAGGGCGCTGCAGAGCCACACATGACAGGCTGGGAAAACACTCCACAGATACCAAGCTGGTATCTGTGGGAGGCCAGGCCCTGCTGTTGGAATGACTTCAGAAACCCATTCCAATCCAAATCTCTGAAATGCGGAATACAAAACTTTTTGCATCAAGCCCTGGCGATAGGTAAAAGCAAATCCGGAGATATGCCCAGGAATGAAATGACCTCATCCAGTTCAGTGAGTGTCAACCAAACGTCCACCCTGGCCTGGGGACCACCCCTGGCAGTTAACATGCAGATTTATGTACCACTCCCGGAACCTTACAGAGACTCCATGTTACATGCAGAGAAACCGCGGCACTGAGGGGTGAAGTGACAGTCCCAAAGGTCACAAAGCTAATGAGCAGTGTGCCTGAGTCACACCCAGATAGCAAGCGGCAAAGGTGTGCCACTGACACAGGATAACCAAGACAGTGCAGGCGGGAACTGGATTAGCGGGGCCTCCTAATTCCCCGCTGGGAAAGTCAGTTATTTTACCCATGTATTAGAAGAATTTCCTTGCTATTAAATATAGGGTCTTTCAGCTACAACTAGGGTTCCTGAACTCTAGAAGCTTAAACTGGAAATTCAACTTCCCTCCCCCATGTTATAGTTAGAGGCTGAGGCACCAAGAATTAATGAGCTTGCTAAAGTCATAGGTAATCATCATCTTTTAACTGCCTCCCAAAACAGGATTCAGTAACCAAGAATGTTAAATAAATAGCTGATAGATAGATACATAGATACATAGATACATAGATACATAGATACATAGACATAGATAGATAGGATAGAGATAGACACATGGATAGACAGATAGGATGGATGGATGGATGGATGTATAGATGATAGATAGATAGATAGATAGATAGATAGATAGATAGATAGACAGACAGACAGTCTAAGAAAGGATAATCCAATCATTTAAAAAGAAACTTGTGTATTGCCACTTGTGTATTTGTCACAAGAATGATTAATGCAAGAATGATTAAAGTCTTCTAGTGAATTGAAGCAAAATTGTGCCCCGGATGTTTGCGTGTCACTGTGTGTGTTTTTCCGGTTAACATTTGCCTTCCTCTCCCCTCCAGTTGCCCTTGAGAGCAAAGGGGCCTGATTGTACTGTTGAATGAGTCTCCTTTAGGGCTCCTTTTAGGGAGATTATACCTTGCCAGTTAGAAGTAAATTTCCTCACCTTGTTTGCTATTACTCAGACCTCTCTGTGAATTTAGTACTTTCACATGTCTCACAGTAATGGGTCTAAGACATTTGTAGCAAAAGAAGATTGCTTTTGCCTTTTCTCCCTCAACTCTGTTTTCTTACTAAAACCCATGCAGAGAAAATCACACTCAGAAAGTCTGAGGGAGCATTAGAGAAAGTCTAGGTGATTCGGTTCATGTGTCTGCACACGATGCACAGTATCTCCACCTGCATCACGTATCAGTCGAAGGGCAAGAGAATAGCTTTCTTACAGTCAAACCCTTTAGGAGAAAGCACATGAATGCTTAGGCTCAGAATGAGCCTCGGCCCCAAAGTCAGAGAAAGAAGACTTCACTCAATTCCTTTAGGGCATTGGCTCCCAGTAGGGGCAACGCCACTGTCTAGGAGGCATTTTGAAAATCCGTGGGGGCGTTTTTAATGCCATGCTATGTAGGGGCGCATACTATGTTGGATGTCCTCTGAAACATTGGACAGTCCTCATCTAACGAAAGGTCATTTCCACATCTTCGTGACTTTTGAATGAAGCTATTGAATAGATACAAGTAGTGGCCTTTGGGATGATTTTAATAATAGTGAGTTTCCCAGGAATGCAATTATCGTGTAATTTTTCCTTAATTTTGTTAAGGAGGCATGTCTTTTGTGAGGAATTTTGCCAAAAGTTAGTTGATCACCATTTTTGGAAAGTCGTGTTAAAATGACAAGCCCACTCAGGGTATTGGAGGGACCACCCAATCCATCCAGTCTGCATTTGTAACGGTCTCAAACGCAATGCTTCTGTGTTGATGTACGCATATGATGTGCGTCCAGATGTGCACATGGACTGATTGGCTTATCTCTCTATCTATCCCCGGACCATCCCTGGACCCCCTCTGCCTCCTGTGCCAATACTGCTTCATGAGTCAGAAATCAACTTCTGTCTTCACTGATCCACTGCATTTGGGGGATCTCTTTGTTATAGCAGCTTAGAATGTATCCCAACTACCTTCAAACAATCTTCAAATGATATGAACATGTTTTCATCACTGCAACCTAATACCTCTGCCCCTCAAGGCCCTCAAATCTCCAGTAAAAATATTCTATGTTGCAAGTGCTTATGGTATATGAACTCTTTTTGAAACTAGAAGGCAAGGCTGCATTTATCACCTGGGTTAGACATGGTGTGGGACAGAGGCATCTGTTTTGGAAGTAGGAGCTCATAGAGTTACCCATGTGTCTGCCCTCAAGCCAATCCTGGTTTTTACTTATGATCAAGTTCAAAGATATCTAGACAGGAACTTGGATGTGTTCCAGGCGTGAAATAAGGATTTAAGCTACACCAACGGGTTGAATCATATGACGTGGCTGATATGCAATCACACTTACCCTGAAAATCTCAATCACTAGTTTCTCCCTGACAAAGAGCAAGGGTCCAGCAGTGCTTATCTGGCCCTTGGTTTAGAGCAAATTCAAACTCTCCAGTAATCGGATCTGCTGGGCTACTATCGTAGGTGAAATTAATCAACCATGTCCTATTTTTCTTTGTGTACCCAGCACCTAACACAAAACCAGGAACACAATAGGCCTCGATAAATATTTGATTCATTAATTAAATAAGTAATGATGGACTCCACAAACCCAGCAGGATTCAAGAAGGAGCAAGACAAATAATTAACAATGAATTTGTAGAACTCATTTGAGCTTTGGGGAATGGGACGAGTGTGGGCAGAGGGGGCTTGGATGGTGACTTTAAATGTCACACCTTATATGGGAATCTTTGGTAAATGTCAAAAATTAACATCTACAAGGCATCATTTAAAAGGCCTCATCTGCAAGCTTAAATGATAATGAAGGTCACCTACAACTCTATTATTCTAGAATGCATGGTTAAAACAGGGACTGTCCCACAGAAGTGTCCTGTTTTCAAGCCCAGTGTCCTTTCCAATTATTCATTTTGCCTATTTCCCAGCTCACTGTGAAGTTAATTGATTTCATGGTGCTGGTGAAAGGGAGTGATCATCAATACATTGAAATATTGTTTCTCCCCACACGGCTTTTTCAGAACATAATGTGGAATTACAGGATCAATGTCAGTGCTCTCAGTAGTAAATGACAGTACTAGTCAACCTGCTTTCTCTTTTTTCCCTCTTGGAGAAGCCAGAAAATAAGCTAAGTGTAGAAGGAAAAAGAAGAAGGAGAAAGCCATGTGGTGAGGGCATTCCAGGAAGAATGAAGCAAAGGTGTTTTGTAGGAAGCTGGCTGCTATGTTACAAGAACAGTGAGACATCCAGTGTGACAAGAGTGGAATGAAGGGAAAGGAAGGTAGAAAGCTAAAAAAAAAAAAAAAAAAAAAAAAGCCAGAGAGGAAAAGGCACAGAGCAGACTGTCAGCCTTTGCAAGGACCTTGCTTTTTTCCCTGAGATGAGACGTTACTGCTTAAAACCTTAAAGATTATCCCACCTACTTCGTAGTCAGGAGAGCAAACACAACTGTGAGTGGGAGATTAAAGGGAGAAGGGCAGGGAATAGGGTGGAGGGAAGTCAGGCAAAGGCTGTCTTGACGCCATAATTGTTGCTTTGCTAGTTTCCTCCTTTTGCTTACTTGTACCCAACTACAATTCAGCGCCAGAGTTTTTCCTATGAGTTTAATCACTTCCTTTTATTTCCTTATTTCAATCACGTGAATGTGTATGCATTAAAAGCATAGGATGATAATAAACAGTGTGGGTTTGTTATAATCCAAAAATGTGGTGCTGTTTTTGGACTCATTCATTCGGGTTAATCTTCATTATAGTTCTTTGTTGGGAAGCTAAGTACTTTGGAGGGAAAAAAAAGAATGTCTATTTGAATGAAACACATTGGTTCAACGAATTATTATTTTTATGTAAGGTCAACACGTGAAACTGAAATCTCCACTCTCAGCAATCAATGTTTTAACCTTTCAAGGGCGTTTTTTCTATAGAGAGGAGTAATTATATACAATCAGATTTAATTACGTTAAGTGGAATGAGATGCAATGGCCGTGCCCATTAAGCTAGCAAGTTGCTTGGCTGGCCTTTTGATTGTGTCAGCAAGAATATCTCCAGCCACCAGAAGAATCCTGTTTGAGGGCATTTCTCAGAAAGCAGGAAGATGTAATTATCTTTTTTTAAATCCTCACTTGAAGATATGTTTATTGTTTTTAGAGAGAGAAGGGGGAGAGAGAGAGAGAGACAAGAATGTGAGAGGAAATGGCAATCCATTGTCACCCATACTCACGGCCCCATTGGGGATCAAACTTGCAACCTGCAACCCAGGTATGTGCCCTGACTAGGGATCGAACATGCAACCACTCTGATGCACAAGACGATTCTCCAACCAACTGAGCCACCTGGCCAGGGCAGATGTAATGATCTTTTAAGTTGAAGACAATATGACAAAGAATTCTTCTTAGATGCCAGCCAGCTGTTTTCATTCCACCGTAGAGAAAAGCCAGCAAACTGTCCCTCATAATTTCAATTCCAGATTCCAGTGCTAGGAATGCTTTCTTGGAATTCATGTATCAGGAGATTCTCTGCCTAATTCAATAGCAATTAGAATCATAATCTGAATTGCTCCAATTTCTCAAAAACTAGGTTCATTTTTTTAGACAAATTCATGGGGAGAGGGGGAATGGATCCAGCCTTTTGGAGCTGGGCTGTATCTACAAGCCAAAAAGATCATGAAGGTCACCTTCAATCCCATTATTCTAGAATTCTAAGACTACATCTATCATTAAAGTTGATTAAACTAAGATCCCAGCAAATTGGAGATGTCCTAGATGGCTACCTCAAAGAGCCAGAAAGAGTAGAAGACAATGTGGTGAGACATTCCGAAGGCACTCGCCTGGCTATCACCGGGGCTCCTAGGCTCACTCAGCCGTGGGAGGGGCAAGGCATCTGAGGAGCCACAGATTTACTAATGGACCCAGTGCTGCTCTAAGCCTTGGCTGCAAAGTGAGGTCAGGGCAGAGGTTGGGGTCAAGGTCACTGGGACTGTGCTCACGGTGTTTATATTTTCTATCCCTTTCACCCTAAGATCTCATGGTTCTGTACTCATGATGATAAGAAGCCCAGTTGAAAACACATTCTCTAGTAAAATATAACCAAGTAAGAAAAGAAAGAGAGTCATACTATTAATATTATTACTGAGTATCATTATTAACAACAGATGGGCTACCGGGGGTTAATCCTATACTAAGTACTACAGGCAATGTTTTATTTAATTCTTATACCAATCCATTTTACAGACAAGGAAACATAGACTAGAGACATTAAGTATATGATTTATCCCCAAGGAAAGTGGAAGGGTGTAAGGCAGCGGGAGAGGGTAAGAAATAATGAATATGAGATTCTCTTCTAGGTCCATCTGCCCCCAAAACCTAGTAAGGTCTTAACTACAAGGCTGCCCCCTAGATATATACATATGTGTCTATCAGTGCACATGCTTAAACATACATGTTAGTGAAGTTCATGTGCCGTAGAGAGTTTTAACTGGCAGGACTGGGAATACCCCCGGCTTCTAATTGGTCTGAGATGATTGGCAGTTAGGAAACTTGATGACATTTCTATGGCATCATACATTAATGGGGACGAACCCTGTGGACTGAACACTATATACCAGGTATCCCAAAACATCATCACTTAATTAAATTATCACAGCAAACAAGTCTGGCATGGACGACATTTAATAGTGAGCAAGCTAAGTCCTAGGAGGCTACACAGAGTCCAAGATGACATGGCCCCAGAACAAGAGACGTCAGGACTCTGCTTCTGGACATTGCTGTGCCCTTTTTACTGCATCAGCTGGATGAGTCCCCTCTCAGAAAAGCTGGGTTCTTCCACCGTCTTGGCTCTTCCACCGTTTATTAGCTGTGTGACCTTGGGTAAAGTCCTGAAACTTCTCCCAACTTCAGTTTCCTCTTATAGAAGAGAAATAATACCGACCCCAAAGCGTTGTGGTGAGGATTAAATATGTTAACATATATCCAGTAGTTAGTGAAGCGTCTAGCAAATACAGACATACAATAAATGCTAGTTATTATTATTATGGTTAATTTTAGTATTACTTATGGATAATGGCTCATATTATATTCTTGAAAATAAAAGTTGCAGAGGTGGGTGACTGTAGGAGATGAGAAATTCAGGAGGAATTCATATTCCTAGAAAATGAAACAAGAACTGCAAGCTAAGTAAATAGCTAAAACAATTTTTAGAGAGATAAAAAAAAGTTTATAAATGAACCTGTGACATATTTGGGGGTTTTTTTCTCCTTTTTTCTTATTCATTCCTTCAACCAATATTACTGCGTGCTTATTACATGCCACAGACAATCTTCTGGGTATTGGAGATTCAGGGGTGAACAAGACAAATAAGATTTTGCCCCAGAAGGAACTTATATTCTTCAGAAGCAGAAAGTCAATAAGAAAGTAAATAAGTAAGCAAGAGTTTCAGTTAGTGATGGGGCTATGGAGGAAGTACAAAAGAACACAATAAAGGCTTTGGGAAAATGACCATGGGGACAGAAGTCAGGAAAGAAAAGACCTCATTGAGGAAATGAGGTTTGAGCTAGGACCTGAAGGACAAGAAGGAGCTTGACATGTGGCAATTTGAAGGCAGAACCAGTGGAGTAGAAGAGAAAACCACAAGCGAAATGGCCAGAGGAGATAAGAAGCTTAGCCTGTTTGAGAAATCAGAGAGGTGATTTGCAACAGATGTCCTGGAGCCATAGATACAATGGCTGTCTCAGCTTCGGTTTATAGAGAAACAGACTTGGAGATTGAGAACTGCACCGGGAATGTCCTTGAGGACGATGACCTTGGGAGAAATGCAGGAAGCAGCGCTGAGCAGAGGAAGAAGCTGCAGGGGCCTCAGTGGACCCTGTATGCTGCTCTGAACTGGGACGGCCTGGCTGAGTTTGTCCATCTTTGGTCAGTGAAGTCTTACCCTTACACTGGCCTCTCCTTACTGTCCAGCGACCCCTGGGGACGACACATGGACTTGTGCAAACTGGTTCTCTTCCAGGTATCAACTGAGAGGAACGGGCCACCAAAATGCCCTTGTCCTGCAGGGGATCTTGATTGCATACTCCAGCATCCACAAAACGATGACCATACAATAGTTTTGAAATTGTAAGGGGTTCTTATTCAAAATCAAGTGGGGGGGGCGGGGGGGGGGACAGGCACATAGCAAGACTGCCCCAGATACACCGAGATACCAATTCACAGGCCAGAGTAAAGAGTCTGGATTTTGTTCTAAGTACTGTGGGAGGCCAGATTACTTATGTGTATGCATACCAGGCCTGGCAACACGCTAAGGACCCCCAAATCTACCCCCTCAAAAGACGTAGCTGCAAGTCTCTCGGAAAGAAAATAATTTTCCACAGAGCCGGGGTGTGGCCGCTGCCCCTCCAACTTGCTCTGGCTGCTTTGTTTCCAGGTCCTCCGGGC
This sequence comes from Desmodus rotundus, assembly GCF_022682495.2. Lineage (NCBI taxonomy): Eukaryota > Metazoa > Chordata > Mammalia > Chiroptera > Phyllostomidae > Desmodus > Desmodus rotundus. The sequence goes on along the minus strand of NC_071392.1, from coordinate 98,175,276 downwards.
ATCTCTGTTTCCACAGCCTCTGATTGCCTCTCAGATGGAGCATCAATAGCTACAGCGGATCTCACAACCACTCAACTGATATAAAGATGAAATGGAAACAGTTTGATATCAGCAAAGATGTTAAAATGACATATTCCGAGGCTCTGGGCCATGAGAGAGAGCAAGTACAGGCTTCGGATCCACAGGAGACGGGGCTGTGGGCCCAGGGGAGCAATTCTGCCAATGCTCAGAACGAGCGCACAGGCAGGGTTTACTCGCGGGCTAACGTGGATGGGAAAACAGGGTATCACACTCTCCCAGGTGCTGGTCGTTGATGGGGATGAGCTGGTGCGCAGAGGGCAGTGAACACAGCTGAGAACCGAAATGGAGATGGGGACCCGCCAGCAGGGGTGTCCATCATAGAGATAGACATCAGATGCCGAAACAAACAGCACACCTTTGTGTTCACTCTCTCTACCTTCTATTTAGCATTCTTTGTGGTTAGAAATGTGGGCAGCAAACCACAGGAGAAGAGGGGCACCTGTAACTTTCTTACCAACCAAAAGGACATATCTGTCCACATCATAACACGGTTCTTACAAATACCTCCAAATATCTTTCACTCACATCGTTATCGTTAATTATAGTTATCACAGCTACTACTAGATCTGGTTCAGAGTATTATGAAAAAAATACACATATCATTATTTAATGGATGCGGTGGTATAAGTAGTTCAATAATTATTTTCATATCATTGACTTGTTTGTAACCCTGAGTATTTATGTATGCCCTGGAAACCTTTATTCTGAGCTCTGGCTGCTATGGCTCAGCTGGTTGAAGCACCATCCCATAACCAAAAGGTTGTAGGTTCGATTCTTGGTCAGGGCACATGCCTAGGTTTGTGGGTCTGATCCCCGGTCCAGGCGCATATGGGAGGCAGCCAATCAATGCTTCTCTCTAGCATGGACGTTTCTCTCTCTCCCTTCCTTTCTCTCCAAAAGAAATGAAAAAATGTCCTCAGGTGAAGATTTAAAAAAATCAAACCCTTTGTTCTGAGAGGATGTCCCTCGATTTCACCAGTCTACCTAAGGGGTCCATGAATACAAATTGCGAAGAGCTGAGACTTACCCTCCTGCATCTGGGGATACAGCATGACATCATCGCTTACTCGTAGGCCCAGTTCTCAGTCCACAGAACAAGTAGACAAGAATCAGGACCTTTCCCCAGGAGATCTGGGGATTAAATTTTGGGTTCGGTTGCAGTTCAAGTCTGTAGGGGGAGTTCCATAGGGCTTCCCTCCTGGGGGTGCCCAGTATAAGGGAGGATGGGGTACAGGGATGCGTCATAGTTGATAATACAGTTCCACACACACAAGACTCATTTCCAACAGCCTTAGGTTTTAAAATCTGTTGTGGGTATGGAGGGCGATGGTGAGAGGAAAGTTAAAAGGTGAACATTAAGACAGTTCATTGGGGTGCTAACACAGGGAAGTAACAAGAAATGCCTGTTCGAAAGCTGGCATCAACAAATTGTGGTTAGCTTGGAAGGAACAGGCCCCATCTCGTGAAACAGTCCCTTTATAGTGTCACTGGGGTGTTACTGGGGCCTCTCCTCTGGAGTCACAAAGCCAGTTTCAACTGTACCCTCTTTCTGGCAGAGAGAACTCCAGGACCTCAGCCATTTAAAATTCTTCACGCCTCCTTCAAAGAACAACATCTACCTCTTCTGTTATTACTTATCCCCCCCAAACTACTCTTTCAGAACGCATTTCACTCAGTGCACTTCAACACTCAAATTCTGTCAACACACAATGCAAACATCCCTTTCAGCCACACTTTGATGACCATCGAGCGTGCTGACAGCCTTCTCAAAGCAGCGCCGCGGGAGGCATCATGAGTCCCTTCTGGGGACCGAAGGCTGTCCAGTACTGTCCCCTGAAAATCAGCTAAGATAGGAACTCCCTGTTTCTTGGAATTGCTTATAGCGCTAACGTTTCATGTCCTAGCATGCCTAGATGGTCCCTGCTTATGCTGTTGTCCTGGCATAGTGTCCCCTTTCATGCTCAGATGTGTCCTGGTTTGGGTGACAAATTTCATGATCATCCCGGTCATCATTCCATATTGGTCAGGGCTCCATGCCCCATCCCTGTCCACCCAGGCCTTCTAGGTATAAGGGCTCCGCTAACCCTATGCCACCCTGGGAAAAGCCACCTCCCCAGAGGCCCGGATACCAGCATGAGACCCTGCCACCACGTTCTGAAGGGTTCCTGCCTTTCTGGCCACACGCGGAATTCCTCCTCACTTCCCCTGCTGCTCCTGGACTCCAGGTCTAACCTTTTTCCAGGCTAATGTTTAGTATGCATAAGAAGAAGAAGAAAACAGCCAATGGCTACAGGTTTCAAGTCTGTGGAAGTAAACTTCCAATGAGGCAAAGAGGTACAAAAGGAGCCCTGCGTGGGGGGGGGGGGGAAAGTGAGACTTTGGAGTATCTGAAAGAGATTTTACCCTATGGGAGCTGCACGTTGGTTTTCGCCTGGCTATTTAACATCTGTGTAGAAAATGAATAGTAGTGCAAATCTCATTTGTTCATACATGTGCAAAGTCTGTCCACAGCAGGGGAAAGTTCCAACCCCGCTGCAGAAAAACCCAGTTTTTGCCTACTGGGACATTTTATTTACAAATAAAATAAAATGTAGTTTTATTTCACCTCTCTGTAAATTTTATTTGTCAAAATATTTCAGTAAAAATGTTCCTAATCTATACAAATACCATACTTTGAATTTCCTTTGAAGCAGTTGTAGAACTTTATTGGTTCTTTCATTGAGGAGCCCGCTAAAATCTTTGGCAGGTGTTCATTTTATATCTCTATGGAAGTCATGATTTTACCTCTTTTGAACATTAACCTTTAACACCCAGTTACCTGCTTGGAACAAATCAACGAAGAGAGGGAAGTAAAAGGACGAGAGACACATGTTAATAGTTCAATAAAGTATCTTGTCACGACTGCCTGTTCTCTCCTCTTTCTGGTCACACAGACAGTTTAGGGGTGACTGTGACATCTGTATGATATGGCTTTAAACTTGACCCTTGAATTCTATTTACTTCCAGATTTTCCTTCCTGGTTCTTAAGGCTAATTCTCTGACTTTGCACTCTGAACACAGTTCTCAGCAAGTGGATGGATTCCTCCCTTGGTGGTTGACATTAGCATTTTCCCCAGAGGGTAATTGTGAAGACCATTTGTGTTCTTTTTTTGCATCACAATGACAGATCTGAATAGAATTTGCATAGGCATTCATCTGCCAGGCTTGAACTAAAATATTACCCTTCAAAATCCCAATTCAAGAAATTTTGAGTGGCTGTCCAAAATCTGCTGCTGAGCCTGTCGCCACTCCTCTCGAATGACTTCCAAAGGTTCCCCTCATTGCCAGAAAAGTAGACTCCAAATCACTTATCTTGACGCATTCAAAGTCCCCCAGCATCTGAGTTCCTCTGTCCAAAGCCACAGCACTGCCCCCGCCCCCGACACAGATGCTCTACAAAGGACCTGTCATTTTGAAACTTCCACCAGGAGACTCCCCTTCTCTGTCTTTTGAAATTCGTCTCACTCTGCAAACTGAACTCTGAAACACTTGGTCGCTGTTAGGACTGGTTACGACATTTGCAGGACACTGTGCAAAACCAAAATGTGGGTCCCCTTGTTCAAAATTATTATTAAGGCCTTCAAGATGGCAAGAGCAGGCACTGGGAATTCTTCTCCTAACTTCTCCTCTCTGGGATACACCACAGTGCGGCAGATGCTGTGCTTTCTCGCCAGGTGAACTCAGCTTTGTCTTATCAAGAGGTTGTACCAATGACATTTGAGAAAGCCAACTAACTATTCACAAGCTGCCGCCTCCTCAGGGAAAGCCCCCAGGGTTAGAGGGTAAGGCAACACTTCAAAGAAATCCAAGAGCTTTTCCTTAGGTCGTGCCTATATCAGGCAGCACAGCACAGCCTTTCTCGGAGTTGAGTTATTGGTGAGGTTACCTGACCTAGCCAAGCACTCTGGGGCAGAAGACCTATGTCATGGGTCTGCACCCTGCTCAGTACGCCTGCCCTATACTCACGGCCACTCACTACGGGAGTGTGAAAGGACGTGTAAGAGGCAACAAAGAGACACAACATGCCATGGAAGGAAAGACCTATAGGACAAAAATTGGTGATTCAGTGGAAAGCAATGTAATATCTAGAGTAAAATCATCTGGATTACCTGTGATTCCGTGAGAATTATTTACAGCTCTGTAAACTGAAGCAAATAGTAGTAACTTCATTATTGGAGATAATTAATTGTAATGAAAAAGAATTCTTATGTACAAGTATCCAGATGTTGTTCAGTTGTGAGCCAGTGGACCTCCCAGCCCCACTGCAGAATGCTTACTCTTATTTCAACATTCCTGGTCGACAACTGTCTTCTGTTCCTACTTTCCTTGGAATCTGTTATAACATCTGCCTGGCTGCCCTGTTTAAGGTATGAGCTCAGTAAAAATTTTAACATTCATATCTTTTTAGATTTATATGAAAATCAGGATTTTACCTCTTTAAAATTACTCATTAACACGGAATCTTTATTTTTTAAAAAATGGTCTCAGAGAGACCGAGAACGCATGGGTGGTTGCCAGAGGTGAGGATTGGGGAGTAGGGAAAAACAGCTAAAAATGACAGGTACAGACTTCCAGTTATAAAATAAACGAGTTCTGGGGATATAATGTACAGCCTGGTGAGTACGGTTAAGAGCACCATGTTGTATATTTGGAAATTGCTAAGATAGTAAATATTAAAAGTTCTTATCACAAGAAAAAAATTGTAACTGTGTGAGGTGATGGACATTAACTAATCATTTTGCTATATGTACAAATATCCAATCATAATGCTGTACACCTCAAGCTTATACAATGTTATATGTCCACAATATCTCAATAAAATCAAAAAGTAAATAAATAAGTAAATAAAATTATCCTTTAACAAAGTCTAATTCTCTTACAGCAAAAACTATTTGGATTTTTAAAAGAAGGAAAGAAGGGAGGGAGGAAGACCAAGATGTCTTCCAAAGGGTCCCGTCAGCTGAACTAAACTTTATATTTTTTATTAATGTATTATTATTTTTATTTAATTACTTTATTGTTGTTCAATTACAGTTGTCTGCATTTTCTCCCCACCACTCCCCCCCACCCCAGCCAAACCCACCTCCCTCCCTTGCTTCCTCCCTCCCCCTTGGTTTTGTCCACGTGTCCTTTATAGTAGTTCCTGAAAACCCTTTGCCTCACTGTCCCCTCCCCTCTCCCCTCTGGCTATTGTTAGATTGTTCCTAATTTCAATGACTCCAGTTATAATTTTTTGCTTTTTTCTTTTGTTGATTATGTTCCAGTTAAAGATGAGTTCGGACCCCAATGTTCATAGCAGCACAATTTACAATAGCCAAGTGCTGGAAGCAACCTGAGTGCCCATCAGTAAATGAATGGATCAAAAAACTGTGGTACATTTACACAATGGAATTCTACCCAGCAGAGAGAAAGAAGGAGCTCCTACCCTTTGCGACAGCATGGATGGAACTGGAGAGCATTATGCTAAGTGAAATAAGCCACGCAGTGAGGGACAAATACCATATGATCTCACCTTTAACTGGACTAAATTTTAGACCAGTTTCTTGCAGACCAGTGCCCCCCACCATCCCCAACACCTCCCTCCTCTTAGAGCATTTCCTTTAGAAGACTTCTAATTGTAAATTCTTCCTCTGCTCCTTTGAGATGTAAATCTTCTCTGAGCCTCTGGCCAGTTTTACAGCCAGAAATGTCTTTCTCAAGGATCTGGGAGCCATTGCTTTGAAATGTAATCATCAAGAAAGATGGGCTGAGTGAAATAGGCCAGTCCCAGAAGGACAAAGACAGCACAATTCCCCGGACAGGAGGGGTCTTGATGGCCAGACTCCTGGAAACAAACTGTAGAACAGTGGTGGCCAGAGGAGAGGGAAATGGGGGTGGGGGAGGGTTGTATTCAAAGGGTATAAAGTTTCAATTAGGTAAGATGAATAAATTCTAAAGATCTATTGTATGGCTTGGTGCCTGTGGTTAACAGTACTGCATTGGGCATCTATGTTCTTGTTAAGAAATTTCACAGTAAATGTTCTTACCAGAATTAACACTGGAAGGAAGGAAGGAAGGAGGAAGGTAGGAAGGGAGGCATGGAGGGAGGAAAAGGAAGGGAAGGGAAGGAAAGGGAAGGGGGAAAAGAAGGGAAGGGAAGGAAAGGAATGGAAATAAAAGGAAAGGAAAGGGAAAAGACTCCCCCAGCCTTTGTGGAAGGTTAGGAACCTAACTTAGAGTAGTGTCAATGAGCAAATGCAGCTGACTTAAGGACATAGACCACCCTCGCCCTAATGTCCTTCCCTAGTTCACCCCAGCACTGAAACACTCTGCATCCTCTTGTTTTATTTAACAGGGTTGAGTTCACTCTCTCCCCTATCACAGCCTTGAATAAAATCTGCCTTGCCTGTTTAATTCAATCCAGTACAATTTTTTCTTCGACAATGGAGGGAAGAAGGAAATTAATTAAAGAAAAAATCCTCACCCTAGCCCAGCGGTTTGGTTGTCTGGAGAGCCGTCCCATACACCAAAAGGTTGTAGGTTCAATCCCTGGCTGGGGTGCGTATGGGAGGCCACCAAGCGATGTCTCTCTCACAATAATGTTTCTCTCTCTCTTTCCTTTGCTCTCTAAAATCAATAAACATATCCTCAGGTGACAATTAAAGAAAAAAGAGGAAGAAGAAAAAGAAAAAATATCCTCAGCCACAAAGTCCCAATTGCATATTACAGACAAAAATAGCGCATTACAGCGAGTTCCATTAATTTGCAAACTGAGGCCCTGCACCTAAACCGTCAAGCCTGGGTAAGAGCTGCGCTTTCGCAACCTCCCTCTCTCTGCTTGACTCTGTGCTTCACAGACCAGACTGAGCAAAAGTACCAATTTGTAAGGGCCGTTCTCAATTTTTGAGTGTGTTTTATTCCACAGAAGTCCCGCAGGCCAGCTTGTCGTCGGCCTTTGCTGGCAGATATGCCAGCGGCCGTACAGCAGCCTGCCTCTGCCTCTGCCTCTGTGTTCAGTGTGTGCAGAGGCGGCAGAGGATGAAACATCTGGGCTGTCCCTGAGGCTCACAGACCTGCATGGCCAGGGAGGAGTTCTCAGGATTGGTATTCCAGCCGCGTGTGGGACCTAACAGCATGTCAGGAACGTGATAGTGTGGCGAGCCGCTCTGTAAAATATTTATTCAACATTAGCTTGCAATGAGCACTCCCGTTAAGTGACAGGGCATGCAGAGCCTTGGCTCCAAAGAAGGAGGAAAACAAGTGTGAACATGAAAACATTAAGAGTCAATTAAATTTTCTGAATGTTTAAATCACAAAGGATGTGCACTGAAGACTCAGCATAAGAGCGACCATGACTTCTGTCGTCACGAAAGAAAGAAAGCCAGGGATGATGTCAGCATTTTGGAGAGGACATGATCTGAATCCAGTTTTGCCTTTGCAGGGAGAAGGGAAGAATGATGAAAAAGAGTTTATATGTGGCAATCAATCTAAGTATTCCAGGTAAATTGCAATTCAAGTGAGACAAACTTTTTTTCTACGTCAGTGACATTTGGGAGAAAAATATTCTTATTTGAGGAGAAGATTATTTATTCATTTAACCGATAGGTATTGGGGGACTCATGTAGCTAGGTGATAGGATATAATATTTTTAAATGATTTTGATTTATAGTGTAGCACAAAGACAGCTATTAATAAAAATCATCACACAAGAAAACAATTTGTCCCTTGAAAGCACGCAACATAAGAGAGAGTGACCTTTGTCTCAGGCTTCCCGAGAAAGTGATTTGCAGGTGAGGGGTGTAGGGGTGACTACGGCCAGATGGAGTGAGAGAACAGGGCTGTGTGGGTGGATGGAGCCTGCATACGGAAAAGGGAAGTTGAGGAACTGCAAGTGGCTGGACCTTGCGATGATTTACAGACCAGATTAAGGATTTTGACCTTTGTCCCAAGAGTTAAAGGAAGTCACAGAGAAGTTCCGAAAGGCTACCTTGTGGAAAGAGCATCCTGGCTGCTGTTTGGATAACGGTTCCAGGGAGGCCGAATGAAAGGGTGTAGTTGGGAGTTAGTGACCAGCTGGTCAGGTGAGAGATGCTGGTAGTTTAGACAGAGTGGTGGGCATGGATATGGAGAGAGATTAACAGATTTGAGTAATATTGGGGGGAACGGGTTAAATTAATGTCTATTAAATGAGTCAGTCTAAGGCAGTCAGAGCCCCTCTTAGCAAATTGCACGGCTGACCCAAATGCATGACCACCATGGAATTTTGCTGCGCTGGGCGGGTGGCAAAGAATCATGTTCTCCATAGTTAGGAAGTGATTCCTACACAGCCAATTCCAACCCGTGTCTTCCAAATTATAAAGCCATTCTTAACTAAGGCCAGGAAAGGCAATCGTTGTCCGTGATTACTCATCTCAGAATCTTCATTAAAATGGTATGCACAAAGCCCTTTGGCTCTGGACAATTCAGCGAGGCTCCAACAGGCTTTGTTCTGCAGAATTGCCCACGGTCAGGCACCAAAGGGAGGCAGGGTGCTTGCACATGCAGTAGCAAAATAAAGATACAAGTGTTTCATCATCAGATACAAGACAGGGGAACATTCTCAAGCAGCGGAAGGCGCCCTTGTCCTGGAATCTTGTACCTTAACCCAAGCATAATAAATTTTTATAAAGTTCATTATGGGTGGGACATTATTCAGGAAAATAGAAGCTGTCCAATGAAACACCATGCAGGGAAGTCGAGAACTCTCTACTGTCCGTGGAAGCTAGGTGGCACCTTGGTTTTTCAGTCTAGGCTGCCCTAACCATCGAGAAGCCAGTGGGTCCCATTAGCATGGGAGTCCTTGCCCAGAAATGCTGCGTCTGGACCTGAGACGGCCCGGGAGCCTTTTAAACACCTGCAGCTGAATTCAAGGAGAAGGTCCAGTGACCCTGCCGAGTGTAACACTTAGGACCATACAGAACCTCTGAAAACTGGATGAGCCATAGCAGATGTTCAATTTGTTTAATTTGTTTCACAGAGTTGCTGTAATTTTCTTTCTACAGATGAAGTGTTTTGAGTACTCTGTCTTGCTTTCTTTAGAATTCTACATGCTATTATGTCCACTTCATTGGCTTAACACAGTCTTCTTCATAAACTTCAATAATTGTTGATGCATTTTTGCATAGAAACATTTTTACTTGAATAAAACCAACACTTCCTGCAGGGACTATGGGTTTAAGAGAAGAGATATTTTTAACTAAGAGAATCTCAAAATGGCAGCTGCGTTAGTATCTAGTTATTCCTACTTAAGCTTTGGTTGACAAGAAGGTGCTGGGTCTCACCCACAGCCTAAAACATGGGTAACATGGGTTCCCCAAGAGCAGGAAAGTAGAATCCTATGTAACTGATAAGGTAAGCTTTCTATGAGAATCAACTTCAGTTTGTCAAAAGATATCACTTAATGAATGCTAATCCAAGCTGGATTCCTTAGAAATGGTTTTCATGTCCATAGACTAGTGGGGAAAAACATGACCCACACACTAGCCACTGGCTGTGTGACCGTGGGAATTTGATAATTTCTCTAGGCTTCATACCTTATCCTGGTAAAATACAAAAATAGAAATAATTATACCTGACAAAATGTTTATGAATATTAAATAAGATCTTAATTATAGTATACTTAGACACTGCAAATTTTATTTGATTATTTGGTATTCTTATTGGCTTATATTGCTCCAGCTTAAAGGTTAATAAGACTAAAAATCAATATCTTTTCTATATACTCATTTTAACCAATAAATTTATATTATGGAAAAGATTATCTTTGTATATCAAATATCTAGGAATGAACTTAAAAAATATCAAGGTTATAAGAAAAAATCATAAAGCTTTACTGGAGGAAACTTAAGATGAAAAAAATTCAATATTGCAAATCTATCCATTCTTAGAAAATTAATAATTAATCTCAGCGATACCAATTCAATAAAATTCCCATCAAGTCCCCATAGACATTGAGAGATTAACTCTAAAGTCCATCTAAAAGAGCAAATATAGGGGAAGCAGCAAAATTATTTTGATAACGAAGAGAAAGGACTTACTAGAATCAGCATGAACTCTATAAAAGCCACAGTATTTTAACAATGTGCAGGAAAATGTATATAAATATGTTCATTGAAGCTAGTTTAATAAGAATTTCTCATTTGCACCTAAACAAAAGAGACACAATGTCGATAAATAGTTGGTTCCCAAATTTTGATGTCATGAAACTCCCTTACAGAAATATGCCTTGAAATGCATTGAAATATTTACAAGGATATCCATTACGACATTATTTGTTACTGGACAAATCTAAATGGCTATGAGTAAATCTAAACCCAAATATTGTGAGGCCCTGCTCAAGTGGACATCACCCCATGTCAATGCACTCTCTTTCCAAACCCTCTTTAACACCTAACGAAGCTAAACCCACACAAATTCTTGTGATGCTGATGATGCTGATGACAAATATGTATCAAGTGCTTACCGTGTGCTAGTCACTTTGCTCACTCCACACTATCTCGCTTATGTGTCACCAAAATCCCACAAGGGAGACCTGAATCATCCCTAGTTTTCCAAAGAGGAAAACACTGAACTTTCTGAGGGTCCCACAGCCAGGACTCATGCTGAAGTCACCCTAACATCAAAGCAACTCTCTGTACCGCCCCTGATGGAAAAGACAAATGGCGTATCATCAAAGGCACTAATTAAACTTCTTAACTTAGATCTTGAATAACCCTCATACGTCAGAGGTGGATGTTATATTAAAACCTGCTGAGTTTTGACCTCTAGAGATGATAGTGTTTTCTATCGTAAGTCACCATTTTTATTTTATCCTGCGGAGGGAATATCTCGTCCATTTTTCTTGAGATACACACATTATCTATAGTAGATATTTAATATTTATACCATGCTATCTTGTATTATTAGTGATTTTTCCATGTACATATTTATATTTGAAGCACACACCTTATACTTCATTATGACTCCTACCACAGAAACATGAGAAAACAAACATACCTCATAGTAGTGATAATGATGATGATGGCAATTATAATTGATGTTTTATTTCAAGTTCCCATCATTCTAGAGGTAGGTTCAGGATGAAGTTAAAAGGAAAATAGACAAAAAAAATAATAATAATAAGTAAATGTTGAAAACATCCTCGGTTCCTTTTTTCCTGAAAATTTTATGCGCTCTTGTTGTAAGATAATTATCCCAAACGCGAAGTGCCTGGTGTCAGTTTTTCCCATGCTATTCTCCCATCTTCTCGAAAGACGAAAGTGAATGTGTATAAGTTTCTTCTTTTAATTACAGTTTATTTCTAAACACGTCTGTTGCCTCCACACCAGGAAACTGATTTTTCCCTCATTCTCACATGCTGATTTGAAATGACTTTGCACAGTTTGTTTCTATAATAATCCCGCTACCTGCAACCTATCCCAACCTCAAAGTAAAAGTCATTTGATTATATTATGCAGATTTGTTTTCTCTCAGGTTTTAATATCAAGTTAGCATTTTAGGGTTTTCTCCACAGCAAAAAAATTAAACATGCTGACTATGTATAAATTATGTTCTTTTAATAGTTAATATAATTTCATCCAAAGCTATTACTAGCCTAATTGGGTTTCCTTGTGCCTTGGCTTAAGGTCTAGAATATAACAAACTTAAAGGTCTGAATACGATGAGGTTAATTATGCTTAAATCCTGCAAAATAGTTAGTTTTAGGTCCGTAACACACACATACCACAAGAAAAAAGAACCAAGGAAATTCTTCCAAGAAGAAATGAACTCACACCTTCCTTCTTGGGCCCGTGTGCTGCCATAGCTCTGGCTGTGAGAGAGCCCTTGCCTCCTTTCGACCTCACAATACAGTTTCCCCCCAAATTATTTCTTTTCAAGGGCTGTTCTGTGCTCAAAATGCCTCCCCAGAACCTATGAAATGAAGTATAAACTCCTCACTCTGACCTTCAAGAATTCTCCATTTGTACCCAATTTACTTGCACAGTATCGCCATCTTCTACTCTGCTACATGACCATTAGCTTAATGAAAATAGCTTAATGAATGTGCCCCAAACACTCAACCAACTTCCCACCTCCGAGCCACTGCTGACTCTCTCCCCTTCCCAAGCTGTCTCAAAAGTCTTTAGCATCCTCCTGAAATTCCTCTCGTCTCCGTTCCATTCCGCTGTCTGTCGGGGGCTGGGCTGGGACTCCTGGGGCTGGGGGGGGGGGGAGGGCCGGGAGTGAGGTGGCCCAGGACAGTCATGCTGGGGCCCCCAGACCAGAGCCATAGCCCAGCGCCATTGGACCTAAACACACCACCAGTCGATCGCCTTTGTTGGTGATTTGTTTGCCTTATAGGTATATTTTCAAACATGAAGCTTTAACGGATTCAATGGTTTGCATAAAATATTTTTCTTCGGAAGTGAGTTGAAGACCTAGGGCCGTGTGGATAGTCTTCCTTGATCTGAAAGGAAACTACCAAAGTATGAAGGCTAGAAAAACAAGCAGCCTTCGGGTTACCTTAGCGCCTGTGCTTCTGGACCCCAACACCAGAGCTCCGAATGGGCATCTGTCTGCGTAGGCGTCCTGAATTGCTGTGGGCACACTCTCAGGACACAGAAACACGCATGCATGTCCCGGTTCATCATCTCTGGCACCACCTGCTTCACTGTGGCTGGCTTTCCAAGTCACGCATGTAGATCCATTATTTAAGAGCATCTGTTGGGTTCGCAGACCCAATTCTAACTCGTGCACGTGTGTGTGTGTCTGTGTGTGTATGTCTGTGTGTCTGTGTGTAGGCTTCCCACACTGACAAGTAATTGTCCCACACCAGCAGGGCATCTGACAACTCAACTCAATTCAGACACCTGGCGATGGCATCAGAGCCCACAGATAGAGAGCTCATTCCCACAAGACCACCTTCCATCTCAGACCACAATCGCAAGTCCAAGTTCCTACCTGTGTGTCTGACCTGCAGGCTGCCGATCAGAGCTTCCCACGACCCCCTCCTTAGCTTTGATTCTAATTTGGTGGAACAGCTCACAGAACTAAGGAAATGGGTTTACTTGCTAGATTACCGATGTATTAGCCTACTTCTGCAATCATTTATTCTTTCTGCAAATGTTCATTGACCCGTCTATACTGTCTGTGGGGAAGGGTTGGTATCTAGTAGGGAAAGGCCAGGGCAAGACACTAAACATCCTACAGCGCCGGGAACAAACCGCCGCCCACCCCCAGATCCACAACCACGAGTTATCCAGCCCACAGTGTCATTAACCCCAAGGATGAGCAACGCTGGGACTTTGCTGAGTTTACAGAACAGGTTATAAGCCTGCTTTTGCGTCTGCTTTACTAAAAATGTATCTGTTCAGGCTGAAATTGCTTGATTTCAATACACCACTGCATATCAGGGCTGTGGTGAAGACTTACAGGGTTTTTTTCTACTTCTAACTATGGAAGATTGGTGTCTTTTTAAAAATTGACCAAACTGCCTCAGGTCAACTTGCATAACCTACTACAAATTATCCTTTACCCATCTGGACTATGTCACGTTCTATCTGACATCGTTGGTGCTTCCAGTGGCTAAAGGCAGAAAAGGGAAAACGTCAGGAGGGAGGGGACATCCTGCTCTATAGCTGCGAGATCCGGGAAGTCTCCTCAGGCTTCCATTGCTGACACTTGAATATAATATTGTCTTATTTTATAGAGCACTAAATTAAACATAAAAATAATTCGAAGTACTGTATTTAACTTTAATCTGATTATTTTAAAAGTAACACACCAATTGATTAAATTAAACAGATATTTCATCAACCGGGGTTCCTACTAATTACGCTGTTGCTCTTATTAAAAATTACTCACTGCAGCATCTGCTCCAATCTCTGTAAAACAATGAAAAGCTCCGTTTGCATGTTTTTATTTTTAGGATGAACTGTGCAGCAAAGAGAACACATGAATGTGTCCCATTAAAATAAGTATTTCATCATGAAAAGGCAAATTATGGATCCTGTAAATCCAGATTTAAGCACATCGAGTGATTGAAACTCAATGACTGACTTAGGATGTTTGTAAAAACCAGCCGTCAAAGCCAAAGAGCTTATTTAATTATTTACAAGCCTGCTTCTTTAGAGCAGCTGATTTAGGCACTTGTTTTTCCTCCTTTATTTAGTGGGAAAGTGTGAATATTAAGCAATGGAGCCAGCATTCATTAAATTGTGAGAACAGTAGAACAGCAAGCCCTTTGAATGTCAGCACTGGATGGGGAAATTGGGGCCCAGAGATGGGACAGGTCTGGGACCCAGCAAGGCAGCAAATTGATGGCAAAGCTACAAATATTATCCAAGGTAGGCAGAATTCCAAGATGGCTCCTAACGAATCATACTCTTGTTTGCTCCTCTGCCCTGGGAACCTGGTATGGCATCCTTCCATCGATTACATTATGTTATATGGCAAAAATGAAAATTGTGTAGATGTAATTAAAATCAGTCAGTTGATTTGAAGTTAATTAAAGGGAGACCATCCCAGGTGGGTTTGACCTAATAAGGCAACTCTGTCAAAGAGGGTCTGGAGGTCAGCGGCTTGAAGCAGTAGAGATGCTCTCTTGTTGGCCTTGAAGAAGAAAATGCCAAATGTAGTGGGAAGAGTACAAGAAGGGCCAGGGGGCAGCCTCCAGGAGCTGCGAGATTTAGTCCTATAGTCACAAGGAATGAAATCCATCCACCAACCAGTGGCCGAGGGAGAGGACCCTGGGCCTCAGATGAGAACACAGCCACATTCAACACCTTGCCTCAGCCCCATGGGACCCTGAGCAGAGAGCCCCACCCAGTCGCACCCAGACTCCTGACCCACGGAACCCGTAGGTTGTTTTTTAAGTGTTATCGTGGTAAGTTACACATCCTAGGAAATAACGCAATAACCTTGTTCTGCGATTTTCCTGTACTCGGAAGTGCCTCTCTCCCCTCTCTGGGCCACACAGACCATTCCTAGATTCTTCGCTTGGGATGAGGACACAGACGAACAGAGACAAGTCAGAGGACTTTGTGTACCTGCATTTCTCCATATACAATGCCCTGCTGTGGAACGTCTGTAGTTTGTGCCCCACTTCTGCCCTTCCACTGAGAAGTGAGGTAGGAAATCTCAGTAGTCCTAGGCTTTGTGCTGACTTTGCTCTTTTTGTCATGCAGCATCAATAAGGATAATAAGTATGAAAAATTAAAACAACCAAATAAATTTAAATCCATGAATTTATACTGATTCTAAAAACAAAAATCAAACCAAAAAAATTCTCATTTAGCCCTGGCCAAGTAGCTCAGTTTCATCCCAGTATGCTGCTGGGTAGCTCAGTTGGTTAAAGAGTCATCCCAGTGTGCCAAGGTTGTGGGTTCAATTCCCAGTCAGGGCACATACAAGAATCAACCAATGGATGCATAAGTAAGTGGAACAACAAAGTAATTTTTCCTCTCTCACCTCTCACTCTCTTTCTCTCTTTCCTGCTCTCTCTCTCTAAAATCAAAAATTTTTTTAATGTTTTTAAAAATCCTCACTTTTTCATCTTTGCAGTGTTTTAAGTGACCGATTCACTATGTTAAGAGTGTAAAGCAAAGAGAGAGAAAGAAGAGTTTCCCCTGCCTCTTCCGTGTGGACTGGACTGCAGGGGAGCCAAACTCTGATGAGTAAATTTCTGTTTACATGGTATTTTACCCGCTGAATAAAGAAAGAATGATAGAGTTCACACACCACTATTTTAAAACTTCAGCAAATTAATTAAGTACACAATGATCATCAATGGCTATAAATATCATGGAAAGAGGAAAAACACAGATAACATGAGCCTTCTGAAGGTGAGTACACGACCTACAAAACTGAATCTACAAAGGGACCAGCTTCCAGAGCTACAACTATAAACTTGCAGGAAATACGCCGGGTGGAGGAACAAGGTAAAGCCACCATGGAGAGGCACTAATCCAAACTCATACAGTGGAGAAGGCGAGCTCATACATGACATGAATTCCTTACAGATAAATTTCAAGGAATAAAAATACAGAAGGTAGAAGAATGTACAGTTAACAGAGACCTAAGAGACATATCTGTAATTGTAATGTATAAATTTATTTCACCCATGATTTGAAGAAACTGTGGACATACAAATGCATATACACATTATATATTTATGACACAATTGGAATAATTTGAACACTGGATATTTTGTGCTATTAGGAAATCCAGATTATTGTTATGTTTCTCTCTACCTCTTTTTTCCTACTGAGTAAACAATTCTATTAAACAATCTCATAGCATCTCGTACAACTCCGCCAAGGCCTCTATAATGGTAGTAATTCCATTTACATCTGGTTGAGGATTTAATTAACGTGTAACTCCCGATAGGGGCCCAGGTGCTTTTGTTTCAGACCTTACTCATAAGCCAGTGCTTAAAATACTGAAATGCCAAAGGAATAGCATGAATGACTCAAGGACATCTAACCCACTGCAGCTAGGTAATTTATGTGTAAAGTGACACTGAAGAGCACGCACAAATAACAAAGAGCGAGCCAGCGGAGAGAGGAAATGATAACACTGGTGGCAAATTTTCTTCAGCAGTCTTTCAGGATGAACACGCTATACTGGAGCCATCACACCGGGGTCCTCACTCACTCCAGGGCAAGAAAGAAATGAAGCCCAAGGATTGGTACTGAAGCAACGTACACAGCAAAGGGTCTGTGACAGCTAGAGGGGTTCTCAGGAGCCAGCGCCCAAGGGCGACGGCCCCGTGAGGCTTGAAATAGAAGAAGCCCCCACCCAACCCACCACTGGCTAAGCAGCAGCGGCAAGCTGGGTTTCTCCAATTCTTCTTGTCCTCTGCTTGGAAGGAAACTGAAATGGGTGGAAAGTGGGAAAGCGAGGGCATCTCAGTTCTCTTGTTGGAAGTACTGCCTTTAAGCAGAACTGAAATTTGAACCTCTCCCATCCTCTTTATTTATTGCCCCTCCTGTGCACGGTGCCTTCCAAATTCAGAGAATTTTCATGCAAATGTAAACCTCTGCTGGTCTTCCTTCACCTGTGCAGGAAGAATATGGGTTTCTCTCTGTACATCAGGCGAATTCTGAGCAGTTTCAATGAGCAAGGTTATGTAATTAGGGACTGAACCACCCTGAATCCTTACTCTGAGGGAGTCACACTTTCATAAATTAATTGGGAAAACAAATTAATAAAGTAAAAATGATTCTAACATACTGATGTTTAATTTTTACAACGGGAAAAGGTGCCACAAACCCATAATAAAATCCAGACACCTCATTTCTGTGTTTTGGGCTGACACAGATCTAGTATAAAAATTTTAAGAGACAAAAGTCTTCAACATATTTCTATAGAAGGTAGATTATTAGGGATGGGATGGGGGAGTAAGGGGAAAAGACCATACCAACAGAAAGGTTTTCTATTCCCTGTTTTTGAGAAATTAAAAACAGAGAAGCAATAATTAATATGAAAAAAACCACAAAATATGCAATTAGGATCCATTTCTTCTAGAGTCCTGTACCCTCTCTACCTACTGTCCTGTCCAATAAAAGCTATTGCTTCCAGGCTTCTGGAAACTGAGCCTGTTGTGTGGTCTGTTCATTTGGGAGGGCATTCTGTGTTCAAGCCCTGGAAGCTTATATAAGTAACCCATCAAAAGGCTCGCCTTTTTAATAAGATAGCAACATTTAGTAATGACAACAATAGAATACAGTGAGAACTCTCATACTCTGCTAAGGTTGGTGAACATTGGCGGCACTTTCTGAAAAAGGCCTTAAGATAGTCTCAACCTTGAAACCCTTACTCCACGTATAGGAATCTATTCTTATTAAACTATGAGCGAGGAAAACAAAGACACGCACGTGGGCAAGGATCCTCAACCCACACGCCAAAGGAAAGGGGGCTGCTTCGGTCGGTGTTGGTGCCTCCATGTGGCATCTTGTCACACAGCCACAAAAATGACAATGTCTTCCAAGAATATTTATTGGCATGGGGAATTCTTACATAATGCTGAATAAAATAAAAGCCAGACTCAAAATACAATGTAATCTCAATAAATATATACATATATAGAAAGAATTATATATGTGTGTGTAAAGAATTTAAAATGCACTTATACATCTATAAAAGTTTACCAGGAAATTAACGAAAGTATTATCTGGGGCTGTAGGTATTTTTCTTTTATATTGTTCTTTTATTTTTTTCCAATATTTCCCACAATAGGCTTTGATTGCTTTTTATAACCAGAGCCAAAAATAAAAATTATCAAAGAAAAACTGAAAAATACTAGCTAGAATATATAACTCTCTATTAATGAGAAATCTAACTTAATAATAACATTCTGATAATGAGAAAACTAACTTAAAACAGAATATTTCATTTTTGACTATTATAGATAACTGGAATTCTTTTTTTATGTGTTTTTTTATCTGCCACCTACTTACCAAAGAAATGTCAGGCATTTAATAGGGAATTCCCTGAAGTTGGGTTTATTTCTAGGCACTATCTTTAATATCAGCTAAACTCTTAATAAAAAGCTCTCAGTCACCTAATTTGCCTACAATGTACTAGTTCCCAGAGTCCTGAACTAAAAGGCAGTAAGTGACCATTTCAATTAACAAATTGTGAAACAAATTAAAAACTAAAGTAATACACAAAAAAAAGTAGTGATCTAATGCAAGTCTTGTCAACTAATCAAAAACAACAGTGAATCATATTTATCCATCTATTCCTCCATCCACTCATTTGCTCACGAGCATTAATTGAGCACCTACTGTGTGCTAGGCCATACACTGTGACTCTAAAAACGTACGTAGGCAAGCTCTCAAGGGACCGCTGGCTCACACTGTGAAGGAACTAAGAAGCATATGAAAGATGAAGGAAATGCGCCTGCCTTCACAGGCGAACAGTTGTTTTATGGGCCAATAATATATTCAGCAGAAGGGGAAGGTCAGCTGTGGGCGGTTGAGACACAGCTAAAGAGTTCTAGAAGAAAAATGTCTGGATTTACATGAAGTTGAATGGGAAACAATCACCGAGACACTCTCAGGCAAGTGGGGCTTCCTGTCAAATTACCAGATAACCTTGATTTGAAACAATCAAATTATAAGTTCCCATTGTGAAAATAAGTCTTACCAGAAATAAGGCCCAATCGATGGCTGAGTCACATCCCAACAGCCTGAGAGCTATGAGCGATGCCAATAAGCCCCACGCCCTGTGTAGTTGACAGGCACTAGAGCAGGCACCCCAAAGGTGATATATATGTGATGGAAAAGCTTCTGATTACACACGGCCACAATCAGACCCTTTGACTTGATACGTTTCTCAGCCAAACAGCAATCACTCTGAAACCAATCCGCTCGCTACCAGATGAGTGAGAGCAGGCGCCATGGAAAATATAGAACGAAGAAATCTTCAGCGTGAGGAAGGAGGGAAGGGGAGGGAGGGAGGGTGAAGGGTGGAGAGTGGCTCAAGAAAAGTAAACAAAGAAACACCAAACACTGATTTCCCCCAGATTACTAGTTAGACGCGGTTTCTGGAAGTTCCACGGATTTAACCCTAGACTTGTTCTCTAGATTGTTTTTACCCCTGCTTTGCTGAGTCCTTGTAGATGTGCCGCTCAGCCATATGTAAGGGCAAGGAGCCCCCACCTCCGTGCCTCAAACACACCTCTCCTCCCCACCCTAGTCTGGGGCGGGGGCTCTCAAACTCTGGGCCCCCACCACCAGCAGCAGCGGCAGCTGCACCTCCGGGGCAGGGTTCCAGATGCTCTTTTAACAAGCCCCCGTGGCTCATCCTGATGCTGAGAAAATGAGATTCCTGGGCCTGTGCCAGGCGGACGTGGGCAGAGGGCACCACCGTCTGTAGGTTGTTACCTGGCTCCAGGGAAACCAAGATGGAAGGGTCATATGCCAACTTCGGCTCACTGGTCACTTGCCATGTGCTTCGTGATAGATCAGCAGTTCAGCGCCTGGGGGTAGGTCCCAGAAACTCTTACACAGGTCCAGAGGGGACACGCATAGTAAGTTTCCCTGCCAGAGATTAAGAATCAATCTATGTGTCCATCACTGGGAGATGCAAAAGGTAAAATGTGAGAAAAGGAAAGCAATACAGATGGATCAAATGAATCCCAGTGCCGAAGGAACAAAGGTTAATTCTGAAAAAAGAACCGTATCGATCCACCTGTGTTGTTAGGTATTATCCACGTATATTAGATAATCTACATCAAGTAAAAATGCATGCATGCTCAATAATACTAGTTTTGCAAGAAGATGTGGAAAAAAAGGTTTAAGTTTAACACATTTCAATGGCTGCCTATAGGTTGAGTAGGCAAGTGGGAGGGAACTATAGGGATAAAGTGATGGATGGATGGATGGATGGATGGATGGATAACAAAAGAAGAGCCTAGTGAGGACCAATGGTAATAATATACCGTCAGCTGAGGAATATGACTAATTCAAAGCATTTTGAATACAGGAATGAGAGCTAGAGGGGAGAGAGAGAGACACCATACCTTTCCCAGGGCACATAGCTGCTCAGTGACAGAGCTAGAATTGGAACATAGCTTTCTGTATCAGAATTTGAACTTGTTAACCTATTACCTTACTCAAGAGCCAAGCTGCCCTCTTTAAATGTTGCCTTTGATGAAGGATTTGGATCATGTAAGTTTCTCCAAATGTATATTTGTGATTGCACCAATATTTATTGTCTGGTAGGTGTGTTGCAGGTTAATAGACAAGCAAGGCTGCCACTCACAGTCAAATGGGGACGCCATGACTTGGCACTGGAATATTCCTTTGTCATCTCCTATGTTAACTGTGTGAATCACCAGGGCAAAGGGCAATAAAAGATCCAAACAATATTTCCTACCCGTCCAGGCACTCATTAATTTCTTCTCTGACAACTGGAATCCCAGTTGGAGATGGGGGAGCTAATACCTAGAGCTAAGAATATCTCCAGCAAGAAGATTTAAAGACATTAAACAACAGAATGACCAAGAACAAGAAGTCATGCCACTGGCCACTTCCCATGCAGCAAGAATACATGGGCTCAGTGTCACACAGCACTTCATTAAAATGCACTCCAAACCTGTTCTCCTGCTGGAGCAGAAATTAGTGATCCTCGTGAAAGTAATTCCTTATTCTAGATGGCCTTTTACAGCTGAAAAAATATTTTCCCACCCTGTTTCACTTGAACTTCACCATAGGCAACACAGGGCTCCTCCTGTCTATTTCATATGCTCTGAATGTGTTTAAAAGCAATTATTTGAGTTTTACCTTTTGCATGTTCTAACTGAGTGCACAGCATTTTTTTTCCAGCTTTCAGCCAAGGTTTCCTACTGGAGGTTGTATGTAAAAGCAAAACAAACAAACAAAAAACAATATAAATATATTTCATCTCTGTCTTATTTTTTACTCTCCTGCCTCCTCACACACATCTACCATAATTTTTTTAATCCCAAGTAGTTGCTTTTATTCTTCCCTCTATCTAAATTCATAAAACATCAGTGTTTTAAAAAACAGTGAAATCACAGACGTGATCTTTATTTACTGCCCACCCGAGAGACCTTATTAACAATTGGCAGAGCTTTGCAGCAGGGGGGGCTCTTAAGGGATTAACGGGTCTGGTTACCAACCATTATCACAAACACGTTTGGCAGACCAGAGTCATGTCACTTTGAACCCAGGCTTGCTGGAGGACATGAAGTGGCCGGCTAGTTGGCCATTTTCTTTCCAAGTCCCTCTCCCTGGGAGGCTGCTGGCCACTGAAGTTACTTGCTAGGAGGCAAGTGTGTTGCCAAGTTCAGCGCTGAGCAAAGGGACTCCATAGTGACTCATGGAGCGCTGGCTCGGCTGCCCACCAGCGCCGGACCTCTACTTGCCTGTTGACTCAAGGACAGAAAAGGCACTTAGACACCTAGGGTTCCCTGCGGGACAGCCGGGTAAAGCCCTTCGCCACGGACTCTTTAGATGATTTTATTTTCTTGGTCATTTTCTTTTTAACTATCCTAATAGTTTCTTCTAAAACTGTATTTCTTCAATACTTAAGTTTGATGACATTTCCAAAATCAAGTTACATTTGACAATCGATGTGTTATATTTAATGTGTCTGTGCCTGGTACCACCCCCTAGAGCCCACAGTCCACCATCCTATCCTTCCTTCAGGCTCTGTTTTCTTTTCCCATCTCAGCTCAGACCTCCGCTTCACAGGCAAGCCTGCTTCAACCTTCCACAGCAAGCACCTCCTCGGCTCCCCTCGTGGGAGCAGGCATTCGTTACTGCATTCGGAATGTTCTTTTCTTCACTGAGGGCTTTGGTGATTATTTGATCAATGCCTGTCTCCCCTGGAGGACTGTGAGCCTGAAAGGAAAAAGCCTGGCATATCCTCAGTGCCAGGTGCTTGGTCCAAGTTCAATGGCTACCTCTTGAACCAACCAATGAATAAGGTCCGCTTCTATGAAAACTGACACGTTTCCTATGTAAACCCTCACCCGCCAAGTTAACCACCTTCCCCCCCATTTCCGTGGTGGCATACCTGTTACAGACAGACACGCCGGCTTGCACACTTGCACGCATACACAATCACTTCATGAGAGCCACAGCACACACACCGAGGGTTAAAGAAGAACAAAGCCGTGAAGAGACGATGCACCAGGGCCAGTGCCACTCAGGGGTCGCACAGCTTCTTCTCATGCCTGGCCTGCTGTGTGTGTCCCTCTAGTCTCTGCCTCACTCAGCAAATTACCAACTGCTACCTACCTCCGCCGTGGAAACACCTCGGGGGCTGTTGAAATTGAATGTCAAGACTATAAATGCCAAGGGTCAACTGTAATTTCAGAATATTTTAAGCCACCGTATCTATGGGCAATCTAGGTAGTTTATGAGACAAATATATTTATTATTTTGATATAAGTCTCGATGTTGTTCTCACTTTGAATCTCTAGTGTTATTTAGGATGTCATTTCTCCCCTCTAGAAAGATTTTACATGCCAATAATATCCCCTGGATTATACCACAAATAATCAGATCATTTGAACACAACATTAAGCCTTTGTGAGGTTGTTTTTTTTTTTAAACAACTTCATGAAGATGTGATTGAAGTAAATTGCCTACATTTACGTTGTACGATTTGATCAGTAGCAACAAGTGTATACATCTCTAAAGCCATCCCCACAATCAAGATAGCAAATACTTTTATCACTCCCCCAAATTCGTTCAGGCCCCGTTGTGACACACCCCTCTCCCCCTGCACCCTGAAAAATCACTGGCCGGCTGTCTGTCTGGAGGGATTAGTTATACGCTCTGCAACTTTTCTATAAATGAAATCACACAGCAGCATTCTTTTCTTATCTGGTTCCTTTCATTCAGCTTAATCACTGTAACATTCAGTTGTGTTGTACGTAACGATAGTGTGTTTTCCTTACTGATACTATGCATTGTATGAATATCCCCTAACTTTTTCCCATTCACCTGCTGTTGGACATCTGGGTAGAAAACAGTTAGAATGTATTCACAGTTTGGGGTTATTACAAGTACAGCTATTATGAATATTCACATACAAGTTTTGGTGTGATGTTCTTTCTTTTCTCTTGAGTAAATACCTAGGGGTGGGATCGCCAGATCTTATGAAAAGCATATGTTTAAATTCTTAAAAGCCCATCAACCGTTTCCCAAAATGAATAAAACATTTCAATTCCCAGTGACTGTGCCAGTCTTCCAGTCGCCTGAAGTCTTCCCCAACATTTGGCATAGTCACTTCATGATCGTTATTATTACCACCAATGTAATAGACTGTACCATTACCTCACTGTGGCTTCAGGTTGCATTTCTCTGTTGACTGTGAACCTGGGGCAGCCACCCTTTTGCTTGCGGACCATGCACAGGTCTAATGTGAATGGACAACGAGTTTGTGGAGTGTCTCTTCAAATCTTCTGCTCGTTTTTTTGAGTTATTATTGTGTCTAAGGTGTTCTTTATATAATTCCCGGAGCAGGTCCTTTGTCAGATATTTAACTTGCAAATACTTTCTCCCAATACAAGGCTTGCCTTTGGTTTTCTTGGTGGTGGTGTTTCAAAAAGTTTTAATTTTGTTGAAGATAATTTATTCATTAAAAATACTTTTGTGCTATTTGATTTTTGTGATTTTTAAAATGTTTTCCACATTTTCAGAATAATAGAAATGTATTGGGTTCTTCCTGCTTTTTTAGGCAAAGGTCAATGACCTCAACTAACTGTTCCTGTCCTCCCGCATGCCAGGTACTGGCAGCCCCAGGCCCTGAAGCCACACACCTGCATACGGTCCAGGGCCCGGCCACAGCGAGCGTGCTGACCGCACCCTACTATGGCTCAGTCCTCACAGAAGCTCTCAGAGCCAATGTCTGGGCCTCTGACTTCCTAAAATCAGGCACCAAATGAAATTCAGCCACACAGCTTTTGTACTTGCCATTTCCTTTAAGCAAAGAGGAAGCATCCAGGAAGCACACTGAAGAACTATATATGTTTTCTACTTGCTACTTCCAAAGAGAGAGCTTTGGAGCAATGAGCTGCGGACATCTGTTTGTGAGGTAGGCACATTCTCCAGTGGTCTCCACGCCTAACACACTATGCACACTCGGTAAGTTTTCCTTTTCTAATTGAACACTGTTTGCGAAGTGGTGCCAGCTAGTTCAACAGTGCTGTGCTATGCTCTCCTCAATGCGTACACTGTAATGCTTACAAAATTATGTCGTTCTAGATTTTATGAACAAAATAATATGTTGTAGTGATATTCCATATGGTGTTGGGCTTTATCCTTCCGAAAGACAAGCATGTGGTGATGTCACTAACCTGGCCCTGAGAGTAAAATGGTTGGCAGTGGCCACGTGTTCATTTAATAAGTATACCTGGAACACAGTGTTGTCTGGTGCAAATAAGTGTATTATTTAATTGTGACGTATGTTGATCCATTCTTCTAGTTGGCTGAAGTATCTCTGAACCTTTACTATGCAAATAAAATTTGTGGATTTCAAGGAGACTTAGCATATGGGGTTTTCCCAGATTGGTTGAGGAGAAAGCCCTTCCTCCTTGGGCCAGCAGCTAAGAATCCCTAGGACCCACTGTTCCTGCAACGTGGTCTGGGAAATAGAACTCTACCTCGTAACAACACCGATTTCCTGACCCTGCGTTCCAGTTACATCAGCAGAGCAGGGGCACCGTCTCTTCTGTTTTGTCCCCATAGAACAGAATCCGCTCTGGGCTTTTGGAACTCTGGGAGGTCTTCCACAGACATTAAGTGCCTGGAAGGATCCTAGGGGACTTCTTTGTCTGTATGACATCTGTGACACAGTGGAGGTCAAATAACGCTCGGGGCAAAGCCAGATACAGGAGCAGGCCGGTCTCACTAAGATTGTTTAAGCTCCACTTTTACAGGCCCGTGGGATTAGATTAGCTTCCTATCTGAGGAGTGTGGAGGGCACAGAGTTTTTCTAAAGCAGTTAATGGGAGCAACAGAAAAGGAAAGAGATAAAAGGAAAATAATGGTGCGAATTTCTAGAAGTTACTCAGCGTTCTTCAGACTTTTGTCCTGCCTTTCTTCACTAAGTACGACATCCGATTACCAGTACTCTTGAAAAACTTCTTTGAGAACATTAACATTGGGTGGGCATGCCACGCCACCTCATTATCATGGATGCTCCAGAATGTGTTTAAAACAGTCCCTCTTGTTTAGCAGTCGGATCCCCCTCCCAACCACCACAACGAGCAATACTCAGTGGAAATTCTATCGGAAAACTTCTTATTTTTTCACTGATATGTATGTGCCTATTATGTGTCAAGAATAGCATTAGGCGCTGGGAATTCTATGATGAGCAAAAACAATTACACAGTCCCTGCCCTTGAGGATTTATACAAATGCATCTAAAAATTTCAACCTTGAGAATGTTTTTAACGAAAGGTAGACTGTGCTGTGAGAAATGAGAGCTTCTTGGGGGGGACAGACTGAGAAGAGCTTTTCAGAGGAAAAAGGAAGTTTTCTGCCCCTCTAAGTTCACTCCATTTATATTTTAATGTTAAGACTTTATGAGTGCTAATTCCATGGTTTATTCCATAACGCAGGCTGCAATCTTCTAACACTTTTGTTATTCTAACAAGCCCCCAGGGGATTAAGAATCCTTTGAACTGGATGGGTCACCCTTCCACTAGTCAGTTGTACCTCCGGTTAGTTTTTCGTGTTCCCCATAGCGGCTGTGTTGGAAGTGTCCATAGAGATAATTCTGAAACTTTCTCTCTCTCTCTGTTTTACCCTTTGTTAAAAACAAAGTTGGTCTGTGTTTGGTTGTTGGAGATCTCTGTGTCTCCTCCTTGGCCATTGCTCAGGGCGCAGGGAAGGATTCTGAAGAAACCACAGGACCATTGCAGCACACGCCTCCGACGTGTGGGGTCCGATAAGCCTTCTGCCTTCCTCAAATTGTTCAATTTGTCAAAGAATACCACCGACTGTTTTTCCGTTTTAGGTGTTTTTACTCCTATCATAGTTTATAAATAAGGTTTTGTTGACTCAGTCCAAATAGTACATTTTTTGCTGAAACAGGATGGGAAAAGATAAGAAATGGTTTCCCATCTGATGAGAAAAGTGATGGACAAAGGCACCCACGACAGAGGAGCTGCAGAATACAAATGCGTGCATTAAATGGCCTGCGGGGGGAGACTGTCAAAAGAAGACTTTTCCGGGGGCCAGATCTTGATAACACAGCATCCCAGGCTGGTTTTCCATCCACATGAGCATCATCTCGGATCTTTCCTCTGGAAGTAAAATAAAGGCTTAAAACTTGTCTGCTGGGGAAAGTATTAAATGATGGAAGCTTTCCAACCAGAAGACACCATGGTGGAAAAATAGAAAAAAAAATCAAGTTATGCGCATTGCCTCTCAAATGACCATGACCGTGAATATGCAAAAGAGAGAACACGAGGGACATGCTGATTGCAGGGGATGAAAGCACCGACTGTCCCTTAATAACTAGAATGCCTCGAATTGGTGTGTTTTTCTCTGAATTTACTGTTAAGCATAAATCATCGCAAGACTTAATATTTCTCCTGGACTCATTTGTGTTTAATGTTCCAAGGAGACAGAGACGGAGACGGGATGTTTTCGTAAAGAAAATGATCCCGTGTTTAATGCTTTTCAAATCTCATTCCACTAACAGTGTATTTTTCCCTAAGTAGCTTATATTTTTATGGCCATTCCATCACCATGAGTAGTCTTATTGATTGATAAGACTCTTATTTATTATGTGTTTAAATTCTCAGGAAGTTGATGTAACAGAGGCAGGTGTTTAGGTCTAGCCAGAGTCTTTCTTTCCTTATTACTGTGAACCCTCCTTACCACGTAACCATTTAGGCTCTAGAGCCTAGATTTTTCTGGATTGTGAATTTTCTGGAATCTAGAGAATGATGTTAGAACACACTTATCATTCTATAATTCTCTGCCAGAGGTAGCAGATCTGATTAATCTCTTTTGGTTGCAAGGGACAAAGACATACCTCACATCCGCTTAAGCTAAGAGGGAATTTCTTTGTTCGTGTAACTGAAAAGTACAGAGTTTGAATGGGCTCACCAGGGGCCTGCATTCAAGGTGTCCAGGGATGTCACCAGCACCCAGAGGCTCTGTCATCTCTGTTCTCCCCCAGGTTGGCCTTATTTTCCGATTCTACCTGGTGGACAGATCCAGATTTATGGGCTCTTAGATTCAAAACCAGCAAAAGGGAGTTCCTCTCAACTCACATTTGGAGGAGATGCCCTTGACTTCATGGGCCTAAATCTAAGCCAGTCCCTGAGACAGGAAGAAAAAGTGACAAGGTCAAGTCACATGACCACCTCTGGAGCTGGAACCAATCCCAATTCAATGTCATTCATGGAAAAGGCTGGCTTTCTCCCATGAAACTTGGTGCAAAACCAGAAGAAAGGTAGATGGCAGTTTGGCAGAAAATAAAATAACACACACAAATACATCAATTAATTAGGATAAATAAAGCCAAAACAAACACACACACAAATACCCACTACAATCATTTTACCTCTTCACTCAGCAGGAAAAAACATCAGCCTTCTTTTCAGTATTTTCCATGGGAAATTAATAAAATAACTTGTAAAGTGTTGGTGATGTTTCAGGCACTCACCCCCTGGCCGAGCTGGGCTGTGGAACTCTGGTCCACATTGTGTCTGTTCTCCATGCCTTCCCTTTCCAGTTTGATAAGAGAAGTTGCCCATAAGGGCGATCATAGGAAAACAATGACAAGATAAAAATTAGTTTTGTTTGTGGAGGTTAAAAGTAAGTGTCCCGTAAGCCAATTCCATTACAAACTTTTTCATGTCCCTTCAGTGTTCTACTGAGCCAGGAGAAGGACTGAACCAGCTCACCGCTCTCTGGTCTACTGCACATTCAAATGTTCAAGTGTACTGTGCAGCGAGGCGAGCCAGAACCCATTATTCCAGAGCTGCGGAATCGGGCTTGCTGCGGTTGGCGTGCCACTGTGGGTCAGATCTACTCAAATTTAAATTCTGGTCATTCTCAGACTCCTCCAAATTAAAAAAAAAAAAAAAATCTGTGTTCATAAAAATGTAACAAAAATAACTAAACAAAATTCACTTTACTCAGAGAACAAAAACTTGAGACATTTTCTACTAAGCAGTTTTGTTAAAGGTAAGGTCAAAAAAAGAGAAAAAAAGAAAAGAAAAAAAATCTGGCCAATAGGGTACCTGAAAAAAAAAAGGCAAGATCCAGCAAGGCCTCTGTCACGTACACTTTGACCTAAGGGCCACTTTCAATGCTTCTTTCCTGCAAGTTGAAAAAGTTACAGAATCTTGCAGCCTATCTTTTAGTTCTCCCTTTATCGACCTAAGATTTATTTCCAACTATGTTATTTGCAGATACAGTCACCGTCAACTTGGGCAGACACGCTGACTCTGCTCTCCATGCCTCAGGATCCTTTCACCGAAATACTATCTTCTCCTGAATTCTCATTGTCTTCGGCATGTAGGTGGCAACGGAAGGTATGGATGTGAATGCAGAAAAGAAGGTTGGAGAAGAGGGGAGAGGAGAGGAGAAGGGAGGGGAGGGCATTGATCCCCAACAAGGCATTCTTTCATAGAGCATTATACCTGGGGAGAAAATGAGTGATTTCAAACTCATCCATCTCTCATTAAAGGCAAGGAACCTGAACCCCAGTATACCAAGTGTTTGTAAGGACGTGGAGAGAGGGCCGCCTCAATAAACTAATGTTGGCACTATCAATTATTATTAAAGACATTTGGAGGACCTTTTAAACATATATATGCTTGGACACCACGATTCCTTTTTAAACTATATGATATATTCTAGAGGTTTAAAAAAACCCTGCATATAGCTTATATGAGAAGGCTCATTACAGGGTTTTTTTCTTTTGTAATAGTCATAAAGTAGAAACAAGCTACATGTCCATTCATAGAGATCCAGACTAATAAATTGTGCTGTAGTCACATAATCCAGCACCATAAAGCTATTAAAATGAATAACCTAAATCAATACATCTCCACATTAATAAACATCAGAAACTAACTTCACAGCATATGTCACAGCACACAATTTTATATGTAATATAAATATGCAGACACAGAGAATCACAAATACATATATAACAGCACAAAAAGACTTCAAAAAACATATTTATAACTATGGCTACCACTGAGGAAATTAAGAGAAAATGGAATTGAGTTTGGTATCAAAAGGAACTTCATGTTTATCTAAAATGTATCATTTCTGGGGGAAAAAAACATGAAAGTATATCATAATTTCCTAACAATGGTCAACTCTGTATCCTAAGAAAGCCATTGTTCTATTACTCTCTGAACTTTTAAAATTACTCACAAAACAAGCCCATAACATTTCCCAAAATAAAGGAAGGAGTAGAAACTGAATAGACCATGCTCCACTGTTGGCAGACTCTGCCCCCCACGTGGGCAGATGCATCCGGGCTCTCACGTCCAAAGTCATTCCGAGTTTGAACTAGAGCCGCTCGCTCCTCTCTGAGTAGATCTACACATGTGATCCATGCAGTAAAAATCATAGCTCAGCATTCTGAGTGCCCGTATTGAGAATTTGGCATTTTAGAAAATGTCATACGTTGAAATGCATTTTAAGACTACTTCGTCTCTCTATCTGAATTGTGGGAGGGCCTTGTGGTGATTTAATATTTTCTACTTAACAAAGGAAAAAGTGCCAAGATTTTAAACGCCATGACCTGTTTATCCCCCACCACCACTATTCCCCATCCATCCTGTTCCTGATCTTCTTCTTAGAGTAGAATTCTGACATGGCGGCCGCAAGCCTGGCTCAGCCCCTGGGTACCACTTCAGAAAACAGTCCCCTAGCCCATCAATTAGTGGTGATTACAGGTCTGAGACACTTTCCTCTGGTGCTGCATTATATTAAATTCTTTCGCTTGTTCCCCTTAAATCACAGGGTGACCCGCTTTCAGTTTGGAAGTTATAACCAGTGGCCAAATAAGAACAGTGCTTTCCATCAAAAATAACTGCAGAGCCAAGGATTCCTCAAAGACTCTGGACCACTGAGAAAACAAACAAGAAACGCAGCTATGAAAGTGAGAGACACAGACAAAAAGATTTAAAAAACGATAGACTTCTTGCATCAAAGTGTGGTTTTCTACATATCGATCCATACATAGTTCTATAACCGTGCTGCTGCTGTATTATTAAATATATTTGGAGTTGGAGGCACAGAGCATAAATGTGAAGGATTATCGGATTATCTAGTTCACAGCATTGTACATTTTACCTCTGGGCCAAAGGCGTTGAGACACCGATCAAACAGGCTCATGTACAGATAGTTCTTTGCCCAGGGTTTACACGGACCCCAAAAACGTATTTATACATCACAGCAGTAAATAAGTACATAGCCGATTAACAGCAGAGCTCAGTGTCGCTCGTGTCTGGCCCTGATGTTAACAGCTGGTACGTCACAGTAACTGGAAATTGGCACGGGTTGTTTGAGAATACGCAAACTAAGCGTGAGGACAGGCAAAGCAGCCTTCAGTTGTAACAGGCACGGACATTACAGCATTGTCAGGGAATTAGGACTCAGCTGGCACACTCCCGAAAGTCCGCTAAAACGCGTTAACCATCCCCAGTGCCTTCAGCCTGTCCTTTTTCTTCCCAGTTCTCATGGTTTCACACAGCCGAAGTCCTTTTAACATTATTTCAAACAGTCGTCTTAAAGAGAAGCCCCATAGGAAACCAAGTACTCAGAGTGGTTTGGCAGGAAACAAATGACAAATTTTAAAGAAACATAATTTAATTTCAGATTTAAAAATAACCACCTGAACACATCCAGTGAGTTAGATATAGTTACATGGGTAGATAATATTATATATTTTATGTATAATATATAATATTGAAATATGTGCATATATAAATGTGTGTACTATACAATATAAATATAAAATATGTTATATAATACAAAAACAGGTATATTATATAATATAAATACATGTATAATCTGTACATGTAAATTATATGTGTTTTTCTATATATGTGTGGAGAATAAGACATAAGGACAGAGATTTTGTATAAACATACATGCATGTATTTATATATACAGAGACTGGGAAGGGGAGAAAGAGAAAAGGAGACAGAAAGATCCTCTTTATTTTGCCTGGAAGGTACCCCAAATTTCTGGCAACTTTTTAAGTGTCCTCACTAATATTTTTAGGAAGTCCCCAAAATCAACACTCTCTTCTGACAGAAAACTGAATTAAAGGTTATACATCTGTCCTGGGGGGTGGTGTAGGTCTGTGTGTTTGGGGAGTGGGGTGTTGTCTGGGGCACAGAGATAGTTAAAATCTATGAATTGGAGGGAAAACTTTAACTCAGAAAATATAAATTGCTCAGTTAATGTGTCCCAACATGGAGCTCGTGAGACCTACAAGGAACAAACAAAATAAAATAGATGTTCCTTCGAATAAGGAGACATTCATTCATCCTACCCATACTTATTGAAGATCTACCACGTACCAGCCATTCTGAGAAATGCTAAGAACACCCATGTGCCTGGAACAGAGCGAGCAGTAGAAAGATGGGTTTCAATTAATTCTAGATGACCAGAACTAGATTAAGTGGAGGCGGAGCTTCACTCCGTGCAGGACACAGAATAACCCAGCAGGAGTTGCCTGCCTTCCTAAATAATTTGCTGTTGTGGAAAAGTCACAGTAACGATATAGAGGGTTAATTCCAACTTCACTGAGGGCTGACTGTGTGCCCAAACAATGAGCCAAACCCTTTATGTTCATTATATCCCCCGATGTTCACAATACTTTGAGAATGATATAATTAACTATCTATTCTACACGCAAGAGAACTGAAGATTAGTTATCCAAAGTGCAGTAGCTGAGGAGTATGTATGGTAGATTACTCACAAAAATGGCCACAGTTCGCCCAAAAGCCACGCCCTCCGCCATGACACCTTGCAACTCCTCTGGTAAGGACGTGGGAGATATTTCCCCACTCTTGTCAGACTTGTGACTTATCACGGCCAACTGAATACAGTGGAAGTGGTAGTGTACGAGAGCCCAGCCTCCCCCCATCCCAAGAAACCTTGCGAGCTCTCTTCCATCTCACAGACCCCTAAGGCCTCCATAGGAACACACTCAAGCCAGCCTACCTGGGAATGAGCGAACCACGGGAAGGGCCTTCCAGGTGAGGTCATCGTAGACAGCCAGCACGAAGCGATGTGCCCACTGACCACAGAAACACGGAAGGGCCCGGCAGGGAGCATCAGAGACGTGCCCAGCCCTGCCCAGGTGAGAGCAACCACCGAGCTAACCTGTCGCCCTGTGGGCCATAATCAGTACTCCTTGTTTTAGGCACTAAGTTGTGGGGTGGTTACTTCTAAGGCTGATTCCCACGACTGTCTGACTCCAGATGCTGTGCTGAGTGGCTGAGTTGTGTCAACTATTGAAGCACAGTCCTCCACCTTGGAATCGCAGGCTTTTTCCCTTTCAGATGGCCTGATTGTGCATCTTCACGGATTTTGCTTTTCCCCTAATCCTCCCAAACAAGAAGTCCATCTTGTTGATGCAATTGATTTTTCTGTTCAAAGGTTGTTTTTTTTTCCTCCCTAAATCCTCATTTCCAGCTGCTCTGGGTCAGGGGTAAAAACAGAGGCTTCCAACAAGCCTTTCGGCTTTACAGAGGCAAGAGCCATCTGTTTGGCTCCGGGCTACATTCACCGAGGACCAGGCAGGTAACATGTGTCTGACCAGTGGTTGAAATTTGATAGCTCATATTGCCCAATAAATATGCTCATCATCGCCCCTCAAGTGAGACTAAAACAGTGATTTGATTGCAAAACATCTAGTGCCGTGTCCAGAAGATACAGAATGAATGTAATTCGGGCTTAACTTCATCAAACTGTCACTTCTGTTATTTATCCCATTTCATGGGCACCCAAACTCTGGTCCGTCCGTGGTCGGGCTCAGGAGATTAACTGCTCTGTTACTGGATAAGCAAGTAGGCGCTCACTTTCTTCGGCATGTTGTCATTTTACCCCTTTCCCATCTGGATTTGGCCACATGAACTTTTCTCTTCAATGACTCTAGCAGATTAGCCCAGAAATCCAAGAGAGAAGAACGAGAGAGAAGCGTGGGTCACGGAACCACTCACTCACTCCCCCAAAGCGGGACCCCCCCAAATCACTCAGTGAGTGCCTTCTGTGTGCAGTGCAGCTCAGGATTAGGTTCTGGAGTCGATTAAGCCGCTGCAATTGGATAAATGTTCTTCTTAATTAAGCAATCCTCATGATGAAACCTAACTAATACTTAAAATAATATGAAAGTGTTTAAACCACTTACTTTCCTATTTATCATTTCATTTCTGTTTTTAATGATAAAGAAAATGAGTCTGAAAACCAATGAAGTATTTGTTCCTCATCCCACTATGTGCTTTCCCTTTTATGTAAAAGTTGGTGTTATTAATAGAATTACAGAGAATGAGGGCCAGGAGCCTGAGCATCATCTCCGCCTTGGCTGTTTGTATTGTCATCTATGTGCAGTGTCCTGGAGGCAGGCAGCGTTCGGCCTGCGAGGCTGGGCCTGGCAGTGCAGGGAGATGCTCACAGACTCACGGGAAATAGAATGTGCCCACAGTCATTTTTACTGATCTATTCCAATGTGTAGACCCTTTATAAAAGAAGTCAACTCGATTCTGGAAGGGAATAGGGAGTGGCTGATCATTACTGAGTACACTTTGTGCGCTAAATGTTGGGTACACATCATCTCATTTAGTCCTTTAAACAGTTCTCTGAACCATAGCACATCTTCTTATTGCAGAGAAAAGTGGGGCTCAAGATGCTGTGGAGGGGCAGGGCTGTGATTCAACGTGGGGTCAGTCAGAGGCTGCTTTCTGCTTTGGGAACAGAACAGTGGTTATTGGAAGTCTACAGGGAAGGGACAAGGAAGTGGCTGTTTCCAGAAAGAGGCAGAACTGAGAGCAGGAAGTAAAATTCCCGAAACATGTAACAGAGACCAAAAGTCAGGTTCCCAAAGGCAGTGCTTCTCCAGCTGTCTGGGAGAGACTGAGTGCCCCCCAACCCCAATCCATCACAGACCAACTTTTTTTGTAAAATACAATAAAAACAAAAATCCTAGGAAACAAAATTTAAAAAATTAAAAATCACAAGGCTCCAATGTTTATTATTAAATTTAGAAAATAAAATTATTCTAATGAATGGCCATAAAAGTCTCTAAACACTTCTAGTTTCCAGCCCCCATTTGTGGATAGAAAGGAATCAGCACGAGTCAAAGACCACACTTTGAGCAGAGCCAAAGCTGCCTCATGGGAGTTTAGGTTGTACTGTCCCCTCAAAATCGACTTGCTTCCTCCAGACCTTCAACTCCACCCTACGCGTCTAGAGAATCAAGTTCCAGTTACTGGAACCTCCGTAGTAGGATTCCGTCCAGTGGTCCCTAGACCCTCCCAAATCAGAGACCACCAGACAGATACTCGTGCAGCTCTTTCGAGCGTGATAACAGAGCCGAAACATGTTTCAGTGGCCTCAAGAATGAAAATCTTCACAGTCACATAAACAGAAAATGAAAAATATCATGCCTAAGCAGCATCTGCATCTCATAAAATTTAACTAGGTTCCCTTTCCTTCCTTCTCTTACTTTCAAAAATTCCTGCAGCCGGAACATGCCGGGAGTGATTTCTCCCTCCGTAACCTCATCCTCACCGGCTTCCCCCTCCACCTCCACCTCCTCCCCAACTTTCCAGCAGGGCTGGTGCAGATAAATAATGGTAATTTTTCAATGTTTAAGGACAAGAATTCTGTGCTTCTGCATGATTTCGTGAGTCATTTTTTCGGCAGTGGTGGTGGAGAGAGAATGTTCCTCTTACAAACCAAAGGCTAGCTCAGGAGGGTGGGAAAGGTGGGCTTCGGGCATCGTGAAAAGAAAAACAAAAGCTGGGGCTAGCTAACCAGCTAGCCTGTCAGGTAGGTTGTTAGCTAGTTAGCTGGTTGGCTAACTAGACCCCCAGCAACACGGAACAGAGAAGTATGTAGGAGGAGGGAGGCCAGCAGGTTACTTCCCGGGACAGACTCTGTTCCTCCACACACACGGCCCTCCGGACCGCCTGTGACAGTGTGGGCGTGCCCTACCTGCTGCCCCTGTTTCATCTCAATGGACTCGAAGGAGAGCATGCGTGGGGTGAAAGTGCCAAACAGCCACTAGGGTCATCCAGGCCAAGGGGAGGTCTTTGAGGACAGTGGGTGGCAGCTACAGCACAGTGGTGACAGATGGACCTCAAATGTCTCTAATCCCCTCCCTTTCCTCCTCTTCCTCTCCACCCCCTCCCACCTCTTTGCTTTTTGGTTAACCTTTCATTTGGAAAAAATTCAAATCTACAGACAATTTGCAGAAATAGTACTCCATATACCAAAAGAAACTCCATATACTGCTCACCTAGGTCATAATTTGTCACCTTAGCTTTCTCTCTGGGGATGTGTGTGTACACCTAGGCCACACACACACATGTCACATACATGCATGCTGCCATCATGTAGTTCCACCATGTGATCTTTTGTCCCAATTATGTCAGCATGTGTCTCCTGAGAATATATTATTTGACACAACCCTGATTCAGTTATTGAATTCAGAAAATTAGTATGGATATATTACTGTTATCTAATATATATTCCATATCCAAATTTTAATTGTCTCAATAGTATATTTTGCACCATTTTTTGATCCTGGATCCAATCCAGGGTCACACGCCACATTTAATGGTCTTGTCTCTTTAGTGTCCTCAATCTGGAACAGACTTTAGTGACATTGACATTCTTTGAAGGGCACAAGGCTGCCGTCTTGCAGAATGTCCCTCAGTTTAGGTCTGATGATTAGATCCAAGGTACACATGCCTACCACACAAGTAACCGTGTACCCTTCTCAATGCACATATGGATGGTGTTAACTTTGATCACGTGGGTGAGGTAGTTTCTGGGAGATTTATCTGCTTGAAAGCTATCTTTTTCCATTTGTAAAAGTAAACTGTGGGGAGACTATGCTGATATTATGTAAATATCCTGTTCTACAATAAACTCACTCAGTGGTTTTAGCACAAATGCTTCCCATCATTTTTGATTCTAATGACAGCCACACAGTTCACCCAACATTCTGGAACTGAATCACATGCTCACCCGGGCCAGCCTGCGCTGATGTGCGCTATTAGTTTATTGCGTCCCACGAGCGTTTTCATCCATTGTAAAACTACTGCCTTTACATTCTAACGTGGAAGGACGTGGAGAACAGCCCATATTCACACTCCAGACCTGAGGCCTGATGACCTAGGAGGCCACTGTTATTTTGACCCATCTCCTCTTTCCTAGTTCACTCCATGGACACAAAGAAAATTGGCTCCGCCTCGCCTCTTCCCATGTGAATCTACGGTTGCTTCAGAAGGTCTGGGCAGAGCGGAGGGTGGAGGGTGAACTCCTAAATTCAAAAAGCCAACCAAGTTCCAACCAGTCTGGGAAGCAAAATGCCCATGCAGGCTGCAAGCCACAGCAAGGCATCTTGCTGACTTCTAAGCAAAATTAATTGCAAGAACCTGGCAGGTCTCCAAACAGCCGTGGTCCCTCTCTTTATAACCGCACCTCTCTGCTGTCACTTCTTAATCAAAGCTTCTTTTGTAATTCTATAGATTGCATTTGGATTGCACTCAGAGGGACCTGTGCAAATACCACTTTTACTCAGCAGTTATTTTGCATAAAGATTTAAGCTGGAGCCCACAGTTTGGCAAGATTTGGAATTTAGGCAGCAAAATCCCCTCAGGCTGCTTTGGGAAACAAACCAAACTCCTGCCCACAGTAGGTAGACACGTGGCAACTCTTTCTCAAGGTCAGGAGGACACGCCCAGCAAATATTGGCTCATACAGAACAATCAGCAGCTTGCTCTCCCTTTTTTTTCTTTTTCTTTTTGCTAGTGGTGCAAAAATAAAACAGACTGATAAAGAGCAGTTGATCACAAAGGGGAAATAACTTTAACACTTACTGGGGAGTTTTTAACTAGTGAATTTTCCTACTTGCTGTGGGAATATGACAAGACAAGATGTAACTTGTTTTTTTTCTCCTTGTCTTCAAGTGCCAATCATTTCCTGATCTGCAAAAGCAAATACAGTCACGCCTCGGTACTCATCCTCTTCGGACCTGGCACTAGTCAGTCAAACCCAGCACTCGTCGCATTACAATGAGAAAAAATGTTTCAGCACTCGGCACTCGCTCGGGACTTGTTACACTTGCTAGAACTTGCATGAGTCATGATGCCGCCCTGCAAGAGAAAATTTCTTATGGGACAAATTCATTCAGTACTGGTCAGTTTGGGCACTTGTCGTGAGTTCTGGAATGAATTAGCGGTGAGTACCAGGGTGCCACCGTCATCGTTAGCATAAGGGTTAGTGTGCCCACTGATGCAGAATATCAAGCAATTAACTAGTGGAGACAGGAGAGTGGAATTTGAAGGGGTTTATTCTAAAGACATGGCAGGGAAAGCATACATCATACCTACAGAAGCTGGGCGAATTGGGGGTTTAAGAAAGACATGAAGAAGGCCTCTCTCGATAAACAAGATAGATAGCCCAAGGAAATTTTTTTTAATTGATTGATTTTAGAGAGAGGAGAGAGATAAACACTGATTTGTTGTTCTACTCATTCACACACTCATTGGCTGATTCTTCTATGTGCCCTGACCAGGGATTGAACCCACAACCTTGGCGTATCAGGACAACGCTCCAACCAACTGAGCTATCCAGCCAGGGCAATTCAGGGGAATTCTAATTTTTCTGTGTTCCCTGGAAAATTGGCTTGCCACTCTGATGCTTAGAGAATCCTGTAGTCTAAATAAAACCCAACCTTTAAATGAAACAGTCATTGTCCCAAATCCATTTTCTTAGAGATTCTCTGGGATAAATATTGAATAACCTCTCTTAAGAAGAATGAAATCTGCCCTGGCTGGTGTGGCTCAGTAGATTGAGAAAGGTCACCAGTTCGATTCCCAGCCAGGGCACATGCCTGGGTTGCAGGCCAAGTCCCCAGGTGGGAGGGTGTGACAGGCAACCGATCAATGTTTCTCTCCCTCTCTTTCTCTCTCCCTTCCCCTCTCTAAAAATAAATTTTAAAAATCTTTTAAAAAATATTTTAAAAAGAATGAAATCAAAGTAGGTCTGACTCCAAGGGGTTGGCAGCCATACTCCATTTCTATAAAAGGGCATAGCCGCTTAACTGGTACAAGTGAGCACATACATAAGCTATGTTGCCTTAACGGCATTTGGAAGGTCCCGGGACACCTGAACCTTGCTAATGTATTTGGCTAGAATCACATCTGTAGCTCACAATTCTCCAATGGTTCCTTCTCTTTACACTTAGAATAAAATCCAAGCACTTTTTCAAGACACGTAATGCCCGCTGATTTGGCCTCTGCTTCTGTTGGCTTCACGCTTTGTCACCTGCCACACCCTGAAGTCCATGCTCCTCCAGTCCCATGGCATCTCTCTCAGTTCCTGATGTGTCTGTCTCAGGAATTGTGCATGTTCTGTTTCTACTGCCTGGATAGCAAGAACCTGGCATGCTTGGTCTTCAGGGCTTAGCCCATCTGTCACCTGTCACCTCCTCAGAGAAACCTTCCATGCTCATCAGACCCAAAGCTCCCCTGCCCGGTGACTCTGCTGATCTAGTCTCCCTATGCCACTTCCCAGGACCGGCAGGCTTTGCTCGTTTGTTTCTCGTTGATTTCTCACCTTCTCCCAACAGGAGACCTTTCAGGTCCTGTCCATGTCAGTGTCCCCAACACTCAAAAAAATGGAGCTCAATAACTGCAGGCTGACATAACGAAAGGCCAAACGAAAGGCTCTTTAAAATATGAAGGGTAGATACTATGAACAGCATTGGATTCTGCTTAACACTACACTCCTGCCCTGGATTTCAAGCATTCAGGATCAAGTTTAGTGATCTCTGAGAGACCATGAGCTTGTTGAGGCTAGGGATTCTGCCTGTTTTCCCCCTGTAGCACCCATTGCTCGGGAAAGTTTGCTGCATGTCTACACGAAGGGAAGGAGGGAGGGAAGAATTTGTCACCAGATGGGCACTGACTTTTCCTGCAGCAACACACTCAAGCAGGCAACCGTGAATTTGCTGCTGGGACTTGCAGCAGTCAGGATTCCGCTCTCGGTATTAACTCAGAGCCCAGAAGCGCTGTCAAGCATCTGAGGGCATGTGGAAGGCGGACTTAGGGAATTCTCAGCGGGGCCGCTCCTAAGCCGTGGGAAGCCAGAGCTGAGCAAGTGAGAGACATGCATTCCCAGGAGCCCCAGAAAGATCTTCTAAGTCAAGGAGCCAGATGGTCTGCCTTATTAAAGGGTGACTCTCAAAGACAAATCCTCTTTTTTTTTCTTCCTTTCATACTCACCTTGGTGAAAGGTGAGCTTCTACTTTGGAATCGATCTCTCTAAGGTCCTCTGCGGTCAGCCTCCACCTCTGTTCAAAAGCAGCACATTCAACCTCTGCTGTCTTTGCAGTGTGTACGAGGCAGGAGCGAATGTGTCCCCAGCAGCCCAAAGGCGCCATTTAGGCCCAGAGGAGGGAAACTGTATCTCAGAGACAGGGTGTGAATCCCATCGACATCTAAAGCTTGACTATGGGGGAGAGCACCCAAACTGCTGCCTTTAGTCTCTGAATATCTGCTGTGTTCCAGTAATTCCACTCTCCTCCAAGGACGCTTTCTGAAAAACGCCCTAGAATGGCTCCCCATCGTCCACTCTGGGAAGACAACACGTTGTACCGAAAAGAGGGGGCTGCTCTGCAGCTGGACACCAAGTAGCTAGGGGATCTTGGACAAGCCCAGCCACCTCTTTGGGGCTGTTCCAGCAACTAGACCAGATGATTTAATGTGTCTTAGGAAGAAAAAAAAAACATTAAAATCATGACTTAAGTCACAATTAAAGACAGCGACTTCTGGGTTCTAAAGGAGTTCCTGAATTATTTTAGTAACAATCTTTGCTTGTTTTTTGTTTGGTGTGTTTTGTTCTGAACTAAGCCAGTGACTGTCAAAATTTCGTCCCCTGCCCTGGCACTAAAGGTAATGAGTTCAGTCCCCGGTCAGGGCATGTACAGGAGGCAACCACTCAATGTGTCCCTCTCACATCTCTCTCTCTCTCTCTCTCTCTCTCTCTCTCTCTTCCTCTTTCTTCCTCTTTCTTTCTCTCTCCCTCCCCCCACTCCTTCTCTCTCTAAAAATCAATAAGCATATCCTCAAGTGAAGATCTTTAAAAAATGCTGTCCTCAGACTGGCATAAGCGGCACCATGTGGGGAATTCAATGGAAATAAAAATTGCCTTAGTGTATACTAGGATACACAGGGATCAGAGAGGAAACGAATAAAATATGCCAACTCTGACGCAGACCCAGTCTTCTCAACTTCAAGACCGTTGACGTTTAAAACCAGGTGATTCTTTGTCAGGGGAGATAGTCCTGTGCCTAGTGGGCATTTTAGCAGTATTTCTGGCCTCTACTCATTAGGCGCCAGTAGCAATGCCCTCAGCTGTGACAACCAAAAATGTTTTCAGACATTGGCAAACGTCCCTGGGGACGACACGCCCTCGGTTGAGGATCACTGCCTGATAGGAGCTCAGTATCGCACCGAAGTTACCAAAATGACAAAAAACATCACAAAATCACGGTGGTAGACATGCGTTGTGTTTGGGCGTCATGCCCACTCCGTCTTCTTTCGGGAACGACTCCCGGATTCGTTTAAGGGGGATGACAGTTGTTCTTCTGGAGACTGTCGGTCTGGACTGCTGACTGATGCGTTCTGGCTCCTCCCCCTTCCAGCCCGGGGATAGGCCTATCCCCTACTTCTGGGCACACCCTCCCTGGAAGGGTTCTCAGGACAAAAACGAAGGCCAAGTTCACTGGAGTTCACTGCAGAATAGGCAGCTGGATGAAACTGTCCAGCGGTTTCTGCAATAAATGCCTTCTGGAGCTTTCTAAGTTTCTATTCTTTCTAAATCTAGTTAAAGGCATCCAACAACCCTTCAGAAAAATTCCCTTTTTGGTTATATCAGTCAAAGTAGGTTTCTGGTGCTTGCCACCAAAAAAATCATCAAAAAAAAATTACTCATAGTACCTTAAAGGGGTAGAAAATAGGAAAACAGCAAAGCACTAGCATAACCTAAAAGTGAATATGTAACTATATATTTATATGAATACGTAGGTATTATGATCTCCATTAATATATCTGACTACATATAAATATTTGCGTATCTAGGCATGAAGACACATATGAAAAAGCGCACTTAAATATTACTGTGAAAAGCAGTTGTAGTTCAGACATGACAATACAGATCATTTTTCTTAAGATATTTTCTGCATTTTTCTATATAACTAATTTTCATATTTTCTCACCCTTTACACATAGATATATTCATTTTATTTTATTTTATTTTTTATTTTTTTAATTTACTTTTAGAGAGAGGGGGAGGGAGGGAGAGAGAGAGGAAGAGAAACATCAACGTGCAAGAGATACATCTGTCAGTTGACTCTCACACGCCCCCAAGCGGGGACCTGGCCCACAGCCCAGGTATGTTCCCTGACTGGGAACCTTTTGGTTTTCAGGCCAGAGCTGAAATGCCCATGGCTACTATGTATGATATTATGCTATTTTACATTGCGTTGGTCAAACATTTAGTAATCTACTGACAACTGAACCTCATTTGAACCAAAGTCATTTATCTTAT
This sequence comes from Desmodus rotundus, assembly GCF_022682495.2. Lineage (NCBI taxonomy): Eukaryota > Metazoa > Chordata > Mammalia > Chiroptera > Phyllostomidae > Desmodus > Desmodus rotundus. The sequence goes on along the minus strand of NC_071392.1, from coordinate 98,132,839 downwards.
CTGAAATTAAAATGAATAGCACTAATGGGTTTGAACAATTCTACATTTTTCTCCTCTTTTACTTACAACCCAACTTACCATATGACCTCAAAACACTTTGACTTGGAGGTCAGGTAGTTGCATTAATGAGTAAAATGTTTTTCCTAATTACTAAGGGTTTGCTGCTCTAACCCTTAATAACTTAGGATGTTCGGAATGTTCCATCAGTGAAGCGAAATGGGAAAAAGCCTCGATAACAAACACAAATGGAAAAGGACCACGTTGCAGATGGATGTATAATTAACCAGCCCCTTTATCTAAACTTCCATTAAAGACAAACTATCAAACTTTGAGCTATAAAAGGCCTAGCTTTTAATTAGAGTGTTAACTTCAAGAACTGCTTGGCCTTGGACAAACATTTGTCTGGATAGGTCCCAAACATCACTCCATCCCAGAGTGGCTAGCTGGCATTTTACCCACATTTTCCAATCACGACCAACAAGTTAAACTGAGGACTGTAGTATAATACTCTGTCACACAAAAAAAATCTCTTTGGAGAGTTAAAAAGATATTTAAATATGCAGTATTTAAGACAAATGCTTTATTTCCAGACTCACCCTCTCACAGACTTCCATGAATGTCAAGGGCAAACACTGCTTCTAATGCTTTTAATTATTTGCTTTCAAGAACTGGAGAGGAAAGACCCTACTCTTCTATTTATAAAAAAACATTTTATAAACCTAAAAATCTAAAACCTAAGATAGAGGGGGGAAAAAACATCTAAACACGAGGCCAGGCTACAGAGAGAGGGGACAGCAGGGTCCCTACACGGACTCCAACCCATCCAGAAAGAAGGCATCCCTCGAATTCTTCCATGGGCTCAAACATTCCAGCTCCGTCCCATCCTGCCTCTGCTCTGGCCTAGCGTTATTCCACTTGGGCCCCCAGCTGGCTTCATTTCCTCCTGCTCTTGGCGTTTTCCCAGGAAGTCCCCATTGGTTAGGCATTAACACCCTGCTTGCATGCAGCAGGCTCTGTCTGCAGTGGCCTTTGTCATGGCCTCAGATATCTTTCCGACCCAAACCGTGCAATATTGCCATTCCATTGCATGACTGGAGAACACAGCAAGCTGCCCACTGTCTGATGGGCGGCAGTCGGTACAGGAACTGCCCAAGAGGACTTGGAGTGAACAGACTGGATTAAATACCAACTGTGTTTCTTAGCCACGAGTGTGGCCTTCAGGCAAATTCCCTATTTGCTCTGCCTTAGTTCCTGCCTCCTTAGAAAGGGTATAGTGAGATGTAACAAAAATGCTGGTGTGAGTGATGTAAGGCTTAATCAAAGGAAGCCGGTGCCTGTGAGAAATGCTCAGCACAGGGCCCGGCACACAGAAAACACCCAGCAAATGGCAGCTTCGTTATTTCTCATTTGCATGTTTAGGTCAAGTGTTCTGCTGGACAGACGTTTGCCTTCATGTGATTTAAGGGTTGCCAACGTTGCTACCTCAAAACTTTTCTAACCTAGCTCAGCACCCCGGATTCTCATCCCTCCGATCCCCTGAGACTCCTATCTAATGCAAAACAAAATGTGCATTAGGAAGAATGGCAGAAGAAGCTGTTTTCACTCATTAACGGCAATTAGTTGATCAAATTAGCCATCCCACTCAACTAGCAGATTCCTGTCCCAACTCAGCAAGCATATGCTGAGCACTTACTACTGCGAGGGACTGTGCTAAGAGCTGAGAAGAAAGTGGAGCCAAACAAGTGGAGCGCCTGGCTCCAAGGCGCTCACAAATGACAGACAGACAGGGAGGTATACACCCCAAAATATCAGGAACACCTCGGGTGTGGAACTGTTGTGCATACGTGTTTTTATGGGAAGGAAGTTGCTATGGGCTGAATGTGCATGTCCCCCAAATCCATATGTTGAGAACATACCCCCTCATGTGATGCTCTCAGGAGGTGGGGCCTTTGGGAGGGGACAGTTTATGCGAGTGGTGATGCAGTGAGAAGATGGGAAGACAGCATCTAGAACCATGAAGTGGGCCTCACCAGACACTGAATCCAGCACCTTAACCTCGGACTTCCTGCCTCCAGAATGGTGAGAAAAAATGCCTGTTGTTTAAACCACCCCATCTATGGGGTAGTTTCATTACAGCAGCCTGAACGAAGACAGGGGTATGAGTTCCCTTCTACGTCAGAGAAATGACTTTTGAGCTACAGTACACATTCATTCATTCATCCATTCATCCAGCCGACATGCATTTATTAAACGCTGACTAGATGCAATGAATGTATTAGGCATTGAGCAGATGATAATGGTCAACAAAATGAGCATTAGCTCTGCCCCCATGAGAGCAGGTTACAAGGAAATCTAGAAAGGTCTTTTTTTTTTTTTCCTGGACACAGTTCTATCCCAAACAAACTCATTCTGTGGGTAAGAACAACAGAGAGGATAGGCGTTGACCCCGAAGGACTGCACTCTGGGGTTAGGGGCAGGGATCAGACCATTTCCATCTCTTAACTCTTGTCTTTTAATCCATGATGGTTGTATGGCTCACAAATGGCTGGTCCTAAACATTTGTTCTAGAATCCCTGTAGCTAAACTTTCCACGATGTGAGTACTTACTTAAAAGGTTCTGGAATTTTTCATCTGTATGTGTTTTACTGAGAACTTACCAATGTTTTCTCCTGTGCTTTTTAATAATAAAAATAATGGTTTATCCTTCTTTGACCGTTTTCTTTCCATCTCCACCCAAACAAATGTCTCAGAAATAATCAAACATAAATAACTCTTCAAATCTTCTAGTGCCTTCCTGAAAAGCCCTCAGCTGGCACTTCCAAGAAAAAAGAAAATATTGACACTCTCCCCTGGGTCAGAGAGTCACCAACACCACGTGGGCCTCTGGCATTTCCACTCAGGATCTCTAAGTTATTCAGACAACAAGGATGAATTTCTGATGAAGAGAAACTTTTACTCCTTTTTTTAAATAAACAATAAAAGTCTGTTACAGTTACTTTCAGTCACTTATTTTTTTTCCCCTATGAAGGGCAGAATATATAAAAAACATCAATATCAAAATTTCTAAAAATATGGCTTTTATTTAATTTTGCAAATCAGGGGAAATTGCTGAGCATGTCCAAATTGAGGTTGGGTTTCCTTCCCCCTCACTTATTTTTGTCCTGCTGGCAAAAAAATGTCACTGGGGTTGTGTTTGTCTTTCTGCTTATTCATTGCAGGGGGATATCGGTGGGTGAAGGAATTGGGCGGATTTGATGAGTTGAGAGCTGGCTTTGCAGCTGAGCCACAGTGTTTCAAAGCTCAAGGTGGGAGCTTAACTTACAATAAAAGGGGGAAAACCCCCACCGTATAAATCCCTGCCGATGAAATGAAAATTCAGCACTTGCGTGTGTATATATATTTGCACTTTCTAAATTCTCCACCATGCATTGTAATTATAGTTTCTGAAAAAGGTTACTTCAGAAGGACTTGGAATGTCTCTCACAAACCTGATGATAATTATTGCCACCTGTTTAATGTGTTCCGTCCTTTCGGTAGTAATGGAACATTGTTTACGGATTTATTTTTCATTAGGATATTAAAACACTTTTCCTGCTCATAAATTCTTTCCAATGTGTCGAGGAAAATTCCCTCCAGAAGAGGCCGTGCGGAGCAGAGAGCTGCGTATTAGACAATATTACTGGTTGCTCTTCAGCAAGCTTCCTAGGAGGAAAAGGAATGGTACCGTTTCTTACAGTGATGGTGCCTGGTACAGTGAGGGGCACGGCTGGCAGGCAGGGGACACCCGTTACTGTGTCGCCAGCACCTGTATCTCAGGAGAGGGAGGCCATTAGGATAAAATGTGGCACGCAGCCCATGCAAATCAGCCAAGGTGAGCGAAGACCCAGGAGACACTTGCATTTGTCTTGCTGGCGGTGTGCACCCCACGTCACCCCCAAACATGTCACAACCTCATTTACACAGTCACGGGCATTTTATTCCGAGTGTGTGGCCACGCCTTATCCTGTCCTTAACGAAGGAGGAAGCAGCATTAGCTAACGTACAAGCGAGCCCCCTTGACATTTCACTGGGGACAACTCTTTGCAAGCAAAACGAAAGCCAGGCCCTTTGGTGAGAACCACGCTCCCGTGAGGATTGGGACTGGATGCCGGGCATGTGCTGGAGCCGAAGTGGCAGCACTGATCTGGGGTTGTGGCCTCGGTTCCTCTGTATAACCTCGCTGTGGCATTCTGCCTTTGTCATGCTCTTGTGCTTTTGTGGACACTTGGAAGCAGACTTCAGCTTATTATATTCCTGATTAGTTACTAGCCTTGGGGAATTCCATTTGTCGGTTGATCTACTATCGCCGAGGACACATCACACCACATCATTAGAATCTCAGGGTCCTTGCCACGTCTTGGGAGTTGGCACAAACACGCACGGGGACAGTCACCACCAGGTGATGGTGCTCCAGATCTCCAGGGGTTTGTCAGCCCCCACCCTGGTCCTCCCGCCCTCTCTGGCAGGGACGGACACACGGCAGTGGATGTGAACAGACTCCAGAGCCAGGACGCCTGGCTTCACATCACAACACCCTGACTGGCCAGTGAGGTGAACCTGAGCAAGTCACTTCCCGCCCCTGAGTTTGAGACGCACATCTGCGAACTGGGGACAATGAAATAAACCTACCTCAAAGGATTGTCACTAGAGTTATATGAGGTTATCATTTTTAGTGCATACATATGTATGCATACATATGTGTACACATAAGGGGGATTTTATACTCTAAAGAGAATTTTTAAGTACAGTAGATTTATTTCTTCCTCATGAATTGGTTCTGAAAGCTTATCTAGTCAAGATTTCTCTTGAAAAATCCCTTGGGTCACCCACAAAGGACGGAACTATGACACCTTTTAAGAAGTGGGAACTAGCTCGTTTCCTCCAGTCTTACACCACAGCGTTGTGTCATTGGCTGAGCCTGAGATGCAGTGACTGGCTCACAAACGTGAGCAGCGGTGAGGTGTTTGCACTCCATGGGGCACGGAGACCCCAAGAAGAACCCCCGGGAAGCAATGCGGGGACCCCTCCCACGCTCAGGCAGCCAGCACACTCTAAAATCCTCTCTCTCTCTCTCTCTCTCTCTTTCTCTCTCTCTCTCTCTCTCTCTCTCTCTCTTTCTCTCTCTCTTTCTCTCTCTCTCCTCCCTCCCTCCCTCCCTCCCCTCTCCCCAGGTGTAGGTTTTAGTTGAATGACTAGGGAATGGTGCACACAAATTCCTCTCACGTGAAGAATAAACAAGAAACGTGATTGACCACAGCGGTGGTGTTGGGCTGCATGTGTATCTTGTTTTGGTTTGAGACTCTGGTCCTAGGCTGGTGCTTCCCAAACATCGGCATGGACCCTGTTACCCAAAGAGCATGTTGAAAATGCAGATTCTGGGGCCACACCTCTTGAGAGTAGATTCGCCTACCTGGAGTTGGCCCTGGGCCTGGACCAGAAACTGGTGAAAACCCTGGCTTGGGGCGGTCGTGTTCTTCAAGAAATTTTGGGTCTCATTTAGGTTCACTCCTCACATTTGACAAATCCCAGAGAATGAGCTCTTGCTGAAATTCGGCACCAGTGCATTAAAAATGAGAGGCTTCCGTGGAAACAAAAGGATACGGCAAATAGAGAAGGTTAAAATTTTCCAGTGAATACATTTGGTAATGCTTGCATTGTCCAATAATAGCCCCCAAGTGCAGGACTTAATACCCAGTATTTAATATACTGGCACTTGAAAGTTTTTTAAAAATCTTTTTGTTGTTGTTGTTCTTTCAACTAGAAAAAGGCCAAGAGCAAACGTTGCATTTATTAATTCCAGAAAAGATCCCAACATGGAAAGAATTCTTTTATAAAAGACAACAGAACTGGACTCAATGAGGTATGCTGGTAAAGTGCAGACGAAGTGAGGGGCCTAGTTCACGGTGATGCACCAAGGGTGAGCTCAGGGTGTTAACAGAGGTGCCACGGTCACGTGACATGGTGACAGCAAAAACTGGGTGAGGGGCGTTCAGGAACTCTCTCTTTTTGTGAATTTTCTATACATCTAAAATTACTCCAAAACTAAAAGCCTAGTTTTGGGGGGGGGTTGGTTTTATTTTTTTAATGGCAGTAGAGTCTAATATTTCTGAGCAGGAGTTTTCACTCAGATTGATCTCGGTTTGGATCTTGGACGAAATTGTAGGCTCATCCCTCACAGGCTGCGTGGACTTGGGTGAGTTACTCTACGTATCAGGGCCTTAAGTTCTGCATCTGTTAAATGGGGATAAGAGCTGTACCTGCTTCTTAAGAGTGTCGTGAAGATTTGATCTAAAACACGCGAAGTGTTTAAAACCATGCCTAGAACATAACGAGGACCCACTGAGGGTTGCCTACGGTTAACCCGCAGCAAGCAAGCCTCAGCTCCTTCCTGCGTCAGATGGGGACAATAACAGCACCCACGCCCCATCTTGCTGGGACAATTGGATGAGATGAAGCCAGGAAACACTCAGCACAGTGTCTCTACATAGAGAGCTTTAAATAGCACTTGACACAGATTAAGCACCCAATAAATGGTAGCTGTAATCATTATCATTAATATTAATAAAAGCTGGTGGGTGACCTGCCCCAGTTCTGGCTTCTGGGAGACCAGGGGTTCAGCTCTGACCTCATTAGCTCCTCCCAGGCCACCGCTCGGTGCACATAACTAAAAACAGAACAACGCTGCGGGGCCTTCAGGACCACAGCCCTGTCCTCCTTCCAGAAAGCAAGAGCCACCCTGGTTCAGGGCCTGGCTGCAGTAGAGCGAAGACGCGGTCCAGACTGGCCACATAAAGAAGGGCGCTCCGTGACTTGCGGGACATCCACACAAGGCGGACTCTGGGGACTACAAGAGTCTCTCCTTCTTGGCTGTGTTCTTCTCCAGGCTCACTTCATTCTCAAACTCCACACGAAAAGAAACACCTGCCAAGAGCTCTAAGTAGTAGGTCCCAACGGGTGCAAATCCACAAGGAAAGAAAGTCTCTCTTCCCTGACATGTGAACCCAAGTCCAGAGCCTGACTCTGAAGGACCCAGCCAGGGTCATGTGTCTCCCACACCTGCCTGTCCCCGGTACTGAGGGTGGCATCAGCCTCACTCGGACCAAATGGGCTAGGAATAGGGAGGGGTGTTGCTCCCCAAGAAATTTCAGATACTGCTGCCAAATGCAGAGGTAACGGCGCTCTGTGGCTGTAAAACAGCATATGTTTGCTATAATCATGTGAATTTTATAATTGATGATCGCAGTTGGCTAAGCAGATGCAAAAACTTCAGGAAGAGGAAAGTCAGACACCCTGCTCCCCTTGGTTCCCAGCTGGGCTGCCAAGTCCACGGGCCTTGGGCGTCAGCCCTGAGCACGCACAGACCTCTGCAGCCCTTCGAGGGCGACTTTGATCCGACTGAACCCACATTTATCAAGCCCTTAGTACCTGCCAGGCACTGTGTACAGTCCCTGAGTCTGAATTACTTACCCTTAAATAAAAGAAGCAAAATACTCCACGGTGAACTCTAAAAGTTTTTAAACCGCTTTGCTGATGTATTATTTTCATCCACCCATTTGAAATGCACCCATTTTAAGCACACGACTCAGTCATTTCTAGCAGATGTAGAGAGCCATGCAGCCAGCACCAGAATCCACTTTTCCTGCATCCCCATCGCCCGCAAGAGGTCCCTCGTGCCCTCTTAGGTTAATCCACACTCACACCCCTCTCCCCAGGCAGCTTCCAGCAAATCGACTTTCTCTCTTCACAGACTTGCCTTTTCTGGACATTTCACGCAGATGGAATCATACATAACGTGGTCTTTTGTGTCTTGTCTCTTTGAATCAGTATAGCGTTTGGGGATTCAGCCTCAGGAATGTTGTAGTGGGTGTTAGTAGTTTATTGCTGTTTACGGCTGAATAGTATTTCATGGTATGCCTGTACCACATTTTGCTTATCCATCCATCAGTTGATGGGCCTTTGCACTGTTTGCTTTTTGTGAACGATACTACTACAAACATTTGAGTGCAAGTTATGAACGATACTAGTAAGAACATTTGAGAACAAGTTATGAACGATACTACTACGAACATTTGGGTACAAGTTACGAACGATACTACTACGAACATTTGAGAACAAGTTACGAACGATACTACTACGAACATTTGAGAACAAGTTACGAACGATACTACTACGAACATTTGAGAACAAGTTATGAACGATACTACTACGAACATTTGGGTACAAGTTACGAACGATACTACTATGAACATTTGAGAACAAGTTATGAATGATACTACTACGAACATTTGAGAACAAGTTTTTGTGTAGACACATGTTTTCATTTCTCCTGGGGCAACACTTAGTAATAACATGTCCAGGTTCTAGAAACATCCTCACAATTTACTAAATAAAAATTAAAACACAGTACTTATTTTGTGGCCATTTTTTCCTGCCAATAGAAATGTCCAAAACTGAGCCAGCAGTACTTGAAAATGTAAATCAAGTCTTCACCCCTAGCAAATCTCAGTGTTACACGCATAACCCTAATAAAGGTTAGAACCTATCTAGACCCATGTTTCAACCAGGTTATGTAAAAACAGAAGAGACCAACAAAAACACTGTAGCACTGAGTGGTACTAAAAGTGATTATGTAAACAGCTCAATCTATTTGTATTGTGTATCAAGGAAAATTTGCTATCTAAAGTGTTATATCCCACAACACTTTATAAAATCTGCCTTCCTTCTCTTTCTAATTTACGATTCAATCCGCATGGCCCTTTTGTCTGCCCCCTCCTCTCTCTTTTCGCGCATTCGGTAGGGGCTCTCTGATTCACACTGTCCGAGACACGGTGTGAGGGGTCCAGGAACGTGGCTGTGTCACCAGCGCTCATCCTGGTTCAGGAAAATAAACGTCCATCCTGTCACTCCATTGACATCCCTGCGAAACCCTGCCAAGCCACTTGCTTGGACAGATTACAGGGAAATTAGCTTTAGTATCTGTGTCCACAGTTCGCTTGATCAGGGTCCATCCAGATGAGCCAGGTTCTGCTGCGGTAACAAACAGTCCCCAAATCACCATGGTTTATAACAACTACATGGACACCGTGGGTTGGCAGGCAAGCTCTGCTTATAGCTGTCACTTGGGGTCCAGATAGAAAGTATAACCCTCTTGCCAAATACCACCAACCCCATGACAGAGAGCGTTAGAGGGTCTCACACTGGTAGTTAAATATTTATCCCAGAAATGATGCATATCACCTCTGCATGCAACTCATTGGCAAGAGCCAGTCCATGGTCCCACTCACTGACAAGGTGGCCAGGCAGAATCCTGCCACATGCTCAGAAAATGGGACAATGGGGCATATTTGAAAAGTAGGACTAGTGAATGCCATGCCATCCGTTTCCCCACAACACCTGACATTTGTAAAAGTGCAAGTGTTTACAAGTAGAGTATTTGTTAATTTTTTAAAAAAGGGCTGAACTCATTTAGGCTCATTGGCCTGTTCCAGAACACTTGGGTGTAATTTGAATATTTGTGACTCACGTTTAAATTTGAAATATTTGGGGGGAATTCCTTATTTAAAGAATTTTGGTGAGTCTTTTTTTCCTCTCTCTTTTGAAAACAATTTTTCTCTAAATGAATTCTCAAGTTGTGGGTTTCACCAATATGGGGTACATTTAGTCATTAATGTGGTCAGTGTGTCACAACATTAGTGAGCAAACTATTCTCTTTAAGTTGCTCCTCCAAACTCCAGGAATACATTTTGGGCTCACATACTGAAGAACCTTCAGCTGTAGCTTCATTCACCAAGTTTCTGTTTCTCTGGGGCCTCAACTCTGACTTCCCTTCACCTGCTTTTCCCATTACTCCTCCTTTTGAGAGTCCCAGGGCTCAGCACTAGCTAAGTCACATGTGGCAGGAGAGTGTGTCACTCATAGTAACCATCCCAGAGAAAGACAGGAAAAGAGGAGGCATCACTCCCAGAGTCCCCAAGAGTCACCTCCTCCCACACCTCCACCTGAATTAGGGCACATCCATGCCTGAGCCAGCCATCGAGGTCACAGGAAGATGCCTGCACCCCTGGGACTGAGCGGGAGGTCAGGCCTGTCCAGACAGCAGGGCCCACAGTGAAGAAGGAATGGATTCCCAGAGAAAAATAGGGATGTGGCTTGCAAACGGGAGAAGGGCGAATGCTGACAGGTGAGGTAATCAACCTGCGCCTACCACCTGACACCGTGGAGGAGCCTAACTCTACCGCGACGTTAAACCGTGAGAATACTGTGCGCTCACTAATCTTTACAACCAAACACTCTTCAGTGTGCCAAACAAGTGCCTGCTGAGAATGAAAAATAAATAAAAGATGACTATGGAAGGTGGTTGTTCTTAAACTTCAAGAGGGCAGAGCATCATCAAGATTACCGTTGGGGCATAAATTTTTAATCTGCCCCTTGGAAAGAACGCCAGCCACAGGATAAGACTGTCTCACGCAGGTGACCACGGCACTGTGGCAGCAGGACCTGACACAGCCACATACAATGTGACTCAACCCTTTGGCTTTCAACAACGGTCATCAGGAATCAGAGTCAAGCCCCATCTGACACAGAAAATAGTTACTTTAGGTGTCTTCAGAGATCTGCACAGGAAGGGGTCCAAACCGTGGCCAGTAGACTCCAATTTCTATTTCGGTTTCTACATCTCTGCCAGTGAAACTAATCCAGTCTAATCCATCTCTTTTGGATGATTGGGAAACCTTCAAAAGATAAATACTGACTGTTGTGCGATGTAGCCAGAGGAGGAAGCAATTCAAATTAATCTCACTAAATATCACTGTTAGTGAGCAATGATTTATTTCACTCACTTAAAAAGGAGGATTTTTTCTCGCCTCTATAAACTGCTATTTGATACTGTGGCTAAGCCCTAGTTGACAAGAATTGTTTTAAGACACAAAAACAGCCAGCACCAAAGCTAATGGTTGTTTTCCATGTAATCTTGGGTTTACTCAGCCCACTTGGAAAGCATTTTTTTGATCTGAATCACAATGGAAGACATGGTATCAGAGATCGTACATTAGCATCTGCTGTCTGCGCAACGCTGAAGGCTAGGTAAATACAAGAACCCCCAATTTATACCTGTACTCTAGGTAGGATGCAGGGTAAAGCATACTTCAGGATAAGCTGGAGCTCCTGGAAACTTGGCCTGCACTCCACACTCCCACCATGGTATCGGAAAGTAAACAACATCGATTTCTTCCTACTTAAAACATGCTCGGGGAGAACCAAGATGGCGACGTAGGTAGACACACTGCGCCTCCTCGCACAACCAGAACTGACAGAGAATCGAACAGCAAGGGGGACCAACACCAAGGAAACAGAAAATAATCATTCATCCAGACTGGTAGGAGGGGCGGAGACGGCACCGGGGTGGAGAGGACTCGCGTGGCTGTGGCGGGACTGAGACTGGCGGAGTGTGGGACAAATGGCGCAGGCAGTCCGAGCACTAGCAGACCCTGCGGCCCCACATTTGCACAGATAAACCCAGAGGGCCGGACTCAGAGTGGCGGAGAGTGGGGCAGGCAGAGTGGCAGGTAGCACCTTGCGGCACCACATTCGCCCACAGATAAACCGGACGAACGGCGGGCAGAGAAGCAGACCGCTGCGCAACCTAGGGCTCCAGCTCGGGGAAATAAAGCCTCAAACCTCTGATTGAAAGCGCCCCTGGGGGTTGGGGCGGCAGCAGGAGAGACTCCCAGCCTCACAGGAGAGGTTGTTGGAGAGACCCACAGGGGCCTAGAGTGTGCACAGGCCCACTTACTCGGGAACCAGCACCAGAGGGGCCCAGTTTGATTGTGGGTAGCGGAGTGAAAGACTGAAATCCGGAGGAGAGTGAAGCGGGCGCCATTGCTCCCTCTCGGCCCCGCCCCCACGTACACCGTACAGCGTCACAGCGCTGTGACCAGCATTACCCCACCCCGGTGAACACCTAAGGCTCCGCCCCTTAAAGTAACAGAGGCGCCAAGACAAACAAACAAAAAAAAAATGGCCCAAATGACAGAACCCTTCAAAGCTCCAGAAAAAATACAACTAAGCGACGAAGAGATAGCCAACCTATCGGATGCACAGTTCAAAGCACTGGTTATCAATATGCTCACAGACTTGGTTGAATCTATTCGAAAAACAGATGAAAAAATGAAGCCTATGCTAAGAGAAACAAAGGAAAATGTACAGGGAACCAATAGTGATGAGAAGGAAACTGGGACTCAAATCAATGTTATGGACCAGAAGGAAGAAACAAACATCCAACCAGAAAAGAATGAAGAAACAAGAACTTGGAAAAATGAGGAGAGGCTTAGGAACCTCCAGGACACCTTGAAACGTTCCAACATCCGAATTACAGGGGTGCCAGAAGGAGAAGAGGAAGAACAAAAAATTGAAAACTTATTTGAACAAATAATGGAGAACTTCCCCAGTCTGGCAAAGGAAATAGACTTCCGGGAAGTCCAGGAAGCTCAGAGAGTCCCAAAGAAGCTGGACCCAAGGAGGAACACAACAAGGCACACCATAATTACATTACCCAAGATTAAACACAAGGACCTACATCCAAGATTACTGTATCCAGCAAAGCTATCATTTAGAATGGAAGGGAGGATAAAGTGCTTCTCAGATACGGTCAAGTTGAAGAGGCTCATCATCACCAAGCCCTTATTATATGAAATGTTAAAGGGAGTTACCTAAGAAAAAGAAGATCAAAAATAGGAACAGTAAAAATGACAGCAAACTCACAGTTATTAACGACCACACATAAAACAAAAACGAGAGCAAACTAGGCAAACAACTAGAACATGAGGGTTGTCAATAAGGGAGTGGGAGGGGGAGAGGGGGGTAAAGGTACAGAGAATAAGTAGCATAGATGATAGGTGGAAAATAGACAGGGGGAGGGTAAAAATAGTGTAGGAAATGTAGAAGCCAAAGAACTTATAAGTATGACCCATGGACATGAACTATGGGGGGGGAACGTGGGAGGGAGGGGGGTGGGCAGGATGGAGTGGAGTGGGGGGGGAATGGGACAACTGTAATAGCATAATCAATAAATATATTAAAAAAAAAAAAACAAAAACAAAAACATGCTCGGGATGCCTGCTCTCACAACAGCTGGATCAGGCAACAGGGAAAACAAACTGTGCTCTCCTCCTACTGTCTCCTCCCCACCGAGGAAAGGAACAAATTGAATGACAGACCTCTGAGGTCAGGGACGTTGCCACATTTTAAAATTTCCCCCCGTCCCTGTGCAGACAGGGAGCCCTGGCTAGATGTCATTGGTCTCCAACACCCAAACTCCCTTTGGGCTTCCACACCGAGGGGTCAGATTCCAGGCTCATCCCCCGCAGCCAATGCTGGGACCTACATGTAAGTAATTTTGGCCACTGAGTTATGTGGGTGAATTCCTACGATGAATTTGTGCAAACTTCAGGAGAAAATATGAGCACAGCACTCGGTAATTTATGAGTGGGAGTGGAGCAGATGTTTTCAGAGCTATTTAAGGCAGAAAAATGCCAGAGGATGAAAGTCACGGTACTGTGGGCATTTAAACGGAAGCAAGCCCTGATTCAGAGGGTCTGGCCATTTTGACTCTCTAAGTCTCCCCTTCTCTGTGGTCAAATTGGGGAAGAATAAGTGGGACAAACAGCTGGAGAGGAATACTTCTGTTCATACCCAGCCCAGCCCTCACGCTCAAGTTGTCCTAGGGACCACTCAACCTAAAACCCATCCCTGACCACAGGGATGGCATGTGCCCTGGATGACCCATTCAGAAGCCTTCTCCGAGATTCTCACAGCAGAGAGAAAGGAGGAGGGACAGTGTCCACGGCGTGTTTCAGGTACACCCACATCTCCTCTGTTGGATGCCACGGCAGGAACCAGCTCTGTTCATCAAACACCAGTTCCCTGAGGACCCACTTACCGGAAATCAAATGTTTCTCCTTCTCCAAATGAATCAATTTACCAAAATTTTGTCTCTTGAAATTCTTTATAAGGTTTACCATTAACTAGCCCTGGATGCTTTAAGATCATCTAAAGATCTCCACCATATTTTAGCTGAAAGTTGTTAGTTGATTTAGAGCAGCATTTTAGGGACATTCGTCTGTATCCCTGTAGCTCCCCTCAGCCAACAACACCACCAGCCTCAGCAACAGGAACCGCCATGAAACCAACCCCCGAAATGGGGCGGTAACAGGCACAGACCCATTGTGGTTTACATTTTACCTTCCTTTTCAGACCAGTTGCTGACAGAAGCCCAAGCATGTACCGGTACCCCTCATTTCACACCGTAATCGGGCCCAGTCTACAACCTCCAACTCACCCCCAGCCCCCCTCCCACCCAGGGGCCTCTGAAATTCATGATCTGTCATCAGAAAAGACCCTCGTCCCCTCACCTCTTCCCTGAACATGTTCTTCTGGCTCTGACTAAAGCTTGACTGGCATGTCCTCTCGCCAGACGGCCCCTTGCCTCATTCTACCCAAGTTGGAAAACCACCCCACTCCAAAGCACTCCTCCCACCCTTCTTGTTAGCCTCACTCACTCACATGCTTATCTGTTCTCTAGCTCTCCCCTTACCAGTTTCTTAATTCCCTGAGGGTGGGGACTTGTTTGCTTGTTTCATTACAGTACCGGCAGGGTCTGAGATGGGAAACAGTGGGTAAATATTTGCTCAGTGAACGAATGAATGAATGAATGAATGAATGAAAGCTCTGCCCTCTGAGTGTGACCTAGTGAAGTTGGCAATTTCCTTGCCCAAAATAATGGCTTCTTTCTATAAAATGAGACATTGGACTAAATGTTTTCTATGGTCCCTCCCAAATCAGACTTCTAACTTTAAGATTAGAAGAGCAATGGGGGAAAAGGGAATTTGATGCTGGACTCAACCTGCCTTAGTTCAAACATGGTCTCCATCCACTAGCGACAGTTTCCCTTTCTAGGTGTGTTTCTTTACCTCATATGTGGGGGGAGTAACAACACACCCAAGTATACCAGCTAGGAGCCAGTCAGAAAGACAGAAGCTGTACCAGGTGCCCACCTTGTGGGGCTTTATCACCGGGAATTGGCTACACTCTGGATCCGCTAGGTCTTATTGATGATAATGTAATTGTCAAGGTCCCAGCACAGAGTTAGTGCTCAAAAACGCAAGCCGTGAAAGTAAAATAAAATAAAATAAAATAAAGATAGGTGCCTTTAAATTGAGACAAGTTTTGTCATTTCTAT
Organism: Desmodus rotundus; assembly: GCF_022682495.2. Classification (NCBI taxonomy): domain Eukaryota; kingdom Metazoa; phylum Chordata; class Mammalia; order Chiroptera; family Phyllostomidae; genus Desmodus; species Desmodus rotundus. The sequence continues at coordinate 98,117,565 of NC_071392.1, read as the reverse complement.
TACCAGATGCCTAAAAGGGAATTCTTTGGAAAATAAGGAAAGGAAAACAATAAGAATTCAATTAGACTTTCAAAGGACTTTTAATTAAAAGAGGACAGTTGGGGTGAAGAGTGGGATAACAATTGTTTGACTGATCCATTCTTTGCTCCGGAAAGAATGCAAGTGAGAATTTCTGTTTAAGGGGGAGGAAGAAGAAAAGCCAATCTCTGCTGTCAGGCTCAGCAATTGTTTCAGCCCCAGAACCCCCTGGTGAGCATCCGGTAGTTTTATTGCTAGAGTTCATCACTAGAGCTTACTCAATAATTAGATAATCCCGACAGCAATCTATTGTAGTCATGTCTAAAAAGGACCCCTTATTGCATCTCCACATATGTCGATAGCTTTCATAAACCGTAATTCAGTAAGCTATTGCTGGCATTAGAGTTTCAAGCAATTAATGTTAATCAATATGAAAGCCAAAAGATTGATGTGCTTGGGCTTTTTCCTCTCTCCACACAATGAAGACGCTGAAACTCTATTTATTTGAATTAGTTCATCAGCCTTTGAGATTTGTTTAGCTGAAGTGACAATTACTGTCAAATCATCATCACCATCTTCTGATAATTTTTCTACAAACCTAACTTTGCATAGCACCATCTGAGACTTCGAGCGTGTCTGATATTAGAGCTCATATTTGTGTTAAATGCTAACAGAGAACCAAGTCTCAAAGGTGGGGACAATTTACGTGGCTCCCAAACACCCTCTAGTATGCCAGTGGGGGGTATTTTAAAGCATAGTGATGGACATTACCGTGTCACACAGTCCTTTGGACTAAAACATAGACAAGAGAGTGGACAGACTGGGCCAGGTTATTAATGTGGGTCATGGACACAAGGAGAGACATTATTATCTGCCCTGGGAAAGAATCCTGCAGACAGCAATGTCCTTTCACGCAGGCCTTCTGGACCAGGCACTGCGGATTGCCTCCTAAGCATCCTCCAACCTCTTCCCCCGTCCTGATAGGATCCTGACTTTGTTCGGGTGTCCACCTCCTCCATGCAGCCCCTGTGCTTTGGGGAAGGTATCTCTCACCTTGCCTGGGGGACTTGATTGAATAAGGGTCCCTCACCAGAGACTGGCTTAGGAATTGGCATGTGACTTACAGATGACCAATAAGACATGACACAGCCGCCTCTTGAGCCGCTCCTGAGAAGGGTTTTCTTACTCCTGAGAGGAAACCACAGTGGGGGAAAGATGTTTCTCCTAAACACTGTTTGTCTAGAGGTCATGCCTGAGACCTCTGCAGCCATTTTGCTGACAGCGTGAGAACAAATTTGGAACAAAAGATGGCAAAATGGAACAATGGCAAGAAATGAGTTAATGACCTTGACAGCCTCTGGTGTCGCTGTGAGGTCATACACTTGTTCCGAACTGTTCCCATATTTGCAGCCAAAGGGCGCCCACCCCAATCTGCACTCTGGGTACAATTCTCACTTCATAAAGCAGCATAGCTTCTTACTTTGCTTTCCCCAGACTCATTAGCCTTCCGATGAGGGCATGGATCTAATGTATTCAACTGTGAACATCAAAACAGATTAATTCAAGCGTCATCTCCTCCTTGAGGGCTCCCTTGAATCTGCAGAATGATTGGCCCCTCTGCCTGTGTCATCATAGCGATAATACTGACCACTCCCATAGCATGCATCGCTCTGGACTGAAATTATCCCCTACCTGCCTCCCAGCATCACCCCAACTTTTATTCCAGGAAAGTCAGACCTTGTCTCCCAGTTTCCTTCTGATTAGCAGGTATGCCCATGGGCCCCTTTATTTAGGAGGCTCCCAGTAATTATTCTTGGGTGAATAAATCAATGAGTAAGCTCCTGCTCACAGATATCCACAACTCCCCGCATACTTCTCCTCACTCTTGCTTTGTCTTCTTACCTTTATGGAGCATAATACCAGCTCTTTCTAATCACTCCTACCTCCTCTATACCAAAATGAGTCATTTTACATGTACTTATTTAAATCTTCCTAAAACACCATGAAATGGTACCTGAAATGTATGTGCTTCATTAAATAAGCATTATTACACCTCAAAGAACCCAGCAAAGGCCACCAATACGCTCCAAAGAATTAAGGCTGAAATGACTAGGTCAGTATTTCTAACAAGGCATTCCTCAAAAGAATTACTTTTTACGGTGTGAACAGGCGTTTAAGGGGCTCTCAGGTCAGGCAATTTAGACAACACCGCTTTTAAAAGTTTTTAAGCAGGTTCTCAATGCAAAATTGCTTAGAGCTTTCTAAACACCAGCCATTTTTAACCGGTGTTCCGCAAGAATTTTAAACATGTAAAACCGGACTATTTAGTCAGGGACGCTGACCTCTTTTCCCTCAGATTGTCAAATTAAAAAAATGACAACAGCCAACACAGTAGCCGTCTGGTGTAAATGAATCAAAATTATAGCTATTTTCTGTCAGATCAGCAAAAAATGTCATATTTCGTGTGTGTGTGCCATAGAATTTTAGTAATCAGCTTACGTGTGCGGTGGGGTGAAAAAGGTTGAAAATCGCTGCCGTGCACCAGTGTGCTCGGTGCAGCTCAGAGAGCTGCAGTCCCGGACTTTCCCCAAAATGTACTTAAAACTGAATCCACTTTCCAAGGTGCAACTACTAATCTAGCATCACAATTGTTGATCTAGCTGCACTGTTCTAGCTTGAGGGAGCCTTGAATGCAACACCCGGCTATGTTCCTATTTAAGGGAAAATGAGAAAATAGAAGAGAATCAGACGTCAGGTATTATCCTTACCTAAAAACTCTCATACATTTTTATATTATTATACTATTAGGCCTTAGTTGCAACTTTGAGAGCCTATAGTAACCTTGGACCTGAGATGGGCTCTTAAGAATTGGACAGACGGGTGATTATTGATTAGGATGGATTCATGGAACTCTGGGAGGAGCTGATGAAAATAGCACACACTCATCCCAGAAGGACGCTCCTACACACAGCAACTCACAGAGAGTTTACAGACTGCTTGGTGAACACTCATGGACTCCGAGTTTGGAATGCCCTGCCTCCTAATCTGCCAGGGCCACTGCACATATGGAAGAAATTGAGGCCCAAAAGTCACGTAGCTTTTGAGGACAACGCCAAGGTAAGAATTTGAGAATTCTGACAAACTCTCTGCCTGGTTTTGGATTCTAGCCAGCCCCAAGTCATTTTCAGACCCCATCAGGCCTCTCTGACCTTCAGCGCCTACTAGAGGAGTCGACTGAACCCATCTCAGGACACGCTAAGGACAAGGGGGTTGGCAGTGTTTTCCGGATGCTCAGATTAATTCCCTCGTGTCAGACTATGATTATGCCACCATGGCTATGATTCAGTTGTTTTATTCTTGTTTCTAGCCAGTGAAGTCAATTAACAAGTGCGCCCTGGACCTCCTATGGCACCAAGTACGAATAAATAAGGGCTCAGAAGCCCGACTTTGCTCATAAACTCCCGAAGATAAAAGACAATATATGTTCTTAGCATGCCTCTTTTTAAACAAGTTTGATGACTCTTGCTGCAAAGAAATTCATAAGTAGAAAATATTGCTAGTGATAGTTGCCACCAAAGCTTTATTTATGTATATACATATATAGAGAAGATCGTTGTGCGTAGACATTAAATGCTTTGATGTTTATGAAATGTTAGAGCTATGGACAATGTTATGAATGCTAACGAATGAAAATTGCATGCCTTTATTCAACATTTAGATCATAAAATTAATTTACTAAGCAGAACATAGGATGGCACTTTCCCATCAGGGACTGAGATTCCGATATTGGCCTGGAATCCCAGCTCAGGAGGGAATATTTTTCATGCAAATGCAACACCTTTCAAACGGAAGTCAGTTTTGAGCTCACCTTGGCCAGGGTAGCTGACACTGTGCCTACTCACTGTAACATCTATTGCTTCCTAACCATGTGCCAGTCACCCAACTAATCACTGCAGCCATCTCTCCATTCAGTCTTCACAGCCCCCGAAGGAGGTCGGTACTTACCGCTCTGCTTTTGCAGATAAGAAGATGGAGATTCGGAAGGCCTGATAACTGTCCCACGCTCACATGGCTCGTGAATGTTGGAGTTTGGGTTTGAACGCTTAACTATTTGGTTCTCGATCCCCAGCTGCTGACTATTACATGACCTGCCCCAGGTAACCGTGGGCAGCTCCATAAGCAGCGTTGTCACGGTCAAGTGCAAGCTCCCAATTCACATTTTTATTCCCCCTGTCTTTGTGAGTGTGATGAGGCATTTTTGCTGAAAGATACCCTGTTCAAAGGCCAGCTATTACTGAATCTCCATTTTAGGCGAACTCTTCATCCACTATTTCTCATCCTCTGTGTTTTCTTCAGCCATCCTTTCCTTCGCCATAGGTCTGTGTATATTTCCAAGGACACCATGCAAAACAAATTTGAATAATATATGACCCCTGCCCCCTAAGCACTTGGAATTCAGCACAGGAATAAACAATTAACTACTTAGCACAGCCCAGCCCAAGAAGTCAGCACATGGGCAGCTGGATTGTAATGCTGGACAGGATTCCTGAAGGAGGTGCTGCTTCCGGAGCTGAGGTTCGAAGGAGGGTGGGAATCAGCCAGATAAAGAACCCGGATAAAGTGCAAGGCACTCTAGGCAGAGGCACAGTGGGCACAGTAGGCAGAGGGAATGATATACATGGAGCCCTGGATGTTTCTGATTATGTGGATGAGCACACCGTCACCAACAACCTAGGGTATGGCCGGGAAGTGTGTGCTGAGTTCTTCTCTGGGAATGCTTTCTCTCTCTCTCTCTCTCTCTCTCTCTCTCTCTCTCTCTCTCTCTCTCGTGTGTGTGGTATGTGTGTGCGTGTGCTGTGAGTCTCCCCTCCCAGTTTCTTGCATAGGATTCTGTGCCACCCCATAAACCCCATGTCGCCTCCTCCTTTTGAGGAAGACCCAGGAAACTACCTTCATGGTCACGGTGGGTCCCTCACTGTATCCCCTCCTCATTTCTATAGATGAGCAGTTGGGTCAAGGAGACTAACACCGAAACAAAGCCTGTTTGGATCTGCGGCTCCTTCCCGGGCGACGCTCCTGTGACACTAGAAAAGACATCTTTGACATCCGTGCTCAAAGTCCCTCTTTGCTCAGAAGTTATCTTTGCTTCTTTCATTTTAAATTTCTACCAAAGGACAGAGAAAAATGGCTCCTTGATATCCCCAATGAGACAGATGACGCGGGAGCAGGTGCCCCGAGCTGCCCTGAAAGTAACACAGGCGGGTAGGGTGCCCTGCCCAGCCCCATCCTTGGGCCCCAACGGTCCTGACCCATCTCCAGGGACTCAGATGTGCACTTTGCGTCAGTTCCCGGGGACAGGCAAGCCGCCTTACTGCTGTGAGCAGCACTGCATGGACCACTGGAGAAAGTGGCCGCCAAGCGCCATGAGGCCCGTAGGTAGGTACCTTACCCATGGAGAACCGTGAACGGGGTGCCGCATCTCCTGTGTCTGCAGTTCTGTCAAGATACCAGTCTGTAGCAAAGAGCTGGGCAAACCCCGAGATCCATCCCCACGAGCTCGGTCCCTCTCCCCGCACACCTAGACTTTTGGAGATGAAACCTTCCCGGGCGGAGGTTAGGGCCGCACAGAACACAGCTTCCTGCTTAGATGATTTTTTTAAAGCCAAGAAAGGAAGGGGAATCAAAACGCTCATCAGTCACATGTGCCTGGAAAGATTCTTCTGGGTATGGGATCCCTCTCTTCATGAGAAGCTCCAAGGACTGGTGTCTTCTAAAAGGTTAAGCAGCCCTGACTAAGAGAACTTCAGAGACAAAAAGAAAAAAAAATTCTGCTTCTTCAGAAAAGAGTGGGTGGGCATCTGTCATCTCCCCTCAGATCAGTCTGGTGCTAATTGCTCATTCAGACACCAGTCCCCTCCATCTGACACCTGGCTGTTTTCTGATGTACCTGCAACTTTGGAGATTTTACTACCCGTGCAAAGTGATGCTTGCTGCCTCCAGCAAAAGGCATGAGCTATTTATGGCCTCATTTTACAGATGCTGCTTGGAGACCACGTTGAACAATACAAATATCACAGAATTGGCTTTGGGTGTCACAAGCTGCCAAAGTGGAGCTCAAACCAGCGCCTGATCACCTCGCTCGCAAAACTCTATGCTAATGATTGCACACACGTTCCAGGCTTAATGAGATCGGGCTGCTACGGAAGCTGGCTCCCAGGGCCGCACCCCTGCGTCTGCACCGAGACAGGAATGTTTATCTATCTCCTGCTTTCTAACTTGTCTGGCCTTGTATACAATTGCAGCATTCTAGTCCTGGAGACACACTTCAACATCTACCGCTGCTATATGCAAAACTGCACTGAGCAATTCCGCTTGGGGAGGGACAGGCACCCCCAAACAAACGGAAGTTAGTCTTACCTGGACATTCATATTTCATTCCTTTGGAACACACACACACACACACACACACAACCTCACCTCTAACCCTTGCTTTGTGCTGAGTTAGCTCCAGAAATATCTGAAATGGGCCAGGTTTGCAGGGAGCGGCTGGCCAGATGGGAGAGTTAAGGTAGCAGTCAGCAGGTGCGCGGGGACGAGGCTGCCTGAGAAATCTTGGGGAGCTACTTTAACACTCCATGCCTCAGTTTCCTCAGCTATAAAATGGAGTAACAATAACTTCAAAGGGTTATTATTTGATGATTAAATACAGTGAGTTAAAAGGTATAGATTCCTTAGACCAGAGCTTGCCACTATCTGCACGTTTACAAGAAGTTTTATTATCTCTAAAACGGACAGACAACCAGGCCACGCAGCTGCTGTGTAGTCAGGGGAGTTAGTACAGACACAGGGTTTGGAAGCACGTCCCCAGGTGGGACTATTGGACACCCGTCAGCTGTTCCTGCTTCCGGTCCCAGAGGCAAGGCCATAGCCACAGCGTTGAAACTGGCTGTCATAGTCACCGATCTTCAGCACTCAATTTTATGAACTTCTGTGCATTTTGGACATTTATTTACAGAGTCCTATGTTGTACAGGGTGAAGGGGGCAGGGATGGAAAGTAGGCCAATAGGGGGGCAGAGGGGGAAAAGACAAAAGGGAAAGAAAAGGAAACTAATGGAGAGGCACTCACTGAACTACGTTATTATGACCGGTCAGTAAGAGGACCTCTTCCGCCTCCTCTATTTTCTCCTGCAGGGGAGTTTCATCCCTTTAGGCCGGTTTAAACTGGGTCCAGTCACTAGCGCCAAGCTTAATAAAGAGCTGGGAGATCCTCTTTTTATTATCTGCGGCCTGTGGTGCTCTGGCTTAAACTAATTACCCAAGGTGCTCGCGCTCTTATTTGAAACAAAACGGCAACTCTTCTGCCTTCGATCGGGAAGAAGTTTAAAGGGTCTGGACCTGTCCTCACCTGTAATCTTGCCAAAGGCTGATAATAGTGGTGACCGTAATAGCAACACTTCATTCAGGTGTTCCCTGGGGCCCCTGTCCCTCAAGATCTAGGCAGGATTGTCCCCAGCCCCAATCCGTGGCCCAGGGGAGCCCACTCTCCCCCACATGACTGCTCATGCCCATGTGATTTTCTTGCCCTGGCCCAACTCTTGGGTACCTGTGAGCAACCCGGGAACCCAGAAGCTCCACGAAGCACACAGCCTCCACCCTAGGGCTCTGTCCCTCCTCCTCCGCCCTCACTCTCAGGAACTCCTGTCTTCCCCCATCTCCTGCTAAGCAATACTGCCCCCTCTTTGGAAGATCTGGCATCAGCCAAAACCCACCTTGTGTCAATGGCTATAACTAAGAGAATAAAAATGTCCCTGATTCATTATATTAAGGATAGATATCATTTTTTTAAGTTATTATTAAGGTTTTCACATCTTGGTCTAGTCATCTGATTGAAAGCGTCCAATGACACCGTGAAATCGTTATTATTACAATGATCACCCGCACTAAATTTTATACCCGTGGTTCTCACATGGGGGCAATTTTGCCCACTGCCAGGGGACAAAATTTGGCAATGTCTGGAGACATTTTTGGTTGTTATAAGAGGGGGAAGGAGCTACTGTCATGTAGTGGCTAGAGGTCAGCGATGCTGCTGAACATCCTACTGTGCACAGGACAGCCTCCCAGCTCCCAAAGCCAAGGGTGAAGGTTGAGAAAGCCTGCCTGACAGCAATGAGAGGACTGAGTCTCACATCAGCGCATGTGTCCAAGGACACAACTAATAAAGGGCAAGGGCGGGGCTCTCCCAGTCCCTACAGCTTCCCAGATCTCTAGCAAAACCTTCCTATTTCAGCTATCTTTCGCTAAGTGACAACTTTGCCAGAAACCTAGCAGCTTAAAATAACACACACTTACTGTGTCAGTTTCTGTGGGTCAAGAGTCTGTGTCCTCTGCTTAGGGTCTCACAGGCTATAATTCAGGTGGCCCCAGGGGCTGTGGGTGCACCTGAGGCTCACCTGGGGACAGGCCCTCCTCCAAACTCAGTCAGTTTGTGGTCAGAACTTATTCCCTTGCAGCTAAAGGACTGAAGACCACAGTTTCTTGCCAGTCCTCAGCTCGAGGTCATGTCCAGCCCCTAGAGGGTGTCTGCATTTCCTTGCCACATGGGGTCCCCCAACACGATCACTCACTTTGTCCAAGCCAGCAAGAGAGAGAACCAGCATGCCAGCATCTGTAACTTATGCAATCTAATCAGTTACTTTTCTGTCACCTTTGCTGGGCTCTGTTGGTTAGAAACAACTCACGAGCCCCACCCACACTGAAGGGAAGAAGCACACCCAGCTCACGACCACCAGGAGGTGGGAATGGAACCCCATATTGCTAATGAAATCGCTACCTTGAAGGTAGTTTCCTTCAAGGGTAGCAATTTCAAGAGCCATGCCCTTGCAAATATTTACATATCCATCTTGTCCTCGTAGACTTCAAACAGCGACATGAAGCCTGTTGCGAGCGTGAAGGCCCTGAGCCGAGGGCGGGAGCACTGCTGGCGTCACATTAAGGTAAATGCTGCGAAGATGTGTCTGAAGGTCAACGTGAAGAGGCTCGTACACAACATCACCAAAACCCGAACCCGCTGCCCTACGCCGTGAAAGAAAAGATCAGCCGACTCTACTGAAGTGAGAACAACAACGACAAATAAAAAGTAAAAGGAGAATGCGGACTATTTGATGACAGAAAAAGAAATTGCGGTATCTTGTTTAACTTTGAATGGCAGGTAGCTGACCCCTCCTTCTAACCTCCTTCTTCCGTCTCTCTTCCCCGTATGTCCTCCCTCCATTCTATCTCTTACTTTCCCACCCAGGCTCTTGCTGGATGCCCATGCTGGCTTTCAGGTATAACGAGGCCAGAAAATTCAGAACCAAAATCCCGCAGTTATTCAAACGATTGAAATACAGTGATAGATACAGATACAGGTATAGATAGATGATACAGATAGAGAAGTAGTCTGGCACAAATAATGCCCCTTTTTCATTACAAAATCATAAGCATGTGGTTCAGGACCATAGCAATATCACACTCAAGCATACCCTATGACGTTTTAGGTGAAATGCTCAAATTAAAACTATAAATTATTACACCTGTATTATTACCCTACCGACTACCCTCAAGCAGATGTTACTTCTGCCAGGCCCTGTATATCAGAGCTTTTGGTTGCAAGCATCAGAAATGAATTCTGGCAAAACTAAACAAATAGAGGGTGGAGGGGGAGAAAAGAAGGCATCGTCTCCAGCTCTGAGCAACGTAGCAGGGGAAGGGTTTGGGAAGCTTCCCTAGTGCAGGGTGAGGGTGGAGAGTAATCTCAGACCTGTGTCTCAGGCTACTGTTTAACACGCTGGGCTCCCAGTGTAGTTACAGCAAACCTCCGCTTCCCTTTGCCAGAGAGGTTACAGGTAAAAATCTATTTTAGTTTGTCACTTGGTTTATACCATAGCGTTTTCTTTTGTTTCCTGATTTAGTTCTTGCTTTTTTATTCATGCTACTTGATCAAGGCTTGTGGTAATTAACCTACCCTTTGGGTCTGGCTTAATTTTAATTACACGATCCTCCAACACTCAACAGGCTAAATGTTTGTTTCTTCCGTGATTCTTATCACAAGGCCATTTCGTAGAACTTTATGGATTTCCTCAGAAATTGCTTTATCAATTTTTTTTTCCCTGCAGCTGTACACTGAGGCTGACTTGCATTGCTAGCTATTGATTTAAATTAATTTTCTGGGTTTTTTTCCCCCAATTATTTCTGTTGGGCTAATCACTACATAATTTCTTCACCTTCTGATTAATAATTAACAGTGAGTATGCTTGGTTCCATGACCGTAATGGGCCTGGTTGGGTTCCACATTTATCTTGCCTTAATGATCAAATTTGTTCAGTGTAAGAGGTTTTATTTTTTTTTCTAGATATTGGCTTTCTATATTCAACCTGAGATCTAAAACTCAAGCTGTGCTCCTTTGCCTCTTACATCACCACCAGTAATAAAGATTTTACTGTCAGAACCTGGCTGACAAATTTGCAGACTTCTTATTACTAGCGATGATGGACTATAAGAAGCAGGAAAAAGCCACAGCTTGAATTTCACGCCCAGCTTGAATTTGCAAGGCTGGCGCTTAGAAAAATTACCTTGAGACTTTATAAACCAACAAAAGTTGTGGTTGAAAGTCAAGGAATTAATATAAAATCCTGCCCCCATCCCCTTATCTCCTTCAGAAATGGCTTTGGCAATGTCTTTACACAGTATGGATTTGGTCAAGTTTCCACCAACAAAATAAAATTTGTAGATAACGCATATGGATCCGTTTTATTTTAATTCCCTGGATGATTCAGGTTATAGGAATTTAAAGGACTGAGCTATGGTCTTCAATGACAAAAATTGTACTATGTGTTCTCAAAGTACACACTAGAGAAACCCATGCATTGTTTACACTAGAGGGTTACGTCTTCTACAGGAGTTATTTTATGTCTCTGTAAATTGTAGGTAACCAATAGCAAAGCAAAATAATTCTTGTCTATATACATGTAATCCTGTCCTGTCCAGCAGAAGTTCAACAACTGACATCCCTCCCCCGTCACAGAAGAAGCTACTTTTGCTTCCGTTCGCACATTCATTTCAATGTTCCTTCCGTTTGAATGAGTGCTTTTTCCACTTCTCCGAGGGACCAATGGTACGATCCACCTGGTTTCCTCATGGGTTGAGTTAAAGTCTCTAATACATGTTTATTTTACATCTGAGAGTCATGATTTACTTTTTTTTTTTTTGGAAAATTATCTTTTGCCCTGGCTGGTGTGGCTCAGTACACTGAGCATGGGCCTGCAAACCAAAGGGTCGCAGGTTCAATTCCCAGTCAGGGCACATGCCTGTGTAAAGGCCAGATCCCCTGGAGGGGGTGCACAAGAGGCAACCACACATTGATGTTTCTCTCTCTTTCTCCTTCCCTTCTGGCTGTCGAAAAATAAATAAATAAAATCTTTAAAAATAAAAATAAAATTTAGAAAAAAAGAAAATTATCTTTTAATAACATCGAATCACTAATGTTGGTGCAAGTTATTGCACCATAAACGATGGTGCAATGAGTGGTGGAATGGAGTACTTCCCTGAAAGGCTGCGTGAAGACAGTTCGGTGAAATAAACCACTACTGTGAAGTATCGTGGTGATGCAGCGCCATGACCGAAGTCCTACCCTGAAGTAATACTGCAAAGTAGTGCCAGGAAGCAGTCTGGTGACACGGGGCTGTGACCTAGTAGCATGAAGTAGCCCCATGAAGGAAGGAAGGAAGGAAGTACCAGAAAGCAAAGGCCAGACTGGGGAGTCTCATTTATGATTCCAGATTTGTTCTTTGATACCTGGGTAAATTGTTGGGTGAATTATTTAAATACCCCTAGCTATATCATGTCATATGTAAGATGTGAATAATAATATCCGCCTTGTGGGCTTTGATTTGAATTAATACACTTACTACATATTTTGAGTGCTCAGTATGATTGATTGTGTTTGTAATATTAATTATTCCTACACAGGCTTTCAAATGTGGTGATGTACCATCCAGACATAACCTCATCAAACTGGTTAATTGCTTGAAAATTCCAGTTGGATCTCTTGGACCCAACTCCTGAGCTTCTGAGGGCATCCAACCTTTCAAAATACTGTCATCGTCATCATCATCATCATCTTCTTCATCATCTATAGGAGCAATTTTGTTTCACAAATGTATTGTCAGAAATTTGTTGTCAATTTTGTTTACCTACATAAATATATACTTGTGTATATAAACCTTCAGAGCCAGACCAGGTTTTCTTCATGTTGTTTCTGGGAAAGTAACAAGAATCCAAAGGTAATTTGTCAGTAAAATCAGAAGGCGGGACAGGAATCTTCTCAGCTGGGAAAATCCCACAGGAAGGCTGCCCCAACGACGGTTCCTCCCTGTCCCCTGGGGTAACACTTTTTGATTATGCAGAAAAACCCACATCAACAAGGAGAAAAGAAGGTCCTGAAGTTTGACCCCTGGTGTGACGTCGGCAGTGTGTCTCCAGAACCTCCAGCGCGGCTGCTATCCTTGAAGTCGTCACTACACATTCAGGGAAAGGCCCTGAAGACGTGGGCAGATACAGAGACTTAGGTACAGGGATATTTACTCCAGCACAATTTCTAAGTGAAAAGTTAGAGACGGCCTTGGTACCCAACAAAAATGAACAAACTGTGCCTCCTCCTTATAATGACGTTATTATCCAGCTATTATAAGTCATTTTTCCAAGAATGTGCAGTACTATGAAAGATGTTCACAGTATCATGTTTAATTTAAGAAGACAGAATATAAAATTGCATGTGTCCCGTGCTACTGGTTTTGCAACATTTCCCCCAGCCCCCCACCCTGAGCGAACAGGCACACACCTGTGCCCACAAGCACACAGAATGGAAAGCTGGATGGAACAGTCCGCAGTGTGTACAGCACACTCGCCTCTCGGCGGTAAGGTCATGGGTGATGTGTCCCTCTTTCCTTAAAGGATTACAGCTTTCTCAAATTTTCGACAATGCGCCTGTGCTACTATTCCAGTCAGTAAAACAAATGTTGAAACAGCAATAACAAGCTGCAGATGGTACCAATAATCATACTTCAAGACGGAAGATGTTTCCGTGGACGGTGGGGGCATCCGCCAAGAAGAGCAAAGAGCAAGTGGTAACGGTCATTGCTGCAGTCGTGTTACTGGCGTCATTACAGTGGAACCCAGACTCGCCGCCCCCGTGAGCCGCCTCATCAATGAGGGGCTGCTTTTTGATTGCCTTTTGTCCGGGATGCTTTCAGGCAGAAGATCGGAATTAGGGAGACGCCGACTTTGTCACGTTGCTATTTCATTTGCAGTCAGGCCCCTCGCATTGCTCCCGCTGTGACCTGGTTCTCTTTCAAATGCAAGCAACCTTGGTGGAGATGCCCTTGACCCGGAAGATGTACAGGTGGAAATGGCCATCCTGCAGCCATCCAAATGGTGGTCGGGTTTGCATTCATATTTTAGCCTCACTCCTGACTCCTTCCAAGTTCAATGTTGACAATTTTTAGGAGTTTGTGTACCTTTTTTTTTCTCTCTCACACATACCATTACCAAGAATCCATTATGAGATACTAAAGTTTGTGCATTTTAAGGGCTCAATACATTAAACTTCCATTAAACTTCCTTACTGCTAGAATGTACAGCTTGATTCTGTACAAAATAATTTTAATTAAGAAAGTAATGTATTTTTGCTGTGGTAATAAAATCATTTGGAAATGGGAGAGTTTCCTAAGCCCATCACCAGTACCAAGTTGAGTTATTCGGTCACCAAGAACAAAAAAAGGCAGAGCTTATTTTCAATATGTACATCCTTTTAGAAAACCATTGTCTTATTTATCTAAATACCCTTGTCATTGATAACTGTGATGAAGCTTTTTTCCCAGCTTTCAGGGAAATAGCGCTCTTCCCTGTTTTTGCACAAAGTGACTTCTCTAATTGGACACACCTAATTGAACTTGAAGTGTCCTACGTTCTGCAAGATCAGGTTAATCTGGTAGTGCTCTGCGTCTCCTGGCTTGGTTAAAGGCAAAGAGTTTATTAAGAGAAGCTGTGATTGGCATGCCTTTTGCTGGCCGATTGCAATTTCCTCTCCTTAGAAACTCCAGTGTTACGAAAGCAGTTCCACGGCGGATTGCAGGTGCCAGGCTTTCCCTCTGACCTTTAAATCAAATTTAGAATTTCATCGGGTAGTATGCCTTCAAGCAAAATCTGTCAGCTTAATAAAGTGGAAATTTTCTGCAATAAATCTGCGATAGATTTCTAGCATTCACCAAGAAAGGTAAGCTTTACTTATTGTTCTCTAGTTCTGAACAAGGGCTTAAGTTTCTTGGGTGAAATAAAAACAAGGCTGTTAAGTGGAAGGGCAACTCTGAATAATGAAAGAAAGAAGGAGACTGACATAAATATAATGAGAGAAGGAAAGACACAGAGGAAGAAAAATGATGGAAGAAAACTGAAAACAGAATTATACAGAGGCGAGATCATAATATGCGGTAAGGGGAAAAGAAGGAAGAACACACTCACAAAAGCATTATTAATTTTTGTCTAGCTCTACCAAGGAGTACAAACACATTAAACTCACAAGATCCCCTGCTGAAGATCTGTGGAATTGTTGGGGGCATGGTGAATTACATGGTCTTCTAATCTCTGCTGACTCTTTTTCCATAGATTTCAGAGAGAGAAAGGAAAGGGAGAGGGAGAGAGAGAGAGAGACTGATCTGTTGTTCCGTGTATTTATGCATTCATTGGTTGCTTCTTGTATGTGCCCCAGCTGAGGATCAAACCCTCACACTTGGTGTATCAAGACAACACCCTAACTGACTGAGCCACCTGGCCAGGGCTCTGCTAACTTTCTTTGTGTGTGTTTATTACAGCAGAAGATGACCCAGTGGCTTATTCCACTTCCTGAACAAATAAACGTCAAGCATTTGCTAAGCAAACAGAGGACTATAGTTTGACTCTGAAATCCTGGGATTCCCATCCATAGAGGGCAGTATACATTGGGGAGACGGGCAAAGTGGTAAGAGGGTTGGAGCACAGGCCTTCCCTGCCGCCAGAGTCTGGCTAATTCCATCTCACCAAACCAATTCTCCCCTGCAGCTTGTTTCAGCAAAATGTTTCCCTCAAACCAAAGCATGCCTCCCCTCTGAGAACACAGCTCCAGGCCGAGTCATTGCCTAACTATTAATGGAAGATGTATGAAGACCATGTGCTGACACTTCCTCTCCCTTTCCTCTTCCACCCCTGCTAATGATAACACAACTAACCCTTTATTGACGGCCTAGGTGCCATTCAAAGTACTGTCCAACCTTGCAGGCATCATCTCACCGTACTGATGAGATCAGGCCCCAAGGCAACCAATCAGCGAACTCGCCCAAACTCACGCAGGGGTTAAGTGGCTGCCTTTGGCAAGTCGGACCCACTTTGCCATCAGCTTGTAGCACTTTGGTCAACTACCCCAACATTCTCATTTGAAAATGGCTGTATTGGAAAGAGAAGGGAAATGAGAAGTTAAGAAAATGAGCTAGAATGTTTTAAATTGTTCACAAAAATAGTAAAACAATGAAATCAATTTCCTTTCACTGGGGGGCGAATAACCATATGGCCCTGCCTTGCAAAAGCAAACAGCTTGAGGACTCTGAGCTTTGGAGAAAGGGGAGAGACATGTATGTTGCTTAAGACAGGACTTTAAATCAACTACATTTGGGGTTACGAAGGAAAAAGAATTAAATACCGTGACAGGGAGGTGTTTATAGTGCCGGCCAGCGGCAGGTGAAAGGCAATTTCTTGATATACTCTGGCTACTCTGTTTGCATTTTCCTTGGCCATATTCTCTCCATGACCTTGAGCTGACCCAGTAGCCTCCTGTCTTGATATTTCTGCTTACGCATCTGTCAAATAAAAAAGTATAACCCTAGTCCCTGTTCATCCTACATGAACAGAGAATAGCTCAAAAATGAAAATCTTGATCGGAAAAATCATTTGGCAGGTAATTCTCAGATCTGTCTCCTCTCTCCATCTGCTCCCACCACCCTTCCTAACCAAACCGCTCATCATCTCTCACTGTCTTTCTTTCCTAACTGGTGTTGGCAATTCCATTCTTGTCCCCACGGCATCCCACCTGGTCAACCAGCTGTCACCAGGGGAATATTTTTAAAGTGTAATTATTGGACTCTCCAAACTAACACCCACCAGTAGCTTTCTCTTGCCGTGTGAAAAAGAGCCAGATGTTGTAACAGAACTCCCATGCTGACCTGGCCCCTGCCTAACTGCTGTGACCTCATCTCCTCCCACCTCAGTTGCCCCTTGGTCTCTCTCTTCCCAATCTCCCCACAGGCATTGTCTCGGGCAGACGTGCCCTTTACCACCTTCACCACTTTTAATAACAGCACCCATTTTGCAAGGCTTTGATTCTCATACACGACACTTAAAAAGACATCGTGGCACAGATACATAATCTTAGGCTTTCCACAAGTAACCCACTGTTTAACATTCCCCTGCCCTTGGCAAATAACAGTCATTTTCATTTAATCAGCCTCATAACCTGGGCCACCAAAATGCTTATGCAAATGAGAGCATCTCACCCTTGGCTACAGTCACTTAGGGGAGAGTATTCAAAACAAACAACAACCACCGAAGGCTCTGCCCCCAAAGATTCCGACCCGCTTGGTCTGGGGCGATGTCCAGACATTGTCTGTGTGACGTTCCCACGTGAATCTGTTGGGGAACCAGGATTGGGATCCAACTATCTGTAAGGTCAAAGCCAAGAAGAAACTGAACAGTTACATTTCTCTATCACAGACGGCATCAGGCTGAGTTATTTAATGAGTAGTCAGCAAACACGGGTACACGTATTATGTAACTCGATGGGATGCACGGCCCTATATTGGATCTACACGTAATTGGATACCTCATCCTATAAGACGAACTTCGAAAAATGAGGCGGTGCCATCCAGACTAAAATGGCATCATCTGACCACTCGGCGCACACCTTTGCAAATGCGTAAACGCTATCATTACCATACTTATGATTAGCAAGGCTGATGAATGGGCTCTGCTTACAAGGTAGCAGAGTGTGGGTGAATCAAGCACCCGTTACAAATGATGAAGGCTTGCTTGTATCCCAGGAGGATGGCAGGGAGCCCTCCTTGTACTGCAGGGGCACCTAAAAGATCATACATCTCATTTTTCCTCTAAAGAGAGCTCTAATCTTTTTTAAGTGAGGCTTTTTGTGAAAATGCTAATTTATGTTATATTGAAAATAATTCTTTTGAAAGCAGAATTTCTTTTTAAGTTTGGAGAAAAAAGTATTGATACAATGTGAATATTTCAATTAATTCCCAAGTCTGTGTAAATGCATGCTTTATGAATTTGGGTTAATACAGTATATAAAGTTTTATACCCATTTTAAAAGTAAATTTAACTTATACCATGCCATCTTTCTATATATATTATCATATATTTGTGAGAAACACAGTTCTGTGGTTTATGTAGCATCTATTATATAAATCTATAATTTTATTTAACTACGCCCCCTATCTTTTTAGATTTAAGTAGCCTCAATTTTTCACTTGTGGAATGGAGAGAATGGAGGATGTCCATGTGTCTGTCTATGTGTGTGGCTGGTGTCATATATTGTAGAAAGACCATCCTGGGGGAGACCAGGAACTCCAGTGCCACTTGCTGCAAACCTGGTCCTTGTGTTCTTGTACCTGCAGATCACAGACCCACCTGCCACCCCCGTCCCGTGTTTGGATTCCCTGGGTCGGAGGTGGGGACAGAGGATGCATTTGGGGGAAGCATCCCCGGCCATGCTCATGTAAACCATTCAGAGCTTCTACTTGAGAAACTCCGTATCAGCCTCTAAAATTCTCACACGCGTTGGCAAAGAGTTAGTCAGAAAGATAAATTGTATTTCCTTAAGCAGTACATGATCGTGCCTGTTATCTTTTTAAAATTCCACGCTGATTTGATAAGCAATGAATGGTATGTGTTGCTCTCTGAGAATGTCTCTGATTGCTGGTGCAAATGAAGGTGTTTATGTATTTTTCTGGTCATTATGTATATCTTGTTGTACATTTCTATTTCTTTCCTTAACCCTTGCCCATTTTATCATTAAGATTTCATTTTCTTCACTCGTTGGTAAGAATTCTTTCTACATTAAATTACTCCTTGGCTGGAAATACATTTCTTGGGTTACTGTTTGTTTCTATTTTATATGTTTATTTCTTGCCCTCCAGAAGTCCTGGGTGTTAATGTGGATGGACCTCTATTTCTTTGGCTTAGCATTTATCAAATCTTCCTTCTGCTTTCCCTCTGGCATCGTTTCGGCTTTTCCCGCTGTTGGGATTGTTGCTCTTTGTTTTGTTGTTTACTTTAACTCTTTAAACCATCTGGAATTTATTTCAGTACATGATGGAAGGGCATCAACTCATGGCTTTGCTAACAAGTATCCTTTTTATTATTCCCTGCTATTATACGGAACAACCTTCTCTAACCGATATATTTTGTCATTTTCCCATGTGGGATGAGACTGGAGGAGCCGTGTAACATTCCGAGGTACCTGGTAGCAATTCCTCATCATTCTTTTCCTGATGGGTGTCCGTTGGAGATGGATCTCGACCCAATGTGATGCCATGTCTCTTTAAGATGCATCAAAAGACATTTTTAATTTAGAAAGAGCAACATATTTTCTTAGGAAAAATTATCTTCCTCCCAAGTATGTTTTTTAGAGGTCACCATTTGGACCTTATTTGCATAATCTTCAAATGCTGACAAAATGCCCCATGTTTGGACTGCAATTGTTACCAGATTATTTCAAGATTTTTATTAGTACAACAGGGTTTACTGTGTCTACAGGATGTAAATACAAATGTACGCTATCTGTATGTATCAGGGAAATATCCGTGACCAGTACCTGCTGGATTTCCCTTTTTCAGTATCTTTGTTTGGCCTGAAGGCCATTCAAACTGGACTCAGTCTGAAGCAGGGTTCCCGAAGAGAGGCAGGGCATGAAAGAACCCAACCCAAATCAAGTCCGGAAAGCCTCATCTTTTGATTGCAAGAACTAAGCATTTAAAAAGTTTCTTTCTTTCTTTTTCTCTCGCTTTAAAAAAAAATGTCAAAGCCTTAGTTATATTTCAAAGAAGGGTTTATAACAGATAATAGAATTTCCCCTGCCCCATTCCGGGTGGAAATGACAAGCCTTTCTGGGCTGTGAAACTTGGGGAGAGAGAGAGAGAGAGGAAAAGAGAACCTCGAGGCAACTGTGGGGTTCGCACCTCCTTTCACGCCCCCTATCCCAACCAGGCCGCAGCCCGGCAGGAAGACGCAGAAGTCAGAGAAGTTATACAACAGAGAAGTGTGGTGTCTGTTCCCATGCTAGGGCCCAAGGAGCCTGAAGAACCCTTCGTGACCTCCCCTGCCCTCTCTCACCCATCAGCGCTGGGGGATGGGGGGCAGGGGGCAGAGCTGCAGTGGTGGGTGAGATGCTGAAGGCACACAGTCTGAGTGAGGCCTCCGCCACCCTGAGACCGAGGGCTGGCACGCTTTTCTGCAAAGGGTCTGACAGTGAGCAGCAAACAGTTTAGACTCTGCAGGCTTGGTGGCCGCTGCTGCTCCTCAATGCTACCCTCGTCACAGGGAAACAGCCACGGACCACAGGGACCCAGACACTTCTGTGCCAGGAGCACTGTATTTACAGACACGGAGATTTGAATTCCATGTCATTTTTGTGTCCTAAATATTCTTCTTCTTTTGATTCTTTTTCAACCATTTAAAAATGGGAACATCAGCCCTGGCCCCAGGTGGCTCAGTTGGTTGGAGCAGCGTCCCGTACACCAAAAGGCTGTGGGTTGGATTCCCTGTCCAAGTGTGTATGGTAGGCAACCAATCGATGTCCTCCTCACTCTCTCATCAATAAACATACCCTCGGTGAGGATTTCAAAAAGTAAGTTTAACAATGGAAACATCATCCTTCACTCACAGGCCAGACACAACTCTGGTTTCCTAGCACGTGCTGAAGACGCCAGCGTGGCAGAGCAAGCATCTGCAGTCTTCTACCACCCACGGGTGGGCGCAGAACTGGACAAGGGAGTGAGTGCACCAGAAGATGACTCTTAGGATGACAAGTGGACGCTTTCAAAGGATTCCGCGCTGACTTCCAGCCGGAAACCGTGAGAACACTTTAAACATCTTCGGCGATCCGGGGGTGACGAGGCACGGTTCGAAATCTTGGAGAGGTAAGATTTCAGAGAGAGCCCTGACCAGGACACAGGCTGCTCCCCTGAGAGGTATGCCCCTCCCACACACACCCCAGACCTCAGCTCACCCCAGAGAGACGGCAAGAACCCTAGGTATGCTGAGAGTGACTGAGTCTTACACCAGAAGAGACCGAATTGCTTTAATTGAAAAAGTTTAAATTTTCTGCTATCAAAAGAAATACGGACTTAATAGGTGTTATTTATGAAGAAATAAACAAAGCTACATGTTTCAACACCTGAACTATACGGGAATGTTCCCAACTATCGCAGATATATCCAGTCTGACGCTTAAGGTTGTTTTCCTGCTTTCCAGCCCAAAAAAAAAATTACTAAATCACACTTAAAAGAGCACAGGAAAAAAAAATTGTCCTCTGATTTGAAAAGGCCCCTTCATCACATATCAGATACTGGGGTCTATTTTACTGACTTCTTCTCTCGTCCCTTGATTTTACATATCTTCTTGGTTCACAGTCACACTGTGTAAATGCGATGACTCTGTAAAGGCTTAAACAACCGGTAACAGAGTCTCACTTAATTATGCTTCTTCAAAAAAACAATCTCATCAAGCTTCTGCATCATTTATTCTTTCAAATGAGCATCAGGTTCTACGTTGTCAGCTACAGGGTGGAGGGGGTGGTAATGAATGCCTCTGGGAATTTGATTTAAATTATTTTAAAGCTACAAATTAATTAGGGAAGTCTTCACATCTTTAGAATAATAAAACTTGCCATTCAGAAACATGGTTGGTATATCATAGTTAAGTGTTTATGTCTCCATAAAGTTTCCTATTTGCTTTATTTTAAAAGTTTACATTTTTAGTGGTTTTTTTGGGGGGGTGGGGTTATTGCTAATGCAAATTTTATTATATATTACTGTTCTATGTAAAAATATTGATTTATGTATAATTACTTTCCATGTAATCTTTTTTATTAAATGCTCCTAATTCTCCTAATAGATTTTCAGCTAATAGTCTGAAGTTCTCCAGTTAAACAAACCCTCTGTCTGCAAACAATAATAACTTATCTAATATTTTTGTAGTTATATCGAGTTAGAAGTACACATTTCACTGAAAAGAATGCAAATGACCCTTAAGATATGGAGAATAAAAGGTACATGCGAGGCCTGTCCAGAACGTATCCAGCCATGCACTATGAACAATAGAGACATTTCTCGAAGAAGATACAAGATACAAGAAACATTGTACACAGGACAGTGAGACCTCAGTCCCCTTCACAGTGGGCACCTTGGGACCACTCACGGTTCTCCCAACTGCAGCACCATGCTCCCTCCGCTCTTGTAGCAGAAGCCATGGGATGAATTTGGCCATAACACGTTTCATGCCAAGATCCTGCATCAGAATCTCGGACACGGCAGTTTCTGGAACCCCCAGGTCAGCCTCTAGTTCTCACACGGTCCATCGCCGATCCTCGCCGATACAGCCCATACATGTTCAGCATTCCCAGGTGCTCCGCTTGTTGCAGGCCTTCCAGAACGTAGATCGTTTTCAACAGATTCTGGACCGTTTTGGAAGTGGTGGTGCCACACTTCCACTTGTGCTGCACTCACTGCATCGTCCCTGAAAGTCTTCTGAATCATCCAAATACTGTCCACCGAGGACTGTTCAAGCTTATTGCAAAATTTGATGCAGATTCCTTGCTCTACTCGCTCAGTCATTTTGAACGCAATGGCCACACAGTACACACGCTCACTCGATGGCATTTACTGCCCTCATTGACTAGCATAGTGAAGTCATCATTGTTCACACATGCGCATTCCAGTCCACTCTCCTTGGCTGCCAGGTCACATCGATGTGGCACAAAACGTTCTCATTATATTGACAATGGCTGGACTTTTCTGCACAGACTATATATAACCACTGTAGGAAAATACGCCCTTCAGTAGGAGAGCAGGAGGAGAGAAAAAGAAAGACAGTAGCTTCTCCCTTCAGCCCTCCAATTTTCCAGAAGATCCTTTCATTGGCCGGTCTAGCCAGAAACCAGTCTTCAAGGAATCCTGAAGAACGGTTTTGAAGAGAAGCTGGGAGGAAATGGATCTGAAAGCAACAGGCGGTAACTGCCTGGCGGCCAGGGCACTGGCGCCAGCTTTCATCCCTTTGGAAAACCCCATCTCTGGTTTTCAGGCCCCTCTTCTTTTTTGAGAGGGAGAGAGAGCGGGGAGGGAGGGAGAGAGGGAGAGAAACATCGATGTGAGAGAGAAACATCATCGATCAGTCACCTCCCGCATGCACCCCCGCTGAGGACGGAACCCACAACCTGGGTATGTGCCCTAACTGGAGACTGCACCCACGACCTTTCGGTGTGCGGGACAACCCTCTGACCGGCTGAGCAACCCTGCCAGGGCTTCAGGTTCCTCTTTAGGGATTCTCCCCACAGTTTTTCTTCTTCTGGCAAGTTCAGCCCCACACAATGAAATGTTCATTGTAGCATATTTACCTACCCTTTGGCGTGTGCGTCATAACGGGAGAATTTTTTAAGCTGACTCAGTTGGGGTGACACCGGTGAACAAAGTTAAACTGGTGTCAGGTATACAATTCTGTAAGGCACCTTCTGTATATTGTACTGTGTGTTCGCCACCCCAAGTCAAGTCTCCTTCCATCACCACTATCCCCCATCACGTGAGATTTTTAAATACCTCTTCTGCACTATTGTGAGAAACTGAAATAATCTCTCTTCCTTTTTTTTCCTTTAATAGGTAAAAGTTTTGCTAACACCTTAGTGAGGAGTGGTTGCGGTTGATAGTTTATAACAAAACTACGCTGTAGTCACTCACTTACTCAATGAACAGATATTTATGCTATTCCTAGTATGAGCCAGACTCCACTTTCCTAAGATCTATTGAAATAAGAAACAAGAGCCAGCCTCTGACCTCCATCTGTGATTTGGAAAATATATATATATCTCTCCAATATATATCCACAACATGCGTGTGCCTTTAGAACTGACACATATGCATCATCTCCTTACTTAGCTACAACTAGACATGCAATATTCGGTAACATACAGGTATTCCGGTTGTTACAGGTTCAAGCGAATGTGAGTCTGTATGTGTGTGGATGTGCCTTTATGTGAACAACTTTGTAGTAAATGGTGTAGAGCGCATTGCTTACAGAAACACACCCTTTTAATCTTCCCAACACATCTTTGTATCCCTTTATTAAGTCCTAAGTTTTTTAAAAAATAAATATTATTAAGGATTTGTAGCTGAATTTCAAGGGTCCGAGTTGGTTTTTCAAACGTCAGCTCTTGCAAGATGAAAACAATTTTGCACCTGGGTGTGCCATACTGTGAAAATACAATATTCAACAACCACACCGACATACAGCAAGATGAGATTCGGTGGTGCTTTCTGGGACTTCTTCCTGTTGACTGCCTTCACGTCCTTCTGGAATGGGTAACATTTCAAGCTCCAAATGATAAAGACGGTTACAAAGTGATTGTTTCAGGCCCTAGAGGAGTCTAGGTTAAAATAAGTCATAGGTGGTTCACACCTGTATCTGTTGTTGCTTTTTTGGTTTGCTTTTTAACTCTCTAACACATCTCTAGAAAAAGGGAAAATTATCAGTTCAGAGGCTTGGCTGAGAGAGAAAAGCGAAACCAAGGAAGACCAAGATAATTAACAATTGTGATTCAGTCCAAATTTAGAGCCTTACCTAAAGTCATTTTTATCTTTGGTCATTGCAGTAAATGTGGCATTGATGTTGAGATAGCCTTCAAACATTTAGCTCGGATGCACCAGAGCTAAGAACTCCCCTTGAAGGAGACCCATTGACTCTCTCTTCATTGAAAGAGCAGGGACATGTTAACTTTAGGTTTTAATCAAGAGCCATTATACTTATATTAGGGTCAATTTATTTCCTAACCAAGATGCACGCATACAAATAAACTCCATTTTCCTCTTTCTTATGAACTTGCATTGTATTAAAGTTTTGCCAGTGGGAGTGTGTGACCTACTTTGGAATTTAATTACGTACTTTTTATTCTCTCATAAGGTCTGTAGTCTTTTGGCTCATTTCATGTGAAATGCAATAAACTCGCCCTTCAACTGTAAAACATGGGTAAAAATACACACAAAGCGTTTTTAGGTATTATACAAAAATCAAGTTCAAAGGGAAATTATTTCATGGTGGTACCTGCGTGAAGTCTTGACAAATACTCAACAGTCCAGAGGTAATTACGTTTTCCAAATCTTCCTCACATACCAGCCAAAATGTGAAATCCTTGCTTGTTTAATAGAGCGATCACCACGGTATAATTATTTTTCTTCTATTATTTTCCAGGACTAGGGGAGAAAGAACAATAAGGGCAGAGATTTTTTTTTCAACATGAGACACTATCCCCCAAGAAACATATTCCCTGAGTAAAAATATATATTTTCACAGTGGCCCTGTATTTTACTAGGAAATAGACTGGCATTTTCTCCTGTCAGCTAATGAAACATTTGGGTATCATTGGAGAATGAAATATAGACCATCAACAACTTTATCTGAGGACAAAGAAGACTTGCTCATCTCTTAATGACGAGTTGGCGATTCCTCATTGGGGAAGCTTGTTCCAAATGCTGGGAGGGGATGGGCTGGGGGAAGCTTAGAAAACTACAAGTTATTGTTGTCAGCGAAGAAAAATTTTCCCTCCACCCTTCTAGGTTCTCCAGCTGGACTAATAATTTAATCAGCATAAGATAGATTAACAGGAGAAAGTCAAATTTAATGACATACGTACAAGAGCCCACATAGGTATGAGAGGGTCCAAGACGCTCAGGTGACTGAAGCTTGCATGTCTTCCTGAGCTAAGGAGACAGGCATAGGCATCTGGGGATCTGAAGGGAAGGAAGACAATCCCCAGGAAGATGGGAACAGCAGGTGTCTGAGAAACAAATGTTTTTCGTGCCATGCACAGACAACAGACCCACGGAGGACTTTTATCTCCAGGCCCACCTAGCTCCTGGCTACCCTACCCCTACTGCCCACCGTACTAACCAACATTCTTTGTAGTTATCTCTGATAACAGCTCTCTTCCTGCTATGGGCCCATTGTCTAAACCCTTTCAGGCAATATAAGGAGAGGTAAAAAGAAAAACTTCCTGAGTCTTCTGTTTCTTAAAAATAATCAGCCTAAAATAATCCTTTGGACAAAGAGACATGTCTTGAGGTGGCAAATTTTGCTTCCATACATTGTGTTAAAGGTATTAGTATTGCTATTAATTTTGCTTTCATAGATGTAAAGACAAATGCCAGAAGCGGAGAAAAATCCTGTCTCAGCTTAACGCAATCATTAACATTGTCACAGAAATAGTTCTATCAAATTCTTTGTGCCATGGAAAAGTTAGAAAGTTTAAAACTTGGCAACTCTGCGATGAAGCAGAAGAAATGGACTCCACAGAACAGACAGGTGTCTTTCGGGACGGTATCCTGTCTCCAGAGTTAGATAATTGAGTGTGATAAAGATTTTACCAGCCGTGCTGAATGAATTATGAGACATACAATCAATTGCAAGCCAGTCGTTAAAAATCATACAGACAGTAACTCAATGTTTGAGCTCACAGACGCTGGTATGGGTAAGCCAGGGTTCAAATCCCCATCCTACCATTTAGTAGTTCTGTTACTTTGAGCACGTTATTTTGCCTTTCCCGAAGTGATCTCCTCACAGTTACCGAAAATACATAGCGTGATGCACTTAAAATGCTTGTCATAGAGCCTGATAGTTGCTCAAAAATATTATTAATGGATGTTTGTTCTTCTCATAATTTTTGAGTGGGAAATATATCTGTCACACCGCTGAATTTTTTTTTAATCGGTTTGCAGAACACATATAAACTACGATCTCACGGACATGCATCCATGCATGTTTCTGTCCAGGACTTCATGCTCGTGAGCTCGAAAGAATGTTCTAAAAGTGACAGCAGTTGTGATTTCCACGCTGAGATATTTTCAGTGCTTGTCATTCCCTGTTTTGCACCTTTTTCCTGCATGTCACCCTGCAGAAACTGCTCAGCTGCATGTAAAAATCAACACTCGCCAGACAAGGTTTTGACATTTATCCCAACATTCAGATGAGGCTGACGTCTTACTGAGGAAAGAGATTAGGAAGGAAAGGACTTCCGGAGAAGCTTGTCTTTGGGGACCCCTTCCAAAGACAAAAGGGACCAAGGAACGGCTTCCCTGCTCACGGCCACACAAAGGAAATTGTCCGGCTGCCCCTGCACTGGCAGTCAGCTGTCTTTGGGGCCTCCCAGCAAAGACAAGTGCAGCCCCCCTTTCAAACGCCCTCTCAGAGAACCTGGGCTACTACACAGCTGGAGAAATTGAAACGAAAAGAAATGGGGGAGGGTCAGTTCCTCTTTGGGTTCTTTGCAAACTGCACCCTATCACTGCTCAACTCCCTCACACGGGAATTCCCAGGGGGAACATGCAGTGTAATTGGATGGTAAGGGAAACGCCCCAGCCTCAGCCACGAGCCATGGAGACGCTCCATAGCCTTGTATTCATGCACGTAAAGGAGGCCGTTATAATCCACGTAACTCATCTTGATTCTGCTTTGAACTTTGTCTGGAGACTGTCTTAGGAGAGATCTGGGAAGGCTTTAGGGACAAGACTGACCAGGAAGGACTGGCATTTCCTGGCCTGTGACAGCGAGGGAGGTGGCCACTGGTCAGGGCTTACAAACCCCTTTCTGTCTCATACATTACTTTATTGTTGTTCAATTACAGGTGTCTGCATTAACAAAAATTAAAATTAAAATTAAAATAAATACAATAAATAAAAAATAACTTGGTTTGATTACCTTTGTCAAATATGTTTTTCACATGTATTAAAAGGTGAAAATAAACTAATCGAATATCCAAAACAATAAATAAATAAATAAAAATAAAAATCTCTTTCTTCCTTGTCCATGATCTTCTACGGGCAGAGGCCAAGCTGATGGATGGGTCAACGTGAGGGGCAGGACCATCCCCAAGTGACCCATGGTACCTGCTTCCACGCACCACAATCGCACCACAGAAAACGAGAGAAAAACAGAGACGCCAGCTTTTCCTAAAAATAGGCATCGTGTGTACAAATGCGGGCAGTGCCTGTGGGAGATCACAGAAAACCTGGAAACAGAAATTCCAGAGGCTTGATGGCAACAACGGTGTTGTCCGACTCCATAGCCATACGAAGCTTTTAAATTAAAATTAAAAATTCAGTTCTTCTGTTGTACTAACTGCTTTCCAAGTGTTCAGTCAGCTCATGTGGCTAACAGCTCCTGGACTGGACAGTGTGAGACCAGAACATTTCCCAGCCTTGTAGAAAGTTCTGCTGAACAGCAGGAGGTGAGAGGCTCCGGTCCACCTTTTCCCCCTTGTAAATCTTGCACTCTGTGTATGCATCCCTTCTTCAAAAATTAAAATTATTGCACCCGGAAACTTTGAAAGTGATAGTTGCCTGTTTCTGTAACCTGTATGGGAAGGTTCAGAAGGACTTTTCCAATTTTCCAGAGAGGGCCCTAGGCTCACGCACTCCTCTTTAAATGGCCAAATTCAGAAATCCCATTATAGGTTGTTCTCTCTAGAGCAAATACAACAATTAAAAAGTAATTTAAGGTAAGCTTTCATCACAGCCATGAAGTGCAAAGCCCTGGTTTTGTTGTAAAGGCTAATAATAAATTGCTCTTTTAAAACTGATTTGCGCTCCCAGCTACAGGAACCCTATCACAGATGGATAACGAGACAAGTGTCCAAAGGTCCACACTGAACCTCCAAGCCCAACTGCCTGCGGCAGGGCCCTGCTGCGGGGCAACAGGCACAGCCACGTGACGTCCTGTGGCTCCCTCCCTCTTGTCTGTATTAAGCAGAAACACAGAATTCGGGTGAGTAATGGCATTTGAAGTTTTGGTCTTTGTCAGCATTTGCAGGAGCCCAAAATAGGAAGCTTGTGAAATTGTCTTCTGCGCTGTTTATTCTGGGGGAGGAATGACAGGCCGAGCCGCCTCCACCCCCTCTGCCAGCTCCCCCCCCCCAAGCCCCCCAAACTTGATTCCCGCTGGGTCCCTGCCCTTCCCCAGCCCTTCCCCAGCCCTTACTCCTCCAACGCTACAGACGGGTCTCAGGGACCTTGCACCTGCGGTGTCTGTGCCAGGAGGCCTATGGGTGGGCTGGGCAGCTGTGAGGGCTCTGGCTTTCAGCCTGAGAGAGATGAGGAGTCACTGAAGGGTTTTCAAGAAGAAAGATGACACAACAGAACGTACGTCGTTCAGAGGCTCCCTCTGCCTTCCGGCTGCTGAGCCTGGGCTGCAGGGGTGGCCTGACAGTCCACGTGAGAGCCGGTGATCGCTCCAACTGGGCAGCAAGAGGGGTAGGGCTGGAGGTGCGTTTTGCAAAGACTGTTCCAGGTGTGCAGTCCAGAAGAGACTGCAGATGGGACAGGTGAAAGAGCAGTGAGACCGCCGGGACATGACTGCCATCCTTTAGTCACAAAACGGCGGTGGCTCGGACTTCCTTCCATCCCTGGAGGGGGTGGCTGACGCTGGAGTCTGTTCGAAGGAGCAAACGCAGACAGAATCCTCGGGCATCTGATGAGAAGAAAGTTATCCAAGGAGACCTGCCACCCACGGGCAGCCCAGATATTCTCCCTGAGAGACATTGTTGGGGTCCATTAGGACAATTTACTAGGTTACTTATATCCAGGAAGGAAAAGGCTCGGATACTTAAAATAAGTCACGTCCTCCAGTGACATCTGCTCCGTCATTTTCAACCTCCTCCACCCGTTACCTCTTCCACCAGAATTTCCTCCACCATACACTGTGGGTAATACCAATACCTGGAGGTTTTATCATCTCGTTTTATTTAACTGCTGTCCCTGCCCTTGCTCAGCACACACAGAGTACCGCAGGGTCTTGTACTGCACGAAGGTGCTCACAGACACCCCGTCCTTGCCTTGCTCTGGACCACAGCTGCCCATCTCCTGGTCTTATCTCCCAGAGTCCCATGAAAGTGGTTCCCGACCCCACGCCACCTAGCATGCAATAAAAGCACAACCGTCCCTAAGACACTTTCAAATTTCATGTGAATCCACCCGATCATTTTTACGTGATAGAGTAGCAGACACAGAGATAAGAAACTTGATATGAATTAAATAACGGCCTCGGAGCAGCCAGGGTGGCTCCCAGTACGTAATAAATGCTTAGTAAGTGGTCATTTGTCCCAGCATTGCTCAGGACGCCTAACTTACAGAATGCACACGCCTAGGGAATACACAAAGCTAAGGACTCTAGCTAAATCTGTCTCTAAGATCTGGAAATTTGGCCACACTAAAGAGATAAACTTATTAGAAATAAATGTAGATTCCCCGCATAGCGTTCAAAACTGAATTGTAGCAGCAACAGGATCCAGAGATCCAGTTTGGCAATGATCCCTGAGAGGACAACTTCAGCCTCCCGAAGAGCCAATGAGAAGACAGGCACCACAGCTGACGATAAAGAAAAAGCAATCCATGGCTGCACTCCCCGCAGCTGTAGATTTCAGCATCACACAGCCGAGGGCCATGAACCATCAAAGCATACGAGATGCTATTCACTGTGCACAGTCTATCTTTACTACAGCTGAAGGTCCGGTCTGCAACCACAAAGAAATCTATGACATAGAAACACTCGCAGTGGGTCATGGGGCCTGCGGTGGGGAGGGTACAGTGGGTTGAAATTAGAGCAGCTAGAGCTGTAACTTAATGCCGTGTGCATCACACACACACACATACACGTGTGCACACAAACGCAAATGGAAATGCAAAGAGGACTCTGCTTCCCAATTAGGTAAGAGGGTTTTTTCAGGCAGCAACAATTGCTATTCACCCTGAGAAAAAAGGGACTAGGTCGCCTACAAATCTTTCTACGTGCAAGTCCCCCAGAGGGACACAGAAGTGGATTGCCCTGTCCCACACTCTCATTCGCATCCCGGGTGGTAGACAGCTGTGACCACCTCCTTGGTCATCTGAGCAGGATGCTTTTTTCTGAGACGAATGATGAGTGTCGGGACGCCAGCCCTGTCCTGAATAGGCAAGACATGTGATAATAGTAGACATAACTTAGTCCCTTTGGAGGAGTCATCACAACGTCTACTCTCCAAGTGTGTGGCTTTGAAATGCCACCGGTGGGCAAACACCACTGTGAAAGTTGTTGCCGGGAAGAATGACCAATGGAAGTTACAGTTTGTAGCCAACGCAATAGGCAAACCCACAGAAAAAGAAAGTAGGTATGTGGTCCCCGGAGCCTGTGACTGCAACAGGTCACTTTTAGGGGTGATGAAAATATTCTAGAACTAGATAGTAATGATGATTCACAATTTGTGAATGTAATAAAAATGCTGAACTGTACGTGGTAAAGGATGGATTTTACGGCATATGGATTATACCTCCAATAAAATTAAAAATAATAATATTCATAATAATATTAATAATTAAGAGACAAAAGAATGCTGAGGAGCAGGATATTTACATGGTCACGAAGCCTCTGGCCACAAGATGATTGATGGCAAAGGAAAATTAGTCACAACCCTGGAGAAACCTGCGGGACACGACCTTAACTAAGTAATCAGAGTTAATATCACCACGCATGGGACAAAGTGACACCATGGGCCTCCTGAATCAAAGCACTGGAGACACAAAATCAATTCTGTGGTATTTTTCCAAAAATGCACAACTGCGGCTTATCGTGAGGAAACAGCAGCATGTCCCAAGTTGAGGGACGGTCTACAAATAGCTGGTCACTTCAAAAGCATCAAGGCTACTGTCGTGGGTTGAATTGTGGCCCCAAACCTCAGAATGTGACTTTATGGGGAATCGAGGTTTTTGCAGATATAATTAAGGAAAGGCTCTCAAAATAAGATCATTCTGGATTAGGGTGGGCACGAAATCCACTGACAATTGTCTTTGTAGGAGACAAACAAAGAAGACAGAGGAAAACAGAGAGAAGAATCCATGCAGCGTGAAGGCAGAGGATGGAGTTAGGAAGCCCCAAGCCAAGCATTGCCCACAATCCCGAGAAGCTGGGAGAGAAGCAGGGAACAGACTCCCCTGAAGACAGGGAACCAAGCCTGCCAACGCCTTCATTTTGAACTTGGGGCCTTCAGAACCATGAGAGAACAAATTTCTGTTCTTTCGAGTCACCAAATATATGGCAATTTGCCACAGCAGTCATGGAAAAGAAAGACAAGTTGAGGTCAAGATTAAAAATGGACCAAGGAAAAGACACGACCCTGAGTTGTGTCTTCGACACCAGTGGGACTACGTGGGAAAGTTTAGTAAGATTTGTAGATGACATATAATGTTAATTGCATGGTCTCTCACAATTTTACTGGGTTTATATAAGATGTAAACATTTGGGGAACTGGGAGGAAGGCCTATAATAATTCTTTATACAATATTTACAACTTTTTTCTGTCTGAAATTATGAATAAATAAATAATTTAACAATAATAGTTGAAATTATACAGCCAACTCCAAATGTAAGAACTCTCAATATGGTGAAGTTCTGAGGGACTCAGACTCACTGTCCTTCTTAAGCAGTCCGATTCAGGACAATTCAGTTTTGTTATGATGCCTCCAAGTGTGTGAATCGAGGATATGACATCCCTGTTTGGTTAGATATGTGTTCTTAAACACATTTCTTAATCTGTGTGCCTCAGTTTCATGCAATGCAAGCTGGGAATAAGCATGAGACCTACCTCATAGGGTTGTTTTGAGACTAACGCAGATAAGCTACGTAAAGGGCTTAGCCCGGATCCTGGCCAATAATGGGAGCTTGTAGCTCTTAGGTACATTTACTACATTGACCAGCGAATTCACCCAGCCCTAGCGACGCACACAGAATTAAGAGAGAAAAAATACAGTTTTCTTTTTGTAAAACAATCACCCATTGAGGCAATGGCAAAACTGAGCAGACAGGATGGACAGTGAAGGATACTGTGAGGGGAAGAACCAGACTGTGGTTTTTTCCAGAAGACTAAGACCATCACTGCCAGTCAGGGGAGCTCCGCCCCTGCCAGGAAGAGAAGCTACACCCCTGCCAGGAAGAGAAGCTCTTTGGAAAGTTGTTGAACTCAGCTGCTGATTGGCTAACCATCCGAGATGGCCTTGCAAACACTAAGCTTGCAGGTGCTAAAAATACATGAGCAAAGGTGCTCTCAGGTTTATAAAATGGGGGTTCCTGGAGGAGGCTGGAAAATGGGAGTGCAGGAGGCCTGCATCTCATGGTGCCCAGGCCACTGGCACAAGAGGTCACACACTCGGTGACGGAAGTACAACCCACCGGCATTCCTTTCTCCAGCTCTGAAGGCTGGAGTCTCAGATCAGGGTACCGGTAGGGGCCGCTCAGGGGCCTGCTCCTGGTTCGTAGCCAGCCCCTTCTGGATGTATCCTAACGTCAGGGCAGGACCAGGGCGTTCTGTGGGGACGCTTTTCTAAGGGCACTAATCCCCTTCACGAAGGCCCTCGCCCTCACAACCTAATCATCTCCCAAAGGCCCACCTTCCAAACGCCATCACAGAGGGCTTTCCTACTACAACATGGGAATTTGGAGGTCTGTACCTGTGCATTTCCCTGCTATGCTTCCCTTTCCCGTGTCCTTGCACATCTTCCTCCACGTGGGTCAGACAGACATTTCCAACTCTGAGATCTGAAAACTGATTACATGTTTACTGGGACCATCCGCTGGCAGTGTGGCCAAGACTGAGGCCCTGTGTCCTTTTCATCTGCTCGCCAACTTCATCTAGAGACCATCACTGTCTCTTTCAAGTGACTTTGGGCTCTGCGGGTGGGGAGTACATTACCCTATTCCCTGCCAGCTCGGCAGAGGGCTGGCGCCTCCCTCCCCCAACCATGCTGGTTGCCAGCAAAACCTCTGAGCTGGGAAAACGCACACACACATCAAACAACCCTCCAGGAGGGGCAGAAGCCAGACAGAACGGAAGTGCAATCGCAATTCAAGTCCAGACCACCAGCTCTATGCAAAGCCTTTGTGAGTGGCAACTGGTGCACGTTTGGGGTCCCTCCAAATGACACAGCCACCAAGAGCCACTACAGGCACTTTTGTGGCTTTTCCTTCATAGCAACCTGAAGGAGGACACATACTTCACCTACACCAAATCCAGACAGGTTGCCCTCGTTCTATGCCTCCCTTCGGATTTCCTTGGCCCTGGGACGCGGCAGGAGACTCCTGTTTGCTGGCTTCTTTCCAAGGGGAGCTCACACAATTAACAAACTTGGAAAAGCATGCACTTCAAAGGCCTCATCCTCAACAGGACCAGAGATGCAATTGCTTATTAACAGAAGCTGGAACTGTGTGCCAGGGGCATTTGTTCCCACAAATGGTTCTTTCTCCTGCAAGCATGCCACCTGACTCAAAGGAGCCCACCAAGGGGGCAGGCAGACAAGAAAATTAACCCCGAAATCCCCAGCTCCCCATCCTACTCCCCACACAAAGGGGGATGATAAAGTGGACAAAGGGAAAACCATCTGAAATGCTCTTTAGCTGCTTTAAAGGTTTTGTTTGCTTGGTTTTTAATCAAGGAACTGGTTGGCTGACAATTGGTGGCAATGTTCCATTTGCCATTTGGGCTTGCGATTTCTCTGTCTCCCCCCATCTACCACGTGTCCAGAAGGCAGGACCCACTCAAGACACTGGCTGGCTATTCTGGGTTATTCATTGACAAGAAACAATCACTTCACCCAGACCTGGGAGGTCTGCCAGCCCAAGGCTGGGGCACTTGAGTTTGAGCAGACAGTATTTTTTCATCTATCTTATGTTTGGGGAAGATGTGTTAATAGTTGTCTAGGTAAACCAAGGAGAAGATCCCGGGTGGAGTACAGTTATTCCTGGGCAGCTGGGAGGATAGGAAATTATACATGTAATAAATCAACAGTGATTCACTGTGTGCTTATTACCTGGCAGGCACTATGCCACATGCTGTGTAAGCATCGCCTCATTCAGACCTACAGCAAGTCAGTAAGGTGCATGTTATCCATCTCAAGTGATAGGTGAGGAAACTGGGATTCAGAGCCATTGGGAAGGAACCTACGCAAGGTGACACCGAGAATATGCTGAGAGAGCAGGTTATCTAATTGCTCACCCAAGGAGGAAACGCTCATAGATTAGTACGGCACAGCGAGAGCTCTCGTTGTAAAGAATAAGGCCAAAACCCCATGACATTTCTAAAATAGAAGAGACCCTTTAAGCCCCTGAGACCTGAGAGAATGGCTTTTCAACTCTATCCTCAGCCTCTTAACTTCTTTTCTGAACATCCTAAGCCTCACAAGCTGGTGTTAATTAATTGACATTTTCTTTTCAAACATCCAAGCTCATATTGCTTACAGTTAGATGGTGAGCCTCAGCCAAAAAGTTCATCACTCCTCCCTGGGAGGAAGGTCCACATCAGGGAGCATGACGGCGACTGTCCCAGCTGTCGTCTCTTGAAATCCACTCCCTAGCTCTCCTAAAAATAAGCGCCCATGCAAATACTTAGCAAATGTATATACACTGCAATATATATATAACATTATATGTACACGTATGTATATTTCTCCACACACATATACTAACATAGACACCTACACACACATAGACACACCTGGCACAGTGGTTATTTCCAAGAGGACAGTGAGAGATGGGGAAGAGAAGACAGGATGGTAAAAGAAGAGAAGTAAAGAGGTATTTTTGCATTTTACTCTGAACACTAATCCTTTTCTATAGCAAATATTCCTGTTTTACAGTAATTTTTAATAAAGCAGAATAATAAGTGGTAATCAGTAGAATAGAGAATGAGATTTGTTGGCAGGGGTTTGATTGAATATGCTCCAAATTTTGAAGAGGAAACAGTCTTTGGGAAGACGGTGAATCTAAACAGCCCAGGTGTCAAAGGGCATCTTACCCCTCCAGCGGATGTCCCTGCTGCTGTGCCTTGCCCCAGGACAGATGCCTGGCCTCCAGAGAATCTGAGTGCTGGCTGATAGCTCACAGTTGCTCCTTTTCCAGAGAATTGCACTCTGCATGTTGGGAGCCTCCTGCTTTCCAGGGAGGTTGTGCCTGGGCCCCATTCCCTGCATAAGTAGGAGCTGCTTAGGGGCCAGCTTCAGCTACTGTCTGACTGCCTGGGGTCTGGCTGCCCAGCCTCCTCATCACAGGAGGACCAACTCTGGGATGCTAGTCGTGCTCCAGAACTCTCCATGGGGTCAGGCTGGGGCTGCACTCCAGCCCAGACCACGCCCTTGTTAAGTCCTTCCCTGCCCTGTCTTGACGTCCTGATTTTCCTTCCCCTGGGCGCACCTCCTCAGTCAGTTACCTTCACAAGCATCCTTGCCTCAGGCTCTGCTTCTGTGGAATGCAACCCAAGATGTTCCCATCATCCCCCACCACATGGGGCTACTTACAGCCTAAGATTTCACAAGTGAATTCAATGAACCATCAATGAACAGATAACTCCAAACCTGTATATACTGGTCTAGAACATACAACATACATCTGAAATCATCTTATCATTCCATGACACCATTTATACCAACCTCTGACAAAGAAATATTATACAAAAGTTTAAAATAAAATATTAATAACACCAAGACTTCAGTATATTAAAGGAATGATTCACCATGCCCAAATTAGGCATGTAACCTGTTGACGGAATTTACCCTATAAGGTGGTCAGTGGCCCACAAAACCTATGATGTTCTAAAGATTATAAAAAGATACTTGATTAAATGTGATACTTACTATTTGAGAAATAGTGAATACTTTAATAATGACTTTCTGTAGTTATATATAATATAGATATAAATAAAAGCAGCTAGAAAGTACAAAGAAAGAATAGACTTCATTTCTAAAGCAAGAAAAAAAGGATTTTTTAAATACCAGCAAATAAATTTAATAAGAAATATATGAGATCTTTAAAAACCTATAAGAATGTAGGAGGTATTAATAAATGCCAAGATATTTGCCACTCTTTTCTGGGATGACTTAATCTTATTTTTTAAGAAAAAGTCAAATCTCTCTAAATTAAAGTATGAATGTAATGTGATCCCTATTAAAATCACATAAGTGAATTTTATTGACTGGTTGAGATATCTTTTAAGGAAGGAAACAAGTTAATCAAGGTCTCCGGGGAAAATAATGATAGGAAAATAACCAGAAAAAAACGCTGATAAGGCACAGTAAGCAGGTGGTGAGGTGAGCCTTAAAAAAGAAAACATTACAAAGTTAGGGAAACTTAACGAGATAATGAATGGAAATTGCTTGGCACAAAGTCTGACACAGGAATGGAGAGAAAGATTAATGGAACAAAGCTGAATGAAAAAAAAGACACAAATACAGATGGAGATTTAATTTATGATAATGTTTGCATTTTAAATCAGTGGGGGAAAGGTGGATTATTCAATGAGTGGATTTGGGATACCTGCAAAGTTTTCTAAATATAAAAAAAAAAATCAAACAATTATATGCCAACAAATTCAATAATTGAACCTCTACATCATTTATTTCATCAGAAATTATCTCAAGTGAGCCAGTGATATATGAACAGTAAGAAATGAAACCTTGAAAGCACTAGAAGAAAACAGCTGAGTTTTAAAAACAAAAAAATGTCATTTTCTAAGCAAGATCTTTATCTTGAAATAGAGACAATCTTTCTAAGAAATGGGTTATAAATCGACTTAATTTTTTTGGCTTTGATTATCAAAAGAAAAATGACTAACAACGTGGAAGTGTTTAAAATCCACATGACAAGACACTAACTTCCCTGCTGCAAAGAGAACCGCCGTCCCAACATCATCCCAACAAAGTCTCAACCAGTCAGTGAAATTCACTTCTGGGATTTTAATAGGGATCACATGACATTCATACTTTAATTTAGGGAGATAAGACTTTTTTTTAATAAAATTAAGTCATCCCAGAAAAGAGTGACAAGTATCTCATAAATGAGAAAAAGCTTTAACATGTTTATAGGAGAGACGATGTGACTTTTGAACCTGTATGAAGACATTCACCCACACTCTTA
Organism: Desmodus rotundus; assembly: GCF_022682495.2. Lineage (NCBI taxonomy): Eukaryota > Metazoa > Chordata > Mammalia > Chiroptera > Phyllostomidae > Desmodus > Desmodus rotundus. Next base: position 98,080,226 of record NC_071392.1, on the reverse strand, counting down.
ACTTTAAATAAAATAGCAAAGATCAATCTGTAATGCTTGGCGAGTCTAAGAATAAAAAGATACTTTCAAATCCTATTAGATGAGTGCAGGCCCTCCGGCGGGAAACTCAGCAACTTCTGTAAAAATGTAAAATGCACGTAACAACGGTTCCAGCGATTCTACTGCTAAGTATTTATCTCATAGGCACAAAGCTTTTTCTGCCAAAAGAACTGATGCACAAGGGCGCTCGTTGCAGCATTGACTGCAAAAGACTGCACACAATCTAAATGCCGCCGAGTAAGAAAATGGTTAAACCACAGACAATCCCGATAAGGTTTTTTTTAATCCAGACAGAGTTTCAATAACTCGATAAATAAACCAGTGGTTGCCAAACTTTAGCTGTAAAAGGCCAGATAGTAAATATTTGAAGCTTTCTGTGTGATTTTCAGGCTTCTCACTGAACTACTGAACTCTGACATTACATAAACAAATAGATGGGTCTGTGCTCCCATAAAACTTTATTCATGAAATCAAGTGGTAGATTGGATTTGGCCCTTGGGCTACAGTTTTCTCATCCCTAATTAAATGGATATTTATTTTTGGATATATATGAGATCTGTCCAGAAAAAGTCCAGCCATTGTTAATATATCAAGAATGTTTTGCATGACATCAAGGTAACCTGGCAGCCAAGGAGAGTGGACTGGAATGTGCATGCATCAACAATGACAACTTCACTGTGCTAGTCAGTGGGGGGCGGTAGATGCCATTGAGTGAGCATGTGTACGTGTGGCTGTCACATTCAAAATGACTAAGAGGGTAGAGCAATGAATCTGTATCTAATTTTGCGTTAGACTTGAACATTCTTCCATGAAAACTATTTGGATAATTCAGAAGGCCTCTGCTATGGGCAACTGGTGATTGGCAGCTTCATCACGACAATGCGCCTGCTCATGCATCACGTCTCATGCAGTTTTTTGTCAAAACATCAAATCACCCAGGTGACTCAGCCCCCTAGAGCCCAGATTTGGCGCCCTGCGACTTCTGCCTTTTCCCAAAACTAAAATCTCCTTTGAAAGGGAAGAGACTTCAGACCATCAAAGTGACTTAGGAAAACATGATGAGGCATCTGACAGCAATTGGGAGAACTGTGTGAGGCCCCAAGGTGCCTACTTTGAAGGAGGCAGAGGCATCATTGTCCTGTGTACAATGTTTCCTGCATCTTGTATCTTCTTCAATAAATGTCTCTATTTTTCACAGTACATCGCTGGACACTTTCCAGACAGACTTTGTAGATTGTGCATGCTTTTGTTTATGAAGAGATATTCCCTAATAGTTTAAACATATAATATATGCTAAGTTGTATGTATTGTGTAATATATGTTACATATTTATTATATAAGATATGATTAAATAGTCCCTGCAAGATAATACTCTATAGCTGTGAAATCTATGCATTATGATTCAGAAAACCATCAAGATGAATAAGCAAAAACTTGCAAGTAGCAAAGCCATGAGAATAGCACACCCCATTGGTACGTAACACGTGGGGTTTCTGTACGCTGCTTTGTACGTGGTACAGAAGAAGCTGTCATTACCTCTAGGGAGGGGACTGAGGGGCTGGTTTTTGGGAGAAACAGAGAAAAATTCACTTCCCTATTATATTTTGTATACTGCTGATGTTTTATACCATATGTATTTGTAACTTTTAATTATAAAAAGGTGTTTTTAAGAAAATTACTAAAACATATGGCATGAGGCAGCAGGGTTCGTAACTGGACAGGGTTTGGCAGCTGGGCAGCTGGGCAGCTGGTATCTGGGCCAGGACAGCCATGCCAGTTACTAAAGTGCTGAAATAGATCTGTACCTGTCGATAAATAACCATGGCTCTGAACACCTGGAAGTGTCCCCTGTCAGCCTGGCCATGCTCACCCTTCCTCAGGGACTGACTCCTCCCCTAAACTCCCCACAATTCGGCAATTCTCAGTTCTAAGCAAAGCTCATCACTGCCTGGAATCTCTCTTAATTTGTCAGTGAAACATGGTCAGCGACACCCACCCTACCTGGCCTTGTTTGCTGGAGTAGGAAAGGAGGCAACATATCTAAAAGCACTCGGCAAAGTACCAAGCTCTAGGCCAACCTAAGATCATTACCATCTTTTTTCTCTTCCCCTGCCCTTACAGCCTGTGGGCAAAAACAATTTGAAGTATTTGTTCCAGGCACAATCGTTTTTCCTACCATCCAGGCTTGAAACATCACCTTCCGTTCATACCTCTGTTACAGTGAGAATAATACCATTGTCTAGTTGGTTGATTATGTGTCAGTTTCCTTTGCTCTCCAGAATTCTTCAGGACAGAAATGTGACCTTTCATTTACTTACACTCAGGATCCCGTACAATGGCGGGTGCAGACTCGGTATATGTTTGATGAATAAATAAGTAGGAAGGGAACAAAGGAATAAAATGAGAGAAATCTACCAATTGAAATCTGCTTGATGTATTGAGATTCACAACCCTACTTCCTAATTATCTCCTGAGTCATCCAACTACTTAGTTTATAACAGGAGCAAATGTGATGGGAGAAACGTTGCTTGAATACATCAATGGGATTCTAACTCCTTATTTTCTTTATTTGACATATATTTACTGAGTGGCTACAGGAATTGTGGTAGGTACTTGGGATAAAATATGAACAAAGCAGGCATTGTCCCTTCTGTCTTGGAACTTTTTCTAATAAGTGAGTTGATACTAATGAAAACTATCATACAAACTGGGGATATTTGTTTTCCAATGGAGATAAGTAGTGTCGAGGGAACGGGCATGACAAAGAAGAGGCTGGCTGATGGGAGTGTGTTTGCAGGAGCTACCAGGAAGTCTTCCTGGGGAAGGAGACGTGGGCTCACGGCTGAAGAAAGAGGGAGAGTTAACTGGATCCGAGGAATGGGCTCGGTCTACATGTCTACAGGAAGTCCGTGCAGAGGCCCTGTGAAAAAAATTTACCTGTGCCTTTCCAGACAAGGTGGGACGGCACAGCTGAAGCTCATGGAGACAAGATAAAGTGATGACAGACTGAGTTGGAAAGACACACAGTCAGACCACATTTCCCAGCTTCCCTTGCAGGTGGGCGTGGCCATGTAACAGGCCCAGCCAGTGGAATGTGAAGGAAGTGACCTGCACCTGACCCTAAAAAAGCAGGTGTCCATCCTCCATTCTCTTCCCTGTTTGGCCTACAGGACAAAGGTGATCCTGAGGTTCCCAGGGGAAAAGAGAACCAAAGGATGAAAGGAGACAGGGTCCCCCAGGTGAACCACAGGCCAACTGTAATATCTGTTTGAGCTGTTGTGAGAGGGAGAAATAAACCTCCATTGTGTCTGAACTCTTGTGTATTTTTGAATCTGCGTGTTTCTTCAGCCTGGCCTACCCTCAGGAAGAGAGGGAAGGGTGTGGGCAAGGTTGTGCAGGGCTTAGCAACTCACAGTCAAGGTGCTGGAGTTAATCCTAAGAAACGGGGCGCCACCGAAGGGATTTATGCAAGATGGAGAGGCACAACCAAATGTACCTTTTCAGGAGGTTGCTCTCTTTACTTCATCACTTTCTCCAGGTTTCCATTTTACTTTGCCTGGTTGGCCCTATACTATTTTCAATAAGGAGGTGGCAAAATAGTCAGGTACTTCAGAGATACACTGTGATATGCTATGGAGGCAGCAGGTTAGAAATAATGGAGGAAAAGTCATGACTTGGAGCTAAGGCACTTTCCAAAACTTAAAGCTGCCGCAAGTATGGTCCCAGTGGGCAGAGAAGAAGACATGGAGCACTTCTGGGATCGTGGGGTTCGGAGTCGGGACACAGCCCTGCCACTCGCCAGCTTCAAGATCTTAGGCTTAGTACCCACACGCTCCGGTCTTCAAGTCTCCCCATCTGTGAGAAGGGACAACAGAATTTGTGTGGCAAAGGCACCGTGAGGACACAAGGAGAAGAAAGTATCAATGGCTCAGTGCAGCCCGTGGTGCGGAGGAGGGCTCCCACCGTGGTAGTTGTGAGCATCCGGGTGGGGATGGAGGGGCCAAACGCCCTAGAAAATGGACAGGAGCTAAGAAATCAGATGCCTTTCAAAGACTGGAATTGAGGCAAGTGATTAAACATTCTGGAAAACCATCAAGGCCTTGGTAACTGTGAAAACCAGAAGGCCTGTGTTGGGGAGGTAGGAGAAAAGAAGCCCATCCCGCTTAGAAGTAAGGATCCTCCAGTTTGGGACGCATCACCCTCAGCACCTCAGCGCTGCCCTCAGCCAGAACATCCTCTGCCGTGTGTGCTGGGGAGGGTGGGGGGCTGTCTTGTACACTGCAGTGTTCAGCAGCTTCCCGAATCTTGAAATGCCAGCATCACCCCCTCAGTTGTCACCATCAAAACTGCCTCCAGACACTGACAACTGTCTCCCTCGCTCGTGTTCATTCATTCAGTGACCATTCTTCTCTGGGGCTAGAAAAAGAATTAGGCGGACCATCACAGAACTCGCATTCAGAAGTTCACATGTTCTTCCCACTGCTCTGCTCTTGATTTTATGCTATAGCGTCACTAAAACATTCAGAGATGGGTGAGAAAGATGTGTTACTTGAACAGAGTACTGTAGGTTTTGATTTTTTCTTTTATTCCTTGTTCAAAAAAGTACATTTTTAAAACTGTTGCTAAATAAGTACCAACACGTACGTGACATCAATTGCATTCCAGCCACTTGTACCTTTAACAGGTCAGTCCCACGGGCACCACGCACAGAGACGCTGATCTCCAAGTTCAAGAGGCACCCGTGCAAGTCTTGGTGTCCAATTATTTCTATGTGACCTATGTATCTGTCTTTTGAGCTTGAATTCATTATCCTGTGTAACAAATGGCCACAGACTTAGCTGCCTAAGACAACACCCACTTTCATCTTGGCTTTCTAGGTCTGGGGGTGGGAAGTCTGAACAGGCTCCGCTAGGTTCTGCATAGGCCGCCCAGGGCTGATGTCCAAGCGTCCCTCATTGGGGAAAATCCGCTTCCCGGCCCCTTCAGCTGCTTGGCAGAACGCCGTTCCTTGTGACTTAAGGACTGAGGTCCCTTGTCCTTGCTGAGTCATGGGCGGGGACCTGCTCTCAGCATCCAGATGGCCTCTCTGGTCCTTGCACGTAGCCACTCCATCTTCAGCTCAGCATTGTCTTGAGGCCTTGACTCCTTGAAGATCCTTGAGCAGCTCTGACTTCCCTTTCGACCACCAGCCAATGAAAATGCTCTCATTTTGGAGGGCTCACCTGATTGGCCAAATCCCAAATAAGCTTCATGGCATATCCAACTGACTGGAGACTTCCATTACATCTGCAATATCCCTTCACAGAAGTACCTAGATTCCTAGTCGATTAAGTAGCCTGGACATGGGAGTGTTGCAGGCATCTTTAGAACTCTGCCTACCACAACCTCTGGAAAGCAGAGACTAGGACCCAGGAAGAGCCCCCACCCCCAGTGCCCTGTCCTGTGCTTCATCTTTGCCTGAGGCTGGGGACCTGCAAGCCATAACAGGGTAGGGAGTACTGTGTCAGGTGAGGATAATATAATCTTGATACCATTTGTCTTGAAAAAATTAAAGATAGGAGTGTTGAGTGGTGGGGGGAATTCATTCACAATCAGATTTCATCATTCCTGTGCAATGATTTAATATCGACTTTGTCTCTTCTTACTGGGGTTTTGATTTCATCACAACAGAAAGTGACAGCTCCCCGCTCTGCATCCGACTGTGACACCCCAGCCGCCACCAGGAGCTTCACAGAGTGAGGGGACAGAAATAGTTTAATTTTGTTTTTAATTATACAATAACTAAGGCTATTATGAACCAGGAAAGAATACCTGAAAATTAATTATCAGCCAGACTAAGATCCTCAGAAAGGCCTTTCAAAGCTTAATCAAGATAAAATGAAAAGAACATAAAATTAAATTTTAAAAAAATTTGCTCAAAGATGAAAGAGTTCAGAGATGAACATGAAAAAATAACTTATGGGAGAATGAGGGCTTTAAATTAGAGAGCTCTCTTGAATCATTGTCAAGGTCGTATCTTACTTGAATTATGATCAAAAACCCATATCAATCTCCCTCCACTAGAAAAGTAGGGAAGAATGACTCAAGTTCTATCTCACCCTCCAGGTATGACTCAGATTCCTATGACAACTTTCATGCTCTCAAATAAAACGCCAGAAGAACACACTAACGCCACCTGAGGAACAGAGAGCAAAAGTATTTGACTGCAGTCCTAGGAAGAGTCAGACGTTTGAAGATTCATTCTCCGGCTTCCAGGAACCACCATCAACCTCAAGGATAAAATGCAGATGCAGTTGTCCCATACAAGATAGTCTCTTTGTGTCTTTAAAATGAAACTGGTACGAGTCCCACGGTGTTACCACAATTTATTCCTCTTGCGTCAAGAGGGACTGTCTGAAAATGAAGGCATTCCTCCCAAGTTCGATAAATTACCCATTTTAACAGCGTGTCGTATTGTGCACACCTGCATGGTTCGTTTGTTAATCACCTTCCTGGTGTAAATCGGTTCCTCTTCTCCTAACAGCAGTCTACTTTCCAGTGCAGAAACTTCCCTCCTTCCTTTCAATCCACTTGACCTGGGGAAGCCGGGGACAATGTCTCCATCCCCACTTCCAAAGGAAAAATACATGACCCAGGCAGGGTTACGGCATCGGATCACTTGGCCTCAGTGATTGGTTCCAGGAGACATGTGCTATCAGTTAGGCCAATAAGACAGGTATCGCCAACCCTTGCTTTAAAAAAAATCGTTGGTATGTGGGTGTCCTACCATTGGATTGTCTAAGTAGTAGGTCAGCCTAGATCAGCTGGCATCATCTTCCCACCAAGGGGAATGAGCCAGCCTTAAATGAAGTCAATTCAAAGAAAAGAACAGTTAAGGGATGAAAAGAGAGATGTTAGTGCCATTATTTGAGCACCTGGGTCCAGCTTGACCTGAAGCTATTTACACATGTAATTTTCATTTACATCAGCAAATAGATTTACTGTTTGCATTGAGCCAGTTTGAGCTGGTCTTCTGCCATAAAATCAAAAGAGACATGACTAATCACTTTGTCTGGGAACACTGTCACAGCTGCTGTGTTCCGTGGCTCTCAGCACTTTTTTTCCTTTTGCCTCCTCTGCTTCTTCTATACAAAGTATGCAAATGCCCTTCTCAATGGCTGTGCTCACTTGCTCCCACCAATCTGCAATGTCCTCTAAGTTCCTCCTTCCTTATCTCTGGCCCAGCCCACATTAAGTCCTCGAGAAGCCACTCTGATCGGCTCTAACCTGTTTCAAATGTCCACTATACCACCTGTTGTTGTTCCACCTGTACCATTTAAGTGCCGATTTGTCTGTCCATCAGACTTGTCCTCAGCTACCTTTCAGGCTTAGGATCTTGAAATTTCTCCTTCGGGCCCCATGGTTTTAACACACCATTCAGCTCAAGCCTCCAGCATCTGTCGTTGACAAAGCCCCCAACTGACCCACCCACAGGCTCGCTGCCCCTCTCACCCATCCTTGCCCTCAGCTGACAGCTGCCCTGCCGCCTACCTCCCCGTGCCCCTTGAACCCTCTAAGGACTATATCTAAACTCCTTAAAATGGCCTACAAAGCTCTCCAGGGTCTCTGCCCAGCTCTCCCTGCCTTTCCCACCCTCTCCTGCTTCTCTCTGCTCCCCACGAGAGTTCCAATCCCCGCTCCCCACCCCAGGACAGGACATGCTGCCCTTCACCTTCACACTAGCTCCTCCCTTCTTTTCCTGATTGACTTATTTATTCTTCGACCTCAGCACAATCGTCGTTCCATTGGGGAAAGCTCCCCTGACCTGTCTGATTAAATTACGGTTCCCCTGCTACCATTGTGGGCTCTAGTGCCTCCGTGGCCTCCCTTCCACTGCATTTATCAAATCTTTCATGGTCCACGTTAATATGCACACACACACGTCTGCCTGTTTCGTTTCCGCCTCTACCCTTCTTGAACGTGAAGTCCCACGAGATTAAGAGCAATGACTGTCTTTTCCCACCGTTACAGCTCCAGCACTCAACAAATGCAACAGCCCAAACATAGAGCAGGCACTGAATAACAATGGGCTGAACATACGGAAGAATCGCCTAGCTGGCGCACAGGAAGTACTGCTGGAAAGGAGGACAGACAGAAGAAAGGGTGATGGTTGGGAGGAAGGAAGGATGGATACGTAAAAGAACTGGTGAATGTACTTTTTCCTCCACCTTTGCCTACATTTGGAAAATAGTAACAATACAAATAAATAAATGCTCTTAAGAAACAATTGCAGACTCCTCTGGAAGCATCACCGAGACCTTCATTGAGAGCAAGGTAACCTGTAGGACAACAGAGAGCTTGAGGACCGTACAGAGGCTGGGAAGAACTGATGCTTTTGCCCGGAGAGGGGCAAGCACCTACTGTGTGATTTCAGTGCCTCGCACCCCGGCTCTGTAATTGAGTTCCATGTTTGCTTTGGGTCAGAAAAGTGAGGCGGAGACTATTCGTATAATCAGAGGGGCTCTTTTGATATAGATTTCGAAGGCACTGGAGTCCTGTTTTATTAATAGAAATGTCCTTCCTGTGAAAATCAGCAGTTTCACAAACTCAAGATAGGCTGAAACTGCTCTGCCGCTGCCCTGTCTCTACCCAGGCGAGTCCAGCCTCGGCAAAAACAAAGAAACCTCCGCATTTGAAACAGACTTTACCCTTAGAAGTCATATTACCTACTGATGGGTCTGCGTGTATCAAAACATGTGTGGATGATAAAGATGCTGATGTTTTCAAATAAGATTTTAGTTGCCTAGACAAAATGGAATGCAAGAAGGATGGTGGGAAACAGAATTCAGCAGTTAGGAACTGTGGCCGGCACTTGCTGAAAGCTTCATACCTATTGTTAGTTACATCATGGAGTCTGCACAATAGCCCCCCAAAACAGGTATTATTTTCTCCATTTATGAAGTAAGGGAAGAAAGGCTTGGGGCAGTTCATGGATCTGTTCAAGGGCCACCAGGAATCAAGAGGCAAAAGCAGGATTTGAACCCACGGCTGCCTGGCTGAGTAAACCTCTGATCATTTTGCCCCAATTATCGTTGTATCAGAAAACAACAAAAATAAATAAAACCTCTCAACGAGAGTGCCTGAGGGACCCCCATCTGCCCCATCCAGTAGTTTAGAGCTTTATAGTTTCCGTAGAAATGGTCCCCAAAGTGAAGAAAACTAAGAATTGCTGTTTCCCTGAGGATAATGGCCCCAAATACAATTTAAATCAATGTATTAAGTGATCCTCCTCCAAAATGTGGCACTTCCTTCCTCGCAGTGAATAAAATTAGATTCTATAAGCATCTGCTGTCCTATTATTTGCCAGCTCTGTGCTAACTACTGGAGATAGATGATGATGATGATGATAGATAGATAGATAGATAGATAGATAGATAGATAGATAGATAGATAGATATAGATAGATGATAGATAGATAGATACAGATTATCACATCTTGGCCACTGAGAGGCTCATAATCTAGAAGATTCTGTTCCTAATGCAAGAGGAGGATAACTTTGGGTTTGTTGGGATTTTTTTCCTTTGTGGCAGGGTGTTATAAAGGCATAGAGGGCAGGCAGTGTTGGGAAGTCTTGGGGACCTTTCAAGGAATAGTGGTCCCAACACAAACCTCTCTCAGGGTCAGAAGGAGAACATGCACCCTCCAGGGGAAAGTTCAAAGTGGAAGCATGTGTGTCTGCTTTCCGGCCAAGGTCACCCTGCGCAAAGACAGGTGTAAACATCGCACCTTACGCCACTGCCAGCTCTCCCCACCCACAAACTCATAAGCGCCGTGGTCCCCCTTCAGTGGGATCCTTGCATCAGTTGGGCACAGAGTTCCAAGGACAGATTCCTGAGGCCATAGGGTTTTTTGTTCTTAGGTCTGAAATGAAATTCTTGAACCTGCATTTTTAACAAATGTCCCCAAGAGATGTTCATGCTGTGGACCACATTTGGAATAAAAATTACATGAGTATAAGCTGACCATGATAAGACCTCCTAATATGGTCGTTGCCTTACATGGAATCTCTTGCACTCGCGCTTTCCGAGCTTTCATTTTTTACTTACACACTCACGCCCCCACTGATCCATTCAATAGATGTAGTGAGTTGGAAGTGCCATGTGGCTTCACAGATAGTTCTGGTCTCAGACAAGTTGGGCTGCAGCCCTTATTACCGTGTGATACAAAGGGAGATATTTATCTTCTGGGTCTTCGTTTCATGGACAGTGAAGGTGATAATGTCAACCTCAAAGGGTCCCTTTCGAGTATTTAGTGACACAAAGTTTATAAAATGCCTAGCACCCAGGAAATGTCCAATGAATTTTAGTCCCCTGAGAGACTGCCAGGTGTAAGACACTACGTGTGAAATTGGGAAAACAAACAAATATGATGTGGCCTTTGTCTTAAAAGATGCTCACAGACCTATGGTATGGGTTCTTGGCATGCAATTTGCATAAATCCATTCTGGGTGAAAAGCAGGAGAAGGATTCTTCTAGAAGGATGAAGGGTGGGGGAAGCTAAACGAATGGAAAAGCTAAGCAATCAGTCCTCAGACAGGACAGAAAGAGGGACGCTTGGGGACTCAGAGCAAGAACCAATGGCCAGCGTAGGGAATCCCATTGTGGGGAGCTATGACTCCAACTCAGCTATTTTCCCTGTCCTTGTCTTTATCTGCTTAAGGTTCAAACCCAGAGAGCAACTCGATTGGCTGAGTTTGGAGAAGCCGGGTGTCACACCTTAAGTGGCAGCACCAAAGACTGCAGAGATGCCGACAGGAGGTTTCTTCAAAAGACACTGGAGGCAGTTGCCAGGAGAAGCTGGCCCGGGCTGCAGGCAGACAGAAACACGCACCCACCACAGGCATGGGAGGGAGCACGCTCCAGTTACTCTGAAGAGGGGTTTTCTTTGATTCCTGCACCCAGTGAGTAGTTTTCTTTCAGACCTCTGCATGCAAAGCGTGTGATACCTCACCGAGGAGGATACACAGGTGGCAAATAAACATATGGAAAGATGCTCAGTGTTGTAGGTCATTTGGAAATTGAACACTAAAATGATGAGATACCAAATGTAACTAATAACACATGCAAATGGTAGCCAAAATGTCTTACCAAAGAAAGTCGAGCTAACTTGAAATCCCGCCATCCCAAGACAACTCCTGTTGACTCGTTGGTAACACCCTGTCTACTGTTTTTCTGTAGTTCTGTGACAGCCAGCCGCCTCTATTCACCTGGGACTGAGGGGTTTTCCTGGACCCGGACTAAACCGGGGACTATCCCGGGCAGACGGGAACAGTCGGCCACCCCAGGTGTCGGTGTGGATGTGTCGGTGTGGATCTCTACGCTGTCACAGTGAGAGTATATCGGTGTGCGGACTCGCCGTAACTCACCTAAACAGTCCATCGCTAATGAAAATTGAGATTGCTTCTAAATATAAGCCATTGTTCCTATTATAAACCATCTGTGATGGATATCTTTGCACATATATCTTTGCTCACTGACAATTACCTGCTTGGGATAAATTTCCGGAAATGAAATTGCTGAGTCAGAGTATGTGCATTTTACATTTTGGTCCCCATGGCCACACATTTTATTTACACCTTTTATTAATTCACACCGTGACCAGTCGAACGTGAAAGGGTTTCCTCTGTCCTCATCAAATCTGACTATTGCCAATTTTACAACAATTTTTCTAATTTGATGGACAATTTAGTTCCAATTCTTAATGCATACATCCATTTTGTGAGCAAAGCATTATTATTTTTCTATCCAAACAATCAAGTGTTTTATGATGAAAATAGAATCTCCTAATCAATTTTAATCAGCTTTATAGAGACATGTTATAAAACTCACCTGTTTTAAGAGTGCATGTCGATGTTTCAGTATATTTATGGGGTTGTTAGCCATCAGTGTCATCTAACTTTAGAACATTTCTGTTACCCTAAAAAGGAACAGCATGCCCATTAACAGCCACCCCACACCCCCACTCCCAGTCTGACGTAACCACAAGCCTTCCTATCCCATAATTAAAATTGCTGACAGCAGTGCAGTATAACCACCCATCCTGGGTCACCCAGGACGGAGGGATTTCCAGGGGCACAGGATGTCCAGCGCTAAAACCAGGACAGTCCCGGGAAGCCAGGACAAGTTGGTCACTCCATCACTGTGTTTTTCAGGCACCACACTTTTCCGGCCTCCCTGCCCCCACCCCCATGGTTCCTTTGTCCTCTGTGCACTGGGGTAGCCTGATTCTGGGAGTCAGGGCAAAAGCATCTTACAGAAGGAGACCCCCTAGAAATCAAGGCCTGCAAAGCAGTGGGATTGGAAGAAAATACAGCCGGGAATCCCTCTGCAGGAAGCTCCTTCCAACTCTGAAACAATGGGTCGCCCCGGTTAATTTGTCAGGGCACAATGATGACACTGGTGATGGGATGTCCCTCACATACAGTCGGGTCCATAATGTCCAGAGAAAGTTGGTACCTCAACTCCATGAAGACAGGAGAAGAGGCGATGCGGGTATCGCAGAACCGTGGAAGAGCGGACTGCCCGGCCTCCCCTCCTCTCATCCTAACCAACCCCGAAGAGGTGGGCACCATTCACCCCACTTTACAAATGAGGAAACTCAGACCCAGAGAGAGGAAGTCACTTGCCCAGGGCACGTAGCTGGGGTCAGAGGCAGGATTCGAACCCAAGACCGAAGCCTGAGTTTACACGGTTACCCACATGGCCTCCTGGAAGGAGGGAGGGGCTGAGAGACACAGTTCAGAATACAGGCGGAAATACACTCTCTAAATTCACAGCCCTTTCCCAACAAATGCAGAAACATGGAACCACTGTGACTCTTGGCCCCGAAATGTCTTCTCTCCAATGAAAGAACATTAAGTTGAAAAGAAGGAAGAACGGGTTGGGGCTGAGAGATATGCCAGTAATAGGGAAGCCAAGATAATTCAGAATGAAACTGATTTAAAATTTGACTAAATATTTTTATGCTTGCATATTTCATATTTATAGCCTACCTTTAGTCTTATTTACAGTTTTGATTAAATCTATACTTTAGCACTTCACATAGTATATAAAAATATAGTTTTATATAAATATTGCTCAGGGAGATCTGTAAAAGTGTCTCTTATAATTGATATGACATTTCAAAATACAGAGTCAAGGCTGCATAACTGGATACATTCCTTGGGCTTTAATGATAGAAGGCACCTCACATATATATTTACTTGTTTTTAATTATCTCATTACCTGTAGTTGTATCTCTGATTTACCCAGATAAGACAGGAGATCTGGGGAGTAATAAATCTACAGTTACTGAATAATTTTCATTTGTCTTTGCCTCAAACTTTCTCCTTCTTAGAATAATAGAAAGAGAGAGAGAGAATCTCAGCCTTTTCTCACACCACCAATGGATACACCGATTCTTCTCAACATCCACCTGTGGGAAGACCTTGCTTGGCCATAAAGTTGGAAAATGCAACCAATGTCTGGGCTTGCGTATTTAAGCCCAAGCGGCTGGAAATAAATACGCAAAAGTCTAATACGTCACACTTAATGTTTCTAGATTTCACTGGCAACTACTCTTGTTGGAAAAGAGGTGAGGGGGAGGCGCTGGAACACGGGCCAATGTTATCCACCTGCAGAAATGAGGGGGTGACCCTCCTGGAGGTAAATAATGTGAGTTTCCTGGCACTGTGGGTTGTGGCCTTGCACATTTTCTATGGTGCAGGCGGGTAAATAGTAAATAATAAATGCTGCTCTGTAAAGCCACCCCACGTGTGCTAAGTTGAAACAGCAGCGAGAGGAAACCACCACAGTGGACAACGAGAAACGATCAGATGAGTGTTTCGGGAAGGTGTTTCTGGCGACGGGCTGGAGCGGACGCAGAGCACTGGGAGGCCGTAGGAACAGCTCAGCTGAGCGATGATGGAGGCTGGCCCAGGAATTTGGTCATGGGTCAGGAGTGGGGTTTCTCAGCCTTGGCTCTGCTGACATTTTGAATGAGAATTTTGTCGTTATTATCATTGTTGAGGCTGTCCTGTACATTGTAGGGTAAGTTCCCAATTTCCCTGTTACCACCTCCCTCCGGGAGTGACAACCAAGGCTGTCTCCAGATGTGGCCAAATACCCTCTGGGGGGCAAAACGGCCCCGACTACGGACTCCTGAGCTAGAGAAAACTAAACCAAATGCGTAGGTACATAAGGCACAATGAACAGGACTGGTCATCTAACCCTGTGTTTTCAAAAACAAGCATCATCTTTGTAATCAAGTTCTATTATTTAAAAAGTCCTAGAATCATTATTCCAGAGGTCACCAAGAACTTTTTCTTCTAACCTGCCCTCACCCCTCTGTACCCTTCCCCTTGGCGATTAGCAAATGCTGCTGCTGTCATTTCTTCAGCGGAAGGCCCCTCGGGTCGAAGGTTAGCCTCCTTCAGAGCACCAGGAGGAATCTCTTTGGGACCTAGAATGGAGAGTTCCAGAACATGGCTCCCAGGAAAAAGAATTTCACAGGCTCAGATCAAGCATGATCTTCCCTTTGGTGCTGCTGCTTTTATTTTTTTTTAATAATAGCTTTATTGAGATGTAATCCACATGTCGTGACATCCATCCTTCTGAAGTGTGCAGGTCAGCAGGTCCTGGAGCACCCGCAAGGCTCTGCTTTCATCACCACTGTCTACTCCAGAACATTTTCATCACCCCTCGAAGAAACCGCATACCGATTAGTAATCATTCCCCCTGGTTCTCTCCCTCCAGCCCCTGGCAACCAACTAATCGACTTTCTGTCTTTGTAGATTTACCAGTTCTGAACATTTTCTATAAATGGAATTATATTTTATATAAATGGTCTTTCATGTCTGGCTTTCTCGCCCAGCATAATGTTTTCCAGGTTGGCCCAGGCTGTAGAGTGAGTCAATACTTCATTCCTTTTAACAAGTGAATAATACTCCACTCTATGGATGGACCACGTGGGCTCGTCCCTGCATCCGATGATGGACATTTGGATTGCTTTCACTTCCCTTTGGTTCTTACCGGTGACTTTGTCCCCTGGATGTGATTGCATCAGCTGAGCCCCATCATGGTGTCAACAAATTACAGCTCTCCAGTCTGGCCCATGCCGGCAGGAGAATCTTCCCTGGCTCTCCTCCATGGTGCTGAAGGGACTAGCGGTGCCTGAAGCAGGATTCTCAGGTTTTCTCAACAGGAACTATGAGAAAAGAAGTAAATTCTTAGCAAAAAAAAAAAAAAATCTTCTGGGTTTCCAGAAATAATCTTCAGCGATATTAGCAAACCAAGCCAGAGTACACCTCTGCTCCATTCTTCAAGATGGTCAAGTTCAAAGCACCACTAAGTACCATTCATGTAATTCATCTTATTTTATTTCAAGTCAACCTGAAGCGAAAAATATTTTTACACAAAGCACAGTAATTTATGCAGCACGCGCTCCGTAATGAGCAGGTTCAATAATAGATAATTATATGGAAAGCACTCAAATGCTAACTATGTACTTTTAAAATGTTGCCAAAGTAGGTTCATAATTAAATTATAATTACAAGTAAAAATCGAGACAATGATTATTCCCTGAGAAATTTGCACATTTTTATTTCCAGGCTTGTGTGCAGCTTCTCTCACTCGGATTCATTGTTTTTGTTGGTAGCTCTATGCTGATCCAAACTTGTTTTGCGTGATGGATTTTAAATTTAAAATTAACTAAAATTATCTTGCAGGTTACTAACCACTGTATCAATGATCTCAATAGAATACCCGGTTGCCATTAAGGAGCAGTTGGTGAACATAGAAATTTAAAATTGTGAAAGATTTATTGTGAGGTAAAGGGGAACGTGGGCTGATCAGCAAAGAGAAATTGAGCTACTGGCAGAAACTGAGAAGCTTTGAAAAACAGTTGGGAAATCCTTATGGGGAGGGGCACACAAAGCTGTGAATGTGGCAAAGCAATGGAATGTTCCAGAACTTTGCATTACTTAGATCTTCTCTGTTTGCAAGTGAAAGAAACCTGACCAAATGGACCAAAGGAAAGAGAAAGAGAGAGGGAGACATTGATTCATAAACCCAGAAAAGTTGAAGTGTAACTTCCCCACAGGCCTGGCTGGATCCCGAGTCTGAAATAACATCGTCAGGATTAACTTCTCTCTCTCTTCAGCCCCCAACCCTCCTTTCCTCTGTGGACACTTTTTTCTCTGCCAAGTGCTTCCTGCAGCACTAGACTCAAAGCCAGGAAGCCCAGGGGAAGATGAGTGCTTCTTTCTCAAGAGCTTCAGCAAAAGTCCCAGGTCTTAATCTCATTGGTTCAAAGGAAGCATATTGCCTTCCCTGAACCAATCGCCATGCTAATCAGGGCAACGCTGCACTCTCATTGGCCAAATCGGAGTCACATGCCATGCCCTACTCCAGAGCTGGGATGAAGCCATGCACCGATATGTCGGAGGTGAGATACCTGAAGCAAAATTAAGTTGTTGCTTCTGGAAGAAACACAAGGAGATGCCTGGATGCCAACAGCTCTCTGGATGAACATCCAACTAACCAGGCTGTCCCCACTCTCCTCTCCTTTCTCCCTGCACTGTAATTCAATAAAGAGTTTGCCGCTCTGTTCGGCTATTTCTTACCCTAAGATAGATCCTTTGTCACTCACTCAAATCTGTGCTTTTCAGCCAACATATTCTTTCAAAATGGAGCCAGAGGAATTTTTTTAAATGCATATCTGATCATGTTACCATCTCTATCACCATTTCTAATCCTAACTTCTTACTATGGTGACGTTCAAACATACACTAAGTGGAGGAAATAATACAGTGTGGGGCAAAAGTAGCTTTACAGCTGTCTGTATGGAAAACTAGTATAATGGTTAATAAATAACAATATAAGAATAAGCTCCATGGTTTGAGTACTCATAACTGTAAACCTGCTTTTGCCTCACCCTGTATAATGAACTTCCATAAGTCTATCACCCAGCTTCAAAATTTATAACCATTTATCAATTTTATTTTGTCTATATTCTCAATCTTCCACATATTTTTTTGCCAGAGAATTTGGCAAATCCTCGGGAAGCAAATCCCAAGTATCATGTCATTTTTCATAATATTTCAGCATGGATCATTCTCATACCTATCAGTATTAACAATTTCTGCGTAGCATCTATGAGTCCATATTCAGATTTCCCCTCGATTGGCCCAAAGCTGTCTTTCTACAGCTGGACTGTTTGCAGAACAAAGTCCGTGCTCTGCAATGAGTGGTGATGATGCTTGAGGCCCTTCTATTCCACATCCATTTCCCCCCACTGCTTTTCGTTTTCTGAGTCATTGATTTGGGAGAGAACCAGACCAGGTCATTTGTCCTGAAGAATATCCCGCATTCTGGATTTGGCTGGTTGTCTCCTAGTGGTGACATTTAGCCTGTCCCTCTCTCCCTCTCACTCCCTGAAGCCAGGCAGTGCAGGGTCCTGATTAGATTCAAGATGTTCGCCTGCCTGTTTGGTTTTTACATCACTCTATTCAAGTGCCCTCCAACTGCTCTGCAATGGTTAATACAAAGACCCCCTCCCAGGCTCTGCAAGGCCACCAGGGTCTGGCCCTGTCTCCCTCCCCCTGAGCCTTTCACCTGCCTTTCTCTCCTGACATCTCTGCTAGGCTATGATTTCTCCTCCCTCACACACTCCTGACTAGCACAGACACTTCTTTCCCTGCTGAGAGCATCTTCCTTTCTCTTTTGGCCCAGACACTTCTTTCCCTGCTGAGAGCATCTTCCTTTCTCTTTTGGCCCAGCTTACACCTCAGCTCCTTAGCAAATTCACTTCCTTTTTTTATTTTATTTTTTAATTCTCATCTAAGGATATGTCTATCTTAGAGACAGAGAAAGGGGTGGGGGAAAGAGAAAGAGAGAGAGAGAAAAAGAGAGAGAGAGATAAAGAGAGAAGAATATCAATGTGAGAGAAACATCCATCTGTTGCATCCTGTACCCACCCTGACTAGGGATCGAACCCACAACCTTTTGGTATATGGGACAACGCTCAAACCAACTGAGCCACCCAGCCACGGCCTTCGTGAAACCATTCCTGGCCTCTTCCTGAGCAGGTCAGATCTCCCCACTAAATGCTCCTGTAGCATCTTGCCATTTCCCTCTGTTGCCTTATCACAGTTGTAATTTTCCATCTATTTGTGTGATTTTTTTTTAATACTGTCTGTCTTCCCAGGAGACTATAAGCTTCACGAAGAAAAGCACAGTGTCTGACACATAGATGTTTGTTGAAAATATGCATTCATTAAAAAAGATATACGCACAAATATACACACACACCCTCCCTGGCTCGGTCTAATCTCCTTGGGGCTCACAATATTTTTTTTTAATCTTTTATTCACAGCAAGGCAGCTACAGGTTATTTTTGCAAGATGTATGCCATGTTCCCATCACCTGTGACATGCCCTATTTGTGCAGTTAGAGTACAACAATGTAGATTTTAATGTCCTTTTTCACAGGGGAATGCAGAGAGGTTAAATAACTCATCCGGCATAAATGGGCTAGACCCTCACTGAGCCACGGTTATCCCTCATCCTTGTAACAGTTTTGTGTGTTTCTAGCCTCATTTTAGAGACAGGGTGACCAACTGTCCTGGCTTGCCTGGGACTGAGGTGGTTCCCAGCACATATGTGCTTTCAGCACTAACACTACGAGAGGCCTGGGAAAACCAAAACAAGTTGGTTACCCCACCAAGAGTTACCAACCCACAGTCCACGGCCACATGCAGCCCAGGATGGCTGTGAATGTAACCCAACACAAAATCGTAAATTTACTTCAAGCCTTTTTTTTGCTCGTCAGTTTTCATCAGTGTTTGTGTATTTAATGTATGGCCCAAGACAACTCTTCTTCTTCCGGTGTGGCCCAGAGACACCCAAAGGTTGAATACCCCTGTGTCACTCATCTATGTGAGGCCCACGGTCACTCAGTGAGTTGACAATGGTCCTAGGGTCCCATTCTACACCTTTCAGTTCCTACACCTGCTACCACACCAGACCATGATAGATCATTGTTGGTCTATAATTAGAAAGATGGCATTGGGGAGGATAAAGTTTCCTTTCCTCCCTTCTAAGGTTCTTTGGCAGGCCTGAAAACTCAATCGACATAAAGACAGATTATCAAAAGAAACACAAATTTAGTTTCAGATGTACAGAAGCCCCGCAAAGACGTAAGGCGTGGATGCCATCCTGACCTAAGGAGAGGGGGCAGGGGTCTAGGGTCTCAGAGGAGAGGAAGACAATTCACAGGAAGATGGGAACAACAGCAGGTGTTTGGTAAGCAAGTGTGTTCACCCTGCCTTGCAGATACAACTTTCAGGTAAAAAAAAAAAAAAGTTAGTTGATAATAGCTCTCTTCTCTATCTAAATTCTTTCAGGCACTTAAGGAGGAGGTACAAAAGCTCCTGCTGAGTCTGCTTAGGCTTGAGTGTCTTCGGCCCTAAATAATCCACGCGCCAATGTGGCCCATTCTGGGGCTGCTCACCCTGAACCCCCTCACTGGGGTCTCCAAACCTGAGCTCTTGACCACCACCCTAATTAGCCTCATTAGACACTGAATCTTTCATTTCAGGTAAAACTGAGAAAATTGTCCAATTGTTCACTTCAGAATTGAAAATATTTTGACATTTCTTTTCAACAGAAGCTTTACATTTGAAGCTTTATAGTCTTTCTTGTGATTCTAAAGCCTCTTCTTCAGGGACAACGGCATGACATGCTGCTGCACTCTCAGAAGATACCGAACAGTGCAAATGCAGATTTGTCATAATAAATTGTCAAACACAACCGTAATTACACATAAGCGTACCCAGCCCCCCTCAGCTGCTTCTCTGCATCTTGACACGGTGTAAAATGACTCTGGAGCAAATTTTCTCGTGACAGTGAACTAATCTGTTCATTTGTCTTTGGTTTTATCCTAATTACAATGCACTCACTACACGCCTTAGCTCAAATAGCAAACAACGGTATTAATGAGAGAATAATTCCTACAATTTGGGGGCGGCTGTCCAAACAAGTTGGAATGCCGGCTAAGCCTCTCTGCCAAGGTGCAAACACACTTCATCAGATTTAATAAAATGGTGAATCAAGCTACCACTTACAAGACAGGTCAGTTCGAACAGCCATACACATCAGTGTGCCTTTGCTCTGAAGAGTAACACTTAGGGAAATAGCGTCAAATCGGTTCTAGGGTGCTCTGACCTGGGGCGTTCTGGGCACATGACATCTGTGTCATGCTCCCACCCCACGAGGTCACTGAGCTTCTCATTTGAACTAGAAGTCCACGTACTGCCTGGGGCCTGGCTAAAGACCAAAGGCCAGGTAATGTCCTCAACCAAGAACAGTGAGCAAACTCAGTTTTTTCGTGCCTCTTTTATCACAGAGAAAAAAGAAAAAGCTCATTGGTTTGCTTTAAGAAATGTGTTCAGTCTTTATTGAAATCACGTGGACACCTCAGGGGGGAAATTCTGAGTGCTTAGAATTCCGTAAGAACGAGTGACATACACAGTTAGAATTCGTGATAAGAAACATGACCCAGGCTCATAAAGAATAATTACAGTGATCACAACAAAAATTAATCCATGTACGTTAAACATTTAAATTAAGAAAACAGACAAATCAAAGCTACAAGCCAACCCCTGAACTAAGTAGCTTACCCGCATGCTCTCTCTGTCTTTAAATCCACAGAGGGGATCAGAACTATTATTACCCCTATCTTACAAACCAGACCTGGCGTCAGAAAACCAAAGCCCAGGGTCCGAGTCTGGCCCGCTGCCTGTTGTTTTAAATAAAGCTTTATTGAAATGCAGCCACACTCATTCACTTACATATCGTCTGTGGCTGCTGTCTCGAGCTGATGGCCAAGCTGACGAGTTGAGACAGAAACTGGCTGACTCCCAAAGACTCAAATACTCACTAGCTGGCTCCTCACAGTTCGCCAGCCTCTAGGCTACACAGATGAGGCTAGGAAGCGAAGTTATCGGTGTGTAATTACCAATTAGCTTCAGGTCTGTAAAGGGGATGGAAAGAGACACTAAGAAACTGAGAACACTGCTCCTTGCAGACACCTGTGTTTTTAAGTCCAGCGAGGGCGCCCCCTGGAGGGAGACTTCAGACTTTCACAGGCCTTCTCAGAGCTTGCTCTCCTCCCCTGGCCAAGCAGGGGAGCTTCACCTACCTGGATTTGGCTGAACCCTTTGGCACCTCTGCTTCCTTCTTACCATGCTTCTTCATCAGACTCGGGGGCTGGTGATTTGATGACTTGCTGTCAGACTCCTCTTTCTTCACTTGGCATCTTTTCTGCTGTTGACTTCACTGGCATCCAGTTTGGCAACATTTCTGCTATTGACCTTGTAGTGCAGCCCAGCCAGACCCTGACCCCAGTTTCAATGCGCGCACCAGGTTTTGGCGGCCAGCCTAAGGACTCTGTCCTTCCTGACCTTGGACTGACCATGGCATCTCCCGCCCCATCTTGGTGCCGATAGCTCAGAGGACCACCCCTACACAGCGAGAGTCAACACTGAGCTTCAAGTACGTGGATGCACTTTTAAGTATATTTTTTAAAATAAGTTTAAACTTCATATGTTTTGCATGAGTTCATTCTGCTTGTAAAAGTTCAAACATCGCGTATGAGGCTAAATCACTTTGCCCACCATTCCTTGGCCCATCCCACAATGACAAGCTGGCACAACACCCAACAGATTGGCAAAAAAAAAAAAAAAAAAAAAAAAAAGACATTAAAGCTTGAAATACGAAGCGTTGGTGAGACTGGGCAGGCACGTTCTTGCTAATGAGACAGGAGGGCATTTTGACAGTGTCTATTAAAATTTAAAATTTACGGAGTCTCTATCCCAGCAAAAGCATTACTTGATGTTTTCCCTCAAATGTGTTGACAAAGAGTCATACACACAGATGCGTACTGTGCACTGTTTGTGACAGTAAAAATAAATGACTTTTATGCAATTTTAAAATGTGGCACAATTAACAGCATTTGTGAGATAGGATTCTAGGTGTAGAAGCCACATAGCTGTAGATTCTCATTTTCCAAGGCCTTCTTTATCTTCATTTTTTTTACAAAATTATTCATATTCAATGACAAAATAAATACATTAAGCGAGGTAGAAGAATGTGCTAGAGATTTTTTTTTCTCTTCCCTTTGCCCAAAATAATGAGTGAATAGGAAATAGGACTCTAAGAGAGTAGGTGTCTCAGACAGAAACAATGGTGATATCAGTCATTGGAAGTCAAGGAGGCGAGTCTTAGAGAAGGAAGAGGAAAGGAGGCAGCCGGGCTTGGGGTGTTCAGAGCGCGTCTGGCACGTCAGCAGTAACCCACAACGAGTTAACAGGCCTGGGCCTCATTCCAGTTCTCTGCTAGCCACACTGTACCTTAGCTCCGATTATGGGACTCCACACAAATATCATCTCCTCTATGGGCTTTACAGCTTACCAGCTTACCTCTGCTGCTGGTTGACCTACAAAAGGCAAGCCTTGCACGGGCTTCACATCCGGATGAAAGAGAAGCGCGACCACCATGCTCTCTCCTTTCCAGCGAGTTCCCTGGGGAAGCTAGGATTCCAGTTTTTCTGCTCTTTCGCTTCTGTTTGCTCAGACATTCACATACCTGGGTTCACGCTAGGACCCCTGGGGCACCTCTCCAGCAGGCCTGACCTCCCCGCGGAGACGGTTAACACTTGGAAATGGAGCTCAAGCAACAGAATGTCAGGCCGGCTTTGGCCCCACCCCACCTGGCATGGCTGAGGATCCAAGCGAGTCACTCTCTTAGCCTGCCAATCTCCCAGCGGGAGCCTCGCACACCCAGAGGTCCCTTCGGGGTTGGCCACGCCCTCGTAGCAACCACGTCAATTTTATCCCATCCAGACGTTTGCACACCGTGCCCCATCTGCACGTGCTCAACTACCGCGCAATATCCCAAAGGCCACGGGAGTTAGCTCAGACACACAGAGCCTAGAAACTCAATGCCTGCATGGGATTCAAGGACAAATGAGCCTGTTCCAGACCTGTCCCTTCATAGAGGTGACACGGTTGTCACCATTCAACCTCCCTCCTTTAAGCCTTTCACTTAAAACTCGAAAACCTTCTGCTTGGGATCGCACACTCCCCTTTTGCCCATACATTTCCCCACCTCAGGTCTTCTCTTGAAGTGCCAGTTATTGATGCCATAAATCATTTATTTTTCGAAGCCCTAACTTCTTCGCCATGCATCTTGAAACAAGAAGTCTTTTCTTTTTAGCCATTGATTTCTTAGGAAAGGGTTTTTTAAAAAAAAATGAGCTCAAATCATTCTGGAATAAGAACCCAAGTTTTACCTTATTTCTCTATCAGTTGAATGAATTACAGTAATTTCAAAGTCAGAGAACACTGTCGAAAAAATTGACATGAGAAAAAGCTGTATCTCTGGGCATCAGGAAATCAATTTTGTTATTGGGAACAACAAAGAAAAAGTCCTAATTTTGGTAGACTTACAGCCGAAAAAATACTAAAAATTCTCTGCTGTCAAGAAGCATCACTTGGATTAGTTGGGTACTAGTTCCAAGAACTAATGGGGTGGCCCTTACAGTTTCTGAACTTTTCCTTGGCTCCTGTAAGCATTTTCTATAAAGTATTTAGTAGAATCCTATTATGTGTGCCAATCTAAATTGTAGCTAATCTGAGAACCTCACAACACAATATCCCAATAAAGCTGGTGACAGCACCCTGCGAAGCGTCGTTTCCCCTCGTGATCGCAGGGCTGACCGGAAGCTGGGCTCGCTGCCCAGCACCATGAGACAGTGTGGTACTGAGTATCAGAAACCCGGCAAAGATCAAAATTCAAAGTATAATCTCTACTGAATGCCTATCGCTTTTATACCATTGAAAAGTCAAAAACTTAGAAGTAGAACCACCATCAGTGAGCGGCCATTTCACAAACAAATCAGGGCATTTTTAAGGATAATTCTGAAACTACCTGATTTGGGACATTTTGCTTCCTGGCGTAGGACCCACCCAGTGTAAGGGAAACACCACTCCCCTGTCCTGAGAACACCCCCTGCATCAGCTGTTCATGAGACTGTAGAGTTGGCAACGGCAGGGTGGTACTATGTCCCCGGTAGCTGTCTTAGTACCTGGCACATAACAGATGTTCAATAAGTACTTATTCAACCAATGAATTTGGTAGGAATCAAAATGGATGCACTGGCTGCAGTGTTGGCACGCAAAAAAACCACAGATCAACCGTAATGCCCGTGGGTGCAGCAGTAGCTGGATAAGGCGCAGCTTGATGACAGTACAGAATGCTGTATAGGAATGGGAGATGCATAGTAGGTCTATATGCTAATAGACCGTAGAGAAGAAATGCCTCATCGATACTTACGTGCTATGAATTCTCCTAGGTCTGTCACTGAGTGGGGGAAAAATAAGTCCCAGGGCAACGTGAAAGGCATGATGCCCTGTATAAACACATCTTCTAATTCTCTGTAATTTCTATGGATGGCCATAGATACACAAACAGATGATGCCCAGAAGTATATTCAGAACAGAAGTTACCTCTCAGGAGAAGGCGAGTAGAGCAAAGAGGACCTTAGCTTTATATGTAAAGTGTTATTTGTAAGGAGAATATATGCCTTTCTCAAACAATTCAAAGCACTTGTTAAAAAGCATCGCATGGGTACGGACCGCATAGGCCTGCCCTGTTCACCTCCATTAGCAGCAGCCTCACTGTCAGTAGTCAAAGGCAGAGCTGCCCTGTAACAAGCCCCTGCCTCTGTGCCCAGCCTTCTAGGAGCCTCTCCAAGCTCCTCCTCCCAGTCACTCTTCCCATTCCTCTTGCTCTGATGGAGTGCCACTCACACCCACCCCGCAGGCTCACACCAGCTGCCACCCCCTACCTCTCTGCCTTACCCGATGCCCACTCCCAGGGTCCTAGCACCCAGCCCTGGCATCGCTCCTGGAAGCTGCTACCCCAGGGGTGTGTGGCTCTAATGACATGACCAACAGGGGTGAGATCAACATGTGAGTGTTGGTGATTTACTAAAATGTAAAAAGCACTGAGTAATTTTCCAAGCATTTTCATGCATCGTCTCCATCGTTACAACAGCCGCCTGAGGTCATCCCTGTTAGCACAAGGCAACTCAGTGTGGGGAGGTGAATAACATGCCTGAGGTGACAGAATTCGTGACTAAGGAAAGCAGGATTGCACGACTCCGCCCTGGCTGCTGTGGCTCCATTGGTTGGAAAGTGGTCCCGAACACTGAAATGTCGAGGGTTCAATCTCTAGTCGGCTCACATGCAGGAGGTAACCAATTGATGATTCTCTCTCTCTCATATAGATGTTTCTATCTCACATCCATGTTTCTCTCTCAAAATAATAATAATAACAATAATGAAAAATGTCCTCAGGTGAGGATAAAAAAAATCCACGCACTCCATCCAAGCCTTTGCTCTTAACCCTCAGCATGGCCCAGCTTCCCACCCCCACAAGGAGCATATCTCTGGGGGAAAGCCCCAGGAGGGGGTGCAGCTGCCCTGAGGCACCTTGTGGAGCCGTGAGAGCAGGATGGTTTGAAAGCTAGATTGAGGAGGAATCAAAAACACAAGGTGTTTGGATGCTGTTGATTAGCAAGGTGGAACCAGCAAAGGGCTTATGAATTAGGAGCTGTTCCACGCCCTATGCTTCAAACAGATTAATCTGGTACAATGGATTGGAGAGGAGAGACTGCAAAAGACCATGTAGACGCTTTCTCACAAAGTAGCCCAAGCACAAGGTGATAAGGGCTCAAACTTGCTGGTGGAAAGAATGCGTGGGTTGGAGGTTGCTTCCAAAGGCCGCCTCTGCTCCCGTTTGCAAGTTCAGGCTGGATGTTGGAAGTCTGTATTTTTCTTCCCGTGGAAAACTCTCCTTTCCCCTCCCTCTTTTGGAATTTGCTCCATCCTAAATCCCTTCCAGGGTGTTCAGATTGGCTGTGCCTCCCATGAAGCTACATTCGTACATTAGGATGCCTGAGAAATACTCTCAGCGGCTCCAGAGCAAAAGCAAGTCGGTGATTCAGAGCAGGGAGCGTTAAGGTTAATTACCTAATCATTTACTACAGTGAGTGCCTCTGTAGACGTTTTGATTTTCACTAATTGTGTTGTTGAACAAAGCAGACAACCCTGTGTTCATATTCCAGCTGTGGGGATGTGTCGGGGGAGCCGTCCCTGTGATGTATTGTAAGCTTTGCTTTACCCTTGAGAACGAGCCACTTGATGCGAAGTTGGAAAGACCAATAGTTTTGAAGCCTCCACGGGCTGGTGTAGTGAAGAGTTCCCTTAATAAGACTGTGAGCCCACCAGCCTCCACTGCATCGCTGAGTGCGCCGTTCCGGGAAGCCAGGCGGGAGCAATGCCAAGGTGATTTGATGAGTCGTGGCTGGCATGGATCGCCCTCAGGGCTGGGGGAGGTGGGGAGGAGGGGGGAAGGGGAATGCCAGAACAGGGCACTTCCAGTGAAAGGGTCACAACGAGGGTCAAACCCAGACTCAACACCCAGCTTCTCTAATATTAGTTCAGTTGGGTGGCAAGAGCGTTAACCACTCAGAACACCTGCCTCTTCATCTTACCGAGGATTGGCAGTCCCTCTCCACGAAATTATCGTGAGAACCGAACATGGCACTTCAGGAGCGTGAGGCATCCAGGATTTTTGATAGCCCAGCACTTGCTCTGCTTTCTTCCAATAGAATTGGCTTCTCACCTCCTCTCAGTCCGAGGGACTTAAATGGGGACTCTCTCCATCTCTGGCTTCAAGGAAGGACACCTGACCTGGGTTTGGTCAATGAAAACAATGCATCTCCTGCCCACAGTTCATCAGTTAATGGATGGACACATTACCCAATCCAGAGCAGTCAGGCCAAATAGGGCCTGACTCGACTTCCTTTATTTTACTCGGTTTAAATTACTCAAAGAATAGGACATCAGCTCAGAATGGATGGCAGCCATATTACCACCACAAGAGCTGAATTGAGAAGAAAGCTAACCAGTGGAAAATGCTAAAGTGGGGGAAGACTGAGTTTTTATGATACTGAGCTCCTGGATCCAACCATGCCTGAAGCTAGTTGTACTGGAACTAGATGTTTCATGAGCCAATAAATCACCTTTTCTGCTCATGAAAGTTTAGGTAAGGCTTTTGGAACTTGCAACCTAAAGTGTTCTAAAGCTTTAAGTAAAGCTTTAACATAGTTTGTGATACATTTCCTATTATTTCCTATTATTCTGGAGGCTCCAATACTCACCCCAATTCCCAGCCAAGTTTATTGTGCAAATTACCAGGGGTCCATAGAAAGGGGATGCATGTCCTAGGTCCTAATGTGATGCAAAATAAAACAAGTGTCCCTTTTTCAGACCACCTCTTTCACCTGACAGCAAGGCCGAGATATCTCAAACAGTACGTATTCTGAGGGGGCGGGAGGAAAGAAACAGGACCTCTGGGTCGGTCCCCTGGTCATCTGGAGGCCAGTCTGTCCTGGGGATGGTGGCTCACCCTTGCTGGTACAGAAGGGACCCCCCATGGGGACAGGGGGTACACTAGTTCACACTGTGACAGTATAAGGATTTGAATATCCAGCCCTTCTTACCTTTCAAAGCTCAACCGTGTTGGATCCGTGAAATAAACCACAGGTCATGGACCCTCTGAACTCTGTACTGTTTGGAGCTCCGTTTTCCAGAGAGGAAGCCACAGCTGGAAGAGATGAAGTGACACAGCAGTCTCATGCCTTGCCCCTCCGAGAAGGGCAAGAATCAAATTCGGAATCTAGGAGGTATGACTTCCCAGTCCTTCCCTGCCCATGACTGGAAGTGGTTGTCACAGGACTGTGCATGGAGGTGACGTGGGTCAATTCTGGCCACCTGGCTGCAAGCACTGCCCGACCATCTGCTCACCGTGTCCCCTTGAAATGACTGTTTCCCCTTTTGGAATCTTTTATCCCTCACCCCTAACAATAGCACAATAACAGCCCACCCCCTCCGCCCCTGACTAGTTCCTGGAGGTTTAAATGAGACAATGGATACAAGTACATCTAACACCAAGCCCAGAACCAAGGAAGAGTCTCGCAAATGCATGTGAAGTTTGAATCTGTGGCCACAAATCAAACTCTTTGGAGAAAAAATATTGACTGCACAGCTCCTCCTGGGAGACTCACAGAACACACGAGGCAGGGCAGGGCGGTTCCAGGCAGCCTGTCCGTATTGGCAAAAGCATCAGAAACAATCTCAGGAGCGGCTCACAGGGAGGCCTGGCAGAGGGGAGTGCTCTCCTCAACACAGAATCCCACCAAGCAGTTAAAAACGTTTCCCAGCTCAAGGGGGCCTAACACAGCAAGATCTGCAAGACACGCATTTGAGCAGAAAACAAAGTAACAATTTTGTGTGTAAAAGACTTAAACCATATGTATGTCCGAAGGATACACATGGAAATGCCGCTTAAAGGGGTTTCCGCGGACCCACACAAAAGCCAGGGTGTAAGTACAGAGTCGAGTGCAGGGGTTAAGAAAGAAACCAGCCATGGCTACTGTGTTTTGATGTTTAACGATGAAAATTTGGTCATGAATAGCTTGTGCAAGTAAAGATTGATGAAAAGGAAACACTTGAGGCAATTGAAAGTAACCTCAGGTTGCTTCAAGCTAGAAGTAACCTGCCTGAGCTACACAGTGCTCAAATATACAGGAAAAAGACGCATTCAACCACTGTGCACCGCGTAGAACAAAAGGGTGAGAAACAAGCTGATGGGTTGAATTTTTGTTGTGCTTAAAAAAAATTTTTTTTTGCTCTTAACTGGCTCTGTCCTATATATACAGTGTAATTATCTTTCCTCAAAATATCCCTCAGTTGAATGGTCTGCCCCATGGAAAACAGGTTTGGCCCAATCGTTGCATATTGTTGGGAAATTATCATCAACTTTCTTTTCTCTTCAAAAAAAAAAAAAATACTTCACAATGACACTGATGAGTTCTGTTGTTTTTCATCTCATACCTTAACCCACTTTAAATCCGGTCTGCACACAGCCCTGAAGTGTGACAGGAACGATGAAACATCCCGGTGAGACAGAAGATTGCATTCCAAATACGACTGTGCTGGACTCACCCCATGTGGACAGCTGCAGGTTCCCCCGGCTTCCCC
Organism: Desmodus rotundus; assembly: GCF_022682495.2. Lineage (NCBI taxonomy): Eukaryota > Metazoa > Chordata > Mammalia > Chiroptera > Phyllostomidae > Desmodus > Desmodus rotundus. Next base: position 98,051,002 of record NC_071392.1, on the reverse strand, counting down.
TCATTGGCATGCTTTTAGCTGCCTCTGCCCCGGCAGGTCTGCCGCATCCTCCCCACTGTGCATCATGGGAGTCTCAACCCTCGTAGACCCTGCTTCTGCAGCCCAAAGCACAAGGACCAGTCTGCAGAGATTTTCAGTGGCTTCAGACCCACGTGGCAGTTTATCCTATCCCCGTGGCTGACCCAGCCCTTTCTCACGGCCTTGGAAACCATCTTTTGGCTACACGGATTCATTTCTTGAGTCCAGATCTGTTTTCCTTAGCCGGAGATTCGTTTAACCAACAGCCCCTCCAACATCTTCACCTGGACGACTCACACGTGTCTCAAACCCAGCAGGCCCCAAATGAAAACTGATTTTTCTCACCTCAGTTTCGCCTGCAATCTCCCCGACCCTAGTGGCGACCTCAGCATCCAAACGGTAGCAGCATGGGAATCACCTCTGGCTCCACGTGGCCCCCACATTCACAGGTTCTGCCGGGTTGGCCTCCCAAACTTCTCTCAACTCCATCTGCTTTTCGTCATCTGTGCCATCACCAGGCTGATATGAGCCACCCTCTCCTCTCACCTGGCCTGTGGCAGCACCTTCCTCACCAGTCCTGCATCTCACCACTGCTCCCCTATTGTCCCAAGGTCACTCCTCCGGTTTAATCCCGTCAGTGGCCTTCCACAGGTTACATTAAATCCCAGCTCCTCAGCAGAGCCGGCGGCACTAGGGCTGTGTAACTCCCAAACCGAAAAAATACTTCACAATGACACTGATGAGTTCTGTTGTTTTTCATCTCATACCTTAACCCACTTTAAATCCAGTGGATTAAATCCACTTTAATAGACCTTCTAGAATGTTCTAGAAAGCAACCTCTGTCCTACCATATTTCCTTTCCCTTGGATTTTTGCCTCCTTAGCGCCTTTTGTCCTTTGGGTGTTGGCTTCACACAGAGCCTTCCTTGACGATCCACTTTCTCCTTCCTGACTCACAAACTCTAATTACACTGCCCCTGTGCTTGCTTGCTTGCTGGTGATCTGCACCTCCCTGAGCTCAGGAATCTTCTCTGTCTGGTTTTGGCTGCAGACCCGCTGCCAAGCTCAAGGCCTGAGCCACAGTTCAGATGCAAACAATTACTTGCAAAATAAAGGAATCAGGAACAACACGGATGGAGTTCTCTGCTATGTGTTCAACACTTTGATGGGGGAGTGGAAGCAAAGTGCTTTATAAAAGGCATGGAATTAGACACCATAATCTTTGTCCTTAAGCACAGTGTGTTCTATTTGAAGAGACAGAATCTGCACAGTGAAAAGATGAAACTAACCAGCTAGGCCAGCAGATGACTGAGTATCCAATTTAAGCCCCAAAACGCATGCTCCTGATCACGTTGAGTAGACCAGATGACTTCTGGTGACGCAGGCCAGACAAACGGTTTACTTATGGATAAAAGGGGTGAAGTTACAGAAGTTGGAGACGTAAAAATGATGTGCTCTGAGATGTTCAGAAACAGTTTTATGGAGGAGGTTGAATTTATACCAACCTAAGGCAGGTCAGATTAGTTAAAACTACTCAAAACCACCTTGAGCTATGACCTTATGGTCCTGGAGTTATATGGAAAATAAAGAGCCACTGGTCTTTCAAATAGCAGGACATGCTATTCTCTCTCTACTGTCACCCATACCAAGGAGCTCTGACAATTTCCCACAGGTCAGCTGAGAACTGGAGTGTGAGACAATGTCGCCAGAAACTGCTAAGTTCCCAAACTCTCAAGTTCATGCCCGCAAGGCTCCCCACTTCCCAACCCAGGGCCTGGCTCGCTTGTATTCTCTTGAAGCTGAAGAGAGGAAAGGAAAGCTTTTCCTGAGAAACAAACTGCTCTCATCTCTGCCTTTTGTCCAAAGGGTTCGCCTGGCCTGGCCTGTCTCGTCCTTGCCACCTCTAGTCATTTTTGGATTATTAGCATCTTTCTACAGCAGGGGAAAATGGGGAACTTTGCAAAATAGCTGCCCACCCCCAGGCCTCGCCCCCGCACTAAACCTCAGAAATCTCACCAGCTAGAGGCAAACAGATGTTCTTCACCTTCCGCACCTTGTTCACCAGAGGCTGGAACTGGTCCAAGGCCTTGGGCATGTTTGCTTAACAGATGTATCCTAATGCAAATTAACTTGGAAGGGATGGGGGAAAGTAAACAAGTGAGAAATGCAAATGTTTAGCCACTCAAATTTTTCTGTCTTAAAAATACTCTATAGGGGCTCTGGCCTGGTAGCTCAGTTGGTTAAAGCATCATCCCAATACGCCAAGGTTGTGGGTTTGATCCCCTGTCAGGGCACATAAGAATTAACCAATGGCTCTGGCTTGTGTGGCTCAGTGTATTGAGTGCCAGCCTGCAAACCAAAGGGTCACCGGTTCAATTCCCAGTCAGGGCACATGCCTGGGTTGTGGGCCAGGTCCCCCCAGTAGGGGGCACACAAGAAGCAACCACACATTGATGTTTCCCTCTCTCCCTCCCTTCCCCTCTCTAAAAATAAATAAATAAAAAAATTTTTAAAGAATCAACCAATAAATGCATCAATAAGTGGAAAAACAAATCTCTCCCTCTAAAATCAATAATTTTTTAAAATATGTAATACTCTGCAGGAATAAATGAATGAGACAGCACAGTTATCCTATCTATTCTGAGTTCGCTGCGAATGTTCTTTACATACTAGAACTTCATGTGATTAACAAGGGTCTAGATCCAGAAATTGAGGGGGCATGCCACATGAAGAGAGACAGAATTCGGACTGAGGGAGAAGGCCCTAAGTTTGGTGCGCTCGAGGGACAGCAAGGAGCAAGGCAGGCTCCAGACGTTCTGTACGGGAAGACCGGGAGAGTGGTGGCCTGGAAGGTTGCACGTGAGGACTAACCAGATTTAAGCGGGCTCAGCGCGGAGGCCCACCTTTGTGGCTCAGGTCACTCGCTCATCTAGGCTGGTGGAACTGTTGGGAATTACAGAAGGGGCTAAATTTCACCCGAGCCCTCTCTGGGCTCTGCCGATGACAGGAGATGAGAGGCAGGGGGAACCAAACTGAAGGTGAACGCAGGAGTGCTGTGAAGACAGGGCCACAGACCCGAGCTAGATGATGAGAGCAGGTACAAGCCTAAAACACGTCGAGGACGGTGGGAAGGAAAAGGGGGATACAGGACACCCGCTGCGGGGAGGGGGTAGGGGAGACTCAATAAATGGAGATGAGCAGGAAGGAAATTCTCCAGGGCTGCAGGCGTGGTGAAAGTGTGAGTCTAGGAAGCCAGGAGGAGATGCGGGTTTGGCGAGCAGAGTGATGAATTTGCTTCTCCAGCTGTTAAATTTAAGGTCACAGCAGGGTATGCAGTTGGAAATGCCCAGTAGGCCATGGGAGATACAGGAGCCATGCCCAGATAGAGGGCCTGGGATCTGTTAAAGCAGCCTGGGCTGAAAAACTCACCTCAAGTCCTTGCTGAAACCTTGGCAGCTTCGGTGTTATCTGTTCTCCGTTCTGTGTGATGCTGAATCATAGATGTAACACCCTGAGCTCGTGACCCCTGTGTCTTTCTAATCAGAGAGCCATGAAGGTGAGGAATCACAGGGACCAGAAATGCCTGGGCGATGCTCCCGGTCAGCCTGGATTTCGGACATTGGCCTCTTACACTTCCGACCCTTCCCACACCTGGGTACCACGACACATCCATCCGTAGCAATACGGAACCTGTGCACTGTTACTAACTTATCTCTTTGTAAATCAAGTGTCCTTTTACCTAAATAAATTTAATTTACAAAGTAGTACTGCTAGAAGTGAAAAATGACATAATGTTATAACTAGGATATAGGGGTAAAAGGGGGCTCATAGGGAAGAGGCATTACACTTCGTTGCCTGCCAGCTGCTGTGGTGAACGTTTGACAGGTTTTGTACCCCCAGCCTTTGAAACGCCTTCCTTTCTGGGCGAGTCCAAGCGGTAGAGCCTCGGCTTCCAAACTGGATGCCGAAGAAAGATACTGAGTTCCCACCCCAGCTCCGGGCCAGCGGCTTAGACTTAGCCAATCGGTCGCCCTGGCTCATGACTTTGAAACTTAAAAGGAAAGAATCCAGGACAAAGAGAAGGTCACGGTGAATCGTCCACACCACCCAAGCAGCCCGTTCCCCACCACCCTCGTACCCCATGCCTCAGACTGTCTTTGCTGGCTGACACCGCGGGTTGAACACGCTCCCCCAGAATGCACGTCCACCCAAAACCTCAGAACGTGTCATTATTTGGGAACATGACCCAGCAGATGTAAATAGTTAAGGATCTTGAGATGAAATCCTGGACTTGCAGTGGGCTCTACGTCTAGTGACGAGTGTCCTTAAAAGAAGAGAGAAGGACACAGAGACACCCAGAGGAGAAGACGGCGTGAAGACGGAGACAGAGACTGGGGTGAAACTCACAAGCCTAGGAAAGTCGGGACCTGGGCAGAGGCGAGGCAGGGCTCTCCCTTAGAGGCTTTGGAGAGAGTGGCCCTGCCGGCCCCTCCTCAGACTTCGAGCCCCCAAAACTAGGACAGAGCACTTCTCTGCTGCTTGGAGCCACCCAGTTGGTGAGCATTTGTCACGGCAGCCTGAGGACACGAAGCCACTGGGCTCGGGACTGTCTCTTCTGACAGTACGGAGCTCCACGTATCTGTGCCGTGTCTTGGATCAAAACGTCTGTTCATCCTGTTAGTAATTTTTCTTTCATTTTTTTTCTTTCTTCCAACATACTTTATTCTGATGAAGTTACAAAAGTGAATACAAAATACTTTTTTTTAAGTATACTTAACGGACTTAGAAGAATAGATAAAGCCCCTAGAGGTTAAAAAATACAACACAAATTTTCACATAAAGGATATTTTAAAATATTTTAGATGGTAACCAAGACTAACTTACGCCAGCTACTTTTTGACATAGGCCACCACAGAACGTTCTATAATAAATGTGTGGCGCGCTGGCAATCCACTTATGTTCACAGAATACTTGTTTGGGATAGAATCTGATAATGAGAGAAAACCCAAATGAATTTCAATGCAGTTGCTTCAATAAAACTACTGCTATCACATGTAATATCCCCCAAAAGCCTTTTACAGTCTGAAATATCGAAATCTAATGCAAAAACCCTGGAAGACTGGGGAACTACCATTTTCCTCTTTGCCAGAATTGTGCAGTAGCAAATCCACTTATTGAACAGCTATCAGGAGGAACCAACGTCCCCCGCTGAAGGTGCTCAGCTGGATGTCCCAGCCAGCTTCCTGTTAGTAATTAACATTTTCTGGTCTTGTGCTCTCACCTTCTGGAAGCCATCCAGTGTATTTTCTCAGGTGACTTCTGTGGTTTGTAACCAAGAATGGGGATGATATTTCTGTCAAAGTGACTGAGGCTGAGATCCATCTTTTACTGAAATAAAAGTAACAAGAGTTAAAGAGCTGTTCATAGCAAAATAGCACTGAATTGAGACTTTCTCTTTGGGACGATTAGAAAGCTAGGAAGAAATTTAGAAGTAAGTAATCTTTTGTGATTTAATGTTCTTTGATGCCCCAGCTCTTTACTGCCAGATGTCATCTGATGGAACACTCGTGATTCTGTCGAGCATCTTGGGAAATTGTGACTCAGCAAAATGTCTCCACTTTTACAGATAGAGAGGCCAGGTCTTGGCAAAGCAAAATACAAGGACTTGCATACAGATAAACCAAGTGGAAAGCTAAGCCATGGCCTTGTTTTTCTACATTCCTGTTTTCCCATTCCACACCCACCCCTTCGTTCACTTCTTCCTCTGGGTTATATTAAGCACATTTCTAGCTTCAGTAAACTTCCTGCTGTGACATCTGCGCTCCTTGCAACTGCTGGGCACACCTTGTCCTGGACAACCCAAGGCTATGCCCGAGTCACCGGGCCTGGAACTCCACTCATTACCACCCACCCACTGGGGTGCTTTTCAAGCTCTCCCACTCCAGGCCAGGATCCAACTGCCCTAATCACTCCAAGTCAGGCACTAGGCAACCAAGGACAATGCCCAGGCCTCCAGCGACTGCTAAAAGTGTTCAGACTAGCCAGTCCCAACCTGTCACCCAACCTGACCTGTTCCTTCCCTCCGAAACCACAACACAGGGTCTGGCCACAGTTCCCTCTTCGGTGTCCCCAAGCCCCCAGGACAGGGTGTGGGTCCTCCTCTAGGGTAACAAGCTACACTTTCCATGGTAATCACCTCCTGATCTGTTAGCCTTTCTTATATCTCCAATGTTCTATTAATATACTAGATTTTTTTTTTCTTTTATTTTTCAAATTTATTTTCCTGTATTTTTCCATTACCATTTATCCCCCTTACACCCTCTTCCATCTCCACCCACACTCCTTCCCCCCTCCCACAATCACCACACTGTTGTCCGTGTCCCTGAGTCCTTTTTCTCTGGGGTCCACCCCCTCCAGAACTCTCAGCCTGCTCTCTATCTATGAGTCCGTCTCTATTTTGCGTGTTAGTTTGGTTTGCTCATTAGATTCCACATACAAGTGAAATCATACGGTATTTGTCTTTTATTTTTAATTTATTTTTGAATTCAAGTTTACACTCAATATTTTTTTGGAACCCGTTTCAGGTGGACAGCTTAGTGGTCAATCACACACTCTGCAAAGTGGGCGTATGTCACCCCAAGCACCTGCCTGGCCCCGTGCATGGTTAATGGGACATTACTGACTACGTTCCCTGTGCGGCACTTCATATCCCCAGGACTATTTTGTAAAGACCAGTCTGTACTTCTCAATCCCTCCAAACTTTTCCCCCAGTCCCCCAGCCCCTCCCCTCTGGCAACCATCAGTCTGTTCTCTGTATCTACGAGTCTGTTTCAGTTTTGTTTATTTGTTTATTCTGTTCTTTACATTCCACTTATCAGGAAATCCTATGGTGTTTGTCTTTCTCTGACTGACTAGTTTCACGTAGTATAATACCTTCTAGGTCTACCGTGCTGTCACAAATGGTGAGACTTCCTTCTTTTTTATGGCTGAGTAACATTCCATTGTATGCATATACCACAGCTTTTTCATCCTCTCTATTGATGGGCAGCTTGGCCATTGTAAATAACACTGCAATGGACATAGGGGTGCATATATTCTTTCAAATTACTGTCCTGGCTTCCCTTGGATAAATACCTAGAAGTGGAATCATTAGGTCATAGGGCAGTTCCATTTTTAATTTTTTGAGGTTTTAAAACAGGAAGAAAGTGTATTCCTCCAGTCACCATAATTGGGACAATTCCAACCACCCTGAATACCAGGGGGATGTATTAGGATGAAATTTACTTCTTTTACTATTATTCCATTTTCAAGGGAGACAAAGAATGTCTGGTACCTTCTCCACACGTCATGTGTTTGTGCTAAAATGCAAACGTGAGCTTTAGGGAAGCAGCCCGACTCCAGAGGCAGCCGGTGTGGTTTAGATCCAGCCACCGCCAATAACTGGTTGTGAAAACCTGTTCAGCAATGAACCCCTCTAACCCTAGTCTTCCCACCTGTGACATATGAGTGCTAGTAGTACCGCCCCCACAAGGTTTTTGTGTGGGTCACGGGACCTTGCTCACCTAAGGCACGACGTGTAACTGCCGGGAAGAGAGTAAGGAAGGGCTCCATAGATATAAAAATAACTCAGTTCATCCAATGCCTTCAAAATATTCCAAAGCTAGCTTATTCCCAACTCAGGAACCTGTTAAATTTCCAAGAGAGAACCCTCTTGACTTGAAGGGAATCTTAGCTTTCCATTTTCATGGAGCCGTATCTTTTATGCTCACCCAGAAATCAGGATTTGTTGATGGCTCCTGAAAAAAAACACGCAGCCACGTCGCCGGACCTGGGGAAATGACCACGATGGCGCAGGAGACAGCGCGCCTCCTTATGTCCAGCCGAAGGTCCCAATAGCTCATGATGCTTCTGTGATGGCTTAACACCAGGTCTGAAAAGAAAGGCTATTTTCTGAAACATTTTATGAAAGCATTCCTCAAAAGTGATTCATTCTCACTTGAAACTCTGGCATGTTTAGGGATCATTCATCAAGTGTGTTTACAACAAAGGCCTCTCTCCAAACTTCAGATGTGTAGAAACAGCCCTTCACATGACAGAAATCATTTCTAACTGCCAGAGCAAGCAGGCAGAGACTCCGGCCAGTCAGCTGTAGATCAAAACAGACACAGTGGACGTGGAGGGGCTCAGGCCAGGGCTCCTGGGACCACCCTGTTCTTCGAGGAAGCATGCTGCCTACTTGCGCACGGCTGCAGAGAACAGCACCACCCCAGCACCAGGCGGTTCTCTCAGCCTCCGATTTTGATCCTAATTTAAATGCAAAACAGGAAGCCTGCTGTTGAGAAACTCTTGCGTTCCTTCCTGTCTTGTAGCGCAGGGGCACGGACTGCCTTTGCAACAGGCAATTCTTTCAAGCATCTTGTATAGCAAACAGCCTTGGAAGATAGAGGCGGGGATTCAAAATAATGAAGCTAATGTCTCCCGCTGGGCAAAGGGCAGATACTGGCCATTATAAAGATTTGGGTTTTCTGAACTTGGGGGTTTCTCCCTTGTAACACAACCCACACCCCGCTGTACATGCGGGCGTCGGCTGGCCCTCTTTGTGGGACCCTGGGGAAGGCTGAGCTCCGAGAGCCAGGACCAGCGCTGATGCTCTGGTTTCCACTGTCGCCGTGAGCGGTAGCACTTTCCTTTGCCTCTGACCCAGGAGTCTCATGTCCTCCACAACACCTGCCACAGGCCACATGTTAGCTTGCAAAAGCGGGCTGGGGAGGGGGCGTCTCAGCTCCCTCACACTCCTTGCCACCTGCCATGTCGTTAATGTTCCTCTCTCAGTTGGCTTGCAGGGTCTTCTCCATGGGCCCCTTGAAGGCTCCTCAAACGTACAACATACGTAAAATGATATGCTTGGATACAACTTCCAGACAAGTCACCTTGGGCCCTTTTTGAAGTGAACTCTTCCCCCTAAGTCCCTCCTACATAGAAATTCATAGATCCTCTACCTAAGTAACTCAGCTACCCCAATCTGGGGGAAGTTCGAGAGCACCGAAGACCTAGGAATCAGAAGGGAAGGAGCAGGAAAAGAAAAGTGATGGAGATTATTCCAATTCCTGGCAATTTTGTCAAGAGTCAGCCCTGCCAAATATTTTCCTTTCATTCAGAGTTGAGAGATGCTATGATTTTGTTTATGAACACATCCTTGGAAGAATGAAGAATGAAGAACAACTTTATATCTTTTGTTCCCTAGTTTTGTTTATTTCAGACCAATCTAACAATCATAAAGAATCGCCATGCTTAAATATTCTGTCGGAATACAAGAGGTTCTCAAATACAGTACACTGACCAACCCAGCCCACTGCCTGCTTTTGTACATAAATTGTGATCGGAACCAGCACACCTGTCATTTCTCACAGTCTGTGGCTGCCCCTGTGCTCAGTGGCACAGGGGACTAGCTGACGCAGAGACCAGCAAGGCCTAAAATATTTATTATCTGACCCTTTACAGAAAACTGTGCCCACAGCTAGTAAACCCTAACTTGCTTTTGGTCACCTTGCTGCCCAAGTTACCTTCCTGAGTAGCCGAGTCCAGCCCTCCTCACCGAATGAAGCCATCCTCGGCTCCCCACAGGGCCCTCACTGCCCAAACTCCACTTCCCTCTCCCTCCCTGACTTCGCCTGCTGTTGGGCACCCTCCCCGCGCCCGTCACCCTCTCCCAGTCTTCTCCCCTTTCCCAGGATACCCCAGGCCCTCACCTAGACGTCTCTCGATCAGAGCTCAGCTACCTGGGAGGGAAGCGACCCAGGTGCCGAGATTCCCCCCTTGCCACCGACACCAACTCATAATAATGACTCTTCCATTGCCCTCTCTGTTACCCAAGGATTGTCCATATTTAATGAAACCTGGCAAAGCCCAGGGACACAGTTACTATTAGTCTCAATTGATAAATAAGGAATACACTTGAAAAGATTTGACTAAGGTTACTCAGCTAACAAGGCTCAAAGCCAGTATTCAAACTCACTTGGTTCTGGCTTTAGATCAATGAATCAGTAAGTCGTTGAATGAATAGACCCCCCATAAAGCAACAGATTGGTAAATGATGAGGAAAGAGGGGAGACGGTTCTTTATAATGAGCTAAAAACATGAGTGGCACCAGTCCCCCCCTCTTAAGACAGGTGGTTTTCTGTAACAGCCTGGAAAGTGGTTACACCCTTTTCAAATCATTTCCTAGGGCTCTTTTCAAATCATTCCCTAGGGCCCTTTAGCTTAACCTTCCCTTTAACTCCTTTATTGAGATGTAATAAAACACTAATCTAGATAGCGAAGCCTCGAAGAAATGCCTCCCTCAGTCACCTGCTCTGTGCACTCCCCTCCCCCAACAAAGAAAGGTCCAACCCAGCCCATGATCATCAGTAAAAGGTGATTTATTAGGAGAAAAACAGAGCAACCTGCCTCCGAGAGACAGCCCTGGCAATCGGATCCACAATTAAAGCTGAACTGTGCAATCTTCGCATTTAAAGTGAAATCGATGGCATTGATTGAGTCCCGGAAGGACAGCCACCTAAGGAGCACATCGCAGACCTCACTGCAGCAAAACATCGTTTTGAAATGAAGCATGTGCAAACCACCATGCGTGTTCTATGGCCGCACATGATAACTAGTCTACCCAATGGGGAAGCTTTAGGAAAAAAAAAGTGCTCATTTTATCAAGGGAGTGGGGGGAGGGGGCCGCGCCTGGGAGCGAGGTCTTTGCTGACAGTCGTGCCTCTGCAAACCCCTCGGCTGCCAGTAATTTGCTGGAGGATTTTATTTAACGGTGAGGATTTGAATGGATTTCTCACCCCCTCCCCTGGGGTTGCACACAGCAGTCAATTAAATTAGTGTCCAAACCTTAAAAGACACCGAGGTAATCAGTTTAGGGGGATTTAGGCCACATGGGCACCAGACCTGGTTCTGCAAGGCAATCGTAATTCTCTGGCTGGCTGGGTTTGAGAATTATGCCTTTTTTCATTGGGAGGAGACTTGGTAGTGACAGTAAGGTGACAGACTAAGGAATTATCTTTCCATTTTACTAGCCCCATGTGGGGCGGGCACTGAATTTCCATCTCAGGGAGGCTGATTCTCAATAATTAAAGCAGCAGCCAGCTCCCCAACGGCAGCAGGTATTTCAACATGGGCGTGGCTATAAAGTGAGCCCCAAAAGGAGTTAACGCCAAGTTGAAAATGTTACATAAAGATTTGGAGTTTTGTGTTGGTTTTTTTGTTTTTGTTTTGAGAGTCCTGCAGATTTGGAGAAGTCAGCCAAGTCGGACACCAAAAGCTGCTTGGGAAGTATTTCTTCTCAAGCCACGATGCTCCCAGCAAACTCCTATTTAGGAGGGAGCCCCAGGAAAGAAAGCATTTTCGCTGGGAGGCACTGAGATGGAATTTCAGGTGGGGCTTCGTTACCCGGAGGTGTGGGCTTTGTACTGCACACGCCTTCCTCAGGTAGCCTGGTGCTATTTTCATCCCATTATCAGGGTTTCCATGAAATCTGGTGCAGGAAAAAAGAGAGTCCTCAAAAGAAGAACTTGGGAGGGGGGGAAGCAGCCGTTAATTTTCCTATCTCTAAATGAAACCGAAATGGTATAAAAACCATAATGTGCAAATAACTCCTGGGACCCTGGAGGACTGATTTCAGGGATTGAGCAGCTAAACCACAAATCACGACTAAACTAAATCAGGAGAAATGAGACTGTAAACCCAAGAGCTAAGGTTTAGCTTGGTTTTTGTTGCCTCTTAATGTAAATTCATTTATCCATTCATTTACTCATTCGTTCAACCAGTATTTCTGGAGCGTCTGTGCATCAGGTATTACTCATAACGCTAAGGACACAGCACTGAACAGAACAGACAAAAATCTCCGCCATCCTGAAGCTTGAACCCTGCAAGGAGAACTAACACCCAAGTAGCAAGAAGAGCATGTCAGTGTGTGGATAAGCCACACAGCTGCAGGCAGCATCTTTGTACCTTTGAACTCTGACCTCTAGGTGGGTCAGTTAGAAAAAGATGTCCCTCCTTCTTCTGCCTCTCACCAGCAGTGCATGAAAGGCAGAGTTGGCCTGGATTTCAAGCTCTCTCTCAGGCTACCTCCTCTGTGGAGAGTACAGCTAGTTCCTGGCATCACAGAGGTTACAGGTGGTCAGGAAAGCTTCAGGGATAAGATCTGACATGAATGAGGAAGCAAGTCATCTTGGTGTCAGAGGGAAGAGTGTTATGGGCAGAAGAAACAGCAGGTGCAAAGGTCCTGGGGCCACATGCCATATGTTCACAATATAGCAAAGATTTTAATTCAAATTAAGCTATGCTTTACTAAGAAGGAGACCTGGCTGGCTGCTGCAGACCTGCTCTGGGGAGAGACCTTAATCTTTAATGATGAAAAGTATCCTCTTTCACTGTCAAAAGTATCTTGGTTTGGATGAACAATCACATGATTCTGCACATAGGAAGAACATCTCTCACCAAGCCCGATGTATCGATCGAGCTTCCCTCCAGTGTTGGAATAAGTTGCTCTTCCTTTGGTAGAGCCCAGATAAAGTTGCGGTTTACATTTAGACGCCATCCTGTACAAAATATATAAAGCATTATATCCTAGAATGATTGTTTGAGATACTTGAAGATAATGAACTGTTGGGAACCGCCCTGCCTGGTTTCAGAAGCTATACACCCCCATGGCTAAGGCTGAGTGAGAGACTTTGGGACCATAAGCCACTAAGGAGACAGAGCTTATCTCCCTGGCAGGGGTGCCACCCCTGCCCACTTTACTTCACCCTGCTTGGCCCCCAGTGCATAACCAGTTAGCCAATGATGGGTAAGATTCCTCAAGGGAAGGATGACCTAAGACAGGCATGGTCATGAAGAGGCCCTCAGGGAAGGACTTGGGGGACTATAGAAAAAGGGGGTGATGGACCCTCACCCCTCAGCTTTGACACAGCCTGAGTCCTCATTCTGTCTGCAAGAAGTCTCCTAATCTCTTGGCTGCCTTACTTCCCCTCCCTGATTTAAGCCTGAAACAATGCCGGAGGTAAGTGCGGCCCTGTGCTGGAAAGGGCAGGTTCCCTAGGGCAATCAGGCCTAAGAAAGAATGCATAATATCCTGTGAAACCTACTTTACTAATACCCTCAATTTTCTGATAAGGGTCCATGCATGGAATCAGTTTGTTCCCCTAAGTTTTATAGCCCTTTAGCTATCTGACCTGACTCTAAATAAGCCCTCATAGTTCTTTGATTGTTATCTATTATTTGATCATTACTGCCTGAGGATTGATGAGCTTTACACATATGCCCTGTATTCCTATGCAAATTAAACCCAATAAAAGCCCACTGAGAAAAAGGTTCCTGGCCCTTCTCCTTTGAGAGATTGGCCACCTTTCCTCCCCAAGCAGATCATGTCTTGGCAGGCTTATTTTCATCCATGGCAGCCGGGAGGGTGGGGGCGGGGGCGGGCCCTGTGGGCAGAGCCCCCCCCACAATAAACTGGGCTAAAAGTGAAGGAGATGAGCTTCTTCCATTGCACACTATTCTCCCCCCATAAAATCAGTAAAAGAGTGCAGCAGTCTATCTAAGTTCTATTTAGAGAATGGATTATTTCTAGCAAATCCATTAAAAACATGGCTTGTGTGCTGCCCGAGATTGTTTTGATTGTATTAAGAAAACTACAGGAGCAAACACGGGAAAATGATGTCATTTTTCGGTTCATTTGGGAGCTGATCTGTCCAGCTGCATTGATTTTGAAGATACCTCTCCCCAACCCCCTGGGCAAGAGAACTTAGATTTTCACACACCAATGTCTTCCCAGTGCAAATGGCAGACTTTTCCTCCAGATCTGAGCTCCTCCCCTGCCTTTGGAGCCGGCAGGTCTGTTGCACTCCCGACAGCTCAGCTTTGACACAACTTACGACTGCCCACTCTGAATGCACAATACTGACCCGTTACAACGGGCATAACGAGCAAGAGCGGGCTGGAAGGAGTAGATGAAAAATGAGCTCCGTTATTTCCCCAGGTGGTTCTGCAATATCCTCCACCCCATGGAAGTGCCTAGAAGCGTGTATATGCACATATGCACACATCCCAGAGGTCTCGGAGCATCAATGTGGTGCATCGTGCAAGCTGGAATACCGAGATGAAGAGGGAGACGTGAAGGGGGTGCTTTTTGTGGCTGCCGCACTTTTTGTCAAAGTTTAGAGATCCTTAAACACTCATATATAAATCTCTTTCTAGCATATCCTTCAGGGCTATAAACATAATTTTCTGCCTCTCTTGTCAACCAAATTCTGGGTTAACGTGTTGAGTTTGACCATGTTTTACCTTAATATTCTCCCAACAGAATATAAGCTTCATGTATTCATTCAAGAATTATGTATTGACCTCCTACTATGTGTCGGCCTGTATAGGACACTGGCTACTTAGAGGGGAGCAAGATCAATGCACACAGTCTGTCTTCATGGGGCCGTGGTCTACTGGGAGAGATGAATTTACTAAAGGGAAATACATAACTAAATCCACAGAATTACGTTTGTGCTGTGTTCCACCCCGGTGGGCCTGTATTGGTGCTGCAACTCTAACGCCCTTTTCCTCTTTGACTAATAGCAGCACCCCCCTTTCCTTTCCCATTTTCAAAACCCACCTGGCGCACTTAGGCAGTGCGGCTCGGTGGGTTGACTCTGCCTTTCCCAGGCTCTGGGGAGACACTCACCTGCCAGGCATTGCCATCCGCCTCTGATTCATTCCCAGATGAGCAGGCGACACATGTCTACCCAGGGACAAGACTGTTGTGGGAACATTCTGCCACGTGGCAGTAGCCTGGTCACGTGGACAGATGGAGTCCTCATGACTCCTGGCCCGCGCCAAGGCCTGAGTTAGCCTTCTCAGTCACACGAGTCTCATGTAAGCCCCGTTTTCTTTTTTGCTTAAGCCAACGTGACGGAGTTCCTTTCACTGCTGCAACCGGAAGCACCCTGTCTAAACCCGGCCACAGAGAGAAAGCGCAGGAGGACACGCAATGATCTAACTCGAGACTAGGTCTCGTCCAGGCGTGTGGGCAGCTCTGGCTTGGGCACCGCTGAGTGAGCAGAGGAGGGAGTAGCCACAGATTAGGGGCCATGTCCTGGCTTAGTACATCCGGTCTCGTTGGAGACCCAACACCTCCCACAGAGCATGCGCTTAACACTGTTAGCAGGATGAGGAGGAGAATGAGCTGTGAAATTTCAGCGCGCCTCTCCTCACCACTTGCATCAGTTTACTGCGGCCGCAGCGGCTCCGCATAACTGGCCACCGATCCTGTGGTCTCAAAGTGGTGAGGCTCGTGGGTGTGCCAGGTGACCTCAGCCGAGCTCACCCCACACCTGGACTCGGCAGAGCAAGACCAGCGTCCATGAGGACAGTGTGACCCACACGCCCTTCCCCCTCCTCCTGGACCAGTACAGGCCAGCCCCGAGAGGTCACTGTCACAGCCGAGGGGCAAGAGGGCCACACCAACCATAGCAGTGACTCCAGCATTTGCTTGCATCATGCCCACTCACATGCCATTTGCCAAAGAAAATCACACAGATAGACCCGAGGTCCAGGGCCAGAAACGGGCTCAGCCCCTTCAGAAGGAAGAGCTGCAAAGTTCGTGCCAAAGGCTTGGATACAGGGGGAAATGAAGCAGTGGAGCATCCGCACCGTTGCCTGCACCACTTCAAACTTCACAGCTCCTTCCAGTTGACTTCCCGCTCAGGAAAGTTAGATGTGTAGCCCAGATGTTAAACCCTTAGAGTCTGCTGTCAACAACATAGGTGACTCATAAAACCAGCAGAGAAGCTCGTGGGTGAGAGATTGTTCAACAGGAATCCTGCAACAACCCAGACCTGAAGATGATAGAGTGTCATTTCCAGCCAGCATGCACACGTGATCTTCAAGTGCAGACATCGCTTTTACCCAGCAGAATATGGCAAAGGTGACAGAATGCCGTGATTCAGCAATGCCCACTTTGGAAAAGACCGGCTCCCTTGCTGACTGCGATGAAGCACGTGGTTGTCCAGGAGAGGTGGAGGGGCCCACGTGTCAAGGCCTCGAGAGTGCCTTCCGGTCAACCGCTAGCGAGGAGCTGAGGGTGCTTGCCAGCTGACAGCCAGTAAGAATCGGAATTCTGCCACCAACTTTGTGAGTGTGAAAGTGTATCTGTCCCCAGTCAAGCCTTCGGATGCACCCCTGCCCCAGCTGACACCTTGATGGCAGCTTTGCAGAGGACCTAGCTAGGTGGGCCTACATAGCACCTGTGCGTGGCTTTCAGCTGCAACACGCGTGGCAATTTGTGACCCAGGAATGGATCTCTAACAGACTCCCCAGGGGCTGGGATGGGGCTCTGAATGCATCATCTCACAAAACCTTCCGGCCAGTCTGTAAAACAGGTGCTGTTATTACCATAACCATTTTATAGCAGGGGCCCCCAACCCCCAGGACCGAGGACCAGTACCGGTCCACACCCACTTAGAAACCGGGCCACACAGCCGGAGGTGAGGGGCAAGCCAGCAAGTAAAGCTTCGCTTGCATAACCACCTGAGCTCCTCCTCCTGTCTACCCACCCCACAACCCTGTCCATGGAAAAATGATCTTCCACAAAACCGGTGCCTGGTGCCAAAAAGGTTGGGGGGCGCTGTTTTATAGATAAGGAAGGCGACTGAGAATTGGAGATTTTCTTCTACTTGCCCAAAGCCGAACAGTCAGTGAGTAGCAAGGTCATGGTTCAGACCTGGCTGACTCGAGAGCCTGCACTCTTCACCAGTCCAGGCTGCTCGCCCACCAGTTCTGCGCCTTTGACCCTGCCATCCTTCTGCCCCACATCCTGAGCTGAGAGCAGTGGCTTTCACTGCCTGTGAGGGGTCAGCAGCTCACAAGTGTGATGCCTGACACTTCTGTAGCCCTTACGCTATGCCGAGCATGTCACATGCCATCC
This sequence comes from Desmodus rotundus, assembly GCF_022682495.2. Classification (NCBI taxonomy): domain Eukaryota; kingdom Metazoa; phylum Chordata; class Mammalia; order Chiroptera; family Phyllostomidae; genus Desmodus; species Desmodus rotundus. The sequence goes on along the minus strand of NC_071392.1, from coordinate 98,034,016 downwards.
TGCATTTAGGCCTCCCAACAGCCCTGTGATCTAAGCAGTAGTTTGTGCCCGTCTGACAGATGAGGACATAGACCAGAGAGTAGCATGCCCAACACCATCCAGGCAGTAAGGAGAGGAGTTGGGAACACACCCCATGTCATCAGTCACCTGAAATCATCATCGTAACCACCGTATAGTCTATTGCCTCTAAATTATTATCAGAATCCCCAAATGTGGGAATAATTAATTTGTTCAAAATGAATCATATAGGATCTGCCCCAATGAAAATATCATTCTCTCTCATTTGCCTCCTGATATGTTCCTACGAATGGAACAGGAAGGAACGAAACTACAGTGGACCACGCAGAACCCTGGCCCTTCCCGCAGGGAGGGGTGCAGATATGAACGCCATCCATCAGGCCTGTCACGGCAGAAGTTTACGAACCGCTGACCCAGAGCTGAAACCCTGTAGCTCTCAGCCTCCCGTCCAAGCCCCTCTGTGACTCAGCTGTGATCTGCAAGTCCCATTTTAATTCTTACAGTCCCCTCCCCCTGGAACCAATGCTCCCACTAAGTGCCGCTTCTCACACACACCTCACAATACCCAGTTCACTCTGGGTTCTTCCGACCCCTCCCCACCATCACATGTCCAAATGCTTCCCATCGCTCAACGGCCATTCAAAATCCCACCTCCCCTTGGAGTCATTTTTAACTTCCTGTCCTCGAGCCCTTTGCCATCCATGTTCAAGTCGAAGCAAACCGCCCTAACCCTTGCCCCTTCTCATTTGTACTTGCATTAGATATGATGGCTCTCTGCCTCGTGCTTCAGTCCCCTATGCACAGGTCACAACCACAGTGACCTGTATCAGAACAACAGCTGATTTATTTCTGCATGAACACTCTGCACCAGCGCTGGGGGCCTTCACATATCTTTGCACTGAAGACACCCCTCGAATGGGTGATACCCTCCAACTGACAAGCAGTCCCCACGCTTGGGTGTAAAAGGGAAGATGCTTGGAGAGAGAAAAAGGATAAGCTTTTCCTGAAGTTTATTGTTTAACAGAATTCCAGAAGTTTCAGCCCTTCCAGCATTGCTCTGGCCTCTGCACACCAGAGCCACCGAGAAAGGTCCTTCCATTTACCGCCGGGGCTGACCCTCATGCCCCAGGGAGGGGGAGCTGGCACGGATGCTGTTCACATCAGGTTGACCTTCTCTCCTCCTCTATCTCCATGAGTTCCAGCGTAGATTCCAGTCAAGGATGAACGTGTGCCCCTATTTTTCAATCTGACAGCCCTATTTGTGGGAATTGAAGCCCGACATCTTTGGGAAACTATGCTTTTCGGTCCTCCACTGGGGTCCATCAGCCCTTTCTGGGGCAAAGCCCTTACGTATTAAGTATATAGTGGTCATCGTATTTGGAGTTGAATACATTATATGCACCTTTCAATCCCTTCACAAAAAGTTACCCAGCTAGTGGACAGGGACATGGGCTCCAGAACCCAACCTTGCAACCAACATGGTATGGGACAGCCAGTTTTAAAAGAAAGTCTTTATAGACTGTGCGTTATGTCTCAGCTCCATGACAAAGGCTGTTACCCTTTCCCGCCAGATTCCTTGTGACCCTCCCAATGAGCTAGGTGCTCGTCGGGCTCACTCTACCTGAGAAAAAGGCAAGTCATACCGGATAAGGGTTTGGTCCAAGGTCATACAAGACAACCAGCAGGAGAGGCGAGATTTGAACCCAGCGTCATCTGACATCGAATCCTATGTTCTCCGTCCCGGCGCTGAGGCATGGAGAGGGTCACGTGCGGGCGAGTGACTGCATTCAATGCCCACAGACCCGACATTTGGAAAAAAAGAGCTGAACAACAACAACAACAACAACAAGAAATCCCACCTCCCCTCCCTTTAAGCATTAAAAAATAAATTCTCATCAAGTATTTAAACTGCAAATATACATGCAATAAAACTATCATTGTTAACCACGCTATTATCACATTTAAGATACGACATTTTTAAAACAAGCCCTTACCTCTTAGAGACTAAGAGGTAAGAACATCTTAGAGAGGGGACTAGAGAGCATGCATAAACAAGATGGGGTTTGCTGCAGAGTGCTGTCGGGGGAGGCTGAGCGCGGACGCCAATGAAGCAGGATTGGCCACGAGTGACCATCGCCGAAGCCGAGCAACCGCGACATCGAGATTCTTCGTGATACTCTGTCCTTTCGGTCGGCGTTTAATGTGTGTCCATAATAAACAATTTTCTAAAAATGAGACAAAGAGATCTACAGAAATGAAAAGTAAATTTTCCTCCTCTGACCCCCGCTCGGATCCCTGTCTCCTTCCCCCACCCCCTGCCCCAGACAAGCACCATTGTTTCTACTTATTCGTCCAGTGATCTTCCATTCGTTCCCACGTGACCGCGTCTGTCCACCAGTGGAAACATATGAATGGAGTTCTTCTGTTGTGTTTCTCTCACGACAACATACCCTGGATGCCTTCCCTGGCCACACCACCCTCCCCACACCTCTTCCACCCCTCCCCCCTCCTCTCACAAGTGTATCATCTTATTTATCTCCTTCAGAGCACTTAGAAAATCCCTACTGTTTGGCACGATGATTTGCTTAGATTTCTTTAATTGAGGTAAAATCCCATAACATAAAATGAATCATTTTAAAGTGTGAGATTCAGTGGTATTTTGCGCATGCACAGTGCTGTGCTACGGTCACCCTTACCTAGTTCCAAAACAGTCTCATCTCCCAGATGGAAACCCCACACCTGTTAAGCAGGCTCAGTCCCTTCCCTCTGCCCCAGCCCCTGACAACCACGGGTCTGCTTTCTGTCTGTGGATTTGCCTCTTCTGGACATTTCATATAAATGGAATCCTACGACACGTGGCCTTTTAGTGTCTGACTTCTTTCATTTAGCATAATGTTTTCCAGGTTCATTCATATCGCAGCATAATGTATAATATTCCATCCTATGTACTCACCTTATTTCGTTTATCCGCTGATAGGCAGTTGGGTGGATTCCACCTTTTAGCTATTGGAAATTGTGCCGCTATAAACATGAGCGCGCAAGGTTTTGTAGGAATGCCTATTTTCAATCACTTGTGTATATAACAAGGAGTGGAATTTGTGTTTGTTTGTTTGCTTATATAGTCTCCTTATTTTTCTTCTGGCTCCTCTACCCAACTGGAAACTCCATGAGGTCAGAGCTCACAGGAGCTTCAGTGACCATTTCCTCCTCAGCCAGGGGCATGGGGCCTTCTCTGTGTGGGCAATCAAATATTTGTCCAAAAATGAATGAAGCAGTCAAGTGAGTGAATCGGCACGCAACACACCAGCCTTTCCCAGTCACTCCAAAGCTGCACGGTGACGTCCACTGCAGACACGCACCGTGACCGCTTGCAGTGTGAACTTGATCAAGTCTAGCCTCTGTCCCGCACCCTCACAATGTCCTGCAGGGAATTCTGTGGGCTTCCCCTGCGTACCCCCTACAGGACCGCTCACACACACCGGCTTTCTCCACTGCGCCTAGAAGGAGCTCGTTCCTGCTTTTCAACCCTTCCAAGCCCGTCCCTACCTCAAGGCCTTTGTACTTGCTGTTCCCGCTGCCTGGGGCGCTCTTCCACCAAATATCCATGGGCTCCCTCCCTGACCTCCTTCAAGTCTGTGCACGTGCCTTGCCATTCCAGACTCTCCTTGTTCACGCTAATTGCAGTTGTGCACAGAGACACACTGAGTGCCACCTGCCCCCTTCCCTGCCTCACCATTCGCACCAGAACATTCTGCTTGTGCGTGTCACCGACCTGAACAGGAGCTTCAGGAGGGTGGAGACCTCTGTCTGTTTCAATCATGCCTGTGTCCCTAGGACTGCACACAGTAGGTCTTCGGGACTACCTGTCGTGGGAGTGAAGAAACAAATGAACTGCCCCTCTGACAGTGTCCCACGTCCTACTTCCCCCACAATGCAGAGGTTTGTTCTCACCTCCTGGGCATCCGACAGCAGGCAATTTGCTTTCTGAATCCCCTTAGCTTGGAAGCCCAGGAAGACCAGCAGCCCCCATTCCTGGGACACTGAAATGAACTTTGGGCCTTCGATGGCACACGGGCTGGTCCGCACCAGCCCACGCTGCTTTAACTGCATCCAGGGCATGGGGCGTGACTGTCATTTCAAAGTGGGAGAAGCTCCGATTTTGTGGGACTGGGGGCTGTTCCGGGCCGACAGGACGTGCCTGTAGATGGCGGACAGCAGCCGCAGAAGCAGGGCCTGCATTGCTGTCCCACCAAATCGCAGCAAATGAGAGAGCAAGGACTGCATTCTGTTTTGACTCAGGTCAGTAATAATAGAGTTCCCCCATCGTGAAGGACTGAATTCAGCCGAAAATTTAATTTTTTAAATAAACAGAACAGAAAGTTCAGAAACCCCGCAAGCAGAAAGGTTCTGAAAAGGGAAATCACCCAGAAATGTCTTTTACTTTCTCCCTGTGTGTAAATGACTCTCCCAGACTCTCCCCCAAAGGAATTTCCCTGAGATATGCTAATGTCACTTCCCACTCTAGAACCTCAAGCCAAACAGCGCTGTTGAAAAGGCCCCACCTGATGATACACTTGGAAATCGCCCATGATGAGCAGTTTTATTTAAAGGGAAACAAAATGAAAAGTCCCCAGAGGATTCAGTGACAGAAGAACAATAGATACTGCTCCCCGGGTTGTGGTCACAGTGCCTTCCCTCTGCCTGGACTATTCCCACCCACCCCCACCCTCATCCCTCTGCTCCTGGCTGAGCCCCACTCGCCCTCCAGGAGCAGGGCAAACATCTCACTACATTGCAGACCACCACTTTGTCCCACCTGGACAGGTGTGATTCCCCTGATGGGACACTTGGCTAGCTGCTTTGTTGCTGATTTAATCCTCTTTCCCCTACCCCCACCCTGCCAGACTTGGCTGATGGAGGGCAGGGTGGGGTCAGGGTGGGGGTAATAGAGCCCAGAACAAAGCCTCCCTCACCAGGATGTGTGTTGACACGTGTTTATGGGGACTTTGGGGTCCACGTTACCTGCATGCATGCTCTGTGAACATCACGTGATTCCACCCAATCCCCTCAACATCTCTGTGAAGTGGACGTGTAGCCAGTTACCAGACCGAGAAACTAACATTTGGGGGTTCCATGAATTTGTCAAAGCCGTGTTGCTAAAACTAATAAATGGCTGGGCTGGAATTCAAGTCAGTGTGTGACTCCGAATCCTACGTCTTCCACCCCTTCACCAGAGACTCACACACAGGGCAGGAGGAAAGAAATGCAAGATGTGTTTTGATTTAGAGAAAACGTTTCACTGTCATTAACTGCATTGAGGCCTTTTGGCCCATGGGGCTATCCCTCCCCAAGACAGAGTGAAAACTGAAGGGAAGAGAGACATCAGGCCAAGATGTTTTCTTAGGGCTGAACAGGACCTGCCCTCAGGAAAAAGTTCTCTGTTGTCGATGATTTGAACTCCAGGCTTGATGGGTAAGCAAAGCCCTTCCTTGTCGGCTATATAGAAACAAGTATGGGGGGGAAGAAAGACCCAGGGTCTCAGCAAGGGGAGGCGAGGGGGGCAGGTGGGGTGCAGACTGGAGCGGCACTGCCTCCCGGGGACATGCAAGTTCAAGGTCAGCTCTGGGAAGGCAGCACCACTTCCATGTGCACCCTGAGCACCTGGCGGCAGGCCACAGGCTCTTCCCAGTCCTGAGACGGAGATGGGGATCTTCGACATGGAAGGCTAAAGGACGGGGTGCAAGCAGACAGAGGCGGAGAGAAGATGCAGAAGAAGCCGGGACCGAGGAAGGAGCCACCTCCTGGGAGATGCTGAAGAAGCCCACGTAGGGACGTAATGACAACCAGACAGCCTGCCACCCCACTCCCCCAGCGGGCGCCAGCTGACTGTCCAGTCCACGACCAGGAGACAGATTCTCTGACTGCTGGAAGCATCCCCGAAGCTGGCCCACCAGCCATTTATTAGTATTAGTATTCGTATTAATATTTGTATTAGCACTCCCAAACCATGTATGCGTGTCCCAGGCTACCACGTCCCTACGATGCCCTCAGGACAATTGTAAGATGCCAAAGGGATCCTTTAACATCTAGCAGGAGTCCTACCTGGGGAGGAGGAGGCCAAGTTTGAAGGTCACCCTCTCTGGAGCCTGAAGCCGGAAACACCAGAGACGCTGGTCCGCACAACACCTGGCCCGTCGGATCCTGAAGAAGACGCTGGGGCCCAGGAGGGGCCTGTGGTTTGCAAGGGTTCAGATACGCAACATCACATCAGACTAAAGGTGCGCCGACTCAGTGCTCCTCCAGCCATTTCCTGTGCTGGTGAATGTTTAAATCTGCACGCTGGGTGTGGCACCAACAGCATCCCTTGTTTCTGTCACCACAGAACTCTGTCTTTAAGAGGATAATCTCAGAAACCTCAAAATGGCAGCCTCACGGGTGTGTTCCATGTGACCCATGAGAATTTACAAGTCAAGAGGTTTCACCAACAAAAATAATCCAGATTTCCAATGTTTCTTGGGGGGAAAAAAGTCAGTGACAATAGAAAGTGCACACTCCTACAGGGCAGCTGCTGCTGCACTTCGGCGGCGTGAAGGCCCCAGTCCACACCACTCCTCAACGTCTCCCCATCACTAACCAAACTCGAGGCGCACTCCAGGCATCGCTGTGCTTGCTGTGTATTCCATAGTGAGAAATGTTTCTCTGCAGCCCAGTTTCTGTGTCTGCCTTTGTCCTACCTACCCAGATGCAAGTCACCTGCCTAGCCCAGGTCGGTCTTGGCCTGTCCCGGTGGCATCTGAGCCCCGTGAGCCACACTTGGGCAGGGACGCATGTGTCAGTGCTGTATCATCAAAGCTACACTATGTGACCCCGATAGTTTAATACATCCCCACTGAAATACATCAAGGAGTCTCCCGTCTACTAGGGACTGAACGGTCTCCCCCAAATTCTTACGTTGAAGCCTAACCCCCAGTGGGCCTGTATTTGAAAACAGGGCCTTTAAAAAGGTAATTAAGGTCCAATGAGGTCATTAGGGCCTAATCCATCTGGGGACCCTGGGGTGGCTGGTTCAGGGCCAGAGAGGGACTAACGGGGGAGGGTGGAGACTAACACCACAAGAGGGAGCCTTGCTGGAACAAGGCCAATGCTATGCAATCGGACCCAAGGATGGAGAAAGAACACTGTTGCTATGATTTAAGGACCTAGGTTCAGCCAGACCCGAAGACAGCTACCCCATGAACTTCTAGTGTCTCGAGCTGAGATTTTCTTTTTCAATTTTTATTTATTGATTTGAGAGGGAGGGAGGGAGGGAGGAGGTAGAGAGAGAGAAGCATCGATTTGTTGTTCCACTTATTTATGCAGTCACCGGTCGATTCTTATATGTGCCCTGACCAGGGCCAAACCCGCAACCTTGGCACATCAGGATGACGCTCCAACCCACTGAACTACCCAGCCAGGGCTTGAGCTGGGTTTTTTTAATCAACCCAGTCTGGTTTTGGCGTCTATCGTCCGTAATTGCAGTGACCGTGACTAATAGGGCCGTCTTAAATTAAGACCTTCGGTTCCAGGCAGTTACCAAACAAAACAAATGAAGTCCAAAACAAGGATGCAAATCCTTAATTAGACACAGTGGCTTCCATTTTGAACACCTACTGTGTGACAGGCTCTAGGCCAGGCCCTTGACATGCATTAGCATTATTCCTTGAAACAGGTCTGCCATGTCCACACCAAACAAACTGCTGGCTATCCAATAAACCCTGTGATCCTTTTTTATTTTTTTTTAAAGTAATACAGATAAAACACCCAAATGCCCAATATCCAAGTCCCTCTCTTGGTCCTTTAAAATGAATCTTGTGTCTCGGCTACTGTTCTTTGTGTCAGGGGGAAGAAAAGCACACGAGCAGGAGAACCTCCCCGTAAATCAATCTTTATTCCATTTCAAAGCCTGCAAGATTTTCTGGATATTCCAAAGGTCTTCTTCCCTGAGTGAAATACTACCTTTATTTAATAAAGCAGGTAGGATTTACTGTCTGGGCACCGGTAAGCACTTTTTACTTCCCACAAGATAGATGGCAGGCTTTTCTCTCCCTCTTTTTCGCTTTTATTTTCTCCTCTCCCTTTACGTATCACAATTGAATTACCAAACTGAGCCAAAGAAAGACTGTCCGTAGGGGGCGCTGTGTACACTGCAGGCTTTATTTTCCTTTAAAGATGATTTTCAAGGATTAGAAATGAAAGTCATCGACGGTGGTTTCAAATATTGCTTTGGGGAGCCTTACCATCCCCCCCCCAAAAAACAAACACACACACCCTGCAACAACAAAATAACAAAATTTTAAGCCACTTTTGCCGGGAGCTGGAGGTGAGAAATAGGGCTGGGCGGGGGCTGTTAGTCCTAGACACATTCCCAGCCAGAGAAAGACAAAACCTAGGCCAGTAAGTTTCTATCCCTCGGCTGGAAAGCTGCGAAGGGGCCAACGCTGTAAATAGAGTTGCCCGCGGAGGCGAGAACACAGCTGGGGGAGGGAGAAAGCAGTTTGTGTGCATTTGCTGCCAGCAGGACAGAAGGTGAGGTTTTCTCTCTCGACATCTTCACCCAGAGGTTGGGCAGCAGCCAGTTTGCTCTTTGGCTGGAATTAAAAATGCATGACTCCGGGGTTCTGGGGAGGAGGGGGAGTCCACTCCAGGCTGTGCAGACGCCGGGGGCAGCAGAAGGGACTGAGGATTCTCATGACCTTGCTAACCGACGACCACAGTCCAGAAAATAACAGCCGCTAATTCGGGGCCCAGGGTGGTCCGACCCAAAGTCACCGCCCATGGCCTTTTCCAGTCCATGTGGCTTCATCTTGGGGCCCCAAGCTATGGTTTCGGAATAGGCCACTGCAAGTGCTTGACAAACCATTTTCCAGCCCAAACAACTTTTCCGGTGACTGGAATGCACACACAAGTACACACGCACTTAGCTCCTTAGTGAGCTTTCCCCAGGGACACTGTCCTCGCCCCTGGTCACGACTTATCAGAGTATGTGGAGGCGTGTCCTTCATCTGTGTCAGGTTCGACTCACTTTCGTTATCTCTGGGCAGCAGCTAGGTGGGCCGTGTTCATCTCTGTCTCCCCAGCCCTTGGGGGGTTGGCGAATAGTAATTGTATTTGTTGAAGGAAAGGGTGGGTTCTGCTCATTCCTAGCTTCCCACCTGGTCTTTCTATATCTTGATCTCTCATAAATATTCTATACCCCAAATTCTGTCTCCGCACCCATTTCCTGAGGACTCACTGTTAAAGAGGCCCCGCTTACAACGCGATGGCTTCGGAGAGTATGACAAATGCCTACCTTAGTGTCCACTTCCGCTTCTGCTTCCTCACCTGTGGTCTGTCTCCAACTTTCTGGCTTCCCTCCAGCCCCTCAACACACTGAGCCTGAGCAGGGCCTGTGCCTCCTCTCCTTTCTCGGACTCGAACTGAATCAACGCCATCAGTATCAGTGAATCCCATTGGTAATGGGAACCCATGGGCCCCACCCTAGACCCCTGGGTAGGAATCCGAGTTTTAACAAGAGCCTGTGGATGTTAATAAGTGCTGTGCTGGTCACTGGAACCCACCCAGAGCTGCTGGCCCACACCTGTGCCTGGGAAGGAAGGGGGAAGCCGTAGCCTGGCAGACGGATTGAGTTTACCATCAGCGTCAGAGGAGAACGCTGGAGGAAGGAAATGGATCCTCTGGGTTCTCACCCTATTGATTGGAAAAGGCGAGTCTTTCATTTTGGAGGAAAGGCCAGAAGTTCAAAGAAGGAAAACAATGGCACTGCCCAGCTGCCGAGGAAATAGTCCTGGGGCAGATTTTCTTTCCACGACCACTTTCCGGTCCACCTCCCCAAACTAAACGGGGGTGGTCTGACCATCACACAGCCCTGTCCTGTCCCTCTGTTTGCCTCCCCAGTCCTATAACTGTCTGCTATGTAAGAGGATACATTCGGGAAACCCAAGAAGATGAGAGTGGACGTGGAGAGGTGGTTAAATAAGCCACCGACAGGAGGTGTGACCACTTGGCCTCTGAGCCACGTCACATGAAGGATGATTAAAGCATCTGTCACTTAGTCACAGCATCGGCACAGACACGTGTGTGGAACCTCCAGTCAGCCTTCCAAGAGGGCCTTTAATGAACTGGCCACACTTCATCGTTTAGATAATCACAGAAATGAGAGGAGGACACGGGCGGCATGGCAGGTAGGCAGCCCATCGCCTGCCTGTACCGAACGCGTCTCTGCTGTGTGTTCTGTGGGGTCTGATGGCACTGCCTGGCTGACACGATTTCTGTGCCTAGAGAAAGCCGGGCTCAGCTCCCACTTGCTCCTTAGCTTCTCCCCCCTACAAAGGTCAGAGTCCAAAGGCCGCTCTTCCCACTGCGCACCCTCGCTGGTAGGCCGAGTTACCGCGAAGTGAGTCGTCGGATTTCTGTCGATTCATTCGCGGGGCATTTCGCAGCTGTGGCCTAGGGCCGGGGTGTCCGACCTTTTGGCGTCTCTGGGCCACAGTGGAAGAAGAAGAGTTGTCTTGGGCCACACGTTAAGTACATGGCAACGTGCAATCACAAAAACAAATCTCAGACTGTTTTGAGTAAATTTACGATTTCGTGTTGGGCCCCATTCAGAGCCATCCTGGGCTGCATGTGGCCCACAGGCCGCAGGTTGGGCCCCCCTGGAGGGCATACAACCACAACAACAACAGGTTATAAATCTCAGATCTTTGCACCTCAGGTGTGTCTTTCTCACACGATGTGCCCAGCACTGATTGGGGCAGGGTGGACAGTGTTTATCAGGACTCAGTTCCACTGAGGAAGATTTTTCAGTATGTTTTCCCACGGTCATCACAGGAAAGAAGTGGGAACAAAGCGTACTGAGCATGGACTTGGAAGGTGTCTTCACGGAAGTAACACACGTCACTTCTGCTCTCCTTTTATTGACATGTCGCTTACCCATGTAATACTTATCCTGTGGCCCACCCCGTGCCTGGAAGGGAGAAGAACCAGAAACATTCTGTGGGCAGAAAGAATGACCGCCACAGGAAAGGAAACCTACAGCAAAGGCTAAATGGTCAACCTCATTCTCAAAGGCTGGGTAATAAGAGCATGACCCTGTGAAAGCGGGTCAATGGCTTCAGCCTATTGTACATCAGTGGGTATCTGCAGAGCCCCTGCTATGTCAAGACTGACAGTGACAAGAGAAATAAAGTCACTCCATGAGGGTAGTTACATTCAAAAGAGGGAGACAGGCAAAAGACAAAGCAAGCCGATAGATAAATAAACCATATAATGGAAGTGTCTTGCAGCGCACACACAAGGTAGGTGAGTAGGGGCATGTGTGTGTGCCGGGACAGAGACGGGTCAGTGCATTACTGATGCTCAAGTAGAGGGAGGAAGGCAGCCGTGTGGGTGGACAACCTGCCTTATGATGGTGAAGCCCAAATGGGTGAGGAGAGAGTTTTCGTGGGGGAAGCAACCTCAGGCCAGTGGGGAGTCCGGGTGGGGTGAGAAAGGCATCTACATCAGTGTGGGGAGATGCAGAGGTGGTGGGGAAGACCAGCATAAGGTGTTAGATCCCGAGTGAAATCAGGAGGGCATCCGTGCAGGGAGGGGCAACGGCAGGAGCTGGAGATTGGTTATATACAGAGGGACTGATCAGTCAGTAATTTGAGAACCATGACAGGCTGGTTTTTCACTTCCAGAGGAGTGAAGTACATGTGTGGAAAGGAAGCAAATGAAAACTAAACCTGTGTGTTGGACTGAAATTACAGGTTATTGGGATAAACTCAGTTTTTGATAGATAAATGGATGGATGGATAGATGATGGATTGTTGGATGGATGGATAGGTGGATGGATGACGGATGATGGCTGGGTGGATGGATGAGTAGGTGAATGGGTGGATAGATGTATAGATAGATGATAGATTTGTGTTTGTGTGTGTGTTATACATACATATATTCCATAGCTTGTCCACTGACAATGCTTAGGAGCAGAAATACCATCAATGAGCACACCTAGCTCTGGATCTTGGCTTCTAAGTACCAATATGATTAAAAGGAACCAGAGCTTTGGAGAAAGGGCTGTTTGCTGTGCTGGCAAAGAAAAAGTGCAAGAGCCTGGAACATCTTTTTGTGTAAGAACGTGCTCAAAGACTACTTAAAAGAAAACTCAAATCAAACTGAAGGGGCTCCCTATGACCACACTGAGGAAAATTTGAGCATTTAAGTAAACAATGGTAGTAGTGGATAACCCAGTCAATGAGGTAGGAAACTAGGAGTCCATACAGGTACAAACAAAAAGACCAGACAAACAGTTCAGTGACAAATGGAATATCTGCATGATCTTCAAACCCCTCTGCAAAAAATACCTTTTAATTCCTCAGGGGAAGACAGTAGCTAAGGGAGAGAAGCCTGGTAGATACTGTCACACAGTAGATCCTTGAATAACGCCATTTGGTTCAATGTTGCTTCTCTGTAGTGTTGCTGAGAAACAAAACTGTTCCCAGCAGGCCCACTGCTGGTGCAGAGCTTGCATTTCCCCCACATCTGTGGACTGAGGCGTCATTGTCCTATGTACAATGTTTCTTGTACCTTCTTCAACAAATATCTTTATTTTTCATATTTCCTGGCTGGATACCTTCTAGACAGACCTTGTATGATTTTGTCCTGGAACCTTTTTCAATAAAGGACATTACTGGGACCATCAGTGAAAACTTGGAACAGGATCTGAGGATTATTAGATGGCAGTGATACATCAATATTAATTTCCTGATTTTTGTGCTTGTATACGAGCTACATAGGAGAATCTCCTTGTTTGTAAGAAATACATACTGAGGTATTTGGGGTAGGGAATGGTCACACCCTCCAATGTTCTGGAAAAAAGAATTCAGTACTGCACGTGTAACTTTTATAAGGTTTTATTGCTTCAAAATAATGGGGGATATGCAGAGTTATACTAAAAAGAATGAAAAATTAATGATATATTAAGAGAACAAGAAGCTTGCAGAGCTGAATGGTCTGACCACAATTTTGTTTACAACAAAAAAAGGCATGCACTTAAACACACACACACACACACCCCCTAAAACATTGTCGGCAACCATCTGTGGGCAGCACGATTAGGTCTAGGGATTTGCGGTTGCAGCTTCTCCAGATCATCTGAAATTCACTTCCACGAGCGATATTGCTTCTGGGATGAGAAAGTGTTGCAAAAAGAGCATGCTCGGCGGTTCTCGGTGCTTTTTTTGGCTTCTCCCACCAACTTCCTTCCTCAGCTACAGCCTTGCGCAGCTCACAGCTTCACGTGGGCAGCAAGGTCAGGGCTGAGTCACCTACAGGACAGGGTGTGGCTCTGCAGCCAGAGGTTTGCCTCCTTTTACCTGGTGAGCGCAAGGTGTCTCCAGAATGCCCAGGAGAAGACCCTCCCCTACCCACCAATGCTCACCACGCAGTCAGTGGGCTACTGTGGGTGTTCCTGGCATTCATCATGGGCAGCCCGGAGAGACCAGCTTTCCTGGTTATCAGCAGAACAACTAAAGGCTTCCATGTAGTAACAAGAATTTCCAGTGCATAGAAAGTCAAGGGGTTGGGTGCTCTCTCCGGACCTCCATTCAATCTATTCTCCAGGGGAGAGAGTTGGGAACTGTTAAGGGGTCTCGGGTCTTGTCATCTCACACCCAGCTGGGGACAGAGGCACTGGATGCTGTCCCAAAGCTGCATTAGAAGCGGGCACTCTGGTGCCCAGGCATCAGAATGCCATCAACACCAGGAGGCTTTTGCTGACAGCATCATGGCAAGTTTTAATGATTCCTCTCTGTAACCAGGGGCGGATACTTTTATAAATTTTAAATAGAGAGATGGGTTGAAGCCAAATTCCTGTTTGGAACTGAATGATGGCACTATTTGAAAAGTCATTCCAGAGCAGTGGCGTCCGCTGGGGGGACTGCGGAAACCAGGACAGATGTGAGCTCCAGCCCGCCCCCTGGGGACCACAGGAACTCACACGCTAGCAGAGCTGGCAGGCAGAGAGCTCTTTCGGGCTTCACCCTACACGTGGCAGCATCGTTGGCAGTGTTTTATGCAAACAGGCACTGATTTGGTAACTCAGAAAATGTTAAGGTGGAAAAAATAAACCACTGTGGAAAGTATTCAAACAGATGTGACTTTGTAGGCTGGGAACTTGAACAGCAACGCCACCCTGGAAGACTCTTCCACTCAGCTTGCACTTGGTGGTGGCGTCACAAAGGCCAGGGGCCAGCCGGGTCAGCCGGTCCTCACCGCAACCTCAGCAGTGAGCTTCCTCACATCAGCAGGGCGCTTTAGGGTTTGGAAGGCTCCAGCGTGTATTTTTACTTATATAATACTCAAAGGTAGGAAGGAAACATCGTGTCAGAATCCCCTGCGGTGCTGATCAAAAATGTGTGTTTCCTGAGCCCTGCTCCAGGCTCAGTGAATCAGAAATGCTGGTGATAGAGGAAAACGTTGTAACGATTTTAACAAGCCTCTCAGAGGGGTTCCTATGCACAGCAAAGTTCAAAGCAACAGAAGAGTATCCTAACTCCTCAGGTAGGCAAAGCAGCCAGGACAGGTGACTTGTCCGAGGTCACTGAGAGGGGCCTTTCCAAGAACCTGCAATGTCACAGGGCATAATTCCTCATGGACACACTAGAAGCAGGTCCTGGGGGAGCTCCCCAGCCCTCCTGCAGTCCCATCCAAGAAACAGGAAGAAGACCAGAGCCTGCCGAGGGGGAGAAGGAAGCATGAGCCAGATTCTTCCGGAAGTTCTGTTCCCCAGACGATGAGGGGACTCATCTCAGCTGCACCGCGGGCACTGTTCTCTGATAGGAAGTTTCTCCGGGGAGACTGAAACCTCCTCATTTCCATTCTGGGAGCCCAGACTCCAGCAGAGAGAAGGGATGATATGCACACAGTAGGCAGCGTAGCGGAGAGTCCCAAAGCTCAGGACAGGGTAGGGAGGTCAGAGAAGCCGGTGCAGTCACGTGAGACGTGGCGGGACTCCTTGCCCTTTTGACGGAGTGAACTCGCTCCTTGTCTCTCCTTCCTTCTCTCCCTCCCACACCTTTCGAGCAGGCAGCTCACATCTTACTCATCTTCTCCAGAGAGAAATACACAGCAGGAAACAGACAGGCTCTAAGACTTTCAGCCACGTCACTGTGGTCTACTTGAATGCACAACCAACCAGGCCTCCCCCCAGCCCACAATTAATTAAGACCCAGAACTTCTGTCCAAATCTGCAATGGAAGGCTGGGAGCAAAACACCCTGAAGAGACAGTCCCCCCAGCCAGTCCCAACCTGGGGGCGGGGAGGAGGCAGGAAGAGAGCTGAGTTGCAGATCTCGGAAGACTTGCTTTCCTCCAAAACCTAAATGTGTAGATTCACGCTTCCCCTGCTAAACATTCAGGGAAGTTGTGCGCACAGGCTCCTGAGAAGTAGGCTGCCCCTTGTGGAGAAAGGGTCCCCTCACCTCCGGTGCTAGGTGTCAAGAGTCGGGGGTGGAGGGCTTCCCATGGACTGGATCAGACCAGAGGCCCAAGCTGCAGGCCACCTTGGGTGAGCTCTGATGGGCTTCCGTGATCTCCCACAGACCTGCCACCCACCCTTCCCAGAGCCACACACGAGCTCTAGGAGTCAGGCATGGCCGACAGGAGGACGCCTGCCACTGATCTTTGAGGCACTTCCACGCAAACCAGGCAAAAGAGCTCCTCGCTAAAGATACATCCATCCGTCAGAAGATGGTCATAGTACGTTTACCTTTTTAGAGCATGCTGGTTGACTGCCTCCTGCTGGAAAACTGTAGTAACTAATGAAGAGATACACAGCTCTCGGACATCTGTGGCAGAGGGGCACACCCCCGGGCTAGGGCAGGGCATAGCCCCCACGCCTGTAGCTGGCACCCCCGTATCATCTGCATTGTAACAAGGCATCGCTGGGAAAGAGCGTGATGGAGAAACAGCTGTGCGGGCCCCCGGGGCGGGTTGCCGTTTTGAAGTGTGCAGCTCACTCACTGCCCGTGGAGTGAAGAAGCGTCTGCAAAGAGGTCTGGAACTTGGAGGAAAGATGAAAGTTGCAGAAGGTGAGGCACACAGTCAGTCCACAGTGAGCAGGACTGTTTGATCAGTAAAGAAGGGGTGCGCCCAGACCCCAGGAGAAGGTTGTTGCCTTGTGTCCTTCCTGATCGACTTGGCCTCTTAACTCCCCGAATACCCAGGTGACCTTGTGATTCGTGCCCACTTCAACTTGTGGCATTGTGGTGCTTTCCAGCAGTAAATGAGGACTTGGTATTTTTTCTTTAATTTTTAACAACCAGTTCAAAGACAAGGAAATTTTGCCAAATAGGACTTTCTAATGGCTCTTGCAGACTCCATAGTTCCCATGGAGTCCAATGGTTACTTAGAAATTATTGACTTACCTTCTCATGAGAGGCAAAAGGGCAAAGAATGGTCTCAGCAGAGACCAATCCCCGGCACTTCTGATGTTAGTCCTAAGCATTAAGGTGTTCTGTGGCCTCCTATTCTGAGGGTCTCTCCTCCTTGGGGGTGCCGGGGGCTGTAAGTGGCCTCTTTCCAAGTTCAGAAACAACTTCCTTGAGTTACTGAAATGTGGGGCATTCTTCTCCCCAGAGAGAAGTTTCCAGACGCTGTCAGCAGCACTTTGCTTCCAATCAAACTAGCCAGTACACGGAAGGGCAGAATCAGATGCACTTTCTGACGCCGCCCACGGTTCAGAGGCGCCCTAATGAAGAGCAGCCGAAATCTTTGCTGGCGAAACAGAATCCTTTTACCTGCAGGGACCTGACCTTAACACTCAGAGAGAAGGAAGGGAAAAAACAGCTCTTGAACAGAAACCAGAATCCATTTTACTCCTTCCCATTTAATTGGCATGTCAGATACCGATGAACATTTTATCATTCGTTTTTTTTTCTCAGTTTCTTGTTGAATTTTTTTATCCTCATACATTGCTTCTCAGGCTCGTCATTGCTCCATTGTCTTTTTACTCTGGGGTCACTGCGGTGCTAACATGCTGACTCCACGCAAAAGCCCAGCTCTTTTAAGAGAACCCCTCATCACTGTTTGGGTGTTTCCAAATAGCTAAGGGGCATGGAAGAAAAGAGCCCCCCACAACTTACAAAGGGAGCAGGACCCACCTCTGGAAACGCAGACCACAATCGAAGAGCCCTGACTGCCTCCGGAGAGCTGAGTCACGCAAACCGGCCACGGTCAGTGGTTAGACAGGACAACTGTCCAGTCAAAACAGTGGGTGACGGAGGGCAAAACAGAGGCTTTGTTGTCCGACTTGGGCCCGGACATGTTTTCTGACCTGAGCGTCCAGTGTAGACACATCACTTCCACTCCTTGGCCAATGGCAACAGCCCTCCCTCCCGTGTGCGGGCACCCTAACCGGGACAACACAGCCTTGTCCCTCATCGTCGGTCATTTCCACGGCCACTAGGACTGGTTTCCCACGGACTGATCTGCAGCCTCAGTGGCTGCACGGCTTCCCCAGGCCCCCACTGTGGCAGAGGCCCAGGCCCGCTCTGGCTTTTCCACTCCCTTCTCCCCGGAGCACTTTGAAAGAGAACCACTGGGCATGTTTTCTCTTGTCTCGAAAGGAAAAAATATTAATGCGACAACAGCCACTCAACCTGCCTTTGTTTCCCCACATTTTCTTCCTTTTATTGACTGTACCTTGACGTCAAAGCTGAAACATGACCCAAAAAGTGGAAGGAAGGAAGGAAGGAAAGAAGGAACTCCAAGCACAGAACAGGTATCTTCAGAGTCCCTCCACTTCCTTGGGAACGTCAGGCCAATGTTTTCTAGATTTCCTCAAAAGTCCCAGTTCCTGAGAGGTCAAAGGGTCAAATTTTATATTCCCAAGGTAACGTGAGAAATATAGACCTCAGTTCAGTGCCTATGACAATGTATTTTCTCATTGTAAATATCATCAATTGGAGCAAAAAAAAATTTAAGAAAGCCTTCTGCCCCTAGATCTATTTTGAACACACTGACTGGCCTACTAGAAATTTCTGGTTTCATTGGTCCTTCTCAATATATCATCTCTCTCTCTCTCTCTCTCTCTCTCTCTCTCTCTCTCTCTCTCTCTCTCTCTCTCTCACACACACACACACACACACACACGCATGCACACGCACACACACCCTTCACTCAGTCAAGCAATGTCTTTCAAAGCCAAACACAAAGTGTACTTGGACAGAAGCATCGTGGTCCCTGGAGAAGTACCATTTCATTACAAAGAAAAGCAAGAGGTAACCACGTCTTTATGTCAGAGCATGTGCCAACAAGGTGAGGAATGTCGCTAGGGGTTCCCTTCACCAGACAGCCCCTCCCCGTGGGTGACTTACCTTTGCTTCCATGCTGGGTTCGCACACCTTTTTTCTCTAGGTAAGTTTTCCTGTGGTCCTTCCTCCTCACAAATGGGCAACATCCCCCCAAGCCTTTGCCCACTGCAGAATACATTGCTCCTGCTTCCCTGCGTGAGAGCCACCGGCTCACTGTCATTGGCTCGCTGAGTTAAAATCAGAAGGACAACAGGTGCACTATTCTTCTGGGTCCCTGGAAACACAGTGCCCTGAACCAGATGGACTGAGGTCACAAGAATCACATAGATTCAGTTAAATTACACTGCCTAAAACCCAGCTTGGTAGTTTTAATGCAAGAGGTCATTGGGTTTTAATTAAAGATGGAACTTCATAAACTGTACTGTGCCTAAGAACTGCAGGCAGGGCAGAAAGATCTCGTTAAAATGCAAATTCAGACTCAGTAGGTCTGGGCAAGTCTAAACCCTTCCCGGGGTTCTAACAAGCCCCAGTGCCATGGACACCACCATACACAGGCCTCACTTTGAGCTACAGGCTTTGAGAAACTGATGGAAGGTCTCACTCTTCCTTGTGTGGTACCCAGGCCAGCACCCTCGGCATCACCAGGGAGCTCATTAGAAATGCAGCATCTCAGGTTCCACCCCAGACCTGCTGTATTACCATCTGCATCTCATCAAACTTCCAGACAATTCTACATACACTGGTTTGAGAAGATGACACAGGAGAATTTTAGGATCAAATTCATAAAATTGTTTTCTATAGAATGGTCAGAGATGGGGGGAAAGCATCCTTTTGATTCTAAGAGATTTGAAACCCAAATTAAAGGCAGGCCTATATCAGAGGGAACAGAGGTAACTATTTAGAAATGAATCTCTTGCCCTGGCTGGTGTAGCTCAGTGGATTGAGCGTGGGCTGTGAATCAACGGGTCTCTAGTTCGATTCCCACTCAGGGCACATGCCTGGGTTGTGGGCCAGGTCTCCAGTGGGGGCCACATGAGAGGCAACCATACATTGATGTTTCTATCCCTCTCTTTCTCCCTCCCTTCCCCTCTCTCTAAAAAATAAATAAATAAAACCTTTTTAAAAAGATGAATATTGTAAAAAAAAATGAAAAGAAAAGAAAAGAAATGAACCTCTTGAATCCCAGCTCCCTCCCTGCCAAAGAAGACCACACAGGACTGGAATCCAACTTCAGTGCCACAGCCCTAAATGTGAACCCCTATCACATGTCACATGCTGCCACCCTTTTTGGGCTTTCATTACTTCATTGTGGTCATTAGATCATCCAATGTGGGGACTTTGATGTAACCAATAGACTACCACCATTGTGGGGACAGGTGGTTTAAACAGATAAAGCCCGGTACCCTCGGTCAGAAGGAGAGATGTCACCACCTTCTAGGCCTCTGTTGCTCCTTGAGGAGAGACGAGCTGTGTGACATTTAGGGAGATCTGAAAAGGGCAGATGTCACCACTTCTGTTAACTCAGTAGGAGCAAAGTGTGTAACACGCTCAAGGAATAATTTAATCAATATTGGTCAAAGACGTTTGTTTCGAGATTTAAAGCAGTAACTCGCTAAAACTAGAGGCTGAAAGAAGGCCAAAAACCAAAAAGAAAGGGCAACAAAACCTAAATCAAAAAAGAAAGAATGAATTAAAACTAAATTTTAATGAGATAACCAGGCTCTAGCAGAATCGGGGATCACGAGGGACCCTGAAAAACAGCTGCGCTCAGTGAGACCCTGCGTGGGCTCTGAATTTCCTTCAGGCTCATTTTCTTAGGAATCTATCGGGGAGAGCGCTTGCTGCAGGCAACGGCCCACATTTGGTGATCGATAGGTCAAGGGAACGTCAAAGGAGACAGGAGCACAGGAAGGGATGGCGCTGGCATTGATGAATGCAGGCAGGGCTGATGCAAATACCACAGTCCATTAGCATTTCTGTGGACCCAGCAACTTCTGAAAACTATTTTTCAAGTCATGGAATGCGCGCGGGAGGGTCTGGCCCCATTTCTGGAAACACTGACACCACTGACTCCAGCCTACGACCCGTCCCACCCAAACTCAGTCTCTGTCCCTTCCTCATGCCAGTCCTGGGGCCTCCTGCTGCCCGACTTGCCTGCGTTACGGCTCTAAATTTTAGTGATAATGGGAGGCCCTTCCATGAGTTCCTACTGTGTGCCAGGCACTACGCCTGTCTTATTTCCTCCTCAACACCATTTCTTGTATATGAATGAAACAACCTACGGATGTTCCGAGAGGTGAAGAAACCCACCCAAGGTCACAGAGCTCGTAAATGAAGGTCATAGAATTCCACCCTCCATCTTCCAGAATCCATGCTCCTCTGGCTAGGTCATTCCGTCCCCTGCAGCTTTTGTTCCCTGTCTTCGATCTCGTCTTTCCAGCCACTATGTTCTGAGTAGCTCTCACCCCCTAGAACCACTTTGGAACAAGTACTTACGGCTTTCGTTCTGACTTCATTAATCAGCCGTCTCATCCTTCCACTGGGGTTCCCCCCTGTTGCAGGCACCCCCCACATTTGATAGCCACAGCTTCTGTGCCTTTTTCATAGAGATTTTGTCTCGAAGGTTTTAAGCGGATTTTGCATCCAAATATATATATACTTGGGCTTAGGAGTTAAAGTCAAGCCCTCTGCCAATGTTCTTTCATGTTCAGAAAAATCAACAAAATTAAGGGCGAGCCCCAAAGAATGGCTACAAGCATGGTTATAAAGGACGTTTCTACATTGGTCCGTTATGTTCAGCCCCACACTTGCCCTGTCCCATCACAAGCATCTATTGGTAATTCCAACACTCCTGAGCCATTTTGCCAAAACAATGACTAAGGACACACTTTTCAAGTGTGAGTCGCTCTGTGGCAGCATATAAACACAAACTCTGAGCCCAGAGAACTCCAGGACAGCCGTGGTGTGGTACATCAGGTACCTTTCCAGAGGCGCCACTCATACTCCAATGAAAGCCCCCTGTACAGTATTGGTTCTGCACCCTACACAGCCACAAGGGAGGAAAGAGTTTTAATTGAGAGCCAGCCGGGAGATAACTTGCCAAGCAAAACATTGAGGATCCATTGCCAACATCACCAGATAATTTGTCCTGGGGAAGGAGGAGTCTCCCTGTGACGAATGTGTCTTTTGACTTGGTGATTAGTCACAATTGTACTGGGAGACCTGCTTGCACGTTTTTTTCCCACAAGACCCTGCAACACCTTCCTTGCTGCCACTGGCTACGAAGAGGCCTTCCAAAGTTGTGTTAATGGACAAAGGACAAGGAAATTGAGCCAAATCTCCAGATGGGATATCTCTAACAACAGTTCCCCCTAAAAAGAAGTTTGCAATCTCCCGTTTTCCTTTTAGTGTTAAGAAGAGGGGAGAACATTTTCCTCAGGTCTTCCATTTGAGAGTATGGGTCCTTAGACTCATCACCACTCGCTCATTTACTGGGCATCCTCATGATACTTTAGGGTACCTTCTTTTAACTTAACCTCCTAACAATCAGTCCTTCTGGAAGAAGGGCTTACTATGTTCATTGACTGTCTTCTGGCAAGCTCACAGTTCCTGGACTCGGACAGGTTAAGCCCCGTAAAGATTTCACACGCCAGTTCAGAGGACAATCCCTAAACATTCAGAAAGCTTTTCTTAAATCCCAGAAAGAAGAAATGAGAGGAAGGATGAAAGAAAGAACAAAAGGAAGGGGAAAGGACTGGTGAGAGAGAGGAAATAAATTCGGTAGAATACACATTTCCCAAACCGAAAGGACAAAACAATTCAACTAACATATATTAACCTTTATTCTATAACAGAGACATAAATAATTTTATGAATTCATATGGTCTGTACAAAAGACAAAATAAGATATTGCACTAAGTTTAGATATGGGACATTTGGATTTCATATCAGCTAAACGGATAAATATATACAATTCAAGGAGTTAAGGCAAAACCAGATGATAACTTCGAACACAACAGAAGGTTGGAAACACAGGTACAATTAAAGAGGGGCATCCCATCTCCAGTTGACAAAGTGGTCATGCCTAAGGGAAAAATATCCCTCAGGTTTTTAATAAAGTATAATACCAATCACGGTAATTAAAATTTAGCAACAGACTTTCGGATTTCCCGGGGGAGGAGAGCAGTTTGGTGGATGTTAGGGGATTGAGCAGGTAGAACTCGGACAAGCAACTTTTTCCTTGTCAGATTTATGATCTATTCTTCCTCTTAGAAAATATAATTTGGAAAATATGACTCTTTCACATATATAATTAAAATAAAACTATGAAGCATTCGCTTTTGTCCAGGGAAGTCATGTGGGTGGTCTCAGACGAGGGTAAATTTGCGGAGGAGCCATTCATTACCCTATGGGTAGAGCACACGAAGCCAGTCACTAGAAACAAGTCCCAGGTACCTAAAGAGAACAAAACGAACTAATTCCGAAGGAACAAAAGCATGTGTGATCGATGTACCAACACAGGATACAGTTCTTTGGCACTACCACACTAACCGTTGATTGAAGTCGGAACTCCCGAGTTCTCGCGTTCTTAGACCCGGTTGCCAGTCTTTTAAAGATAAATAAGTAAAACCCCACATCTGCAACAAATTCAGTCATTCCAGGAAATTAAATTCAAGATAAGCCTGCAGACAGCGTTTAACGGTTACAGGGACGCAGAGCTAGGCGTTGTCTGCCGTGAGTCCTGGTCCGATACACAGAACGCACACACACACACAAATAATCCGTGAAGCCGGATTGGTTCGGACAGGCCTAGAATCCTGAAGGAGAATCCATCCTGACCCATGAGAAACCAACGAAAGACATCAATCCGAGGATGAGAAGGTGGTCTTCCAATAACTCGGGGGTGGGCAGCCCCGCCCCTGGGTAAACACCACGGAGAAATCAAATTCTATAGGGGGAACACCAGAAAGCCAGAGAACGTGGAATACTGCCAGCCTCCGACCAAGTTACCTTTCTCCAGCTTCAGGTAAACCTTATCCTCTTTATCTAGGTAGAGTAAGACTCCGTTAGTGGCAGCTTCACGGGTAACGTCTTTGTCCCCAGCGAAGGCAGATATTACTGGCTTTCCATTCAACATCAGGTTAACCTACAAAACAAAACAAAAATCACTGAGCTCTCTTCAAAGTCAAAAAAGCGACTAGGGATAATAAAGGATGTCTAAGATGACAGACCTGGTAAAATAGCCGATGTTTAGTAAATATACCCCCTTCCTTTCACATCAGCCAACAGCAGTGGTTACACTTAGTGTGTCTACTAAGCTGGGGAGGGGAGGGTGTTAAAAATAAAATTTAGTGTCTTCCATAGAAATGTCCTTATATGCCTACAAAAAAATTACTACCCGTGGAGAGCAAACTTGCCATGTGAAAACTGGCTACCCATCCGCGCATAAATTCAGCTTACCACTTTAGTTACCTCTCATGTTCAATAGCAACCTGTTGGTAATGAAGCAAGCCTGTGGTTTCCCAGTACGTCAGTAAAGAGAGACCCAGTGCCCTTTGTCCTGGTAAACCAGATACAGCAGACTTCCACCCACTTCCTGCAGGTCACTATGCGGCTGGGACATACATAGTGCTGAAAATCATTTGAAATTATGGACTGTATGTGTTGTGGTTTCTTTTCCTGTTTTTCCCAACAAGAAATGGTGTGTAAAAATGATAATCACCACTGCCACTGAAGATTTTAATGATGGATAATTAGCAAAGAATAATTAATAAACTCAAAATTATTACCAAATAATAAATTTGAAATTTATCCACAATTTTGATTACACTGTGTTAAACAGTACCCAAGCTTCTAAACAGTGGGGCTTGGGGAAAGCTTTTCCATGGTTGTAAATTTGCTTACTAGATATTTATTCCTTTTATGGTAAATAATAATAATAATAATAAATGAAATCTGAGGCCGACCAATTTGTCCACTTACTATAATATATAAAAGTGGTAGATGAGTGAATCTGTCATTCATGTGGATATAGTATTCAATACAAATATTGAGCATAAGATAGAAAGTTGCCCTAGAATTCCACAGACATGTGTGGGTGTCACTGGGTGCTCACCTATTCAGACATTATAGGAACTAGCCCCACGGTCGCCTTTGAGTGTGAGGTCAAGCCCATTGCCTCAGAAAGTACAAAACAAAATGTGTTGTTAACTGTCAAATCACAGCTGGTAAGAATTCACTAGCATCAGAGTAACAGGACTTAAACTAAAGCATAGCACACACTTGTTTAAAAAGTATATTGAATAACTGTTCCTTTAGAAATGTATTCTTACTGGTTAACCGTTGCTTCTCATTTATAACAATGATAGCAAATTTGTTTCTATCTAGTAAGCACTTGTAAAAATCTGCTAGTCTTGCAAGTTTTCTCCTCACAAGTTGAAATAATTTTGCACATGCGCTAAGTGAGATCAAGATCTTATAAAGAGATTTGTGACTAAGCTGTGTTTTCATAAATGGTTGCTTATTATTAAGGTGATGAGTTCAATTGTTTTATTTTTTCTATATGCTTCTTGTCCCATGCCTTAATGGAGGTTATAAAGAAGAAAACTGTAAGTTAAGTGTTTTAAAAATAAACCGCCATGGCTGGGTGTTTATTTTCACAGTGGCAGCACATCGTTGGATAAATACACGAATACATAACCCGCAACCAACAGGCACAGTTGTCTGGGGGCAGAGGGGGGACAGGGCAAGGCACATACCTGGATTGTTTGGCTCTGGTAGACTTTAATTACGTGAAAACTGAAACTGTAAATTCCTTTTCTTGGTGCTACAAAGACAGACTCCAGTGTGAAAAAATTACCCACGTTTACTAGGATCTACAAATAAAAATAATAAATAACAGTAAATTATTATAATACTATCTTCTGTATCAGTTTCTTTTTTTATTTTTTTGTCCTGGTCAACAGCTAGCTTAAGAAATCATGGAGAATAAAACATTGAGTTCGAGCTTTTTCCTCTTCCGCAACTTGGAAAACACAATTGTCTGTTGGAAGGTTCTTCTGCCTTTTAAATGGTGGAGGAAAATGAAGTGACTTCTTTGTATTCAAGCCTCACTTTCCAGCAAGGCCCGATGGCACCGGAAGCATCTAGGCAACATGGGAGGGCTTATACAAGTCTCAGCTTTATCAGATAAAAAGGTACCTGCCTTGCATTCATGTCCTCACCCTCTACAAGCCCTCCCGGTGTCCAGAGGTGGCGTTTCCCAGACAGCCAATCGGCACCCGTGGGCTCCTACAGCCATTCCTGGACACATCACACGGAGGCCTGGGCGCTGCCTCTGCCGTGTGATATAATCCATGACACTGAACAGCTGGTGCACGGAGCCATCTGGAGGCCCGGCCCTCCTCCCAGCCTCCACCAAGCCTCTCCTAGGAGCCCTGGCCGTTTGTTTTCATCCCTGAGCCACCCCGGCCTTCCTTCCACTCCTTCCGCTTTTGGCAATGACTCAGCCTTTGCAGGCTGCCACAGGGTAGAGCATGAAGAAGCGCAGGCTGTGACACAGGTAGCCCTCTCCTGTCCCTCCCGGTGCTATCCATCACCCTCTCACCAACCACCTGCTCTTTATGTAAAATTTAAGGGTCACAAATGAAAAGTGAAATCAGCTACTGTTTCCAGAGAAAGCAACAATGCATTTTGTTTTCCAAGATGTTCGGTCTGGGACCTACTGGTTATGAAGTTAACTTTGAATTTCAGCAAGTGTCCTCTTACACCAAGTTTGCAAACATCACATAGGTAAGTCCCTTCCTATGGAGAGAGAGAGAGAGGGGCTGTGTGTGTATTGGGGAGGGGGAGTTGTAAAATAACTAGGATTTCTTCCATTTCTCTTCAAGAAAGAAATCTATAAGTGGAATTCAAAAAAAAATCCGATGTTCCTTTAAAGATACATTTCCCCTCTATCAGTGGCAATCTGCTACTATCTCTCCGAAGCACTACATTCATACCAATAGTAACCCTTCAGCGTGATTCCCTAAGGACATGCTATTACCGCTGAGCAATGCACTAGAATATAGTCAGGTAGGTATAGCAGGCTCCAGCCCTGACTTAAAATACCTGCATGTGTCTAACTTGGCTCTGAGATGTCCCCTTCTTCCAAGGAAGCATCTGATCTGAGGACCCATGACCTCCCAACGACAGGTCACCAGGCATGCCGTAATCCCCCCGGCAGAAGCTTTCCCAAGGTTTTCCCCAAGCACATTTACGATAACTTGAAGTACTTAGGGGGGACTTCCTGAATCAGACACAAGTAGCATAATTCCTCAGTCGTAACAGAAATGGCTGATCAGCCTTGACCTCACATAAGGCTGGATGTCGACTAGACATTGTAATGAGAGCATCCAGGCACATCGAGATTTATAACTAAGCGTGTCTTGTTGTCTCCAAGATGCGTGGCTCCCGAGCAGAAGAATGAGCCCTTCTCCTCTTCTCACTGACAGAAAGGTCATTGAAAATACACTGTGCAGAGGACAGTGGGATGTCCACGCTAGTCCAACGTTTAATCATCACACGGAAATACAAGCCAAGGGGTGGTGCTAGACTTCCCC
The DNA here is from genome assembly GCF_022682495.2 of Desmodus rotundus. Taxonomy (NCBI): domain Eukaryota; kingdom Metazoa; phylum Chordata; class Mammalia; order Chiroptera; family Phyllostomidae; genus Desmodus; species Desmodus rotundus. The sequence goes on along the minus strand of NC_071392.1, from coordinate 98,007,067 downwards.
AGATTTCCGTCAACAGAGAAAATACTGCACTCCCCAAGGGGCTGCTTAATGCCTCAAAAATTGTGGCCAACCGACAGCAAGCCCCAGAGAGGCGTTCTCCGCCTCTGGCCAGCTGGAGAGTGCCTTGCTTAGGAAACATGAGTAAGGAATACGAACGTCACCTCATCCCTTCCCTGGCACACCCTGCGGTAGTACCTCTTCACCTGAGCTCTTACACACGGGGCTTTGCGTACAACTGTGGACTGCGCAGGGGGCTTCGGAATTAAAATGACTCTAGGTGGTCTTAACAGTGAAAACTCAAACCCCAGCATTGGTTTTCAGTGATGACTCCTTGCTGAAGCTAAGCTGATAGCCCCAACCTCTGAGCTCACGGTCTCTAAAAAGAAGGCACGGATTTCATCCCTTTCTCTGCCATCCCCTACCCTCAACCCTAAAAAATAAAGTCTGTCCTTCCCAGGAATGTGCCGTGCTCCGAAAGGACGGGAGCAGGGGAACGGGGAGCTGGCTGGCTCCCCTGCGCTTCCCTACTCGAGCTCAGCGCAGTTGCCCGGGTCCTTCTGCCTCTTCCTCCGGAACTTTTCCGCAAGCACCGGAGAAGGGCTTCCCCTACAATGTGCATGGGGATCCCAGCAGGGGAAGGTGAGCCGGATCCAACCCTGCCCACCTCTCTGGCCACCTGCAAGATCTCTGCAGAGAGCGTCGACCCCGGGAGCTCTCTTTGGGGAGAAGCTTCTCCAATTGGGAGAAATAAATCATTTATTCTGCATTCTGAGGGTAACACGGGAACGGCCTCCTCCGCACCTGCAGAAAGAGGTCTTAGCCAGGGGACCAAGCTCTGGCCAAGAGGTTGCAAAGTCCAGGCACCAGATTCCAGCCAGCTCCTACAGACCTGTTGCTGTGAAACTTGTCCTGAGCTCTCGCTGCCCGGCTCTGCGTTCCCAGGCGTTTCCCCGCCGCCCCAGCAGCCTTTTCCGGAGGCCAGAAGGGAATAGGGGCGGAGGTAGCAGTGGGAAAGACATTGGAAGTTTCAGCCCCAGACATATTTGGGGAGGCGAGTGCCTAAATGATCTCCTACACTCCAATCAGCCGAGCTCAGCCTGAGCAGGCAGCCCTGGTCTGAACTGCCCAGCAATCGCCCCTTCCGCCCCCGCCCCCGTGCCCCGCATCCCTTGGAGTCTGACCTGATCGAAGTAAATGATGCGCGTCTTGTTGCTCATCTCGGAAGGCTCGTGGTTGGTGCTCCGCACCGCCGAAAAGGCCACCTTGGAGTTGGCCGCCCGGACCGAGATCCCCAGAGGGGAGGAAGAGGAGCCCTTGGAGTCCGTGGCTGGGTTCGAGTCGCACACCACCAGACATTTGCCCTCCAGCACGATGGGCTCGGTGTCGTTCTGCGCCCAGATGGGCAGCGCGGGCAGGGTGAGGGCCAGCAGCATCGCTGGCACCATGGACAGCGCCCGGCGCCCGGAGCCCATGGTGAGCCGCGAGGGCAGCCGCAACTGGCTGGAGCTTCTGCTCGCCTGCGTCGCTGCCTACCCCGGGACCGAGCTCGCGAAGGTGCCAGCGGCTAGACCCTAGACCGACAGCGCTGCAGGAACCGTGGCAGTGGCGGCGCTCACACTCCCACCAATTCAGTGGTTTGAAGTCAAAGTCTCCCCTCGCGCTCTTTCGCTGGCTGGGCTACCTCTGTCCTTCGCAGAGCTCATGCAGAACCCCCCACTCCGCCCTCCTCCACGCAAAAATCAGCCCTGCCTCGGGCTCCTTCACCCGCCCCCTCGTTCCCAGACATCTAAAAAGTCTCCAAACCTTCACATTCACACCTCGAAGGAGAGAATGACGGTAAACGCTCACCCCAAACCCAAGCACCCCCAGGCGAACCTCGGATCGGGAAAAATGAAGGGAGCTCAGAGAAGCCACGGAGGCGGTGGGTGCCGAGCGGTGCTGACTCTGGTCCTGTTCCCGTCGGGCTTGCGGCAGGAACGGGTTACACAGGCAGAAGGTGTTTCCCGAACTGAGAAGAACGCGAGGCTGTGTTCATGGCCAGGACTCTGGCGACTACCACTTTCGCTTAGTCAAAAATTCCCCAGAGCTTGGCGTCGCTCGATGTTGGCAAGTAGGCAGCAGCTAGCTGGGCGCCCAGCACGCAAAGCACAAATTTGCCGGATCAGTTCCACGGCGCAGGGCCGCTCGCCGGCGGACTGCCCTCCTGCCGGTGCCGCACGCCCGGAGTCCCTGCGCACAACTTTGCCAGTCCGCGCGCGGGCAGGAGAGCGCGAGGCGGGCACACGCGCGCTATTTATAGGAGCGCAGCGTCCGGGGCTTTGGCTTCCAGCTCAACCCTCCAGCTCCCGGGAAAGGGGGACAAGGAGTCCGATCACCCAAGCTAAGCAGCTCCCACCTGGCGTTTAACGCACCTGTAAGCCAGCGGGTGCGCACAGCTTCTGGCTGCCGAGGTCCAGGTCCGAGGCCACTCAGCCACGGGGAGCGCGCGCAGCACGGAGAGCGAATGCGCAGGGAGAAGCTCCCACAGCCCTGCGCTCTGCCCCAGCTCCGCGCCTGCTCACCCCTCCCCTCCTTGGTCTGGGCGGGCGGAGGGGGCTGCAGCTCTCCTCGCCCCTCCCCGGCACAGGGCTCCCGCACCAAGCACCCTCCAAGCAGAGCGCGGCGCTGCCAGCCACAGCGGCAGAGCTGGATGCGAGGCGAGGCGGCGGCCCCTGCCGGGCACTCTGCCCCGGACCTGGGGCACCGTGAGAGTCCCGACCGCAGCTGGCCTGGCACCTGCCCCACAGAAAACCCTGGAGCCTGGGAAGCTCTGGGAAGCCTGGGCGGACCCGAGCCCTTGAAGGCCGCTAGGAGGAGGTGCTCAATGCCTTCCGCTCCAGGAACTTCAGCCTGGGCAGCCTCTGGAGCGCACCTTCCCACTTACACCGGGAGTCCACCGCAGGCAAGGCCATAAAAAGAGTGAAAGCAGGAATTATCTCAGCAAGAATAAGTCTTCCAAGACCTGTGCTCCTAAAAAAAAAAAGAAAAAGAAAGAAAGAAAAAAGCCAACCCCATTCTTGAGAACACAGCACTTTCCTCCTCTCTCGATGTGCCTACCTCACCACCCCGCCCTTTCCCCCCACACCCCCACCCCACCCCCGCCCGTGCCACCCCACTGCCATCTTGGACTCTGACTGGCAAGACTTAATTTCCTCGTGTGCAGCCACCGCTGGGAAAGAAGGGCTTTTCTGGGTCTGTGACCAGCTGTGTGAACTTGGCCAAGTCACTTACCCTTGCCAAGGACGAGAACCCTCCCGGGTCCCATAGCCCTCCAGTTCTGTGATGCTCTGGGGTCCTGTCACTCTTCCCAAATTCCTTCTAGACTTCCAGCTGCCAGAGGGCAGGCCTGCAGCGTGTCTTTAATCAAAACAACGTCCCCATCAGCCATTCAGAGCTCCTAGAAATGCACTAATTATTAATTAAACGGATGTTTGTTGAACAATGCCAGCCATGGATGGCTCCCAATTCCTTCCTAAAAGGAGGACAGCTCATTAGGATGAATGGAGAGCCCTACTCCCATGAGAAGCCACTCCTGCATCCCCTGCACCTCCAGTCTTGTCCCTCATAACAAGGTCCTGCAGGAGGGCGAGGTATTGAGCCATAGGCACCACACTGCAGTTCCAACTGCTAACATCGGAATACTCCTACTGGGTGGCATTTCCCCCGGGGCCCTGCTGCTCTATGGTCCTGCAACTGAAGAGTTGGTGCCTGGAGCCACAGAAGCCTCCAGACTCTGCTCCCCTGGGGCCAGGACCAGTTCTAATCGGCAGGTGTTCCGGCCATGCTCTTTGTGTCCATGTTGAGCTTCACTAATCTAAGCTGCAACCACAGAGGGGTGACCTGGGGCCTTCTGAAGATAGCCACCCCACCCCCCAGTGCTGATGCCTCACTACGCGGCTGGCGCAGCCTTTCACCAGGCCCCTCACCCCGCTTTGTAACTCTCTTCAAGCTTTTTCATGGCCCGCCCAGATCACGGTGACCATTTCCTCACATTTGATGTCTTTCTGAGGCCAGGGGCTGAATGTCATTCGGTTCCTCTCTTTCTCCTATTGGAATAAGCTCTCCTTTTCCAGGACAGCTCTTTAGTCACCAAGACCTGGGCTGCTCCATTGCAGGCTGGAAGGAGTCTGGGGGGAATAGGCCCTGTTGACTATAGAACAGCGAAATCCTGAATAACCCACCCTCCCACCCACCCCCATACTCCCTCTCTACACCCTTTTCTCCTCCGGGCAGCTTCTTTCCTGCAAGAACTGGCCTTGCATGGGAAAGCAATGCTCCTGTGCTCGGTAAACTCCACGGCTGCTTGTCTGAGTACCCCTCAGAGAAACCATGCTTCAAGCAAGCCTGAGACAGTAGAGATCTGTGAGTGATTTTCTGCTTGTAAAGAAAATGTCTCTAAGAAGGCAAAGGCAGGCATACCAGGTATTCAGCTCAGGGACCTTGCCTGGAAAATAACCCTGTGGTTGAAGGAAAGAAGGTTCCACACGTCACGTGGCAGCAAAAGCCCCGGTCAGCAGTGTGCAAGCTGGAAAATGGAGACAGGGTGGTGAGACTCCCATTGTAGCCACACTGAGGCCCACTGGGTCACTTAATCCCTCCTGCTGTCTAGACCCATAGCCATCAACCTTGGCGAATGCTGTTCTTTGAGGGAGGCTCAGGAGCTCGAGGAGGAAAAAGGTTCCGTGCACAGCCAACGTGTGTGAGTCTGGAAGTGTCCACACAGGGCTGAGTAACCGCCCCCCCCGATGCCCTCTGGAGAGGGTGAGTGGCCCACTCGTGTTGCAGGAATATGTATTTATGGGAAAAAGTACACGGGTGATTGGAAAATCACTTTTAATTGATTTTATAACTCAGAAATTGTGTGAGACAGTTCGCGTAGGTGCAGTCTCCTGCATGCACAATGAGGGACATGTCTAAGGTGACGCAGGGGCGGGGGGAGCAGCTGAACTTAGGGGTTAGGGTTGCAGACATGTTTTAATGCCTCTTTTTGGCCTTCCCAGAACCCCTGCGCTTGTCCCGGTCAGTACACATCCCACAGTTTTCCGAAATTGTTGATTTAGTTGTGTTCTCTGTGGGTCATCAGCTTTTAGGGAGGACAGAATTTAGCAGAGAATAGGTACACACACACAAAAAAAAGTAACACCTTTGTCCTTATTCCTCCTATGGGAAATAATATACCGATGACTCACTGTGGCTATGATAGGAAAAGTACAATTTTGTCCCAAAAAATCATGGGACAATTTTGTCCCAAAAACTTTGCATCCACCCTTAGTCACTAAGAACGGAAGACCAACGAGTCACAGAGGGATTCATTGGCATCCCAAGAGCAGAACTGCACCCTGGGAATGGAATGAAGTCTTGCGGAGACCCGAAAATATTGCCTCTCATCTGCCTATCTTCCTGTCTCCAGCTCCGTCTCCACCGCTCATCTCCGTCTTTCTCTCTCTCCGTGGGACATCTGCACTGTTGCTTTTGTTACTGCAATCTTTCTCTGATGTCCATGAGATAGACAACTCGCGCTCCTGAATTTTACATACGACAGATCCACCTACCCAATGGACACCCCAAGACCCCAGGGAGGAGACTCATTGCCCCATCTGGGTTCGGGCACCCACCCATCGGCCAGAGAAGCAAAATTACAGTAAACACACAACCGATTCCCAGCAGCTGGGTAGGGTGCAGGAGCAGGTCACGGGAAGAGGGCTATTGCTGGAAAAGTGGTACCAGCAATATGAACTGAAGTGAAAGAGGGGATGAGGCAGATTAATTTGTAGCGTGCACTTCCACGGTAACAGTCTGTAAGTCTGAACAGAGATGGGTACGTTCGAGTACGCAGAGGAAAAATATGAAAAGCTAGACGCAAAGTGTCCATGTTAGAAGAATGGAAGAGAAGGAAAGGAAATCCTGTCGATTTGACTTCAGATGTTTACTATTTGAATGGTCACAGCAGTTACATTGTGATTCACAGTTAAACATTTTTCAAGGAAAGAGGTGCTGGGTAAACCATTCAGTAGGAATCTACTGCATTGAACTTTTTTTTTCATAATTTGAGCTTAATTAAAGTTTGGAGAAGAAAGGAACTAACATTCTTTCTCATAAGTGGCACTGGCTGAACTGCAATTTTCTTTCTTTTGTTATATTGATCCAACTCTAAAAACTCATTCAGTCCAAGTCTAGGAAGATGCCCGGGCGTATAAAGTCTCACAGTACATTTGAGGGGAAAAAATTACATTGCAAAGCTGGTAAAGCTCATGAGTAATATCAAAATTTCTGATTACGTTCTAGATTCCACTTGTCTCTTTATGACCCCATCAGTACCCAGGGGGCCTGAGCTCAGTGCCAGGGGGCAGGTGAGTGCCGGCCACTGTTCGCTTCTGTTGCACACACAGGGAGGGTGCACGCAGCGTCCCAACCAGCGGCTCCTACTTGTAAGAATCTGCTGGGAAGATTACTATCAGTGCAGACTCTGAGATGACGGTTCTGCCCATGAACTTGGAATCTGATTACTAACTGATACCTGGGTGAATCTGAAGCAGTTCTTTGGAGATGCTACTGGCCAGGTGTGCCCACCAAGGGTCCATCTGCAGTCAAACCGACTGGCCCTGTGGTTAAAAACAGGATATTCAGAGTGAGCTTCATCTCCCACTTTATGACCACAGGGAAAGTTACAAACCTTCCTTCAGCCAGGGAAACTGAAACCCTAAAATAACACCCAGTCCATAGCTTGTGGGGTTTGATTGGGAAACATTAGCAGGGCACTTAGCACAGGATCGGGCTCACGGGAGGGGCTTGATTGAGGGTGGCGATTATTCTCATTGACTTATGGAATCTTGAATGGCTAAAAGGCCCTCAGGACCATGAACTCTTGGCGAACACTGGCCATCACTATGACATCACAGGCAGTATAATGGGGGAGGGGGGACATAGCGTGCTCAAGGGTGAGAAAGAACCGAGGTTCAGACGCCCGGTGCAGTGACCACCATCAGAGCTGAGTTTGCAGGATGAAGCCATGGCCGCTGAGGAGTCCTACAGTGATGAGGCTGGAGAGAGTGAATCTGCAGGAATTCCACAAGGCAAAAGCTCTTCAGTGACACTACGGCACCAGACAGGCTGGTGAGCTCCCTGCAAGGAATAGACCAAGGGTTTAATTTTCTTTTTTCTTTCTTTCTTCCCCACTGTTCTTAATCATTGGGTCTCATCACTCAGAGTATCTGAAAGCAGCATCTAGCAGAAATAGATGGATCCTCCAAGATGAAAATTAGACACAAAGTCAAGAACAGTTGGTCAGAAAAAACAACAAAGGAATCAGAAAGCTGCAGAGGGATGGGAGGAAATTGTTGCAGGTGTTAAATACTGCTTGGAGCAGACAGACGTACTGTAAGGAGCTGGTAACCATCCAACAATTTATTTGGCAGCTGAAGGGTCTAGAGATGTTTAACTTTTCCTGAGTTTAACTGTGTGCATTTGGGGAGGAAGAGAGAGAAACGGCTTCAATGCAAAAGGTATGTCTACTGACTTGGGCACACCACGGGCTCGCCCAGGGTGTGGGGGAGACCCAAGCCAGCAAGCATGGACATGCGGCCACCAACTCTCCGATGGGCATGTGGCATCGGTGAGTGGGACTGCAGTGTTTAAAGAGAAGTGTTTTCTTATAGCATGGCCACTAAATGCAAGCCAACCACTTGATCTGGTGCTCAGCTGAAGAAAGAGCAGTGTGTTCCCACTCGGAAGGAAACCCTGGCCGTGGTGGGCTCCCTGAGAGCAGGCGTGTTGGATGCCACAGTGAGAATTCGAGAGGACTGTCCAGGGTGAGCCTGACTCTGAGCAATCTTCCCTTGTGCACCAACATTAGACCCTTACCCTCGGTATGGTCCAGTTCCACTAGGGTTTTCCCTTGTGTCTGGGAACCTCGATGGCTAATAACGTCTCCCATTTCACTGCCGCCCCTCCTCCGGGAGGTGAAGCCTACCACTCCCATTGCACAGGTGGGAGGTAGAGGGTCGGAGAGGCTGCTGCCAAAGGGCACCTCTACCAGTGACGCGACTGGATTTGCTGTGGGGTGCATCTTCATGTCCGCAGGCCTCTCCCCAAGACCAAGGAGAGAGCCCAAAACACAGGGCACGGCGCCCCTGGCGTGCTCAGAACCGCTTTTTGTGCCGCGGAGACCCTGAGTCCCAAGGAGAAGCGAACCCTTGTGCTGGAGCTGCTGGTGTCAGCGATGGTGAGCGGGAGCGGAACTTCTAGCAGAGGAAAGAGACAAGCTTCAAATCACAGGATTTTCAATACAAGCCAAGGTTTATGGATGTGTACACACACACACACATATACACACGTATACATATTAAAATGTGTGTACATTTGCACATATTGAAGTGTATTTTAATATGCATGTAAAACGTGTGTATGTGTATATGCACATATGTACAGGGGTGGGCAAAAGTAGTGTTTAGAGCTGCGAGTATGGGAAACAGTTTATTCTTGTATCATTATTTATTAATTATATTACTTGCACGTGAACTGTAAACCTACTTTTGCCCACCCCTGCATATACATGTGTGTATATATATATAAATACATATTAAGTGTATTACACATATAATTAAGTAAGTGGTTGGGTCATCTCATGATGGCCTCATAACTTCGAGGGCTTCTCATTAGCTGCCCACGAGCACTGAAGGCTGACATTCGTTGGCCTTGTTATTTGGCAAAGAGTGTCGCCCGTGCTACGCTGTGAGTTCCGTGAGGCAGGGTGGGCTGGTGTGTGCTCCACATAATCGACTCCCCGGAACAGCTCCTGGCACACGGAACAGGCCTGTTAGATGTCTGCCGAAGTCACGAGTAAAGCGTGGCATAGATTCTAACCTTGGCTGCCCTCTGAGTGTATTTCCAAGTATAACACTAGATAGATTCAAAAATTAACTTCCGTGTTCTCTAATTCCCACTAATTATGTATGATGTGTAATAAGCCAGACTTCTGTACTTGGAATTTAATACATTTCTGGAAAAAGCGCTGTATGTGGCCCCTCCTTTCCCTAGATACCCATTTCACAGCTGTTTCTTGTTTTCACATTCTTCACGCTGGGCTCCAAGTGTCTCGCTTTTGGCCACGCCACGAAAGCTCAGCCACTTTCTTACCTACCACTGGGGTCGGGAGAATGCCTCTCCCTCCCTAGATTGTAAGCTCATGAAGCAAACTCTGCCCTTTATGTACCAACTGGGTACCTGTAGGATTCTAGGAACAAATCCAAAGTGATGGACTATGGTTTCTGAATCCATTGGCTTCTGGCTATTGCAGCTGGCTGTGAGCCTCCTGCATGATAATACACCAACTAACTGGACTTTCTTGGCCATCTGTCTGTTGGCTAAATAACTACCTCTTGGATAGACCAACTCATCACTTAGGCAGCTGGTGTTTGGTGATTGAGTGAGCTGAACAACTTCTGGGCTGGGTCCAGTATTTCCTGACCACAAAAAAAAAAAAAAATTCACAGGGCTTATGTAGCACCTTTATAAAGCAAAGTAGATAAGAAAAGCAAAATGAATGGGGAAATACATGGGCTGTGCTTTAGAGCAAAGGTTTTTAAGGCACGAGAGACTTTGAAGTTTTTCCCTCAGTGGCTGTGTCGCACTCTCTGACACTTCTGCCACCCGTGCTTCCTCTGCTTTCCTTCCTTTCTAACCCTCTCCATATAGTTTCTTCCAAAATTTCCTAGTCTTATACCCCATTCAACCAATATTTAATTAGGCCTTAGTGTGTCCTAGGCAAGGGTAGCAGACTCAAGTGCTTTGGGGGCTATGGCGGACACCTGCTGTTCTTTCTGGTTGCTAAATATCAGAAACCCATTCCTTGGTCTGGGGACTCTCCTTCATTATGACGCAGAGCCTGCCTCCCACCATGACAGGTGAAAATACCAGACACTCAATTTCCAGCTTCCCTTGCAGCTAGGGTGCAGGCATGCAAACCAAACTCTGCAAACAGACTTGCCCACTGCAGATGCTGTTGAATTAGATGTTGTCCATGAGAGGGAGCAGTGACCTTGCAGAACCATCTTTGAAAAGGTAGTAACAGGTGCAGCAGTTCTGGGGCAGTAACCAGCACCCCCCCACCAGAGAGGCGTGGGGCGTGTGCACAGGAGCCGGAGCCATCTTGGTTGTCCCACTCCCACAGCACCAGCGGAGCCAGGCTGCGTCACTTCTAACCCAGTTCTCCAGTCCTCTAAGATGTTCTGTGAACTACTGAATATTCTTTAATAAATTCCTTTTCTACTGAAATTAGTCAGTCAGCATTGGCTGCTTGTAGGTAAGAGTCCACATGGAAACTGAAGCCAATCAGGGACCATGAATGGGTGCCATGATAGGACAAGATTGTGGAACAGTGGAGCCCCCGTGCCTCCCCTCCAGCAGGCAGCTGTTAGTAAGCCCTGTACAAGGTGAACCTAGTAATGCCAGGCTCTTGATTTTTCAATAGAAAGATCAATTCAGACTTTTTTAGGTGAAACCACCACTTTTAGACATCAGCAACTAGTTCAAAAATGTTTGTGGGCTAGCCAAAACATGGCCATGGGTTACATATAGCTCCAGAACCACCAGCTCTTTACTTCTTCTTTTTTTTTTTTTTTTTTGCTTTTTACTTTAAAGAAGCATATCAGGATACCTGTCACAGAAAGGTTTCTTTGTAGTAACTCCCCTACATCCAATTGAGCTCTACATTTTACAGGAACTCAAGCTCACTCAGATTTAAATAGAAAATTGTTGGGGACTAGGATGGTCTGACTGGGAAATAACACACACTAATTCCAAACCACCACAAGCGCCCATGCGGTCCTGATCAAACCCACCCAGCCAATCCAAAAATCTGCAGCCTCGGGTATTGCCCTTTGTCTCAAAGAAGCATCCAAACTATCTCCTGATGTTCCCACTGCAATCAGGGTGTCTTGCTCTCATCTTAGCCGTACACCATGCTATTTGGTATCACAACCTCACAAGCCGAAGTCTTAGGGTGGCGCATCCCATTAGTGGGACCTACATGTAAGCCACAGCTGCAAGGGAGGCTGGACAGGTATGTTCCTGGTGTTTTCAGCCTCTGAAGTAAGAGGTAATTATTCTGCTCACCAAGACTCTCAAGCTGTGTGAGTTGCCCCAAGTGAAAAGGGGTTCAGATGCTGGTGGCCAAAAGTAAGGTGTACCTTCACTACTTCCCTTTGCCTTACATGTCCATGGCCCTTCTTCGCAGTTTTCATCCTCAAGCCTGATGCCCCTCCTGCCTCTCCATCAGCATAGGAAGAACCAGGCAATATCTACCAAAAATAGGCTATGATTTCTGAAGAATTTAAGTACAACTAAATATCGCATCCTAAAAGTACACTAGCTCAATTTAATATTTCTTTAAAGATTCCACATCCCGTCATACTACTGCAATTGTACTCACCTATGTTTCCCTGGATAACTTTATCAGGATAACTGAAAGCATTAAAAATGTTACAGACTTTAAGTGGGCAAGCCCAGACCCACTGAATCAAAAATTTAGGGATCAGGTCCTAGAGATCTGTACGGTAAAGCTACCTTAGTGATTTTAACATTCAACCTGGTGTGGCTATCTTTTGATTTCGAAGAGAAAAGAGGTGCCCTTGGGTTGAACTGAGGTTGCCTGGTGTGGTGGGCGTAGTGTGGTGGGCCACGCACAAGCACCTGAGGACCTGTTGGAAAGCTGCTCTTACCTCCCATGCCATGATTGACAGGGGCGATACGGGTCAGAGTACATTCCTCCTGTTCCCAGGAAGGGGCCTGCTCCCTTGGCCTCGCCAATCACAGTGTTTGGGTGTTTTTAATCCAAAACATTTTTGGACATGTTTAATTGATTTTACAGAGTGGGGAAAGAAGGGAGAGAGAGAGGGAGAGAAACATCAATCGGTTGCCTCTCGTGTGCCCCCTGACTGGGGGACTGAACCCACAGCCTAGGCATGTGCCCTGATTGGGAATCAAACCCATGACCTTTTGGTTCACAGGACAACACTCCAACCAACTCAGCCACACTGGTCAGGGCTCACCAATGGTAATGTTTCATGCTCTTGGCCACAATGACTGATCCAAGCAAAAGCAATCAGAGTTGGCCCATGAGGTTATGATATCTGGAAGCAGAAGAAAATGGGCCCTGCCTTCCCCTTCAGGGCACCTGGGTGGGTAGGCATCGAGGCCTGCTGATGAAAGTTTTCTTGGGAAGCAGTGTTAGAGAATGATGCCAAGATAAGGAAACATGGACAAGAAACAGAGAGATGGAGAATAAAATTTTCTTCCTACATCTACTTACTCATACATGAAGTCCCCTCCATATCAGGCCTTGGCCAGAATGGAGCCCATCAGGAAATGCAATCTTTCGACCCGCCCCCAAAGGCCACTTAAGGATGGGCCTGGGGCTGGAGCACTTCCTTTCCAAATAAAGTCTCCATGGCCTGTGGTAGGCTTTTCACCTTGCGGGCGACAATCTTCCCACTACAACCTCAACATCTGCGCTTTTGTTCTGTTTCAGCATGTGTCATACGGCAGCGGCCAACCCCACTGCCAACGCTGTCCCCTGTGGGGAGAGGACAGGGTCCTCCTGCAGCACAGGATGGGTGCATGCAAGCCAATGGCCCTGATTGGCTGTTGGGAGGACCCGATAGCCATGGGGACCAGCACCCAGACTGCAGCTGACGTGTCTTCATCTCTTCTCTCTGCAAGGAAAGCTTATTCCATTCAGCGCCTGACTGCAGAGTGTTTTCCTTGTTAACTCAAATACCTGGACACCGTGGACAGAAGTGCTGGGCCTTGGGCTGCTGGTGACAGGCCACAGATGATGCCACTTGCTCCAAAGAGCCTGTACATCTTTTTTACATGCAAAGTGAATTGAGTTGGATATCTGCCCCTGGCAACCCAAGTCTCGGGAGTAACATGGTTGTGCTTTGCTTTCAGTAGAAAACAGTAAAAGGACACAGAGGCAAATGAATTTTCTGCATTTTGGCAATCAACATGAAGTGAACATTTGCCTGCTGATTTTTCAGTATTTTCAGCTCTCACCGAGAAGATGCCTTAATTAAGTTTACAAGGAAGTATTAACAAAGAAGCCAATCTGACTCGATGCTGCAACAAGAAAGGGCTGTGTGGGTGCCAAGTGACCTTTTGGGGGCAACTCAGTGAGGACTTCAGCCCAGGTGAGCTGGAGAAAAAGAATGCCCTTAACAAAGGCAATTAAAATGATGGAATGCAGTCAATAACAGACCCAGCAAGAACCTTTTGCCCCCAAATCTTTGACCAAAGAAGCAAATCCTTGCTGCCTGCACATCCCGTTGCTCTGTGGCTGGCACGGGCAGCACAGAGAGGAAGCCAAGTCACAGCCCTGCAGGGCAGGGAAGATGTGGTTTCCATCACAGATGTCCGTGTAGCCCAACGGTGTCATCCCAATGCCCCCCAATGCAGTCTCCCCACCCCCACCTCCTTTATAAGAAGCCGGTGCCAAAGGAGCCACACTCAGGCACAATTAGTGATTTCACATGGTTTGCCAAAGCCCCATCAAAATAGCCTCTTGAAAACTCAAGTTCACATTGCTATGGAAACACTGTCATGTCAAACAGAGAAAAATAAACATGCAGGAGTTATTCTCAAGTTCCATACAAACTGTTGAATCTGTATGTGGGAGCTAGCACACACACACCCCGCCCCCCAACTTCAGACTGACAGGAGGTAGGCTATTCCAAAGGGAAATGGTTGAAAACGCCTTCATAACAAGGATCTACAGAAGTCATTTTGCATTGGTCTCAGGGTAAGGAGTCCTGTATGAGAGATGAAGCACAGAAGGGAACAGGGGCAGCCTCCCTTCCCTGGGTTTTCCGCGCTGGCTCCGCCACCTTGAACTCCCCCATCCTCCCCAGCACCTGCAGTCCCCTTTGTTTCCCCTTCAGTCCAAAAGCTCTGACAGCGGAGCTTTCTTGGGGACAAATGAGGCCTCGTTACCGTAGCTCCACAACACATAATCTAACTCCATGACGGTAAGTTGGCAGAAACAGGGGCCGTTCGCCCTGTCTAGCAGTGTGGGGTGGGACATCTCTAACAGTCCCCTAGACCTTCTTCTAGCAGGCGGCCCTCCACCTCTCCATGCCCACCACCATGTTCATCGCTCAGGTTAAGCGACCACCAGCACCCACCTGGGTGCTCATGGGCTTTCACCAGGTCACCCTGAATCCACGGGAGCCCATTTCATTCTCCCCACTGACGCCAGAGGCTTTTAAAAATTCACGTTTGACCACATCGTTCCTCTGAGGAGAGTGTTTCCTCCGTTTCCCGTTGCCAGTAGATAAACCCAAAAACTATTAGGTCCCAACCTGAAGACTATCCAGATCTCCACCCTGAGGATGAAGGCGGGGAAGGTGGGCACAGGGCCTAAGTGAGGAGGAAAGGTCATCTCTGGAGAGGGGCTCCAGAGCTGAGAGAGAAGACTCCAGGAACCACATCGGGGCAGATGTTATCCAAGACTGCCTGAAGAATCCTGCCAGGGTTAGAAAGTAGACTTGACCTTGGCAAAGGCAGTCAAGGTCACAGCAGAAGGCTCACAGGGCACAACTTCAGCGCAAGGTCAGGGACGATTCAGGAGAATGGGCAGCACACTTTGTCCCTTAGCAGGTGAAGAGCTTTGTCACAGGCGATTCAGAACTGAACCCGGGAATGGAGAGTATTCAGAGTCGCCGTGGTGTTCCCGCAGTTCCCCAAACACGCTTCGGGGATGTAAGTGCTGGCTCCGAGGAGCCATGTTGGCCTGGCCTTCGTTCCCTGGTTTCCCTGATTCCTTCCCCTCTCCTCCTCCAAGGGTGGGAAGCAGCCTGCAGGCAGCTCTGGGCACAGCACAGCACTGCAGCTCCTACTGCCGGAGAAGAAGTGCCAGGGCTCCACCCGGCCCCGCAGGCTCTGCAGGTTTCTTACCCACCTCTCCATCCTCGTGCTGAGGAACCACAGCTCTCCTGCGGGGCCCCAAGTGGACCACACCCCTTTTCTCACCAAAGGAACTGCCCACGAAATCACCTCTAACCCTAGAACGACCACCTCCCTCATCACTCGGTGAAAGCGCAATCATTCTTCCAAGCACCACCGCCCAACAGAACTCTCCGTGGGAATAGGAAGGTTCTAGATCTGTGCTGTCCAATATGGCAGCCGGTGCCCACAGGCAGCCGTTGACTTTTGAAATGTGGCTAAGGCAACAGAGGAGCTGAATTTGAAACTTTAACTCCCTTGAATTAGTTGAAATTTAAATAGCCACCTTTAGCTAGGGGCTACCATAGTGGATGATGCAGCTGGAGAATTCGGTTCAGATGCCTTTCCTCACCCTCCACTCCAGGAAGATCCATGTTAACTCTGTACTGTTTAATCGCAGGATTCATCACAGAAATCTCTCATGTGATTAGCATGATTATTTGTTTATTTTCAATTTTCCCCGCTAGTCGGCAATTTCCAGGAAGACCAGGGCCAGGTCCGTTTTGTTCCACATTGATCGATCGCTAAGGTCCAGGACAAGTTCTGGATATGCAGTGGACAGTGATAGAGTGAACGAATCGATGAATCCAAGAGATTCAGTGACTGTATGACTTCAGAAAATCACTGCACACTTCTCAGCCTTAGTTTATTCATCTCTAACGTCTGTGGGTCCCTTCAAGCCTAAGAACTCTGTAGATTTCACCTCTAAATAGGAAAGTACAGAAGTGTGGTTGTAGAAAGTTCTAGATGTTACTTGAGATCATCTTGTCCGCACACTGACTTCCCCTAAATCATCTCGGGAAAGGAGACTGGCTGGTAGTTCAAAGATCAAATACGCTACGAGGCTGTAACAGAGGACACCTGAGCCCCTTCACTGAGACACACAGCACCCCTACAAGCTGCACGCGGCCACCGAAACGATCCGTCGGGCTGGCCGTTTATATTTTGCCAGGATTGGAAAGCTTTTCAGACTGGAAGTTAAATCCGGGCCTGAAAATATGAGCGACGTTGCTGGCATTCACTCCACCTCTGATTTACGCAACCTAGCAACTAATAAAATATGGATCAGAGAGATTTAATATCAATTCATAATTATCTTTTACTTCTTATTACTTTTGGTAATAACTTCCGTGGCTTTCTCAGCACACACTGTTCTTTCAGAACAAAGTAAACCACAGCGAAGGAGCACAAAGGTTCCCTCGGCCGTGTTGCCGATTACACTGTATAAAAAGTAGATTGATGGAGGGTTTGCCCTGAGATTGAAATGTTTGTGGTGAATTTAAACTTGGAAAGGGTCTTGCGTACAATACTCGCTTACCTGCCCACCTGCCTGCTGTTAAGAGGCAGAATTTGGATACATCCTAAGCCACCCTCCGGACCAACCTCTCCCCACGCTGCCCACACCATGCTAAGGTCCGCGCCCTGCCTTTTTGTCTCGGGCCAGCTCTTAGTGAGCTGTCCATGGTGATACGCTGCTGACAGTGACAGAAAAGGCAGCAGAGGGTAGAGGTTAAATGCACAGACACTGCAGGAAGAGCATTTATGTGTTAAACTGGACCTTAGCTTCCTCGTCTGTAAAATGGGGGTAATCACAGCACTTACCTCCAGAATCGCATGAGGATTAAATGAAGTTATAGGTGTGAAGGGCTTAACACATTGTAAAGGTGTCAAAGAACAGCAACTATTGTGACAGCGATGAAGACGGGAACAGAAGCCAAAATACCACCGATCTCTGTTGACAACAACTCTGTAAGGTGGATAACGCTGACAGTAAGCTCAATGTGCCACCCTTTCTACTGGCATTTACGTTTAGTTTAATAACAACCACTTATCAAGCACCCAGAGTCCCAGGCTAACAGAATCTCATTAAATCCCCCCTGGGACCCTGAGAAGTAACAGTAGTTCACCAGTGATGGTGATTGTTGTAGTAACCATAGAAAAGACACCTAACAGTGTCTGAAAACTTACCATGCCTGGCACTGATACACCTGTTGCATGTATGACCTCACTTAACCCTCCTTAGCAAACCCATGAGATTCGGATGATAATTACTGTCATTTTACAGAAAATTAACTAGGGTCCAGAGGGCTAAGTGACATGTCCGAGATCAGAGACTCTTGGAAAGCGGAGACTGGACCCCAGGGGTCTAACCCCTGCTAGCTGCTGCACCCTACTCCCTCACTGCTACGGTTTTGGAAGTTTAGAATTGGAAAACAGACTGTGAATCAGTTAACAGTAAAAATATGAACTGAGTAACAATGTGGACGTGGGCTGAGGCTAAAAGGAGGCAAATGCAGTGCCAGATGCAAACTTCAAGGAGGTACTCACACTCCTAAGAACCCAAAGCAGCTGGGATGGGACCAGAAGTTTCTGGGGTGGGTCACGAAGAAAGGGTGCCACCGTCCTTCCACCCATAGTCACATCATCCCATTCTATCAGACAAAACAGGTCACACAGCAAGCCCTGATTCAGAATGAAAACAGACTCTCCTCCACAACAAGAGGTGCTTCGAAGTCACAAACCAAGAAGTGTGGCTACAGAGAGGAGGCTGTTTGGAATCAGTTTTGTAAGCAATGGCAACTGTGGAGACTAATATGCATTCTCTTCACCCATTCGCTACCTGTGTGGCCATGAATTATTCAATTACCCTGTCTGGGCCTCATTTTCTCAATTTGTAAAATAGATAATAATACAAAACCGATCTCAGCATTGCTCTAAGTATTGAATGAGGCATTACATAAAGTGCACATCACAATGCCTGGTACACACTCAACAAATACAAGCTATTACTTCTAATTGGTATTATTTATAAACGTCCTTATGAGTATGTTAAAACCTGATAGCCCCGTGGGGGGGGGGGCAGGGCACAGATGAGGGGGAGATGACAGTGAGCAATAAACACCTCTACGTTACACGCCACAATGCCAAATTCTCTCTGGCCAAGCTATTTCTTGATGAGTAGATAATGTCATAAGTTATTTTACAACAAAATGAAAACTTCAGGATTGGTTGCCCAAGATGGAAAACACTGAGTTCAAAGTACAGCCACAAAGATGTCAAAAACAAAAGCTGGATGGATTGGGAAATAAATGTGCTGCTTTTGCATCTGGCTCTTTTTGCATTTTTCATTGGTATTCTGTGGTAGCACAGACCAGTAGCTTATCTAAATTTACAGCTTGTATAACAACAAGGCTATTAACTGGGCACTTTTCCTATGGCCTTTCCTTTCAAAAATATTCTAAATGAAGGGAAATTCCTCTTTCTTAATTGATAACCACAGAGTCAGAGATTATGGGCAAAAACTGACTAATTTCCCAATATAGAATTTTATCCCAATAGAGATTTTTCTTTATCAAACTCACACCGTTTTAGACTTTGAATATCTTTGCTAAATAGTTTCTTTGTTCACCAACATTGTATCAGTGTTTGTTCAAGTCCTATTCTTTTTCATCATGACTAGTTGAAATACAGTAAAAATTTAAAAACAAAAGGTATGGGTGTAGACTACAAAACACATTTGAACATCAATCTAAAATTAAATGTCCTAAGAACCTGATTTCCTATTACGAACAACTAGCTCCCCACAAATTTGATAACTTAGATAAAGCAGACCAAACTGTTGAAAGGTACAAACTACCAAAATTCACACAAGGAGAAGTTGATAAACTAAATAAGCCTTTATCTATTAACTGAATCAAAAACTAATAACCTTCTAAGAAAGAAAGCACCAGGCACAGATGGTTTCCCTGGTGAATTCTACCGAACATTAAAGGAAGAAATTACATCCAGTTTCTACAATCTACTCAAAAAGAGAAGCAGAGGAAACATTTCTTACCTGATTTAATAAGAACAGAATTACCCTAATACAAAAATTAGATGAAGAAGTTATAAGAAAAAAGAACTATGGACCAATATCTCTCATGAACATAGACACAAAAATCTTCAACAAATTTCAGCAAATCACAATTAATAATGTATAAAAATCCCACAACTGAGTGGATATTAGTCCAGATATATGAATCTGGTTTAACATTTGAAAATCTATCATTGTAATCTACCACATAAGCAGATCTGGTAGATTACAAAAGTCATACAATTGTGTAAATTGATGCAGATAAAGCACTTGACAATATCCAACACCCATTTGTGATTAAAAAAAAAACCTCTCAGCAAACTGGGGAGGGGAAATTAGTCAACTTCTCAATTCGACTGAAGAGCATCTACAAAAAAATCTGCCACTCAGATCATACTTCACTGTGGAAAAGTAGATGCTTTCACCCCTAAGACTGAGAGCAAAACAGGATTGTTCTCTCTTGCTGCTCCTGTTCAATATCATACGGCAAGTGCTAGCTAGCGCAATAAGACAAGAAATGGAAATAAAAAGCACATAGCTTACAAAGAAAGAAATAAAACTGTCTTTATTCATGAATGATATGAGTGTACAAGTAGAAAATCTAAAAGGACTGACCAAAAGCACAAAAAGATAAACCTATCTGGAGGAGCAAGTACAGAAGTAGAAAGATTTCGGATACAAGGTTAATATACAAAAGTCAATTTCTTATATACCAGCAATAAACAACTGGAATTTAAAACTGCAAAAACAATACCATTTAAAATAGCGCTGAAAATAAATCTTTAGAGGTAAATGCAATCAAATATAAACAGAATCTATATGCAAAAAATACTACAAAACTCAGATGAAAGAAATCAAAGAAAACCTAAATAAATGGAGACATATTCTATGCTCACGAACTGAAAGATTCAGTGTTGTTAAGATGTTAATTCTCCACAGCATGATCTGAGACTCAATGTAATTGCAATCAAAATCCCAGCAAGCTACTTTATCGATAAAGACAAACCAATTCTAAAGTTTAGGTGGAAAGGCAAAAACCTAACCAACAAAATACTAAAGATGGCAAATGAAGTTGAGGGACCACACTACCCAATTTCAAGCCTTACTCTAAAGCTACAGGAATCAAGACAGTGCAGTGTTCATGAAAGAACCACATGGAGCAGTGAAACGGAATACAGTACCCAGAACTAGATCCACAGAGACATAGTCAGCCAATGTTTGATAAGGAAGCAAAGGTGATTCTTAAAGTGACTTAGAAGGTACCAAAGGCATGGTATGTACTTAGGCCCAAACGGTGGTCCTAAACCCGATCTTTAGCCATGTCCTCCAAAAAACAAACACAGAGACAGGACTCTTGAAAAAAACCCTTCGGGTGCTAATCAGCCTGACTGTCCTTTTTCATAGGCCGGACTATTGGGTTGGGGCTTCCTTAGCTCTGAGACTGCTGCGCTGGAACAAAATATTGTTTTCGTTCTCTTTTGTTAAGGGAACTCTAGCAGTCGAAGTTCCAGAATAAAAGGGGATTTTTTGTTTGATGTCTTTTTTTTTTTGTCACCATTTGAGCTTTTTAATTTAGACAGCCAAATAAGAAATCAGAGTGTACCCAGACCACAATGCTCAAATAAAAGAATCTCAAACAAAACTCAAAATGCTTCAGAGTGTTCGTGGGTCCAGAGATTTCTTGGACCAATGACAGGAGAGGATATGTGCCTTCCTTCTCCTTGGGGAATCTTCAGTTAAATGACCTCGGTTCCCTGACAAAGTGTATGAAGCCAACGTAGAACAGCATGGATCTGATTTACAATAGTTTCGGCCCATACTGTGCTTTTTTGGAAGCAATGACACAGTTTGCTCATGTCATCGTTATCACCAGTATCAATAATGTGTCACTCCAAAAGCAGAAGAAAATAAGTTTGAAAGAGAGAGAAAAAAAAAATCAAAGGATGTTTATAATGAGAAAATTATACATTGAGGAGGTAGCGGCAATTCTTGACAATATTGTAAGAAAACTCTTAAAATAGCAACAATTTTTCTTGTTAACAGCTTTGGAAATAAGAGAGCAGTCGCCTTTTGGTGAGGATGATATTTTTATGTTAGTAATAAGTTGCCAAAAAGATAACTGGGAAATTGTAGGCTATAAATCAGGTTCATTGGCCACACGTACCTACCCTCGCATGGGAGAAAAATTTGTCTGAACTTTTCAAAAAATTGAAAGGAGCCAACATAACCCACGCTTGCTGCTTGTTCATCTTTTTGAACTTAACCGATGTAAGTTTCTTTCCAAGAAGCGAAGTATTTACTGGGAGTTGCAGGTCAAACTCTGGCTCCATCTCTCACTAGAGAAATCCATGAATGCTAAATATGGTTCTGCAGAATGCGACCTTAGACTCCGTGACTTTAGCCCTGGGACGTCAGACAGCGTCTTTAAGCTCTCTAAGCCTCAGCATCTCCATCTACACAATGGAGAAGACACTACTACTTACTTTTGTTGGAACATCAGATGAAGCGGCCAGTACAGCAACGCCCACCGTATGGTTAGCATTCAGAAGACCACCTATTACTCTTGCTGCGCCGGCAACTCATCCTCCCTGGCACACCCTCTCCTGTCTCAGCACACACGTTGTGGCTCCGGTCACCCGTTTTACATCCCTTCCAAAGCCCTTCAAACAATGAGTCGTGTGACTGCGGAGACATGACACTGACTCTTCCACACACACCAACACCACTGTGTGTGTTGGATTGTATTTTCTCCCACGTGGTCACCTGTGAAGGCCGCACACTTCCTCCAAATGGTAGGACCGTTTGTCAGCTCATCCTTGAATCTCCCCCCCGGGGCACTGCCTTCGGTTCAGTCCAGCCACTCACCCACAAAAACCTCTCGTTTTTCTTATAGGCTCCCCTTGGTTTTGAGCTGGGTTGACTGATTCAGCTACACCCAGCTCATGACACCCCTTCTTCACTCAGCTGACATCGAACAGAACGCTGACTATGTATGAGCAACTACGCTCAACTGGGTGTGTAGTCAGATAAAACAGGTATGCTCCCTGACACTTTGGCGCTTAAAACCTAGCAGAGAGACAAACAATAAACAAGCGATGGAGAAAAAGGCGACAGGTACACAGATAATTACACACTGTGACAAATGTTACAAAGACGATGAACATGACATAGTCACAGAAGATAATTTCAGGGAATGTTCCTGCTTAGATCACAGCAAACGATAATCTCTTCAATGCACAGGGAAGTGACTACGGAGTTTTAAGCTGGGAAGTGACCAGCTGGGATTTGCATTTTCAAGCAGGCACTCGAGGCGTTCTGCAGAAAAAGGGACAAAGCGCTGACGTGGGCGTGAGGAAACCTGTAAGCAGCCTATTGCAGCTGTCCAGGCAAAATGACCGCAGCTGGGACAACAGGACCCTACCAAGAGCTACAGAGAGAAGCGAATGCATTTAAGAGGTATTTTTGAAATAGGAAAGGCAGAACTGGATGCTGAAGGTGCAGTGCGGAAAACAGGGAATCTTGGACAACTGCCAGGCCGAGGTAGACTTGCCACAAAGCCACGGGCCTTAAGCTTCAGGCCCCTCCTTACAGAGAGACCCCCTCCAAGGCTTTAGGGAGGGTCTCGGCAATGAGCTCCTGTGGTCATATGGTTGTTAATGTTTACAAAAGCGACATATTTGTGTATACTTTTTTAAATGGAGTGTCCTCGGATTACATAAACCTCAGACCACTCAAAACCTCTGCTTACCTACAGCAGGTGGACAGGTGGTCAAAGAACAGGTGTGGCTGAGAGGGTGCGAGTTCCACTAGATGTGGGTGTCTGGGGTGCCTGCCAGGCCTGCCGGTCATGAGACAAGATCCTAAATGGCTTCCAGATCTTTCTAAACATCAAATCCACTTTCAAAGAAGAAAGGAAGTCCACCATTGATAATACTAGCTTCTAAATGAGTGGTTCTTGGTATTTTGAAATCATCCTTGATAATTTAGAAAACCTTCAGACTTTTCCTCTCAGCAAATGCACTTAAGCGCCCAACAGTTCAATTCACCCTGAGCCGAGAGCCCATCTAGTCTCTAAGTGCCGGCACCATGGGAGAGACAGTGGAGGTTCTGCTTCCCCCAAAGATTACCCTGGTGGGCATAACATTTTTTTCACGTGCTAATGTTGGAATGTTTGTTAAAAATCAGTCATATCACCTCGGAGTCCCGTCTTATCGCCGTAATGGCTGTACATGTGAGGACATTTGAGACAACAGTTTCCACGCTGACACCTCCTAGGACTGACTCTTTTCAAAGCGCATTCCTTATCCTGTGCATGTTCCCAGGCAATGCTGCTGCTTTAAAGAATTAAAGGTATTTCCGAGCCTCGGTAACCTGTGCTGTTTTTATGAAGAGCACCAGCCAATCAGGGGAGAGACTCATGAATACTAAACACAGCTCTGCAGAGTGTGTCTGCTGGCTCCTCCAGTGCCACTCGGATGGCCTGTTGTTTACTCACCCAGTCCGTGATCATACAAGGCCTCGGTCTTTTCCACCTAGTTCCATGATACACCTGGGGGTGGGGGTTATGTGTGGATGCCCCTCCCCACTTTGCTTACTTATCAAATCATCCAACCATTAATACAAAGTCTATTAAGACCTAAATTCCACCTCCTATGACAATAGCCTCTTTGCAAGGTGTCCCTGTCCAGAATTTAAAGGGATCCTATGAAACAGACACCTCAGTGAGTCTGCCTTCCCCCTGTGGAACCCAAGTCCTACTTTCCTAGGCAAGTCCCCCATCCACCTGTCCCCTGCACCAGTCAGAGAGCTCCTTGAGGACAACGGCATCCCAGAGCCTACCTTTGTGACCACATACTTCACACATGGTAAATAAGAAATGAGCCCTGGCTGGTGTGGCTCAGTGGATTGAGTGCCGGCCTGCAAACCAAAGGGTCGCCAGTTCAATTCCCAGTCAGGGCACATGCCTGGGTTGTGGGTCAGGCCCCCAGTAGGGGTCATGGGAGAGGCAACGACACATTGATGTTTCTCTCCCTCTCTTTCTGCCCCTCTTCCTCTCTCTCTAAAAATAAATAAATAAAACCTTTTAAATGAAAAAGAAATGAACACACAGGAACTGACTGTGAAGCTGGTTTGGCTATTTGACCTTGCCTTTAGATTTACTGTGGCTTTGCCATTTTGCTTTGTTTATCAGCTATAATTTCTTGGGCACCAGCTACTCTGCAAGATCTTTGTCAGGCACGTTCCACAGATTATCTCTTTGGTTGCTCATGAGAACCATGCTGGTGATACTGTCCCCATTTTGCTGATTAAAAAAAAAAAAACAGAGCCTTTGAGAAATTCGGTAATTCTCCCAAGTTACTCAGCATCCAAGAAGCCTTGTCTGACTGCCTCCAAGCTCTTCCCACTGCCCCACACTCCCTCGCTCACTCTGTGGCCGCTAATCTGGCATCTGGAATGTCTCCAGGCATTATCCTACCTCAGGGCCTTTGCACTTGCTCTTCCCTTTGCCCAGAAGGCTCTTGAGGCCCCTCTCTGGATACTCACATCCTCATGTCTGTCATCCACATCTCCGTGTCCTTGCTTCAGGAAGGCTCTCCCTCAGCTTTCTACCCCAAACCCCTTCGATCCCTCTCCCCTGTTCTGCGTCTCATCACAGCATGTGTCTCTACCTGTGGGTACATAACATCACCCAACTCATCTTCAGTCCAACCCCTTCCTAAAGTTTTAGAATTCAAGACATTTGTTGCCTGGCTTTAGATGACTTAATCTTGTAGCTCCCGGGTTTTTCCCCCCATTTGTTTTGTGTTTGTAAGTGACATTTTTCCATTTACCAGTTGATGTGGTTTGAGGAGATAATAGAAGATGCCAATTCGAAGGCATGTGAATGGCCTCGGTACCCTTGTGGAACATTTTATTGCTGTCTTTTTGATTGGTGGACATTTATTATTTTCTGTTTCTTCTTTTATTGCTATCAGCACCTGTTTCCACCCCAGACAAAGTTAACTAAAAATTAATCCACAAAAATATTAAAATGTGATGTTCCCTAAGCCTTCTTTTCATTTATAATCTTACGTCCGAATTTTTTGGCACTTTTTTAACGTTGCATTCATTGAGAATTGATAGAGTACAGGAGCATGAGGCTGGCTGTAATTGCAATTTCACACAGGGATACAATTCATAACAAAAACACCAATAGGATAATGGCTGGCATTGAACGAGTCTATACTGCATGCAAGGCAATGTTACATGTGCCTCTGTGTGTTTTTGCAGAATCCTCACAGCAACCCTGTATGTCTATGACTCCCGCGCACAGATGAAGACACCACGCCCGAGAGTTAGAAAACATATTTGTAAGTGGTGGGAGCAAGATTTGAACCCAGGCAGCCTGACCTCAGATGCTCTTACCTGCTGCATAACTGTCATTGGTGCGTGCGGGAGCCGCTACCAGTTGTCTGTCGCCCTCCAGGAATTCATAAATGCAGGCAGAGTTGAGCAGACAGGCCTGGCAGCCGGGTGCTCAGGGAGCCGATGTGAGGTGCATGCTGAGGTTTAATATTTATTCAGTGCTTTTCGAAGTGCTTACACATTTCATAAAGTCTCCTGACCTCCCTGTCAACAAAGAGGCAGGTGGTATTATTATGTCATTGTACTTTTAGGGAGATAGAGACAAGGCAAAGGTAAGTCATCTGTCCAATTGTCCAGCTGCTAAGCAGGGCTGGGGGGAGGAGGGTCAAACCTGGAGAGATTGCTTCAGAGTCCACTCCCCTACCCACTGCCTTGCCCTTAACAGACTGAAGCTTCTTCTTAAGATGCAGTGCTTCATGGTGACTTTTTACCCACCTTTTTTCCTTTTTTCCTCTAAAAAGCTCAAGAGACAAACTGTGCAATAAGCCTTTAAGCCATGAATACTCTTTAAAACTCACCACAGTAAAAGTAATAGGGGAGTAGGACAGAGAAACGGTTCCCGTAAGTCAAGAGATTTCCACCCCCAACCCCTGCCCCAGTCTCTCTGAGCATTTCCAATTGGCATGGAGTTTTCCAAACAACACGGTTTTTATATTTGTGGGGGATTTAGATTCAATCAATAGCCTCGATTTTCACATTATTAAAGTAATTCTGAACCTGTCAAGAATTCTGACCCATAAACCACTTCTGTATGTTGGGACTGGATCAGTCAGAGAACGGTCAGAAATCTCATTTTTCAATCCACTTCATCAACCAGACAGTAATTGGCAAGTGCCCCCACAGCAACTCAACTCATTCGTGCAAACAATTAACAGAGAAGCTTTTTGGAGATCAAGAAACGCTGACCACATGGGGGATGAACTATTAAACCCATGTCTTTAAACATGATTTTAAGCACGGTCCCACAGCCATTTGAAAATAATTGGAAATTGTCAACAAACTCCCATGCCACTATGAAAAGCAATACTGGAACATTCTACAGTTTATAGGTATGTTGACACAGAGTTGAAAGGTCAGGTAGCGAAGAGCTTCACAAAATTAGTGTGCACGGGCGTCCCCTTTAGGGGTAGTTAAAATGCCAAGCCCAATTCCGTAAGTCTGGGGTGGAGCCTAAGATTTTACATTCCAGTCAAAGGGTCATATTTTCAATGTAAAGCGTACATCATGGAAACATCAGACAGACTTGACTTTGAACCCCATCTCAGTCATACTTGCCTGTAGGACCCTCAACAAATCTTTGTCTTCTCTGAGCCAACATTTCCTCATTTGTCAAATTTGTCTGATAAGACAGAACCCATAGGATGGGTGTGCAGTGTCTGAGAAAGAGTAGGAATTCAAGAAACAGAAGCCATCCCGCTAATAAGGCGTGTTGTTATGTTGATATTAATAATTATTATTACCTTTAAAAATTGAGGCAAAATGGGAAAGATGGTAGCGATAAAGTCAAAGACGTGATGGAATCCCGAAGCCTCCAAACGAGGCTCCTTGGTCCGTTCACTGAGTAGTGCCCCTGTGGCAGTCATAGCTTGAGAACCTCGTACACATCGCCCCTATGACTGAAGGAGTCAATGGTATCATTTAATTATTACCAAGACCCACGAAGTGGGTGCTAATGCCACCTGCACTTCACAGAGAGGGAAACTGAGGCTCAGATGAATGAAGTAACTTACCCGAAGTTTTGTGGCCCACAAGTGACAGAGGAGGGTCCTGAACTTGGTTCGTTAGCTCTCAAGCCCTTGCTCTTAAGCACTAATAAATGATCTTGGGTATACAGCTGGCAGACTAAGTTGAGAGACAGGTGGTCACTACCTTGGGGGAGCACCAGCCCCCAGTGGGAAGCTAGCTGAGGCCAGTCTGGATGCGCCTCTTGTAGGACAACCAGTGCAATAACTGAAAGAATCGCCAAGTCCCATCGGTGAAGCCTCCACTCACGCAGATTTGCAATGAAAGCCTGAGCACTAGGGTGTCTTTGGGGAGAATTCGCGTCTGTGCTGAGTTCCCCAGTTATTCTGTGGAATCCCACTCACTCCACAAGTAAACAGTTCACAGCGCTCTGCCTGCATCTCCTTCACTATTAAGTGGAGTCACCTTCTGGCATTATTCCACTCCTTTTGTGTTAAATTGCTTTTCACATTTCCTCTTGTGCCTGCCTGTGTAATCCTGAGTATTTCATTTGCCAACTTATTGATGCCGGACACAGGTGAGAGACCCTAGCAAATAAAGCTTGGTTCTGATTATTCGTACAACTCAGGGCTCTTTTTGCTACAAGTGACAGAAATCCAATTCAGACTAGTTTAAGAAAAAAAAAATTCATTGACTCACACACCTGAAAAATCTAGGGTGATAATCTAGCTTCAGGAACAGCTACACCCAGGGGTTCAAACAAAGTCATCAGCACCTAGTCCCTCTGTCTCAGTTCTACTTTCCTTTGCACTCACATAAATCTCAGGTGTTCTCTGATGGTGGCAAGATACAGCACAGGAATGCCATGCTTACATGTCTAGCACAATGTAAATTTCCTTCACAATAGTTTCAAGAGAAATCCTGGATTTACTCTACTGGACTGATTTGGGACACATGTCTATCCTTGACCCAGTCACCATGGCCAAAGGAATGAAATACGCTGATTGGCCAGGACTTGATCATGTGACCAACCCTACAGCCTTCTGGGACGGGGCCATCCAGTGACCATGTGGATGGGGTGTGGGGAGAAGTGGTCTACGAGAGTGCTGTTGCCGAAGTGAGACAACACAAATGTTGGGCAGAGGAACATCGGAAAGCCGCCTCCGTGCTGATGGGCAGCGTCTCACACGACGCTAAGAAATTACAACAGGATTGGAAGGAGCTGCGGAGTGAAGCCGTTAGGGATGCACGGGTAAGGGGATTCATCCCGTCTTTCCTGATGACCGACTCTGGTCACATAATACGATGTCACCGTGACGTGCCCAGCGGAGACTCACCATGGAGGAGGGATGCAGGCGTGTGCTGGGGGACAGGGTGTCTCATGAGCGCCGTAACCCCTGGTCTGAAATGGCATGGCTTCTGAGGCGTAGCGCCACCTTCCCTGTGGCTCTTTGGGTGCTGGAAGATGATTCAATTTCCCACATCACTACGAAAGCAATTCATCTTTATCACCCACCTTCTGGGGTTTTCCAAGATCCCAAACAGCAAAGACTTCTGTCAATGAGGTCTCTCCCGGGACAACCTAGTGGCCTATCAGCGCACACTCTGGTGTTGACAGCTGCGACAGAACACTTTCTGATTGTCACCGAGCCGGTCTGGAAAGGAAAACATTTGTGTGTTTGCATGCGCGTACACACACAGTTTTACAGAAATCATTTCGTTAAATGCAGTAGGCCACCCAATGCTACAGCGTTAAACCAAAGGCAGAAACAGCAAAATTATTATGACCAGCACAAATTCCGTTCGGGGCCTCAGGGATCTGGATACCATGGAAATAGCAATTATATTCAAGGCTGCTTTACATGATCCACATTTCAATGAAGGAGTTTCATATTTGGGGAATTTAATGATCCACAGAAAATTGCCAGCAAGTTAAAAAACTATCCAGTGTTGATTACCGTATTGGATTTCCACATCTTTCTCCGTTTGCTCTTTGCACAAGGGACACCAAAGTTCTGAGGAACTTAACAAAACTACTCTGGAAACTTGGCAGAAAGTGCAAATGTAAAGTGAGTAATACTGGCCATCTTTGCAGAGAAAGTCCAGCACTGCTATTAACGGTAAGTGGCAGAAACCCCAGTCCGAGTGTCTTCAGTACAGGAGGCAACTGATTACAGAACTAAGATGTCCAGAGGAGCTGGGCAGCTCTGTCTAGGATGCTGCTGATGTCGCCAGGACTTGGGTCTTCCCTCCCTTTCCGCTCTGCCTTGTGCTGCACTGGTTTCACCCTCAAGTTCATGCTGCAGTCCCCAGTGGCTCCGGACATACGTCACCCCAGTCCCTGCCCAAGTCCTGTGATTCTCTCCGAATAGGCCGTCGTGGATCCCGTGTCTCCCCTGGGCCTGTCTCCATGGCCAGGGGAGTCTGCGTCCATGACTGGCTAGATCCAGCCCTCCAGCTCCAGCCTTGGAGTAAAGAATGGAGCTCCTTTTACTGGGGAAGAGACTCGTCCCTCAAAGGAAGTGCAGAATGCTGTGACCTGAAGAAAAGACTTTCTTCAGAGCCAAAGAAAAGAATACCTATTGAAAGGAGTTTGGGGTCAAATAACATTTCAGTCAAGGCCAACAGCAAACACTTATTTATAGATGGACAAGGAAAGTGACTTTCTTCCTTTTCCTGACTCCCCTCCTCCCGTGTTATTTTCCTGTTTGCAGGCCGGTTCACTTCTAGCCCATTCGAAAATCAAACTACAGACTCCACAGTCCAGAGCTGACTATAAGATGGACTTTTCTTCAGAGCAAAAAATGATCCTGAATTTTGTAAATGATTTTTCTCTCTGTCCTTGGCAACTAACCCGACCACTCAGAGGCCATCTCAATGAACTAAAAATTATGCGGGCACTCGGCATTAGAGCAAGCAGTGGGGATTCTGGGGATGCGGTGAAGAAGGTCTGAATGAAGAATCTCCAAAATCACAGAAAGGAACATTAAAAGTATGTGATAAAATCAAAATAATGAATACGAGCTAGTACCCTTTCCACACAGGCAAAGGAGAAATTGACTTTTCTTCGGTAGGGCACATGTTTTTGTATTGTTTTCAATAGACAGTCCCTTTCCTTAATTAAATACTAGTGAATAAGCTGACCAGTAGTAAAGCTCACAGGGAAACTTCAAAGGCCTTCCATTTCTTTAACAAATCACAGCTCTTTAAACACTGGCCCGAAGTTTCCCAGTTCTCACACCATTTTGGTGCTAAAAGTCAGCAAATAAAACAAAGAATACACAGTTAATCGTTCCAAAGTGAATAGAAAGTGTGTGAAGGGGAGTTCTGTGCTGTGGGACACAATCTTTCTCAAAAAAAGAAGAATTTGGGGCAGTGAATAATCACTCCCAAATCCAGGGATAAAAAATAGGTAAGTGCCAACTCTGGCTGATACTGTGACCACCTACAGCCGCGGTCAGCACACCGGTTCTGGGAAAGGCTGGGTAGTAAATACGTTAGGCTTTGTGAGCCACGGAATCTGTCACAACTTCTCAACTCTGCTTTTGCAGTACAAAAGCAGCCATAGGCAATAGGTAAACTAATAAATGGGGCTGTGTTTCAATAAAACTTTATTTATAAAAACAAGTGGTGGGCCAGATTCAGCCCACAGGCCATAACTGGCTGACCCCTGACCTAGAACACTGTGTTAAGAAGGATTCTGTCTGAGCTCGGTAGGAAAGGCTGTCAAATCAATTGGTGATGCTGCCCAAGGCTTACGGAAGAAGAGTTACAGCACGAGAACCAGAACCCGCTACCCCTGCAAGGTGACCAACGTGTTACTTCATCCGTATGTCCCCACATGTCGCCTGTGTCAGGAACTGTGAACTGGCTGCCTAAAGTGGAAGGAGTAGTCCGGTCTTCCTTCTGAAGTTAAATAATCCCTCTACATAGGGACCGAGCTCATGACCTTGGCCTCATTAGCTCCAGCCTTAACTAACTGAAATACTCACTACAGCTCAGGCTGCTGGAAGAGCAGGAAAAATAATGTCCTTGTCCTTTTGAAATGGTAGCAACTCACACTGGGAGAACGATCATTGGGAGAACAAAGGGTTGGCAGTTGTCCCAATTTAACCTCTTGTCATTTGAAGGCCTCCTACTTCAGGGGCTGCAAATTAATGAAACTTCTATTAAGTGTTCTCCACCTTCAATAAACACGGGCTGCTGTTATTTCCTTTGCAAGGAAGATAATGCACTATTTAGTAAGAAAAATGGAAATCATTTCCAAACTCTATAATATGGGGAAATGAAAAGAGCGTCCAGGAATTCATAACACTGTGATATTCTTTATCCCCCTCCAACCATGTGATCAGCGTAGATACAAACAAACTTTTCTTCCCTTCCTCGAAGAGATCTAAATGGAAAGCAGAAAACCAGGTATTTCAACGGTTTTAATTACACCCCTTGTTTTTCAGGCCTCTACACAGATTACCAAAGAGTTTAGGAAACACTTGCAAAGTGGAAGAACCAATGAATGACACTGTTGATGCGTGGTGATTGTGGGGGGAGGTGGCAGGGGGAGGTGGCAGAGGGTTTGGGGAGTTAAAAGCAAGCAGGCAGGCTTCACCGGCGTGTGGTCACCCGTGGTCCCGCACGCGGACGAGCCCTGCACTTGGCTTCATGCTCAGTTGTCGCCATCTTAAAATTCTTAATTTTTGAGCAAGGGGCTGCATGCTTTCATTTCATACTCGGCCCCACAATGCTGCAGCCACAGCCGATACTGAGTGCAGGAGTCACTGAGTACACCTCCTAACTAGTCACGGGGCAACCTGGTGAAAGGTTGGCAGGGACTGCTTTCATTCATTCATTCATTCTTTCTTTCTTTCTTTCTTTCTTTCATTTTTTCACTCAACAATAAATTCTTCAAGTCTTCCACTGTGCCTCCAGTGTCTTAAATTTTTTCCCATTTATTCTGATCATTACAACTCTTGTACAAAGGACAAACAAGGACTCAGGACATATCTAAGGCCACAGGGCTGACAGTGTCAGATCCAGGACATGGCCCTTAACCCATGGGGATTTTGGAATCTGATCTTTTAGCCATTTTTCACACCTGATCCCAGACAAGCATCAAATATAATTGTTTGTCTTCACTTCCAGTGTTATCCAGACTCCCGGAAGAGCGACCCTTGACCTCTGTGTTGCTGCTCCTCTGATTCAAGGCTGATGAGAATAATGTCATTTTATGATCTAGCATCATTTTAAAAGTTAATTTAAATAGCACTAGATTCCACAGATGTACAAATGAATGGTAAGGAGACTGATTGCCAGGCGGGTATTGTACCAGGAACCAGAGGTGACTGGAAAACCTCATTGCCAAGTTCACAGCCCTGCCTGCGTGGGCTTCCCTGAGCTCACCAATAAAAGCTGAAACCCCTCAGATAGCCCTGGGGAATCCTGGTCAGGCTGTTCCCCAAAATGTTCCTGAAAATGACGAAAGCAAATCATGTTACGGTTGCCCGGCGGCAGATATCTTCGAGCATGCGGGTTGCCTGCAGTGCGCGGTGTGCTCGCTTACAGTTCAAGACCCTTGGGCCGTCCTCATAAACAACAGAATAAAATGCCCTCTTCGGAAATCGCCGGAGCAATCTGAGGAGCTGGGACAAATGTGCCCCAAGCCAGCACTACCACTAGCCTGAGCACCTTCTGGCAGGGGTCTGGTGGTTTAACAGCCTGCATTTCCAAGAACATTTCTGTAAATAAGAGAAGTACGCAGTTGGCTCTCCCACCCTAGCACCCTGGCAGCCTTCACCATGGAAGAGTTAATATGGAAAATGCTCTGTGCTGTAATTATGTCAGGCTCATGTTCGTTTAGTGGGGAGGGAGCTAAATAGTCTGGTGAAAATAAAAAAAAACTTGCAAGCCAATCCGAGATATTCTGAACATTCAGTACCAATGAAACTCAAAGCGCCCCGCTGGCCCCATCTGGTCCCTGAAGTTCATCACCGAGGGCTGACTGGAGTCGCCAGACCCAATCCCAGCTCCACAGCCATACGCACTCAGTCACATGAGCCAGGAAAGGAAGCCAGTCTCAACGCTGCTTCCCAACAGGGCACCTGACGTTTCCTGCAGGGACACCTTGCTCACTGCTTTCTGCCCAGGACGCAGCCTGGGTCCGACAGGGAAGGTACTCAGAACATGCAATGAACCAGTGACTCAACACATGAGTTAATTAATTAACTAGTATTTTCTTTTCTTTTCTTTTCCTTTTTATCTAAAAGTGATAATGTCCAAAATCTCTAGAAGATCTTCCTAGCAACTCAGCCAAGTCTGGCCATGCGTGAGGAAGTTATCCCACATCGTGACGAGCAAATGGTGGAAAATGACCATTTTGCAAACACCCGCCACCGTCTCCATGCCTTCCGGGCACCACCTTATTTCATGTTCACAGCGACCGCTGAGGCAGGTCCTCTTTTCTTCCCCCGTTCCTAGGGGAGGCGCGTGAGACTCGTTGTGCCCGTTAGGCATAACCGGACTCCAGGAAAGGATACTAATTTAGTGAGAGCCTGAAATGTATTCAACTGAAGACAAAACCGCCGATACAAAATTGGAGACACAAGCAAGTATTTACTTTGGTTGAGAAAAGAAATCACAACAATTTATTGGAGACTTAGAGACTCAAGGCCCTTTACTCTAAGATCTCTTTAGCAATATCAGAAATGCTTCCTGATTTCACCCCAGGTTCCCTGTCCTCCTAGAACATTCTATAAACTTGCAGCAACTCTCACAAAACATGCAGTGAGAAAGAGAGAGACCAGTCTTGACGAATGTCTTGCTCCTTGATGACTCCATCAAACCTGTTCTGCTCCCGAAGTGTCTGATTCACAATGTTCAGTTAAAAGACCCAAGTAAGGAATGGCAATCTGCCTTGAAAGAGCCTGAGCCGAAATCCTGCAGGATGTCGATGATGACGATGATGAAGAATGACTGCCATTTATTGAATGTTTACATTGTTCATTCATGGATTCAGTCCTGTCAGCCGCAGAAGGTGTGAGCTGGTTAACACAGAGGTAGAAAAATCTCTGAGGGAGCCATTCTGCATTGCCTCTCAACATCCGTTTAAAGGAATTGTACCGTTGGCTCACAAGGAAACTGAGTGGGGACCCTCAGAAGCACAAGCTGAGTGGATAGTGTGTTAACAAATGGACTTTGGCCCTGGCCGGGTGGCTCAGTTAGTTGGAGAGTCATCCTGTTCACCAAAAGGTTGGAGGTTTGGTCCCCGGTCTGGGCTTATACCCAGGTTGTGAGTTCAATCCCCAGTCAGGGCATGTATGAGAGGCAGCCAATCAATGTTTCTCACACTGATGCTTCTCCTTCTCTCTCTCTTCCTCCCTCCCTCTTCCTCTACCTCGAAAATCAATCATATATATATATATATATATATATATAAATCCATTTTTTAACATATATCTCCCCTCAGGTGAGGATTAAAAAAAAAAAGAAACGGACTTTTGCCCTTGCAAACCTTGGGTTCGACGCTTCTTTCATGCCCCAGACAGTGACTGTAGAGTAAATCCTTCCCTTTCTAGGTTCCTGCGAAGGCTACATGAGATGATATGTGTAAAGTATCAGCGGGGGTCTGCACATAGTAATGCTTCATTTCTAACACTTCTGAGAAGTAATAGAAATGTCCTTGCCCTCTTGCCCAGTAACAGAACTCTCCCTAGATTTTTTTCCTAAGAAAAAGTAACGTAAGGATAAACCTATAGGCATAAAGATATACCTTGAAGAATCATCTGCACTTATGTTATTATTTAGAACAGGATTAAAGATGCTCATTATCTCCAACAGAAAATAGCTAGGGACAAACGTCACTGCTCAACAGTAACGTAGCACGGAAGGTGATTATGGTACATCGATATGATGGAATATTATGAGGACATTAAACATAATAATTATGAAAACAGCAGAGTGACAATGGCATGTCTGTTCCATAATTATTGGGACTATATTGGTCTCCTTCAGCACGGTACAGCTGGCACCTGGTACAGAGGAAACGTTAGGAATAGGTACCGGATGGAAGGAAGGAGGAAAGGAAGGGAGGGAGGGAGGGCTTATTTAAGGCTCTTCTGTTTGTGACACTGAAAGCCACTACAACATGCTGTTAAGAGCTGAGACCTTGGGGTCACATGGACTTACACTGAATTTCAGCCCCACCCACTCCATTTGCCTGCCCGAACAAGTCGAACAAATTATGTAATAACCTCTCTTAAATCTCATACATGCGGATACACAACAGGGCCAACAACACCACCAACCTCTTGGGAATGTCGTGAAGATTAAATAAGATAATTTATGCAAAGCACCTAGGCTGACATGTATTAAGACACCCAATAATGGAGACTGCTTTTAATATTACTATTAGCATCATTTCATCATTGTAAGAGAAAGTCGCCTGAGCCAATAACATACGGCCTAGAAAACAATAGTGATAAACTCTCCAGCCAGACCCCTGGGAAAGGGCCCCGTGATAGTGCCAGGGGACACGTGTTGACCAACCATCTGGAGTCCCTCGGTGTTGGGGACAGAGACACAGACAGCCCCTCTGGTAGAAGGAGTCTGCTCTCACACTCTCCAAACCAATGCATTTTCTCACTGAACAGTTTCTTGCCCAGACCAAGCGCAATGTCTCCATTCGTAGAAATGATTACCACGACCCTGGCAGCCTTAATCGGTATCCGGTGGATACAGCAGCGATCTGGAGATAGGGTATCCTTGCAGCTTAATGGCTCACAAGGGCCACTCGGGCTCAAGGGCAGCACATCTTCCACGATCAGATGCCTTGTGCACACGAGGGTCTCTGTGAGCAGGTGGACGTGCACGCAACAACAGGGTCTGCCTTCACCCACGCCACTTTGCATTTTGCAAAGCAAGGAGAGGAGGGGCTTGGCTTTGGAATCAAATATTCATGTATGCTGGAAACCTTCACGCAGAACAACCCTGCTCTGCTTATACCCAGTCCAGGGCCCGCATCGCCACAGCGCAGATGGCTTACTGCTTGCCCAACTCCATTCTCCTTCTTTGTCACAGAGCACCAATTATATACTGAGTGACACTGTGCTCAGCCAAGTGACCATGTATTCCAGCCTTCCTCATACCTTGGGTAGCCACTGACTTACAAAGGTGTCCGTTTGCAGGACGTCAGGGAAAGCTTGTGCGCCCACCTATGCCAGCTTCCCCCCTGAGCACCAGCAGGCAGCTCGCTGCCTCAGGAAGTGGTAGACGGTGCAGCCGAAAGCTGAAGGGGCCAGGTGCTTGCTGGCTTTTGCAGCTGCAACACCAACCCTCATCTGCCTACCTCCAGCCCTCTTTACGTGAGGAAGGAAAAAAAACTGTCCAGAACCATGAAGGGCCCGAACTATTGGACCATAGGCATTTTGCAAAGCAAGCATAACAAGTGAGATTACAGACCCCTGCACACAAGCTAACAAGTGAGCCCGCCACTTTCAAGGATGCTGGCAGAAGACGTGAGACTCCCCGGTCAGAGACAAAGGGTTTTACTACGCACAACACAGCCGGCAGCATGAGCTTGGTGGCAGAGCCAAGGTGACGAGGGGCAGCCCAGGAGCCCCAGACTCAGCAAACCCAATTTTTTGTAATAGACTGTGAGCAAACATGTCCAAACTTTACTCTAAAAAGAGACATTATCTTTCTACTGCACAGTAAACAGATCTTCCCTGTGCCCCAGAGGGAGACACTATCTCTATCTCCCCAAGCTGTTGGATAAGATTTTCCAGAACAAAAGCTGTCAGTGCCTCTGCTTGGGAAACACGCAGAAGTGAGGAAGAACCAGGCGGAACCACCTCCCAGCAATAACCACCTGTTCTGCTTAAGCGATTGTTATTCCCAGGCTATGTTACCAGCCACTGAAAGGAAATCCTCACCCATTAATTCCTCCAGTGGCTGCACTCGTCATCTTCTTTTACACAGAACGATCGCTGGTCACGTGGATCTCTTCGAGGCTCAGAGGCAGGACACAGCACAAGGGCTAACTCTCCAGCCAGGATGTCTGGGTTCTGATCCCGACCCCACTGTTCATTCGCTGCGGGGCTTCAGCAAGTTACTTAACCGTCCTGGGCTGGTTTCCTCATCTAAACAGCGAGAACGGGAAGAACAGCTAGTGCTCGGTAGCTTCCGTGTGAGTGGAGAAGAGCACAGTGCTCACCAGCAAGCCTGAACCTGAACCCCAGCCCCACCACCCGGGAGTCACATGATGCCAGGTGGGCATCTTCACCCCACAAAGTGTCTCCATCTACAAAGTAACATGCTCCCCTCGGGGAGCTGCGGGCACGAAAAAGGACGGTGCGTATAAAATTGCAGCACAGTGCCTGGCACCAGTGAGAACTCTTAACACAACAGCCGTTGCTGCTGCTGCTATTATTGTTCATTGTGTGTGACTTAAAATCTGTTCTTCAGTCACATAGGGACATCGGCAGGCCTTTGTACTTCTTACTTTGTCACAGGAATAATTTTACTCAAACATCATTAAACTTCTCTGATTGCAGACCCCTTTAATTTTCTGCTTCTGTTCTGACAGAGGTCACCTGGGGTTGTCCCAAACTCATCAAATTCACACTCCATTCAATTGCATCACAGAAAGATACAGGTTCTCAGAGCTCACCGTTTTTATGCTTCCAAATCAGTGAAAAAGACTTGGTCTTTCAACTTTTAAAAGGTCTCTGAACTCCATTTGTTCTAAATAATACTCTACGCAAAGAATCCAAGGGCTAATTGAAAGTATTTCATCCCCCATATATTAAATAAAAATGAGATCTGGAATTCCTCATCTACATGAAAATCCTCCAGTGCTATTCACATTTTAATGTGAATCTAACGCAGTGAAACAATTTCAGAAATTTGAAAGTTTAAAGATTTTATAGATTTTCTTAAAGTAAGATTGATGTGAATTATTTCTTAAATACAACATTTACCAGAATGTCAGTATGGAACGTCTTCATTTCATCTCATCTTTCTGACAGCCGAGAAAGGTCTCCTTCACACTTCTACATCAGATCCTGTAATAAACGCTCGAGCTTGACTTGAGACGAGTTTATTACACGACCAAAACCCCCGGCAGTAAGCAGATAATTAAGCAGTGAGCTTGGGCATGTTTTCCGACAACGTGCAAAAACTTGAGAAGACCAGAATGCCGGGCGAGAGGGGGGTTTCCCATTGATGAAAGGGCCCAGAACCAGAACAGCTTTTTGCCCCACCCCAGAAGCTCCAACGAGTGCCTCGCTAGTCCTCATCGCTTTCCTGACATCACCTGGCTGAACACTCCAGCTCACCAATGCATCTCAGGCTCCTTCTGCCAATGTAGTTTCTAAGTTCAGGGCTATGAGAAACAACTGGGCGAGACAGCGCCAAGAGCACTGAGGTCTGCCGAGAGGAAGCCAGGGAGTCCAGGCAACAAAAACTGCACCGGAGTCAGGCGCGGTTCAACAAGCATTGGCTGAGGCTCAAGGATCCGAATGGACCACGGACAAGGAGTTCGTCCTTCATCATCTCTCCAACGCCTGCCCATCCTCCCAGGAAGTCCAGGAGCCCCGCCCCCCACTCTAGGAAACCCTCCGTGATGTCCATCAGCTCGGAGTAACACAGTCACCCCTCCTGCTCCATCACCTGGGGCCCTGGCCACAGCTCAGGCATTGCCTTTGCCCATCGGCTGCGACGCCTGGCCTGGAGCAGAGCCAGTGCTTGTGAAAGCCCCTGAAGAAAACTCTCCAGAGGCTTTAATGGGACCAGACGAGAACGCGAGTGTGAGGGGTGGCTGGGGAGGCGGCAGCCCTGGAGGTAAGGCAGAACAGGGGGTGGAAGTGGCAGAGGCCACACCACAGGCCAGGTGTGTCCACAGGACACAGAGGGGTGATAGGCAAGCGGAGAGCTGGCTGAGTAGCACTGTAGGGAGTGGCGGGGACTTTGGCAGAATGAACAGTGAGAACTCGCAGAGAGCAAACTTTCCTAATTTCTGAACAAAGGCATCTTTAAACACAGCAGGAGTTGGCCACCGGTTTGAAACCCCAGAGGAATTTTCTAATAGTCCCTGGTTCTGGGCTCCAGGTGCAGCTCTCTCTATGTGCATGCTCACGGCAAAAGGAAATGATCACTCACACGCCTACCAAACAAGAGAGCGTGTGTTTCTTCTTTTTCATTCAGAAAAAATAGCAATAAGGACTTCTGTCTCTAGCTAAGATTTACCATCCAATATAAAAAATCTAGAAAACCAAGCAAAACACATGAAAAAAAAAATGGTTTACAGGTCACAGACAACGGGCAGGAGAGAACTAAGAAAAGAGACAAGCAAGTCGAGTCCTGCAAGGGCACCAGCCTGCGGCCGGAAGGCAATCTGCAACGTGGGGAGAAGAGCCTGCTGTTCCCCCAGGAAAGAGGGAAGAAAACCAAAGCGTGCCTGAGAACGCACGGAAAAATGAGCCCCGAATGGATCACAGACATGAATGTAAGACAGCAGCTGATGGAACTACTAGTAGAAAACAGAGATGCCATCTCAGTGACGTTGGGTTAGGCAACGGCTCCTCCGATGGGACAACAAAGCTTTATCTATAAAAGAAAAAAATGATAAATGGGACTTTACCAAAATTAAAACTTTTATCCTGCATAAGGTATTATTTCAAAAATGAAAAGGCAAGTCACAAATTAAGAGCAAATATTCATAAAACAGACATCTGATAAAGGATTGTATCAGAGTATGTAAAGAACACTTACAACTCAACAGTTAAAAACACACACAGAAAAAAAGATAAAAATGGGCGTGAGATTTGAATAGTTACCCACAGCATAGGAAATATATGAATAAAAATGTGAACATAAAAGGATGTTCAATATCATTACTCATCAAGCAAATGTGTTAAAACCCATCAAACTGTACACTAGAAAAAGTTAACACTACCAAAAAAAAAAGAAAAGCTAATGCTCTTATATGGAAATAAAAAAATTATAACGCAATTATCACTGCACACCAAATAAAATTTTGGGCTGAAATTATACAGACTAACGACACCAAGTGTTAATGAGAATACGGAGCAGCAAGAGTTCTCAGGCAGCAGGAACCGGAAGGTAACCCACTGCAGTCACTTTGGGACACGGCTCGGTGGTTTCTCACAAAGAAACCACCCGCAAGACCCAGCCATCTCTAGGCATTTACCAAAGATAAATGAAAATGTACGTTCACACAGAGACGTGCACTCAAAGTTCCCGGCAGCTTTATTCATAACAACTGTAAACCGAAAACACCCCGAACATCCATCCAGGAGCAAAGGAGTGCACTGGGGGGGAGGTAGCCCATTCAGCAGAACTCTGCTCAGCAGCGCAGAACGCTGCCCGCAGCGAGGGTGCCTGCTGGAAACCACGATGCTAAGTGGAAGCGGCCAGGCATAAAAGTCGACATAGATTTCATCGATATCATCTTCTAGCAGAGGCAAAGCTAGAGGGACAGAAGAATCAGTGACTGCCTGTGGCTGCAGGTGACAGAGATTGTTTTCAACAGGGCGAAAGGGAACTAAGGGGGGTGGGGGACAGGGGCATTTTGTGTCCTGGCTGTGGTGAGGGTCCCCCGACTCCGTGCACTTGATCTCACTGCCCACCTGTCATTTCCGTTTCTTAGTCAGTTTCCTTCCGACCCCTCTTCTTTTTCTCAGGCTCTCAGAATCTGTCCTAAAGAAATACTTTTTTTTAAGTGTGCCAAAATCTTAGAGGCAAAGAATCTAATAAAAAATTGAAAACAATCAAAATTTCTAACAATGCAAAAGGTACATCCCTGGAAGGGAGTATTACAAATGTAGGCAATAAAGATCATATTTTCATACAATATTTAATAACACATGGAAACATTCAGGACATAATGTGGATACAAAAGCAGCAGAGAATACTTGATGTTCGCGTCATCTTGAATTCGTTTACACATGCAACATGCGTTCGGATGCGTGCACAGAACTGTGTGATCACTTTGTTCTGAAACAGGGCGATGCCACCCAGACAACAATGCAAAAACATCTAAGAACTTCCCAGGACTGGCATTTGGGAGGAATCTGTCATCTGACCCAAGGTCGCGCAAAGTAAACTTGATTACCCTGGTAGCAGTGTTGCTTCTTCAACCACTGGGGTGTCGGAGTTACAGAATGAGCCACGCCCTCGGCACCATTTACACTCGACTCACACGCAAGGGGAAAAAGTGCGATGCAACAAACCCAATGATAAATTGAAACTAGCAACAAACCCAAAGATAAATTGAAACTAGACAACAGGCAAATAGTGCCGAATGAACCTGAGACCTATTTTAGGGACCTGGAGCCTTGAGCACACAGCAGTCCTCAAGCTGAGAGGCAGTGTGGTTTCCCTGGGAGGAGCAGGTGTGGCTTACAGCCACCTGAGCAAGTCACGTAACCTGAGCTCCGTCTTCTCTTCTAGGAAATGGGCACCTGACGCCCCAGCTTCCCTGCCTCTCAGGGTTAAGGCAAAAATCCAATGAGCTGACATATGCAAAACAGATTTTTAATTTACAAATCACAAATTCCATGTGATTTTCTTTTTGTGGTTTTACTGCTGCGACTGTTGGACCACAAACAGCAGCCATGTTATTCATCTCTGATCATTTAAGTCTAAATGCATTTAAATGCTTTATTGGGAAGGAAATATGGACTCTTGGAGCTCAAAGGGCAAGCTAGCGAACAGGAGCAGCGGCCATCCGCAGACAGTGGTCAATTGTACCACAACCACAGAGGGGGAGGGACTGATGTCAGGACCCCCATCCCCACACCTGGCCCTGTCAGGGCTGGTAGGTATACCAGGAAGACCATTGAATATAAACCCACACAAAACACAGTTTCATTTCCAGCTATGTGACAAACAATGCATTATTTAATTTCACTGAATCTTGGTCTTAACCCTTGTTGACCCCCTCCCAGGGTTGTGATGAGGAATAAATGAGATAAAGCATATTGCATCCTCGACATGTATTAGCCACCAAAGCACGCTCTCTCTTCCTCTTGACACCGGCTTCGAGTTCCATAGACTTCCCTAACCAATGGCACTCGGTAACAACCCTTTCACACACAGGCATCAGCACAGGGCTGGCGGGTGACAGAAAGGGAGGTATGTGCCTCCAGATGCCCAGCCAAAACAACAAAATCTAGCTCTGTTAGAAACAGAGAGAACTTCCAAAAGCTTGTGGGGGAGATGCATACAATTATAAAAACATGTCACAATCCTGTCTGTCCCAAAGCTCTATTTGATAAATCAAAATTAAGGAATCAAAAAGAAAAGAGAACCCTACAGTGACTTTCTCCAGGGACACATTCCTGGGGTCTCGCTGGTGTCTCACCCTGAAGACCAGCTCTCCTGCCCGAGGCAGTTGGGCTGGGGCAGAGGGCTGTGTTGAACGCAGGCACCAATCAAGGTGAAACTCCTCTCCTTTCCTGGAAGCAGAGATAACTACAAATAGAATACAGTGATATCAGGCAGGTGGGACTATTATATTCTTTCAAAAATTGAGAACAGCAGGAAGTTGACGTCTCCCAGGGAAATGTGACAAGAACCGAAAACACAATGGGATCTAAATCCATCCACCTGCCAGATTCGGTAACATCCTGACGGAATTCGTTTTTTACAAAAGAACACATTTGCTCGCCTTCTCCTCTACCCACCTCACGTTCTTCTCTGGGGATGCTCACCAACAGCGTCTTAATTGATTGCCACTGTCTGGGACGTCCGTCACTCCAGAGGCCACCCTTGGGCCCCACCCCCCAGGGCCATTTCCAAGCAATATATTTCAGCCATAGGTGGCAGTGTTCACGCAGATAGCGAGCTCTTAATAGAACTGGGAAGATGTTCTTCGGCAGAGAGTGATCTCGTAGACATTTTTCATTATGATAGATGTGGTATTACAGCCGTGATAAAAAATTCCAAGCCGGGCTGCCGCTTTGTCACTCGTGTTATAAATCACTCACTCGTATATTAAAGTCTGCGGAAAACAACTAAAGGGAGGGGAGAGCACCCCCTCCCCTACTTACAGACTGGGTACAATTCGGCATCACTCTTAAAGGGTCAAGGCGGCTTGAGGAATCTGCATGCAGAGCTTACGTTCCGATCAGATCACGTCTGTTACGGCCGGCTGCAGGAAGGGGCAGCCCACGGCAAGTTAACGTTCTGTGCTGTAAACCCTGACGGCCAAGGTAAAGGTGCGGGCAGTGGAGGATGGGGAAGCCCGCTGCCACTGGCAAGACAAGCTAGTAATGGGATTAACTGAGAATTAGGAAGTTATGCTGGCAGCACCTCTGTGCCACAAGCGCGACTTAGGTTTCTCACGTGGAAATCTATGAGGACCTTGGTTTATCTTTGCCGGCCTTTACAGGCACCCGGAATATCTACACGCTGTGATTTCAGCCGGGTGGAGAAGACCCTGATTTGGGGTGTTCCAAATTTAGGGATGTCCTCTCTCTCCAAACCATACTGGATTGGGGGGATCTCAAACACAACACTATAGAAGCAGCGGGGAGAGAGGCAAAGGCCATTGATGGAGCTGCACCCACCCTTTTTCTCTATCAAAAGCAAGTATCTAGATTCAGTGCATTTCACCCCCCTCCCGAAGGCGGGGCTCCTTATGATCACAGGGGTCTGAGCGCACTTGGGCTCACTGATGGAGGCGAGGAGAAGGTGGTAACTTAGGGAATCTCCC
The DNA here is from genome assembly GCF_022682495.2 of Desmodus rotundus. Taxonomy (NCBI): domain Eukaryota; kingdom Metazoa; phylum Chordata; class Mammalia; order Chiroptera; family Phyllostomidae; genus Desmodus; species Desmodus rotundus. The sequence continues at coordinate 97,963,361 of NC_071392.1, read as the reverse complement.
CACAAGCGGGAGACAAGCCTCTAAACCTGCATCTCTCAACTAGGGGTGCTTCTGCTCCCCACGGGACGTGCAGCCATGTCTGGAGAAATTTTTGGCTGTCCCACGCCGCGAGAGTAGGGGTGCCACTGGCTTCTAGTGAGTAGAGACCAGGGACACTGCCAAACATCCTACAGCGTGCATGGTGGCCCCCCAAACAGAGACGCTCCAGCCCGCAGTGTGGCGGTGGCGAAAGCCTGGTCTGGGGCTAACCAGGCCAACCCTCCAGCCACGAAAGCGATGATCCTGTTTTTTTACTACTAATCTTACGAAGAGAAGAACTGAGAGCCCAGAATGAGTCTGACTCCAGTCTCATCTTCACTGCTTGGAACATGGCTCTATTATTTCCGTATTTCCAGAGACACGAGAGCTTTCTCCTTCTAAACAAAGGGGGCTCTAGCCAGAGGTATGTGAGACCTTCGACACCTTCAAAAGTCTGTGGGGAACAATGCAGTGACTAGAACTTAAGACCAGTGATCACAAAGGGGTTAGTATCCAAATATATAAAAACTCATACAACTCAACAACAACGGCAACGCCTCATATCAAAGTGGGCAGAGGGTCTCAATAGACGTTTTTCCAGAGAAAGCACACAGACGGCCAACAGGCACAGGAAAACATGTTCGACTTCCTGCGAGGGAAAAGCAAGTCAAAACCACCATGAGGTACCACCTCACTCCTGTTGGAATGGCTGTTACCAAAAAGACAGGAAATAATCAGTTCTGAAGAGGACGTGGGGCAAAGGAGAGCCCTGCGCACCGTCTGTAGGGCTGTGAAAATGGTGCAGCCACTGGTGAAAACAGTGTGGAGACACCTCAAAAAAATAGGAATGGGACACCCACGTGGTCCAGCTGCTCCAGTGCAGGGTATTTATCTGAAGAACACAAAACACTAATTCAAGAAGATACACACATGGCCATGCTCGTTGTGGCATTATCCACAGCGGCCAAGATGTGGGAACAACCTGAATGCCCACGGATGGGTGACTGGATAAAGATGACGTGGTGCGTACATACAATGGAGTACTACGCAGCCGTGAAAAAGGACAAGCGATTGCCATCTGCAACAACACGGATGGGCCTTGAGGGTGCTCTGCTAAGTGAAAAGGCCAAGACAAATACCGCACGATCTCACTCACGTGTGGAAGATGAAAGTAAACCAGTAACACACGCACAGATACAGAGAACAGACTGGCGGTCCCCAGAGGGAAAGGGGCTGAGAGGTGGGCCAATGGGTGAAGAGGGTCGATTACGTGGTGAGGGACTGTAACTAGACTTGTAGTGGTGATCACTCTGTGGGGTATGCAGGTGTCGAATATACTCCTGTGCACCCGAAACTTCCATCGTGTGCTAACGAATTTCCCCTCAAACAAAAACAACAGAACAGAGGGGACTGTGCAGCACTTAAACGACCGTTAGGAACATCACGGTGCCATCTCTTACACATCGGCCACACAAACTCCTCCCCAGTTCGATCCGGGGGACCGGCCCTGGCCCCCCACACACACACCCCAAGCTTGACCCCATCTCAGGGCCTTTGCATGTGCTGGCCCAGCCACCTACAGTGTCATTCTCTGTGACACCCAAATGGACCACTCCCTTCACTGTACCCAAATTTCACCTCACCCAAGAGGCCCTCTCTGAGGCCCTGTGGGCAAGAACATCGCTGTCACTCCGTCCCTTCATCATGCTTTCTTTTCACTCCTTCCCGGCATTTATTCTGTCACACACTGATGTCATTCTCCGACCAGACTGCCACCCACGGGCAGAGAGACTTCATTCACTACGGGCATGCCCAGTGCTTAAGGACTTCCTGGCACATGGCAGGTGCTCAATAAATGCACATGGAATGAATGAGATGGGGGAAAGATGAGAAAGGAGAGGGAAAGGAGAAAGAGGTGGGGAAAGGACAGGAAAGAAGAGGAGGTGAGGCACAGGGGGAGAGAGGGGAGGGATAAGAAGCGACAGGAAGCAGTAACATGAGCGTCGGAGGCCTGGGGGGTGCCTCAGAGCCTGTCCCCCTCCACCTGTGACACGACATTGTTCTGTGGCCCCTGGAGCCACACAGCTCTGTCAGAAACGGGGCAAGCACAGCTGCCCATGGGACGGCGGGCGCCAGGAGACCGCACGGCCCCCAGGAGCAGAGAAGGGAAATCTCCCAAACTGCCCGCACAGGGAAGACGGTCGAAAGTGTCCGGCTGTCTCTTTTCCCAGCTCTCACTGACTCAGCCCCTACTGCCGGCCCGATCCCTCCAGATTCCGCCCGGCTGGTCTGAGCTGTGTGCACACTTGAAGGTTCTGCCTTCGTAGCGGGGACACAGAATCTTACTTACATGCGGCCATAAGCCTTGAAGGAAATGAAGGCTTTAATCATGAAGAAAATTCCCCAGCGGAAGTAAACGAGCAGGTTTTACACTGTTCTACGTATCTAGGGTCTCACGATATTCTCCAAGGAGTTGTTTATGGAACTTGTAAATATCTAAAATAAATCTACGTCTTAGGGGAGCAGAGAGCGTTGGCCCTAGGGGCTGAAAGTGAAGTGTAAAAATCAATGAGCCTTAAATGCATTAGCACACCTGCATAATGGATCATTTCAACAGGACTCTGGTCGAAAGTCACGACGTCGAACTGGGAAACAAATAGTAAAGCCTATTTAGGTCAGAGCCAGCCTGTCCAACGTGTCTGCTGATGCTCCTGTTTGGTTTCTGGTTGGCTGCTTGCTCTAGCTGCTGGTTTTCCGCCTCTTCAGTGGCTGAGACCATTTATAGTGAATCTGGTTTAGCAGAACGTCAAGGCAGGTTGGATGTTTCTGGTGCTTCTGCTTGGTGGAAACAGAGGGCGGGGGGCGGTGATGGCAACATGCCCAGGGGCCCCTCCCTAACTGAGGGCCCTGGCAGATTTCGAATCCTGGGGCAGAGAGGGGGACCATTTCACATCAGCCACTTAGGATCCCCTGGGCTTCAAGAGCAGTAAGCCAGAGACCCAACCCTTTTATAACCCCCTCCAAATAATGCAGCAAATGGTGTCTGGAAGCTAAGGCTGGATCATTACAGAACAAAGAAGCAATATTAAAATTAGATACTTTTTTTTCCCCCAGGGAAAGGCTCATTTCCTACAGAGAATTTTTACAATTTGTATTGAGCTCTTTAATAGTATCTAATTGATGGGTTTCAATTACAAAGGAACAAAAAAGTAAGCAGGCTGCTACTCACCGGCTGGAGATCACTCACCTATCCCGGAAATTTTCTTACCATTAGAGGAGGCCCAACCTCTGGCCCACGTGAGGAATTCTACTCCTCTACCCAGAACATGATTAAAAGGAACCTGGGCTATAATGAGAGAAATACTGCAGGGTCCAGCGCACTCGGCGTGCGTTTACAATGAAGTGTGGATCATTCTCTGCACTGGGGAAGGGGAGAGCGAGGAGGACAGCACAGAGAAAAATGAGACCCCCTGCCCAGAGACCCCCCACATTTGCTGTGAACCCCAACCCCTCTACCGTGAGTGTTCATCAATATTTAATTTCCTGGTTTCTCTTCTCTCTCCCTTCCCACAGCCCTGTGTTCTATGCAACTGAAAGGCACTGGTGTCTTATTTCAGACACCAATAAAGAATGTGAGGTTCATACTGATGACGGCCCATTCCTCTGGGCATCCTGTTTGTGAAGTGCCTACTATGCACTAGGTTCTGCGAATAAGAAGATGAGGAAGACACAACCCCCGGCAATTACCGTGAGCCCAGCTCTGGAGCCAGAAGGTCAAGATCTTGTCCGCTTTCCTACTTCGCGTTATCAGGTGGCTTTTCTCATTGGCAGAAGGGGGGTGATAACAAGCGATGAATCTTAGAGTCAAGCAAACACCACAAACATTAACACACGTAAAATACTTAGAAGAGCAGCTGACACACACAGCCAGGCCTGTGCAATGTTAGTTTGCTACTGTTCTTCTAGGAAGCCTCAGACTACAGAACGGAGAATCATCCTCCCAACCTCGCGAGACAAATTCATGATGATGAGCAGCTGGGGAGCGTGGAGGGTGCAGCAGGGGACTGGAGCACAAGGGAGGGGGGTCGAACTGGAGAAAGGAGAGATCTTCAGTAGGAGATGAAACCTAACGGAAATGAAGAAAAACCCACCTGGTTGCCAGTTCCTCTCTACAGATGTCCTCTACCGCCTGAAAAATGAGGGCCTTCTCTGCTGATCAATCCTCTTCTCAAGACTGAGTACTTGAAATGAGCCAGGAGGGTAGATCTTAAGGGTTCTCACCACACACACACTCACACACAAATGGTAACCATGGGAGGCAACAGATGTGTTCATTAACTTACGGTGGCAATCACTTCAGAACATGCGCGCATTAAATCATCACACTGTCACACCTTAAAAATCACGGTGTGCAGTCTGAATAGACACAAGTTTTATTTGTCCACCATACTCAATGAAGCCGAGGGAAAAAAGAACCAAGTAAAATCATGTTCATGAGGTAAGCTGATCCTTTGAACTTCAACTTCACCGCAGCGCTCAGTGCACCTTCAGGCCCCTAGGTCCGGCCCGGGCAGCGCCGTCCAAGGGAGCGGATGCAGGGCTGCTGGGGTGAGGCCCCAGCCCTGCCACTTACTGGTTCTCAAACCCCAGCCTAGGAACTTAGCCTTGTGGAGACTCAGTTTTCTTATGGGTAAAGTAAGGGCCAGGATAGTGCCTACCTGTGGGGTGGCTATGAGGACTGAATAAGTTAATACAGGTAAAGCGTTCAGAACAGTGTCTGACGTGGGATAAGCCCCATATCAGCAGGGATGGTGATCGTTGCTTTAAAAAAAACAATCAAAACATCACCCCCAGGATCAGAAATGTCAGTGTGGTCTCTAGACATGCGCTGACCACCTCAGCTCTTTTTGTCAACAGCTTTAGGAGTCACAAGGGACACACAATAAATTGCCCTTTATTATAAATGATGCTTTGCTTGGTCTGTCTGTTTCATTTTAGCCACAGGGGTGCAGTACTATCAAAATATGGTTAAAACTTGCGTTTTCATAATGACTAATGATGCTAAGCGTCTTTTCATGTGTTGAATTGTTATACGTATATCGTCTTTGGTGAAGTCTCTTTTCAAAACTTCTGCCCACTTTTTTAAATTGGGTTGTTTGACGTTTCATTAGTGAGTTTGGGGGAGTTCTTATGAAACCTGGATATGAGTTCTCTATTAGATATATGACTTGCAAATATTCGCTTCTGGCATTTGCTTGCTTTTCCATTCTTTCAAAGGATACGTTTCTCATTACGACGAAGTTTAATACATCAGTTATTTTTTTACAGATCATTCTTATGGTCTAATATCCAAGAAATTGTTGCCCAATCTGGGTCTCAAAGGGTTCCTCCTGGTTTTTTCTCCTTGAAATTTTACAATTTTAGGTTTTTCATTTAGATCTGTGATCCAGCTTAAGTTAATTTTTGTATATAGTCAGAGGTATGGAGCAAAATGTATTTATTTATGTGTGGACATTCAATTCCTTCAGCCCACTGGTTGAAAAGAGTATCTTTTCTGCACTGTGTTGGCTTTGTACCTTTGCCAAAATCCGGCTGTCCACATCCATCGGGGTCTGTTTCCAGACTCCCACCTCTTCCATGGATACGTGTATCTATCCCACTGCCAGTCTCGAGGGTCTTTTCATGCTGTCTTGATTACTGCAGATCGAAAAAGTCTTGCAATCAAGTAATACTTGTCCCCCGACTTTGTTCTTTTCCCAAGTTGTTCTGGCTGCTGTCGATTCTTTGAACTTACAGATGAGCTTTAGAATCATCTTACTGATTTCTACAAAAATTGCTGCTGAGGTTTTGATTGGGATTAAATTGAATATATAGATAAGTATTGGGAGAATTCACATCTTAACAAAATTGAGTCTCCCAACCCATGAACACGGTGTATCTCTCCACTTACTTAGCTCCTTAATTTCTCTCAGCCATGTTTTATAGGCTTCCACACACAGGTATTTCATGCTAATAGTTTCAATTCACCGATCTTCCACATTTTTGAGAGATTTATCACTAAGTCTTTCATATTTGTAATGCTATTGTAACTTAAATTGTTTTTAACTGCAATTTCCAATTGTATTTAGCAAGGATACAAAAATACAATTGATTTTTGTGTATTGATCTCAAGCCTGCAAACTTGTTACATTTACTTATTAATTATAGTTGCTTTTTTGTAGGTCCTGGAAGGTCTACGGAGAAGATTGTCATCTTCAAACAAAAGCAGCTTTACATCTTCCTCTCTGATCTAGAAGTTTTTTGTTTATTTTTCTTGCCTTATTCCACTGGCCAGAAGTAGTACGATGTTGAACGAAAGTGGTTGGCACTTACTTCTTCGTCTTGCTTCTGATCTTAAGAAACATGATTCAGTCTTTCACCATTAAGTACAGTGCTAGTTGAAGAAGTTTAGTAGCTGTCCTATGTCAGGCTGAGGAAGTTTCCTTCTATTCTGATTTTGCCTGTACTGCTCGGCATTCAGCTGAATACGCCAAGGGGGGGGGGCGGGGATAGGCCTGTAGGTCTCTGCAGTGCCTCTCCCCTCTGGCACACAACCCTGGTCTCATTTTTTAATTTTTTTCAGGAAGGAGGATTAGTCTTTCATCTTAGTCGGCAGTGACGATATTGTTGATTCCACTTTACCACTTTTACTCTTTTTTTAAGTAAAATAAAAATATGAGAGCTGTTTTTATTTTTTAATTGATTTGCTAGTCATTACTTTTGTTCCTAATAAGGGCCACTCCCTGTTTTCCCCACCAACGGAGCTCTGTGCTTCTCTCTTGATGGGCCCCACGAAAACCCAGGCATGGGACCAGAAATAGTGAGGTTCAAGTGCTGGCTGCCAGAGTGACCAACCAGATCAGTTTATTTCCCCACCTGTAACTGCAGAGTCAAAACCAGCTTCGCAGGACTGTTACAAAGATGAGACGCCCTCACCAGTGAAGCAACTTCTCCAGTGACTGGTCAGTAAGAGGGACTCAGTACGTGATGGTGGTGTTACTATAACCAGACGTCTTGTTCTAGCTTTAGTCCCTCTTCCTCCTCTCCTTTCCTGCCCCCGCCTTTCTTTCTCTAGATCTGGTCAGCCCTTACATTTGATGCCTGGGGGCTGCAGAGACAAGTTACACGGTAAGCGAAGTTTTTCAGGCCCCTCAGCAGCTGAGCCCTGCTGCCCAGTCTGCAGGTGGGGATCAGTCCCAGCCCGGGAGCATCAGGGTGTGGGGGCGGTTTCTGCAGGCATCACTGATGAGCACCTGTTAGATACTGTACTTTCCTTAGACAATCCTCAGTCACTCAGTTTCAAGAGTTAAAAGAAGGTCTCCCCGCACTTGACAAAAGACCAAGTGCATCTCGAGCCGCCATCTGTGATTGTTCTGGTTGCTTTTTGCACGACTCCAAAGGGGCCAGTACGACTGCAGAGACACCGTGCAACTAACTGCAGCATTCAGACAAGGACCCGAGGGACCTAGCGCAGCGTAGGGACATGGGACATTCTGGTAGTTTTCTTAAGCAGACCTTTGGTTGGGGAGACACAGAATCCAACCTGTAGCCCTGAAAATGGGAATCACCAATACAAAAATCTCACCAAAGTTTTGCATCCCAGCCAAGGGAAGACATTCCCAAGGATCAAGTTTGGAAAGACAGACCTTCGTCACCAGGAAAGCTAACACTTTTACTTGGGGCTTAAGAAGACCATCTGCCCCCAAGCTACTTGCCTGGCCCGCTCCCTCCCTCACTCAAGTCTCTCCTGCACACTCCTCTGGGGAAGGCTTCTCCTGATCACCCTCCCTTGCACGATCTCCACCACTCACCTCCACACGCTTTAGCTCTGGTGATGCAGTGTTACCATTGACGCTGCATGTTTGCTCCTCTGTTGACAGTTGGAATTTTGGGGTGTTGATGAAATTAAGCTCTATTACATCATTTAATAAATACATACAAAGTGCTAACAGCTTTAAACGTTTTTTCAGATTTCTGGTCTACTCAGTACACTCAGAACTAAAATCTAGAGTGTTCGTATGAAAATGTTCTGGGGTTCTGGTTAGTAGATTGCTTTTTCTTACATATTTATAAGTTGTGTATTTTTAATTGACTTCAAGCCACTAACAGTCATTCAAAAGAGTTATTTTAAGCAAGCTCTGTGTTGTACAGCAAATTGAGACAGGCTGCCGAGCAGAATGTGTCATCCATGCGTATTCATTAGGCACAAAATCCCCGGGGCAGCTGGAATGTATGAAAAAGGAGCAAAGAACAATCATTTAGGTAACAAAAATGTATTCAAGAGAAAAGGATTAAAGTCACATCAGGGGTGCTGCAGGCACATGTCCACTGGAGTTTGGTGTGTGAGGCCTCCCCTGCAGGGGCAGACTGGACTGGGGCGTGGCGGGGGCGGGGCCAGGAGGGAAGCCCAGGGCAGGAATGACTGGACTAGAGAAGTCCCGGAGTGCAGACCAGCCTCAGCCTTGGGGGGGGGGGGAGGGCGAGGGGGACAGGGAATGTTACTGGAATGACTTGACAAATGGGAGAAAACTGGAAAATTATAAGAAAAGTTGAACTTGGAAGTTGAAAGGAAGGAAACAAACTAAGGAGAGATCTTTTCTCTCCTTCCCCCAGATTTCCAGAGCCAACACACAGGTCCCAACGCTGTCCCAGGCACTGTCCTCCGTGAGAGAGGGCGCACCTCCCCCCCCCCACCAGGAGCACTCAAACCACAGTGCTGATTGCTCACTCTGTGAGCTGACGCTCCACCCTCCATCGCTTGGATTGACAGCCCTGCTTTGAACCCACAACAGCTTCTGGAATGCCTGACCTCTCCTTCACCGTCTCCCCAACAGCCCAACTCCATGCCAGGTCAAGTCATGGTTGGTTTTTCAGTAGTTTATTCCTTACAAAAAGTCTTGAGATACCTCAACCTTTTGGCCAATGGGTGTGGCTTTGATTTTTATAAAGAATTTTGATTCCCTTCTTGTCTGTTTCTTGCATTTAACTTTTTTTTAATGTGGAGATACCAGAGAACTTCGTGATTGCATAACTGTCCTGGATTATTTTAGGAATCGTTCTCTTTGCTACTAAAATTTCACTCTCATTTACTCTCACTTTATTTTGAGAAAGCGTGTCTCCTTCTGACAAAATTACAACGTAAAAAAATTTTTGCTAAACGCTGCATCCCTATTAAAAGAAAAATCCCTTCCTTAAAAAATAGCTGCAACATAAATAACACCAATTTTCATCCATAATAAAATTATTTCCTCAAAATAATCTTTATTCAAGAAGAAAAGCTAGGTCTGGCTATGTGACCTCGGCAGGAAAAGCTGAGCCTCCACTCTCTCATCTGCAAAATGGGGACAACGCTAGAAATGAAGTTTCCTATTGCAGGAGGTCTTTCGAGACAAGAGCCCTTTCTCGGAGGAGCCACCCATGCATGGGGGTCCCCGTTCTCTACTGGCTGCGATTCGGTTCTCTCTCTCTCTCTCTCTCTCTCTCTCTCTCTCTCGGAGCCTGGAATTAGCATTCAGAAGCAGACGGTCATGTCACTGAGGTAGCTCAATACAAGGCGATAAAAACTTGCGAACTTTGGGAAGAGCTCTCTCCTGCCACGTTCGTGGAGTAACCAAGGACGCTGATCGGGAGACGCGGAAGAGTGAGATACACGTGTGCAAAGAAATCGGGGTGCTGGGGGGGAGGGTCAGAGTCACTGCCTGATACAATCTGACATTTCGCTTCCTTAACATGTTACTACAGCCTCGTTGAAAAAAGAAAAAGAAAAAAGAATAAAACGACCTCCCTCTCCATTATTTTGTTTTTGCTACATTCACCATACGTTTCTTCTTCTTCCTTAGAAGCAGAAGGATCTGAACTAAAACACAGAAGAGAAAAGAACGCAAAGATACCTTCGGTTACCCACACTGGCCCTTCAGAGAGAACTCTGCACACCAGCGGAGCTCAGGTGGCCCACCCCTCGGCCGCTGCCCCGCGCAGGGAGCCCAATTAAAGCGAAACAAGGTCTTTCTATGCACATGATCATCAATATGCATAAAGGTGACACCAAAGCAACATCAAATGCCCAATTACCAGGATGTCTTGCTCGGGTAACAGCCTTTAAATAGTCAAAGGCACTTTGGCAAATCATCTTCTTCAGACAAATTAAAGCCAACTTGGAACATAGATGATTTCAAATCCACTTTACCAGCCACTCGCTGAATAATTGAAAGACCTTCCCGTCCTCGAAGGCTCCAGGTCAGCTGGGCGCTGTGCAGCCACTTTATTTTGCTGGGAGGAGGCGTCACAGCACAAGCCCCTACTTGGGCTTTCCTGCAGCTGACGAGAAGTTTGTCACGGAAGAGAGGCCTCCAGCCGAGACCTCGTACACTTTGTCATTTGAACAGTGTCAGGCCTGGGGGTCCCACCTGCTCACAGCCTGGGGCCCAGACGTGTTGTAACAGTGGCAGCGGGTCAGGTCAGGCCCACGGCGGGGCTGGCTGGGGTGGTGGGAGGAACAGCTGAGAGTCCCCGGCCCTGCGATGGGCGGGTGTGGAGCCCAGGCCCAAGGGAACTTCAGAAATGCTTCCAGAAATGTGGAGGAGGCCGGCTGCGTGGCTGATGGATGAACCACGTGCCACTGCACAGATGTTAGCATAAGGATTTCCCACCATCCTCTGCGCCTGTGGTCTTCCGCTGTGGGCGTCCAAGTGGGCCCATTAGCAGGGAGCCAGCTCTGCATCTAGAGAGCAGAGATTCACACTCGTACTGCAGCCAAAGGGCTGGGTAGACTTAAGAAAGTCTAATTTGGATGTAAATCAACTTGTGCTGCTGTATTTCTAGCTGACATTTTCCTGGGCCCTGGTTGCCACGGGAAACGTGGCTCCGTGCAGGACCCCTGCCTGCGAGCACTGGCATGAGGTCTGAGACGTGGGCATAGCCTGGTGGAGCCCAGGGCCAGCCCAGGGCACAGGGCATGGGATCAGGCCTGCGAAGACAAGCTTCCTGCCTTCTGGTCAACCTTCCCAACTTTCTAGGAACATCTGGAGGTTTCTAGGAACAAGGAGGCCTATACTGGGGGGAGAGAAAGGAAGTGACGGTGGGCCTTCATTTGCTCAAAGGTGTGTTGTCCATGTCCTGACTTCTGCGCCAGCTGCCCCAGGTAACGAGATTGGAAGTTGTCGCTCCAACCCTTACAACAACAAAAGATGCTGAACACCAGCATCTGGCAGGGGTCCCCCCGAGAACGGCGGTTGCAGGTCACGCTGCCCTCCTGAGATCTGAAGACAGAGCAGGGGTCAGAAGGTTGTGGCCAGCACCTGCTCACCTGGAGCGCGGGCCACCGGAACCACTCGTGGAAGGAATGCTTAGATGGTGGATTTGGTGAACAGTTGGAGGCTGGGTGTGGGGGCTGCCAATCAGGAGGACCACACAATTTCATGGGCCTTCCCTCCAGAAACCCCACTAGGTTCTCATGGCAAAGGTTCAAGTAGAATCCCGGGGTGGCTCTGACTGGGGGAGAAACACCAGCTCGGGTGATGCTGACCCCTGACCCCTGTGCCAGATTCATCACAGGTCTCGTGAGACTTTTTGTTGGGTGGAATGATGGATGGTTGGGTCGATGGACACTTGGATGGATGATATGCAAACCATGCCCTCAAGGAAATTACGATACAGAAATTTTTAATCTGTCTCTCACAGAACACTACCCCACGTGATGTTAATAAGCTATGCTGTGGTGTTAAAAAGTTCTACTGTGCTCAAGAAAATCATTGGGGAGTTTCAATGTAGGAAGTTAAACAGATTTCTTTACTAGAGGAGACTAGATAGATACCAGCACCATCTCTTCCTGGAAGTTAGCCAGCTGTTATTAGGCACTCGGTAAGATAAAAAAGGAAAGAAGAAAGAAAGAAAAGAAAACATCACAGAATGATTCACTCATATATTCATTCATTCCACAAATACTCACTGCGCACCCCCCGCGGTGCAGGCCCCAAGGCAGGATCGAGGAGCGTGACAGAAGCACAGATGAGCCGACTCTGCCTCCCAACATGTGCCAGGTGTGCCGGGTGTGCAAGAGACAGACACTGACAAACAAGGCCATGGACAGTGTAACGTTCCAAGCACAACACGCAGTGCAAGGTAGAAGTATACACAAAAGATACCATAAAGCAAACAGCCCGGCCAAGGAGGCTAGGAAAAGCTAACAAAAGAGTTGAGAATTAAAGCTTTAGGAAGAAGTAATGTGGCAAAATGGATGGGGTCCGGGGGAATGCTGGGAACCCGGCAGAAGAAACAATTCACTTAAGGTCCCTCTTAAGCCCTATAGCAGGAGGGAGCATGGCAGATACACGGAACAGAAATAAGGCCAAAAGGGCTGGAAGGAGGGGCTTCCACAATGTCGTTTGTTGTTTAAGCCTCTACATGTTGTGATGATTTGTTACACAGCAGTAGCTGACTAGTACAGTCACTAAGTCAGAGAGGGGAAGGGTTCTGTGCTGGGTACGCTCACCTTGACCTTCCAGATTCAATCCTCACCACTCTCCACCTGGCTTCCTGCCCTGGATGTGAATCCCACGGGTTGTACCCACCAGGCTGCAGTTGGGGCACCCAGAGAAAGCTGGAGGACGGGCGGCAGGGGAGGTCAGCTATCTGTCCTCTCAGTGGGAATGCAGGCTGACACCCACTGCGGCCCTCTCCCCAAGGCCACAGCCCCTGGTCAGGGGTCCCCTACCTGTAGCCTCAGGTCTCTCTGGGTTCCAGGATCCACTCTCTCTTGTGCCCCTTCGGCCCCAGGGGGATAAGTGGCCTCTGGCTGCTGGTGGCCCGGAGCCCTTCACCAGCCCCGCTTGCTTCACTGTCCTTGTGCAGTCCTGCCCTTGCCGTTACAAGCAGTCCTGTCTCTCCACTCGTCTCCACTGAGCGTTCTGTCTGATTCCGGCCGACCGACACGACTCCTCAGCTAGGAAGTGGTAAAACCGGGGCACGAAGATTCAGAACCCTGGAATTATTATTTTTTTTAACTAAAATATCTCTACCTCCCCCAGGAGCATAAGCAAAGGACTGAAGAAATTCTCCCGTGATAAACTCAGGCCAATGTGGGTCCCGAGCTCAGCTCTGCCAATGACAGACTCTGTGGCTGGTGACTTCACCTCTCTGTGCCTCAGCTTCTTCATCAGCCAAATGAAGACCCATGGGACACTGTGGGGGCTCGGTGCACGGTCCCTACTGCGACTCTGTCGGCAAACTACCTCATTTACCAAACCAACCTGACCCAGAAGGCCACTTTGCACTGTCGATGGCCCTCGGGCTCACAGTAATCCTCAGTTCTACAGTATGACACAGGAGAAAACCAGAAACGTCAGCAGAGATGTCACCCGACCCACAGGTTGCGCACCTGAGCCCCACAGAGCTGTCGAGCATCACTCATCACTGCGTGCAACTTCTCCCTTCCAAAGACCCCTGGGGCCCTGCCAGCGCCACCCTGCTCTGTATCCCAGTGGGAGTCAGTAAATGGAACTGTTCTAGATGCCAGTCACCCCGAATTTCTTCCTCCAGAGATCACACGTTGAGGGACAAGTTTTTGAAGGTGAGAAAGCGTGACAGAGGGAGAGGAGAGAGCAGGAACCCACCCTGGGTGACATTACCAGAAACACGTTTCAGCTTCAGGTCACGGTTCTCAGAAAGGTCAGGGCTGTATGCCACGTTGACAGCCGGTCCGACTACGTGTTAATGAGTCCCTGCGTGCCGACAGCAGGGCCACTTAGCCTGGAGTAATTGGGTCACCGCAGTTTCCCAAGGCTGTGGGGTCTGAATCGTTGGCAGAGAAGTGGCTGGGGGACCTGATTCAAGGTCACTGGAAAAGGACAGGGGGCTGGAAACAGGGCAAGGATGCAGAGGGTCCCCGTGTGGATGGCACAGCCCAAGCACAAGTGCACTCGGCCTGGCTACCCACACCCTCACTGAGCTAAGACCCCTGGGCCGTGGCTTCCCCAGCGTCAGCCCTTGGTGCCCCATTATCATGGCTTTGCTGCTCACATTTCACTCTTCCATTATTACTTAATTTTCTTCACTTGAGTCAATTACACGTCTTACTAAAAAAAAAAATTCTCTTCCACTGAAATCTTATACCCTGAGCCCCAATCGAATCCAGCATCCTTTGCCATCCATAGAAAGCAACAGTTACAATGAAATACAATGAAAACGAGTGTCGTCACTAGACCCCAGCCAGACGCTGTTTCCTGTGGGGCATGCTGGTCCTGCCTCCTTGAAAAAAAAGGGAGGGGGGCAAGTGCCCAAGCACCAGACAAGATTTTTTTCTTCTACAATCAGAAACATTAAAAGAGAGTAGAGAAGAGAACAACTTTCTGACTGTGATATTCAACTGTATTTTATGCTAAAATCACCCAGTAACGCATCCACAATCATCTTGTTACACGCACCGGGTCATCCGTCAGGGCTACGGCACGCACTTCCCCACCGCTGAGGCCTGGCCCTGAGCAGTCACAGCTATAAATCACGGTCTGTGCGGGTGATGCACATTAAAAGAAATAACTACTGCTATTCATCTCTTTCAAGTACCACCTGAACGCATCTGGTCTGCTTCCCAGGGTGCCACCCTTGGGGAAATGCCAGGACACGCTGAACGTCAGGTCCCGTGAGTGAGGAGCCCAGGGAAATCCCGCCTTGCTGTGCAGAGCCACAGCCCAGGGAGAGGGCCCCTCCCTTTCTGTTGCCAGGGAATCCTCTCGGCTGCAACAACAGGGCCCTGCAGAGATTCTGGAGAAAGGAAGTTGGAGTAAACCGTGCCCCTCATCCAGGTGAAGAGCCCTCTGGGCAGAGGGCCCTCAGCCCTGTGCCCCCCTCAGAGTGCAGTGCCCTCCTGGGGAGCCCTGGGTATGGCTCAGAGGGGTGTCTGCACCACCACTCACCCCAGAGTTTGAGAGACGGCAGGTGGGAAACCAGACAGTCCAGGTCTTGTCAGTACAGACACCACCACTTACTGTGCTGCTCTGGAAAAATGGCTCAGCTTCTCTGAGCCTCAGTTGCATCGGCCGGAAATAAGAATAGTAATGATATTAATCTCATGGGTGAGGCAGGTGTGGAGGCAATACACATAAAAGGATTCACAGTGTCTGGCCCAGAACAGACACACAAAAAACAGCAGCTCCTCTGACGAGTGGGCCCTTTGCTAGGCGGTGGCAGGTTCCTGCACTGTACTCAGAATTATTTGTCAAGTGAGGGTCCTCCCTGAGCTCCAGAGCTGCTTGGGATCCCCAAAGCCACATCTGGCCGCAGGGCAACAGCGCCCACACGGCGCTGATTAACTTTGCCGAAGAGCTTCCTGGTTTCAGCTGCGATCCGTTGGACAGCTCCGCTTGTCAGAGAAGAGCCCGCCACCGCTGACCTTTTCAAGCCAAGTTAATTGCTTGGGTTTTAAGGCTGCAGAGCTGAGATGGTGCCACATATTGATCCCAGGGTGCAAAGCGCCCCCCTGATTTCTAATCCCCTCTTGAGGAGGAAGGGGGCATTCGCCATGATACCGCCCGTCCCCTCTGGGAAAGGCTTTCTCTTTCTAAACCGACTTGACCAAGTATGCAGTGTGATATCACAAGCAAATGATCCAGCTTTACTCCTTCATTTTTCCGCCAGTCAGCAGATACGTACTGCGCATTTCTGCCAGGCCAGGCAGCGTTCTGGGCCCTGCAGACACAAGGGTAGGGGCACAGGTCGGGTGGGGACACGGGGGTGAGTCAGATGACTACACACGTGTCGGTGAACTTCCTGCGCTGACACTGGGTGAGGAGTCGGGTGGGCCACATCGGGGCGGTGGGAGGGGCGCCCCCTCAGGTGCACGCAGATGTGAGAGCGTTATCTGTGGACAGTTCAAGTGTCAGTCCGTCCGCTTTTTATTATCCCTTCATGCTGGGAATTCTAAACATGATTGGTAATAAAATGCTGCTCCCTCCCTGGACAGTCAGTCCCTCTCTCCAAGCCTCACCTGGGGCACACCATGAGAGACGAGGGGACTTTGATCACGTTACTCAGAGAGGGGTCCAGGAAAGTACAGCTTGAGCGGGGCTGGGCAGAAGAGCAGCGGTGTCCAGCAAAGCAGCCAGAGCAGGGTGCCCACAGGGGTAGGGTGCAAGATCTACCCTGGGCCAGTGGGGGGCATGGTTATTGGGGTGGGGCAACAGGTGGCGTGCATGAGCAGAGTGGCCCAGGGAGACTGGGGGGACAGAGGAATACGTGTCCCAGAAAACAGGGCAACAGCTACTGTCAAGAGCAGCCAGGACTCCAGGAGCCCCTCTCTCATGGGAACAGCAGTGCTGAGCTTCTGGCGAAGCCTCCAGGGTTCTAGCATAGGGGGCAAGACAGGGCATGTCACATTTGGCTCATAACGACAACAACTGCTGTCACCGTTTACTGAGCACTTCCTCTGCGCCAGACACTCAGTGCTGACCTTACACATCAACCCACTCCACCCTCACAACCCGTGACCACTGTGAGTTTCTGTCACCATCCTCTTCTGCTCCAATAAGGGAACTGAGGCTTACAAGGATTACGCAAAGCACACACCATCACACGGCTACACGGCACATCCCAAGCCTATGATGAACCATCCAGCTGCTGCCCCTAGGTATTTTTAAGGGTATATCTGGAATAGGTGCTGATGTATACCATCACCACCACCATCATCCTCATCATCACCAATACCACCACCACCATCATCCTCATCACCATCATCCTCATCACCAGCATCACCACCACCATCATCACCACCACCATCATCACCACCACCACCACCATCATCCTCATCACCAGCATCACCATCATCAGCATCACCACCACCATCATCACCACCACCACCACCATCATCCTCATCACCAGCATCATCACCACCATCATCATCACCACCATCATCACCACCACCACCACCATCATCCTCATCATCAACAATACCATCATCACCACCACTACCATCATCCTCATCATCACCAATACCATCATCACCACCATCATCACCACCACCATCATCCTCATCATCACCAATACCATCATCACCACCATCATCACCACCACCATCCTCATCCTCATCATCAGCATCACCATCATCAGCATCACCACCACCATCATCATCACCACCATCACCCTCATCATCACCAATACCATCATCACCACCACCACCATCATCCTCATCATCAGCATCACTACCACCATCATCACCACAGGTGAACAGGCACCGCGGGCCAGGTAGGATGGTAAGTGCTCTCCATACAATCATTTAGTCAATGATTTGGTCAACACCATCCCTCTGTAAAACAGGCAGCATCACCTGGTTCTTTACAACTGGAGAAACTGTAGAGAGGTCAAGTCAATGACCAAAGTGCCACAACAGTGATTATCCACAAACTACAACGTAACACCCGTGCTTAACACACGGAGTTAACATCATCAGGATAAAACTAATTTTCTACTTGCGCTTGCTTTAAGTTGGTCTCAGGGGCACGCCAGTTTCCCACTGTCTGCTCTCTGGTTTGATCTGGCCACAGTGGTCCACATCTCCATTATTACTACTACACAGCAGCAGGAGTCAAGAGAATGTTGGGGCATTTGCACTGCAGAGGAGTGGAATGGCCTTCCTTTTCACCGGCAAGGAAGGGAACAGGAAGCCTCCATTAAATTCCACCACCCTGACTGAATGGCAGGGGAAACACAGACCCTTGTGAGAGCAAGGCAGACACACCAGCCGCAGAAGCGCCGCCCAGGCCACCACCTGAGCTGGTGGGCGGAGCTTATAGGTGCTCTTTGTTCATTCCCTCCATTTACCTCTGAAAGTCATTATATCGGTAAATTAAAAATCTTTTATATTATAGAGCCATGACATTTTTAAGTTGAAAAAGACCTTGGAGGTCGGCCGGTCTGACCCAGGCCCAGAGATGTCAACGGCTTTGCCTGTCATTGGCTTTGCCTGTCACCGGATGACACCACAGATGACAGCGATGGAACCGCATTCTCAGCAGGACACCATGGAGCCTCACAGGGGGAGGGACCGTCGTCCCACTTGACCCTCCTGGCAGCGCCCTGCCCCAGGCCCTGCAAATCTGCACACACCGTTCCACGTTCAGGCAGCTGAACAGAAGACACAGTGCCAGCGCACTCTGCCTCCCTCCGATCCGCTGTTAGCTGTAACAGGAAAGAGTGCAGATGGGGGTCGTAGAAGGCTTGGGTATCACCTGCGTTTACATAATTATGATCCTACTTTTAAAATCCACACGTTAATGCTTCACACAAGAGAGGCAGAAAACAGCCAAATAAACCAAAAAGATAGGTGAATGGATGGATGGATGAAATATCTGGATATAATCGGAGGCCCACAAGATCCTGGCTGACACTGTTTCCCTGTCTATCCAAAAAATTAAAAATAGTAACAGAACAACAAAACACAGAACCAATGGGGACCCAAATCTTTATCCCATTCTCGAGAGTCTTCATGGGACACAGGGTATTTTCTCACACATCAAACGTCTTTCAAAACACTTTGTATCCATTTCTGCCACTCACCATCCTCCACATGGAAAATAACCCCCCAAACTTTCACTTCTCCTGAAATTTTTCCTGGCAACACCTACACGGTCCTCCTGACTGTCTTCTCCCTCCTCTTAGCCCATTTTTGCTTGTTTGTTTGTTTCTTTGATTGATTGCTTATGTAGTTCCCTTGGGCCTCTCTGACTTCTTCCATTTTTCCCCCCTTCTCATTACACAGAATTTTCTTTAACAAAGGAAAGCCGGGGCTGAGGCAGGAGAAAAACCTCCTTTTCAAGGCAGAGGCAAAGGAAAGACTGGAAAAACTATAAGCTAACCTCTTCCGTCCCATTTATACACAAGTATACACGTGTTTTCACGACGTGTTTCTGCGTGTAGACTTAGAAACGTGTTCTTCTCCCTTGGTCCCGGCAGCGTGCGCCAAAGCTATTTATCCTCAGCACGTGCCAAGAGCTGCTGGCGACCACAAAGAACTGTGCCGCTGGAAATTTTGAAAAGTTGCTGCAGTCGGCTGGGAGATCTCAGATCAGCCTCTTAGAGCCCAGGTGGGAATTTTAAAAGGCCGTAGAATGGGCCACTTAGTAGACAGTCCTGCGCCCTCACTGACTCGAGAATAGAGGAAAGCTGAATTCTTCCCAGTCCCTATGTGGGCTGTTATTTAAAAAAAAAAAAAAAAAAAACCCTGAAAACTGTGGGGTTGGTTGGTGTTTAATTACTAAAGGGAAAAGGTTCAATTTCATTTTTCATTATTAAAGCCAGTTTTTACTTCCTTTAATTAAAATGTGCATAATGCACCCTTTTCTCCAGCTCTGCTCATGAGCTGAGACAGTGGCACTGAGCTGCATCTCAGCACACCCAGCGAGCTGGCGCCCCGCGCTCATTTCTAGAGCTGGGGTGTCATGGCTGGGGGTCTGTTTACCCCACACTAAGGTCCAAAACACGCGAGGGGGTGGGGGCTATGCTGGAGGAGATTTGGAAGGAAAAGGAGAATAAATTACTCAGTTCATGCCTTGGAAACCCAGATAAATCAAACAGGAAAACAACGGTCACCTCGAAATTCTCAAACTCGCGTTTCCTTAGCTGCCCGGGGATGTCACCTTCCCGTAATCATGCCAGCACCCAGGCAGCCCAGTGTCACAGCGTGCCCCATTCCCCATCATAAGATTTAAATAAGGAAAACGCAAACTGCTTTTTGATGGCCCCTCTCTCTGTGTTGAAATGGCTTTTGCGCTCAAAGGGGTCTGGAAGAGATCACGTTGAGAGCTTGTCGCTGCGCGATGCAATGCCCGCTGGGACGCGCTGGGGTGTCTCGCCATTGTGAAACAGCAACCCCAACAGCTAAATTAAATGAAACAAAGAGGGAGCCCGTGTGAGGCCCGGGCGATGTGAGATTGGGGAGTGGTCTCTGCTTTGGGAGAAGATTAAAATCGAGGAGCGCGGCCATTGTCACGTCGGAGCAACTTTGTAACTGATTCCAGCAACAGTCCCAAATCGATGGTGGCTGCTCATCTGTTACCCACGGTTGATAAATGTGCATCCATTTTTCATCTTGAAGCGTTATTTCCTTTTGCAATTTGCCAAGTGCCTTTTCACGCCCCATTTGAAGACTGTCCCGCGAACAAAGCTCCTTCAGGGGAGACAAGTTAATTACCTGCCTGCCAGTCTGATCGCTGGCTGCTGGCAGTGAAGTTCCCTGCCAGCCCTGACAGTGAAGCACCACGCCGCTGTTCTATGACAGTGTCCGATGTCTACAGGGCGTATCTCGGACACGCAGGACAGCCGTGGCTGAGAACCCAGACCTGCAGCGGGGCAGCCCTGGCTCCAAACTCTGCGCTGCATTGGGCCAGTTATTTACCCTCCCTGAACCTCCATTTGCGCAGCTGTAAAATGGAGACGATGCGAGTTCCTGTGCTGTAAGATTATTATAAAGATCAGGTAATACAGTGGATCCTCAGCCGCTGGCACACAGGAAGCACTGAACTACTTCCGAGAACAGCAGCATCCCCTCCACGCCGGAACCTGCTGCGGTAGGTTGTTTCATGACGTTTCCCGAGACTTTACTGCTGGTTCTGGGTGTGGTTCTCCAAGACCCTGGTGAGGATGGACAGCACATGGGTGCTTGTTGGGACACTTTCCTAAAGGCACTTGCTGTCTCTCCCTTTCAGCACATAACGGTGGTTTTTTCACTAACCACTCACTTCTACAAGCATTTTTTTTTTTAGTCATCAAATTGTTAAGCATCCAAATGGAAAGGATCTTGGGAAAATGCCATGCCCCTAGTTAAAATAATTAGTCTCCCCTAATACAAGAGAAGGAAGCAGGTAGGAAGGTCCCCTCGGGTTAGTATTCAAACATTCAAGCTATGGGATGCATATTCTAATCTGAGTTTCCAAAGAGGAAAATAAACAGTACAAGAGCCAAATGTGTTTTAATTATGGCTTATTTATTCAGTGCCACTGATGCGTATCAAGCTGAGCAGAAGGTAAATTGAAGGGGGAAAATGAGGTCCCAGTTCAAGAGAGCGGATTGTCTCAGAACTCGTTACCTACACGTCTGAATATTTTACGTAGGGATCGGTGACAGTGAAGGTAGGAAAACGGAGTCAAGTCCATGCTGGGGGTGGGGCGGGGACAAGGTGGGAGAGTGAAGAGAGAGGGCTAAATGAAAGGACAGTCCCAACACTGTGTAGGTATTGGCCACGCAGGGGCAGGTGGAGGGGGATACACCTGCTCCCAACTCCTCAGAGCCCTCTGCGAACCAGGATGGACAAGATGGCCAATCAGAGGCAGTAGCTGAGACCACTTTACTCACAGCTCATCACCAGCTAACCATGCAGAGAAGGTCCAGGGTGCTCCTGGCAAGACATCTCCCCCTTGATGAGCTGATAGAATCACTGGTCCTGAGAGCAACCTGGAACTATGGGCTTTTATAGATGCAACTTGGAAAGGTCTGCAGCTCAAGCCATGCCTGCTGGGTGATACTAGAACCCTGAACCTGCGGGCTGGTGTGGCTCCTTTCACACGAGCAGAAACCACGGCACATTCCTCTGTTTGATTTCCTGGAAAGACCTTATTTTTTTAAATCTCCTTTACTGACCTATAAATTGCATACAACACACCGTACTCATGTAAAATACACAGTCTGGTGAATTTTGGCAGTGGTTGCTGCCTCTTATCCAGAATCACGATATAGGGAATTTTCACCACCCCAGAGAGACCTCTCCTGACCCTGTGGGGTGGATCGCCACCCCCACCCCAGTGATCTTTCTGCCAGTGTGATTTTTGTCGCTTCCACAATTCACATGCAATCTCTTATCCCTGGCTTATATCACTTACAAAAGTGCTTTTGAGGTGCACTTATGTTTAGAGAGCATATTTTTGGTCGAGCCCTTTTTTTGCAGAAGAGTATTCCATCGCGTTAACACACCACAATTCGTTTATCCATGGGCATCTGGGTTGTTCCCAGCTTGCTGCTGGTATGAATAAGTCTGCTATGAACACGCAGGCACAGGTCTCTGTGTGAACAGTCATTGTTACTTCTTTTGGGGACTGGTTGGCCCTATGGTGAGTATTGTTTCGATTTATAAGACCGGCCTACATGTTTTCTAAAGAGGTTGTAGCATTTTGCATTCCCATCCTTGCCCACACTTATTACTGTCAGCCTTTATTTTAGCCTGTCTAGGGGATGTAAAGTGGTATCATTGTGATTTTAATTTGCATTTCCCTTAGGGCCAATGATGTTAACCAATTTTTCGTGGGCTTATTCACCGTACATATATATTCTTTGGTGAAATGTCTATTTAAAACTTTGCCAATATTTTTAGTGGGTTATCTTCTTTTATTGAGTTTTAAGAGTTCTTTATTAACTTAGAATCAAATTCTTTATCAGACATCTGTTTTGCAAGTATCTTCTTCTAAGGCTAAACTTTTCATTTTCTAATGTTATCCTTTAAAAAGGAAAAGTTTTTCATCTTGACAAAGGCCGATTCATCAATTATTTCTTTTGTGAGCCACCATTCTTGTGTCCCATCTAATAAATCTTTGCTGAAGCTAAGATCAAAAATATTCTTCTCCTGTCTTTTCTATGAATTTTATATTGCCAGGCCTTACATTTAGGTCTGCGGTCTATTTCACTTCAATACTTGTGTATGAACGAGGTGAGGACTGAAGTTCAGTTTTTGGCCTGTAAGTACCCAGCGGCTCCAGCACCATGCACGGGAAAGATGACCCCTCCCATGGGCTAGCCTCTGCACAAGCTGGTCTGAGCCACCGGTAAACGCTCTCTATAGTGGTAGCTGGAGTGAGGGGCGGCCCTGAGATGCTAATGAAGTGCTGACGGACGTGTTCAATACACATCCTACAGAGTCTCACTCCACAGTCATTTAAAACCATGGTAAAGATCTATACTTATTGATGATGAAAAGAAGTAGCACTTAATAAAGTGATTAAAATCATATTACAAAACAGAGTAGCTGGGGTAATTTCAGTGTTTCTAAATAGAACAGGAGACAATAAGATATACAAAGACAATTGGACCGACAAGAGATCTATTCCAGAAAGTTCCTCAGGAATCATCTCTAGGTGGTGAGTTACAGTGGTTTATATTTTTTGCAACCTTCTGAAGTTTTTAAATGTGTGTGAGAGAGATTTTCATGATAAAAAAAAAAACCTATTTCTGCTTGAGAAAGTTTCTGCTGTGGGTGGGAAGAGATGGAGCCGAGGGTGAGCAGTAAATTACTGCTCCACATTTAAAGGGCTAATCCATACTCGAAAGTTTTAATGACTCTCAACACCAGGTGAACAGACGGAGTCTCAATATAGTTCCATCCAGTACTGGAAAGCCCATTCTGGCATCTGTAACTATTATACTTGAGGATGCCAAAGTTAAACGCAGGCAATAATAAGCTCATGGGGAATGTACAAGTATAAATAATGGTGGAAATTGGTAGTCAATCTATTTCAGATTAGGTTTTATTCGGAGTCAGTTGTTTATGACCGTAAGGCAATGCCAAGCTAGTTTCTAAAGAATCCTGGGGTAACCCCTAATTACCTATAATCAGATTTTCTGCAGTGGCTCTGGAATTATTACCCCCCTTTATCCCAGGAGCCCTCCACCCTGGGGGTGGGGGGAAGTAGGTTATGTAGCCCAACCTCTATCAAGAACAGAGTTGAAAGTTGATTAAAGAAAATAATAAAGTAAAGGAATCCAGCATGGCTTAGCATTGAGAAGCGATGACTAGGGAATTTCGAAGTTACTGCCTTCAATTTTTTTTTTTTTTACAGTAAAGTTATTGGCTAGCTGGGAAAGAAACAAAAGGAAACAAGTAAACTTGAGTTAAAATTAGAAAGACCTCATTTTGACCAAAGGATGTTTCTGAACAACATTCCACTCATTTACCGCTGCGGCTCAGGCCGAGTCCCAGACACTGACAATTTGCAAGGGATCTACGGGGACCACATGGGGACACTTACAGGGATTACCGAAAAAAGTTATTGGACTTTAGGAATCAGGATCCAACACTGTAGCCAAGTAGCAGTTCCCAAAGTTATCAATGAGCCCATCAATCAATACTTCCTGCAAACCACACACACCCTGGCTATCACTCACTTCGCCCAGCATCCCATCATACCCTACAGGGCACTGTGGGAAGTAGATGCGTCTGAATGAACAACCTTCCTAAGAAGTGTGACTTACTCACTTCTTACTCCCTTCAGGGTTTGTTCAGTGTGACAAACTGCACTCCCAGCCTCATAGCTCTGGCAGCACAGAAATCCCTCAGCCCCTCGCAGGCTCCCGGCACCACCTTCTCCCTTTTCCAGCACCGGCAGGTGCTGCTGAGCACAGAAGAAAGAGAAAGAGAAGGAAGAGGACATGGTTTCTTGATAAGGGGGAGGGGGAATGCAGGGGCGGGTATAAGAAGGGTAAGAGCTGGTTCTGCAGGCTGGGCTTTGTGGACATAATGAGTTTTAAAAACCACTTGCAAGGCTGATTTAAAAAAGCAATTTCACACAGAGTCAGGGCTCTCACACAGATACCTTCCTTTCCTCCCACTCCGATCTTTCCGGGTTCAAGGCTTCTTAAATGAGGGCCTATGGCCTCCCCACCCCGTGATGCAAATCTCTGCCTTCAAAGACCGTCAAGGGATAAAACCGGAGTAATCCATCCGTTAACGTGCATTACTCAACTCCCCTAGTTAGCACCTCACACCAGGGCACCTATATACATGTCGCGAGTTGGTAGACAAAAAGGAAGTGTAAGTAATGTCCACCGTCACACTAACAAGAGCTAATAATTACTGAACATTCCCTTGGACTGATACTAAGCCAGGTACTTTTACACATACATTGTCTCATTTTTATCTCCACCCCAGTTATGAAGTAGCTATGATTATCACCTCTTTTTAAAGTACGCTGTTCAAGGTAACCCCGAAGTGGGGTCAAAGTTTGAACTCCCACCTGACTGTCCCTAACCAGGGCTTTAAGTCACCGCATCTGCTGGCTTTATGTCTGAGAAGAGGGGACAAAACTCCCTGGCAGCAGCTGCTTGCCTAACTCCACACGCTATTGGAGCTTTCACGTTTTCTTTTTGCTTCTCAGTAAGATTAAGCAGAGCTCTTCACAAAAACATGTTTAATCTGGATAAAGCAGCACAGTGAAGCCATGTAGACAACGCCTCTTACAGCCTCAGAGCAGGACAACGCCCCCTCTGCCCTCCCCCCTCCCCCACCATCCCCTGCCTTTGCTGGGAAAGTTTTCAGATCTTTCTGCTAATGCTCTGCAGGAGTTTGACATGGCCCACCCTGAGGGCTAAGAAGAGACATATTTTTGGCTTGTGCTACAAGGAAAAAGAAAAAGGAAAAGAAAGAAAGAAAAAAAAACACAACACGGGAGGAGGCTGGTTATGTTTCCAGCACTTACTCAAACAATCACTTCACAGCTGAAGTTGACGTGGTTTCCTAAATTGTCAAGCAATTATTCTCTACTCAAGAAAAAATTGCCAGTTAGACGAGAAACCAATTTAACAACGCCTCCAGAACCTGATGATTCAGCGTTATGAACTCCACTACCAAATTGGTGTTAACATTAATAATTATAACAATAACTAAATTTCAGTTATTTTAAAGGGAAAACCAAGAGTCTCAAGCTGGCATTCAACAAAATAAATATAATCCACAGACATGTTTTCTTTGCTTATGTATTTTTTTAAATATGGAGAATTCACAAGAAAATTCAGATTTCTAGCTCCTCCTTAAAAGTGAGAAGATTTAGGCCTCCTCCATTCGCTTTTCCCCCTGGCAACATTTGTCTGATCTGAACAGCAGCTGTTCCCTGTAGACAGGACATTCACTCTGCAGTTGGCCACAGTCCCCACCACTCCCTATTACCCTTCAACATCGAAATCAGGTTGCCATTTATCATTTCACTCCCACTCTTTCTTTTCATGGAGTACAAAGCTACTTCCTGGAATGAAGGCTATATCATAACAAGAAAATTCAAACACAGACCAAGAGGGACACAACTTCCAAAGCAAAAAAAGGCCAATACTGTTTGTTATGGAAATGAAGAATAATCTTACACCTTTCACATGCAAACTCCTGCCTGACTCACCTACCTGGCACTGTGGGCATTCGAGGTTGTGACCCCAGCTTTACATCCTTCCTGCGACTCGGACCTTCCCATCAAAAATGTCTCCAGACATTGCCACATGTCCCCTGGGAGCCAAATCACCCTCCATTAAGAACTACTCAGTTTGTCCAACTTCAGACACGCCATGGCTGTCCTGGGGTCAGTGGGCTGGGAGGGTCTGAGCCCTTCACTTCCATAGCAGCAGGCAGGTGCCTAAAATTATCCTCAGTGCTCCACATAGTAGTTCCCCCAAAGCTGAATCAAAGGGCACTGCAGTCACGGACACAGGAAAGCTAACATTCCACCAAGGGAGACTGGTCCCGCTGCCTTGAGCTTTGCGCAGCAAGGGCTCCCGCTAGCCATAAACCAGCGGTGGGAGCAGAGGGATGCTGGAGCCCTTCCAGAGAGCTCGCATCTGCTGCCCGCACCTGCCTGTCCGAAGCTGCCCGTCAACTAAGCTCTCCAGATACATGCAAAGGGAAATGGCTGGTGCAGTGGGTGACTTTCTGGCCTGAATTCCCCTCTCTGACGTCTCTGGGTTGCGTGACGAACTTGGAAATCCTTTTAATCGGGGTGCAGCAGGACCACAGGTTAGTTCTTTATCAACCAAGAGAGCAGCCTCGTTCCTCCTGGCTCCGCATTCCAGAATTCCAGACACACAGAGTCCCTCCGCAGCTGCAGGTTCGGGATTATGTGGATTTGTGGCAGCAAATCCACCTCTGCTACCACAGGCTTGGAATCTTCCCTTCCCACCTGGACAGAGCTGCAGGAGTTAACTACAAGCCTCATATCTCAGAAGCCTTTCAACATTTTCAAACCTAGTCCCACCAAAACAAATGGCTTTAAGCTCAGCCAGACAACAAGAGAAGAAGGAAGGAGGAAAAGTAAATAGAAATACAAAAATAAATAAATGAATAAATCTCTAGAGAACTTGAATGACCTATACACGTTGTGTCTAAAGTTTAAATTTGCTCTATATTTGCCATTCATTCTTAGTACACAATTACACCTTAAGTTGATAATCCTCCGTGGAATAGTTCTTATGTAAACAGCCAGTAATTTTGATATATGAGAATTAAAAGAAATTTCCTAAGGCCAAATTCTGCCATATTTTAAGAAATATGCCTTGGTTAGTTATCCTAAGAATAATTTTGCTTTAGGGATCCAATTAAAGTTATCAAAAGTGGAGGTTCTTCTGGATGCTAAAGATGCAACAATTTTGCACATACCTCTACAGGTTATTATTTTCCAGGGATTCATTTTGCAGATTTTTTCAAAAATCTTCAACTGAGGGGAAAGGTTTTAGAGGAGCACATAATTCTAAACCGCAAACAAAAAGCATATTGCCGTGTGGTCAGGAAGGCTTGTAGGGAACGGGCGGGCAGGTTAGGGCATACACAGCTGGGAAAAACAGCCAAGTGGGTTTGCGTGTGAGGTGCTGTGATTTCCAATGCTTTGCAGTCCAAACTGTGGCAGGCACAGCTCACTGGAGGCACAACCAAGAAGCTGCTGTTTGTTTCTGTTGCCGCACTATCGCAGGGCATCCCACCTGGGCTGGCATCTTGAAGGTGTGTAGATATGGTAATTACCCTGCAAGAACCCTGACCTTCCTGCTTTCCCAGGGAAGCCAGGGAAACAATGACTGGGACAGTTGATGACAAGCCTTTCAAGGGCCTCGGTGCCCCTGGCTGCAATCATCAGAGGTGTGAGGCACCAGGGCAGCCAGGGAGCCCAGCGGCGAGTGGGGGAGGCGTGACGCGTGCCACAGACCAGGCAGGCAGGGGCGGGCCTGTCTGTGAGATCTGCCGGATCAACTGTCAGCCTGGTAGCTGGGTGAGGTGTCTGGCATATCTCAGTTACCCAGATGCTCGACTTGCAGAGAAGATGCGAGCAGTTTGACCTTTATCAGTTCATAACAAGTAAAGAATTTGCCTGTCACACCCTGATTTCTGTTCTGTGGCTTCAGAGAGAGAAGGGGGCGGGGTAAAGCCACACTTGTCCATTTCCTTGTTAAAATATCACCAAGTCAACCTGTACTATGCGGTCTAGCAGACTGGACCCCGATCTGGCCACCAGGAGCAACAGGGGGCAGGGGAGGCTTGGTAGGGAGAGGAGGGACCCCCGAGATCTATGATTACAGAAGTTGAAATCTCCAGATTTTTTTTTCAAAAATAAGTTGGATTTAATTTTTTTTTTCCTGTGGTCTAGTACAGGGGCCAGCAAACGCTGTCTGCAGCGGGTCAGGCAGCAAATGTTGCAGACTTTCAAGACCACACAGTCTCTGTTGCAGTGACTCGGCTCTGCCCTGGTAGCTCGAATGCAGCCAAAGCCCACCGCAAGTGAACGAGAAGCCTGTTCCAACAACGCTTCGTTTCACAAAGCCAGGAGGCTGTGGACCCAGCCCGTGGGACTTGATCTGTGGGTGTGCCAACTCCTGGTCCCGTAGCTGGGCTGGCTCTATACACCTCCCCACCTTCAAAGATGCTACCGGCTCCCTGAGGTCTGGGGGACATCTCTTAATGTGACAGATACGAAATTTTGCTTCAAACAGTCAGGGGGAAAAACTTATAATAACAACAAGGCTTTATTCATTTATCATTTTTACCTTGTGGATTCCGTCTTCCTCCCTCATACAAATCCACGACAGGTACTCTCAGGTACACTTCACGGTAGAGTCACCTGAAATGATGCAGAGGGAAAGGACAGTCGTCTTCAGTCTCAGTCAGTCACAGCTTGGGGCAGGTCCAGGGAAAGACAGAGCCTAGGGCCTGCGGAGTCTCCCCTCCTCCTCTCCATCCCTCTCTCCAGCCCTGGGACACGCCCCCAGCTTTGCCTCTGGGCAGAGGGACCCAAAACAGCGCCAGCTCCAACAGTTACGCACACCCCAGAAACCCACCAAGTAGAATCGCCCAGTTGGAATAAAGTTGGACTCCATTTCACAGGCAGGTAATGCATATTTTTTTGCATTTGAGGTATTGAAATTTTTTAATATCACTATTTTATTTTTTTTATTCTTGTTCATTCTATTGAAACTCCCAGTGCTCTAGAAAAGCAGTTCTTTCCGTCTGTTACAAAAAGCCACCTTCCTGCCGCCCCTATTGATTAAAACATAATTGTTAGTTTCACACTTAATTCATTTGTTTTTTTCAAACTTCTTAAGTAATGTGGATTGTTTCTCAGCATGATTCTTCCCAGTGCTACACTTTAAAACAATGTGTTACCCTGGCCAGTGTGGCTCAACTGGTTGGAGCATCATCGTGCCCTGTAAACTGAAATGTTGTGGGTTTGATCCCTGATCAAGGCACATACCTGGGTTGTGGGTTCAATCCCCTGTTGGGGCTCTTACAGGAGGCAACTGATTAGTGTTTCTCTCTCACGTTTCTCTTTCTCTCTCTCTCTCTCTCTCTCCCCCCCACTCCCTCTCCAGAAGCAATGAAAAAAAAATGTCCTCCAGTGAAGATAAAAAAAAAAAATGTGTTAACATAACCTCTAATGAATACCAATTTGTAAAATCTGAGAGATATAAAAAATCCCACTTATGAAATTAGCATGCATGTAACCCCAGATGTCAGTGTTCCTTCCTTGATCCATCCTGGCCATTAGTAAGATATTCACATACTGAAAGAGATTTCAGCTATTTGAGCTTCTTTGGGCCCAGAGCTCCTGACTTTCAAGGTGAATGAGCGATGGCCTGGTCTTGCTTTAGACCCAGGACTGGCCCTCAGCCCCTGAAAGCTCCTCTGCCCCGTCCTCCCAGGCCTCCCAGCTCCGCGCCATCCTCCAGTCCCACAGAGGAGCAGTGAATGGAAAGGGCTTTGCTCCTCCAACCAGGTGAGCTGGGATTTTAAGAGGCTGAAGGTGGCTTTTCTAGCCCTGTAGAGCAATTTAAATAACAGGGGTCAGGATTAGCCCTTTCTGGAACAGAGGTGGGAAACACCGCAGAGGCGGTGCAGTAAGAAAGGTAGGCTTCATTCTCTCACAATAGATCCGTGCCCATCTTGCTAAGCACACGCAGCCATAATCATATTGCCTTCCGCCGGCTCGTACACACACACTTCCTCCCTGCCGTAAACACACGCGCGCCTCTATAGATGAAAACCGATTTTAATATAGAAACCCTGGTATCTATAATTCATGCTCTTTAGCCGTTACATATTTATTCTGCATTTTAATTAAGGCCAAAATCTGAATACTTTGGACGGATGGTTGCTTTTTTCTTCTATGCGGAGCTTAGAGGCAAATCACCTGGCAGCAACCCAAATGCTAAGCAAACACAATAGGACCTGTGACCAAAGTCAGCGAAAATCTGGACACAACTGGCCCGGGAGAGCTTAGAAAGGTCTCTCCTTTCGTGGGGGACTCATCTCAAGATTGGCAGAGCCTCACCTCCCCCCTGCACATCCCCCCTCCGCCCCCTCACAGTCTAGAAAGAATGAGAGGATAAAACTCCAAAGTCTGGGGATGACTGGCACAGCACGCCTCTCCACAGGGAGCCAGCAGGGGGTCACCTCTGGGGACCCCTCAGGAGGGAAAGGGCCCGGGGAAGACCCTGAAGTGTGCCAGGAATTCATAGTCAGGGCCTAGAATCTGCGTTCCCAGAACTTCCACAAAGACATGATCTAAAATTAGAGCAGCCAGAAGCCCGCACTTGACATTTGGTTGGACCAAACAGACTTTCCAATGAAACGTTTGATGCTTTGAAACCCTAAGCAGTCTCCCCATGAATAATATATCAAGGAAGAGAAAAAGCTCAAATAAACGACCTAACCGTACATCTAAAAGAACTAGAGGAACAACAGCAAACAACACTAAGAGCGAGAAGAAGCAAGGGAATAACCAAGATCAGAGCAGAATTAAATGACATAGAGACTAAAAGAACAATTCAAAGGATTGATGCATTCAGAAGCTGGTTCTTTGAAAAGATAAACAAAACTGACAAACCTTTAACCAGATTCATCAAGGTAAAAAGAGAGAGTACCCAAATAAATAAAATCAGAAATGAAAGAGAAGTTACAATCTATACCACAGAAATGCAAAGGATAGTAAGAAATCACTATGAACAACTAACTATATGCCAAGATATAGGACAACCTGGGTGAAAAAGACAAATTTCTAAAAACATACAGTTTGCCGAAACCGAATCACGAAGCAGCAGAAAGCCTGAATAGACCGCTAACAATGAGTGAAATTGAAGCACTAATCAAAAAGCTCCAGCATACAAAAGCCGTGGGCTGGACGGCTTCACAGGTAAAGTTCACCAAACACTTAAGGAAGAACTTACTCCTATCCTTCTCAAACCATTCCAAATAATTCAAGAAAAGGGAAGACTCCCAAAGACTTTTTTTAAAATTTATTTTATTTTATTTTTTATTCAGTTACAAAATATATAAAGAACTCACATGACTGCACTCCAGGAAGACAAACAACCCAATTAAAAAATGGGCAAAGGACTTGAATAGACACTTCTCCAAGGAAGACATACAGAAGGCCCAAAGTCTTTTTAAGAGGCCAGTATCATCCTACTTCCAAAACCAGGTAAAGACACGACAAAGAAAGAAAACTGCAGGCAGATATCCCTGATGAACACAGATGCTGAAATCCTCAACAAAATACTGGCAGTCTAGATTCAGAAATAGATTGAAAAGATCACACACCATAATTAAGTGGGATTCATCCTAGGGATGCAAGGATGGTACGATACTCACAAATCAATACACATAATACCCATAAACAAAATGAAGGACAAAAACCACAGGATCAGATCAATAGATGTTGAAAAAGCATTTGATAAAATCCAGCACTCATTTATGATAAAAGCATTCAGCAACATGGGAATAGAGAGAGCATACCTCAACGTAATAAAAGTCATGTATGAGAAACCTACAGCCAACACTATACTCAATGGACAAAAACTACAAGCTTTCCCCTTAAGATCAGGAACAACACAAGGATGCCCTCTCACCACTCCTATTCAACATAGTATGGGAAGTTCTAGACACAGTAATCAGACAAGAAAAAGAAATAAAAGGCATCCAAATTGGAAAGGAGTTAGTGAAACTGTCATTATTCGCAGATGACATGATAGTGTACATAGAAAACCCTAGTCTCCACCAAAAAACTACTCAACCTAATAAGTGAATTTGGCAAAATAACAAAGTCAATATTCAGAAATTGATGGCATTTTTGCACACCAACAATGAAATATCAGAAAGAGAAACTAGGAAAATAATCCCATTTACTATAGCAACAAGAAAAATAAAGTATCTACAAATAAATTTAACCAAGGAGGTAAAGGACCTGTACTCAAAAAACTACAGAACACTGAAGAAAAAAATTAAGGAAGATACAAATAAATGGAAGTATATACCATGTTAATGGATTGGAAGAATTATCACCATTAAAATGTCCATACTACCCAAAGCAATCTGTAGATTCAATGCAATTCCTATTAAAATACCAATGGTATTTCACAGATCTAGAACAAATATTTCAAAAATTTATATGGAACCAAAAAGGACCCCAAATAGCCTCAGCCATCTTAAGACAGAGAAACAGAGTAGGAGGGATCACAATACCCAATGTCAAACTATACTACAAGGCCACTGGAATCAAAACAGCCTGGTACTGGCATAAATAAGAACAGGCACATATATCAGTGGAACAGAATAGAGAACCCAGAAATAAACCCATGTCTCTACAGTCAATCAATATGTGGCAAAGGGGGCGTGAGCACACAATGGAGTAAAGACAGCCTCTTCAATAAATGGTGTTGGGAGAACCGGACTGGTACATGCAAAAAAAAAAAAAAAAAAGTAACTAGACCACCAACTCACACCACACACCAGAATAAACTCAAAATGGATAAAAGACCTAAATATAAAATGTGAGACCGTAAAAGTCCTAGAGGAAAACATAGGCAGGAAAATTTCCGATATCCCACGTAGCGATATTTTTGCTGATATATTTCCTAGGGCAAGGGAAATAAAGGAAAAAATAAACAAATGAGACTATATCAAATTAAAAGGCTTCTGCATAGCTGAAGAAACCATCATCAAAATGAAAACAAAACCGCCCTGGCTGGTGTGGCTCAGTGGATTGAGTACTGGCCTGTGAACCAAAGGGTCACCAGTTCGATTCCCAGTCAGGGCACATGCCTGGGTTGTGGGCCAGATCCCCAGTAGGGGTCATGTGAGAGGCAACCACACATTGATGTTTCTCCTCTTTCTCCCACCTTTCCCCTCTGTCTAAAAATAAAATCTTTAAAAAAAAAACAGTGATTTGCTCAGGCACTCAATTCTACACAGGGGGCCTGGGGCAGACCCTGCAAGGGCCTGTGCTTACCTCCCTCCTCTCTGTGGACCTCCACAGGCTCACGGGCCCCCAGAGCTCTGATGAAAATGCACACCAAGTGAGTAGGCAGGGAACTCGATAGCAGGGAGGCAGAGAGGGAAGGGAGGTCACAACACTGTACTCAACTTCTTCCTCAGCGCCTGTGAAGGGCTGTGGCTTGCCCCCCAGAATGGAGACGGCTGACCAGCCCCACCTCCTCTGACTGGCTCCCCCACCCGGCCAAGGCCTGGCCCCACCCCAAGCCAGGCTCCTCAAGCTGGCTTCGGAAACTGTAAAAGGAGGGTCTTCCCAGACTGGCCCCTGCGTGGACCAGGTAGCAAGAGACGCGCAGTAGCCGAGTTCAGTACCTGCGATGCCTGGCCTTCCCACACCCCGCGGACGGCCTCACGACCTCCAGTACGTCCCTGCACTGCACGAGTTTACCACACCGGTTTCTCTCCCTGTGAGCGGCCAGCACTAACTTGTTCAGTGCCAGAAGCGCAGCGCTGTTCTTGAAAACAAGGTGCCTTCACTCAGGGTCAGTTAGGTCTCCTTTCTAAGAATATCTTAGAACAAATTCTTTCAACCTCCCCCTTTGAAAAGGAAAAAAAACCCTACAGAGCCATTGTAAGTTGCCAGGTGAGGCAGGAATTGACTCAATATGGACAGACCTGGAAAGAGAAATTTCGAAAGCTATACTTTACTAACAGGTGTTTTAAAGGGTAACTTGTGCACATATTATTTTATCATTTGGATCCAGGTATCAAATTTGTTACCTTTCCTCCCCAGCACCGGCTCTCTAGAACTTTGATAAGCAGAGATGCTTTGAATTCAACCATGTCTCGACCTCAGTCTACTGTCCAAGTAAGTGCACATTTGCTGCAGAGCATCGATGTCCACTCCAGATTTTACTACCCCACCGGGAGTTACTCCATTACACGCTAACATGATGCATGACGTCCACTGAGCTCCTCTAATCTCTCTCCCTCATAAATCTCACGAGAAAGGAAACAGTCACTCGGCACACCTTGCTCACGGGGAACCCACGGGAACCCCACGCACAGCTGATTTCTCCTCAGTGTGCCCGTAAATGCTCTGGAGGAGCAGCTGGCCCACCATTTAGAGCGTACCACAGTGTCCCATAACACGCGGAGTAAAATCCAAACTTCTGACTGTGTAACAAAGCCCCACATCAAACAGCCACTTCCTAAAGCCCTGAGTTCATTGAAGGCCCCCTCTGTCCCCCCTCCCCTTCCCGCTGCCCCCTCCCCTGCTGCCCCAACTGCCACCCACATGCTCAGCTCCCTCTCCAC
The DNA here is from genome assembly GCF_022682495.2 of Desmodus rotundus. Classification (NCBI taxonomy): domain Eukaryota; kingdom Metazoa; phylum Chordata; class Mammalia; order Chiroptera; family Phyllostomidae; genus Desmodus; species Desmodus rotundus. The sequence goes on along the minus strand of NC_071392.1, from coordinate 97,928,512 downwards.
CTCAAGACCCCGCACTTGCTCTTCCGCCGCCAGGAACACTCCTCCAGTCTCCAGGACCAGCTCCTGCTCACCATTCAGACCTCAGCTGAAATGTCACCTCTTACTGAAAAAGGCTCTTCCTGCTCACTTGACCTAAATACCCGCGAAGCCCAACTTGCTCTCTCGTAGTGCCCTGCTCTGTTTTGCTTCCCCGCGCTCGCTGCCACACAGAATACGTGATTTATGCCTCACTTCCTTACCTGCTGCCTCAGCGACAAGGTCAGACCCATGAGAGCAGGGACTTGGTAGTGCTAGCACTTAGAACGGTGTCTGGAACTGGGGACTCAGAGAGAAAGCAGGGTGAGACTGGAGAGAGGAAAGGGGAGGGAGGAAAGCGCAGAGGCGGGGAGGGACAGAGGAGCTGGAGGAAGCAGTGGCACCCCCTCGGCTGGCTAGTAATTCCTGTGAGCTATCAACCTGTTTTCCAGAACTAGGACATCGTTCGCCTGTCCCTAAACCTTCTGCTCATAATACCAAGAGTGATTCATCAGGGACACGGCTAAGTTCTGTGGATTGCATATAGTTTTGGAGACCCCCACCCCTTTAAGAAAAAGAATACAAAATTGTGAACATAACACCAGGTATGGACGAGTATATTTCTTTTAACGAGGAAAGTCATCACAATACATGTAAGTGTCTTGGAAACGCCGTGTCTTTCTTCTTGGATCCCGCTGCCTATCGGCTGGAATTGCTCGAATAGAAATGGCCCTGACAGTGGTCTGGCCTCAACTAGACACTCAGGACACTCCCCAACCCCAGCGACTCTCAGCAGGGTTTACCGCTTGCTGTGAGCGTGTGTTCAGAGCCCAGCGCTGTCTCTCTCCCGCCTGCTCAGCAAAGCGCGGACTCTTTCGAAAAAAGCCCGAGAAAACCACCCTCTCTTCGTCTGTCTTACCCTTGACTCCATCCCAACATCATTCTTTGTGAATTGTCTGCTTCCTGAGCGGTGACTCGTTTTTCAAAATGCCCTGACCACACCTGTGACGCCCTTATGTTTGCTTCCACTGTTTCCGTACCTGCCATCGTTCTTAATTAACCTGGGGTCCTCCCGAGTTTCCCGAGCACAGCCTCCGCCCTCCCGCACGTCTCAGAGGCGGACACGCGGAAAGACGGCGTGGTGCGGCTCCCCAGCAGCGAGCCCTGAGCTGGGAGGAAAGGGCAGGCAATGCAAACATGACCCAGCAGGAAACCCCGTCGAGCTCGGTCTCACGTCTTCCCCCGAGAAGGGAAGTACAGCCACACCAGAGGGGACCCTCTCTCCCTGAGCCCAGCAGCTGGAGTCAGAGATGAGGATCGGGGGGGCCGGAGGGGGGGCCTGTGGGCGATGAGGACCATTCCCTGCTCAGGGGATGCAAACTGGCATCAGCTTTATGCTACATTTGGAAATGTCCATCACAATTACAAATGTGTTTATTTACCCTTTAATTCAACAACTACACGTCTAGGAATTTATTTACAAATGTGTACATTTACATAAATACTCATACATGAGCAAAGAAACGAACACCCACAGCTATTCGTTGCAACGTTATTTCTAACAACAGAAAGCTATAAACAACCTATGGGCCCTCATGAAGGGTCAGGATAAATGAACCATGAAATACCCACACAATGGAGTATTATAAAGCTGGAAAAAGGAGTAAGTAAGCACTTTATATTCTAATGTGAAAGGAACTATAAGATATATATTGAAAATAGAAGGAGCAGGTACAAACAGTATGTATAATTAGATGACTTTTTATTCTTAAAAAGAAAAATATATTTTGTATTTAGATGAATAAAAATGTTACATGAAGAATAAACAAGAAACTAGTAACTAATAATAGTGGTTACAAATTTTTTGGAGGGCGTGGGAATTAGGATGGGGGGATATTTTCCACTAGTTATCTTTTTATCATTTTTAATCTACAGAACTGCATTACCCAGTAAAAAAACAAATGAAATTAAAAATAAAATGAGTTACTGCAGCCCCATTAGGACGGCTACTATGAAAAAACACAGAAAATAACAAGTGTCGCCCAGAATGTGGAGAAATTGGAACCCTGCTGCACTGTTAGTAGGAATGTGAAATAGTACAGCCACCGTGGAAAGCAGCAGGGCATTTCCTCAAAAAAAGTAAAAATAGAATTACTATATGATACAACAATGTATCAATATATCCCATGTGTATGAATACATGCCCACGGTAATTGAAAGCAGGGTCTCAAAGAGAGGCGCATACCCACGTTCACAGCAGCACTATTCACAACAGCTAAAATGGGGCAGCAGCTCCAGTGTCCACTGACGGGTGACCAGGTGAGCAAATACGTTCGTACTGCGGGAGAAGGTGCTGTTTAGCAGCTGCAGAGTTTTAGTTTTACAAGGTGAAAGGCGTTCTGGAAGTGGATGGTGGTGATGGTTGGATCCCATTATCGGTGTATCCAATACCAGTGAACTATGTACTTTAAGATGTGTAAGTTGGTAAATTTCATGTGTATTTTACCACAATAAAAACAAATTGGATTGCCACAAAAAGCAAAGGCAACAAACGCAAAAAAAGAAATCAAGTAGAACTATGTGAAACTGAAAACTTCTGCACAGCACAAAATGAAAAAGAAAATATTAGCAAATCATATATCTGATTAGGGGTTTATGTCTAAAGTATATAAAGAACTCATACAACTCAACAGCAAAGATACAAAGTGCTTAAACATGGGCAGAGTATATGAATAAGCATTTTTCCCCAGAGGACATACAGAAGGTCCACAGGCACATGAAAAGATGCCCAACATCACTAATCATCAGGGAGATGCAAATCAAAACCACGATGAGGTATCACCTCACGCCTGTTAAAATTGCTGTTACCAAAAAGTGAGGATGTGGAGAAAAGAGAACCCTTGCACACTGCTGGTGGGAACGTGAATTGGTGCAGCCACTGTGGAAAACAGTATAGAGGTTCTTCAAAAAATTAAAAATAGAGCTACCGTACAGTCCAGCTAATCCACTTCTGGATCTATATATATATCCAAAGACAATGAAAACACTAACTCAAAAAGATACATGCACCACCACGTTCATTGCAGCATTATTTACAATAGCCGAGATACGGAAACAACCTGAGTGTCTACTGACGATGAATGGGTAAAGAAGATGTGGCATGTATATACAATGGAGTATTATTCGGTCATGAAAAAGAATGACACTTTGCCATTTGGGACAACATGGATGGACCTTGAATAAACTATGCTCAAAGAGACAGAGAAATAAAAATATCATATGATCACACTTATACGTGGAATCTAAAAAAAAAAAAACCCTACCAACCTCATAGATACCAAGGACAGATTGGTGATTGCCAGAGGTGTGGGGTGGTGAAGTGGGGGAAGGGAGGAGTCAAAAGGTACAGACTTCCAGGTATAAAATAAGTCATGGGGACGTCATGTACAGCGTGGTGGCCATAGCTGACAGTACTATGCTGCGGATCTGAAAGGTGCTAAGAGAGTAAATCTCAAAAGTTCTCATCGCAAGAAAAAAATCTCTAACTACGTGCAGTGATGGACGTTAACTGGGCTTATTACAGTGCGCACTTCTCAATACATCCAAATATCGACTCCCTCTGTGGTGTACCTGAAACTAAGGTACTGTCACATGTCAACTATGTCTCAATTTTTAAAGTGAGGAAGATGGCCTTGACTGGGTAGTTCAGTAGGTTAGAGCATCTTCCTGAGACGCCAAGGTTGTGGGTTCCACCCCAGGTCAGGGCACATGCAAGAATCAACCAATAAACGTACAAATAAGTGGAACGACAAATCAGTGTCTCTCTCTCTCTCTCTCTCTCCCCCTCTCTCTCAAAAAAAAATCAATAAATTTTTTTAAGTAAAACAAAAAAAGAGAAAGATCTGAAGCCTGTCATTTAAAATGGAAAAATTTGAAAAGACATTCAAGTCTAGAAAAGAGAAATTGGACCTACAAACTGCTCTGAATATAGAAATAATTGAATAATTGATTAAGTGCAGCAATTGAATAATTGATTAAGCATAGCTTAGTACATTTCAAATGTATATGACAGCATAAATAAATGTTATCAAAGTGTTTTCAGAGATAAAACAACTTGGTTTAAGGACTAAGGAGAACCCATTAGAATTACTCTACAGAATCCAATTAGAAAAAAATCAGGAAGTTAATGTCCTCAAGGAGAATCTGTGTCTGACAAAATGCTATATATTTGAGGAATGATATAGTTTCAGAAAATCTTAAAATTCTCTTCATCATGCCAAATCCATCAAAGCCCAGAAGGGGATCCTGTCACTTATGAATTGGTGAATTTCATGTCCTTAACCAAGAATCTACTGAAGGAGATGGGGGTGCTATTTTCAGCAGATCACTGATTTTTTCTGCCTAGAATCCTTTCTCCCCATGGCAATACCCTCCTTTTACTCTGATGAACTGCCCTTCATCATCCAGCACACACAGCTCAATCACAGACCCACTGCCTTCTGCCAAGGTGGACATGTGACTCAGGCTGGCCAGTAAGAGCACTCTGACCACAAACACAATGATTGGCCCAAGGTAGAGCACATGACCCAAACAGAGCCAATCAGAGTCCTTATTCCAGGAAAGGAAAGGTTTTCGTTCCTACTGAGATGTGGGCATTGAAGTCCTTAAACCGGGAGCTGCCAGTGACCTCCTCTGTCGCCATGCGGTTCGGGAGGGTGGACGATGGAGGGTGAAGCCAAAAGGCAGAGAGGAATAGGTCCCACAGCAGCCGAACTCATGGATCCAGCTACACCTGAAGTTAGGGCCAATGCCTGGTCTTCTCATTTATTTAAGCCAATTAATTCCCCATATTGCCAGGGCCATTTTGAATTAGTGTCTATCACTTGGACACAAAAGAGCCCCAACTACTAGGCACTGAATCAGTTGTCAGCAACACTGGTCCGTTTGCTCAGTAATAAGAACGGCTGGCGCTGACCCCTGCCAGCTTCTCCTGACAAAGGACAAATGATGTCAGCGTTGCTGTTTTCCTGCTTCCGTGAGTTTCACGCTCTCACCCACTCAGTTGCTGCCATGAGTCGGCTGACACTTGAGAGGCATTGTTCTGAGAACATAAGTCCTGTCAAAGAGAATAAACCTCTGACGGTGACGGTCCGGGGGGGGGGGGGGGGGTGAGAACGAAGCACCGGAGCAGACCACGATGTCACCCCCACCGTAGGCTGGGAGGTTACCCACTCCTGCCTGACTCACCCCGAGCCCCACTCACTCGGCAGTTGAGTCACGGCAATTTGAGGACTGACTCAGATCGACACACCACCCAGAATTCCTTCCAACTAAGGAAGTTGGCGAGACCAGGACGTTGGGACATCAGACGGAACCCGAGTTCAAGAGCCCACGCTGCCACGTACGGGCTGCGTGTCTTCGGGCCAGCCACCTGAGCGCTCTGCCCCCCAGTTCTCCTCTGCAAAATGAGTATGGCCACAGCCTCTGTATCACAGGGCTGCTGTAAGGACCCAATGAGACATCGCAGGGGAGGAAGCTTAGCACAAGGCCAGACACAGGGAAAGGGCTCAGCCAAGGTCAGCGTTCAATGTTGTGTATTCATTCCAGTATGGATCGATCTTGTCGGCAAAGCCCAGTGGCAGATGACGTGGAGAATGTGAAGTTTACTGAGCATGGATCTTGGTTTCAAATGCCTTCCCCTCTGTTAATAAGGGAGCCAAGACTAGTATCTAGGTAAGTATTAGTAAAATAATAATAGGTGACACTTCCTGTAGTAGGCCCTGAAGATTTAATAATCAATAAGACAATGATCTTTGCCTTCCTGGCAGGTCCATTTTACTGGAGGAGACCAGCTATGAATAGCTCAGTAACTTTAAACTTCTGATAAGGACAACGAAGGAGGAGTCTGCAGCGTTAGGAGAGCCGGAACAGGGAGCTCGAGGTCGGGCACCCTCACGTGGAAGAAGGTATTAAGAAAACGGCCCCTGGAGGACCCAGTAAGGTGGTAGAAGGCAGAAGCAGGAGAAGGAAGAGGAGAAAGGAGGCAAGGCTAAGGGGTGACCTTCTGCAAAGGCACGGGGCAGCCTCAGCCTGAGCCCGCAGGGGACTCCACAGTGGAAGATATGGCTCCAGGTGGTCCCGACCTGAGGCCAGCAGGTACTTTCATACCACTATGCCCCTCGGCCAGGAGGCAAGGGCCGCCCTGGGAGACTCACACCCAGGCGCTCCTGGCTGTCTGTGGCTGGGTGCAAGGGGAAGTCCTTCAGTGTAGAAGGAGCAGCCCCCAGAGCAGTTAGAGAAATCCTGGGGATGTGGGTGCAGCTCCCACAGGGCCCAGTACACAGGGGATTTTAAACCCTGTTAAGATGGGCCACCAGGGAAGACTTCCCAGAGGAAGTGACATTTTGGCTGAGTAGGAACAGGGAGGCAAAGGGCAGCAGTAGCTCACCTGGAGATGATGAAGACGTAATATTTTTTTGGAAGGCAATGAATATGGGGATCCCGCTCGTGGCCCCTCCCACCCATCTGCAGCTGTGCCGTTCTCTGCCGGAGACGGCAGCAGCCGTGCCAGGTGGCGGGGCTGATGGCTGCCACTGCTGACGAGCACTGTAACTAGAGATCAAGGGCTTCTACGAGCAAGCACTTGACAACCTCAGGGCTAAGTGACTCGGCCTTTCAGTGGCTGATTCAGCGCTCATCACAAACCCTCCCAAACACAGAGCACTGGCTGGCACCCTGGGCTGCCCCTAACGCTGGCGCCCGACTTCCGCAGCCCCTTGCCCCTGGTCATGCTTGCCTGGCACAGAAGTTCTGCAAGCTCTCGCCTTTCCCTGCCAAGCATGTTCCAAACTCCTACTGAAAGAGCGAGACCCAAGCAGCACACTTTGAAAGCAGACAGGTCTGGACCTACCTAGGCCAGAGTTCCTCAACTGGGGGGAGGTTCTGTCCCTCAGGGGACACTGGCCGTGTCTGCAAACATCTTTATTTCCCAAAATTTGAGTCGAGGGTGGGGGCCAGGGTGCCACAGGCCTTTATGGGTGGAAGTTGGGGTTCTGCTGAACACCCTACAATACACAGGACAGCCCCACAACAAAGAATGACCGGGCCCCAGGGGCTGTGTGGCCAGGGCTGAGAAACCCTGATTTGAAGGATGACCAAATGTGCACCAGAGGCCAGGCCTCCGACCTACAACCTCTCTTCAGCCAAGGTCAGTGATACGATGCGTGTGAGACAACGTTTCCAGTGTCAAGTAGCAGAAACTGTCTTGAAACTACCTTAAGCAGAAACTTCATTGCTGAAATAATCGGTCAGTACAGGCATGACGGATCCGGGGGTCCTTCGAGGTCATCAGCAATCTATTCTCTCTCTCTGCCCCTCCCTCCCTCTGTTCTTTTTCCCACCCTTTCGCCTCATTCTCAAGCAGCCTCTCTCCCTGCAGAGGCCCTAAAGGGCACACAGCTCACACCCTGCAAGGCCGGCCACCCCCAGGGGCAGGAGGGCTCCTCTTTCCGGAGTCAGGACCTAGGAATCGGCTTCAGTTTCTGACGAGGACGACCTGACCACCCCGGAGCCAATGGCTGTAGCCCGAGGATGTAGGGACCGTCCGTGGTTGGGCCCGAGCGCCGGGCCCACACCTGGAGCCAGGATGAGTAAGCCCCTCAGAGCCTTATGCTGAGATTGGCCCCCCACGGAAACAGGACACTTTATAAGCCACGCGCGCCCCATGCACGCATCAGCCCTGGGTAAAGGCGGTGAATGACACCGTGGCACAGACACGGGGTCCCACTGCAAAGGCGACGTGGCAGAGCAGCTGAGACAGAGTGACTGGAGCCAGCAGCCGGGCTCGGCTCCCAGCTCCACAACTGACGCTGGGCAGTCCCTAACCTCGAGTGCTTTGCCTTCCTCGTCTGCAAAGGGAAGTGGTCTGTTCAGGAAGTCCGATGAGTTGGTCCATATCAAGGAACAGACCAGTGAAGCCCTTGTAAATGTCAGCTGTCGTTTCGGAGAATGAACCCAAGCTACCCATTTGACAGAAGGAGAAACTGAGACCTAGAAAGGAAATCTGCCTTCTTCCCAATACACAGAGGGTCCGTGGCAAACGCAGGACAAAAGGGCCCACTTGTCACAACTCCACAGACCCTTCCGGAGATTTTAGTCCCTGAACTGTCATCAACCCCAGCAGCTGAAAACTCACCCCAGAACTCAGTGCTTATTGATTGTACCAACTCCCCATCCACTGGGACATCCCGGCCACCTGGAATGGAGCGCCTTCCCAGCCACTGTGGGGACTTAGAGGCTGACCCTCCCCCACCAGGGTGCGCCTCCCTCTCTGGTGGCTGCAGAAGTGGGGAGGTCACTGGCTGAGGTTCACGCACACGCTGCTCTGGCTTTGCTGGCAGCCTCCCTTCCGTTTTGCTGGGCTCCTTGGAAATCCATCAGCTTCTTGATATTTGGGACTCTCTCCTTCCACGTGTGAGTCAGCCACAGGAGAGGAGAAGCTGTGTGCTCCCTTCACACAGCACGAGAGGCAGAGGGAAGAAAGGCGGGGCTGTGTTTACTGGGATCAGTGCTGCTTCCCCGGCTGGCTGCCCCAATGGACACTCCACAGCAACCCACGGCACGCTGTTAACCAGAGAGCCTTTACCGAGAGCCACCAAACAGCCACGCCAACGGCACAAGGCCTAGGGAGTGAGGCAAAGACAGACACTAACTCTGAAATCAAATCGCTGTCTCCCTGCTCGTCTGCGACGACGGGACTGGAGGATGGGAGCGAGTGATAGGATGCCGTGGTGGAGAACTCCACCACGTGGAGGGGGACCAGGTCCTTTCTACCCGCTCGCGTTGACATTAAAGAAAGGCAGGCGTGGTCACGGTAAGAATCCACACTGACTGAGCGCTCATCGTGTGCCGGACACCATGCAGTCGGCTCCATGCCCACACCAGCCCCGTGCACAGGGAGGTGTTTTCAGCATCTCCACTTTACAAAGGAGGAAACTGAGGCTCAGCGAGGTCAAGGAACTGGGCACCAAAGTGCCACTGGGTATGAATGGAGAGGCCAGGCGTTCCGGCTCTGAAGCCCATGAACTCGGGTGTTACGTAAACCACCCCCAGACTGTGCACAGGGACAGGATGTGTCTCTGAAGGAACATTTCAAGTAACCTGTCTAACAAATATTAACTAATTGCCAGTTGTTAGCCACGATGCGGTGGGTGGGTACCCCAAAACCACCTAGAACTTTCTCTCACTTTCATGTAAGAAGAGGTTGAGACATTCAACCTCTGGCAGAAGGAAATCAGGCCAGCTTGCAAAGACAGCCTGAGGCAGCACGTCAGTTTGGGGGGCGGGGAGGGGGACAGCATTTTGTTTTCTGGTGACTAAGACCAAGTCCAACACGGAGGCCGTGTCACCTCTCACGCGCTAGGTGGCTCCTGGGGAAAGCGACACAGTCTCTGCAGGCATCTTCCCCTCCGTGTGTGAAATGGAGAAAACCACCAGGCCCGCCACTCGGGGTTCTTGTGAGGATCAGACAGAGCCCCTGATCACTTCAGCTGACATCCATGTCTGCCTGCAGGAACCAGGCTGCCGATGGCTCCCCCACGGCTCTCCACTGCCGGGGCGCTTTCATCCCCCTGTGTCCTGGCCTGGAGAAGCCCTGTGGCCCACCACTGCCACCATGCATCCTGTGCCCTCCGGCGGAACCGAACACCAACGCCGGCACCGGCTCTCCGAGGAAGCAGGCACGCCAGTGAATCACAGAGCAGGCTCCGTGCAGGTGCCAGAGCAAAGTGAGCGTCTATTCCCATCCGTGTTCTTTTCATCGTGAAATAGAACCGATTTCCCTATTAGGAGTGTGAATAAGCGAGCGGGTACCAGAGGCAAATTGACAGAACGTTCTCCTTTCCGAAAAGTCCTCACTCTGATGGGCTGAAATCCCCTGCAGCCAACTCGCTCACGACTGCCCTGGTGCTGTGTGAGATACGGTAGTCTGTGCCAAGCAGCCAGCGGGTCCAGCGCGTCACCGTGCCAAGCACCAAGGTAAGCCCCGCATAAGCACGAGCCCATGAACCCTCTGCACGGCCTCCTGAAGTAGAAATGGTAACTACGGCCACTTCACCTGTGAGGACCCCGTGGCCCATGAAGGGCCATTTCTTGTTCCCAAGCCACATTCCCTGAGGGTAACAGAACTGAGCTTCCGACCCTCCCAAACCTTTATGAACCCAAGATCATGGCCGTTCTGCTGGAGATCAGAATCTGTCTGCAGGGGGAAGGGTCCAAGGTTATTATCCTTCATAAAAAGCAGGATTCACCCCAAAAATCCCAGAATGCAGGCCAAAAGCCCCCTAGTAATAGTCCTCACCCTCTAGGTTTCTAAAACCAGCCACGCCCCCAGCTCCAGAGGCCGCCGGCCTCAAGCATGTCACCCCCCGTGATGATTAGCAGGACCTGCCTTCGCTGTCACCGAAGTCGACACTTTCTTACGTAACTGCCGCAGTAGACAGGCTCTCGAGTTGGAAAGGGCAGAATCTAACCCGACCTGAGTGAAGACAGGAAAACACTCCACGAGTATCTTGGCACATACAATTGGAAAGTTCAGGGGCAGAGGCTACCTCGGGCAGAGACAGATCCGGGCCCTCAAATGGTTCCCATGACCTGTGCCCCTTGACCCTGCCTGCGGTGCTCCCTTTTCCTTCCCACAGGCAAATGGCAACCACGAGGTCTAGGCCGCATCCCAGCAGCTTCGTGATCTTCAACGAAACGGAGCTTCTCATGCTCCATGGTCCAGCAGAGACCTCAGACTGCACCTCGCTGGTGCATTTGTGGGGAGGGGGGCGCGGATCACATGATAACTCCTGCACCAATGACTTCCTGTGACGAGGAAGTGCGGTCATTTGACTGGACAGATCAGGGCACCCCTGGAGCCTGAGGGTGTGAAAGCCCCACCCCAAGGGCCAAGACAGAGAGGAGAGGCGGCCCCCAAGTGGAAATGAGGGCAGAGCCAGCACTGGAGACGCCCGACAAAACAGGAGCCACGGATGCCCACTGCCGAGTTCTCATGTCCTCACTCTCCCAATCCAAGGCGCCTCGCGTCTGACGCTCCTTCCTCTGGCCCATTGTCCCTGACGTTGCTCCGTGACAGCCCCGTGGAGGGAGTTGTATAACTCCGAGGACAGAGGGGGAGAAACGACTTCATTCTTTCCCCAAGTTTTGCGGCAGCGAAGGTCTCGGGTCTGCGGCTACACATGAAAGAATCTTCCAGGAGGGCTGTTTCAGTGTGAACACCATTTGAGCGAGAAGGCACTTGACTGCTCCTTCTAAACGAAAATTTTCAATTAGTCTGAAGATGTTAATTACACCATCCTTTAGTAACTGCACTTGTGATTCTGCGAATCCTCTATTAATTGATTTCATCTCTATGACCCTCCCCTCCCCAACCAAGAACCAGCAAACAGAAAAAGAAGCCATAGTGGGTAAAAAAAGGACGAAGGTAAAATTGTGCTGTGTCATCTGCTAAGTAGGCAAGGCAGGGCTGACGGTGGGGGAGAGTTCCTGAAAGCCAGGATTGGTGGGAAGCCGGGAAGCTCGTCCTGGAGGACAAAGGAGCAGGCCGGCCAGCCGTTGGCAGCTCAGAATGGGAGGCTAACAGGACGTGTCCTGAGGCAGCGGCATTTCAGAGAGCAAGCCAGTCCATGGAGCTGGGTCCAGACAATTAGAAAAAGAGCTCCTGGACCCACGTCCCCAACCCCAAGGTGGATGGGGAAGATGCGACAAAGAGCAGGCTTCTGTGAGATAGCAAAGCTCATTACCACGCAGTCAGACACCAGGAAATTCCAGTCCAGGCTTTGAAAACAACGCCTGCCCACTTCTGTCCTCCTGAAGCTCGCAGTGTGGGACCCTATGGCCCAGGCATCAGACCCCGGCCTGCCACGGACTGGCTGCCCGGCCCTGGGGAACCTCCTTGACTCTGTTTCCCCACCTGTTCCACGGAAGAAGTAAACAGGTCTGTGTCACGGGAGCCTCACAGCAGTTAAATTGGGTAGCGCGTACAGAGGGGTTTTAGCCTTGGTTCCGGAACACAGGAAGAACTCAAGAAGAACGTGCCATTGCGTTCATCGGCTGTGACCCTGACAAGGCTGCATAACCAACCACCTCCGAGACCCAGGGACATCCAACCACGAGCTTGTGCGCATGCCGGCAGGTCAGCTGGAATTCCACTCGGCCTGCGTTTGGGATGTGGGGGGGGGGGGCAGGTCTGCTCCATGGGTCTGTCATGCCCCTCACCCAGGGCGCCACAGGGCCAGTTTGCTCCCGGAGGTAGGCAACAGCTTGAGATGGCAGCTGTGACCCCAAAGCACGTCTCAAGACTGCTCACACCTTGACCTCCCATTGGCCAAAACAAACCACGCAGCTAAAACCAAAACCAAGGGCAGGGAATGCCACCCATGGGGAGGGAGGGAGGGAATTACATACATTCACCTGCTGCGGCACAGCCACCTTAGTTATAGGGCTGAGTGCACAAATGACCGCGCAGCAAGCCAAGCCGGATGAAGGTTAAATGAATGTTTAGTATGGACTGAATTTTGCTCCCCACCCAGATTCCTACCCTGAAGCTCTGAAGCCCAAAGGGACTGCATTTGGAGACAGGGTCCATACACAGGTAACTAAGGGTAAACGAAGTCGCAAGGGTGGGCCCCTCGTCTAACAGGACTGGTATCCTCATGGGAAGGGGGGGGTGGGCACCAGGGATGCAGGCACATGGAGAAAAGGCCGCATGAGGACACAGCAAGACGGCGGCCATCTGCGAGCCAAGGAGGAACCCTGATCTTGAACTTCCAGCCTGCAGGACTGTGAGAAATAAGTCTCAAGGGTTTGGCCCACCCAGTCCCTGGTATTTTGTTATAGCAGCTATAGCAGACGAATACAGGGATAGAGAAAACCGCTAAAGGAGGAAGCGAGGGTGGTGAGAGACTCCGCTGCCGAACCCAGCGTGCGGTCCAAAGGTGCAGGCGCCCACTGCACCTGAGCCTGGGATTCCACAGCCTGGAAGGCTCTCTCCTCCAAGACACCTTCCTGAACTCGCTCCGCCCGTCAAACTGAGCCTCCCCCTGCAATGATGAAGCTGCGCCCATTTACACTGCTGTGCATGTCCTGTGTCCCCAGTGGCCCCAGCAGCCCCTGCAGAGTGGGATCGGTCTCCTGTCACACACTCGGTGCTGCTAACACCCGTCCCCTCCCCGCCCCAGTTGGTGCCCCTCAGTCTCTCTTGGTTGCTGGCAACGACCGCCCCTCACACAATTCTCTCCTCACCAGAGCCAAACCGTCCTGAATCAGGGGAGTTTTGCGGGGAAAACACCCGGCTCCTTCTAGGCTCAGAGAGACTTCTGGAGTAATTAATGCCCACCTCCAGGGGAACAGCCGTGTGGTGTGTGGCTGACCTGGGGCTATGGTTTCCGATGGCGCCTTGATTACTATACTATAACCTCCCCCTAATGTGAAGAGGGGAATATTTTTAGTGTAATCTCAGAGCCTAACCACATCCAATGTGGGCGGGAGTGAGGACGGGAAGCGACCGCGGCGGGCTCTGGAGCCAGCCCACCTGAGCTCCCCAGCCAGGCTCCAGGCCAATCTCCAAGCCATCCAGAACCGGCCGCCACGGGCGCCACCTGGTGGCGGGTGCCTGCGCCGGTGGAAATGACTCGAGGGAAGAAGATTCTGGGCTTTGGCTCTCTCTCGCTCTGCCAGGAATTAGGAATCTCGTTGGAACCCTGGCACACACTTCATCAGCCTGATCCAGTAAATGGGGCCAGGGGGGTTCCCGTGGCACTGGGCCCTTCCTGGCTTGAGAAAGAGCCGCCGCCTTTTCCGCAGGCTGGTGCTGCCCACCCCTCCACGTTTCCCTGCTCCCGAAAACAGTGAAACCCTTTTGGCTCGACCACACTTGGGAGTGGAGGAGGAGGAGGAGAAGAGACGGCACTCAGTGATCAGCTGGGCTCCATCACCATTGGTGGTATCTCGGGACACGTCTGGCCAAGGTTCTGCCATACTGCGTTACTTGAAATATTATAATAGTCACGGACCTTTACTATAATAAGAATAAAATGGCAACTATCATTTTGAAAATGAAGAAGGAGTAAAAGTACGCTGTATTTCTTTTCTATGTTTACAGTAAGGTAGCCATGTGGATGGGACAGGACTCTCTTATACGCCATCAGAGTAAAATTCGCTTCAGTTTCCCCCAAACAGAAGTCCGTGAGCTAAGAAATGTGGGAATCCCTGGTGACTCCTTCCCCCACCTGTGCTTTCTTTTACAAATACCCCATTTCTATGATTTCACAAGAAGGCAGAGAATTTCACCCTCGACATCCCCACACTAAAGTACTGACCTTAATGAACAGACCCCATACCATACTCCCACTGTACTGGCCACAGGGTTCCACGTATGTTCCCCAAAAGACATGCCCTAGAATGTTTGTTACAATGTTCATCCGTGACAGCCAGGAAATGAAAAACCTCCCACGTGCGCATCAGTAACAGCGTAAATCGTCGCCTACTCACACGATGGGATATTATACTGCGATGAGAAGGCATCACAACTGTACTCAAAACTACGGATCAATGTCACAAACAAAGTAGCACCGAGAGAAAGAAGCCAGTCTCCAGAGAGGTCACACCGTGTGCGCCCATGAACACAATGTGCAAAGTCAGGTTTAAAGTCTGGGAAGAGAAGTCAAGACAGCGGTTACTTTGGGTGGGACCGGGGGCGGGGGGACCGGAAAGCAGCAGGCAAAGCTCTTGGGGGCTGATCGCGTTCTGTTTCCTGCAGTCAGTGCACCTGACGTGGGTGTGCTCAGCACGTGAGAACCTGGGCTATCGGCCTATGATCTGGGTACTGTGATGTGCCTATCATGCTACACAAGGTTTTTAAAACATAGATACCAACTCCTATAAAGGATTAGGTTTTAATCGATATAGCTCACTTCGTGAACTGTTCTCTGATTAATATCAGAAAGGCAAAAAAGCAAAGGCCCTGCAGGTGGGAAACAGGCAGCTTAGAGATGAAAAGAGAAAACTCAGACCAGAGGCCGCGCCCACACTCTCACCACAGCCAAATGCATGCTAGGTCACCGGCCAGTTTCTCCTCGAGAGGAAACACTTCATCCTCCAAAAGCTGAGAGTCTTAATCTCTGGGCAGATCTGTTCAAAGATCTTTAACATGGCTGGTTTTCATTCCTTTGCCCGCCTCCCTTTTAAACGCAAAAGATTTTTAGTGACTTAAAAAGTCCAAGGCAGAAACGTACTGCCATTTGACCTGATTATAATCTAAGTTTTATAAAAAGAAAAAAAAAAGGCACAGGGGATTGAGTTGCTTACCGAATGAGGTCGCCTTTTTGAGCATCTGATGCCCAGGCACGTGGAAGACAGGCCCGCTGGCTCTCCCTGAGTCTGAGCACAGACTGCCTTCTCGGTTCCCCTGGTGATGACCGCTACTCTTTAAACGGGTGAACAGTGCCCCCCAGTGGGAATCATGGAGAACACGCTATCTTCGGTAACCGCCAGGAATAAAACTCAGGTGTGGGAGTTTACTTCAAGTGACCTGGTAAGAGAAAAAAGAAAAAGAAAATAAATACATACAAAAAAAATAATAAATACATGTTAAAATATGCTCAGTGGGGAAAAGGAAATTAAAGCACTAATCAAATTCCTTCTTAACCCACTTGCCTGGAAAGATTCCTGAAGCTCAGTCATCTCAAGAGCTGACAGAAGTGAGGAGCGACTTGGTCCCTCATGAGGCAGCCGGAGCAGTACACCGGTTCTGTTCTGTGGGGAGCAATTTGACACAATTTTTTAAAATATTAACTGCACATAATGCAATAATTCTGACTTTCAGGACTGACCCACTCATCTTCATTTCTGCACAAGAAGGTAAGTGCCGTCCAGGACATACCGTTGAGCCAGAAAGCAAGGAAAGAGTCCGTGAGTATGAAGTTCACGTCCAGAAGATATGAGCCAACCTGAAAGGGGCCCAAGCTGAGATGCATCAACAACAGAAGCAGAGCAAATCTGTAAAAATCCGTGATTCTATATTGATACACAAGAGAGGCACCAAACAAACAAAGCTCAAATTGGTCTGCCATCACTGGAGGTAACGATAGTCCCACCTCCATACTCCAAAAAGTGGTAATTAACGGGAAAGAGCTAAGCGTTTATCCTACATTTCTAGCAGAAATGATAAATTAGAGTAACCCAAAACCCCAGTAAACAAAAGAAGTATTTGCTTTACAGAAGGATGCCAGCTGATCAAGGTAGAAGGTCGGGCAGAAGCTGTAAATCGGCACTTGGCAACCCCGGATGAAACAGTGACAGACACGAGAGCCAGCAATCAGGACAAACGACAGGGAACCGGACATTGGCATGGCACCAACACGTCCGTCCACAGACCAGTCTCTATTTGCAAAGGGAGACGTGGAACCTGGTGGGGCCACCCCGCTCTTCACCCAGTGATCCACATCAGCATCTCTAACGGGGGACGGCCAGATGTCACGTGTTTCCTGCTGCGTACACATTTGGTACGGCTACAGATGTTCTTTAGATTTTATTTATTTTTAGAGAGGGGAAGGGAGGGAGAAAGAGAAGGAGAGAAACATCATTGTGTGGTTGCCTCTCACACGCCCCCTATTGGGGACCTGGCCCTAAACTCAGGCATGTGCCCTGACTGGGAATCGAACCCGCAACCCTTTTGGTTCACAGGCCAGCGCTCAATCCACTGAGCCACACCAGCCAGGGCCAGCTACAGATATTCTTGCCAAAAAGTTTACCCTGAATCCATTTAAGCCTTTAGACATAACCCTCAGCTTACAGAAAATGTAGGTGATAGCAGAAGAAGTTAAACTTCATTGTTAGAAAGCAATCCCAAAATCCAAAAGGTAAGACATTCTATGGGACGCCAGTCTTGTATCTTCAAGATAATGTCATTGGGGGGGGGGGAACAAAGGGGATGGAGGTTGTTACTATCCTAGATTAAAGGGGACTTTAGGGACAAAATATAACAACCAAATGTAACGTTCATTGTGGAGCCTTTGACTGGATTCTGATCTGACAACCAGTCGGGAGGCTGTCGGGAAAAGCGAATGTGAGCAGGGCATTAAAGGGCATTCAGGAGCTCTTGTCGAGGTCCTTGTATGGCACAGGAGGTCTGTCATGGGGGGGAACATCTTCGTTTTTAGAGGTGCATACAAGATATGTAGGGGTAAGATGCTATGATTCACTTTAAATTTGGCAAAAAAAATTAGATTAAACAAGTCTAGCAAAATGTTAATGATTATTAACATAGGAGATGTGAATAGAGGCATTTATTACAGTACTATTCTACTTTTCTGGGTTTGAAATCTATTAAAATAAAAACTAATAATAGACAGGAAAAACAAGATGACTTGAACAAGAACGTTCACCGTAACACTGCTTATCATAGCAAACAATCAGAATGGATGGAGGTGTCTTCCAGCCCCGGAGTGGACAAATAATGGACCTCAACAAATAGACTTGACGCCACACTCCTACCAGACCAGCTGGCAAGGACGAAAAAGGCAGGATGTCTGGTACTGTGAAGTACTGGTAAGCGGGGAGATGACGAACAGTTTCTACTCTTTCGTGTACTTACCTCTGAATTTGTTTGTATTTTATTTTACTCCTCATCTTAAACACGGAGGAAGAGCCTCCCCTTCGATGAAAAACACGCTCCCTTCCATTTGTTTCTGCTGAAAAACTGTGCCCTCTGCTTCCACTTTTGCTTTTCAAACATTTTATGGAGACATGGAGACGAGAACAATGACACTTTCCTCTTGACTGCACGAGAGAAACGAAGGGCACTTACAACAACAGTAACTGGCATTACAGTTGCTGTTACACTTACACCCGGAAGATGAACTGAGGAACTGATCACATTCCGCAGTTACAGCGAGTCAGGTAACCGGGATGAAAGGAGATTCGAGGGCGTTTGGGGCTCGCGTCTCTGTCCCTCTTCGTCACCGAGAGCCACACTGTGACTCCTGGAAGCACATCTGCCTGCGACAGGAGAACCTACACCAAGCCTCTGTGTCCTCTCTCAGTCTCAGGGGTGCAGGTGTTACTGGGCACAGCCGGAATTTCCAAGGCCCAGAATCACCCTCCCCCAGCTGTCCATTGCTGTCACCGTCTGTGGCAGGCGAGTTCTTCCTAGTGTTCTCTGAAACTACCTCAGACCAGCAATTAAGCCCCCAGCCTGGGCTCTTGGCTCTCACACTTTAATGAGGAGCATGAAGCCGTTAGGATGTGAACAAAACGCAAGTGATCTCCCTAGTCCTTCTGTGATACAAGGGACCAGGCTCATTTCCATTCTTTCACTGATAAAAGAGCAACAAAACATGCCCCCCCTTTTTTTTGTAGGAAGCCTTTAGAGGCCCTCTACTTAGTCTTAAGAAGCCAGCCCTGGAGCAGAAAGTGCGTGGCAGGAATGTGGCTGGTGTTTCCTCTTGGGCAAAATCCCTCCTTCACTAGGAAGCACACCTGCATAATTCAAACACGCGGGGCGGGGTCTGCCCCATCCCTCCACTCCTAGGGATGCAAAGAGGGGCCTGGGCCAGAAGGGGGCACCAAAACTCATTTCGTCCTGTCGGCCGCTCAGCTCCCAGAAAAAGGGGTGATTCCTAGACTGGAAGAACACCTGAAGGTGGAGGGTTTGCCTGTTGGCCAGGCACTAGACTACCCCCAAAGAAATCTGGATTTCCTTCATACAGAAGAACGCCCACTATGAACACGTCTATGTTTAAGAGGAATCCCCAGGCTCAAAAGAAAACGTGGTCAAATTCCTGGCGCTGCGCTCAGTGAAACCAATGGAAGCCCCAGCAGGACTCTGTGTAAGCAGGAGATGGCGCACGGGTTTCTGCCCTTTCGGTGCGGGGACGTCGGGTAGGCGGGCCCCCATTGCACGTGGCCTGCATGCCACGCGGGTCAGTGCGTCTGCGTGAAGACGTGCAGGGAAGGGCGGGCAAAGCTTACTGTTTGAGGAACTCCCGTGTATTGGTGACCCTGGCAAGTCTCCAAAGAATGCATGTGTTTTTTCAGCCGAAACCAGCTCCTTACCCTTCTCTGGCTCGTGACTGAACGAGGTCACCAGACCTTTAAACAGCTGGCTAGGAAGCACCATGAACTTCAGAGCAAGGGACACAGTACAGAATAGGACGGTTGAGGAGGGCAAGTCAGTGGTCCACAGGCAACCAAGCAAGAGCCCCGAGGCAGAGCTGAGAAGTCACAACAAAGTCCGTGTGCCCCGAAAACCCAAAATATTTACAGTCCGACCCTTTGCAGAAAGGGTTTGCCAATCCCTGGTCTAGATCATAGAAGTCTCCACGAGTAAGCTTTCTCCTAAGAGCGGTGACAAGCTTTTGAACGGGTTCAAACAGAGAACTGACACAGATCTGCAACTTTAGAAGAGCAACTCTGACTACAATGTAAAGGATTAATGTGAAAGACAGAGAATGCGGGGGGAGGGGCGCTGTATCAATAATCAGGTAGAAATTTACGCAAGCCTGGACTACGTGGGGAAAGTCAAATGAACTACATTTTAATCCCAAAGGCAGAGGGTTTTGTTCCTGCACTCTCTTTAGAAACCACTAGATGGCGCCATATTACAGGGAAAAAATTATTTGTCTTTTCCCCCAACATCCTTCTAGGAATTCAAGAGCTGTAATCCAAGTCGGTGGCCTAACCCTTTCTGTGGGTTTCCAGAAGAACCTGCTTTACACTAAGTTGAGTGTATCTCTGTATTCTGTTTATTTTTTTTAACCAGCGCAATGAGCAAGGGTATTCTGACAATGGCAAACTGAAAGATGAACCAAATCCAGCTCTGCAGTTAAAATATGCTGGTGTAGCCCACAGAAGAATGGACAAAAGACCCAAACAGTCCTGCTCTCCAAAGAAGAGATACAAAGATCAGTGGGCAAGCTAAAAAAAAAAAAACTAAACACTAAAACTAAAAAACCCCTACTGAACTTCACCAGCAATCAAAGATATATTCATCAAAACAAAAATAAGATATAATTTAGCCCTAGCAAGAACTTTTTTCTAAATGACAGCTTCAGCATTAGCCAGAACACGATAAATGGGCACATGCAGGTGTTGCTGATTGCAAACTGGCGTGATATTTCTAAAGGGGAATTTTTCAGTAAATAGCCAGAACCTTTACATTGTGAATCTTCGCTGACTCAGTAAATCTACCTCTACAGGTGTCTGAAAAAATAGTAGAGAACGCGGACGAGGGCTTCCCTCAAGGAGGCCCGCCACAACACTGCGCATGCAGCTGACAGCAGGCGCGGCGCCCGCTGGCAGAGAACCCGGTCCCCAGGGTCTGTCCTCGTTCGAGAGGACCACCAAATAATTCTGGGGCGTCCACCACGCACCAGGCACTGAGTCTCGAAGACACAGAGCAGAACACAACGGACCACATCTTTGCTGTCCCGGAATAATCAAAGGTGTTATTTTCAAACATTTATTTTGTGAAGTGGAAAATGTTAATAAAACCACAAGTGGAAAGAAAACAGGGTAAAAATGTACACACAACAGCTGCATATTTAAATGTACATTAAAACAGAAAAAAATTTCAGTTCAAAAATTCATCTCCAGTAGCACCCCCTTAAACACGTGACACACCTTCCAAGACCCCCAGTGGATGCCTGAGACTGTGGGAAGTAGCTGACCCTATGCATACTGTTTTATTCTTAGGTTTAGGCATCTACATACCAATAATAAAGTTTAATTTATAAATCAGGTACAGGAAGAGATTAACAATAATAACTAATAATAAAATAGAACAATTACAACCACACTGTAACGAAAGTTGTCTGCGTGTTCTCTCTCTCTTACCGTCCTGTCCTCACCCTTTTCCCTGCCGAGATGACAAAATGCCCGCGTGACCGGAGGTGTCTGTGAGTTGAGATGTGGCAGCAAAGCCAGCATGAAAGTCTTTTTCCTTCATCACGATTTCACAGATGGGAGGTCCGTCCTGACCGTAGGTCTCAGCAACCTCAGCGTACCATGATTTTTCCCCATTGAGTCCAGAAGCTTCACTTAAAGGCAGCACGTTCCGGCCTCTCCATGGCAGGTTCGATCTGCCGGCACCGCTGCTCCTGTGCTCCGGGGCCATTAGGAAGTGCAACGACCGTGACCCGCACACGGGCACCTCGGCCCCCTACACTCGCCCTGACGCCCAGGCGGCTGCCACGTGACTAACGCACAGCAGTGTCTGCAGTGTGGGGACGCTGGACAAAGGGACGAGTCCCCTCCGGACAGACATCCTGAGATTTCATCACAGCCACTCGTAACAGCCCGCAGCTGAAACCGTATGGATTGTTTGTTTCTGGAATTTTCCATTTAGTTATTTTGCACCTTGACTGACCGCAGGTGACTGAGGGAAAGGAGGGGCTAACGTATGTAAGAAAATACTCCTTTATTTTTCACAAATCAACTTAATGTTACCTCTCAGCCCCAACCCTGCTAGGCCGGGAAGAAACTGGCCTTGGCGGGCTCAGGCCTGCCTTCTTCTCCCTGCAGGGAAGGTCCTGGGACTCCCGCAGGCCCCGGGTCCTCGCTCCTGTGAACAGTGATGATCCCAAAATGCCTGGGTCCCGTGAGGACCGGGGAAGGTCCCGGGCCTGGGGCGCCCAGGAGCACTCGGGGCCCATGCCCTAGGGCCAGCTGCCCGAGCGTGGTCTGGCCGAGCAGCCACCCACGTGGCTCAGGCCATCCGTGTGCGTGTCACCGGTCTGGCAGAGCACCCTGCCCGGGGAAGGCTTGCCTACACCCGCCTGCACGCCAGGGGGGGCCCAGGTGGGGCCCCCTCTGAGTCCCCCAGGGCTGGGCCCACGCTGCCAGGCTGAGGAGCCTCCCTGATTCCCCACAATGAGCGCTGACCTGGAGATTAAGACAGCAAAGGGGGGTCTTCTGGACAACTTGGACCTGCTGTCCCGTCCCCCGATAGGGAAGCCGCTCTCCCCACTTTAATGGAGGAAAATCCAAGGGGGGAGTGTAAATTCTAACCACAAGTAAGTTTTGCTTTTTCATAAAGCCGAGAGTAAAAGAAACTGCCCTAATCACACTCCAGGTAGCAGTACTGTAAGTTATCTTTAATCTCTTCCTTAGACTTTCGTGTATTACTGTTTTTCTACAGCGAATGTAAGGCAGTTAAACAACGAAAGTAAACTCTTACTGTAGAGCGTATCCATGAGGACATGACATACAGATGCAAGATTAGCCCAGAGAGGGGATGGAAAACCGGACCACGCAGAGCAGAACCGAGTAACGACCTTTTAGGCAGACGGCGCAGGCGGGCTGGAACCCGTGCATTCAGTCCGACTTCCTGCCGGGGAGCCAGGCGTGCAGAGAGGAGAGGTTTACATGCTAATTGAAAGAGAAGTTTCACAGCTCACGCATGTCTCTCCTTTTAAAAATAATGCCCAAATCATAGGCCATTCCAATAAAATGGAGGGTGTTTTTCAATGAATTACTGAGACAACCGGCTACTTAGAACAACAACAACAAAAAAAAAAAACCACTACCAGTTATAAGCCCCCATAGTTCGGGCTTCAACAAAACACACTCGTTGTTAGCACTTCGTCGAGGTCGACTAAGGTACAAACAGGAGGAGGTGGACTTTTCCCTTTCCCTGAGGTAGCATCCGTCTGTCCAAGAGGCTCTGTCTGTCTGTCTTCTGGGCCCCACTCCCAGTCCCAGAGCCAGAACTCTCCCCCCACCCCCCGGAGGAGTTGGGGAGAGATGATCAGGCAAAAGGAATCAGCGGGGAAGCAAAGGTGCTCCGACGTTCACTTCCAGGAGAAGCTGGGGGACAAAAGCGAGGGAGGTGCATGGTGGCTGCTCAGCCTCTCCCGCTCGCTCACTCAGGACCTTGGGATTCAGTGTGAGCAAGGCAGCCCGAGCCCTGGTCACTCCCGAGTCCCTGACACTCAGTCCCCACGGGCCCTGGGAAGCCCTGAGTGGGGACGAGCACCTCTCATGCCTGCAGCTGTCCTCCAAACCCAGGCTACGGTCACCCTCCCTTCACGGTAACACTGACTGAGGCACAGGCTGTCCTGTCACCTGCCCAGGGACGCACAGCCAGGAAATGGCTGGTTGCAGGGATTTGGACCCATATGTCCCACACCCAGAACTCGCACTTGCCGCGAGTCACCTCGTCGTAGCATGGACATGCCAGCATCGCGCCCAGCACCTAATGTCACCGTCTCAGACAACCTCAGAGGGAGGGACCGCTGGCCCACGCGGTGGACAAAGACCTCGCCGTAAGGTGGAGGCTGGCTCTATGCCCAGGCCCAGCTCGGCTCTCTCACCTCCCCGCCTGCCCCTCTGGAAAAGCGAGGCCTACCGAAGTCCAGGTCACTTTTCCGCCTTCATTTTACGGAAAGGAGTCCCAGGAAGTGGCAACGCGGCTCTGCCCCTATTCGCTCGGAGACTGTGGTGCAGTTCAGTCCAGGACTCTGATTTTTAACAATCTGTCTGCACTGTCGGAGTTCTCAGGCCACCTGAGGTGGAATTAACCAAGTGCAGAAAATAAATGGAAGGAAATGTCCCCATTTACCATATAGCGTCAGCAACAAAGATACATGAGGGGGGACCTACAAAAAACCGGAATTATCTTCGGGAGGGCAGGCCCCTTGGAGGACAGGCTTCCCCCGATAAGTGAGTGTTCTAGGAACCCATCTGGATCAGTGCACCAGCTGGCGTTGTTGTGAGAGGCTGTGTTCGGCCTCAGTGAAATTTTTTTGAAGTGATTGTGATTTCAACACATTTGCCCATTTCATCACGGGTGATTTACGAGTGCACCTGACCACACCATGCTGAGTGTTCAGCAGTTTTTGACCGAAAACAGCACGACCCCCATGCCCCACCCTCCCTATTTGCCAGATCTTGCACTAAGCGATTTTTTTGTTGTTGTTCCCCCAGAAAAAAGAAAGTCCTCAAAAGGAAACACTTTGCCCATGTGGATGAGGTGAAACAATGTCAAAAGCACTAGAGGGAATCAAAATTGACAAGTTCAAACACTGTTTAGAGCAGTGGGACCAACATCTCGATAGGTGTATTGCATCGAATGGAGAGTATTTGGAAGGTGACTGAAGTTTGAACATGTAAGAATAAATACACAATTTTTATAAATAAATTCTGTTTTTTGGGTGCCCCCTCATATGTAAAGATAAATTTAATCTGTAAAAGGCGAAAGATTTATTCGATCTGAAGAGAAACCAGAGTATAAGATAAATTTAATGTGTACAAATTTTAACTTTATCAAGACATAGTAAACCAGACTCTTTGAGACAGGAAGTCTCAGTGTGATGAAGATGCCGACCCTCCTTAAACTCTCCCACAGATTCATCTAAGATAAGGAGGTTCCTCCAAAGGCTGCCCCACAGGTGACGGCATTCACAGAAACCAGTGAAGTCTGAGAAATAACCACCAACAGTAACTGCAAGATTACTGTGCCCCAGATATCTCCTCTCTGTCCTAGCATTCTCCCCATTTGACAGATGGCGGAACTGAGGTCTGAGTAACTCGATCAAGGTGCCACGGGTATGCATGGTGGAGCCAGGACTGGAGCCCAGGTGGTCTTCCTACGCAGTCCCCATCCTTACGCGTGACACAGTGATGACCTCCTCTCTTGTCGCCAAAGGGGAATGGGGTCTGCCTTTCTTTGAAAAGAGAATCTTGATCATCTCGAGGAAGTGACATTGGCAATGAGAAATGTCATACCTTTGAATATCATGCCTCAAAATAGGCTAATGGATAAGAGAGCCTCTTGGTTTTATGACACAGTGTGTCTGTGTACCATTTTGTACATTCTTCTGTTAAAACAGTTAGGATGTTACATTGTCAGCATCTGAGAGTCTATTCGCCTTATCAGACGTAAGCTCCTTGAGGGCAGGGACTCTATCAATAAGGGTGCTTTGGGCTACAAATGAACACATAGCCTACTAACAGCGGCTTACCCCAAACACGCAATCACATGTGCTCCTAACTAAAGCCTGTAGGTTCAGTGGTTTGGTGATGCCGGGTCAGCATTGTCTCTCTGTCTTTCTCCCTCCCTTCATCCCTCCCTCCCCATGTGGTTGCAACATGGCTGCTGGAGCTCCAGACACTGTCTCTTCACCAAAATGTATCTCGAGCAAAAGCAAGTTAGGAGAGGCCGAGAGTCTTTCAGCTTATGTGCTGTTTCTCTTTCCAAGGAGGAAAATAATTACCAGTAGCCCCCGACAACTTCCCCTTCTGACTCACAGACGAGAACTGGGCCACACGCCCACACCTGGGCCGTGACCGAAAGGGGAGGAGGACTGTCGTGATTGGCTTAGGCAGCACGGACCACTTCGTCCCATGCTCAGCAAACTTGCTTCATCGACTTGAGCTACAGTTGCTACAATTTGGCGATCAGCCATAGGAAAGTGGCCTTGGAGAAGCAAATTGGTTTACTGCCATCAGTTTCCAAAAAAGGATCCAGCAGAATGCAGAGGAAAAGTGTTCTTTAAACACAGGCATACCCAGCGCCCTGACCTGTTCTGACACTGAAGTGTTCAGAAGACACAATCACTCATTCTCTATCATAAGTGCTACCCTGGAATTCAAGAGATTAAAAGGAAAAGATTTAAGGGGTTTGTTGTTTTTTGAATGTTCTTATAATTTTTATGCTCAATTTTAAACAGGAAAATTTACCATTGTTGGTGGGGTGGTTTGGTTTTGAATTTGAAGAAATGAGAAAGTGAGAAAATGGGGGCTTTTGGAATCCAAAAGTTAAAAATGACCCAGATGAGTATATTTTTTACTGTCACGTAGAGACAGCAGATCGGTGGTCGCCAGAAGCCGAAGGAAGTAACGAGTGAGGAGTGACCGCTGGTCGGTTTGGGGGTGCTTTTTGGAGTGATGAGGAGGCTCTGGAATTAGATCCTGTGACGGCTGCACAGCCTTGGGAGCACAGTGGGACCTCGGTTCTCGAAACGAATCGTTCTGGAAGGATGTTCGAGAACCAAATCATTTTTTCCCAGGTATCAGCATGAAAGGTTTGTTGGGTCGAGAACTGAAGTTTTGTTTGACGACTAGGGGTTTGTTCTGTGAACAGCTTGGTCGAGAACCGAATTGTTTGAGATGGGAGACATTTGAGAACCGAGGTTTGCCTGAATACTAAAGACCATTGAACTGTAAACTTTACGATCATTAATGCTGTGGTGTGTGTACCTCAACAAAGGATACAAAGTCCCTGGCCGTGTAGCTCAGTCAATTAGAGCGTCACCCCGAAACGCCAAGGTTGTGGTTCGATTCCCCATCGGGGCACAGACAAGAATCAACCAGTGAATTCATCACTAAGTGGAACAACAGTCAATGTTTCTCGCTCTCCGCCTCTCTCTGTCCCCCACCACCCCCCTCCACTCCTCTATTTCTCCAAAAATCAATAAATAAAAACATGTAAAGAGATAGAGATTTACAGGCATAGAAAATATTAGAAACCTAAAATATGAGTAAAAAATAAATCTTACAATTAATTGGAAAACAAAAATGTATTCAGTGCACAGTATTAAAGTATTCGGGCACCGAGTTGAAAAATAGAGCTCATTTTCTTCCGCATGCCATTTAGACAAATAAATATATTGATATACTTGTACATAAACACAAAAATTAAAATCTGTAGGTGAACAACAAGAAAGCAGGAAGGAAGGAAGGATGAAGGTAGGAGGGGGAGGGAGGGAGTGGTAAAGGGAGGGAGGGAGGAAGAGAGAGAGGGAGGGAGAGAGGGGAGGAGGGAGGGAGGGAGGACGGGCAGTAGTTGCTGATGTGTGCCAGCAGAGGAGGCCGATGACCCTCCGCAGTGTGGGGTCTGGCGGAGGAGGGGTGGGCAAGAGAGCATAGGAAGGAACAGAAGACAGACGACCACATGGCCTTGAAGGACCTGCCCTCCGTCCGTGTTACAGCTAATTAGTGCTCGTGTATCCCCTCCCCTTGGCCCTCCACGAGCAAAAGTAGGGACTTAAGGCCCAGAATAAATTCACATAAAACCGTTAAGGTCTCGCAGGCCAAACAAGTCATCAAAACTCAATGACATTCACCCCCTTCAGTGAGTGGCCAAGCAAACACCCGGTGATGTTCACAGCTGTCAAGGTCGTGAAAAACAAAGAAACCGTCACAGCCTCAAAGAGATTGAAGAGGATGTGACAGCTTAATAGGATGTGGTGTCTTCTTTTTAATCCTTGCCCAAGGGCATGTGCACTGATTTTAGAGAGAGGGGGAGGGAAGGAAAGAGAGAGGGAGAGGAACATTGACGTGAGAGAGAAGCATCAATTGGTTGCCTCCCGCATGCACCCTGACCAGGGGCCTGCCTCAACCCAGGTGTGTGTCCTGGCTGGGGGACTGAACCCGCCACCTCTCGGAGCACCGGATGATGCTCCACGCAACTGAGCCCACCGGCCAGGGCACAGTGTGTTTATCTTAGACAGGATCCCGAAACAGAGAGAAAATGGGAAACTGGTGAAATCCAAAGAAAATGGGGAGCTCAGTGAGTAGCGGCATGCTGGAGCCGGTCCCCTGGTGCTGTAACAAAGGCACCACGGTGATAGGACCCATTAGCACCGGAGGGGAAGAGGGTGACAGGTATGTGGGGACTCGCCGTACCGTCTGTTCAATTTTGCTGTAAATTGAAAGTGATTCCAAAACAAAGTACATAAATAAGACTTCTTAAAAAATCCGTTACACAGCACAGGGGCTGGCCACTGCGGTCAGAAAGCCCTGGATTGGACTGAGACCATCAGAACGTGCACCCAGCCTTCCCACGCAGCTCACAGGTGAGCTGTCCTTGAGTCCCTCCCCGGCCCGGGCCCCCACTGGCAGCTCATCCTTGGGCAGTGAGGAATGGGGCCTCTGCGCTCCTCACCCACCCTCCCAGCACCTTAGTCACAGGAAGTGCCGCGGTCAGCACCCTCAGGTAGGCAGACAGCAGTCAGGGGTCCTTCTATGAGGGGTGCCCGGACCACGCACATGCCCTCAACGGCTCTCCCACAGTAGCGGCCACATGGTGAAACTCAGTGCCCGGTGCACACACTGGAAACACCCCTGTCAACAGTGGCCACCACATAGTTCCCTGTTCTTTGGGGGCAATAAGGAGCTGCACCGCCCAGGTCTCCCTTCAAAGAAGGACTTGCCTTGGTTGAGAGCGAGAGGCCTCCAGCTATAATTCCGCCAGGACTTGCCTCAGCTACAGAATGCTGTCTAGCCTAAGGCAACCGCCTCTTCCTGCCGGGCCCACATCCAATGACCAACCACATGGTGGGTGGGAAGGCCCGGCCACTCCGGCCCAATAGGGATGCTGTGGAGGTGCCATATATGCTCCAGAGCGCCCCAAGGCAGGCTGAGAGCTGTCAGGTCTGCACTGAGCCCGACTCCTTCCTCTGCCTGGTCCCACTCTCTCCCCTCCCCTTCCAGAGGCATTGACCCCTAACTAGCATCCTGTGAACCCAACTGCATCTCAGCCCCTGCTTCCGGAGAACTCAGGCTGTGACATCATCCTTGGGGTGGGGGAAGGGGGCAATGGGCTCAAGATGGTCAATCATGTGATCCTTTACCCTAATCTCCAGCCTCCCTTGCAGCTGTGGTCAAGCACATGCCCCAGCTCCAGCCACTGAGGCGTAATCATAATTCCACTGGGGGACACTTGTGAAGAAAGAGGGGCCTTTCCTCACAAAGGGGAACAAGCCCCGGTGGCTTCCTTCTTCTCCCTGCTGTAGATGTGACACGTGGAGCTGCTGCCATCACGTGGCCCCCAGCGAGCCCACAGGAGAGCAACACCAAGAGTGTTGTAGAGATGGGAGCCCTGGAGCTGCTGAGCCAGCATCTACCTCCAGACGTCGTCATGGGTGAGAACAGTCATTTTCCGTGCCCTGCAACAGAACACACCCCCTGCCTGCTGCGTGCCAGCCCAGGACTGGGCACTCCCTCATCTCCCTGCATGTCCACGACAGCCTCACAGAAGCACGGTGGGGGGCGTGCTCAGCCCTGCCCAGACCACCCGTCTGTCCTCGCTGAAGTACCGGGCATCCTACTGTACCTGGTCACCTGGCCTTAAACCCTGACCCTGGGACTGTGGGCTCCAGGCTGAGCTAAGCACCTGTCTCAGACATGTGGCCATGACAAACTCACACAGGACAGCCACAGCAGCACATGTCCCTCACCCCCTGGCAGGAGAGACAGCACGCTGCCCCAGCCCTCGTCCCTACGCCCATCTGCTCCTGCCTGATAGCTTTTGAAGCCTCAACAGTCCCCGTTTAGAAACATCTAAAAACACAGAAATGCATCAGGAAAGCAGGCTACCCCCACCACATGAGCACTTTGAAACACCAGTTATTTTGCTGGGTTTTCACTTAGGAAAAAGGTGTTTCTAATCTGGCAATCAGGTCCCAAAACACCTCTAATGGGTTCTTTTCTGGCCAGCTAAACACGACTCTCTTCCACTCACACATCTGGCACCTGCGCTTCCCAAAACGGAAAGGAGAGAGAACACCTGCCAACCACTGGGAGAAACTCTGAAAATGCATTACAGCTTGTACCACACAATCAAACACATTTCTGCAAAGGTGCCACTCAGGGAAAGCGCGAACCCCTTCTGAACTCTGTCGATACCAGCCCAGCCACACGAGACCAGAACACACAGTGATATTTCAAGTCTCCCTTTGCACATCCACAAACACTCACCCGTTCAACAAGTATTTACCGAGTGCCAGATGCTTTTCCAAGAAGGAGGAACACAGTACCTTCTCCGGTCTCCCCGCATTGCTTCCCCTCCAGTGGGCGCTTCGGCAGCATGTGTGCTAACACTGGAACGACGCCGAGAAGATCATTGGCCTGGCCCCCGAAGGAGGATGCGGGGAGCTCACAGGAAAAGCTGATCCTCACTTGCCCAGTGGGTTAGTACTTGTCCCTCCTTCCGCTGGGCCTTATGTGCCACCTGTTGGGGCTTCCTACCAGGGCTCTGAGTAGGAACTGACTCATGATAGAGAGTTTTATAGACAATGTCAATGAAATCACGTCATCCTCATGAAAACCCCATGGACCAGGCACTATAATTATAGCCATTTTATAGACAGGGAAACTGAGGCAAGGAGAGCTATAGTAACCAGCCCAGAGTCATACAGCTACCTGTGGCAAAGCTTGTTCCCAAAACCAGAAAAAGCAACAAATCCAATCTGCCCTCAACCTCCCAGAAGATGCTTTCACTGTCTTGAAGTCCAAACATGATTTCACCTGTGAGCCATTCAGTCGGTCACACCCCTCTTTGGTTCTCCTAAAACCCTCTCCTAGTTGACGCAATGAGAAAAGTGTAAAGATAGTTAATTGATGATTTTCATTATTGCAGTGCACCTGGATTGGGCCTGACGCGCAACCTCGTTTGGGGACAGAACCACATTTCCCTCAAGGAAATCACCCTTTACTCCCAGTTCTAGGAGTTGAGCATATGACTCAGCCCTGGCCAATCCAGGCATTGCATTTCCCTGTCCACGGCAGTTGGCTCAGGCCTGTGTGCCCTGTCCAATCAGATGCAGGGAGAGGTGATCTGGGAGTCTTATATCTACTGGACTTGAAGCTGCTGGCAGCTGGCTCTCTGTGTGAGGACAGAGCAAGGAGCCACATCGACGAGCCAGGAGGAAAGCTCTCACCAGCAGGTGAACCCTGCCAGACCTTCATCTTAGACCTTCCAGCCACCAAAAAGTGTCACGAAAATTTTCTTTGTTTAAGCCATCCAGTCTATGGTATTTTGCTATGGCAGCAGGAGCTAATACCACCTGGGTCCTTGTTACATTCATTGAGCCTTGAATCCAGATATATATGAATCTGTAAACCCCTGAAATTCCCTTATGTGAGACAAAAAGCAAATCCCTTTTTGTTTTCATTTAAACCACTTCAGATCCACTGCTAGGGGTCCTTCCGCTCCTGTAGGGCCTGTAGGTTCCTTGGGAAGAAGGCTGCGCACAACTTGTGGTGGGGAGGGGGAGCAGGGGGAGCCACACAGCCTCCACAGCTTTGGCAGGAATAGAAGCCTGTCCATCTTCGGAGAGCTCCCCTAAGCGCACAGGCCACTACTTCACGGGGGGCTCCTAGCTCGCCACGTAAATCCTCCCGCGCGAGGGCAGCCAAGGGCAGTGTCACTGCCCGACCACGTCGTGCGGGCTCTGTGCGGGCCACGCACACCAGCCGAGGCTGTGGGCACTGCATGTGCCTTAAAGCGGCTGCACCTCCTCTACCAAGCCCCGACGGGCTCAGCTCCCTGCATGCTTTCTGGCACCTCTGTCGCAGGCCGGTGCGTCCTCTCGTACCGCAGTGGGACCAGGAGTTTCATGGAGGCAGGGACCGGGTCTTCCCATCTTTGTGTCACCAGCCCCTGGCGTGGTACCAGGCACGCAGGTGCCACTCCGAAACTGTGTAATGGTGGGTACATCGAAGAACCATCCCATCCTTCCCCTGCTTGCCAGTGGGGAAGTAAAATCGCGCCCCAGTACAATAGTTGTGTGTTAGTCCGGGAACAATCCAGAGGGCTGCCGCGCAACAAGGCCCAAACTTTTACTGACACAAAACGTACTCCTGTGCCGCTCAATGGTGCGGCTGTGTGCCGAGCAATGCGACGCCAGGCTGTTTCGACGATGGGCGAATCCCTCAGAGCACACTGACACACCCCAGGAAGTCCTGCCCACAACACACCAAGGCTGTGTACACGGCCTGTTGCTCCTGGGCTGCCAGCCCGCAGGGGGGTCGCTGCACAAAACCACAGGAGGGTAAATAAGCGCAGGAGAAAATCATGCAATTAAGAGACGTAGGAGACACAAGACCCGTGAGGCCACGGTCGGCTGCAGGGCACACTGTTTTACAGCAAACTTTGTGCAAATAGAAAGAATACACACTACAGTGATGATAAAAGGTATAGTATAGTAAACACGCGAACCATCACATAGTCGTTTATCCGTATTATTATTATTATTGAGTGTTACATGCTGTACGTAATTGTAGGTGCTACACTTTCACACGACAGGCAGACAGTAGGTCTGTTCACACCAGCATCACCACGGACACCCGAGGACCGCCGTGCACGATGACGTGACAATGGCTATGAGCAACATCGCTAGGCAGTAGGAATCTTCCAGCTCCACGATAATCTTACGGGACCGCGCTTGTACGTGCTGTCTGTCATTGGTCAGAATGTGTCTGCAGTGCGTGACTATAGGAGTGTACTTCTCTCTCATGGAACAGTCCTGAAGGAAGAGGTTCAAAGCAAATGAGGCACTTTGGCCATTTGTACCGTATGGGTTCCATTCCTGGGCCAAAGTGGACTACTGTTCTTCTGTCCCATCCTTATAAACAGCCAGCCGGGGTCAAGGGAGAATACGCTCACCACTTTTTTTTTTAGATCCTCATCCATGGATATATTTTGTTGATTTTTAGGGAGAGAGAGAAAGAAACACTGATGTGAGAGGGCAACATCGCTCAGTTGCCCTGCCCGGGTATCGGACCCACAACCTTTTGGTGTCCAGGGTAATACTCCAGCCGCCTGAGCCACGCGGCCAGGGCTGTGCTCCTCACTTCAGACAGCACGACAGAAAAGCGCTGCTCTTGCTTCTGTTCACACCACAGAGGCCATCCTGCTGCAAGGGAGGCTGGGAAACGCAGGCCCTGCCGGGCAGCCATGGGCCTGATTTGAACTATTGCTGGGATTTTTATTACTACGGAGAGAATGACACTGCTGAACAGGGCTGGCCACACTATGGGAGAATGTAGGCCGAGTACACACTTCTTACGGGTGTTTAAAATAGTTTCAGGATAGTCTTATAAGTTCTCTCCACCATCGAGCCCTTTCGTTGTGGGGTAGCTCGGATCCAAGCTTGTATGTGCTCGTTGCTGGGAGCACCCCAAACCCTGCTCTGTACAGGCCTGGGTCCTGGCTGGCCCTCGCCATTTGTCCCAGGGACTGGAACTCTCCCCAAATCCTGGTCCCCGCAGCTGGGGTGCAAACAGCTTTTTTCAAGACCTGCAGAGGCGTTACAACATTGGGGGCGAGCGCTCCAGCTCGGCAGCCAGGGATCATCCTCTACCTGTGTGACTTTCAGGGAATTACTGAACTCTCTGTGCCCTCGTCCATAAGAGCAACAGCAACGTTCGTGATAAGGCTGTCGCATCGAGTCATTTTAATTCTCACCTCTACAGACTTCAGCACCGGGCCCCGCATGCCAGGGGCCTCGGTAATGTTCGTTCTTGCCCTGACTTCCCGTTTCCCACCTCAGACGGCAGGTGCGGCCTGGACCTCTCTGCACTCTTACTTCCAATCCCTTTACTTGCCTACCGCTCACTTGGGACGCACAGAACTTGTTGGGGAAGTCCCCGAGGCTGTGGCACACTCCCCTCTTTCAAAAATGTCAAGGTGGTATCTTCCCCAATGAGATAGATAAAGTTTTTTAATACATTTCACTTAAAGTTTCTGTCTCCAAGAACAGAAAAAGAAAGGACAACAAACTTTTTCCTGGGTGGGGGGTGAGAGCAATCGACAGAATAAAAGTTATGAGGGAGGCTCCAAGGACGTGTTATCAAGGTCGCCGCTGCAGGTGACGAGGCTCGATTTCACGAGGACAACACACGAGGCACCTCAGTTGCCCATTTGAAGGCCAGGAGGCTGGAGAGTACCAGTTGGCTCCAGGTCTCATTAGTTGGGGGTTGCCCCAGGTGGTTTTCACTTCCCCCCCTCTTCCAAGCTGAACTTGACCCAGCTAGGAGGGCCACCACCCCTCCCCTACATCAGGGAAGATCCTGGGGCAGAATGTGGGTGGGGCCCTGGGCTTGGGACCTGGCAGAGAGAGTAGAAACTGAGCTCAGAGGGAACTGTCCAGCAAGAGGCAGCTGAAAACAGAGGTGGGCAAGGGGCCTGGGGGCGGGGAATGCAGGTATTAGAGGCAGCACCTCCTGAAAAACAATTAAGATCGATGACCAAGTCTCATTGTTTCTAACAGGGCCTCTGGACAATGCCGCCCCCTTTTGTTGGCCTGGGATCTGACCTCTAAGGATGTGGCATTCTGCAAGTCCTGAGAGTGAGGGAGGAGTGACGAACCCGCCCTGTTGGGGTGAGTGGAAGAGGAGGAATAAACTGCCGCGTGAAGTTCGAGGACAGCTATAAAAAATGGTTCACAGTTGAACTGGGTCCTGAAAGATAAGTGTGCAAAGGAAGAGCTTGGGGGAAGACAGAACGTCCAGGTGGATTATCGCTTAGGAATCTCCTTGTTACAGTTTATTGTAAGAGATGCAAACAAACTGGACACCCCCACATGTGCCAACAACATATGGTTAACACTGACGAGACCATCCCGTCTTGCGATTGTTACTAATAAAGCCAATTCATTCCACTAAAAAGTCGTCCTGCACCTGTGCGGCTCCCCCAGGTAAGCGGGAGCAGTGTTTAGAGAAGACCAAATCAACACTCATTAGCAAGGAGGGGGCTCTGAGACACAGGTGTGAAATGCCAGGCCCCACCTGCTCTCTGTACAGGACGCACAGAGTCAGGGGCTGGGCGCAGAGAGAGATGTCCCAGCTCAGTGTGTTCCAACCACAGAGCAGGGAAGACACCCAATCGGCTCTGTGGTCTGGGTAAGACCTGGGCCCCAAAACCACAGACCAAGACCCCATAAAGACACCTCTAGAGATGGCCCCGAAGGTGAGGAGGCAGGAGAAGCCTCAAAAGGATTAAGACTGTGTTTTATTTCCCCAACCTGGAAGGTGGCTGGTTTAGCATCAGAAGTTGCTCTGTTGAAAATGGACAGAAGTGGCATTTCTCCCTCCCTTCGGTGTGTAGACTGAGCTCCGCCCCCAGCGTGGCTTTTATGTCAGTGAGCCCCGCCGAATGGTGAGACTTGTCACAGACACTGGGGGGACCTGAAGGTGCTCTTCCCCCAACATTCTCTCCTGAGTTCGACATCTTTTGAATTCTCATCACTCGAAATGGTACCAAAGTCTCTGTCTGATTTTCACCTCCCCGACTCCCCTGAAGGCTGAACATCTTTTCATGTTTATTAGCCATTTGCATTTCCTGTTCAGTGGACTTCTGGTCACATCTGCTGCCCAATTATCTAACAGGTGACCCATCTTTGTCTCATTAACCTGAAAGTGGTGGTTCTCTATGAGGGGCAGTAATTTTGCCTATGGCGAATGTTTCTTCCTGCGTGTCTTCGACTTGGCTTACAGTGCTTTTGTCTGCACTGACTTGGGGGTTGCCCATCTTACTAAGATCTCTCCACTCCATGTTTTATAAATAGTCCAAACGTCCCTCTGTTTCCATGTGCACATGTCTCCTATGTCATACTCACACACGCACACTGACTGACAGAGTTAGGGGATGATTAGATGGCTCCTTGGCCCATCTGGAGTGTGTGGGTGTGTCTGCACGGGTGTGTCTGCATGTATGTGTGTAGGTGCAAGGGGACTCAGTGCTTCCAGGGTCTGTGTGACCCTGTGTGCAGCATCAAACCTGCCATATTCCAGCCAACAGCTGAAATCTGCCTTTAACATTTTCCAGCTCAAAGATCGCCTCCATCCTGCCTGGTGCTTGAGAAGGAGGTGGGGGTGTTTCCCTGCATCCCTTTCCTGCAGTCCCAGTCTCAACTACTCTCGAGTCTCCAGGCTGCCACCTCCCACATTCTCTGTCCACCCTTGCTTCAGGGCACCGTCATCTCGCTCTGGGTCTGCGCAGCCCTGGCCTCCAGGCTCCTCGCTCCTCCTCCTCCGATCCAGTCTGCACCTGCAGCCAGGAGTCTTTCCAAAGGCAGACCCACCTCAGCCCTGCCCTGCCTAAAGCCCTTTGGTCCACAGCCCCCCACCACAAAGAAGGCTAACACCATCCTTTTTATAAAAGGCACTTCTCACCTTAAAAAAAGAAAAAGGAAAAAAAACACCTTTGCAGCCGGATTTCTCAAATTGTGTCTCCCAGCTCCAGGTTCCAGCCAGACCAAACTACTTCAATTTCTTCAAAAACACCGAGCTTCCTTTCAACAGCCCCAAGCCCCGGCTATGCCCCTACTCACCTGGCAGACGTGAACACACGTTTGCCCAGGTCCTCGCCCCGGGTGACACTCATCCCAGAGTCTGGGCAGGTCCCTGCACCCCCATCCTATGGCAGCATTAAGAACCACTCCTTCTCCCTTCGACCCCAGCCCCTTCCTCACCACTGGGCGGCCTCTTCTTCCTCGGAGTCAAAGCTTCCACGCTCCTTCCCCCGAGAACTTCCTCAACCATTCAAGCTAGGGCCCCGCTCCATGCCCCAGCAGTCCCCTGGCTTCCAATCCAAGCCTGTGTCACTCTGAAATACAAGTCTCTGGTTTCTCGTCTTCCCAACCCAGACTCTGAGCCCAGGGGACACAGGGGCGGCATGTCTGTCTTGCTCACCACAATATAACGCATGCAGCAGAGACCTGATGCATAGTAGGTGCTCAGTAAACGTTTACTTGAAAATGAACCAAGGAAGGAGTAAATGAATGAACCATACCCACCGCAGTCTCCATGACAAACTGCTCGGAAGAGCCCGCAAACAGAGGCGCAGTCTGGCCAGCAGGGGGCACCAGTCTGCTTTTCAATCCCGCTGCCTGAGCCAGGAGCTGGTACCTGCTGCAGTCAGAGGGGCTTCGAGTGGGCACGCAGTGGTCACTTCGCTGCGCTGAAGATGAAGTAGGAGTCGCTCGCCTCCAGCCAGTGTAGGAACACTGAGTGTTCTCCCCTCACTTCCGCCAAGAGGTACTACGTCCCTGTCTTGCTATGAAAAGAGCCATACCTGTAGCAACCAGTGGCCGGCTATCTGTTCCCAAGTGGGGGTGGGAGAGGGGGCGACGGTTAAGGGGCAGAGAGGAGGAAGACAGCAGGAAAGAGTAAGTATTGAACGGCTGGCCTTGGAGAGGCAGGGCCAAGTCCTCTGTGTGTCTCCCAGCTGACTCACTCTCTCTCCGTCTGTCTGTCTGTCTGTGTGTCTCTCTCCCCATCCTTTCGTTCTGGGAGAACAAACCCAAGTCTATACCGGACAAGCGTCCACAGCAGGAATCTGGAGGGGATCCTCCCCTTTTCTGAGAGCAGCAGCAGCAGCGGCAGCACCCACCTGCCCCCTCACTGCCCCTATGGCCCTGCAGATGCCCCGCCCAGCTCAGCCCACCTGTCGGCCACAGACGCCTTCTGCTGCCTGCTGTCTGCCCAGCCCACGCTGCCTAACAGCTCAGAGCACCTCCTGGCCCCTGCCCCGGACAACCACAGCAGCGGGGGGTTCTGCAAGCAGGTCTTCATCCAGCCCGAGGTCTTCTTGGTGCTGGGCATCGTCAGCCTGCTGGAGAACGTCCTGGTCATCCTGGCCGTGGCCCGCAACAGCAACCTGCACTCGCCCATGTACTTGTTCCTGTGCAGCCTGGCCGTGGCGGACATGCTGGTGAGCGTGTCCAACGCCCTGGAGACCGTCGTGATCGCCGTGGTCAACAGCCACGTCCCGGTCTTCGAGGACCGGTTCCTGCAGCACCTGGACAACGTCTTCGACTCCATGATCTGCATCTCCCTGGTGGCGTCCATCTGCAACCTCCTGGCCATCGCCATGGACAGGTACGTCACCATCTTCTACACACTGCGCTACCACAGCATCATGACGGTGAGGAAGGCGCGCGCCCTGATCGTGGCCATCTGGGCGGGCTGCGGCATCTGCGGGGTGCTCTTCATCGTCTACTCCGAGAGCAAGGCGGGCATCGTGTGCCTCGTCACTCTGTTCTTCGCCATGCTGCTGCTCATGGCCACCCTCTACGTGCACATGCTCCTGTTCGCCCGGCTGCACATGCGGCGCATCGCCGCCCTGCCCCAGCCGCCAGGGGCCGCCCCGCCGCCGCCCTCCTGTCTCAAGGGGACCGTCACCATCACCCTCCTGCTGGGCGTCTTCGTGGTCTGCTGGGCGCCCTTCTTCATCCATCTGGTGCTCATCATCGCCTGCCCCACCAACCCCTACTGCGTCTGCTACGCCGCCCACTTCAACACCTACCTGGTGCTCATCATGTGCGACCCGGTCCTTGACCCCCTCATCTACGCCTTCCGCAGCCCAGAGCTGAGGAACACCTCCAGGGAGATTCTGTGCGGCTGCAGGGCCTGAACTTGGGGTAGGACGCTGGGGGCGCGGACGTGGGAATGTGTCTGGTCACATGGGACCCTCCTTCCAGCCAAGGTGTTTAGAAAGAAGGAGAGAGGAGTAAACACCCTGTGCCAACCTGTGACCAGCCTTTTGGTTCTGAGCTTACAAATCCTC
The DNA here is from genome assembly GCF_022682495.2 of Desmodus rotundus. Classification (NCBI taxonomy): domain Eukaryota; kingdom Metazoa; phylum Chordata; class Mammalia; order Chiroptera; family Phyllostomidae; genus Desmodus; species Desmodus rotundus. The sequence goes on along the minus strand of NC_071392.1, from coordinate 97,890,144 downwards.
TGAAAGGGAGGTGGTGCATAACGGGCTCTCTGGAAGGATCCCAATGTGGGTGACACATAAACTCTGATTTCCCCCGCAGCCCCCCGCCCCCGGGGGGAGTCAGGGGAGGCCCAGGCACCCAGGGTGTGCAAGGCCGGTGTCCTGCCCTACCACATCTTCGTGCTTCGGCTGGGACCAGACGCGAGGATTCTCACTAATGGGAGGGTGACTCAAAGCTCTCCCAAGCAAAGCTTTTACAGCCCTTGACCTCCGGCTGCCAGCTGCTCAATGGCTTTGCCCTTACTTCCTAAGAGCCCTGAGTTTCTGCTCTATTATCCTATTTACAGTAAAGCAGTGTCCCCCACACAAAGAACTTCTTATTAAAGAAGCTACTCTGTCCTGTCGGTCACTCTGTGAACCCCCACACCCCTCACCAGCCTCCCCCTGAAAACCAGCAGCATGGATGGGAGGGGCTGTGTATCAAGAGGTTGCTTCACAGTAGGCGCAGGTTGTTTGAGAAGTCGTGGGAATGCGTGTGACTTTCTCAGAAGCTCTGCTTTTGCTCATGACAACTGTGTCTCTATCCCACAATTTCCTAAGATGTTATCTAGAAAAGAGAATCGGGGGGTTACTGCTCCTTTGGCGTGACATGTTGTTAAAGTTGGGGTGATCCTGTTATCAATGGCTACACCTTATCGAGGAAAGCAGTCCGTTCCCACACGCACAGGGCGAGATTGGCCGGCTCGCACTATGGAGCCCCGCATGCTGCGTGTGGCCGTGGGACCCCTTCCTGCCCTGGAAAACGTCACGCTGTGCTTTCTGGCTGTCCCCGCTCCCCCCACACCGTGGGTTCTTCTATTGCGCTGTGACTCCGGTGTACAATTGTGCGTTTTTCTTGTGCTGGAATAGATTACGGGTTTTATTGTATTTGACGTCCTGCTGATGTGGACAATATCATGTTTCTTGCTTGGAGATGTTTGGAGATAAATAAAAGGCTTTTGTGGCTGCTAACTGGGTGACACTAATGTTCAGCACCTAGAAGCGACCTGGTGACTTCTGCGCGATCGTATGTCACGCTGCAATTCTGACTATTTGGCAAGTGGCACAAACATCCCCATTGCCACCATGCCCGTCTTTTCTAGGGTAGTGTCTTTTAGCCAAACTACAAAACTCCCCCGTTTAGGTTCTGAAAATACCAGTCCCAGGGCCACTGCCACTCTGCATTATTGTAATCAAGGCACCAAATAACAGGTCTTGTCCACTGCCACTCAGAGAGCAAATGTGGAAAATGGAGAGTCGGGGTCTTTAAAAATTATGCTAACAGCTATAGGACTTATGATGTCCTTTTTCTATGTAAATAGGATAAAAGTAACTAACTGTTCACCCTTTGATATCAGTCTTCACATTATTTCAATTATTCTCTCAACAAACTTCTAAAACAGGTGAGTCATTTTACAGATGAACACACTCAGTCCCGGGGGCTTATGCAGCTGTGCAAGAATGCCCACCTAGTTAGGGTCGCCGTCACTCTGTGTGCTGTTGCTGACGTCTTTTTGCACCAATATGATTGATGCTGCCAGCGGGTTCCCATAATGCAAACTGATCCTACTCTCTTTCCTCTACACTTTTTGGCTTGGAGAGCACTTCCAAATGCAAAGCACCTACAAGAATCTCCTGGGATCTCGTTCAAGGGTGGAATCTGATTCAGCAGGTCTGGCGTGGAGGCTGAGATTCGGCGTTCCTGACTACAACAGTTTCCCAGGGGATGTGGCTGCTGTCTGGGGACCACCTTTTAGACAGAGAGGGCATAGGAGGCTTTCAAAGAGCATAACACGAAGCCGAAAGTACTCTCCCGTGTCTGCCTGCGTGGAGTGCTGCCCCCAGGCCGGGAACTGTGCTAACTGCTAATGGGCATTTGCTTCTTTGAGCCTTGCAGTAACCCTATGAGGTGGATACTACTATCGCCCTTACCTTAAAGACAAGACATCTGCAACTCAGAGAGGTCTGTGAAAACTCAGCTCCAAGTGGAGAAGCAGAGACTCGAACTCAAGCTGCCCAAACCACACTCCCAAGTCCAACCCCGATGCCCTAGTGCGTCTTGTGGAAGCAGTTTGGACAGTGGGGCCATGACCCAATGACATCGGAGGTGTAGGCTGCTGTGCAGGGAGACTCCAAGGCGTAATTCTACAGCTCACGGGTCCAGATGTTCCTAGCAGGGTTTCCATAGAGACGTCATAAAAACCAAGAAGCACAATCCATCTCCTGGCTTGCTAATATCCTTTCCCAAAGTCGGAGGCAACCCGGGGAACCATCCCTCTCCGAGAAGGAACAACCCTGCCTGGTGGGCTGGCACTGCCTCCTCCCCGGCCACCTTCCACACAACGTTTGAAGCAGTGGGATGGTCAGGTTGAAAATGCTTCGTTTGGGGGACTAAAAGCACATCACGACTTTAATGCACGTACTAGGTTACATTCACTTTCCACCCCTTTCCCCAAGGCAGAGTAACTGCAGCCGTTGATTCCCTGGGTCTCTAGAAATCTTTGCCTATTGTCCTTATTCAAATTGAACTTCTGAGCTCAACTAGGATGTTTTTCTGTCGAGCAGGGAGGGGCTCCAACATGCTCTAGCCTCGCTGGCTGGAAAGATCTGCCGGTGCTCACCTCCACTGAAGCCCATCCTCCACACAGCAGCAGCTGGCAACTGTTTTAAAACCATAAAGCAGGTCACATCACACTCCTCAAAACTCTTCCTTGGCTTTGAATAAAGTGTCACTTCCTTACCCGCCCCACCAAGCCCTGATGATCTGAGTGGCTCTGGGGAGTCCTCAACACACGCCCCCTTCCCCATCCATCCTCCTTCCCCACCTGGACTCAAAGCCTCCACACTCACTCCTGCCCCAGGGCCCTTGCACCTGCTGTGTCTGCTGCCACCTGAAGTCCCATCCCCGTATCTTCCCATGATTGGCACCTCCTTATCCTTCAAGCTCCAGCGCAACCTTCAGAGATGCCCACCCCGACCACTCTTTCTAAAGAAAACCCAAAACATATATATACATATGCATCCAATGAATAAGTGATCCCATTGACACACTAAAATATGAGTTCACGTCTAACCAAAGGGAATACAGCACTGGGCACACGTAGGCTTACAGGTGTGAGTACACGAAACACAGAGATTATTCTTGTATTATTACTTATTAATGATTGTACTGTTTTCCACACAAACGACTGGAAACCTCCTTTGCCGGACCCTGTATAAGACCCCAGTGATCCTCCCGTGTGGTGAACATCGCCACCAAGTGTGGAGTTTGGGGAAAACATCCAATTCTCTGAAACTTTCTGTCCAGTCCATGAGAGGCAATGTTAGCATCTGAAGCCTTCAAACCCCACGGGGCACTGTGATGCAATGCTTGAAGGACCACCTCAGCCACAGAGCCTCGCTCATTTCTGAATAACAACCAATGCCCCAGAAGCTTAGCTTCCTTTGCCATCACCATTGCCTGTCAGGGTACCAAGGGCGTGCCATGGACGCTGGGCCACCAAGAACCAACGGAAATCTAGAAATTGGGAGGAACCAGATGACAAAATACAGAACAAAAGCGAAACTTGCCACCAAAGAACTTAACCTTATGCCCTGGCTGGTGTGGCTCAGTGGATTGAGCACCAGCCTGCAAACCAAAGGGTAGCTGGTTCAATCCCCAGTCAGGGCACACGCCTGGGTTGCAGGCCAGGTCCCCAGTAGGAGGTGCTCGAGAGGCAACCACACATTGATGTTTCTCTCCCTCTCTTCCTCCCTTCCCCTCTCTCGAGAAATAAATAAATAAAATCTTTTTTTAAAAAAGAAAGAACTCAACCTTCCTCATCTAAGAACATTTACTTGGGAACCAAATCCATAAAAATAAGTAATAATAAAAGACATTATATGGTGTTATCATGTACAGGCATGACATTCTGCTAAGCACTTAGATGTGTTAATTAACTCACTGAATTCGCACCCAAACCCTATGAGGTAGGCAGTCCTAACGTCCTAGAGAGAAGGGAACAGGGGTGGGGAGGAGGTTGGTCATCTTCACCAGGCTACTTGGGGGTGAGGCGCAGAGCTGTGACCTGAACTGTAGGGGGCTCCACAGCCCCGGGTTATCCACAAAGCTGTCCCACTGAGGTGCAGCACCACCGGCAGCAATGCCCCCCAGCCTTGAATGACCTCCAGCAAAGCTTCCCCACCCGTAGACTTCCCAACAGGAAACTTGCCACATTCTTTTGTTTTTCTGTTAACTTCTCTCTCTGCTCTCCCAGGCTGCCAGCTGACTGGGCACAGCAAGGCAGACAGGACACTACCTGCCCTGGGTTTCCCGTAGAGAGGGCGCTCGGGGAGGGCATCTCTGAGGGTTGGGCTGGAGCTTGACAGATAAGGAGGTGCCAGTCATGGGAAGATCCGGGGATGGGCCTTCAGGCTGCGGTGGACACAGCAGGTGCGAGGGCCCTGGGGCAGCAGTGAGTGTGGGGGCTTTGAGTCCAGCTGTGGAGGAGGAGGATGGATGGGGAAGGGGACGTGTGTTGAGGACTCCCCAGAGGAGATCAGATCATTAGAGCTTTGTAGGGCCCAGTAAGGAAATTATATTTTTATTCAGCAAATGTAAGCAGAGACCCCCAAACCAGGAGCTTGTGAGTAAGTACACAGAGGCGCAAGAAAACCTTGATTTTTAGAGTTCCTGTCTGATGTTGTTTTCCAGTCTCCCAGGTCAGACAGGCCTGTCTTTGAATCCCAAGTCTTTACCTGCTGCATGGTGAATGGAAATTCTCAGACACCAAGCAGAAATCTGGCAGCCACTACGCTGGGGTTTTCCTTCATAATTAACTTCTTCTTCTTGGCATGAGGGGGGCTCTCTGAGAGTTGAAAGCATTTTATTTCTCAACCCACTTGTAAAAATTCATTAAGCTTTGTTATTGGTGTGCTCTTCAGTGGAAGTGTAATCGATACACAGAAAAGTTCTTACAAGCTCTGCTTGTGGCCATGTTCACGGGCCACACAGAGAGCATGCCCCCAGAGCCAGCAGCGGGGGGAAGGGCAGCGGCAGCCAATGGCCTAAGTTGCTGAAGCCAAGAAAACGCACTTCCCATGAAATCCCTGAGTAATTAGCTCATTTCTCTAAATGCTTCAGAGAGCACCGGCGGGCCTTAGAAATAGATACCTGTTCAATCCTAGCGGTGCTTTCTGTTGTTTTCAGCTGTAAGGGGAAAAAATGATACCGTCAGAAATCTCCGTCTTGGCACTAATTTCCTCTCCTTCGGCTCCTTTCTTCAGCAGGTTTTTTCACGTGGGGAACTCAGTAGCATGAGACTTCTACCAGCTCCCCGACTCCAGTGGAAAACCAGCCTCTCGTTCCCAGTAGTCTCCCTGCCCACGTCCACCACCCAAAAAAGAAGGAAGCAAACTTCAGCCAACAAACTGCCAACATACACCAACCTCTGCACCAATCGCTAGGGCCAGCAGGTTCGCTCAGGCCGGGGTAAAATCCTGCCTCGGAGCTGGGGCACCAGCCACACCCAAGCCACGTGGCCCGTGAAAGAGGGCGAGGAGTTCCCGCGCAACAAGATCGGGGCTGCTTCCGACATTAGGCAGCAGAATCAGCCACTCTGCAACCCTGCCCCCAGTCCTTCCAACACGGCCCTGCGACAGGCTCGCCTTTGGGGCTTCTGCTTCCCTTAAAATACGCCTGGTAATTTTTAGGTAAACCCTCATTAACATTCCTTTTAAACTACTGAAATGACCTTAAAGGTTCTGTGCAAGAGCACAAATGTACATGCCAGAAAAGATACTTCGTTTTGAATTCAGTGGCTCTGCAAGTTGGGTGGTCTTTGTCTCCAGCACTCAAGGGCTTGCTTAGGCCAGTTTGCCAAGTGCCTTGGTTCTCCTCCCCGGTCTTGCTGGTCCCTGGCCTCACGATACCAAGGAACAGCCTTGGTTGTTCTGGGCCCCGGTGGTTCTCGGAACTAATCAAATGGCAGTGTGTTACAGACCAGACAAAAATAGAAGTAAATGATATCTCGACTTTTAAAACTCTAGTAACCCCTCATCCTCGCTCAGCCTGCACATTCCCAGCACACGGACCCCCCAGCTCGGCCCCCTCTTCAGCAACCTAAACCCCGGGCACCCTCCACACCCCACTAGGTATTAGGTAGGTTGCCAGGTGAGACAGAGGACGGCCAGTTCAATGTGAACATCAGACAAACAACCTACACTTTTTCAGTATAAGTATATCCCAATTACCGAATGGGATGTATTTATAATAAACAGTCATTCGTCATTTATTTCGTCCTACAACCCTGCATAGGGAACAGGCAAGATGATTTAAATGAGAAGCGTTGTCATTTGTTAAATCTGGAAGCCCTATCCCCGGAGCCATTTCATTGCCTGGGCTTCTTTCTCTCTCCTGCTCCTAGGTCTTTGTGGGAGCCCCAAGCTACACACACAGCAGGTCATCTGAGTTAAATCCCAGGGGAGGCCACTGTGTTAACTAGCTTTTTCCTTCCAGAAGGCTCCATGGCTTCTTGTGCCAGGTGGCCCTCCTTCCCCCAAACTCCACGTTGCAAAGGCTGGGCAGCCTTGCTAAGTCCAACAAAACCCTCCCTGTCTGGTTTCCCCCCCAAGCAAAGGACCCTTCTCACCTCATGTTGGTACCACTCAGAGGAACTTCAAAGAACAAAGAGCCTCTGTAGCGTTTTCCCTACGGAGAGACCCGCTGCCCAGGGCCAACACTCCACTCCGGGAGGGCCTGTGAGTGCTGGGCTGTGAGGTCGGGACCACAGCACCCAGGGATGGTCACGGCAGGGAAGCGAAGTGATGCTGACGGCGTGCGTCCTCTGCCCTGCGCCCAAGTGTTTGAAATGTACTGATTCACTTAATTTCATGCTTACTGCATTCCTGTCACACCCTTGGAAGTAGAACCTGTTCGCTACCCCCCTCTTACCAGTAAGGAAACTGAAGCACCAAGTGGGTAAGGACCATGCCAGAGACAGGGGCCACTCTCTTAATGACCCAAGTTCTGAGAACCAACCACCGAGTGGCTGAACACGGTCCACTGTTCCAGGAAACGTATGTCATCCTCAGTAAGGGGCTTGCGCTCCCGGACCCGGCGACGGGGCGTTCAGGCCTTGAGCCCGCCGCCCGCTGACACGGCGTCATCCGGCATCATCGGAGACATCGCCCCGAATGGCCGGCCGCGCGCCCCAGGAGCGGGCTCTGCCATTCGCTCACGTTGCACGCACCTCTGCATCCACGGCGTCCTTTGCTCCTTTCATTTTACTTCCTCCTCAGAACCACCCAGAAACCATTCTCATTCCACCCACGCTCAGACCGAGGCTCAGAGAGGCCAGTCCCTTAGCCAGGGCCACACAGCCGGATGGTGCAAAGCCGAGAGGAGCCCCCAGCCCAGATGGAGCCAAACGCCGGAGCTGTTTCCCCAGCAACCCAAGATTGCGACTCGGAAGTCAGGCTGAAGGAAAGACCGCTCAGTCATTTCACAGTAAAAAACAAAGTGTTAAAGGGTTTGGAAGTTTAAACCGTTCCCGAAAGAAAAAAAAACAGCATTTCTTGCAAAAAGAACATTACCAGACCTCTTGGTCTAGAATGTGTGCTGAATGCGCAAGAGCGGTTTGGATAAAACGGCATCTTTCATCTTTCAGTGCAGGCACCCCAACTTCGGAGAAGAGAAAGACCGCAGTCTGTCTGGCTTTGCGTTTCTATGACTGGACGACGAGTAGCTGCTCGGTACGCAAATCGAATTAAATGGGACAGGAAGTGACGGCAGCTGCCTGGGAAAAAGACCCGAGGTCGGGCTGTCCTACCCAGTGACATGGTCACACGAACCATTGGCCATTAGAAGAGCCGGCAAAGTCCTGTCTCTAGTGGCTTGATCGGTTCAAAAGCTGCTCTGAGCGGGCCACACCCCTCTTTGCGCCCTGTACCTGGTGTGCGGGAGGCAGTTACACCCCACACGGGCGCAGACCCCGCTGGGGCAGGCGTGTCCTTTAGGAGCGGAGACACTGGACCTGAAACTCACTGTCCCTTTGTCCTTGGGAACCTGCAGCCTCTCCCGCTTGTCAAGGGCCCACAGACGACCACCCAAAGCAACACTTACCGACTGACAGAGATCATGGCACCCTGGGACCCACTTGTAGTCATCTATGGGGCTCTCGGGGTCCCTGGGCTTTCATTTGTCAAGTCCCTTCATGCTTCACTAAAATTCTTTCTTTATTAGAGACTAGGGGTTCCTCTCCTGGGTTTACCCGCAAACCAAACCTGCTGAGTCGAGGGGTACAGGCACGAGGGGAGACAAGAGACGGAACTGGCCCTGGCAGGTGTGGCTCAGTAGTCCTGTAAAGCAAAAGGTCGCCAGCTCCATTCCCAGTTGGGACACATGGCTGGGTTGGGGGCTCAGTCCCCAGTCGGGGAGTGTGCAAGAGGCAACCGATGTTTCTCCCCCTCTCTCTGTCCCTCCCTTCCCCTCTTAAAAAAAAAAAAAGCCGCAAAGTGGGGACAGGAGACTGGGTTTCGGCCCTGCATCAGGCAGGACCAGGCTGCATGACCTCGGGCAGGTGCGTGACTCATGCAGTAACCCCCTCGGTGTCCCTTTACATCCGAAAACAAAACGGACGGACAAAATGCTCTGTGTACCCGGACAGGAAGTGGCAGGCGGGTGGGACCAACAAAGGCTGTGTGTAAAGAGCATTTCTATGTGTAATTATCGGCATGGTGCACAATGGGAGGTGAAAGTCCTCCTGCTTATTAACACATGACTCCTTCTGGAGGGAGGGAGTAAGACACCAAATCCACCTCGAAAACCAAAGGGCACTCTCAAGCCGGCTGAGTTTCCCCGGGGCGCCACGTCTCCCTGAAATCCTGGGGGTGACTTGGGACTGTGAATGACTGACCCCTTCTCGTTCTCAGTTAAGAACAGACTTTTGGCTACAGGGTCCCCTCCTGCAGGAAGCCTGCGGGGACTGCACCAGGCGCTGACATCTGACTCCGCAGGCTGCCTTTAGCATTATGACATGCAGCTCTCTGTCCTTTCATGGAGTAAACAATAGATACAAGCGGTATAGTGTGCAGCCCAGACACGGGCTTTGCAGGCCGACAGACCTGGGTTTTCAGTCACCTGTAGCTGTGTGACCTCAGGTGAAGTGAGTCCAAATGTCCTTTTCTGAGAAATGGCAAAGAAAGGACTACAACCCATAGAAGCATTTCATGATATCAGGTTTTTTTAATGTGTAAATATATACCTTAAAAAGTTGGGAATCTGTCTGTTTAAAAAAAATGCTTCTGTAATATTTTCCATATTGAGTACGTATTACTTTAGGGAAAACACAGCTGTAATCGGCTAAATCACTAAAACGTGTATGTGTTCCTACAGAAAGACCTAGAAGAATGCACACTGAACAGTTCAGGGCGGTCAGGTCTTCAGGGTGGGGAGGGTGGAGAGGGAGGAGGTCAGAGAACGTGCACTTTTTGCTTTTTGTACATCTGAGTAATACTTGCATATTCTGACAAGCATAGATACGTTATTGCTCTTTAATTCCACAAGGATGAAGGGAACTATAAAAGAAACCGTGATTAGCCTCTCTGCGGCCAGGGGCACGGCAACTAAGGGCATTCTCCCTGCAACACTCGGCCTTAGCAGGACTCTGAGTCGGAGCGTGGCCGTGAGTCACAATCACAGGAAGGTTTTGCAAACAGTATGTAAAAAAGGCAGCTCGGTTAAGGCAGCTCGGTTAAGACTTGCAGGAGCAGGAATGATTCACCCAAGACAAGGGCGGGGGGAGGGAGGGAAGAGCAGGGACCCTCGCGGGTCATTTTGTAAACGATTTCCCCACATCGCCCACGTCCGGGAAGTGTGGGCAAATCTTCACTTTCTGACCCGACAAGCTGCCAGGCTCCTGCACTCTGACACAGGGAGGCTGCCCTTGCGAGGACTGGCTTCCCGCTGCGTGCAGGCGTGCGTGGGAAAACTACATGGAGCACAATGTGGTAGGGATAATGGAAGAGCCCAGGAGGGGACGGTCTGGAAGTGTCTGCCCAGAGGGTTAGATTTATATCCATGTCCATCCATCTAAACCTTCTCCGCAGGATTTCCAATAAAATCCCATTACACCAGAGCACACCTGCGGCTTCCAGCCCTTCCTCAGACCTTGAACCTGACGGCGTCACTCTTCTCCCTGCGGGAAACCCACTACTAGCTCAAGCACAGCCCACGGAAGCGAGCCGAAGACGGCCCATGTCTCCCTGAAGCCAGGACTTCTTGGGGCATTTCGGACATCGGACGGGTTAAAGAAATGTTAAGAATCCCCCCTGTTTACGCCCGAGTGTGACCTTTTATTGTAAGAGTGAAATATAGCTGCGCTGTCTCCCGGGGAGAACTGGCCCTTCTCCACGGAACACTAAGCACCACTGATTTTTAACTCAGTACCTGGGCACACCGATCGCTCCCTTGGGGAAGAACTGGCCATTCTCCCAGAGGGAACGGTTGGACAATCGAGTCACAAAGGCCCTGGGCACGTAGCCACTTTTGTCTAAAACACATTTAAGCAGAGCCCCCAAAGTGAGACTTTGGGATCCCACCGGAGGGAAGGACTCCTCGCTCAGAACTGTTCCCAGCGAACCCCCATACAGCTGCCTCCGGGATCCCCCAATGTCTGTGTCCGGGTGTTGGCGGTTTCCCATCTGGTGATGTATGCTCTTGATTCTTGCTTTCTCTTTGCTCTTGCTTAATAAATTGCTTAGCTCTTCACCTTTGACTTGGGGTTTTCATTGTCTGCGAATCCGAACCTCCAGATGAGGTGGCCGCGATCTCGGACGTGCCCCTTAACGGCACAACGTCACGCCTGCCTTTCCTGAATTTCAGGTGTTTCTGTTTCGCCTTCATGGGGAATTACCAGATGGGTCTACAACTTGTCCTAAAGCTGACTCCACATCTCAAAGGCCACACCTTTAGAAAGGTGCATAGTTATTTTAGATGGAAAGTGGAAATCCCTTCCTGAAAGGCAAAAACACAGCCACTTGCTGCATGAGCCACGGTGTGCTGGGTTCTGCGGCAGAAACAACCAACCCCAAATTCTCAGCGGCATCACACCTCAGAAATTCACTCCATCACGGACCAGAGTCCCCCCACGTCCAGGGCAGCGGCCGCCCCCGCAGACCCTGACCTCGGGCTGCCCCACCTGGTGCCGGCCACCCCACTGCGTGACTCTACAACCACTGACCAGTGAGAGCTTCCACCTCTGAGCGACAACCAGGACACCTGCTCACATTTCACTGGCCAAAGCAAGTCATGGGACCGTGCTTAACGTCACCAGGACAGAGGCTTGCTGTCCTCCTGTGGGTGCAGAAGTGGAGGAGAAGCAGACATCGCTGAGTAGTGCCCGTGCCCACCCACATGCATCAGGAGAGGGGAGCCAACCCAAACCCACACACAGTCAGAACGAGCGCTGTTCCTGAACTCCAGCTGCACTCCGGCCCACCCAGGGGGACAACCGCAGAGAGGGCAGTGCCAAAGAACAAGTACCGGCCAAAACAGCAGAGGGCCTTCCCCCACCCTTTCTGACCTCCGTCTCCCACTCTACAGAAGAAAAGCCCACCTCTGCCCATCCCCACCCTGAATTTCCGGTGCAGCGCATGCTCACACCCAGACACTACCAGGGGGTGAGGAAGGGGGGGTGCACACCAAAGGACCGCCTTAAACAGGGGGGCGACTGTTGAGGAAAAGGGCCAACCGTAAAGTCTGGGGACACATCTTTCCCCAAGTCCAGTGGCTTCCATTTCTCTGCTTTCATCGAATATTACAGTCGGGCCTAATTGAGCTGCCGACTCCCAGATCTCTGAAAATCAATCTTCCCACAAATCGCCGTGGGATTTTTGGCGTGTGCCTCGGAGGACTTTAAATAATTGAGTGGCATTGCTGTAGCAGGCCTGTTTCATTTCTATCAATTTGCTCCTGTGTTGTCGCGGTTCCTCAGAACTTACATCTAGAAAAAATTTAAAATGAGAGCAGAATTAACGCTGACCCATGTATCATTATGGTAATAAGTCATTTCCTCCTTTCAAACAGCCTTTTCTAAAAAAGCCTGTTCATCTTATTAAGAGATGCAGTCCAATAAAATGTTACTGCTTATGCGTGATAATTATTTCCTCTTTTTTAGAATCAATTTACATTATGTAGACATATTATATTAACACTAATTAAATTGCAACTTCAGTCTAGAAAAAAAAATGTAAGCCCTAAAAGCCTTAGGATACCAGAAAACCACATTTTTGCATATATGCATATATGCAAAACATATATATGTGTTTGCTTGCAGAGAACATGATAAAAACAATCAATAAAAGCTTCTGCAGCATAACAACATTTTATTAGAATAACAGTCTGCGTGGGAATAAAAAAGAAATTGTAAGTTCAAGGACAAAAAAGGGAACCATGTAAAATTTTATATTACTTTTCCATCCATTTTTAAATAAATAGTGGTAGGTATCAAATCATTATGGTGTTTATATTCCACTGGATACAATCTTTTAAACATGTGACTTTTTTTACTTTAAACATCAATATTTATGATATGCCAGAAGTAATCATCTTTGCAGCTATTAAAACTGACACAGAAAATTTTCAAATATCAACTTCAAAACGTGTGAGGGAATTCATAGGTTTTGAAAATACTTCTAGGGTGGTGTGCAAGCAACCATCTATGGAAACTCCTGGCCGGTACCCTTCCCTTGGCGCCCAGCCCCCACCACCGAGGGGCGGACGTGCCTGGGTTCCAACAGCTCCTCGGCTGCTGCATTGTTCGAGCTCCTCACAGGGGCCCTGTCTCTCCAACACCCTGCTCCTTCCGGGCTGGGCTCCACGTGTGCCCCGCTCCCCACATGCTAGCACGACACTATCATGGGCCTCTGAGACACTGGGTGCCCCAGATCCAGGCTGGAAGTGCATCCCCTTTGGGGCACAGGAGCCCAGCCTCATCTGCAACCCCCACAAGCATGTGGGGCTTCTCGTGGGACTGGACGCAGGCTCCTCTCTACCAGTGCGTTATCTTCTCCTGGTTTTCATCTGCTGCTGCTCCGCAGCTCGCCCTCAAAACCTGCCTTAGACAACAAACGTTTATCGCTGACGCAGTTCTTGAGGGTCAGGAATCTGGCGGGAGATTTAGCCGATGGTTGTGGCTCAGGTCTCCCGAGAGACTGAGGTCGGCCAGGCCTGCACTCTGAGGACCTGGCGTGGGTGGAGAACCTGCCTCCAGGCTCACTCTCACGCCTGCGGGCAGGAGGCTTCAGGCCCTCCCCACATGCACCTCCCCCAAGGCTGCCCACCAGGTGACTTGCTCCCCCAGAGTACGGGAGGGATCCACAGCAAGAGCCAGCGGCATTTATCACCTAATCCTAGAAGTGGCATGCCCTCCCCTGTCATGTTCTGTTGGTCACACAGACCAACTCTAAGATAACAGGGCGGCGGGGGGGGGGGGGGGGGGTCACACAAGCACATGGATGCCAGGAGCGGGTAGGATCGGAGCTGGGCTACCGTACCTGGTTACTTACCTGCACTCTCCACCTCGTGAGCCCCTGGCGGGCAGAGCTGGGCCTGTCCACCCCTGTGCCCCCGTACCTGATACGCAGGCTTATTCTCTGAGTCAACAATACGCATTTAAGATACGAGAGCACATACCATCCTATTAATCTCCATAGTCGCCTGCGTGCCTGTTTATGCCTCCAACAAGGGGGAGAGCGGCAGAGAGTCAAGGAGGCAACAGCCAGAGACAAATAAAAACAGACAAGAGAGAGCAGAACACTTTCTCCAAAGGAGACGTTCTGAGCAGCTGCCTACAGTGCAGGGACCCCCGTCCTTGGGAGGGACACGGGGTTACCGGTGCGGCCAGAAGAGGAGTTCAGCCCTGGGAAGTCTCCACCCTGCTGGGGCCAGGAAGGGTCCTCTCTGAAGGTGAACCCACATGGAGCAGCATCCGCATTATTACCAATAACACCGTGGGCTGGAAAATGGGGGTACTGATGGCCTAACTTCACAAGGCTGCCGTGAGGCCCGGCTGAGATAAGTGTGGTAACTGGCTCAGCACAGAGTCTGGCAGCCGGGACATCAATAAGCAGTGGCTGCTTTCATCGGGTGGCTATGACTTCCTCGTCACAGCCAGCTACAAACCCCCACGGCCGCGGAGCGGGGCAACGTTCTCTTCCCCAAGGAATTCTGCTAATTCCTTCAGATAAATGAAAAAAGGGGAAAAAGTGAAAAAAGCCACTAGAACTGGCTGGCTATGGGGAAAAATGAGATTATTTTCTAATTAAGTGGCTGCAGAGAGAGATTGCCTCTGAAACCTGCTGCTTACTTAGCCAGTGCTAGTCTTCAGCAAAACACAGCTGCCCAGAAAAATAATTAAAACACTGAAGCGTTGCACAAGAAAGTCATCCCATCCACACACGTGCAAGGCTTTGGGGGGAAGGCATTCCCACCAGAACTGAAGAGAACGGTATCATCTCTGTCAGGACCCAGGCACACCCAATGGGGCCATTTGACAAGGCATTAGTACAAGACCCGCATGCGAAGTTTCGGGGAACGGCAAGGGGTAGGGAAGTACCCCAGCTCTAGAGAGGGCACACAGGTACCCTGGTTAGGCCAGAAGGAACGTGGAGAAAGAACAGTTGTCAAAATCGGAAGGAGAGCTGCATGTGGAGACGGTGGCCCAGTGCCTGGTGGGGGCCACACTGTTAGTCAAGGCACGCGGCCATCCCACCTGAACCTGCAGGGAATGAGCCAGAGTAAGAACAGACACCCTGACCCCCACCCCTCGCCCTCACCCCCTCCAGTCTCTCTGCGTGGGACTTTGGACTGAGAAGGTGACTGCGATGCGGAAATGTTGAAACTAGACAGTGCTTTCTCACGCGTGGCCCCTCAGTTGGCACCTTGGCGTGCTGCCTGCAGTCAGGTCTGGGCAACCGTGTCCTGAACAGAAGAACCTTTCGCGAAGGCGGCCCTTAGGCACTCACAGCCACAGCTGATTGGACCACTGGCAAGCATCCTCCACAAGGACAGCCAATCCATAAGCTGGCTGGCGGCCCACACCACAGTCTGACACTAGTGGGCCAGCCAAAGACCCCGCTCAAGAATAGTAATTGGGAAATAGCGGTGAATGCAGCGATTAATAGACACATTAATAAGCCAGGTGCCTGTGTAAAAGAACTCCCTCTCGCATCTCAGTTTCTTCTACATTCTTCAAAGGGCTTCTATTCTCAAGGACCCTTGAGGAGGACTATTCTGCATCGGCTTTGCTCACGTGTATTTCGGGAAACCTGCTCTTTGTCTTTTTCCAGAGATGCCACATGAAAACAATACCAGAGTCTGCGATCAGATACATTTGAGGCAGACATCATATTACACCTTCCCCAGACCTACCCCGCCCAGCATGAGCCACTAGCCACATGTGGCAAGTTAATCAAAATGAAAGTAAACCTACACTTCCGTTGCTTGGTCTCACTGGCCTCACTTGAGGTGATCAGTGGCTATACACGGCTGGTGGCGTCCACACTGGAGCGTGAAGGGAACGTGTCAGTCATCGCTGAACGGAACCTGCCGGGCAGAGCTGCTCTCCCTGACTAACGCACAAGGCACGACGCCACGTGGGAGTCTCTGAAAAGCCCAGACGGAAATACTGCGCTGGGATATTTGAGCGTCCCCCGTGCTCCTTAGGTCCTAGCACCCTGTGACATGATACGAGTTCACACCTCAGCAACCGTATTTTTGCAGGACGTGACTTCTAGAAGGAAACTTGGCCAGCTGTTTCTCCACACCTGGCCCATCTGGTCCCAGTAAAGCCCTTCTTTCTATTTAGCTGACTTCCTATTTGCTTATTTCCTCTGCCTGTCAACTCGGCCATTTGATGAATGGAATTGAAATACCAAGAAATAAGAAATAATGTAAGAGAAAATGCACAAAGATAACATTGGTGAGAGTTGTTATATTTGGGGGGATGAGAGAGGGGACGACTGACCTACCTAAAGTGGAGAAAGGAGTGAGAAAGTCAATTCGCATATATCCACCAAGTGGAATATTACCCTCCCCTTAACCATAATGGTTCTAAAGTATGCCATAAACAGGAAACGTCTAGGACCTCATGTAAGTGAAAAACGAGGACGCCAGACAGCCCATGGGTTACGATTCCGACTGTGTAAAAGTAATCTGTTTGGAAGAGAATATTCCCAAGCGCAATCATATTTGTGTTTCAGTGGTGGGATTGGGGGTATTTTTCTGCTTTCCTTTATTTCTCAAATATCTTGTAAAAGCACCTCGTACTTTCAGAGCAACGACATAAAATACTGATGGAAAAGCAGCCACGGTACGTTGCGGGGGGAGGGTTGCTGATGATTCATTTTGGACCCTGGATCTGCTGACATTGTGCCTTTTCTGATGAAGCAGCTAGGGTAGTGTGAGCACGCTGAGAGAATCCAAGGCGGAGGTCTCCCCTGCCGCCCCCGTGGCACTGAGCAACGCCCTCTCATCCGTGGTTCGGCAGAAAGGCGGCAAGGCACCTTTGGCTCCTGGCCTCCCTGCCCGCTGTCTCCCCCTGTCCTGCCTTTCTCTGTGTGAAAGCGGCTCCCAACGCGACGGACCCTCTCCCTGAGCTGGGACCCAAACCTCAACTGCCGCTCAAATCCCATCCCTGATGCCTCCTCACTGGAGACAGCGTTCCCTCCCAGCCAACTAGAGAAAATCTCACAGCAGGTGCCCAAACACCTAGGCCTATTTCTGGCAAATGGTGAATAATAATTTAATAATAATTTCCTTTCCCCCCATCCCTCCTTTTTTTAATTAACAGATAATTAAACAGAAAATAATTTCTTTGTAAATGCCAACCTGCAAATATAATTTTTTAATGATTTTTTTGTCCAATTCTTTCCTACTTTGCCTCTGGAACGCCAGCAGTTCATTTTCCCTAACCATGCCCCCACCCCCGCCCCCACTCCTCAATTTCTGTGACTGGGTCGCAAAGAGGCCAGCACCAGGCTGCACCGATCCAACAGTCTTTAAGCAAAACGCAAAAGTTAAACCAGAACCCTGCTGGATAACTCAGCTGTTTCTGTAGTTGAATGGAAGCAGCTTTTACTAAATTATGCAGCCAGTGTTCCTTTTATCTCCTCAATGAGAACGTGGTCCATAAATTGCTATGCGGATTAACTCGATCAGTTAATGTCGACAATCTGTAACCTCGAGGAGGCAATTCAGCGCGTCACGGAGAGTAGCCTGAGCACTCGGCTTCGGAGGGGGCAGCGGTTTGCTGTTTGTGGCCTGACATTCCGTGCGTCAGGGAACACTGTGTGGGGGGCGTCTGTACCTGCTCAGCCCTTCAGAGGCTTTGCCTGCCTAGGGCCGCTCCCAGTGTCCCCCTGTGCAGAGCTCCAGGCTTGTCCCCTACCCACCGGAGCGTCCTGTGTCCTGGGGGAAAATAACAATACTTCAAAGAGCTCCCCGGTGACACCCACCAGGGTGACGGCAAAGGCTCGGGGAGGGAGTGTGATGCCCGGGCCTTTTGGTGGCAGGTTGTTTTCCAGAAAGGCTGGACTTTGAACTTCCCATGTGAAGGGCTGGGCCCGGCGATCTGACCTGTGAGGAAAATTTCTCCAAGGCCAGTAGTGAAGAGTCACCACCAGTGCATTTGACAACCCTTTCTTTTGGGCCTACTATGTGCTGAGGGCAGCGCAGATGCAGGAATGGTAAGACCCGGTGCAGCCTGTCCCCAGAGGGCTCACAGTCCCCAAGGCGCAGGGAGTGGCACTAGGGAGGCCCCTGTTGGTGTCTGCGCTTAGAAGCCCCACAATTCAATGAGAGAAAGCCGTGAGGGAACTTAAAGATTCCAGGGGCGACCAGTGGCCAGGCACCTGCACCTACTCGCCCTGTGGCCCCAGGAAAGCCCCACGCCTCTCTGTCTCTCAGTTCCCTCGCCTGGTAAGTGGGGGTAATGGAGTGCCCACCTCGTGAGGAGTAAGTGATTTGAGGTTTTCAACGTGTTTGACCTGGTCTCTGGCTCAGGTTTAATTTCCTCATTCGACTTAGTGACCTGGAGATCCACCGAGCTGGCTGCAGGCTTCCGATTGTATGACAAGTCTGGGAGTTGGAGGGGTGGAGAGCGAACTGCCGACGTTCCTGGAGAAAGGTGCAGAGAAATTGCTTCCCCCAAAAAATGAGTCAGAATATTTGTGCAGACTGGCCTTTGTGAAGAAATCATTTTTCTTTTACTTAATCAATATTTGAGGCACATTATGCTATAGAAATGAAGATGTATCATAGAATTGATAGTTTAATTTAAAAAATAATGCACAGATATTAAATGCAACTATTTCCATAGTATCTAAGAAAAAGATCTTTTCCATTACGGCACCTCCCACTTCTAGGAATTCTCACAGGACAATACCAAATTGTTATATTTATATCAAAATGCAAATAAGGCACTTGGGAGAAGCAGCTGTTGGGGAGAAAGTCCTCTGCTTTGCCTTTCCCGGGTCTCCCACACTTCTCCTTAACAGTTGTCACATCGTTGCACTGCACGGCTATGGGTTGGATTGTCAGCGTTACCATCCTTGGCCCCAATGGGCTGTAAGTTCCATGACAGCAGGGACAGTGTCTGTCTTTTTCACTTTCACATCTCTTTCCTGACACAAGGATTGCCGCACAGTGGGCACTCGGTGGGTGTTTCTTGGATGGATGGATGGATGGATGGATGGATGGATGGATGGAAGGAAGAAAATATGAACAGAGGACTTCCAGTCAAGATGGAGGCATAGGTTGACACGCTTCACCTCCTGCACAACCACAGAAAGAATTATAACTACACCTCAAAACCAGTAACACCCAGAATTGTTAGAAAACTGAACTGTATGGAAGTGTGACAACCAAGGATTTAAAGAAGCCGCATTCATCCAGACAGGCAGGGGGTGCGGAGATGTGGAAACAGGTGGAGGGGCGAGGAGATGCGGTGTGGTGCAGAGAGGAGGTGGCAGCAGTGGAATGGGCAGTCCCACACTCACTGCCCCTGTGGTGGGTAAAAATTGGGAGGGACACCTTGGGAGCAAGTGACCCCAGCCCCAGGCCAGACCACACAGCTCAGGGTTCCAGCACCAAAAAGATAAGTCCCCATAACTCTGGCTGTAAAAACCAATGGGGGTTGGGGAAGCAGAAGAAACGGCCGGGTTTTAAGCAGAGGAAACTCTGCTTAAAGGGCCTGTACAGTCTTAGAGCATCCGCAAACCGACCCACTCGGATTCAGCACCGGGGCAAGAACTAGAAGAGCACCAGTCACATACAGGATGTGGGTGAAGTGACTGGCACTTCAGGGCGAGTGCCAGGCAAACCTCCAGAAGCCACGCAGCGGCACTGTCCCTTCTCCAAGCCCTCCCCCCACACAGAACCCCACCCTAGCGATCACCTAGGACTCCACCCCACAGCATTTACAGGTGCCTTTTCTACACAAGCCACATTACTAAGACAAGGAGTCAAAGCAGCTCTACCTAACATACAGAAACAAACACAGGGAGGCCGCCAAATTGAAGAGACAAAGAAATATGGCCCAAATGAAAGAACAGAACAAAACCCCAGGAAAAGAGCTAAACAAAACAAGATAGCCAACCTATCAGATGCAGAGTTCAAAACACTGGTGATCGGGATGCTCAGAGAACTCACTGAGCATGGCTACAATATAAGGGAAGACCTGGAGTTTGCGCTGAGTGAAATAAAGAAAAATCCACAGGGAACCAACAGTGAAGGGAAGGAAACTGGGGTTCAAATCAACAATTTGGAACATAGGGAAGGAATAAGCATTCAACCAGAACCACAAGAAGAAACAAGAATTCAAAAAAAAATGAGGACAGTATTTAAAAGCTAAGAAATTTCATTGAAATAATAAGGCAGTTTAAAAATAAATTGGTAAAAATAACTATATCATTAAATAGAGAATTATTCAACCGAGAGTCAAGTGAATATTATTTGTTTATTACTTAGTAAGTTTATTTGTAAACCTTATGTTAAAAGATAACTTCCTTTTAGTATGTTCTATATTAATAAAATTGAACAAAATTTTTTTTAAAAGTGGGTAGTATAAGAAGCCTCTGGGACATCTCCAAATGTACCAACATCTGAATCACAGGGGTGCCAGAACGAGAAGAAGAAGAGCAAGAAATTGAAAATTTATTTGAAAAAATAATGAAAGAAAACTTTCCTAATTTGGCAAAGAAAATAGACACACAAGTCCAGAAATTACAGAGAGTCCCAAACAAGTTGGACCCAAAAAGGACCACACCAAAATACATCATAATTAAAATGCCAAAGGTTAAATATAAAGAGAGAATCTTAAAAGCAGCAAGAGAAAAGCAGAGAGCTACCTACAAAGGAGTTCCCATAAGACTGTCAGGTGATTTCTCAAAAGAAACTTTGCAGGCAACAAGGGGCTGGAAAGAAGTATTCAAAGTGATGAAAAGCAAGGACCTACAACCTAGATTACTGTATCCAGCAAAGCTATCATTTAGAATGGAAGGGCAGATAAAGTGCTTCCCAGACAAGGTGAAGTTAAAAGAGTTCATCATCACCAAGCTATTATTACATGAAATGTTAAAGGGACTTATTTAAGAAAAAGAAGAAGATCAAAACTATGAACATTAAAATGGCAACAAATTCACAACTATCAACAACTGAATCTAAAAAAACAAACTAAGCAAACAAGCAGAACAGGAATAGAATCATAGATATGGGGATCATTTGAAGGGTTGTCAGCTGGGAGGGGCAGGGGGAGAAAAGGGGAAATGGTGCAGGGAGTAAGAAGCATAAATGGTAGGTAGAAAATAGATGGGGGGAGGGTAAGAAGAGTATAGGAAATGGAGAAGCCAAAGAACTTACATGTATGACCCATGGACATGAACTAAGTTGGGGGGGGATTGCTGGAGGGAAGGTGAGTACCGGGTGGAGAAGGGGAAAGGGGGGGAAATTGGGACAACTGTAATAGCAAAATCAATAAAATATATTTTAAAAATAAACTACATTTAAAAAAAGAAATGAAAATATGAACACATCTCAGGAGCAGAGTTTGGGTCCCTGAATGTCACGTACCTCAGCAGCTCAAAGGCCTCAGCAGTTGAGGCAGGGCCTGTGTTGATCACCCATGAAGTGGCTCCTGAGAAGTAACTCCAAAGTTTCTGGCTGATTTATAATTTGTCCCACTTACACAAGGTGAAGATTGTCCTTATAAGCACACTGCCACCCTCACTTATCCTCGAAGGTGCTTCCTCAGAAGGGAACAGGAGGAGTGACATCACAGCAAAAGGCCTCAGAACGAAGGGTCCACGCAGGCCCTCCTGTTTCTGTGATGCAGCAGGGACCTGTGGTCCCCACTGAACACCCACGTGCTTCTCCAAGTTTCCCAGTCCCCTGCGGCCGGCTGGGGCCATGGGACTAGTCCTGGCCAGCGGCCTGTGCGCGGAAGTGGCATGTGACACTCCCAAACAACAGCATGGACAGTGGGTGTGCAAGCCTCCAGAGGAAGCAGCCACAGCACGGTGGAGCCTCTCTTGGCCCGAGTCACTCGTGGTCGTGAGAAGCAGAGGCTCCCCTTCAACCTGTTGGACGTGTGCACCCGACAGAACACAACTGTTATGAGATTAAGGCATCGAAATTCTGCAGCTGCTTGCTTCCTTGGCGTAGCCTGGCCCAACCTGACTGGTGTGTGCCCCAGAGTGGGGTCAGCTCCGCGAGGGGTCAGCTCCGCAAGGGGTCATGCCACCGTCGTTCCCACGCTCTAAGACATGAAGAAAGTCGAGAACCATTGACATGCTGGGAATAGCTCTGCTGAGCATCTTAGGATTTAGGAAAGGTTCCTGTTTTGTAATTATGAAATACGTTTTACATGCAGAAACTTGAATAACAGATAATGTACCAACCACACAAATTCGGAAAATTTGGTATTCTGCCATATTAGCTGCAACTTTTTCGTGCATAAAACATTACAGCTGTAGGCAACACCCCACCCCGTTCCCAGCCCACTAGCCATGTGTCCATCACCTGTGAGGAAACTTTGGACTGTTTTTAAACACAGCGACCTGACACCTGAGCTTCCTGTTCTAGTCAAACACGAGAGAACATTTCGCTCTCACGTTTCTCGTTCACAACAGTGGGGTTTGTGGCGTTAACTGCCCTTCCTCTTTCTGCCACTGGTTTTTGTCTTTCCCATGCCTCGCAGAACTCTCAAGATCAGGAGTATGTGACCTCTTTATTTATAAACCTTGACTGATCTCTTAAATCAAAGGTATGTTATTTAATTTCAAAATTCTTTGAGGGGAAAAATAGCAGTTGCTGTATTTGCGTTGGTGATAGGTTTTCAAGACACATCTATCTGACTCATAAATCAACCCGTTCGTGTTCTTGTCCCCACCTGGCCTTCTGCTAGCTGGGCAAATGTGACCAACTGTCCTCATTTTTCCGTGCTTCAGCTCCTTGTATGTCACTCCAGGCCCAGGCACGAAGTTAATGGCACGCTCGAGAGAGACCATCGAAGAGCAGAGCGCGTCGCCTTGCATGGCATGGCAGAGGCACCGACAAGGAGTGGAGGAAAACGCCCCAGAGCTGGGGAAGGGGGCAGAACTGCCAACCCAAAACAGGCCCCTTTGGGATGTTGGTCCACTCCTTATTGAAACATGCGAGAATTTTTTTTTGGTCTTTTGCTTTTTTCAGATTTTTGCTGGAACAGGGAAATAAGCTACCAGGGGGCTCTGCGTGCCTTCTTTCCTGGTGTAAAATTGGTAAACTGTTTCTGGAGAGATAAGGGGAAGGAGCCAGGCAGACTCTGCAGGTCACCGAGAGGCAATTTTGACTCTGGACACCGCTGGGGCTGGTGGGAGGCCCCGGAGGCCAAGTCGGGGCGGATCCTGAAGAGCTTGCCAGTTCAACTTTCCCAGCGTGCAGCTAGGTGCTTCTGGACTCCATCTGAAATGAGGCTTCACTGGAACGGGGTGAGCAACCCACAAAGCACGAAGAAAATTTGGGGAGGAATGCTTCCTCCATCAGAAATGCTGCTGACCTCGAGAAAGGAAAGGCCAAGGAGTTTGTACTCCGTATTATGTGACAGTCTCTAGAAACAGCAGTGCAGAAAACACACCTAAGTCAACGGGTTTTCTAAGTGACGCCGTGAAACCTCTCTACCCTCAGAATCTCATTCCCCAAGAAGGGTTCTCTTTCTGAATTTTAAAACGCACTTGTCTGGCAGGACTGGTGCCCCCTCCCTGACGCACTCTAAGGAACAGCACAGAACTGGGTGGAGATGTTGAGCCCAAAGCAGCCCCCACACCTGCCTCCCCTCACCTCTCCCACACGTGAAGCGGAAGGTACATGTTTCCACATCAAACGTCAGGCCGTCTCGTGGGGGCTGCCTGCTCTGCAGCTCGGCAGAACCTCAGAGGAAAGGCCAAGCACAGGAGAAGCTTCCATTCCATGCAGCGAAGGACAGTTCAGGTTCGAGTGCGGGGAGCATCCTGCTTGGACGTCTTACTGACAGACGGGGGAGTGTGCGGGGTTAGGGTGTCCTACAGAGTGACCTCTACAACAGGCCCATGATGCGTGGCGCATTTTCTTCTGACCCCATCGTAAGGAAAAGCTCAGCAGAAAGCAGAGGCACAAGGAGCCTTTTTCAGAGAGATGAAGGTCTAGAAATCCACCCAGACAACCCTCAACCTGGAAGCTGCCCCTAAACCTCGCCACGTTCCGCCAAGACAACATGGAGCTCTCTGCCCTTGGAAATTAGAGTTTGTCTTTGGCATTTGGTGGCTCCATGGACTTCGAAGTGACGGCACTTGCACCTTGGCCTGGTCATTCCGTCCACCTGTTCCCAGCCCCTTCTCTCCTTCTCCACTCCGCTTGGTGGCCTGGGACTGTCTCATCCAAGCCCCCTTTGGTGTGGCCAATAGGAGGCACCAACCAACAGGAGAGCAAGAGGCAGGGAGGAGGAGAGACTGGGCAGGGCCCATCTGCCCCACACACTCCCAAGAGGAGTCAGCTCAGGCCGGTTTTGAACTGAGGCTGCCTGACCCCAACCAATTTGCTGAGCCTGTTTTCATTCCCAGCAGTCTGGTTTGGACTTGGGACTGAGAAATATGGTCCCTGGTGTACGCACATCAAGTTCAAGCCTTCCCTGAAGAACACTCACATTTTTCTTACCTAGAAATGGAATCTAGTGGGCTGGTTGCCTGAGAGACAAAATGCCCCGCTCTGTACTATTGAAATGTTAAGAGGGTTTGGAGGTTTTTCTGCAAAGAGTGGATCTGTGCTGCACGAGTTCCCCAGGCCTCCCCATTTCACAGGTTAGGAAGTTCCCTCTCATTAGAAAGCTCTTTAGAGCATGAAAAGGATGTATTTTATTTATACGGATTTCTTTCTGTGCTTTCTACCAAATTCCAAATTAGTTCCAGCTCCGGGTTTAATAGATCAGATCAGCAAGGTCACCACGACATCATTTTTTATATTAAACTTGACCAGCTCTGTGCAAGGAACACTCGATTTCTCGTCTCTCACTGCCGCCCCTCCCCTGTGGTAAGTACAGTCATTCTCAGTGAAGAAACGGGGGCTCAGAAAGACGTGACGGCACTTTGGGGAGCTGGAATGTCCGCCGAGTCTTTATGGCCCCGGAGCCTGGACTCTGTCCACTGCAGCACGCAGCCTCCCACCGTGGACCCTGCAGTCGGCTGAGGATTCGGCTTGCCGATGTCCACCATCTAAGGGTGACCTCACTTCCCTGCCCCTAATTGCTCAGATTACAGGGGTCCAGAGCAAGCTTCATGCCTCCCCGCCTGGGTCTGTGGAGAAAAATGCCGTTGTTTTCTGTCTGTTCTTATTTATCTGTTACTCTTAGAAAATCTCGTTTTTGACAGGCATTTTTCTTGTATTTACTTGGTTCAGGTCTTTCTCCCTCTAGCGGGGGTGTCCAACCCTTCGGCATCTCTGGGCCACACTGGAAGAAGAAGAGTTGTCTTGGGCTACACATTAAATACGTTGTGAAATGTAATCACAAAAAAAAAAATCTCATAATGTTTTAAGTAAATTTACATTTTTGTGTTGGGCCGCATCCGTAGCCATCCTGGGCCGTGGGCTGGACACCCCTGCAAATGTCACCTCCCTCAGGGGAGTATTCTGTCTTTCTCGGTCCCAGTGGCGTCCTCAGCACCTACAACAGCGTCCGGTGCATGGAAGACGCCCAGTCAATCTTTGTTGGATGAATGAGTGGATGAATGAATGAATGAACAAATGAATGAATGAACGAATGAAGGAACGAACAACTAGATGAATGATGCAGAAGCTAACTCCCAGCAGGTGTTCCAGGCGAGGGGTGATGCTCTGCACAAATGGTAGGTATTACCACGCGTTGCGTGGTATTCGGATGGGTCCACATTGTTTCCCTGGGGGCCACAGAGACCCGAAGAAGCCACTGTTCTGAAATAAGATTACAGAGGAAATTAGTCACTGACCTCAGAAGTATTCATGCTCTGTGTAGTAATTCCGTGGGGAAAGGAAAGGCATGGAAAGATGTTAGTCTTATCGTCAACACCTCTTTTTTCTTTTAAGTTTTTAAAAATCCTTGCTCCTCTGTGCTCGTCTCGCCATGTTCTCCATCAGGCTGAGAGCTCCCCAAGGGAAGGGGCTAGGGCGGGAGGGGCTTCAGGACAGGGCTGAGGGTCTGGCGAGGAGCGTGTTTCCCTAGGTTCTGTGACCTATTCCAGCAAATTACCAAAGCCCAGTGGGGTGGGAGCCATGGGGACCCTCCTGAGAGGCAGTTGGTCAGACATACAGGGACAACCTGGGACTCGTGATTGGCGTCTGAAGTGGAGTCAGTCCTGTGCGACTGAGCCCTTACCTTGTGGGGTCTGACGCTAACCCCGGGTGTCCGAACTGAATCGATCTGTGGGGCACCCAGCTGGTATTGGAGGATCGGTCAGTGTGGGGGAAAACCCTACACATCGGCCGCAGGAGTGCTCCGCGGGGGAAGCAGAGGAGAAGCACACGAGTCTCTTCTTTCACGCTATCCCAGGACGGCTGAAGCAGGGGCCCTGGGCCAGGGGCCCCACTGTCTGTGTTCTAACAAGCCCAGCGAGCAACTCTGCTCCAAGTTCAAGTTCGAGACCACTGCCTGACTTCCCTGGGGACTCCCTGAAATGCCCGGCCCTCTTCCATCTAGGGGAGTCTCCATGCCTTCCTCTCAGCAGAGCCATCCCATCAGGGTCCGCAGCTCCAATTCCCAACAGACAGCCCCCCGGGCTCACCTGCCGAGCTCTCGGCAGTGTGCTGAGATGATTATTCCTGAACTTAGACAACATACCTGGCCTCACTGGGACACCACGTGGCCCAGCAAGCCCACTCCGGGGTGCACATCTGATGGAACTGGAACCAGTGTCTCAAGGGGAGGGCTGCTCCCCCGTGTTCGTGGCAGCACTAATTCACAGCCACGATATGGAGACACCTGGAATGTCCTTCACCAGATGATTGGGTAATGGAGTACTGCTCCACCATAAGAACCGATGAAATCCTGCCACGTGCGACAACATGGATAAAACTTGAAGGCGTTACACTAAGTGGGATAAGTCAGACAATTATGGTAGGAGCATCACTTATATATGGCATCTGAAAAATGCTGAACTTGTGAAAACAGAGCGTAGCACAGTGGTTACCAGGGGCTGGGTGTGGGGGACAGGGAGATGCCGCTCAAGGGCACAGACCGACAACTGGTCGACGAGTAAGTGCCGGAGTGCTGATGCGCAGCGCAGCGGTCACAGCCCACAACAGTGCTATCAGCTTCAAAGTCGCTAACAGGCAATCTTAACTGTCCTCTACACAAAGAAAGAAATGGTAAGTATGTGACACGATACGGCTGTTAGCTGATGCTACTGTGTAATCATATTACAATACACAAATGCATCCAACCAGCACCTACACACCTAAACTTACACAATGCCACGTGTCCATTATCTCTCTCTTTTTTTTAAAGGAGCTGCCCCCTGCCCCCACCTAGCTAATCCTGACGTACGGAGTCCCCATCCACATTCAGACAAGAGATGTTCTGAAAACTGGTGCCTCCTCTCCCCGCCCCCGTGCATTTGCTGAAATGAGCGCAGCGTGTGGAAGGGAAGAACGTAGCAGGCATTTGTGAGCACAGATGAGCAGGGCCTTCTAGACACCGAAGGCAGCTCCAGCGGCCTACGGGAGGCAACCAATCAATGCTTCGCTCTCGTGCCCAGGTCTTTCTGTCTCCCTTCCTCTGTCTCTAAAGGCAATGAAAAAATGTCCTCGGGCACACACAAAAAAAGAAAGGACTGAGGGCAGAGGACACCCAGCTGAGCTCCACTGTGTAAAACGTGTACAACTACATCCTTTCTGTCTCATAAAACGTCCACCAGTGAGTAACTCAGAGAAAAATTCCCCTGGAAGAATCACTCCTACCACCCTTAGGCTTCTTATTTTCTCTCCCAGCCTCACAAATCTGAGGGAACTACATCTGTTTCATCATGTCAGGCGTTCAGAACCAAGATTGGTTTTAATGGCTCTTTAAAAATCTCGCAAACAGTGCAGGCAACACGACTAGGAGACCTTGAAAATCTGAAGTGTGAAAGATGAGTCTAGCTCCATCGCGCTGCCGCTCACGGAGCCCCTCTCAGGGACACTGATTCCGAACACGCATGTCCTCGGCCCACTCAATGCGCACTGATTGCTCCCCGCTGAAGTTATGAAAACAAGTTGACATGCAGAAGCCAACTTTCTGCTGGTGCCCAGGCTCACTGCAGCGAGGAACAGCATGAGGACTTTGTACACGATTGAAGCTTAAAGATTCTAGTTTAAAACAGGACCAGAGACCACCTTGAACAAAGAAACCCATAGATACACGCTGAAACCCACCCCACACCACAAGAGGGAAGCCCAGGCGAGCGAGTGCCCACTGAGAGCAGTTGCAATGAGCCTTTCTCTACGCTCACAATCAATTGGTATTTATGAATTCAGTCCAACTTGCCTGGGCCGAGATTGCTGCAAGCAGCAAACCAAGATTCGTTCCTATTCCACAGGGTTTACGGCATTCTTTGGGAACCGGTGACCCCGGCAGCCCCATCTGGAACTCACAAACTTTGGTTCAGCTAGTACAGGGGTCGGTTTGTTGTTTTTTTTATTCATTGTCCACCTTTAAAAATCGGGAGAGTTTACATTCTTTAAATACAGAGAGCCAGCTTGGGTCAGTTAGCACTTCTGCGTAAAACCCTCTGTGGTCTCAGGATGCTGGGGTTTGGCAATCTGGGCTGGACTCAGTCAGACGGCTCTGGCGTTCTGGATGGGCTCGGCTGACCTTGGCTGGGTTTGATCATGTGTTCACAATCAGCCGCTGGATTAGGTGGGGGCTGGTGGTCTCAGAGGGCCTTGGCTGGGAGGCCTCCCTCTGCTCCCCAGGCCTCCTCCCCCCGCAGGCTAGTTCTAAGAAAAAGAGCAGAATGTACAAGGCCCCTCGAGGCCTGGGCTCAAAAGACACAGCATCGCTTGCACTGCATGCTGCGGCCAAAGCAAGTCCCAGGCCAGCCCAGACTCAAGGGGTAGAAAACAGACTCCACCTCTGTATGGGAGGGGGAAGCCCTGTGGCCAGGTGGCCACTGTGCACAGAGCTGATCTTAAGAAATCAGTAGACGTGACCCCCTCTGGGACACAATGTGCCAGAGCCTAGGGGCGGCTGCCTGCCCAAGATGGACACGGCACTGCCCTTCTGCACGAGCTCTGCCCTTGCTGGTAACTCACACCACCGGGCACCGGGTTTATCATTCCTGATCCCAGAAAAAGCTGCACCCCACAGATCCCAAAGACCATGAACACAACCGCCGCACAGTGCCCCAGATGCGCAGTGCCCCGGACACGCCTCTCGCTTCACGGGAAACACCGCCATCCTCTGTACCCTGTTTCCTTCCCCCCAATGAAGAGCCCATTGTCTGCTCGAAAAATCAATAGAGGAGCGTGTGAAGAGGGGGAAGGGGGTTTATTATCCAGCACTGGAGCCGGACCCGCCTGGGTTCTCTTCCTGCTCCACCACCCCGTCCACTTCATCTCTCTGCGCCTCGGTTTCTCCTCTGTAAAACTGTACCTGTTGCGTTCGCACACTTCTCTTTGAAGATACTGTTAGTTGGGCCATATGTTTTGCATGAATTTGGACCCATCTTGGTGTAACAAAAAAATTAGGCAAAAATAAAACAAAAGCAACAATAACCACTTCAAAAAGCACTCAGAGGAGTGAATGGTTACAGTTATTTCCCTGTTCCGGCTTCACAAAAAGCAATTCGTGACTCGAATGCAGAAGCGATTTGCTGAAAGGTCCAGAAACTCCATCGCCCAGGAGGCTGTCTCAGGTCGTTGCATTTGCAAATTGTAGCAAGCTTGCCCAAACCTGAGTCCCAGACGCGGCCTCACCTCTAGGTTGTCGGAGCCGTGGGAGAGCCTGCAGCGCCACCTGCTGGGCGAGGGCGCCTAGGACAGGGCTGTTTGCTGAGGGTAAAGCGGGGACTGGCCCTTCCCCGGAAGCTTGTCCCTACAAGCATCACCCGCGGCTACCCCTGTAGCCTGATCCCCTAAAGGCCGCCTCCGAGGCCCAGCTCCCGGGCCCCTGACACCCTAGGGACCCAGATCACCATCGGGCACAGTCCTCAGCCACGTGCCGGGGATGCTGACGGGAGGGGCTTCAATGGGATGGCATCTAACCTCCCACGTGCTGGCGGCCCAGGAGCCCCGGGCCACCCTCGGGTAACCTCCCTAACACCCTCACCTGCGAAATGGAAAAAATGGCAACGCCAGCCCCCTGGGGGTGTTGTCGGGTGCAAAAGTGAGGATCCACGGGGAGCACTCAGGGCCTGTCAGCAAACCCTGCAGTAAGTAGCAGCTGCCGATGTTGGGCCTGAATCTCCTCTAAACGACATAATACGATAAAGAGAATAATAAACGGCGTCCTCCTGCCCACCTAGGACCGTGGCAGCCGGTGGATTTGCATTTGTAATAAGGCTCTATTCTGAGAGCCTTACCGAGTCAAACCTGAAGCATTTCCATAAAGTCAATAACATCATTATATCCACCTTAAAGATAAGGAAATAAACTCAGAAAGATTAAGGACCGTGGCCAAGGTCAGCGAGCAAACACCCCCTGGTCACCCAAGAACCAACATCGCTTTAAAATCTCCCTGCATGGTGGCCGAAGGAGACCTGCCTCGGCGGTGCGCACACAGTGCAATATGCCGATGACGTCACAGACTGCACGCCCGAAACCTACGTGATTTCATTAGGCGATGTCATCCCAATTAATTCAATAAAAGTAAAAAATTAAAAATGTGTTAACCGATGTGTCTGCGTGTGGAAGCCTGAGAACTGGCCGGCGTGGACCTGGACGCTGAGGAGGTGGCTTCGGAGACGCCGGAGCCGAGTCCCCGCCAGGGCGTCCCGCGGGCCCCCGAAAACCCCCTTTCTGAAGGCGGATTCCACCTCCCGGCACGTCGCTCTGCCCTAGGCTCCCCGCTCAGGGCTGCCGTCACCCTGGAGTCCCCAACCCCGGGAGCTTCCCCTCTGCCTGCAGCCTCCTGCCGCTGAAAGCTCCGTGTCTGCCCCTGTGCCTCCTCGAATATGCCCTTCTGCTCACCTGACGGCGGCCCCTGCGCATCTGCCCCCCAACTCTAAGCGCGGAAGCAGGGACCATGCCGGAGATGTCCGCCTGTATAACGCAGTGTAGATGCTCAGTGAAAACTTGAGGGAAGAAAGGAAGGGAAGGAATGGGAAGACAGACACAGACTTTATGGGCGAACAATCACTAACTGTGAATATCATAACAATAATAGCCCGAGACCAGTGACCGTACAGGCCCGTCCTGAGCCAGACGCTATTCTGAGCACTTTACCCGTGTCAATACATTCAATGGGCACAAACCCCTACTGGCAAAGCCACGGCAAGAATACAGGGCAGCCACTGAAAGAGAGGTTAGGCTGCTGTACAACATGGACAGCTGTCCTTGATGGGACAGTGGGTGATAAAAGCAAATGGAGAACACATGTTATAATCCCACTTGGGGGGTTAAAGAAAAAGTCAAATAAAGCACCAACCAGATGTGATTGCTCGTACAGGGACACGTCCCGGGAAGGACACGCCTGGCACAGACGCCGCCTCCTGCTGGCAGCGCTTCCCTGGGCTCTTGCTCCGGGCTCTGGGCACAGGGAACTCTTTCTGGACACCTGTGGGACTGCCCTCTCTAAAATCAAACTGCCAGTTACTTCCAGTCCCTGACTTCGCTTCCAAGCGTCACTTAGGCTGCCCGACATCATAGGTATATGGAACTTGTTTGTTTAATGCCTGTCTCTGTAAACGTAGAGACAAACTGAAAAAGAAATCAATTTTCCCTGGTGCAAAAAGGGAAAAGACTCCCCCCCTTTCCTTTTCTTACTGCATTTCCTTTAGAAAACTTGTAAACCTTCTTAAAGGTGAGATAAGCCTTGTTAGTTTTTACAACAAAGAACTGTGCGTCTTAAGAGACTGAGAGCCACGTCTGTGAAATGTCAACCTGAAGAAAGGTGACACCCTACCCCTTGTCTAGGGGAGGGCTGCACTAGGTGAGTAGCTCTGTGTTACAATCACCTGCTCGTTGTAGAGATACGGGAAGTTTATTGTTCCTTTGGATAAAGAATTAGAAAACAGTGATGGCCGCCCCAGTTCCCAGTGCATTACCACGAACTATGTGTGACAAATGTTGCCTTCACGTCCTGACTTGAGAACTAGTTACTGTTTATCTCGAGAACATGGATGTAACTGATTTCCATCGGCTCAGCTGTATGAAAGGGTGAGATTTTGTTCTGTCCTTGCAATTTCTTTAGTGGGTTGCCTGTGATTTATGCATTGAATTCTGGCTTAATGTTTATTAATAATAAAACTGTTTTCTTTCTCTTCACCTTCTGTGGAAAAGTTTTCTTGGTTGGAAGATTTTGCTTATAATTATATTTCCCCAAACTCTCTTCCCCAGCAGTGCATAAGCTCTGTGGGGACTCTTGGTTTTCCTGGCTCACAGCTGTGTGCCTCTATCTGAGTAGGTGCTGCAAATGTGTTTATTGAATGAATAAATGACCTTACTAGATGTGTTGTTTGAATTTTGTGTTTTTTTAGTATTAATTATTATAATTTTTAAAAATCAACTGAGCTTCTAAAAACTCCATAATTGCCAACAGAACAGGCAGGCACTGGTTTGCTTTATGGATATTGATTTTTTTTCTTATCCACGTGTGAAACATGTGAATCCCCACGTTCCTCAGACGTGAATGAGCAGTCTTTAAATCTTTATTAGTAACTTCTTCAGACTATCATGAGCAACCACTTTACACATCATTAAAAAAAAATCCTTCAGGCATCACAGTCCCAGCTAATCCAGATCCTTCCAATCTAAGTGACCCACGTCCATCTCAAAGGGAGTCAAGAAGACACGGCCACATCAGCACCTTCATCTGCCAACAAGCTACCCCTTTGCTCGGGGGATGCAATGAAGGCCCACACCACTGGCCCTCTTCTCAGAATGAATGGATGAAGTTGTGCCCACCACAACTGGCTTATGGAGGGCACTGCCTGTGCCAAGCCCTGTGACAACTCCCCTAGGTTCCTGATTTCTCTTCATCATTACAGCAACCCCATGGGGTGGGTACCGTTATTGTTTCCACTGTACAAATAAAAAATCTGAGGTTCAGAGATCTTGAATGACTTGCCCAGTCACACGGTTAGTGCACAGTAAAGTGGGAACACGGCCCCAGGCAATCCGACCCCAAGGCCCCAGCTCTTGGCCCCAAGCCATAAAGTGCCATTAGTCCCAAAGCATTGGACCGGACTCCCATCTTATTTGTGGAAATCTGGGGCAGGAGGAATCAGAATTCCTCCTGATAATGTACATTTTCTGAGCTCTTGCCTTGTGCCAGGTAGCAGGCTAAGCACTCTACAGATGTTACCCAATTTAAGCCTCACACCAAAAGAAGATGTTTACCATTACTGTCCCCGTTTCAGAGATGAGGACTGTGTGTGAAGGGTAGAGAGGTGAAGTGACTTGCCAAGGTGCCACAGTTAGTAAGTGGCCAGTCAGCATCAAATTCAGGTCTGTCTGTCTCCATGGCCCTTGTTTTTAGCCATAATTCTTTCCCAAAGCGATGGAGAACACAGAAATAATGAACCAAAATCAGTCCAAGGTCAAACAGGGACAAAGTCCCCACAGGGTGGGCCAGGAGGGAAAAAAGGGTCACTCTAAAGTGAGTGGCAGCAGCTACCACCAGTGACATTGTCCATGCCAGCCTAAAGGGTGGGGGATCCCGTGTCCCGGGGAATCGAGGATCTCAGGCGTCCCTTTTGTGCTTGTCACCAGGGACCCTGACCTGTATTTCTTCTGTCTCTTCACGCCCAGCACAGCGTCAAGCGTGACGCTGGTGCTGGGTGAACAGCTGCCAAACAAATTAGCCAGTGCCCGCATCTTCTTTCCCCAGAGGCTGCAGCTTGTGCCTGTGCACTTTCCAATTCAGCAGCGGCCCGCAGGGGCGTTCACTATGTCCCACAAGGCCGTTTCTGTGGCGGTGTGGGGGAGGGAGATGGGCAGCGAAGCCTTCAGGGCACCGACCCCACACCTGTCCCACACACATGGGACGGCTTTTCATTCCTCCAGGAAGCCACATGGGCACTCACTGTTCTTCCCATGTTACAGAAAAAGAAAGCTGGGGTTCAGGGAGGTCACATGGCTAACTGGCACGAGCTCCAGAACTCCACTTGGACCTGTTCTCCTCCTGAGTCCCTGCCTCACAGAGCGAGGAGAATCAGTAGGCGCTGTGTGATGCCAGCAAACCACACACGTGCAGTTGGCACCCAGTAAGCACGTGTCGAGTGAGCCAGCAAATGAGTGGATGAGACAGCTTCAAGGAGAGGGTTGCCAACAGGATCTGTTGCTGCAAGATGTCACAGATGATGGGAGCTGGAAAAAAGGCTGGTGGATTTGACAGTTAAGTTCAAGTTAAAATAGCAAAACAGGGTGGGAGGGGAGGAAATCACCTACATATCCATTGTAATCTACAGTCGTCCACTCGGGCTACCGTAACAAAGTATCACAGATTGTGTGGCTTAAGCAACAGAAATGTGTTTTCTCACAGCTCTGGAGGCTGGAATTCTGAGGTCAGGGTCCCAGAATGGGGAGGTTCTAATGAGCGCCCTCTTCCTGGCTTGCCGACTACCCTCTCAGTACATCTTCACGTGGAGCCCTCTCTTCCGCTTTTCATAAAGGCGCTAATCCCATCATGAGGGCCCCACTCTGATGACAGAATCTAACCCAATTTCTCTCCCAAAGGTCCCACCTCCAAATACCATCAGATTGAGGGGCAGGGCTTCGACATATGGGTTTGGAAGGGGCACAAACATTCAGTCCATGGCATCCATTGCCAGGAGATTGGATTAAATAATTCACTCAATCCATCCATACAATGCTCTGCAGCTTTTAAATAATGTTCCATAATATGGTTTCAACAGGAAAGTCATTAGTGACATACGAAGTGAAAAATTCATGTTATAATGCATATATACAGCATGACTTCATTTTTATCAATACCAGGGACGTGAGGCACATTGGCAACCTCTCAGTCCCGGCAGAAAGGCTAAAATTTCCCAGACTCCTTCACAGCTAGGTTTCTGGGTATGAATTCATTTCTTCCAAATGGATGCACTGGCACGATATTTTGAAAGCAGAAATGGGGCGGAGGCATCTTCCTGCAGTTTGGGCTGTTCGCTGCTGCTGATCAAGTCTGCAGAGATGTGGGGGTTTTCTGCAGCAGAATGCAGGTGTCCGGGTGTGCCCAATCCATGACTGTGGACAGGCATCTGTGGCAGAGGTCATTCATTCCACCGAGACTCCTGCGCCCACCTTCCCAGTTGTGGCTGAGGGGGCAGCCCTTGGACTGGCCAGGGAATCTTTCCCAGGGGGCTCAGCCTAATAATACGCACTCCTCCGGCTTTCCAAAGATTTTCCAAGAGCCAATTCCCTGTACTAAATTCTCTTCTGCCTAAAATAGCAAAGATCTAGAAACATTCTGGATCCTCTAGTTTCAACAACAACAACAAAATTCTAAACAGGATCAGGTGTGAGAAGCGGATGAGACTTTGGTGAAGGCTCCCTACAGTTCCTCTCCAGCGGAATGGAGACCAAAGATTATTCATAGTTACTGAATACCGAGGCAGCCTGTAGTTCCCAAAGATGAGCATCCCTCGTGCGATCTTGCCACTTTCCATCAGGTCCGCTCAGTCTAGAAGCTAGACTGACCTCTGACTCGCTGGTAACCAACACACTGAGGCAGAATCTAGGCTGCAGAATTAATTCCAAGGCTAAATCCGAAAAGTCGCGCCTCTCCAACCCCGCCCATTCCGCCTGGGTTTTCAGCTCCGGCCCCGCCCACCCCGCGAGAGTTCTGGGCTTCCGCA
This sequence comes from Desmodus rotundus, assembly GCF_022682495.2. Classification (NCBI taxonomy): domain Eukaryota; kingdom Metazoa; phylum Chordata; class Mammalia; order Chiroptera; family Phyllostomidae; genus Desmodus; species Desmodus rotundus. The sequence goes on along the minus strand of NC_071392.1, from coordinate 97,854,615 downwards.
GGGCCCGGGTATGTGGGCGGGGCCGGGGTCTGTGGGCGGGGCCTCGGAGGGCGGGCGCGGTCCGGCCCCGCCCTCCCTCGCTCTCACTTGCACCAGCTCCTGTGGGCCGAGCCAGCTGCGGCTCCTGGCTGCTCACTATGGCCCGCCTGCTGGTGCTGCTGGGCCCCGCGTGCAGGGTGGGCGCTCGGGTCATGCCTCGCGCCTCCTGGCTCCTGGGCGCCGCCGCCCCCTGCGCCCCGCCAACCCTCTTCCTGCCGCTGCTACGCCCCGGGCCAGACGCCCGGCTGCTGTCGTCCGCGGCCCGCGGGGACTGCGGCGGCCGCCAGGTAAGCCACCCCACCCCCATCCGCGTCCCCCAGTGCCCCGATCCCGGGTGCCAGAGCACCCCGATCCCCGGTCCACTTCTGCCAAAGAAGAGTTTTGCATGCGCAGCTGCCCGAGACTGAGCACCTCCAAGGTCCCCAGACCCCAAATCTCTACGAGCCAAGGAAGCAAACCTCCCATTTGACAGCGGGAGAAACTGAGGCTCTGGGAAGTAGTGATCTGCCCAAGGACACAGACTCCAGCGAGGGAGCCCCAAGTTGCCAAAGCGTCGGCAGTAGCCAGCAAATTTTAGGTGGGGCCTGCACATGGCATAATGTCCCCGCCTGGCCGTCCAGGTTGTTTGTTCCCTTTCGAACTCTCGTTAGAGCCTCCTCACGGGGCCAGGGAGCTCCAGTGCGCGTTGCTAACAGCTCCCAGCGCTCGCTGCCCCTCCCGTTTTATCTAACCAAAGGACAGACCTCTGGCACAACTTGTGCAGGAAACGCAGTGTTCCTTCTTGTCAGTTGCCTTCTCTGTCTAGGAAGCAAAAACTGGCTTCCATTCAGAATGTTAATACAGGCTTAACTTTCTAAAAAGTCTGTTACAGTGGTTTTTCCTTTAAGTGGGTCTCCTTAAAGAAAAAGGGTCTGATGAGAGACAGGACTAAGAAGCTGACTTGGGACACACGGAGCCTGGCCTCCCACCCCACCAGCGCCTCCCGCTTTGGACCCAGCCGTCCCTTTGCCATCAGACCCCAGCTCTCAGTAGTGGTGTGACCTCACCCCCAGTGCTGAAGGCCTCTGAGCCTTCCGAAGGCAAAAATAGCACACCCCCACAAGAGTTTAAGGCACAGTTCTCCGCACCACGCTTAGCTAGCTAGCCCTTCCTGAGCTGATGCTCGGTGGGGATTTGACCCTTGCCCTCACCATGCCTCCCGCACCAATGGAAACTTCCTTCCTTGCCTTCTGCTCCCCTCATCAGGCAGGCAGTAGATCTTGTCTCTAAATCCGGAGCCCAGTTTGGGGATCATCAGGGATCTGGCATCTCCACCCACGCCCAGCTGCTTCCTGGTAATTCCTGGTGGCTCAGCCCTCCTTCCAGAAAGACTTACTTCCCTGCCCACCAGTGCTGCCTGCGGTGGTCCCCGTCAGCCCCATGGCTGTGAATCTTCTCCTCATTCATTATCTGGAATGCTCTCCTGGCTTGTCTGTCCCAGCAGCCACATCAGCCTTGTCCCCAGTCCAGGCCCTGTCACTGGTGTGCACGTGTGCGTGCGTGGGCGAGCATGTGTTGTATGTAAACCATGGTGATGAGTGTGGTCTCAGACTCCCTGTGTTCCTGTCTCTACCTACTAGTTCTGCGGCCTTGATCAAATCCCCTCACTTCTGTGTCTCAGTTTCCTCGGCTGTAAAATGGGATATTAACTCACACATCATAGAATGTCAGTGGAAATCAAGGTACTGTACCTGGCACGTGGTACGCTCTGCCCCTCTGCCTCCCCTCGTTGGTGTTTCTCCACAGCACCTGTCATATCAGCAGCCCTGACAGTTTCCCTTTCTGTTTATTGTACCTCCCCTCCCGCTGGACCCCAGGCTGCCTGAGGGTGAGGATTTTGCTGCTTCAGTAGTTGCTGTACCTCCCACACTCAGAGCAGTGCCTGGTGCGGAGCAGACCCTCGTGAGTGAGTGAGGAACACAGCGCAGGTGTCAAGAGCAAAGGCCTGAGAACCAGACTCGGGGGGCCGGGATCCCAGCTTCCACCGGTGATCCCTGTGGGATCCTCAGAAAGTTATGCAACCTCTCTGAGCTTCCAGGAGCCTCTTCCATTAAGTGGGGATGACCACCCCCCGCAGCGCCTCTTTCGCAGGGCTGTGGCGAGGATTGTATGAATTAATATTTTCAAAGGACTCAGAACTGTTGCAAAGTAAACACAATGTAGTGTGTGTTCGTAATATTATTTATCAAATGAATGAAAACAAGCGTCACTCCTAACAATGTGAGCCACTCGTGGGCAAGATCTTTGGTTCATTCCTCAAACCTTCCTGTCCCTTCTAATACAGCCTTTCGTGCTTTTATAAATGTTGGAGGGGGCCTCTCACGTGTACACACGCACGCGCACGCACGCACAAGTATACGACAGCACTTCATCTGAGAACAGACACTGGGGATGTATAACAGCGATGCAGCCCGGGCAGGGCCTAACATCCAAGGCGGTGCTGCACGAAGAAATGAATGTCTGGAAGGTTTCCATTCCTTGCAAGTCACCCCTTCACAAATTCCCTTATTTTAGTTTCTTCCGTCTCCCCCAGGGTTAGAAAGAAGGCGGTATGGCTCACGATGCTTAAAGAGTTTTCCTTTCACCCAGCCAGATAGAAGGAAGAAAACCGTCCAAGTCAGATTCTAACTCAAGAAAGTTAAAAAGTAACCGTGGTGCTGCTAACAGGAAATTGTGCCTTGGGTCTGAATATTCCGTCCTTCCCACTGCCTTGCAACAGATGCTGGTTATTCCGTAGCTGGCAGCCTGGCTGCCTTTAATGTCTGTGGTTTGGCCAAAGGCCTTTCGCCAAACTCAAGGTTGTAAAGGAAAGGGCTCTCCTCACAGAGAGCCACACTCGGTCCTGGTGAGTGGACAGATGGGTATCGTTAGTCTGGTCGGGCTGAGCGTCCAGGGTTGGGGGTGGAAGGGGCTCCCCGCCGACACGAGCCGTTTGGCACTTGGAACTGCAGATTGTGGGTGGTTGGTCCTATCAGGGCCCACCGTCTGGCAGACCGCCCATCTGCAGTTGTTTACCAGAGGAGCAGCCATTCCGGCTGGTGGACAGTGGAGACAGTCAGGGGCTTTGGGGAAAAGGGAGTCACAGTGCTGGCCAGCCCAAAGGGGCTGTAGCTTTCCTTCTCTCCTCCAGAGTCTGGAGGCTCTGGAAGTGTCTGCCTTCAGGAATGGTTCGCTTACAGGACGTGATGGGGAATCTGATGATGAGCTCAGAGGCCACGTGGCCGAGTGGTGGCCAGCGTGGTGCCTAGCCCAGGTGCTGGGCTCCCCTCTGAGCCTCAGTGTCCTGTCTGTCCAAGAAAGAGTGACAGGGTGGCCACACAACAGGATCACAAGGACTGTTAGGAAATGAAGCCTTTAAACTGCTGAGCCCGGGGTCAGGCTCAGTGGAAGGGGCCCATCCTGAGGATGCTGGTGGTTTTCCTAAAACCTTCCCCCAAAATGCTGTGCTCGCCCTGACTAGTGTGGCTCGGTTGGTTGGAGCGTCCTACGGTTCTATTCCCGGTCAGGGCGCATGCCTAGGTTGTGGGTTCAGTCCCCGGTTGGGGTGCGTGCAAGAGACCTCCCATCGATGTTTCTCTCCCTCTCCCTCTCTCTAAAACCAATAAGCATGTCCTTGGTGTTAGAAATGCCTTGAGAGACAGAGGCGGGAGGGACCAGGTGATCTGATCCAAGTGCCTTTATTTGATGCTGCGCACACAGGCGGGCTGAGTCAGGACCGACAGTGCCCCAAGGGGACGGCAGGAATGGGGTCTTTAAAAGGAAAAACGCAGGGTTTGTGAGGGGAGAGGTTAGTCTCTCGCTCTTCTGGGTGGGTGCCCCAGGGTTCCAGGATGTGAGCCGGGACAGTGGGTGAGGTAAAGGGCCATTCCCAGGTGCAGGAGGGTCAGTCTGCCCACTGGCCATGGTGGCTGGCACCGGATGTCTGTTGTACGTGGTGGGAGAGGGTTTCGATTAGGCCACAGGCTATCAAGTGAGTCGGGAGAGCTGAGTCATGGGCAGTCCAGCAGGTTGGAAACTGGCTTGACCCCTTCACTCGGATGAGGATGAAAACAAAATGCTGTGCTTTACTGCTTGTCACAATTCTGTCTCTGGGGTTCCCTCACCCCATACTGGATTTCCCTAGCCTGCCCTCTTTTACAGTGTTCGTTTTAAGTCTGAGCACGCAGAAATCAAAGCTAGAGGCAGTGATGAAATACAGTTCACCCCCACCCGGCGGCCTTCACATCTAATTCCCAGGGACGGGAATAGCCTTTAATGAAACAAATTTCATTCCAAGGCAAAGCTTCTGGGTGTTTTGGGTTTTGTGGGGGGCAGGGGGGAGGGGTTGGTTTGGGGTTTTTTTTTTTCAGTTCCAACTGCAGTTTTGGAACAAAGGAGATGCTCTTTCAAATGGGAGGTAAAGGAAAGACTCTTTTACCTTATAAATCTGAGTTTTGTACAGACTCTTTCAGGGAGGAGGGGCAAAGGAATAGCTGTTGTGTGTGATTAAAAATTAAGGAAGACTCTAGGCAAACAGACCAGCAGCTTCTGGGCCACCTGGGGCCTTCCCCCGGAGGTCAGCCGCTTGGGGCCAGCTGGGAGGTCCCCTGTGGTCCTGGCTGGCACCCTTGTTGAATTGGGGCGGGTCGGGGGGGGGGGGTCCTCTGCTGTGTGCACTGCTGCCCTGGAGCATTTCGTTTTCATTCCAGCGGGTCCTGCCCCTACCTCGCAGGTATTCTGGGCTGTCTGTCACGCTCCGCCTTCTTGCCTTTCAAGTGTGACTCTAAAAATACAAGGAGGACGGCATCCTGGGCTTCTGCAAAGGCCATACCTAGAGCTGACCCAGATCCGACCTGCCGAGAAGAGCTCTGCGGTCTGTCTTCGGAGTTAAAGAAATCTCCTGACAAAAAAGGCACCCTCCCTATCAGGAAGGAGTGTGGGTCTTTGTCGTTGTCGTTTAATCCGGCGCTGCAGGTTTTTCTGTTTCTCCCACACATTCCAGACCCAACAGTCCTGAATAAATGCCCACACATGCCACGTCCCATGAGCTATTTCTGTACAAGTCCCAGCCAGTGTACGCGTGGCCCGGGAATCGGCCCTTCCTTTATCTGTGCAGACCCCGGGGGTGAATCTTGGTTCTGGAAGTAAATAGACTGTCGTTTCTGCTCCCTTATATTCAGCACCCACGGTGCTGGTTTTGTGGCATCTGGCGTGGTTGTGGTGGGCTCCTGCCATGGACTCGGACCACGTGTTCTCATTTTGTGACTTTGGGCCAGTGCTTCAGCCTTTCCAAGCCCATGTTGCTCCTCCCTGAAGTGGAAAGAGCAACAGTATCGACCTGCAGGCTGCCATGTGGATGCAGGCGGGCAGCGGATGGGCAGACGCCGGTGCATGCTGCCTGGCTTAGAGACAGTGCCCTGTGCAGTGTCAGTGTGGTCCCCAAGCACGTGAGCCCTAAGGTGTTAATTCCTCCTGCTACTGTAACCACTCACCTGGTGGCTTAAACCGACACACGTATTCCTTTCCAGTTCTGGAGGTCAGAAACTAAACCGCGTCTCCCGGGGTCCCAGCCAAGGTGTTGGCTGGGCTAGTTCCTCCTGGAAGCTCTAGGGCAGAATGAATCCATTTCCCATCCCTCCGGCTTCCAGAGGCTCCCGCATCCCTGGGCTCTGCCTCCAGGCCCTTTCCTCCTCCACTTCAGAGCCAACAGCGCAGCCGCCATCCTCACATCTGCTCCTCTGACCCTCCTGCCTCCCTCTCTCCACTTAGAAGGCCCCTGGTGATTCCAGGGGTCCCACTCAAGATCCTTCCACCTAATCACATCTGCAAAATCCTTTTGCCATGAAAGGTGACAGTTACAGGTTGTGCGGACTAGGACCTGGACATGTTTGGGGCCATCCTTCTGCCCACGATACCTGGGACCCAGCCTTTCATTGTACTTAGTGGCTAAGGGGGTACTAGCCTGGGCTCTCTAAGTAAAAAGAGAGGAGCTGAGTTCCCCCTGGGTGGGAAAGAGAGTAGAACACCACGTGAGTCTGAAAGCTGGTGACAACCGCCCTCATCTTGCTCCTGACCTAGAGGGTGTCCCCTTCTTTGGTTTATGCTCAGGACCCCAGCAAAACCACTACTACAACAGGCAGCGATGTGAGCAACGCACAGGAGAAAAAGCAAAGCAAGTCCCAGCAGCTGAAGAAGGTCTTTCGAGAATACGGAGCCGTCGGCGTGTCCCTGCACATTGGGATCTCATTGGTCTCCCTGGGCGTGTTCTACCTGCTGGTCTCAAGGTAAGACTATTCGTTTGGTACTGCCACAGAAGACTCCTGTGGGTAAGAACTTTCTGTCCCAGGACTTTTTCTTCATCGAGCTGCTGCCTGTATATTTTTCATGATGATGTAACTAACCCTCAGAGCCGAATCACTGTCTCTGTTCCCTCCTGGCTGTCACAGTGGTTTCTGGTTTTGTTTCTGCCTCTTTCCCCTCCAGTGGTGTGGACATGTCTGCCATCCTGCTCAAGCTTGGGCTCGAAGAGTCGCTGGTACAGTCGAAAATGGCCACGGGCACGGGCACCTTCGTGGTGGCCTACGCTATCCACAAGCTGTTCGCGCCAGTGAGGATCAGCGCGACCTTGGTGTCCGCGCCCCTGGTCGTCAGGTATTTCCGGAGAGTGGGGTTTTTTAAACCTCCGGCTGCGAAGCCTTGAGGAGCTAGTCCTTCAACGGTGGGCCTGCAAACCTGTTTCTGTTACTTTACACGTTTGGATTGGCTTTAGGGTTGTAGGGTTTTGGTGGTTTTGTTTCTCGGGGGTGGGGGGGGCGGCCAGGGCTACTTTCTGTTTTCTTGGGTGTCTTACTTTTGCCAGCAAAATTCAGGTGTTTGAATAATTGTTGGGGGTTTTTTTGCTTTATAAATTTTGTTATGCTTTAGAAATGTATCCTAGGGCTTGTGTACATGATCTAAAGTGTCAGCAACACATCACAAATGGGCTGTCATCATAAGCTGCTGTCAGCTTCCACAACGTTCCTCTGGAGGATTGTTGGAGAGGGTTCTTCTGCAAAAGCCCAGGGGTTCCTCTTAGTTCAAGTTCTTGAAGAGCAACAAAGGATTCATCAAGCTGAATTTAAAATTCCCCTTCGTGCAGTATTTGTTGTCAGGCTGCCTGCAGTTTAATGTGCAATATTCTGCAAAGCAGCTGCCAACGCTACAATTAATGAAGCAGAAGTGAAGACTGAACACTCTGTAATCAGGACCTACACGAGCATCAACACCTTCACGTTCATTGCCCGTGTCTGAGGGAAAGAACAAGTATGTCTGGTGTGTTTCCTTGGTCCCCAAGCCCCTTTGAATGGGGACATGATGGGGGCCTGCCTCAGGGGAGTTTTCTCAAATTTCTCAAATTTCAGGAAAGTAGCTCAGGGTCATTTTCTCCATTTGGGTAAAACGTGGAAACGTGCCCAATAGTAATGGCATCCCTCGTCCCCCGACACCCATGTCCGCAGAGGAACGTGGACACTGCGCATACGCAAAGCTGAGACAATCTTTGCCTAACCCTCTTCACCTCAAACTCCAGACGTGCCAGAGCTGTCGCAATGTTTACATGGTGTTGCTGCTTGTATTTTTCAGTTGAGTTCAAATTATGTGCAGTTAAAAAAAATTTTTTTGAATCACTCTCTGAAAAGGAAAGTTAGTAGCACTTGCTATAAATGGAAGACAACTGTGAAATAACAGCAGCCAGGAGGGAGGGAAGGACTTGCTTCTCCACTCCCTTCCTGTGGGGCGTGCGCCACTGCTGGGCTGTTCTCACACTGAGCGGGCTCCACGCTCCCAGAACCCTGTTTAACCAGTTCTGCCCTGCCGCTCTGCACAGGGTAGCTCCTTGTGTTCCACTTCCTGGCTCCCTTGTTTTTGTTTAAGTTTAATTACATTCGGGACAAACAAAACTGAAACTATAGACGAACTTCCCGATTTTCTGCTCTAGCGGCTGACAACCCCTAGTCAGCTGCTAGGGACCCGTGCCAGTCACTTAAGTTTCATAAAAATCATTATGGGACAAATTCCCCACTTGCAGTGTCTCCAGAGTGGATCCATGTATTCCCCCCCCCTTTTAAAGCAATTAGCTCATTGCTAAAAGGGGTTACCAACTTAAAGCTGGAACTGTCTTTCTGGGACCTAAGTTTGAGGACATCCACACAGCTGGGCGAGATGCCCGATGCCAGTACGAGGTCCTTCCTCCTGTGGACCAGCCCGGCATTTTCATCTTGGCTGGTCTTCCTTTCAACCATTGGCTTTGGGCCCCTGACCCCCTTCTACACCTGTCTCCCTGCCAAACAGATCCCTAAAATACCTATGCGGAAAAGCTGACAGGGACTCCTGCAGGCTTAAGGGCTTAAATCTTAAACTCTGACTCCGCTTGGAGTAATATGAGTGGATTGGACGGGCAAAAGCAATAAAACAAATCACCCCATCGAATAGCCATAGTATCTCTTCTACGCCGCGACTTCACTCAGCCCCTCTCCTACGGCCAGTGGCCAGGACAGCAGAGCTGGAGAGGGGGAGGAACTCAAGGAATCATTGTCAGTTAACCGGCAAGATGGGCAAACTGCTTGTATTTACACTGTTTTTATGCAACCTGGAATAAAATGGATGATCTATTTTAAAAATGTAAAGCCAGTGTTCACCTCCCATTTTTTTATCTGACAAAATGAGCAGCTTACATTCCATGAAACAAATAAACATCTTTGTGAGGTTTATGAAACTTGTTGCTCTTCGGGAAGGCCGTAACTGTTGACTACAAAGCAGCGCCGTGTGTGACTAGCTTACTGACGTTGTGCCCCTGCAATGAGCTGTGTTCCTTGTTGTGTGGGATTCCATTTGGGGAAGTGACAGAAGCTTCGCTACCATAGCCAGGGAAGTTAGTCAAGTCCTATCACCTGTAGCTGCCATGGATGCACTTGAACTGTCCTTCCTTTGGGAAGGTGGAAGCTGGGGCAGCTTCAAAACTGGGGCACCAAAGAAAGCCCCTGCGCCCCTAGCGGCTAACTGGACATTGCAGCTCCTCCCAGTTAGTTGTTTGCAAGTTGCCGTGACTACTTCAACTCTGCCACAAATGTGTGTTGCCCACTTCCTTATGTTTAGGACATTTCTGATAGTCTCTTGCATTGAATTGTCAGCCATGAAGGTATTTTTCTCTGCTAGTTCTCAGTCAGTCCAACACTTCCACCTTTTCCTTCGTCACTGTCAAGTCCACCATCTTTGGTTGCTGAGCAGATGAGGTTGGCAGCTAGAAACAGGTATGTAACTTTATACACCAGGAGGGATGCAGAACAAGAGCAAAACTGGCATCTCGTGGCATCTGCTCATTCCCAGGCCACAGGGAACAGGTGAAGGGCCACCCACGCACTCCAGACTGATGTCTATTTGTTTCATGTTTACACGCATGCTGTAGCTCTGGAATAATAGGAGTAAGCCCTCCAGGGAGCCAGGTGACCAAGGGGGCCCGGGGAAGAAGCTTCTACCACCTGTGTTGAAGGGGCTTCCACTTTTATAGGCCACAAGGAACACAGGTCATACCCAGATCCCTGGTTCGGGAAGGGATGAGGAATTCTGCCACAAGGTCATACAGCCACCGCTCCCCACTTCTGTGCCAGGTTCCCTGCTGTGCCCCATTAGCAGTAGCAACTTCCCACTGCACCAGCCTCCAACCTGCAAATCCTCCCTTGTCCTCCAAGCCTCAGATGCCACTTCGTCGGGAGACCTGTCCCAGCTCCTCATTACCCCAAGGTCAGTGGCCGTCCTCACAGACTGTATCCCCAGACTCTGCAGCGTGGGCTAGGGAGTGATGTAGGGGTGCCCGCAGGCCAGGCCAGCTCTAGGACCTCAGCCCCACGACCCCCACAGACCATCCTGCCGCCCCCACCAGGCCCAGGCGGAGGCCAGCACTGCTCAGAGGCTGCTGTGTGGACTCCTGGGATGCGCACTGCAACTGTCAAGGTAAAACAGGAAAGCTTCAGCCCTGGCTGGTGTGGCTCAGTGGATTGAGCGCCGGCCTGTGGACCTAAAGGGTTGCTGGTTCGATTCCCAGTCAGGGCACATGCCTGGGTTGTAGACCAGGTCCCCACTAGGGGGGGCCACAAGAGGCAATCACACAATGATGTCTCTCTCCCTTTCTCCTTCCCCTCTAAAAATACGTAGAATTTTTTTAAAAATGAGAGCTTCAAAGAATAACCAGTTTGTATATGTCTTAGTGTATTTACAAAAACAACATGTAAACCATCAACATTTTGTAAAAGCCCTGAACATGTAGAACTGGCTGAGACACACGTCTCATCCACGGCCTGAGCAAGTCCCACGACGGAGGCAGAGCACATGCTCCAGGGTACAGTCTCAGACAAGAGGTGAGTGGTTAAGGAGGGCTAGACAGCAGGTGTAACAGGGGTGACAGAGCTTTCCGGAAGGGACAAGGTCTATGCACATCTCTTTATTTTAATATTTAAAAGTCATATACTCATTCCGACAGCTTTCCCAGGTGTGGCCACCCAATAAATTACATGCACACTCAGGAACTTGGGAGGTTATTGCACAGCTGCTGCACTGACCGGGTCGGGACAAAGGGGCCACTCTGCCACCATCGGCTGCGGGTCGCCTGTGGCAAGGACACCTTCGTCCAAACAGGCTGCGGGGCGGCTGCCCTTGAACCTCGCCTCCTGATGATGAAACCAGTGGAGCTAGTGCAATTCTCGTGGCGACTTTCGCTTCAGTGGCACGTTTACTGAAGTGGAACTTTCTCAGTGGGGAGCATGACGTACTGCCTGCTCAGTAAAAGTAACGTATATTTATTTCCCATAGTGCTGCAGGTGGCGAGCCGGCAGTAGAGGCAGGTCAAGAGTTGTGTTTATGACCAACTACACAGCAGCCCTGGCTCACGGGGTCCTCCACCTGCAAGAGTCTTAAGATTGCTTGCCAGCTGATTCTTTGTTTCTTTGGCTACTCGGCGGTTTTGAGGATTTCGCAGTGATCCAGGGGTGCTCAAGTACTTCCTTCAGGGTCGGCCTTTGGCTGGGGTTATGCATCAACAGTCTTGAAATGAGGTCCCTGGCTCCCTCTGGTACAAAGTCAGGGAATGTGAATTCAACCTGGAGTACAGTAGTGACAGGCAGTCACAAAACGTGGTTTAGAGAGAACAATGTAAATATTCAGACCGTAGCCTAGAGGGAAGGCTGATAGGACAGAAAGGGTTCTAACACAAGTGACAGGCCCCTCCTGGCTGCGTCTTACCCGCGATATTCTTTTGTAGGTCTCCTGGTATGTGCTTGCCTCAAAGGGCGGTTTCCCAACCAAAAATTCATAGCAAAGAACTCCCAGGCTCCAGAGGTCCACCTTCTCATCGTGCATCCGGCCTTCGATCATCTCAGGGGGCAGGTAGTCCAGGGTGCCACACAGGGTGGTTCTCCTGGAAACGAGGGAGACCCGGGTTGACGCGCTTGCTTCTATGGCTGCAGCAGCTGCTAGCAGTCATGAACACCCTCACTGCCCCGGCTGAGTGCTGCTCCTAGGCCGGACCCTGGGCTATGACGTAGGTCCTGTGTAAATCTCCACTTCCCGGCAGGACACGGTCTGAGGGGGCTGTGCAACCAAGCTATACCCCAAATTGTCCAATCACTACCACGTAACAGCAGCCGTGCAAAGCTCTCTGTGAGTACAGTTTAGCGTCATATAGTTTTTACCAGGCAGATATGCTAAAAGGCTTCAGAGCCAGGTAACATTAAGACAAGAAACTGTCCCACTGCAAAAGCACTAGGTTTGGGGCTATAGGTACACGCTGCCTTCTAACATCATCGGTACTAGAGATACTAAAACTTGGGGGTGGCCTGTGAGGTATTCTCGCCAAAAATATCCTTCAAGCCCTTAGGCCCAATTTCCCGTTTTCAGCAAATGCAGAGGATGAAGGACAAAGCTAAGTGACATCACAGTCAGAAAAATCCATCTTAAACTGTGGGGCAACGGGTCTAAATTTAGACCGAAGAGACACAAATAGAATGTGTGGACCTTGGCTGGATTCTGATTTAAAAGAACGGTTATCCAAGTGTGTGGACAACTGGGAACACCTGAACATGGGCTCAGTGTTGGCTATTACCAAGGTTATCGCTTTTCTTGAGAGTGACAGTGGTTGGGGCCAGATGGGACAGTGTCCTTATTTCCAGGAGATGCACACTGAAGCGCTCCAAGGACGGGGAATCATGGTATCTGCAACTTATTTCTGAAGGTTCACCAAAAAGGCAGATGCAGCCCACGGGCAGCACGTCCACTGCTGAACGTGCAGTGGACCGCCCGCCTTTGGTGCCTCTATGAGTTTTTGAGCAAAGGCTGCAGATAAGCCAGGCGTGGCAGGCAAACGTGGGACAGAGACCAGGTAGGCTTCTGCTGCTTTCTACCAGTTCTTCGCCATCCAAGCTTATGCCGGGTCAGGCCCGCAACTGGCAGGCGCACAAGCGCTCACTCAGCCAGATGGCGACTGGGGATTAAGGCGCCAGCTCTGCACATATCCAGCCCTCTCGTCACCTCTGAGATGACGGAGACAGCACCCAGTGACCTGGCAGCTCTTCCGGTTTGCAACGTCTGGGAGACGGGGCGAAGTGACCGTCAACGTTTACATAAATGTCCTTTCCAGAGAAGGGTAGCTGTCTTTCCTACCATAGTGACAGCACTGCACAGTTAAGGTGCGGTTCTAACCCTGTGCTGTCACAAAGCCCACAATTCACTGACTGCCTCAGCAGGCGCAACAGCACCCGCCAGCAGCAGACAACCAGACTTTTTTAAAAGCAGATTCAACTCATTGCTGGAAACAATCCCACGTGGTCAGTGACAAAAACAAAGCTCACCCACCCCCTGGCAACTATTTAGCTATACGATCTTTTTCTCAACTAGCTTTAAGATTAAAAAAAAAAAACCAAACTAACTTTATTTTTTACAGTAATCTGGCTATAATTTAAGTCCTACCCCAAAGTGGACACACTCCTATCAGTAAATGGATGCTTTTAAATGCTCTACCTCACATGTGGTTTCAAAAGCTTATTTAAACACAAATTAAATTTAAAGCAGTGGACAGTATCTTAGCTCTTGGTTGCAAAGCTCACACAAGATTTAAATGTAGCTTTGGTGTTAGGAGGGGACAAGAAAGAACTGTTCTGGTGACAACAGCAGACCAAAGAGAATCTTTACCCACCACCCTGAAAGTTCCATCCAAAGGGCCAGTTTAGTTGCTGAAGTTCTGGCAGAACTGTGCTCTCCGCTCTGGGCCTTCGCAGGTGCTGCCGTGGAACTTGTCCCACCGGGCCTCACGCAGGGCGTCACGCCCCTCTGTAACCCTCCACCTCTCCTCTGCCTACACTAGTCACACCCTACCTGTCCCATTCAGCATGTCTAACACCAGGCCTAGGATGCAATAAACAGCCCAAGTGGTCGCAGAATAAAAACGTCCTTGACAGTATTTTACCACTGGGGCATAACTTACCCCGGAGCGTTCTGTCAGTAAACCTGCCCCGATACTGCACAGCCCTGCACTCGGGCGTTCGCGGTCTAGCTTGTGATCAGCCACTGGGGCTCGCAGAAACCCACCTCTACGGTTACGTACCTGGATGACGGGGCATGTACGGACCACCCAAAATCTGCAATCTTAAGTTCTCCAGTTGATCCAAGGAGCAGATTCTCTGGCTTAATGTCTCTGTGAATTACTCTCTTTGAATGGCAGTAAGACAGGGCATCTGCCAACTCTGTGATATACTATCAAAAAAAAAGTATTAAAAATCTGTGTTTTAGATTTTGTGACAATTTCAGACATCTCTTCTGAAAGAAAACCCAGCATAGATTTTTAACATGTTTTGTAGGTTTTAAAGCAAAAGCTAAAACCAAATTGATGACTCAAAAAAAAAAAAAAAAAATCAGTGGAGCCAAATTAGTGTTCAGCATGAAGTACAAGTTACTCAGTGTGAGGTTATTTATTTGCTGACACAGCAGGTATGATATTGAAAGACAAGAAAAACACTGATGGGCTGCAACTATACCCCACCTGACAATTAATGCGCCAGCAATTAAGACACTACTGAACAATCAGTACAAATTAGGGAGTCAGACATACACAATTTTTTAAAAACACAATTTCAAAAAAGTCTCTCAAGGACAGTCAATTCCCATTTTTAAAACCAAGCTCAACTGACAACAGAAGGAATTGTTTGAAGCTAAACATTTACACTAACAATATCAGAGGGGAAAAATATTCCTGAACAATAAAGAGAAACTGGAAGCAGGTATACCGGCACGTTAAAGTCCAGGTAAACTAATCATTAGCTTGAAAGTACACGAGCCAGCCGGTCCCTCAGTGAGTGTCCTTTCCATCGCGACTGGAGAGAGCCAGGCGAGCCCCGCATTTGCTTTACCACAGAGACGAGAACTGTTCTCCGTACAGTGCAAGAACACACTTAGCTCTGGCTAAAGTTCGAGAAGGCTGTTTCCAAAAGTAATTGCTAGACAGGACCGAACAGTATGCCACGCCAAAAAAGGTTTACTAAACAAATGGGCACAAACCAAATATGATTGCCAGAAAGGACGTTTTTCATTTTCTCAGCCAAAAGCCAGAGACCAAAATTTAGACCATAACAAACTGAAAGTGAAGAAGACAGAACACTCTTCTATGGCAGCAGAACGCCAGGAGGCGGCGAGTTTTCCTGCTCAGTTCAAGACAAGCAGCTCTGAGAAAGCTCTCTGGCACCACGTCCTCCCACCTCCCACAGCACACCGTGGGTCCAGGTAAAGCTCCTTACTATTTCTCTACAGTTAGTTTTATTTGAATTCATCAGAAAAGGAAAACGGGGGCGGGGGGGGGGGGGTGCGCGCACACATTCATGCTAAGTACCACGGAACCTTAAGAAGAACTAGCCTTTGATTTTCCTTCCAATACCTGTCTGCTCCCAGCACAGTGAACTCCATCTGGACTGAAGAAAACTGAGCAGCAGGAGCATTAACTGCCAACTAAATAACGAACTAATTTGGTGAGCTAACACTGTAAGAGCAAGTAAACAGACCTATTTCTACCCATAGAAGTCGTTCGAGATTAAAATGGCACATCCTTAGTGCCAAGACCAGACCAGAGTGCCACTCACCAACAGGGCTGCGATTTCAGGGCGTAACAGGAAAGCCGCCTGAATTTAATGCCACTTAAATCAAGGCCAGAAAGAAAATCAGTGTGCACAGTACCCAGAGATCTCCACCAAGGGATGGAACAAATCTAAGAAACCACCATTCGACACGCCCCTCGTCTGCCAAGTCAATAAAAAACAGCCCAAATTAAGACTCTTCAACTTCTTCAAACAAGTAATTTCATTCAAATAAAACAGAAGCACAACCCATGGGGGGAAGAAAACACGACCCCAAACAGAAACCTAACATCCTGGACTTTAAGATTTAAAACGTCTGCCCTGCCACAGCCCCAGATAAGGGAAGGGAAGGCAAGCCACAGACGGGAACACGCTTGTCACACACACACGTGGTAAAGAAGTTGTATCTAAAATGTACGAACAAGTAAAGCTCAACAATTAAGACGACCGAAGAAACAATTCAAAAATGAGCAAGCGATCTGAACCCACACCCCAGAGATGCTGGGGCGGCCAATAAGCACACGGAGGATTCTCAACATCTCATGTCATTAGAGAATTGCAAATTAAACAACGAGATACCATTATACACCCATTAGAATGGCTACAATCCAAAAAGTGACACCACCAATTGCTGGTGGGGATGAGGAACGACAGGGAGCCTCGTTCACTGGTGCGAGTACAAAGGTGGCGCAGCCACTTTAGAAGCCACCTGACCGGTGTCTTCCAGAGCTGAACGTACGCTGACTACACAAGCCCACAGTTAACCGCACCTCTAGGTATTTACCCAACAGATCTGAACACGTATGTAGCATAAAAACCCACAGGCAAACGTTGTTAGCTCTCTTCACAGTCACCAAACACCGGTCGCAACCAAGATGCCTTTCACAGGTGAAGGGGTCAACCACAGGACGTCCATACAATGAAACATTATTCATCAATAAAAAGAAATGGGCTGTATCAACCCCTGAAAAGACACAGATGAATCTCGAATGCGCGTGTACCAGTTGTTCCCCACAGGTGTGACCGGTTAACCATTCTGATACCACTATCCGTGCACACAAGCACCGAATAACCGTGTAACTGGGTGGCAGGTGGTGGAACCCAGGTTTCCCAATGTTGGAGGAGAGGTTACAGAATAGCAAGGTAATGGGCTCGTGCTTTGCTTAATACAGATACAGGTGGGTAAATGTGGGACTACTGGTAGATACATGCAAACACACAGATCAGTACGCACATGTTTGCTTTCTCTCTGTCAGCTGAGCGCCGAGAAGTAAAAACACCCGGTAGCAATGAGCACATCTAGCAGCCAGATCTTGGTTCCTAGTAATGTTTCCCATAACGGCACCAGGGCTCTCTGGAGGAATGGCGATTTTAGGGAGGGGCAGGACATAGGCAAGACAAGACTGGAGCATCTTGCAGTGTCAGGAAGCTAGAAATAAAAAGCCACCACCACACATCCACTGGGAAGGGGGGTGTCAAACAACACAGGGACCACGTGAGAGTGCTCCCAGTGGGCAAAACTGGAACTCCAGCAACAAAGTAAAACAGTGCTGGGCTGTAGCTCAAAGTGGAGAATATTGAGTCCGTATTGATTAAGTGACTGAGTAAGTACATAAGGAGAAGATCCAAAATGATTTAAGCAGGCACTCTGCCCTACCTGAGGTGGGACGTAACAACCCCGCTCCTTAAGGGCGGCTGTGCAGAATAACTTCCTCTGAAGCAGCACAGTGTGGGAGGGAGAGAGAGCAGCTCTCTACCGGGGGAAGGGTGACAACCACAACCTCGGCCAGGGAATCGAGGCCACTGCCCACCATGGCAAGGCAGTGCGTGCCCTTGACATGGGATGGGAATGCATATTATTACCTCTGTGATCTTCCTCTCAAAAGCCCCTTGACTCTAGTCTGATCATAGAGAAAACTAAAACCAAGGAAATCTGAATACAGAATGAACTCCCGTTAACAGTTATGCATCGACACTTGTTCATTAGTTATGACGAATGTACTAGACTAATGGAAGCTATTCATAGGAGATATTAAGTGTGTATTATCAGTAGAAGAAAACAGGTCTGTACTTCACAATTATTCTGTAAAACATTTTTCTTCAACAGATAATTGTTTTTAAAGGCAACTATTGGTATACATTCCCACAGAAAAACTGCTCTGAAAACAAACCAGCCCCAGCATTCTACCTGGTACCTGATTGTATCTATACATACTGTACAGTGATTGATCTTTCCCCTTCCAGCGTTCGGCCCTATTAAGCCACCACTGCAGAAAGAGCCCCCCAACTGCAGTTCGAGGTGCCCGCGTTCGGAGAAGGTGCGGAGCAGGTGCAGAGGGCTGGGACGGGTCTGGGGAGCAGACGAACACTCACCGTAGCAGTTCTCTGCTCATCGAACCTGGACAGCTTCTGAAGCTCTCTGTAGACAGCTCCCAGGGGCGCGTACTCTAGAATGAGGTAAACTCTGGTGGCATCGTGGAAATACCCATACAGCCGGAGGATATTCGGGTGCCTGCAACAAAGGATGCCCACCCTCACACCTGGCTTCAAAGCAGACCCACGACCACGGAACACGCGCTCAACACCAAACCAACCGTCACGTGAAACCAGTGCTGAAAGTTGGTTCTGCTCACAGGACCCCCACCCCCGGCCCCCAGCCTCAGAACCCGACACTACAGACCCACTCTAAGAAAAATACACATATCCACGTATCAGTTTACGTGCATCTCAAGCTCTTTGGTTTATCTAAGACCATGATTTCCTTCCTACAGGCCGTGTTTATTATGAGGGGGAAAGAGCTCAGCTCAATATTAATTGCCTTCAAATTAAAAGAAAGAGACACGGCATCCCCACAGTAGCTGGATACCAAATGCCATGGGACAGAACTTAAAATCGGTCTTCTAGAATGGCCCTCCGTGTGCGCTGCCGGGGACTCCGGGTGGCGGAGAGCACAGCCTGTCCACACCATCAGCCCGTCTCAACCCCAGCCGGTGGCTGCCAAGCCAGGAAACTGGCATGGCATAGGCCGACTTTCAGCAACTGGTTTGTTTGAAAAAACACTGAAAGAAAAAAAAAAATACCCACTGACCAAAGCCAACCTGCAGGCTCCCCATAACTTCTGCTCACAGCTCAGGCTAAGGCTAAGAGGTATCATTCCCCTCATGATGCACCAAAAGAAGAAAAAAAATCATTCATGTAAATCACTCCATTAACATAAACCTTCAAAATAGTTTTCAGGGCCACAGCAGGTTAAGTCTAGAAAAATCTTTGAAAAGTGACAAATTTCATCACTCTGCAGGACTATGAAGCAGGCCTCCTAAAAAGAAATTTATAATCATTTATCTTAATAACTTTAAGTTCTGCGCCGCACTCTTTGGAAGGTCACCTGAAGTCTCACCTGAGGTGGGACTGTATTTCTACTTCCCTTCTCAGCTGATGCTCGACTCCTGCTTTCTCCAGCTGAGCCTTGAATAAGACTTTCAGAGCCAGGATGAACTTGCTTTGCTTTTCTCTCGCCAAGTAAACATTTCCAAACTTTCCTTTCCCCAGAGGGCGACCGATTTCAAAATCTTCTAAAGCCCATTGCCTTCTAGGAAAAAATGTGATCATTTTAAAGATCAAGAACACAATCTTTTCTAACAATTAATTAGTAGACACACCCTACAAATAATTTTGTATTTATTGTATTCAGAACACACCCTCTGCCAGAACGAGCCAATGTCACCATTGATGAGTCGCCACAGATATTAAACACCCTGCTCCCCACCCGGCCAGCCACTGGCTCCGTGAGTGACGAGGAGAACTCGGGACTTCCAGTGCCGACACACTCAAGGGAGTGTCCGAAGGCACAGACCGACTACCGACACCGAAGACCACAAGGGCTAGGGTGCGTACATTTAAGGGGCGAAGGCCTCAGACTACCCGTGGGCCGCTGGCAAACCAACCACAGCCTCCTCTCCTCCAGCCCTGGAGGTGCCAACCCTCTTGGGGGTGAGACCCCCTCCTGTAGAGCAAGCGGGATGGATCCCACAGGCAGCTGGGGGAAGAACCATTAGAGTCCCAGAAAGTCTCTGCTAGGCAGCTAACGCAGAAAACGTGCAGGCCCATTCCCGGCTCCTCCGGCCACGTTCTATGGTCTAGTACTTCAGAGACTGACGGCAGGCCTTTAGGAAATACCTGGGCACACCCCGCAGCCCGGCTTTCTCACAAAAACACAATAATGCCATTAATACTGTCAAAGTTTTCATAGAATCATATAGTATGTTCACAAGGCTCTGCAACACGACCTCATTTTTAAACAAACTTGTGCTTCTGTATATGAACAGAAAAACATACAGAAACACATACAAACTGTACTGGGGGTAGACACTTCTTTTATTTTACACACTTCTGTAACAGACTCACATGAGCTTTAGTCTAAAGTTGAAGAAAAAAAACAAACTTAAGAGTCCCTAAGTAAACATCCATCGTTAAAATCCCTTCTCTGTTTTTTATACAGGTTAGAAAAAGGTTAGAAATTTATATTTTTAAAATGAAAATATAGAGTTCTTTATCTCTTAAAGAGTCCCCCAAATTAAATTTGTAATTAAATGATGTATTCTGATAGAATGACAGCACAGAACTTCAGAAATAAGAAATGCTTACTTTTTCGATTCTTCGTTTTTCAGTTTTGATGCCAGTTCCTTTTCAGAATTATTTCCTACACAGAATAATTTAAAAACCTGTTTTTAGAATAACTATACAGAGTAAGTTAAAAACCTGTGAGTACAAATGAATCACAGAATGGTCACCAAAGTATTAATGACACGTCCAGAATTATAGATCTGGGCCATTTCTAGTTCACGTTAGAGAAAAAAGACCACCGCGACCTGCCCGGCTGCCGCCCTGTGGCGCCTGCAGACTGTTCTAGAGTAAAGACGCACAGGTCGCACGCTAGGCCTGCCAATGACCTGAAGACTCGAGACTATGCAGATTCTCCTCAGAGCCCGGTTTCCAAATGGCGTTTCTATGGCAGGACTACGTCCTCCTGTCCCTGACAAGCTCCCACCTTGCCACCTCTTCCCCACCAGGTGGGCCAGCCCACTGTCCACATGCCACCTACGAACAGGACCAACAAAGTACAGCTGCACCTCAGCCGGCCACCGTCCCCCTAGCTGCATTCCTCGTGGGGGGAATATGGGGAACAGAAGCCACCAAGTTGGCAAAATGGGCGACAAACCAAGGGCAGACCAGGGCACTCCAGTCGCCGTTTCATCCGCCAGAGTCCACACAGGGCGGCTCCTCTTTTCTGGCGCCTCCGACCCTGACAGCAGCAGAGCAGTCCGCTCGGATATTCGGACGCAGGGCTCGCTGCCTCCCGTGAGACTACACCATCAACAGACCCACCGCGCCCGTGTGCGATTACTGCCCGTTCTCTGCAGCCCTTGCCTCCCCACGCCGGCTGTCTCGGAGTAAGTGAAGGCTTTGCGCCTAGCTCCTCCCTGTGAAAGGGAGTCAGCGACTCTGCCTACCTTCAGAGAGGTTGCAGGGACTGGGAGAGACAAGGCGGGTGAGGAAAGCTCTCCTCTCAGAGCCTACTGTGTGCAGAGGGTAAACGGTGACCACGAACACCCACCCTGCCCACCCAGTGCCGGCCTCGCCCGGCACCACTGCTCCAACTCAGCCCGCACGCCCACAGTGAGCTCTCACAAGGCGCGTCTGTCCTCTGTTCACAAACCTTTGAGCAGCTTCCCAGGGTGCAGGGACGAAGCCCACTGCTCACACAGTGCACCGTGACCTCGGCCTGCCTGACTCAGCCCGTCCTCCTCCCCCGGACTTCCCTCCAGGCTACTGAACCCCGGGACTTCTCGGTTCCTCAAAGGGACCATGAAGCTAGGAGCCGGGCCTGAATTCCTCGCACAGGCCTGCCCACAGGAGATACTGTGACTTCACCCTGACCTCACACTCTGTCCCCAGCCTCATATCGTGTATCATATACCGGAAGCATAAAAGCCAGGGCTCTACACAATGCAAAACAGAAGTCTATACACCTGGTTTCTTTTTCTTAAAGCAACTAGAAAGCTGACTATCCAATGAGTCTCCAAAAGCTGATTTACCGGGGGCAGCTGGCTGGGGCTGCTCAGTCTTCTGCGGATTATGCAGTGGCTTGGAGACGGGGCGAGGGGCACTGGGTGCCTGCGATTGCTTCTGCTTCAGGGTCTGAACCGGTCTGTGGCTGGAGACGAGCTTTTGTGCTTGCGGAGGAACTCGCTGGGAGGAATTTGAAGGACACAGCACCCGCTGCGCCTGGCCACTGTTTGCAGATACAGGGTGCTGCGAAGCGAACTGCTGAGGCACCGGGACACGCTTCGGGCCGTCAGCAGGCGGAACTGTAATCTGGGAGAGGAGAGAGAAGTAAAAGAAGCTTCAAGGTCTTCATAAACCAAAGCTGCATATTCAGAGAATCTGTTTTCTAGCTAACAAAATGAGGAACAGCACTGGTAACAGACGAAAGAGAAAGCTATGTTAATCGGCACTTCCAGAGGACACAGTCAGTATACCGCTGGAGGGACCACTTGAATGATACTTCCTGACCTCTCCCCACGTCCACCCTGAAAACCGTGCTCCCATAAACGAATGGTCATCAACTGAACTTGCATTTAAAGAGAAAAACACCTTCTAAGAATTCAATGACTCAGGAATTATCACTTAGCAAAAAGCTGCAATACAGAAACTTGGTATCAAAATCCCAATGGCACTAAAATTTGACAACACATGTTTAGGGGGAAAAAAAGGAAAAAATATGTCAAAATGTTCAATAGTGATTATCTTCAAGTGAAGAACTTTTAAAAAATAGTCTAAATTTTTTGTATTTGCCAGATTTTCAACAAAAAGCTCATTACTACTGATTATTTCCCAAGTACTACTTACAAAATGGATCTGAGTCAAAACAACTTTGGTAAAAAGAAAACAAACATAGGTTCTTCAAAAAGCTATTACAAAAATAGCCCTGGCTGGTGTGGCTCAGTGGATTGAATGCCGGCCTGTGAACCAAAGGGTCGCTGGTTTGATTCCCAGTCAGGGCACATGCCTGGGTTGCAGGCCAGGTCCCCAGCTGGGGGCGTGCAAGAAGCAAGCACACATTGATGTTTCTCTCCCTCTCTTTTTCTCTCCTTCCCCCTCTCTCTAAAGATAAATAAAATCTTTAAAAAATAAAAGTTTTTACCAAAATATATTATTTATGTGCCTGTAAAGAGAATATCACCAACTTAAAAAATAGTTAATTTGATTCTAAGACCCTGAGTTAATCAAACTAAAATGAGGAGGGGGAACACTTCCTCCAGCTTTATTGGGAGGAAATGTCCTAGTAAATAAGGAGGCGTTGCTGCAAAGGGAGGTCTCAGAGTCCATCACCAGCTCACTGGTCCAAGAGAGGGTTTGCAAGCTTAGAGCCAATCGCTTCTGAAATGAGCAGCGTCCACACAGAGTAGGCACTCAGGCAGTGACAAACATTTTAAATAGAACAACTTTTTAAAAATGATGTTTATCACTAAAATTGAGAATCAAATACAGTGACTCAGGCTGACCTTTTTCTAATTGCTCATTTGATACCTTCAGCCAGTAAAAGAAGGGTCAGTGTCCACTTACTTAAAGATAAAGACTTCTAAAAACAAGTCCTACCCCCGTCCAAAAGCCCAAGCAATGTGTATGCTTATGCTGCCTTCCTGGGGTTGCTGCTATCACTGGGGCTTCACTTGAGAGACGTGGCCAGCCCGCCCGGTGCCCCACAGACACGCACCAAACACTAAGAGCCGGGGTCTTTCCTGGTGAAGTCTCCCTGGACTCCAGCCTGCCAGAGTCAGAAATGAGTGCCCCTCCGTGGAAGTCCTCAGGTCCTACTGATGTACAGTGCAGCATGGAACTGGCTCACACACCTCCCCAGCACCGCTCAAAGTTCCTCACAGTCAAAGGCCATGTGCTCCCAGCCCCTGCATCTGACCCAGGACCTGGTTCCAAGTGGGGTCCCAGGAAACACTCCCTAACATGTGCTTGACGTTCCTCTGAACTTACCACTCCCCGAAGCAAGACCAGAACTAACTGTGGCAAAGATTAATTTCTGGCAAGCAAGGACAGGCCAAGTATTAGGCGTTTATTGTGAACATCATTATCCTGCCTACCATGGAACGACACAGACTTGAACAGCTCGGTGTAAGATGAAGTAGAACAAAAAAGACACAGTGAGAGAATCAACCAAGTGTTCCTGAATGCCCAGAAAAGTGATCTAAAAAGTTACAAATCTAAAGTGAAGGTGACAGCAATTCCAGATAGAAGATGGATCTCCATTTGAATTCAATAAACATGATTGAGATTACACATTATTCAGTTTACCTTAACCATCCCTGAAATGCAGTTCTCTTTAGACTTGTCCATGATGCCTGAAAAGAAAAGAAAGAGCCTTTAATTTCTGCAGCCCCACCTGCTTCACAGCACTGCTCTGCTAGCTCAGGGTCACAGCCCCAGCAGCACACAGAACTTTCCACATCTTCTCTGCCGGAAAGGAGCTATAAGGGAGCACTGTTCTCTCAAGTGACAATGTTCAGGTATGGGCCTTCTCTCCCGAAGACCAACCTCTCCGCTGGGGCATTCACTGCAACCCATGCCCACCCCTGGTGCTCCAACTCCAGTCCTGAACTGATTCCTCCCCCTGCTCCAGCATGTCCTCTCCAATGGATCACTTCCATCACTGTTCCAGCCTGCTTCCATCCCTGCTGCCTTAAAAAAAAAAAAGTCCTCTTTATACCGTAACTGACCTCAAGCCAGACCACATCACTCACCTCCCCTTTCAACGGCAAAGCTCTGGAACAGTGGTCCTCACTGGTCACCTCTACTACCCTCACCCTCCCTTGAGCCCGCACCCAGTAGTCCACCTCCTTGGTGACCCCTGGTGTCCCAATCCACAAGTCATTTCTCTTCCTCCACCCTCCTGGGGTGTTAGGCAGCAGACAAGCTCAATCACTTGCTTTCTACTCCTTTCCTCACTTAGACTCAGGCCTCCAAAATCTCAGAGTGGGGACCCTGACAACCTCTGACCTCATCTCCTCTTGTCTGTTGCACACCAGCCATAGAGGGCTCCATTCTTTCCTCAAGAGCCCCCTGCCACAGGACCTTGGTACTTCCTGTCGCCTCCACCCTGTAAAGCTCTTCCCCCAAACTGTGGCTTGCTCCTTCATTTCATTCAGCCTCTGGCCAGACATTCCAGTT
This sequence comes from Desmodus rotundus, assembly GCF_022682495.2. NCBI lineage: Eukaryota > Metazoa > Chordata > Mammalia > Chiroptera > Phyllostomidae > Desmodus > Desmodus rotundus. The sequence goes on along the minus strand of NC_071392.1, from coordinate 97,830,172 downwards.
TCAGACCATCTCTCCTTTATTTTTCTTCATAGCCCTTACTTAAATATCTTACATAACGCTACTTGTACTTTTTTACTGTCTGCTTTCCAAGACTCAACTCAAGATAGCCAGTTACCAGCTCAGAATCTTTAAAAAAAAAAAAAAAAAACCAAGTTCCATGAGAACAAGGGCATAGTCCCATTTTGTTCAGGTCTCCTCCAGAACATGCCTGGGCCATACTTTGCACGCCAACATTTGGGGAATAAATTAATCCATTAACAAAGCTATCATAAAAATAGTTTGTAACACTCAGTAAGTCCATTCTGGGAGTCAAGCAAACCTATCAAGTAAGTAGAACACCAACAAGAAAGCAGAGACCCTTCTGTCATTTTCTTCCCCGTGTGCTCTCTGAATTCCAGGCTCCAAAGAGAAAGCACTCTCCACCCCCAAGCTTTCACAGTTATTTCATGAATATGCAAATCACCCCACCTTGAACATAGGGCCACAGCTGAAGGGCCTCAAGTCCTCACATCAAACAGTGAGCTGGTGTAATCAGTAGACAAAAAGAGATGGAAACAAATGCTTCTGTTATGCAAACGTTAATGTCTCACTAGCTCTACCGCTTTCTCCCCTTTCACTACTAACTATAAGCAGCAGACTAACGAGATCACATAGGCCAAATGACAGTCTTCAGAAACTACAGGCATTTGCTCCAACTTCATACACTTTGCTTCCCAGGAATGTTAATAGTAAGCACAATGGAGTAAGATTCTGATCCAGAAATTCTGGAGAAAGGCCCAGGAAGACTGCTTCTCAGGTGATTCTGGTCTACAGCAGGGTTCAGGAGTCACATGACCAGATGACCTTCATAAGACCCCTGAGGTTCAAACCAGGAACCTTGCTACTCTAAACAGGAAAACTGTTAGATCTAACAGCACTGTGAGTTTACACTTTTCCTTCTTTCACGGAACCTACTAATTAATATCTACACAAAAAACGAAGGGTGGAGAGAAAACGAAATGAGTACGTTACTGAAGACAGTTTAATTCAATCAAGGAAAGTTAAGGAGGGGGAGACATTAGAAGTCAAGGGCAGAACAGGGACGGTTAGAAAGAGAGACTTCCAGGCCCAGCCCCAGAGATAACAAGTCAGATGCTGCATTTTAACAACATCCCTACAAGACTAGTATGCGCTGGGCTACATCACTAGCTCTCAATGAAACATCAGAATCACCTGGAGAGCTGTATGAAACTAGACACCTGAGTCCTATGCCCAAGCGCTTCTGATTCATTAAGGTGGGTCTCCGTGTTTAACAAACACCCCCTAGAATCCGATATGGGGCGTCTAAGATTCCAGAAGCAGTAGCCCAGGAAGGCCTCTTCCGAGAAGTAACCATTGACTCATCCACTCATCCATCTAGCGAGGACAACGGCCTTCTCTGGCTGTTCTGTCCCCCGGTAAACCACACGCATCACTGCTTTATTACTTTTGTAACGCTCATCACCACTGGAAGTTATCTTGCTAGTTCGTCGTCCGCCTCCCCACCCCCACTAGACTGTAAACGCCAGGATAGCAAACACCTTCTGTACGTTTTCTCACCCAGGTGCTCACTGAATAGGACATACCAGCCCATCCACTCCAGGGGGTTAATAAACACCAGGAGGCAGGGCGCCTCGGTACACAGGAGTAGCTGAGAAGAAGAGTGCTTGGAAAGCTAGGGCGGGGGGAGAGGGGGCAGAGAAGGGAGGGGAGACACAGAAAGAAGAGAGGACAGATAAAGGAGGGGGCACAGGCAGAGGACGGAGGGGGATGCGGGGCCAACGAAGGCCTTCTCAATCCAACTCTTCCCTCGCAAGCCCGGCGGCCCCACCGCCCGCTTTCCTCCCACCTGTCTCGCCGGCCGCCCTCGCCCTCTCGCCCCACGGAGCTGCCCCAAGGCCTAGGAACCTGCTACCTCCAGCCTCGGACCCAAGACCGCCGCGTCCTTCGGAAAGCCGAGCCGTTAGGATTCAAAGAATTAATTTAAATAGGAGTTACTCTTTCTAACCGTCAAGCTGATTGGCCTGGGCTAGAGAGGTGCTGCCTTCTCATTGGTTCACAGCCAAAGCGACGGATTAAGTCACGTCCAAGGAAAGAAGACAGGGCGCGCAGGCGCCCTTGCTCCGTAAAGACCCGGAAGTGGGGGAGCCAAGGACCCGCCAGTCACGTGGAGGTTCTAGCGCCAGCGCTGCTGTCGGGGACGTGCTATCTCTCTGTGAGATAGGAGCTCCTTGGTGTCAGGGTCGTCTCGTAGGAGATAAAGTCGGAGGAAGTGAAGGAACCTTTCAAAGGCGCCAGTAAGTAACATGGCGAGACGAGCGAGTGAGAGTGGGTCGATCGATAGCGCAGCGCTCGGCTTGGTGTCCTTTGCGCGTGCGCAGTGGCTGTGCGCCCAGAGTGATCGATCGGGCAGGATTCTCGCCTCCATTTTTCTAGAAGAGCGGGAGACCGAGAGAGCTGGACCAGCGGGTACTGGGGGTCTGGGATACGTGGAGAGCGCCTGGTGCGGTCCGGCCAGGCCTTTGGGGGACCACGGGAAGGACTGGGGTGGGGCGGGAAGGGGTGATGGTGAGCGGGAAGGCGTGCGACCTGAGTTGCCAGGCTGGGCCGGAGCCCTCGTTCCCTCACTGCATCCTTAGTTCACGTCTGTGCCGGGGTGGTAGCGGAGCGCCCGGGAAGGGGCTATCTGTGTTCTCGCTCGGTTCCTTCTTCCAGCTCCGAAGATAACCAGTTCTGGGTTGGGGTTCTTCTGTCCTCGGGCCTCGGCGTCCTCGCCTGCAATTGGGGGTGGTAATTAGGCGTTTAGTAGCCGGACGAGCTCAGCGTTTTGTGGGAGTTGAGAGGCGGGGCTCGTCCTCTCTCTCCTTTTTTGTAATCTGTCATTACACCCCCACGATGCTTCTGGCATGAGTGAAGAGACCGCATAGAATAACGGTTAAGTTCTGGGCGCTCATAGGGACGATCCTGGCGGCCACTCTCACCTTGCAAGAGTTACTCAGCTACATTTCATTGTCAGTGGATTTCTTAACGTCTTTGATCCAGTTTCGTTATCTCTGTTGAGTCCTAGTGTTGTGTACACAAGCATAGATTTTTTTGCATTTGCTTCTACGTGTACTTTGATTTTATGCAGTGAGCTAACGCTTCCTTCTAAAGAGCTTATTAGCATGGTGTCTGGCAAGTGCTTAATAAATGTTAGCTGTTATTATTAACACACATCAGTAAAGTGCAGTAAGGATTCGGGCTCTGGGGTCAGATAGCCTGAGTTAGGATCTAGGCTCTGCCATTTACAAGCTGTTTGATCCTGGGTGAGTTAACCTCTCTGGGCCTCAGATTGCCCGACTCCTAAATGGGATTAAACGAGTATTGAATGAGGTAATTCGTATCAGTTGCCTACACAGTGTGTGTCTTCTACTGTGCTGAGTGTCCAGTAATGCACGGCTAGTGTATTAAGTTAAGGAGCACTATAGGGAGTGGTTGGGAGCAGCAGTCTTTAGAGTCTGACCACCTGCTGTCTAGCCCTGGTTCATCCAGGCACTAATGGTGAGCTCTTGGGCAAGTTCTTTCCCCTCCTCATCTGTGCGCAAGGTTACGGGATCTTTATAGGTGGTGTTGAGGACTGAGATAAAACATAAACACTCAGTAATTGTTAGTCGTTCTTACCATCAGTAGCCTCAGTAATTCTCCAGAGGAAGCTGTGTAGTTGAAAGCACGGTTTTCCAAACCCTTTCCTCTAACACCCCCCCTTCCAGAATCACCCCTGTAAAGTACAGCGATACTAGTAGGTGCTGGTGTTACTGCTCACTCAGTCCTCTGCTTTCCACGTTCATCTCACCCGCACTCTCAGTCAGTTTCTTCTCTGCCACACCACCTGTCTGCGTGTGACTTATTTACTGCTGTCTCCAGGCACCTCCAGGCTTCTGACATCTACCCCTGTGTACGCATACATGCAGACACTGACTTGATCATCAAATTATCTAATGTTCTCCATTTAGAGTCCTTTTTCTTCCATAAACCAAACACTTACCATCTGCCATTTTTTGTTTCACTTTCTAAGACAGGGAGAACTTGGACCCCTGTAAATAAATGAAAGTGCTTTCCTTCAGATTTTTACTTTTTTTCACTTTTGTTACTGTTTTGGCCATATTTATTTGCCAATATTGTATTAAACAGTTTACTCTTTCCAAAGCATTTAAGTTTTCATAGCATAATAGGTTTTTTGCCCTCACATTTTGATTTACCACCTGCATATATAACTTAACAACCTCAGTTGCTTTAAAATAAGACTAAAGGGAACTGACATTAGGAAACGTCCAGCTCGGCTGGCAGAAACAGTAATGTCTAGGCATCCGACAACAGTCACTGCCTTACCTGTTGCAAACACCAGCTGATATTTATGAACAGAAGAAGTGGAAGGTTCTGCAATAGCAGGAAAGAATAAAAAACGCACGTGGGTAGTTTGATCAAATCGGCTGATGTGACCTGAGTAACTCCTGTGCGCCACCGCGCCCGGTGCTCTGTGAGCACCGTCCTGCTTCCCATAACTGACAGCTCCGGAACCCAGTCTCAGACCAGCCGCTGGGCAAAGGTAGTAGAGCTGGGGTTTGAGCCCCACGAGCCTGGCCCCATTTCTGTGTGGCTTCTGTGATTTATTCATGCCTCTCCCTTTCACTACCCACCTGTTTTCTCTTTTTGCAGCTGGCAGAGAAGCTGTTTCCCTCTTCTCCAAGATGTACAGAACCAAAGTGGGCTTGAAGGACCGGCAGCAGCTCTACAAGCTGATCATCAGCCAGCTGCTCTACGACGGCTACATCAGCATTGCTAACGGGCTCATCAATGAGATCAAGCCTCAGTCCGTGTGTGCGCCCTCGGAGCAGCTCCTGCACCTCATCAAACTAGGTAGCCTGTGGGTGTGGGCTCAGTGACCCCATGAGAGGGGTCAGATGTTCTCACATCAGAGTTTTTCCAGATTATTTCCATGTAGTTGGAGTCCCTACTGTGTGTCGAGTACAGTGTTAGGTGCTGAAGGAGTAAACACAATCCAGGTCATAAAGGCTTCGAGCTGCTTCCAGCCTCGGGATCTTAACTCGAATCGTTGGAGCATTCTGTCATTGGATCATTGACTCCCTCCACGCCTCCCGCTTACTCCAACACGCAGTCTCGTTTCTTTCATAACAGAACGCTCTGAAATTGTCTCACCTGTTCTGGATTGTTGCCCATGCAGTCCGTACCTTCCCCCAACACAACGGCACGCTCCATAAAGACCAGGACCTTTTCTTGTTCGACAGTATATCGTGGTGCTTGCCTGGCTCACAGAAAACACTCACGGAAACACACAGTGACCAGACACGCTCGTGCTCTTTGACCTGGCAGTGCCATTTGTGAGAATCTGTCATACAATGTGGTTCTGTTTTTGTTTTAAGAAGTGAAACAACTTTGTGCATGGAGAGAGGTCCAGGAGAATTTATACCACCATAATAGTCATTATCTCTGGGTGATGTAAAGTCATTTTTATTTTTTTTGTTCATCTGCCTTTCTAATTTTCCTGTGCTAATAAACACTGTTTATATGATGGGTGGAGCTGTTTTAAATTTAAAACATTTTTTAAAATTTGTGGATTTTAGAGGGAGGGAAACATCACTTTGTTGCTCCATTCATCCATGCGTTCATTGGTTGATTCCTGCACGTGCCCTGACCAAACTGCAGCCTTGGCGTATGGAGACATCGCTCCAGCCAGCCGAGCTACCTGGCCAGGGCTTAAACACATAGTGAGAAATGCAGTTTACTTAACAATATACCTGGCTTAATGAGCGTCAGAGCTGCTAGTAACAGATCTCAGCACTAAAAATAGTAAAACCTGGAATGGGAAAAAGTGGACAATTTATAGAACTGCTTTTTGGGGGTTTCTGTAGTTGTATTTTGGAGGCAGAAGTCAGCTGAGGTGACTACTTACAGAAGCCTAACCTTGTGCAACCCACACTGCTTTACAGTGTGGTCGCTGTGCCGGCACCCTGGCCAGTGTACCTGGTTTGGTAAGGTATCAGGTGTCATCTTCCTGGTTTAGATCCCAAACTTTGTCTTGGGCTTTTAAAATAACATTTTTCATGCCCTCAATTTTTATTCCTTTCAGGAATGGAAAACGATGATACAGCAGTTCAGTATGCGATTGGTCGTTCAGACACCGTCGCCCCGGGCACGGGAATTGACCTGGAGTTTGACGCAGATGTGCAGACCATGTCCCCAGAGGCTTCAGAGTATGAAACCTGCTACGTCACATCCCATAAAGGACCATGCCGAGTAGCCACCTACAGCAGAGATGGGCAGCTCATAGCTACTGGGTCTGCTGACGCCTCCATAAAGATACTCGACACAGAGAGAATGCTGGCCAAAAGTGCCATGCCAATAGAGGTAGAAGTCCCCGTTCCATACTTGCCGTGCCTTCTGTCCCTGTGGGGGAGAATGGGGGGGGGTGCAAACCAGCTCTGGCTAAGCAGGGTTGCGGAGCATGTCCTCCGAGTTGGATTTCACACTCGCGCCTCCTCTCTCGGCTGCCCAGGTTATGATGAACGAGACCGCACAGCAGAACATGGAGAACCACCCAGTGATCCGGACTCTGTACGACCACGTGGACGAAGTCACGTGTCTCGCCTTCCACCCAACAGAACAGATCCTGGCCTCTGGTTCCAGGGACTATACTCTGAAATTATTTGATTATTCCAAACCATCTGCAAAAAGAGCCTTCAAGTACATTCAGGTTAGGAACGTTTTGAAAGAAGCTTTACGTTTTTTTCTTGAAATGATCTGTTGTATGAGTATTCTCTTTCTAAAAGTAGTCTCCATAATCATCCTATAAATCGGGTCCCCAGCCCCCAGGACGAGGGCCAGTACCAGTCAGTGGCCTGTTAGGAAGCTGTGGCCTGTTAGGGACCAGGCCTCCAGGGAAGCTTACCTGAGCTCCACCTCATGTCCCCTCCTCCTGCCCCGCCCAGTTGTGGGAAACCTGTCCCTGGTACCAAAAAGGTTGGGGGTCGCTGCTGTAAAACTAGAGTGCAGCGACAAGGACGCGTGCCACAGGTGGCGTGTGCATGCGTCCGCAGGCACACGGTTCACATGCTGTCCTGCGCCCACGTCCCTGGCCAGTCGGGACTGCTGCTGGTTCAGCTCATGCAGCAGGGGGCCAGGATCTGTCTCACTCAGGGTCGCAGATCCCTGTTTAAAACGACACACAGCCAGCTTCACTAGAGTGCAACTTAGGGGAATAAAAAACTTCACTTAACACTCTCAGGTGTTTGCTGGACGTGACATCCGGCACTTTAAAGTACTTTGTTCCTTCTCATACCTGTGTCATACCTGGTCATTGTCTTACGGAGTCTGCATCAGCCAAGGTTTCCACATTCCCTCTGGAGGTAATTGGTGTGCAGTTGGTCGTTTAACAGTCGTGTGTCTGTCCTACAGGAGGCGGAGATGTTGCGCTCCATCTCTTTCCACCCTTCCGGAGACTTCATACTCGTTGGGACCCAGCATCCCACTCTTCGGCTTTACGACATCAACACGTTTCAGTGTTTCGTCTCCTGCAACCCTCAAGACCAGCACACGGACGCCATATGTTCCGTTAATTACAACCCTAGCGCCAACATGTACGTGACTGGCAGCAAGGACGGCTGCATCAAGTTGTGGGACGGCGTCTCCAATCGATGCATCACGACTTTTGAGAAAGCACACGATGGTGCTGAAGTTTGTTCTGCCATTTTTTCCAAAAACTCTAAATACATTCTTTCAAGTGGAAAAGACTCTGTAGCTAAACTTTGGGAGATATCAACAGGACGAACGCTGGTCAGATACACGGGTAGGTGAGAAATTGATATTATTCAACATTATGTAGCATTTTACATTCTCAAAAACTCATTTTAGATAAGGGAAACCAAGGCTTAAACTAGGGTTAAATAGCTCAGCCGAGGCCACAGTTAGTAAGAGGCAGAGCTGGAAATAAAGCCACAGTTTCTTCCTTTGGCTCTTTTCGATACATTATAGCTTAAGCTAGATCTGCTTCCATGCAGGTAACATTTGAAAACCTGGTCTGTCTGCAGACAGTGGCCGGCCCTTTTGTCTGCAGTCTGGGGAAAAGCCTCAGTGAGCGTGCACACCAGGGAGAGAAGGGCTGAGAGGGAAGGTCTTGGCCTGTTCCTCCGGGAGCAGAGGGAGGCCCAGAGTGTTCTGGCCCTGGATGTAAAGTGGGCCCTTCAGACAGAAAAACACGATTAGGTTCATCTGATTCTCATTAGTTCATGGAGGTCTCTGATAGGCAACAGTTTTGCCTGTGAGCACTGTATGACAAGATTTAAATTGATCCTTTCACTAGTAATCTGTTCAAGTCTAGTTTTTTTATAGAGAATGTTGTTAAAATAGTGTTTTTCGTTCCTCTATTCCTTGTAGAAGCAAAGGCTGTTGTTTGGTAGGAAACTCCAGCTAGTTTCCTCGTGTGAGAGGTTTGTGTCAGGAGATGAAGTTGCCTGGACTGTGACCCAAAAGCTCCCGAGAAAACGCTGCTGACGGGCTCTGCCTGGGTGTTAAGTGAGCGTTTTAGAGAAAAGATGGAAGCGAGCTGACAGCTGGGCCACTAGGGTGCAGCACAGCCTCCTGTGGCTTTAGCTCACTGAAACCCAGGCTGGCTTCTGCTGCCCCGCCGGCTCCCGGGGTAGATGGTGCAACTAGCCACTCCTGGGCTGAGTCATTTCTGTCATAGTTGTTGGTGGCTTTATTGAAAGCTGTATGAAGCCAGTTTAAAAAATAATTTATTATTGCTATGAAAAGGCTGTGCATGTTGCAAAAACAAGACGTAAAAGTGACCGAAGTGAAAATGGGGAAACCTCCCTGGAAGTAAAGTGCTGGGCTGAGGGGAAGGTTTACATAGCACGTACAGGAGACACAGGTCAGACATCTGGCAGCGAACAAGGAAGGTAAATGAAAGCGCAAGCACTGCGTTGTGCTCATCACACTTCGGGAATTTAGAAGGTTGGCCTTACGTAGTATTGCTAAACATTTAGGAGATCACGTTCAGAGTGTCAGTAAAATACTCATGAAAGGCAGTTTGGGGTCATATATGAAAATTTTAAATACACAGGGTGAGGCAAAAGTCGGTTTGCGGTCCATATGGAAAATAACACAGTAATTACTAAATAATACAGAAGTAAACCTTGTTTCACAGACAGCAGTAAACCTGCTTCTGTCCTCTTTTTTTTTTTTTTTTTTTTTTTTTTGGCCTGCACTCCCCACTCTTAGAAATTCAGCGTAAAAACTTGGGCGAGAGGCACACGCGCACGCACATTTAAAGATGTCCCTCCACCAGTGTCTGCGGTAGTGGGAAGTGAGAGCAATGTGAATGGCTCCAGACGCACGGAGTAGATTGCTCAGTAACAGTTGTCGAGCGTGCTCTCCCTCCTCTGATCCCCACAGCGGCCCTGGGGCTGGGTGCGGTGACGGTCCCGTGAGACAGGAGAGAAGTAAGGCCTAGGATGTAAAGTAGTCCGTTCAAGGTCACATCACTAATAAGGGGTGAATCCAGGTCAGGGGCCGAAGTTTGTATTTCTATCCATTAGGCTGTGTTGCCTCTATAGGTCCCCACTGCATGCTATTGAGTAAGAACAGCACGTGATGTATGCCCTGAGTTACATAATTTTCAAATGAATGTACAACCCAGAGATCACTGAAACTGTAGTCATCAAAGTATTGGCTATGGGTGTAAAATAATCGGGCAGTTTTTATTTATATTTTGTATAGCACTTTAAACAAGATTTTTTTTATGGCCATACAAAAGCATAAAGTTTTCTTTTGGAGAGTAGATGTTCATACACCCCAGTAATTCTATTCCTAGGAATTTAATTCTATGGAAGTAATGTGTTCTGTACAAAGAATGTTTATCACACCATTACTTACAATTGGATACAAACTAAATGCCTAGCAGGAAAAGATCTAAATAGGTAATGATGTTTCCAAACAGTGGGGTATTTGCAGCCAGTAAAAATGATGGGAAATGTACCCAACAGGAAGTTGGTTTAAGCCAGGTGTCCTCAACCTCCCGGACTGTGGACTGCTACCTGTCCAGGCCTGTTAGGAACCGGGCTGCACAGCAGGAGGTGAACTTGAATCATCTGTAAAACATCCCCCAACTCCACCCTGTCCATGGAAACATTGTTTTCCACGAAACTGGTCCCTGGTGCCAAAAGGTTCTGGACCGCTGGTTTAAAGTACGATAAAAAAGACATACATAATGAAGCACCAGCTTTGTATTGTTTTTACAAAGGTTTTTATGCCTCAAAGTGCATCCAAGTTAACGAAGTTGCCTTACGGGCGGGCCCCAGGTGATTCTGTTCTTCGTACTCCTCTAGCACTCCCCAAATCGCACAATAAGTGCGTACTGGTCAGCAGTTCTAAAACGCTGTGTCAGTGGGATCAGCGACCCAGCAAGGCAGTCTGAGTGAGGGTCTAGGTGTGGGCTTGGAAAGCCACTCTGGCTCCACGGCCCTTAACCTGTCGGTCTGTGTGCAGGCGCTGGCTTGAGCGGGCGGCAGGTGCACCGGACGCAGGCCGTCTTCAACCACACGGAGGACTACGTGCTGCTCCCTGACGAGAGGACCATCAGCCTGTGCTGCTGGGACTCGCGCACAGCCGAGCGCCGGAACCTGCTGTCCCTGGGCCACAACAACATCGTGCGCTGCATCGTGCACTCGCCCACCAACCCCGGCTTCATGACCTGCAGCGACGACTTCCGAGCCAGGTTCTGGTACCGGAGGTCCACCACGGACTAGAGCCCGGCCTCCCACGGCTCTTCCCTCCAGGACTCTGCCCCCCTCCCCTGGGTCCTGTCACCAGCCTCAGTAGCAAGTCATTGTGCCATCTGTGGCCGTCGGGCTGCCCCTCCGCAGCCTGCTTGGATTTGTACAAAAAGACCCTTTTTTACCTTGATGCGGAATCGCGGTGGAAAAAGTGGGAACCACAGATGTGTGCGGTTCTGCATTCCCTGGTTGTCACATGTGATTGTCATCGGCTGTGTAAATACAGGACTTGCCATTTCGCTGCCTCTCTTGGTCACTCGAAGAAGCATAGAGTGAGTATTAAAGTGCTCTCCAGGCCTCAGGTGGATGTCCCGAGCACTGCGCGTCGGTTCCTTGTCTGTTCCGTGCCACGCCCTCTGTGTTTCATTTCAAAGCGCCTGAGAACCAAGAGTTTTGTGCCCCATTAAAACCACTTTAGAGAATCAGTTCTGCTCTGAAATGACATCCTGATAATAAAGCTCAGCTCTGCAGCTTTACTGTTAACACGTTTCTCACGTCAGTAAAAGTAATGGCCGTTTTTCTGAAGATTCACAGGAGACATCTCTCATCACACCTCCCACATTATCTATTCACTGCGTTCAGTAAACGTATTTCTGGTAAGATTATCACCATTTGATTGGGAAACAGATTTGAAAAATCTGTCCCATCTTAACAAAATTGGGGGAGCCCACCACTGCCCTCAGGTGTTGCTTATCTTCATGAATGATCAATATTGATTGACTTTGTTCTTATGTAATTTTAAATCTTATTTTTCAGCATGAACCTTAACTCCTGGTCGTGGACGCACACCGCAACTTGTGTTTGCAGAAGATTTTGGCAATTAACCAAATTACATGAGTTTCTTTTTTCTTGAAACTTTTTAGAAGGTGCCAGTACTTCTCTGGATTCAGCTCTAGCTGGGTCAGAGAACCCTACACTCCCCTCACAAAATTAACTTCGGTTTATATTTATCCCCAAATACAAATAACTCATGAGCTGGGTAGGAATACCTAGAAATGTAATCTGGGAATATTGGATTAAAAAATATTAGATTAAAGTAATTGCTTTATGTTATGGGAATTTTAAAGTTTTCTGAAGTTTATTGCATAAAAATTCTTCCTTAGTCATCCTTAAGGATGATTTTAATTTTTTAGTCTATGAAACAATTTTAAGCATTCTTAGCATGTTAAATCCCAGCATTTTTGGTTCAGATTGACAAAGATCTTTGTCTTTTGCTGTATAGTATGTAAGTTTTATTTTGTGTCCTGATTCCCTGGTATTTGAACTAGGCCTTCTATGGGTGCTGCTTTTGTAAGAGTGGAGGAAACCACCCTGGCCAGTGTGGCTCGGTTGGTTGGAATGTAGTCCTGTAAACTGAAGGGCTGTGGGTTCGATTCCCAGTCAAGGCACATGCCTAGGCTGCGGTTCAGTCCCCGGTCAGAGAGTGTACAAGAGGCAGCTCCTCGATGTGTCTCTCACATGGATGTTCCTCTCCCCACTTCTCCCTCCCTTCCCCTCTCTCATTTAAAATCAATACGCATGTCCTCAAATGAGGATTAAAAAATAAAAGATTAAAAGAAAGCAATTGACTAGGAACAAGGGTAACCAGCTCTACCAAAAAAATTACCAAACACAGCTTACCGCTTACGCTGGCTTTTCTTCTGCTTCCAACCCCTGAAGCTGAAGGAGAGGTTTAGCTTGTCCGTGGTGTTCTGCCCGGGCACACGCACTGGCCGGCCGCCCTGCACTCATGCGAGTCCACTCGACCTCCTAACTCCTCGTGAGTTAGAATACTAACGCCTACTTTTCCGGTTGTGGAACAGTCTCGGCGATGGATGTACAGTTCCGGGACTTCTATTTATAAGATTGAAATACTTTTGTGTGTCTTCAAAATGAGCTTTTTTAACAACTTTTAAATTACATTAATGTTCAAAAACCGGGAGAAATGCCAGAAGTATTGCCCGCGCATAATTCATTGTACTGTGTAAAACGCTGACACTCGAATGGTGAATAATACCCGGTCAGGATGAGAACTCAGAACTGCTGTGTTATTTTTTAAAGCTATGTGATTTCTAAAATAAACTTTTCATACCTAATGACAATTGAAAGCTAGTTGGTTTTTTTGGAGCTTGCTTTGAGTGCTTCCATATTTGAACATAAGGTCTCCTGTGCCAGTTATGGCGGTTACTTGTCAGTGTTCTCTTTAATGCTTGGTTCTAGAAGTCAGATTTTCAGGCAGTGGTTTAATTACCTTTAGCAGTGTGTTTTTGCCCTTCTGATCGCTCCAAATTTGAACGTGTGGGTGTAATTCCATTTCTTTAGGTCACTTAGAGAAACCTTTTGCTTTAAGCTTTGCTTTCCCTTGGGGGGTGGGGGAGGGCGTGGTAAGTAGGAAGGCAGGCCTCACTTCCTCAGGGCTACAGCTTCCTTTTCTGTGATGAAAGCTTCATCAAAATCATCCCCAGAATTCACTGGAATCAGTGAAATCACTGAAGCATCTTTTTTTATAAACACACTACATAAACAGGTTGGGGAGAAGGAAGGCCTGTTTACTTCCCTCTCCCCAACCTGTTTATGTAGTGTGTTTATGAGGGAGACTTGTTTCTGAAAACAGGGCAGGCCAGGTGCTCTGAGAGCCTTCCTGCTACAAACCTGGATAGAATGTATTTTTAAGCTATAAATTACCAAGCATGCTTGTTAATCCTCCTAGCCTCATTTCCGAGCTCTGAGTCTTCATGGGGTGGGGACTTTGATCTAGGCCCAGAAGGAAAGTCCAGACCCCAGAAAGTGCCCTGTTGGGCAAAAGGGAGAGCTTGGCCCGAACCCTGCCTCGAGAAAGGGCAGCTGCCTGGCCATGCATGTGTGCCCAGCTCTGCTGGCCAGCACGGGTCTTCTCAGAGCGTCCAGCCCACAAGCAGTCTGCCGCTCTGGCAAGATGGGCAGTTCATGGCCTACGCGGCAGGAGAAACAAGCTGAGAACTGTGGGCCACTCCAGGCAGCAGGGCCCCAAACACCTGACAAGCAGCCCAGACTCCGTGGAGAGCACATCTGGACCCAGGCCACAGTCCTCCCTTAGTGGCTCCGAGGAGCACGAGTCCGTACCCCAGGACCATGCGGGCAGTGGCCACCAGGACGAGGATCGGGAGAGACCGGAAGAGCCTTAGACTCAGAAAGACACTGGGAATATCGGGTGCACAATTACAAGTATGTTTGAAGAGCGACAGGGCAGCCAAAGTGGACCTGCGGATCGAGAGACTTCGGAAGTGACCGAGGAGGTTGGAACCGCCCAAAGAGGACTTCTAGAGAACACTCAGCATTTCTAAAGCTTTCATACTCCGCGCTTTCACCCTTTCTCTGGCGTTTTTATCCTCTGCCTCCAGCTCCCTTAGCGGGTGTTTCATCTCTGCAGCCTCTTTCTGTCACCTTTTGGAGAATTTGCCCTTCACCTTCCACGCAGCCCGCAGTGACCACTTGCCTGCGACAGCACTTTCTGCCAATTGTCCTTGTTCTCCCGGCAACGTGCAGCCTTTTCCTCCAGCTCCACAACCCCTGACACCCACAGCAATGCCTTCGCTTTTTCCCAAGTCTTGCTGATTCCTTTTCCCTCTCAACCTTGGGATCGAAATTCAGGCCATTAAACTGAGTTATGACCAGTTACAGTAGCTGTAGGACCCTAGCCCCTCCCTGCTTCATCCCTGCATTAGGGGATGTAGATGAATTTGTTGGCCGTTTGTGAGATGCTACTTTTACCAAAATAACTATGGTTGAGTTATCTTCCTGAAGTTAAAATCTGCCAGATGATCAGTGGTTTCAAAGTGGCAGGGTCCGGAGTCTCCTGCCAAGCCCCATGCTTTGGACATCCTCACGCATGTTCAGCGGTGCTTGAGTCCTCACCGGTTCGAATACTACTCCTCGGGGGTTTGAGAGCTGAAGTCCTGGCGGAAACAGTGGGGAAGCGTACAAAAGCCAGTTCTGCAAACAACCTCTTCCTGCACATTGATGAGCTACCGAAGCCATCAGACTCAGCAGGTTCAGGAAAGAAAATGAATCCCACATGCCATTCTCCACGTTTGTCAAGAGGGGAAATAATTACGGCATTAGAGTGTCCGTGATGCTCTTGGTTCTCTTGAACTCAAGCCATTTCGATCTTGGGTTAGCAGGATATTACGAAAGCCAGCCCGTTTCCTAGAATAATTAACTTTTGCAATGTTTGTGCACATGAGAGACTCGTTTGCCTTGAGAAGTAAATACAAACGGATGCCAGCAAAATGTCTAAGGCCTTTCATTCAGAAAAAGCATAGCGGGACCAAGGCAGCAGACTGAGAAGCGGAGCTCCTCATTCACGAAACACTGCACCAGTTTCTCCCTCTTAGAAATAGACTAATAGGGGTTAGTCTATTTCATTTCAGGGCCAAATCCTGTTCTTTGGTGTCTTGGTTTTGGTTTTTTGGTCCGGGGAGGGGAGGGTGTTTCCTAAAGAAAGGCATGCACAGTAGGGTCTCCTAATCAATACTTTGAATTGGGGGCCGCCCTGCGGTGGGACAGTGTCACCGCCAGCCCTTTGCCCACGGGAGCTGGGCAGACTTGAATTGGTTGAAGTCTGTCTTGTTTTATTTCTGGGAGACAGGTTCAGATTCTGTCTCTGTCACTTTACTGTGTGACCCTCAAGCACGTTTATCCACCCTTTTTTCCTCTTTTCCAAATATATACGAAAGTGAATAATAAAAGAGAAACAATGGTTGGCAGGGGCTTGCGGAGAGGGGACTGAGGAATGACTGCTACGGGGTTTCTTGGGGGGCAGTGATGTTCTGAAGTTGCACAACTCCGAATATACTAAAAAAACACTTAACGGGTAAATTGTGTGGTGTGTGAATTACTAAAGCTGTTATACTTTTAACTGACTGTCAATAGCACAAAACAGCAGACTCCCCAAGGCTCAGCTCGTTGCCAATCTTGTTTTAACTACACCTCTGTTCACTTCCCCTTTCTTGAATTATTTTGAAGCGAATTTCAGAAATACTTTATCCATAAATATTTCAGTATATATCTCAGAGATAAGGACTTCAAAGAAAAACACTATTCATAGCATCATCACACCTTAAAACAGTAACATCAATCACTCAACATCAGCACATACCTAGTCAGTGTTCAAATTTCCTTGGAAACGATTTGAATTAGACTCCAAATAAGGCCCATACATTGTGCTTTGCTGTGTCTTTTAAGTCTCTTAATCTTCAGATTCCACCTCTGCCTTCCCCCACCCCCACCCTTCACAGTCTATTTATTGAAGAAACTAACTTGGTTTTTTGGCCAAATTAATAACTCCCTCCCTCTCTCTCTCTCTCTCTCTCTTTCTCTGGCCTCCTTCCCTCCTCCGTCAATCCCTCCACAGGTGTTAGGGATATGTGACTTTTGTTTTAGACAAGAATGGGTCATAGAGTGGGGACACTTGGGCTGAGCTCCTCCACTCTGTTTTAGAGTTTTCTCCCACGGGTATATGTAGGAAAGCATCGGATTTAGGTTTCGTGGAGTCTCCCCCAGAACCATGAGCCTTAGGCTCAGCTCCAGGGCTCAGCGGCATCTTCCCCTCTGGTGCTTCGCGACCCGTGCCGCCCAGCAGAGCCAGAAGAAGCGCACCAACATTTAACACAAGCCTTCGGCTGCTCTGTGGCGCCCTTCACCCTACAAATGTCAGAGCGATAGGCGTTGCAGGGTTCCATGTTAGCGCCTCGTCTCATCAGTAAAGACTAATAGGGTCAAAAAACTTCTGCAAGTCCCGCTGTCTTGTATAACCTCAGCCTTTGTGACTCACTGCTCTTTCAGATGAGTCTGCTAGTTTTCCTTACATGGAGCTTGCTAATTCCATCTCTTTTTTTAAATTATTTTTTGCACATTCATGGTGTCTCAGCCAGGCACGAGTCTGTCCCTAAACTGAGCTGCCCCAGCTTCTCATACCCTGCCTTCCTCCTCGTGAAGCCTTCCAGAAATGAGTCCCCTTCACCCCTCTGTGCCCTCCTCTCTGCAGATGTCCACTTCGACGTGGTTGAGAAATCAGTCTCCGTGCATTCTGTGGGGTCGTTGTCCCCGCCTCGTTGTGGGCTCCCATCAGCAACCCATCAGTTCATTGGTCCGGGAAGTTCACTTCCAATGATGATACCAATTTAAAACATGGATGGTCTCATCCACAAGTCACTCAGCTGTTTTCATCGGTAGCTCCTTCCCAGCGCTCAGACCCTTGGGGACTGCACACAGGACAAAGAGCAGACCAGCCAGTAAGTGCTATCGTCGCAGGAAGGGAGTGATGGGAGAGAGAACTTGTAGCAGGTGGAACCTGAGCCAGGCTCAGAAGGATGGGCACCAGTTTGTCCAAAGGAAATGAAAAGGCAAACAGGCCTGGCAAGGAGTCTGTTCCCCTGCAGCTCCTCTCTGATGTTGAGTCTGAATTTAGGGAAAGTAAAACAACTCAGCAACAATGCTGAATAGCGCTGTGGTTTTGAGTACAGATGGTGGGTGGGTGAGATTGAAGAGATAACACGAAGCTATAATAACAGGCGCTCAGCCTCGCCCTGTGCAGTCAGCCGGCGCTCATGACAGCAAAGTCCAGGAGGTGGCGTGGGGGTCTGAGCAGGGGGCAGTGTGGCTCTGAGTGAGGGACGTGCAGTGCGACAAGGTCCTTCAAGGCGGTCCCTTGGACTTGTTTTCTCCTGGCTGTCACAGGACATTTTGGGGGTCAGGAAGGAAGAAATGCTGACGGCTATCACAAAGTTGGGCTTCTGGCCTCTAATCGGGGAAGAGAGCTTGGTCTGTTTGCCGTGAGCTGTTCCAAGTTCAAGGGATGAGAGTGCTGTGCACTCATACACTGAGCTTTTTGAAGTAGGAACTTCAGCTTATAAAGCAGAAGAGTGGGTGTTTTGGGGTTTTTTTTTTTGGTGGTGGTGGTTTCACATAACAAATGTGTGACAATCTGTACTTATAAACGACATGAGACATTCAGGCACCGAGGATCGGCCGTGCGTGCCGGGATTTCTGGTCTCCCTCCCTTCCTTCACCCCTTTCTTCTGACTCTTCACCTGCTTTCCCGAAAGTGTGCCGGCT
This sequence comes from Desmodus rotundus, assembly GCF_022682495.2. Lineage (NCBI taxonomy): Eukaryota > Metazoa > Chordata > Mammalia > Chiroptera > Phyllostomidae > Desmodus > Desmodus rotundus. The sequence goes on along the minus strand of NC_071392.1, from coordinate 97,812,251 downwards.
GGGAGAATCTCTCCAACACTCTCCCATGCTGGCAGCCAGCTGCACAGAAGTCCGTTTCTGAGAACCAGCCCGAAGCATGCCGTGGCATTGCACAACCCGCCTCTGGAGCCGGAGATATTAGCCGCGGAGCGCCAAGGGTCCGCTTCACAGCGACATGAAAGGAGCAAGCACCATGGACGGCGTGCCCAGGGTGAGTGACACGGGCAGTCTGAACGCAGGGGGTCGAACCGCCTGTCACGTATAAGGGCAGTGACGGGCTATTGTTCTGAGTTTCTAATGAGGTTATGGGATGGATGCTAGCAATATGGAATATTGAGATGGGAAGGTTTCATGTTGGTTTACGTGCAGAAACTGTATGTGCTTAAAGCTCCTTGCCAGGTGGAATCAGAGATGGATGAAAATTACTCCAGCAGAAACCAGCTTCTGGGTAGACAACTCAGTCTCTCCCTTGTGTCCACTCAGCTCCTGACAGACCTCTTCAGCTCCCCCTGACCACTCCATTCCATGGACCCTAAAGACACTGAGTGTCACTCCCAAACGTCCTGATGGACGTGGGGCTGCTTCCCTGGAGCGGAGCCCAAACTTGGGCTCCAGCCTCCCCTCCTGAGCCCACATTGGGCAGCGCCCCCTCTGTCTCCACGTTAACTTTTGTGTCGATCCGTGTGAGTGGAGCTCAGGTCTGGGATAGGAATCAAAAAAGATTCACTATTTAGGAAGTCAAAATGGCTACCAAAAAATAAACTTGCCCAGAAATAAAAACTTAACCAGGAAAGTTCACTGGTTACTGGGAAAGCTCAAGGGTTACTTCGCTGCACCTTTTGAAAATATAAGTAAACAGGAAAAAAGAAATAAAACAATTACTAAATGGGGAGGCTGCTTTTACGAATTACACCTGTGTTCCTTTTTTTGATACTTTTTAAAATTTTTAAATGTTTTTTTAAAAGATTTTGTTTATTCATTTTTAGAGAGAGGAGAAGGGAGGGAGAAGGAGAGGGAGAGAAACATCAATGTGTGGCTGCCTCTTGCCTACCCCGTACTGGGGACCTGGTTCTCAGCCCGTGCTCAATCCACTGAGCCGCACCAGCCAGGGTACATGTGTCCTCTATTATTACAACAATAATTATAGGTGTCGTTAGTGGAATTTATAGCTGAGTAACACATGCCATCTCTCTCATATAGGTCATGTGTGAGTGTCTTAGCTAGAATATTGTACCCAACTGTTTTCTTTGAAAAGTTTTTAACCATTGGGAAAACAGGGGGGAAACAATTTAGTGAACTCAGGCACATCCTTTACTGGGGCTCACCGACTCCTGGCAGTTTGTTATATTGTCTGCATTTGTTTTATATGTTTAGGTCCAAGTGCACACTTTGTCACGGCCATCCACTGGAAAACAAACTGCAGACATAATGACCCTTTTCCCTTAAATACATCAGCACACCTGCTGAAAACGAGGACATTCTCCTCCACAGCTCCAGGGTTGTGGTCACACCCAAGAAAATTTACCATTGAAGGAATAATGCCCATCTAATAGTCCACATTCACATTTTCCAAAAGTGCCCTTTCTCGCTCTTTTGGCTGCTGTTGGTCTGTGTGTGTGTTTTTCCAACCCAGGATTTGTTCCGGGATCACACGCTGCCTTGTGCGTCTTGACACTGACTATTGCTCAAGGCTTTACCCAGATAGGAGCGGTTGCGGAGAGCGGTAGAGCCTCTTGCCTTTCACAGTGGAAAGAACAAGTCAGAGTTCCATTCGTTTTCTGACTGTTGATCCACTGGGTCTGTTCTAATGCCTACATGCTGTTTGACTGCTGTTGACATGGTAACGCCACGCTCTGAGGGGTCCCCCCACCGAAGTGGTTCTCCGTACTTTACAGCAACCCTCACGTGCATCCTGGGGCGGCCAGATCGCCTTTCCTACCCTGACCTTGGCCTGTGGGCCCTGCGCGGTGGCTACGGCCACCGTCCACGGCTGTGCTGGCCAACAGTTCCAGGTCAGTAGGGCTCCCACCTCTGTGTGTTGCAGATTTTGTGGAATCGACTTTTAATATCTTTCCCCCTCATTGGCCTATAAAACAAGGAGAAAATTGAAAATTAAACACGATGATACGAGTGATAGGAAATGCTGGCCTCAGACGGTGCGATTGCAACCAGGTAGTGCACGGCAAGAGGGGTAGATGTCACGTCGCGTTCATGGGCTTGCTGGACTGTCGCTGATTGGTTCCATGTCCAACGTCATTGCAGAAATGCTACAAAATTAGCTCTAAAAGACAAGGTGAATGCGTGCTTTTATTATATGGGAGTCCTTGTTTTAGAGTTTTGGTCATTTCAAAGGGCCTTATTTTCAAAAATCAAGTTTGCATATACTGTAGTGATTGAGTTCCGTTTGTGGCAGATGAGGTTTACTCCTGAGTGTGTGTGTGTGTGTGTGTGTGTCCATGCACACACACCATAGAAGTGATCTTGAAATCAGCATCACTGTGCACAGGCATCCTGCTTCCCCAGGGCAAATGTCTAGGAATTGAAGGAGGATTGCTGAGTTGCTTCATTTGTGAGTGGGGAGCAATTTGAGGCTCTCTTTGACCTTCTGCAGCTCTGTAAGCAAGACATTTTAAAGTCAGTGTTTGTCAACAGAGGGTAAGGGGGACCGTGTGCGGAGAACTCGCTGCAGCCCTCGAGGCCCCGCCTTGGAGCGCTCCTCTCTGCTCTCCCCCTGCCTTGTCTCCACTGATCAAGAGCAGAAATTGTCTCGCCTGTGTCTCCCCCTCTGGAAAGTCAGCTCCTCCAGGGACGGACCTGGACTTTCCTGTTCAGTGCCAACTCTGTCTGCCCAGAGCAGTGTCTGCACACAGTAGGTGTACAGATGCTTTGCATTGGTATGTGTTGGGAGGTGCAGGGAGTGCAGAGGGAGCCTTCACAACACAGCCCTGCCCAGAGGACAAGAACTTCCTCGTTGTCCCATATCTGGGAGCAGAGTCTCAGCTCACTCTCTCCACCTGGCCCCAGCCTAACCTTCGACTCAGCTAGATTTCTGAGAAAAGGCCCAGTGCTCTCAGGGGGTGAAAAATGTCATGCGGAAAATAAAACAAGGTGGTCTGACAGAGGTGATGGACAGAAAGGGCCTCTCTGGAGGCCTGAGTGGTGGGAAAAGCATTGCGGGCAGAGGGAACAGCAAATGCAAAGACCCTGAGGTAGGGATGAATTCAGCCGAGCAGAGCTCCATAAGGAGGCCAGCGTTGGCGGAGCAGAGTAAACAAGCGGAGGGAGTGGTCGGAAAGGAGGTCTCGGGGTGAGCAGGGTTGGCCCCATAAGCATGAAGAAGTGCATTCTAATTGCAAAGGAAGTCACTGGTCTATTTAAAGCAGGCGATGACAAGATGTGATTTGTGTTTTTAAGAGCTCACTCGGGCTGCAAGACACCAAGGGGATTGTGGGTGGGTAAGAACAGCAGCAGGACCCAAGTTCGTAGACGGTGCTGCTGGCGGCTTCGCTTCCCTGTCGGATGGCTCCGTGCTACTTTCGGTGGACATGGAAAAGAACCATTTGCTCTTTTGAAAAAAATAAAACTTTGGGTATTTGAGACTGTTGGGGGGATATGGGCAGAAACAACAGTAAATGAAGGTGTAAATAGCTTGTATTTAACTACATGTGCTATCTACATTTTGGTGTGCTTTTTTTGGGGGGGAAACTTTTTTCCCCACCAACCTTATTTCCATTTGCTGTTGAGGCAACATGCCTTTCATTCTTTCAGCAAATAGTGAGGGCCTAGCCTGTGCCAGGCACGGTTCTAAACACCCCAGAGGACAAGTGTCTAGTCCCCTTTCCCTGCTCAGTCACCTTTATGGTCTTCACATTGTATTATGTCCTCTAGAGCTCACTCTTAAAAAAAAAAAAGAGCCAAACAGAACACCACCGGCCCAAGAGTTAAAAAAAAAAAAAAAAATCTGCTGCAAAATTATTCAAAGGAAAGCAGCCTACACTCACGGAAACGGGGAAGTGACCATAGAAACGTAAGGTGGTCATTCTGGAACTGCGATGACTAAGGGAGGAAATGACAGCTGCCCAGAGAGGAAACAACTTCAGAGGAGGAAGGGGGGAGGCTGGTGACAGAGCTGCCGCTCTGGGTGATGCTCAAATACTCCAACACGTGGGGCCTTCCAAAGGGGAAGCGAACAGTGTAGGAACCATTTCCGAACGTCTGCCTCAAGCCCCTTGTCTGTGGGAATGGAAGGGGCCTGCTGGGTACACGGCACAAGGACAGAGCGGGCGCTGAGAATGCGGCGTGCCCTGCCGCGCCTGGGCCGCACCCCCTGGCCTTCGGCCTGGAGGCTCTGCAGGGTCCTGAACCCCGACCCCATCCCCGAAACAGACACAGACCGTGGAAGAGTTACTCACCAGCAAGGCCAGGCTCCCAGCCAGCCGCTCCCTCCATGAGTTTGTAAGTTAGTGCATGTCCAGCATGTTCTTTTCCTTTAAACTGTTGCTTCTCCTTCGAGTTAAAAGCAGGTTTTGTTTAAGTACTGACCGGGAAGACCATCACTTGGAGAGGAAGAAAAGGGAAAAACAGGAAAAGAAAACAGTAGGGTCCCTCTCCCTTGGACAAACTAGCCACCTAGTTAGCAAAAAGTTTAACATGGGCTCTGTGAGATGTTCTCCTCGGGCTCAGCATGGAAACTCGCCCTGGGGATGAAGTTGGTTACTAGTAGCAAGTATTTCAAGTATTTGCTTCCCACACGGACAGACATTCCCCAAAGTGAGGGGACTGACAACTGGCGACAGCAGAGGCCACTCGCACACGCGGCTTCTCGCTAACCCTCCCTGCGGCACCCAGATAAGGCTGTCAGTGGGCTGGTCTGTCGCCCACTGTTCACAACGTAAACCCAGTGAACTGGAAGACGTTCACGCCGACAGAAAGGGAGAAGAGCTTAAATACCAGGCCGGCCCCTTGCGGGCCCACCACCCCCAAAAATGAGCCTGGGAGGGAGAAAGTTGATGGACGACCTTCCCTCCTTTCTCTGTAGTTCATTGAGTGGCTTTGAATTCTTCCTAACCAATCCCATGGAAAAATCACACCCTGAGGGGACCTTGACCCTGCATGGGATGACTTTAGGTGTGGTACACAGAGAGAGAGAACATGTCTTCAGGTTAGGTGTATATTTTAATGAGCATTAGAAAAAAGTGAACTCGTGAGACTTGGCGTTCATACGTAATGCTGCTTGGGGGGAGTGTGTTGGTTTTTAATTGGCTTAATTTAACATTTGAAGTAAAACAAAGTACAGATGGCACGTGGAGGTGACAGGAAGCATGTAGTTAATTGGCACACTAAGCTGGAGAAACAGTTTTAGACAAAGCTTTCTCCCAACTAGAGTTGGTATCGTTGCTTACAGTCCAAGCGCATACAACACCTTCTGTTGTCTCCGCACCTTTTCTCTCCCCTCCCTTCCAAAACAGAAAGAAGGAAGGAAGGAAAGGAGAAAGGGGGAGAACCTACCTGTTGCTTTCCTTTCTTTTTATCCTCACCCGAGGACGTGTATATGTTGATTTTAAAGAGGGAGGAGGAGAGCGAGACAGAAACATCGATGTGAGAGAAAAACATCGATCAGTTGGCTCCTGTATGTGCCTCGGCCAGGTACTGCACCAGCACCCTAGGTATGTGCCCTGGCTGGGGATCGAACCCGCAACCTTTTGGTGTGCTGGACGATGCTCCGACCAATCGAGCCACCAGTCAGGAGCTGTTATTTCCTTTCGTCCCTCTGGTGCCTTTCATGAACTGAGAGACGAGAGTAAGGAAGGAAGCCCTGCGAGCGTCAGCTGCTGCAGCCAGAGGCAGCCCTGGGAGCTGCCTCACTTTCAGATGAGGAAACTGAGGCCTGAGACGTCTCACTTACTTGCCCTCCTCCCTCCAGGAGTTTCTCCCGAGCGCAGGCCGAATCCTCAACCACGTGCCTCGTGCAACATTGCTGGCAACTCCTCTTTCCAAGCCAAATAACACAACGCAGGGACTCGGCAGGCAAGGAGTGGGCTTGGAGGGAGGTGGCGGCGGGGAGACAGGCGTGGACCCCCAGGACACTACAGGCTACAGGAGACAGTGCGGTAGAACGTGGGCCCGTCGTGGGTCACGTCCAAAAACAGCAACGAAGAGAAGGCCCGGGAGATCTTTCCTGTTGCCTCATCTTTCGGTGGGAGCTTAGATCAAGGGCACCTGGTTCCCCTAGTCCCCCACCCCCCGCACACACTGTCGGACCTGCAGTAGGTGTTTAGTAAGTAATTGTTGAATCATGGAAGAACCAAAAGTTCATTTCCCCAAGATCCCCGAGATCCCCAAGAATAGGAGAAGTGTATTCCAGCAAGCTGATCTGGTCAGGACCCACACCTATTGGACACCCACGGTGCTCAGGCCTCAGGGAAGAACATGTCTCATCACCAACTGAGCGGCTTGGGAATTTTTTCTGGCCACAGCCTCTTCCTCAAAGTCTCATCAGCAGGCAGCGCTTCCTGCGGCTGTGGACGTCCCTGCAACGAGCGGCCTTTCCATCTGAACCCTCAGGAGGACTTCGAAGCTGGAACGGACAGAGTTCAAGGTGATGGAGGAGAAATCAGTTAAGGTCTGTGCCTGTTCACAGAACACACCGTCCTCCAGGGTCGTTTTCAGAGGTGTTGACGTTTTTCTTTTCCTCTCACGTCGCTTCTCATTTCCAAGTTCCCTGGGTTTATTCACGTCTCCTTCCCCAGGGCCCAGAGATAAATTCGCCACCATGGCTCTTTGCACTTCTGGGTGGGAGGGAAGCATGGGCAACGTCCAGGGAATGTGTGACGTAACTGACCCCGTCCCTTCCCGTGGCCACTGCTGTCAGCCCAGGCCGCCTGCTGAGGACAGCTGCAGAGAGGCCAGGCCATTCGGGCACAAGTGTGTTCACCCCCAGGCCTCACGGCACCCCAGCACAGCCGGCTGCCACAGGGCCCCCTTCCGAAGTGGCTGTGCCGGTGCTTTCCAGGACATGGGATAATCAGCTTTACAAATAAGTTCCTTAAAGGATGAAGATGAAGGTGAATGTGAGTATCTGCGTTTGTCTCCTCTGGCATCCATTTGCAGCAGCTGGTTGCGGGCTTGGGACTCGGAGTCCCGTGGGAAGGGGCCTGTGACTTGGTGCTTCCTCCCCTGAGTTAAGGAAGTAGGCTTAGTTGTTTGCCAAATAACCACCACACCAGTGGGAATAATTGAAAGTTGTTTCATGTGCCAGGTTTTGAAACAAAAAAAAGAGAGAGAGAGAATTCATATTTTTTTAAAGGTTAGAGTCTACTCCATTAAGTTTTTTTTTTTTTAAGCTTAAGTGTTACTTTAAATGTAAAAGTAATTGGGAAAAGGGAGTTTCAATGAAATGACTTCAGATCATTTTCTACACACTCTGGAGCCTCTCCTTCAAAAGCGTCCAGCTTTTCCAAACAGAGACAGGAAGCAGAAATCTGCCATCTGACTACTTTGCTCAGTTCTTTAAAAACAGTTCCAAGAGAAGCAAATCTTCCTTATGTTGGAAGATGATGCAAGAACCTCCTTAGCTGTCACCTCGTTTTTTAAAATTCGAACTATGTCTGAGAACGAAATGCAGGCCGTTGAGGCAGAGCTGTGCCAAGTCCTCACCACCGCCAACTGCTTCCCTCCGCGCATGAGCCGTGACACACGAAACAGAGATCGGTGAACACAGTATGCGAGTCTCGGGGCCAGTTCCGACTGTGCAATCTACCATTCTGCTGTTTCGAGCGACTCTCAGTTCCCTGTCCCCTGTGGAATTTTGCTTCTAAACATTACTATGGAAGCTACTGCCAGTCACAAGGGAACATAGAAGTCAAGGTCACGGCTCCCGCCTTGGACGACTCTGTCAGAGGGAGGTGATTAACGAAGAGGGAGGGAGGAGGAAGGCACAGAGGGACCAGGGGGAAGTGAGGGAGGGAAGAGAGAACATGAGTGACAGACAAGGAGAGGACAAAGAGGAGGTGGCCTGTTGTGTGGTGTTCCCATGTCAACTGTAGACCTCCACGTGCAAAGAAAGGAGGAAGGGGTCACACCCACTGCCTTCTACACACACAACCCATAGCTGTGGTGGCCTGTGCCTCACTGGGAGCGTGTCCCCTTCTGGGAGGCCCCCTGTCTGGCTCGGTGTTTGTGCGCAGGAGGCCCAAATCATTCTGCCACTGGCCAAGGTGGGGCAGTGTGGTGATGGGAAGGGCAGCGAGCCTCCCCCATTCTCCTGGACACTCCCTCGGTGCCAGAAATACCCTAAAAGCTCCCTGCAAACTAAACTCCTGTGACTCTTAGTGCGCCCGCTGTTAGACCCTGCTGGGTTTACCAGGCAGGCCCGCATGGTCTTCTCTGTGCATCTCAGGCTGTCAAGGGGCTGGGCGAGAAACACAGAATCAGTGGCTTCTCCAAAGCCGCTCAAGCACTCCTCAGCGTCTGGCGAGCCCTGAATGGCACGGGCCCTCTGATGGTGGGGCGGGGGGCTGGTTTGCGTCCATGGTGTGAGCTACCCAGAAGCCCAAGAAGGGCTTCCCAGACGTGAGATGCCTTTGTGTGCAAACTGCTCCCGGCCAAGCTTCAGGATGGCTGGGACTCAAGCCTGGGAGTAGACTGGGCTTCAGGGACAGTCAGTCCCCAGCTCATTTACGCGGAAGCTGTTTACTTCTGCCAGAAAGGAAGCCTGATTTAAAACGAGGTTTTTAGATTGCGAAAGCAAAACATGTACACGTGAGTTACAAATTCCACTGCACCAGTGAGCACAGACAGAAAATATGTTCTCCTTCAATCCCAGATCTCTGTAGTTTCCTGGACTCTACCTCCCCATCCGGAGGGGGAGCCCTGGTAATTGATGTGAAACTTCCGGAAAGATGCTTCGCTCACAAAAGCACAAATGAAGGCATCCTATAGGCAGTTTCTCACCGTGCTTTTTAAAAAAATTTAACATTATATTTTTAGATTTTTCTTTGTCAGCTCATCTAAACCCCCCTGTCTTTTTAATGGCTGTATAGTATTCCGTTATACAACTAGATCATTTATCAGTAATTATATTTAGTGATTTCCTGGATTCTTAGTCCAGAATCTAATTCTGGTAAGTAACCACACAACTTAACCAACTGAGCTAAAATGTTTTTATCAGCTTACCGTCCCTCTCTCCAGAGACACCCTTGTCACTCACTCTACAGTGATGGAGTCTTTGCTAAACGCTCTGATTTGTTGGCTAAAAGAGCAGATTCTGGAGTCAAAACTGCCTGTGCTCTCACCTTTGTTCTGTTCCTTCCTCCCTAGAGACCTTAGGGTGCTTGCTCACCCTCTCTGTGCCCAGCTTTCTCATGTCTGAAAGAGGACATTCATAACAATCCCTGCTTCGTGGGATAGCGAATCTCAAGTGAGGTGCTCGAAGCTCAGTAGCACAGTCCCTGGCTGAATTTAAACAGTGAGCTCTCCTTATTAACAAGGCATTGGCTAAATCGTCACCAGCAAAACTAACACAGCGCCTGACTCAATATGTATCCGAGGGACTAGAGAAGACATTGTTTTTCTCGGATTAACTTATAGGGAAATAATGCTAAGAATCACGATGTTTCGTCTGCAGGGAGTTTCTAGGGCATTCCTGGCATCGAATGAGCGTCCAGGCGAACGGGGGAGGCTCGCTGACCTTCCCGTCACCGCGCTGCCTGCCCTTGGCCATCGGCAGAATGATCCTGGCCCCGCACACAAACACCAGACGGGAGTTGTGTAGGGTTTGCCAAGAGGGATCTTTCCCGGGCCTTTGCCGAGCCTCCTTACCATGTTCCTACTGCCCTCTCCACCTTCCCGCGGTTTCCGCATGGAGCACTGCCCCCATCAAAACCTCTCACAACGGAAGTGTCGCGTAGCTGCTCCATTTCTTCCCCGGGGTGGCCCTTCTTCCCCCGTCTCTCTTCCTCTTTTTGGAGAATGTGGGTGGGAAAAGGAGGTGGTAAGGGGATTTTTCTTATGCTCTTGGAAATTTTTTTCCTTTTAAATATAATGAGCTTTAAAAAAAAAAAAACTATGGAAAATAAACATTCACAAGCCAACAGCTCGCACCATCCTCTCTGCTTTGATCTTCCCAAATCTATCTATGTAGTTATATGACATCACAGGCATCCGAGGACATTGCTGAGGAGAAGACTGTCTTTAAGGATAGTGGGGTCTCCCTTCAGCCGTGGCTCCTGCTGCGCGGAGCCCAGGCTCAGCCACCCTGTGAAGGAAGATTCGTAAGAGACCATTTCACTGATCTCAGAGCAAAAGCTCCTACATCCAGGGGAAGCCTTCGTGACCTTGAGTGGTTCACAGTTCCCAGAGAGCTAAGGACTTGAAATATCTAGAGTGTGCGCTTTTAAGAAATCTGTGGTCCATCCATAGCTATTCTCGCGTGGCCCTCATTGGGAATGTGTACACAGTTCTGCCACCTTCCCCTAAAACTAACCAGAAATTCTCAAAAGTCGCAGACTCGGTGAGAAGGCAGCTAAAATGCTGAACACAGGCATTTTTCAAAGAAAGATTTTAATAGAAGAAAAATGTCCATCTTGTTAACATTGGGGGCCAATGATATAGAGGGCAGGGGCCCACGATCCCTTGTGGCTCAGAGCTGTCTCCACTTTACCCTCTCTGTCTCCTGTTTGGGGGATGCATCATTTACTGCTTCCAGCTGGGAGCTGGCCACCTCGAGATGTGATGGGTCTTCCCGAGGAAATGCGGACTTCTGGCCACTGTGATGGGAACCATCTCAGGATCTCTGCGCCCCTGACCCCACTCGCTCTTTAATTTTAGGAGGACGAGTAGGAAGGGGAGCAGGCCTTAGAGGAGGAAGCAGCAGGACCGAGCCCCTAGGGCTGACCTGACCCCTGCGAAGGGACAGAGGGAAGGAGCAAGAGAGGATAGACAGACCCCAAACCATGAGCAGCTTGCACAGACTTGGACATGATGTGACATCAGTGGCCGCTGGCCTCCCTGCCACTGTGGGAGGTAGCACAAGACCTTCTTTCTCTGCTTTCTGGTCCATAGTGTTTCTCCTCCTGCCCCAGCAATTAGAGTCCTGCCCGTCTCCTGTCTCTTGAGACTCACCTCCAAGGTCACGTGTGATTTTCGCCACTTCCTCCCAACAGCTCCATGCCCCGCCCCCCACCCCAATCCAACCTCCACCCTCAGCTGAGCCATAGGCGCCCACCTTTTCTGGGACTCTGGCTCCTGGGCTTCACACTGACTCCCTCTGGTCCCTGCCCGACCCGGCAACCAGATATACACAGAAATCAAGCCCCCGATCCCTTGTGAACGTCTCTCCAACCAGCCTGGTCATCTTTCAGTTCCTATAACTCCCCACACACTTCTCACACACACACATACACACACACTGCATCCTTCCTGCCCGCACACATTTCTCTTCCTCTGCCTGGATCATCTCTCCCCCACTCTTAATCACCTCCGGGTCGCACCTCCCCCGCCCCATTACCATTGCCCTTTCCGGGGGGACTCTCCCTAAGCCCTCACCCAGCACCACCTCCCAGCTGCACTCACAGTGTCTCACAGCTTCCCATCTTTTCCTTCGTGGCTCTTAAGAGAGGTAAAAACCCTTCACAGTCAACCCTTGAACAACACAGGTTTGCGCAATGGACATCCGCTGACATGCCGGGGGTTTTTTTCCAATACATAATGAAAATGGATTTTTCTCTTCTTTATGATTTTCTCAAAAACAGTTTCTTTTCTCCAGCTTCCTTGATTATCAGAGCACGATCAACAATACATACGCTATAAAAAAGTGTGCGAGTCGACTGTCTATGTTTTCAGGAAGGCTTCTTCTCCCCAGAGAGCAGGCTCTTCGTAGTTAAGTGTGGGGACAGTCAAAAGCTACACGGGGGGTTTTGACTGTGTGGGGGTCAGCACCCTGACCGCTCCATTGTTCGGGGTGAACTGGACCGATGTCTGATTTGTCAACTGTATTTATTGTTGAGCAGCATTTCTGTCCTCCTCTAGAACACGCACGGGCCTGAGGTCAGGAGCTCTTTCGTCGTTCACCACTTTATAGAGCGGGTGTTCAGTGCAGTCCTGATGGATGGACGGATGAATGAATCAGTGAATGGCATCCCAGAATTCTCTGGTTATTGCTTATGATTCCCAGAGCGTATTGCTGACTGAACGTGGATTAGCACACTGCATCCCACAGACAGACAGTCACCACCGAGAGCACGGGGAATGCCTTCGTTTCCCTAAGCTCCTTGCCCTTTGTCCTTCCAAACACCCATGCATTTTCCTTTCCCCTCTCCCAGCTGCTGTGGGAAGGTGGGCATTCAGGGGCAGATGCCCTTTTTTGGAAACTGGATAGGAAGGCTTCTTCCAGGGTACCCAGACCCTAACTACCTGTGCGTCCCCAGGGAAGAAGAATATAAATGTATGTCCTTTGTCACCTCTTAACTACTCACACAAGCGTTTTCAAATTAACACCCTCCTAAAAAATGCCTTGCGAGTGGCCGCAGTGACAACTGCAACTGTTCTTAGGTTCCTTTGTCGAGATGTGTCAGTGGCGCCCCTGCATTATCTACACAGAGGTTTGCACGGTGCCAGGGACGCAGGTGCCCCATGAACATTTGCGAGCACCTCTCAGATGGTGGGCTTTGGCCTCGGCTTCATGGGAGTTGTGATGGTCGGTCAGAATCTGTGTTTTCACTTTCCCTTTTCTTCCCGGCGTGGACAATGTCACTTTTCCAGAGGGTAGAATGATGATTCTTGTGCAAATAGAAAATGAACTCACGTCAAAGGCTGTGTTAAACTGATGGATTAATGAGGGACCAGACCGGTGTGGCACCGGGTCAGAGAGCATGTGAGGGCCTCCGTGCCTGTGGGCCGTTTAATAAGGGAATGTTGGGGTAGGGTTGCAGGGCTGGATACAAATCCAGTTCAAGTCTGACCAGGTAATAAACTGTAGTCTTCCAGGTTATCTTTTCCTACTGAACACACATTATTTGCCTCTCTAACCAGAAAAAAGTATGAAGTAGGATGTAACTTTAGTAAGTCTTGACATTTGATCAATACTCCTGATGAGATTCTCAAATTCCACTCCCTCCACCAGGGGTGTCCAACCTTTGGGCGCCTCTGGACCACAATGGACGAAGAAGAGCTGTCTTGAGCCACATGTCAAATACATTTGTGACGCGCAGTCACACAAAAATCTCATAATGTTTTGAGTAAATTTACAACTTTGTGTTGGGCCGCATCCACGGCCGTCCTGGGCTGCACGCGGCCTGCGGGGTGCGGGTTGGACACCTCTGTAGGAAGTACTTTATGTTGTCGGATTCTCCAGGCTGAGCACCCACGTTCCCCTGAAACCTGCTCACAGCACCTTCAAGGGATGTGCCTGAGTGCGCAGACGAGCCAGGCCTTGCGGCCCGTGTGTTCTGGACACCTCTGTGGTCGTTCTCCCTGAAGGCCACCGAAAAGGGTGGGCGAAGGCTCAAAGACAGCTTCCTGTCTACCCTTCCCTAGAAAGCAGTAAGAGCTGTCATCCGGGTGTCATGTGTCACTTTACCTCCCAAAGACTTTGACTGCGGTAGCATCACACCCATCCTTATCCAGCTATCAACTCACCAGGCAGCTAGTGAGCACCTGGTATGTGCTGGGACCTGTATTTCCTAACTCTTCTGCAATAAACTGCATTGATGCAATGGGGGCGGGGGGGAGGGCAATTATGTTAAACCTGCAGAAACAAACTGCCTTCACTTAACTATGGAGGGAAGTTCCAATGAGAAGGGAGCTCAGGCATCAATCACCACCAGTGACTTTTTGGAGGAGCATGTGGTTCACAAAAAGAGCAAATGTCTGAGAATTAGGGAACCAGGCTGGGCTTTGATCCTGGCTGTGTCACCACAGACAAGTCACTCACCCCTGTGTCTTTGTTTCATCATTCATGAGTTAATGAGCATATTTTTAGCATCTCCTGTGCACTTGGATCCACACTTGGCTCTGGAGATAAGGCAGCACGTTAGTGGGATATGTCCCAGCAGACGTGGAACTTCCAATCCAGTTCAGGGGAACAATAACAAGAACCAGACAAAGAGCAATACAGTAATTATGATGCTAACAGCCAAGCTTGGCTGAGCCATTACCAAGTGCCAGTAACTGGATGCTTGCTGTCCAATGAGATTTATATACGTATGAACCCATTTAATCCTCACAATAAGAAAAGCTATTGCTATGACTCCCATTTCACGGACCAGGAAACTGAGGCCCAAAGAGAGTAGCCAGTTTGCTCAAGGACACACAGCTGGGAAGTCAGAGAACCAGGGTTTTAACCCAACTATGGGCAATGCTGCACTCAGCTATGTGACTACAAGGGTTATCGTCGCCCCAAATCAAGTCAGGGCCGTGAGAGCATATTAGGGAGATCAGACCTGGTCTCAGGGTGCAGGTAAGACTTCCCCAAGGTTGTGACATGTCAACTGAGACCCCAAAGATGGATAGGAACGGATCAGGCAAAGAACAGGGACAAGATAAAGGGGATGAAGACAGAGAAAAAATAGAGTTGTGTCACGCTCTCAGGAATGTCGGAGGGTGTGGTACTGGTCTGTGGTCGCTGGCAATGGGAATAACAGTGAACTCTTTCCCCCTCCGGTCCCCAGACTCTGCTGGCCCGGGCACTCTACGACAACCGCCCTGACTGCTCTGATGAGCTGGCCTTCTGCCGAGGAGACATCCTGACCATTCTGGAGCAGAATGTGCCGGAAAGCGAGGGCTGGTGGAGGTGTTCGCTCCACGGGAGGCAAGGCCTGGCCCCAGCCAACCGCCTGCAAGTCCTCACGGAGGCCCCCACAGACAGGCCCTGGCCCCCTTCCCTGACAGGCCTGGAGGAGACTCTCGCCAGCCCCACGGAGACCTACCAGGTGCCCACCCTGCTCAGGCCCCCGCCCGCAAGCCCCGTATACGAGCACATGAAGAGCTGGGTGGAAGGACCTTCATCACCCAAGGTCCAAGTGTACGAATTGCCTGACCCACCTGCCAGCGCCAAGATCGTCTGTGAGACGATGCTAAGCGTTCCGAAACAGGTAAGCGTATTTCCAAAGGAAAGACACAGGTCTAGTGATGGGAGCGTGGCCACCCCTTCCAGCACTGCTGTCCATCAGAGCAAATGCCCCACGTGCGAACCAGACCGCCGGCAGGACGGGGTGGGCTTGGGTCTGGCTCCCACTTCAGTTGGCATTGATGGTCTCATCAGCCCTGCGATGCCCCTGCTGTGCAGGCACCCCCACTCTGTGCCGGGAAGCGTCGTGGACATTCACGGGGACCTTTTTTGACCCCTGATAGGGACACTAGGACTGCAAGTGATAAATGGAAAGGTTGAATTTCCGTGGGGTCAAAGGCATGGAATTACTCATCAGATTTCAAGTACGTGTGCCCTTCAACCCAGATACATCACACAAGAAGGCAGAGCTGTATCTGGATGTGGAGGCCATGGCCACCGTAGCGTTATTTGTCATAAGGAAAGATTGAAGATGCTTCCAATGCTTGTGAACAAAGGGATGGTTACAAAAACGTTGGCATGGCCCTACAACAAACTATTATGCCATTGTGAAAAAAGATGGAGTAGTTCTCTGAGGTATTTTTACGGGGGAATTAAGAGCCATTAAAATAAAAACCAAGCAAACACACAAAAACTAAAAATAACATTCTGTGTGTGTACCTGCTCACACTTTGAAAAGAACGCACGCCAGCAGTGGTTAGCCATAGGAAGTGAAATTGGTCAAGGAGAAAGTGACAGAAGGCATTAAGCAAGGACCTTTATTTCATCCACTGTTATGCCCCCAGCACCCAAGACTGTGGCTGGCATGGGGTGGGTACCAATAAAAATTTAATCAACTGAGAGATTAGGAAGTTGATTCTGTGAGAGCATAAAGCGTGTGTTACATCGCAATTTAAAAAATAGAAATTTTTAAAAGAATAAAGAGGAAAAGAAGCATTCTGTAAATGCAGAATGAAAAAAATTTTAAAGAAAGAAAGGAATGAAAACAAAACAGGAAAAGGATAATCGCCATTTTCTCCCGAGCCCTGGCTTCTACGAAGTGTTAAGAATGCAGAACAGATTTGCAGGGTCTCCAGTCACTATGGGCATTTCCTGCCGTCATGCACTTTGCTCTCAGCTCAGATGACACCTTTTCCCTGGCGACAGCTCGGGGCAAAGGTCCTGACAAGGCCTGTGTCCAGGAACCCAGTTGCCCTGCTGGGTATTCTGTGGCCCCAGGAATGGCATGCTTACAACGCAGGCCTCCTCCACACCAGCTCCCAGTGCCACCTTCAAACAGGAAGTTGTTGACTCCTTGGAAGGTTCCAAATACTCCAGATTTTCTAACTCCCTGGGTTGCCAGGCAGAGAACCAGACAGTTGTCACATGGAACAGCTGCCCCTCAGGTACCAGCTGCAAACACCAGAGGGAAGCTGGCTGTGCCTCCTGCAGCTGGTCCCTGGAGTGGACCCTGAGTCGCTTTTCTAGAACAGCTGGCCCAAGCCCCAGCCTGGCACGTTCAGCTGCCGTCCGAGCAGCTGACTCGGAGCAGGGCCTCACTGGTGGTTCCCCCAGGAACAGCAAGTGGCCTGTGTGAAGTTAATCGGAGTTTCTTTTCAAAGCAACGAAAGAAAACAAACAAGCAAAAAGCCATTTTCACCCTTCCTAAAGGACAGTGGAGACGGTCTACAGTTCACCAGGTATCCCTAACAGCCAACATCTGTTGGATGGATGGAGTGACCAGGTGCAACAGAATGCCTCGTAACCATGGACTTCAGCTTGTGGACTGACAGCTGGTGTGAAAGGGAAGATGTGTTTTGTCTCCACAGAAAAGGGTCAGGGCATTAGCTGTAAGATTTGTCCTTCACCACCAGAGCCCTGGCTCGTGCAAGCCGTGGCAATCAGTCAGAAACCACAGCCACCGATGGGGAATTCAGACACCAGGGGCCTTGCGCCACTCCAGTGGGACTCCTGTGGTGGACTCCGTAAAACCCCCTGGGGAAATTTTCTCTTTTATTCCTGCTGAACTTTCCTCTGCGGCTGCCCTCTCTACATTTTTGCTCTCCCCACCCTCTGACCCACCCCTTTTTAAATTCCTTCTCTGTGCTTGAGGGTCTTAGAGAGCCCACCTGTGGCTCAGGAACCAGGAGTCCGATGCACTTGGCTTCTGGGGTAGCCACGACCACTCAGGGTGATCAGAAACATCACAGCACCCTCTGTACTTCTCCTTCTTCCTCTGCATCATGAGAGCGGAGGGACCGACCATTTCCCAGGTCACCTCCAGTTGCACTGTCCAGTGATGCTAAGTAATTTTGCTGCTGTTTCTAGTGCCAGAAGGAAGGAACACAAGAAATGGAGCAGATGATCCATTGGGAGTCTTCTGATCCACAGAGTAGGCTGACACATGCTCCCCGCTTGGGTTAGCCTGGTGGTTAGCCCTGCACCTGAGGCTGCCCAGGAAACACACCCTGAGCACAAGGGATCGTTGCTAGAACGAGGCGAGCCCGCTAGCTTGGTGCTGTTCTCCGACAGGTGGTTCCCGGGCTTGCAACACAGCCGGAGAGACCCTGGGTCGATTCTCTCTAGATGAAAGTCGGCCAAGAATTAAAAACCAAGATGGTGGAGACACGTCCCTGTTCTCTTGTTGCCCTAACAGAGGAGCCTATGTGTCCGCATCAGACGTCTCCGTGGCTGACAGGGATCTCTGGGGTCCATCGGATGAGAACAACCCTTGATTTTACAAGTGAGGACACCGATTCTTAGGGAGGTGAAAGGGGCCGTGCAGGGTCCCACAGCTGATGACCAGAGATTCGAGCGTCCTCGTTGGGTCTGCCTGCTCACCTGCGCCCCTTGGCTGCCAGCGCCGAGGGGAGGGCCCTCAGCCGGCCTTTGACCTTCGTTTACATGACTCTGTGGTGACACTGTCTTCTCTTTGCGTTAACTTTTTCATTGAAGTTTAACCTACAAATCCTACAGGTACAGCTCAGTTAGTAGGATTCAGATCAAGAAACAGAGCAAAGCTTAAACAAAAAAAAGAAAAAAAAAAAGGAAAAAGAAACAGAACAAAGCTAATGCCCCAGAAGCTAATGCCTCATGCCTGCTCCTGGTCACTTCCCCCCTGGGTAACCACTGTTCTGGGCTTGTTTTACTTTTTGTTCCAACTTCCTTAATGCAATGCATTGGTCTTTTTTTTTTTTTTTTTTTGTAATCACCAAATAAAGAACACATTTGGTTTTGGTTTAAATTCAGAGAAGAGAATTGTTCATGTTTCAAGGAGAATGAAGGACGTGCTCTCGGACCCTGAACCAGAGTTTCCTCCCGGTCCCCTGAGCCTTTTGAAACCAGGCTTCGCAGATAGGTTCCTGAATTGACCGCCATCTTGAACCTACGTCTTCCAAGAAACACTGGGCGTCTGGGGGTGGGAAATCCACACACAGGAAAGCCCCTCTGCTCCCCATTGGTGTTGCGAGTGTGACCCACAGAGTCAGCCACATAAACATGGGGGTCGGCTTCAGAGGGGAGTAGGAGCCAACAGCACAGCCTTTGGGGTGGCCCTGAGGCAGGACAGAGCTTGGTGTGCTGGAATGCATGGGTGACACGTCCTCTCCCTCGTTCTTTGTCTCCCCAAGGCCGTCTTCTCGATTCCCAGACCCGCTCAGGCCTCGTCGCCCGCCCTGTACGATGTGCCTGTCCAGAGCCGCTGCCCCCCAACCCCAAAGGTAAGCCTTGACCCTGGCCCTGCTCCCCCAGGGGAGGCCCACTCAGAGCATGGGGGTCCCAGTGGCATGCTGACTGCCCACCTATCCGCTCCTGGCTCCAAAGGACACACCCCCACCCAGAAGCCAGCTTCGTGCCCAGGGAGCCCAGGCCTGCGCAGGAGAACATCAGGACTATTTGAAAGCTGAATGTTTTTAAAATTTTTACTTTTCCTATGGAATACATACTTTATATCTACGCGTGCACGCACACACACACATATGCAGGTACATATGTGCATTTTTAAGAATACTTTGAAGGATGTACAGGCTGAGACAAAAGTAGGTTTACAGTTGTGAGTACTCAAAACAGAGTTAATTCTTGTATCATTGTTTGTTAATTACCTCATCATTTTCCATACGAACAACCGTATACCTCCTTCTGCCCGCCCTGTACATCACAGTCTTCCCGTCATCGATGGTTATCTTAACATTGATTACCCCTGGGGATGAAATTGTAGGTGTTTTATTTTAACTAATTTGTATGTAACTGGTACATCCGATTTGTAAGACACACTTCATTCGACCTGCCCTGTGGCTGCGTCCTCTCCCACTCCCTCAGTGCGTGCAGAACCAGCGGGAGCTTGAACCCCACTGCCCGGGCCAGTCCCCATAGACGGTCATTAGAGGTCTGAGCGGCAGGCCTCCATGCTCCAGCTGCTTCTCTCCTTCGCAAAACCTGTCTCCGTGCACCCTCCCCTCGCTTGGGAAGAAAGAAACTATTTTCCACATCCTAATATAAGTGTTTTCTAATTGCCGCACACACAAAAATGCACAGTATCAGCGCGTTGCTTGTGGCTGGGGGTAGACATGCCATCTGGCTCGGTGTCTATAGCCAGTGGGCACTCAGCGAATATGTGCGGAATGAACATGTGAGTACCAAGCCCAGGACCATTTCTGCTGAGAAAGACAGCGAAGGAAGTCAGAGGACAGGAAGCCCCAGTCTCAGTATTCTCCTGTGGTTCAGGCGCGAGGCTCACTTACAGAGGGCTTTGAACACAGTTTTGAACTCAGGCAACTGCGGTTCATTCTCTCTATCCTTTGTCCCAGCTTCGGTTGAGAAGCATCTGTTAACGCACAAAGTCTGAAGTCCAAACAGTACCCACGCCCACACGTAAGCCTCCACCACAGAGCACCACGACTGGGAGCCCCGCCCCCCAAACACACATGTTTGCATTTGGAAACAACCCCAGCATGGGAGAGTTGGTGACGGGTAGCCTTCAGGAAGGAAACATCCACATTGCCCTGCTTTGCGGTCTTTCCCCAGGGGCTAGAGAAGCAGCAGTTATATGACATACCCGCCAGCCCCCGGAAGGCAGGACGTGGCCCCCCGGCCAGCTCACCCAGCGTAAGTATGACCAGGAGCTGAGGTCCAACATGTGAACCCCTGGACCTCCTCTGGGGCCTTTGTTGGCTTGGTCCAAGAGCGCAGTGCAAATGCCACGTGGCAGACCCTACTTCACGGAGGCCCCTCGCTGTGGCCGGGTCCAGGTGTGGCTGGGATCAGTCCTCAAACTGCTCCAGCCTCCGTTTCTATGGCAGACCCAGGGCAACCGTGAGAGAGTCCCTGAGAGGGACCGCCCGCCGTGCGGGAACAGAGCAAGAGCCCCGCAGACCTCAGATGGATGCTCCTCGTCACCGCCAACCTCAGACACAAGCCGTGTTAACGTACCCTTTCACGTGTGTCTGGGGGAAATGCCCTCGCTTGAAATCTGCGGCATCTCTGCCTGTCCTGGGGTTGTGTTGCGTGTGTGCAATCGACACAGGCCCGCATTATCAGGGAAGGCCTTGTTACAGAAGAGTTGGCACTCGGCGGTGTCCCGAGGGATGCAGAGGCATCTGTGAGATAGAAAGGAAGGGCGGGGGGTGTCTGGAGCAGGGGGACCAGTCTGGGTGAAATTAAATATCCTGATAAGAAGTAACCATTCCGATGGGTTCAGGGACAGGTAAACAGCCTGGGCAGCTGGCCTTTCAGGTGACAGAGTGGGAAGGAGGGAGGCTCCTAAGGAGACTGGAGCCAGACTCTGAAGGGCCTTGGCTGACGATGGCAATGGTGAGCCACCGAAGGAGCTGGAGCAGGCCCTCAGTGTAGTACTCGTTTAACACATGAGTTGCGCACACTTCTTCCTATTGCTGCTAAGCTGGGTGGCTTTGTGTGGTTCTCCGCAGAGACAGAGCGTTCCCGTGACATCAACAGTTGCCCTAAGGAGAGCCTGCTACAAGACATTGCCGAACCCTCAGAAATCAGAATGGATTTATGACACCCCAGTGTCTCCTGAAAAAGCTGAAGTAAGAAATGCATCTCTAATGGGCTTTGTGGACGAAGCAGGGCCCCATGTTCTCCCCAGACAAATGTCCAGTTTCCACTGTCCTCTGAAGAGCAGAGCAAGATCCCTCACACCACACCTGAGTGAAAATGTGCCCACGCAGAAGCAGCTCAGCCTTCCAGAAAGTCCTGCTTACTGCATTCCAGCACCCAGGGACACCACCCCCTTGGAGCAAGGAGTCGGGTACAGGGTTCCCTCGAGCTTTCTGATTCCCCGAGTGGAACAGCAGAACACCAAGCCAAACATTTATGACATCCCTAAAGCTAGGCCAAGTGCCCCTCTGGCTGCAAAAGAGCTGGAAAAAGGCAACGGGGCCTCCGAGAATGCCGGGGACTGTAGCCGCTCCTGGCTCCCCCGGCAGACCACGTGGCTCTCCGCTGAGCTGGACAGGTTATCCGCTAACAGTGCTGACAGCAGAGTCAGCGTCGTTTCTTCATGCTCCTCCACATCCACTGATTCTTCGTCTAGCTCCTTCTCCGACGAGTCGGTGAAAGAGCTGTCCTTGGACTTGGACTTGGCCAAAGGGATGGTGACGGCTCTCCAGCACAAGGTGGCCAGCTCTGTCTCAGGCCTGTTGCTCTTTGTAAGCAGGACGTGGAGGTTCAGAGACTACCTGGAGGCCAACATCAACGCGATCCGCAGGGCCGCCGACCACATCGAAGAATCTTTGAGAGAATTTCTGGATTTCGCCCACGGCATCTGTGGGGTCACCTGTCACCTCACCAACTGTAACCTTCAGGCCAAAATCAGGAATCAGCTGCAGACGATATCCAGCTCCTACCAGACCCTGCTAGAAGCCAAGGAAAGCCTGGATGGCTGCAACTGGTCCCTGGAGGTCCTCGTGACAGACAAAGCCCAAAACAGCCTGGATGACCTGGAGAGATTTGTCATGGTGGCGCGGATGGTTCCAGAAGACATCAAGAGGTTTGCCTCCATGGTCATTGCCAATGGGAGGCTCCTTTTCAAGCAGAATGGTGAAAAGGAAGACACCGTGCCGTTGGCCCTCAGCGCAGAACCCAAGCTTGCGAAATGTGTCCAGCTTCCCCAGAGGGAAGTGGAATCATATCAAAGGGGTGCTCCCGTCAGTAAACAAAGGGAAAGTGACCTCTCCCCTGAACTGCTGAAGACAAACTGGACAAACACCTGTGAAAAGGTGAGTGCGGTGTCCCGAGTGTACCATCTGCAGGGGCTTCCGTCTTTATCTGGAGTAGTCACCGATGAGGTAGATGCTGAGAATCTTTCGGTAGCTGTACAGGCTTTGGGAGGCACCAATTCCACCTTCCAAAAACTAAAATTCATGAAAGTAAAATTCCAGATGACATCTTATTAAGAAGTAAGATGAATATTTTAATATTGAGGCAGGTCGATGTCTTCTGGAAATCTGGGGGTTGGGAGTTTACATCTCAGATGCTAAGATTAAAAAGGACTTTTAAAAGCCTTTTGAAATCCGTTCTTTGAGCCAAGGTCTTAATTGTGCCATCAAGTTTTCTTGCATTTTTTTAAAGTTACAAATTTAGTCATCATCCGTGTGTTTCTTAGAAACGGAAGAGGAAGTGTAAACACTGTCCCAAGTGGTGTGTGGTTACAGCAGCCTCCAGACTCCAGTTACCCTTAGAACGACTTTGCTGCGGGAGCTCGGGCGCGCTGCAGGACGGGAACCATTAGTTCGAGAACGGCAAGGCTCCGAGGCATAGCAGGTCACGGGCTCTGACACGTAGATAATTGGCACTTTCGGGCCCGTTGGCACTTTCGGGCCCAGAGAACTGGCGGCCAGTTCTCCATGGTGGCGGTGGCCGTTTGGCACCTCCAGCCCCTGCCTTGGAGTGCTCCCTGGTTGCCACAAATATCCCCGGTGTTCTGCAGCCAGTGTCAGCAGCTGGTATTCTGCTAAAGAGCCTTGTCGTGTAAGAGCTTTAACACTCTCTAGATGAGATAGCAATTTCGATATTTTTAATTTCCCAATTAAGTAAATAAACATATATAAAAATCTAAAAAAAAAACCCCAAAACCCTGTGTGTCATTATACTAGGCCTTATTGATAGACACAATTCAGCCCTTGGATGGCCAAAATGTCCTGTTGTTGAAAAAAGCACCAGTATGCAGACCAGAACTATAAAGAGGAGGGCTCCAATGTTGAAGTGGGTTGAAATAGCTATCTGGTGGTAAAAATAAAAAATAAAAAGCCATTCATGGGGGTGATTCAAAGGGATTTTCTTTTTCAGAAGTTGCCTAATCTAGAAAAGGAAGTAAAACCCATCTTGGAGCAAAGGTCAGATGAAAACAAAGGCTTAGACACACAGGTAAGCGCTATGGCTCACCCCCCAAAACTTCCGGTGCAGGCGCTTTATCCTTAGAGATGCTTCCTGCGAGGACTCACTCAACGGCACAGCCATGGCCTGCTGGGGAGGAGATGGGGCATTTCCCTTTTATGGTAGAAGGGACCCTGGAGATGAACCAGCCCAGTGAGCCCCAGGACCGGGAACACAGTCCTTTGGCCACTCGGGACACAACGCCCGGTGTTCTGCAGCCTGTCACGGGAGATGCTGACATGGCCGTGAACCCCAGGGGCTCCCATCCCCTTCAACATCCTCTTCGAAGGCTTCTCACTTCAAAGCCATTTTGGTTTGGGGCTTGTGCATCTTCAACACCTTTTGACACCAGACGCTCTTCTTTTTATTTTTTTTAATCAAAGATGTTATCATTATGCTTATTTTTATGGATTGCCTTTTCTTGCAGGCAACAGCTTTCCATTTACCAATTCAAAATGACAGTAGTTTTTTTCATCTACCAAGTCAGAAAGTTTCCTTTAGGTTAATATACGTGGATCTGTTTAAAGACACAGGTGAAGCAAGTTAAGAGGAAGTCAGGAAGGGCCTGACATGGGAAGGGCTTCTCCGAAGGACTGAGGCCGGGGAGGCGGTGAGCCAGTTCAACCCTCCGCCCCCACCCCTCACCTCAGGCTCCACCCCTGCTTCATGCCTTAGGTCGGGGCGGGATGTGGAGCTACGGAGAAGTCCAGTCACGTGGATAAGATCACTAGCCTTCTCCCAGGCAAACTAGAAGGAGAACCGAGGCCCCCTGCTACTCAGCACTCAGAACTCACTGTTTGTGCCTGCCAGATGCTAAAAGTCGCACCTCGTTGTTCAAGCTGAGGCGGGCCTCAGACCAGCACCCCTCAAACTTGGGAGTTGGTCACAGTCTCCTGTGGGCCTCTTAACACCCAGGGCCCCCCCTCCCCAGAGTTTCTGGTGAGGCTGAGAATTTCTCTTCTGACAAGTTCCCAGGGAAGCTGGAGCAGCTGGTGCAGCGACCACACTTGGGAAACCACTGCTGTAGACGGACAGGGCTTCTCAGTGGGGTGGGGCACCACGGACCACTGGCGGCCAGTTCTCCATGGTGGCGGTGGCCGTTTGGCACCCCCAGCCCCTGCCTGCCTGGAGTGCTCTCTGGTTGCCACAAATATCCCCCCACATTCCCAGCCCCCGCAGGATGAGAATCAGGCACATTTTTTACTTACCTGCAGTTAACACTTTAAAGCTCCGAGGCTGACATTCCAATTTAGATGGTTGCTTCTCCTTCCAGCCTCTGCTCCATCCTCCTCATGCTCCCTGAGCCCAGAGACCCCTCACGACCAACACGCCCATCTTTTCTTCATGTTCCCTGCCTATCTTAGGCCATTTGCGCTGCTGTAACAAAGTCCTGTAGACGGCGTGGCTTGTAAACAACAGAAAGTTATTTCTCACCCTTCTGAAAGCTGGAAGCTTGAGATCAGGAGAGCAGCATGGCTGTGGTGGTGGCTCCCTTCCAGGCTGCAGACTGGCTTATCCCTGTGTCCTCACAGGGCAGGGAGCAGGGCCGGGAAGCAAGCTCTCCACGATTCCTATAAGGGCACTCACCCCATCCACGGGGGCCCCATCCACATGACCTCATCTGACCCTATTCACATCCCGAAGGCCTCCTGTCTTCCAATTGGAGGGTGGAGTTTCAACACAAGAATTTGGGGAGGACACAGTCAGACCATAACACTGTCCAAGTGCTTCTGGACCGTGCACTTTGAGATTATAGGCTGGTGAGGAAGTACGCGTTTAATGGAAAGGTTGAGTTGCAGACCTCCCCGGCTTGTCGTGGACCCCCGGATCTTTACTTTGCTCAGTGAATGGCTCTAGGCAGCCTCTTTCCTTTAGGGAGCGTCAGTCTCCTCACCTGTAACCTAACAACGGGGCTTTCGATTGTCACCTGGCACAACCACCACTAAGTTAGATGCTGAGCATCTTTCCAGAGTGGGTAGTAGGCTTGGGAGGGGCGGGGGACACGGGTTCCGTATTCCAGAAAATAAAGTTCGCGGCAGGGAAAGTCTAGAGGAAACCTTATTAGCAAGCAAGAGAAATATTTTAATATTAAGACAGTAAGTCGGCATATTTAGGTTTCTTCTGAAAAATTATGAGGTTCAGGTTTTACCTCTGATATTGGAGTTAAAAAGGATTTTTTTAATTCTTTAAAATCTGTGTTTTGACCAAACATTTTAATCTGATCAACAAGTGTTCCCGCGTGTTTGAAAGTTATAAATTGTCATTGTCAGCGTGTTTCTTAGAAAGGGTTTGTTGAGAGAATTGAATAAGAGTTTGTATATTTGTATAAAATAAGTAAGATTGCATATAATGCAATATATTAGATTATACATATTATAGTTTTTATATAATAGTGCTTGAAAACATTAACATTAATTTGTGAGGTAAATGTTACACTATGGGCTTCCCCAATAAAATTGCCCCTTTTCTTTTAAGAAGTCTACCAAATGGAGCAAAAACAGGAAAAGGGAGCCAAGCACAGCCTGCTGATGGAATCCCCCTCTTACCTACTGTTTTCTTCCGCTTCTCTAGAATAAAAGTTACCCTGTGCCCCGGCCCCTGGGTCAGCAGGACCCCGAGAAGAAGGTCCACCTTTCAGAGCACTGCCGCCTGTATTTCGGGGCGCTCTTCAAAGCCATCAGTGTCTTCCACAGCAGCCTCAGCCACAGACAGTCTCCGGAGATCTTCATCGCGCAGAGCAAGCTGGTCATCATGATAGGACAGAAGCTGGTAGACACGCTGTGCAGAGAGACCCAGGACAGGGACGTGCGCAACGAGATCCTCTGTGGCAGCAGCCATCTCTGCAGCCTGCTCAAGAACGTGGCCCTGGCCACCAAGCACGCCGTGCTCAATTTCCCGAGCCCTGAGGCCCTGGCACACCTCCAGGCCGAGGCTGAGAAGCTGGAGCAACACACACGGCAATTCAGAGGGACGTTGGAATGAGCCTTCCTCCCTCCCTCCCTCCAGTGCGATCTGTCCTATGGGAAAGGCCAGCCGGGAGATACAGCAAAGGGCAGAAACAGCCACGTGTCCCGAGCTGGTATTCCCAAGTGCCCAGGGGGCCCTCCCGGACACTGACTTATCCACAGAGAGTCAGGGAAGGGTGACAGGTGTTAAGGGCCTTGCTGCATATGTGTCACGTCAGGTCAGTGTATCGAGTGACACTGAAGAAAGCAATTTTCATATTGGTTAAATGTGTGCCTGTTTTAAATCCATTTATTCAATATTTATTTATTAGGCACCTACAGTAGTCAAATTCTAGGTGCTGCACACGTAGCCATAAATGAAACAGAAACCTTCTCCTCAGGGAGCTTATAATCCATGGGGAGACAGTTGGTGACAGAAAAATGTATATACAATCTATCAGGTGCCAGGGAGGAAAAGTAAGGGGTGGGGGAGACTTATTTCAAATGAGTAACTTCTGTTGCATCTGTTCGGTAAGGCAATGAGTATTTCATGTTTGGATGAATTAATTCTGTGAGGCTGGTACAAGGTATGTCTGTCTTACACCAAATATATATTTATATTTTCTATTTTGTCTCCACCATGTTAAAGATGCATATTATATTTGCAACATAGCCTGTTCTGTTGGGTTCCCTATTAATTTATTTTGTACATTCTAGAGTCTGTGTTGATAAATTCAGGACGCTCAATCAGCAAAGGTTTATACCTCAACATTTATAATATTATGTAAATATAATCATGAAACATCCTTGAAAAAGTCGTTCATCTGTGTTACCTGGGTTGTGGTACCAAAGTAAAGCCTCCACCGTTTACTTTTCTGTTATTCACATGCCCCTCCCCAAAGTGTGCAGAGGGGTGCAGTAGAGGCCAGGCTGGCGCAGGAAAAGCAAAGCTGTGGTCCAGGAAGTGCGGTGGGGACAGGATGCCCAGCTCTGGGCACAGATCTAAAAGTGGCTCAGAGCTCCCTCCTGTCACACCACCTCTTCTTCTCCTAGCAGCTGGCTCTTTACCTCATGTTGCTGTGGTTACATCATCCCACCTTCACTTCAGGTGAAGGTCCACTCTCCTATGTGCATCTCTGCCACAAAACACCTTTGCCTGGAAACAGCATCTCCAGGCTGGAAGTCACCTGAAATGGAACAAGGTTCAGTTCCTACCTGCTTCTCTGTGCTTAGTAGGTGCTTTTAAATTGCTGGGAGGTTAGTTATGGTCACTTTTAGTCTCAGGGTTCCTGAAGAAGGGGCCTGCTTGGTGAGGCTTGGTTCTCTACCCCACAACAGGGAGACCCGCCTTCTCTGAACAGCTGTTGTCTGTAGCAGCCAGGACTCCTTCTGTTACAAGGGATCAAAAACCACATCCAATCCCTCTTAAGCAAATAAAGGAAATTGATCAACTCAACGATCTTAAAATCATCCAGGGGCCAGATGGCTTCCAGACCAGCTGGTTTTGGGTACTCCAACAGCATCCACGAGGCCCAGTTTCTGAGCCTCACTTTCTCTACTAAACTAATGCTCATGATTGAGAAGCAGCTGCCCCATGCCATACCCTTCTTGGCTTGTGGTCAGAGGAGCAGCAAGAGACTTGATTCTGCTGGGACTGTCTTAGATCGGGTCCCTGCCCCTCAAAGCCTCCTGGTGAGTGGGGTATGTAAAGCCCAAGTGGACGGAGACCTGGAATTCACAGCTGCACACACACACATAGACTCACACACCACATACCAGACATGCACTGGGTCCTGAGAAAGGCCAAGGGATGTTTCTGCCAAGAATGGCGAAATGTCTGAGCTTTCCCCTCCTTCAAATTAAGGTTAGCCTGCCACGGTGTCATGAATTCAGAGAGAAGACTTGAGATTCTGGGGTCAGAGACTACGTCGGGGGTCCCCGAGGCCACTCCCAGGTCCTGTGATTCAGTAGGAGGATGCACAGGACTCGGCATATAGTCAGACTCACGGCCAGGGCCTGTCACAGTGAAGGGCAGGGGCAGTGAGTGAGTGCAGAGGAAACCAGGTTCTCACTGCCAAGAGCCCTCTCCCCATGGCCACACGGGACCCCCTTGCTTTCCCCAGTAATGAGTTGTAACAACACATGTGGAATGTCGCCAGCCAGGAAGCTCAGCAGAGCCTCAGCACCCAGGGTTTTTATGGGCACTGATCACCTGCGTCCGCAGCCCCTGCGTGGCACGTACAAAAATCTCAGACTCTCAGGAGGAAAGCAGGTATTCTACTTGAGTCACACGGTTTGTAGAGTTTAGTCACACTGAGCCGTTCTTATCAGCTCTGGGGGTGGGGGGGTAGGGGGGAACCCTCCCCAGACTCCAGATCCCATACGACTACCAAAGGCCAACCTGGCAAGGACATCCTAGTTCCCTGAGACCCCTCTAAGGATATTAGGCAGGCCTGCTATGCGCAGAGGCAAAGGGCTTCTCTTACAGCATCGGAAGAACTGCTGCTGCATATTTGCATTTCCCTGTGGACCCCGAGGTCCCGTGGGTGCATATGATGCTGTGCACACACGGGGTGTGTGTCAAAACCAAAGCAGCCTGAGCACAGGAAACCCCACTCTTCCACAGTGGGCTCGAACCCGAGCGAGCTCTGCCGTGGAGGGAGATGGTATCTTCAGTATTTGATGCAGCAAACAAACCTGCCCTTCTGTTCCAGAAAGAGACATGATTTCGGTCTTCCAAGGCTGTTTGCTACAAAAATCCTTGAGACGAAAGACCAGAACCAAATGCCATCGATGCTTCTGCTCCAAGCACATGCAGAAATGCCAGAGACCCCCGGAGAACTGTGTCCCGACCGGAGTCCCTGGCCAAGTCGGGAAGGTTGTTGGGAGGAGGCATTGCTGCGGCGATGCACCGGCTGCTGTTCACTCCAGTGGGCAGAATGGCCTTCACACGATAGTAACATCAACAGCACGTGCGTATCAAGGGACTCCTATTCCCAGACGCTGTGTTAACGCTTTAGATGTTTCATCTCACTTAGTCCCTCATAAAGGATATAATCTCTGTTAGTTAGTGAGCAGGTCCCTATTGGTTTCAGAATACCGTATGTTTGTATGTACATAGATATAAATACATAATAGATGGAGATTTATCTACATCCATATATATATATATATATATATATATATATATTGAAATGAGTCCAAACTGAAGACCTTTGTTAACAAAGTACAAAACTATTGGGTTTAAAATCGAGAGGACTGCTGCTCTTACTTAGCTAAATGTGTTTCCTTCCTTTTTTTTTTAAAGATGGCAGTTATGGGATGAGTTGCCACTGATTAATTCAACAGGATAATTACCGTGTTTTTCAGGCCATAAGACACACCTAGGTTTTAGAGAAGGAAAATAGGAAAAAAATGTTTGAAGTAAAAAAATGTGGTAAAATATTTAATAATAAAAATAACCACCCCCGCCTCCCTCCCCACCCCCCGCCCAGTGAGCCAGGTAAGCTACATTTAGACTATAAGATGCACCCCCATTTTCCTCCCAAATTTGGGGGGGAGTTCATCTCATAGTCCGAAAAATACAGTACTTCTGAAAAAATGTAAAAGTAGAAGATCACATTTCTGAGGGTTTAGCATCATTTTGCTGAGTATTTTTCCTTACGGCCCAGAATGCTGTACGGTTTCCTCTCGGGGGAGGAAGAGGAAATGGTGGGTGTCAGTGGTGGTGGTGGTCTTGGTGGTAGCAACTTGACCTCAATTAAGTTAACTTGTATCAGGAGGATGGAAGTGGTGAGGAGCCTCTTTAAGAGATCTTCCAGTGTGACAAGCACTGGAGAGCCCTGTTTCTGGTTTGGTGGTAACTTCTTTTTTTTTTTTTTTTTTAAATAAAACATCTTTTTAAAATGTATATCCTCCCCAGGTCTCCAAAAGCTGCCTGTTTGCAAAGGTTCCCTATTTGTGTAAGTATTTGCTATTGCCTTTTTTTTTCTTTTCTTTTCTTTTTTACATCCAGGGAAGAGTGCTTCTGGAACGGGAACAGCAAGGCAAGGGCCCAGGAGCAGAGAAGGCGAGGAAAAGGAGGACCGTCAATGTGGCGGGAATGAGTCAGGGAGAGAAAAGTTGCCAATGTGAGCTAGGAGGGGTGGCCAGGGCCGGCTCAAGTAAGCCCTGTGCATTCCTGGAATATTTTTAATATTTCTCTAAAATTGCAATGTAAAAGTGAATTTTGTCTTGAATTATCTCACTAATAACCTTCATTGGGACATCCTAAGAGTAGCCTTCAATGATGGTTGGGAAATTCTTAAAGAATCCTAACCCATAGTTGGTTCTTTCTTTCACGCTAACTCTTAAAATGAGCTACTCTGCATGACAGCTTTTCCCGGACACAGTTTTAAATGGCAGCTATGGAAGAGTTCGTGAGCAGAGCTAACAGGAAATCAACCCGGCCCCAGGTTAGAAATCTGAAATAGTTGGGAAACTATTGTAACAGGCTGTGGAAGCAGTTCAGGCACTGGTTCTTAGTCTGGGCCCCAGGAGCCTGCGAATGAGACACATACGTGTATAAACTGGACCGAAGTTTCCTACGTACTAATGGATGTTTTTCTGGGAATAAGCCCAAGTTTCATCAAAGTCTCCAAAAGGTCCAAGGACCCCAAAAATGTTAAGAAATACTGGTTTTGCTCAAGGGTGATGGCTTTCTCTTCCATGGTTCTTTCCTCTTCCCGCCCTTCATACCCACAGCTTGACTAAGGCAACTCTGTCAATGATGGTTTCTTGGGAAGGAATGGCCATCAGTAGTTCGCTCAACTAAGGCAGCAGGGAGAAGCCGCAGGGGACAGCACCTGCTTCCCAGTGTGTCTGGGAGAACAAGACGGCTCCAATCAAGTAAAGCGCAAAATACAACCAGCAACCACCTCTCGACACAAATTAGTTGCTATTGATGATGATAATAAACCTCACAAACATGTTAGCTGTGTACCGTCTGTGGCACAGAGTAGCCTAGAGACCAATATTCTAAAAGAGGAAACCAAGGAGGAAGAGAAAAAACACTGAGTTGCTGAGCTTCAACGCCTGAACAGGCGGCACCGATCTGTGTCTTCAGCAGCTTCTGGGGGAGAGGTCAAGGAACATGGCGTTTGTACCTGGATGGGACTCAGTTGAGAAAGGCCCTCATCTGCCCACCACTTCTCCTACTCACTGCTGTGGGCCCCTGGCCCCAAGACACCTTGCACATTTCAGTCTCAATTTTGTCATTTGGAGAAAAGAGGGCATTACAGCCCCTACCACCTAAGGTTGTTGAGAGGACAGAAGGAAGAATGTCTCCAAATCGCCCACGGTATGGTCATAGAATGAGCAGCTTTTAAAATTTTTTCTTCCCCAAATGAACTCGACAAGGGGCAGAGTTAGTTGCCCCCAAAAGAGCACTGGTTTGAGAGTCTGTCTAAACATCCAAGGGCTTATGCTCTAATGTAGCTGCTTTTCTGTCCTGTTAGGGAAGACAGAAAATCTAGGAACCCATTGCCGGCTCTCATTTCCTGCCTGTGTGACCTTGAGCAAGTCATTCATCTTTCCAGGCCTCTGTTCCCTCAGCTGCAAATGGGATTTTAATAGTACTCATCACTTTCAGGGTGTTTCACAACTGGGTGTGTTGCTCCTCTTTGAGAGTCTGTACTTTGTTGTGGTTTACAGAGGAGATGACTATTGAGTCTGCCTAAGGCTCTTCTAGACACTGGGGATACAACGGGGAACAAAATGAAGTCCCCACTCTCATGGACTTTACAATTCTTGTAATTGGCACGAAAATAAACCACAAGCCAATGACAGACTAATTAAAGGGTTTATTTTCTTTCAATTCCCATTAGTTCCAATCTTATGGCCCTTGACGTTTTCAGATCCACATGCTTTCTGTTGCCAAGTGGGGAATATTTTCAGCTTTTTTATGTTTCACCGTGGTCAACAGGGTAACACCCAATCATAAAGGTCCACCTTCCTTGCTGTGAGTAGGCTTTCTCCTAATAGTCATAATAATTAATGGACCAAATACTGGGGTGGTCCAGAGCTTGAGAGCAGACAACCATGGATATTAGCAGAGGTTTTGCAAGGAATTTGAGTTCTCCTTAGACATAATACAGCCTGTCTCTTAGAAAGGGCGCTTACACATCGGTGTACCTATAAGTTTATGTGGCTGGGTGGCTCAGTTGGTTGGAACGTCATCTGGTACACCAAAGTGTTGCCGGTTCAATTCGGCACTCACTTGTATGGAAGGCAATCAATTGATGTTTCTCTCCCCGCCCCCCCGCCTCTCTCTCTCTCTCTCTAAAATCCATAAACATATCCTTGGGTGAGGATTAAAAAACAAATAAATATAATAAAAATTCTGTTCAGACTTCAGGAGGCTATGAATGAAAACCATCTGTATGCAAAATGTCATAAATATACAATTTACATGGCGGTGTCAGAAAGTTTCAGGCTTCAGATAAAGGATCTTACTCCCCCAGAATCACCTATAATATCCTCCCCAGGATTTGCTGTGAGGTCACAGTTGGTGCTCAACACAAATGCGTCCTTTCTTTTTGTAAAGATAAATATTAACTAAATAATAGATTCCATTCATATGCATCTCTAAACACATTAATAAAAAGCGGTCCTTCGCGCAAGACGCTCACAGTCTAGGGATGTGCCAGATGCACACAGGCTGGCGTGGGACGGGGCCCAGGAGCTGCGGGTGGTCCTGCGTGTACCCCGCCCCCGGAGCGTGGGCGAGCGAGGACGCTGGTGCAGCAGAAATCCAGCGCCCGCCGGAAAGAGAAAGGCATGAGCCTCAGCCGGGGCAGTGGGGGAAACACCCAAAACCCTACTTAGCGCGCGGGGACCCGCCAGCGTTTGCACAGCCCGCGCAGCAGGGCTGCGCTCGGCGCCTAGCGACGCTCTCCATAGCAACCGAGACTTAGCAACGACCCCGCCCCGCTGCGTCGAGACAGGCGTGAGGTGTCACGGCGGCGCGCCGGAAGTGACTTCAGCAGTCGCTTGAGGTCCCGGAAGTTGATTCTGCGGGGGACTGTTGCTGCCTCTGACCCCCGGCTTGCGATGGGTTGCGACGGAGGAACAATCCCCAAGAGGCACGAACTGGTGAAGGGGCCCAAGAAGGTTGAGAAGGTCGGCGACTTGGGCCCGGTGGGGACTGAGAGTGGTGGGGCCCCCAGGGAGCGAGGAGAGGTGGGGGGTGGGGCCAGCGGGTTTCCAGGCGCAGCCGCGCTCTTTTATCCCATTTGGAGAACTCAAACTTAACAACAGTATTAATAACCGATCTTTATTGTGTGCTTGCTGTTGCCGTTCACCCGGCAGTACCCTTAATATTGGGGTGTCTCCTGCGATTCTCACATCGGTACAAACCGTCCCCATCTTCGCCGTGCAGACGCGGAAATTGAGGGTGAAAGAGAAGGAGAAAATTGCGACGCTGGTGACAGCGCCAGGATTCGGAGCCTATGTGCCGTTGTAACAATGATGTAAATGGCCGCTGTTTATCGAGCTTTGTATGCCCTGACATGATTTTCTCCGGGAAGACTTCCCAAAGCGTTTCCTTGCCCCCATGAGATCAGGCCCTTCTCTTAAAAACAATGTAAGCCCCTGTACACTACGTTCGTGGTTGATGAGTGACGGTCTCAGAGGACAGGGAGCTCCTGGGGCAGAGTCTGTGCCTTTTTCCCCCTCTACAAGTAGCGCAGTCCCTAGCGCGCTAAGTACAGTATCATGCATTAATGAATGAGTAATTCCTAATTCTCACGGGTAATTTGTCAAATTATACGTAATTTCCATGCTCCTGACAGGAAAATAGAGTCAATAACATGACCAAGACCTCACAACCCATAGATAGTGAAACCTAGATTCCCTTTCAGTTACTCAGGATTTCAGAGTTAGGACTAGTAATTGCTTACTAGTAGAAGGCAGGCGAAGCATCTCAGTGTTCCACTGGTGGCAGGTCTCTCCGTGCTCCCCTGCAGTGTGAATTTTGGTGAGAGCTATTGAAATTGCCGAAGCCTGGCTCTGGGTCTGGGGAATGGGTGGCATGACAGTTGCAGTGGTGTGGGTTTGCTTTGCTTTGCTTTGAAATAATAGAGCGTAGTGATTAATAGTGTGGTCTCCAGAGCCAGCCTGCTCGTGTTCTACCTCCTTCGTCTGCTTGCGGGGCAACCTCTTGGTGCTTCACTTTCCTCAAAAACAAAAGGAAAATTCTGAGCCGTGGGTGCTCACGAGGGTTAAAAGATGAAGTTGCAGAAACTGTTTAGCACGGTGCCGGGAACACGGCAGACACTTGAGCAGTTCTTGCTGCAAAAATCAAATTTAAGGGAAGTTTTTTCCTTTTTCTGTTTTTACTTTCTACCAAGTGACCCATCTTGTTACATTATCCAGGTTTGGCATTTTAGGAGGCGGAAAGAGTGGGACACGGAATATTATGTAGATAAAACCATCATGTGGAGGTTACGGAGCTTATTGACATCTGGATTTTCATACTGCGGATAAGGGTTTGCTATGCCCATAGTGAACGTTTTCCAAAAGCACTTCTGTTAAGTTGGTGATTTTATAAAGAATTAAATAGTCTTTGTGCTGAACTTTTAAATATGAATGCCTGTATTATCAGGTTTTAGTCCTTAAATCCTGCTACAACTTTGGAGCCCTTCCCACTGCTATAAATTAACCTGCAGTGCTTGCTTTCTCTGTGTGGCTTCCAAACTTACTGTTGACATACGGATATTAATGTTTATACGTAGCTTGCATGAGCAGCCTAACAGCGTGACGTAAACTGTTTCATCGCCGGTGTCATGTCTAGAGCGGACTTCATTTGACATAGTGTTGTTTACTTTGTTTAAATCCCAGCTTCTTGTGTCACTATCTTTGTAAAAACCAAAGTCGTCAGTGTGATATTACGGAGTAAGCCTTTATATGTAGAACTGTGGACTGTGTTCAGAGGTAAAAGTTAACTTAAAACATTTTTTTCTTTTCTTAGATTGACAAAGATGCTGAGTTGGTGGCCCAGTGGAACTATTGTGCTCTAAGTCAAGAAATACTAAGGCGACCAATAGTTGCCTGTGAACTTGGCAGGTATGGATCCTTAATTGAAATGAGTTTTTATTAAATGATTTTGAAAAGAATTCTAATGTGTCAATGCAGCTCTTGATTCATCAAATGTGAATTACTGCAAGCAGATTTGTGAAGCCTAGGTTGTCATTCCCTGTGGGCATACTGGTGCACCACCTGTTCGGTTTGGCTTGTGTAATCCATGGGCTGAAAACTCACGGGTGGGTGGGCTTTGAGTTGCAAACACAAATGCATGCAGGAGCCGTGTGGGGTCCCCAGGAAATCGTGGGGACTGAGGGAAGCCGGAGAGTTCCTGTCCTGTCTAAAGGGCAGCTGCTATTCGGCCCCTCCCCACTGTGGCGGTTCAAGAATATGGGCCCCGTGCCTCTCTAACTACTGGCTTTATTTTTCTATTCAGGAAAAGTTTAACGTGTACTTTTTACTACATTTCCCGATTTTGAAAATCCTGGTGAAGGTCCAGCCAGCCCTCAGACGGCCAGTGTGCAACCCTTGATTTTAGACTAGTTTGTTTCTTTGTATGCCCTGGACACAGCTGAGAGAGGATTAAATGTCCTTTTCCAGTAAGGCCGAGCATTTCCATTATCGAATGTAGAATGACTTTGGATTATCTGCAAGTTAGTCCTCGTCCTTTGAGCAAAGGTTGTCTGTTGCCAGAATGTTTTGACTAATCTTTACTGTTGTAGACTTTACAACAAAGATGCCGTCATTGAGTTTCTACTGGACAAATCTTCTGAAAAGGCTCTTGGGAAGGCAGCCTCCCACATTAAGAGCATTAAGGTGAGACACGTGACTCCGAAGGGCTCCCGGGGTCTCAGTGGGTAAGGTTTGTCTTAGGGAATTCGTGTATGTTATAGACTGACCTCGGGTACTCGGGATTGCAGTCCCACCCAGCCAGCTGATTAAGGTGTGATTTGGGGGGGGCCACTTGAAGTCAAGCCAGAAGGTCCCACATGTGTATTTTTGGCATTATAAATGTGTTATGATTTAATATGTGGGAAAGAGCTTTGAAAACTCTTCCTGTGCTGTATAAATGTTGGGACACCTCATTTTTGTAGTTAAAACTTAGCTACTTGAATTTTTGATTTGGAAGATTTTTATAGGTAGACCACTGTTAAACCACGTGGTTCTCTCCTGCTGACTAGAAGTTCTGATTGGAAAAACAAGTGTTTAGTAAAGGAAATTTGTTGAGAGCACAGCATTTTCAAATGTGGTCAGTGAGACAAGGAAAAGTAGTGCAGAATTTGAGGGCCTCTCAGGCTTGTCAAAACAGCATCTCACCCGCACTGTGAAGGCCGGGTGGCCGGTTAGGGTTAGACCCAAACCAGAACCCCTGACTCCTGCTCGAAGGGTTTGCGTTTTTTCTTTTTTTCCTTCTCTCTCTTTTTAAACGTTTTTTTTTATTATATTAGGCTTTTTGTTTGAATTCTTGGAGTGATTACAGAATACAGGATACATTCATTCCAGGCAAATTAGTAATTCTGAAATGTAGCTAATCATGGTACTGTAGAAATAACTATGCTGATTTTTGTCATCTTTTGCCTTGGGAAGAGAATTCCCTCCTAAAAAACCCCTGATAACATAATTATCTTACCTCAAAAATGTGGTTATTGTTAAAATTTATTTATATAAGTTTATACTTAAACCACAGTATTCAATATGTGGTTGAACTTTTTAGTTTTTAATTTTTCCATCTTTATTTTCTTCATTGCCTTTTAGATCCCTTTACACCCCCTGAACTTTTCATTTTAATGCCCCCAAAAACCTCTTCTTCCAAGAGTATGAACTGTAAAGACAAAAGGATTCAAATAAAGCAATGCAAATGATAAAAAAGAGAGAAATATATAAAACACAAGTATAAAAAAATAAAGCAATATGATCGCACAAGATTTTCATTAGTGTCAGTTAATCGTCCACAAATGCTCCGAGCAGAGAACTGAGACGCAGCGCGGCTCCATCCCGGGAGGCCGACCCTGTGCGTGGTGGTGGCTTTCCTTTGGAGGTACTCAGCTGCTCTTCAGAACGGTTTCTTTGTTTCTGTTTTTTGGTTTTTGTTTTTGTTTTTGTTTTTTTTTTTAAATGTTTCTGTCTCCAGAGTGTTGACATCAGAGGGGTGTGGTTAAATATGAAGAACCCCCCAAATGCTGACATGGGGCCAAGTCACCCTCTGTCCAGTGGAATGGTTTGATACCTGAAGGGCTGGCTCTTGGAATGTGGTCGCGGCCGCTGGCTGCCTCTAGGCCTTGGGCTCAGTAGACCATGGCCTCAGATGGCACTGTATCTTCGACGGTTAGATAAACATGGTTGGCTGGGAGTACGGAATAGCCTCGGTGAGGATTCCTGAGCAGGGAAAGCAAGGCTCCTCTCTGGGTGAAATCATTATGAAGCTTTCTTTTAGCGGACTGATTTTTTCATGTTAGAAGTTACTTTTCCTTAAATAGCAGAATATTTGTGGGATAGAAATTAACTAACTTATTTACTAGTTCATGAATTCTAAAAATTGTGTTTTCTCTTCCAATTTATGGTTTAATTTTATATCCATGTTAATTGACGGCCAAAGGAAAATAGCTAGGAAGAAGCGGTTTGAATGGAAGGCACTAGAATAACAGTTTCTTTGTTGATTTGGGTGATTATTAAGGCTACGGGTGATCCACTTATCAAACAAATTAAAATATTGATGGCTTTTCACAGAATGTGACAGAACTGAGGCTTTCTGACAATCCTGCCTGGGAAGGGGACAGAGGAAACACGAAAGGTGATAAACACGATGACCTCCAGCGGGCACGGTTCATCTGCCCGGTTGTGGGCCTGGAGATGAATGGCCGACACAGGTGGGTCTCAGTAAAGGACGTTGGTACTGAGAGGGTTGTGCTGGAGCCTGGTAATCACACAGGCTCTCGAGGGCGTCCTCCGGTTCGGGGACTTCACACCCTTCCAGCCATTTGTACCGTGGGGTCCAAGTCCACCCTCATCTTCGTCGTCTGTGGCCTTCTGTTCTCGAGAGCAGGAGAGCCTGAGGCAAAGAGGGATTTTACAGATTTCTCACATGTTGCTTCTGAGGTGGGTTGGTTACCTGATCTCTTCCTACAGGAAAGAAACAAAGAGCAAATGTTTCCTATCAAACAGCCCATTTCCTTATCATTGCTAGAAACCACACAATGGAAACAGTGTTACAGAACGTGTGGATAGGCGGTCAGCTAAAGGCCCAGCTGATAATAACTGGGTTTGAATTTGTAGCTAAAAGTCCTCTGGCTAGAGTACCAGAAGTCTTTGGGTTGAGACCTATATAGAACATGTAAGTGACCTCTATATGTTAAACAATATGAATGTTGAATGGGTTAGTAGGTGTCTTTGTATAGGATGTCTTCTAAGCCAAAGCTCTAAACTCTTTTGCCCCCATTTAGAAAGATCTTTAATAGCAGGTGGTCTAGACAGAATCTTCCATTTAACACATCACATGTTGAAGGGTAGTCATTTTTACTATTTTCAGGAAAGAGGGGAAAGCATCTCCTGTCAGAAAACTTCCTGAGCTGTAGACATTTCACCTGGAGCTTTCTGGCACGTTGGTAACATTCACGTAACAGACGCACTTGTGCTGCCTTTGGCCGACTTCCGGCAGAGAGCGTAACCACTGTGCTCTGAAAGGAAGAACAGGGAGATTTTATTCTTCTTCAGATGAGCTGAATTTAAGTCACTCAGGCCTGGCTCCCAGACCTCGCCATTCAGCAGTGACCGGCCGGTGATGGACGTGTCACTTAGCTGGACTGTGCCGACCATACTCAGTGCAGACACGTCAGGTCATGCCCCTTCAATAAACCCAGTTCCTGGTCACCAGTTTTACCTACAGAATCGGAAAATGACAACATAAAATGCTACAGTTCACTCAGCGTTTGGGTCGAGCAGGAAATCCTTGAGCGCCAGGCTCAGACACCTGACCCCCACCCACCCTCCAGCCCCCTGGCAACCATTGATCTGCTTTCTGGCCCAGTGGCTGTACATACTCTGGGCATTTCGTGTAAATAGCAGCAGACAGTATCTGACCTTCTGTGTCTGTTCCCCACTTCTTTTTAAGAAGTGCTCGCCCTGGCTTGCCATAAAAGAGGAACTTAGCAGAAACAGCTGCAACTCCAGGTCCTGAGCAGGGATTACCTGGAGCCTGTTGCTCTGATTGTGGCTTCCTCCAGTCTTTCCCTCTCATTTGTGCTTCCTCCTTTTCTCTTCCCAGTTAACTGGCCTTCACCTGTTTTGGCTCTGCCCTCCTATTGATGGGGCCTTCGCACTGGAAAATCAGTTTGTTTTATATTTCATAAAGTTTGTATAATAAAGAGTTAAATACATAGAAAAATAGTAATGAATTAGTAGTATAATAAAAACATCGAGCCTTTCTTCAAAGAAAAACAACGAATTTCTTAAATTATTAATAATTAGTAAGCATCCATAAAAAAGGATTTTGGGGGGGTCCTAAACAACATTGAATGAATTTAGTACAACGTTGGGAATCGGGCTTTATTAGGGCGGTTTGTGGCTGCTGCTATTATCAGGAAATTGGAGAATCTTTCCATTGTGGCATTTTTAGAGGAATATGTAAAGTAAAAAGTGAAAGTGCTTTTTGCCCATTTCCCCCATTCTAGCCTCCAGAGGCGGCATCGTTAGTTGTTGGGTGTTTCATGGCCCCCACAGGCCCTCTCAGCACCAGCACACCACGCTGCCCCGCAGTCAGAGTATAAACGTGAGCTCCCCCCACAGTCATGGAGTCATACGATACATACTCTAACTTTCCTCCCTACTTCTGTCATTTGAACACGTTTTCATGGCCTCATGTAGAGGTTTACCTTTTTTTTTTTTTTTTTATCTTTACCCAAGGACATGCTCACTGACTTTAGAGAGTGGGAAAGGGAGGGAGAAAGATAGGGAGAGAAGCATAGATGCCAGAGAGAAACCTCATTCCGTTGCCTCCCATAAGTGCCCCGACTGGAGACTGAACCCACGATCTAGGAATGTACCCTGGCCAGGAATCGAACCT
Source organism: Desmodus rotundus (assembly GCF_022682495.2). Taxonomy (NCBI): domain Eukaryota; kingdom Metazoa; phylum Chordata; class Mammalia; order Chiroptera; family Phyllostomidae; genus Desmodus; species Desmodus rotundus. Next base: position 97,771,774 of record NC_071392.1, on the reverse strand, counting down.
GCAGCCTTCTGGCTTACAGGACAACGCTCCAACCAACTGAGCCACGCTGGCCAGGGCTACCTTATTCTTTTCAGCAACTGTATGAGTGTTCATAACTTATTCAGCCTCCTCGGCGGGCCCTGCCTGCTCCCCTCTTCTGCTCCCAGGCTCCATCCCTTACTGAGGGGCGTGTTGGTGGTTTCCTCTTTTCCGCTGTCCCAAGCGGTGCTCTCTGCACTGCACTACTTCATGACCACCTGCAGAAGTTCTGGAAAGTGGCGCCTTGCCCGACACTGTCCGATTGCCCCCCAACAGGCTGCATCGCGCTGTGCTCCCAGCCCCACCAGCAACGTGCTGTTGCCTCAGACACTCGTCCACCGGGCTCCTTGAGCCACTTTCGTTATTGCCTCAGAGGGAAAGCAGTATGTCATTGTTCTGAAAGCAGTTCTTTAGCAGCTGAGTTTAAGCATTTATTACATGTGTTGGCCATTTATATTTATAGGAGAGATTGTATTCCAAAGGCTTTACTGCACTGGTGGGGAATGGTACTGTGGTCTATGTTTGTGGTTTTAATTTATATATGTAAATGTAACGAAATGTGGCCATTTTTCACTGTGGTTCTTGGCCTTTGTGTAAGCTGATCAAATGTTAGTTGATAATGTGGCGATAGTTTTTTAGTTATCCTTAAGTCATTCTCCACATTGGGCTATTTCTCCAGGTTTTGTTTCCTGCGGTGCTGTGGTTGCGTGTTTTCCGAGCGAGCCTTGAAAGAGATAAAAGCAGAAGTTTGTCACACAGTGAGTTGTTGACATCCGTTCGTGGCCCCATCTCAGTAGCCCTCCCGTCTGGAGCCCTCCCTTGCACGCGTCACTTCAGCCTCCTTGGGTTCTTTGGGAAGCATGGGTCTCGTCCGTGGTGTCTCTGCTCACCACCCTCACGCAGCCTGTCGCTGCTAGGAGGGCAGACCCAGACCACCTCTCGGGGCGTGGCCCTGCCTGCACATCCGGCTCAGACCAGCCCTGAGAGCCACTCTTGTCCCGTGCCATTGTCCACTCCACCTGCCCTGCCCTGCCGGCCCGGAGGGGTCCTTCCAGGAACCTCAGCTCTAGAGCAATGGCCTCCTGGGCAGGCCCTGCCTGCTCCCCTCTTTCCGCTCCCAGGCTCCTTGCTAGCCCACTGACCTCAGCCGAGTGCCATCCGTAGCTCTGAGGCCATTTCCTCACGGGACCATAAGGGTGTTCCTTTTCTTTTCTTTTACTAAATAAGACTTTATTGCTTTTAGAGTAATTTTAGGTTTACAGTAAAATTAAGAGGAAGGTAAGTGATTTCCTGTATTCCCTCTGCGCTCCCCCAAGCACAGCCTTCCCCGTCCTCGCATCCCTGCCAGGGTGGTACGTTCATTGCTCGTTATCATCACCCAGGGGCCGTGGTTTCCTCTGGGGTTCACCCCTGGTGCTGTGTGTTCCGTGGGTTGGGCAGACGTGTAACGACGCGCACCTCCGTCACCATAGTGTCTGTCATACAGAGTGTTCTCACGGCCCCAGAGATGCGCTGCTCCCCCAGTGGGGGTTTGAGGGCTGACTCTCTCCTGGGCGTGTCGCGTGTCCTCAGTGAATGCTCAGACGGGCGAGCAGACGCTGGTGTGGGGGCCACAGGAAGGAAACGGCTTTGCGGGCCCACGGCGCTGCTGCAGCTGGAACGTTTGCATCAGGGGTGTCCTGCCGGCCCAGGGGAGCCCAGCGTTTGGTGTAACGTCATGGCTGCTGACGACTCTGGGCTGTGTTTTCATTCATGTGGACCCCGCTTGGACTCGTGAGACCTCCCGCAGTGTCTCACCCTCTTGTGAGAGAGCCCTTCCTTCATCAGCGTTCACTGAACAGCCTAGGGGGCCCGTCCTGTCCTCCGCACTGTTCGGTGGGCAAGGGCGGTGGCCCTGCCTGCGTGGGAGCCGCTGTCCGGCTGGGAGAGACGCTCGATGCCTGAGTGAGGCAGTATCAGATTGGTGGTAGCAGGGGCTGCAGAGGAAGCACAGAGGGAGCTGTCCCCCAGGGAGAGACGCCTCCTTAGTGGCGGCCGGCAGAGGTACCTCTGGAGGTTTGAGCCAAGGCTGGAAGGGTGCAGCAGAGGCAGCCAAGCAGAGTTTGAGCAAAAGCTCAGATGTGACAGAGGGCTGTGCTGGGTCAAGGAACAGAAAGTGGGGTGGAGAAGTAGATGAGGTCGGAGGGTCAGGCAGGGGTCACGTCATGCAGGGCACACTGGCGCTGCTGGATTTCACTCCAAGAGCAGTGGGAAGCCAGAGGTGACGATAAGCTAGACCAGGTGGCCATTAGTTTTAAAATGATGCCTCTACAAAAGAGGCGGGCATGGGGAAGGACGTACTGGGTGGTTCCGTGTGTTAGGGACGCAGAGAGAAGCCAAAGGTAACTGGTAGGGAGGAAGTCAGTTTGGGGTGATTATGAATAAAGCCATGGTAGAATTTGGAATCTGTCCGTTCACAGAAAATGTAAAGAACGCACTCAGGAGTTGATTCACGCCATTCATGCACCTGGACTGACTGCGTCTCCTGTACCAAAGACAGGTGCAGGTGCCCCGGGGCCAAGAGAACGCCGGGCACAGGCACTGCGCTCAGCAGACTGCCAGCCTGCAGGGACGCACGTTACCTGAAAAACCATGTTCTTCCGTGTTGTTTGGGGCCAGGTACCAAGTGGCTGGTAAAGATGTCATTGGCGTTCATGGGCCAGAGAACTTCCTTTGACCGCGGGGGTGAGAAATGGCTTTGTGAAGGAGCAGGTGTTTGTTCTAGGCCTTGAAGGCAGGCCTGTTTCTCATCATCAGACTTTCCCAGAGGTGGGGACGGGATGCACCAGCAGATGGAAGGAGGGCCATGCGGGGTGGCCCTCAGACAGGAGAGCACACAGCGCTATGCGACAGCACATCGGGACGTAGCGACTCCCAGGTGGGCGCTCCTCCATAGCGTCTGCTTGCCTCGGGGACAACGACCCATTTGTCCCGGTGGTCTGAACACCTGTCTAACTCCCGAGCTCCTGTGAGAGTGGGCCTTACGCTCAGAGCTTGGCAGAACCTGGTGAGGCTGTTTTGTGTTGTCTGTGTGTTTATGCTCATTTTATATTTACTGCAAGGGGTCCTGGTTTTTAAATTTATGGTAGGAATACAAAGTTGACTTTCAAAGTAAATTTAAGGAGAGCCCTGACTGGTGTGGCTCAGTGGGTTGAGTGTCGTTTCACAAACAGAAGGGTGGCCCGTTCGATTCCCTGTCAGGGCACATGCCTGGGTTGCGGGTTTCGACCCCGGTTGGGGGCATGTGAGAGGCAACTGATTGATGTTTCTCTTGCACATCGCACATCGATGTTTCTCTTCCTCTCTTTTTTCCTCGTTACCTTATTTCTAAAAATAAGTAAAATCTTAGAAATAAATAAAGTAAATTTAAGTAGAAACAATGGGTAGATCGAAAGAAAAATGTTCCCATATGACAGTACTTTCGGCAGGGTTTGCCTGCCATAAGGTGAGATGCTGTTGTGAATGATGGTAGGTATGCAGTGGGGCAAGGGAATGGGGGGAAGAGATGTGGGGGTGTGGAGAGGAGGAGGAGGAGGAGCAGCTGAACTTGGGGGAGGAAGAGGTCCAGGCAGCCCAAGCAGATGGGGGCACAGGCTCAGGACTATAGGCAGGGAGCAGGGGAGCTGGGAGACATGCCAGAGGCGTGAGTCAGGGTGGGTGGTGGGAACTCCCAGTGCCAGACTGAGGAGCAGGTCCGGGTGGGAATGCAGAGGGAGCGAGGCTTCGAGGCAAGAATGTGACGGCAGGTGTGGAAAAGGAGCCCGTGTGGGGAGCGCTGTGGGGGAGCGGGAGCTCAGCTGGCGGCTGGTGTGGGGTTCGGTTCGCAGGAAAGACGCTGAGCTTCCGCTCTGGGTTCGGCTGTGTGTGTGCTAGCTGGGTGTGTGTACGGGGCTGTTTCAGTTACACGCTTGACGGAAGGTAAATGGGAGAGGTGGGCCACGAAGCGGAAGTGATTACAGAAGCCAGATGTCCTAAATCATTGGCTCCCAAACCAGAGTTTCCCGTTAGAATCGCCCCAGTGGTTTGTTAAGCTCCCATTCCCTGTCTCAGACCCTAAATCAAAATCGTTAGGGTGGGTGTAGACGCCCCCCACACCCCGACAGATTTCTCCTTTTATGTAAAAGTTCCCAGATTAATTCTAACGGGCTGCCTGTTTGAGGGGGCTCTGATCTAAACCAATCAAACGGTTTTCGCTCCACCTGTAATGGTGACCATCTCTTAGATCAATAGGCAGCGTTCCTTTTTTTTTTCTTCTTGATGGAAGCAAAGTTTTTTTAATTTTATTTATTTATATTTTATTGCTGACACTAGTGGTGAGGTTCCTTTGCATTGGCTGACCTCACACATCATGTCAGTGAGCACATTGCATAACATGCATAACAGCTTTACAGAGAAGTCGACTTCAGTTTATGAAAATGCAATATTACAAGGGAACTCTGAAATCGTTTTGCAGGTGCCTGGGAAATTTAACTGAACTCGAGCCGACCTGAAAGTTTGTGCCTTGAGCACTTCAGGGGAAGGGAAGGAAGCAGAGGAAAGGGGAAGCGCCTGCGTCAGGGGTGCGTAAGGTGAGGCAAGAGGCCAGGCAGGCAAGGAGGGGTGCTGGCTGCAGTTCAGGAGGGCATCAGGGAGGAAGTGTTTTTACAAATACATCTTGTTACCTTGGCTGATGTAGCTCAGTGGATTGAGCGCTGTCCTGTGAACCAAAGGGCTGCCAGTTTGACTCCCAGTCGGGGCACAAGCCTGGGTTGCTGGCCGGGACCCCAGTAGGGGGCGCACGAGAGGCAACCACACACTGATGTTTCTCTCCCTCCCTTCCCCTCTCTCTAAAAATAAATAAAATCTTAAAAAACAGTAATACCTGTTGCCAGAAGAGCAAGGTAATAAGTACTTTTCCCTTATTTAATCTACATAAATATTGCCTTCGCTTGGTGACATCAAGTATTAGCTTCTCAGAGCATCCCCAACTGGGTGGCTTAACAGAAATGCACTGCCTCCACGCTGTCTCCTAGTCCTGGAGGCCAAAGGCTGAGGTCCCCAGCAGGGCTGGCTCCTTCCCAGGGCTGGGAGGGTTCAAGCCGTCCAGACCCATCTGCTGGCTTACAGATGGCCTTCTGGTCCCGGGTCTCCTCACGTGGCCTTTCTTCTATGGAATCCGCCTCTGTATCCACATTTCCCCTGCTTGAGTCATATTGTATTGGGCCCACCCTAGGGACTGCATCCATCTCATTTAATGACATCTACAGCGAGGTCACATTCTGACGTACTGGTGGCTAGGACTTCAGCATTTGGGGGGGACACAATGCAGCCAGAAACACGATAGGATCTGATCATAGAGCACGGGGCACTCACTGACCCCCGAGGATGGGGTCTCACCCATTCGTTCACGAAACCAGTATGGAGAGCCTGGTACGTGTTGGCTGTGGCTCACGCACCAGGGCTGGCTCGGGACTGTGTCACCTCACCTTGCTGGGCTTTAGATTCAAATACATAAAATTAAGAAATTAAATTCCTGTACACTTTCTTTTGAGACCCAAACTCCAAATAATAACATTTTTAAATGAAGAAATCAAGTGACAAATTTGTGTGCTGTTACCAGGAGTCAAACTCACACTTCTAATTCAGACTCTGGAGTTCCTTCACACTAAGCACCGCCCTCAGGGCTGGAGCACTGCGGCGGAAGCTTCTAGCTGGCCAGCTTTCTTCTAAGGGAAACTCAAGGACTCAGGCTCCTGCTGTCGTGTGGCTCGGACCTCCTCTGGTGTTCGGAGTCTTCTCCATTCTGTCCACTGATGGGGACACAGAAGGGAGCATTTATCTTAGGGGGTTTTAATGGGCCGGGCCTGCCTGTGGTGCTCATCGCTTGTCCTCATGTGCCATTGGCCAGAACTCAGTCATGTGGCCATACCTAACTGCAAGGGAGCCTGGGAAATGTAGTCTGACTGACGCACACGAAGAAGAGGTGAAGACCAGTTGTTGCTGCCAAAAGGGAGAACGAGGGTGCTGTCTCAGGAGCTGCAGTGCACTGGGAAGATGTCACAGTGAGGTAACACCGGCGTCAGAGTCTGAAACAGGCATTTCCACTTTTTAGGGAGGGGCTGAAGTTCAGAGAAGCCGTCAGCAACCTCAGTGGCATTTAGGGTGTGCATTTTTTCTACGTTTCACTCTGCAGTCCCGCCTACATTTGCTTTCCAGTTCACTAGAAGAGACTCGCGACTTTGAAGCAGCCCGGTTGTGTTCTCTGCAGCCCACGGTGTGCACGCTGACGTCAGTGAACAGGGTCCGAAGAGATGCAGTTGCTAGGCGGTTTTGTTTTCACTGTAAACAAATCACTAGCCAAAAAGTTAATTGTATTCCCCACTGTGTTCCTTCCTTCTCGTAATAAGAAGGAACACACTGGAGTAATTACAGGTTGCCCAGCAAATGATGTGCTTGTTACCCAAAGCGTGATCCATGGTCCCGTAGTATTGGGTCAGCTGGGAGGTTTTGTTTTCTCTTTTGAAGAAATGCAGACTCCCAGGCCCCTTGCCAGACCTGCAGAATCAGAATCTGTTTTAATAAGACACCAGGGATCTGTGTGCACAGTAAATTTTGAGGCACGCTGGTCCAGGTTGTAGGGACGAGCGTGGTCGCATTTGACTTGCTAGCTCTCTGGCTTTGTTTATTGAGCATTTGTGATAGTTAAGTGGGGTGTACGGGTGTTTTAAAGTCAGAGGTAAAATAAAAATGTACACCCTTACTGGGCTTTTTTTGTTGTTTTGTTTTTTTGAGTTCTTTTTGTGGGGGTTGGAGGATAGATTGAAAAAGCAAGAAAATGAAGGGGGTTTATCCTCAACAGTGGTCAGCAGATTCGCTTCTCAGGCTCTGGCCTCTGCATATTTTAGCTGTCTGCCGCCTTTGTGGTCTTTGTGAATGGTAAGCCTCAGCGGATTGCGTAGCATCCAGCACAAGCAGCCTTAAACTTGTACAGGTAAGGAGAATCCAGGAGAAAAACTGAACAGGAGACTGTACCTGCTAGTGAGAAGCTTCTGTTCCTAGTAAGCTACAGCGATTATCTCAAGATCCCCATTGACACGTCAGCTTTAAGATGCAGTCTCGTGATCTCTTTCTCAAAGCCATGAAGGTGGCCTGTAGTCAATAGCAGTCTTGTCCAGAGCTAACTTGTCTCAAAGAATCATTTTCCCAACTTCCTTCTTTGGTTGAACGTTCTCTTATTTCAAGTCAAGGGAACAGAGTGATACGAGGAAGAAAGTGCACACTCCTCCTAACTCCCAGCCCGGTGGCTCAGTTCACATGGAAATGGCTCTGCCGTGGGAAACGCCAGTGTGGTTCCACGGGAACCTCCGCCTGCTGCAGGACTCGCTGCCTCTGCCACCTCTCCAGGCACGCCACCACAAGAGGCTCTGTCGAGGACTCGAATTTGCTGGCAAACAAGGAAGGCGACCGCTTGAGCTGCGGCAGGTCTGCTGGCCCGTAGACACAGCTGTCCTGGTCGGAGCGGCCTGCAAGGGGAGACCCAGAAACTTAGCTGCCTTTGCTCACGCGTCAGTTCACTTTTTATGTTTCATTTTAAAGATCTTATTTATTTAGAGAGAAGGGAAGGGAGGGAGAGAAAATCGATTGGTTGCCTCTCACACGCTCCCAACTGAGGACCAAACCCACAACCCAGGCGTGTGCCCTGACCAGGAATCAAACCTGCGACCTTTTGGTCTGAAGGACGACACCCAGGCCACTGAGCCACACCAGTCAGGGACTGTCAATTTACGTTCACACACAAAAGTGACCTTCTAGGGTCACCTGTGAGCCTCTCTGCTTCACAGGAGTTCAAACTAAATAGGACGTCCATGATGGCTTTGAGAGGGCTGCTTTGTTGAATTTTGAATTCACAATGGAAGGGGATTTTTCATTCTTTTTGCTAGTGATGGCTGAAATGTTCTGTGGCTCCTCTGAGCGGATACTCTGGGACTTCATCTAGAAGTCACTTGCCGTGACTGTCTCCCTCACTGGGGCACGTCTGCCTCTTTAAAAATCCTAGGGATTCTGGCAGCCCTTCAGACGCGGCGGTGAGGGCGACCTTTGCCCGTCAGAGAGCATGACGGGCGAGTTGAATGAGCCACACGAATCTGTGGCTGTGAGATATTGCTGAAAAGCTAGTCAAAACACAGAAACAACTTACAGTAGGTTGGAAAATACACCTTTCCAACAACTAAACCTATAAGAAAAAAAGTCTCCAGTTTCTTTTAAGGAGCAAGCATTCAGATCAGGGGTGCAGCCCCTAGTGTAGCAGACTTCCTGTGAAGACTCGGGTACCTGGCCGATGCCGCTCTGCGTTGTCCTGACTGGTGCAGTGAGGGAGTGGGCCTGGCTGCGTGTGGAACACATCATTCACACAAAGGGGCGCGGGGAGCTCGGAGGTGGTGGTTGGCTCTGGTCTGGAGCAGGTGCCTACGTTAGTTTCCTGTTTCACTAGAAAGACCCAGGGAGGCACAGAGCGCATCGCTAACTGATGTTTGAGTCTGAGATCTAGGAGCAGGAGGGAAAGCCGGCAGCTCGTGTATTTCCGCCTTGAGACTTTGGAAAGTTGCAGCCCTGTTGCGTGTTCACTTTGGGAACTTTTATCAACCCCAAATACTTAGGATTTCTGCACTTTCCTGTATGAATCTTACACTTACAGAAGTTTTAAAATCTGACTCCAGGCCAGTTGGATCACCGCTGGTCCACGCTCTCTTTCAGTGTGAGTGTAGGTCTCCACCCCCAGTAACCGAGGTGGCGGTTGTCTCGTTTTTGTACAACTAGAAGGCTCTTTCTGGATTATCTCCGTGTTTACCTTTACATCCATCGCGAGCGTTTCCCTCCTCACTCCTCCGTTTCGTGGCTCGAATGTTGCCCTCCCAGCCAGCATTTGGCGTGGCGCCTGGGGCGTCTGCAGGGAAGAGAAAGAAACTTAAGATACTGCAGTGTGGGCCTGCCCCTCTGTCCTGCTGGACAGGTTCTCCAGCCCTGCCAGCTCCACTTCCTCTGGACGGGGTCACCAACACACCACGGCTGCAAAGTCCAGCCTTGCTTGCAGTGTGTAGTTGTCATCGGGTAACAGGCCCGCTCTTGGGGGCTAGTGGCAGGCAGTACCCTGGCGGTGGCCTTGGGGTGACCACGGCCTCACATCTCCATCTTCCTACCTGGATTTCGTTTTCATCCCTTTCTGCGTCCCCGGTAACTGACTCGTTCACAGTGTGGCCTTCATGGTCATGTTGGGTTTCCTGGGTTCTGTTTTTTCTGTGAGCCCTCTGCAGTGGCTGGAAAATGGGGTTCCAATGGGCAGGAGAGATTGTAAAACGTCCCTAGCCGATTTCCGCTCGGGTCATTGTTCTGTCATCTGGACTGATGAGCTTAGCTGTTCCAGCTCAAAGCCCCATTCCCCAGGAGCCCGTCAGCTGTCCACAAAGACGAAGTAAGGCCGCTTGAGGGGGCATCAGCCTCCCCCTGCCTCTCAGAACCTACCTCATGGATCACATTTGCCTCCAAAAGTTAATCATTGTCATAGTTTTCATTCTTAAGGAGCCCCTAGCACAGGGCCCAGCACTCGCAGGGCGTCAGCGGGGTTTATGGCATGAATGAGGACATGAACAGCTTTCCCGGTATTTGCACAGAGAGTGTTCAGAGGTGCTGTGTGAAACCCTTCTTTCTGGGCGGGGAGCAAAGCAGCCAGGTTGGTTTAGGGGCAGGGTGCTCCGTCAGCCAACCTCAGACCCCTGCAATCAGAGACTCCTGTGCTCCCCAAGTGGAAGGTCTTGCAGAATACGGAGCTGCTGACCAAGCCACGTAAGATAGCTGAAATGGAAAGACTCTCCAGTTAAGAACAAGGTCCCCCCACCCCCCTGAGCCAAGCACACGGCGTGTTGCTGGGTGGTGCTTACCTTCCAGGCGGTTCAGAGTCACCCAGTAATGGCGCTCTGGGCTCTGGAGGGCTCTGGACCACTGGAGCATGTCTCTTGCACGGGTGTCAGTCAGTACAAACTGGACAAAGTCCCTCGTTAGTACATAGTGAGCACTTCCAAAGTAGATGGTTAAGTTGTGGGGCGGTTCCTCTTTGAACCCTTTGTGTGGAGATACGTAGACACTTCCTTCAGGGGTGGATTCGGGCTGACTTTGGCTTGTGGATTTAGCCTTGGCTGGTTGGATTACTCCAGGAGTGATGTTTTTACCATTCCATTTACTTCTGATGTAGTGCATGACTTCTTTGTTGGTTTTGATGGGGAAATCCTGTCCACAAAGATTCATGACGTAGTTCCATTGAAATCTGGAACGGACTAGATCTTCCATGCAGTTCAGATCTGCCTGTAGTCTTATGAAGCCGGGAGGAGCCCCCTTTTCTCTCTTTGATGGAATGAAAACATTTTCAAAACAGTTAACCAGGGTCTGCACGGCAGCCTTATACTTCTTTGGGGCCCGTTCATCAATATGAATACAGTACACATTTTGAGGAACATAAATAGCTCTGAGAAGCTGTACAAACAGGGCCAGCTCCTTGTGAACAGTTACAATGTACGCCAAAGAGAAATTGCCCTCTGCTGCAGACAGGGGTCTGGATATGAAACGCAACCCCCGGGAAATCTGCGAGCAGTTTCCTGGTGCGTGTAAGTGAGCAAGTATTTCCGATCCATCAGAGTTTTTACAAAATTTTGCGACTTGCGAGGCTGCCCCTTTGCCTTCAAATAAAGCCGAACACAACTCATCTGGATAAAAGCCACACTCTGCCACTGCTGGGGAGGTGGGCTCCTCTCCTGGCTCCTCCTGAGCTGGATTCCTGAAGTAAACGAAAGCAGAGACGCAGATGGCCACGCACACAAGCAGCCCCGGCTTGGTGGCTCGCAGCTGACTCATGTCGTGAGCTCCAGGTGCCTTCTTGTTACCATGGTGTGACGTTTTTCTCTTTAAGCTTCCTAAAACAACAACAGGTGGAGTTTAGGGTGTTGTAAACCCCCGACCTTATTGAAGCACACACACTTAAAGTGTGTGATTCAGCCCCTTTTCTGCATGTGTCCGCCTGGGCATGTGTAGAGTCACGGAAACAGGCCTGCCCTCAGCCCTCCCGCCACCCTCCCCTCTGGGCAGCCACGGACTCACTGTCAGTCACTGTGGGTCTGTGGGCACGTCTGTCATTTCATGCAAACACACTTGTACACTCTACTTTTTGCCTGGCTTTTTTCACTTAGGATAATGAGTTCGAAATGCACCCACGTCGTTGCATCCATCACCACTTTCTTCCTTGTCTTTGCTGAGCAGGGTCCCGTCACGGGGACACGCCACCTGTCCACCCGGCACCTACTGGTGCGCACCGGCGGCGCTTCCAGTTGCAGGGTGTGATGAGGTGCTGCGAACACCCACACCTTTGTTTCTTGGGGTGAAGACTGGAGAGTGGGAAGGCTGGCCCAGCTCCCGGCGTCCCTTCAACTCGTGACAGACTGCGTCCCTTCAACTCGTGACAGACTGCCGGCCATGGCGCTCCCAAGTGGCTGCCCCCACTTTGCGTTGCCGCCAGCAGCGTGCGGGGCTCTGCTTGGCTCTGCTTGGCTCAGCACGGGTGTGTTGAGTGCCCCCAAAACGTGAAACTTCATGGCACAATTTTAGAGATATTTTTATGAGTGAAATACTACGTTTTATCATTTTGCCAACACAAAATCATCATTTAATTAACACATTTCACATCCGGTCTCTAAAGTAAACAAGTCCTTTTTTATATCATAAAAATTGTTATAAAAATGGGAATTGAGTAGGAAGGAAACAGCTTGTTGACATGGAATGGGAGTGAGAACTTTGGTGAAAGGTGAGCCCTGCACTGCCATCTGGTGCATTTCTCCTGTACCGAAGCTTTAGTGCAGGGAGCGGGTTTGGGAGGGTTTGGGGTTTGTTGTCTTGGGTTTTGGGGGGGTTTTCCAAGCTTAGGGTCAAAGTAAAACATTCCAGTCCCATCACAGAAATGTTCTTCCCGCCTTCCTGACAGATTCCACCCATGTAATCCCCAGAGCCCAGAGTTTTAGATATTTTCACTAGTTTTTAATTATTAAATGAGGATAGGTCTTGTGTATAACCCGCGTCCTTCAGAGTAAACCCCGGGCTACGTGTTCTGCCTCCCTGATGCCAAGACTGGCTCGCGGGCTGGGCGAACCCTAACCCCACCCCTGGTTGTGTCAGTGCTGTGCGCACAGCTGCCCCCGTGACCCCTCCTTCCGGGCCAGCTTCACCTTGACTTTTAGAAACGGGGGCGCCAGCCTTGTAAATGGAACCTTGGGGACCCCACTGCTGTGGAACGCGAATGTGTGGCTCTGCGGTTGCCGTCACAGAGCACCTGGCGGGTAACAGGAGACCCCCTGGAACCCACTCTGTGGGCCTGGCGGGTTTTCCTTTCTAAGTGGTGACGAGTGCCATTTTCAGTTCTCAGACATTCCCCAGCCGCGATTCTTGCTGATACTGTTGTTGTCTATTTCTTTCTGAGTTGTGAAGTCAGCCTTGTAGCTGTAGTGAAGCTGTGAGATGTGACTTTCTGCCATTCAATTCATTTCCAAGAAATCTGTGTTGTTTTCCAAGTGTGGGGGAAATAGGCAGCTCATAGAAAAGCCCAAGCCTACTGGTTTTTGAACATTTTTCCTCCACAAAAAGCTGCATAATATGTATTTATGTTGGAGACTTTGGAGAGAGTGGTGGCCAGCCTCGTGTCCCCTGAGCAGACATGCAGTCTCTCCCTGGACCAGACCCGCGCTCAGCATCCCAGTGTGAAGTTCTGGTGTGGGACCGCAGTCACAGATGGGTTCTGAGTCACTGTGTGTGTGTGAGAGAGAGGGAGAGAGAGAGAGAGCGCGTTTCAAGGCTTTCCCCCAGTACTGTCAGTCCTTAAATTAAATTTCCCGGGCTTTAGTGTGCTCCAGTCCCCACCTCAGCAGCTTAGTAAAGGGAGCATCATAAAACCTACGTAGTGTACAGCACAGGTAATGGCTTCCAGGCAGTGAATGATGCTTCGAAGATGATGCATTCATTTCACTGGAGACACACAGGTCCACGAGCTACCTGAGAGTACCTTCTGGTAGAAGTAATCGCCGGACTCCCAGCTAAGGGTGCTGTTTACATTCTGTTCCTTTTTATCACACTACAATTTCTGCAGTAACAGAATTGATGTCCAATTATAGTTCTCAGAATGGAATTCTTTTACATTTTATGTTTTTGTCCAACCATAAAATACTTTAAAGGAGTTATTTCAAAACATGTCACTGTCCTGATTAACTAGAGCCCGGGAGTGTGTTTTTCTTGTTATCTTTGTCCTTCTGTGGCCTCCCCCTGCCCCGCAGCAAGCCCCAAGGGCCACAGGGAAGCAGCAGTCTGGGCAGGGTGTCGTGTGTCACCACCAGCCACTTCATCCAAGGGCAGCCGTTGGAGTTGTGCTGTGATAGGGTTTAGTTTGCTGTGAAGACTTTTCACAGGGGGTCGACAACATCCCATACAAACTCCTCTTGCTGAATCTTTTACACGTTTTTTTAAAAGGCAGTAATCCCCCTGGGTAAATAGATGATGGGCATCTTTAAAGACAGACGTAGAAGTATTCTGCCATGTTCTGGGGTATTACTGTTTGGACCATTCATCTTAGCTAAACTGGATTAAACAGTTGGGTCTCCATTTCCTGGTCTCCAGGCGGGGTGCAGGGCAGGGCTGCCTTCCAGGGACACCAGGGTGGGGGTAGGAGCAGAGGGGGTGAGCCTCCCACTGGGCCTGGCCCAGGGGCTGCCCCGTGCCCGTGTGGGGTTGGGGTGCGTGGCGCCCCAGAGCAGTGCGGCCCCCAGGCCAGGAATGCCAGCTGCCCTCTCCATGTACTGTGTGTTTGTCCTTTAAAAAAAAGCCGCTGTAGCCACAGCAGTGAGAAGTTTGTGTCTGTTGTTTCTGTTGGGCACTGGGCTCAGAATGATGTCCGACAGCACCTGCAGGTTGACACCGTGTTTTCTTGAGCCGTGTGGGCTTGTACTGTGAGACTGGTTTTGTCTTCAGGGCTGTCCTGTCCCCGGAAAGAGCTGTCTTAGCCGCAGCTTGCTTGTTCCTAAAACGCTGTGCGTTCTCTCAGCCACTTTGATATGTGGGGGGAACTTTAGGCTCTCCGCTCAGAACAGCTAGGACAAAAACAGCACCGTTATTGTTGGCATAAGTGCACACTGGGGATTTGGACGTGGCTTCAGGCTGACTTAGCTGTTACCTCCTACATGCGGAGTGAACAAACAGTGGCATTTAAAATTGTGAATTCTAACTGATTTCATACTTGAATATATTCCACTTTTGTTTTCTTTGGCTGAAATGAAAAAAGAGGACTGTCTTTGAGAGAAAAAGATGCCTGCTACACCTGCACCTTTACAGTATTACTGACATTCCAGTATTTCTAGTTTAGGGTCATAAAGGAGGCGGAGAAAAACATGCCTTATTTTACTACTGACACCGGTGCAGGCCCTGCCCTTCCTGCTCTCTGCAGGGGTAGCAAGCACTTACCCAACGGCGGCCTTCACGTCCCACGTGTGGAATCGGCCGGAGGCCCCAGCTTTCTTCTCCCATCAGTTGCTGCTCTTGCCGTTGCTGCAGCCTCAGCCACATGAACAGAGTCTTTTGGCAGGTTTCGTTCCCGCTTGTCCCTGGAGGACTTCGTTATGCTTCGTTCCAGCGTGGAGATTGGAAAATAGTTGCTGCTCTGGCTTCTCCGAGGGTTTCTCCAGGGCTGGGTGCCTCCTGGCAACAAAACCGGACAACAACAGAGGGCGCCAGGCCCAGAGGAAGGGCCGCCGGGTAGTTCTTGTACTCTGTGGGCCGGGGGAAATCCCGCCACCCTGGGCCAGCGTCTTCAGATGCTTCTGAAAATAGGAAGCCAGATTTGGTGATCTGACCCTTTTCCATGAAAGGGGTAATTAAAAGTTATTTAAGATCTGGCTTGCTTCCTGAATAGCATTTGGCACAATCCGAGTGTGTCAGTGTGTGTCCAGAGGGCCTGCCTCTGTCCTCCAGCTCCACCGAGGTGCACCTTGCAGGGGTGGGGTCTGCTCACTGTTAACAGACCCTTGCCTGCTGGGGTCAGTCAGCACTGCTGGGTGCTCTTAACATCCTTCCCTTTTCAGGCTGAAAGGTTCTCTCACCTGCTGGCGTTCTCTTTGGGCTTCCCACAGACACACCTGCTAGCAGGGAGGCTGAGGGGCCTGAGCCCCACACCCTAGGGACTTGCCATCCTGTGTCTCGACACCTGAGCTTGACGCTGAGTCACATGAGTACAGATTTGCTTCACCTGCTTGAGGGTGACTCGGGACACATGTTGCAGAACAGATGTTGCTGTTGCCACAGAAAGATTTCTTCAAAGGCAGAAAGAATCCAGGCTCTCCAAGCTTAAGGGGTTGCAGCTTTGCTGAGGGGTGATGTGTGTGCTTTTGATATAAAAACAGCTTCACGCAGCCTTTCAGCGGGGAGCTCCTGGGGGAGTTTGTGTGGAGAGGTGCGCATTCCGTGAATAGAGGGCCTCGTTTTGCCTGGCAGCCTCCAGGGAAGGACAGGTCCTTTCATGTTGGAAAGGCTGCCCTGCTGGCTTGTGAAGCTGTCGCAGCGGGTGCTGCGGGCGCTGCGGGCCTGGCCCTAGGGGGTGAGGCTGGGTGCTGATCTCACCTGTTAGCTCACATCCTGAACCCGGAAGGAGGAAGATGCTCTGAGCCAAACAGCTGAGAGAAGGGGAAGCGGAGAAAACAAGGCGCGGCCTGCCTACCGCCATCCACTCGCAGAGCTCCGAGGGGGCTGCAGAGTCAGCCCAACAACTGTAGGAACAAAAGGCTTGCTGGGCTTCATGCATTGACCTGATCAACCTAAAAAATTTACGTGAAAATCTTAGCAAACAGGACGGACATATGGCATATACATGTAATTTTCAAAAGAGGCAGTGAGTGGGGGAGTGTGCTGCTTAAAGACAAAAAGCGCTAACTTTTGCCTTCAGATCACCATAGGTTTTTTCCTTTAAATCATATGGTGTGATGGGCCTTCTCCCATGTTGCAAGGGCTGTAAAGTTCACGTGACCTTTTAGGGAACTCTGTGGCTTTACATTTCCATTCCCTTCCATCCTGGTTTGAAATAGTATCTCTTTCGGCCTGTTCCCATTCACTGATGGAGGAACTGTTCACTGCGCGTCCACAGAGTGCAGGGCCCTGGGCTCCACACGGGGCAGCCTCGAGGAAGATGAAGACGGTCCCTCCCCCTGTGTGAAAAGTCAGCGCCCCTCCCTGGTTCATTTGAGCCGGGGAGCCCTCCTCTGGAAGCTGATGGGGCGCTGGGACAGGGACGCTGGGGTTGGGCACACGCAGCCGTCCAGAGTACTCAGGAGAGTATTGTCTGTGAGAACGCGGGCAGGGGGACCACCACCCCGTTTGTGTGTGGCGTTCGGTAGCCTGTCGTTCCCTCCGCACTTCCCTCCTGGCCTTTTTTCTCCGCTTTCCTTTAAAAAATTAACGTCCAGAGGACATGAATATGCAGTGTGTAGGCTGCTTTTTTAGAAATGCATGATAAGCATGTTCTGCATTGTAAAAAGCTCCAAAGCCACTGTATAGTCCTCTGTCACAGGAATGGGTTGCGATCTGTCTGCCCGCCCCCCACGGGGGGCGCTGAAGTTACAAGTGGTGAGGAGGCAGGGTCTCACATGAGTGCGGCCCTGCAGGGACGGCACACCCAGGAAGGTGCGTTTTCAGGAAGACGCACTGTTCCTCACTGAGCGTGTGCGTCGCTTTGATAAGCTGAGAGGGAGGCCAGCCGCCCCCCTTTCCCCGTGACCTCTGCCCTTTGGCCTCATGCTGGCACAGTGCCAACCTTGCTTCCTGCCCTGGTTTCACTGCCCTCCAGGTTGGGCCATCCCACCCCGGCTCGGGGGCTTCGGCACCGAGCACACAGGAGAGGCCCATCGCCATCAGAGGGCCACGTGCCCTGTGTCCAGGGGCAGCTCTGCGCAGGTCCAGGCTGCCGGGGCCTTGAGGTGTGGGGCCGGTATTCATGGATCTTCAGAATGTGGGGGAGAGAGAGCAAGGTATCTCAAGTTTGAAAGTGAGGGGCTTTTGCTTTCTGTTGTTAGTGGCTGACTCAACTTTAAAAACCCCGCTCCGGGCCCAGCAGGGTCTGTGGTCACATCTGGACACTGGACAGCCACCCTGAGAGGAAGGGGGCTGCTGACCACTGGCCCAAAGGACAGAGGCAGCGAGGAGGGCTGGAAGGAGGCCATGGGAAGCCTGGAGCAGCCAAGGAGGGACAGGGCCAGGCTGACAGAGCCGGTGGGCACGGTGTGACCCCTTTCCTGCTGTGGGCTCAAGAGGCTGGCCGAGGCCGCCACCCCGCCTGGGCCAGATTTGCCACCTGACTGTGCCTACAGGTGTCTCTCCTGCCCTCTCCACAGAGAGTGCCCCCCGCAGCAGGCTCTGCCCTGTCTCCCACAGCGGGGCCTTCCCAGGGGACCTCCCCTCGCAGAACAGGCTATGCCCCCTCCATTCGGGCCCCTGCATGACGGCTGACTACAGCTCCTTTTCTCCTGAGGAGTCCTGCAGGGGTGCTCTGTGGGCCCCCACACACTGTTCGCACGCCTTCTCTGGGGCCCTGACCTCAGGATGTGAGGGCCAAGGAAGGGCTCTGCTGTCGAGAGCATGTGGCCCACCCAGCTAGAAAAGGAGCTGGCCCAAAGGAGGGGTTTGTAGACAGAATAAGTAACCCCGCTGAGGCAGCAGCCCCGAAGCCAGCTCAGCCCCGCGGCGGGCAGGGCAGCAGTGGGCGTCCCAGGCACTCAAGGGGCTGCGGCTGGGCTGGGCGCACGGGTCTGGGGGCAGCAGTCCAGCCTGGTGACCGCCTCTCTCTCCCCTGCTCTCTGCAGTGTGGGGCCGCCTTCCAGGAGGACGACGTCATCGTGCTCAATGGCACCAAGGAGGACGTGCAAGCGCTGAAGGGCCGGATGGAGGAGAGGAGGCTGAGGGCCAGGCTGGAAAAGGTAACCCGCGCCCCACGGGCATGCCTCCCTGCGTCTTCAGGTCCCCCCCTGGCCTGCTCCTCTGCGCCAGAGCCGGCCTGCCCTGCATGGTCAGGAGGTGGCAAAGACCGTGCCCCTGGCATTGGACAGAACGCAGCCAGGGTTGTGGGGAGGGGCGGGGGCGTGTTTAAAAAAGTAAGTCTGTACATGTACATTCATTCCAGGTTGATTTTCTGAATGGCTATGATTTCATTATCATCAAGCAAAAAAAAAGGAAACAAACAAGCTTGAAATATTTTTGACAAAAAACAGTTACCGAAAAGGATGTGCTTGTCCTTCATTGGTCAAGCTCCGTTTTTAAAAAGGGGGGAATGGTGTTTTAGTGGTGACTGGTGTACTCTCCACCTCAGGCTTCCTGCCAAGGTGTGCAGAGCCCCTGGGGGTGACGTGTCCCCTCTGCACAGCCCTCAGCGGAGCCCCTGGGCCTGCGCTTAGATACTGCTAGCAGGACGCAAAGTATCTCCCGCCCGCGCGTAGCTGGAGACAGGATAGGGCCTGTCTCCCCACTCCGTACTGTGCGTGCCCTTCGGGTAGCCTCCGCTGTGACCCGAGGAAAGGGGTTCGGGGTGGGGCTCGGAGCGCCTCAGACGGCTGGGTTTTCAGGACTGGGTGTTACCCTCAGATTTGAACGTGTGGCTTGTGTGTGCGAGGTGAACAGAGGTTTTGGTGTCTGATACACGCGTTACAAATCACACTGCACCTGAGTATCATGAGTTCAAGGCTGCTCCCAGAGAAAGATCTTTTCCCTGCCTTGTCTAGTGACAGGGACCCGCTGAAATATTTGGCCTGTATGTCTGTAGTGCCATCTTCTGGCTGCGTAGAAGAATGGCACTTCTAAAGTAAGTTCTCGGAGTGAGCGGGCCCTGTTTGTCCTTTCTGGTCGAGGCAGCTCGGACACAGCTGTGTGGTGTTGGAGTGGCTGGCTTCCTTTTGTGAGTCTCGCTGCCCAGTGTAGCCATGAGGCGCGCCAGACCCCCACTGCCTGCAGGTCTAACCAGAGTTTAGGAGAAGGGCTGAAGTGCCCTTCAGCGGGAGCCTCAGACCCTCGTGGGTAGACAGACAGGCAGTTCCACAGCTTTGAAAAGCCCCACTGGCGTGGGCAAGGGTCCACCCCCTCTGGCTGGCAGGGCTTTCTGAGCCCGTGTGAGCCTGTGTCATGTCCCTTTAACTGTTCCTTTGCGTGTGGCGGTCACCACAACATTGACGTGACCACTGAACTCTGTTCTCTTCGCTGAGCATTTTTGAGGATGTGATTTCTGGAATGCCAAACTTCCGCAGGTCTCTGCAAATGCATTCCCATGTGGGGCGAGTATGTAACCAGAAATGCGCGGGGGGCCCAGGCTGGGGGTTGATGCTGACGCCAGCACCCACCCCCCAACCTCCCTTTCTTCCCGCAGAAAGCAAAGAAACCCAGGGCAGCAGAGTCTGTGTCGAAGCCGGATGCCGGGGAAGGTAAGAGGGGGTCACTGCAGTGAAGCCGGCTGCAGGGCCGGGTGCCAGGTCCGCGCGTTCCTTCCCCCCCGGGGTGCTGACTCTGTCCCTTTCATGGGGTCTGCAGGGCCCTCCAGAGTGAAGGCGGGGAAGCCTGAAGAGCCCAGCCTTGACTCACAGGACAAGAAGGCCACCCAGGCTCCCGGAAGCACAGGTGGGTCCCCCAGGGCCCACAGAGATCTGCGTTCCTAGACAGCTGGCCACCCTGCCCACTGTGCCAGCTTTGTAGACGTGAGCTGGGGAACCGAGGCTCCTTAGAAACTCGGAATTCTTGAGTCCTGTCTCCATAGGGTGTTGAGCTCCCTGGGGACTGAAAACCAGTCACTCTTCCCTGAAGCAGAGCCTGTCAGGGCCTGTTCAGTTGCCTCATCAAGCGCACACTTGCGGCCGAGCCAACGAGGTGCACGGAACTGGCCCAGACATTGCACGGTGACCAGAGGGTCAGAGGGTCTAGGCGCCGGCTGTGGCAGGGATGTTGCTGAGCCCCCCAAGGCCGGGGTTCTGCGTCCGCAGCACCTGGCCCGCAGAGCCTCCTGCCCCCCCACCTGCCTCTTGGCCAAGTTCTCAGAGAGCCATTCAGCATGTAGCTCAGAATTCAGTGCATCTCTCCTGAAACTCACTGCCTTTAACTCCAGAATTGCATGCATTTCACAGAGAGAAAGCTGGGTAAAGGGTGTGTGGTCTTGTGTTCTAAGCAGCATCCACAGTGATTACGGGTTCCAGTCCCTACTCTGCATGCAGCAGCCGCCCGGCCGAGGGCAGTCACTCAGCCCCCCTTGGAAAATGGGCTGGCCACACCCCTGGCAAGGGGGCTCCAGTGCCCGCCAGCCACAGATCCGGGCCAGTGCGCGCTCATCCCTGCAGTTAGGGAGTCGGTGTGATTGGAAGTGGTAGACTTAAATGTCATAGCCTCGTCTGCTTCTGGGAGTCCGTGACAGAGATGAGGAATCTCAGCCTTCCTCCCACGAGAGGAGGAAAATTCTCAGGAGGCACAGACTGGCTTTTCCCCCTTAGAGAATCTGATATTTGGAGGGATCTTTAGTCTCAACCATAAAGTGTTTGCTTTCACTTCCCAACAGCTAATGGGGCCTCTTCTGGAAAATTTGGGAAGCCTCCCTGTGCCGCCACAAAGAGGTCCATTGCTGACAGCGAGGAATCCGAAGCTTACAAGTCCATTTTCACGACCCACAGCTCCGCCAAGCGCTCCAAGGAGGAGTCGGCCCACTGGGTCACCCACACGTCCTACTGCTTCTGAAGCCCAGGCCTCGCCCCCACGCAGGCTCCTTTGGGCTCGTGGAGGCAGGTGCTGTGGGCGCCAGCTGGGCCACGGTCTCTGCACGGGGTCATCAGGTTGTTGCCCAAACCCTGGTGCCAGCGTGGTCACTTCCCTCTGAGGAGCATGGTGGCTTCCGGGAGAGAGCATGGTGGGTGGGTGACAGAGTGACCTTGCTGGGCCACCATGCTGGCCTCTCCACCCTCCACCCTCTTCCCCTGCTTAGTGCTTCGACAGCATCCCAGAAGGCCGTGCTGGCTGCACGTCTGTGCTCACAATCATTAAAGGTCCCAGATGCCTCGTGGCTGTGTGGTTGGCTCATTTTGACTACCATGCGGACGGTTTTGCTGCCAGCAGTTAATTAAATAGGCCGAGCAAGGCTGAACTTGAGATGCACTCTGCCCGCAGGTCTGTTTGCAGGAGCGTCTGAGAGGCCAGGACTCAGGGTCAAGTACTTGGCAGGAGTCAGAAGGGAGGGTTCATAGTTTATCGTTTTAAAGATAGGAGAGATTGAGTTGGGCACCTGGCCTTTTCTCTCATCTGTCTACATTTTTGTCCGTCTGTCTTCCACTTGTGTTTTGTAAGAAAATTGAGTGACAGAAGTAACTCCGTGATGTCACATCCTTTCCACTTTTCCTCTCAGTGGAAGACAGGAAAGGGGATTGTACCTAAAACTGGTGTGTTTTATCCGTAACATGTGCTGATGTCAGTGGTCATTCAGACTTCCCGCCAGACTGCTGATGAAGAGCCAGGAGTCCAGGTTTCTCCACCGCAGCGCTAGGTCCCTACCCGGTGGGGGGTCAGGGAAGGGGAGGGCTCCCATGGGCCATATCCAAGGCCCTGGAGGATCCTGGGGTCGGGGTCAGAGAGGATCCTGGCCTGCTCTGTGTCCCTGTTGTCTGCCTCACATGATGGGGAGTCTGGCCCTGAGGACGTTTTGACATGAATATAGAAGCATTTTAATTAAAATTATATTAATAGCAATGTGTTTTTGTTGTGGACTTTTCCAGAACAAGCTTGATTAGCCATTTTCTTTCCTGGGTAAAGTTTTTATGTGGCCCAGTTAAACTGTCAACTAGCTGTGGCTTTTTCCCTTTTTCACTTTGTTACGTTATCACGGGAAGGAGCCGCTCAGCGCCCCAGGAACAACTTCCCGACGAGAGCCATGGGAGGAGAGACTGGGCTGGAGTGGCGGTTCCAGGGCTGAACCCCTGAAGGTCATGGGCATGCCCTCCAGCCCGCAGCCAGATACCAGGCTAGCTGCTGCCCAGACAGCAGTTGTGGCCCCTCGGGACTGGTGGGCTGACTTCAGTGCCCAGGTGTCTCCTTCAAGAAGGCCCCTCACCTCTGCAGACAGCTTGCTGCCCCCTGGCAGGCGACATTGTGAGGCCCAGGTCAACGCCCCACCTTCCCCCGCCATTTCGAAGAGTCTCACAGGACCTTGTGGCTGCCCAGGGCTGCACACAGTGAGGGGGTCGTGTGGTCCCTTCATTATACTCAGCGGAAGTCTTAATCCTGGGGACTAGGTCTGTGTCACGTGACCCGGGGGATGAGGACAAGCCTTGTGTTCCGTGAACTGGGACTTCTTGTTTCATGGCCTTTGGGGAAGCTGATGGTTTCAAACACCCTGGCCAGTGAGCCCCAGTTACGCTCCTGGCTTCAGCCTCGAGGTGGGTCTTCCCTTGGGGTCCCCCCACGTGCCTAGGTGTTGAGTCCCGCCCGATCGTCTCTCCAACTCAACCACCACGCCTTCTTCAGGGGAGCCTTCCTGCATAACCTAGCCCCTGCTCCTAAAGCCCGCTGCTCTAATCCCAACTTTAATTAAGTCCATCCTTAATTAACACAGGGCTTGCACACTCAGGTAAGATCAGTGAGTGGGAGGCGATAGGGAGTGGCGGGGACTGTGGAGAACACATGCCACCTAGATGGTCAGTTCCTGTTGGGACCAGTGTTTTCAGATCTTCCATATTTTCAAAAGGAGCCAGAAATCTAGGTTTTTAAGTTAAAATATCCCAACATTTAAATATTGTAAGTAAATAATTTTAGAAACAATGTAGGCCAAACAATACACACCCGTGGCTCCCAATGTGTAGCCTCTGGTTTGATATCTTTCTCACTGGGCTGTCTGCTCCACAGTGCGGCACATGCCACACATTCAACACCATGTCTGTATTCAGCAAACTGGAGACCAGCACAGACCTCGGCCCACAGCCCCAGGGTCAGACAGCCTGGAGGAGACAGCGCCCAGGTTGTCCTAGCCTCTCTTTTTATTGCCTGCTGCAAATGTCCCTTCCTCCCTCTAAGTCCTCCTCCTGGGCCCCCATGGGCCTGCCCCCTCTGCTGCACCCCCCCCACCCCCCCCACCCCCCCACCCCCCGCCATCACAATGGCCAGAGCGGCCCCTGCCTGGGGCCTCTGTGACATCACGCCGGGCCCAGCCCCAGGCACCCGGTCTCCCGGTGCGAGGGCAAACAGACCCACCATGAGCAGCTTCCTCCCCCACCTCTGCTCGCCATGCGGATGCTGACATGGTTCTTGTTCTTGCCCCTGTGCCTGTCCTGTGGCTACGCCTTCGTGTTTTCTTCCGTGAGGGGGAACGTCAAAGAACCCCAGGGCCAGGCGCCCTGCGGGGGGCACTTCCGGATCAGGCAGAATCTACCAGAGCAGGCCCAAGGCTGGCTCGCCAGCAAGTGGCTCTGGCTCCTGTTTGTGGTCGCACTGTACGCGATTCTAAAGTTTCGAGGAGGACAGAGTGAGAAGAGTAAGGTGAGTGTGGCTTCGTTCTTCTTATTTTTATGTGTTTTTAGAGAGGGGACGGGAGGGAGGAAGAGGAAGAAACATCCATGTGTAAGACAAACATCAATCGGTTGCCTCTCCAGCACCCCCAGACTGAACCTGCAACCCAGGCATGTGCCCTGACCAACCAGGAATCGAACCAGCGGCTTTTCGGGTTGCGGAACAATACCCAACCCGCCGAGCCACACCCCACACCAGCCAGGGCAGGACGGTTTCATTCTTTACACCACGTTGATTCCATCTCAGAAATCTCAGACTCGGAGAAACGGACATTCTACTTGTTATGGACAACACCGTTAAATAGGACAAATTGGGACGCCAGGTCCTGCCCGGTGGTCCTGGGAAAGGCCAGCACACTCCTCTCCTGACATAGCCTTCGGGAGACAGGTGTCCCCAGACCCACCGGGGCTGGGACTACCAGTGGAAGGGCCACCCTCTGTTGATTGGCTGTAGGAGACCTGGGCTTGGTGTTTCAGCCTGGTAGGTGAGTTTTTGCAAATGGAGGATAGAGGCAAGAACTTGGCGTCTTTGGGTCCAAGGTATTCTCAGAGCCAGATTCATGGCCTGACTTTTAATTTCCCTAGCGTTTGACTTACCACCCGTCACTGAACTGAGTGGAGATGATATCATTATCCCAAGGGAAGGTCGAGACCTGTCGGAAGGGGATGGGGGGCGAAAAGGTAACTGCTCCTCCCCCTGCTAACTCTAGAAGGGGAGAGACAGGAACCTGGCAGCTCACTCTCCACTACACAGATCCCGGAGTCTGTCCAGACTGGCTGGGGCAGGGTTGGCCCAGGTAGAGGATATTTTCAGCTTTGCAATGACTCACCTCCGCCATTTCAGTCTGAAAGCAGCCCTAGACAGTGTGCAAGTGAGTGAGCGTGGCTGTGGGCTGGGTTCCAATAAAACTTTATTGACAAAAGCAGACAGTGGGCCAGCTTTGGCCACAGTTGGCCAATCCCTGGACGAGAGCCATGCTAGAACCGCCTTCTCTCAGGTGAGCCCACCTGTGCTGGAACTGGGTCAGAACCCACAAAGCCAGCGGTGTTGTTCACCCTGCGTGTCTTTCTCGACAGGAGAAGAATCCTCCTGGCCTTCGAGGCTGTTCGCTGCGCGCTCCACTAAAGAAAAACCAGAATGCTTCCCCCAGCAAAGACTTCGCATTTAATACCTTACACCAGCTCGAAATGGAACTTGTGAAATTCCTATCCAGGGTGCGGCATCTGAAGGATGCTGCGGCCAACGGCAATAACCTCAAGCTTCCGATCTTCGAGGTGCCTTCAGACCCACAAAATAACGTTACGATATATGAAATATGGGGCGAAGAGGAATGCGAATGAATGGATTTGTGTATCAAAGTAGGACAGAAAAAGTTGAGTGTTGACAAATGATATGCAAACCAATAAAACTATTCTGAAGGAAAATCTCAAATTTGAGATTTTTTTTCTCCTCTGTTAAACTTGAAAAAATAAATGTGAAACCGGTCGGTCACCGTAGCCATTAATGTGTTTGTGGCCTTTCTCACTTCCTCGGGAGTTGTGGGTGACAGGAAATGCACCAACAGAGACACCGCTGCCTGGGTGGCCGCCTCAGTCCAGACACCAGGGCCCTGTGGGACCAGGTGCAGGAAATTTTGAATAAGACGTTAACATCATTTTCACACTCGCTATCTTTATATTAGCTGATTGTGCAAAAGATGGCATCGATTATTGTTATGGTTTATTACCTTATAAAGGATAAGTTTAATTATAGGTTTAAAAATGGTAAAATGATTGCATTAGGAGGGCTGTGTATATATACGGGGGGGGGGGGCAGGGATGGTAGATTCTAGAGTCACTTGATTTTCTTACCAGCAGAAAAAAATCACTCATTTCACCTCGTTATGTGTGGACTTTCTCCCACCAACTAGCGGTTACGTATGTCCAATTGGATTAAAGGAAATGGAGAATCAATTCCTATTTCCAGTGTAAGTTGGAGGCAGATGAGCCAACCAGGGCTTCCTCGATCACGTGATATGAGTGTTCTCTATAATGCTGATTAAAATAGGGAAGTGTGGGTGTGTTAATAAAGCCAAGGGAAACTACGTTCACTTAAGACTGTTCAGTGAGCTTCCAGACCCCGCGCGTGGGCCACCCTGAGAGTCTCAGCCGTGCTGGGCAGGCCTGGAGAGAGGAGTCAGCTGTGGGAGGGAGCCCGTGGAAGTTCCCTGTTTCCACTTCGGTCCACGCTAACATGTGCCTGTCTGACTCTCCGCCACCTCCCTTCCCAGCTATGAAATTTAACTCCGGGCATTAGACTTGATGACAGCTGCCCGCCTCCTCCCCCTGGTCAACGGTACTCTATCTTGGGTCACACCTTTGTGTCTTAATGTCAACTTGCAGATAGAAGGGGCTGGGATTACTTCTGGGCAGTTTTTGAGCCAACGGGACTCTGTGGGGTGTGTTCACCCAACACTCTGAACTCAGAGGAGCGAGAAATATTTGGGGTTGAACCCGTGAGATCAGCGTGGGGCAGATTCCCGACGAGAATGGAGGCGACCATCCACAAAGCCAGCGGTCACCATGCCGTGGGTGCCGGGCCCGATCCAGCCCGCTGGCTGCTTCTGTAGGGCCCAGGGGCCAATGACGGTTTTATATTGTTAAATGGTTGGGGGAAAATCACACAACGCATCATCGTTCATGGCTTGACATTCAAATCGGGGTGTTCCTAAACATCGGCTGGCACGCAACCTCCCCTGTCTGTCTGTCTGTGGCTGCTTCGGTGCTCAGGGGCGGAGCCAAATAATGGCACAGACATCATATGACCCAGAGGGAAACTATTTTCTAACCCCCAGTACAGGAAACGCTTGCAGACCCCTCGCTTATGCTAAACTCACGTACCACGTGAGCAACCCGAGGAAGCACTCGGCTGTAATCTTCACAAACACCCACTATTTGTCGAACAGGAAAAAAGAAATGTAACTTCATAAATCTTAATTTTTGTGGTTCTGGGCAGGCCACTAGCTTTCAAAGACGGGGATCCTCAGAAAGAACCGAACATCGCCGTTCTGCAGAGCAAAGCTGACCGAGGATCTGAATTGGCACGACACCTGCCGTGCATTTCGGTTTAGCGACTCCCACCAAAGAGTGTCCCCAGGACTTTGCCCAGCACAGTTCTGCCTAGAAAACCATGCTTCCTCAACCCCATCGATTTCACGCAAGGTTTTTCGCAAAAAATGCAGGAGAGGTCGATTTCAGCGCTAGAGCTCAACACAGCTCCTCCCTTCTGCTGCCAACTCGAATTCTCCCGTCACGCACTTTGTGGTTCCACCCGAGTCCCCGCAGCCGCCTGCCCCTCTGCGTTCACCCAGGAGGGTCCGCCCCGGCGGGGGCCGGAATCTGTTCCCTTGCAGCTGTGGGCGTCACAGCGGTTCGGCACCTCCAAAGCCAGCGAGGAGGTGAAGGCTCTAGAGCGAGTCTGTTCACAGAGCTGAGTCTTACGCAGTGTAAGCAAAATGCAGGAGTGACAGCCGTCACCTGTGCCAAGGTCTACGGCTTAGGAACTAGTCACTCCAGGGGAGGGGACCACACCAGGGTGTCGACCTGGAGTGGAAACTCCACAAAGGGCAAAGACAGAGGGGCTGGGGGACGTTCCCAAAGACTGTGGAGGACAGGTGACACACACCTGGCTGAGGGCGGTAGGCGAAGTTCTAAGATGCCCCTCAGGGGCACACACTTCATCTAACCCCTCCTGTGAGCGGGGGCAGCAGCTGTGACTGGAACAGGATTGTCGAGGCAGTGATTGCGTTGTGTCATATGAGGCCCCGTTAGTGCCAAGACCCCCCACCACTGACTGGTGGCCCAGAAGAAGCCAGATGCCATCCTGTGAGACAATGGGTCCCATGGGAAAGGTCCCTAGTTAACAGGTAGAAAAACAGCAGGCACCCAGCCACACCTGGGGCCCAGAAGAGGCCTCCATGAGAGAGGACCCCAGCCCCTGCTGACATGGATTTCAGACTAGGGAGACACTGAGAAGAGGTGCCCCACCCGGATGTGCACCCCGACCCAGGGGAACCGTGAGATAATAAGTGGGTGTTGTTTTATGCCACTACGTTGGTGGTACTTTGGTACCCAGCATTAGAGAATCGACGGAGCACGCAGACACCCAAACACACACTTCCCCCCTGCGGGTTCCATGCCAAGGATGCCACAGGCACCTTCCCTCTGACCTTGTCCCTGGCCTCTGAGCCAGGGAAATGGGACCAGAGGAATATGGAACGTCCCGGTCCCCTCAACCAGAGGTCACAAACTGTTGGCTCAGCGACCTGACCTCTCCCACCCCGTGTTTATTTGGTCCCTTTGTCCGGCGTCCTCACGCTGCAGACACTCCTGTGTGTTAGTCACGTGGCAGCCGCCTGGGCGTCAGGGCGAGTGTGGGGGGCTGAGGTGCCCATGTGCGGGTCACGGTTGTTGCACTTCCTAATGGCCCCGGAGCACAGGAGCAGCGGTGCCGGCAGATCGAACCTGCCACGGAGAGGCCGGAACATGCTGCCTTTAAGTGAAGCTTCTCGACTCAATGGGGAAAAATCATCGTACGCTGAGGTTGCTGAGACCTACGGTCAGGATGGACCTCCCATCTGTGAAATCGTGACGAAGGAAAAAGACTTTCATGCTGGCTT
This sequence comes from Desmodus rotundus, assembly GCF_022682495.2. NCBI lineage: Eukaryota > Metazoa > Chordata > Mammalia > Chiroptera > Phyllostomidae > Desmodus > Desmodus rotundus. The sequence goes on along the minus strand of NC_071392.1, from coordinate 97,743,444 downwards.
TGCTGCCACATCTCAACTCACAGACACCTCTGGTCACGCGGGCATTTTGTCATCTCGGCAAGGAAAAGGGTGAGGACAGGACGGTAAGAGAGAGAGAACACTCAGATAACTTTCGTTACAGTGTGTTGTAATTGTTCTATTTTATTATTAGTTACTGTTAGTCTCTGGCTGTGCCTGCTTCAGAAATTAAGCTTTATCATAGGTATGCACATGTAGGAAAAACACAGCATATACAGGATTCAGTACTATCTGCGGTTTCAGGCATCCATGGGGGTCTTGGGTCAGATTGCCCACGGATAGGAGGGGCTGCTACACAGAGACCCTCCTTGTACCCTTCGGCCCGTCTCCCCCAGGGGCCACGTCTTATGTAACTACAGCACAGTCCCCCCACCCCTGGAACAGCATGTGGGAAGGGCTCTACCCCACTCATCCCAGTGTGAATTCCTGTAGCAACACCACAGCCAAGACGCAGGACTGTGATTCCAATGCCCCAGAGACCTCCATCCTGCTGCCCCTTACAACCACCCCACCCCCTCCCCCAGAGCCCCCAGCCCCTGGCCGCCACGCACCTGCTCCCCACCGCTGTGATTTTGTTGTTTTGAGGATGTCATGTGGATGGAATCCTACAGCACGTGACATCTGAGATTGGCTTGTCTCGCTCAGCATGACAAGCACCTGAGACCCACCCACCCAGCCCAGCACACCTGTCTCATGGAGTGCCTTTAATCAGCCACCCACTGAGGGCTGTTTCGCTCACTGTCAGGTTTCAGCTGTTACTGAGAGAGATGAAATGAAGACCCGTGCTTGGGCTCCGTGTGGTCATCCGCGTTCGCTTCTCTTGGGTGGACGCCCAGGGAGGGGCATGGCTGCTGGGTCGTGTGGGAAGAATGTGATTTGGCCACCAGTAACCTTTTTCAAAGTCTGGATTAGTGGCCAACATTTCCCAATGAGATTTCACATTCTGTTCCGGTGAGGGAGACAGGAAACCAACCAGTTCCTATCACACGCAAATAAACCTGACATGAGACGCAGGGGTCCTAGGCTTCAGCCCCTGGGCTTTCGCCCGGCCCTTGCCTCTCCCTGGCCCACCAGCCCTGGGGGTCCCAGCCCTCCTGGCTCTTGGCCCTGCCTCCTCCCAGCTACCCAGGCCAAGCCTGTGTCTGCCTCTGGGAGCTTTGCCCTCCGTCCCTGGCTAAGTTTTTCCCTCCAGATGCCACACTGCTGGGAGCTTTGCTGTCTCTTCTTGTCTTCATTCAGAGATCACCTCCTCACAGAAGCCTTCCCTGACCACCCTCCCCAGCCACTGTCACCACATTATCCGGCTTTCTTTTTTTTTTTTAATTGATTTGAGAGAGACATCGATTTGTTGTTCCACTTACTGATACATTCACTGCTTGATTCTTGTACGTGCCCTGACCGGGGATCCAACCCACAACCTTGGCCTATCGTGAGGACACTCTGACCAACTGAGCCATCCGACCCGGGGCCAGATGTCAAAAGAGACGTTTAAAGTGTGGAGAGACAGCTGGATGTCTGGACGTCTGGACATCTGGACGTCTGTGCCCGAGACAACCAAAAATGTGGTGTGCCTTGCAGTTACCAGAAACTGCCACTAGGTGACAGACACAGCACATGACAAAAAACAGCACCTTTTCCAAAGGTGTTGCTTCAGGGGCCCTTGAGAACAGGGTATAAGGTGAAGTAATAGAATCCTGGACACAGAGTCATTATTCATCGTATGACAGTCGTGATTCTTCCCTCCTAAAATCTTCTCTGTCACAGTGCTACGAACATTCCTTGGAGTGAGTAACAGTGCTGAAGCAAAGGCGTTACTCCTGGACATGAAGAGCTTGGATGCTGCCGGAAAATATAGGAGAAGGAACTCTGGTGAAAAGAAGGGGCAGGGGGTCTGGGTGGGCTGGGGGCTGAGGCCAGGTCCCCCGTCTGACATTCCCCCAGCTGTCACAGACACCCAGGCGAGGCCCAGGGGTGGCCATGCTAGGAGGGTGACATGGGTGATATGGAGAGGTGGGTGAATTGGAATGAGATTTGGGGAGGCAGCCAAAGAGAGACGGGGCTCCTGGTGGGCAGGGCCATGGCCCCCACCACTGCCAGCCCCATTACCACATGAGCCCCCTCCCCATTTCCTCCACCCACTCCTCCATGGCGCTGTTCACCACACCAGCCCCTTCCTTGCCCACCCGCCAGGGGTGAGGGCTGTGCTGATAGGGAGGCCCCACACCCCAAGTTCACTCCTGATGCTCTTAGGAAACTGCCCTGCCTTTGTGGGGCCAACTTCTGGATTCATTGAACTGAGGGACCCAAGACGGCAGGCCCCAGTTCTGGACACAGACCTAGGTTGCGAGTTCGACCCCCAGTTAGGGCACATACAGGAGGCAAACAATCAATGTTTGTCTCCCACATCGATGTTTCTGTCTCTCTAATAATCAGTACAACATACCCTTGGGTGAGTATTTAAAAAAGAACACTTAAAAACTTAAAAACTTAAAACTTAATTACCATGTGACCCAGCAACTCCACGTTTCGGTGTAAGACACAAAGAGTTAAAAGCAGGGGGTGGAAGAAGAGGTGTTTGCACACCCGGCATGATTCCCAACAGCCAAGAAGCAGAAGCAACTGATGTCCGCAGATGGATGACTAGATAAACGAAATGCAGGCTACACGTGCGGCGGAGTCTTCCTCAGCCTTAAAAAATGCCAAGTCCCCTCTGGGCGCCGGGAATGTGGGGGGAATCAAACCCCACACTGTGATCGATTTGATTCCCCCACCAAGGAGCCCTGGCCAGTGTGGCTCAGTGGGTTGGAGCTTCATCCTATAACCGAGGGGCTGTGGGTTCAATCCCCGGCCCGCATGTGTAGGGGAGGCAACCAATCGATGCTCCTCTTTCGCACTGATGTTTCTTTCTCTCCCTCCCTCTCCCTCTAAAGACAATGAAAAAAGAGTCTCCCTGGGCGAGGATATATATTTATATGTTTACATATATGTATATATAAAAACACACACCCACTAAAGGAGGACCCTCCTGAGCCAGCCAGTCCCTGTGGGGCTTTCAGAGGATGCTCTTGCACACGCCCTTCGGAGGTGAGGGCTCAGCTCCAGAGAGGTGCGAAGCTCTCCCACAAACCCGCGCTTCCTGTGAGGGCTGACGTCTGCCCGCCCTCAGTGGTGCCTTCGTTCATGCGGTGACTGGAGCCCCGTGGGGGGAGGTTAGGATAGGCCGCCCCAAATGATGCGGTTCTGGCAGAAGGCGCATCTCCAGCTGGAGGCACTGGAGCAGGAAGAGGCTTCTCTTCACTTTTCTGCGTGAAAGCAGGACAGTCATTTCCCGCTGGCCCAGGTGCCTCTCCCCATGCCAGGGAGAAGAGTGACCCGTGCCTCGCGCTAGTCTCCGCCCTGTATTTCCTAGTCACAGCCCCCCCCCCACAGTGGATCCCTGGAAACCCACACTCTCTTCCCTTTGTTACCAGGGTATATAACCACCCCCGTCTTACTGCCTCTTCTTTGAGTTTTCTTCTTTTCTGTGAACGCCCGCGTGTGGGCATATTCATAAACGGTGTTTGCCTTTTCTCCTACGAACCTGTCTGTTGTTACATCCCCAGACCCCCGTGTACCGAGCCTAAGAGGGCGGGGGGAACATGACCCCCCTCAGCACATTTCCATCACTGTTACTCCAGAGTGCGCTGTGCCGGCATTTAACCAGTCCCCCGCGGTGGACGTCTGTGTCCGCCCTGGCGTTCTGCTGAGACGAACACACGCAGTGTCGTTTCCCTGGACGGCGAGGATCCGAGGACAGCGCGACCACCGTCCGCTGGGGTTGCTGTTCACCCTACAGCCGGGCGGGCACCCAAAGCAAAGGGCTGGAATGGTGCCCGCCTGACTAATTTCAGCATTCTCAAGGACAGGTAAGTGGTGACTCATCCCGTTTACATCCAGAACTGTCGAATGGGGCATCTTGTTCATCAGATCAGGAAAGGCTTTGTCCAGAAATCTGCGAAATTACCCAAGAGGAAGACAAAAGCATATCTAACCACTGAGAGTAAACCCCGGGGAAGACCAGCTAACTGTCAGCTCCTCGCGGGCGGTTGGATAATTAAACTACATAGTTTCTGAGCCTACTTTTCTGTGAATTATTAACTTCTTTTTCTGATTACAAGAGCAGTGTGACCAAAAAAGCATAAGCAACCCAAGAAAAGTAGATAAATGGGACTTTATCAAAATTGAAAACTTTTGCGCTTCAAGGCAAACTAACAAAGTCAAAAAAGACGACTCAGCCCTGACTGGTGTGGCTCAGCTGGTTGGGCTTCATCCTGCAAAACGCAAGTTTGCCGGTTCGATTCCCAGTCAGGGCACTCGCCTGGGTTGCAGGCTCGGTCCCCGGCCGGGGCGCATGTGACAGGCAACCGATCAATGTATCTCTCTCACATTGCGGTTTCTCTCTCTCTGTTTCTCCCTCCCTTCCCCTCTGTCTAAAAATAAAAATAAATAAAGTCTTTAAAACACAAAAGAAATTTAAATTTTTTTTTAAATAACAACTCATAGAATGGAAAAGTATTTGTAAATCATATGCCTGCAAGGGTCTAGTGTTAAGAACATATAAAAACTTAATAAAAAAAAGAACATGTAAAAACTTAACAACTCAACAATCACAAGACCAGTGACCCAATAAAAAACGGGCAAAGGACTTAAACAAACGTTTCGTCAGAGAAGATATACAAACGGACAATATGCACGTGAAAAGATATTCCACGCCATTAGCCAATAGGGAAACTCAAATCAAAACCCTAAGGCGACCCCACTCGGCCTCCCTGGCGTGGCTGCAATCCTCAGCACAGAGGAGAGCAGGTGGGGAGGACGGAGGGACTTTGGGACCCTCACTGTCGCCAGTGGAAATGTGGCCGTATGCAGGCACTTTTGAAAAACGTCTGCATTTCCTCAGCAAAACATACACGCACCACATTCCCTTGCTGGGTGTTTGTTTACCAAGAAAAATGAAATGTGTCCACAGAACAGCTTCTCCGTGAGCGTCGGCAGCACCGTGATTCACCGCAGCGCCCAGCGGAATCGACCCAGGGGGGCATCACCGACCGCGGGTGAAGGCGGTGTGTCCGTACACCCAGTATCACTCCGCTATAAAAAAGGACAGAGGCTGGCCTGCGTGTACAGAGTGAGTGAAGCTCTGTGACACTGTGCTCGGTGGAAGAAGCCAGCCCCTGAAGGCCGTGAAGGGCCTGATTCCAGTAACAGAGAGAAGCACTTCTCTGTACCCCGCTCGGGTTCCGGGCATGAGGCCTGGGAGTCAAACTAACGGCTGTTCCTACGAGGGGCTCGGGGTTCTGCTGTCGGGCAGGGTCCCCCCCCCCCACCGGCTCTCTCCCCTCCTGTCGTGGGAACTAAGACTAGTGACCCACCTTTCTGAATTTCTGTGTTGTCATCTGTGAAACGGAGGGGACGGTGGGGGACCCTTGAGAAGCTGCCCTCTGCCTCGCACCCACTCTCTGTCGCCTTCGAGGCCCCAAGTCACCGGTCAGGGGTGAGCCAGCGGCCAGTGTTGCTCAATGCCCGGACGGGAGGAAGGCCACATTCTTTCCCTGCGGCTTTTGTCTTATCTGCAGCCTCAGCGACAATTTTTAAAAGGACAGGAGGTTCCTCATTCCTTCCGAGAAGGAGAGCTAACCTAAGTGGCAGAGCCTGATACGGGATGGGAACGTGGGGCCTCTTGTTCAGGCTCCACGGGTCTCACGACCACAGCAGAGCAGGACAGCAGCGCGGGCCCTGGGGGAGCGTGGGGTCCTGTGGGTTGCACCCCCCCGAAAGCGGGCCTGTCCTCAGAGTTCTGGTCCCGTCTTCCAGGATGGGACACAGCCCTCGTATGTCATCTAATGTTTAACAGGCATATTCTCATCCCCCGGCCCAGGCTGTCAGCAGGACAGTTCCCATGCAGCGGCCTGGCGGCACTGGAAATCAGGAGGGAATTCCCTTCTCCTGGCCCCCGTGGTCTCCCGTCACCCTCTCAGTCCCCGGGTGGAGCTGGGAGGGTCCTTGACTTGTGACATATTTGCCTGCCTTTGGACAGAGTAGAGAGGCCACCTTTTAACCCCGGAGCCATCAGTTCCAACACAAAAACGTCCCGGGAGCCCAAAGCCTGCCTGCTTTAGAAATCAGCCGTGAGTCCTCCTTAGCCTCAGTCGTCCTCGTTCGGCTGCCGCAGTTCTGCATCTGCCCCAACACTCACAGCCCCAGGCCCCTGGGTTTCTCAAGATGTCGTGTGAGGGACGTCTGAGACCCGATCAAAACCTCGGTCAGTGGTTGCTCCTCACAGAGACAGGAGGACACCGTCTGATGTGGCCCCACACCGCAAACCACTATTTCCGACCGGCTGTGGGGTAAAAACCCAGGCACCCCAGGCAGGCAACCCAGGCACAGGGTGACCAGTGATCGGGCCCAGCAGAGAGGCCGGAGAGGGTTATCCCCTTGTCTAAGGCCACACACAGGAAGCATGTTTGAACACGGCTTTGAATCCAAGGCTGATTCTAGATTCTGCCAGCTTTGCACTGGGGGGAGGGGGAGGGGCGGCGAATGTAGCAGCTACAAATACAGGATGCCGTGCATGTTTCCATTTCGGATACACGGTGAATAACGCTGGGTGTAAGTATATGCTATGCAACGTTTGAGACGGACGTGTACAAAAAATATATTCCTTGTTGATCTGAAATTCAAATTTATCTGGGCACCTTGTATGTTACCTGGCGACCCACACTGCCTCTGTCCAGTGGACACAGAAACGGAATCTCGGCAAAGGAGGACTAGAACATTCTGGAAGCTGTACTTGCTTGTCCCTGTGGTTTGACTATAAGATCACGGTGTAGGGAGCCCTTCAGACCGGTAAAGAGAGCTCTCAGCTATCGCGTCTTTTTTTTTTTTTTAATTTAATTTTATTTTTTTAGAGAGAGGAAGGGAGGGAGAAAGAGGAGAAAAACATCACTGTGTGGTTGCCTCTCACGCGCCCCCTACTGGGGACCTGGCCCACAACCCAGGCATGTGCCCTGACTGAGAATCGAACCTGTGACCCTTTAGCTCGCAGGCCGCACTCAGTCCACTGAGCCACACCAGCCAGGCCTCACGGGGCTCTTTTTAACAACACTGAGAGGTCATCCCCACGCCATGCAATGCGCTCACAGTGCGCGAATCCATGGCATGTTCTACACGTGCACAGACCTGTGCACACAGATCTGTGTGCCATCACCCCAGAAAGAGCCCTCTCCCCATCAGCAGTCGCCCGCGTCCTGTGTCCAGCCGCTGCCCACCTCTGACCCACTTTCTGTCTCTGGGGATTTGCCTTGTCCGGACACTTTATACAAAGGGGATCCTAGACGGGGCGGCCTCTTGTGTCTGTAGCAGGGGTCAGGACTCGATTCTTCCTTACAGCCGAATAACACTCCCCCAGCTGGGTAGAGCCATTTGTTGATCCACGCGGCCATCTTCCCCGCTCATTCGTAATCACGGGCCCTATTTCCTCCACGCTCCTCACAGCTGGCCCTCATCCTTCCTGTCTGCAGAGCACCTGTCTGTTACCTGCCTCCCCCCTGCACCACGAGCTCCGAGCTGGCGCAGTTTGACCTGAATCCTCGCCGCCTGCCTGCGCCCCACCTGGGGAATGAGTGATGGGACGTGGACGTGCTGCCCCGATCTGGGCCCCAGGAAGCGCGGGCATCGCGCACGGAGGAAAGTTCTCTTCATTTCCAGGTAGGAAACACCCCTAGGAGGGGCCCTGACACGCCGCGTTCCTCTCGGCCCCAGCTGTCTGAGTTTGAGAGTCTGCGCAATCAGCCTTATTGTCCTCTGACTCTTTCACGGAAAAGGGAGAGGTTGGGGCAAGTGGTGGAAATGGGTGTGCTGGCGGTGGCGGGGTGAGTCGTGGTGGGAGGAGCCACTGTGTTCCCGGATCTTCTTCTTGGAACTCGCTCCTTCCACCTGGATGCAAGTCCCGCAGCAGCGGAGTAGGCAGCTGTCAGCCAGGAAGAGAGCCGTCCACCCACAGCAGATCCTCCTGGCCCCGCTGGATGTGCTGGGCAGCCCCTCTACTCAGCTCTTTATTTGTTTAATTTTGCAGGTTGGGGGGATTGTCCAAGTATACCCTCTTTCCCTGCGAAGGAAATTTGTATCTGCTCATCAGAGTCAGGACTGGAACTTGATTCACTCATTCCGCAGTTCTTTAATTCCACCTGGGTTAGATTGATACAAAGTACCGCAAACTGGGTGGCTTCAAACAATAGACATTCATTCTCTCTCAGTTCTGGAGGCTCGAGGTCCAAACCCCAGGGCCCCTGCAGGGCCACGCTCGCTCTGCAGGCTCCGGGGAGGGTCTGTTTGTCCCCCGTCTTTCTCCCAGATTCTGGCTGCTGTCGGAAGTCCTTGGTGTTCCTTGGCATGTAGACCCAGAGCTCCCATCTGTGCCTTTGTCCTCTTGTGGCCCTCTCCTCGGGGAGTCTCTTCTCCTTCTCTTAAAAGGGCACCTGTCATACTGGAGGAGTAAGGGTCCCCCCTACTCCAGTATGATCTCACCTGCCAAGACCCCATTCCCAAATAAGGTCAGATTTGCAAGTACTTGGGGAAGGGATTTCAACATATCTTCTTAAAAGACATAATTCAACTCACAACATAATCCCTCCAAGAAAAAATTCTTACTGGAATTTGAATCAGAATTGTATTCAATTTATACCATAATTTTTACCTTCTCTTACTCCAAGATATGGTGTATCTCCTCCTTTGTTCCGATTTTCTGTAATGTGATTCAATAAGAAACTGTGTTCCTCGTAAAGTACCCTGCTTTCTTATTAAATTTATTTCTAAGTATTGTATTATTTCAGTCTCTGTTGTGAATGAAATTTTTTTTCTTACTGTTATTGCTAGTGTGTAGGGCAGCTGTTGCTTATGAGTGTTTGTCCTAAACCCAGCCACCTAACCAGAATCTCTGATTTATTCTAAGGTTTTGGTTTTCAAAAAAAAATAGTGTATGTTGGGTGATCCAGGGACAGAATTCTACAAATAGGAAAAAGAGTGTTGCATCTTGAAATATTCTGCAGCGGATAAGAAGAATGAAGGAGAGTTATCAGTCCACACTGTAGTGATTAGTGAGGAAAAACACGCTGGAATTTATAATGGAATCCCAGGCTAGAAAAACAGGAAAAAGGCAGGCAATGGACATAAGAATATGTGTGTTCCTTGGGAAAGTCCGGAATATTAGCTTGTTCACCTGGGCAAGATAAGGGTGGGGGGTTAATGTAAAGAGAAGAGGAGAAAAGAGATGAAGGCAACCAAGCACAAAAAGAAAGAAAAAGGACTCTATCTTCCAAGATCAGGCAAGATCAGGCATGTTCAGGATGGTACGGCCGTAGACAAGGCTCTGTCAAAACATCCCCAAAATCCGAAGTCATTTTGACAGTCGCGTTCATGCATGTATGTGAATTTGTACGTATGTAATGTGCATGTTTATATGTATTCTATATGTGCAGAGAAACTTAATTTTTACTTTTGTCCAGTTTAATTAAGATGGAATTGACATGTAGCAGTGTATTAACTTAAGGTGTACGGATGTATCTATTTGCAAAATGACGACTACAGTAAGTTAGTTACCATCCATCCCCTCTACAGAGTCACAGGTTTTTTTCTTGTGATGAGAGCTAAGATCTACTCTCTTAGGGACTTTCAGATATGTGTTAACGATACAAATGTATCGTAATCAAATGTATTAACGATAGTCAGCATGTTGCACGTAACAGCCCTGAAACTTACTGGTCTTACAACTACAAGTTCATGCCTTTCAGCCCCCTTCTTCACCCCCATCCCTCCCTCACCTGCCTGATTTCTCTCTCTCTGAGTTTCTAAGTGCTCAGGTTTCACTTGTAAGTGAGCTCTTATGGTGTCTGTCTTTGTCTGACTCCGTCACTCGGCACAATACCCTCAAGGCCCATCTGTGTTGCTAACGGCAAATCCTGTGCTAAAGACTGAATAATGCTGAGCACACACCGCACGTACCCTCCAGCTGTTCATCCGTCCATGGTCACAGAGGTTGTCTCTAAGACTTGGTGTCTGTGAGTAATTTTTAAGCGCACATGGAAGCAAAGCAGGGAGTCTCTGCTGGCACGCGTGACCCACTGGTCCTGGGGACACCCGAGGGGCCCTCTGGCTGCTGGTGAGAGGAGGAGGCAGCGATATCGGGATTTTGCTCACAGGCATCATGTCCCATTCTGTAACAACAGTCTGATTTTCTTCGAAGCCACCCCTCGCCCCTCTCTCACCTCACCTCACTGCCCTATTCTTTTTATTTTTTAAAGATTTTATTTATTTATTTTCAGAGAGGGAAAAGGGAGGAAGAGAGGGAGAGAAGCATCCATGTGTGAGAGATACAGCGACTGGTTGCCTCTTGCACACTCCTCCAACTGGGGACCTGGCCTGCAACCCAGGCATGTACCCTGACGGGGAATCAAACCTATGACCCTTTGGTTCGCAGGCTGGTGCTCAATCCACTGAGCCACACCAGCCAGGGCAACTGGCCCCCTCTTGACAGGACCATCAATGAAGACAGAGACGCCCTGTCCTGCTCCCCTGTGAGTTTGACTCGTGAGCCAAACACATTGTAGCTCCACGAGTCCAGGACAAGATAGCTTCTTACCTGGATTTACCTTGGCTGAGGCCCTGGCAGAGGCCAGTGAAGGAGCTTTTTCCTTTTCCTTTGATACTTTTAACCTTCCATGTATACTCCTTTCTGGCCTAAATTAACCAGAGACCAGTTCTACTTACAAAGTATCCTAGGTAGTTTTTAAAATAATAGTTTAAAATCTTCCACTGTCTTAAGCACTTTGCAAAATTACTAAAAAGCTTTGTGACTGGGGTCTTGTTATCACCCCCATTTTATAGGTGAGGAAGCTGAGCTGGTTGTGGCTTTGCCTGGAGTCAAGCTACTCTTGGGAAGCGACAGTAGGATTTGAACTGGTGTCTGTCTGACTCCAAAGTCTAGGCCTCTCCATGGTCGCTGTCCTGTGACTTACTCCAGGATAGCAGGAGGATACAGAGATGGTGTCACTACTGGACACAGTTAGAAACCAGTACACAGAGTGTATGCGAACACCAATATTGCAAGGTCAGACAAGCCTGGCATGGGGGGGTAGGGTGGTTGCTGCTCAGCAAAGGCTCCTGGAGAAGGTGGCTGATATCTGAGCTCAGCCCTGGAGAAGGAGCAGGGCAAGTCCAGGGAACAGCGCTGGCAAGGGCGGAAAGAACTGCACGGGATGTGTCCAGAACTGGAGGCTAAGTGTACCAGCCAAGACTCTTAGCCCCGCCCTGGCTGGTGTGGTTCAGTAGATTGAGTGTCGGCCTGTGAACCAAAGGGTCGCTGGTTCAATTTCTAGTCAGGGCACATGCCTGGGTTGTGGGCCAGGTCCCCAGCTGGAGGTGTGCAAGAGGCAACCACACACTGATGTTTCTCTCCCTCTCTTTCTCCCTCCCTTCCCCTCTCTAAAATAAATAAAAATAAAAAAGACTCTTAGTCACAACCCAGATATGGCTAAACGGAATGAAAATGTAATCAGCTCGAATAACTGAAAAGCCCAAAGGGTGGCTGTAGACGTGGCGCCAAGAACACGGGTTATAGTGTGCCGTCCACGGGATCTGGTTTCCCCCTCCCTGCTGCTGGCTTCCTCTCTGTCACCTTGCCTCCATCCTCAGGCTGTGCCCTGAGCTCAAGCAGTAGCTTGCAGCAGCTCCTGGGGCCAGCGCCATGGAGGGCCTCCTTCAGCTGCTTTGTCGGTTGTCTGGCAGCCTCTCGTTGGCTCTTTTCTCGAGTATCTACTCATCCCGACCAATCTCTGTGTCTAGGGTGAAGCTGAGGCTTAGACCTAGGTCACATGACCCGTCCTTGGCCAGCATGGGTCAACTTGGGGACCTGAACTAGAAGAAAGGAAGTGGGGCCCTTGTTTCCAGAAGAAGGATGAATGGAAAGTGGGGAATGAAAACGCCAAATATCGTCTCCACGGAGTTCAGGCCCAGACACAGGTGGGGCCGGATCGGGGAGGGCCCACAGGGAGACAAGCCCACAGCTGAGACACAGCAGGGGCACGTGAGCCAACGTCCCAGAGAGTGCAAGTCGCATCCATGGCCTCCTGGCCCCGGATCGCAGCTTTGCCCCTTGAAAGGATGCCTGCCGGGGCTCCCGGCCCAGGTCGTGGCAGCTGGGTGGCGGGCGGCTTCCACCCCTCAGTCAAAGTCTCTCATCCTGACCATGATTCAGAGCCAGGATTCTCAGAGGAGGCATTCCTCCCGAGTTCCTTCCTTCCGTCGGCCCGTAATCCACCCCATACACTCAGGGGTCCACCCACGTTCTCTGCGATTGCCCAGAACAGTAAGCACTCCGGCCTTTGCGGGACATCCGATCACAATGAGTCGATTCCGCAGTCTAGCGACAGAAGCCATGTTATTCACACACTGTCTGTGGCTGCTTTTGAGAGCATGTGAACGGCAAAGCCTCACATTTCTCCCTGGCCCTTTCTAGAGAATGTTCGTCAGCCCCCCAGAGCCTAAGAACACCTTTCCAGTCAGTGAATCCCTTCCTCACCACCGGCTTTAATGACTGCCTCTTGCTTCCCCTGCCACTACCGTTTCCAAAGCTGCCTGATGGAGGGCATTTTGTTCCCGGGCAACTGTTCTTGGAACTGAGTTTGCCGAGGGAAGACACCTGAATTTGGGGAGCCATGGGAGGCGTCCCCAAAGCCCTGCCCTGCTGCTCTCCTGGCCTGGCCTGGTCTCTAAACTCTGAGAGGCTAACCATCATTTTCTAAGTCATTTTTCCTCACCCAAGATCTTGCCACTTTGCAAACCTATGAAGTAGCAGGCTCGCCACTGAGGAATCTTGTTGACCCTGTCCCAGTCCCATCCACACGAAACTATTTTTCAGCTCCTTGAAATCTTTTCCCCCCCATAATTACAGGCTCCAGCGGTCCTTCTGGGAGCAAAGGCTTTCTTCTTTGCCCGGGGTCATTGTCCATCAGGCTGGGCGGGGGGGCGGGGTGGGGGGAATGGGGGAGGAGGACTCCGGACAGAGAGTCCAGTTTTTCTCTTTTCCAGGAGCTCTCCTGGTTCTCCTCCAGGTTTACTTCTCCTCGGTAGAAACCCTCCATGGATTTGCAAAGGACATGGGGCTCTTTGTCCCCTCAAGTCCCTTGGAGGCCCATGGGGCAGTCACTTGTTTAGAAACTGTTGCCTCTTGGGCATTTCTTTTTCTCTAAAAGAGGTAAGATCATCTCTGCGCCCCGTAACCTTGGACTTCTGCCGAGTTTCCCTGGCAGCATTTTCACCCGATAAACATGAGGCTGTCTCCCCCAGAGCCAGGAGAGGGCTTCTCGTAGCAGCAGGGAGGTTTGGAAAGCAGAACTTCTCGGGTCCGGGGAGACCCCTGCGTTCATTGAGTCAGACACCCGCCTGGTGCCCCCAACCAACTTCCAGGTGAACTGGCAAAGCCAGAAAAAAATGAGAGCTAATCATTCTGCTCCTTTTTCAAATGTATAGCATTGCCTTTTTTTTTTTTAATTGGGGAACTTCAGTGTTTTTTTTAAACATTTGCAATTTTATTTTTTGGTTGTTATAAAATGATACACGGTCCTTCGAGAATAATTGAGAACTCTGAGAGTGGGCACAAAGGAACCATGGCCACCAGCCCCCGTTCAAGGTGGTAAACAAGGACAATAATGCAGGACAAACTTTTCCAGCCCTTATTAGTAGAGTAATGGGTCTTCGCTTCCCCTTCGCTCGGAGCCCCTGGCTTGCTGTGGGCATCCTTTCTGAACAGGTGTTTTGATGGTGTGACACCTGGCCAGCCTGAGATTGCTACGTCAGGGTTGTCCCTCCCAAACCTGGGCATGTGATATAGTTACGGGCAGAGAGGTAAGGAGGCAGCTGTCTGCTAAGGGACTTCTGGGGAAGGTCTCCTTCCCCCTAAATGAGACACAAAAAGAGACGGTCAGCTTGCGCTCCACCTGGGAATGGGACAGATACAGGGAAGAGGGTCGAGCCTGGAGACTGAGAAATAGAGCAGGAGCCCCGGGCCCGTGTCAGAAGACACCCCCAAATGTTAAGCCAATTTGAGTTGTGAGCCTGTTACTGTGATGAAACTGAATAGCCAGCCTCTGTTCTTCTAAGAAAAATACGGTGACATTTCTGGAGCGACGGCCAAGAAGTGCGGCTACTACCTTTTATGATTATTGTTCCCATTTGCGGAAGTTAAGATTTCTTCAAAGGAAATCTTCAAGTAGCTTTTGCTTTGGCCCCACATGATTTTAATGTCATATAATGGTAACTGCAAAACAAACAACAAAACCAGACTGACCGTTCCCGAGAGTCTATGTGTGAGAGAAGGAGGGGTGAGGAGGGGCGATCTGCTGGAAGGTAGGGGGTGACCACGAAGCAGTGCCTTCTTCCACAGCACACTCTTCATGCTCACAGGGGTTGGCTTGACGTGCGGGTGCTGCTACAGGTGGAGGGGGGGAGAGAGAACCCCCAAGTAATACAGGCCAAATAGAATATGGCACCTTTGATGCTGCCTTCTGAGCCCTTTATGAACATGAACTCATTTAAACTTCATGACAAGCGAGGAGGTAGGTCCGTGGCCACCTTGCCAAGATCACACAGCTAGCGAGATCGGAATAACCTCCAGCCGTCCTGCCTCCCTGCCTTCAGAGAGGCTCGGATTCTGGACTTGCTGCTCCCCCCGCTGGGCAAGCGCTGGCGTTTGCCTTCTTTGAGCCTTGACTCCCCACCTGCTGAGCAAGAGTAATAGGAGAGTGGCTGGGATGCCTTCCCAGCACCTGACTTTGGTGCTAAGGAGAAGGAAGGGGTGGTACTTATTGCTGACTTAGAGCTAACGCAGGGGTGGGTGTTGTTCCAAATTCAGGGATTGCTGCATCTCCAACTGAGCTGGTTGAGGCCGAGGTCCCATGCCGGGCAGCTGCGCCAGCACCTCAGCCTACACAGAGCTCAGCTGTGTGTGGAAGGATGGGACAAGTCACTCCGGAAGCTTCTCCCCCTGAAACACCCTGACATTATGGAATCTTCCTCCTTTGCTCCTGTCTCCCCCCTCTGCCTCCCTCCCTTCCTCCCTCCCTCCCTTCCTTAAATACCCGGAACCGTTGATGTGTTTCCATAGCACCTACCTGGGCAGGGCAGGCCGAGTGGGCTCGCCTGGCACTGGGTGGGGTTAAGGGAGGATGCAGGCCCTTGGTCAGTCTCTCCTCTCCTCTCTGCCGAAACAAGACTTGAAGTCTTGCTGAAGAGTTCTCTTGGTAACCACTTTCTCCAGGGCGTTTTGGGGTCGCCTCTGTCTGGGCGGAGCTCCTACACTGTGCGCAGGCTTCTCAGGGCCCTGGGCCCGGCTGCCGGCAGAGAGGGTGAGCTGGGGCTTTTGCACTGGGTGGGGCCTCCGTCCCAGGGCCCAGCCGACTCACCTCTTGGGCCAGTTGCCTCAGACCTTGGAGACGAGCCACACCACGCCGAGAGGCTTCTACTCCCCCAATCCAGTGCCCAGGGGTGCAGTCCCGCCGTCACCCCAGCCCGCTCCTCCCTTTGTGTTCCCTTCGTCTCTTCTTCGCTTCTCCTGGTTTAAGGAGGAAACACAAAACCTGCTCTTACAAAAGGCCAGTCCTCCACTTTGCCCCAGGTCCCACTTTTTTTTGACCTTCTCAAGGACTTTGAGTCTTTAATTATTCTCTCTTGAACTTCTCTCTCTCCCCACCTTCACTTTTCACCAGCCCCTGGAACTGCTCCCATGTCGAAACAAGAGAAGACACATTCCGGCTTCGCCTTGTCCCTCCAGCGCCCACCCTCCTGTCTCGGCTCTCCGTCCCTGTGTGTTACCTCCTTTCCCACCCATTCGCTAGCCCACTTCAGTCTGGCTTTGGTGCCTCCCTGAATTTGCTTTTGCCAAGGTCATGTTCACGAGCGCATTCAAGTCTTCACGTTCCGGGGCTCCTTAGCTGTACTGATGTAGCCGACCTCTCTCTTTGCTTTCATTTTGTGACATGCTCCTGGTTTTCTTACCTCCTCCCTGGCCACTCCTCCTCAGTCTTCACCCTCGGCTCCTCTCCTTCCTGATTCTCAATGTCGGGTCCCGCACAGTCCTTCATAGCTGGACGTTCATGGGACAGTCTCCTCCATCACCACGGCTTTAAACACGATCTAGTGACCGAGGACCCTCACATTTATGTCTCCGGTCTCGTGGTCACCTAACAATTCCATCGCCCATGTGACAGCCTTGTGGGCATTCCACACTTACGTGTGCGTGACAAAACTTTCCGTGGTCTCCCTGTGGGTTTCCTCTCAGCCCCAGGACAGCACCGCCCTTCAACCCAGACACCCACGTGGTCGTCCTCAGTTTCTTCATTCCCTCCCTCAACCCTCCCAGTCAGCCACTGACAGTCAGTTCTGCTCCCAGACGCCCCTCCGATCTCACTTCCTTTCTTTTTTTTTTTTCTTTTCTGCATTTTTTTCTGTCTTCATTTAATTCATATGGACTTTTTGGGGGTGACGTTGGTGAATGAAGATCTCACTTTCCTCATTGTCCCTTTGCTGCCCTAGGCCAGGTCACGGTTGGCTCCCCCTGGATGTTGTAACACTCTCCTGAGTAATCACCAGCTCCCCCTTTCACCCTGCTGCTGCTGCCGCTGCTGAGACCTTTCGAGAATGAAAATTGAACCAGATCCCTTGCTGAAAACCACCCCGTGCTCCCTAGTGCTCTTACGGTGACATCTAGCCTCTGATTTGGTTTACAGAACCCTTCAGAGCCTGGCCACACCCCGCCTCTCTGATCTCCAGGGCTACCCAGCTTCCAGAGACATGGACAGGCCCTCAGGCCCAGACCGTTCTTTCCTTCCCAGGCCTGTGCCCTTGCTACTCTCTTCTTGGGGTGCCCTTCCTCCCCTACCCCCCCCATTCTCACAGACTTCTACTCATCCTTCTATCCTTGGCTCAGCTTAGATATCACTTCCTCCAGAAAGCCTTCCCTGACTCATTCTCCCAAAACAACAAAAAAAAATCAGATCAGATCAAGAAAAGTGAGTCAGAGCTGGGTTTCTTCCCTAAGGAGGGTTAGGAAAGCTGTGTTTGCATAACAGCCATCTCATTTTTCCCTGCTTCTTTGTTACAGATTAATAGAAGCAGGGCAACAATAGCATCCAATAGAAACACTGACATCCGCTAGAAAAACACCGACCTTTACCTGGTATGTGATCAGCTGATTGGGACAGATCGTCAGAAGAGGAAGGAAAAGCAGAAGCTTGGTTCATGAAATGTGTAGTTGGCCCACATAAAAAGATGCTTAACTGGATTTTATAGAAACCATTTTTTTTTCCTTCCTAATGGGTGGTCCATTATTCCAAGGATAGATTACAGGATTGCTCCCTGCCTTTCACATATGAAATCGCAACACCAGCCTTCTGGCATTTTAAACGCGCCCTAGGTAATCTTGTTTCCTTTCTATTACTGTTATTGGGGATAGCTTGAGGGTTCTGATGGGGAGGAGGCTGGCTGCAGCTATTTTTGACACCCTGTGGCAGCTGCTGTTTGCTGTGCCTGAGCGTAGGGGCAGGATCAGTATTGATGACCGAGAGGATGAATGAAATTACTCTCAAACCAGAGCCCCGTAGTTGATCCCATCGGCCCCCACAAGTCCAGGCAGAGCGTCACGCCCTGACTTGCCGAACCACAGAGTGACAAATGGCATGGTTCCGGGGGCACCCGTGGCTCCTCTTCCAAACGTGTCTGGTTATCCAGCCGGGCCCTTGCTCATGGGCAGGTGTCGCAGAGCAGGCAGGCTGCTAGCAGGATGGAAGGAGGGGGCGAGGGGACCAGTACCATTGAGAAGTTCTTAAAACACTTCCCCTGATCTGATTTCCTTTTTGTTTGTTTGTTTTAAAAATCACTGCAAATCTCTGGAAAACCAGAGAACTGGAAAGAGAAAGTAAGGTGTCAGTGTCAACACACACCAGTGACACCGAAGGAGCCCCTGCTCCCCATTACTGGCAGTGGTTAGCGTCTGCTCGCCACCTTGTGGTCAAGTCCAGGGACTGCACACTCCCCTCGGTTCTGCCTGCGTCGTGCAGTGGTGGGACCAGGATTTGGACCCTCATCAGCTGCCCCTCCCCAGTCTGGGCTCTAAAGACCTTGTTCAAGTCCCGGTTTGACCACTACCGGCCATGAGCAAGCAGGACTCTGTTTTCTTATCTGAATCGTGGAGAGAGCAACCTTGTGGTATCTCCAGGGAGCCATGAGACTCATCACCACAGGTTTGTTGAGTCACCTGGGTGTGGCTGACGGGTATTGTTTTTCTGAAGTTAACGTAAGAACACCTGTCTTCTATGTTACCTTCAAACATGAAAATTAGATGCCAGCGTGGTTTGGATGTTCAGCACTGGGAGGGATTTGGGATTTGGGGATAGGTGTGACCTCCTTATTTTAGACAAGAAGCTGAAGCTCAGGGAGAGGAGAAAATAGAAGCCGTGAGGTGTGGCTCGCGCTGCAGAGTGCGGACTTGCTGCTCCTCGGTTCCGCAGTGAGTCCGAAGCTCCGACTTCAGGTGAGGGCACCGCAGGGCAGAGGGTCCCAGGCGGGCTCCTGAGAACAGGTCCAGCACTGGCCCTTTGGAAGCTGAGTCCTTCTTCTTGCTGATGAGGGGCGCCCAGAGACCCCGTGAGTGGGGCTTGGCAGGCAGCCCCCGGCTGTGCAGAATCGCTGTCATGGAGTACAGATCGAGCCCAGCATCCCCCCCCCCCTCCCCGTCACTTGTCACTCAACAGAGGAGGAAGCTGATACACTCAGGGCGGGGCAGGAGGGGGGTGGCCCATCCCAGCCACTCACCATTGTCAGTAATTGTTCTGTCCTAGCAAACTGTCCCTGCCATCGCGGCCCTCTGTCTCATTAGGACCAAACACCTATTTTCTTAGAAGGACCTTGGAAGCATGTGTGCACTTTATAACCTTATTAGTCCATTTCACCTCCCCGGCAGCCTTGCAAAAGGTTTGTTTCCAGTTTATGGCTGAGGACAGTGAGGCGCAGGGAGGTGCTGTGCCGTGTGCAAGACCAGTGAGGGGGTCCAGAATTGAACCCGTCTCCACTCCGCTCTGGCTACTGGGCTCATGGCCACCGACGTGTCCAGTGCTACAAGACGCTTTGGCCTCTTGGGGGGGGTTACAAAGGGGTGTTGAGGAGGGACATGTTCTCCTAGGACATCTGTCTTCAGAGTTTACTTAGATTTACTCTGGGACCTGGAGCAGATCAATTACTCTCACTCATTGCTTTTTGAAAAATGAAGTAAAGGGTCCAAGAGGGCAGGCTGAACGCTCCTGCCTCTGGCTGACGCACCGTGACTGCCCAGGTAAAGGCTGTCCCTCCTCTTGTGCCACCTGCCCAGAACCCAGATGCACGAGGCCTCCAAAGTGAGGAGGGAGGGGATGTGAAGGCTCCGGGGATTTCTTCCTACCCTTGAACAGCACACCCGTGGGAAGAGGAGCAGGGACATCCCTGGTTGGAAATACCCCAGTCCCGGAGGGACGATGGCAGCCCTGTCATTTAATGGGAAACAGAAGTCTGTCCCAGAAGTCCTGGGAGAGCCTGGGGAGGGCGTGGGGCTCCTTGGTGCTGAACCCCCCAACAGAGGCAGACCCCACACCACAGCTGACCTCCCCTGAACCGACCTCCCCTGAGCACCCAGCTCCCAGCTTACCTGGCGTCCACTCACAGACTGTCTCTTGGGTCCTCCTCTCACCGCGCCCTCAACCCAGTGGACAGGAAAGTCCTGATCGATTCTGCCATTGTTTTGTGTTTCCTCGGAAGTGTTTCTAACGCAGCCTGCAGGTCAGAAACAGTAGGCCGGCTCTGGAGGGATGCCGGCCGTGGGTGAATGATGAGGGGTGGAGGGGCGATGAATTGGGCTGCTCTGTTTCTGGAGCCCCCTGCCTCTAGGTTCCTCGGAACCAGGGGGCATCTTTTCCCTGCCGTAGTGCCTCCTGTCTGGGACTGTTTACCCATCTCCAGAGTCCAGCTGGAGGAGTCTGTGGGGCTCAGGTATGTTCATAGTCCAGTTAGTGCCACCCCACAAACTCCCAGTCGTGTTAAAACGCATCCACTGCACACCTTAGAAACGTCCCGTTTGTTATAAATGAAACAGGGTTTTACAAAACTGAGGTTTGCCAGGAACAAATTGTTTACTTTGTCCTCTCAAATGTTACTCAAAGTCAAATTTTATTATATTTATATGCAACATATAGTGAAATCCAAAACATTCTATGTCCTTGGAAATTTAAAGATAAATCTAAATAAATCGCAAGTTAAAGAGGGAAAAACCAATGTCAATGAGAAAATGTAACTGAACAACAATGAAAACCCACCCTGGTTGAACTAAGGCAGTGCCTACAGGGAAGTATATGGCTTTAAATGCACCTATACAACGAGGAAAAGAGACTAAAATTAATGAGCTAAATGTCCAATGCAACAAATAAAATGTAAAAACATCAGTCAACCCAAAGACAATGGAAGCAACAGAATGATAAAATAACAAAAGTGAATTAGAATGAACTCAGATATCCACAAACTAAAAGCTGGCTATTCAAAAGTCAAAACCAATGGATAAAACTCTGAGTGTACTGCTTGGTTGGGGGTAGGGATATAAGCCAGGGACCTGGTCCCGCTGCGCTGCCCACCCTGGGCTCCTGTGTAGACTTGCTTGCTTTGAGCTCTGAGGTCCCCTTTACTCCAAGCAGTGGGCAGCAGGACCCCAGCCCCAGGCCAAGGCCCTGGCACACAGCGGGTGTTAGGATCATCGGGTGTATAGCAAGTGGGCACCCGAATCCACCCCATTGACAGCGGTGGTAGGATGACTGAGTCGGCACCTCGCTGAGTTCTGGCTCACAGAGCCCCGCCCTGCCAACCCTCACCGCCAGGCTCGGGTTCCTCCCAGTGTGGTCCACGGCAGTGGCCCAACCCCTGGGCCCCACCCAAGCCCCAGAGTCGCAAACTCTGCGGCTGCTGCACAGGGGGCCCCTGGTGAACAGGCTCCCCGGGTGCTTCCCATGCACGTTACCGTTTGAGATTCACTGTTGCAGAGTTTTGGAAAGACCTCAGTTGGGGTAAATGGGGTAATGCCCAGTGGGGAGAAGGAAAAAGCTTTCCTGAGATTTGCAGAATCTCAGCTCTTCCTGGGCTGGGCTGCCGGTGCCCAGTGTTACTCCCGCAGGGGAGCCGTGTTTTCATGGTCCACCATGGCGCGGGGGCGGGGGAGGGGGCTGGCCCAGCCCATGGTGAGTTTAAAGGTCAAGTCCTGTTTTCCCCTTTTAAATAATTGCTGCTTTGTTGATTTCTCGTTTTTCCAAATGGGACTTCATGGGATTTATTGGGTAACCATTCCCTTTTCCACTGAAGGGGAATGATACTAATTATCATATACCAACTCCACGTGTGTATTTAGGTGTTTGCTCCGCTCATCTACTGAATTTTTTGTCTTCGAACTGGGAACCTATTATCTGTGTTCAGAAAAATTTTGGTTTCAGGATAACGTTAAAAGTCAGTATTATTTTAGCAGAGGTGCCGGCACTTCGGAGGCAGCAGTGCCGAACCTGGGGGCCCGGAATGGGGAGGTTTGTGTCTTTTCCCCAAGCTTCTGGGTGGTCCTGACCCTCTCCTTGGAAGGTGGGACCTCCTGGTAGTTGTGGGAGCCCATTTGCATTCGCACCACCTCCCTCCACCAGTTTCAGGCACACTCACCAGCTCTGCCTCCACGGGTGGGCTGGGTGACCCGTCCCCATCTTAGGCAGCAGCGCTGGTTCCTGCCTGACCGAATGGGAGTCCACATCTGCGAGGGAACCGTGAGAGTCAGAGAAGATGGGGCCCATGGGGCTTCAGCTCCCTCAGGACCTCCGAGATACGAGGCCCAGAGCTTTTGGGGGGTCCAGACCCTCCTCCAAAAGACCTGATGGAAATGCTGGTTGCTTCTTGGCAGAAAAAAAGGAACCCAGGAACACCGGGTTTGGCCCTACTGTGCTGGCCTTCACAGCCTCCCAGCACCATCTTCCCAGGTTCTAGGGTTAGAAATCGTATCTAGAAACAGGGTGTGTGTGTGTGTGTGTGTGAGAGAGAGAGAGAGAGTGTGTGTATGTGTGTGTGAGAGGTGTGTATGTATGTGTGTGTGAGAGAGTGTGTATGTATGTGTGTGTGAGAGAGAGAGAGAGAGTGTGTGTGTGTGTGTGTGAGAGTGTGTGTGTGTGTGTGTGAGAGAGAGTGTGTGTGTGTGAGAGAGAGAGAGTGTGTGTATGTGTGTGTGTGTGAGAGAGTGTGTGTGTGTGTGTGTGAGAGAGAGAGAGAGAGTGTGTGTGTATGTGTGTGTGTGTGTGTGAGAGAGAGAGAGAGTGTGTGTGTGTGAGAGAGAGAGAGAGAGAGATGCAGTGTAACTTACTTGAGAATTTCCTGTCCAGAAGACCTACTTTATAGAATTTCCTTCTTTTTCTTTAACTTTTTTCTTTTTTCATGGTTTTCATGTTTTTTCCCCTTTTTCTTCCTTCTTTTTCTATTAAGTTGTTGGAACTTAAGTTTCGAGCCCCTTGCATTACCCACCTCGCCTGTCCCTGCCCCAGCCATGAACTTGCCTGTCCCGCCGCTGGCTGTAGATGCCATTCCCGCCTTTCTCCTTCTCCGAGGTATTTCATGCCCTTTGTGGGACGATGCAAAAGAAGGGGGGGCAGAAAACTAACCACTCCGGATCCCCTCTGCCCCGCATGCGTCCTTCTGCACCTCGCTTCACGCTCACGAAAACATACACCATATACCTATGTGTATCCACATAGATAAACGCGCGGGGGGTCCGTAGAAACCATTTTGGCGGCATTACCACCGGTTCTGAGTTCAGAAGTGAAATGCCGGGATGAGTTACACACCAGTGACACAGAGCCACAGCGTAACCGAGATTAACCTGACTACCCAGTAAGTCACGCTCCTTCCTCTATCCTGAGAAAACGGACACACTCCTCCATTTCTTCTTTTCTTTTTCAGGTTTGATTTATTTATTTTTAGAGAGAGCGGAGAGGAGGGAGAAAAAGAGGGAGAGAAACATGATGTGTGAGAGAAACAGCAATCAGTTGCTTCTCTCGTGCCCCCAGCCTGGGACCTGACCCACAACCCAGGCATGTGCCCTGGCTGGGAATCGAACCAGTGACCTTTCAGTCCACAGGCTGGCACTCAGTTCCGTGAGCCACACCAGCCAGGGTAATGTCTCCATTTCTAACCTCAGTGCTGAGATGTATCAAGCACCTACTGGGTACCAGGAACTGCTCTAGGCTCATTCTACATTAGCTCTCATTTTATCACCACGATTACTCCACAAGGCAGTTACTGGTATCATTCTCCTTTCTTCACGGAAAGACTAAAGCTCAGAGAATAACTCAACCTACTCTGCCTAGCCCGGCAGTGGCAGGTGTGGGATTTGAACCCAGCACGTCTAGATGCAGACTGTGGCTTCACGACTCTTCTCTTCTGACAATTATCACATGGTTTC
Source organism: Desmodus rotundus (assembly GCF_022682495.2). Lineage (NCBI taxonomy): Eukaryota > Metazoa > Chordata > Mammalia > Chiroptera > Phyllostomidae > Desmodus > Desmodus rotundus. The sequence goes on along the minus strand of NC_071392.1, from coordinate 97,719,842 downwards.
TCTCTCTTGCATGTTTGCTGGGTTGGTTTCCCATGGCTGCAGTAACAAATTACTACAAACTCAGCAACTTAAAATAACACTGTGAGGCCCTAGCTGGTGTGGCTCAATGGATTGAGTGCTGGCCTGTGAACCAAAGGGTCACTGGTTCTATTCCCAGTCAGGGCACATGCCTGTGTTGCTGAGCAAGTCCCCAGCAGGGGGCACGTGTGAGGCAACCACACATTGATGTTTCTCTCCCTCTCTTTCTCCCTCCCTTCCCCTCTCTCTAAAACTAAATAAATAAAATCTTTAAAAAACAAAACAAAAACACTATTTATTCTCTTGCAGTTCTGGAAGATGGAATTCTCAAGTGGGTTGGCAGGTCCGTGTTCCTTCCGAAGCTTTAGGGGGAAATCTGTTTTCTTGCCATTTCCAACTTCCAGAGGCCTCCCACATTCCTTGGCTCAGGGTCCCTTCCTCCATCTGCAAAGCCATCGCTGCCCCCCGGCCCTGACCTTCTAGCCTCCCTCTTACAAGGACGCTCATGATTGATTGGACCCACCAGGATAATCCAGGATAATCTCCTCAACTCAAGACCCTTCACTTAATCACACCTGCCAGGTCCCTCAGCCATGTCAGGTCAGGTTTTTTGGAGGCCGTTCTCAGGTCTACGACACTCAGTCATTCCGTTTTATAGAACAACTAGAGTCACTGTGTGAATTCCTTCCCGACCTCCATTCCGTGGAGTTAAATCCACCGCCAGGAAAACCTGTCTTTCATGGCTCGAAGCTGGGTTTACGAGACCTCCCCTGGGGAAGGTCATTACAGGGACTTTAGGGGATGCTCTTTGTCGGGTTTCAGGGCCCTGGCCGGGTGGTTTCAAAGCAGGTCATGCAAGGCCAGGAACGAGTCCAGACTGGGCAGTTTCTGACATAGCAGCTTAGGAATGGTGGGCCCAGGGAGCTGAAGTCTTCAAGTGAGAGCTGAGGCATAATCTTATCTTCCAGAAACAGGTATTTCCTGGAACGAGCAGAGAAGTGACTTATGCCAGATCCCAGGCCTGTATTGCCTAACAGAGGGATTATGTTGGTTTTAGTTCTCACAGTTACAACCATAATAGTCCCCTCTCTTTTTTTTAGTGCCTCCTACAGGCCAGGCAGGTTGAATCCACGTTGGCAAGGCCAACCACCCTAAAGGCAAGTATTTCTTATGCAAGTAATCCAATCTCGGTAGTGCTGCCTAATAACTCTGCTCTTGGATCTGGGAGTCCAAAGGTCCCGCATCAAAATCCTGGCTTCTCCACCTCCTTCCTGGGGGAATACGGGCAGGTAAAGTCTGGCGTGTGGCTGTTTCTTCAGCTGTAAAATCAGGACGCCCCCGCCCGCCCCCCACCCCCTCCAAGGGTGACCCCGTGCACGTACAGAGGCTCTGCCCATCATGCACAGCGCACTCCCATTTGCCCGCCCTTGGGGTGTCACTATTAATAGTGCCTTTTTGTTATTCTCGAAGGGTCCACGGATGACCAGTTACTAGGGCAGAGTTCAATACAGGGAGGTTCCCGTTGCTAGTTCTACTGGGGGTGGGGAGGAGGCATGGTTCCTAGACTACGGAGCAGAAAGCATTGTCCAAGTTAGAGGTGCTTAGCAGGCCGAGTGCTCTTCCTTCTGCCTGGGGTCGTCTCCCTACCCCCACCCCCACTGCAATGCCGCACTGTGTAACTCTATATTTGTGTGATTGTCCCCATTAGATCAGGAGCCCCGCGGAACCCCAAAAGAGGCTGGTCTCATTCCTGACTGTACGGCAGCAGCTAGGACAAGCAGCTAGGGGGGCAGTTCAGTGCTTCATTTACACGCAAATTCTTGGCCTGCCCCCTTGGAAGTGTCCTTGAAAGGGGGTGTGTGTATGCGAGGCAGCTCTCCCCTCCCTGAGCACCAGCCTCCAAGGTGCCACACCCACATTTGGGAGAGTCCATCCCCCCAGCCCCCAGGAGCGCAGTCAGGAACAGACCATACTGGCTCTGTGTCCCCCATCATCCCAGGCCCCCCGCAAACACCCAGAATTGGTGAGAAATGGAGCATCCTTCATCGGCCCCACCAAAACTGGCTCTGCTCAGCTTGCCCCTTGCCCAGCAGGTGGACACAGGAAGTGGGATGAACTGTCCCAGGCAGTGGGCTCTCGGGTGTGGTTTAGGTGGTGGGCTGAGGCCTGGCCACAAAGGTCCCCAACAAACTGGATTTTCTCCTGTAATTACCATACCTCAGGCTTGGCCTTTGCAAGGTTATCGCCATCCAATCAGATGGGATTTCTTGGCTCCAGTAGGAACAGGTTAAGACTCTTAATAGGAACAGATTAAGGAATGCTCTACGCCTTGGTCTTCCTGACCAGGGTCTCCCGTGGGGAAATAAGCCCGCGGCCACGTACACATTTAGAGGATGGTGATATACGGCACTGGTTTGAGAACTTCCCGGACGGTAGGAGAGCTCTGAGGGGAGCACATGATTCAGCAGTTTCAGTTCCTGGAACCTCGTCCTCAGAAACACATGGGACCAACAGGTGCACCAGGCTTTTATCTCTCTGGGTAGTAACAGGAAGGACTGGAATGACCTCGCATCCATTAAGGGGGAAGGGGCCATGACGCATGCCCGCCCGGGCAGTATAGCCATGCAAAGGAATGCCTCCGCGCTGCTGCAGGTAATGAGGTGGTTGCGGATGACATCAGGGGCCTGGCAGGAGACAGCAAAACAAGTGTTGCTGTTTTGTCAGAGCTACCTGCCAAGATCTGAAACCAGGTTGAGAAATCGAGGGAGATCAGGGTTTCTCAGCCTCTCCGGGGCTGACATGGCAGCCGGGTCACCCTCGGTCGCGGGTTGGGGTGGGGGGTTCGTCCTGCTGTGGGATGTTTGGCTACATGGCCGAGATTCTACCCACTCGCCGCCTGAAGCAACCCCTCCCCCTAGTTTCGACAACCTCAAATGTCTCCAGACGTTACCATCTGTCCCCTGGAGGCACAGGGGCCCCGCCCCCAGCCCCTGCCTGAGAGTCACCGGACCAGGGTCACCTATGACCAGGTTTCCTTGCAGTCCTCTCGGGAGCTGCGGAAATGACTCACATCACCCCATTTCACTCTCAGAAATGCCCTGTCTGATAAAGTGCACGGTCACCCTTCTCTCCGGAAGCAATGGCCCTGTGCTTACAGCAGCAGCCTCCCGACCGAGGTCTGGCATCCAGGCCCCTTGGGTGATATCAATGCCCACACGAGCAATAACACTGGGAGCCTCTGTCAGGCGCCACTTTAGCTAAACTGCCACCTCACCGAAAATCTGGGCCCCTACCATGGTCCCTGTATTTTTCAGCTTTTCCTGATGATCAGAGTAAAATACCTAAGTTATTTGAATGAAGTTCTTCTGAGAGATATCAGCCAGCTCTAGATTTTCCCACTTGAACATTTTTTTTCATTTTTATTTTCTGAGATCTGAGCCCCAGTGGAGAGTGGGGATTCCCCTCCTACTTCTGTGAATAAATGTTGAGTGACTAGAGTGAGTTTGAGGGACCAAGGTGATTCCTATGGATAGAACCATGAACCAGTGGACAGCCCCCGCTTCCCCCCCCAAACCACAGGGGTTCCTATCCTGTAGTAGGGGCCAGTGGGCCAACGTGAAATAAATAAGAAAATGACAAATTAGTGACACACTGCAAACGTGATAACTCCAACACCTAGTGGGAGGGCCTCCCTGACCACCTCGTTGGAAAGTTCTAGCTCGTGATGGTCCCCGGCCCTCTCACCTGCCTTATAGTTCCATAGCTCCTCCCTGGCCCCTGGCGTCTTCTGAGGCTGTCTGTATCTGACTCTGTGTACTAGGTCCTGTCAGCGGGAGGGACGGAGGGAGAAGAGAAAGGTTGGTGTGTGTGGTTCACTGCTGTGTCCCTGACGCCCCGAACAGTGCTGGCGCATGACACGTGCCCCATACGTCCTTGGGGAATGGAGGAAGCAAAGGGACAACTGGGGCAAAGACGAGGGGCCCCAGGGCGGAGGGGCTCTGTGGCCCTGGGTGGCTGGGGAAGGCCAGCTTGAGAAGGTGGTATGTACAACCCAAGTGCAGTGTGAGAGGGGACCGGCTAGTCAAGGCTTCTCCCGGGTCGATGCCACAGACACATGTGGACGTTGAATACCCTGCAGAGTGACCTTTGAAGGTCAAGGCTCCCACTGCAAATGCCTGCCCAGGGCACTGTGGACACTGCTCCTCCCTTTCCCTCCCCCAAACCCAAGAGGTTGAGAATGTCATTTCTGTTTCAGATGTGTGGAAACTGAGGCACAGAGAGGTTAGGTAACTTGCTAGTGAGGGGTGAAGATGGGATTTGAACTCAGAGCTGCAGGACCCCACCACCCACTACACACACACTGGGGCAGAGCCAGGCCCGAGAGCTGGCTGCCTCAGACCAGGTTGAGCTCAGTGTCTCACTGGCTCAGACGTGGCCAAGCCCCTGGCCTGGCCCAGCAGAGTGGTGTGGAGCACGGAGTCCATGTGGAATGGGTGGAGGACGGAGGAGGCATGGCATCCATGCCGGTCCTCATCTCCTATTAAAGGGTCAGGGGTCAGGACCACCCAGAAGCTGCCCAGACTTGCTGGCATCCCAGCCTGCCTTTAAAATGCTGGCTCATCGCATTTAGGGAATGCCAGCCTCCCTAATCCTGCTCTGAACCCTAACCCAGACCTCTGGGAAATGGCGTTGGCTAGGCAGTGGAAAACCATGCCCCTTATCTGTTGTTTCAACTTTTTAGAATAATTCTGATTCTTCAAATTTTTATCAAGAAGGACAATGATCTGGTACTAGTAAAAGGAAGAGCAGACAGCTCACGAGGGCTTTGGTAAAAGGCGGCAGGTGTCATTCCACAGCAGTGGAGAAAGAATTATTCCCAAATACTATTAATCAAAGACATTTTAAAAATGATACCCCCATCGTTAGTCCCAGAGAAAAGGCAGATACAGCAAAGACAAAAAGTATGAAGAGAAATCACAGTAGAAACACAGCAGAAAGCAGAGAAGCACTAACACAAACCCCTGGCCTTGGAGGGAGAAGACCAAAAACACTCCCCCCCACCGTGAACACTTCAGATGGGAAAAGCACGAAGCCAGAAGGGCCGCCATCAAGACCATGAGGTCCTGTGCACTCAGCGTGCGGCTTCGAGGACACAGGACAGACTCGGGTGCTCCTCTGCAGATGAACAGCCCCTCAGCGGCCCCCCAGGGAGACCGCCTCGAATTTAAAGTTTCTCTTCCCTTCCTGTGTTCGTTCTTTTATTTCCTGTGGAGGTCTGGATATCTCTCCTGCAGGTGTTGAAATCGATAGACATGTATCATACTGATACGTTGTCAAACGGAGGTACGCTCACGCGGCATTTGAACATTATTCAGGGCATTCACAGCATGACACACTCATCACCTCTGTCTAGTTCAGGGGCATTTCCGTCACCGGAGAGGCAGCCCTGAACCCAGCGAGCAGACACGCTGTGAGTTTGCCCGTTCTGGGTACTTCACAGAAAGGGAATCCTGTAACATATTCTCTGTGGCAACTGGCTTCTTGCACTTAATGGGATGTTTTTGAGGGCCATCTGTCTCGCAGCGAGTAACCACACTTCCTCTCTGTGGCTGAGTAGTATCCCCTGTGTGGATGGACCACATGGGTGTGTCTGCTGGCGGACACTTGGGTTGTTTCCGCCGTGGGGCTGTTGAGTGCAGCGCTGCTGTGAACATGGGTATGCAAGTCTGTGTTTGAACGCCTGCTCTCATTTCTTCGGGGTACACACCCCGATGCTGGGTTGTTAGTAATTCTAAGTTTACTTTCCTGAGGAACTGCCGAACTGATTTTCACAGCGGCTACACCCTTTTGCATCTCCATCAGTCTGATTTCTCCGCATCCTCTCCAATACTTGCTATTTTCCTTTATTTTTTTTCCATTATAGCCATCCAAAGGGGGTGTGAAAAGGTCTGAAAACTTCTTAGCAATGATTTTCCTTGACAGTATCTGTATGTGTACACATAGCTTACCACAGAAACACGTGAAGCCTTAAAGGAGTTTAGGACGTTCTCCCCCCAAATATGCCACTTTGGAATAGTCTTTATTTTGAGCTGCCGGCCCTTGAGAATCAGCAGTCACAGGAAGGGCTCCCTGACCACGTCCTTTCTACCTAAAAACAGGACATAACCTTTCCCATAAGAAACATGTCTTCCCTGTACCAGGAAGAGAATGTTCCAGAAACTTGGAACAGACGCTGAGATAAATCAGTACAAACAAACCTGCTGAAGTCACCTTTACCTCCCGCTACCCCTCCCCCACTGCATCTCCTGGGTCACTTCTTTACAAATTACTCACTCAAACCCGTGATCTTGTCATTTCTTCACCAGGGCAGTGTCTCTTTGTCTAAAAGGTATGAACACTTCCTGCTCTGCTCACTTCTTGGGGGGTCTTCAAAGGCCCCAGGGACAGGTGAAAATTTACTGAAACTTGTATGTTTTCTCTCCTGTTCCTCAGTCTCACATCAGGTGAGTTCTTGGGCCCAGCCCAGGCGCCAAAGAGGGTGAGAGCTTCCCCCTCCCTGCGGCCTCCATGTAGCCGGCCACCGCGGTCCAGTGGGTCTGCTGACCCAAGCCAAGCTGCCTACATAGGTCGTTTTGCTCACTGGTGTCACCAGCCCAGCGACACTGGGCACCTTAGCGATCCGCATTTAGCAGATGAGGTCACCGAGGCTGAGGTTCTGGTCTGGGAAGTCCTTGCTAAGAGGCAGCCTCGGCCTCTGACTCATTACTCAGTGTCTTTCTCCTCAAAACGACGCTAAAACTAAAGACTTGGTCTTAATTTGTGTGTAGACTGATCTTTGACAAGGTATCGCAGAGTCTGGGGGAGAGCAGAAGGGGGCCTCAGTCCTGTCCTCCGCGCCACCTGCTCCTCGGAGGGTGACAGCACCAACAGTGAACCCCACGGTGCCCCCACCCTGGCTGCTGGCACTTAGCACGCACCCGCCCACACCTGCCTCTCTGTCCTCCCCTGGTGCCGTCTCTAACTCCCTGCCTCCACTTCCAGAAACTGCAAGTGGGGTTTGCAGGCTGAATTAGATTCACATTAAACTTCTTTTTTCTTTTTGGTCAAAAATTCATCATAGGTAGAATTGACAGATAAAGTTAATCAAAATACAGGATGCCCTAAGTTTGAATTGCAGATAAATAATGAACACTTTTTTAGTCTAAAGTATGCCCCATGCAATAGTTGTATAACCTACTTCTGCTAAGAATAACGTTCATTGTTCATGTGAAATTCAAATTTCCCTGGATATCCTGCATTTTAGGTGCCAACCCTGTTAAAGCCATAGGGCGGCTGTCTATCTCTTTCACAGGGTCTCTCTGCCTACCAGTTACTGACCGTGGACTGGACCCCAGTTACAGTGGTGACATCCAGACCTCTCAGTGGCCAGTTTGGGAACCCGCAGTGTCAGGCAATGGAAAAGCAAAATCAAAAATGACCTTTGCTCCCCAGGAGCCAATCGCCTGGGGTGTCTCTGGCCCCCTTCAATTCCCTCTCCCCACCCTGCGCGCACCCGGAGCTCCACCTGGCTTGGTTGACTTTCAACCGTGGGCCTGCAGGAAGAGCTAACGGCCCAATCACAGACTCAGGACCCACGACTGCCTCCCGCTCTGAGCCAACATCTCCGGGCAAGTCACTCTTGCGAAAGCCAGCCCTCCCTGAGTCTTATCTGCCCATTTTACAGATGAGGAAACCACTACCTGACTCACTGGGTGGTTTGAAAGTCGAAAGCAGACAATTCGTTCAACAGACATGTTTAGGCTCCTTGATTATATCGCTAGGTGCAGAAAAGGCATTTGATGAAATTCCATACGCATTCAGGTTTAAACAAATCGACAACCTCTTCCTATAAGAGCAACTGAAACTGAGAAAGAGTATCCACCATGAACACATAGTAAACATCATTCTGGATGGTAGACATGGCTCCCCAAATGTAGGAATACGACAAAAACTCAAGCTGTTTCTATTTCCATTCACCACGACGCTGGAGGTCCTGGCCAGGGAGCGGTGATGGTCTTTCCGGGCCCTAAGACAGGGATGAGTTTGGGTCATGGGCATGTTTTGTTTTTATAATGAAAAACCAATTATTTTATTAAAAATAAGATCAAACACACCAACAAGGCACAGAAGCCCAATAGAAACTGTCTTAATCAAAGCCTCAGTCCCCCCTCCCTGTTTCTAAGCCAAGCCCATCCCTGCTGAGAAAAAAGAAAAAAGAAGGAATGAGCATAAGGATTAAAAGGGGGGGAAAAAAGAAAAATCTCATAATTCGATGATCATATGACTGACTACACCCAAAATCCAAGAGACTCAACAAACTAGAATGAAAAGTGAATGAGTTCCATAAGCCTACTGGGGAAAATATTAATATTTAAAAATAAAAATGTATAATAATAGTTTCTATACATGAAGAAATGAGAACTAGACATGTAGTTAAAATAAGGTAGAATATACAATAGCAACAAAAATGATTAAGAATACATCTAATAAAAGAGGCAAAAATTAGGGGGAGAAATTTATAATGCTTTACTAAATAAAAGGAAGATTTTTAAAAATTGATTTTAGAGAGAGGAAGAGAGACATCACTTTATTGTTCCACGTACTAATGCGTTTATTGGTTGCTTCTTGCACGTGCCCTGACTGGGGATCGCACCCACGACCTTGGCATATCAGGAGGGTGCTCCAACCAACTGAGATACCTGGCCAGGACTAAAAGGAAGTTTTACAGAAAGATCAATTTTCCTGAAATTTAATGGAAACCAAAAAAACAAAAAAAAACCTTCTAATGAATTGGTTGAAAATTTTGGCAAGGGTGATGTTAGCATTCATCTGTTCTCTATTGATTTTAGGTTCAAGAGTCTGGGTTTTAGAATTTGGAATTTTGTTAATTTGTAAAGGATCAAGAAGAACCAAAAAAAGTTTTGCAGAATAAAACAAAAGAGGATTACCTTAAAAGATTTCAATACTCCCTCTAATGCTGTGTTAATGAAACAGTGTGGTATCAGACTAATGGCCTCGAAGGGAACTCAGAAAAGACCCACCCTTCTATTGGAAGGGGTATGTGGCAGGGAAGAGACAGAGCGATTGACAGATGGTTCTGGAAACTGGCTATCATAAGAAGATAAGTGAGATCCCTGTTACTAGATCATTCTCAAAGTAAATTTCAGATGGATTAAAGAGCTAACTGGAAATGCAGCCCCAAAAACTTTTATTATTTTATTTTATTTTTAAAAAATTTTATTTAGAGAGAGAAACATCGATTGTTGCTGCACTTATTTATACATTCATTGGTTGATTATTGCATGTGCCCTGACTGGGGATTGAACCTGCAACCTTGGTGTTTCAGGATGATGCTCCAACCCACTGAGTGAACCTGGCCAGGGCCAGTACCCCAAAAATTTAGCACATAGGAAATATCACCATGATATAAGGGTAGGGAAGGATTTTTAAATCAAGATAAAATAACTAAAACCGTCAAGAAAATGTTCATGCACTTATTCCATTAAGGAAAAGTTTGCTAGGACCAAAAAAAAGCAACAAAACCCTAATGGAAAAGACCATCTAGACCATCTACAGGTTAGGATAGGACATGAACAATACAAAGCAGGAAAACCAGACGAAAGATGCGAACAGGCAGTTTGCAGAAAAAACCCAAATGACCTATAAGGGAATGAAAGTGCTCATCCCTGCTAGCGATTAGGGGAAGTGCACACTGAAACCCGATTTCATTTCTAACTCATCAGGTTGGCACAAATTAATGAATCTAAGAACCTCCACCACTGGGGAGGAGTTGGGGAAGCAGACATTCTTCTTGGGAGTGTGTAAATGGCAGAGATGCATTAACAAGGTAAGATCAGATCAGGACTGAGCTGTAAGATGTGAACAAAGGGTGGCGTGATGGGAATGGCTGTGACCAGACTGCTTTGGAAAGGATGATCACGACAGAGGTCTAGCCCTGGCTGGGTGGCTTACTCGGTTAGAGCGTTGTCCCGGTACCCCAAGGCTGTAGGTTCGATCCCCGGTCAGGGCACATGCAAGAATTAACCCATGAATGCATAGACAAGTGGAACAACAAGTTGATATTTTTTTCTCTCTCTCCCTCCCCGCCTCAGAAAAATAACTAAAAAAGAAAGAAATGTCTTTGTGAGACAATGGCACCCTTGTCCCCCAAATTTTAGCAACAGTTCCTGGCACAGAACAGTTACCTAATAAATGTTCATCCACACTTCACCCAAACCCGCCTCCTGTCCCTCCCGTCCCTCCCGTCCTTCCCGTCCTCACCCAGTCTTGTGTGGATATGCCCTGAAGGATCTGCCAGTGACTCAATGACTATGACATTAAGTTCTGAAAGGTCACAGACACAGAGAGGACAACTTTAAACAAGGCAGGCAGAAAGTGACAGGGAAGGGACAGGGACTTGATGGGCTATGTAATGGGACTGTGTGTGGATAAAATTGATGGCCAAGAAAAGGTGGGTTAGATACTCACGTGAGGTAGGAATGGGGGGGTGGTTAGGAGGTAGGTGGTAGTGTCCAAAGAAGCCTTGTTAGTTGGTGAGGGACTCAGGCTTGAAGATCAGTGTTACTCAAAGAGGGTGTCAGGGAGACAGGGAAATACTCGGTGCAGGGTTAGGACTCCATGTTCCAGGTTTGTTTTGGCTCAAACAAAGCCCTGGAGGTCATCCCTACCTGAAGCTCTGAAGAAGGACATTTTCCACTTGCTTTGTCCTTACGTGGGTCCCCAGACACGGCTGGTTGACGAAGCCAGACACACACAGTGCTGAAGCCCCGCCAGCTGCAGGGATGCTAGACGGAGTGGGCCATCGGGTTCTGTGAATTAACGACACAGAGCCCTGCACCACATAATGACATTTGTCAGTGGTGAGCAGCATATGCGACGGTGGCCCCAGACGATTGTACTGGAGCTGAACTCTTCCTATCACCCTCGTGACATCGTGGCCGGTGTCATGTCACAGTGCACTGCATGACTCACGAGTTTGTGGTAACACACAATTAGATACAGTACATAATCTGGGACCGGGACGATAAACAACGACATCACCGTTGTGTGTGTGTCTGCGACCCTTTTTTATCACTCTTAGAGTGTACTCTTGCTACTTCTTGGAAAAAAAAAAAAGTTTGCTGTAAAACAGTGTGTCCCGCAGGCTGAGAGCAGCATCTGTCTTGTGTTTACTGCTTCCCTGGATTGCATCGTCCTCTCTCGGGCTTGATGTAATCTGTTGTTTTGTGCAGTGGTTGCTGTACGGGCTTGCAGACCAGGAGCAACAGGCTGTGCCGTAAGCCTAGGCGTGCGGTAGGCCGGACCGTCCAGGCTGGTGGTCGCACGACAGTGTAGCCCCATCCCTACAGAGTGCGTGACAGCGCTTGAAAAAATCTTGAAGTTCTGTGAAGGAGCTGAATGGCTTAGGGAATGGAGACGTCAACTCCTTATTTTCTGTTCTCTTGTTTTCTGGGCCACCCACACGTCTTGTTTCCATGATTAAAAACGCCTTCTTCTGTTGTGCGTAAGTGTAAATATACTAGCACAGGTGTTTCAGACCAGCAGAAATTGCTTGTCTGAGTCTCCCACCGCCTGCTTTCATGCCCAACCCCCCCCCTTGCTTCTTGCACCCCAGGTTGTACTCAGCCAGAATCAAGGTCCTGCTGTCTGAACTGGGCTCCTGGGTGGGGGTAGGAGGGGGGCGCTTCTCTCCTTACAGGTCTCCCCACTGGACTGGACCTTGAGATGTGCAGGAGGAAGAGCCCTTTGCAAAGCCCAGGGCACATGGTGGGCGTGGAGGAGATGTTCATTTGAGGAATTACAGGCATGCCTCATTTTCTTAAAATCCTCACCTTTAGATATGTTTATTGATTTTAGAGAAAGAAAGATCAATGTGAGAGAGAGACATGGAGCGGCCGCCTACCCCACACACATCCTGACCAGGGATCAAGCCCCAAACCCATAACCTAGGCATCTGCCCCAAGAGGGGATCGAACCCACAGCCTTTTGGTGTGTGGGGGTGACGCTCCAACCGACTGAGCCACCCGGCCAAGGCAGGCCTACCTCATTTTATTGCATTTCCCAGATGTTGCGTTTTTTACAAAGTAAAGGCAAGCTCCTCTGCCAGCAAAAAGAACACAGCTCATTTTACTGCCATAGTGGCGTTCTCGCGGTGGTCTGGAACTGGGCCGGCACCCTCTCCGGGTCTGCCTGTATTAGCAACGTTTGCGGAGCACCCACTGCCGGTTCATCTCCCGATGACTAATTCCCGAGAGTCCGTGCAGGCCATACCCTGCTGAGCAGCGGCTACGGGAAGAAACCTGCAGATCTTATCTCCCAGGAGGAGCAGGGGGTTGCGAGCTTGACCTTGCCCCAGCTTCTCCCGGGGGACTGCAGGGACTCACTACCGCCAGTTTCCTTGCGGGAGCTCCAGGGTCAGGCCCGATAATTTGCATGACTAACATCCCCTCTGGGGCTGCAGATTCCGCCTGTGGGGGGACCTTGCTTTGAGAACAACTGTTTAGAGTTTGGGAGGATGGCCAATGAGGGGAAATGAGCGAACCCCCAGCAGGAAAGGGGAAGGCCCTTTCTGGAGGCACAGCCTGCATTTCGGCTCTGTCCTGGGCTGATGCTGCCCACTGTTATTCTCGCAGGGGATCGGCCTTTTCCGTTGCCCACCTGGGGCCGGTCTGCTGAGAACAGGACCCCGGCCAGCAGCATTCGGTTTTTCCTCTCGCTGTGGGTTCTGCGAAGTCCCATTGCCCCTCCTCGGCCGCAGGGACTGCGTCTATTGAATGGGGAGGAAACTGAACTCCCGACACCGACACCCTGGGTTGAGGCAAGAATTAAGGGTAGCGCTGTGGAGAATGTGGCACAGGGCGGGGCACGCCACACTCGGTCACCGTGGGCTGCTGTTGCGATTTTGCACGTTCCTGAGGTAGAACACCTGTGTGGGATGTCCTTGGGGTGGGAGGGGGGCACGCAGAGCGCAGGAGGATGCAGAGTGCTGGCCTTTGTGTCGAGTTTGGTGGCTGCCTAGGGTCCATGGATCCTTCGTGGGGAACGACAGACTAACAGAATGCACAGAAGGGAGCACCCCAGCTTCCGTTGGCCTGGGGCAGCAAGTGCGGTAACGTTTTCCTTCCTAGGCTGGGAGAGGGGCATGAGGCGGGGTTATGCTATTATCCCTTCCATTGTTCAAAATATTTGACTCCTATTTGAAATTTTTAGGTAGTAAATTTTGTTAAATTTTTTCTTCACAGCTTGGTGTGAAAGTCACATGCATTTTGACTTTTTTGTTGTTGTTCCTTCATTACGTTGTACCTTTACATCTTTGTTATAAGACGTTCGGGCAAAAGAAGTTAACTCCCTCCCCCCCTTAATGTCACTACCGAATCACCTGTTCTTTCTCCACTGATGTGAAACGGCACCTTTTACCATTTCTAAGTCCTCGTATATACACGTAGACAGGGTACTAACAGCCTCATTCAACTCCATTATGCTTTCCCACGGCCTTTGGACCAATTACACAGCTGATTTCGTATAGACTTCAATGGGTATTTTTATAAAAAGACACATGTTGACGGTAAACCCTGTCGGAACCACACCGATCGGGTGTCATTTCACACCCCCACTGACCCCACCTCCCCGAGATAAAGTTCGGGATTGGGGTCCGTGGCGGGATTAGGGATGAGTGCCTAGGATTAGGGATGGGGCGCCTGCATTTCAAAGGCAGCCAGCCGTGCCCCCGTCCAAGGCTGGCAGGGATGGCTTCGGTCATTTTGCCAGTCTCGGTTTGTCCTGCTCACTGTCATCCTTTACCGGTGACAGACACATCCTGAGTGGCTCCTTGTCCAGCGCAAGCAGCTAGTTGGTTGGTGACATTTGTGAGGTTAGAGCTGCTCGGCAAGATGTTGCTGTTTTTCTTGCCTGGAATAGCTTCCCTCCCACATCCCACGTTGTAGCTCTGTGCACTTGACTGAAGCTGTCTTCCCCCTTCCCCCTGCCCCCTCCCCCACCCCACCCCCACTCCCCCACACCCCCACCCTCGCCGTAGACCGGAAACTGTATTTGTGGATTGCCGGGTAATGCTTATTCTACTGCCTGGTGCCTAAAAAAAGGCTTAAGACATGCTGATCATTGCTCGGGAGAGGGCTTTTATGTACTGAGAGGCACAATCTCCAAGGGGCTAGCAGAGAATCTTCTAAGGGTGTTCCAAACGCCGACAACGGGGCTTGCACACCAGTAACAGACAAGCCTGCTTCCACCAGCTTCGACAGAGGGGCAGCAACCCTGTTTCTGGGAGCGACGGTGGGCCTGTCGGTAACGGAGTAACAGAGCATTCATCATTTTGGCTACTTTTATTTAAACTTTAATAATAAACCACCTTTCACAGTCCGCTAGAGCCGGGACTGGAAACAAACCCACACGCACGGGGCGCCCTCGGATGTGGCTTACTTGCAGGTGTGGTTTGGTGCTGGGCTCCTGGGTGGGTCATTCCGGTTTTTCCTAAATCACCACGCTTATAGGCTGAGGGTGTCTCATAGATTCACCGCCACCAGATAAGATAAAAATTCTAGATTCTTCTGGGCTATTTTCTCAGCTACGAGAATAACCAACCCGGCAACTCCTGGCCACGCCCCACAGCTCCTCTACCCCAGAGGGTTAATTATCGTTCGGACGTAGCGATTAATTTAAATTCCATAAAGTGGGCTATTTTGCAGATGTTAAAAAATGAGATGTGTCCATAGAGCGTGGTGCAGAAGGGCCAAGACTATTGCTAGCTGGTAGATTTGTGTAAAAGAGCGAAAAATAAGACCTTCACCAAGGTTTTGGGCGGAGATGTATATGCTCAAATATATAGAACTCCAAGGAGCAATGAGTCTTCTCAACCAGGGATACTGCCCAAGAGCTAGGATGCTCCTACTGACTGTAGTGGAAGGGCATCGAAGAGGAAGAAGTCTGGTAGAAAAAAACTGGGTAACGAGGAAGGAGGCGGAGAAGAGAAGGAGGGGGAGGGGGAGGGGAGAGAGAGGTGTGGAGGAGGAAGAAGAAGAGCAAGAAATAGCTGGATGACCTCAGGAATTAAGTTTCCTCCGGAAAAAAGCTGTGGAGATGGACAGACACATTTCTATAGCTGTAACATTTACACATATTTCTGTAATATGTTATAACCAAAGTAGATTCATGCATTACTGGGTAATTTTTTTAAATACATTTTTTTTAAAAACCCAGAAATTTATAAAATAGGAAAAATGCAAATGCTTGTGCCCACCCATTCACCTGCCCTCCTCCCTTCCATGCGGCCAGCACAAGCAGCGACTCCTCGGGCCTGTCCTCGCTCCTTTGTGAGTAAATATTTGTGTGGAGAGACAACGTGCGTAGACAACAGTGTGGTGGGTGTGGGGGGAGGGGTGGGCGGAGGTGGAAGAGAGTGTAAGTGGGGCAAAGGGTGATGGAACAATACAATAAAAACTACATAAACAAAAAAGAGACAATATTAATAGTATTTTTCTACAGTAAAGTTGGATGGGTGTGCGTTGGGTACGGCCACAGCAGAAGAAAAGGAATTAAACTGTCTTTCACTAATATAAAACAATACTGAATGTCAACGGGAATTGAAAAATAAAATTCGAAAGACCCTATCGCCACCCCCCCATAAAAAGAAAAGGAAGGACAGAACCCACGAAATGAACACCTCTTTCTGAAATTTGATCTTCTATGCATTATGCACTTTGCATGGACACCACAGTCGGCTACCAGTCTTTTAAATAATAATGATGTTAATTAGAATAATACTAGCAGCTATTGTGAGCTTGACCCGGCTTCAGCTCAAGCTCAACAGCCTGCTCTTTCTTGAAGATCAGGCTCAGGCTGTGTTTCCATTTTATTTGTTATCATCATTATAGAATGTTTCAGACACACCCAGAGGTGAACTGAGGTGTGCAATGACCCACCCTTCACCCTGGACCCCTCGCTGTGTCCACAAGCACTGCTCTGGGTCCCCTGCCTTCCATCCATCCCTCTGCGCCACTCTCCCCAACCCCCACCCAGAATTTCAAAATAAACCCTAGACTTTGTATCATTCCCCCAGAAATACTTCAGTGTGTGTGTCTAGCAGATAAAGACTCTTTTCCTTGTTTGTTATTCGAACCACCTAATCTTAACGTGACTATCACCCCCAACAGAAGTGAATCATAATTTCTCACTTTCTAACCACCAGTGCCTTTTCAATTGTGTGTGTGTGTGTGTGTGTGTGTACCTGTGTGATTAAGTCAGACCAAAGGAGGAGCAGACAAGCTTTGGAAAACTGGCAAATGCCTTACACTGTCACCGGTTGTTGGAGATTGAAAACCCCGGTCCAGACCCACGGAAACCAAATTGCCAGTTGAATGAAAACCGTGGGTGATCCACTATCCAGGCTCCCCATCTACTGCCTGGAAGGCAGTGTGGCCCGTGCTGTCTGAGTTCACCCACTTTTCTCCTGAACTCTGGGTCTTGCTGGCTGGGGCAGGGGCAGGACTTCTCCTTGGAATTCTCCCACCAACAGCGAGAGCGCCTGGGGACAGATGGGGTCCCCCCATGCTTCGGCTCTTCCTCCAGAAGAGGGATGAGGGCAGTGAGAGGAGGCACGTGGCGGGGAAGGCAGAGAGCTGTCCGCTCCACCTAGGAATGTCTGTTGAGCCATCAGGGCAGTGGGGAAGAGTCACGGACTCACCGTGCCTGTAAGGGAATCTAGGAGATGATAGAGGCAGGGCTTCAACCGGGAAGGATTTTAAAGTGGAGGCTGGAGATGTATCCATTTTGAACCTGTAACCTGAGCCTCCCGCTCCCACCGCACACACACCTGCACGTGCACATTCCTCAGTCCCATCTGGGTTCAAGACCCAAACCTAAAAACAGCTTCGTGAAGAATGCCTGAAGCCAGACAGGGAAAGAGGCGGTGTGATGGGAACATGGGCAAAGGGCATGAACAGGCAGCTCATGGAAGAAGCGACACGAGTGGGTCCGTAAATGTGGGACAAGTGGCCGATCGCATACCATCAGATGGTGAAGAGGCTCCAAAAGAGACGTGGCTGCGGAGAATGATGTCGAAGGACAGCCGAGGATATTGCCACATGGTGAACTAGAATGGCAGAGAATAAGTATCCTCTTTAGAAAAGTTGTGTGCGGGAAATACGGACTTAAGTATACAGAAAAAGGGCTGCTAGGGCACTTACCAGACTCAATTATGGCCACTTCTGGGGAGAAGCTGGGGCGTCCCCACTCATTATAATGTCCTAATGCCACCATCCCCTGCTGGGAACCTTGTGGGGACGTGGGCCCTCTGCACGGATGGGCTGTGTGCTTACACTGGTTGGAGCGTTTTGGAAGCTAAATGTACTATGAGCTACAAACTCCGACACACTGTCCCCCCGGTTTGCATTTGCCCCCCAGCACGCAGCTGGAGGAGCCCACAGGGCCCCTGGCTCCCATGGGTGATTGGATCCTGCAGCACAGAATCTCTCAAGCCCTCTTGGCACCCAGGCCTTAACCAGCCCACAGGGGCCTTCTGTTTGGGCCATCAGCTGTATTAAAATGTGACTCAAAGGGGCAGGTAATGGTTTCCTCTGAAAGCAAGTAGCTTGACACCTGGGGTTGGATTCTCACACCGCAGTTGCCCCCAGGCCCTGAGGGGCAAATCTGACCCCTCTGTGTGCCTGGGGTCCTGTGAGTGTGCAGTGGGAGCCCCCTCCACGGGGAGGGCTTCTCAGCAACTCTGTCTCGGACTCCACGCCCTTCCATCCTACCGCTTATCTGTCCTTCACCGGCGTACCTGGCCTGTCTTAGGTGTCAGATTGGCCGTCATTGGCTGCCCCCCACCCCCACCAACCACTGTGGTAAGCTTGGGAGCAGGGGCTTGGCTGCCTTGCTCCCCCACCACCCCTGAGCCAGACCTGGCACCTTGGAGGATCCTGAGTGCTGTCTGTGACGTGACAGAGGCCACCACACCCACTACCCCTGCAGCTTCAGGGGCATCTTATTTACCAAACACGCATGGTGGTCGTCATAACAAGAGGGATGTTTGTGGACTGAACGGAACCGCTGACCTCCTGACCCCACCTTTACTCCCAGTTTCTCAGCTGGGCTCCAGCTCAGGATGCCCCAGGGCCTGACCTCCCTCCCCTCCCCTCCCTTCTGCTTCCTCTAAAGAGCAACTCTCTGTCCTACAGAACCTTCAGGACCTCAGAGTCACCTCATCTGGAAATCTGTTGCACCCCCAGACGAGGCCCGGCCGCCTTGTACCCACGGCACCCCCGTTTCATCATAGCTTCAATTCTGTCAGCATCGGGTTGGTTGTGTAACCGTTCGCCCAGGTTTGTCAAGCACCGGGGCGGGCAGTTTGGGCCTCTCTGGCTGACTCTGAGCTCCCCAGCGCCGGGTCTGGCACCTGGCAGGCCGGCCATAAATACTTGTGGGATGAACAATGCAAAAGGGACAAGTCGGGGCAGGGACAGGGAATTCCAGGGTGGAGGGACGTTGTGGGTCTGGAGGACTGGGAGGGCCAGTTTGAGAAGGTGACCTGTGTGACCAACACCTGGTCCAAGAGGGGACCGGGTATTCAGCCTGATGATACAGAGACCTATGGACACTGAACACGCCACAGAGTGACCTTTGAAGGGGGTTCCCATGGCCAGCGCCCACCCAGGGCTTTGTAGAGATACTGCCTTTCACTTCGTATCTCCCGGCTCAAACCCAGAAGGCTGAGAATGTCGGCTGTGCTTGCGATGTGTGGAAACTGAAGCACAGAGCGGTCGTGTAAATTGCTAGTGACAGATGAAGACGGGATGTGAACCCACAGCCGTGGGGCCCCACGGCCCCGCACGCGTGACCAGCTCCGTTCAGCATGTGGGCCAGCAGCCTCAGTGCAGGCTATGCCCTGCTTCCCGCTGGCTCTGGTGTTGGCCCAGCCCCCAGCTTCCCTGCTCATGTCCCCGAGCTTTTTCCGCACCTGGAAATAGGAATGTGAACAGCACACATGCGTTGCATCGGGCCCTCGTGAGGTTCGGATGAGGAGGTCACATGCAACACCACCCGGGTCAGGTGTGGCGGGCGCCACGCAAGGCTGGCTGCCAGCCCTCTCTCGTCTCTGCAAAGCCCATGCCATCCCCATGGGTGCCTGCTGTGGGTCTTTCATTGACACTTACTGGTTCGCTTGAACCGTGTGTTCCTTCCAGGAGGGCTTTGCCCTTCCGTGGGAGTCAGGAGAGCATAGTGGTCAGTACCGACCTCTGGCCTCAAGTAGCCAGGCCTAGCTCCCACCCCCTGTGTCTGGGGTCTGGGGCCTTGGGCAGTCCTCTCTGAACTCTGCATCCTTATCAGCGACAGGACTGTGATCAGTGTTCCCATCTCATGGGGTTATTAGGACGGTTAAATGACATCAGCGCACAGACATCACCCTGTGACTACGGCCTGGGACACAGCCCCCGCTGAAGGTCTCAGCTCCTGTCCCTGACACACGCCCCTCCCCAGCTCCCCGACCATCTGGGTGAAGACCTTGCTGGAGGGACGGGGCACCCAAGCTCTCTCCATCAGCTCCCAGTACTAAGAAATGGGAAAGGACCCTCCCTCCTCTCCCAACCCCTGTCCACAGGGGAAACTTTAGGGATGTGGAGTGGGTGGAGATTGTAACATTCCCAAAGGGGCCCGGGTCAGTGCTCAATGATGTCAGCGTTAACCCCGGGACACTGGCCACTGCCACCAGCCAGACCCCACTTCCCCCTCCCCCTCTCCCCTCCCCCCAAGACCAGAGGCACCTCTTTCGTCTCCCCAGAACTTGCTGGATTTCCCTCTAGCAAACCCACCCATTTCCTTTCAGTCAAACAGGAGATACTCAGGTCTGAGGGGTGGGGGGAGGGGAGGTGGGAGGGGGAGGGAGAGACTGGCCAGAAAGCCCTGGAGGCCTTCCCGAGTCACAGAAATAACAAGCAATCTAGAAGGTGTCTATTGTATTTAAAAGCTGGGCTTCCTTCCCTGCTGGACTCCGGGCACTGGGGCTTGCTGCTGTTCCTAATGGAATCTAAGCAGAATATTCTTATGGAGATCCACTATTGTCCCATCTACAAAGCAGGAGACTCCAGCTACCTAGAGGGGAAACACCCCCCCCCCTTTCTGCAAGCGCTTACAATCGTACCTGCCTCCTCAAATGTAGCCAAACATCATTATTATTCATTCATGTGTTTATTTAACATTTCAAGCACAGTTGACATTCAATATTATTTGACTAGCCACCTCTTAAGTGTGCAGCACAGTCAGCATTCACAGAGCGAACACGCTCTTGTCACCTACACCCACGTGAAGATCTGGGACATTCCAGGACCCCGCAAGACCCCCCTGTCCTTTCCAGTTCATTCCCTCCACCCAGATAAGTAAAGCACTATTCTGCCGTCTACCGCCATTGGCGAGCGTCACCTGTTCTTGAATCTGAACTCCGTAGTATATATATATATATATATATATATATATATATATACTGGTGTGTCTGGCTTCCCGTGCTGTGAAGGCGTGTCTGTGAGGCTCACACGTGCTCTGGTGCCCAGGGCGGTTCGTGCTCCTCAGCTGTTGGGCAGAACCTCGTTGTGTGGGTAGACCACAGTTCATTTATTCATCCCCCTGCTGGTGGATGTCTGGGTGGGTTCCACTTTGGGGTACTCCAGAACGTGGCTCCCGGAGGCACTACTGTCCTCCTCTCCTTACAGGCGTGTTTTCACTTTTCTTCAGCAAACACCACAGTGTAGGGTGTCTGGGTCCTGGGTAGGCCGAATGGAGCCGTGGTTCTCATGGGTTTGGAGACATGCAGGTAAATGCTGAGGAAGAGTCCTGACCCGGGTGACCATCCATGCTGACATCAAAAGTTACTTCTCAACAGGTAGAGCGGAAGCAGGAGCAGAGCTAGAATTGGGAATGCAGATCAAGTTGGATGATAGCGTTAGCTGTAACATTTTGAATATCTCAGAAGACAAAATGCAATCGTGCATTACCATGAAATGTAGTTTTAAAAATAATGAAGTCACCTAACGTGGTACCTGGCACGGGTACATGAAATATACAGGAAAGGTAACTCTACTTCCAGCCCCAGTGAAGCAACTCGCAATGGCCTGGCCTCTCTGCTGCAAACAACTGCAAAACTGAGTAAAATACACGAAACAACTGTTTGCAGACACCGTACAACCTGCGTCAGAAGAGCAAGAAGGCAATGCGTGCTGTGTGGTCACCCAGCATTCGGCCTGTGGAGTGTGCCCTGCACAGCTGCGTGGGGTCTTGGGCTTAGAAGGACCTCGAGCTTGGCCTCAATGCTCTGCTGGTACTATCCTGAAATTCTGAGCTTTGGAACAAGGGCCTGGATTTTCATTTTGCACTGTGCCCGGCAAATTCTGTAGGCAGTCCTGGGAAGCAGAGATTGGAGTTCAGGGAGACTGAGTTGGTTAGAACCTGAGGACCTGGAGAGGAGGGAATGACTCAGCTAAGGAGCTCCCGAAATCTCCGGGAGCCCCCTGAGTTTCGCGTGGATGTTGTGATGGGTGATTTTGTGTATCAACTTCACAACCCTGTTGGTGCCCAGACATTTGGTCAAACATTATCGTGAGTGTGTCCGTGAGGAGTTTTTCTGGAGGAGATTAGCATTTGAATCCCTAGACTGAGTAAAACAGGTGGCCCTCCCTAATAGGGTGGCTTTCCTGCCATCCACTGGAGACCTGAATAGGACCAAGAGGGAAGCTCTGCCTGGCTGCTGAGCTGGTACACTGGTCCTTCCAGCTTTGAGACTTAGAACTGAACCCTCCACCCTTCTTGGGTCTCAAGCCCGCTGGCTTTTGGACTGGAATGCACACCATCGGCTTTGCTGGAGTCTCCAGCTTGCTATCTGCAGATCTTGGGACCTGTCTGCCTCTGTAACTGTGGGAGCCAGTTCATATCTGTGACTTGGGGTGGGCAGGCAACCACCACCAGGGGAGCGGTGAGCTGAAAATTCCCAGAAATCATGCGCAAGGCTGGGGATGAGGCAGGAATAGACACTGTACAGATGGAGGAGAAGAAGGGAAGCTGTTCAGGTAGAAAAATCTTAAGAGATCTACTGAAAAGCTAGTAGAACTAATAAGTGAGTTTATAAAGGCCTCGGGATACGAGGGCAATATAAAACTTTTTTTATTTAAAAAGCAACCCTATCTTTATGTACTAGCAACAAACACCAAAAAATTGAAATAAAACAACAATAACAACATTTGAAACAGGCACAACCATTTCCAGTAGCATCCAACCATTTTAGAGACCTAGAAATAAATTTAACAAAATACGTGAGCGACCTGTATGGAGAAAACTACCAAATAATGCTGAGAGAAGTAAACGACACCAATAAATGGAAAGACAGACCACGCTCGTGACGTGGAAGACTCAGAGCTACCAGGACAACAGTTCTCCACAGGTGAGCCATGGGTACTGTGCAGTCCCAACCAACACCAGTGGTATTGTTTTTTTTATTTTTGCTAAAACTTGATCATCTGATTTTTAAATTTCTATGATGCTGCAAAGGGTCTAGATTAGGCAAAAGAGTTCTGAAGGAAAACCAGATTTAAAGAGGACATCATGTGATTTCAAGACTTGTTACGAGCAGCACAGTGTGTTACTGGCATAAGGAGGGAAGAAAATATAGAATCAGAAATAGACGCACAGCTATGTGGTCGATTGGTTTTCCGCCAAGGTGTCCAGGTGTCTCAATGCGGGAAAGATGGTCTTGTCCACAAATTGTGCTACAATTGGATGTCCCTGAGTACCAACCTCAAGCACATCCGTGA
The DNA here is from genome assembly GCF_022682495.2 of Desmodus rotundus. Lineage (NCBI taxonomy): Eukaryota > Metazoa > Chordata > Mammalia > Chiroptera > Phyllostomidae > Desmodus > Desmodus rotundus. The sequence continues at coordinate 97,696,956 of NC_071392.1, read as the reverse complement.
ATGAATGCAAAATGTCCACAGAAGTAAAAAACAAGAGCTAAAAACATAACATTTCTAGAAGAAAACATAGAAAATTCTTCATGATCTAGGGCAAGGCATAGGTTTCTTAGAGTACACAGAAAGCACAAACTTATTTTAAAAATACGCTGGATTTCATCAACATTTATAACTTTTGCCTTTCAGAAGGCGCTGCTATGAAAATCAAAGGGTGACTTGTGTTCAGAATAAAGAAATCCTGCAACTCAGTAATAAGGCAAATACCCAGTTAAGCAAATAGGCGAGGATTTGGACACAATGCAAAAGAAGACAGAAGCACGTTGAAAAAACATCCTCAACATCATTTACCATTAGGGAGATGCAAATTGAAACCACAGGGAGACGCCACTATGCACCCACTAGAAGGACGAAAACCAGCAGAGTGCCGGTGAGGGTGTAGGGCAAGGGGCCCTCGGTCCTTGCTGGCACAGTGGTGTCGCCGCATTGGAAAACCGGCAGTTTGTTTATAAAGCTTCGCATGTTCCTATCATATAACCCAGCAATGCCAGCCCCAGGATTTAAGCAAGAGATTAGAGTACATGGGGGGGGCCTCATGAGTGGAATCAGCACCCTTATAGAAGAGAGCCCCTCATCCTTTGTCATGGCTATGAAGCAGGAAGCAGGCCCTCCATAGACGCTGAATGTGCTGGCACCTTGATCTTGGACTTCCCAGCCTCCAGCACTGTTAGAAATAAATGTTGGTTGTTCGCAAGCCACCCATTCTCTGTGTTTTGTTACAGCAGCCAGAGCTGACGAAGACAAGCCCCAACCCAGAAATCATCCAAATGTCAGTCAACAAACAGGGGACTGAATGAACATAGGCAATGAATGGGCCATCACTCAGCAACACCCAGGGAGGGGATGCGGGCACACCAACAGCACAGGCCACCTCAAAGATGAAAGTTACGCCGAGCAAAAGCAGCCAGATGTAAAAGAGCACACACCTACATACATTTTATTTCTGTGACAGTTGAGGACAGTTTAAAGTCACCCAGAGTGATGGAAGCCAATTGATGGCTGCCTGGGCCTGGAGGTGCGGCACCCTTGACTGTGTGGGGGTGGGAGGGGGTGGTCTGGGGTGAGGGAAATATTCTACACCTTGCATAGGATGGTTGTGACATGGGTGTAAACGTTTGTCGGAACTCATCAAACTGTGCTCTTAATCAGTACGTTTTATAGTATAAAGAATTAGACATCAATAAAGTTGATTTAAAATGTTAAAGAAAGAAATATATATGGGGGGGGCCAAAAGCCTGGCATTTATTTATAAAAAATTGTGCATTTATTCTTACATGTTTGAACTTCAGTCACTTTCAATGTACTCTGCATTTGATGCGATGCACCCATCGAGACACTCGTTCCACGGTTCAAAACGGTGTTTGAACTTGTCGATTTTGATGCCTTTCAGTGCTTCTGCCAGTTTTTTGTTTCACCTCTTCCACACCAGCAAAACATTTCCCTTTGAGGACATTTTTCATCCAGGGAAACAAAAAAAAGTCACTAGGAGTGAGGTTGGGTGAATAGGGAGGGTGGGGCACAGGGGTCACGCCAGTTTTGGTCAAAAACTGCTGAACACTCAGCGCAGTGTGGGCAGGTGTGCTCGTAAATCACCCATCATGAAATAGGCAAATACATTGAAAGTCTTCCAGAAAAATTCACCGAAGCCAGACGCAGCCTCTCACAACAACGCCAGCTGGTGTACTGATACAGATGGGTTCCTAACACTCACCCAGTGGGAAAGTCTGTATTACAAGGGGCCCAACCTACAGAACATAATGTCAGTTTTTTTGGGTCCCCCCTCCTGCAGAAAGAGGTGATGTTATAGAAGCCTGTGTTCCACACCCTAATGAAGGGGACCTAGGAGGAAAAGGGCCCTGTTCCTCTACCTTGCACCTGACCCTGAGCCCAGAGCCTCCTTTCGCAGGAGCTGAAGGAGCCCTGGGCTAGGCTGCAGGTAAGTCCCTGCACTCTGTGCCCTCATGGGACTCCTCCAGGTCACCCTTCCAGATTCTGATGGACATTTTGGACAGAGAGCTCTCTGTCCTGGGGGCTGTTCTATGCACTGTGATGCTCGGCAGCACCCCTCACCTCCACCCACAAGATGCCAGGCTCATCCCTCCCCCCGCTGGGACAACCAGAAATACCTCCAGATATTGTCACTTGTTCCCTGGGGGGACAAAATCATCCTTCGAGGACTCTGCCTCAGGCCTTCCTTTTCCTGGTCTCTTTTAGATCTACAAGAGACCTCATCTCAGCCTATCAGTGTACAGACCCGAGACCTTTATATCTACACATCCTGAGTAATCCCACTCAAAATGTAGGCCTTAATGCAAGATCCGTGCGTGTGCGTGTGTCAGGGGGTGGGGAAGAAGGTGATACATAGATTCTAGGACTTTTCTGGAAGACGTGAATCAGAGCGGTGAGGCAGACAGGAAAGAGGGTAAAAGGTGAGAGCAGACTCCTCTGTGAAAGGACGTGAGGAGGGAGAGAGCAGAAAGATGCCCACGGAGGTCGACGTGCAAGATCACAAGTGTCATTTCAGTTGGCTCAGCCGCACTGTGAAGCTCCCATCTGGGAAAAATAAAAATTAGGTCTGTCTGCCGAAGACCATGTATACCTCCCTACCCACCCCCCACCCCCAGTACCAGCTGCATTAAAGGCCTGAAGAGTAACACATTTATGCAAGTCATCGAGAAAATAAAGAAGAAAAGATGACAGAAAAATGGGCAAGTAGCACAAATGGTTTGCAAAAGTCACACAAATGACTGATAATTATTAAATCAAATGTGCCTTTTTTTTTTCTTTTGAGCTACCGGTTTGGCAAAAAATAACCCCTCCCCACAGCATGATTGCGAGGCATGGGCAGGTTTTCTTCTCCGCTGAGGCGGCTGTGACAGAGGACGGACCTGTAGCTGCTACCCCTGGGCTGGTGTCCCCAGTCCACACTAGACACCACACCTGGAAAAGGTAAGTCTGCATTTCCTCAGGGCCCTGGCAGCCCGAGGGCCCTAACTGTGTGTACAGTCTTCAACAGACAGGTCAGCAGTGACCTGGGTTACCCATGTCTGCCACCTGCCAGGCCTGCAAGGGCAAGTCACTTAAACCTCTACATTCCTGGATTCCCACAAAAGCCAAATGGAAACAGTAGTCGCTTCCAGCTGGTGGGGTTCCTCTGAGGATTAAATGAGATAATACAGGCAAAGGGCTTAGAACCTTTCTTCCTCCCTTCCTTCATCCCACTGCAATATGTTACTATATTTTGTTGTGTATGAGGCACACTTTTTTGCCCAAATTTTTGAGGGAAAAATAAGGATGTGCATTGTACATGGGTAGCGCTAAAATGTGGGTGTGCATTATGTACGGGAACACATTATTCAGCAAAACACAGGTACCGAATGCTACATCTCCGAGCCCGTATGCACTGCAGGAGTTTGGGGATTTCGTACCTTCTGTGAACGCTCTGTACCCCCCACCCCGGGGCAGAACACAGCCCATCGCAGGCCCTCAAAACCGTGGCTGAAACCCCCGGAGGAATGCATGCCTCCCCTTCTAGAAGAGAAGTCACAGGAGAGAGCACACGGCCTGTCCGTTGATAGTCTAGCAGAGACTTGGGGAACTACTAGCTGAACAAGGAAGGAATGTCTGCAAGCTCCTCTCACTCGCTGATTAACCGACCAGACCCTGGGGGTGTGGGCGTGTGTGGGTATGTGGGTCAGCCTGAGCAGCCGGTTTCCGCCACGGGCACAGGGAGCAGACTTTGCTCTGAGGGTAAGTAGGCGCCCAGTGTTAGCAATGGTAACTGATCCTAGGTAACATTTTCATTATCAGGTGGAGTTGGATACACTCTACATGGTTTATCTATTGAATCTCCAGCCCTGTGAGGCAGGTACAATTATCTGCACTCTGCAGATGCAAGCACTGAGGCACCAGAGAGCTGAAATATTTTGCTTAAGGTATGCAGTCAGGATTTGGAAATCACCTGGCTCTGGAGCCCATCCGTGGTCTTCACCAGGGGAAGAGATGAGGGTGTGGTGAATTCCAGGAGTGCACACCACCGGTCTTCTCGTGTCACAGGCAAGTCACTATCCTAAAGACAAGAGGACATTTCAACCGTTTGGGACCCCTATTTTTTTTTTTTTTTTTGGCTCGGGACCAGTACCCTGGAGGCATTGGCCTCCCCCTTGCAGGTGAGGCCAGGCAATGCTGGAGCCTGAGGTTACAGGAAATGTGTGCTCCTATGTACACTTATAAAATGGCCCCCCCAAGCAGGAAAAATGAATCAAAGCCCCTCCTTGCCCAATCGGTCCACCTGCCATTGTCAACTGTCACCAACCCACCTGGTAGGGGACACGGGAGCTGATTAGAAATAATTGTGTCCACCGCTCGATGGCGTGGTTCACGGAAGAAACAACTGTAGCCTGTCTTCACTTCAGATTTTGATATTTTGTTCATCAGGGATTTGGGGTGTTCGTTTTAATTTTCTGAAAATAGTGCATTAAAATGACTGTCTGGATTACCGAGTGTTTTGGTGGCTTCTTAAATTTTGCTCCCTTGCCCTGATTCCAGCCCTGGTCATTATCCTCCTGTTCCTGACTTTGCAAGTAACTGATTGCCCTTCCTTTGGGGGAAGGGGAAATCAACAGCCGAATGTGCAGCCAGGAGGCCCAGGTGTGGGGAGCTCGTGCCTGCTGACTCCCTGGGGATGGCGGTGCGGGCAGGTGGATTGCTTGTGTGGATGGGGTGCAATAGCCTTGGCTTCTGGTAATGACCTCTTTTGGGGCCTCTGCATTTTCCTGAATATAAATGAAAAATGGGGTTTGTAATCAAATTCCCTGGGTGAGGGAGGAGACATAGACAGGAAGGATCAAATTCTTTTTTTTTTTAATGTGTTTAACTTAAGATAAACTTCCTTGCCCCAAATCCATATGAATTATAGAATTGTATAACTAATAGTATACATGAGGGGAAAACTGTTTCTTTAAGGTAAACCAAAATCAAAGTCCAAATGAGTGGTTTGGAGCAGGGTACACCCGTTGTTCAAAGGCCGATACGTGATGACATTAAAGAACATCCTTTCCATGTAAAAAGTCTTTACATGACCTAGATCACAGAGAGGAAGAGAGGAATCTCCGAGGGCCTGCAATCACAGTTTGGGAACATGTGATTCCCTCTACACGGCTGGAGTCTCACCCATAAACAAGGGAAGGAATGAGTCCCCACTTGTTCTCAGGGGAATCACTGATGCCAGTGGGTCTCAGCCACAGAGCTCCAGACTCAGGGGGTCTGCCGTGGGGCCTGAGACTGGGGGTTCACATGCTGTGTGTGGGATTTGAATGGAGGACAACTTTCCAACTGACAAATGAAATTGGACCTGGTCATCACAGGGCTGCCTATGCAGTAGAGCATGAAAACTTATTATTGCCTAATAGGGTGGATGAGGTAGGGCAGGACGGAGTTCTGGCTCTGCTCTGAGCCCATCTAAGCTTCTTGGCAAGAGGAAAGGTTGGTAGGAAACCTTTCCAATTCTTAGTTTTTGAGGCTAAAGATTTTGTTCAGGTGAGAAAAAAATATATACATAGGCATTAGTCTTTCAGATTCACCAGTTAGTGTGCCTGGCTGTGGGACACGATATTTATTTCCTGGTATAGAGTGGATCTAGAGAACCTGTCTTTTCCTCCTTTTAGGTTCTGGTTTTCATGTGGTGTTTGGTTTTTGCTGGCTGGGGTTTCCCTCTAGATCCCTGGGTTGCCATGGTGCCATTTTGGCTTTTTAAAATGTTTTGTTGTTCTGGGGCTAATGGCCCCACGGAAATGAGTTCTTACACGCAGAACTCGGGAACTTGGCACTGGGTGCCAGGAAACCAACGTTTGCGTGCCCCGTGAGGAAAAGACACCCACCTTAAGACACTTCATGGAGTGGGCGGGGGAGGAAGGGTCTCCCTAGACTGCAGTCCAAAGGAGCCTCCCTGCAGAGCCCATGAGTGGAAACCGCCGTGAGGAGAAGGAGGCTGGGGAGGTTGAAACCTTGCCCGAGAGTCGATTTTTCATGGTCGTGCCTCGTGACCGTCCAAGGTACTTGTGCCTGAGGTCAGATGATGTATTTGTATTTGGGCATTAACAGTAGTGGTCACTGCATTTTCTTTTCTTTTCTTTTCTTTTCTTTTCTTTTCTTTTTTTTTTTTTTGATGATGAAAGCATGATACGGCTGCAACAAAGAAGACCAGAAACATATAACAACACAAAAATTTCCTGTCTGGTAGAAATTTTGAAATACAACCAGGATGTTAACAGTGGTTAGTGTATTCATGTAAAAAATAATTAAAACAAGACCATGGCAACCCCTCCCCCAAAGAAAACAAAATTGCAACCATAAGGAAGTAAAAAAGTCAGTTTTCTCTCTGCACCCCTCCCCCACAGGGCCGACCTACTGCTGGGGACCGCTGCTTCCCAGAGTGTGGCCCTGTGCCCTGTTTCAGCTACTCCTACAGCCAGACCAAAGAGCAGAGTGTGTGTTGATCTTAGAAGAGAATATGAATGACCAAAATCCTAGTTACTCCCTCAAATAAGCTCATTTTTCAGTAGGTTTGTTCTCTGCCTATTTCTGCCCAAAGTGGTGGTCCCGAGTGAATGTCTCAGCTCCACCGCACTGAGCCCTGACCACTGTTTGTTTGGGGAAATGTAAAAATGTCTGTTTCTGTCCACAGATGCTTCTATCATAAGAGCTTCCTGGTGCAGTTTAAAAACTGTGCCTTCGAAGGCTACTGGAGACGGAAACGCGGAACTGGGAGAGAGTTTACCAGTAGGTGGGGTCGAAACCTGCAGTTTTTCCTACCACTTCTTTATCTGCTCTTGTAGGCACACGTAGAGGAATTGTGGATAAGTTTTCAACTCCTCTTCCCTGGTGGCAGGTGGAAAACCTTTTTGGGGTTGCTGAGGCAGGTTTGGGGTGGACGCCAGGTGGGACCCAAGGTAACCGAATTGTGCAAACCTGATTTCTCCTGCTGGCCTGGATGGTTGGAGTGCATCCTGGAATGTCCGAACTGATGGTTTAATCAGTAAACAGCATTGATGTCTGGGTTTCCAGTCTTCCTCAGGAAGACTGTATTTTACTGGACTCTCGGAAGTTTTGTTTCTGTTTGCGACTTTTGTCGCCGACGCCCTATGCCTCTTTTCTGAGGGTGAACAGCATGGATAACCAAGGTGCAAACAAATCTCTTTCCCACTTAAGAAGACCCCATACCCACCTGCCTTCTTCTCTCCTGGGAAACTCAGGGCCCCTGGTTCGATTTTACCTGGAAACCCGCGAGGCGCCTGAAGCGGATGGAAGCTGGAAATATAACAGCTGGAATTCACGGAAATGTGAATAGGTTTGGCTTTGGAGACAAAATAGATTAAAAATGTCCTTTGGCAGAGAGACATCTACCACACTTAAAAAATTTCGTGATGGAAGAAGCCCTACTAGGCCTGTCACACAGACACAAGGGACGATGACCCTTCTCCTCCGCCAGTGGCTCCTTTCCAAGGGGAGGAGGGGAGGGGAGGAGTAAGAGGACCTTTCAGGTGTGTCCTCCAATCGCGATGGCCCTTTTGCCTGAGAATTGCCCCCCTCCCCCTTCCGTTAATTAAATAAACGCTCAGAGCACCTTACAGCCCCGGACTTGGCCCCTGGGAAGCTCAACGTTCGTGCCTCCTATTCTTAAAATTCTCAAGTCACTGAGGGTTGAAGAGTTGGCGACATGAATTTCCAGTTCCGAGGGGTGAGGAGAGAGGTGTTGGGTGGAGGGCAGGTGCGACTCCAGGTACGAGCAGGGAGGAGAGGCGTGCGGGAGGCCAGGCTGCCAAGGGCGAGGATGCGGGTATGTGGCCTGGGTGCCCGTGGGGGGTGCCGGGTGGCTCCTGGGTGCTGCAAGGTTCTGGCACAGGACTCGGAGTCGGTGCCGCCCATCTCCTGGCCACAATGGGCCTCTTTCTTGCCTCGCGGCGACCAGATAAATGCGTTAGGGCCGCCGGCATTAGCTGGCTTGGGGCTGTATGGTGTTCTACGGTAGCGGTAGCGGTAGCGAGCCAAGAATGCCCTGCGCTCGAGCCGTAGGCCTCCCGCCTGCGCTTGGAGCGGTCAGGTTGCTCTAGGATGAGCCTGGGGAGAGGTGACAGGCACTCCGCAGCCTCCATCGAGGCCTCTGGAGGGCGGGGGTCCCCGGAGCAGGGGAGGCGAGAGCCAGGCTTGTCTCTAACAGGTCCCTGAGAGACGCTAGGGAGGTGGCCTTGAATCACAGGCAAGTTTCAGGCTTTGAGGTGGTTGGATAGCCGAAAATGCACCTTCGCCTGCTGCAAAATGGGTCGACGTCGTAGTCAGGTTAGAGACTATACCCAGGACCTCGCAGCTTGGCCAGCGCTCGGGGCCGCTGAACGCACTACCAGACCCAGAACAGAGATGGATCAGGGACCTCCCCGCAAGCAGGGGTCCTACTGGCCTCTCTGCTCCACGTCTGGCTTTGCCCATTTGGGGAAAAGCCGATGTTTGCGCGGAAGAGCCAAAGGCTGCGAAGCCCCTTCCAACACGGTTCGGCGGGATGCACTTAGAAGTGAGCAGGAAGTGGAGTAAGTGGAGTTGCGCGGGGGCTAAGACGAGAAGCATCTACAGGTGTGCAGTCGCGCTTTGTACACTATTCGAACACTGCTATTTTCCTGTTATTTCGAAGTGGCCGCGACCTGACGCGTATAGCGCCGCAGGGTGTGCGCCTTTGTGAGTTTAGACAGTTCGGGCGCTCTCTGACAGTCTGTCCATAGGTCGCGGGAATGGGCACCCTCTTCCCGGACAGCCGCTAGCCCCGCCTTTTCGGCTCGCGGAACTGGTCCCTGCCAGAGGTCGCGCTGTTCGGAGGGGCGGGACACGCTCCGAGGCCATCCCTGGAGCTCGGGCTCCCCCTCTCTGGGGAGCGAAGAGGAGTCACAGGCCAGCGCTAATCCAGCTATACCTGCCCCGCCTCCTGTCTCGGTTTGCGGTGGGGGTGGGTGTGGCCAGGGACTCCAGCCCGGGATCTGGAGCCCTCTAGTCGGAGGCACCCGCCCACACCTCCCAGGAGGTGGTTGCACAGTTGGGGCGCTGCTGTCCTTGCAGATACCTCAGCACCTTCTGTCTCATGTTTCTTGGGCCATCGGAGCGGCTGGGGGCCTGGTTCCAGGGCTTCAGCGTGTGTGCTGGCTCCCTAGGGGGCGACAGAGCCTGACAACCCGTCACCTCAATATTTCTGATAGTGCGAGGCGGCCGGCGAGGCTTGCCCCGGGAATCCCAACATTCTGTTCACAGTTTGGTGGTACAAAGCCCCAGAGGGTCCAGTAGAGGTACCCTTCCCGGGCAGTGATTGCCCAGAGGGCGTGGCTACCCAGTCGTGTGTCTTCGGGGGCGGGGGACTCTGGAGGGAGGTCTGTCTCCCTTGTGGGAGCCGCCCACCCCCCCCCCGCCCCCGCCCCCATCTCCCTGCTCGGAGAATAGTTGAGCTTTAAGGGCTGAGGCATTCGGTGCCCTTCCAAGGCGCCTGTGGTTGGGGTCCCGCCCAGAAGCCGAGGGTGTGCTATTTGGGCAGGGTCTCCCTATCCCGGAAGGTTGAGGGTTTATTTGAGTCCCCTTCTACACCCAGGGCGCGGAAGTATCGATCTAGTCGGAGCGCGTTCCCCTGGGAGACGCGGCATCGCCCCGGTCCAGGGAGCTTTCCTTGGGAATGAATGGCTTTTGCCAAATGGTTCGTAAACTCGGGCTCCCTAGGGGTCCCTGAACGGAGGCCGTCAGAACCTTGTGGTCCCCCTTTGCCTCTGCCATAGACGCCTCGGGCTGGGAGGAATCTCCGTCCCTCTGGGTGGCTTGGCGAGCGCTCGGGTGGGAAGGGATGAGAGACTGTAGTGTCTGGGGTGGGGGGAGGCACTTTTCTGCTCAGCCCAGGCCCCACCCTGCCCGGCGGGAAAGTTGCCTGCGCAGACTAGAGCGCTTGTTCAAGCTGCAACCCCTGGCCGGGTCTTCCAGTTAAGCCCGGGGTTTAGAAGGCCCAGCGTGGAGGAGAGGTTCCGAGACACTGACCTGGAAGTCAGAGGCTCCGGAAGGAGGCGCCACAATCTCCCCGTTGGAGTGCCCAGGACCCCAGCCATCCACGCCGGGGGGCGCCAGTGTGCCTGCCGCGCCCCCCCCCCCCCGCCCCCGCGCGCGCAATTCCTGCAGGGCGCAGGTTACCCCCTGCCTCACCCCTGAACACCCACCCGGAGCGCTGTTTCTGTGGTTTTTTCTTTTACCCCCAGGTCCCGGAGTGTTGGAAGCACGGGGTCAGGGGTCGTCTGTGCACTGTCCTTTGTACTTTTTAGTGCGAAGCACCGAAAATATGCCCTAAAGCCCCCAGGGGTCTCATTTCCAGGTTTGCTGTCACATCCGGTCGGAATGATCACCTCGGATCTGCCCACTCTTAAGGCGAGGAGGAAGACACTTCGCTTGGAGGTTGCCTATTTTTAAGTTCTTATTTTAGGCCCATCTGGGTTTTAGAAATGCGAAAGCTTAAACAAACCCGAGGAGCAGTGGGAAGGCGGCGGATGCAATCTTCTGTGGTCAGGTAGTAGCGTCCACTCCAGTCCCGACGCTGGACTGAACGGTATTGATGACTGAGTTCGGAATCCAGTCCTCACCGTCCCCTTCTCCGACTCCCTCAGAATGTTTAGCTCAAACACCCAGATGGGACGTCCCAACAAAATCCGCCCTGCCGAATTACCGACTTTCACCTGGCAGTGAAAAGAGTCAATTACAATCATTGGGCCAATGGATTTCGTTTCTTTAAATTTTAAAAAGCACTGCCCCATTGCTTTCAAGTTTCAGTGGCAAATATATATTGGGGGGAGAGGCCAAGTTCATGTGGAAGGAAATTTCGTTTTCCGTCTAAATCTGCAGGACTGGGGGGCTCGCCTCTCCAGCGGGGGCCCCTCTCCAGCCCTTCCCTCTCCTCTACCTCCTCCCTTCTCCCACGCCCCCCCCCCCCCCGTGGTTCTTGGGTCTTATTTGGCCTCGCACCTCTTTTCTCCGCTGAGTTGAGGCTTCGGAGTGTCTGGTCGGTCGGAGGCAGCTGCGGAGCTGGCGCAGGGAAGGGCCGGGCTGGGCTGGGCTGGGCCCGGCGAGGGTGCACGGGTTCTCCCCTGGCCACAGGCAACCGGGGGATGCAGCTTCGGGCGAAGGCGGCGACTCTGTGGCCCTAGACCTCGGTGCGAGTGGAGCCCCGAGGTTGTTGGGGTAGACAGACTCCCCTGAAGGCCTGCCTCCCCCATCTCCTCGAAGGTACTGGATGGAGCCGGACGGGATGGGAACGTCTCCAAGAACTTGGGGTTCCAGCTGCAGGATCCCAGCCTAAGCTTTGTCTGGAGCGGGTGGGGTGAGACGTTTTAGGAGATAAGGGGACCCCCAGCTGTTGAGACGCCCCAAAGGCGGGGGTCTCTAATTCAGCGGGACGTCTTTTAGAAGATGGGTGAAAGCGCTCTAAGCGAAAGAGGGGGGGCTCTTAGGTATTTAGATTCGGGTCCCCAGCTCGGCCAATCTTGGGTGCGCACGGTGGGGACGGAAGGCGCGTCGGAGGACCCCGGTTTCGCTGGTCCGAGGCTGTCGGAGCGGTGCCGCCCACTCCTCTTGTAGCCCCCTGCATCTGGAGTCCTCGCGCCGCGCCTGCCCGGGGTGCGGGGCGGAGCTAGGCTGGGACTGGCTGGGGGCCGCCCCGCCCGGCGCCCGGGCCTTCGCGCCGGCCCCGGGGGAGGAGTTATGATAATTTCCTTCTCATTAAGGCGCCCAGGTCCCCCGGCTATCGCCGGGACACGCTGTGCGGGCGCGGCTTCCCGGGTCCCTGCCAGCGGCCTGTACGCCGGCGGCAGCTGCATCTACGCTCGCAGAGCCGCGGATGAGCGTCCAGTGACCGGCGACGCGAGGCCCGCGCGCGGCGGGAGCGGTGGCAGACGCCTGGGCACCGTGACCCCAATTTTGGATTTACCGCTGGGGGGGTGGGGGGAGCCTGGATTTAACTGGCGGCTGTTTTGGGGGACGCAAGACGCCATGTTGTGGAAAATAACTGATAATGTCAAGTATGAAGAGGACTGTGAGGTGAGCTGGGCACACGGGCGCAGCCCGGCCCCGCCCGAGCGCCGAGGTCGGGGCGAGGGTGCAGGAGCAGCAAGCAGGCACCCGCCGCTGCCCCTCGATGGGACGGGGTCACTTTCCCGGACACCCCCTAGTCCGTTTCTCCGGGACCCCCTTGCTGAATCGGGCCTTTTCCTAAAGCTGTAGCCCCGGGAGCAGGGCCTGGAAAGAGAATGGTAAATCCCACCCACAAAGCTTACCGGTCGGGTTCACGCGAAGCAAAACAGCCCTTCTTCCCGTTTTCTCGGAAGAGCGTCTACAACCCTTCCTTAGACGTGGCTTTTACGCACGGAATCTCCGTCCAAAGGGGTCAGGCGAGGCGACCGGCCAGTGACACCTTCGCGGAGTCGCCTCCGAGGCGGGCCTGTCAACCCGCCCCGCTACTTTCTCGGGAAAGAAGAAAACAACATAAGTTTGGCGTTCAGGAGAAGTGGGGGCTGGGGAGCGTTGAGGGGGGTGTTTGAGGCCAGATGGGGCCGTAAGCGCTCGGAGTGCTCCAGCCTGTCGGACAGGTTGGGCTAGAGTTTCGGAGAGTAGGAGGGAGGGAGGTGTCGAGCGGGAAGAGGAAGACGACGCAGGTGGCGGGAGGCGTGAGCCGGGGCGCTGGGTGAGGGGAGCCGGGCCGGGGGCCCGCGGCGCCCTGGGTACCTCGAGGGGGTACCCCTGGTAGCAGCCCCGCGCTCTTCCGCCAGGGGGCGACAGTGCCATGTTTCTCCTGGTTCCCACCACCCCTTGAACCCCCGGGGCACTGGGAGACACGTCCTTTAGGAACTACGTCGGACAGCCGTGGGGCGAGGGGACGAGCGCAGGCAAGGTTGCCCAATTTTCGGGGTCCTTAAGTCTCCATTTGTGTTCCCTCTTGTGGGGACACGGACTGGCCAGCGGGGCGGTCTCACTTCCCATCCACACATGGATACGCTAGCGAGTAGGGCCGCGCCGGATGCGGATCGTTCCTTCTCGAGTTCCCCAGCGGCGCTGGGTGGCAGGCCCTACTAGGGAGTGTCACTCGCCCGGAGGTCTTTGTCCTGAGGGCGTGGAGGAGAAATTCCCTGGGGCGGGGGAGATGCGCACTTCCCGCGCTGAGCGCTTTATCCGCGCCGCACCCACCGCTTCCCCACGTTATTTCGCTCCGCGACGCGAACATGTGCGGGCTGGTGAGCGAGAGCACGCTGCACCGCGCGCACCGCCTGCACCGTTTGCGGACTTCCTCCGGGGCCTGGAGCTCGCCCTTCATACCTGCGAGCGCCGCGGGCGTCCGGGCGCCCAGACTTTCGCTGCGGGGCTTTGAGGGCTCACCCCTCCAGGTCTTTCACCACTCTTTTCCTACGCGGTTCACAACGAAATCCTCGGGGCACATCGCTCCTGGGTGCCCTCCGGCCCGAGGACGGGCCCCGCGGGTTGGATTCGGGCTGGCGCTTGGGGCGCACGGCTCAGCACTACCGCTGCAGCCGCTTCGCAGTAGTGGGGTTTCGTACTAACCGGGAGTCGGTTTCTCTATCCCAGGATCGCCAGGACGGGAGCAGCAATGGGAACCCACGTCTCCCCCACCTCTCCTCGGCCGGGCAGCATCTCTACAGCCCCGCGCCGCCCCTCTCCCATACCGGAGTGCCCGAATACCAGCCACCTCCCTACTTTCCACCTCCCTACCAGCAGCTGGCTTACTCGCCATCGGCAGATCCCTACTCGCATCTGGGAGAAGCCTATGCCGCTGCCATCAACCCGCTCCACCAGCCGGCGCCCACTGGCAGTCAGCCGCAGGCCTGGCCCGGCCGCCAGAGCCAGGAAGGGGCTGGCTTGCCCACGCACCACGGGCGCCCAGCCGGCCTGCTACCCCACATCTCCGGGCTGGACGGTGGCGCTATGGGCGTCCGCAGGGATGGCTACCGCCGCTCGGAACTGCTGCTCCCCCACGCGCACCCCCTGGACGCTGCGGGCCTGGCGGAGAACCTGGGCCTTCACGACATGGGCCAACAGATGGAGGAGGTGCAGGTGAGCGGCGCCTAGGCTCTCACCCCGTCCCGCCGGGACGTTGGCCCATAGACTCTATCCTAGCCCCCTGCCCAGGCTCCCCGGAACTTAAGGAAAACTTTGTGGTTTCTCCCCCAGATCGTGGACGAGCAGCACCTGCTTCTGCACGACCAGACGGTTATTCGCAAAGGTAGGGCCACACACGGTCTGTGTACTGGTTCTTGGTTGTTAACTGTGTTGTGAAGTTATTAATTTAATGGCAAGGTGGGGGCCTTTGGTGCTTTTCTTGGGACGTTTGTGGGGGGAGGGACAGGAATTGAGGGAAGGCAGGTCTTAGGAGCCAGAAGAGAGGGGGATTTCTTTCCCACCTGAATGAAAAATATTAGGTTACTCCTTGAATTCGAGGTTGTTTTCACCCTGTTCGAGGAAGCCTTCCAGAGTGAATAAACACGGTTTAATTTGAGGGAAAGCCACACCACGTGCCTTAGTCGAGTGGCTGGTTCTGTGGCAGTTTCAATTGTACAATGAGTTGATGTGATTTTTATTGTCCATTTAAAATATGCGTAGGGCAAGGGTCCTTAATTCCGACCTGCAAGAAAACATTCTGAAGCCTTCTGACTTGCGAAGGGGTCCTGAAAACAGCAGGCGGGGTGCTCTGGCGGGGCTGAGTTTGTGCAGGCAAAGGCGGGAAGGGGATTTGGAAAATTGGATTATTGTACTTGGTGAGTGAGTGGCTTGTGAAATTAAGTTACGGGTTGATGGGATCTCCAGTCTGGCTATTTTGGGAAAGGGAGTGGGCCCAAATTAAAGGTAGTCGTTACTTGAAGTTAAACTGCTTTGAGATCAACTGGGGGGAAATGGATTAAGAAAAAAAAAAAAAAAAACCTCAGAAAATAAACTGCATTTCCCAGTAAATTTATAACAGAACAGGTTTGTTTGTATTTAAAAACCTACCGCGATCGGTTGCACAGAAGGTTTTTGGCAAAGGACCTGAGTGGGTCCTGTGATTTTGGTGGTTCCTTCAGTAAGAAAAACAAAATCACCATTTATTTAGCATCGAAGGAGGTTTTTTTTTTTTTAAATGAGTGTTCTAATTAAACAGATTTTTAACAGGTGGCTAGAGAATGAAAATCCTCCATGCTTGGGATCTTGACTAATTAACTTCCCAAGGTGTTAACTTGTGAATTTCAGATTTGATTATTTTTGAAGAGAAAGGCTTAAAAAAAACCCCGCCATTTATAGTCCCACATGCAGTGTTTATCTGGGTAGAGAGAGAGCTCTTTTGGCTTTGGTTCCTGGTTGGGAAAAGGACTCTTGCTGGAATGGGGTCCCCCCAAGACTGCTGCCTCTGATCCTCATTCACAGGCCCCATCTCCATGACCAAGAATCCCTTGGGCCTCCCCTGTCAGAAGGAGCTGGTGGGGGCTGTGATGAATCCCGGCGAGGTCTTCTGCTCCGTCCCTGGAAGACTGTCGCTCCTGAGCTCCACGTCTAAGTACAAAGTGACGGTGGCTGAAGTCCAGAGGCGATTGTCTCCACCTGAGTGCTTAAATGCCTCCTTACTGGGAGGTGTTCTTAGAAGGTACATGGGGGGTACACTCGGGGCACTGTGGCTGGGTGGTGGTTGTTGAGGGTGAATATAGGAAAGGACCAGGAGGTATTTTTAACATTTATGTAACTTTGAGACCTAACGCTGCATTCTAATCAGCTCAGAGAGTTTTAGTACATTTCTTCTCTTTTAGAAAGTGGCAAATGTAGAAAGAGGTGCTAAAACAGCGCCAACAAATTATCATTTGGTTAGAATTTATTCCATGTACGAAGCGGTGGCCTCTGTACTAAGGGGAGGAGAAGCACCAGGGGTTTTGTTCCCCGAGGGAGGTTTTCTGAGCTGCTGCAGTGTTTACAAGTGAAAATGTATCAACTCCAGTACAACTTGCAGTATTCTGACTTTAAAAAAAAAGTTGGCCATGCTAAAAAAAAAAGAGTTTTGCATGTTACAGGGATGAATTCCTGAGGACTCCCTGTGTCACTTGATTATGGTCCACAGGATGTAGACAGTCTCGGACCCATTTCGGTTTTGATGGCAGGCTAGGAATTTTGGGGGTTTGAAGTGTTGTCTCTTGAATAGCCACCACGCTTTCTTGTGCACAGAGCCAAGTCTAAAAATGGAGGCCGGTCCCTGCGGGAGAAGCTGGACAAGATTGGGCTGAACCTTCCAGCCGGGAGACGGAAGGCTGCTCACGTAACCCTTCTGACATCCTTAGTAGAAGGTCAGTGGAGTTTTCTGATGGCTTTAGTTTGCTGGGTTGCGTCTTTACTATCTCTCCAACGAAAAGCTTAAAAATGCCTTTTGGTCATGGGCAGAGCGAGGTGAAGGCGATTCGAACGGTCCTGAGTTTGTTAGAATGAGTTCCAGTAATTTTGCCAAATACGTTAACGCTTAAATATCTGTTCTGGGTCCCCCAGGAGAGCGGGGAGAAAAAGAAATGGGTTTTCCTTAACCTAAGAAATCACGTTATAGGGTGTCGAGACATTTCCTGTTAAATGAGCCTGTGTTTGAAGATGCAGCCCATCAGTTAGTACGCCTTTAAAAAGCTCGTCACTTATTGGTGGACAAAGCCGGGGTTCTGGTTTCTGTAGTTGTGGAATACTGAGATTATTGTGGCCAGCAGAGAGAAGCCCTGTACGCAAGGGGCCTGGCCCAGCTCACAATTCCATTGTTCATTTCTCCCCCTCAAAAGAAAAAATGTATGGGGGCTGACAGGTGAGCCCCTCTCCCCAATCCTAAGATAGTAGGAGGTGACCTTTCGGTTTTGTGAATGGGCCTGCACCGCCCAGCCTGGAAAGTAGCCAATAATGTAATACAGCCTTTAAAGGGGAGGAACGAGAAAAAACTGAAGTAATTTTTATTTTATGTATTTTTTATTGAGTTTTAGAGAGAGAGAGAGGAGAGAGAAACTTTGATTTGCTATTATATTTATTTATGCATTCGTTGGTTGATTCTTGTCTGTGCCCTGACTGGGGATCGAACTCACAACCTTGAGGTAGCTGGGTGACGCTCTAACTGACTGACCTAGCCGGTCAGGGCTGCAGTAATTTTTAAACAAACAAAACACGCACACTTAATGGGCCCGGGAAAGAAGCGTGGGACCGGCAGGCTCATCCTGCAGCCTCCAGCCACCTCGAGCACCCGGCGCAATCAGCAGAGCGCTGAGCTCTGGCTGGGGGAGCCAATGAGGCGGTAGTGTCCTCACAGCCAGGCAGTCTTTTAAACACTTTCTTTCCCTGGTCTCAGGGTGTTAAAGAGCCTTGGCAGGGCCACGCTCCGCCTTTTCGCAAGTGCCTTGGGAGGTCAGGGAAGGGAGCAAGGAGCTGCCTGTTAACTGCCTGTTGGGGACCAGCTGTCGGCATGGAACGCGGTGGGAGGGTTCTGCGAGCGTGGCCCATGAATGTCTCCGCTGGGTTTTCTTACCGGCATGGTGTAGGGGTGCCTAAATAAGAAAGTGTGCCAGAACAACGGCACTCAGATTCTGATTCAGTAAGCCTGCGGAGGCAAGCGGGTGAAGGGCACCATCTGGGTTTCTGAAAAGCTTTCCCAGCCTGGCAGTGTGGAGTCTGCACCGGGCACCTCTGCGGGGGGGGTGGGGGGGGTGAGGTGATGGCCCTTGGTTCTCTCCCCCTCTGCTCCCCCCGTATCTTGGACAAAGGGTGTGGGTAATCTCCCAGTTGGTAATTGGGGCTCTTACCATTTCCAACAGGAAAACCACTCCTGCCTCCCTTTCTTAAAGAAACATTCTAGAGACTTGTAGAAAGTTCCGTGTCAAGGACTTTTAGTGTCAGTTTCATAAAGAGAAACGACCAGTTAGCGGTGGTCAAACATACTTATCTTTAAATTTTCTTCTCCACAGCAGGGAACTATTTTTTATTACCAAGAGAAAGCATGGGTGTGTCTCCAGTTCTCTCCGTTCAAGTCAGGCAGGGGACAGGTTATCCTTGTTCAGGTGCAGTCGCAAATGTAGGGGTCTGTTCTCCACCGATTGTAGGACCTCGCCCTCTGTTCCTAGGGGAGTCCCTCCTTACGGGCTGGGTTGTGGTCCCCGTCTGTGATTTTATTTAGAATGCACAGCGACTGGTGTAGGAGGAAGGGACGGCATGTCCGTGGTGGCTGCAGCCATCCTAACGCCTTTCGTGATTCCAGGAGAGGCCGTTCACTTGGCCCGGGACTTCGCGTATGTCTGTGAGGCAGAGTTCCCCAGCAAACCGGTGGCTGAGTACCTAGTCAGACCGCACCTGGGAGGACGGAATGAGATGATGGCGAGGAAGAACATGCTGCTGGCTGCGCAGTAAGTACCCAGGCTTAAATCTGATGACTTACTGCTCTGACCTTGAAGTTGAGGGGTCCAGCACAGCCCTTGGTGCTCAAGAAATAGAGGTTAACTAAGGGTGGGGAGCAAATGAACACAACCAGGAGCATTTCCCACCCCGCCCCCCCAGGGCAAAGTCAAATACCTTAAAAGAGCAGATAAAATGAGTGAATGTATTGCTCCCATAATGAGGTTTTTTGAGATGCTTAGCTGTTGAGCTCCCAATAGGTAAACTACCCTTTCACAAAGGTATTTGCATATCTTGCAAAAATGTGTTAAAGAGATTGTTTTGTCACACCCAGTAAAGATCGTGTGCCTTCTGCCTCCTGGTGACTAGACCTTGGTTTCTTAAAAGCAGCCACGACCAGTGGGCAAATTAAATGTATCAAACAACACGACTTAATGCAGCTGTGGGGTTTCTCATTGAAACCAGCAGTAAATTGGTTTTAAAACCATGGGAAATAAAGCAGAACTAGTCAAGTCAGAAAATGGGGTAAAAGGAAACGGGGAGCAGAGTGAACCGGCCTGTGGGGATAAGAAGTGAGTTTTGGGGAAATGTGTGATTCTCCAAATTGGTTTATTGATTTATTGGACCCACCCAGCACAAACATCCCTTATCCCCCCGGGCTGGAATCCTGACCCCACCTAAACCAGTCCTGATGACCTTGGCCATTGACTGGATTAACTGGGGTTAATCCTGGTATCTTCTAATTGAAAGTAAGGATTAAATAAGATAGTGCCTGAAAGAGCTGACCAGCATATAGTAGGTGCTAAGTGCTACAATCGGCTAGGATAGTAGTATTAGTTTAAAGCCTTGGGCCAGAATTCTCTGATTGCCTCCCACCAGTCCTCCTCAAGGTAATTTAGGATGAGCTCACAGGTGTGTGTTGTCTTCACAGGCAAGTGTGCAAAGAATTCACAGACCTCCTCAACCAAGATCGAACCCCCAACGGGAACAACCGTCCCGCCCCAGTCTTGGAGGCCAACATTCAGAACTGCTTGTCCCACTTCAGCCTGATTACCCACGGGTTTGGCAGCCAGGCCATCTGTGCCGCCGTGTCTGCTGTGCAGAACTACATCAAAGAGGCCCTGCTCGTCCTAGACAAGTCCTACATGAACCCTGGGGACCAGAGCCCTGCCGACTCCAGCAAGACCCTGGAGAAGATGGAGAAGCACCGGAAATGAAGTGGGTGGGAACAAAGGATTGACAAGTCTGGGAGGGAAACCATTCTCCAGAACCACTCTGGACCAGCAAAGATGGGGTGGGGGGTGGGGGGCGGTGGGGAACTCCTCTTGCCGGGGGGACAAGTTGAGCTTGTTACCCTTGTTCCCATTAAAAAGGCCTCTCTCTGGATCTCCGGATCTTGACTTGACCGTGACCTCTTGGAGTCCTTAGTATTTCTCCAGTGCTGAAGCGTCGGACACCTTATCAGAAGGTGACGAGTACTGGTTCTTTACTTATTAAGCTTATGTTTTATTATTTCGAACCCCATTCTTCCTATCTCTGAAGTGGTGCTACAAGTTTTCAAACCTTTCAGTCCATCCCCTGAGCGAACAAGAAACCCGCACGCGTAGCTGTTGAAATGTCAAATTTGATGTGATTCAAATCAACACAAACTTGCAGTGTGTTAAGGTAATTGCTGGCTTTTGTGCCCACTAAATATTTATCTTAAAACAAAGTATTTATCTAGTGTTTTTTGGATATCAAATCCGACACAAAGTAGGAGGCAGATTCTATCCGCTTAGCAACTAATTAATAGGTGGTTGTCACACCCACTTAAAACCCCTCTTTCAAAGGGGCCTTCGGGTTTTACAGATCTTGTAGAAACAAAGCCTGCTGATGATTTTATGGTTTTTTTTTTTAACTCTTCAAGTGGGAGATTCTTCGGAATGACTTGTTCATTCCTTTAAGGTACTGAAGCTTTATTTGCATATTTATTTCACATCTGGGTGTTTGAGGAAACTTGAAAAAGTAGGCATGAAGCATTTTGGCTGCCTGTCACCCCCCAGTCCCGGAGGAAGCGCTGTGATTTTGAGAAACTGTGTCACGTGTACAGAGTTTATTTATGCGTAATTTAATCGGGTCTGTAAATACGGGTGCACTTCTTAATGATTTTTTGAGACACGGGGTTCTGTTTTAAATAACTTTTCAAGGTGAAGGGGTCATCTAAAACACATCCTTAGGTTTGATTCATATGCACAAAGGGTGTTAGGAATTACGGTGCTGGGCTCTCTGTTCTTGGTGCGAAAGATTCTCTGTAATCGAAGCTCTCTGTTCACGAAGCGATAACTTGGTGTCTCACTCCCGTCCGGCTGATCTCAAGCGGGAGCGCGCAGTGCTGTGCATGGGGCGCCGTGGAGATTTGGAATTGAACTCCGTGCCTGTAAATGCTCACACATTCACTGCTGTGTATATGATACCTGTACAATAAAAAGTATTCTCGATAGATGCTGTGGCAGTCTGCTGATAACTTGAGGGTTCGAAGCCTCGGGGGCGAGTGCAGCAGGGGCAGAGCTGGGGTGATTTGACTGGGCTTGGTTCCCAGGACTGACTGAGTAGGAAGGTTGCGGCCCAGGGGAAATCGGAAGGATCTTCTCTCCCCTGCAGGACTGCTCATCTGCCCCAGGTTCTGAGCTCACCAGGTGCACTCAGCTGTGTCTAGTAGGACCATCCTACTTGCCCCAAGGGGCCTTGGGAAGTGTTGGAGGGGCGGTTTATCCACCACAGTGAGAGACACCGTTTGGGAATAATGTCTTGCGTAAGGCTCCCCTGTTGAGAAACACTGTATTCTGTGTCCAAGTTGCCACCTCAAAATCCTGAGAATGGAAGTGATTGTAGGCGCTCCCTGGGCAGACATTCCTGTGCAGGACCTGGCATTCAGTCAGACATAAGCCATGGAGGTGCGGGCTCATCCTTCCAGAAAATCCAAGTAGCCCACGTGTGGAGACGGGGCAGTATGAATCTCTTCAAGGCATGCTGACTGTTTTGCCTGCCAGTTAAATCGGCAGCGGGGTGGTGGGGGAAGGTCCCTGTGGTCCCCTTGGAGAGCAAAAGGGTCTGGCAGGGCTTGCAAACTTGGTGGATGTTTTAAGGATCTTGGACGCACACCACCGGGACTTGATTTCAAGTTGAAGTGGCCTGGCATGTCGTCCAGGAAGTGATGTGTTTATACTTTGGCACGAGTGGCCGGGCTTCAAAGGGAAGTGGGAGTCGAGGGTTTTCCACGGTGGATAGGCCTTTGCTTCAACTCCAGCCTCATAATCCTTAATGCATAACTCTCCCAAATGCCCAGCAATTCCTGATTTAATGTTGGCATCGGATGTTAAGCGATTTAAACTCTGCCAACCTAATACTTTGCTCTTGGCAGCCCGTCCTTGGCCACTGAACTTTCTCACTGAGTTGGATTTATCTGGTTGACATGTCAAAATCACAATTGCTTTGCTTCAGAGCAGCTTAAAGAAGCCTTACGTTGGCAGTTATTTCTCAATCAAGATGGGAGATACTGGGTGTTCAGATGGAGTCATGGGGGCAAAGGGCCAAAGGTAAAAGGACTATTTGGTTCTCAGCACCTTAACTGGCTTTTGGACACCAGTCTGGCTTTTAGGAGCTGTGCCGAATCGTAATGCAGACAACGTTCTGGAAACGCCCCAAAGTCAACCAAGGATCGGAATGAGTCACGAGCAGAGCTTATCCTGGCTCTGCTCTCACTTCTCGTTCCCACTGGAAGTCCATGGGACGGCCACTGGCTTCCCTGGGCCCAGTGCGCTGTTAACAACGGCTTTTTCTTTCCAGCTCCTGAGCTGGCACCATGCAAAACAACCAAGGCCCCTCCAAAGGTCCCTCCTGAAACGCCGATGGCTGCCTCAGCTTTCCCGCCCGGCTTTTGTTGATTGGAGAGAAGGGCGATTTTACCTTGGCTCTAGGTGAGGCGGGGACATCAGGACCATAGACCTTGGCTTCCCATCCGCTGGGGGTGGGGGTTGTGGTTTGTTTCAAGCCCCATGTTAGTGAGCTGGCACATCTCTCCTTTTTCCCTTCGCCCTGTGCCTTTGTTTGACTCTGGCATTTGGACCAATTGGGCTTTTCACTCAGGCACAGGACACTGCTGAAAGTCTTTGCCCTCTGGGAGAAGAAATGAAGATTCTTCCTTTTCTCCCCCTGCTCGCACTGAAGGGAGAGCCTAGCATTGTCTGGAGGCACGCGTCTAGAATTCCGTTTGTGACAGAGATGCCCCAGCAGGACTGTGCATCTGTTGCCTGGAGACTTGCCCAGCCAGGCACCTGGCCCCTGCCTCGCAGACAGCACACGTTCAGGTTCCCTGGGAAGGGAAGTCGAGAGTGTGTTTCCAAGAGCGTGTCACGGAGGTGTTACTGTCCCTGTGTGCGAGGTTGACTGTGAGGGTTAGGAAAGGGACGACCCGTCCCAGCTGTTTCTCATTGTCGATGATTCAGTAACAATCGCTCTCATTCTTTTCTTTTGGGGGGTTTAGGGTCAGGGGAAGCTCTGAGACCTAAAGTTGCAGAATTGGAATGTTAAAAAAGCAAGACAGGGTAGGGTCATGGATGGGTGAGAGACAGACTCCTCTAAAGGCTTGGCCGTGGGGGGTCTGGGGGCCCCATTGGTTTCCTGGGGGGAATGTTGGACACCAGCTGTTGTGAATCCTGAGAGGTTGCTGTCCCTTCGGAAGATTTCTCTAGTCTTTCCCTTTTGCAGGGGTAGTGGGGGGTGGAGTAATGTCATAAGGTGAAAGCTTATCTTCCTTTATGAGTAGGTAGAGAACCTGGAAAGTAGCTGCCAGTGACCACAAAGGCAAGGGCAGCCTGGGGCTCCTTGAGGTGGGCTTTCAGGTGAGGGAGCTTTCTGTGACCATCCTGTGGCAGTGACCCTGAGCGAACGTCCTCTCCAGCTGCCCAGGCTCAGTGGATGGTGAGGGTTTTCCCTAGAGTTGGAGATAAGCTTTGCTTTCGAAAGTTTGATGCAGCAACGTACGGGCGTGCTCTGCCCAGGGTGCCGTCACATCCTCGATGCAATGACGGGTGACTTCCCTCTCTCAGATCTCACTACACCTCAGGTTCGTCCTCCAGTAGACAGTCATCCATTCGCTTCTCTGACGTTCAAAGGTCACCGTGTGGGGAGGCTTCATGACACTTGCAGCCATCGAAACCTGACTCCTTGCTGGTTTTGCCCACCCAGGCTGGCATCGTGCCTGAGGGCCAGTGATGCAGACCTGTTGTGCCCTGAAAGTCTCCGTCTGCTTGTTACGTGGAATGTAATCTTCTGCAGAAACAAACTTGACTTCTTTTTTTTTTTAAAGATTTTATTTATTTTCAGAGAGAGGGGAAGGGAAGGAGAAAGAGAGGGAGAGAAACATCAATGTACATCCTCTGCTGGGGGCCTGGCCTGCAACCTAGGCATGTGCCCTGACTGGGAATCGAACCCGCGACCCTTTGGTTCACAGGCTGGTGCTCAATCCACAGAGCCACACCAGGCAGGGTACAAACTTGACTTCTTGATTTTAAGCAATTACTCTGACCTTGGAGTTCATGGTCTCCTGGAATGCTCAGTTATTTTTGGTGCCGCCATAAGCAGTGTCGTCTCGCTGCCTCTTGGATAACATCTTGATGAGGGAGATGAGAAGGAAAACATGGAAAGTGAGCCGATTTGAAGGCATAGTTCCAGGGACCTCTTCAAGGAATAGCTGTGTTAAGAATGTTTTCAAGGTCAAATCTCAGAGGGGTTTTTTTCATGCCACATAGTGTTCCTTGTGGCTTTTCACCATTTTCCAACGGGAAGATCTGGGACCGAAGGCGTGACAATCCCAGGTGTGAGTTGGGTGAGTTGAAAAGGGTGTCTTAGTCCCTGGCTCTTGAGGAGACCAGAAGAAGCCTTTGGGACTTCATGGGTGTTAGGGATTGAATTGTGTCTCCAAAGAGCTACATGGCCACATGAGGAGAGAAGACCATGTGTCAACAGAGGCAGAGATTGGAGAGTCACAGCCACAAGCCAAGGAGCACCGAGGCTTGCTGGCCACCGCCAGAAGCCGGAAGGGGCCAGGGAGGCTTCTTTCTCCCTTACAGCTTGCAGGGGAGGTGTATTCCTGTTGTCTGCAGTTGCCCACTTCGTGGCGCTTGTTACGGCATTGCTGTGGAACTAGCACAGTGGGGAAGTGCTCCTTCCTTTGGTACTTCCTTCCCATGGGTCTTTCTGCTCATTCTTTTCCAAATATGGGTGTCATGTCATCCCCACACAAAGAATGAGCAAGCCACCTCGGTGGTCCAATCGAACGTCACGGAGGCTCCTCACTGTTAAATGAAACATCACTCCTTGCATGTTCCACCTTATCTACACTGGTGCCCACCGCTATTTCCTGGTGGCCATGGCATTAGCCAAGGGCCTGATCTTTCAGCTTCTGTGGGGAGAGGGGTCACCCCCACATTTCAGTCCAAAGCAAAACCTAAACTCTTGGAGGTCTTTTTTGCTTCTCTATTCTACTTGTTTGTTTCATTCAACTGGATGATACCCGTGGGTACCCCAATATTGACACCTCAGAGCAGTGGCCGCGAAACCTGGCAGGTCACCAGAGGCATTTGGAAGGATTATATATCGACGCTTCTCTGCCTTTGACCTACCAAATCAGAAATTCTAGGTCTAGGATGTAGGAATCACAAAGGGACTCTTTGTGGTTCAACTCTCTGGCTCCGTCAGGAGACCCTCAAGCCCACTGGGGCAGGCAGCGTGCCGGTCTTGCTCTCTGCGGTCTCACCGAGCACCGGCTAGCTCCGTGCCCAGCACAGGGCATCTGCTCAGTGAGCGTCTGTGTTACTTGTGGGCTGAGTGGGGTGAGGGTGGGTGTCTGGGCGGTCCCTGCAAATAACCCTTCTCTGGAGCTTTTTCATTGCTCAGGGCCACGTGGGCATCCAGTGCTGACCCACCAGAAGGGAGTCCCTCTTCTGGTCTCTTGAGCTCAGCTGATACACATGGGTCAGCACGTGATTGTCGGACTGAAGCCTGGCTCCCCTAGTCGACTGTGGCCTCGGCAAGGCAGGGGTCAGGGCAGCTTTATCGCCGGCCTGTATCCAAGGAGCAGCATAGGGGGTGGATGAGAGGTGGGCGGATGGGTGGGTGGGTGGATGCTGCTGTTATCTAGTGAGTAGGGGCCAGGGGTGCTGCTGAGCTCCCCACAGTGCACACAAAGACAAAGCTCCCCACGATAAAGAGTGACCCAGCTCTAAATGTGAATGGTCCGGCGGTTGAGAAATGCTGCTATAAACACAACGAAAATCTGGAAGCATTACCCACACTGTTAAGAGACTTTATTTCTGTGTGGTGGATTTTATCGTTCCACTTTTGACCGGGTATGTTTCTATATGGTATAGCATTTTTAAAAACAAATACGCATTGCTTGCATAAGTAAAAGAGAGAGCTGACAGAATGGGTATATATATGAAAAACGGGAAGTGAATACATGTTTAAAGAAATGAGTAAAGGGAACCTATACAAAGTTCCCAGGGAGGAAAAGACCCGCCCCTCTGAGCGACTGTTTCCTGACTTTGGGTTCGGAGCTAAGGATTTTCACCTGAAGCAATTTCCTGGCAGAGAAGAGGCAGCCCCTCCCCGGCCCCGCCCCAGTGGGGGCTTCACTCCCTCCTGGTTCTTTTCCTCTTTGGCCAGAGAATAATTATTTTATCTGTGCAGAAGACACTGTTCCAACCTCTTGCCCCACCAGACAGGAAAAATTCCACAGTAGAAGGTACTAAGCACTTAAGAAACTCTTCAGAAAGGCAGAATTTCTCAGTTCTTTGCATTTGATTGTTGCCTTCCCTCCCCGTTGTTGCTAACTAGCTCTAGGTGACGACAGAATGAATTCAGGTGTCCCAATTTCTCTGATATTGTTGGCAAAAATGACAGCCTTCTGTGCCCTTTCACACTTAGAAGATCCCTGGGAGGACAGAGCCGACCCCCTGAGAGGTTCCCTCCTCGGGGCAGGGGGCAGGGGGCCAGATTCTCCACTCATTCTGTCCAGTTTGAATGTTTTAACTTGCCTGTGGTCAAAACAAAAAAACCTGCTCTCAAACCTAGAAAAACAGGAGGTTTAGTAAACACGTGCGCACACGCAAAATCAGACACTTACTGTAAAACAAAGAACCCACAGAAGGAGAGAAAATACACCTGCATGGTTATTGAATTCCCCAGTAACCCTGCTGTCTCCCATGTAACAGATGAGGCACTGGAGGCCAGGGCAGAGGGTGCCCAGGGAGGCAGCCTGTGGGGACCTTGCTTGGGACCAGGTGCCATGGAGCCCCTGCGCAGTAAGAACTTACAGACCAAGCCCTCAGAATGTCAGCCACTGGTATCAGACTCTTCTCCCAACAACTGTAGGAGGCAGGCATTAGAGCCCCCATTGTACAGTTGGGGAAACTGAGGCACAGGGCTGCTGTGAGTTGCCTGCTCAAGGTCCCTCCCTTGGTTAGTGGGATGGTCCCGGGAGGCCATGGCTGTCCTGGAGGAAGGCAGCCATGGGAGGTCACCGGGAAGGACTCGGTGGCTTGGTGTCCTGTCTGCTAGGAAGGGCTAGAAAGAGACAAATATTCTGAGAGAGACGTGCTCCTTGTTACGCTAGGTGCTTGTTTCAGTGCCTGGTACCCAGGAAGTTCTCAATAAATCTTGGTCTTTGGCTCTTTTTTAACTAGGTGAAATGGAACAACCTCAGCTCAAAAGAGAAGGGGGAGAGTGAGCAGGGAGGGAAGGGAGGGAGGGAAGCCCCTGGGTGTCCTCGCACCCTGCCCCTCCCACCCTGTGCAGAGCAGTGGGGAAGTGGGGCTCTGACAGAGCTCAGGGTCTCTGCTCAGTCTGCAGCTCAGTGGTGTGGACTCAGCCTTCAGGGCTCTTGTTGTCCTCGCCACCTCCCTTCCCACAGCTTGTCTTTCTGCCTGGAAGGTTTCTGCTGCCTCCTGTGGCCTCACCTGCTCACCTTGTTCTCAGCTGAGTCTCACCTTGGGCATCGCCTCCTCCTGGAGCCTTCCCAGGCTGAGGCTGGCTTAGGTTGTCCTCTCAGTTCCCGTCACACCTCTTGTCACACTGGGTGGTAACTGGCTGTGTTGTGTCTGCCTCCTCCAGGCTCCTGCTGTCTAGGAAGTCCGTGTGGTCTGCTCATGGCTCGTGCCCAGTAAGCAGCTGGGAATCTGGCTCATAGATGTTCAATAAATATCCATGGAATGAATGAATCAACCCATTTTACCAAAAGGTCAGGAATTGCTGAAGTGAATCTCTATCAGGACAATTGAGGCTTTCTTCCATCCACCCATCCATCCATCCGTCCACCTATCCTTTTGTCCACCTGTCCACCTGGCTGTCCATCCATCCATCCCCACCACCCATCCACCCATCTATCTGTCTACCTGTCCACCTGTCCATCTATCCGTCCATCCATTCATCCATCATCCTTCCACCTATCCACCCATCGACCCGTCATATGGTCCCTGGATATATACCAGTGAGCTAAAGCTGCCCTGGACCCTGCCTTGTGGAGCCCACAGTCTATTAGGGGGTCAGACCTCAGTGCAACGATCACACGTGTATAGAACTACCAGCTTGGTGGGCTCTGCATAAGGCAAGGATGGGCAATCCATGGACATGTCGCTGCCCCAGTAGTTTTTGCAACAGAAAAACGTTAAAGGGTGATATTCCCAGCAGTCAGCAGCCACTGGGGAGCCAACAGTGAGCAGTCACTGTTTCCTGTTCATTTCTAGCCCGGGGCAGTGTTTCCGGCACCCACGAAGCAGTGGCTACTCAGCTTAACGTGACATCCTTCAGAGATAAGCTCCCTGCTCTCAGAAGGCCCTGGAAGGAGGTGACCTGCAAATAAACAAGCCAGATCACATCAGGGTGATGGGGTGATGACGACGACGACGATGATTTTGTGTACAGACAGGCACAAATGGGATAGAGAGACGAATGTGTTCCCTCCCGCTCCTGTCTCCCGGTGCCCACTTCCCTGGCTGGGGACACGTCTCATTCCCAATTAGGTGTGCACACAGAGCTATTTTGGGTGCAGACACACAACGACATGTTTTTCTTTTTTTAACCCAAACATAGTCTGGCACCTCACGCTTCCCGTTGATTTACCACGTGAGGGTCCCTTACCAGGTCCTACAGAGCTGCCTTGCTTTGCAAGGTGTGCTTTTGTGTGTGATGTGAAGGTAACCCTCCCCTCCGGACGGGGTGCGGGACGTTTCCAGTCCCCTGCAGCTGTCGCAAGGCTGCGGTGGGTGCGCGGCTTACTTGTGCACGCGTGTCTGTGGGTAGAACCTCAGAATGGGTGCTGCGCTTCCAGTTCTGGTGGAGTCCACCATTCTGCTCTCCTCCCCTGTCCCTGTCCACACCCTTGCAGGTGGCGTGAATGAGCTGGTTTGGGGGGTGGGGCGGACGGTGCTTTACATGGGGTGTTCTGGGAGTGTTACCTCGGAGGTGACATTTGGGCTGATAGGTGACAAGGAGCCAGTTGTGCTCTGAGCCAGGCACAGAGCTCTCCTGGCAGAAAGACCAGCCTGGTTGGAGGAGATGAAGCCGGGGGTGTGGGGGAAGGACCAGATCAGGTCTGTGGGCCTTACAGACCTAGGAAAGGAGTTGGAGTCTCTTCCTGGTGCCATGGGAAGCCATGGAAGGGTTGCAAGCAGGAAGACATTTGGATTTACATGGATTTTGAAAAAAATCACTTTCCCTGGAGAGTGGACCGCAGTGGGTAAGGGAACCACGGAGGCACTGAGCCAAGGGACGGTGATGGCTTGCCAGCTGGTGGGAGCCATGATGAAGAGGGCTGGAGTGACCTGGGAAACCTTCTGAAGGCAGAGCTCACAGAACTTGTGGATGAGCCGCACGGAGCTCTGGCACAGGGTGAAAGATGGGGACGGATTGTGTAAAACTCCACGGACTGGATCTCAGCAAAAGTTACTGAGATGGGGAAGATGCCACAGACCAGCTCTGTGCAAGTAAGACCTGTAAAGTCCGTTGCAGGGAAGGAAAACGCAGAGGAAGCTGCTCTTGGCTACTCTCAGCTGACACCCAAGTCCTTGAGGCAGGGCCCCTGTGGCTGGCCCTTCCCCGCAGGTGACCTGTGTTGGAGCTTCAAGGTGACCGGCTCCGTGTTGGTGCGGAGGCCTGATACCTCCAGATGCCCTGACACCTGGGGACAAGGAATGGCAGGAATGGACATGTGGGGCGGGGCTGGCCTGGCTTGCTCAAAATTCCTCAAGCTTACAACCAGAGGGGGGTGGGGCTGGGGCGAACCCAAGGGTGGGGCTCCTTAGAATTTTATTGACTGTCAGCACTCCAAGGGACCTCAGAGGTCATTGGCTACCCACTGGTTGGGAAGAAAAAAAATGGTCTATATGGTAAACTACATTTATGCCTTTCAAATAGTTATTTTAAAAAATTAAAACAGTAGTAGGTGTTGTTTATCGAGCATTTATTATGCACCAGGTCTAGGTAAAATGTTTTCCATCCATGATTTCATTTCAATCTTCAGGAAGAAGCTAGCATTATCTGACTGACCCCTGGGTGAGGCTGAGAGTGCTGACCCAACGTCACAGCTGAGATGCCGTCCCAACGGTCTCTCTGACTCCAGGACACCAAGTTGAAACCTCCAAGGGCACTTGTTTTCCAACGTCCTGTTGACAGCAGACAAAGCAAGACCCAACCAGGAGTCATGGTGTGTCCACAAGGCAAAGCTAAGAGAGAGTGAAGGGTCTCGGCAATACAGTTCCTGGCCCACCGGAGTGTGCTCGCCTCTGTGGTTGTGAGTGACCCCCCTGCCATGCTGGCCCCCAGAGAGAATGACCCAGGAAACACTTCCTCCACCTGCAGGATGCAAGGGCTGGATCTCCAGTAGTTTGCCAAATGGGAGTACTATATTCTTGTTTTTAGACATTTTTAAAAAATTGATTTGAGAAAGAGAGAGAGAGGTGGAAGCGCTGATTCGTGAGTCCACTTATGACTGGGGATCATATTCTCAACCTCGGTGTATTGGGACGATGCTGTCACCAACTGAGCCCCTCAGCCAGGCCAGAGTACTATATTCTTAATTTGTGCTAGTTTCATGGATAGAAAAATATCCCATAATTACAATGAATATGTTTTAAAGAAACTTACCAAATGTTGGTGGGGCACACTCATTCCCTGCGCAGCGATCTTTCACGGAAAAGCTTCAGGTTCTGGATTTCCTCTCTTTTATCTTTTAGTGAAATTCATTCACTCATTCATTCATTCCTTCCATAGGTCTTGAACTCAATAGTGTCTGTTGTGTGTGAGGCACTGTTCTAGGAGCTGGGGACTCATCAGAAAGAAATCTGTGCTCATGTGGCACCCTCTGGGGTTGAGGGGGGACCCAGACCATGAACACCACGTGTATGTAAAACACATCGAATGTTCCATGGTGAGAAGTGCTTCGGAGAAAAATTAAAAAGCGTTGCGTTAACATCCTGGCTGGTGTGGCTCAGTTGGTTGGGTGTCGTCCCCTGGTCAGGCACACGCCTGGGCTGTGGATTCGGTGTCTGGTCAGAGAGCATATGAGAAGCCACCAATCGATGTTTCTCACATTAATGTTTCTCTCCCTCTCTTTCTCCCTCCTTTCCCCTCTCTCTAAAATTAATCAATAAGCATTTCCTTGGGTGAGGACAAAAAAACCCAACAGTGTTGCCTTGAGAAGGGCAGGGAGTGAGCTGTGGGGGAACTGGTGGTCTGGGAAGAGGACAGAGCAAGTGCAAAGGCCCGGAGCAAGGATTGAGCCCGGAGTATTGAAGGAACAGCTTGGAAGACAGAGCCTAGAGTGCAGTGACCGAGCGCAGTGACTGAGCCGACTATACCGTGGAGTTGTATCTTTAAAGCTCCTGCTGAGGTGGGGCCTTTGGGTATTTACACAGAAGACTGATGGAACCTGACTTACTTCCAGCGAGACTGCTTTTGCTGCTGCATCGTAAAGAGACCAATGTAAATAGATGGTAGGAGGTCAAGTTCAGGAACTTGGACACAGTTTGGAGACTGCAGCAATCCTCAAATAAGAGATGGCGACTTGGTGTAATAAGTTGCACAGTGTCCCCTCAAATTTGTGTCTACCTGGAACCTCAGAATGTGACCTTATTTGGACATAGAGTGTTTAGTTAAGGATTTTGAGATAAAATGACCCTAGATTTAGGGGATTTAGGGTGGGCCCTAAATCCAATGACTAATGTCTTTATAAAAAGGGGAAGACACAGAGAGATGTGCACAGGGAAGTGGAGGCAGGGATTACAGTGGTGTTGGCACAAGCCAAGGAACTCAGGAGCCACCACCAGGCGCTGGAAGAGACAAAGAAGGGGTCTCCCCTTCAGAGGAAATTTGGCCCTGCTGACACCTTCATTTCATATTTCTGGTCCCTACATCTCTAAAGAAAAAAAAATTCTATTGTTTTAGCCATCAAGTTTGTGGCAGCTTGTTACAGCAAGCCATGAAATGAAACGTACTTGTGCTTGAACTTGATCAGAGCTGGGACATGTTGAAGGTAGAACCAAGAGGACTGGCTGATGCACAGGATGCGATGTGACGGAATGAGAGGGGTCCAGGCTGGTCCAAGGTTTTTGTTCTTTGTGTCCAGTGGGTGACTGGGGACAGGAGGGCCGTGGGGGAGGGATCTAAGGTGCGTATGGGACATCTGGGGGGAGGCCCCTGGAGACACATGCCTTCTCATCTGCCCTTTATTTATATCTGTGTTTCCCCCCCTCTCTCCTTCTCTCTGTCTCTATCTCGTTTTTTGTTTTGCTAAGGGATGTTTCTTGAAGATCTTTCTGTGTCAATGCATAGAGAAATGCCTCGCTGTTTTGGAGCTGTGTAGTATTCTGTTGCACGGTTGGGCCCTCTTTTTTAATCAGAACTGGGCATACTTTCAAATGATTAAATGAACGAAACGATGCACTGTTGTCTCTTCTTTCATGACAAGTATTGTTTGAGTGCTTACCATGTGTCGGCTCCAGGAGGAGTCCCTTCACGCAGGAGGTCACAGGGGGCGGGGCTGCAGGTTCGGGTCCATCAGCCTCTGTGAGGTGGGGTTGTTGTGTTATCTAAAGAGAGAACCCACACAGAGCTCCACCTATGAGATTTTGAAGCTAGCACCCAACACACAATGTCGACTGCTACCATTTCTCATCAGACCATGTTCCGATAGCCTGAGTCCCTGGGAGGCGTACCGTTTACCTCTGCAAATCCCACTCCGGGTTGTCTCAGGAGAGAGTCTGCGATCCACTACCCGAGGATGGTGAGGGCGTCCTCGCCTTCGTGTTTCGGGTGGACCAATTCACCGTTTAGGCAGTGAAAGCTTCTGCCCACACAGAGCGGACCAGACCAGATCAGATATCCCCGCTCCCCCAAAGACATAATCCCCGGCAGCCAGAAGCACGATCCCCTGCTACTGGCTCTGAAATTTGTGGCTGCGTCTGCCTGGTGGTAGTTTCTGAGGAAGGACAGCTACGCTAACTGAGCCTTTCAGGAAATGGTCCCTGAAGAGAGGTAGGAAGACTTTAATTACTGGCGTGCCTGCCTGCCCCCGAGAGTGCGATCCCACACTTACAAACCCACGAGCGTTTCCCCAGGCTCCTACTGCTCCTCACTTTTAGCTCCCAGAGCATGTACAAGGTAAAGGGGGTTCCAGGATTTAGGGTAGAGGCCCTGCTGTGTCTAAAATTTCAGCTGAAATCATTTCGCTGCCCCTCCTTCAAGATTTCTGACTGTGCTGTGAGAGTTTCCAGGTCATGATCTTCTGAAGGGACCCGCATTCTCCCGCACTCAACTAGCTTCTAGGAACACCTACTATGTGTTAGGCCCAGTGCACCCTGGGAACCAGACAGGTTCTTTCTCACCTCCATGGAGTTTGTAGCTCACACCAGTCCCTGCCCTCTGACTGTCCCTTTGCAGTGTGTTTGGGGACAAGGCCGTCACCTTACCCTAGTCATGGCAAAGCATTCATAGGGTGTCCTGAATGACCCTGGATTTTTTTTTTTTTAATTTATTGATCCTAGAGAGAGAGGGAGGGAGTGAGGGAGGAAGAAAGAGAGAGAGACAAAGACAGAGACGGGGAGAGGGGGAGAGAGACATCGACTTGTTGTTCCACTTCTTTTTGCTTTCATTGGTTGATTCTTGTATGTGCCCAAACTGGGGATGGAGCCCACAACCAGGCCTACATGGAGGTGGGGAGGGGAGGGGGATGGGGCGGGGAGAATGCTCTAACAAGTGAGCTATGCAGACAGGGCTGACCCTGGAATTTTAAAAATAACTTTCAGTCAGTCTCATGGACTCTACACATCAGCTCTTCATTTCTAAGGTATTTATTGAGCATCTACTATGTGCCAGCTCATTTATAGCATATGGCAGTGAATCAAATGGACCAGGTCTCCAGCACAGAGGTGCTGTTGTAGCCATAACAATCCTTACCAGTGCTCTCCCCCCGCCCCCTCCCCATCCTAGCAACGACTTCCCTCTGAAGGGGGCACCCTCTTGTTCCCATTTTGCAGATGGGATCATCAAAAGGTGGGTGGGGGCTGGGGCCTACCCAGCCCCACCTCTCTTCCATTTGAATGCGGTCTTGGGAGCAGTTCAATGGTAGAGCATCAGCGACTGAGGCCCAGAGTGAATTCTGTGGGCCCCACCCTTCAGCACCCACTGGGACTAGCCTTTGTGGATTTGGAACAGATATATTTGCATAAGAAATGAACATCAGATCTACCTGGGCCCCGCCCTGCTGAGTGATTTACAATTCTTCAAACAGGGTGGTCCTCCTTTCCAGTCTGAACACCACACTGGGCCCTCAGTTCCCATTTATTTCTATGGACTTTCCACTCCACTAAAACAGAGGGCCTCAAAAACCAACCAACCAAACCAAAAAAGCCACAAAAAAAGGTTAAGGAAAATTATGATAGCTTCTCAAAGTTTACATCAAACAAATAGCCTTTTTTTTTTTTTAACAAACAAGAAATGCAAATGCAATGTGGTTGTATTGTAAAAAACTATGGATTGACTAAAAACAGCAGAGCTGTTAAAAAGGGCTCTGGAGCTGAGGTTGGCCTGGACTCCTGCTTCTGTCCCTTCATAGCTGTGGGACTAGGGGTAAATAAATGAACCTCTGCCAGCCTCAGTTTCCCCATGTGTTCCCTAGGTAATTCACATCCATTGCTGGGGCAGTGCCTGCCCACTAATGGGTTTTATTTCAGGCAGTTCCAGCAGGGGGTTGGGGGGGGCAGGGCATGGGGGACCAAGTGTGCAGCTGTGATGGTGTTTCCCGTGTGTGTGCTGGTGTCAGCGGGGGTGCTCACACCTGAAGAGGTCCAGAGTCAGGATCCGAGGCCAGTGCTGACCATGCAGCCTCGTGGGTGGGCTCAGCCCTGCCATCCTCTTTGGAGAAGCCTTCTGGGACCCTGCCAGGTGCACTGGACCCGTCCTGTCTTCACCCGGTGGAAACAGAGGCACCAGCAGGACACTGTCAAGGACACTGATTGCATGGCAGCGGGCGAGTGAGGGCCAGGAGGCCAGAGGCCACGCTTTACCCAGCTTTGTGCCTCTCCAGGCCACCCCAGCACGGAGGGTGGGCCTGGGTTTGGGTCTGGCTCCCCCGCTAACCATCAGTGTGTCCCTGCTGTTGCTTAGCCTCTCTGTGCTTCGCTGGGGATCATAGTGAAGGTAGTCCCCAAATGAGAGGATTATTTTGGTGAATAATAAAAATTATGTACGTCGAGCACCTTTCTCTGTTCCTGGCACCCTGTTTCTTTCCCTTGGGGATTTGCTCAGCACAGGCACATCCTATGCCATTTATGCACCAGGCCCCTAAATGACAGGGAGTCAACAGAACAAAATAGACACCCTGCCCTGCCCGCCTGGAACTTCCACTCTAGTGGGGCAGCGGACAGGTTGGATAAGGACAGAGGCTGTAGAGGAAAAAACCGGAAGGAGGCCAGGGCAGGGGGAGCCCAGTGAGAGAGTGTCATTATGGACACAATTAGGTGTATGGCAGCGTTTGTGCGCTGATGGGGAAGGGGTGACTCTGGGCTAGCCATGCCTGTGTCTCCATGAAATGGCACACAGTGAGTCGGTGGGGGAGGGTGGGGTAAATTCACAAAAGCCCGCCCCACCCCCGCATATCATAATGAAGTTATATATGTGCAGACCTGTACGTACGACCAAGTCATGTACGTACACAGTCATACACATGACAGACCTATATGCCGATTTCCTGCCTCTGAGTCATTGGGGGAGGGGATGACGTCACCGGAGGAGGGAGGCGATGGCCTGGTCGGCTTTGCTTCGGGCTCAGGGGCTCAGGGTGTCCCTGGCACTCAGCTAAGCCCTTTTTACGCAAATTTCCTTGTTTAAAGTTCCCCACTCCCCCACCAAACCGGAAGCTCCTGAGCACGGAGGCATTTTCTGCACAATTTACTGCTGTGCCCAGAACAGAACCTGGTGTGTCATGGGTGCGCAGCACCTATTCCGAGTAGTGAATGATACTCAATAAGTGTTTGTCCAATCAGGCGACATTTCTACCCCCAAGTACGCACGCGCGGACGTGGCCCGGCTACGGCCCAGCCGTGGCCCAGCCGTGGCGGAGGTGAGCGCTGTGTCTGGGTCTGCGCAGAGTCACTGCGGAGCGTGCTCCAGCCTTTCCCGAGCGTCCTGGAGGCCTGGGGGTCCTAGGGCTGGTGGGAAGGGGGCCCAGGCAGAAGCTCCCACAGAGACCCCCTGGTGGCTGGGGCAGAAGGGCAGTTGATGCCTGCACGGGGGGATTCGTTATAAGGGGTTTGACTTTTCATTCACTGGCTTCAGATTCCCTGGACGTGCAGAGAACAAGGCCCGCAGGAAGCGTGGTATCAGCAGAGAGCAGGGGTCACGCGTTGGGAGAGTCGAGCTCTGGGTGGAATTGCGCAAACAGTGAGCCTCCGGGGCGGGGCGGGGGGAGGGGCACACTGAAGCAGAAAGTGCTTCTGACTCTGAGGGGTGGGGGATACCATTGTGGGTTGTTATTTTTAACGTTTAAAATTTCTAGGTTAAAAAAATTGGCACGATAAAGTTCCAACAGAACAAAGGGGGGATGTATTTGCCGAAAAGTAAGTTTGGTTGCCCTCCCTGATCCCTATTCCTCTCCCTGGAGGCCGCCACTGTCACCTGGCAACGCTTTCCTTCCAGAAAGTCTGTGCAAATGTAAGTGTGTGGTGTAGACCCTTTATATCCTTTATTTCTTCACACCTTACACATTTCTTTGCACTTCGTCTTTTTTCCCCTTAAAATAATAACATAGATTATGGCCTCGTTTTTCATGCCTGTATGCTATTCCACCGGGGCCATGGACCACCGCGTATTTATTGTTTAACAATGATGTTGTTTTGTTTTCCTTTTAACAAAAATTCTGCTGGGTGCTCGCGTCGGCAGCACATACACTAAGACTGGAACGATACAGAGAAGATCAGCATGGCTCCGCGCAAGGATGCCAGGCAAATTCGTGAAGCGTTCCGTATTTTTAAAAAGAAAAAAAAAATTCTGCTGGAAAGAACCTACCTGAATAGTCATCTTGAAAGTGTATGTACATGCCGTTATAGATCCATGCGTATTATA
Source organism: Desmodus rotundus (assembly GCF_022682495.2). Taxonomy (NCBI): domain Eukaryota; kingdom Metazoa; phylum Chordata; class Mammalia; order Chiroptera; family Phyllostomidae; genus Desmodus; species Desmodus rotundus. The sequence goes on along the minus strand of NC_071392.1, from coordinate 97,659,813 downwards.
TAGAATTAGAATTTCTGGAGTAAAGGGCATGATCATTTAAAACTTACGGTTTTTGCCAAATTACCCTCCCCACGAGATTGTACCCATGTATCCAGTCACACATCTGATGATTGTTTCCCTGTGTCCTTATAGACACTGTATATTATCAAGCTTTTTGATATTTGTCAATCTGATCGATAAAAACGGCGTCTCCTTATTTATGTCGATATTTATTAGGTGGAGAATTTTTTTCACGTTTGTTTTTCTGTGAGCGTCCCGTTCATGTATGTTGCTTTTCTTTCCTGTTGGGGTGTCTTCGTAAAAGCGTTTTGTAGATTACGGAGCTTTGCGCCTTGTCCTCAGACCCCTTCTGATCCTACAGGTCTGGTTCGGGGGCCGTAGTGCAGTGGGAGAGAAGTGGGTTCCTGTGGGAGCAAAGACAAAGAAAGGGGCCTGCAATGCTGTGTGAGTCGGTACAGGCTGGGAGAGACTTCTGCGAGGAGGCGAGAGAGATGAGTCTTCAAGGGTAGGATGAGGGAAGAGGATGTTTCCCAAGAGTGGATTCCACCAGCAGAACGTCATAGAAGGAAAGGAGGTGAGTGCGGGTGGGAGGTTGGGGAAATTCTTAAAAATTCTCTCCTCCAAAGGAAGAGCACTAGGAGGGGGTTGGTGTGGTGGTGACTAGTGACAGGGAGAAGGCCAGTTATGGAGTTAGTAGACTTTCTGGGCGGCAGTGGGAAGACGCAGAGAGGGTTTTAAGCAAGTGATCAGATTTGTGTTATAGGAACCCTTCTCCGGCTGCTCTGTCTTGTGGGGTGCAGGAGAACAAGACTGGAGAAGGGAACCCAGTTAGTTAGGAGGCTATTGCAGTGGCCTGGGGGAAGGCGGTGGCCTGACCAGGGCACTGAGCATGGAGCGGGGAGATGGGGACACTCAAAAACCATTCATGCTCGGGAGGTAGGACTGGCGGAACTGCGAGGCGGAGCTGTGGAGAGTAGCGATTCAGGTACGGTTTCTCTCTGCGTGTGGCAGGTTTGAGAAGGGCGGATGTGGTGGGGATGCGAACCAGTGAGAATGGGGCTGCGGGTGGGCGGAGGATGTGCTAGGGTCTTATACACAGTGGATGTTCCAAAGATTCCTGAGCCTGATAGGACGTTGTTTGGGGTGTCTGCGCAGCCCACAGCCCCTTCTCCGAGGCCTCCACAGGAGTGGTCTCTTCGTGCCAGTCGGCCCTGCCTCTCCACAGCTACCTGGGTCAGGGGCAGACACGTGACCTGAGAACACCTGTCCGAGCCTCTTTCCCTGGAATTCGGAATTTGAACTGGGAAAGACACTGGGTCAGTTAGCTGTGGTGCAAGGGCTCATCTGACTTGTTCTTTGCACTCTGTGGTGTCACGTGGGACTGAAGCAGTGGAAGGGGACCCTCAGAGACAGGTGAAATGAAGTTCCTGGAGGGAGCAAAGCAGGGACCTCCAGCTCAGCAAGGCAGATTGAACCCCCATGGCTGTCACCCCCTGCCCCACCCCCAAAGCCCGCCACCAAGGTGTTCACAGGACAGGGACTTGGGAGAGTAGTACACAGGAGATGCCAAAGCGATTGAAAACAGACAAACCTGTGGATAAGCGGTAACAGGCTTAGCATTCCAGAGAGTTCTATGAAGTTCTGAGTCTGCTAAAGAACCCCTGGGGCGCTTAAGCTGCTTGGGAATATGTTTCTTTCCCTTTGACCAACGGGTTCTCCTCCCAAGAAAAAAGAATTCCTATCCAGGATGTTCCTGTCCTCGTCCCTCTCTCTGCTGACCCCCCGCAGCTTGGAGGAAGAGGCCTCCCCTGGGCCAGCAGTCAACCAAGGGTCTTTGCCAAGTGACCCTGGCAGCTGCAACCTCCTTGTGCTCCTGGGAGCCGGGGCCATGTCCAAAAGGCTCCATCTGAGGCTGGCCCAGGTCCCAACTGTCCTCTTGGCTGGCAGGGGATGGAGCCAGTTGGCTCGGCCTCTGTAGCTGGAGTCACAAGCCCACATTTGGTCTGTGCCCCTGAGGCTGCTTCGCTCCTTCACCTCCTTGATCCAGGCAGGGTTCATGCTCCTTTGCATCTCCCCCCGTGCCCAGGAGCGCTGAGAGGGGCAGTGGTCCTGATGAAAATAACCGCCCTCAAATTAATGGGATGGCCTGTAAATGCCTGGAAGGCGGTCGTGAGTGCTCTTTCGATTCGGTGGCCCTGCTTTTATGAAGCTTTCCCGCTCTGTCTGCAGAATTTTGTCCTTCTCTCCCTCTCTCCTTTTTTTTTTGTTTTTGGTAATTAGCGTAGATTTACTTTCTAGTTTCCAATTGCTAATATGATAATTTAATTAACAGAGTCAAACAGAATGAGGTCATTTTGGTACCACAAACATTTGAAATTGGGGTTTGAAGAGAGTGATCAACCAGCCATCAACGTATTCAATGTTGGGGTCAACGCCAGGGCATTTCCGAGAGCAAAACGGGGCCGTTTTTACTAATAATGCTGGGACGGTTGGTGTCAAGGGGGACCGTGCTGTGCAAGCTGGGTATGTGTCCTGTTCACAGATGACTGGCTCAAGCCTTGGCAGCCCGTTTGTTTCTGAATTGTGTTTATTTATTTTATTTATTATTTACTTTTTGAAAGAAGGGGAGGGGAGGGAGAGAAACATCAGCCAGTGGCATTTTGCAAGCACCCTGACCAGGGATGGAACCTGCACCCCAGGCATGTGCCCTGACCGGAAATTGGACTGGTGACCTTTCGCTATGCGGGACATCACGCCGACCAGCTGAGCCACATGAGTCCAGGCTCTGAGTTGATTTTGATGGTGAGCACTGGGGCTCACGTACGGAGTGACAGGGTTGTGTTGTTTTGTGTTCCCAGATTGCTTTACAATGGCAGTTCTCCGCCTCAGCTCGTCTAGGGCAGAGGTTGGCAGACGAAATCCAGCTGCAGCCTGTTTTTGTAAATAAAGTTTTATTTGGACACAGCCATGCCCAACTGGCTATGGCTGCTTCTCTCCTGCCCGGGCAGAGTTGCGTAGCTGCAATAGAGACACCGGAGCTTCATACCTCAAATGTTTAGTGTCTGGCCTTTCATAGAAAAGGTTTGTTGATCCTTGAACTGGGGAACTTAAATCCCAATTTCTCTCTCCCAGAGACCCTGATTTAATTGCCCCGGGGCTGGCCTGAGCACTAGGAGTCTTCAAAGTGCTTTACAAGAATCTAGGGTGCAGGGAGAGCTGAGTGGAGGCTCTGGGGATGAGGGCGGGGCAGCCCCAGCGGGCGTGGGAGAGAATTCTGCCGGAGGGAACAGATAGCACTGTGAGGACGCAGCTGGGGAGACCACGTGTCTTGAAGGCAGCCTTGCTGTTGGGGCACAGAGAGCTCAGGGAGGGTTCAAGGTGAACCTGGCGGGAGGGGGTCGTATCTTCCATGTGGCCCTTGGAGGTGGCACTTGGTCTGGTAAGCCACGATTGCAGAAAAAACAAATGTCTATTGCGACTGAGTTTTAGGCAGCTCCATATTCCAAGGAAACCGCTGCGCCCTCTCACAGCCAGGCTGTGCCTGTCCCCGTGGTGGCGGCAGGAGCTGTCCACTTGCTGGGACGTTGGAGATGACAGGGCAAGCCCAGGTGGGCATCTGGGTCAGATGACAGAGTGGCAGGCGGGATGTCCTGGACGTGGGAGCCCATCAGCCCCAGGTTCAGGCCTGCACTTACTACCTGTCTTGGGTTGAGTCCTTGGGGAACAGACTTTGAGCTAGAGATTGGTCGCAGGAAGTTTAATGGGGTGTGTTCTCAGGAGCCACACCTGTGAGGGAGGTAGGCAGCGGGACTGGGCGACAGAGGGTCTCAGTCCATCCCCTGGGGGAGCTCTGAGCTTCAGAGATGTCCCCAGTCCAGGGAAAGATGGTACCTACCAGTCATTGGATGCCAGCTGCGCCCTAGGGAAAGGGACCCAGGCTTGGATGAGGCAGCTCTCTGAGGCCCAGGGCAGTCACCAGGGAAGACCCCAACTCCCAGCCTTGGTCCTGGAGGGCTGATCTGAGGCTGTAGCATCTATGGCAGCTGTGTGAGCTGAGCGCCCTGCCTAACCTCTCTGGTGAGTTTCCATTGCACAAAGTGGAGCAGCTGGATTGCCAGGAAGTTTGGGAGTATTGGATCCAAAGCCACTGGCCCTGGGCTCGGCCTCTCGGAGGTGCCGGCATGTTTGTTCAGTCGAAAGGATGTGGGAATGTGTTGCATTGTTCATCTGAATGGGCCTGAGCCCCCCCTTTCTGGTGGAGAAATTGTGGGGCTGTGTCACGAGACAGTCTGTGTCACCACCAAGTGGTGGTGGGACCCTAGGCTGATGCTCACTTCAGCTCTCTGGGTCTTAGTTTTTATCTTGTAGATAGGGACTAGGACACCCACGTGATCTCCTTGGTGTGCTGGGGAGGGAGTGGAGGTCACGAGCTAGGCAGGTGAGAGCTCTGCACGGGGAATAGGTCGTCATCTCCACAGGGGCGGGCGTGGCAGCAGGTGGCTGAGCCTGGGGGGTCCCAGGTGAGCTGGGACCCTTGTCAGGCCCTGAGTGCAGCCCCGCAGCCATACCCACACACCCATGTGGACACGCACGTATGCACATACACACGTACGCATGTGTACATATTCCCTTTGACATATTTGCATGTACACACATGCCGTATAAGCCCATAGAGGTATATGCAAATATGTGCAAATGCACTCAAGCACATGCACACGCTTTTGCACACGCCCCTTACACAAGCATGCATCCCCAAGTGTTTGCACCCACTCACACACTCACATCAGAGCCAGAGGCTGGGAGTGGAGTCATCAGAGGGCCCAGCGCCCCCTCCCAGCTGCTGACCCCACTGCGGGGGGCTGAGGGACAGGGCTGCCAAGCAGCTCAGACGGGGGCCTTATGCATGCAGGCCAGGCTGGCAGAGCCGTCCGTCTGCCTCTTGGCTCAGGCTGCCAGGCTGGCAGAGGTCATGTGTGGGGCCACGGAGTCCAAGCCAATGTAGACGGGCTTCTTTAGGAACAGGGCTGGTCTGCAAAGCGAACGATGGGGCAAGCAAACCCAGCTTAGCTTTCCATTTGCTGAGTTGTCACCAAAAACTCTGAAATGCACCAATGAGGTAATGATGTACAGCGCTGACCAGCGGCTCTGGGGAGGTTTCATTTGCCATCTCTCGGTTTTGCCCATTTTTCTATGGCTGGCACGCATGGGGTTCGAGTAATAGTCAGGGTCCTAAGTGCAGTGGAGGACATGTGTTGGTGGTACTCGTCCTGCATCCCTTCCTTGGCCCCAGCCCCTCACATGCTCTCCTGTGCACCTGTGGCTCTGCTGAAGCTGACAGTGTGGAAGCGGGGACCCCAGGCTGGTGGGCCTGGCCTGGCTCCACACCTCCCAGTCCACAGTGACTGCCACGTGACCATCGCTGGGCCACTTAGAGTCCTTCCTTGCCATCTCCTACACAGACCTGGAGGAGATCCGCCCTCCCTCTCCTCTGGGATGTTAGAGTGAGGCCCCCACCCCCCTCCACGGGAGAGACCACTCTGCAGTGGGCGAGGCTGGTGCCTAGAGAAGCAGCCGTGGAAAAGAAATCCCTTTGATGGTAAGACAAGTTCTTTATTCTATGTGCAACTAAGAAAGAAAAAAAGCCTGCCTTTGGCTGTAAGTCACATTCTGATTTCAGAGATATTAACATGTGAAAAGCTGAGAATCAGTGAAATGTGTATGTGGAAGGATGGGTGGATAGAGAGATACAGCAGGAGGGAGGGAGCAAGAGAGTGAGAGTCCATTTGAGACCAAGTGTGTGTAAGTTTGGGGGGGGGGGGCGATTCCTGAAAATGTCTTTGATCACCTGGCCTTGGCCTCTCCTGAAGTTGACAGCACTGTTTATGAGCCAGTAAAAACCCGCTGTTCCTTCCGCACACATGAATCATTTCTGTGATTCACAGTGGAAAGAGACTGGCCTGATTCATCTTCTTCTGATCTCATTCATTGCCCAGACACAGGGGACAGAAAAGGTTCTTCTGTTCTGGTGCGTCCACGTGGCTGAGGACCCGTCAAGGCTGGTTTGGACTGAGCTGGATCAGGCCCTCGACAGATACCTGCAGAACTGAAGTGGGGTCACTGTGGAAACTCCTTGTTTGCAAGAATAGATACCTCATTATGAAGTAATGTAGGCAAAAAGTGAGGTTTATTGGCTTATGAATGTGAAAAGTCCAAGCATATGCAAGCTTCAGGCACAGATGGATCTAGGATGTAGTCTCCGTCTTTCTGGGCTCTACTTCTCTATCAGCTTCATGGTCAGATTAGTTGTCCTTGTGAGGTGACTCTGTTCAGACATAGATCTTCCAAGTTAGCAGTCACAGGGGAAAGAGATTTTCTCCAAAAATTTCTGAGTGCTTAGGATTGAGCATCAGTGGACCAACTGGGCAGGAACTTGTCATCTTAAGAGATTCCTGGCACTGAACAGGAATGTGCTGATTGGCCATGTTGGGTCATGTGACTTGGTGTGGGTGGGGCATCGATAATACAGGCTGAAAATGATGGATGATTCCCTCAAAGGAAAACGGGGTTCTGTTAGCAGAAGAAGGAAGGATGGGTGCCCAGTAGGTATCCCCAGCAGCTATGCCCCTCTCTTCTGGGTTAACACCACCCAGGGGAGGCCCCCCAGATGTTAACCACCTGGTCTTCAGCGTCTGACCTCTCCCCAGAGCAGCTCTCCCTGGGCTGCCGTCTGGGGACCTCCCAGTATTTGGTAGGTTTTGGGGCCTGACTCTCCCCCTGCAGAAATGAAACAAAGGAGGCCGGGAAGGGGTGTCCCTTGGGGAGCTAGACCCTGGCCCGCCACGAGGAACCAGGAGCCCTTTCTGGGCGCCACTGCGTGATCTTCCTCTTTTGTGCCTGCAGAAAATGTGGTCTTAATACAGAGTGTTTAACAATGCGGGCAGGATTAAAGGGCAGCCCTAATTGACTGAGGGGTGGGCTTCCCCTGTTTACTCTCCGCAATAATTCCACGCGGCAGGCATGATTAGTCATGTCGTTCTCATGTCATTTGCTGGGGAGAAGATAGCCAAACAGTTTGTGGCTGGGAGGCATGACACTGAACAGACACCAGCCCCTTGGGTCCAAAGGAAGGATGGCGCTCGACCAGATGGAAGCCTGTCCTGGCTTGTGCCTGGCAGAAGTGGCTGCCTGTCTGAAGAAGCACCCTAGGGTCCCAGAGCCCAAGGCCACCACTGGCCAGCTGGGTGGACTGAGATGATGGAGGTGCCCTCCCTGGCAGTCACCGGTCTCCTGGGGCTCTTGTGGGATCAAGTGAGATGATGCTCATAAAGTGCTTGGCATCCTATCCAGCACGTAGTAGGTGCTCAATCAAGAGGCAGCACCAGCTGTTCTTGTTACTTTCAGACCATCCCACTTCCCACACTGCTGTCAGGAAATTTTCACTGTGTACCTCTGGGCACATCACCCTTTCACAGCCCCTCCTGCTTCTAGCCCCCAAAGGCCTTGTTTTCTTAAAGCTGGGTTTCCAACCTCAGCACTGTCAACGTTCTGGGACTGGTGATTCTCCACCATGGGGGCATCCTGTGCACTGTAGGACGTTCAGCAAACTGGCCCTCACCCAGCAGGTGCCAGCAGCATCCTATCTGCCCCACCACGTTGGGACAACCAGAAATGCTTGTAGTCACTGCCACATGGCCCCTGGAAGGGTTGCCCTCCTCTACACTAGCCCCTTCCCAGTTGAGAAGCACTGCCCTACCCCCAACCCAGAGCACTGTCACGGCCTAGTGTGACAGTGTGGTCTGCTGGGCTGGCTTCCACAGACACCTCTGGGGTCACCCAGCACTGGGCTCCCCCTGCCTTCTTTGCTTCAGCCCCTCTGGTCTCTCGGCCACGGGGACTCTGCACCTGCCATTCTGTCTGTGAGGAGCCCAGGCTGGCTGTCTTTGCATCGTACCTCCAGCTCATCCTTCAGACCTTAGCTTGGTTTTAACTTGCTCAAGAAGTCCCCCTGATTTGTCCAAATAGGCTGCATCCCCCTCAGTCACTGGTGATTCGGCCGTCACTACAACAGGTCCTTTTGCAACACTTGTCACAGTTGTAATCATTCATTCATGTCTGTGATTCTCTAATTAAACCCCCCCCCCCCCCCCCCCCCGCAGTGGAGTGTGAACTCCCGAAGCATTGGGAATGAGTCCTCCATGGATGTTTGTTGGATGAGCGAGTGAGTTCTGAGCCAAGCAGCAGCATCTCATAGGCTAGCGGCTGGCCCCTTCCAGCCACTGCCCTGGACCCCAGTGTAGAGAGAGCGCCCTTGGTTGGGTGGAGCCCCGGGGAATGACAATGTTTTTGTCCTGTTTTGTTTTTACACTTTTTATTGGAGTATAACATACTCCAATAAAATAAGATGCACTGATCTTAAGTCTACAGTTTGATGACTTTTTACAAAGATAATCTTTTGTGAAGCCAACACCCAGATCAAGATACAGAACGTTGCCGGCATCCCAGAAGCACCTTCTCCACCTCCTAGTCATGCCCCACCCACAGGTGACCACTGGTCTTATCACTGTCGTAGTAGAGGAACCTTGCTGGGTGTGGACATAGAGGAACCTTGCTGGGTGTGGACGTTGTGTTAGTCAGACTTCTCCACAGAAACAGGACCAATAGGGTGCTTATCCAGAGCAGAATTTATTGTAAGGAATTGGCTCACACAATTATGGAGGCTGGCAGTTCCAAAATCTGCAGGATGAGCTGGCGGGCCGGAGACTCAGGGAAGAGCTGATGTTGTAGTTCAAGTCTGAATGTCGTCTTCCCGCAGAATTCCTCCTTGCTCTGGGAGGTCGATCCTTTGCTCTACTCAGGCCTTCAACTGATTACATGCGGCCCACCTACATTATAGAGGGCAGTCTGCTTTACACAGCTTCCACTGGTTAAAATGTTCATGTCATCCAAAAACTGTCACAGACACATCCAGAATAGTGTCCAACCCCATTTCTGGGCGCCGTGGCTCAGATAAGGTGACACACACAGCTAACCCTCAGAGATATCCTGTACCTGGAACTCTACGGTGGCCTCTTCGGGCCTCTTCGGTGTCTGGCTCCCTTTGCCCAGCGTTATGTCTATGAGCTTCATCCGTGTGGTGGTTCAGAAGCTGTGGTTCCCTCTTCTTTCTTTTTTTTGCTGTGTACTACTCTGTTGTATTAGTACACTACCATTTATTTTCATCATCGATGGGCATTTGCTTTGTTGGAATGAGTTTCGTTTGGTGGCCGTCCCTGCTTACTTGTGGAATTGTGGAATTGCTGCGTTCCCGGCACACACACGTCTTCCTTAGCGGATGCTGACAAGCGTCCTCGTGGTCGGTGTACCAGGCCACATCTCTCCAGCAGGGTGGCAGGGTGGGAGCATTCTGGTTCCTTCTTCACCTCGGGGATTCTGCATGTTGCCAGTATTTTTGATTTCGGCCATTCTGGTAGGCATGGATTGGTATCTCATTGTGGTTACAATGAAGCCTTTGTTTAAAAAAATTCTCGGTTGGATGAGACCACCTGTAGCCTCCCATACAATCTGAGAAGTTTCTTTTATGAAGCCCATCCTGGGCAGCAGTTTTCAGAGAGAAGGAAACGTGTGTTTACCTCGCACCCCTGTCTGTCGGGCACAGTGCTAGGGGCTTTCCAGATGTCACCTCACATCATCCTTAAAACAACTCTTAAAAGATGTGGACACCCCTGGGCATAGATTGGGGACAGGCCACATTGCCACTTCCCCAAGACCTGAGCGTGCAGATGGGAGGTGGGGTTCTCACTCCCCGGGGAGCCAGCAGGTGGGCAGGGCAGGTGTGGTGTGAATGTGACTGATGTCCTCGCAGGAAGTGCTGCTTTCGATGGGAGCTGTGGCATGAATCCCCTGGCCTTGGGGGCACACGTTGCATTTCCTGTTGGTCCCCGCACCTGGACCACAGGTTGCGGCAGGTCAGGGAGCGGAGGCTTTGCCTGCGGTTTCCATGAAGACCTGTGACTAGCAGATCAAGGCAGCATCAGCCCCGTGGACTCTGGGTCAGTAATATTTTCTCACCAAATTTTGGTAAACGTTTTAGGTGAAAGTTATTTTGCTGTGTGAAGGCATTTTAAAAAGTCCACTGTCATTGGCTTATGTTCATGAGAGGACATTTGAACACTAGGAAGCAGGTAGACAATCAGAGTAAAAGGGAATCTTCAGGCTTAATACATTGTATCTATGAAAAAAGCCAGCATCTTGTCCTGACTTTTCTCATTTTGCTGTGGACTAGTGGAAAATTTACTGCAGAAAAGTATAGGCTTCAGCACCAAACCCGGGTTTGGATCCCAAGCCTGGTACCTATGGCTGTGTGACCTTGGCAAAGTCACCCATGTTTTTATGACCCAGTGCAGAAGGTTCTCTGTGGGGAGCACCTGGCCCAGTGCCCAGCCCATGGCAGGGTCCGTAAGTGTTACTACATTGGACTTCTGATGCATTTCACATCTGTGATTCCTTAACCACAAACACACAACCTCAAACACTATCAAAACAGGAAGTGCTTTTTTAATGTTTGGTGCAACTCATTTGGCAGCAAAATCTAACAGAAGGCTTTCACAGCCTGTCAGTCCCAGCCGGAGAGAGCATGCGTGTTTTGCTCTAGACGTACATTCACATTTGTGACTGAGGTATTTCCCCAGACCTCACAAGGGGGTGTCATGTTGTACAGCTCATGCAATGTCTTACCTTCCTGTAATCCGGAACATCCTGAATTCTGATGTACATCTGGGTTTCAGATGTCAGAAACTAAATTCAGATTTACTTAGGGAAAAAAGTTTACGCATTGTCTTGTGGACCTAAAAAAAAAAGTCAGGGATCCTTGGCCTTCAGGTGCAGCTGAATCCAGGAACTCAGGGAGATTTGTCTCTCCTTTTCCTCTCTCATCACTCAGCTCTGAGTATCCGCTGTCTTAGAGTGCCGGCCCCATCCCCAGTCTTGCCTCACACAGTGGAGGGGACAGGCACCATGACCGGCTTGGTTGGGTCACTCCTGCAGTGCCACATTGAGTGGGGGCAGGTGATAGCTCCTCAGAGGAGCATGGGGCACAGCACACCAGCAGGTACCCACTGTGTCGGTGGAGAACTCGCTCTGGGGCAGCCAAGCCTTCATTTGGCACTTCCAGATCCAGGGAAGTCCCAGTCCCAGCAACAAATACATCGGAGGGGTGCAGACTCTTGTCTTTGAGCCTCTCATTTTGACTGAGTCCCCACTTCCTGTCTGTGACATGACTTAAGATTCTCATTGTAGACTGACTTCTTGTTTCCCTAGCTGGAACTCCAGTCCTTAAACCTTCTAGTGTTTCTGTCGTTCATAGTGATTAGAAGAGATGCCACACGTGCCATTCCCTCCGCCGAAATGTCCTTCCGCCTTTCACCAGCTCAGGCCGGCTCATCCGTGATTCTGGGTTTAAAGGGCAAGACTTCTCTGGCCTTCTAGGGTTCTCCCTTGAAATTCCCACCCAGTGCTCGCCCTTATTTTCTTCCCAGGGGCAATTTCACGTTGTTGACGCTATGTTAATAACTGTCACCCTGGCTGGACTGTCACAGCCTGACAGCAGGGCCCCATTTGCTCACTCACCACTGTCACCTCCCGGAGGGGGGGGTGGCGCACACCATGAGGGGTCAACAAATGTATTTGTGAGTGAATGAGTGAGTGAATGGCAGAACATGAATTCAAACCCCGGCCTCCCTGACTGGCGGCTCACACTGCTAACCACTGAGCATCTCTCAGTGTGTTCAGAGCTAGATGAGAGGACCTGCATCCATCTTATTCTAGAGTGTTCTAGAGCACACTGCGATGGCTTTCCATTTACTTCCTCGTCTGCAGAGACTCCCCCTGGAAGGGCCAGACTCCCGGAAGCTCCTGCCTGGCTCTGGCCCCCCACCCCCGGCCTGCCTCTGCCTGGAACGCGGTGCCACTTGGATGGTCACACTGGTAGCAGTGTTCTGGCAGACATGGAGCCCATGCATGTGGCTGGTCCTTTCCCAGCATCCCTGAGGACGGCTGGCTCAGCCCCAGGCCACTGGAAAGTGCTTTCCCATGAAGCACTGCACAGGGGTGTGTAAGGGACGCACTTTACTGTGTCTTCTCTGCATCTCACGGCCGTCCTTCAGGGAAGCTGATCTTTGTGATTCTTTGTATTTATTTATTCAATCTACGTGGTTCTGATAGGAATGGCTGGTCTCTGTATTCTCTCCTGGAACCTAGTTGGGCTCAGGCATCTGAACCGCAGCAGTCTCTGTGGTCCAGGCACATGGCCCAAGGCGAGCCAGTCTGGGCTCTTCCCTGGGATTTCTCTAGTGGCTGGGAGGCTGGACCCCGGGGCCACAGTTCTGGCCTCAAAGGACAGCCTTCCTGAGAGGATAACACTGGCTCACCAAGAAAAGGAAAGACAGTAGAACAGAAGACCCTAGAACAGCCATGACCCCACCCATTAGGCACCCAGTGTGCCAGGCACTCTGCACACGGTGACCCTGAAGTGCCCACCAGCATCACGACAGAGAAGTAAAACGGAGTTGGTGAGGCCCTTGGAGGCTCGGCCTGAGGTTTCCGCATGGCGGAGCCAAGGCTCCAACTCACTGGGGTCGGCCAGGAAGCCCTGCACCTCTCTGCGGGCTGTGGGGTCCGTGCCACCTCCCTGCTTGGGGCGTCCCCTGCCATGGAGCTTTCTTGCACTAGGAGAGCAGAGGGCATCTTTTGTGCAGCTCTGTTATCACAGTGGGTGAGTGAGGATGGGTGTGGGGTGAGCAGAGGGCCACGTGCCCAGGCCTTGGATGCCTCTCTTGCCTCCCCGTCCGCCCTCAGGGCGCATGCGCCGAGGTGGAGTACCTGGGAAACAAAGGGCTGCCTTCACGAGAGGGAGTCCCCTTGCCCAGCACCCAGTCCAGAGAGGCATTAGGAAAAGTCCTACCTCTCTCACTTGGGCAGCCACTTCCCCCGAGGCCAGGCACAGGGAAAGGCCCGGCGGCCTAGCTGGCGTGTCTCTGAGTTGGAGCGCGCCAGCACCTGGCTCCTCCAGCCGGGACAGAGGAGGGAACGCGCCCCTGAGCAGGGCTCCCTGACCCCGGAGCAGGGCTGGGGGCTCTTCTGAGGACAGGAAGGCCCCCTCTGCGCCAGATTTCCAGCAACATCAGGATGTGGAGAGAGCCCAGCTTACCACATCCCCTTGGTGAACTTGGACAAGAAACGCACAGGCTTTCAACACGACTCTTGTTCTCCATCAATGGCTTCCATTGTCGGCACGAACTCCCTGGCTCCGGAGTTGGTCCTGTGCCCTGGCCAGAGTCTCAGACTGGGAGACCTGGGCTCATCCGCTCCCTTCCTTAGTGTTGGGAAGCTCCCTCGGAGTCCTGCCTGAGAGCTCTACTGAGGAGGTTTCCTCTGCTCCCCATCAGCGGACAGACAGAGCTGGAGGAGATGCTCTCCTTCCTGCCCGTCCAGATGCCACCCTCCCTCGGGGCATTTGAGTGGCTGAGTGCCGCCCCCCTCTCCTCCCTTTCTCTTTAGCTGCCACTGATATTCCCGATATTCCCTGGAGAGCCTGGGACAGAGCTCAGCAAACCACCACCTGGGGGCCAAATCTGGACCTCTGCAGGTTTTTCTAAATAAAGTTTTATTGGAACAGCCACATCCATTCATTTACATACCTTTTATGGGGCTGCTTTTGTCTTTTCCTGGCAGAGCTGAGTAGTGGCAATAGAAATTGTGCGGCCCACAAAGCCTCAAGTTTTCACTACCTGGCCCTTTAAAGAAAAATGTTGCCCACTCGTGGTCTAGGTCCAAGGGCACCTGTAGAAAATTAATGTTTGCATTTTCCATCTCTCGCTCAGCTGACTGGCAAATACTACCTGAGTGCCTACCGCAGGACCAGCCCTGAGTTGGTGGTCACAGAGACGGTGATAGACAAGGCAGGTATGCTGCTTGCTCTCCAGGGAAGCAGCGGGCAGGCCACCCTCCGAGCAGTGGGCACACACTCGATGTGGCTGTGTTGCGTGTGAGAGAGGGAAGGGTGGGGAGCTCTGGGGACCTAGTGCAGGGGTCAGGGACAACTCCCTGGTGGGAATAATGTGTCAGTGGAGACCGTGAAGATGTCTAGGACTCAGCCGGGTCAGTGGGCTGTGGAGGGGGAGAGGGCGGAGAATTCTCTAGACAGAGGGTCCAGCTGGGCTGAGGCGGACAGCGCCCAGCACCCTCCAGGAATGCAGTGAGGTCCTAGGAGGGACGAGCTTCTGGAATGGCAGCCTGGGACAGGGTAGCTGCTGCTGTGGGCCATCGGTCCCCTGTGACTGGGCTGGTAGGAGACAGGGACGTGTCCTTCCTCCTTTGAGACACTAAGGTTTCCCTTCTCCCTTGTACAAAGCTCATTCTAAATTCCGGTTAACAAATAGTTCTTCTAAAGTAGTGATGTCTGATTTGGTAGGCACTAGCCCTGTGTGGGAACATAAATGTAGTTTAAATTAATTAAAATGTAAAATGTTCAGCCCTGGCCAGTGAGACTCAGTTGGAGTGTCGTCCCATCACTGAGGGGTTACTGGTTCGATTCCCAGTCAGGGCACGTGCCCGGGATGAGGGCTCTGTCCCCGGTCCTGGCATCTGCAGGAGGTGGCCGCTCACTGCTTCTCTCTCATATCAGTGCTTCTCTCTCCCTCTCCTTGCCCCCCTCTCTCTAATGAGAATAAAATCATTAAAATGAAAAAAAAAAGTAAAATGTTTAGCTCCTTCTTCCCACTGGCCATATAGTCCTGGACAGCCTCCCGTGGCTGCCACGTGGGATAGTGGGGACGCAGAACGCCCCATCACACAGAGTTAGTTCCCCTGGGTAGCACCAGTCCAAAGGGAGAATCAGGCCAACACTCCACCCCGTCACTATGGGGCACCTGCCTCTCAGCCAGGGAAGCAGGAGCCTGGGCTTTGGTCTTTTCCATTCACAAGCCGTGGGGTCCTGAGCAAGTTACTGAATTTCTGAGTCTCCATTTTGCCATCTGCACAGTGGGCCCAGTGCAGTGTTTGGCATATAGTAGGCACTCCTGCTACATGACAACATTAACTTCTGCAGCAGAGGAAGAGAAATTAAGACCTTCACCCTGAGAATCCCCATCGGGGAGGGAACTGTCTTCCCTTGTGAAAACAAAGCGCTAAGTCGCTGTGCGGGAAGGGAGGCTGGAGGACAGCGTGAGTCGGCCCGGGAGCAGCAGGGACTTGTGGGTGGGATGAGTGGGAAGAGGCAGGGAGTCCACAGGAGCCTGGGTGCTGTGCATGATGGAGCGGTCAGCTTGTGTGGCCGAAGGTCCTTCCAGAACAGGGGTGTCTGACAACCCATTGGAAGCCGTTTGCAGGCTGAGCTGTGGGCCCACAGCCTGATCCAATAACACCTTTCCCGGAGAATGTCTCAGGGGAGTGGAGGGGGATGGGGTGTCGGCGTCGAGGCTACTTTTCCTTCATGCCTGTTTAGGTGCAGAAGAGAGAAGGTACCTTGAGGCCCAGGGGGATGGTCCACCATGTCAGTTCAGTGAGGAGGATGCAGGATCTCAGGACCCACGGGGCCCCTGAGAAGATCAGACTGGGTGGGACTTATAGAAATCACGGGGAAGCTTTGGACTTTCACGTGGCAGGAAATGAGGTGGTCAGGGTCACTGCAAGGGCCAGGAGGCCTTGGTGGACACCTGGGTCATACAACCTCATCCAACCTTGTGCGAAGCTCTGTGTTCTGGATCAGTGGGCAGGGTGCTGAAGATATCCTTTGCCTTGAACTGGAGGTGAGTTCTTCATTCATTCATTCAAACAATTGGACAGGCCCATTATGGTTGCATGTGTTAAAAACCCAATTCAAACTAATTTAAGGGGGAAAAAGAATGTACAACAACAATAATCCAGAGAATGAATCAAATCTGTCTTTAGGGGAAGCTGGATCCTGGGCTCCAGGAGCAGAAGGACCACGTTCTCTGTCCCCTTCATTGGTCCCACTTTTTAGCCTAACAGAGGGCTGCCAGAAGCTCCAGGCCAACAGGAACTTCCAGATTCCAGAAGTAGGGGAACAGGGGGCAGTTTCTAGAAGCCTCAGTGACAATCTTCTTGTGAGTTACTGGCTGTAATTGGGCCACATGCTTATCCCTGACCCTATGGAATAGAATGATCTGACCAGCTTGGGCTCTTTTTCCCCCTGGACTGAGCTAAAGAAATTGAGGACCAGAGGCAGTCAAGGGAACTGAGCCATATAGAGAGAGCTGAGCGGATGCTGGGCGTAGAATGAGAGACGCCTACTGTAATTAGTTCACTGAACGCCCGGCCCACCGTCCTCTGGGAGCTCACATTCTAGCAGGAGGATTGACCCCAATCCCAGGGGCCCTTTGCCTCCCGTCCCTTCTGGCCTGAGTCCAACCCAGCAAGAGGAGTGAAATTAACTGTCCATTGTTATCGCGACACTTCCTGAGAGCAACAAAGGGCCTTTCACAGTGAGAACACGAAGCCAGGAGATGTGCGAGGACCTGGAAGTCACAGCATTTGGTTGTTGAGGTGCCAAATGGAAAATACCCAACAGTCATGTTCAGAGTTTGGAGCTAAAACAGACACGCTCTTTAAAAATATCCATATAAGGCTAGCAACTCAGGTATACCTTTTGGAGTTAAGGGCACTGGGCTGGTACTCACAAACTGGAAACGCGTGGAAGGTTCTGGAAAAGTCAGTGAACGATGGGGCCAAGTTCTCTTCCAGGTTTCAGCTTCCCCCTGGATGGATGCTCTCCACAGGGGGAACCGTTGTGTCAGGAATTGGGTCTCAGGGTCCCCTCTGTCCCCCTGCCACCAAGACCCCTTTCCTGGGAGAGTTCTAGGCAGAGGGAGCAGCAAGTAACAAGACTGTGGACAGAGAGAACATGGAAAAACCAAGAACAGAAGGAAGGCTGGAGGAGAGACAGGTGGGGTGCGGGGTGAGGATGGGGTTGGGGGCTCCGCCGGACCTGGAAGGAGCCCGAAAGCCAAGATGAACTTCCTCATTGTCCCAAGAGTCCAGGATGCCCTTGATGGGGTGACGCCATGGCTCAGTGGGGTGGAGGTGGGGGGCAGGGCTGTGCAAATTTCCTGGGGCTGCTGTTAAAAATGACCACAGCCTTGGCTGGTGTGGCTCAGTGTATTGAGTGCTGGCCTGTGAACCAAAGGGTCACCGGTTTGATTCCCAGTCAGGGCACATGCCTGAGTTGTGGGCCAGGTCCCCAGTTGGGGATGTGCAAGAGGCAACTGATTAATGTATCACATTGGTGTTGCTCTCCCTCTCTCTCTCCCTTCCTTCCCCTCTCTCTAAAACTAACTAAATCTGTATAAAAATGACCACAGACTGGGTGACTCCCAACAACACTAATGTATTCTCTCATGGTTCTGGAGGCTGGAAGTCCAAACTTTGAGGTGCCAGTAGGGAGGTACTTTCTCTGGTGGCTCCAGGGAAGACTCCGCCCCAGCCCCAATTCCGGTGGCTGCGGTCCAGCCTTGGTCTGCAGCAGCACCCCTGCACCTCTGCCACCGCCTTCACACAGCTCTCCTTTCTGCGGGTCTCTGTGCGTCCTGTCTTCTAAGCACCAGGCATCGGTTTAGGGTCCACCCTAATCCCATCAGGTCTTAACGAATTACATCTGCAAAAACCCCATTTCCAAATGAGGCCACATATGCGGTTCTGGGTGGCCAGGACTCTTGGGGGCGGGGGTGGGGGTGGGGGTACTACTCAGTTCACAGTGGCGGCCTGCTGTGGTTTTCGCTTGGCACAAAGGGCCCAGCAGCATGAAGAGTGGGTTGAAGGAGGCCAGTGTGGAAGCAGGAGGCCAGCTCTGGGTCGGGGAGAGGTGGGGGGAACCTGGATGAGGAGGGGGTGGCACTGATGGCGGAGTGCATGGGGTTGAAGGATGCTTTGGAAGCAAACTCACCAGCATGTGGTGATGGATGGGCTGTGGGTAGAGTGAAAGAAGGTTTAAGGACATGCCCCAGGTTTGGGGGTGGCTTGTCAGCCCAGTCATCAGGAAACCCTGTCTGGTGAGGCTTCAGCTAGGACAGAAATGGACCTGCAGAAAGGAAAAACGAAAAAATTAAAAGGAGGAGAAGAAAACCTGGGCTTGTTTACACTTCAAGAGATTTGCCTACAAGCCACAGGAGTTCTCCAGGGAGCTCAGTACCTCCTGGCTCAGCATGTGGGCCACAGAAGCCGCTGATGGGCGGCCATGGAATAATAACCCTCCCGGTGAGTTCATTCTTTAATTGGGTCCTTCCTTATGGCTCGCTCTAGCCCCTGGATCAGGGAAATTGCTGCTGACGTGACTCAGTGCAGCATCCTTGGCCCTGGAGCTGGGGCTGGCTAATGCTGGGTAACAAGTTCACCTCCTCCTTCCCCTGTTGTCTGGGGGACCAGGCCTGACACAGGGCGGGGGTAGGTGTTCAGAGGCTGGATCTCTGACCCCAAACGCTGGGAAGGACTCCCAACTTTTTCCTCCTTGCAGTTCCTCTTGGGGGCTCCTGGTATCACAGAGATAAAGCCCATGGGTGTGGCAGGGGGTGTGGCATCACCTTGCTGGGCCCAGACTGAGCCCCTTCTCACTCCTGGGGTGCGATTTCTCCAGGTGGCAGGAGCTTGTCAGCGCTGGTGCTGCATGTAATCAGATGAGCAGATGTTCAAAACTCAGAAAGGTGCTAAAGAGGCTTCTGGGCAATTGAGGAGGTGGGGGAGGGGAGAAAAGAAGTCTCTGGAAACAAACTAAGCCGATCACCCAGGACAGTGGGGGGGGGGCTTGCTGGGATTGAGGAGTGGTCCTGCCTGTGGGACAGTTCTGGTGTGGTAGCATCGTGAAGGGCCTAGCATGGGGGTTCTACCTGCCCCCCAGTGTGAGTCAGGGGCTCCCCCTCCCCACCCTGCCAGGTGTCCCAGAGTCCCCTCCGAGTTGGTCCCAGACCCCAGGTGCACTCACTGTCTCGTTCATTTCTCACCACGCATGCGCTTCCATCTGCAAGGGTTCTGGTGCCACGGGTATGGCAGTGGGTCAGACGGACAATATGTGAACACATGGCGCAAGGTTGGAAGTTCGGGGACCCCCCACCCCGATTCAGCACCCCCCCTGCCTTGGGCTCCTCTCAGTCCCCTCCAGCTCTCTGCAAACACTCCTGTGTCCTCTTTCCCCAAAGGCCCCAGACCAGCAAAGTCCAGTTGTTCACCACCAGACCCGGGCTCCTTCCTAGATGCTGCAGAGCAGACGCACTGCCCCCGGCGAGGGCACAGGTTTGTCGTTGCAGGGGTGGCTGTGGGGTGGCTGTTGTTGCCGCATCATAAAAGCAAAGGGAAAGGAAGGACTGCGCATCAGCTGGGCGTGGTGCAAACAGGTGGGAGGGTTCTATCTTGCCCCACGTTTCTATGGCCGTTTGCAATCATACATTTTCTTGTGAACATCCACCTTCTCCACTTGCCTGCAAGGATCACGCTGACATTCACTGGGCGCTTTTACATGCTGACTGACCGTCTCCTGAATGCTTTATAAGTATCTACTTACTCATGCCTCACGGCTCCCTGCAAGGCAGGGACCATCACAATCCCGTTCAGGGTGCAGCAGGTTCAGGCACAGAGAGGCTAAGGGAGGTGCCTGAAGATGCACAGCTGGAAGGAGGGGGAGTCTGGGATTTGAACACTGGCTCCAGGTCCCACTTTCTTAACCCCTGTGCTCTGTTGCTCTTTTGGTGAAGAGAGGGCAGGGGCCGTGCCTACTTGCTCAGCATGGGGGCTCCAGCATCTGGCTTGGAGTCCTATTTGTGGAACAAATGAATAAATGAATGGGGACACTTTCCCCGGGGTGGAGGGTGCCTACTTCTGTGAGCTGCAGCTAGGCTGCCTGGGCTGTTTTCTCACTTCTCAGTCCCCACCAGCTGACCCATGGGCTCAGCTCCCAACTCAATCCCGTGCTTGCAAACTCCTGCCTCAAGGTCTAGGGTAGGCTGCAGGCTAACGTGGCCTGAGGAGAGCTTTCAGGGTGGGCCGAGCAGCTGTGGGCTGGAAGGCAGCAAACACCTTGGTGTGGAGGGCTTGCTGAGGGGGACTTCTCTGCAGCACAGGAAATGTTTGGAGGAGTTCAGAAGGATTTCTTGAGTGCTTCTGGAGCAGGTGCTGAGATACAATGCTGAGGCCAGAAAGGCTCGGTCTCTCAAGCAGGTCATGGGTCTGACTGTGAGACAGGCATTGACCAGATGACCCGAGAAACAGGTGTGCAGGTGCAGCAGTGGCAAGTGTTGGCACAGGGAGGTGAGAGGTGGCCCCTTAGACAGGGGCCAGGGCCGGCTTCGCTGAGTAGGGCTCGGGAGCAAGGGAGGGATGGTGTTCCGGTTCAGTGTGGGCTAACGCCCCCAGGGGGAGGGCATGTGTGTGGGAGGAGCCACGCAAAGCCAGTGTGACCCAGGTGTAATGAGCGAGGTAGGGGTGGTGGGACATGCAGGCAGAGGAGGTCCAGTCTGCGGCCGTTCACGGATTTTATCCTTGGAGCTGTACAGCCAGTGATGGGCATCAGCAGGCCCTGCTGCCATGGTCACACGTAGGTTCTGAAGAGACCACTGGACTACTGGCTACCCTGTGATCCAGGTGGAGTCGATGTGAGGATTCCCTCCTGCCTCGGCTCCGCCCACCCACTGGGACCTCTGGACCCAACCAGGAGCGGGAAGGCCATGACAGAGGGGCTCTTCCCACGTGAGCCAGCCCCCTGTACCATGCCTCTTGTCTTGCCCGCGCCTTGCTGTTTCCCAGAGCCCTTTGCCGCTGGAGGAATGAACGGCCTCTGTGCCACAGCCTCATGTAACGCTTGGCCTCCCCCTCGGCTGGAGAACAGGGCTCCTGTCAGCGTCAGCCCTGAAGAGCTCGCCTGGGAGCTGACAAGCAGATGCTGGCAAATGGGAGGTTTGAAGGTGGTGCCAAGCTCTGTGGTTTGGACTGGCCCTGTGAGGGGAACAATCGAAGCAGCTAACCATCTGCAGGAGGGGGAAGCAGGGGAGACTTAGCTGAGACACAAAGAGGCAGTGTGGGGACAAGGCAGGCTGTGGGCGGGCACCGCAGCCTTGCAGACTGCCACCAGCCCGCCCAGCGGGACGCCAGCCTGTCAGTCCACTCACCTTCCTTCCTGTGGTGCCTCCCTCCAAGGTAAAGGGGGTTGGGTGGGGCTACGGGGTGAGGGCAGGGTTGGGGAAGGGGAAGGAGGATGGTGGACAAGAAGCCGCCCTTCCTGCTTGATGCTGTGACTTAGAGGCTGCAAAGCCTTGGCTGGTTTGGCCATTTGGATGGTTCTGAACTGAGTGAGGTGTCTTCCCTTGCCCAGAGTCACCTGTGGCCATAGTCTCCTGGGAGCCTGACTGTGGGTCCATGCCACGGGCCTGTTGGGGTCGAGGGACCACATAGAGAGCCCACACCAGCATTCTTTTGGGGCAGACAGAGCACAGCATCCCCTGCAGCCAGCCTAGGCAGGTGAGGGCTGGCTGGCTCTGGGCCGGGAGCTCCTGCTCCGTCCCTCCTGGGCTCTCCTCCTCCCACAGGCTAGCCCAGGCTTGCCCGGGTGGCAGTCCCAGGGCCCCAGGGCCTCTTGGGAGCCAGCCTCAGGCCGACACAGCAGTCCTCCCAGCCAGCTCCACTGCTGGGAAAGGGGTTGAGGGAGGCCCATGGAGCTGAGGAGTGTCTTGTACCCAGGGGCAGAAAGCCCGAGAATCACAGAGAAGCCTGACATCTCTGAAGTCCCCTCTGCAGAAGAAGAGTGATTCCTTATCTTTTAGGTCACTCTTGACAGCCGAAGCACTCCTAATTAATACACCAGTGCCCCGGAACATTCTTACCAAAGTCTTCGAGCATGCAAGGCCGCGAGCCAGCCAGGGAGAATCCCACTCCTGGGGTCAGCTTTGCTGGTGGGTCCTGCAGGGCCCTCGTTACACTGCGGGGTTTGGAGAAATAGCTCCTTGGGTCTGACTCCAGAGCCCTCCTCCATTTGAGACCCCAGCATGGGGCCAGCACAGGGCTCCTTGGTCACGGCACTGTGGGCATTTTGGGCACATGCTTCCTTGCCGGGGGGGTGTCCTGTGCACTGTAGGATGTGTAGCAACTTCCCTGCCCTCTACTTGCTCAATGCCAGGAACAGCCCCTCCCCAGGTCATGACAAAAGTCGTCTCCTGGGGGGAGACTCCCTGTCGAGAACCAGTGCGTCAGAGGGACGATCTGGACACAGATGTGAGTGCTGTTTGCTGGAGTTCCAAGTCTCCCGCTTTTCTCCCAACCTGTGTCTCTACCTGTGTCGAGGTCGTTGTGCCTGCACTCCCATCCACAGCCCGGGCATCCTCCCACTGGGCTCTTCTTTGAAGGGAGGAAGGACCCTCTGCAGATGGCCCCACCAGGTTGCTGCACATGCTTGAGAGAGTTCCAGATCCCCCTGGACCACACTGGGACTTTGAGTGAACCTTCTGATGGTTCCTTCCCGTTGTTTTCATAGTCGGACGGAAACAGGGCCAGAGCTCAAGGGCTGGGTGATGTCCCTGGACCTGTGCCAAAATCGGCTACCGAGAGCTGGCTGGAGAGGTTAGAGAGGAGTGTGTTTCCTGGCAGGAATGCCATCCTTCCTGGGTTGGAGAAGCATGAGGTGGGAAAGACCAGGAGACCCGCTTTTGGGGGGGTGGCATTTCCAACACCCAAACGGGCCTGGAGGGTAATGAGACGAAGCGTTTCTAAGACCTCGTTCCGAGGAGCCGTCCCCGGGAGAGAGATGGCCTGCAGCCAGCCTGCCACCCCTCCTGAGGGGCACAGCACCCTCTCAGCTCAGCGGGGGGAGCTGGGGTATGGGTGTTGTCTCACATCTTGGAACGATTCATTGTTCTTCTGCTCTCACCGGCCTTGCGAACCTTCCCATCGTCACAGAACTCTGGTTTGTATAAAATAAATTGGATCCATTGGTGCCTGATTCATCTCCACTGAATGCAGCGAAAATAGTGTTTGGTGAGAAGTAGCTGCTGTCCAGTAGAGAGGACGAGGCGTCTCTCGAACAACGCCTCCTTGCCCTTTGCAAACAGGAAGTGACAGTAGCCAAATGCAAATGCATCCCACGCTGGCCAGTGCAGCTCCAGAGCCACCCCCACCCCCACCTGGGGGCTACAGGTCCACCTGGCCAGCCTCCTCTTCAGCTCCTGACACCTGCTTGGCCTTCCCCCCTCGTCTCTCCTCTCGGCCCCTCTCTTAATCCTTGGAGTGCTCAGAGTGCCTGCAGTGAGCTCTGAATGTGTTTTTCTTCAGATAGATTGGCAAAAGGGGACAGGTGCCAGAGGGTCTAGCCAGGACGGGGGATTCTGTCTTCCAGCTCAGGGTTGGACAGGAGCACTGTTTTATGATTCTTGAGCACAGGTTCCTGGCCCAGAAAGCTTCCTGCACCTTATTTAATTGCAGGTGAACAGAAACCATATGCGAACTGCCTCAGAGGAGGGAAAGAATTTATTGGCTCATATTGTTGAAAAGACTAGTGGCTTCAGGCACAGCTGGATCAAGGTGCTGAAAGGGGCCATCAGCAATCATTTTACAGTTGCTTTCCTGTCCTGATTTCATTCTAAGGTAGATTATCCCCTTCAGAAGGTGAAATGCCCACCGCCAACTTCAGTCCCACATCCTATCCCTGTAGGCACTCCAAGCAAAATGGATATTGAACAGGCAAAAATGACACCACTGTTGGTCACAAAAATGTCACAGCTGATAGATGTCCATGCAACTGCTTGTACCTACAAAAAAATTTATGTTTTCTAGCCCTTCCCAAACACTAAGCAATGAACATGGGCTTAGGGATGACTTGGTTGCAAACAACAAATTAGCTTAAGCATGAAAATCATCTTTTCAAAGAATTAAGGGTCCTGGTGGGGGATCCGGGGCTGGCAGCAATGCCTGACCACGTGAGGGGTGGCGATGAAGTCAGGAACCCACTGAGAGGCCCCGCGGAAGTGCTCTCTGTGCTGTCCCGCTGGCTGTGGGGTCGCCTTCGGTCTCCCCCTCTGTCCATCGGATGTCCTCCTGTTCTCTGCTCATTGCAGGACACAGGCTACCGCTGGGCGGTGGCATTGGCCGGGGCTGGTGGATTTTGCCGACAGGAACGTGGTGCCTGCTCTTGGCCCAGGCGGCTGCACTGGGTACCTAGGAAGCTCCTGGGGAGCTTAGCACGTCCTGCAGGCGGGAGCGTGGACAGGACGCACGTGTCCACATCACAGCTTTACATGACAATATTCTAATCTACACACTCTCTACATATCAGCACTCTTCAGGTGAAAGATGGCCATGACCAGTGGCTGCACCCCAGCCCAAAGTGACAGAAGCAAAACAGTCATTCATTGGCTGCCCAAATCCAAGGCAGGGCCACGTGACCAGGACCTGCAGTGCCGCTGGGCTTCTGAAATGGTCTGCCATCGAGGATGGGTCAGCAATCTCCTGAGTCAGGAGAAATGGGGAACAGCTCGAGCAAGGTGGACTATGCCTGGCCAGCTTCCCTGCACGGCGTACGGGCTGGCCTGCTGTGGGCGACAGGGCATGCTTGTCGCCACACAGCCTCAGGCCCCACTGTCACCCACTGAGCCACCCAGGAGGCCTGCCTGGCCCCCAAGCACCGTGGCCCCATCTGCCACCCTCGTCTGCCACTCCTGAGGTTGCTCCGCTCAGAACCAATCTGTCCCACCCAGTGGGCTCTCCTGCCAGCCCTGAGCCCAAGCCCAGACGCAAGACAGAACCTTGCAGCCCTTGGTGGCTGGAGAAAATGTGAGCGCCTCAGGAGGAAACACTGGGGGCGGAATCCCCTGGGGCTCAGGCAGTTCTAGAAATAGGCACATGTAACACTATCTCTGTCGTGGGGGCCAGGCCACTGCCTCTGCCCCCTGACCTTCCTGTCTGCAACGCTTTCACACTGTAGGGGAGCCCCATCGAGTGTGAGTGCCACGCCAGCTGTTAACTGTGCACATGGTGGGGAAGGACGGGATGCCAGGTGCGTAGTTCGAGTTTGTGTGCCTGTGCGCCCCCCGTTCTCCACCTGTCCACACCTTGCCCCGTGGAGGGAGGGGAGTCCTTTAACCCCCACCCTCCGCCCTCCTTGCCCGTGAGGCTTGTCCGCACACCCCCGGCTTACAGTGCTCTGTGCAGGAGTGATGGGGTTTTCAAGAGTGATGTGGACCACGCCCAGTTCCTTTTACTTTATTTTATTTTAAGCTTTCTAGAAAGTATTTTTCTGCTATGCATAACTGCTTTTTTGTCATTTTCCCAAATGATTTTACAAGTTTCATGATTTTTGTAGCCAGCCTGGGATCCGTCCAAAGAAGCAAAAGCATCAGACACACCCCATGGCTCCATCAAACTGTTTTACATTTTCAGGGGGTATGTGTGACTACACGCTCCTTTTTATTAGGTGGGATTTTGGTAAAATTTTCATAGAAGTTTTAATAACTTACGTTCTTCCAGGGTGTTTTCTGCAGCAGCACTCCACCAAGTGACAGCTCTCCAAAGCTGCCCTCCCACGACAGCTGTGGTACGACAGCAGTTTTCCTTAAAAACAGAACCAGGCTGAACGTGGCTTTCTTTTCAAAGCTAAAAGTTATGCTGTGTTACAGTTGTAAACCACGGATATTCTAGGTTCCTGTTACTTTTAATCAAGAGTATAATCAAGTGATTATACTCTTGTTGAAAAGCAAATCTGTGTATTAAGTGATGAAACTTCAGGTTGTAGTAAAAGTGAAAAAAGAAAAGAGAGACGTCTTTTTGATTACAGCTTTATGGGATAGAGTATGTATTCAATCGGAGGGGCTGGTAGTGAAAGTGTGGTGTCTTAACCGAAAGGAAACAAGTGGAATTGTTAAGTATTTTCTTTTTTGTCATCTATTTACTATTGCAACCTCAACTAGGTATATGTAATACATTAATATGAAATACTTTTCAAAGACATAATCTTTTTTAAAAAAAATGGAACCTATACAGATCACTTACTGCTGGACAGGATGTTGAAATGACGGGCGTGGACTAGTTTGTAAAGCCTTCGTTTTTGTCAGCATGAATTTGCTTTAACTGTTTTCCATTTCCAGTGGGATTCGTGTTGAGGTTTAATGTACAAGCCGGTATAAAGTTTTACAGTTTAGGAATTCTGGATTCCCAGTCATTTAAGGTAAAAATGGAAATGAACAGTTTACTTAGGAAAATTAATTTCCTCCTTCTGTTACATGTAAGTCTTCACCCTCTTCACCGTCTTCTGCTTGCTGAGACTTCCTTCGTCCACAGGTGCACGCCTGTCCTGCCCCCGCACACACTTAGCTGGTAGTGGTCTCCGAAGAGGTGGCTTTGAACTCACTCTTACGTTACCTAAACGAGATGGGTCACCAGGTGAACACAGAGAATTTCGGAAAACCTCTAATTCTTCCTCATCAACCTTTTTTTGATATTCTGGTAGGCAGCAATGTAGACCTCTACAGCTTTGCCATGAGATCACATTTTAATAGTGACAAATTCTGAAAATACAGTCTTTTCGTATATCCTTTATTTTCTGCTTTTCAAAATTGTCAGTGGCTTCCTCCAGGTGACGAGTTGTTTGGCGGCATCCACTTAGCTCTCCATACTTCAGTTTCTGCCGGTGGAAGAACCTGTCGGTCGATGGGTTTTGCTGACGTGTCCTTTCTGGCTGAGTTGACTTAAGCTTCTCCATTCCCTGCTGCTACTGGTGCCTTGAGGTCATCTTGTCTCGTTCTCACAATGGTTTCCTCAGTGGTTCAAGTACTCTGACTTCAGGTCTTTCAGCCTCTGCTTGTCAATAATCCTGAAGTTTGGCAAACTCATTGGCAGAGTTTTTCAGGCCCTGCTTTAAGTTTGGGGTCTCCGTAGAGATGCACACGTTTATTTCATGCACCAGGAGGTCTGCTGCATCTACCAGCCTGGCAGTTTCCCACATATCAGCAGCAAATATTTGGCACGGCTCTCTAAAATGCTTCTCCCCGTTTGTGACAGCGTTTTGCGGTTATCTGGTTTGAGTGTCTGGGGTTCCAAGCTGTGCCTCAATGTCTTGCCTTGCACGCCACAGAGACCTGGGACTGGGGCCCCACAACCTGGCTCCAAGGGGCCTGGGTGTGCACTGGGGGTCATGAGCCGCCACCGCTGGAGCCTGAGAGCCCACCCCCAGTTCTTTGTACACATACTGATCTAGAATCTAAACAGGGTGATTCTTGGGGAGACCAGGTGGTTCTGGGGAGGGAAACAGGAAGAAGACAGACAAGGCCCAGGCCTGGGTGGGACTTCCATCCCAGTGGGCGTTGCTGGCTTGGCACAGCCGGGCTTCAGACTCGGGCTTGCCAGGCTTGCAGGCATCGCACCCTTCCGGAGCTCTGAGGGACTGAGCTGATTCATTCCCACCAGGATCAACACCAGAGTCCACAAGAAATCTTGGAGCCACACAGTAGAAGGGAAGACATGACAAACACACAGGAAACAATTAGAGTTATGAAGACATGCCCTGCTCGTTACCTCTGTGATCTAAGGCACATATTTAGCCTCTGATCTCAGCTTTCTCGGGTTCTATATGGAACTCATTGTAATGGGTCTACTACACGGCGTTCATGAAGATTAGGAAGAGTGATAATGCTCTCCAGTTATTGGACATACATTATACTTCAGGCACTGTGTTCAACATTTCACATTCGTTATATCGCTTAATCTTCCCAACCATCCTAGGGCTAGACAACCATGGCATTCCCATTTTACAGATAGGCACCCTGAGACTCTGGGGAGTTTAGTAACTATTCCAAGGTTACACAACTTTTTAAAAATATTTATTGATTTTAGAGAGGGAAAGAGACAGGGAGAGAGAGAGAGAGAAATATCAATTTGTTGTTCTGCTTATTGACACATTTATTAGTTGATTCTTGTGTGTGCTCTGACCAGGGATCGGACCCACAACCTTGATGTATCTGGACAACGCTCTAACCAGCTGAGCTACCTGGCCAGGAGTCCAACTGGGGTCACACAGCTTTTAAGTGGCAGAGCCAGGGTTCCACAGATCTCAAGGAAAAGCAATTCTGTAGACGGGGCAGAGACCCACAGAGAGGGCCGTAGACACGGCAATGCGGCGGGGCATGCGAGATGAAGTGATGACATCTCACACTTTCTAGATCATCAGCGCACCAGACACCGTGGGGAGAGCTGGATGTGGCACCACGATCGCTGACGTGTGACACACGAGGAAGATGCAGCTCGCAGAGGAGGCCGACTGCGCAGGGACCCAGCCGGCAAGTGTGGGAACCAGATGAGAGCCGCGCTGCACTCGGGGCCCTGCTTTCGCACTCCCACCCCACTGCCTGTGCATAAAGCACCAGCACCACGCACACGGTAGCTTTCCTGTGGAAGCTGTTGTTAAATTCCTAAAAAAAAAAAAAAAAAAAAAAAAGGGAAAGCAGTTCTTGGGATGACCCAGAGGGGCTCTTGCTTTATAATAAAACCGTCTAACCGCTATTGTTATAGACAGAGGTTATAACAAGCGCTCTCTAGTCCCATGATGGGACTCACGCAGACACTCTAAGCCCTGTCCACACAGCCCATGCAATCCTCGTGATATTTGACAGAGCAGGACATTGAGGTGCAGAGAGGTTAAGTGTAACTTGCCCAAGGTCGCACAGAAAGCAGCCACGCTGGCAATCAAACTCAGGCATTCTGGCTTCCCGGGTCCTGCCTGCAATCCTGGCCTAGGCTGTTGTGCACTCCGGACCGCAGGCCTCTCCGCCTGGCTCCCCGTATTTTATAGCACAGTTGACATTGAACAAAGCGGGGCTTAGGGGTGCAGATGGCGCATAGTCAAACATCTGCAGCCAACCCTTCCAACACACAGCCTCAACCATTCGCCAGTTGAAAACAGCGTTTTTCAGTTACGAATTCTCACTTGGCAATGCGAAATTACTGTTTCGTGAGCCTCCCCGATTGACTGAATCTGCGGATGTGAAACGGCAGGATACGAAGGGCCCCGTGTGGAGTGGACCGCGCAGCCCCAGCCGCGGGGCCAGGGTCAGCCGGCGTCCTGCCGCAGGGGCCGGACGAGAGCAGTAAGCTCCAGCTCGCTTCTAGACACTTGCCTGTGAGACTCCTATTGCATTCGGCGGCGACTTGGTGGCCTCCAGGCGTTGGTTCGTTCCGCCCGAGGGTTTTGTAATCAGCATCCCCGCGGAGAACGGCCCACACCTGTGAACGGAAGCCGCGGGACAACTTCCGGCGTGCAGGTAGGGCTTTTTCTTTTACACGGGTGTTTTAGAACCTGGGTTCTCAAAAGCTGAACGAAGATTTTATTTGGGGATTGGATCGTTGACGGAGTCCGGGATTACTGTCTCAGTATTTGGGCCAGGAAGGCCCGGAGCGGCGCGTGTGGTGGGTTCAGAAAGGCCGGTGATCCTGGCAGGAGGCCCGGGCCGGAGCAAGGCGTCCCCCGAGCGGTGCCTGCTGTGGTCAGGCTCCCCGCATCGGCCCTTTGTCCCCCGTATACAGAACAGACGGCGTGACAGAAGTCGCCTCCGCCTGAGGTCTTGGGGAAATTCCAAGGGTGCCCACGCGCAGCACAGCCGCTGCTTCGTGGGCGACCCTCGGAAGATGGTGGCCATTACTACTTGACCGTAGCATTGCCGCGGAAAATTGCATTGGCAGAGCTGCCCTCTCCCCGATGCCCCCCGTGAACCCTTCAGGCCACTCCAACTCCTTACAGAACATTCTGGATCTTAATGGCTCAACAGTGGAGACGGGCACCGCCCACAGCCCCAGCACACTGAGCCTGCACTTGCTTTTACTGTGCGCCCCAGGGGGCAGCATTTTTGACCCCTTGACCCACTATATATACGTGCACAATTCAACAATGCACGGTATTTTCATTTACAGTTGTCTCATTTACTTATAAGTTATAAATTACTGATAAGTATATACACGTACTAGATCACACCATATGCAGTTGCCGTTTTTGTAGGGCACAATAGCCAAATAGCTACGATTTCATGTGGCAGTGTTAAAACTTAACATGTTAATCTCTTTGTAGTGAGATTAAAAAATATATATGAATTGCTTTATTATAATAGGGTGCAAAGGGAAGCCATTATTAGCCCAACATTTTAAGTTATATTTATATGTTTGTTTTACAAGAGTGGAGCCATACTTGCTCTTTTGCTTGCTGGCCGACCAGCTCATGGGGGTATTAGTACAGAATCCTCGGTGTCATGCAGAGTGGCTGCCTCCTACTTGACCCTGTGCAGCTTTCACTGAACCCCTGTCGATGGCCGTTTGGCTGTTCAAGTGTCCCTGTCTGCACAGTGCTAGCTCAGGGCATAGCCTGGGTTGTTCTTGGGGGTAAAGCCCTGGCCAAGGCAGCCTTTCCTTTGGTCCCCGCCCCAGTCATTTCCTGCCCTCCACTCTGGGAGGGAAAGTGTGCTTGAAATGGACCAAAGAAGGTTTTGGGTGGGAAGTTGGGGGTGTTAAGGGAGGGTGGGATGCTGCTGGCCCAGGTGTAGCCATAAAATGAGATTAAAAGGCTGTCCTGCATGCTGATGGAAGCCCAGATAAATGTGCACTTACAAAACCCTCCTTGCAGATAGTTTTAAAGACACCCTTTTGTGATTTTAATATGTCCCACTGGGAAAAAAAAAAATCCCACTGCACCCACCAATGGAAACTATTTAGGTGTGAGGGCTGTGAAGAGCCTGAGACCCAGCGAGATGCCAGCCCTCTAGCCGGTGCTTCTCGGCTTTCAGGGACCTGCACCAGGTGGAATCTTGTTAAAATCAAGGGTCTGGTTCAGTAGATCTGGGGCGGTGTCTGGAGCCTGCGTTCCCAACCAGCTCCCGGGTGTTGCGATGCAGCAGGTGAGCGGGTCCTGCTTTGGGGAGAAGGTTCAAGCATGTCTTCAACGTACAAACCCTACACTGGGGGTGGGCGCAGGTGGCAGGGAGGAGACCCTGGCCAGGAGTAAGACCGTCATTGTTCTTGGCCCGGCCTTCATTCAGGCCCTGACATTGAGCATGGGGGTGGCCCCAGTCTCTGCAGCCGTCATACCCCTGCCACATTGTCGATCTCCATGCTGTACCTGCTTTGCCTCCCACCTGGCTACGGTCCCCAGGCTGGGGTAGGCAAGCCCATCTGAGGCTTGGTGGACCCCTTGGACTCCTGTCTGCTCCCCACCTGCCACCAAAAGGGTGCCCAGAAACCAGTCACTGAATGAGGGGCACAGGGACGTCATAGTCCCAGTCATCTCCTGGGGCTCTGTTGTCCCTTGGACTCCACCTGTCATCTGCGTGTGGGAGCCTCCCGGGTGGACTGGAGAAAGGTTTCGTTGCTCTGTAGCACAGGAAGCCCCTGCCTTTGCAAAAGGGCTGCAATGCGTGTTCTTCTGGCTGACCCTCGGGCAACTGCAGACCGCTCTCGAGGCCAGAGGCCCTCAGGTCCTCTCAGTGATGGGGGCCCAGGCTCAGGGCCCACTGCCTGTGCATGGCTCTTCCGTTTGCTCACTTGCCCTTTTAACTTCTTCATGCCTCAATTTTCTCATCTGTGTCATGGGGACAAGCTGTCACTGGAGGTGCTAGGGCACAGTCTTGTTTTTCGCCCTTCCTGGCATTTTCTGCCTTCCTTGCCTTGTGGCCTCTGCCCCGTCTTCAAAGCCAACAAACCTCTCCCCGACCCCGACCCCCTGCCTCCCTCTGACAAGGACCCTCATCCAGGGCAATCTCCATCTTTAGACCCTTCACTTAATCACAGCTGCAAAGTCCCTTTGCTCTGTCAGGTGACATAGTCACAGAGGTTTGGGCCACAGGACATGGACATTTTGGGGAGCCATTGTTCTGTCTCCCTCCGATGCACAGCAGGAAGGAGCAGGGGCCCAGTCCCAGTGTGTCCCTGCCTGGTTAGTCGGCCTCTTTGTGTCACTTCCCTCGTGTGCGTCACGGGGGAGGACGTTGCTGTTCCCTGGGGCTGCTGGAGGAGTAAAGGGGCGGTAATTACAAACTACCCACCTCGTGCATTCCCAGCACTGAGGACCCGCATCCATCCTCGCCCTGGCCCGTGACTAGCTGTACCTTTGGGGGCAAGTCCCTTGCCCACCTCTGGCCACCCCACCGTGGCCTCTTTCCCTGTCCCTCCAGTGATGGGACTGGCCCGCGTGACTTGAAATTCTCTTCCATGTTGTTGACATTTGATCCATCCGTGGCCGAGCATGTGTGTGTGTGTGCGTGTGTGTGCATGTGTGTGTGTGGAGTGAGGGCGGCTGGGACGGAGATCGGAGAGACACTCTGTGAAATGTTTATATTTCATGCCTTTTGATGTAATTCCAGTCAAACCAGATCTTAAATCATGCAGCAGGAAGCTCCTTTAATTTTTAATTTGTTTTTCTTAGAAATGATTATTTCCACATTGAGCTCAGAGACGCCCGAGTCTCATCCTGTCTTCCCTCCTTCATTGTTCCCACAACTCCCCAGGCGGCTGTTTACTGCTGCCAGTCAGGTGGGCCTCGGACAGACCAGGCTCTTGGGCCAGCGGCAGCCCTGAAATGGTGATGCACAGAGAAACTTGGCTTTGCCCTGTCACCCGGGGAAACTATCATGTCTTCAGGGGGGCTCTGTGTGGCTTGTCCTGGGGTGGGGTGTCACTCAGCAGAAATCCAACCTGTAGAGTTCCTTGCTAAAAACCACAGTGCTGTTTTAGGCTGGGGTGGGGGTGAGTGGAAGCATGGTACTGGATTTCTTGAGGGGGGGTTCTTCTCTGTGTTTAAATTTTGATGCCAATAAGTTGGTCCTGGTTTTGAAGGACAATGGAGTAAAGAAGAAAAAAAAATCAAGTACATTTCATAAGAACCAAGGCAACACATACTTCTTATCTTTAAGAGACTTAATCCCCGAACAAGTCCGAGGTGGCCACTGGCAGCTTCCTGGCCCAGGAGGGCGCAGGGATGCAGCTGGGCGAGTATTTGAGAATTAGGGTGGGTGGGGTTAGTGTCTCACCTGAAAGGCAGCTTCAAAGCCTCATTCTTCACTAGCAAGCAAGGACACCAGAGAGCCCCTGCGAGGGGCTGGGGCTGTGGGAGTTCTATACCTGCTGCCACCGAAGTGCTCCGGGTGGGGCTCGAGCCCTTGGGTGCACAGGGGCCCTTTGCAGGGCAGACTTCCGGGGGGTCAGGACGAGGGTGGGGCATGGTGGCCGGCTCGAGACAAAGTATGTAACTTGCTGTGCTGCAGTTTCTTCACCTGTAAAAGAGGGCGGCCTTTGGCTCACTCTGTTGCCAAGGTGAGGTGAGCTCTTGGGGAAGACCACACCCTGTGCAGAGCAGCGGGGGCCCCTCACCCCGGAAGCAGCTCCACTCTGGTTTTCTGACTGTAACTGGGGTTCTCCACCTCCGCCTGTGGACGTCTTGACCTAGCGCCTCCTTAGTGGGGGGCCGTCCCATGCGCCATAGGGTGCTCAGCGGCGTCCCTGTCCTCTACTCGTGGGGTGCCAGGAGCAGCACCCCCTCCCCCCAGTTGAGCAACCAAAACTGTCTGCAGGCATTGCCAAGTGTCCCCTTATAATTCAGCTATAACTGGGGTGCACGCCTACTGGGAACAAAACCAGAACTGGAACCACAGCTGTGTCAGGCGATGGAGGAGCACGTGAAGAAGCAACAACTCCAGAGATTCCAGTAGAACCGCCGTTTCTATCGAAACGTATGTAATACAGGGATGTTTCCAAGCAGATGCACACACGTGGCGCACACACGTGCAAACATCATGTATGGATTTAATTTCTGATACAAATGGTCACATATGCTATTTGGTTTTTTACTAAGTAACATTTTTATTTTACTGCAGTTTTCTAACCATTTCCAAAGGAGCACACGCTCATTGTTAGCAGGCTGAACAGTGCAGCGGGCTGAGGCGGAGGACACGCTCCCTGCCCGCCTGGCAGCCCGCGTGGGTGTGTCTGTCATAGTGTGTGCCTGTCCCTACCCGAAATAAAATGTTGAAAACCACTTGACTTGAGAATAACACACCTTGACGTGGTCACCAAAGAACTCTAGCATAATATTTGTCCACATACATCACCAGTGAATTTAAGCAAAAGGTCGAATACTCAAGAGTCTAACTCAGGTGGTCACCGGGATGCCTGCCTGGCAGCCGAGCCGGAGCCAGGACCCCTTGGTAGCTGAGGGGTGCAGCAGATTCCCTGGGGGACTCAGACATCCTGTGGTGGAGGCGGCCTGGGAAGCTCTGAACAGCTTTCAAATAAGGAGCCGCTTGCTTTCGCCTGCGTGGGCCGGCACGCCGGCTCCTGCAGCCCGTCTCCAGCCACCTGGACGCCCTCCTCCAGGACAGGGGCTGCTCAGACCTCCAGGTCTCCTCCGCACGTGTGCTCACAAGCCAAATCCCCGTCCTTTAAAGCAGGGTTTGCAGGTACCAGGTGGGGGCACAGAGGAGCTGGGGGCATGGGGGGAAGGCCGCAGGGGGCGGCCCCGCTGACCCAGCCGTGCCTTCTTCTCAGCAAACCTTCAGGTTTTAAGATAAATGTCAGACTTTTAAAGGTTTACACCAATTCACGTTTTGAAAAAACAAACAAAAAAATTGACTTTCTAGTAAACTCTAAGCTGGACTCTTCAAAAATGTCCACGTCACAAAAGACAAAAAACAAACAAACAAACTAAACCCCAAAATGACAGCAGAATTGTCCTAGACCAAAGGAGACTAAAGATACATGAGAGCTAAGTGCAAGGCGAAGGACTGCGAAGGACATTACTGGGACTGCTGGGGACATGGGTGTGTAGAGTGTATGTTAGGTAAGGGTATGTGTACTGTTATGTTGGTATGGTAACAGTATAACCATATGCTATTACCATGCTGATATTTACGCTTTTTATGTATTGTTGCACACTAAGTGTGAAAACTGAACTGCAGCTATGTCAGAGAACATCCTTAGGAGGCACACGTGTTCCTCTGCCGTGTGTCTGTAGGGAGAGCACAGTGTGAGAGCATAGTCTCAAGTGGCGAATCTGAGTGGGGGGGGGGGTGCCTCTCATGCGCCTCCTCCTGGGGACCTGACCCGCAACCCGGGCCTGTGCCCTGACTGGGAATCGAACTGGCCATGCTTTGGTTCACAAGCCAACCTCAATCCACTGAGCCAAACCAGCCAGGGCCAAGTGAGGGTGTATGAATGCTCATTGTTCATTACATTTTTCTGGCAGCTTTTCAAAATAAAAAGTTGGGGAAAACATGATTTGGCCCATCACCCCTCAGCCAATCTGCAGGTCAGATCTGACTCGCAAGCCCCTGGTCTACGATATTTGTATTAAACCTCCTGCCCCACGGGGAATTTCCTGCCTGGCTGGTACCTCCATGAAGCCTCCCTGAGTGCTGACCTGGTCACTTGTTCTGGGCACTTAGTCACAGTAGAGTGGGCCCCTGGCCTGGAGTCGGGTGCCTGTGTGTCATCTCGTAATTGGGCTGTGAATGGAGAAGGGATTTTTTTTTACTCACTTTGGTGACCTCTTCCCTCTCTCCCTTATTATTGGTATTAGGACTAAAATGAGCCGCTAAGAATGTAGAGGCCACAACTCAACAGAGTTTTGAGCAACAGAAGTGTTCATTTCTCTCTCATGCCTACAAGGCCAGCAGAAAGGGGATCCAGGCCTGGCGTGGCCGGCACTCCACTCCATGGAGTCAGCCCTTCTATATTTTTGCCCCACTACACAAGGCTCCCCACTCCTCTAGATAACTGGTGGATGAAGATGGCTTCTGGAGCTCCAGCCATCACATCCACATTCCAACCACCAGGAAAGAGGAAGGGACAAAGAAAAAACTGGGAGAGGCTATGTGCTAGCTACCTTTTGTGGAAGATTCTCAGCAGCTTTCACACTATGCCTCCTTTTGCATCTCATTGGGTAAACTTAGTCACATGGCCATGCCTAGCTGCAAGGGAAGCTGAGAAATGGAGTCTGTATTCCAAGAGACCGTGAGCCCACCTGCAGTGCAGAGGTTCTGTGCCTGCAGAAGAGAGCAGTGACGCTGAGGAACAAACAGCACTCAGCCACACCCCCAGTCCAGCAGAGTGCCTGGCGTGTACTTAATCAAGGGTCAGCTAGCTGCATTCCCCCTCGCCAGATCTGGCCGGCTGCCTATTGGTTAGTCCATGAGCTAAGAATAGCTCTTACATTTTAATGATCACATTTAAAATGGTTATATAAGAACCTACAAAGCAGCCTCCATATTGCCTCTTTTTAAAGCCTAAAACATTTACTATCTGGCCCTTTACAAAAAAGTTTGCTGTCCTGTCCTAGATACTTAATACATTCTTTTGAAGACTTTTCAACTATTTACCAGCCATTTGCCACATGCGAAGCACAAGAGTGCCCCTGCTTGGGTCCTCACGGGCCCAAGGCTGGCAGGGGACAGAGATGAGAAATGACCGGTGAGATGTAATTAGCTGTGACTGTGCTTCGTGCTATGAAGAAGTATGGGGGTGCCGTGCATGCACAGGGCGGGGGCACCAAGACCGTTTGGGGCAGGCCAGGGAGGAGCTGCGGGGGGAGTGGTGAGCTGAGATCTGGTGTGGAAGGAGTTCACCTGGGGCTGCGTGTGCTGGGGCGGAGGAGAGCATGTCAGACACCGGGGACAGCAGGATGAAGGCTGTGAGGGGGGACATCTTGGTGGCGTCGTCAAGAGTGAGGGGAGCCAGAGCAGCTTCCCCACCAGGGTCTGCAGGAAGCCTTTCGGCAGGAGGGATGTGCGCTGTCTCCAGTTGTTTCCGTTCCCGGCAGCCTCTCAGATCCCAGCAAACAGCCCTTTCTGAAGTGTACCCACTGCCCTCCTTCCTTTTCATCATTCCCACTGCCTGCGTTTGAGTCTCATGAAAAAACAATGCAGGGATTCCAGAAAGACTGGTCCAGCCACATGGAAAGCGGCCTAGGAAACTGCTTGATGATGGCTGCAGACGCCTGAGAAGAAAATTATCCTGTCATTGGAGGGGAATCATTCATTAGGGCTACCCCAGAGTTCTACGGGCTGCTTTCATCTGCCGCTTGCTCTGCACTTTAACTAATCAGGACTCGGGAGGTTTCCCAAGCCTCTGGTTACACCATCTCTCCTAGGGACCAGGGCCTCTGTTGTAGGGGCAGAAACTGAGGCTGGAGAAACCCTGGGTGTGGAGCCCGGGGACAGGCCCTGCGACAGAGACCTGGTCTGAACCCCATGAGCCTCGGGCTTTCAGGGAAGAGCTCTCTGAGCCTGTTGCTCCAGAGAAAGGAAGAGTTTGTATCTTAAAGGGGAAAAAGGTGTTTTTGTTATAGAACTGGTCAAATTGCATTTTATGTGTGGCTGGAAAAAACATGAAAATTCAACGTGAAAATTCACGACTTCTTTTTCTGTCACAGCTGGCTAAGGCAGGCCCTGAGTTGCTGCGGGGTTGCTCTCCTTTTCTTTCTTCCTCTTTTCTTTTCTTTCTTCCTTTCTTTATTTCTGTTTTTGAAGATTTTATGTATTTCTTTTCAGAGAGAAGGGGAGGGAGGGAGAAAGAGAGGGAGAGAAACATCGATGTGAGAGAGAAACATCAATGGGTTACCTCTGTACGCACCCCATCCTGGGACTGATCCCTCAACCCGGGCTTGTGCCCTGACTGGGAACTGAACCGGCAACCTTTCGCTTTGTGGGACGATGCTCCAACCAATTGAACCACACTGGTCAGGGCTAAAAGGACTAATTTTTTTAAAACAAAAAAGAAGGAAAAAAGAAAGGGGGGAAAACCTCATAAACATAAAAGCCCAAATCCCAGCTCTAGTAGCAAACTGTAGCTCTTAACAAACTGGACTTGGGACAGTTTTATAGGAGGCAACCAGACAAATAGAAATAAGTTTCTTTTAAAGGCAGAGCCTAAGGCGGATGGAAGCAGAGACGTTCTTAAGGGAAAGGATCCCTCGAGGAGTCTGAGGCAGAGATTTTAATAACTGCTGTCAGCACTGCAGTTTATTGAGCACTTGCCATGTGCTGGGCGTTGGGCTGAGTGTGTAGCCTGTTAACTGTCAACCTTCCAAAGGCCTCCTTTTACAGAAGAGGAGGTGGAGGCACAGCAAGGTGAGGTCTCACCCCCAGGAACACTGTTTGCAAGCCATGGAGCTGGCCCTCAAGTCTGTGTTTCTCTAGAGCTTCCTAACCACTGCCCTCCACTGCCTCTCCTCATATCTGGGATTTGAGAAAGTTTGTGGAGTGAGGTAGGGCC
Source organism: Desmodus rotundus (assembly GCF_022682495.2). NCBI lineage: Eukaryota > Metazoa > Chordata > Mammalia > Chiroptera > Phyllostomidae > Desmodus > Desmodus rotundus. The sequence goes on along the minus strand of NC_071392.1, from coordinate 97,621,539 downwards.
TGAGGCAGACAGAGCCCCTGGTTTGCAGAGTCTGCTGGGTTTTGGTTTGGTCCATGTAGGACTCCGTCAAGCTGGCTGGAGAAGCGAAATTATTCCTTTCGATGTCCTACTGCCTGGATTCTTCCACAAAGTGAGTTGACTCCAGCAAGCTTGGAGTCACCTATCTGCTTGAGGGGTTTTAGATGAAAAGGAACCAGAGTACAATTGACCCTTCCAATGGGCACATTCCCTGGGATGGGTGGGGAACGAGAGTCCCTTCTCAGGCTGACTTTGTGGGAAGAGGCAGATCTGAAAGAGTCGAGATTGCTTTACCCAGGGATACGTGCTAAAAAGACAAGAAGGCAATGTAGGTGTCAGAGAGGACTATTTCCGGTGAGGTCAGGGAGGCCCTCTCCGAGGAGGTGCCCCAAGTGATGGGAAAGAACCAGCTTCTGGGGGACTCTGGGGAAAGGGGGCCGTAGACAGAGAGAGCAACCAGCATTGGGATTTGGAGGAAGAGCAAGAGCTGGCCAGGGAAGAAGGGAAGGTGGGTGGGAGGCAAGGCCCCCTGGAGGAAAGAACGATGGTCTGTCCTGCCTAGAATGTCTCTCAGCCCCACAGAAGATTCCACCACCGTCAGCCATGACATCGTCTGATGGTGTCCCTCAGTGGTCTCCCCACCTCGTGACCCAGGGAGACCACTCAGTGGCCAGGGAACTTGGTCCCTTGGGCCTGCAGAGGGTGGGGGAGGAAGTTGCAGGTAAGGAAGGCGTGTCTCCTCCCCAGGGGATCTCTAGGGTGTGCTTACCCGCTGCCAGCACCCTCAGGCCCAGGGGCCCTGGAGGGATGCAGCGTTCAGGCCGAGACTGGGCACAGTGCCTGGGTGCAGCGCCAGCAGGGAAGAAGAGCAGGCTGTGCTGAGAAAGCATGAGTAGTCACTTATAAAACGCTCTTTTTTCTTTCTTTTCTTCTTCCCACGTGAGAGCAGAAGGCGCCGCCTTCCCCTGGAGGCAACGTCAGGTTGTTTTCCTGAAGTGAAAATTGATATTTGCTCTCTGAGCTGCGCAGCTCTTCAGCTCTTCGTTTTAGTGGCCCTCCAGGCAAGCAAATAAAACACCAGTTTCCGGGACAGGAGTGCAGAGAGATGCAGTCACTGAAGCGGCAGCAACCCAGGATTTAATATGGACGATTTGTTTAAATATTCATTGGGTCTGTTTAAACATTCCAAGTAGCCAAAATTATATCCTGGGGAGGCAGTAGAGTGCCTGTTTGAACAGCCAAGTGCACGGGTCATGGAGACTTGGGTTTCGGTCTGTCTTTTGCCTCTTCCCAGCCCTGAGAATTTGGGCAAGTCCCTGCCTTTGAAAGCCTCAGTTTACTTGCATAAGAAATGGATATAATAAACCCTTCTCGAAGAATTTTCAGGCGAAGAGCAGATGGTCGGTCCATGTTTGAACATACATACGGTGCTTAGGAGAGCACCTGGGATGTGACACAGTGCATGAAGTTTCAGTGATTAGTAACTAATAATAACAGTTCCAAGTTCAGTTAGCTGGCTCTGCCACTACCTGGCTCTGCCTCTTACCAGCTCTGTGACCTTAGGCAAGTTACTTGACTTCTCTGAGCCTCAGTTTTTCTCAACTGGAAAATGGAGGTGATTGTAAAACATGGCTATTGGGAAGATGAGGTGAGTGGAAACTTAGAGCTGAGCGAGGTGCAGGGTGAGCGCTGTGTGTGAGTGTTGTTATACTATTGTGAGCAGGGTGCTAGAGCGGGTTCTTCCCGAGAGCAGGGACTGGTCCCATTCTCCAGGATACCCCTAGTGTCTACGGCAGTGCCGGGCTCGTAGGAGATGCTCGGTGAGGTTCCTCCGGCGTTGCGGAGTAAATTGCACGGGAGGTGACGAGTCGGTCCTGTGTTTATGTGCAGGTGGGAGACCCTGGGTTCTTCTATGTGCTGAGCACTCAGGTGAGTCTGGACTGGAAGCCTGTTTCCCTTGCCTCCAAGTAGGGGCCTTTCTTATCCAAATCTTGTGTCTCCAACGTACACGATGGCCCACAAATGGGATGCAAGGACCCCTCACTTCCCTGTGGGCTCACAGCATGAAACAGTGCCTTGTCTCCACCATGCCTCTCCCAGCAGGGCCACCGCTGGCCCAGGAGCCCGGGATTGCGTGGGGGGCCCAGTGTGTTCAATTCCTTTGCGTCCCCAGCACCTTCCACGTGGGAGGTGCGCAGGCAGGGTCAATGGAATAGTATCGGTGCCTGCAAATGACACCCAGTGATGAGTGCCGTTTGGGTGGGATCTTGTGTTCACACACCTCATGGGAGGCGCAAAGAGTGCCTGTTTTCCTTCTCAAGCTGGGGCGCACAGGCTGTGGGGGCAGAGCTGGGTGCGAGGCTGGCCCAGCCGAGTGGCCCGGAGGCAGCTCACATCCCTAGAATACTCACGTAGGTTGGCAGGATGAGTGAGACCTTTCCTCAAAGGACAACTGTCCCCAGTCCACAGGAGGCTGTGCCAGTGCACTGTGGGATGCTGGGTAAGGCCTGCGAGTGCAGACCGGAACTGAACTGCTTTAGAGGATAAACATTAGGGTCCCCTCTGCCTTTGCTTATTTAAAAACAATTTCTTTTTATTGACTTGAGAGAGAGTGTGGAAGAGAGAATCATCAATTTGTTGTCTATTTACTGATGCAGTCATTGGTTGATTCTTATATGTGTCCTGACTGGGCATCGAACCCACAACCTTAGCGTATCGAGACGATGCTCTAACCAACTGAGCTACCCGGCCAGGTCTGGCATTGCTTCTTGGCTTGAAAGCCGGTGGAACTTACAGCCTGCTGCCCAAGGGATCGTGTCTGCTTCCAGCAAGCTGTGATGTGCTGGGTGCACACAGCCACAGCTCAGCCCTGGCATGGTTTTTAGAGCTGGTCAGAAGCCCTCTAAGACAAATTAAGATAAATATTAGTATATCATGGAGTAGAATGACACATTTCTTCATAGATTTTTAAGGTAAAACACAAGATTTAAAAAAAAATGCCAAGCCTGTTTCAGCCAAATCATCCAGACCCTCAGATAACTCTGCTTTCTCTGCAATTACAAGTGTTCTGGTGGACACAGTTATGAAGGGCTGGTATTCTTAAAACCCTGAACGGGACCCAGGCGACTAGCCCTTTCTCTCTAATTCTTCCTGTGAGACTGACCTCTGCTTGGAGGTGACTTCTTTGACCTCGAACTTCCTCAGAGGAGTGGGCTAGAGTTAGGCTGTGCGTAATACCAGTGAAGCATTTGGCAGGCAGAGTCCTTTGGTTTCTGGGACAAAGCCCCCACCAAAACTAGTGAAAGCTGAGTAGAAGGCAGTTTTTGGCTCACAGAATTGGGGAGCACAAAGATGGATTCGTGGATTCATATGAGGTCCTCAGGACTCTCTTTTTCTGTGGTTCATCTCTGTCTGTGTGGCCTCTTGCTGTCTTTCCACAGAGGGACCTCCTTTATGTAGCTGTGCCAAGTGTGGGCGGGTCACAGCCATTGACAGAGCCGGGCTTACACACAAGGCAGCCTTGCCTGTGGCAAGCACAGAGCACTAGAGAGCTCGGATTTCTCAGGGCCCACCTGTAAAATCCCAGGGCAGGGCTCTGTTGGTCTGGACTGGATCATGGGATTATGCCTCGACCAATCAGAGTGGCCAGGGAGATGGAGTACTGTGATTGGCCAGACCTGGATTACCTCTTACTCTAAAGTTGGTGATGGGGAAGTATATGATTGACAGCCCTATCAGAATCACACTGGGGGAGTGGCAGTTCCCCAAAGGCAAGAGGGAGTCCCTTCCCGGACGGAGTAGGGCATGAGCACTGGGCAGAAATAAACCACCGCTGTCCACCACCCAAGAAAAGGTCTTCTCACTTGGAGAAATGGGAGGCGCCCAGTATCCTCTTGTGGTGTTAGCCCCAGGTAGGGATGGGACTTGATCTTCATATAAAGAGGGTGAAATTGAGGGTTTTCCACATCCTCAGGGGCCCTGTCTGCCTTCTCAGGGGAACACCAAAAATTAGAAGAGAAAGCTTGTTTTCATGACCAGAACAAGTTGCTTTTGCTTTCTCTACCTGTTGAGAGATTTGGGAGAACGTTCCAAAGCACGTGGCTCGGCCTCGATGCCAGCTCCCCATTCTGCGCACCCCGTGACCCAAGGCTGGCTGCGCAGCCTGACCGGCTGGTACACTGAGGAAGAAAGGTTCAGGGACAAAACTTTTCAAGTTTTTTCTCGTTTTAAGCCGGAGGCCACAAAGCAATGGCATGCTTTCTTTGGCCAGCACAGAGTTTAGGAAAAAAGAAAACCAAATGCTTGCCAGCATTTAAGAATTGGAATATTGCACATGAAAGCACGGGTTTCCGGCTTCGCTCTGAAAGCCAGAAGACCTGGCCATGCTAGCCCCATGCTCACACATGGCCGCGGTTGCCTGGAGCTGAGGGGCAGCGACCTCTGTAGACAGAATGTAATGCTCTAGTGTGCCACAGTCCCCACCACTCCCTATTACACTTCCCCTGTCACTCTGTTCCCTGTGACCTATTTGGCCTCTGTAAACATTTGCTTTTTCAATCCATGTGCTTTACAGCAAAACCTCTGCAGAACCAGGTCTTCATCCAGCTTTGTGACCTGAGGCCAGTTACTTCCTCTCTCTAAACCTCAGTTTTTTGTTTTTTGTTTTTTCTAATCTGCAAGCAGGGATGAAACACTTTGCTGAATCAGCCCTGTTGAGCCTGTGTTGTTCTAGGGGCCGGGTTTCCAGCAGGGAACACGCGGGCTTGTCGGGCAGACGGGAGTGGGTGTCACCGTGGTGGGGAGTGGGAGCACATGCCGGGCAGGCGACTAAACGGCAGGCTGTATGTGAGTCACTCAGTCCTGGGCTTGGCACACTACGGACAGCAGGACAAACCCCCCCCACCCCCTGCTTTCCTGAACACAGTGCTGGGGAGCCCAGCCACGCCCATTCCTCCCCAGGCTGTCTGCAGCGCTGCAGACTGTGTAGACAGCAGAGCCGAGGAGTTGCAGCAGTGACCACGTGACTCACGATGCCTGAAATATTTACTGTTTGGCCCCTCACAGAAAAAGCTGGCCTGCTGCTGCCTTTGCCCGAAGCTTGGGTGAATAGAAAGGACTCAGTAAACTGCAGCTTACCAATAGCAGGCCACACGGTCCCGTCCTGGACTCCCTGGTGCTGTCTGCAAGGCTGGGAGCTGTAGTCACGGGCCCTAAGGCCCCTGCCTCTCAGTTCACCTGCCTAACAGCCCTGCTCCCTGTTGGGGTGAAACTGCGGAACCAGTATTGGCTGCCTCTTCATGCAGCTTTCACAGAAAGTTTAGCGCAGCCCCAGTGAGGGGCAGGGCTGGGTCGGGGTTTACCTCCTGTCCCTTTCTATGTGCTGGATCAGGTGAATCGGACCAGATCGGATCCAGGACTAGGCAGGCTGCAGCTTGCAGGCCCGTGCAGAAAGGGCCGATCTGTGTTGACTCACGGTTTTCACTGGGGGGTGTGGCGGGCTTGCTGAGGTTCACAGTCTCATCCATGGTCCTGCCCTGACGCTGGCTCCCACAGCCTGATCCTGGGCCAGAGGCCCGGGCCACAACCGCTCCAGGTGCTCTGTTTCCACCCAGTGTTGGGGCGCTCGTCAGCCCAGAACTCCAGCCTGGGGCGTGGGTCACAGGGAGAAGGCAGGTGTCACCCAAATACATGGAGCAACAGCAAAGGGCCCGGGCGGGTGCCCACGAAGGTCTGCAGAGTCCAGGGGCCGGGCCGGCTTCATGGGTATGTGTCCTGGGCTGTCCCAGGGCCCCATGCACAGAAAGGCCCCACGCTCCATTTAATGCTCTGTTGTCAATTCACGTTCCTAATAGTTTTTTAACATTTGTGTTTTGCTCCAGCCCTGCAAATTATGTAGCTGGTCCTGTCCTTGGGGGTGTGAGACTTGCTTGGATTTGTTTTGGAGGGCCTCAGGGAGCACCTGAGTGTTTAGGGATGAGCTAGAACACAGGAAATGGCCTGATTCCCTAGGGGCTTTACAGCTCTGGGTTCCTGCACTGGCAGATTCCCAGGGGTGGACGGGGGTTAATCGTGTGGGTTGGGGACAAAGAGGGCAGCCCGTCTTCCAGCATGACAGCGGCACCTGCGCCACTCACTGCTGGCCAAGTGCTTTCTGGCCATCACTACTCCCACACCGTGAGAGCCCTGTGAGGCGGGCAGTCTTGTATGGGATCAGCCCCATGAGGAATTTGCCGGAAGTCATACAGCTAGTGACCCTGTGGAGTGGGGATTTGTCTGTCTGAGCTCAGAAATCAGCACAAGTTAACTTAATCTCTCAGGGTTTAGTTCCCTTTTCCGGACAATGGAGGCAATTGAAGCTGCCTTATAGTTTTGTTGGGGAGGCTGGCGAGGGAATGTATATGGTGCCTGGCACGTGGCATGTAACTCGTGCTTGCTGGGTGATACCGGTGATAGTCGCGGTGATGGTGGTGATGGTGATGGTGATGCTGCTGCTGGTGGGCATGGGATGATGGTGGTAATGAAGGAGATGATGATGTCTATATTAGACTGTTTCTACCTCTAACTTTGCTGAGCCTCTTCAGCCCCCCAAAGGGCACATTTTACACCACAGACAAATACCGAGTGATGTCGCTTTGTGCCAGCCCACCGCTAACTGGGTGGCTGGCTCAGGGAAGCAGGCGCATGCTCTCTCGCAGTCCCGGGGGCCAGAGGTCCGGCACGAGGGGCGGGCCGTGGGGACTCTCGGAGACTTAGATGGAGACCGCCATGCCGCTGCCCTGGCATTCCATCCCTCCAGCCTCCGCCTCCATCTTCACGTGGGCTGCCCCTGTTCGTGTCCTTTTCTGTCTCTTATGAGGACACTCTTGTTGGATTCTGCACCCCCGATCCAGGGTGATCTCATTTCTATCTTTACCGTGGTGCTCTCTGCAAAGACCCTCCTTCCAAGTGAGGTCACACTCTGAGGCCCCAGGTGGACATACATTGGGGGGCAGACAGCATTCGGCCCACAACACTGAGGTAGCCAGTGGGGGTCCAAGGAATGACATGGACATGTCATGCCCGGCTCTTTGGCAGGGCCCCAGACCCAGGGCACACTGACAGGCCCCTGGCGTGCCCAGTGCTCCCCGGGCAGCCGTCCGAGCGGCCCTTGTTTGGTGCTGCAGGGATTCTGGTGGACTGGTCCTCTATGAACCTCTGAGGGAGGTGACTCGCCACGAGGTGTCCTGGTGTGTGCTGGGACAGGGATCTGGTGGTAGATGCAGCCCTGGGGCTCCCGATTGCCCCTGAATAACTGCAGGCACAGCCAGGGCCACCAGCCCCTTTCCACGGAGCACGTGAGCCCCTGAGCCTGGGCTTGGGGAGGCCTGTCAGGCCGTGGGCGGCTTTGGCCTTTCCTTCCCTTCCTTGAATAAAGAGCTGGAGAAGAAGGTTGGAGTTTGCCATCATTGTGGGCAGGCTGCAACATGCGGAGGGAGCTGAGCCCATTGTGGCGGCTTCCTGGCAGCTCTTGGGGAATTTAGACCTGCACGTTGAAGTCCTCGTGGAATGGGCAAGCCCGCTCTGATGCGGACACAGCTTCTCCAGTTTATTGCGCCGTGGTGACGGGAGAGGGTGCGTAGGGCCGGGGAGCGTGTGACTCAGAGGGGAGGGGCCGCATCCACACCGGGGTGAGGGTAGATCGCCAGGTGACCCCTCATCCTTCCTTAAGAACAGAACAGAGCTCTGTTTGGAAGGGGGTTCCCCCACCCCCACTGGCTCACTCTGGGCACCCCCTCTCCTGCCACCCGGCCCTATGCCAGCCCCATGAGCCTCCACATCTCCTGAGGTGGGAAGGAGAGCAGCTGGGAGCTGTACCCACTATTTACAGAGAGAAGACAGTGCACAGAGGGGCGTGTGGTTGGGGAGAAAGACGCATGTGTTTGGCGGAAGGGGGCGTGGCATGGAGGTGACTGCAGACATGAACGTCCTCTACCTCATTTCCAGCGTCGGAAGTCTCAGGAGGTCTCCCCTCCTTTGGGGTCCCAATCCCAGAATCTGGGGAGGGCAGAGGCTCTGGGGGCCATGGAAGGTGACAGTAGCTCAGACAAAAGCGGATGATGCTTTGCAAAGAGAACTTCCCTTTACAAAAATGGGTTTTGCTGATTTATTGGTTGGAAGAGATGGATGTGTGGGCAGAAGGGGATGGTTGAATCTCCCTTAGCGTGCTAATGTGAATGCAGAAGGATGCATTGAGTGCCTCTGATAACGATGCTGAGGAGGGAAAGTGGGAAGGGAGGGAGAGAGGAAAAGGAGGAAGAGAGGGGAAAGAAGACCAAATGCAAAGAAGCAATGAAAGAAAGAAGGGAAAGAAGAAAAGAGCGGAGCATCAGAGAGGCTCTCTAAGGAGATGACATTTAAGCAGAAACCCCTCTGGGCCACAGAAGGCCTCAGGGGTGAGCAGCCCAGGCAGGGAGCACAGGCAAGGCCCTGGAGGTGGCAGAGAACTCAGTGTGGTTATGGAGCAAGGAGAGAAGGGTGACGAGTCTTGTGAGTTTGGATGAATGGGCTGGACCTGGACCACAGGCACTTCCGGGCCAGGCGGGAAGATGAGGCAGGGGAGGGGCCTGTGGCAGCTGGGGCACATCCTGGAAGGCTGGGAGCGCCTGCTCAGCTCCAGCCAGGTGCTGCCACCTGGGCATGTCGCCAGGCCTTTGCTGTACAGGAGAGCAGGACTATGTGAAGTCTCATGTGTTTTGGATGCTGCCTTCAGATTTGAAGACTTCAGGGAGCCTTCGCAGACTGAACAGAGACTGTGCCCCAGGACCGACTCTGGGGCCACAATGCTGGGACTTGCTCCAGGTCTTCGGCCAGGTGGACCAGGGACTTGGTCATCTCTGGGCTGTTCTGAGCACAGCAGTGGCCATCTCTTGGTCCATCTCCAGCAGAGCTGGGCCGAGTCCCTGAGACAGTCCTCTGCATCTCCTTCTGCACAGCTGGCCAAGGGACTTAATCCAAAGGAGAGCACAGCCAGAAGGAAAAGGGCGTGTCTTCCTTAAAAAGCCTCGAATAAAGGGGAATAAAGGATTCCCGTTCGGGACCTGAAAGGACCAACGTCCCAGTGCCCGGCAGCCTGTCCAGGCAGGTCTGTGCACAGTGACCTCTTCCAGGATGCAGGGCGGCTGCTCCAGGGTGTGCTGCTGCCGCTGCCCCCAAGGAAGCTCCGCCCACAGCAGCTGGCCCCTTTGGTTACTGTCTGTGCTTTGATGCTGCAGAAACTGGTCCTTCACCTTCCTTCCGGGAGAGTGAGAAGGACCCTCCTGCAGACTCGGGTCCTCCCGGCTCAGCACGGAGCGCTGAGGCCCAGCCGAGGGAGGAGCTGCACCCAGAGGGGCTGTGAGCACGTTGACTGGTGTTCACTACGAGGTGGTCGGCGTCAGCTGCCCTGCAGAAAGTCAGCCAAATCGCCTGTTGGTTGCAAGTGACAGAAAGTAAACTCAAACTGGGTTAAACAAACAAAAGAAGGCAGCAACGTGGATGGACCTGGACGGCATGAAGCTGGATGAAAGAAGTTAGAGGAGGAGAGACAAATATGGAGTGAGGGCCCTTCAGTGTGAAACCTGAAAACGCCAGACTCACAGCGGGAGAGGTCAGATCTGCGGTCTCCAGGGAAGCGGGCGGGGTGTGGGGGGATGGGCGAAGGGGGCCAGAAGGTCCAGACTTCAAGAAAGGAAATAAACGAAGTCCAGGGACGACAGTACAACAGGGTGACCACGGTAGGTAACACAGCTGTTTGGTGCACTTGAAAGGTGCCAGTTGAGCAGGCCCTGAAAGTCCTCGTCACAAGGAAAAACCTTTTTGTAGCCAACTGAGGCGACAGACGTCGACCCACTCACTGTGCGGGTCATTTCATAGCCCACACATGTGTCACATGGCTGTGCTGTGCAGCTCAAGCTGGTACAGAGCTGTAGGTCAAGTACCACCCGGCAGAACTGGACGAAGTCACGGCAAACTGACCAAACAAGGGGAGGAGTGGGTGGGCTATGGCACTGAAAAGCCAGCCCCCCCCCCCCCCCCTCCGCGGGAATGAAGGGGAGGAGTCTGTGTCCCTAACCCTGATTCCCAAGCACCACTGTGTCCACATTCCAGCCAGGAAGAATTGGAGACGGGGTGGCAGGGGGTCTGCCCTCCAGCTGGTCAGCCCCCTGAAATTCCCCCACGAGTGCCACGTTCAATGACTTCTGCTTATAGATCAGTGGCCACTCCCACTGCAAAGGCACCAAGATGGCCTTTCGGCAGAGCTCATTTCAGGCTTCAGTGACTTTGGGTTTCTGTTAGAGAGGAGGCAGGAGACTGGTAATGGCTCGGCACCCAGCGGTCTGTGCCACAGGGCTTTTAGTTGGTTTGGTTTTCTTTTTCTGAATCCATCAGGCATGCAGAGTTTAAAGCAAGAGTCACCAAGTCCCCTACCCACAGGCAGGTGTCCTGGCATGCATGAGGACAGAGGAAGCAGAGAATGGTGGGGACTGGGGCAAACTGGAGAGCTCATGCTCGTCTCCAGGGTCTGCCAGTCAGACCTGCTGATACCATGTGAGGAGGAGGAGCCTGGTGTCAAAACAGCCTCTGAGTTTTCAAGAAAAGTGTATCTACACGGTTTTAGATGAAATCTCCTGGTTTGTAAACGATGATAATGAATTCTAGTTTATCCCTCCCCCCCCAATAATTCTGTGGTCAATTACAAGCTGCATCTTACTTGGGCTGACATTTTTTTAAAAGTCAGGCTTATTGAGGAATAATTTACATACAATAAAACCCACCCTTTCTAGGTGTACAGTTCTATGAAGTTTTGGATTTCACCAGTTTTACCATTAATGTCCTTTTTTCCCGCTCTCGGATCCAACCCTATCCCGGGTTGTATTTAGCCATGAGGTTTTTAGACACATGTTTTAATGGCTTAAAGTAGTACAGACTACAAGATGAGCAGTCTGTACTATTTTGTAGTCTCATCTTGTAGTCTGTACTATTTTACCATGATTGCTGGCTGTATTTTTTCCTAGGGGCCCATAAAATTACAGAATGGCTCAGATTGAACGAAACATGTTATTATTACTCCCTCTCCTGAAGCCCCACTTCCTCATCTGTAACCTGGGAACCGTGCCAGGACTCACCTCATACAGAGGTGGGAGCATGAAGCGGGAGACTCATGGAGAGGGCTCAGCACAGAGCCTGGCACACGCTAAGCGCTCACTAACCCACGATGAGTGCTAAACCCAAATGTGTCCTCTCTGCAGAGCATGCCCGCTGGGGGCCGGTGAGCACACCTCTCCTCGCATTCCTCTACGTAGAAGAAAAGTTGCCTGGAGCCCTGATTTCTTAGCAGCTTTTGTTCTCCAAGCAGGAGCCCACAGGAATAGCTACCAATTAAAACAGTAAAGTTTCAGGTGACATTTGCAGAAGACACTGCAAATGTTTAATAAAAGTGCAGTTGCTGGGGGAGAGAAAGCTACCTCTTCTGCACCTCAGGTTAGCCAGCCAGTTCGCTTTTGTTAGAACAAGGCCTGATCTTTGCTGAGGCTCCAGACCCTGGACTGCTCCCCTCAGAGTGTCTGGGGCCTCGCCCCAAGCCCCGCCACCTTCTCTCCTTTGCTTTCACCTTTGGAAACGCTTTTACTTTTCTTGACGGCTTTCGAATTTCCAGCGTACACCAACCACGCATTTCTTGTGGACAAATGAGGTTGTTACAGAGAATTGAAATTTTAAAAAAGGGGAATAACACAGTAGCCCCACTGCTCAGAGATTGTTGCCATGGGTGATGCCAAGCCCTTTTACCTCTTTTTTCTGGTCATTAGAAAAACATACTCACTATACAAGAAATTTGAAAATGTAGAAAAAGCACAAAAGCAAAACACTCCCTTGCATCTTGCCGTCTGGATCACCAACCCGGAGACCTGCACCTGTTCAGGGATTTTCACACCTGTGCTTTCACAGATGTGTGAAAATGTTGCAAGCTCAGGAACTGAGAGCCGGCCCCGGGGGCAGACCGCTGCCACCACTGCCAGCCAGCTGTGGGTCACGCGTGACTTCCGTAGGCCTCAGTTTCTCTGTGTGTAAACTCGGGGCGTTCTCAGAGCCTCCTCCAGCTCTGGAGGACAGTGCCCGTGCTTGGCGCAGCGAGCCCTGGCAAAGGGTAGCCGCGCACAGTGTGCCTGCTCTCGTGCTGCCGAACAAATTCATAGGCAGACCCAGTGGCTTCAGTCAGCGCCTGGGTGTGGCCTCCCACTTCGTGTGTCGCTGTTTCTGTGGGTCAGGGTTCCAGGCACCGACTCGCTGCGTCTTCCATTCAGAGTCTCATAGGCTATAGTCAAGGTATCGGCTGGGGCTGGGGTCTCACGGGGGAGTGGAGTCTTCTTCCAAGCTCATGAGGTTGCGGGCCAGATTCACTTCCTTGCAGCTATAGAACTCATGGTGTCCGGCTCCTTCCAGAGCAGTGGGAGTGGCTGCTGCTATGAATCTCTGATGTCTTTCCTCTGTGGTCTCTAGACCTTCTCCTGAGAGGCTCACCTGATTAGGTTGGGCCCACCCAGGGTGATCGCCTTCCCGTGAAGGCAGAGTCTACGGAGCCAGGGCCTTAATTACATCTGTGAAATCTGCCCAGCTTTGTGCTGTAGCATAACATCACAGGGGGGACACCCCGTCATGTTCACAGGACACGCACCCCAGGGGGAGGGACTCCTGGGGCCCTGTGAGCGCTGTGCCTACCACAGTCAGTGCTTGTAAGGTCCCGCTGTCACCTGTGGGTCAGCTGGGATGCTTCAACTCCTTCAAGGGTTCGTACTGGGTAATGAAGGAGATCCCATTTGTCCAGCCAAGCGTTGGGTTGCACATGCTTCTGAATAAGCGAACAAGCAGTTGAATTCAGAAAACAGTGATTAATTAGCTAGTTCACTCATTCACTACATAAGCAAGTGCTGCCCCACTGGGTGTAGTGCTGAAATGTGGACGTGCGTGGGTACCGACAACAGTGGGATCTTTAACTAGTGCTTACCACGTCTGGGCACAACAAAGTTGCCTTTTCCCCTAAAGGGGCAAAAATTGGTTCTTGGGGCCGGGGTGAAAGAAATCCTACTTTATGTTGCATAAAGCACAGATGTGTATTATATGTTTGTGGTATTATTTCATGGGAGGGCAGTGTCTAGGGAAAAATACCCAGAAAGGCTCCTTAAGGGAGGGATGAAGAACAAAGAAAAAGGTGAGACCTTTTTTACTTTGTATTTCTGCCTCAGTTTCCTCATCTGTAAAACTGGGGTGCAAAGGGTGCCCAGTTCAGAGAGCCATGGCAAGATCCAGAGGCGTTCAGGAGGGAAGCGCTGTGTCGTGTGCTGGTTACCATCACGGGTCCCCTTGCTGATGTTTTGGGAGCATTTCATAAATGTTGGGAAATTAAAGTATGCAGGCCTGGTGCCAGGTGAATCGGGTTTAAAAACTTCCTGTTAATTTTTTGACATATTTTTTCCTGTTTATTTTTAAAAATATTATAAAATTTAGGCCAAGGTAAAAAGTCCAAGCAGTAGAAGACGGTGTATGTAGAAAAGCCTTTCCTCACTCCACGGTCCCGCTCCCAGGAGTTTGGGTGTCCTTCTGAATGTGCCGTCCATACTTAAGCATAAATACTTTTCACTTAAAAACACGCCCGTATTTCACGGGTGATATACCCGGTTACCAATAGGTGGACATTTTGATTGATCCCAGTATTTTATGCACAGCATCTTTGCATACTGGCACTTGAACGGGGGTGGGTGAGTACTAGGAAACGTTTCTCCTAAAAGTTTACACTTTGCACTGGCTAGAATAGATCCTAATGACTGCAGTAGACTTTGGAAAGCAGTGTGGCTAGGCTGGCAGGTGGACGTGAATTTCGGGGCGCATCGCTCCCAGGAGAACAAGTCCTGAAACAGCGTCACATGCCGGTGCCCTCTCAGGCGAGTGACTACAAATCACAGCAAGCAGTAGAAGGGCAGCTTACGCGTAGAAGGTCACTGTTGCCTCCTGTAGAGGAAATAATTGAGGGAGCTCAGCAAGCAGCAAAATAAAAAGGAAGAAATGTTTCAAAACAAGCTGTTGTATAAGGAAGTGTATGCATTGCTTCCAGACTGCATCCCTCTTTGGAGAAATACGACCTGCCGGTTAGCATTTGGGTATTACTGTTACCTTTTTCTTCGCCGCCGCATCCCGTTTGTGATGTGATTGTCTAGCCCTCCCATTTTCTGGGCACATTCTTCCCCACAAAACAGGGAAGACAGTGAGCCTTGAGTGACAGGACGCTGAATCGCTGAAGGACCTCCCTTTATGAGGCCGTTATTTATATCCTGCAACGGCATGAGAACTCGAAGAAGAATCTCCTTTGCCATGCGCCACCATGCCGGGAAGGGAACGGGGACCCCTCCACAGGGCACCACGTAGTCCTTCTGTCATGGCTGGCTTTTCTGACAAGGTTGACAGCAGTTTTAAAACCCACGCCTCGGCGCTCCCCCTTCCTGGAAGCAGCGCTTGGAGCAGGGCCGTGATGTAGCAGCCGAGCGCGTGCTGGTGGGACTGGTAACGGTTGCACCTGTGAACAGCCTCGGTCTAGCCGGCTGCACACGGGAGCTCCGGCGACCAGAGGGGCGTCCTCACGGACTTGACCGACGTCTGCACTTCTCTTGATTTGATTTCCAGTGTTCACACCCACCTTAACTCGGTGCATTAAAGCTACCCTTTCACGCTATGGTTGGGATTGTAGGCTTTGCTTCCAACCGGTGGAGTGCCGCCCAGTCCGAGAAGAGTGACTCGCTGGGCTGAAGAGGCTGCACTGCTGCCCAGAGGGACCCGAGCGCTTCCGGTAGTTCCAGAAGCAGTTGACTCAAGCAGAGGAAGGAGTTTCTGACGTCGGTCAGCCTTTAGGACATGGTCATATGGACCACAGGTTAAGGAGGGATGCAGCCGAAGCCCCTGGCCGCCTCGCCACTCACCCCGCGTCAGCCTGAAAATGTAATAGCAGGCCCGGCTGAAGACCAGGCCCACTGCCACCCAGTTGAGTCCTTATGCTGGGCGCCACCCACGCTGCCGCTGGGGCCCAGGGTCTGCAAAGCAAGCAGGTCCCTCAGCCACCTTAGCTGGGGCTGAACCCTGGATTTTTGAAAACTGAATTTTCTCGATTGCAAGTGGAATGAAAAAGATTTGCTTGGTGGAGTGGCTGTTAGGGTTAAAGGGAATAACACAGGCAAAGGCCCCGGCCTGTGTTAAGCAACTGTATTATCACCCCTTCTGCAGGTGGAGAAACTGAGGCCTCGGCTGAGCCCTGGCGAGATTTGCTCAGGGAGGTGTAGCCGGTCCCTGCACCTCTGAATCCAGCCGGGCACCATCCCACAGCCTTGGTTTGCCCGTTTCCTCAGCACATCACACCTCCACCTCCCCTTCCCCAAGACAGCCCCGCACCCACCCAGGTGGGCTGTGACAGGTGTGAGATCTTTGTTTTTGCTGCCCCCCCACCCCCAGACTTCAGTTCTGTCCGAATAGAACAGCAGCGAAGGCAGAGAATGTGCTGCTCTTCTTCCCTGTCCTTCTGCCGAGTGGGGCCTCAGGCCAACTGAAGCCGTCAGGGCTGTCGCCTTGCCTGCCCGAGGGGGTGACGTGGGCCAGGTCCCAACTCGGACTCAGGACTCTGATGGTTCTCTTCGCCCTGCTTTCTGGTTCCGGGGACAGGAGCCTCTGGGTTTAACCCCCCTCACTGACTCCACTGCAGGTGCCCTTTTGAAACAAGAGGCTGAGGGTCCTGGACTCTCGAGCTCAGTTGCAGACATAAACTTTTTCTGTCTTCATTCCATCTGCTTTGAAGCTGCATCACTGTACAGTCTCCTGGGTGTGACCTTGGCCTGGTGGCTGGCTCAGGTGCTGGGGGCCATGGAGGGAGGGTGCAGAGAGCCAGCCTCGTTCACCACCAGCTTACATGTCTGCTGGTCAAGGCTCGGCCTGCTCTGGGGGAGAGTTTGGGGCAGAAGAACCTTCCAGAAGCTTCCTATTGCCCTGTTCTGTTTTTAACAACAGAGCCCAGGCACTGGAGTCGGGCGGCTTGCGCTCCATCCCATTTCCTTTCATCTTGTACTGACTGACCCCGGCCAAGACGTTCACCCCCTCCAGGCCTCAGTTTGCTCACCTGCAAAGTGGGGGCAGTGGTGGCACAGGGCTGCAACAGGGTTGTCCCGAGGACGGAGTGAGTGAGTGTACTCCGAAGGAAGCCGAGAGGAGAGTGTGCGAGTCCCCATGGTGCGTCTCATTTACAGCACGCCTTTAATCTTGACTAATCACGTCAACATCCAAAACTGTGTGTGAGCCTTCAGCAGCACCCCCACCTCTGCCCCCGGTGCGTGGGTGCTGTGTAGGCGGGGAGGACCTGGCTGTTCTGTCTCACGGGTGGGAAAGCTGAGGCCCCCGGCTCAGCAGGCTGTGTGTGGGATGCCCCACTTGAGAAAGGTCTTGGCTGAGACCTCCGAGAAGCCCTCCGGGACCAGCCTGTTAGCTGCTCCCCTAACGTCGCACTGCCCGTACGTCCCCCACCCGAGCGCTTGCGTCAGCATGTCACGATGGCTCGTCGCAGTGCCCCCTCTCCTGCTGGACCTGTGCTGCTGGGAGCGGTGGCCACCGGGCCAGGGGGAGTTTTGCTTCCCGCCCTCAGGGGACATTTGGCAATGTCTGGTGACATTTGCAGTTGTGACAGTGGAGAATGGGGATGCTATGTGGTATGTGTCCTGTGAACTGAATCTGCTGGTATCCGTCTGGGTTTGCTGATCATCGTAAATGCAGCACCGAGCGAGGCTCGACGTAGGTGGGCGCTGCGGAGACAGTTGTGGAAGAAGGATGGGAGGGAGGGAGGGTCCCACTCCCAGGGGCTGGCCTGATAGGACCAAAAGTACCCGTTGTTGAGCCCAGGTTCCCCCCAAGTCCAGCGTGTAAGGCAGCTGCCAAGCAGAGCCCCTTCCTTCAGGGAGATGCCCTGGTGCCCTTGGTCCCTGACTCACTGCCAGCCTCTGGGTCTTCCTGCCAGGTCTCCTCCCACAGTCCCCTGACTGAGAGTGACCGTGGCTCAGTCACGTACGCCCTTGTTTCAGAGTTTCTTCACATGCAGCCTGCCCCACCGTGGCCCTCGGCAGCACTGAGGGCCAGTCCGAGTCTTACATCTACGTGAAGGGACACAGTCGCAGGCTTTCCGTGACTTTAATTACCTCAGGCAGATGGGTTGCTGACCCCAGAGGGAAAGAGGGCCGAGCTCCAGAACACACACTTGGAAACCTCTGTCCTGTCCTGACCGTGGGTTTCTGGGAAGAGGACGGCCTCTTCGCCGTTACACAACAGGGAGGCGGTTGAGCAAGTGTCCACGTGGCCGGTGCCAGCGGGAGCTGGAGATGGGAAACAGGCCGCTCCTCAGCCCTCCAGACGCTCGCGGCCAGCTGGGCGTGGCTTTGAGGGCAGGGCACGTTCCAGTGGTTGCCAGAGGGTGTGTGCAGGGACCTGTCCTGAGCCTGCGCCCGGTTCCCGAAGTAGCTAAGTGATTGTCAACGCCGAGCAGCCGGCCGGGAAGTTGGAATTTACAGACACGAGCGACCTGTTTATTTTAGTGTAAATGTTTCTGGGGTTTTTTTTTCCCTTAAAAAGTTATGCCTGTGAGAGTAACAGGTTTATTGTACTGAAATTGCAAAATGTAGGAAAACACAGAGAAAATAACGCAACCAGAACCCTGCCACGCAGTGGTTCTCGCTGTGAGCACTCCGCCAGCCTGCTTTTGCACCCGAGGGCTTGCAGTTTACTGTGTGCAGCATCTCGCAGCACTGCTGCGAAGCAGCCCCCGCGTTTCAAACTGGTTTGCTCTGCTTCACGAGCGTTTGGTCGCCCTGTTCTGGGTCCCGCATCACTCTGGCTGGCTGCACAGCCCTTCGCCAGGGAAGCGAACCGACGCTGCCGGAGCGGTTCTCCGTTGTTCCACACTCGGGCCGGCGCCAGTCCTCGCTATCACGTGTAACCCTGCAGTGGACACCCCGGTACAGAAACCTTTGCGCTCATCGCTGGTTCTTTCCTTAGGGTAAATTCCTAGAAGTGAAGTGACCGGTGCTATGGGTCCCACGTGTGCAGACTTTTGATAAGTGCTGTCACAGTCGTCTGGGAGGTTTGTGACGAATACCGTCCCCGACAGCAGTGCACATGTCTTCTCTCCCACGCCCGCCCCGCCCTTGCCAGGCCTGGTGTAGAGCGGCCGGAACACAGAAAAGCAAGCAAACACGTAACTCTGCCTCCCGGGGCAAAGCGCTCTCCACCGTTCCGTGCGTATTTTTCCAGGTTCTCTTCTGGGCATGTGTGTTCACGTGTCTGTGTGTGTGCTTCAGAACTGGAATGATGCACACATTCGTGCTGTGTGTGCCCTGATGCTGAAATTTCACTGGACGCTGGCACCTTTGATGAGGTGTCGTTCTTCCCCACGACTCCACGCGCCCCGCTGAGACTCTGCCCGGGAATGGGTGTCACGGGCTCCTTCCTGTGGATCAGGGAGGCAGCTTTCCCACAGGAACGGCACGAATGAGCATCCTTCCTCATACACGGCTTCTAAATAACGCCTCGGACAGGAAAATGCTAGCCCAGAAACGGCACGTTTTTAAGGAGCTTAATCGGCATTACAGAATTCGGGAAAGCCGAGCCCGTGTCTGAACCCCTGACACCCACATGGGCTGTGACTACCCTGTCTCCCCGTCTTGCCGACACCCGGTTTCCATTCTTGTTGTTGCCCTGAAAGGTGAGGAGCGTGACCTTGTTGTCGTTTGCGCTCCAACTGCTATGACTGCTAACGACCTCGAACATTTTTCATAAGTGGATTGCCCATTTGCATTTCCACTTTGTGACTTGTCTCCCATTTTTCGTTACTGCTCTGGGAGAGCTTTGTCTCTGATAAGCGTCTTAATAGGTTGTCATCTGTGTTGGAAACATTTCCCCTAGTTCTGTGTCTTTTAATATAATCAGCTGTGCTTTTTGACATCCAGGAAATTTTTATGTTTATGTTGCATATTTATGTGAACATTATGCCTTTTCCTTTGTGGTGTCTGCCCTCATAAGCCTAGAAAGGCTTTCGGGGGGAATGATTTTGGGGGCTCACTGCCACCGTGGGCAGTTGGGCAGACGACCAGAGAGAACTGGGGACAGACCTTATGTGTGTGCGGTGACCGGAGTAGCCTCTCAGCTTCGGACAGGCTGTGACCATCGCTTGGCGGTACGGCCAGGCGGCCAGGAGCCCTCTGTCTTTTCCTGATTTTCATTATTCTCGGTTCAGTAGCAGAGAGGGCACGGGGCAGAGTCGGGCGTGCCGACTTCAGGCCCTGCGTGTACTCAGGGCAGAGCTTCCGTCTGCTCACATGCGAAGTGCGGGATGAAAGACACCAGAATTGTCCGCTTGCTTCCCCACCTGGTACCTGGCCTGTGACCTTATACTGGGCCCTGGAAGTCACTCCCTAGTGAAGTCCTTCCTGGGCGCGGAAGGCCAGGCACCCCAAACAAAAACAAAGAGACTCGACCGTATAAACATTAAAAATGCCAGGACGTCAGGAAACACCACAAATACAATGAAAAGGAAAAAACACTTCTGACAGTTAACTCCTCAAACGCCTGTTGCAGTCAAGGGGCAGGGAAGTCCTGCCTGTCCTCCCACGGAGGGCTGGGGCTGGAGGCCCCCAGGGTCCTGCGTTGGGGGTTCAGGGAGGTGGGGGCTCAGTGGGGGGGTTATTCTCTGGGTGCACGAGTGAGTTGGGGAGTGTGTGCGTGCATGAGTGAGAGAGAAGTCCAAGCCCTTGATCTTGGCAGGGCAGCTGGCCGCCTTCCTTTATATGGGAGGAGACGGTACCTGGCCCTGGAAAGGAAGTGGTTTCGCTTCTGCTGCTGTACTTTGGCGTGTGCTCCACAGGACCTCCCAGCTTCCCCTGCGCTCATCTGGAAAATGGGTGAGAAACGCAGACTCTCCCGCCTCCTGCCCCCGCCCCCCACCCGCCCGAAGGCGTGTCAGTGGGATGAATCAGAGCCTGGGTATTTTGGCCCAGCCATTGTTTTGACAATAGGAACGATTAAACAGATAGTTTATTTATTTTATTTCCACCCTTTGCACCCACATGTCCAGAAGAGTTTTGCTTCTAGGTGTAGATGAGAAAGGGACTTTCTGCAAAGTCTGAAACCAGTCATGGGAAGAATTCAGGCATCTTTGAGCTTTTATTTCCTCACAAGATTTCATGTCACTTTAAACTGGTTTTGCTCTGCTCTTCTTGGCCTGGAACGTCTGTTGAACTCCAGGCCTGAGAAAAGGCTTAAGTTGCAGCATGAAAGTTTAGGTTAGACATCAAGAGGGACTTCCTGATTAATGAGCTTGTGTAGGCAGAGGAGGGTGGGAAGGAGGACAATCATACAAACTCCTTCCCTATGAGTAGGAGGTAGTTTGCTGGACACACTTGCATGCCTTCAGGGGAAACTGGCTCTCCGTGTCCCCAGCAATCTGGAGTGCAGAGATTGAAGCGTGGCACAGCCCAGCAGAAGGGTCCTAAGAGGAGTCGTAGTAGTAGTTCCTTCCATTTCACAGGTGGAGAGACCAAGGCAGGACCACGCAACAGATATTTACCAGGTACCTCCCATGTGCCAGGTCCGTTCTGAGCTTTGGGGTAGAGCAGTGAGTAGGGCCGGTGGCAGCCAACAAGGGCTTGGACATAGAATGAAATGTCCAGGGACACTGGGGCTGGGGCAGGACGGGAAGTGATGGTGGAGGCAAGGGTGGAAGGTGCCTCTGGGGCAAGGTCATGCAAGATGCAGTGACTCACCAGGGTCACGGGAGATACAGGCAGTCAGGTTTCCTGACTCCCAGTCCAGGGTTCCTCCAGGGTGTTTTGGTTGCAAGTAACAGAAAACCCAATTCAGAAAAGCTTATGCCCAAAGGAGGTTTATCTGTGGAAAAATCTGAGGGAGACATAGGTTCTCAATGTCACCGAGCCCTGCACTGTCTCCCCGAGCCTGCCTCTTCCACGGGGGCTTTAGTTCTCAGGCTCCTGGTGGGAGCGAGAAGACTGCCCGCATGCCCACATCCCCCAAGAGTCCAGCTCAGCAGGGCAGAGCTGAGCCTGCTTCCCCAGAAATTGGAACAGCAGTCCTGGGCCTGACTCCACGGCCACGTGTGGGGCATGGACTTACTTCTGGACCCGTTGTAATGGCTTGGGGGATGTCTAGCACCTCTGGCTGGGAGGGGGTCACAGGCCCATGCTCCTTAGGGTTGCTCTGGGGGGAGGGGGGTGGGGCTGTTGCCAGGTGAGTTTGGAGCATTGTTGGCAAAAGAAGGAACATGGATTCAGGCTGGCCCAGACCTGTGACTGTGACCCTCTCCCGCCTCCCTGCTGCATCCCCATCAGCCACCTCCTGTGTGCTTCCAGGCATTTCCCACCCAGCGTAGCCTTCAGGATGCAGGAGATTTTTTTTTAATTCTCAAGGATCTTATCATCTACTGGAGGGAAGGCATCCTATATCCTTATTGTCACCCTTTTTGTGGTTTGCTATTGATAGGAATGTTCAGTCCACAAAGGGGAGGGTGTCTGTGGGCAGGAGGAGCCAAGGCAGCCTCCAGGGTGTCTGTGTGGGGGGTGGGGGGCCCATGGCCTCTAGGGCACCTCCGGGGGTGGGTCGGGGCCTCCAGGGTGCCTGTGGGGGTTGTGGGTCACATCAGGAAGGTCTGACGGTGGGGGTGGGGCGCAAGGCTATGGAACCCGCAGCAAGCCGGCTACAGCATTGGCACACAGCCGTGGGGATCAGGCATTTCAGGACGCTGGGTTAGAATTTGTGCCACTCTTGTACTGCAGGTGGTTTACAAGGTTACAAGGTGGGATCCAGGCACACGTGTAATTTAGTAGTCCGGTATTTATTCCAAATTTGTCTTAGAAACAAATATACTCTTTATTCATCAGGCTTGGGTAATATTGCTGGGGATGAAGCTAAAGTCAAAAAATAAAAAGGAGGAGGAGGAGCCGATTTCAGGAAAGATCATAAATACAGGGAGCTGACAGAAATGGCAACAATGGTAGGCCTGAGGGTGAGTAGGGTTTGGGAAGTGTCGGTCTCGAGCTTGGGTGCTGGCATCAGACAGAGTTGGCTGGATTCCAGCGCCGGACCCACCGAGCCCACGCAGCGAAGCTGGGCAAGCTGACCCAGCTTCCCAGGCCTCCGTTTTCTTACCTGTGAAGTGGGGCTGAGACCGGGATCCCCTTCGGAGGGGATGTGGAGGGACCCTTGAGACAGATGGCGCATGGGAAACCCTCAGGGGGCCCTCTGATGCGAGAGGGCGTTTATCCAGGGAGCTCTTGGTAATCTGGGTTCGTCTTCACAGGGGAGGAAGGAAGGCGGTCCAGGCACAGTGAGGGCCACAGCCCAGCATGGAGCTGGCGTGGCCAGGGGGGGGTGGGTGTGGCTGTGGGGTGGAGGGGGGATGGCAGGGATGGTGTGGGGTCCTGGAGGGCAGGATGCGCAGGTTGGCAGGACACTGCAGAGGGGAATGGGCTCCTTGGGAGGCTGGGACTCCCCACTCCCTCCCTAATCTCCTCGTGCCCTGCGGACTGAATGCCACCATGGTCCTCCCTCTCTTACACCGGAGCTGTCTGCAGAGGGTGACGAGAGCTGGGTTGTACTCCATGGAGTTCATCTGTTGTTTATCTTTTAAGCACCATTAACCACACATTAGCTGATTCTTTTCTGACTATAAATTAATAGATTCCATTAGTAAACAGTCAATTACAGGATGATTACTTCCCCCCTCCCCCCCCCCAAACCTTGAGCTTTTTTCTGGCTGTTGGAGAGCATTTGAGTCTGTCCTCTTCCCACCCCCAGCCTCCTTTCCGACCCTGGGCTTCGGAGTCTCCCAAATGGACCCCGGGAGGGGAGGCGGGGGGGGGGGGGGAGCGGGGGGCAGGGCGTGGGCTCCCCGTGTAATGAGGTTGTAAGCAGCAGCCTGTGTTTTGCAGACAGAAAACCAGCAAACCTGGAGATTTGTTTTCAGAGAATTCCTGTTTCAAACCCGGAACAGAACAGCAAAGTCTCCTTCCAGTCCTGTGTGCACCACAAACACACCCTGTTTCTTCTCCCCCCGGCTCTCCTACTTCTGGGGCCTCACCCTGGCCAACTCCTGATCATCTTTTCTTCTGCCTCCATTCACCCCTCCCTCCTCTTTTTTCCCCTCCCACTGTTCATTCACTCCACCATCCGTCCATCTGTCCATCCATCCTATCTAGACTCTGTCCAGATACATCCTTCTATCCTTGGCTGGAGTTGCCAAGAGGAACACTAGTCCCACAGTATCCATCTGCCAAGTTTTAAAGCATTCAGGTAGGAGGATAGGGTTAGTCTTGGGGGCCCACAGCCATAAACCCATCACTGGAACACCAAGGGCAGTGCCCCAGGGGTTAGGCCGGTAACTTAAATAACTCAAAGCAGAAGACTGTCCTAGCGCCTCTGTGAGCTGTGAGGTTCAAGCCCTTCCTGTGGCTTTTTAATCCAAATGGAAAACAAAACGCAACAACTTTAGACCTTTGGTTTGCAACTTTGCTGTATCAGCCAGAATAAATTGGTCACAAATAATAGCAACAGCTACTTGTAGTAGGCTGAGCAGTGGTCCCCAAGGATGCCCATGCTCTGTCCCCAGAACCTGTGAATATGGCATCTTACCTGGTGAAAGGGACTTCACAGAGGTGATTGCGGATGTTGAGACGGGACATTATCCTGGACTGCCCAGGTGGGCCTCATGTAATGACAGAGGAGGTAGGAGGGTCACAGTCAGTAGGAGGAGGTGTAATGATGGAAGCAGAGGTTGGAGTGATGAGGACCTGCAAGCCAAGGAAGGCAGGCAGCCTCCAGAAGCCAGAGAAGGCAGGGAAATAGATTCTCCCAAACTGCTTTCAGAAAGAGGGAAGCCCACTGGCATGTGGCTTTAGCCCAGAGAGACCACGTCTGGGCCTGCGTCCTCCGGGACTGTAAGGTAGTAATTCACGCTGTTTCACTTCACCGGGTTTCTGGTGATTTGCTGCGGCAGCCTCAGGAACGAATGCACGGGCACAAAAAGAATGTATTAAAGGCCTTTTAGAAGCCTCCAAGGCCAACTGGAAACAAATGGGGAAGGGGGAGTCCTGGGACTTGTGTGGCAGAAGCTGAGGGGTGGTCCTTGGGGCACCTCTGCTGGGACCAAGTCAGCATTTCCCACCCTGGTTAGGCTGCTCTAGATTCAGGTTCCTGGAAGAGAATCTGTTGGCAGCCTCACTAGACTGGAAGTTCCCCAAAGCAAAACTGGGGGCCCTCGCTACAGGAGAAGGGGGCGAGTGCCACATTTTGAGTCAGGTGTCCACACGTGCCGTCACCTTGGGCCAGGGGCTGGACAGACAGACACTCTGGTGATCTTCCCAGCTCTGGGAAGACCTGGGATCTTTCCAGCTCTGGCCCAGCCTCGTGAGCCCAGTGGCGGGGGCCTTTGACTTGGACATCTGAGTTCTCAGCCTCCGGGAAGGTGGTCCAGTTCTGGTGACCTCGGCCCCCCGCCTCTGCCTCTGGCTGACTTCTCATTGGGACTGAAGCGGCCAGCCCCTCACAGCCCTGGGTTGGGTCTCTCTCCCCAGCCACCCACTTTTCCAGGCCACACCCACTTTTCTTCTTAAATATGTGTTTGGAAACGGGTTGTCAGCCTCAGCACTAGGGACATCTCTACCAGACCCCTGTGGGGGCGGTCCTGTGCACTGCAGGGTGCGTGGCAGTGTTCCCGGCCTCTGTGCGTGCGTGAGATGGCAGTAGCAACCCCTCCCCACAACTGTGACAGCCAGATGCCTCCAGGCATTGTCAGGCCAAGAACCACTATCTGAAGCAGCACCTCTGTCCCTCTCTGCCACCTCTCCCACCACAGGCCACCACAGTAATGACCTTGCTGGTCTCTCCAGTCCCTCTCTCGATCCCTCCACTCTCTTCCTTATAACCTGCTGGACAGATGGTTCTAGAAAGCGCATCTGATCTCCTGTTGCTTCTTTGCCTAAAGTCCTACATCTCTGTAGTGGCCTTCGACCACATCCCATGTTCCCTAAGCTCCGTCTCCTCCTCCAGGCTCGTGCCCGTTCGCCCTCCACCTTCTTCTCTAAGCCTCTACCACCGGCTGACCTCCACCTTCCTCCAGTGGCCTTTCCCACCTCAGGGCCTTTGCACTGGCTGTTTTTTCTGCCTGAACACTCTTCTTGCTGCTCTTTGCTGGGTTAACACTTACCTTTGCTGTTTCCATTACGAATGCCTTTGATTGCAAGTGATCATGGCTTCAACAAAACTAGACATATTTTATTACATAGCAAGGAGTCTGGAGTCAGCTGGTCTCTGAGTATTGGTTCTGTGACTCAGGGACAGCATCTCTGGGACGATCTTGGCCTTTCCTCAGGTCACAGAATAGCTGCCTTAGCTCTGGACATCCCATCACCATTTCAGGCTGGAAGAAGTAGGGCAGTGGAGCCAATAGACTTCAGCTTGCATCTCCTCAGTCACAATTGTCCCATGGTAAGCCCAGGTGCAACGGAGGCTGAGAAAACAAGTATTTAACTCTTGTAGCCTCGATAGAGGGAGTAAGTAGAGGAGAATGAGGTTGGGAATGCTGTCTATTAAGTGTTGGCTTAAATGTCGCTTCCTCCTGGAAGCCTCTCATGATATCCTCTCCTATCACCGTATACCTCTCCTTCTTACCCTTATCCCAACTACTTTATTAATTTACTTGTAAAATTGACTGACAGGCTTCTGATTCTTCTTTTTTTTTTTTTTTTTTTTTTTGACTGGGAGTTCAGTAAGCTTAGTGAGTTCTCTCCTGTTCCTGCAGCCCCCAACAGATGCCTGGATACAGTAGGACCTCAATAACTATTTGTTGACTTACTGCTGCCAAAGTATTGTTCCCAGAGCACAGAGGGGCCTGACCCTGAGGGGCCCAGGCCCTTCCCTGTGCCCTGGGAGGAGGCAGGCTCAGTCATCTGCTTCCCAGCAGGGGCCGGCCCTGTTTGGGCATCGGCTGCCCCACCCCTGTTTCTGGAGCAGGTTGGTCTGAGCTTTGGTTGCCCCTCTGCAGGCTGCATGCTGATAAGGAGAGGAAGCTTGTGTGCACATCAGTCTTGGAGACCACACATGCTGGGAGTGCAGCCACCTGGCGGGCAGGCCCTGGGCTCTGGGAGGGTCAAGATTCCCAACAGGCTGGGCCCTGCCTCCTCATCCCCCCACCCCCACTCCTGCCTGCCAGGTGGGACTTCCAGGTTTCCTTATTTTCCTTTCTCCTCATTGCCCATGTGTTGGTCCAGTTACTTTACCTTGGGCCTTACAATTTTTCAGATGACACTGAAGGAACATCAGGCACTCACTCTGTGCGTCTTTGTCGCATGCCTGTTAATGAGCGGGACCCCAGACACAGGGGTGCAGGAAACTGAGGCAGGCCTGGCGGGGGCTGCACCTGGTTTGGCAGACGGACACCGGCATCAGTGAAAGTCATCAACGTCGTAGACACGTGTGAAACTACAACCAACACACCAGAGCGGCGTCACCTAGGGAGGCTAGAAGAGGCTTCCCGGAAGCTGTGACAACTCAGTTCGGAAAGGAAGGGCAACAGGAGTCAAGTGGGGGAATCCGGCATATTGAGGGGTGGGGGCCCTGTGTGATCCCAAGGGTCTTTAGAAGAGGAAGTGGGGGCATGAGGTCAGAGACAGCGGTGTGAAGAAGGAAGCAGAAAGAGTCAGGGGGAGAGTTGAAGATGCCACACTGCTGACTTCGAACATGGCAGCTGGGGCCACGAGCCAAAGAATCCAGAAGCTTCTAGAAGCTGGAAGAGGTGATGAAATGGATTCTTGACTGGAGCCTCCTGAAGCAGCACAACGCTGGGGCCCCTGGTTTGAGCTCAGGGAGCTCCAGTTGGTATTTCTGACCTCCAGCGCAGGAACACATTTGTGTCATTTCCAGCCGCCACCTGTGTGGTGGTTTGTTACAGCAGCCACAGGAGACTCACACAGCCGCACAGTGGGGTGCTGAGCAGCAGGCGGCACCGCTCATGCCCTGGTCCCCAGCTCACACTCCCAGGCCTCTTTGAGAGTGACGCTGACTGGGCTCTTTCCAAGGCCCAAAGCCCCCATGAGTCCTGCTGTTGCAGCGCGCGCCTCTCTGCTCGCATCGCCCGTCTACTGATGCCTCTGTCCTGGGCCACGTGGGCTGGCATCTCGTCTCCCTGGCCTCATCCGTTCCATTAACTAATTATTGATGCTTCTCCTCTAATTTCAGAAGGGACTTAGGGACCAGACATCCATCTCTCCGTCCGTCCATCCGTCCGTCCATCCATCCATCCATCCATCCATCCACCCACCCATCCACCCACCCATCCACCTATCTAACATTTACTGAGCACTTACACTAAGGGCCAGGGACTGTCTAAGGTCTTGTGAACACCAAGTCCCCACCGGGGCCGCCTTGGGACAGGACTGCGGGTGCCACGTGGGCTTCCTAGTGTGGCCGCGTTTCTGGTGTTTGGAGTGGGCAGTGGCTGTTTTGGAGCCGCAGTGTCTATTTCCCATTCCAGCCTCACTCAAGGGGATGGTACATCCGGGAACCTGCCTTCTACCATTAGGTGCTTAGGGACTCTCTAGCTCACAGCCTTCTCTGTCCACTCCAGAGAGACATTCGTCCATTCCAGGGCAGTGGCCTTGTTCCTGGTAGCCCCTAGCCTGGTGCGCTCCTGGGGCCACCTCCAAATCCTCCATCTCCTTCCCTGCCAAGCTAGCTGGGGATCTGTCCTGGCTGCAGGGCCCCTTGCTGGGAATGAAGAGGGTGGGAGGCTCCCCTGCGGTCAGGCGCCTCACTCACCACCCACTCGCTGGCTTACCCGTGACCTTGGGCGGTGACTGACCTCTCCGGGTCTGGTTCTTCATCTGTAAAATGGGTGCTACGGTAATGAAGGGAGAGCAGGACAACGTCCATGTGGTCATTAGTACACCCCCTGGAACCTGGTAGGAGTTCAAGGTTGTTTAAGTATCAGGTGCTACGGCATTTTGAGGGAGGGCCCTTGTCTTGGTTTTGTGGGTCAACAAAGGTTGGCAGGGACGGATCCGTCACACCGCTCAATCCCCGCCCCTTCACAGGGTGTGTGTGGGCCCAGGCCCCCCGAAAACAGACACCCAGGCAGAGCTGGACACAGGGACACACTGGGGACTGCCTGTGGAGCAGGAAGGGAAGGGCACGCTTTGGGCTGAGTGTTGTCTGACACCTGGGAAGGGTGAGAGGGAGGAGGGGGGTAGGCAGGGGGGAGAGGCTTGGACCAGGGGGCAGCTCTGTGAAAGTTTCAGCCAGCCATGGGGGGGTGCCTGCACAGACACTGCCTGTTCCACGGGGTCCCTGTCACAGCCCCGGCTCATCTGACGGCATGGCACCTGCCGGCTCTCGGACCCCTCCATTCCTCCAAGCAGCATCGAGGTCTGTGTTGTGTACCAACGTGGCTGCCCCCGAACTTGATAAATACTTGTGAATAGTGAATGATTAGATGCATGAGGAATGATTACATACATGAGTCATGCAAGCCGAGGCTCCATATTAGGTCTGGTTCCAGCCGTTGCTGCTCATTGAAGTTCCCTTCTCAGTAACTCTCTGGGTGCTCACCGTTTACTGGGGATCTGCTGTGCCTGCAGCCTAGTGCTGGGCCCAGGGCTTCCTAGGTGAGCCAGCATCCCAGCCATCCAGAACTTGTGGTGGGCAGAAGGGCTAGTTGCATCCAACTAGTGACCATAGAAAAGGCTGCTCTTGTTCGGACTTCAAAGCTAGTTCCCAGCCGATGGCTCACGGGCAGGCACACCAGGGTGCTGGCCAGGGGCAAAATGGCTCACACCCCCAGGGGCCTTCCCCTCAAGGGGCAGGCCAGTGGTTTCCCAGGCAGGGGGAGTACGGTATTCTGTCAGCATCAAAAAAGTCTAATCAGAAAGAAAGGGGAAAAGACAAATTCTTTCAGCCATATCCAATGGAGGAAAAAACAAATGTTTGCTTTCCCTACGGATTTTCTGGTCAGTTGTGGAATTTTAATAATGCCCCGCCACATGCTTTGGGCTGACCACTGGTGGAGGAGAGCGGAAATGTGACATTTGGCCGCCGGGGTGAAGTGAGATGATGTCCGCTGTGGCGTCTTGTTCTGAGGCCTCACTCGGAGTTTCCGAGTTGGCTCCCCTGGCTGCCGTTCACAGCTGTCCCGGCCAGAACTGGACAGGACATTGTGGGTGCTGGCAGAAAGTAGGAGCTGCAGGGACCTCTGCAACATTTGGGTTTTGTTTCTCCCTGGCTGTGTTCCTGGTGCTTAAAAAGAAAGGGGAGGGAGGGAGGGAAAGAGAGAGGGAGGACTAAAAAAAGCCCAGTCATTTTATCTTCAGTTACAAACGTCTCTCGTTTGTCCAGAAAGAAATGAAAACACGCATTGCCGTGTAATGATGTTTACTGAAAAAAAAAAAAAAATCCCCAAGTAAAACCAACAGACACAATGTGGATAAAATAGATCATTCAGCAACTTCCTGGCGGACTCCACACCTTTATCCCTGCCCCCAGCCCGTGCACTCTGGGCTCCCTGGCAAGTATTTGTTTTACTTTCTTGAAAGTGTGTGAGTGGGAGAGGCCTGTGCACATTCGTGCCGGGTGAATAGCGGGGACACATTCCCCGAATAGCTCGTCAGCGTGTCCATCAGTAGAAGTTTTTCTCCTCTGCTCATGGCAGGGAACCAAATATTTAAATGTGATTTCTAGACCTCAAGGCACGTGAAGAGATTTGTTTGACAAAGAAGGGAGTGAGTTGGAAAGGGCTGCCCCCACGGCAGGGAAGAACTTTGTGCTGCATGAGCTGACTCACCTGCAGCACGTTTCACATGTGAATGTGATGCTCTCATCAAGTTTTCCCAAAGGAAAAGGGCCCACTGGCCAGACCCTGCGTTGGGGGCCAGGGCTGGACCGCACGGTCACAGTGCGGTTGTGGACTGCGGCCCCTCCTTGGCAACAGGCTCTGTGCCCTAACAGCACCTGGACCCCCCCAACCCCTGCAGCTTCTGAGTTGAGCGCTGACAGCGATGGCTCCCCGATTTGCCCCAATTTGCCAGCCAGTGGGGATGCAGAGGCGATTCTGCCTGCTCAGTGTAGTGGGGGAGGGGCCTGCTGTGGTGTCAGGGCAGGGCCCAGGAGGAAGTGCTGTCAGGAGCAGACACAGGGCAGCAGAAGGAGCACGACAGGAGCAGGGCAGGGCCTGATGAGGGCGCGTCCAGTGGGCTCAGGTGGGGCCTCGGCCCCTGGGTCAGTGGACTCACGAGAGACACGGCCCCAGGCAGTCTTCACCCCGCAGCTGGTAACTGCCACATGACTTAGGGTGGTGCCGGGGGACCCTTTTCGTTGAGAAAAATGAGTATTAGTGAGAACGCAGCAGCACTCCCAACCCATGACTTGAGGTGCTAGCGAAATTTTTCTAACAAAAACAATGACCGTCCGTAACTTTGAAGACTTTGCTGGGAGCCAGGCATGAGGTTCGGAGGCTTGTGTGCATGCATGCGCACACAGGGACACACACATGGGGACACACACGGGGCATGGAGGGATGTGGGGACACACATGGGGATACACGGAGACACACAGGCCACACAGAGACACATGGAGAGACAGGGACACACACATGGGGACACGGGGACACACATGGGACACTCGGGGCACACATGGGGCACACACAGAAACAGGGACACACACACAGACTCACGGGGACACACACTTCTCTGTGTATTTATTGGGAGACTCCAAAGAGTCCCGTGAAAAGTGACCAGCTCCCTCACGTCACAGAAAAGGAAGCAGATGCCAGACAGGGGTTCGGTCTGTTCCTCAACGCTCCTTGCCCCACTGTTGATTTTTGTGGCCCAGCAGTAATTCAGCTTCTCTCTCCCCACAGATGCCGCCCGTGTAGGTGTGCAGCGGGCACCTGCTGACTGACAGCTCGGCCACCATGGCCCTCGTGCTCTTTCAGCCCCTTTTCTGGGGCCCGCTCTGGGACTTTGCTTATTTAAACCCTGCTTGCCAGAGTCGTACGGTTGTCTCCACTGGAGCAGAGCTCACGCTGCCTCTTCCAGAAAAGCCTGCTTTTCTACAGTTAGGGGTAACGGGGGCGGGAAAGTACAGGTGATTTGATCGATTGTGGTTTAGAAAATAACACTTGGCCTTGGGGGCGTTCTCACTAAGGGGCGAATCTGCAGGCGAGGTGGCTGCAGTGGGAGAAGAGAGCGCCCCTCGCCCTCCCGAGCGCCCTCCTTACAGCTTCAGATTCCTGGGGGCCAGGCTCTATGCAGGACAGGAGGCTGTGTCTTCTTTCCCTTTGGGTCAATCGTTGGCCCGTTCACACCCGAGCCCTTAGTCCTGGACAGGGGGCTGTGCAGCACATGTGTGCACGCACACTCAGGGTCCCTCACGCACACTCACACACACAGATGCACTCAGAGTGGTGACTACGTGTGAGTGTTTGGACTTCACGATCACAGCTGAGGAAAACCCTGCGGGACTGACAGCGGGGGCCGGGGGGCCGTCAGTCCCTGGGTCTCCTGAACCCAGTTGAATTGAGCAAGGAGCCTCTTCCAGGCTCCACGTGGGGTCGGTGGGGGGCGGTGCAGTGGTGGGAAACAAAGCAGGAGAGAAGCAGCTGACCAGGTGAGAGGAGCGTGGACAGATGGAAGGGTCAGGACCCACCTCTCCCACCTCTCCAGGGACGCAGTCTCCTCTCCAGCCCTCAGTTTCCCCATCTGTAATGATCCCCTCCCCTCCTTCCGTTCCGTGGTTCCGCGGGACTTGGCTGCTCCTTGGCTAGCAGGACTGCTGTCTTCCAACCTGGGAGGAGGCCTTGCCTCCTCTGCTCCGGGCCAGTTGAGCAGGGAGTGCTGGGGAGGCTGCCGTCCGCCTCCGATGCTCAGGGCCTCTGCACCTGCTGATTCACGTGCCTGGAGCCCTCCGCCCCAGGGGTCCCGTGGGCCCGACAGCCTGCATGCAGACCCTGCCTGTGCCATGTGCAGGCCGGGGGACCTCAGCCAAACTGCCAAACCTCTCTGGGCCTGTCTGGTTTGCCGCCTGTGGATGATGCTGGCGGCCCTCTGTTAGTGCGAGGCATAATAAGGGTATTCACGGGGAGCCCTGAGAACAGCGCCCGGCAGGGGGAGAGGGCCCCGGCTTAGCTCAGCCTTGCACCCCCACCCTGGGTCCGACACTTCTTTGGCGGACCGACACATGCCTCCTCAGTGGCCTGTGCCGACGTTGATGGCTGACATGCCTTGTCCCTGTTCATTTGTGTCTTCCATAGCCCCGTCACAACTTACAGTTTTATATACATGTGGGCATTTACTCCTTTAGTCTGATCTTCCCCTTTGCACCATTGGCCCCCTGAGACCAGGGCCGTGTCTGTCCCCACTGCATCCCCTGGAGCCCAGCCGTGTGCCTGGCACATGGTTGGCACCCCGTACTTTGGTGCTGAAGAGCTTTGAGGGGACCCTGATAGATAGAGAGGCTACTTCTTCAGTGTAGAGTTCCGTGGGATGTGCAGCACGACGAAAAGTCAGGACTCAGCTCACAGCACCCCCTGCCCCCCAAAGAGCTCCTCCTCTCCTCACCCCAACAGTCACGCCTCCTTGTGCCAGCTCTGGGATGCAGTGGTGACAGCGAGGCCCACCTCCCGCCCTTGTAGCATCCGGCCAGGATCCAGTGGAGACCAGTGCCAAACGAGAGGCCGTCCAGGAGGCTCTCTTGTGGTTAGAGGGCACGGGGAGCCCACCTCACCGTGGGTTGGGATGGTTTCTGTAGCACAACCTCCGGTCCACTGGGTGACTGATGACTGGAAGGGCATGCGGGCCCAGGGAACATCCTGTGCGAGTGTCCCCAGGCTGGGTGGAAGCACTGCATCCTTGAGGAATCCGGGGCCTCAGGGAGGGTGGGAAGTGGGTGTTAATAGAGAGCAGCTTGAGAGGGGCAGAGAGGGGGAAGGGGCCTTAGAGTGGGGGTGGGTGGCAGACTGGACATTTTCAGAGTGCAGGGAGAGGCTACTGCCCACCCCACCAGATAAGAGGTGGCGGGAAGGCCACAGTGGGGCACACGCAGAGAGCACCCTGGAGATGCAGTTGTCTATCTGGAGACCAGCAGGGGCCACCTGGGACTTCTCCTCAAGGGAGGGTCCTGTCTGGTCAAGAGTGCCGTCGCCAGCCCCGCGGACTTCCATGGGGAGCGTGGAATCACACTCCCAAACCTGAGACATTTCTGCATTGTTTTTGCCTTGTGAAAAAACATTAGTATTCTGCAGTGAGGGGACTTTGTGACCTGCATGGGCTTTGGAGTTCAAGGCTCAGGACTGTGTCTTGTCACTTTGCTCGTTAGAGGATTAGAAGCCATAGAGACAGCTGCAGGCAGGGATGGCCGCTGGTGCGTGACTGCCCAGCATCCCTGGGGTTCTCCTCTCTGCCAGCTTGGAGGGGAGAGGGCTCCTCAGGCTCTGGCACTTGCTCATCCTGGTGGAGGGCCGATGGGCCTTGGTTTCCTCCATTGCTCATCTCAGGGACTCGCCCTGACCCTCCAGCTGAGCTCCCTTGGTGCTTAAGACTGCGGTCCCTTCTGTGGGGGGAGCTGGAGGAGCTGAGAATGGGTGTCGATGTCCTCCAGTGGCAACCCACTGACGTGCCTGGGGTGCGGACTCTCCCCCTGTGCCCAGAGACCGGGAGAGAAGGAAGAGACTCCTGGTCAATCGGGAAGAACAGGGAGCAGAGTAAAAGTTCTCCAACAGGGCACTGGGGAAACAGGCACACAGCTCTGGTCACTGTGGCAGAAAGAATGACACCTCCCGAAGGTGCCCGCTCACTGCTCCCCAGAACCTGGGGCTGTGTTGCCCTGCGTGCTCACCCCGGGACCCTTCCCTGTCCTGCACTAAGGAACATCCTCTCTAAGACAGGCCCCGCCCAGCCCCCCTGCATCTGAGAATTCTGAACACCCTTTGTCTAGACTCGACCTCTGGAGCCTGATTCTCCTCGGTCCCTCTCCCTCTCTGGCCCAGTGACCTTAAGACTCATTGAATCCCTCCGGGGAAAATTCCTGCCGCATGATGTGCGTCCCTGGTCACAAAATGTCCCTGCACCTTTACCCAAATCACATCCTAACCTCGCCAAGCCTCTGTTTTTTCACCTGCAAAACGAGATCCTAGTAGCTGAGCTCCCCTGACCACCAGGGGGAACTTCCTCGGGGAGGTGGGGATGCGGGAGGAGGGGTGGTTAAGCTGGTTTCATCATCTATCTGCCAGCCCTCTTCAGTGCCTCTGCTTTTCACTGCCTGTGCCTCTTGGAAGAGGTTGAGCATCTTACTGCTCGGTAGAATGGCGGGGAGGTGCAGGGTGAAGGGTTCAAAACCCGGTGGTTTTGCCTAGGACAGAGTGAGAGTCCAAGGCAGGGAGGCGGCCGGGGGCGCTGCGGGCTGGGGGAGGGGCAAGGACAGTTGCCCCTGGTCGGACTCCTGTGGCGTTCTCCCGGGCACTTGCTTACTTCTGCCTGTTCTCACTGGAGCCTGATTCTGCCCCAGCCGGCCTGCTGAGTTTCCACAGGCCGTGGGAGTGGCCCGTGGTTCCTCCCTGTCACGCCCCATGCACAGGGAATGCTGTCCCTAGTGTCTGCACACAGTGACTGATAAATTAAAGGAGTTGACGCTGAGAGGGGACATGTAGTCCCTACTTAACAACCTCTGAGGCCTGCCCCGGGTGCTAACCCGCTCTCCCAGGTACTCCCGTACCTGTTCTCCAGGGTTCCTCCAGAGCCCTTATCACTGCTGACCCATGCCCGGGGAGGAAGGGGGGCACAGCCTGGGAAGGGCAGCTGGTTGCCATCCCCGGAAGTTGCTCCGATGAGTATCTGCCTGTCCCACTAACCTCCCCTTGGTGGAATAGCTTGTTTGGTGACAAAGGCTTTCTTCCCACATTTCATAGCTGGTGGGTGTGTTGTACAATCACTTCCGTGTGCTGGCAGGGGCAAGGTGGGGGGGCAGGAGAAGCCCCTCGCTCTTGGCTTTCCAGCCACCTCCCCATCTTCTACTTGAAGGGAAAGACATCAGAGATGGAGGTTGGGGAGCCCACCAGGTTAAGGAGCAGGGACAAGTTTCCGCTTGCCAGTCAGCCTCCCTTTTTGAAGTGTGATCACCTCTCAGATCGGGCTCCACCCACCACTGTCCTTTTCCCAGGAAGAGGGGGCGTGCCTCCCCCAATTAATACCCACACCATCCCTGCATTCGCGTTCCATGTGTTCCTTGTATTTACGGCACAGAATTCGCATACTGGAGAAGAATGAATCGTCTGACCATTTATGCTCATCTGGGCTTCTCCTTGAAGTCAAGTCCAAAGTGATTTCCATTGGAAAAAGATCCACTCTTGCTGTAGAATCATTTGTTCACTTAATAAATGTTGACTTACTGCCAGCATCATATGGACCACTGGGCCAAGCTAGGGATTAAGAAGAATGAGGTGAGTAAATCAGACATTGGCCTAGCTTGGAGAGAGAGAGAGAGAGAGAGAGAGAGAGAGAGAGGGTGAAACCACAAAGAGTAGAGTGAACGGGGCTCTCACTGCTTGCCAGGAGCCAAGTGCTTTCCCTCGGGCCACTCATTTAATCTGCACGGAAACCCAGCTCATCGGGTTGGTCACTGTTACCCCCACGCAGGGACCTGAGGCTGGGAGAGGTGGAGTGACTTGCCAAGGTCACACAAACACAGCTGGTGAGTAGCAGGCCCCCAACTCCAGAGGCCACACCTGTAACCAGGACCTTGCACACCCAGGTGATCCAGTCTTCCTCTCTGTGAGAAGCGCCCTGAGAGAGCAGCAGGGGACGTGCTGGGTGACTCTGGAAAGGGACCAGAAATAGACAGCATGACCTGCCAGCCTCTGCTCTGTCCATTCCTTCCCGTCCTTCCCCGGCCGTTACTCGGCTTCGGAGGTACGCGGCAGGAACAGACTGGAGTAGAGTAGCATGTGGGAATAGAAATGACGAGCAAGGGGACAGGATTAGTAATTTTTTAAAAAGTTTTCAGCAAAGGAAACTTATTTTTCTGAGGAGTAAAAGGCAATTAGGTCTGGTGGCAGCAGCTCACAAAGGAAGCACAGTTGTCAAAAGGGGGGCTGGGACTTTTCAAAGCACTTACTGGAACGAAACAGAAATGCTGAACTTTGTTTTGTCTTTCCCCAAGAACATGCTCTTTTTGGAATGAAAAGGCTCCGGGGGTGGCGAAAGACCTGGGAGCATGAAATTGCATTACTGGAAATGGTTTGGGGCTTTTGTTCTTGAGGCTGGGGCCTCGTGAGGGATGGGCTCAGTGACAGGCCCAGCCAGGCTGCAGAGAGGCCTGGAGGAGGGGCGGGGCAGTCTGGGCTCCTGCACCCAGGAGGGGCTGTTGGAAGTGCCCTCCGTGTTCCCTGCTCCTCCAATGCGAACTGACAAGCCTCAGGGGCTTAGTCAGATGCTGCCCCAGGGGAATGGAGGTCTAGTGTCTTGTCAGATGCATCAAATGTGCATTCAAAACAAAAGAAAACAACAAAACGTGGTCTGGGCCCCAACAGCAGCAGCAGCAGAACAGGAAGAAGGGGGTGAGAGACTGAAAGCGTGTGACCCCCTGCACCCACCTTGCGGTTTTTAACTATTGCCGAATGGCCACAACTACCTCCTAAAGGGTCTCCTCGCCCGGTTTTCTACATAGCAGATCTGATCTCATTACTCGCCTGCTTCAGAACCTCCTGGGGCTCATGGTGGGACTGAGTCAGGCTCCTTAAGTACACACTCCATGTGACCGGGCCTTTGTTTATCTCTACTTTGGACCTCATCTCTTGCGTCCTTCCCCTGTCCTCTCCAGTCCAGCAGCACTGAGTCACCTTTGGTTCCTCCATGGAAACCGACCCTTTTGTCTCTGGATTTTGCACACCATTCCGTCTGCCTGCCGCACACTCTTTGGTCCCTCTTTGCCCACCAACACTATGCATTCTTTTGGTTTCAGCACAGACATCACTGGCAAAGGACCTCTCCTCTGTACCACCCAACTCCTCTCCCCCAGCAGTCTCCTGGGCTGTTCTCATTACAGATATACCACTCTATTGTATTTATGCCTTTATTTGTCCTCCTTGGGACTTCTCAACCTTGGCACTATTGACATTTGAGGTTGGATAATTCCCTGTTGTGGGGTTGTCCTAGGCATTGTAGGATGTTTAGTGGCATCCCTTTCCTCTACGTGCCGGTAGCCACCCTCCATTTGTAGTTGTGACAACTGAACTACATTACCTGATGATTAGCGTGGCTGCTGGAGCTCCAGCCATCACATCTGCATTCCAGGCAGCTAAAAGCAAAGGGACATTCATAACACATTTGCTGTATTACACTGTTCTCAATATTATGCTCAGTGTCAGGAATACAAGAGTGAACAAAGCTGACACTCCTGTGTTCCTTTAATAATTAGCAACAATATGAAGTCTTTCCTGATGCCTTTCAGTAGCTCGCATCTCTCACCTGATTCTTTGGCAAATTCTGCCAGTTCTGCTGAGACCCATGTGCAGAACCCCACCAATTGCCATCACTCCCTCTGACTGGTCAGAGCCGCCTTTGCCTGGGCTGCTCCAGTACCTCCCACTAGTCTCCCATCTTTGCCCCTGCGGTGTCCCCACCCCCACCCCTCCATGTCCCAGGCCATTCTCCACAAAGCATCCAGAGAGGCCTTTTCACACAGTGCAGGTGATTCCCAACTTGTTGCTTCAACCTTCCTGTGACTCTCATTTCGCCCAGAGTAACAGCCAAAGACCTCCCAGCAGCCCTCTCAGTAAACGATTCACCCATCAGATGGCAGCCAGGAGGGCGATTTGTCTGTAGAACCTGCAGTCAAAGGTAATTTGGAGCACAGGGCAAAAAGACAATCCAGGTTTCGGTTGGAGCTATACAATTGAGTTTTCCAAAGCATCCTGGTGCCATTAAATTGTTCATGAGGAAGAAAAACATTATTGTCCACCCCCTTAATTCAACAAAACAAGTCTTGAAAGTCACATATGGGCTTTTAAGATCTTACAGAAAATAAGTTAATACCAATTTTAAATGAACCCGAGTCCCAGCTCCTATCCAGGAACCTTTGCAGAGTCCCATTTAGAATTCGGAATTGTGACCCATTTTAAGGAGGAGAAAACTGAGTCTCAGGGTGACTTGCCTGAAGTAACAGGGGTTTAGGGCTGTGTCCATCCTGCGTGTCGTGAACGTGGTAAAAGCTTGCGTCACCCAAGGGGCACTACAGGGCCTGGCAGAAGGAAGGCCTGCCCGAGCGTGGTTGGTAGGGTCATAGTGTGGGTGTAACAATTTATAGCTTTAGTTTGAACATTTCACCTAAAATGTTGTGGGGTGTGTTTGAGTGTGATATTGTTATGTTACAGAACCACATGCTTATGATTTTGTAATGAGAGTTTGTGATAAAAAAGAAGCGTTATTTGTGCCAGACCCAGTATAATGGCTCAGGGATGGGAACATTTACCGTGGTGCTCAAAGAAAGGGAAGAACAGGTGAGAGAGGAAGGAGCTGGAGTTGAGATTATGCTGCTGCCCATTCCCCCATCCTCCTCCTCGTCTAGCCTCTCCCAGTGCCTCTGTCACCTGTCGGGAAGACTCCCCTGCAGCCAGGTCGCGTGTGCTGTGGGACTGGAAGCAGAGCTTTGCTCTCCCAACCGCCTGTTCTGTCCCAGGGAAGGACTCTAATTGGCTCAGTTTGGATCAAATGCACATCTCTGAACCAATAGTGAGCCCACAAAATAAGCCACTCTGATTGGTCTTGCATGAGTAATGTGTCATGGGGGCGGGGTCTGTCACCAAAAAGTGGACAATAGGGGAATGGGTGCTGGTGACCAAAAAATAATAGCTGCTTAGCTCAGAACCACGATGGGGTCCAGGTTCTAATGAGCCCTCCTGGAAGATGTTCGCCATTACCTTATGTATTGGGTGTTTTGAAATAAATACCAGGTGGCTTGGTTGGTTGGAGCATTGTCCTGTACACCAAAGGGTTGTGGGTTTGATTCCTGGTCAGGGCACATACCTAGGTTGCAGGTTCAATCCCCAGTTGGGGCACATGTGGGAGGCAACTGAGCTTGATGTTTCTCTTTCTCCCCCCTCTCCCCTCCCACCCCCAAATCAATAAGCATATGCTCGGGTGAGGATTTTTTTAAGTAAATAAGTACCTACCCCTATCCCCCTGAAAAGACCAAAGTACGTAATCTTTATAATCCTCCAAGAAAGACATCATTGTCCCCATTTTGCAGATGAAGAAAGATGGGCTCAGAGAGCTTTAAAGAGTGCCTGGTGTGCGGTGGCTGAGTCCGGTTCTGACTCCTGGTCTCCACGTTTTAGTGCCTCCCACATGTCTCAGGTTTGTTCCAGAGAAACATCCCCTAGCCCTACCTGCCCCTTAACCCTGACTACTTGGGAAGGACTAAGGGACCAGGGGACACAGAGGTCCATTGGGAGACACAGAAGAGGGGCGGAGGGAGGACGCTGTGGTGGAGGGGCCACCTCACTGGCATCGCCAGGTGAGGCCGCCGGGCTGGCCCCTGCAGCAGTGGGGTCCCAGCAGGGACACAGCGCTGAGGCCCAGAAGCAAGAGTACCTTTCATCTTCAGGGAACCAGAGACACTCCCTGCATTTGGAGCACGTGAAGGAGAATCTTGGCCCTGGAGATGTAGCCAGGGTCAATATCGTAGGACCCAGGGACATGCTTAGGAGCTGGGACATACTGTGCGAGCCACTGGAAGTGTTTGAGCTGAGCGGGAGAGCTTCGAGTCGCTGGTGCACTTTGGAAAGAAGACCTGGCTACAGAGTGGCAAAGCGACGGGAGGAAGGCACAGGGCTCTTGAGCCCCTGGTAAGTGCCAGGCACTGTGTCCCAGGGTATGCAAGGGAACAGAACAAAGTCCCTGTCCTCATGGAGCTTCCATTCTGGTAGGGACACAGACCGTAATCACAAACACAAGTGAACAGATTCGGTATAATGCATCTTACTCAGTACGGGCTGTCAAGGACAATGCCACGGGACGTGGGCCATGGCGGTGGGCGCTGTTCTAGCCTGAGGAACAGCCCAGCAGGCCTGGACTGGAAACGCGGCGGAGCACTGAACCTTGTTTGCCCATAGCGGCAGGGGCTGGTCATCTCTGGGCTCAGGCCGCAGGGTGCCCACGTTGCCTTTGCTTTGGTGCAGCTGTCGAGTTGACATAAACATTTAAAAGTGGATATAGCTTGGCTCTCATTCAGCATGTAAATAGTTGTCAAACCTTCAATTTTGAAAGGACTGGTTCCCTGTGATTTGTATAAATTTTCGACCAGAGCAGAGGCCGCACACACTGAAAACCAGGTCTCTCCACATCAGCGCTGGGCCTGGTTTCCAGGATGGAAGCCTTTCAGATGGGAACTAATTTCAAAGGTGGAGACGAGCTGCAGCCATCGAGGCGGATGCAGAAAGACCAGAGGTGCCCACGTGCGGCATCTTCCCGTCAGGGAGGCAGAGACGCTTAGCATAGAGATCCGATGCTTTGGACCTCTTCAATCAAAAGTGCAATTTGACCTGAGCTCTTGCGTCCCTCCAGTGTTTCCCAGGTATATTTAGTATTAAGCACATTTTCTTTGGGGACTGGCTCCGACAACTTAGTCTTATCTGAAATTATTAGACTTTGGGTGTACCAACTAAGTAGTCAAATTCCAGGAGAGCCAACAGACCCAGCACATAATATGTTTATTTCCCCCGTGACGCTGACCGAGATGAGACAGATGGCAGAGAGCGCTGTTGCGAAGATGTGGAGACCTGGCAGCTGTCCGTGGGTGGGCCACCTGGAACGCTGTTTTCCGACTGCAGTTTGGCAGGGTCCGGCCGGATTTAAAGGGAGCTTATCCCGCAAAACTGAGCAGTCGACTTTCAGGAATCATATCATAGGAGTCTCTGAAATATTGAGCAAAGACGGTAGGTATGAGAATGTGCACTGTGCCACGGCTTCATTCATATGTGTGTGTATGCATAGAAACATGTCTTATATATGTAATTATTATATATGTATACATTGACCATCAAGTGGTTTAGAAAAATGATCCTACTTCCCAGCAAAGGAACACTTTGTAGCTGCTTACAAATAAAGTAGACCTGAGCCAGAGGGGTGTCACCAGTAGGGTGTCAGGTTGGTGGCCTGTGCTCCGATAGGACGTGATGAGTAGGGCACTTCCTCTCTGCCGCCCTCCTCCCCAGAAACCATCACCCCCATCCAATGATGAGAAAAACGTCAGACAGATGCCACCGTGGGGCTTTCTACACAGTAGCGACCAGTCCTCCTCTACGCTGCCGAGGCCATCAAAAACAAAGGACATCCAAGAAACTGCCACTGGCAAGAGGAGCTAGGGAGACATGCCACCTGCATGCCGTGCGGTGCCCTGGGTGGGGCGCTGGACCAGGAAGACGACCCTCAGGAAAAACCAGGGCAGTCTGAATAAGACATGTGCCCAGTTCACAATGCCGCGGTCAGCGCCGGTGCATTAATTGCAGCAAATGGACTGCAGCAGCATCAGTCGCTGCCAGGAGGCACCAGGCGCAGACAATATGGGAGCTCTCTGTACTACTTTGCAATTTTCCCGTAAATCTAAAACTGTTCTAAAAAATAAAGTGTTGAAAACGAGGTGGAGATTCATGCGTGCACGTGAAGGCTGTGCCAGCTGTGAGAGGGAATGGAATGGTGCCTCCATGGTGTCAGCAGGTTTGCGGGCGTGTCCCTGAGAGTGCGCCCAGGACGGGGTCCAGAAAGGTGCCGCCCCTCCCACCGCAGGGGCTGACATGAAAGTCGGGTTAAAACACGCAGGGGGAAAGATCTTTTCCACTTCTAAAATGTTTTGAAATTTGTACTGTGCACATGCAAGACTTGTACAACACAAAGTTCAGTAAAGATATTCCACACACACACACACATACACACGCGCACACACACACATGCACACCGTGAAAAGGAGCTCCGTGCTGGGCAGGAGGCGGCAGCGGAAGTTCGAGTAGCCTGCTCCGATTCCCTTTCGCATAAATAGCCCCCAATCAGCTTCCCGCGATTCATCATTCAGAATCAAAGGCATGGAAGAATTAGACTCCCCTCCAGGTTTCTGGATACATCAAAATGGCTTTCTTTCTAGAAAGTCTGATCTTGATGAACGTCTGTGGACTCTGTCACTGTCCAGCGGTCTGGGTGGCTTGCCTTGCAGTCACTGCCACTTACTGGACACTCACTTGGTGGCTGGCTGTGGGAAGGACTCCACATAGGCCCTCATTTAGTCTTCAAAATAATCTTTTGTCACGCCCTTTCAAATGTGTGGTCTCTGGTCACCCCGCCAGTGTTGGAGAG
Source organism: Desmodus rotundus (assembly GCF_022682495.2). Classification (NCBI taxonomy): domain Eukaryota; kingdom Metazoa; phylum Chordata; class Mammalia; order Chiroptera; family Phyllostomidae; genus Desmodus; species Desmodus rotundus. Next base: position 97,579,039 of record NC_071392.1, on the reverse strand, counting down.
ACCTGTTCCAGAGCTGCTTGACCAGGGGTCCCAGCTTGACCACTCACCCCATGCCATGTCAAAGGCTGGTCAAAAGGGAGATGCCCGCCTGAGTTCCCCTCTCGGTCCCCTCAGATGAGGTCCCTGCTCAACGAGATGGTTCCAATGAACTTGAATCTCTGCTGCCATTGTTTATCTTCCCAGCGGACTATTCTGGTCCCATAACCAGGTGCACGTGGAATTTTGGTAACAATCAACTCTGAGCGTGCGTGAAAATTCAACATGTGTTGGCTAAGGTTGGGCGGTATGGGAAGTATATGTTCGTCATCAGTGTTTATGTTTTACTTATTTATTTTTTCTGCAATCCCATCAAAATAAAAATCAACCACATTCCGTGAAGCCCCTTCTGAAGTGGGGGAGGAGCCCTGGACGTCATTTCCTGTTAGGGGACAAAAAGCAGCACAAGGGAAAGGCATGGTGGGGTGAGGTGGCGTGGGGTGGACAGGCCATTGTTGGAAGGGACAGGGACCTTTTGTCTTATCTAGCCCTTTTGTCTTATCTGGACAGGAAAGCATGTGTCTAAAGGTCAGCTCATTTGAGCAAGAGCTTCAGACAGAGTTGAACAAGTTCTTCTGGAAACCGCATTGTGGGTCTTGCTTAAATTTTGACCTTTAACGTCCGCAGCCACGGCACTTACCTCGCTTCTGCACATCTCTCTCCTCCTCTGCCGTGAGCACCCAGACAGGCAGTGATTGGGGCCGCGCCTCTCCCTCAGAGCCCCTCTGCGTGTCGGCAGGGCTCTGTGAACTTCAGGGGGGGAAGATCCTTCCTTTGGACTTGATGTGTCTCTTCCACATCGTGAGCGGAGAGCTTCAGCGTGTATTTATCCAGAGCCTTCTCCTTTCCGGCCACATGTAAAGTGTCACGTGGTGTCCACGCAAGGAATCCCCCACCTGACTTCCTTGGTTGCCCTCACTGACGAAGACCTAAATTCATATTAAACACATTCTTGGGAAATGCTTTCCTTTTTTTCTTCTTCCATTTTTATTGTGGAACTGCATCTGGTGCAGAGGTTTCCACTAGAGAAGGCATTTAGAGCGTTGTGGCATTTCCTTTCCTAATTAAACCCAACTGGGGCTCCCTCCCGTGCGCGCGCCCGCAGTTGAGGGTTTCATCACGGGGCAGCGGCCCTTCCTGCTGCATTTGTAAACACGGGCTGCAGCGCTGGGGCGGCTCTGGTTCGAATTAAAACCCCGGCTGGAGGATCGACCCAGCTGTGCTTCCCTGTGAGCTCTGTCAGTCTTCCAGAGCTTGTTAACATGCTAATATAAAAGGGAATAGGACGAACTTCAAGGAATTTACAACTGGTCTTAAACTTCAAAGTCGAAAGCTACATCTCTGCAACACACACACACACACACACACACACACACACACACACACACACACACACCCCCAATATGTCCCTCCACCCCACCCTCCTCAAACATGACCCAACAGAAAACAGAAAACCCAAACTAATAAAAAACCCAAACTAATGAAAAGCCAAACTCAGAAGAGCAGCCCGGGGGTGGCTCCGTCCGTCTGAAAGCCTGTGGCTCTGGTCCCTGCTGTCGCAGGCCAGATCACGGCATGGGGCATCTGCCTGTTGGGAAACACGGGGCAAAGTTAGCAGGTCTGATTGAGACGTGATAAACATTTCTTCAGCCCTCGGGACAGTGACGCCAACCCAGCCCAAGAAGTTGGCTGCCTTGTTCTTCCCCAAAGCAGAGCTGGCCAGGTGGGTTGGGTGGGAAGGGAGGACCCGACCGTGCTCGCCTGCCACCTCCCCTGTCCGGCATGGCCCTGGGACAAGGCACAGCACATCCATCCTGACTCCGGGCTTGCGACGAATGCAGCAGGGAGCGGCCGGGGCACGTTCCCCAGCACGTGGTGATTCATTCTCAGAGCCGTCTCTTGGAGATTTTGACAACAAATAGAAAAGCACAACTTTTTAATTTCCTTTCCATGTTCTCCTTTCTCCAGGGAGGATCAGCAGATCACATTTATCTCAGCCTGCCCAGCAGTGGGTGCCAGAACCCAGTTCGCAGGTTCTCCTGAGCTTCCCTTGAGCATTTCCAAATTGCTAGTGAGGGTCCCGTTCAGGGGGAGGCTGATGGCCGTGGCTGTGCCTCCCTCCTTCCTGTCACATTGCCGACTGGGCAGCGTGTTCACACAAATGCCCCTATGAGTTCCTTGGCTTGTCCACGGATTGCTGCTGCCTTCCGAAATAGTGAGCGCCCTTTGTGCAGGTCTCTCTGCATCGGTGCTGTTGATAATCTGGGCGGGAGAACTCGTTGCTGTGCATTTGGGGATATTGAGCAGCACCCCCAGCCTCTGCCCACAGATGCCAATAGCCTCCCCTCCGCCTCCCAAGTCAGGACAGCAGCTCATGTTTCCAGATGTCGCCAAGTGTCCCTGGGGTGGAGTTGCCAGGTTCAATGTAGGATACCTGGCTCAAACTGAACTCAGATTTCAAATGTAGATAAACTTTCTATAGTGTGTCTTATGCACTACTTGGAGCATGCTTAGAAATTATTTTTTATTTATCTGAAATTCAAATTCACTGGGCATCCTGTATTGTCTTTGCTAAATATGGCAACCCTGCCTGGAAGGCAGTGTCTACCACTGCACCCCCGCCCCAGCGCCGCCTGCAGATCCACTGACTTGGGGGAAAGAATGTGGGAAAATAACAGCTTCTGGTTCCTTGTTTGCGCCTTTCTTGGCCACATTAGCTCAGAAAAACCACTTAAATCGTTGGGGTCCTCTCTTCAGTGTAAAATGCGGTCATGTCTGTGCCCATCTTCTCCTTGAGAAGATGCGAGGAGACAAACCTACACGGTGCGGGGACGGCCCGAATCCCTTCGCAGCTGCCTGTCGCCAGACCCCAGCTTCCCTGAGACCTTCCCCGGGATCTTCCCTGCTCACTGGGGCAGGGAGGGGCTGGCGCAGCCGGGCTCCAGGCTTGACCCACCAGGAGCAGGTACTGCTCCAGAGCAGGGAGCTCACCTTCATAGAAAGAAGGGGCCCTGTTCAAGGTCACACAGCTAGTCTGAATCCTCGAGGTGAAATCCTTGCCTTGCTTTCTGTCCCCCTGCCTACCCCATACCTCCCGGCTCTCACCCTGGCCCCGTTTTCCTATGGTGAAATCATTTGATCTGAACGGAAAAAAATGACAAAGTCGCTCATACACTGAGCTGTTTTTCACACTGTTCAGTCTCTGACAGGCTGTTAGAGAAGTTGGGAGAAGAGGTGCTGCTGGTGTACTTTTGCTATTCGGTGCTAATTAGAAGAAAGCCGACTGGGGGAATGGGAGCCGGCTCCGGAGGCCTCATTGTTTCCTGCCGGATGAAGGGATGAAGACTGAAGGGATGAAGACAAGGCCAGACCAGGAGTCTTCTGATTCCCTGGCACTGCATCTTCAGCAAAAGATTCTGTTTTGCTCTTAAACAATTAAAATTACCTGGCCCATCGAGTAGCATATGTATGTTAAAATTTAGTGGTGAAGAGTCTGTATTGTGAGTGTTTGGAGTCATGTGACTGTTAGCTTTTTCTGAAGCAATTACAATGCAGGCCCTGAGCGAGTTTGCCGTGTGGGAAAGTGCTGTCGATCAGCAGAAAGGCACATTTTATGTCCACAGCCTGACCAGAAGAGGTCGGTGTGAGTTTCTCCTGCTCGGAAGTGGCAGAGTGCTCTCAGGAAAGACCTTTGGCCGAGAGGCCTGGAAAGGCGAGAGGGGCTACAGTGAACACTTTTTCTCTGAAGACCATGAGGTGCTGGTTGCACAGCCCAGTCTGGGTTCTAGTAACAACACCACTGTGGTAGATGTAGCTGTATCTTTTTAAAAAATTGTTCAGTTACAGTTGTTCCCATTTCCCCCCCATTACTCTTCCCTGCCGTACCCACTCCCCAGAGGTGGCTGTATCTTACTGCATTGTCCTGGAAGCCCAGGAGGTGGGCACGCTCATTACTGTTCCCATTTCTATGAGGAGCAAAGTGAGGCTCAGAGAGGCTGGGCTACGTGCCCACACTCACACAGCAGTTGAACAGGGGTTCTGGGATTTGATCCCAGTCATGGAGCTCAGGTGTCCATGCCTTTTTTTTTGGCTGCGGTGCTGGGCCACCTTGACATGGCAGCGTTATTATTTCCCCTACGGGTGAGGGCACGGGGTCCCACCTGGTGAGAAGGGGTGGAGCCGTGGCCCACAGAGGCCTCTGGCTGCAGGAGCAAGGAAGGGCAGAGAAGGGGTAGAGGCGCCTCTCCGTGCCTCGGCCTCCTTACCTGTAAAGGGAGGTTACTAACAGTGTCCGTCTCACGGTGGTGACGGAGGCTTCAAGGAGATGATCCGTGTCAGGCCTGCACAGCACGCTGGGCACCGGGTGTACCCTGCTAAAGGCGGTCTGTCACCACCACCCTCATTAATAGACTGATTCTGAAGCCTTGTGGGTGCCAGGATGCTGCCGGCAACGGCTCTCCGTCACCAAGTTGGATCGTTCTGAATAAGCCCGTAACCACTCCGGGTTTACATTTCTCCCAGAGCGGAGCCAGAGCATCAGAACAGACAAGGTCAGAGGTGCTGGCTGGTTCTCACTGCCCTGTCCTGAGTCCTTGCTCTCGTATTTCATTCATTCAGCAATGCCAGGCACAGTGCTAGGCTCTGGGACAAATAGCAGAGGCCCCGGTATGTTCCCGGGTCTTATGTGCACAAGGACAGGGAAGTAGGTCAGAGTAATGACCCTTTGAAGCCACCTGGTTTCTGCCTGCCTCTCAGAGGTGACTGATGGTAGGGGATATTTGTCAACACATTTATTTTCCAAAATGCTCTTACTTCCACCTTCGGAGGCAATCTGCATCACACCTGTCCAAGCTGCACGGCTGGCTGAGCCACCCTTGTTTATCCCCATTTGACAGATGGGGAGATTGAGGTTCACAGAGGTTGAAATCATTTGCCTAAGACCAGGGAGCTAATTACCACAGAATCCAGGGGCTCGCTCCCCCAACGTCCCTTCCTGCCTCCTCATGCCCAGTGAGGAGAGAATTCCGGTGCCACTGTTCTTGGCAAGGTCCTGTAGGGCTGGGGGTTCCGTGCTAGTAACTAGAAAACGGGCTGGTAGCCCTTCACCTACCCTTTTATTATAGTCTCTCCTTCAGTTCTGGCTACTCCGTGAGTCAACCAACACATGCCAAATGAACGTTTTTTGTACACCTGGAAGATAAAAACCCACTCATAACCTCCGGGGCTTATTCTGGGTGTGGCAGCCTTATCGATAATGTACTGAGCACCTGTTATGTGCCAGGAACCATGCACGATACCATATCATTTACGCTGCTCCGGATAAGGAACTCATACCGTTGTGGTCGGAGAAGATGCTTGATAGGAAATCAGTCTTCTTAAATTTATTGAGACTTGTTTTGTGTCCTAACATGTGGTCTGTCCTAGAAAATGTTCCATGTGCACCTGGGAAGAATGTATATTCTATTGATTTGGGGTGAAATGCTCTGAAGATAGCAGTTAAACCCATCTGGTCTGGTGTCATTGAAGGCCGCCGTTTCCTTGTTGATTTCTTCTTTCTTTTTTTCCCCCTACCACTCCCCACCACCCCAGCCGCCCCCACTCCCCACCCTTGAGCCTGTGCTCTGCATGTACTGTTTCTAGTTGACTTTCTGTCTGGAAGGTCTCCCCACTGAAGTCAATGCGGAGGTAAAGAATTCTGCTGCTACGACTGTGGTAACTGCCAGCGTCCACCAAGGTTTGCTTTATGCATTCAGGTGCTTCTGTGTTGGGTACGTAAGTGTTTATAAGGGTTCTATCCTCTTGCTGATTGATCTCTTTGTTTTAAAGTCCATTTTGTCTGGTGTAAGTACTGCTACCCCGGCTTTTTTTTTTTTTTTAACTTTCATTGGCATGAAATATCTTTTTCCGTGCCTTTACTTTCAGTCTGTATGTCTCTCAGTCTGAGATGGGTCTCCTGTGGCAGCATGAATATGGGTCTTGTTTTCTTATTCAGCTACTCATCGCCTCTTCATTGGTGCCTTTAATCCATTTACATTTAAGGTGGTTATTGATACGTATGTATTTATTGCAATTTTATAATACATATTTAGGTCCCACCTTTTTTTCCTTAAAGAAGTCTCACATTTCCTGTAATACCGGTTTGGTGGTGATTTAGCTTTTTCTTGTCTGGGAAGCTCTTCATTTCTCTTTCAGTTTTAAATGTTAACCTTGCTGGGCAGGTAGTTTTAGCTGTAAGGTCCTTGCTTTGCATCACTTTGACTATTTTCACAGCAGTCCCTTTTAGCCTGAAGTGTTTCTGCTGAGAAATCAGCTGACAGTCTTGTGGGAGTTTCCTTGTAGGTAACTCTTTTTCTTGCTATTTTGAAGATTCTCTGTCTTCAACCTTTGACATTTTATTTATGATGTGTCTCGGAGTGGGCTCTTTGGGTTCATCTTGTTTGGGACTCTGTGCTTCCTGGACCTGTGTGTCTTTTTTTTTTTTTTTTTTTCCATCAGAGTAGGGAAGTTTTCGGTCATTATTTTTTCAAATAGGTTCTCAATCTCTTGCCCTCTCTCTTCTCCTTTTGGTATCCCTGCAAGGTAGATGTTGTTACACTTGAAGTTGCCGCAGAGGTCCCTTCAACTGTTCTCATTTTTACAAGTTCTTTTTTTACTTCTTGCTGCTCCGATGGGGTGTTTTCTGCTACCTTGTCTTCCAAATCACTGATTTGACCCTCTGCTTCATCTAATCTGCTGTCAGTTCCTACTAGTGCAGCCTTCATTTCAGATACTGTATTCTTCATTTCTGACTGGTTCTTTTTAATGGTTTCTGTGTCCTTTTTAATGCTTCTGTCTCTTCAAGCTCTCACTGGCTTTATCCATTCTTTCCTTGCATTCCTTGAGTATCCTTATAACCATTGTTTTAAAATCTGTATTTGGTAAGTCGCTTGTTTCCATTTTATTTAGTTTTTATTTTCTGGGGATTTCTCCTATTCTTTTATTGGGGGAATGTTTCTTTGTCTCCCCATTTTGGCTGCATCTCTGTGTGTGTTTGTGTATGAAGTAGACCTGCTATGTCTCCTGGTCTTGGTAGGGTGGCCTCATGGAGTAGGTGTCCCATGGGGGCTCGGTGGCACAGTCTCCCTGCCCACCTGAGCCAGGTGCTTCAGGAGCATCCCTTGTGTGAGTTACATGAGCCCTCCTGCTGTAGCTGAGTCTTGATTTCCATTGGCTTATCAGTGGGTGAGGTTGACCCTCAAGCTGGCTGGCTGTATGGATTGACCTTGACCGCAGTGTACAAGCTGCTGTGTGGGGGCTGACCCCACAGAGTGGAATTTGCCCTAGCAGGGCCTGATACTTGCCGAGACCTCCCTTTGAGTGTGCCGCTGGTGGAGCTAGGTTAGTTGTGGTCTGAGTGGTCTGAAGCCCACCCCTGGGTGTGTTGATTCTGGGGCCTCTTGGGAGGGACTGTGGTGCAGGTCGATGTCAGGCGCTGCCTGTGGCCAGCATCCCCCCAGGCTGATACTGTATGGAGAGGAGTGACCACCCCAGGACAGTGTGGGAGAGGGACTCACACAGGGACCTTGAAGGCTGTCCCTCTATCCCTCTCCCCGAAGGCTCACCACCCCGTCTCTTCCTGTGTGACTCCAGTCTGCTTTGAACCATGCTCCATCCACTGGGGCCCAGGGTGAGTGTCTGTGAATGAGATGTGTGTGTTGGCCCTTTAAGAGGACTCATGGGTTTCTAGCAGTCTCCCATCTCTCCCTGGTGGACAGAATCCCTGCTGATTTTCACAGCCAGGGTCATGTGGGCTCCTCTTACTGGCACTGATGCTGTGGGCTGGGGAGCCCAGTGTGGGGTTGAGACCCCTCGCTCCTCGGGGGTTGCCTCTGAAGCTGAGACATCCCTCCGGATCTCAACCATCACCTGCGGGTGGGGAACCAGCCCTCTTCACACCTCCACCCGTCCCACCAGTCTCAGTGTGGCTGCTTCTGCAAGCCCTTGGTTATGAGACTTCTGTTCAGCTCATCTTCGGTTGGGTATTCAGGTTGGTCGTTCTATAATTTAGTTGTAATTCCCATTGGTCATGGCAGGAGGTGAGTATAACTTCCACCTACTCCACTACCACTTTGTGCCCGCAGGTTAGGAATTTACTCAGTGAAGTTACATTTCCAGATTTGGGAAGGGAGGCGGCCTGAGGCTGAGGCACTTGCCAGGGCTGCCGGGTGAAATGCAGGACACGTGCAATTTGGGGCATGCTTATGCTAAAAATTATTTGTTGTTTATCTGAAACTAACATTTAACTGGATGTCCTGCATTTTTATTTGGTAAATCTGGCAGCCCCACCAAGGTCGACAAACCGGGAGATGCCAAATCTGCAGCACACACCCCACCGCTGCTGGGCAAGCGCCCTAGGGGACATCAACAATCAATTCTAGTGTGCCACAGTGCACTAGGGAACATCAACAATCAATTCTAGTGTGCCACAGTGCGCAGAGTTTAGGGGCCGCTGCTCGGAAACCAGACTGGCTGGCTTGAAAGGCAGCATTCATTACTTTCTAGCTGTGTGTCCTAAGGCAAGTTATTTAACCTCTCTGAGCTTCTATTTCCTCACCTGCAAAATAGACATAAATAGTACTACATCACCGAGTTGTGAGAATGAAACGAGACCCACGTAAAGCACTTGGCACTGTCTGGCATCCAGTGACGCTCCACTGCCAGCCTTGGGTTCGGTTACAGGAGCCTTCTTGGCCCAGCTGAGGCCGTGAGCCCACGGTCTCACAGAGAGCTGGACGCCTTGGGCTCTGCTCTGGTTCAGCCATGTGCTCCCTAACCTCCCTACCCCACTTCACCTCTACTTCGAATACACGGAAAGCCTCCCTGTGGGCTTGGGGCCCTGAGGTCAGAGAGACACCCGAGGAACTCTGGGAGTGTGAGGACATTTTCATAAGTCCTGAGTCTTTCCCTTCAGGCAAGTTCTCTGGAAGCAGTGTCTAGCTTTTGTTCAGGGCTAAAGGCATCAAACTGTCTGCCCTTTGTTGACCTCTGCATTTGGGGTTTGGTCGTGGGCAGCAGAGAGAGAAGTGAGCAGCAGAAGCTCTTGCTTTGTCCCAATATGCCTCCGAGACAGGCAGCTTCTGTCTCCCCGTGAGGGGTGGACCGCAGTTGGGGCCGCCTACCCCCCCCCCCCCCCCCCCCCCCGGCCAAGAAAGGCATCTCTGCCTGTGCTCGGACCTACACAGGGACCTTGGCGACCTGGTTGCCTTAGGCAGAGAGTTTCGGAGTCTGCGGCTGTCACCTGCCAGAGCAGGCCTGGGAACGGACCTGGGAGAAGGCTGTGCAGAGACGACTGGAGAGCACACTGCTGAGCGGGGACTGGTCTTTGGCCAGGTGCCTGGGGACTCCTGGAAACATGCTGGGGAGGCCCAGAGATGCAGAAGTCCCTGGGAGTGTGTGCACCCAGGGTGTCCCTCAGCCAGACGGACTGAGGGTGCCGTGACAGCTGGGCCGCCTTGCCCAGGCCAGGCAGACTCCCTGGGGTGACTTACCCTCCATGGTTCCCCACGGGATCAGGCCAAAGCCACCCTCCTGCTCACCTGAAATTGCACCTTACTGTTCCTCTGTCCCCAGCCTGTTCCCCCACGTCAGCATTGGACGTCTTGGCAGCACATTCGTGACAAATCGGGTGTCAGGCTCTGCTTCCGGGGAAGTTGGCCTAAGGTAAGAGGCTGTCTGCGAGAGTCCAGAGCGGGACACGGTAAGAGCAAGCTCACGGCCAGGGACAGGTGCCTGGGGAGGAAGTGGAAGACGAGTGCAGTTGGAAGAGTAAGTTCTGAGTGTTGGTGGGCTCAAGGTTTGGGGACTGACCAGAGAAGTCGCCCACAGGCCCACAGCAGCTTCTCCTCCTGCAGAGAACAAGACGCAGTCTGTAGATGCAGAAGCAACACGGGCCCGGTTATGGACGTTCACGCAGGTCCTTTATGAAGAAAGTGGGAGCATTCAGCCTATCGCATAGTTCAAAGGTTTTTTGTGGTTGCACACAGGCCTGCAGACACCACAAGGAAAGTGCTTGTTCCCGCAGGGGAGCCGCACTTCCCCAGTGCGTCTGCGAGACCAGAGGGCCGGAGGGCTGGGGGCAGCACTGGGCTGGGCATTGGGATGCCGGAGATCTTGATGCCGTGACTTCCCGGCCCTTCCCGTGCCCGCATAATGACTGCTAGAAATGTACCATTTGCTGCCGCAGAGGCGCATTATGAGTGGGTGGGGGAAACACTCCAGAAACTAGACACTGTCCTCCCTTTGTCTCCAGAGCTCTAATCACCTGTCCAGGGCTGGGGCAGAGCAGGGTGGGAGGAGCAGGGGAGGCCTTGCCAGGGCCAGAATAATGAGCTCGGCGCTTATGGAGTGGTCTTTTTCTGAGACCGTTCTTGCTCCGGCAGAGCTGTGTTCAGAAATGGCTCACTTTATTCCTCTGGCACAGGCCAGAGATTTGTCTGCTACCTGCCATCCAGCCGTGTGTCAAACATCAGACGGCCTGGATGATGCATTAAAAAGTGACCCCACCAGCCCAGGTGCTGAATGACAGCTGTTGGCCTAGAAGGACTGGGTATGTATCCCCAAGGCCACGGAAATCCTGCCTCCATTAGGGATAAAGGTGGGCTTTCAGGTTTTCTCTGCACACTTCCTTGTTTCAGGGGAAAAAGTCCCCTCTTTTTGTAGTATTCATTAAAGTGATAAGATAATGGGCTTTTACAGAATCTCTAGCAATGGAAGAAAGATGTAGGAAATGGGAAATGCCCACCTTGGGGGTAACAGGCATGTCTTTAACCAAACGGCCTCTCACCAGCAATAGGGGGTGAGCAGGAAGAAAATGAGCCCACCGTACAAGACTGCCAGCAGACATTCCCCGCCCTTCCTGAGTCTGGCCCTGGTCTGAACGATACATCGGCTGTGGCATCCTCGTGATTGTCTCATGCTCCATTTTGTAACTGAAGCTTCCAGAGGCCGAATGATTTGCTGAGTCCACATGGCTGGAGAGTGTTGCTGGGGCTGAGGCCCAGACCCACACGTGGCTGTTTCAGGCTCTGGTTAATACATACCGCCTCCTGGAAAGAGTGGGGTGTAACTTGGCCATGGTAGAGGTTTTCAGGGTACAGCCGTCGGGCCTCCCCTAGATCTGTCTCAGCAGCTTCCTTCTGGTGGAATGAAGGGAGGCAGGGTGCGGGCCTGGCCACGTGTGCTTCCTGGGGTGCCACATGAGTCAAGGGCCTCATGTTGAGGTAACAAGTGTCACTATAGGTCCCATTGTTTCTGCCTGTTGCTCTGCATTGCTGGGCATCCAGCATCTCTGTGACTGCCCGGTTTTCTGGGGCTGATTTCACAGATCGGAAGCTGCAGGGCGGGTTTTGGCACCTTAGAAAGAGACCCCGGTGACATCCCAGGTGCAGGCTCCTGATGTCCCGGTCAAGTCACAGTGGGGGTGCCTCCTAGAGACCCTATGCTGCCCATGCACCGTCCCCTCTGCTGGGTGCTCCTGGCTGCTGGGTGCTGGTGCCTCTTGGGCGGGGCTGGTCTAGCCGGTGCGCACTGGTCCTGCGTGCTGAGTGCCCCACGTCCCCTGAGGCCAGCAGGCGGACCATTCCCACTGACTCAGAGTCCCAGCCGGGGCTGACACTGGTCCCTTCATCCGTGGATTGGGGACAACAGCGTCTGCCTCACAGGGCTGCTGGGGGCATTGACTGAGAGGGCGGCAGTTGGTGCCAGCACAGCGCCTGGCACGTGTGAGCACTCAGCACACCTCGGCCTGAAGAGTGGCGGCGAGGGGGAGGGGGAGCCTCGGTGCCTGTGATCATGAGGTGGGACTATCAGGAGAACCTCTTTGGTGAGACTAGAAAAGGTCAATCGAGAGGATGTCAGTCAGATGCTTGGCATTACGCCCAGCACACCTTAAGTGTTCGTTCAGTACATCTCAGCTGTTAACACACAGTCGGGGTAGGAGTCAGCCACCTTCCTCACAAGGCCGAGGTGAAAGCTCAGTAATGTAATGTAGCTGAAGCAAGGAGAAAGTTATAGCCAATCAGACCTCAGGGCGTAATTCCTGTTATTCAGACAGAGGTGGGGACCGGCTCGCGCTGGTTGCTGGTCGGTGGTGGTGGTCGGCGTCTAAGCCTGTGGCCTCAGTGGGGCTGGGGAGGGGCCTGGAGCCGTCCTGAGAGAGCAGAGTGGAGGGGTCCTGCAGGCCACGCTACCCTCGGGTGAACCGGTACGAGCGGGACAGTGTCTGCTGGCTGTCGGCACTCGCCCACACAGACCGCCCTCATCGCCGTGCACCCGTGCTGGTGGCCAGTGTCACTCTCTGTACCCTTTAGTTCCCTCACCAAAGGCCAGGGAAGCAGCATGGTGACCAGGGCCTGGGCCGGCGTGAGCGCTGCCCTGGGTGGTCTCGGCGCACGCGCCGCTGCCCGGCCTGCTTTGACATCTGCCTTCTGTAGAGCACATGTCACCAGTTGACACTTACATAAGCCAGAAGGGCCCGGCCCACACTCATCGCCATAATAAACACATGCGGCAGTTTCTGAGCGAGCTGTCCCATCCATCAATCCGCATGACACCGAAAGAGTCCCTGCAGGAGGAAGGCGTGACTTCAAAGGGCAGAGCCTCACAGCTAGGTGTGCGCATCAGGGACGCCGTGTGCCCTGGGCTGTGGTGGATGGGCACAGGTGAGCTCTGGGAGTCTGTGGGTGTGAGTGTGTGAGTGTGCATGCTTGCATGTGTATGCACAAGCGGTATACCTGTGTGCATGCATCTGTGCATGTGTGTACTCACCCACGCTCACGGGCATATGTGTATGTGCACACATGTGTTTATGTGTGTGCGCATATCTCTGTGCGTGTGTGCACATGCATTAGATTGAGTTCCAAATTCAAACACCTCCTGGGGCTGGCAGGGCTGTGAAAATGGAATGGGATAGATGGAACCTGACTTCGGTCCTTGGAACTTAGGGGACAACAGAGACTCTGGCAAATGGGAGCGCACGCCCATCCGAAGCTGGCAGATGTGGATCAGTTCCCTCCGACTGCTGCATGTTGGAAGGCAGACCCAGTATGTCCACTTTCCAAGGTAAAAGCTAGACTTTTATGTGAAAGTTGGTTTTTAAGACTGTATTGTCAGCTAATCTGGGAGATTTTCTTTTTATCATTTTATGTATTCCCTCCCTTTCAGAGGGAGGGAAAGGAAGGGAGAAACATCAGTGTGCTAGAGTGTACGTTGATTAGTTGCCTCTCGTGCGCCCCCAACTGGGAACCTGGCCCGCAACCCGGGCCTGTGTCCTGAGTGGGAATCTAACCGGTTCACAGGCCGGCACTGAGGCCACTGAGCCACACCAGCCAGGCTCATTGGGGAGACACAGAACGTCTCCTGGATCAGGAAGAACACTCCCAAGGCTGGGGTTGGCCTGTGCACCCGCAGCGGAGTGTAGGTTTTCCTCTGGTGGGACAGAGCCTCTCTCACCAGGCCGGGCCGTTCCCTGGGGCCCACGTTGACCTGGGGCTGTGGATCTCAGTGCAGCGAGTGTGTCCCCCAGGGACTCCTGGCAATGTCTCCAGACATTTTTGGTTATCAAAACTGGGTGGCAGTGACGGTGAGTTGGGGGGTTATTTCTGGCAGTCACTGGGTGGAGACCAGGGATGCGGCTAAACATCCACATCACACAAGGCAGCCCCCCGCCCCCCGACCATGGTAAAGAGTCAGCAGTGGCAGGAGTGAGAAACCGGCACTAGAGTCCCCCCAGAGCTGGTCTGTGAAAGCCAGCTTTGTCCTGCCAGCCTCCAGCTCTGGAGCACTGGCCTTTGGGGGTCAGTTGTGTGACCCATTGAAAATCCATCCGAAGAGACAGACTTCCAGCGGAGGCCTGCCCAGCATGCCAGCCTTCTGATCAGTGCTTTCCATGGCCGGTCTCCGACCCTCCCACACCGCGCGAGGAATGCCACCTTCATCCTCTTCCCGCAGACGAGGAGGCGCGCACACACGGGAGGCTGGCAGATCCTGGAGCGTGGCTGGACTGCCAACCCTGCCCCACTGTGAGGACGCCTGGGCTGAAATGACTTTGAGTCCCCTTGCACATCTGAGAGTTGGAAGTGACCGCCTCCTCTGCCTGGGACAATCATTGCCTTCTCCAGGAAGCTTCCACTGACAGTGAGATGGGGTCCTACCGCCACCTAGATCATCATCACTGCCATCGGTCATCTCTCACAGATCATCTCCCCTTTCCTGAGGCCACTTCAGCTTCTATCTTAATACTGGGAGCCTCTGTCATTTCTGTGGATGATGCATGTCATCCACAGACTCAGAACAGACTCGGAGTTTTTGAATGAACGGGCGGGTGAGTGGCGGGCGTTCCTCACTTCTCAGGCTAGCTTTGTTTCTGCACTTTGAAGTGCACTGCTGGGTCTTTATGATGAGCCAAGCAGGCACTGTTCTGAGCACTTTGCGTGTACGGACTTGCCTCCTGCTTGCAACAGTCCCACCAGGCAGGTATCGATGCTGCCCTCGTTTGTCCTCATGTTCTCAGCGTGTCAGACAAAGAGAAGTGAAGGCACGTGGCCAGAGTCACACCGCCTGGAAGTGACAGGCTCTTTGCCAGTGGCTGCTGCACGTACGCTGACTTGGCTGGCCTGGGGACAGAGCTGAGTCCCGTGCTTGTCCCCACTCTCCAGAACCCCTGGCAAGGGCTTGGTGAGCTGTGATTACGTGACTCAGGGCAGGTTCAGGCATCAGACGGCCATTTCACTGAACGTCCGCAATGTGGATGGCTCTGAGCGAGAGGAAGTGGTTTCAGTTTCTTTGTCATTTGCGTTTCTTGTGTAGATATTTGCCTGTTTATATCCTATTGGTATGTTTGACCTTTTTTCTTATTGATAAACAATTACTCTTTATATATAAAGGCTCTATACCATACATTGGTCACATTTTACCTGTTCTCCCTAATTTTACCAATTTTGTTATTTCTCACCTCGCTTATTTGCTATTCATAGTTTTTTATTTTAATTTTTAGGTAGTAAAACTGTCCTTTTTAGTGTTAGTCCTCAGTGCCATACCTTAAAACATTCTTTCCTTTTCCAAGATTATAAAGTATTCACACCTATTTCTTTAGTCCTTTAGTTTCCTTCTTTCATTTATTTGCTTACTCACTTACTATTTTAATCTGGCTCACCAGGAGTACATTTTAGCATGTGGTATGAGACAGGACCCTCACTTAATTTTTTTACTAGGTCTACTTGTACGTTCTCCATAAAAACTCACAGAGAGAGCACCTTTGACCGGAGTGGGCAGCCACCGGCCTCACAGTGTCCACTCGAGCGGCTCCGCTTGTAAATGGCGGTGTTGTTCAGTTGCCTGGTATATATACATCATGTAGATGTGTGTGTGTGTGTATATAATACATCTGTATATGTGATAACCCCTCGGTCAGTGGATGTGGTCACATGACCCTGTGAACTGTTGGAAGGTGAGCTTCTTAGGGCATTTCTTTCAGGGGATACAGTCGTGTGGGCCTCTGTCACTGCCTGTCCCACAGACAGTACCGCACTGACCACCCCCCCACCTTCTTCACTGGCAAACGACCGCTTCATTCACATGACTGGCAGGCATCCCGTGATGCATACCGTTAAAGTCCTGTGGTACCGCTTTTGGTGATCCGATGGCAAGGATGAAAGGGTCTGGTAATTCCTGGTGTTGGTCCCCGCTGGTCTGAGCGTGGAAGTGCGGGGAGATGCGACTGGAGAGCCATGGGGGGGGGCACGAGGTGCTGGGTGCCAGTCACCGTGCGGTGGGTTTTGCGTTCATAGGTTGGGGGTCGTGGCCACCTGGGCACTGTCATCAAGTCATTTCTCAGAAGCGGGGACACTAAGGCACAAGGAGGGGAAGTGACCCACCCACGGTCCAGTGTCTGTTAGGTGCCAGCCAGGCCGCCTGCTCGCCCCGCTCTGCAGCCTGGCGGAGGGTTTGCTGCAGAGCCTCCGAGGCTTGCTCGCACCTCGGCCCAGCGACTGCCTGTGGGATCCACGCCAGGAAAAAGGGACGGATGGGCAAGCAGTTTGGCACAAGGCTATGTTTCTCAGGGTTGTTTTCAACAGTGAAAAATTGGAAATGACCCACAAGCCCATCAATAAAAAATCATTGAACTTTACTACAGTATTTGCATACTGTGGGTTATTCTATAGCTTTTAAAGAATTATAAAATAAATACACTCTTCATGCATATAATTCCCCATCTATTATCACGTGTGGAGCAGGTTATAAACTATATGTATTGTATGATGTAGTTTTTGTTATTTTTAAAAAATATATGGGCATCAGAAAAAAAATACGTTAGAGCCAGGTGTCTCAGTCTCGGCACTGCTGACATTGGGTTTGAGGATTTTTTCAACTTTAATTTTATTTCGACACTATTACAGGTGTCCCCATTTCCCCCACCCCTTTGGCCACCTCCACCCAGGCCCTCTCCCCCTTTCCCTCTCCCTCTGGCCTTCACCACGTGGTAGGCTGTGTCCATGTGTTAGGTGTATGGGTTTTTTGGCCAATCCCTTCACTTCTTGTCCCCAACGCCCCCTCCCGCCCGTGGATAATTTTTTGTCGCAGGGCTACTTCTCTCCCTGTGGGATGTTTGGCTGCGTCCCTGGACTTTCCCTCCTTCTCACTCACCCTGTCGCCCTTCCCGTTGTGACAACAAAAAATGTCTCCAGTCATCGTCAGATGTTCTGCGGGGGACAATACTGCCCAGCTGAGAACGACTGAATTGGAACTCCCTCGGCCTCCCTGCCCAGAACAGCACCCTTCTCCTGTCCAGGCGCCCTCTGCGCCTTACCCTCTTCCTTTCCGTTTCTGGACTAGGCGCCCTGTGGCGTCCATGGTGCTCTGCCTGTGTATTTCCTGTCTCCTGCCCTGGAGTGGGAGCTCCCTGAGGACAGCGACTCTCTCGAGTCCCCGTCTGCGTGTCTTGCGGAGCGCGGTGCTCACTGCAGAAGGTGCCCATCAGGTATTTGCCGCGTCAGCAAATGCCACGGAGCTGGCTGGCCTGGAGCTCCCGCTGTGCGCCAGGCCTTGTTGTTAGTGCTTCATGTCCATTTGTTCGTGTCCTCTCCCAGCCAGCTCTGCCAGGTGGGTCTGTTATTATCCCGTCGTACAGGCGGGGCCACTGCCGTCAGAAGGGTATGTAGCTGGCCAAGGTCACACCTTTCTTTCTAGGTGGCCGGGTGGGATTTGCTCTTTAAACACCGTGAAGGGGAGCATTTGAGGCCTCACATCTGGGAGAGGAAAGTCGTCGGATGAATTCTGCCTTGTGCGGTCGAAGAGATGTGCATTTAAGACTTTGAGGGACGCCGTCCAAGTGCTTTCTCTGAAGGCAGCGCCAACCTACGCTTCCTTCAGCCATGTCCTGAATTCATTTTGTAAGCAGAAAAATTAATGCAAGAATGTAACGATGACACAGTGGCCTTTTTGGAAGTTCATAGGCAAAGCACAGGGACTCTGCATGTGAGAACCATGAGGGTTGTCATCCAGCTGGGCTCACGCCCTGGGAACACTTCTGCTCGTTCACTCCTTGACCCCAGGCGTTCCCTAAGCCCAAGACGGAGAACACACAGGGCCCGCTGGGCTGAGCTATACGCACCTGCGGCGGCCATGGTCACTGCAGGCAGGTGTTTGGCGTCACCAGCAGAGCCTCAAGCTGCCTGCGGAAGCAGTGGGGCTGTTTGCCTGACACCTGAGTAAGGGAAGAGCTGGGACATCAGGGCATGCTGGCCCCCTACCCAAGACCTCCTTTATCTGTCTGGTCTCGGCCAAACTGTCCCCTCCTCTGAGAGCCCTCTCCACCCATCCCTACCCCCTTTGGAACAATGCAACTTGGGTGGGTTGAGTGGCAGCTCCCAAACTTACATCCTCCCAGAACCTGAGAGTGGGACCTTGTTTGGAATAAGGGTCTTCACCGGCACAATTATAGTAAGAATCTTGATGTGAGATCATCCTGGATGAGAACGGCCCTAAGTCCAATGACCAGTGTCCTTCAAGAAGCAGAGAAGGAGAAGAAGCAGAGAGACAGGGAGGAAGGCCGGGTGATGATGGAGGCAGAGACTGGAGGCATGAATCTGCAAGTCAGGGAGGCCGGTGACCACTGACGAGGCATGGGAGGGGGTCCCCCTCACAGCCTCCAGAAAGAACCAGTCCTAATTTGTTATGGCAGCTCAGGAAACGAATACAGCGTTCCTGCCCCGCACCCCCACTAAGGCAGCTGCAGGTGACATGCTGTCCTGGGTTGCTGCTGCGCCAAGTGTCTGCTTTCTCCTTGGCGAAATGGTGGCGTTAGCCGTGTCCACGTGAGGGAGGGTACGGAGGGGACAGTGGCTGTTGCTCCTGTCAGGGCGGTAATAGCATTTCACCACATGCACCATGTAGCAATGAATACCTTCCAAAATCCCTTACATCCCTTCTGCCCCTCTGTTTGGCAGCTTTCGTCCTCCGAGCATCGGACCCCTGTCCAGGATCTGCTCAGGACCTCTACCTCTCACCCCGGTCACACTCCAGCCTTGTGCTCAGTTTCCCCATCCATGAAATGGGGCTGATGAGCGTGCCTGCCCTGTGGGTTGGTTGATAATGGCTCAGTACTGTGCCTGGCACTTAGTAGGTGCTCAGTGAGCTCTGGCTGCCATTCCTACCTCTGGGATAGGAGCCTAGTGGTCGTTGCTGTGGAGTCCAGCTCCTCGGGGGCTTTCTCCCCACCCTTGGTGGTTCCCAGGGGTTGAGGAGGGTGTCCTGGGACCCTGGGAGACCCCCAGGGCAGGAGGGCAGGTGGGAGGGTGGGAGAGGGCGCCCATTCTGCCTTCCTACCGGGACAGCGCTGTTTCATCTTGGCACATGACGACTTCCTGATTCAAAGACCAAAGGCCTTCAAAATAGAAGAGAAAAAAGGGTTCTTGGACATCAAATGCTCCTTACAAACACTGTTTTGATGGTTTAAACGTAAACGAATCCGAAACATATGGATTAAATTTCTCCTGAAGGGCTTAAAAATTAAGGGGTAGGGGGGAGGGAGTTGTCTCGGGCCAAATGCATGTTGATTTTTTCCAATCTCCAGAATCTTTGGGAAATAATTGGAGACATGTCCTCACACCCCAACTAGTGCAAAGCTGTACTTTATTTTTTTAATTGCTGTTATGACTCACTGTTGAGTTGGTGATTATTTTTATCCAGTTAATGAAGGTAATCTATAAATTACCACTGACCCAGATTCATGATTTAATAAGATTTAAATTACACACCCATGCTCACTCAGAAGGAGCGGGCTGGAGCCTCTTTCTGAATAGAATGCGTGCATCTGTCTGTTCTCAAAGGTCTCGAGCTCAGATGTTCTCCCACCATCCCCTCCCCCCATCTGAGTGCATGGCCTATGCAGTGTGACATTTGGGGCCACCTGGCCGGGTTCCAGGCCCTGTGACTGCACATGCTCTGTGGGTCTGGCTTTTGGGCTCAGTGAAGACACCAAATGGCCACCCAGAAGGCAACCACCTTGCTCTCATGTCTGTACCCTTGGCCGATCTCCAGCCCCTCTCTGGGCCTCAGTTTCCCCCTGTATGACATGACAGGGTATTGGTCTTCAAGGGTTTCCTAGCTTGGGTTTCCCAAAGTGTGCCCTATGGAACCCTGGGCCCTTGAGATACTGTGCAGAGAAGGGCTCCATCCTCAAACATGTCTAATGTGGTTATAGACTTGGCCACCTCATTGATTCACACGGCATGCTAGTGAGCTCAAGGGCAAAGTCAAGGTTATTGCTGCCTCTCACCTTGCAAACACTGAAGCTCTCCTGGTTTAAAAGCCATGACTGCCATTGCCTTTCTAGCTCTTCTAAGGGCTCCTGTTGTCCTTAAAACAAAGTCGTGCCCCTGAGCTTCCAAGACACTCGGGATCTGTGCCCAGAGCCAGCTTTGTTGACAAGAGGCATGGCAGTCACATGGGGCCCTCGCTCAGAAGGACCCCATGCCTAATTGAATGCTTTGTCTGCATCTTGAAATCTTAAGTTTTGTCCAAAGAGCCTGCATTTAACTGTGGCTGTGGACCGCTTGAATCATGGAGCCAGTCCTGTGTGTGAGGCCAGGCCAAACTTACCAACATCTTAGGAGTGAGTTGGAAAGAACTCTGTTAGGAAGTGAATGGAACAGGGGCCCAAGGCTGTGCAGGATCAGAGCCGGTGCTCGAGAGAGGAAATTAGGAAAAAGATCGGCCACACTCCTGTGGCTTCTGGATTTTCCCTCCTTTGTGGCCTTAATGGCAAAGCCCAGGCCTTTGCCCCTCACAGCTGAATTTGAAAGTGTCTCAGTTCTAATCTGTCGCCTGTGAGGAGACTATTCCCCTGGTCCGCAGCTGGGGACAGCTTTTTATGGCTTTTCTTTTATTCTTGTGTTGCCAGAAATGGCCCTTGGAGGAGTCCGCTGCAGTCAGACGAGGGCTGGGTGCGTGTTAAACGCTCTTCTCCTTTTTCATGAAGCAACACACTTGTGGTAGTCAGCTTAGGAAGTGCAGGTCATTTGAAAGAAGAAAATCATCGCCATCCAAGCCCACCCTCCAGAAACGACAAGTGACATTTGGGGACTCTTTGTTAAGCTCAACCCCTAAACCCCTAAGTGTGTGTGTGGGGGGTGAATCTGCAGCTCAAGGCTTCAGCTCAGTGTCTGTGGTTTTATCTCAAGAATTTTGGCAGCTGCGCCTGGTTTGGGAGGCAGGAGAAGAGGTGAGGTGTGAAGAGAATGGAAGTTTTGTTTCTGTTTTCTGTGAACTTGGATGACGTGGGAGTTGCAGTCAGGTTGCGGAGCAGTGCTGAAATGAGTCCTCTAAATCACACTTGACCCTCCCCCCAAACAAATCTGTTGTCATTTCTGATTGTTTTCAAGAGCACAAATTTCTATTTTCCAGGAAATTGGCATGCTGGCAGCCAAATTGTGAATATTTTAATGGGTTTTGCAGTATTAGTTTTTATTTGTTCTAGAACATGCTTTCTCAACCTCAGCACTATTGACATTCGGACCAGACCAGGTCTTGCTGTGGGGCCGCCCTGGGCATTGTAGGAGGTTTGGCAGCAGCCCTGGACCCTGCCCATCAGATGCCAGCAGAAACCTCTCCCTTCCGCCACAACAACCAAAAAACCGCCTGCAGACACATATCGCTGGGGGACAAAATTACCACCTCTGGAGAGACCATGGTTCTAGAAAGTTCCAGGAAGAACATCCTTACATCTTCTCCAGCATAAACAAAGCCTGAACTACAGTTTACAGTATTGGACTCTCTGTGATGGTGTTTTTTAAGGGATCCTGCTTAAGAAAAGAGCTAATTAAGCAGGAGGACTAGCAATAATAATATAGCTGATGTTACATTCCATGTGGTTGGTGTTTGTGTACGTACAGTTTCGTATCCATTACATTGAATTACAATTAGCATTGCCTTACATTTACTATTACATTACTAATTTCATTTAACCAAAGAAGGGGGCTTTGGAGAAATTTAAGCTTTTCATTTCTTTTATTTTAAATGACCAGTTTCCTGACTGAAGTATACTATTACGTATCAGATAGAAAGAGCGCTTCCCCAACCGACTTGAAAAATGGCTGTTAATGGGGAGAAGATAGCTGTCGGAGAGGACTTGCCCTGGCCCTTCACAGATGGGGCTGCCCGGCCAGAAATGGCTGCCGAGAGGCGGCTCAAAACAGGCCTTTCACTCACTCGGCGGCCAACCGGTTTTCATGGAGATGCAGCCTGTGCAGGGAGTTCATAGTAGAGCAATTTCTAATTGCTTACACATGGAGAGGTGACCTCCTTTGAAGAACGAGGAGGCTTTTGACCTTGGCCTTGTGCCAGAGAACCCACAAATGGAAGGACATTCGATGTAATCGGGCAAGGAAGATTTGTTCTGCAGGAACTCACTCGCTCAAGCTCGATGACCTATGTTGTGAGAAGTCTCACTCAGTAGGCACCGGGCACGTGCACGCGTGCACTTCCATGTGCAAAACCAAGGCCTGGGCTGTCTCACTTGTTATTTCTCACCTTGCTTCAAAATCAGAAGTTGATGTGAGGATTTTAAAGGTACACGTCTTTTTTACTGCACCACCATAGGAATCAGTCCACCTGTACTGGAAACAAGGAAGAAAAGAATGTACGCATTACCTCTACTTTCCAACCAAGTAAGTCATTTCATTTACATTTGTAATACTGCACGTCTCTTGTAGAAAATTTGGTGAATGCAAAAGAGTATACAGAAGAAAATTAGTATCATACCTAAATCTGTCACTTCAAGATAATTACTATAAAAAGGTTGGAATGTTTTCTTCCAGTTTTTTATGTGTGTGTGTGTACATAATTTTTAAACAAATTAAGACCGTCCTTTTTCAGAGTCTCTGGTTCTTTTTGACTCTCGGCTGCATCCTGAGCACCTCCCCCAGGGGAATGCCATTTTAGGAGAATTCCCTGACAGCGGCCCAGGCGCATAGACAAGGCTGCTGTGGAGGAGGGTTGTGCAGGGTGCTCGGGGGCAAACCCAGGGGCTACCGTGTGCCCCGTGCTGCCTGAAATTCTAGATACTTACGCTTGCAGAAAACAGCCTGCGCCAGGTGCTCCTTATTCCACCTTCTGGACCCAGCTCCCGAGTGGCGGCCTCCCTCTGTTTGGGGTGGGAGCGAGGATTGATGGCTACGAGGCTCGAACGACCTCTGGGGCCCTGGGAACGTTCCTAAAGGAGTGGGGAGGGGCAGCACAGTCGTCTGGATGTGCTAAAGCTCATTGAACTATAGACTCTCAATGGATGAATTTTATGGTATGTTGATCATACCTCAGTAAAACTGCTTTTTAGAGGGGAAGGGTTAAATCCACCCTCTACACCATCAAGCACCAGGAGGTGGGACATTGTTCGTTCTTCGAAGATCAGGGCTCAGAGAGATCAGTCGGGCCCTCTCCGCCACTTGCCTGCCCGGGACTCAGCCCTCACTCTGCTGTGATGTGCTTATCACGAGTCACAGTGACTTCTTCCCAGTCGCAGGCCTGGGGCCCTGACATGGGGACAGTCCCTCCCCGCTTCCTGTGTGCGGAGTCTGCTTTCTGCACATCGGCCCGTTCTTGTTCTGTGCCCCAGCCTGGGTGGCAAACACCCGAGCTGAAAACATGGATTAAGCAACAGAGAAGCCGGGGGAGTCTGCCCCCCGCCCACCAGGCTGCCCTTGATCTGAAACGCTGCGAAGAGAGCTGCTCAGCCCAGTGGGTCGAGCCTTTTCCCAGCGTGCTCGTGGACGAGGCTGATTTATTGCTTGTGCTTGAAGGGATCCCAAAACAAAGCAGAGCTTCTGGTGGCCTGTCTGACAGCGCGCTCACACACAGTCACCCAGCCCAGCTCTGAATCACCCTCCAGAGGGTAGAGGGATCTTCAAAGTCCCGTCTGCTGCGTTTCCAGCAGGCAGGGCTGCGGGTTGGGAACCACTGTGGAAAAATTGACTGTGAATGTTATTGTCGAGTGTGGCAATGGTTTTGAGGACGATTTCATCATGCAGAGCCCCTTTTGTATTTTTGTTTTTATTGTGTTGTCACTCCAGGGGGCGCTCACGGGAGGCCAGGCTCTGGGAACCTGGGGCTTGCGGGCTGGTAGCCATCAGTTGGCCAGGTCAGGGCTGCACCCAGTGGGGTCACAGCTGCCAGGAAGACCAGGGCAGGGCAGCGGGACTTGTGCCTCGTGCAGCCTGTGCCTCTCCTCCTTCCCGGGCAGCAACAGTCAACCAATCAGTCCACTGCCAGATTCCCACACGGCTGATCAAACGTGTAAACAAACTTGGCGCAGCCAGAAACAGAACACCACGCAGCAACAATGAGAAGTGAGCTGTCAAGCCGTGAAAAGACGTGGAGGAGCCGCACACGCCCTCAAGTAGGTGAATGGATGAGCCGACTGTTGCAGGTGCACACATGGAGCAGTGGGACCAAAAAGGAATGGGCTACCGAGCCACGAGCCACGGAAGGCAGCAAGGGACCTGACCGCTAAGTGAAAGCAGTCACTTTGAATGGGCTACTTGCTGTATGATTCCGACTCCACACGGTTTTGGAAAAGACACAATCTGAAGACAACAAGACGTCAGCAGTTGCCGGGGGTGGGGCTGGAGGTGGGGGTGGGGGACTTGAGAAGGACGAAGAGCGGAGCAGCGGGGGTGTTCAGGCGGTGAGCCGATTCTGCGTGGTTCTGTCAGGGTGCCTGCAGGCCACTGGACGCTTGCCAGAGCCCATAGAAGGCCCGGCCCCGCGAGCAGACCCTAATGTAAGCGTGGACTTGAGCTGACTGACGTATCAGTATTGGTCCGGCAGCTCTGACCGATGCGCCACGTTACTGCAAGATATCAGTAACAGGGGAACCTGCAGTGAGGGGAAGAGGGGAGATGGAAACTCTCCATACTTTCTGCTCAATTTTTTTATAAACCTGAAATTGCTAAATAAAGTCTATTTAAAGAATCGTATCTATCCCCAAACCTTCCAATGACGTCCTTTGGCATTTGAAATAAAACCCCCGACCCTTGCCTCACCCTTGCAGGGATGGATGCCATGCCCGTCCACCTGTCTGTCCCCTCGCCCCTCTTCAAACTGCCCTTGCCGGCCCTTCTCCCCTCACTCCGGCCTCTGGCAGGCCCTCCAGCAGGCCCGCTCCCTGTCACCTGAGGGCGTTTGCACAGCCAGGCCTTCTGCCTCCTCCTGGGGTCGCTCCCTCCTAGCCTCTCAGGCCCAAGCTTATGGTGAAAGCTTTCTAACCGTACACCTAAAGGAGGTTTCTCCTGGAAATTCCGACTGCCAAACCCTTCTTGTTCCATCCTCAGTGGCCTTTGAAAGCGGTTACTGTTCCATTTATAAGGCTATTTGCTTTGCTTGGTCACTTATTGTTTCCCCGTTGTCCCTCCCTGCAGCGAAAGGCCGGAAACGTAGAGGAGGGCGGACGGCTTGTCCAGTGGACTGTGGCTGTGCCCTGGCACCTCGCGTCTGGCGCACGGCAGATGTTCAGTCAGTGACCGACTGACCGGCCCACTGAACGAACGAATGAATGAACACGCATCCACCACCAACTACTGTATTTGTTTGTTGGGGTTCAGTGCAGGAAGTGAAGACCATTTTAGGTCTTTTAAGTTGGAAGTGTTCTAATGCACAGAATTAGGGACTGTGAAATTTGAAGAAGGGACAACAATGAAACAACCATGATTCATAGTTTCCATCACGCCAGCCCGCCTTAACCCTCCTCCCACCCCCGCCCCGTGAGTCCCAGACACAGCCCCCCCCCCCCGCCCCCCGAAGTGCCTCACTGGGCTCAGCCCGCCCCGCCAACCTCGGTTTTTTTAAACCTGTAAAATGGGGTGATTATGGGACTGGTCTCAGGCTCTTGGGAGGATGAACTGAGATGATGCATGTAACGTGCCTGCCCAAGGAAAGGCCCCAGCTTCGTGCGGGAGATAACCACACCGCCTTCTGTGCCAGGCAGGGTCACGGCGGAGAACAGGAGAGGTTGGGACCCTGTCCCCGTGGAGGTCCTGTTCTTGTCGTGGGTAGGTGTGAGAAGCTAGTAAGTAGAGCCTGGAGGAGAGAGGGCTGTTGTCGGCATGGGGGGGCGGGGACAGCCACGTTAGCTAGGGCAGCCAGGGGGAGAGTCCCTCCCAAGCTGAAGCTGAGAGAGGAGGAGGAGGAGGGAACCGGGCGAAGATCTGCTGAGCCTGTCCCAGGCGGAGGGGCAGCAAACGCCAAGTGGGGCAGAAGGCGAGGAAGCAGATGGACCAAAAATTACCCGAAAAGCCACCTTTTAACAAATCCGTTATTATTTAGTACCGAAACAGCAAAAGTGTCTGTTTCCGTACATTGTACCCCTCCTTCTCCACTCCTTCGAGTTTCCTCCTCTCCACTAAGAGTTGTGGGAAATCTTACTTGTGTATGATTCCTAAGAAGTTTCATAACTTCATAACTGAGGTTCTGTACCAGTTCCCTATAATCCCCAAACCTAGAGGCTCCGAGCGACAAGGAGTACTTACTACCTCACACAGTTTTGCTGGGTCAGGAGTATGGCGGCAGCTTAGCTGGGGGGTTCTGGCCGGGCCTTTCAGTGGCTTCGGTCCTCTGGAGGGTTGCCTGGGGCTGGAGGACCCACTTCTCGGGTGCCACGTGCAC
Organism: Desmodus rotundus; assembly: GCF_022682495.2. Lineage (NCBI taxonomy): Eukaryota > Metazoa > Chordata > Mammalia > Chiroptera > Phyllostomidae > Desmodus > Desmodus rotundus. Next base: position 97,552,813 of record NC_071392.1, on the reverse strand, counting down.
TGGGCGGCCCTGTTGGGGGCTGGCTGTTGGCAGGGGCCTCAGCTCCTCCCCAAGGGGCCCCTGCACAGGGGTGCTTGCGTGTCCTCACAATATGGCAGCTGGTTCTCCCAGAGCACGTGACTCCCGAGAACAAGTCGGAAGCCCTGGGGCCTTTCATGACTTCATCTCAGAAGTCCCAGGCTCCAGGCTCACACAGGCCAGTCAGAATTCAGCGTGAGGGCGCCCGCGCCCAGGTGAGAACACTAGGAGGCAAGGGTCACTGGGGGCCACCTTGGAGGCTGGCCACCACAGGTGCTCACCCTGTCTTTGCCATTTAAAAGTCAGCCTCTGTCTGAGACGACCTGAGAGACCAGCCCGAGCTGATTCAGTCCTCGAGACGACGAGATAGAAATTTATAATTAAAGTGGGAAGTAATGGAAATTAATTTGTCTGGCAAAAGCCTATGAAGCGCTCCGCTGCCAGACACAAAATCTGCCGTGGGAAAGCAGATGGGAATATTATGTAAACACCACAAATGCCAAGAACAATCAGGAAAGGCAACTTGTCGCTGTTTAAGTGATTTTCTGAAACATTTTTCACTGAGTCTATACAGAATGCCAAAACCAGTTACGGGAGCGCGAGGCGTCCCGTCACCTGTCTGCATGTGCAGACACAGCCAGGAACGAGGCGTGGCCATCGGAAATCACGCTGGCGAGTCAGTCAGCACTTTCCTAATCGATGGGCATGGAGGCAGTTCCCGGAACCCGGAGGACTGGGCGTCCCCGTGGCCTGGCGCTGTGCACCACAGGGTTCTGCGCCCGGAACCGGCCACGTGTCAGGGGACATCTGGGTCTTCGTTGTTTTGACACGTTTGCAACAAGAAGGGTTTGGGGTTTGTGACCGAAGATAAAGTCATTTTATTTTTATCAGACATTTTTTCATTACTTTTTCAGAGAGAGGAAAGGAGAGAGAGAAACATCGATGCGAGAGAGAAGCATCGATCGGTTGTCTTCCGTACATACCTAGACCGGGGATGGAGTCCACAACCCAGGCATGTGCCCTGACCGGGAATTGAACCTGCAACTGGGAACCGATGCTCCAACCAATTGAGCCACACTGGCCAGAGCGATAGACTCATTTTTAAAAACAGCATCATCCTGATTAGCAAGGCTTTATCGAGGCAAGTGTGCCTTGGGTAGTTAAGATTGGGGTAGCCTTGCAGTGTGCAAGAACATGGGCCTAAACGTCTTGTGTTTGTGACATGCGGTCACAAGAAAGAAGTGATTTAATTTCAGGACCACGTCCACTGAACCCTACATTGCACAGTAAGAGGTGATGATATGCTGCAGTATGAGCTAAATTTAAAATATTGACCGTGTTCAACTTTCATTAGGAGGTAACCCTCCATTTACCTTTGAAGGAGAAGGTCCGGGCAGTCAGCTTTAACAAAGGGGCCTTGACTTAGGCCAGTGGGACCAGCAGGCCTCCTGAGAATCTGACACGTAAGCACAGCACGGGGCATCGGTTAGCGTCGGCAGGGAAGGAGTCATGCGATCCCCCCTTCCCCATCAGAGAGAGGGGGAGGCGGAGGAGGAACTCGCACCCCAACTCTGCCACTTGACCTGTGACACTGGTCTTCCCTGGACAGCAGTCGGCCACACGTCCCCCGGCCTCCCTACATCAGCAAGTCAGATTTCGCTGTGAACTCTTCACACCTGGCAGAAGTGACTTTGTTCAAAGCGACAACATGTGACTGGCCCAGTCTCCCACACAAGAGCCCTATAATCGTGCACACGACCCTGCCGACCTCAACCCCAGCGATAGTAGAGGCTGGCCTCGGAGCCCCGGCTCTGCCACGCCCCTGGTCTCCGCGCCGCACCTGGACTAAGTCACTGCGTCCTCACCACCACCTGGGGCAGCAGGTGGTTTCACTGTCCCATATTGTAGATGAGGCAACAGAGGCCCAGAAAGGCTAAGCATCTTGCCCAGAGCCACACAGCAGAAAGGGGCAGAGCCCATAGAGAGACAGGCCCCTGCTTTCATGCTGCCTCGCCTCTACGTTTCTTTCCCCTGGACCAGGGTTCATGTGGCTGTCCAAATAAACTCCTTGGAGAGGCACCCTTCGGAGCCGGGAGGACGTGTCACCTCTGGTGGGCAGCATCTGTTTCTGTAACTGTAGATCTCAGTGGGTGTCCAGTGAACAGTTTTTCCTAGACCCGGCGAAAGTGCCCTTCCGATGCCCCCAGTGCAGGCATGACTGTGGCGTGTGCAGGGCTGTCTGTGGCAGCCTGGCTTGAATAGCAAGCGTCGGGGAACCACCCAAATGCCCGTCAGCATGCTTGGATTAGGTCGCCCGAGTGCGGGCCGCCTGCAGAGTGCCGTGTGGCCCCACTGCAGAAAAGAACGGGGCGCTCTCTGGGTGCTGATCCAGGGTGGCCGCTGGTGCACACACAGGCCCGAGGCAGAGTTCTGCGTGTGGCACAGCCGTGGTCTGGGGAGAAGTAGAACATCAGGGCACGTGTCTGCAGGAAGCATAAGCGACCTCACAGTGGTTACCCGAGAATTCAGGGACAGTGGTCGGGTTGTCCCCGGGGAACAGAGCCGAGAAACTGGGGGCTCTGGGATCCAGGAGAGGCTTCAATTTCCCCGCATCACCTTGTATTGCGTTGGAGGTTTTATGCTGTGTGCATACACTATTAACAGATTACATATGTGTGTGCATGTGTAAGAGAACATAAAACGTAGAAATGGCTCAGGGGCTCTGAGAGGTGCTCTTTAAGCATGTGGGGGGGGACATTCCTCGTGAGAGTACATGGTTAATGCAGGTGTGGGGTTCCCAGCGCCCCATTTCGGTGAGCCGCCTGGTTTCCCTCCAAAGCTTCTTCTGAGGGCAGCCCTGGCCTATGTTCAGGTGCCTCTGGGAAGGGTCACTGTCCACTGTCATTACGGTTCCTGTCGCAACAGTGTCCACCGTCATTTAAAAAACATCCCCACTGGCCGCTGCCCTCGAAACCGGCCACAGTCTGTGCAGAGGGCGAGCACGGGCTGTGACTGCATGACACCCCGGTGGGGACTGACTCTAATGGCCCCTGCGGCCTGCCCAGTCTGGCTGCAGGTGGCCTTGGCGGCCGCCCTTCCCTCCAGCCTGCACCTTGGTGCTCCCGGAGGGCACTGGGATGGACGCAGGAAAGCATCACCTCATGAAGGATGAGGTCCAGACCAGCGTGCCCACCGGGCCTGGTTCCCCTGCGCACACGGAGCTGGACCGAGATGCTGCTTGCCAGGAGCTGGGCCCCTCTGTGCCCTCCCAGCTTCATCTTACTTGACGCTGTTCCCCTGTTTTGTTATCTTCCTGGACTCAGCAGTACTCACAAAGCTGGGGCAACATGCCGAGCACCCCGCAGAAGTCCCATCTGTGTGCTCACGAAGGAACCCCTAGAGGCAGGTTGTGTTAACCCGCATTTGGCTCACGGAAACCAGAGAACCGCAGAGAAGGCAGAGAACCTGGCCAGGGTCGCACTGCTAGGGAGGAGGGAATGGGGTTAGGGTTTAAATCTAGGCCTCTCAGGCCCACCCCACTGCGGGCTCAACCCTAAACGAGCCCAAGGAGACACTACTCCTGGGTCCGTGCGGACTCTCCTCTCAGCCCAGATGCGCCCTCCAAACTCAGACGAAGGTCACAGGCAGCCACCCCCCCTTCAGTGAGACTACAGGCTCCGGAAGGACAGGCCCCACCCCCGGCTGGGTCAGGGCAGCAGTGGTGCTGAGTGGAAGCTCACTGAGTGTTTTGGAAGGAGCGGAGGGAGGGAGGCCGCATGGCAGAGGAGCTCGCCGTCCCCCAGAGTGTTTTCTCTCGGCAGTGAGGATCGATCCAGGGACGCAGCTACCCAGGCTGCTCTGCCGCTAGCTGTCATCAGGTGACTACCTCTCCCCAAAGAGACAGGAGCACATGGAACCGAGGCTTCTGAGAAGTGGTGTGGCCCCTCCCCGCCTCTCTCCTGGGCTCCAGGGTGACTGTGTCAAGGAGAGCCACCTGCCCCAGAAATGGCCACTTTGGCTGTCACACAGGAGAGAAGTGAAGGCTGGGGAATGCTCTTCCCGGGCGTCTTCAGGCAAGGCAGCATGACCCCCCCGGTGGCTCTCCGGAAGGGTGCCGTGACGCCTGCAGCCCCAGCACGGGCGTGCCTTCTGCGGGGTCCTGCCAGCGAACGCAGATGTGAAAGGTGCACGCCATCCCGTTTGACCCTCACTGCAGCCCTGAGAGGAAGGTCCTCTCGTTGCTGTTGCTCCACTTTACAGATGGAGATATTGAGGCTAAGAAAGGTGGAGGGGTTCCCCAGGCCCCCAGAGGTTGGAAGGGGCAGAGTCTGAACTCAGGCCCATCTGACTCCAGAGCTCTACCTGTAATCACTGCATGACCCCACCTGCCTCATAGGGAGTCCTCAGAGGGAACAGAGAAGGGCCACGTGACACCTCGGAGCATCCAGACATTCCCACACTAGAGCTCGCCTGGCCTTTGTTTCCAGGAGCGGCACCTCAGAGCAGCTGGTCTGGCGGGGGCCCCACCCAGGGGTTGCAGACAGGGCGGGGCCAGTGGTCCACCAGCTCAGGAGCCCCAGGGCGCCGCCCTGCAGGTGGTGCAGTCATCACTGACTCAGAGGCTGCTCCGCCTCCTGCGTCGCAGACTCTGCCACACAGGCAGCCACAGGCTGCTGCCCACGTGCACAGGGTGCCTGGCCTTCCTGGGAGTGGTTGAGAGACAGAGGATGTAAGTCAGAGTGAGAAATGCCCTGAGCGTACTGGTTGCCCCCCCAACTGCAAAAGCGAGGGCCGAGAGGGGACTCGTGGTTGCTTAGCGCTCTTGCTCTGCCCAGACTTGCAGCCCCACCCACCCGGCCGTTCCCAGCAGCGCCCCTCTAAGCCTGGGGGCAACAACAGGCTCTTCCTCACAGAGGTTTTGTGAACACTGAGCTAAAGCGTGAAAAGTGCTACCGCATCCCAGGGACTCAGTTCACTGTCACCTCTGGAGGCCATAGGCCTTCTCCCCGGCTCTGCACCCCTGGGGTGGCAGAGGTGGGGGCCCTCCAAGTATAAAGAATGGGAAACGCCCATGCTGGTCCATGTATCAGCCCCTCCGGTCTCTGCCTGCTTTCGTTCACTGCCCAGTGCCACTGTGCCCGGAGCCAGACGTCCACACCATTTCGTTTCACATTGGGCCACCCCTGCATGCCACGAGGAAGTGAGCTCACGAGGTGGAGCGGCAGGCCCATTGCCCCCAGCCACCACATGCTGGGCCACGGAGGCCCGGCGCCCACCACCTCCCTCGCCTCACACAGAGTTACGTTGAGTGCTCTCACCCTGGAGACAATGGTCACAGACAGCTTCGACCAGGTCCCGGGGCACAGGGTTCTTACAGGAAGGAGGCAAGTAAAAAGAAACCAGACAGTAGGAAAGATTGTGGTGAGCTTCTTGAGAGGAAGCAGGAGTGGAGGAAGACAGGGAGGCTGCGGATTTCTGGAGAGAAGCTTTCTGTGCAGAAGGGCAGCCAGAGCGCAGGCCTGGAAGGTGGAGCAAGCCCCTGGCACAGACAAGGCCGGTGCGGCTGGTGCAGCGTGAGCCTGGAGGAAGCAAGGACATGAGAGCAGAGAGGCGACAGGGCACTTCACCGCTGTCCTTTTCAGCTCCTCGGTGCTCCCCTGGCACTTGCCCCCACTCCCACCTCAGCTGCCCCCCACCCCCGAGGACCGCTCCTGCAGCCCAGAGCACCAGATGGCTTGAGTCTCTGAGCGCCTCCCTCCTTCCTGAGCCCGCAGCACTGCTGAGGATTCTGCAAAGCTCTTCACCTGTGCCGACGAATTTAATCGTAAGAATAACCCTGGGAACTATTATTGTTACTGGCTGTGTTTAACAAATGAGGAAACTGAGTCCCTCCCCCCACGACTAAGTGACTTGTCCAGGGCCACACAGCTAGACAATGGAAGAATGGGAATTTGATCCAGGCAGATCTGACCCCTACAAGTCGGGGCTTGTGCTTTGTAAGCACTCCTGAGTCTAAGCTGACATTCAGATTTAACGTGAGATTTCCATTACACTCGACTACATTTCTGCTCCACTCTGGCACCCAGGCTCACCCCCGGCTGTGGGCCCTTAGAGCAGGCTGCTCATCTTCGGCCCCAGGACCCATCCTGACCTCCTCCGCCTGCCTCCAGAATCATTTCATGGGCACGGCCACACCCGGTGTGCCGGCTCCCGTGCCGTCACCCTGCTGCAACAGCAGAACCGCGTAGCTGCAGCAGCACCAGACGGTGTGGCTCTCAAAGCTGAACACATTTGCTCTCCGGCCCTTCACCGAGAAGGCCCGTCCCCAGCTTCTCCGTCTGCTGGGGTCAACTCTGAAAGGACACCTTGAGGACTCAGGGCCCCACCCAAGGTGTGGCACAAAGTAGGCCCTCCTCGCTGGTGGTTAATCCTGCCCAGCCTCAGCCTGGAACCAGTGTCCCCTCCCCAAAGGGAGATGGCAGGACCCTGGGGGCGGAAGCCCCTTCTATCTAAGGTGCCAAGAGTTCCCAGACTTACAAAAATATAAGGCACTGCTGAATTTCGAATTTCACGTAAATAACAAATAAGTTTTTAGTACAAGCATAGTCCAAATATTACGTGGGACATACCTTATTAAAAATTATTCTAATAAAATTCTGAAGTTACCATTATAATATACTAAATTCCAAATTTATTATACCCAAATCTTTAGTTAACGTATGCCTCAAAATATTGCTCTAAAGATTTATTCATTGTTCATCTGAAATTCCAGCGTAGCTGGCTCCTTGTGTTTTGCTTGGGAACAGTGTGAGGGAGTGGGTTGGGAGGCAGAGGGAGGAAGCCCGGAGCTGCAGGGACCTCGTGACTGCCGGACGTTTCCACGGTGGAGTTGTCCCCATGGTGGCTGAGGGACTCGCACCCACAGTCTCCAAGTGCCCTTCCTGGAGTGGTTCGAAAGCAGGAAGTCCTCCCAGTGCAAAGGTGAGCTTCTCTTCCCCTAGGGGACGCCCCAACATGTAACTCTGGGTCTGTAGTTTTAACAGCCAGAAACGATTCACGGGTTAAAAGTGAGTTGGATTTTTTAAACTGCTGTGGTTGTTTAGTTTTGTTTTGATGCTTCACAAGCTGGATCTGGTTTCGTCATCCAGGTTGCTTCGCCGCCACGTCCCTCTCTCTCTCTCTCTCTCTCTCTCTGGCTCACTCTCCTGGGCTCGTCCTGTCTCTCTCGGTTATGTGCTTGCTCAGGGAATGGGCTGAGAGAAAATGCCTCTTGACAGGTGACAGGATGGAAACAACCTCGAGGCAGGTTTGGGGCCACAATCCGGGTGGCAGAGGGAGGGGCGGTGAGGCTCAGCAATGAAATGGAAAGGAAGGCGAGATGGAGGCGTGGGTGCCGGAAAGGGGGCCAGACCAGGGATTTCTTTTCTTGTTGGATTTTAAAAATAATGATTAGGGGCCATTCTTCTCTGAATCGGGTCATGGTGCTCCACGGAACTGGCACCAGCTTCCGAACTGGCCTGAGCAGGCCAGCTCTGCACCCGCAGCTTTGTGAGGCCGGGCTTTGTCGGCTGCGCTTGGGCAGACTTGCAGGGTGAGGGCTGGAGCGAGTGCGCGGCCCCAGTCCTTAGTGCGCAGACCCCAAGGCTGACAGAAGCCCTGTGACTTGCTCAAGGCCACACAGCTGAAGAGAGGGAGAGCTGGGAGCTCGCGGGACCCCAGTGGGGCAGACCCCCACCCCATGCCCTTGTCAACTCTTCTGTCCTGTAAAAATCTTCCCTGTTTTAACCTTTTCTGTTCCCCATCTGCTCAGAAATCCTCCAGCTCTTCTGATGACACCTCAGGACTTGGCTGATCTGTGGGAGGCTCACTCTCATGCAGGTTGGAGGGACGAACAGGGGCGGTGCTGGGGGAGCCAGGACCTGGTGCACAGGCCGCACCCAGGGCTCCTTGCTGGGTTCCTGACCACTGCTGAAGCACTTAGCCCCAGCGTGGTGCGACCTCCCTTTATTTACAGCACTTAGTGCCAAGAAGGGAAAATACCTGGTAGGTGCTCAGTAAGTGGTAGCTTGGAACATGTCCATGCCGGGGGGCTCCTCTGGGGGGTGCATTCATGGACCTCCCAACGGCCAGACTACAAGGGCTGCTTTGAGGATAAAGTGAATGAGTTCATGTTGTGCCCCTAACATGGTGTCCGGTATTCATTTAACAAACATCGAGTGAGTACCTACTGTGCCCCAGCACCGCACCCAGAGCTACAGCCCAGAACAAGGCGGGCTGAGCCCCTCCTGGTGGGAGACAGTCACGGGTGAATTGGAAGAGAATGTGGTTTGGTGAGAAGTGCGGTGCGTTAGGTGGTCCCCCGCACAGACACTGCAGCCCAGTGCCCAGTGGGTGGAGGACCCTCCTCAAGCATCTGACCGCTCCAGGCCTTGGTTTTCTCGCCTGTAACAGGGCATGATAAGAAGCTGCTTCATGGGGTCCGTGGAATGTTGGATGAGTGGCCGGTGGGAGCTCCGGGACTTGCAGTAGATGAGGGTCAGCTGTTACTACTGGGACAGACAAAGCAGGGTGGAGAGGGTGGGAAAAGCTTCTTGGGGGAGGTGGTAAGAGGGAAGGAGGGGGCCACATGGGTATTTGGGAGGAGATGGTCTGGGGGGAGAGGGAAGACCTCATGCAAAATCCTTGAAGGAGATCACAGTTGTCAGGTTCAAGTTCAAGGTCAGGAATGGTGCTTCTTAAGAGCATGATGAGACGGGAAAAGAGCAGACAGTGAGGAGGGGCTCCGTTGGCCTTGCATTCTGTGCCATGAGGGATGGGAAGCCCCTGGAGGTTTTGAGCAGGTGTGACCGGACCTGGTGCCCTTGGAGAGGTTGGAGGAGGCACGCGGGTGGGGTGTGCAGAAGCAGGTAGCCCATCGGGGAGGCCACGCGGTCCAGATGAGAAGTGGGGGTGCTTGGGGAGGGGTGAGGATGAGAGGCGGTCAGACCCGGCATCCACTCTGAAGATCAGGCCGAAACAGGCTCCTGGCAAACGGGATAAGCATGTGAGAGGGTGAAGTCAATGGTGACTCAAAGATTTGGGTCTCACAAAGTGAAAGTGAACGCACGGCGGTGGTGACTGTCATTGCTGATCTCACTGTAGGGGCCACGCCGGGCCTTCCAGCCCCAGCTCACTGGGTGCCGGGTCAGCCGCAGGAAGGCAAAGGCTTTTGGTTGGAATAAACACAGCCAGCAGGGGTGCGGGGGGGCTCATGCCGTGCGGGAGGAGTCACTCTGTCCATGCCTATGGAAAGCTCTGCTTTCTTGGAAAGCGTTAGAAGCTGTCCATTGTCCAAGGCCGGGTGCTCAAGCCTTCTGACTTCATAAATACCAGCTTCGACAGTTCGTCAAGTTGTGCCTCTTCCAAAGCAATTTGGGAAGTAGCTCTTTCGCCGACCCGTTCATACTGAATAGATTCCCAGGGCAACCTTAACAGGGTGTTTGGAGTTTTCCAAACAAACGTTGCCTTGTCTGGGTGGCGCTTATTGAGAGCTGGAATGTGTTTAAAATGTGCGTAGGTGCACACATAGGTGTGTGTAAATCCATCAGATTTTTTAAAAAGATTTTATTTATTTATTTTTAGAGAGAGGGGAAGGGAGTGAGAAAGAGAGGGAGAGAAACATCAATGTGTGAGAGATACAATGACCGGTTACCTCTCGCACGCCCCCAACTGGGGCCCTGGCCTGCAACCTAGGCCTCTGCCCTGATCGAACAAGCAACCTTTCGGTTCGCAGGCCGGCGCTCGGTCCACCGAGCCACAGCAGCCAGGGCTCCATCAGATATTTTACAGTGTCCTTTCCACACCCAGGCTGGCCGAGCTGAAGTTTCCTAAACATTTTCTAAACCACAGGACAACAATAAAAGCCAACTGACCACAAAAAAAATCCTCAGAAAGTAGAGGAACCTTTGTAACTGTAAACTGAGGCCATGAGGGAGGGCAGGGCGTGGAGAGGAGGTGCTCACCTTGCACAGCGTCTCCTGCCAGCCGCTGTTCCACACGCTCACCAGTCCACTCCAGACCCACAGCAACCTGCAGGGGCCCTGCTTTTACCGTCCCTGGCCCAGGTGCCCATGAGGGCAAGAATTTTTTCTTGTATGCCACACACATTCCCTGCAGAATCCTTTCCGACTCCCTGGGCCCCTTTGGTAGCATGGAAATCCCTCGTCCTAGAATCTCTGCACAACACCCCACTGAAGTTCAAAACTCGTCTCCCGTCATTTATAATCATTTGGCAAGTTTCATTTAAAAAGAAAATCCATTTAGTGAAATATTTCCGTTTAAATACCAGCACATTAGATTTGCGAAAATGTGCCCATCTTGAATATATTTAAGCAAAAATCAATAAAGGTTAATGGCATATTGCTCGAGCATTGCAACAACGGAAAGCCAAATGATTCCTTTTGTAATTGAGTAGCGCCGCCGGAGTGTGCGAGAAATCAGCAGTGGCGTTCCTACCCTGTCTGTTCAAATGGTGTGTGAAATCCAGCCATCGGGCTGTGACAGCCCCATACAGCTCCATTTGACTAATTAGGTGCAATTTTCCGTTTTTTAATAGCAAAGGGGGTGGCAAGGCAATTTTGAGAGGGCCGGGGCCCGAAAAGGATGGGGGGGAAATCTTGTAAAGATAGCAGAGTCTTTAACAACAATGTAATTTTTTAAAAGGATTTAATGGGAACCTATTAGGAGACAAGCCAGCTGGTCTGAAGGACAAGATTAAAAATATTTCATTAATGCACACGTGACTTTGGGCATGGAAGCTGGAGGAATTTATTCTTTCCCTAAGCTGCTTGCTGCCCAGAACATTCTCCAAAGGCAAGGGGACTCACACACTGTTAGGACTCAAGAGCTTTGTCCCTCTTTCCGGTCTCTCCTACAGATTCCCCTCCTCCCCAATGGTGGCGGATATCCATCCTTGTTGTTGACCATCCATTTCTCCTCTTCCTGGTCAGACCTGAGTGTTCTTGGAGAGACCACACCCCCTCTATTCTTAGCCTTGAATTTGGAGTCAAGATGTAGCCTATCGCCTGCCTCAGGCTGGGCCCTGATTGGCTAGACCAGTTCCACACCCAAGACACAGAGACTGGCCCGTGAATGGGCACATTGCCAAATCCACTTCCCAAAGATCTGACAGACACACCTGTCCTTGTTCTGTGAGCCGAGGGAACCCGGGAGCAGTGACGCCCCAGGAACAACAAACACATCTAGAGGCTGGGTCTTAGTTCCTACATCGTTCTGGAACGACCGGACCCAGGGCTCCCTGCGGAGATGGCGGAGCCCAGGGCTGGGGTGGGAACCAGACACAATCTGCCCAAAGGGTCTTGTAATTCTGGGAAGGAACTGATTTAAAAAGCAACACCCCCATTAACGGGGCACGTGAAAGAGACACAGGAACCAACTGCAAGAGTGTGGTTGGTTCCCCAGTGGCCAAAGCTGGAGCAATTTGGAGGGAAAGTACGGCGGTGTCAGATTACAGCCCAGAATGTAAGATACAGAAGCACATAGGATCCGCATAAATAAATAATGGCATAGTAGATAGATAGATATGGATAGACAAATTTCTCACATAGAAAAATTCCAAACAATTTATGTAGAGACCCCACCCTCAGTGAAGGGGAGCGTAACCTACCCCCAACTTCCTCAGTGCTGGCTGCACTTAACTTTCTTCCAAAGGGCACCATGTGGAAGGGAAAAAGTCACCTCCTGGTGAAGAAAGCTGGCCGACGTGACCTCAGCCAGGTGACCCAGGTCCACATCCGCAGTGATATCACGGCGATAGCAAGTGTCCTGGACTTGATGTGACGAGAAGGGCACTTTGCCTCTGGGGTCTTCCTCCCTCAAACCCGTGACCCCAGGGTGTGTGTGATGCACCTGGTTCTGTCTGGCTCCAGGGCTTCTTCTCTGTACCCGCCTACCCAGGCACAGCCTTCCAGCATGTTCTTAGAGGGAGAGTCTTCTTGCCTGAGTGGCTCACGGCTCCCAGACCCTCCCGAGCCCTTCGAGCACAGCCCTTATGAAGAGCCTCTGGAGGCGGTGGAAACTCAGGCCCGCTCACAGCTGGAGGAAGCCCCGAGTCTCCTCCTAAGCTGCGGAAGGAGAGAAGGGTCTTGCTAAGGCTGTCTGTCTTTTGTGGCAGGTGTGACCTCCAGTTGGAGACACATACCTGCCCTCTTACCAGCTCCTTCATGTCCTTTAATTCAGCTGCCCAGGATTCCTAGAGATTTTAGCCAAGGTCACCTTTATCCCCTAACCTCCTGGTGCATAAAGTCCGACACTCCAGTTTTCCCAATTTTATCTTTTCTGTCACATGACCTCTTGCTTTGAAGGAATCCATCCATCCACGCATCCAGGCATCCACCCAGTAGACCTTTGACGAGTGTCCCCTGTGTGCCAGGCACTGTCCTGGGGCTGGGACATGGATGGCCCTGACGGGGCAGGCAAGGTCTGGCTGCACCTAGGTGTTGCTCTCTTACTGGCTGTGCTCTGCAAAGTCCCTCCCGAATGTGCACAACGGCAGGTCTACTCCTGTTCAGACACCTGTTGGAGATCACCTGGTTGGATGGGCTGGAAAGGCCCAGAGAGAGCCCTTGTCTTGGGGTCGGGTGAACTTGAACCAGAGTGGCGGGGGGGAGGGGTCCTTATGTCCACTCTGTGAGGCACGATCATCACCATTTAATGGAGGAGGAAAGGGAGGTTCAGGAGGGGCAGGTGGCTTGGGTATGTTCTCCCAGTCGATGAGCAGCAGGTGACCCTGTCCCAGGAGAGCCTGGGACAGTCACCCTTTCTGCCCCCTCCCGGAAGCGGGCACTGAGAGGGGAAGGTTTATTCTGGGTGCCATCGAGATAGGAAGAAGGTGCTTGAATATCGGTTTCTCCTGGGTGATTTATTAATGATGGGACAAATGTTTGTTGAATGACCACAGGGGACACTGGAGCCACCATCCTCCCTGTGGAGGTTAGGCAGCAGCACATCGTGCGTGGACCAGAGAGGGGAGGGAGGGGAAGGACGCAGAGGGACAGAGGGAGACAGGCAAGACCCCATCCTCCTGATGTCTGGGTTTCTCGAGTTCCCTAGGCCAGGGGGCCTTGCTGCCCTAACGAAGGCAGAAATGAGCTAACGGCAATGACAGTGAGTGTTTATGGAGACTGTGTTCTGTTCCCGACTGTCCATGAGCCCACAGCAAAACTCCAGTCCACTGCAGTTTCAAATAAGGAAATAGCTCAGACATAATTGCTGAGTTAATATAAGAAGGTGGAGGGGAGGCGATACCGCCTTCCCTGCACTCTGGGAAGCTGCGGCTGGAAGGGCACTGAGCATGTGAGCGGTTAAGAGCGTCAGGTCTGGGATCAGACAGCCCTGAATTCCAATCCTGGTGCCTCCACTAACTAGTTATAGGGTCTTGGAAAAATAATGCTGCCACTTACCCATCTACCCACTCATCTATCCACTCATCCACCCACCCACCCATCCACTCATTCACCCATCCATCCATCCATCCATCCACTCAGTAAATGTGAATTGAACACCTACTGTGCACTGGGCATTTGAGAGCTAAAACCAACAGCATTCCCTGTGTCTGTGTTAAATAGTGCAGAGGCCAAGCAGGACGATCAGAGGTGTCGCTGCGGGAGATGCATGCTCCTGGAGGGGAGGACTGTCAACTAACTCACTGGCTTCCTTTCCTGTAAAGCAGGGGCGACCAGCCATGGCCCAGGATTGCTGTGAATGCAGCCCAACACAAAATCGTAAATTTACTTAGGATTTACCTGCAAGATGACGCATCTGAGTTGGTTTAAGGCACCACCTTCGTGGGGACTCATCGCAGTAGCAACAGGAGACTCACACAGGTCAGGGCAGCCAGTATTTGTGGCCTGGAGGGTCACGTGTTCTCTGCCACAACTTCTCGGCTCTGTCATGGTCAGTAAATGAATGAGTGTGGCCAGGTCTGGCCCGTGGGCTGTGATGTGCGACTCCCGTCCTGACATGCTAACTAGGGATTTATAACAGCAACTTCGGAACCTCCTTCTGTGAGCACTGAACGAAGTAATGTGTCCAAAGCTTTTCGCAGGGCCTGAGAAGTAGCAGGCACCCTGTAAACGTTCATTATCACGATAATGATTTCCACCGAGGTTGTCGCAGCGGCTGTACGAGGAGGGAGACACTTGATTTTTCCTGCCCTCCAGGACCTGGTGAGGACAGCCAGGAACTGTCTGTCTGTCTGTCTGGTATCTCTGACTAGCACTCTTCTCTAGGAGCTCCCAGGCACTGCGCGCGAGAGGGGAAGACAGCTTGGGGAGGAAGAAGAATTGGGCAGAACCGTCTGTCCCGGAAACCGACACTCTGGAACAGAGAGGGTGAGACACGGGAGGGCCTGAGTCCCAGGATGGTCCTTGCTTTGAGTGGCGTGGGTTAGCCTGCCACCGTTTTCCTGTCCCGGCATTGACGTATTTTATTACTAATTGCTTCTTCAAACCTCATCAATGATCTTTTGCACTTTCTGCAAAGAAATGTTGAAAGCTTTTAATGAAGAAATTAATTATGTCTAGTCTTGAATGCAAATTAGGCTAATTAATTGTAGCATCGATACCCTCTCCCGGCACAGAATATGAGAACTGGCATGATGCATATTTATAAGGTGCGGTGCATTTTGACAGGTGCCTGCAGCTTGTGATGAAAGGTGCCCAGGGTGTCTGAAGGGACGCTTTCCTCCTGACAGATAAATGTGGCTGCGTTTCGTGAGAAGTTCAGTGTGGTTGTCAACAGTAGCAACTTCGGAATGTTGAGACGTGAGGACTTGGGGCACAAAGTGGGTCTTCCCCCAAATGGAAAACTTGAGTGGCAGCGACAGGAACTGGACTGAGCGTGTTCTCAGAAACTCCATCGGAGTGTTCTGGGCTCCTACCACGGAGTTCTCCAAGGGCCATTTCCGTCGGGGCCAGATGGCTGAGTGGTTGGGATTGGCCTCTTCTCAACTGTGTTTTGTCCCCTGTGTAAGGATAGAGAGGGAACATCTGTGTGACAGTGTCTTGGCCACTGGCAAACAGTGTTCCACTTCACAGAAACGGCTATGTAAGGACTCCTCTGAAGGGGAAAATGGCCACAATATTTTACCACTTCTGTGATCAAGAGGAGAAGCTCTTGTGTTGTCTGCACTTTGGACCTTGGCTTGGCCACAGGACTTGCTCGGACCCATGCATGGGACTTCATCAAACGTGATAGAAGCAGAAGACTGAAAAGTGCTTCTGCACTGGGTTTGCTGTCCCAGCTCCTACTGGAAACCCTTCTGCCACTGTGAGGACAAGCACATGGTGACAGGCCCAGTCCTCTAGACACGACCCCAGACCAATGAGTGAGGCCTTTCTAGACCAGCCAGCCCCCGCTGAGCGAACCCAGACTGGAAGACAGTCCAGCCAACCAAGAGAGTCATGAAAAGTTTAAAGAGCACGTTTGCTATTTTACACCACTAAGCTTGGGGTGATTTGTTACACAGCAGAGGCTAACTAACCAACGCAAGCAGCACCAAAATTTCAAAGCACTTTCCTCCCACTTTGGGGGGAGGTGGGTATTAAGGCCCTTGCTCATGAGTGACAGGTACTGCTTCCTAGGCGGCCTTTCACAAATAAAGACCAATCTTCAGGGGACAGCAGACAATAAAGGGGTAAATGAGTCAACATTTCATAGCAGATTGAAGGAAGCAATTTGGACAAAGAGCAAGGAAGGCTGTCGCTCGGAGTAATTGTGATAGATGCTCTTGCTGCCTCCTAACAGTCGTCTTCTTTCTTCCCAGCCAGGCCCTTAGAGGCTGCGGTAGAGGCCGATGGTACCAGAGCTCATCTCCCAGCTTCTTTTGCAGCCAGGTATGGGCATAGGACCCAGACAGGCCAATATGCTGGGGGTAGCCTTAGAAAGGCTCCCTCCCACCCCCAGAAAAAGTGACCCATCCTCTCTGATGGTGTGGTTCTGTCCTGTCATGGGCAGACTTCCCACATGGCCCTGCCATTTCCTGCCCTGATCCCCAGAACAGAGTATATGCTGAGACACCACTCCCAAGGTTATGTTGCTTTAAATGGCAAAAGGGATTTTGTAGTGTAATGAAGGTTTCTAATCAGTTGACTTTGAGTTGACTTTGACTTTGAGTCAGGAGGGAGATTACCTGGGCCCAGTCTAATTACATGAGCCCCTTAACAGCAGAGGGTTTTCTCCAGTTTGACCAAACTTGGTGTGTTGAGGGGAGGGCCCGTCTCTTCCCTTTGGGAAGGGACCTCACGAAGTCCCAAGGATTGGTAAGAGAGGTTGGATGGTCGTCTGCAGAAGCCTCAGGGAACAGTGAGGGTACAGGGACAGATGCGAGATGAAGAGAGGGGAGGGAACCTATGCCCTGCTCTAACCCCTCGCCCAGGCTTGGCCGCACCCCAGCCTTTGGCATCTCCCAGAATCACTACATCCTTACAATCAGTTCTTCCTTTCGCTGCAGCTGAGGTTGGAGCCGGTTCCTTGTGGGACAGCGCTCCATCCAACACAGCACCCTTCAGCATCAAGAGGGAATGCACAGATGGTTAAGTTAGTCCCCACCTCCTGCTCAGCCAGGTCCGCATCCCGGTCTATGCCTTCTGGTTCCAGCTGGCTTCACCCCCATGCACAGAGGCCCTAGACTGCGGCCGCTCAAAGTGCTGTCTGAAGTTTCAATGCCTTCCTGTGAAGTGTTGGTGACTTGTCTGGGAGGAATTTGGGGTGCGTGCTGAGAAACAGCTACAGCCAATGGATATCGCCCCATTGTTGCTGAGCAGAGTGCAGACAGCCATGGGTCAGGGCCCAGGGGGCGCATGCTGGGTCCTCACCATGCACAGTAGGACCACGTGTTGGTCTGCATTGTGCTGGCAAATGTAAAAAGCGATCCATCACCACCAGTGGCTTGTGAAGCACTGCGCCGGGCTTGGGCGTGACAGGGCTTTCCTGGCAGGTGTCACATTTGAGGCAGCCTTTTGAGTTCAAACCATCCTGGAGCACGTGAAAGCGTGCCACTGATTTCCTCATTTCTTGTGGGGGGACCGCTTCCTTAGGACCCCCGAGCCAGATGGAGAAGCCTCACATGCAGCCATTCCTGCCCCGGTTTCCTTGGAAGACAGAGCTTTAAGAGTGTCAGAAGGAAGAGGTTATCTGGCTTCACCTCCCTGATTGTGCTCTTTGCCACCAGGTGCGCCTGGGAAAGGGCCCCATTAACACAGGCGACACCGCTCAGCGTGTCTCCCTACGGAAACCGGGGATGGGAATGGTGATGCAGCCAGACCTAGAACACCGAATGGGGACCCACGGAGTTACTCACCGGCTCTGTTTCAGTTTCAGGGGTGGGCAGAATGCAAGTCAGAGATGTCAGTCAAAGAAAGGGCTTGTCTGAGGCCTCACTCTGAGCGAGGGCCGCTCCCTGGTAATGACCTGGATCCTTTGACCTCTGGTACTAACTTACCTTGTCAGGTTACTAACGTGGCTGCGTGACCAAGGCCCAAGTGACAGTGGCTGAGGCTACAGAGAAACTTGTTTCTCTTTTGTGTCTCAGTGTAGTCGTTCATGCTGATGGCTGATCGAGTCAGAAACCTGGGCCCTTCTCTCTCTTCCATCCTCAGGAGGAGGCATCGATTTCAGAGTCTCCCCTGGGGGTGCGGGGGTGGAGGGCGGTTCTACAGGATCGGATTGAAGTTACAGAAAGACCGGCCTCCGGCAGTGTGTGCGGTGGATGGGCACGCGTGGGAGCCGGCTAAGGAGCCTCCGGGAGGAGCACCTGTTGGGGTACAGTCCTGTGGGGCCAGACAGTAATGAAAACTAGCAGAGGGCCGTGTAGGATGACCATCGACAGCTCGCTCTCAGCTCCACTGCCGGGGAACAACGGGGAGCACAGGGACGAGGGTGGGGGACCGGGGTGGGGGGGGGGGAACGCACACACCTATCAGTGCTTCTCCAGTCGGGCGCTGTGGGCATTTGGGCTGCACGGTCTTTGTTCAGGGCGGGGGGCTCCCACGGGTCTCAAAGGATGTTTGGCTGCATCCCTGGCCTCTCCCCACTAGATGCCAACAGCACCCTCCCCCAATTTGTGACAGACAGAAATGTCCCCAGAGGGTGGAACAGCCTCAGCTGAGAAACAGGGGCCTCAGGAGCAGCCAGCAGGCTGCGTTAGCTGTGGTCACCCTGTGGGAGGCGGGCCCAGAGCTCAGCCTTCCAGTTCTTCCGAGCATCTCTTTGTATTTAGTATTGGCAAGCGATTCGTCTTTTACAAAGGACCAATACCACGTGGAAGAGACAAAACCTCGCCCAGGCCCCGGTTTGCAACTTCTGAGTTACCAGTCTATTACAACCACCCAAATGGTAGATTTATTCTCACATTCCCCAAAGGACCTGCTTTATGGAACCTTCCGCCGAGCAGTAAGTAGTAGCGTGTTCAGTATTTGTTGGACGAGTGAACAGGAGAGTTTCACAGTTTGTTGTGCTAATCCCGGAGTGGCCCTCTCTCTCAAGCGCCTAGTTTTTATCTGGCAGGCAAACCCCTGGTTGTTCCGATCAGTCAGGCCCGTTTCCCCCTCCTTCCTGTCTGCTCCAGGGGTTTAAGAATTCAAAAAAGTCACCTGACCTCACACGAACCTGATGCCACACAGCTGCCAGCCTCTGCCCTTATTGGAACCAGCCCTTCGGAGACAGAGAGCCAACCACGCTCACCCCGCCCCCGCCCCATCTCCCCTTTTAGAGAAAAAGGCGAGGCCGTGTGTGGGAAATGCTTTAGCTTTGTGGGGGACGGGACAATGAGTTTATGTTGAAAATGTTCTGCTCTGGATAAAAGTAAATAAAACAAAACCTTATTCCTTAGAATCAACATCAATATTTATTTTTCACACTGCTGGCATTTCGGACAGCCCCACGCACCCCATCTTGCGGGGAGGGCCCCTGGTTACAGACCGCGCACTATGGTTGCTCATTTGCACACGTCCCCCAGAGCCCCTTCTCTTCACGGCTGGTGTTCCTGACAGTCTCTGCCTCTTGTTCCCAGTTTCAGTGACACTACGCAGGCTCAGGGACCCGGCCTCCAAAGGCGGTGTCTGGCCAGGGCCCCTGCTGCCTGCCTGGACGCTAGTTGGTGGCGCGCTCTAGGACCTGTGGGCTGGCAGCACGCACAGTGGGGATGAGCGTGCACCTCGGGCTCCTGTATTAGGGGCGTCCTCTGCTCCTGCACCTGCTGATGTTCCAGCGTCGCCGTGGACACAGGGAAGGGCAGGTGGCATAATTCCCCGACACTCCCAGGGCCTGTTGCCCAGCCACACTGGCGTGCCTTCAGGGCCCGGGCTCTGCTCTGTCACCAGCATCACGACTTTGAGCAAGATGGTGCCTCTCTGGGCGAGGCCCCCAGGCATAGACCACAGTCTGCATGCAGTGTGACATGCTGAGACAGCTTCTCTGAGGCCGTGTGCCAACGTGCACGGACACTGTGAAGAGACGCCTCTTGGATTCTCCTGACCTGGCTCCACCCCTCCCCCCAGCCCTCCCGGCCTCACTGGAAGGCCTGGAGCTGGGGAAGGGGCTTTCCACGTGCACCTCTCTGTGGAAGATTCTTTTTTTCTGACCTCAGGTGTGTGACCTGGGTACACCATCCACACGGTCCTCACACTGTCTGCACGTCAAAGGGCCCAGTGCTTGGTTCAATGCTCTGCTGTTGCTGTCTTGAAATTCTCGATGATTTAAAAATTCCTTGGTTCGTTGCCCCTCCTTGATCTTCCAGGCCAGCAGCGTAGCACGTCCAGGGGCACGTTGGCTGCTTCTGCGCAGTCAGATCTCCCTCTGTGTCCCTCTGTGTCCCTCTGACAATGGCACGTGTGGCTGCATTCGGGGCCCAGGAGGATGAGCCAGGATAACCTTCCGATCAAGCCCCTTTTGCCACATCAGGCCACGTTCACGGGCTTGATATATTTGGGGCCATCCCTCAGCCCATCACAGCTGCCCTGATGGGGCCCTCACTATGGAGATGTGTGGTGGCCTGTAAAAGGGTCACTGTAGCCACGGGGTCTGGTGTCCTGTCGGAGGCAGAAGATCCCCCTCAAGGGAGGACCCGGCAAACAGCTCCAGAACCTCTCAGGCCAGACCCAAGTTAGGGGTTTGGAGGCTCCAGGGAAAGGGTGGCTCTTGCCCCAGCAGCCCCCCTGCTCTCTGCCCAGGGGGTTCTTGGGGGAGAAAGGCAGAGGGATGAGGGTCCAGTCTTCACCTCTGTGAGATGCTGGTGGCAGAGGCAAGGTGCTGGGGGTTGTGGAGGAGAGACCTTTGGCCTCTGGAGATGACAGCTGCCCATGTTAGAGCTCACTGCGTCCCTCACCTCTCCGAGCCTCAGTCTTCCCATCTGTGGAATGGGAACAACCCCGGAGCCCGCCTCAGATGAGCGCTGTCAGGTTCATGGCCCCGGTAGGAAACGCTGTGGTGGGGGGGCGCTCCTGGTGCGTGGGGGGCTCCTGGTGCTTGGAGTGCTCCTGGCCTGCCTTCCCTGCTCAGCCAGTGTTCAGGCGCCGACCCCTGCCAGCCTTGGTGTTCTCCATCATTCCCCACCCTGTGCAGTCCACCAGGAACTCTTCTCCCTGCTGTCAACACACGCCCTTTGTGGATACTGCCCTTGCCCAGTCCACCTTCGTCTCTCCCCTCGCTTCTCGCAAGAGCCCCTCCCTGGTGTCCCTGTGTCCTCTGCCTTCTTACCACCTCTCACCCACAGAGCAGCAGGAGGCTTCTTTGAAAACTCTCAGAGCCCTGTGGTGGTGATTCCCTACCCCACCCTGAGTTCAAGTCAGCATCCTCACTGCGCCCCGCAGACATCACAGGACCAGCCTGCACCCTGCTCCCTGGCCTTACCCCATACCCTGTCCCGTCTCTCTCGGCTCCAGCCACCCTGGCCCCCCAGCTGCTCCGCCCACACACTAAGCATGTTCCTGCCTCAGAGCCTTTGCCCTGGCTGTTCCCTTGCACCAAATGCCTTCCTGCTGATGGCCACCTGCCCAGCAACCTCACCTCCTTCATGTCCTGGCTTCAGTGTCACCGGGCCGTCCCTGGTGCGACTGTGTGAAAGAACAGCCCTTTTATATCTTCTATCAACACGGGACACATGATGGCGGCGTGATTTTCTGGTTTCTCCTTTGTCCTCCCACGAAACCGCCGGCTCTGTGCAGGCAGGGCCTGTGTCTCTTTTGCCCTCTGCTGTGTTCCTCACATCTGGGACAGTACCTGGCACCTACTACGTGCTCGAATCTGCGGAAGAACGTACTGGGGACCGAATGTGAGCAGGGCCCGCATTTGTTCTAAGGACTCTCTGCTTCCAGCTCACACTGACGCTGTGAGGTTGGTACCGTTCCCATCCCGCCCTTCCCATGCCCACGCTCACGCGCACACACAAGCAGGGGAGGAGCCCACTCGGCTCTCCGGGGTCTCTGTGGGTAGGCGGCCACGCCAGGTTTTAAACGGGGCTGTGAGGTCCCCACGCTGCCTGTCACTTGCTGCACCGCAGGGCCCTTGTCCACTGTGACTGCCCTTAGCCCCACACCGCTCTTCCACACGAGAAGCGTGGCCGGTCCTAACTGAGATGTGCTGTGAATGTGAAACGCACACTGACTTCGAAGGCTTGCGTCAGAAAAGGATGTGAAACACCCTGTCGATGCATTTCCGTACCTGGGACATGTTGCCGTGATAATATTTTGGGTATATTGGGTTAAGTAGAACATTTTCGAATTAATTGCACCCGGCTCTCTTTAAAATACGGCTATCGGAAAACTTAAAGTCACACACGTGGCCCCCGTTTGTGGCTCTCGCTGTGTGTCTGTCGGACAGTGTCGCTCCACCGCATCTCACAGGCTTGAACTTGCGCATCTTTCGCCCAAGAGTGAGCAGGTGGGCTGCCGAGGGACTCCGCTGGGCTCCAGGCTGCCACAGCGAAACCGTGGTCTCCAGAGACCCAGCCGAGGGACTTGGGTGGCTAAACGTTTACCATTCTGAGGTTGCCTTTCTAACTGCGCCACACGCCTGTGGGTTTCCCATACACTGAATCACGCAAGGCGCACGGTTTCCACATTAACCGCCTGTACTCCTCGAGCCCCCATAAAGGGGACAAGACAACATCTTCAGGTGCTAGGCCACATCTGCGTGGGAAAGGGCCACAGGGTCTGCCGAGGGCAGGGGCTGATCTGGGGTGTCTCCCGTGGGTGTGGTTTTGGAAGTGACGGTGTTTCTAATGGTCAGATTCGATTATTCTCCTAACCTGGTCGAGGAATGCAAAGTGAGGAATGCTAAAGACTCCCAAGACTGGTCAGGCCAGTGTCCCCCACTCCCCAACTGGGACTCAGTGCAGGATTTTAAATTGCTGTTACTGAAGTTTGGTTGGCTGTTGAAGGACAGGAAAACGTCTTTGCTGTGGGATGTGATAGTGAGTGTAGAATCGTGTGTGTGTGAGTGTTAAAGCTATCGAATCGCATTCATTTGGGTCGTGGCCGCTGTTTTCTGTGTTACGAAGTCCCAAGAGGGAGGCGGGTGACACTGTGTCCCTGTTTGAAGTGACTGTCCGTGGAGATGGGGCACAGGAGGGACTTGGGAAGACACCAGGAGAGCTCAGAGAGGGACTTGGAGGCGGTGGGTGATGGGAGACACCTGCGGTGCGGCAGGTTGCTGAAGAACCTGCAGGACTCAGACCAGTCGTAGTTAGAAGGCAAAGCAATTTAGTGGCTACCAAAAAAAAAAGATTCTTTATATTAGAACCCAAGAATCTTGTTAATGGAGACTCATCGTCTGAAGCTGGTTATTCGGATTTTTTTTTTTTTATTGTAATGAAAAGTCTCCTGTTCCTTGACTTTTCACTTCCTGCAATGACTGGTAGTGATTTTTAACAACTGGAAATTGTTATCCATGCCTTGTAGAGTGCACGTCATATTATCCTGATTGAGCCGTCTTCCTGAAAATTGATCAATTTTCACTCAGGGCCAGTCCCCCCTAGCATCGCGATACTATTTCTTCCACTAAGAAATGTCTTCCGCTAAGGTTTTGCACTCAGAGATGACGGTTTGCCTTTTTAAAAAACGAAATTCTGGGTGGGGTGGAGGGATGGGGAGAAAATGCAGACAATTGTAACTGAACAGAAATAAAAAAATAAAAAAAAAACGAAATTCTTTGCTTTTTTCTTTCAAATTTTGGTGCCCTACTTACAATGAAGTGATGCCATTTTCTTTCAGTTCTGGCCTCTCGGCAAATGGTTATTTTAACTGACACTCAAGTCTAAAGCACGTTTGTACTGTCCTTTCATTTCAGTTTTATGGCAAATTAAATTATGGCTGCGGTTAAACAAAATTACATTAAAAACCATATGTGCTGAAGAAGTCTTGGGGAGAGTATCGAGTTTATCTTTGAAAAGCCCGAAAGGCTGTTTTAAGTGGATCTTTCATAAACTTGCAGTCACGAAGCAACAATGACGTCCTTCACTGGGTCGAACAGTTTGGAAGGAAACGAACTGAAAATGCTAAGTTGAGTTTTTCTGTCAAACCACGTCTGGGATTAAGGAACTCGTGTAAATTGCCATCTTTTGCATCAGCAGGAAGAGCCGTACACAGTTCCGCTGCTATGTTGTGACATAAGAAAACAGAATCTTTTTAAACGTCGAATTTAATGAATTCTCTAAAAAAAAAAAAAAAAATTTAGCGGCAGCACGTTAAAAGGAAAGAGGAGAAAAACACCCGATTAGTTCCACATAAGAGTCTTTTAATCACCCTGATGAAGGGGGAATTTGCAAAACACTACCAGGGAGTAACATCTTTTTAATTTGGGGGGTGGGGGTGGGGAAGTGCATTGATAAAAATAAGTAGAACATTTTAATTAAAACTCATAAAGTTGTGGACATCTGCTGGGGATTGTTGAGCGTGGCAGCGATTAGCGGACCGTGCACCTAGATAATGAGTCCCTGGTTGTCGTTATTGGCACAACGGCTCGGCTCCTCTGTGAGAACGCTGCGGGCTCACTTTGTGGTGCCTGGCATATGCCTATTAGATTCCAATAAGTTGCGCAGAAAAAGGGGAGGAGGGTACGGTGGGGGTGGGCGGCCGGGGGGAAACACAGGAAACAAGCGTTGAGTGTGTGCCAATAAAAATGATCACAAATCAGGGCTGCTGATGTCAGAACCCTGGGGGTCGGGGGTCAGGGGGAGTGAATGCGCCTGAAAGGGACCGCGCGAGGGGGGCGCGGCGCGCACAAAGGGCCCGGAGCGCCTCATTAGAGACGCGTTTGATGGGCTCCGGGCCCCCACGGGGGCCCCGGGCGATGTCAATGGGATAATTACGATGATCTAATGGCAGGCTCTTTTGCATGCAGGCCCGCCTGAATGGGGCGCCTGGAGGCTGCATTGAAGCCGGGCTGTGTAAACTGTAGGGTGCCTCGCCGACTTGGAGCCGCGGAGACTGGCGGCCGGTCCGCTTGGACCACTTTGCATTCACGCCCTGAATAGGCGGAGCGGGGGGCGCTCTTTTCCGCGGTGGTAGCCTTTCAGCCGAGAGAGTGACAGATTGGAGGTCAGGGGCTGGCGGGACGTCTTGGCAGATGGACCGCGCGGCCGATCCGCGGACCCCAGCTCCCCGAGCGTCTACGCAGACGGGCTCGGACCCGCTCCAGCGTATGATTGGCAGTTGCGAATCGCTCTGCGTGGTTTTCCACTTTTTCTAAAAACTGCTCTCTTAATTGCAAGAGTAATGCATTGGACAAGTCCCACAACCCTGCACTTGGCTTCCCTCCAGGCACTTGAGCGTTTCCCCATGAGCAGACGTGGCCCCTGCCAAGAGTACCACAAAGCAGCCACACCCCAGATATTTTAGAGGAGGAGGGGAGAGGGAAAAAGAACTGGGTATTTGATATTTCAAAAGAATGCTCAGTGGATTACGGTGAACCACATGACGTTGCCGGTATCCGACCACCTTCGACCTCCGAAGCTGGCAATTTCATGTGGTTCGACCTAGCACCATCTTGCCTTCATCAGCACCTGGAGTGAACGTGGACCTGGTGAACGATTGTGCACACGTGGGGGTCCTCGTCTTTCCAGCTCCCAGGATTGACAGAGCGCTTCCTCTGGGCCGCTGGGGTACGACAGAGGCACGCCCGACAGTGGAGCGAAGAGTTCACGGACGAACGCAGAGCCCAAGTGAGTGGTCCTCCGCTCTGCCCTCCTCCCCGCAGCGGCCCCGCCTCCTCTCAGCACGCCCCTGCAGCGGCCGGGATACCTCCTTCACCTCCTTTCTCTTGCAGTTAGTTAGACAGGAAAACCACTGTTCCTGGAAAACTTGAACCACACTGACAGGGCGAAAAGAACAGTGACAGCCCCCCCGATCTCCACCCCAGACCTGTGCGCGTGTGTGTGATTTCTGTCAGATTCCGCATGGCGCATCACACTGCATGGGGCACACAGTCCTGCTTTGGCATGACGGGGGTCAGGGGACGCACGGCATTTTACCGCCCGCTTTCCCCTCCCTCACCGATAGTTTCCATAGCTGTAAGTGTTGATGTGCATTCTCCTACGAAATGGTTACCTACCGCTTCCAGCACGGACTTCCCCTTTTTTATGTAAGCATCCCCCTGCCCATGGACATGCAGGTCAGCCCCATTTTTTTCCTATTTAAGACAATATTGTTATGAATATATTTATACCTGCTATTTTTGTACACTTTCAATTACCTCCTTAAGATGAATAATTATTATTTCACAGGTAAAGGATGCTCCTTGTCATATATTCTACATTTGGAGCTAGAATTAGGCCTAGACAGTAATCAAGCCTTCATCAACATGAATAAGCAAACATTTAAAGGATCCTATCCTTTCCACCCAGAAACTTCCTTTTTCTTAGTAGAAATTTTGGGGGTCACCCTAGGGAAAGAGGCGTCTCTGATCTTATTTAGTCGCTCTTTTCTTCAGTCAGTGAAGTCCTTTTCTTATAGCCAACAATTAGGAACGATTTCATCTTTGATGTCCTTCCTGGAGCCTTAGCCCCTTTCACAGTTGAGCTGAGGGCAGGTCACCTCGAGGTCCCAAAGCCAGACTGGGAAACTACAGTCCACCCAGCAAATGACGGTAAGCGACGTTGTGTGACTGACGAAACGGAACTGTCGGCCTCATAAAGCGCAGACCCTGCTGTGGACCACAGTGCTGATATCCAAGCTGAGTCTGGTCTGCAGCACAGGCTCATCGTCAAACGGAAAACGGAGGAGGATTACGTCGTATTTAGGTGTCCTAAGATTCAATGTTAAAGCAGTAATGCACATGGTAAACATTTTTTTCCAAACATGGTAAAAACTTTCTCCCCTACCTCATCTCCACCACCCCCACCCCACCCCACTTCATCCCCCCCACCAGTTTCTGCATTTTTGCCCCCAGAGGTATCTCTTTCCATATTTTTTGCAAACGTACGCACAGCCGTATCTATGCTTCTCCCCGTTTAGACAGGAAGTTAACATACAGAGAGTACACATCCTTTTGCATTTCGCTCTTTCCCTGCAATACCTGGATCCATATTCCTTGGTGTGAATTAAGCAGTTTGGCCAGTATCCTGCTAAGGGTCACTTAGATTGGGCTCAGTCTTTTGTCATTACAAACAAAACTCTTCTCCTGCTGCTAAACTAGATCACAGCGGTGGAAAGAGACGGAGCAGCTGTTGCCACACTGCCCTCCAAAGAGCCCCATCCTGGTTCCCCAGACCGGTGCCCACTCAGTGCCTTGTCAACATTTAAACATCCATCATTCAGATCTGTGACATTCCAATCTCTGAAAATGTCCGAGGGACGGTTTTGGTTGCCGAGTCCCCTCTGTGACTTCAGATCAGACCCCAGTCTCAAAGAGAGGGTGCAGGGATGGGCTCCGGCCCCCCACTGAGCCGGGAGTTAGGTAGGATTCTGGGAACATTGGCCCCATGGAATTTCTCCTCCCATGAGAGGGGGGGAAAGAACTGGCCTGTGGGTTGTGTTTATCCTGCATGAATAGGGGAGGTCCTGGGCCCTTGTTTGGGGTGTGTCCCTTTCTCTGGCTGGCGTCACCCTGCTGCTCACAGTCACCATCCCCCCGGGGGCCAAGAGCTCCCTGGGAGCCCAGCAGCAGCAACAGCACCTGGCTGTTATGGGAGGTCAAACCCGGGACAAGACCAGGGCACCAGGCATAATGGAATGATGCATCTGCTTAGGTGTATTTGACCATGGAAGGCAGCTGGATCTCCACACTCGACCAGGGTCTTCATTCAAAGCCTCCTGGAAGGTTTTGCCCCTCCCGTCTTCTGCCAGACCCAACTAACGAACAGGGCAGATCGCACTAGAAAGGAAAAACATTGCATATCCTTTTTTGCATAAGCAACGAGACTTGAGCAGGACTCTTGTATGAGATGAGACCCTGTCGATTCCTTGCCCTGACACAGCAGCTTGCAAAGCCCACTGTTAAGGTCTGGTATAAAACAGCCTCTTTTGGCTGTGGTTTGGGGCATGGCTGAGGGACTTGGGGCATTTTGGCTCTCTAACCTGCTAAAAAGACCACTCAGCCTTTTTATTCCTTACAGCGCCCCCTGCATTTTGCTTCCTCTTAGATGTGCACCGAGGGGGAGATCTGGAGTCCTTCATGCCTCGCTTCTAAGTTGTTCTTCACCCAGTATTTTGCGCCTGGCCCAGCCAGCAGCGTTGTCGGTGAAAACACTCAGGTCTCACTCTGTTGCCTTCTCAGGGTCAGCAGCTCTTTCACCCCGGAGAGAACGATCCTCAGCCATAATTTGGGATATTGACACAGAGGTGGCGCATTGTTCAGTATTTGGAAATTTGCAGGCTTTCATGTCATGAAAAAGTATTTTAAACAGAATAGCTCCTCAGTCTAATTTCACCTGCAGTTGTTCAGAAAAGTGCCGTTTGGTGTTGGCTTGAGAAACAGTTTACATTATTATTTTGATTGCTGCCTATAAGCCTTTTTAAGGAGCCAGAAATTAATAATCTGCAAACAGCCAGAGGGGGGTAAGGGGTTCCGGTTGTTCTGGGCTGGACTTTCCCACCCCCTCTGTCTCTTAAAAGGAAACTTCGTCCTTTGCTGGGCTCTCAGGTGTTCCACATTCAGCCAGCTCTGTGGGTGGGAGCGCCTGGAAGCCCCGGTGCATCAAAGAGTTAAGTGGAAATCGCTCGTCTTCACGGGGCCTTTGGCTCCGCTCTAAGTAGGTGGAGTTTGGAATCCGGGGTCCCACAAGCCCTTTGCATTTTTGGTTGATTGTTTTTAATTACTTCTGAGGGCTGAGTGAGGTTGCTAGTTGCCTCCAGGCGCTCCTGACAGACAGGGAACTTACAGGAAACTGACAGACAGTTTCTTAATGCCATTGTGAGGAGCACATCGCGCAGCATCAAACAGAGCAAAAATGACAAGAATAGCAAGTGTATCATTATAGCCTTCATTTAGGTAGAAGACGCAGTAAACAGGAAGGAAAACCGACCACGCGGGGGGTGGCTTTATTTGTGTGGCTTGCCTATTATTCAGAAAGGCTTTTATGCCAGGATTTTTCCTGTATTTGCTGCAGCCGATTTGTCTGGTTGAAGGACGGAGGGATGGGAGGTGGGGGACAGGCAGGGAAGTGCCGACCTTCCTCAGGAACCCCAGGTAAAAATCAGTTTAGGATCTGAAAGAGAAAGACTGTCTCGCCAATTATTTCTTGGAATGTTTTCCTGGGGAGAGATGCAAATATGGAGATAGATGTTCCCATGTTGCTAGAATTAAGATAATCAAGTTTACCACAAAAAAAGAAAAATAAACAGGACAGCCAACTCCACTTGCATTTCAGATGAACAATGAATTTTTTTTAATGTAAATGTGTCCCAGGTAATATTCGGGACAGATGTATACTAAAAACGTAATCTCTGTTTATCTGAAGTTCACTTCCCTGGTGTCCTCTATTTCCCTTGGAACTCTGTCAGAGGTAGGAATACAGACCCTGGTTCCTTGTAATTCCCTCGTCTGTGTGACTGGATCCCAGGAACAGGAAGTGCTTCTCCGTAAAAAGAGAAATTGGGCTGCTGTGGGGGGTGGGGGGCTGCACATGTGCTATTCAAGAGGCTAAGTGAGTTCGTGTTGGTGACTATGGATGCCCGTGGCCTTGCAGTGAGGAGCAGGGGGGGACGCTGAGCCTGGGACGCAGCAGTGCCTCTGGCTGCTTCCTCCTGCGTGACTCTGAGAAACTTGCTTCACTTCTCAGAACCTCAGTTTCCTCACCTGTCAACAGGAATATCTGCACCTCTCTTCCAGAATCCTCCTCACTCAGATAACCCACGTCAGGCCTGAGGCTCAGAGATGGACGCAGAGCCCTCTAGAAACTGCGGCTGTGGTTATGGGAGAGGCCAGTCTCCCTGTGCTTTAGGGTGCTGGGCACTGGAGACAAAGGAGACTGAGGGTTTGCCCTGCATCCTTGGGCTGGTGACTTCACTCTGGAGTGTTCAGTTTCCTTGCTTGAGATCCTTTTAAAATTTAAACCACCATCATCCTTTTAAAATAGAAATGGGATCTTGTCGTTCCCCTGTTTAGATATTGTAAGTGGTTCCTTGTCACCCCAGAATAAAATCCAGGCCTGCAACGTGACCCACGGGACCCAAGCCGTGTCCCACCTACTCGTGTGGCAGTGACCTTCCTCCCCAAGTTCCTGCCACTCCGGGCTTCCCACTGCGTCTGAAGCATCTCGAACTCTCCAGTGGGGACCAGAGTGAGGCCAGAGAGGGCCTGGGGTGTGGAGGGTTTAAGAGACCCTCGCCCCCTGCAGGAGCTCAGGCCCCTCCGGGACAGGCAGAGCACATCCCCCACACCCTCAGAGTCACAGTGCTGTGGGAGAGCTCTGACCAGGAATAAACATCCTCGCTCCTGAGATGAGGCCAGTGCCGGAAGCTCAAAGAAAGCTGCAGAGTGCACCCCTTATGTCCAAAGGCGGTCCTCGAACAGCAGGACGGAGTGCCTGCTGTGTGCTTGCTGCTGTCCTGGGACCGCAGAAAACCGCCCAGGAAGGTTGTACGGGGACGGGGGCAAAGGTGGGTGTGCAGAATCAGTACACGCAACACAGTTTGTTCCTGCATTCTTATTTATTGTTGTATAATTTTCCATACTAACAACTGCAAACAACTGTAAGCAACTGTATAGAGGGCCCACCTGTATTTTAAAAGGGTAGAGTTTCTGCCCTGGCTGGTATGGCTCAGTGGATTGAGCTCTGGCCTGTGAACCAAAGGGTCGCAGGTTCGATTCCCAGTCAGGGCACCTGCCTGGGTTGTGGGCTAGGTCCCCGGTGAGGGGTGCACGAGAGGCAACCACACATGGATGTTTCTCTGCCTCTCTTTTTCCCTCCCCCCTGTCTAAAAATAAATTTAAAAAAAATTAAAAGGGTAGAATTTCCATTTTAAGCCCTTTGTAGAGGCCAGGCCTCAGGCCAGGGGCTTTATAACAATGGTCCTAATGAGCAACACCCATTTCTCCACTTAGTAACCAGCAAGTAATGAAAGCACAGTTAATATCCCCATTGCACGGGTGAGGGAAGAGGCTCCAAGAGTAGAAGCAACCTTTTCAAGGTTGCACAGCTTAGAAGTGACAGAGCTGGGATTCGAACCCGCAGCAACCTGCCCCCAAACAATCCCCCCTCACAGACACGAGTGCGCATCCGAACACGAAGTGATTGCGTTGGAAGACGTCAGGTGAACTGACCCGTCAGATTAGCCAGAAGGCATTAGTTCTGTTCCCCAGATGTGGCTTGAAGAGGTGACAAAAACCAACAACAGCCTTTTGGCCCCTGACTAGTTGTCCCTCTCAGCTGCCTGGCAATAAGAGAACCAGCCTGTGGCAAAGTAAAAGCGGGATTTTAGGTCACCGGTTAATGGCACTGGAGTGTTTGTTCACCGGCCTTTCACTCGGATTGACTTCCCCGAGTGCTTACTCGGGGGCCGGAACCTCCCTCTGTGAAGGGCCACAGAGTCTGCTGCCAAGTGCTCAGCCTCGCCGTGGCAGCAGGAGAACAGCGCAGATGACACGTGGATGAGGGGGACAGGGCTGCGCCCCGGTAACCAGTCAGCGCCCGCCACACCGCACTGTCGCGGCGAGCGGTGAGCCGTTCCACATCTTCAAGCCCGAAAGTAGTTTGTGTGAGTGCAGGGGCGGTGGGCAAGGGCTGCTCTGTTAGCTTCCCATTGCTGTTGTAGCAAATGACCATGGCCTCAGCGGCTTCCAAGGACATAAGTTCATGACTCTCCAGTCCGGTCGAAGTCCTGCCCGGTCCCACACAGACCCACCCAACTGGACCAAGGTGTTGGCGCTCCTTCTGGAGGCAGCAGGGGAGAGAGTCTCGTCCTGGCCTTTTCCGGTGTCCGCAGGCCGCCTGCTCTGCTCAGCTCCTGGCCCCTTCCTCCGTCCTCACAGTGGGCAGCTCTCCATCTTCCGATCTCTCGCCGACCCTCACCCTTCTGCCTTCCTCCTGGGAGGACCCTTATGTTTCCCTTGGGTTCCCAGATAATCCAGGATCATCTCCCATTTCCAGGTCCTTAGTCACACCTGCAAAGGGCCTTGTGCCACGTAAAGTAACCTTCACAGGTTCCGGGGGGTTAAGACACGGATGTTGTTTGGGGGCCATTATCCTGCCTGCCGCACTGTCCCTTCAAATAGAGGGCAGTGTGACATGGGGAAGCTTCTACCCGGGTCGGGCCTCGGTTTCCTCATCTCCGCAGCTTCATCGTTCAGGCTGGGCCCCTCCTGTACCAGTGTCGGGTCACAGGACACCCCCAGTCTCTGAGGTCACGGAGGTTTGTGAACAGCGACTTGGTTCCTCCACCAGGTGGACTGGCCTGCTGCGGCTGCGGCTTTGTCCTGCGGTGTTTCGGGCTCTCGGGTGCGTGCGCTCCTTCAGACAGAGTCGGTCTCTGCCGTGAACGAAAGGGCGCTAAGTCGCAGCCGTCCCAGCACTGCCTTGTAGTGCTCGCCTGGGCGCAGGGCCCGGATTGCCTGTGGCTGTGGGAACCCAGGCGCCCGCCTCCAGACCCGCTCCATCCCTCCTCGTCGGCCAGGAGAACTTGGGTGAGTCTCGGGACTTCTCCAAGCCTCAGGGTGCCCCTCTGCACTCACCGCACTGCTGCGCGGGGGCTCTGTGATGAATTAGTGAGAGAAGCAATAAAGGGGGCAGGCACAGTGCACGTTGCATAGTGGACCCACAGAAGGGTTTGCTCCTGAGTGTGTGTTCCCTGCTCACACACTTGAAAAAAAAAGACTGTCTTCCTCTTTCCGACATCAGTAGTTACAACCTATAAGTCAATATTGGCCTTAACGATAGCACCTCTTGTCCTGCAGAGAAACACCAGAGCTTTTCATTCGGGCGGGGCGTGCTCCGAGCTGCGGTTTGAAAACAAGACAAGACGAAGCAAAATCCCCAACCCAAACAGATCTATGAGCTTCTGTTTTCCTGAGGGATTTTGCTGATGCTCCCCAACAGGAAGCAGCCCCACCCATGAGGAGGGTTGTGGGAGGGTTTTAAGTCGCTGAAGGAAGCATTTATTCAGGCGGTGTGCGCCAGCTCATAACAAGAACCCCAAGGCCAAGGGCTGAGGGGCCACTGGGTAAATTGTGGGGTTGGTTCAGAAGAGTGATGGGAATGGGGCCAGACACGCCTGCGTCCAGCTTCCAGTTCTGCCACTTCCTAGCTGTGTGACCTTAGGCAGGGGCTAAACCTCCCTGTGCTTCCATCTGTTTATACGGAGATAGGAATTGTGTCCCCCTTACAGGAGAGCTGTGACGCTGGAGTAACTGATTCATGGCATGCGCTTTGCCTGCTACCTGACGTCGAGACAGAGGTTTACAATGTTAGTGACTGGCTGGTACTTCTTTACATGACCAGGTGGCCTGATGCACTGGCCTGATGCACTGGGCATCTTTCATCTCGAAAACAGATGCCTGGTTTAAAAAAAGGAGGGGTGGAAAGGGGAAGAGTTAAAGGCTAAGAGCAGGTATCACCAAGGGGAAAATGCCCCGTCAAAGCCCTCTGCATGAAAAGACGTCCAGCCCCTCCGCACGCCCACGAAGTGCTCACCAGACACCCCAGGAAGTCAGTTTTCACTCATCAGAGTGGCAAGAACTTCCAAGACTGGCAACATTTGGTGGGTTCGAGGAAAGGGGCCCCTCACACACAACGCCTGGAGAGAGGGAGGCTCTACTGAAACCTGAGCGGATCCTCGAGTGGGGAGAGCGGCCGAGAAACGCAGGGTCAGTGAGTACACAGGAGCTGACGAGGAAGTTCGCGTGGCACCGGCACCGCCAGAGTATAGAACCTGGAATGTGCCCTGTGCACCCTTCTGGCAGCAGCCAAGGTGCATGGTGGGACGTCCCCTTCCAGAACGCTGCTCCCTCAGACTTGGGTGGATCAGTGGAGCTACAGGCAGGGACAGGGCAGCTGGTGCTGCCCGGTACTTGCTCTGAGGCAAACCCCACCGTGATGGTTCTCTGCGCACGTGCTGTGCCACTTGCATCTCGTGACGTGGGTCTGGTTATCACCCTCGTTTTACAGGTGAGGAAGCTCAGGTGCTTTGACGGTAAGCAGGTCGCTGAGTTCGTGAGTGTCATGTAGGATTTGAACCCACTGCCTGGTTCCAGAACGTGAACTCTAAAACTCCGGACTCATTGCAACCTTTTAGCCCTGAAAAATGTAGCCTATTGAACAAAGGAAGTTGCAAGAAGAGGGACTATTAGAACCCAATGTTAAGTGACAAACACTAAATGAAGTGGCACCACCCTCCCTCCACTCTCCAAGCTCTTCCCCTCCTTCATTTTCCTTCCTAGCACTTCTACCCCCCACCCCCCACACACACAATTTGCCGATTGGCCACTGTTGGTCTTTCTCACTAGAACGCAAGCTTCCGGAGAGTGGGTCT
This sequence comes from Desmodus rotundus, assembly GCF_022682495.2. Classification (NCBI taxonomy): domain Eukaryota; kingdom Metazoa; phylum Chordata; class Mammalia; order Chiroptera; family Phyllostomidae; genus Desmodus; species Desmodus rotundus. The sequence continues at coordinate 97,518,836 of NC_071392.1, read as the reverse complement.
TTGCTGTTTGCATCTCTAGCACACAAATGGTTTCTGGGCGACAGGTAGATGCTGGATAAATGTTTGTTGAGTGAATGAACAAACCAACGCATCACCTTAACCTTAACCCTGAAAACATTCAGCCACTAACCACGCCCCTGGAATGGGCACAGGGGGCCCGCAGCCTGCTGTCGGTGACCAATGTTGAGGACGAAGCGGGTTGGAAAGTCATCTGGGCAGCAGGAGCCTGGGGCCACCTGCTGCTGCGCCACTGCCTCTCCACATTGGCCAAGCGCTTGCAACCAGCTAGACACCACTGCCCCAAACCTGGGAGCTGAGTTTCCCTTGGCGGCAGAGCGGAAGACTGTTGGCAGCTTCTAGCTGCGTAAATTAAAACAATAAGCTGTTTTTTGTTTTTTTTTTAAAAACCAACATTTGTAAACATGCATACACTTGAATTAACATCTAGCTTGGAGCCCCTCACCAGACCGTCCACGGGAGACAGAGAGGCTGGCAGTGTGCCCCCTAACTGCCCCTCCCTCTCTGCAGCAGCGAGAGCCACCACGGGCCATCCGAGGTGTTCCAGCAACAGCAGGGTCAGGAAGCAGGGGTCTCCCACCAGCATCCTCGGGCAGACGGGGCCGACAGGAGAGGCCGTGCGGCACTCTCCCTGCAGACCGCTCTCTCCTGCAGAAGGGGCCAGCTGCAGCTGCAGTTAATTTACTTCTGATTAGTCTAACCTTTCCCCCTTGGAGGAAGTTGTTTAGCAGGAGGGGAAAATGCGGTCACAATATTGTTTTATGACTGTTTATCTTTAGAGCCCAAGCGATACTGATTGCAAATATTTATGTGCATTTTTAAAAATCATGGCTAATGTTTGGAATGCATTTTTTTTAAAAAAGTGAAATCAGATTTCGGGTGGATCTAGCAATTTTGGAGGATTTCAGAGTCATAACCAAGCTGTCTCGAGCATCCCACAGGGACTAATTGCAGAAAGGCAGCAACGAGGCCAAAATGGTCAAAATGCAGAATGTTACATTTTGTTTGGTTTTGGGAGGCTTGTCTCGGTTTTCCGTGTGCATCGCCAGTGCCTAGTCTGGAAGTTGAGGTGTTGGCGTGTGTTACAGTAAAGATAAAAACCTCCAAGTGAGGAAACTGCTTGTCTGTCAGAAAGGCCGCTTTCCTCTTAGAGAAAGGATTAGCTCTCTGTCAAAGGAAGACCTCTCGACGCCCTTTTCCCACCTGCCACCCTGGTGGGTCGGCCACCTGGAGCCAGCCCTGTCTCTTATTCTTCTTGTCCCCAGACGGGAACTGCTTGCGTGCCTGCTCTTCTGGGGCCTTTGAAGGTGACGCTGGGGAGGGCGAGGAGCCTCCTGTCGTGGGTGGCGCTTTGGCTCTGGGGCTGCACAGACTGGGGAGTGAATTCCAGTTTTGCCAGTTGCACTGTGGCCCAAAAAGAAGCGACTTCACTCCTCACACTCTGCACCCCCTTTGTAAAATGGGGGAGACGATACTTGCAACCAACTCAGTTGGTTGCAACCTGGCCTGATTTGTTATTGACTCAAGGAGGTGGGAAGCCCAGGGACAGCTTCAGGCTGGGCTGCACTCAGGGCTCTCCTTGCTCATTCTCGGGCTCTGACGTTTGCTTCCCACCGGGGCACCGGGCAGTGGCACAACGGAGACACTTCTCTTCTGCCCTCACAGGTTCTGAGACGGGGCCTGCGAAGTGAACTGGCCGAGGACGGATTAACAGGAGAAAAAGCGTACACATTTTATTTTATTTGATATTGCTGTTTTTACGTGACATGGGGGGAGGGGGCTTCATAGGACGAAGTTCAGCCTGAGAGTTTATATGTTACTGAGACAAAGAACAATAAACTGGAGGGATGTGTCAAGACAAAGCAATAGGCTTTGGGCGAAGGGCAGTCAGTTGTGGGAAAGGGGCTAGGAAACACCAGGGCACTCACGGAGCGGAGGGTGGTTCTAGCAGGTGTGTTTGTGCAGACTCAGCTGGCGCTGACCTCTCTCTCCAAGGGTGAGGATGCTCTCCTCCTCCTGGTCCAGGGAGGGCGTCTTTCTGCGCCGTCAACCACCCAGCATCAGCATTCCACTTCTGTGTCGTCGCACGTCCCGTCCTTCCTCCGGGAAACAGCAGAGCCATCGAGGGCTGCGGACACCGTGCAGCGGGCCGTGTCCACGGGATGGCAGGATGTCTGAGAAGTGGGCTGTGAGGTCCAGCAGGGTGGTTATGATAATGCTAAACACAGCCATCTAGATTAATCTGCGTTCGAACTGAATCCCGAGGCAGAAACGGCCAGAGCCATTCCTGGTCGGACACAGTTAGGATAAATGTACCGTGTGAACAAAACAGCCCGCAGCCCCGGGGTCCGGGCCCACGACTGTCCTGCAGTTTCGGCTCTGTGGGGTCACGATCAATCTTAAGTGATAGACTGTGGTGTGCGGAACCGAGTGTGTAGGTGGTGAAGCTCTAACAACCGTGTGCGCAGCATTGGAGTAAACAGGCCTGTTGAGAAACAGAAAGGACAAGTAGGAGGAGGCTCGGGTTTGAATCCAGAGAAGAGTGAGAGCAACTGCCTTAAGGGAAACTGTTACCTGCTCTGTGTGGAGTGCCGGCAGCACGCAAAGCTCTTGAGACCCATCATCTGATTTAAGGTCCCTACCGACCCGGGAGGAGGGCCAGGGTCGTCCCCGTCTCACAGGTGGGGAGAGTGGGGCCAAGGGGAGCGGCTGGGAGAGCCGGGCTTTGGGGTCCAAGTCTGGGGTCCTGACTACACGCAGGTTCTAGAACCTCCTGCTCGGTGTCTGCTTCCTCCTGTGGCATCCCGTTCTCTTTAAAAGATGTCTGCGAAGTACATGAATGTTTTCTTGCCTTTTTAATGGGCAAGTGACAGAGCGAGTAGCATGCCGTCACGACACAACAAGAGGGGAGCAGCGGTCCCATGAACATGGCCCCCTGGCCAGGAGTCCCACCTCATGCCCCTTCCTCCTGCCCAGAGCCAATTTCCTGGCATTGGCATGCTCCTGCTGGCCGTGGGCGCGGGCTGCGCTCCGGCACCCGGGCAGGAGGTGCTCTGGTGGAGAGGTAAGCCCGGTGTTACCCCCCAGCCTCTCAGTGCCCAGCGTTATCCCACAGCCTCTCAGCTCCCGAACAAAGGGCAGTTTTGTCTCCAAAGGATGACTCCACATTGAAAAAAGGAAAGAAACAGAAAAGCAAGAGTAAGGCAGTTTGTGATGGAAAAATCACTCTCTACATTGAAAGGCGTTCTGTGCAGTTCTAAAGAGACTCCTTTGAAATAATAAACCGGCTCATTTGCTTAATGCAGCTTTTTTTGTTGATTTCTGCTGATGACATTCTTGACAAATGGTGTTATTCAAACATTAGAGTCCATCTGAAACTGATACAGACAGAGCCTGATGGTTGGACTGTCACCCATTAATTGGAAACAGGAAGCCTACAAGTGGCATTCTTTCTTCTGAGAAGGAAGAGGCAGCACTTTCATGGAGGACTTGTAGCAAAAAGGGGGGCCTGGGTCCCTCTGTCGACCCAGTCCCCAGACTTGGGACTCTCATTCCCCTTTAAAGAGCAGATGTCAGTGAGTATTGGATGCCTGACCTCACTGTCATCTGCAAGGACGTCAAGTTCATTGACTTTGTCTCTGTCTGCACAGCTGTTCCCAGGGGGCAACAGGGTGAGAAGGAAGGACACGGGTGCGGAGATGCCCACTCACTCCTGGGCTGTGGGCCCAGGCATGTGCGTGGGTCTCCCAGGTCTGTGGTCCGCCCGGCGAGGTATGGTCGCAGGGGTGAGGGGACACCACAGGCAGACCACAGCACACGGCCGGCCCGTGGGACGAAGTGTTCGGTAGTCACTGCTGGGGATATGTTGTGACCTGTGATGGACACATCTCCATAATGGGGCAAGAGAGCGAAATGTAGAAAAACTTTTTGGTGGTGATGTGTGGTCCTTTCTTAGCATCCAAATTGGGGAAAGTCTGTTAGAATCCACCTTGTTTAAAATGTGACATAATACTACCCCTCCCCCCCATCTTAAGGCATCCATCTTAATCCCAGTAACCTATGAATATGTAACCTCACACAACAAAGGGAAATTCAAGTTGCAGACAGAATCCAGGGTGCTGATCAACTGACCCCCAAGTGCAGAGATGAGCCCGGATGATTCGGGTGAGCCCAGTGTCGTCGCAAGGGCCCTTAAGAGTGGACAGGAGGCAGAGGACAGGAGGCACATGATGTGACTGTGGACGAAAGGTCAGGAAGACGCTGCGCCGCTGGCTTTGAGGCTTGGAAGCTGGGGGAAGGGGCCACAGGCCAAGGAGAGCCGGCGCCTGTGGAGGCCAGAAAAGGCGGAGAAATGTGTTCTCCTCCAGAGCTCCGGGAGGCGCAGCCCTGCCCACACCGTGATGAGAGCCCAGGGAAGCCCGTTGTGGATCCTGGCTGCCCAAACGGTAAGAGGGTAAATCTGTGTTGTTTGAAGGCAGCCATCTTTTGTTAGGGCAGCAAATGAGTTCCGTGACTTTGGGGCGACAGGTAAGTGGATTATTGTCTAGATCCCCATCTCTCTTCACTCGTAAACTCCTGGGATATGGTAAGGGAATTACCTACTCACAGCTCTGGTGACATCACATGACAGCTAGTTGGCACGAAAATTGTCCTTTTGACTCCAATATTGAGCCAAAACAAACAAACAAAAAAACCCCAAACACCCTAGGTAAAATGGGAAATTGGTTCTTGGAAAAGGAAATGAATTCGAACATGGAAAGTCTAAGCTTTGTTTAGGGGTATAAAACCGTGATATTCGAACACTCTCCCTCCACGCATAGCCGCCTCTTCCACATTTCAGACACACGCAGGCTGTCGAAGGCAACTCACACACTTCCACGGCCGGCATTTTCCGAAAGATCGATTTTGCACTGACGTCCCCACACACGTTGGCACGGGGCTATTGACAGCCACCACGCGTGGCTGAGATGTGGTGAGAATCTGGCCTTGAGCACAATCCAGAAATTCATGTTCGGATGGCTGAGAAACGAAGGCAGTTCTGGAAGGTCTCTGGGTGGTGGGGGTGTCTGGCGTTGACTTCCTGGACTCACACAGTGGCCAGTGGTGGGTGGATTGTCCCAAACCCAAGGTTGCCCTGTCTCATCGTCTTTCCCCTCACAGCTCTGCTGTTAGATGTCCAGGCAGGAGTGACCCACTGCCACCCCCTGTCCCGGGGCTGAAGGGCTGGGAGGCTGTGGGGGACTCCCCAGCAGTCCAACCCCAACATCTGTTGGGAGAGACGTGGCTTGTCAACCACAGAGGCCATGTGATGGCTCCGGCACAGCCTGTGCTGTCTCACGACATTCACGGCATAAATTAAACCGCGTGCCAGCACTTTGCTGACAGCACGCGATGACAGGTGTTGTGAATAAGTTGGCACAGGGGCCACTGCCCTACCTAGCAATTGTCAGTCATGGCCATGCCTTGCCCCTCTCCTGGTGGTGCGGACGGCGCCTAGCCCGCAGCAGAGCGCGATCCGCTCAGGTGTGAAGTCCAGCAACCCCGCACCGGCATGGTGAGTGCTTCTCGCTCCGTCTCCGGTATTGACGCCTGTCCTTGATTCCTGTGCCAGCTGCCAGAGCACTCACTGAAAGTGACAGCAAAGCAGAGACACCCCAAAATTAACCCTGGATAAGTTAAAAGTGACATCTGAGCAACAAAAGCTGTCAAACTGGCCATTCTGGGAAACTGCCGAGCTCTGGTGGACTTCCTCATTTTTAGGTTTCAGTTTATCTCAGTTTTTTGAAATTGCACACAGTGGGATCCCTCGAACCCTTGGCTGCCTAGAACATTTTCTGGAGTGGCGAAATCCCCAACCCAGACCTCCACCCCCTCTGTCCTGTAGCCAGGGCGGCTCTGTCCCTGGTCAGCCCATGGTACTCTGTCCCCTCTTCTCACATGGCTCCAGGCTGGCATCTCATCTGACAGCTTTCTGACCCCAACCTTCAGGTCCAAGGGAACGCTCCCTCCTCTGAGAGCACTTGGAGGGCACCCCAGGCAACCCGCTGCCCTATGGCTACCTGCAGCCCTGTCCTGCTCTTCCCCGCTAGCCCACTTGTCACGTTCTGCTTGTTCGCTGTCTCAGGAGGAACGTTCACCCCTTGGGGGCAAGAATCCCATCCAGCTCGCTCACTACAACAGCCCCCTGAGCGTGGCCTGGTGCCTGGTGCAGGGTGCAGCTCTGCGGGCATTTGCGGAGGGAAGCGGATGGAGGTGGAACTCAAGTGTGCCCATTGCCCTTGGCACCTCCTGTCCCCAGCCCCAGTCGATGCTCCTCTGCTCCGAGCCTTCACGGCACAATGACCCAAGATGAGTGGTGACAGCTGTCAGAGTGCATTACTGTCACCGTAGGCCAGGCTTCACCTTGGGCGACACAGGGCTCTGGCAACCCCAACCCTAGACGAGTCTTGTGCTCAGCCTGGGTCCCACACCAGCTAGAAAGGCTGCCAGCGCTGTGTGGTGGGCAGTTTTCAGGAGAGCAGGTCATGACTGGCTGGCCGAGGCTACCCCTGTCACAGTCTCCTGCCACCCCTGGGGACTCGACCTCGGACTTAGGATGGCTGGTGTGAATGGTCCTGAGAGCTGGGAAATGCAGGGCGGGGGCAGTGAGCGCGGCAGCTAGAGAAGCAGCCAGGCCTCTGCTCGCTGGCCAGGGGCCCCGGCCACACTCACACTGCAGGGCAGAGCCCACAGAGCAGCCTCGGCCGGGCACAGCTGCCTGCCGCAGGGCTTGCTAAGCCAGACCGTGCGCTGAGCGTTTTGCACAAACTGACTTATTTTCTTCCTCATACCGTATCCAAGATGTTTATTGTTCCCATTTTACAGATTAAGAATTGACCCTTAGAGAATTAAGAGGCTTGGCCAAGGTCACACAGGTGAACTGGTGGGGACGTGAACGCAAGGCTTAAATTTCGCTCTCTCGACCTGCAAAGACCAGGATGGAAACCGCTTCTCTGGGTTTTGCAGCTCTGCACGCACTGAGCCCTGGGAGGCTCCGAGGAAGGGGGACACGACCCCCCTTCTCCAGAGGGCTTTGGAATTGTGCCAGGGAGGAGCGAGGCTTTTGAATGTCAGGAGCCCTGTATTTTTACTACCGCTCCAGTGGAGAAGGGGAAGGAGGAGCGAGCGTGGGGGCTGACCCTCAGGCACCAGCTTCAAGGCCGAGTCCACTTTGATTAACTGGCCTGACAGTTGTCGGGCAAGTCGCATGCACTGTGCCCGAGCTCAAAGCCAAGTTGTCTTGTCTCCAAATGCCCCTCCTCCCCCACCCCGGGAAGCAGAAAGGGTTCGGTGGATGAGAGGCAGTGGGAAGTTATCACCCAGATGCACAGGTTCCAGTCCAAACTATTTCCCTGGACGGTGCAGCCTCAAGTCTGTTACTGGGGAGCGACGCTGCTTCCTCCTCTCAGCAAGCGGGTGGGGGCCTGGAGCAGGGTTGCTGTCCACAGCCCCCCTGGTGTGGCTGCAGCCTCATTTTAAAGGGGTCACGGACACTCCTGCCCAATAGAAATGCAGTGTGGACCATCGGAGCAATTGTACATTTTCTAGTAGCCACATTATAAAGTGTAAAGGAACAGGTGACGTTAGTTTTTTATTGTGGCGTAACACATATGACGTGAACGTACCACCTTAACCACTTTTAAGTGTATAGAGCCCCGCGGTGCTGTGTGCGCTCGTGTAGCTGTGCAGCAGATTTAGGGGGCATCGATTTTTAAATGCAGTCCATTTAACCCCCTCTATTGCAAGTATTATCACTTTGACATCCTTTTTTAAAAAAAAAGTCTTTGGTATCTGGTGTGCTTTTCACACTGCCGGCGCCCCTCAATCCAGGCACTAAATTTTCTGTGAAAATACTCATCTCTACTTGGACTTTGTCAGCTGTACAGCTGAAAGAGCAGATTCGCACGCCCAAGTGGTTCCAAGCACACTTGGGTTTCCCATAACCCAACTGTCAGTCTTCTGATTGAAATTAATTGAAACTGAATGAAATCAAAAGTTCAGTCCCTCCGTTACACAAGCCTTACGTCAAGGGCTCAGCAGCCACATGTGGGTGGTAGCTGCCGCGTTGGATGTCACAGGTCAGGAACTTCTAGAAAGTGCTTCGTAAGTGGTCACTGCGATTGTTCTTTGGAATAGCAGAATGAGAGGAAATGCAACGTTTCCCGCCTTGACCCGATGGTGCCCAGCAGGGTGAGTCGAGCGCCCCACCCTCAGCGACAGCATGGAGCCGGCCGGCTGCATTCTGGATCTTCTCCCTCCTCAGCAGGTACAGGCGGGGCTTTCTGCACGAAGCTGCTGTCCCAAGTTAATTAGGAGATTGGACTCGACGGGGAAGAGAGACTCAGGCTGAAAATTAAGAATCGCCCGCTTATTCTACCCCTGGAAGATCATTTCAACAACTTCCTCCAGGAAATTGCAGAAGGAAGTCGTTAGCCAGAGAACGGGGAGGAATGACCATCCACGTGAAGCCCAGATGCCGCCCGCCCATGTGCCGGGCTGGCGGGGCGGGCAGGGAGGGGGGGGGAGGTGTTTACTGGGTCATTTAACCAGGTCCCTATTTTTAAAAGTTTCCTTTTCCGTGATTATTTGTTGACCTTAATTGCTCCCATGCTTGGAGATCCAGCCCTGAACTTCCTCCTGCAGCCCAGCATCAGGGTTGGGATGGGCTCCCTCCTATTGCCTGTCCCCTGCGTCTCCAGGGCAGGCCCATTCCCACATATGCTTCCAGAACCATCTTAATAGAGAGACAGCAGCACCCAGCTGACGACATATGTCTAGCTGCTTGCCGAGGTCGGCCAAGCGTGCAGTACTGCGTTTTACATGAATGGGGAGGTCAGTCCCAAACAAGCGGCTTTTTACAAGCGCTGGCTTAAGGATTTGCTGCTAAATGGGGCTTACAAGGGGCGGTGGGGGGCGGGGGGAGGGTAGCGGGCTTCTTGTCCAGCCCTGTTCTCTGTCTCCGTTTTGCATTGATTAGAAAGTTTTCAGTCTCCCAGGACAACGCTCCTCCATCACAAACCGCCTTTGCAGACGCTGGGGTTCCTGGACCCAGGTCAGCTCTGGGCCCGGAGCAGGGAAAACGTGGGCTGAGCTCTCCCAGTGTCTGGGGAGAGCCCTGCTGTGGGCAGAGTGTGCTGGGGGCTGGGGGAGGTGGGGCTCCGCTGGCTCACAAACACATTCCTGCCCCGTTAACCCTGTGCAGGCCTGAGGGGCTGACGGAGGCTGCGGCTTCTTTCACCTGGCTCAGCTTGGAGAGGTGATAGAGGTGGGCAAACCCAAGGCCCCCACTCACCTGCTGCAGCCCAGCCCACAGCAGGCACCTGCACTAACTCCGCTCCTGAACTTGGAGGGACACCCAAGGCTCGCCTTGAACCTGAGCAGCGAGCCAAGGGCCTGGAGAGTATTCTGGACGTAAACCAAAATGCCATTCAGGGTGCGTTTGGAATGAGGAGGACAGGAGGACGAGGGCATTTACCGAGCACTTTCTGCACCCCAGTGCTGAACAGCACATTCACGTCCTCTCCCCAGCCCCAACAGGCCTGAACCACGCGCCGTGAGGAGCCCAGGGAGGGGGGGAGGTTTTGTGGGGGGGGCGTGGAGCAACATTAGTGATGTGCCAGAGATCTGCCTCGCCAGTTTATCTTGCTTCCTTCCTGCCTGCCTGCCGTGATGATAAAAGCCGCTTTTTAAAACAGCTAATGATACGAAAGTGAATTGGGTAAGACATAAAGGTATCCCAAGCCTGTGCTCTATTCCTGTCCTCATGCCACCGACCGTGTGGTGACTGTCTTACGTGCGCAGTGCTTTTAACAGTAAGTCCTGTGTTCAGTCAACATTCGGGGAGCAGCCAGCACGGGTCAGGGGTTATGCTTGGGGCGTCAGTGAGGGTCCCTCAACCTTGGCACTGGGGGCCCTGGGGCTGGGTCCTTCTTGGTAGCGGGGGCTGCCGTCTGCACTGTAGGGGGGTTAGCAGCATCCCTGGCTTCTCCCCAGTAGCCACCCACCCCCAGCTGTGACAACCAAAAACGTCTCCAGACATGGTCGCATGTTCCTTGGGGGGCTCCCACCGCCCCTACTGAGAACCACTGGTCCAGGTAGATGTAGCCATGAGTGGTCACCGGCCCTTCCCCTCAGCACTGCGTCCTGACGTCCTGACCCTTCCATTCCCACATCGCTACTTCATGCTGTTTGCACCCGATTCCAGAGTTCAGAGGTGTCAGAACTTAGGAAGCTTCCCATTAATGGGCATTTGGGTGGTTTCCAGTATTGCCCCATCCATACCCAGGCCGAAATTGTTCATACCCACATCTGTATACACACATTTGAGTATTTCTAGGGGGCAGATTCATTCAAGGAAAACCGTTGGATCACAGGTGTGAGCGTTTAAATGTTTGCTACAAAATGCCAACGTCCCCTCCAGAAAGAGGGTTGTCCCAGTTTGCTCCTGCTCCGAGTGACCCCCACGCTGACACAGACAGAAGCCATCGAGAAGATTGTTCCCAACAGAGAATATGTGGAACATGCTAGAAAACAGAGATTACGCTGTGTTTAATTCAGAGGGGCGCTTAGGTCTTCTGCTTACCCTCTGCTAGCAACATTTTTTAAAACGACATAAACATAACTACTCAAAGTGGGCACTTTCCAGTTTTCCAATGTGCACGTAGAAGCTTAGTGTTCGTGCTTTCAAAAATTACCTTATTTAATAAACTAAAAGGGGCTCTGTGTCAAAAGGTAGCAAATTATATGCGATGTCTTCCCTCTTGCGTAGTTCCTGTAACGGTGTACCCTAGGGGCAGCCCCATCTCGGTAACCGAGAACAGCCTTGTTCTTCCCGGCCACACAGTATTCTGCTGAGTGGCTACTTCGTTACCTGTCTCACCAGCCCCGGAGGGTGCACAGTTAGAGTGTTTCCATCTCTTGCTACTGGGAACAGTGCTGAAAGTCTGTCCAAAGTCTGTCCATGTGCACAGCTCTGTCTCACAAGTGACGGAGCGTTTGGAGGATAAATTCTTTGAGGTAGAATTGCTGGGCCAAAGGATATATGTCTTTTTAATTAAGAAATCTATTGCCTAATTGTCCTCCGTTGCATCCGATTAGGATGACAGGCATCCAACTTGACACTGTACCTGATTTTAAGGTCCACAGAGCAGTGAATGCTTGCCATGGCTCAGGGAGGCGTGACGATGCCAGAGGCGGTCTGGGAAATGCAGAGTCTCTTGATGGAGTGCCAGGTCCAGTTCTGTCCCTTCCAAGAGACAGATGAGGACCGAGAAGTCCCCTTCTTGGCAAAGTGGCCTCCCAACCTGGAAGGTTGTGGGAGGGGGTGGGGACAGCTCTGTTAGCTGCTCTCCCCGCGCCCTGCTGTTTCCCATCTAAGAGGAGATCAGCCCAGGAGGGTGTTCAGCCTCAGGCCCCCACTTCACAGGCATTTGGTGGAAGACATCGTTCCGTTGTGATAAAAGTGTGTGTCGTGGGTCGACCATCAGGTGGCACCCAGGAAAGGGCACCTGGTCTACCAGTATGCGCTGGCTGGCCAGTGCACCATCACTGGGCTAGGGATGTGCAGGCCACTGGGTGGTCTCGGGAATCTATTTAGCATTTAAAAATCCATTCTCAAATTCCTTGACCCTCCCCCTAGGAAGGGGAAGGCAGACTCCACGACTCCTGGGACTGACGCCCACAAGGCAGTGTCACTTCCTCTGGCGCTCACTCACCCTCTGGGGGAAGCAGCTGCCACGTTGTAAGGACACTCAAGCAGCCTGTGGAGGGGCCGCGTGGGGAGGAACTGGGGCCTCTCACCAGCTACCAGCACCAACTTGTCAGCCGTGGGGAATGGGACTGCCAGCCCCAGTCAAGCCTCCAGTCAGCTGCGGCTTTGGCCAACTGCTTGACTGTAACCTTGGGATAGGGCCCACATCAGAACAGCTCAGCCGCCTGCTCTGAGCTCCTAATCCGTAGAAACTGAGAACAACACGTGTTTACTGTTTGGGGACTTTATTCCACAGCCGTCAGTAACGAGTGCGTGTGACCAGCAAGATCAGTGCTTTGCAGGGTTGTTCTAGCTGCTCCTGTGTTTCTGCTTCAGTGTCTCATCCTTGCAAAAGGGCATAGGTCATTTTCAAGCCATGTGGGGCGGAGAGAAGGTTTTTTGAATCATCCATGAGGTGAACGCATGAGGTGAACATGGTGGGCTATGGAATATGCAATTCCATAGCCCACTGCCCCTCCGTGCCACAAGGAGGCCCATAACCCAGGCCAGGCCAAGCCTAATGCCCCATTCCCTTGGCGCAGTGATCAGACCTGGGCACTGGGCATGTGCCAGGGGTCTGGTCACTCAGAGCTGTCGCCAAGCAGTTTAAGTACTGGAGAGAGCTGGTTAAGTTGGGAAGGTATACAGACGGAGCTTATCTTCAGCAAGTCCTGAGGCTTAGGAGAGAAGTCCCTCTGCAGGAGGAGGTCACAGGACTAACTTGCAAGAGAAGAGATGAGAAAAAGGGAACGGGGAGGGAGAAAGGAAGTTCTCTTGAACCCCTGGATCCAGCTGAGCCTGAAGCTAGATCATCTTTCCTCTGCTTTCTTGTCATGAACCTGTTTGGCATCTCGAACTTCTGCCATTGGGGTTGGAGTTCTGTCACATGCAACCAAAATAGTTCCCACTGACATAAGCGAAGAATAGCCCCTCTGCTGCATGGGCAAAAGCCGGAGGGAGGCAAGAAGAGGCTAAGTGATTGCTCCTAGCCCTAGAATGCAGAGTGGGGTGGGGTCCTTGTCACTGGGCCCCTCTTCCCTGCTCTTTCCACTGCACCCCACCCTTCCCTGGGGCTGCTGTAACACATTGCCACAAATGCAACAGAAAGTGACTCTCACAGATCTGGAAGTCAGGGAGGCTGATGGAGGCCCTGGGCTGAAGTCAAGGTGTCAGCAAGGCCCACTCCCTTGTGAGGCCCCAGTTCCTTGCCTTTGCAGCTTCCCGAGCTTCTGGCTGCAGCACTCCCGTCTCGGTCTCCCCCTCACCTGGCTTCCTCTTCTCCTGTGTGCATTTGTCTAATCTCCCCTGTCTCCCTTTTACAAGGGCACTGGGTGGCATTTGGGGCCCACCAGGACACCCCGGATTATCCCCTCATATTAAGGTTCTTAACTTAATCACATCTGCAAAGCTCCTTTTTCCAAATAAAATAACACTTGCAGGTTCCAGGGATTAGGAGAGGATATCTTTAGGGGGCCGTTATTTAACCTGATACAGCGTCTGAGCCACCCAGGATTTATGCTTAAACTCGGTGAGTCAGTCCTGACACAGCCTGGCCCGTATCCAAGTGTCCAGTCTCCCCAGCCACACCGTTAGCCCCTTCCGGGGTGGGCCCGGCCCCACTGCCCAGGACAGCGGCCAGCATGGGGCAGGTGATCCCTGAAGGTCGGGTGTGGGCAGGTGTGTCGCTGCGAAAGTATCGCATTGTTTTTTATAGGCCCCTGTCTTAGTTCTTAGGGTGCACCTGCTGTTCCTTCTGCCTCAGTTTGCATTTTTTCATTGTCAGAGACCATTACCATGGCTAGCCCACATAGCAGGGTGCATTAGAACACCACGCGGCACGTAGGGCAGTGTGAGGAGGTAGCTGGAAATACAAACTCTAGTCTAACAGCCTGCGTTCCAATCCCGGGTCTGCCGCCTCTCAGCTGCTGGGACTCTGCTTCCCTGCTCCTGGGGGCGCTAATGGTGCCTAAGGGCCAGGGATGCTGTAAGTTCACTGGAGAGTCAGTGGGAACCTCGGCGGGCTTGGAAGCACGCCTAGCACAGAGGCTCAGTGAACGTTAGGTCATTGTTGTTACTGACACGTGGGACCTGTATGTGCCTCTTGCGTTTTGCTATAAAAAGGCTATCTTGGATTACAAATGTTAAATAATATTATTTCTACCTAATAGAACCTAAGGACTGTAAAATTACTTCTTTGGATGCCAAAACCGCAGGCTGCACATTGCCTTGCTTGGCTAGGGACCCTGACCAACCCCAGAGCATCCTGCCTGCCTCCATCCCCATCCCGTTTTCTATCTCTCCCGGGAGAAGCTGGATTGTGCACCCCGCCTGTTAGCACAAAGCTTGATTACCAGCAGCTGTGGATGGCGGAGGTCGGCTGGGACAGAGGTTTGGGGTGGGGTTAGGGGCGGGGCTAGGGCGGGTTTGAAGCCTGGTTGGCTGGGGGCGTGGTCTAGTGTATCGGGCGTGGCTGGAGGTGTGTTTGAGGAGGGCCTTAGGGCAGGGCTGGAGTCAGGAGAGTCCCACATGCATATTTTGGTCTCACCCCAGGACAGAGAGCCTGACAGTGGAAGTGTGGGCTGTTCAGAGCCCTGGCATCTCCTCCACCCAAGCCTGTCCCCACTTCTGTGGCTTTATTCTTGCTATTCTCCACGCAGCTGGTTCTTACCCTTCTACAGTCCTCTGTGAAATCTCTGTATGGCACTATGATCTTCTCTTTTGGAGGGTCCTCTTCATTGCCTACACCAGGATACGCATGGCTTCGCAGATCCTCCCCTAAGCCTAGAGCTCCGTTACTGTTTCTGTCTCCTTTTGTCCATGGGAACTGCTGCAAAAGCCAGAACGGTCATAATCGTCACAGCAGCTAACCGTTTTGGAGCGGCTGCTGTGTTTGCCAGGCACCGTGCTGAGGGATCTTAGGTGCTTCAGTTCTTCTGATGTCACACACACGCTATGCAGTAGGTGCTGTCAGAAGCTCTATTTTGTCGATGATGAAGCTGATGGGGAGGCTAAGTGACCACATGTCAGTTCCTCCCTCTTGCTCAATAAAACCAAAATAGATAAGAATAAATCACCGGAACCAGGCTGCCTACAGCCTGACTAAAAACGAAACAGCTATGACTTCTTTTTCTGATTAGAAAACAAACCTCTTCACTGGAGAAAATTACAAAAATATGGAGAATCATACAAAAAGAAAATAAAAATCACCCACAATAATTGGGGGCAGAACTATTTCTAGTCTGTCTCTATCCATTTTCTAGACATTTACTTTTAAGCCGTGATTTTGAAAAGCTTTCAGGCCTCTAAGCCTCTCTGGGCCCTTACATTATGTCCAGTTTTTCTGCTCTTACAATATTTGACGAATATTCTTGAACGTGTATCTTACTCCCGTTTCTAGTTTTTTCCTTAGGATAAGGGGCATGCCTCTTTATAGCTGTAAACACACACTGACAAGTGCCAGGCCGCCTCAGCGGTCACCAGCCCCTCCCGGCAAGCCTGAAAGGCCCCGCCTGCTCACGTCCTCACAGACTCGGGGCTGTTGTTTTTGTCTTAAACCCCGGCTGGTGTTTTCACCTGCATTTTAAAATTACTGGTGACCTGAACTTATTTTTTCGTTATGCAGTTTGCTGGCCCTTTGGGCTTCCTGTGCTGTTCTTTACAACGAAGAATTTGAGTATCTTTTCCCCGGTTCATTTCTTTTCTTGTCTTATCACTACTTCATCTTGATCTCTTACATATTTAAAAAGCACTGCTGGTTATAAGCCTCTTCTGCTTTAAAGGTTGGGGGAACAGATGTTTTGGCATCAGCTCCACAAGTGAGTTGGTTTTCAGGGGACCACCCCCCAGGCTATGCTGTCCTTGCTGCTGTGCCATCTCCATATAGGGGCCACGGGGGCCCCCCGCCAGGGCACAGAGGCCTTCCTAAACTGTTACAGAAGAAAAGGTACGCCTACACGAAATAATTTAACCTTGCTGGAACTCCACATTCACTCCCCACCCCACAGGGTCGTGAAGACCACATGATATCACATACATGAACAGACTTCATTGTCTGCCCAGTACTTTAGAGGGTAGAAATATTTGGAAAGGACACTTCAGAGTTTCTTTTCAAGGGCTTTCTGCAGCTCATGCCCAGGCCTTCTCATCTGGAGTGAGCACAGTGCTTTGTGGGATCCAGAGGGTTAGACACAAGGAGGCTTTAGACGAGGGGACAAACCATTCCCACACCCCTGTTGGTCCCTGCCATTTTGCATGTCTTATCCCAGCTAGTGGTAACCACCGTGCAGAGCGGCTTCCCTTAGTTCAGTCGATGAGTTTACTGTGCACCTGCTGTGTGCCAGGCTCCGGGGACAGACTGGGGAAGAAGGGAGCCACATGCTCCGCCACCTCTGCCATATATTTCAGTGGCACTGTTCGTTCCTAGGAAGTCCTGTTCTTACTTTAGGGGTGACATCTCGGGGTGATGCAGTCACTTGCCCCAGTCATCCAGCTGGGATCTGAACCCAGATCTCCTTGCCCCAAAGCCACCTTTAGCTCTTGGAGCTCCCAGTGCGCTGCTGGAATCAGCCTGGGTGTGTATTCTCACCCCAATTTAGAGAGCTCTGGCTGTGTTTCCCATATGTGCGAGTGTCCAGTGGGACAGTTTGTTAGATGGGGGCCAAAGGAGCCTGGCATGGAGGTCAGTAAGGAGCAGAGGGACCTAGCCCTTCATCCTCCACCTGCCACACCCATGGCTCTGGCCCCGTTGCCCTGAGCTTCAAAAGGCAGAGAGGGGCGGCTCTAGTTCTCACAGAAAAGAAACCCTTTAGCTGCTGGTGAAGACATAAAGTGATGAGGAACTCTCCCCTTCCTCAACGTTAGCGGAAAAGCAAGGGGAATGGTGGACACCAGCCCCGGTGGACACGTGAAGTGTTGGGCCATGGCAGCTTCTGAGATGTCAGGGTGGAGGGGGCAGGTGAGAAAGGTGGCAAATGGAAGAACTGATAACAAAGGGACATTTTGAAAGGAAGCACCCTCCTCTGCAGGCTCAGCCTGGACTTTCCCCGAGCCAGGGCTCCTGCGGCAACCTCACATCTGCCGCCTGTCCCGGCCTCACTGGTCACCGCAGACCAGGTCCCCATGCAGCCAGCAGAGGCTCCCTTCTTGTCTGCTGAGGACAAAACAGGGAATAATGATGCTAATAATATAAATAAGTGAAATGTTGGCTTTCTGCTCACAGCTCTCCCACGGGCTCACGCTGGCTTTCTGGACGATTCTTCCAAGGCTTTGGGGAATGGGTTTTGAGTTTGCCATCACACATTCACCAGCACTCGCATTGGAAGATTTTATTTCCTTTTTATTTTTGAAAGAGTAGAGGCACCTGCTCCTATTTGCAGATGTTTCTTTGAGGCATTGAGGGACTGAATGAAGGCCGGACTTTATAGTTAATTCCCCCAGGACCCCACCCCCAAATTAAGAGTCGACAAGGAGAAGTGTCCAGTGGGGCTCACAAAGCCATTTCATCGCACGACAATAGTGTGGACAATTAAAACAGATCCTGCTGTCCTGGAATAGCTCCCCCGATCGCCCCCGCCCCAGTTCTCTGCTCTTTAAAGCCCTTTGCTTGGCAGGAAAACGCTGCCCCCTCCTGGCTTAGACAGACAGGCGCATCGAGACAAGGGTTCAGACCAGTATGAGCTTCATTAAATCTGAGCAGTAGGTTCACTGGAGGCCAGAGGATAAGTCGGGGCGAACGGGGCTGGGTGAGACAATGCTGATAGAGACGGAGACTTCGGGACATGCTCTTCACCTACTGAGATGCGTGCAGTCCCTTGGGGCCCACACTCGCACAAGCTGGAAGTTGCTGGGTACAGACTGTCCTGTCCAGAGAGATTGAGAACCATCTTTGGGTTCAGAAGAGTCCACAATCCTGACAGTTAACACGGTCTCCGGCAGTGTCCTGTGTCACTGACGGTGGGGTGGAGGCAAGAGGCCCCCAGCCCAGCAGTGGGGTGCTGGGGCTGGGGAGTGACCCTCTCTGGGCCCTGTGCTCCTTCGCCCAGTTTCAAACCTCCCTCACCTGTGTCTCTTCCATGCAAATGAGCCCGACAGGAAAAGCAGGCACCCGCCGGGGATTTCACAACGAGCACAGAAGCTGTCCTGTTTCAGGGACATTATCTGCAGGAATATGTTGGTGTTAGGCCAGCTCCTGGAAGCCTTACTTTCTTCCCCACCCACCATTTCCACGGACGAGACTCCTCTGCTCCCTGAGTCAGCTCCTATGCATCGTTTAGGGTGGGGTGCGGGAAGTAAACAGATAGAAATGTCTGAAGACTTCCGCGTGGCTTATGACACTAATTTTCTGCTCAAGGGTTGAGCTAAAGCCAGAAAGTGTCTGCATGAAAAGTCCCCGTAGGTCCCACCCCCAGGGTCCAGACGAAGCCAGTGAGCATGCTCGAGATCCCATTGGACAGAGCGGGATCAGGTGGAGGAGGGCGTGGCAACGGGAGGTGTTTTTGTTCTGGTTATTTTTCTTTTTGCCCTTAAACTTTTTTTTTTTAGTTGAGGTAGATTGGCATGTTTTTCTAGTGCTAATTTGGTTCTAGTTCTAATTTTGGGTTCAGAAGCCGGCATCCGGCAGCGGTGTGGACAACCCGTCTTGTGTTGCCCCTCTCACGTCTTTTAAACCTGCGAGTCTCTCGAGCCTGCGAGCCCCATGGGTGGGTGACCCTGCCCTGTATCCGTGTCTCGGGCGCCAGCCCAGCTCCCTGCCTTTGTGGGATGCAGGCGAGAGCAGCCGGGAGTCTGCTGAGTCTGCTGCAATGGCCCCCGCACTCCAGCACCATCCCCCAACGGGGCCTGGGTCTTGGGAAAGGACGGAAGGGGACAGGGTTTGCCCAGCTACCTGCTGGCCGGACGTTCAAGAATTCTCTGGACGTGCAAGGTGCAGCTCGGGTTACACGAGTGAGCCAGTGCCTGCTGCTGCCACGGGTCCTCCAGTCCGCTAGGGAGCTGGGAGGAAAAAAGCCTTGGCACAGGGAATGAACTGCGGTTGTTGACAGCACTCCTGAAGACACGGTCCGGGAGTCGTGGCTCACCAGGCCCCACGGGGCGGGCAGGGCATCCCAGAGGAGGACCGGCATGGGCCAGGGCCCTGAGGCAGTTCCTGGGCAGCGTTTGCTTTTACGACAAAGGGGATGGACACACCTGGCTCCATCAGCTCCTCCTCTCCCGCCACGGATACGCGAGTTATGCCAAGCGGTATCGGTTACCCCGCAGCCACAGGGGGGAAGGCCAGGGAACCTGAGGCACCGATGCTGCAAGGCCGCCCCACAGGTGCCTGTGGCCACCTTCTTCCAGGTTTTTGTCACGTGAGAAACAGTGATTTTTTTGTTATTTTCAGCCCAAGGCTGGATCAGGGCGAAAAGCCTTCCTAAGCAGCCAGGCTTGGGGATGTGGTCAGGGCAACAGCAGGGTGGGTTCAAGTGCGAATGAAAAGCCTCTGCCCCCAAGACCACCCACGCTGAGTGCAAGCCCTCCGCCCCTCTGGTCTGGGACCCTTGACTGCCACTGGAGTTGGCAGAATCCTCGGAGGAAATGTCACCCCAGGGACCCTCAGCTCACTCCCATGGGGACTCTCCTGGGTCCCAGGAATGAAGGGGGCCCCCGCTGCAGAGGCTGAGTCATCCAGCTTGCTCACAGAGTTCAAGTCCACCCTCTGTGCCTTGCGGCTTCTTTCTCCCGGTGCTCTGTGGGCTGTGACCTGCCCTCGTGGGGCTATGGGGTCACAGGGTCACCCCAGTTGTCTCTGCTTCAAGGGACGAGGTCTCCCCAGCTACCTGTGGCTGGGGTCTCTTGGCAGGGCTGTTAGCCAGTTTCCTCACCAGTTATGCTGGGATATTCCCTCCCAAACTGACGGAGAAACTTGTATAATCTGGGCTATCAAACCTGTCTTTGAATGCTCTCCAAGGTCTGCTGTGACTGTCATAATTAAAGGGGCCACGCCCAGGAAGGCTCTCATCCCAGCAGCTCAAAGCTCACAATAGACAAACTGTAATTATGTGTCTCAACAGCTCCTCATGGGGAAACTGAGGCCAGAGGGGGTCAAGTGCAAGTCCTGAGGTTATGGCTTCTCTTAGCGCACTGATCTGCTGCGAGACTTTCACCATGCCCACAATTACAGCCCTGTGGGGAGGCCCTGGGAAGTCTGCCTGGGCTGCCCTGGATTCCAAACGTCTGCCACCTTGCTCACCAGCTTCTTTGGACAGAGGGGACGCTGTGGCCCGATACCAGCTGGATGAAGAAGCGCTTTACATACCCAAAGCCTTGAGTGCTGTGGGGTACCCACCTCCAACCCACGAGATCACATAAAAGCAGTACAAAACCTCAGAGCACACAGCACGCGTGTATGCTCACGTCGTTGATTGGAAGCACGTCTCTCTTTCACTGGAGTGTGAGCCCTTGGGGGGCAGGGGTCACATCCACTATGTTCTGGTCCGTGCCAGGCACTGTGTCCAGCATGCCACTTTCATTCCCTGTGTATTCAGTAAGTGAAAGAAGGCATAGCTACAAGGTACCGTGCCGTGTGCCGGGGCCACGCCCCCCCCTCTTGCACAGCCTACCTCTCACGTGCCTCTCACCAGCCTGCGGCTCAGTGTCCACAGGCTGGACCGAGGGAGAGTCTCTGTGTGGTTGCACAAACCACAGTCCTGAGCCCCAGTCTGGGCTCGGGGCCTCTCAAGCTGCCCACGAAGGCCCCGTTGTCTACACAAGCCCAGGAGCAGAAGAGAACCCCAAACCAAAGCCGACGTTCACCAAGCCCCAAACTGTATCATTCTCAGCCAAAACATGCTCTGAGCCCCGTTTGTGGTTTTCTCCTCCCCTCCCCACCTCCTGTCTGTCACTGAAATGCAAGAGGGGAGGAAAGGATCTGGCGTCGTAGGGATTAATAAACACTGAAGCTGGTGTTGACCGAGGACTTCACCTGTGCTGAATGGTTTACCTTGTCAGAAGAAACCGTGAAGGGGCACAAGGGGGTTCCCCACTCCCTAAGGTAAGGGCCCGCACCTCTCCTTGCCTTTGTTGATAGTCATGCAAATGGCTGCCCACAGAAATGCAGATGAGGTTTGCTCCCTGGAACACAATGGATTATTGCCCTGTGACTATTGACCAGTTTTGCATCGATTTGTAAATCGGTACAATTTACGAATACAAATCTATTTGCCTAGATGCTCTTTACCGCTGTGTTTGACTTATCACCAGAACCCTTTCTAATGTGTCAGGGGCTCCCTTGCTAATTAAGGAGTTAGATAGAATCCTTGACACATCTCTGTTTTGAATTTGGGAGCCACGATTTTGTCTTTAAAGAAAAATGTGCCCCTAACAAGGTGCCCGATCTTACAGCCCTGCGAGGTGGGGGGTCGCTGTCTTCGGCCCCGTTTCACAGATGAGGAAAACTGAGGCCCAGGATGTCATGGAATTTGCCCAAGGCCATCCACACGTAATGATTGGAGTCAAGCGCTGCACCCAGGTCGTGGGGCCTCAGAGCCACAGCTCTCTGCTGCTGTCCTGTGTGGCTCCTTGTGGGGGAGCCGGGTACCCCAGTAAGGCCTGACAGGCTCACCCCAACTGTATACTGGATTCCAGGTTAGTGCCCTTGCCGTTGGCCCTTCGGGACTGTCTGGTGCCCAGTGCCTTTGTAGCTGGCCAGTGTGGCTGGCTCCACAGGAAGCTCCCAAGGACAAGCATGGGGACGTCCCCTTTTCCCTTTGTGTCGCTCTCCGATGCCCGGCACAGAGCTGTGAACAATGTGGGTGGCAGGGAGCTCCTCACTCGTGGGTCTTAAGAAGCCAATTCAGAGAGAAGGCTTTAAAACTTTCTAATAAAATCGGTACTTGATCCTCAGTGACAGGGAGGGTCCACTTCTCTAATCGTCTTATTGTAGTAAAATAAAGGTCAAGAAATAGTCACGCTTGTTATCACAAGAATGTCAAATTCTTCAGGGGGTTGCAGAGGACAAAAATGAACACCGTGTTGACTGAGGGATGGTTAAAAGCATCCAGGAACTCACTTAAGCCAGAGCTACATCAAGCTGTTCTTTAGAACTATTAAACCACAAATACGATCGGAAGGGGGAACGGACAGACTGATGTTTCATTTGACTCCCGTTTCTGGGTGAAATTCAAATGACAGCTCCATGAGGCCAGAACGCTTGCGCCAATGGTGTGTGTATCGCATGAGCGACGTGAGTGTTTGCACACGATAGTGTTGCCAGCTTACACTTGCTGAATTTTTACTGTGTATCAAGCACTTTCCCAAAGGCTTTACGCGCACGTCGTCATTTAGCCTTTAAACGGCTCTACAGCGTGACCACTGTAAGTGGCCTCATCTCACCGATGCGCGGCTGAGATCCGGAGAGGGAGCCACGTGCCAAAGGCCACAAGTCTGGTAAGTGGAGGCACAGATCCACCCCCGTGAGCACGCATAATTCCTGTGTCCTAGAGGAAGAGGGGAGCCCTGTCCTCTTCCTGCACACAGCACCCCACTTCTGGACTGGACTGGTTAGAGAGGGAGGTAGGGATGATTTACAATCACTTCGCGTGTTGTTTTTTCTTTAATTGGAGGTGCCTGTGATGGAGCTGTCTTATTCTTTTCTTCCTTGTATTGCTCTCGGTGCACAGGTAGACCAGACCAGTGTTTCAGCCAGGGCTCTGGCACCCAGTAGGGCGCGGGCTGAATGCTGAAGGACTTCGGCGCCTGACTTCTAGTGTGCTAGAAGGGACGGCTTTTTGTCAACAGATTGTCAGAGGATGCAGGTTTCCATTCTCTGCCACGGTGAGCCCATCGGGTGTGAGAGGTGGGGCTCACTGCCGCTGCGCCCCCCCTGTCCGGTGCCAGCTCCCCTGCTGTTGAGCAGCCACGTGCCGTCATGAGCTCTTGAACTCTGTGGTCCCTCAGGCAGTTTCAGAGGTTGTGGTCCCATGGAAGGCCACTCCCACATGCCACTGGGGGTTTGAGCCCACCCCCCAAACTCCCAGCAGTTTTTCAAGCACCCTGTGCCCTGTATTGTACCATAGAATGATTTCCATTTCCTGCTCCAAGCTTGCTTGGTACAGTGAGGTAATTCAGCACTATAGAAATATGAACAGTAACAGTTTCTGGTACGTTGTTTCAGAAACGTTTTCCTTGTGAGTTTCTCTCTCTCTATATATAGATATAGGTAAAGTATAGTTGACATACAATATTACTCAGAAGGGCCCACAGTGTCACTGGAGGCAGAGCCAGCTGAGTTTCTCACTCTGCTCCGGGACTGCCAGGTTCTCAGCTTTGGGCAGGACAGAACTCAAGAGCAAGTCTGAGTGAGGACGAAAGTGAGTTTCATGCAGGCAGAGAAAGAGGCCCGGAGACGGGATGGGGGTGAGCCCGGGACAGGCTCACCCCCAAGCGAAAGCACGCATCCTCGTGGACGCGGGAGCACTCGAGGGCTGCGCGCACGGTCGGTTGGTTCTTGGGATTTTGTGTGTTTCCAAGGGTGGGCTTTTCCTGAACTTCATGGCACCAGATTCCGTGTCTGCCTTCTGGTTGGGAGGGAGTTCTTGTTCTCAATGTGGTCCATTCCGGGAACGTCACGGCATTTGTCCCCTTTGGTACTCCCGCCTACCTGTGCTGTCAATTTTCATTACAATGATGGTATGGTGAGTTTTAGGGTCATTTTCCGGTCAATTATTCCTCCATCTGGATTGATCTGGTTTTAGCGAGTTCTTGTGGTTGACTTCTGCGACCACCTCCGTAATTTCCTGCTGTGAGCCGTCTCCCACTGATCATGCCTGGAGGTGGGGGCTCTGGCAGGACGGCCCAGCCCGGGACAGGCTCATTGGCCTGTGATGTCGGCCTCTACTTCCTCCGCCCACTAGTCGGGAGCGTCCCTAACTTTTTTCTATCATGCGTCAATAATGAAGCCATTGTTTTGCATATTAGTATTTTCCACTAAAAATACTTTTTGAATAACAAGAAGATACCACCACACACTGAGCAGAACAGCTAAAATAAATACAGGGAGGAAAAAAACCTAACAATGGCAACTGTTAACACGGGCAAGGAACAACAAGAAGTCTCATACATTCCTGGTCCGGGGACCTGAATTGGTTGAACTTCGGGAACCTATTTGGCCGTTTCCATAAAAGTTACACGTGTACCTACCTACCCACTGACCCAGCCCTTTGGCCACAAAAAGACTTGTGCCAGAACATTCCAGGCAGCTTCCTTGACCTGTCAGAGAGAAGAAACCACACAAAGGTGGCGTGTGACTGGGTAGCAGATTCTGTTCCCTCTCACAATGGAATACTATTTGGGAATCAAAAGGAGCAAAGTACTGATACCACACAGTTACATTTTAAAAGCATCGTGCTAAGTAAGTGAAAGAAACAGAGGCAAGAGCACGGGTATGAAGGTGCTCCTTTTGCATGCGGTCCAACAGCAAGCAGCACCCCGCCACGGTCCCCGAAGTCAGCAGACGGGTGGCCTCTGGTGGGGTTGGGGAGTGGCTGACTGGTAGGGGGGCGACGGACTGAGACGTCGTCCCGCAGGTGTGTGTATGGGGGGAAACTACTTGGGTTACCCCTGAAGATCGGTGCTCTTTCCTACTTCAAAGCTTCTCTCCTGCCCTCAGCGTGTTTAGGTCTTGTTCACCCTGTTTAAAGTCTGCAGAGAACGCTGCTGTGTGCAGTTGGCGCGACTTCAGCCACTCCTCTGCGCGTGGACTCTGGGAGGTTTGCAGCCTCTTCGCTGCTGCAGCAAAGCTGTGTTGAGCAGTCCTGTGCCTGTCTGGGGACCCTCCTGCCAGTGCACCCATTAGATAAGTTCCTGGAAGTGGAGCTGCTGGGTCAGAGGGAATGTGGCAGCTGACGGTTCACAGAGGTTGCCCAATTGCCTTCCAAAAACATTGCAGCAACCCCTACCCCGCCCCACCCCCGGACACCGTCTGTCAGGAGAGCTGTTTTCCCACACCCTCGCCCACTCCAAGCATCAGCAGCCCTTACAGCGTTGGCCAGTCTGAGAGGCGAAAACCATTTTTATCTTGGTTTGACGATCAAAAAGATCGGATCTGCTCCATCTGGACCCATTTCCCCAGCTGGGTTTCCGCATCCGATTGTTTGAGGAAGGGTGGGTTGCTACATAAGACAGGTTAAAATCACAAGCTGGAACAAAGAAAAGACCATGTTTCACCAAATTTAACTGCCCAAATGAAGAGCAGAGCTGCTCTCTGGGGGTTGGGGGTGGGTTCAGCAATGCCAAGGCTGGGCACCTTGGTGCCACCTCCAGCTTTGGGCAAGACGCTCTGGTCCTCCTTGCCGCAGGGTCCGCGTCTGTGAAGGGCGGGTAACAAGGGCATTGCTGTGGTTGTGCAGGTTAGGCGAGCTGGGGAGCACATGGAGCTCAGACTGGGCCTGGCCCAGCCTGGGACTTACACCACATCCGTGATGACTGTGGTCGAAGCTGCCCCTGTGGCCTCGGTTTCTGCTTTTGTGCGGTGAGGCTGAGCAAGAGCCTTCCAGCTCTGGGCTCTGTCCTCCTCCCTGCCCCATGGCCTCCACTGTTGGTGCCCGAGGGAGCAGCCTGCTCCTCAGCCTGGGGCGCCATGTCACAGCTCCTGGAGTCACCCACCTGCCAACATGCCCCCCAGGTGGCACTGCCTGCAGCTGTCTCCTCCAGGGCACTTGTACTTGGTCTCCTGGCCCCAAGGCCACGAGGCTTGTTCCAGAGTCTCAGAATCCCCGGAGAAAACGGCTCCTTTGGCTGCTCCAGCAGCTTCTCTGTAAAAGGCATGAGGCTCCGTCACCAGGGTCCCTCAGCGGCACAGACTCTCCTGTTCTCCGTCCCAAGGGCCTGTACCCAGAGCAGTGACACTTTGTCCCTCTGCGTATAAACTTAGGCACCCTTTCCATTGCCTCCAACAGACACTGAATTCCAGTTTAGACTTGGGGGGCCCCACCCCGAGGGTCACTGTCATGGGTCCCTGCTAAAGGCCCACCTGCCTGGGCCCACGCCACGGACCCCACTGGGTTCAGCCCCCCTCTCTGGTTCCGGATCCTACACCAGTCCTGCAGGGGGAGCCCCCAACTTCCCTGATTGAGAAACCTCCTCCCCCGCACCCTCACTGGTCCACACAAAGGATCAGATCATCCAAAAGCCAAATACCCCTGAGCAAGTTTCAACACCACCCAGTAATATTTTTTGCCTCTCCCGCCCCACCCTCTGCGCGCCTCTCCTGGGTAATCCGCCGCACGCCTGACAGCCACCTGCCAGATTCTGAACCCACCAGCAGGGCACCCTGCCTGTCCCAGGCCCCGTCCCCAGTGGAGACATCTCATTCCGCCTCTTGGACACCCATGCCTTTCCCCAGCCCCAGCGTGTTCGCGGGGGCCCAGGACTGAGCTCCGCGTTTTTCCATTAAATGCTGAGTATAGACTCACATCAAAGGGAGGCTGGCGAGGGGGGAGGGAGTGGGGCGAGAAGGATGTTCTGACAGCTCTGTTCTTGTTCGTTTCGAGGGCTGTCCCCCTGTGCCCCCCCTCCCCGCTTTATGTTTGATGGGATAATTACTCAGTGAGTCTCAAGGCACCAAGAGGCTCACTCATAAAAGGAAAGTGATTTCCACCAGTTACCCTGAAAGTGACCCACTTCAGAGGCTCAGAAGGTCACTGTGGCAGGGGCCACTGGTTTTGAGTTCTGACCCTGGTAGAAGTTTGCGAAGAATCCCTTTTCTGTAATACACGGCGAGCTAGACAGACGTGCATACAGATGCGTGGCCAGAGCACCGTCGCAGCCAGGGCCCATCCAGGGCCTGCCCTGCGCCAGTGCCTGCTCAGCACTGGGCGCATGTTAGCTCCATAAGACCTCACGCCCGTCCTCAAACAAACTGACCTTCTACTCACCCTGATTTGCAGCTGAGACAAATGAGGGGTAGTGAGGCTTAGTAACAAGAAGTTCGAGGTCACACAGGAACAGAAGCGGAGCCACCACAGAAGCGCAGTCTGGGTTCCTTGATCGCCACCCTGTTGCCACCTGGGGCTGGGTATTCCTTTCCGTGGGGCCGTCCTGGCTTGGTAGGGTGTCTAGCAGCATCCCTGGTCTCTACCTACTGGACGCCAGCGGCACCCCTCACTTTTATTAACGTTGATGACATGTGGGGCCCACGTGGGGCTACAGGTGGGGAGGGATGTCCCTGAAGCGCGCTTGTCCTCCTGGAGTCCCTAGGAGACAGCGAGGGGCTCCTTGGGGATGGCCCAGGGCGGGCACCTCGCACAGAGACGCCAGCTCCGGCCCTGCGGAGTGAGTCCAACCGAGAAAACAATCAATCAATGGAACGGTCTCCCCAGGGGCTCCCTGGCGTTGGGGGAGAATTTCCCGCTGGCCCAGCCCATTTGTGAAACAACCAGGTTAGTTTCTAGAAACGCCACTAGTTATACCAGTTGAGGGGGTCCTGGCTTCGGCTGGGGAGCTGCCAGGAGGGGAAATGGGCGGTAAAGTGTTCCATAAAATTGGTTCGGGAACTGAGGGGCTGGCTGCACATCAAGGCGCTCCAGGGAGACGCAGCGCCTGAGCGGCCGCGTTTACTGTCCAAGTGCTGTAAGCGCGGCCGTAAAACGGGTGTTTATGAGCGAGTCTTACAGAGAAGTGTTGCCAAGTGCTTCGGTGGTGTAATGAGACAGATAGGAAATTAAACGGCAGAGTTAGGGTTAATGATAAATTGTGTCTAATAACAGGCCGCCGCTGCTCTGGCTGGACTCAGTGTCGGGGTGACCGGAAGGTCCCACCTCCTGCCCTCCCTCCACGGTTCAGAGCTGGACTCCCAGGGTGGACGGAAAGACCTCCTTGCTTCAAGTCTGACATTTTCTGGGGTACAGGAAGGGCACGAGATTATCGTTTTATAATCATCATTCATTTTGTGACTAATCTCGTTTTGAAAACATTACAACATTCTAGTAACAAACTATAGAAATGATCCCTGAAAGTATAGTCTTGTTATTAGAACATTCTAGATGAAGATAATCAAGTCTTTGAGCACCCCTCCCCCTGTCAGGCCCTGTGCATCCCGACTTCCCTTCTGAGAAGCTCAGGTGCAAGACCGCCTCATGCCTGCGGCAGGGCAGGGTCAGGGGGCAGCAGGTCTCCTCGTGGTTCAAACGAGAAAGCGGAGGCATGGAGAGTGTGTGACCCACTCACAGGCAGAGGTGGGATTGGAGGCAGGGTCTCCCTGGTGTGGATTGTGTGTCTGTGCATCGGGGCTGCGTCCCGGGCCGGCACCTGGACAAACGGTTTGCTGAGGCTCTCCAGCGGCCCTCTCGTCCCTAGCGGTGCTCACACGTCCGGTGAATGGAGGGAATTCAGATTCCTGTGCCCCAAGCTCAGAGGTGCAGGAGGGCCGAGCGGGCCTGCAGTCTGCATCATCAGTAAGTCCCAGGTCACCCTCCTGCCCAGCCCGACCTGGGAGCCACGTGGACGCCGTGTCCAGAGTGTGGGTTTGCGCATTGACCAGGCACTTGGAGTGGCCAGTGTTCCTTGTCCACGCTCTGCCTGACTCGTAAAGCCATGAACCCAGCCACCTGACCCCTTTTAGGTTAGAACCGGTTAGAGAGCGGCATGGGGCCGTCGCCGGACCCGCCCCCTCTGCATGAGGAGGCACAGGACACCTCGTTTTGGGTAGTTCGTCACACCTGTCTCACAGGTGCCCTGGCGCCACCTTCCTGCTTATCCAACCCCAGGTCTGCAGGCTTTTCCTACAAGGGAAAAAGGGCCAGACACCAAATATTTTAGGCTTTGCTGCCTAAGAGGCCAAAATGAGCAATTGTTCTCTGTGAAAGACATATGTCATTTTTTTTCAACATTAAAAATGTAGAAATCCATCTTAGTTCCTGGGCCGTATAAAAATAGGCGGTGTCTGACTGGCCAGTCCCGCAATTCTAACCTAGATGGCTTCTGCCCAAATAGAATGCCAGTTCTTTGAGAGTGGGGATCACTCATTTCTCTCCAGTGTACCACTGTACTCAGTGAGCCTGCAGAGAGATGACGGGAAGGATGGTGAGGGAGCGGGGCCGTGATGTGCCTGAGGGCGTCGATCGAGATCCAGAATGCATTCTTCCTTCAAAACGATGCACTCGGCCTGTATCGTGCACCTAGAACAGTTTCAGGTACCAAGGATACAGCAGGGGAAAGAGCAGACAAAATCTTGCCCCTGGAAAGTGATGTTCTAGTGGGGTGGCCCCAACCGTTTAATACAGGTGCTGTGGCAGAAGGGAAGAGAGATGCAGGGGGCAGAGGTGGGCAGGGTTTTATTTTTAAATAGGAGAGTCGAGGAAGTCCTCTCTGGGAAGGTGACTTCGAGGACTGTTGACGGCTTCAGGAGGGGAAGAAGGGAATCACAGAGATCTGGGGGAAGAACGTCCCAGGCAGAGGAAACAAGGAAGCAGTAAGTGCAAAGGCCCTGAGGCAAGAGCGGGTCTGACTGTGCTGGAGGCTGGCGTGGCGCTGATCATGGGGAAGACAAGGCCAGAGAATTTCCTGGGGTCCCCCTTTTCCTGGGTCTGTTTTGGAGGTAGAGCTGATGGGGTTTGCTCATGGAATGGACATGGATTTGGTGTGGATCAAGCAGAGCCAGAGTGAAAGTTCCATGTGGGATGTGTCAGGTCTGAGAGGTGTGTCAGATGTTACATACACTTGGCCCCAGAACAATACAGGAGGTAGGGGTGCCGACCCCCTTCCCCTGCACAGTCGAAGAGCCACATGTAACTTTGACTCCCCCAAAACACAACTGTTGATAGCCTACTATTGACCAGAAGTCTTGCCGATAACATACAGTCAATTAACACACATTTTGTATGTTATGTGTATCATACACTGTGTTCTTATAGTCAGGTGAGCTAGAGAAAATAAAGTTATTAAGAAAATCATAAGGAAGAGAAAATAAATTTACTATATTTATTGAAAAACATCCAAGTATAAGTGGACACCCATGGTCCAAACCCATGCTGTTCGAGGGTCAGCCATCACACACCTGCGAAGATAAGTCAGCTCTCAGGTGGGATCTGGCCCCGAGCTCCTTGGTGGGGTGAGGGGCAGTCAGAATGAGGACATGCCCCCACGTCACCAAGAAAGTGTGGTGGCCTCCTGGGAAAAAGAACCTAAGCCAAGGCAGATGCTCCCCGGGGCTGCCCTTTCACTCTGATTTCTTCAAGCAGCTTCTCTTTGCAGGTGTGGAGCACCTGGCAGGACAGGTGGGGGAGCGCCCGCCACCTTTCCCCTGCCCCGAGTTTGGCCCTGGAAGCCAGGGGTGGAACAGGCACCCGAGTGGATGGTTCCAGGGAAGAGAGAGAGGGACCTTTGGGTTCCTTCCCGGCTTTGTTCACTTATTCCCTGGACAACGTATTTGAGCATTTACTGCTCGCCAGGCCGCGGAGGTGTGGGGTCTCGGGGCTGCCACCCACCCGCAGAGCCGGGCGCCAGGTAAACTTTAGAAACACAAAGGATTGCTTCAAAAACTAGTACCCGAAATCGTCTCCTTTGGCCATGGAAGACACTCCACACACATTTCTGTGTTCTGCGCTGCCGGGATTAAACAAACGGCAGCATTTTCCTCAAGATGGGAAGAAAAACAAAGGAAAACGCAGCACTTCACTTGTGCCACCTGGTGGCGAGATCTGTCAGTACTGCTGCCAAGCAAGTGTCTCTCCGCATCTCCTATGCGACCTTCCTCAAAGCTGCCTTCCCAAGGCCTTCCCTGACCATCCCGTGGGGTAGGATTGGGTGGGAGGAAGGCCCCTCACGCTTGGCCAGGCCCAGGATCTGGCAGAAGTCAGAGGAGGTTGCTCAGAACCTTCGAGAACCATCAGCCTCTCCAGCTTGAGAGCCAAGGTGCCGCGGGCAGGAAGCTCAGGCCGTCTTGGGCTGCGGGGAGCCTCCCAGAGGACAGCCCTGCCCTTGCTCCGGGCTCGGGTGGTTTCTGGTTTCTCGTCCCCGTGTCTCCGCGTGGCCTGGCCTGCGCTGGAGGGGGGTCCCTAAGGTGAAGCACCCTGATTCATCAAGGAGGGGTCGAGACTAGGTGAGGGACACACAGAGAGGAGAGCCACCACTGCTCCACCGCCGGGCTGGTGTCTCCCACTCTGGATGCTCCCCCGGGGGTTCTGCGGGTCAGCCTGGCTTTAGAAATGGTGGTGAGTCTGCAGCAGTTCCCAAATGCGGTTGCACGCTGGAACCACCCAGTAGTGTTATACTCATGTACAGTGCCCGCCAGGGACCCTCAGAGCATCAGTGGGAGAATGGAGGGTCCTCACGCGCAGACAGGGAGTTAAGCCTGGAAGAGTGGAGGGTGCAGAACTGGACAGAGTGCATCAGGGTGGGTGGGGGCTTTGCCACTCACCCGCTGTGTGTCCTGGGGGTGGCGGGGGGGGGGGGTGGCTTGCTGTCTCTGAGCTTGAGCTTCTCATGTCCGGTGAACACGGAGTGACTGGTACATTCGATGACTCAGAGGTCACCATTTTATAACGTGTTTCGAGGGGAGGGGCGCTGCAGGAAGTTGAGCAGCATCCCTGGCCTCTACCCACAGGATGCCAGTACCATACCCTGTGCCCCACTTGTCACAACCAACAATGTCCCCAGACATTGCCCGATGTCCCCTGGGGGGACCGCATTGCTCCCAGTGGAGTGGCCCTGGCTTGGGCCCGTGAGAGGATCCCAAGAAGAGAAGGAAACAAGTGTTGACCCGAGTGAGCTGCCCCCAACCGACTAGAGGCCCAGGCGGCCCAGTGCAGGGGCCAGTGAGCAGGGGCAGGACCCGGGGCCGAGAGAGTTCAGGTGTGAGGCCAGACCAGATGGCCCCGTCCTACGGCCGCTCCCCTGGCTGCGGGGGCAGTGCCATGCAGCCACAGTGACTCACCGGGGAGAACAACCCCGGGCTGAAGCCAGCCCGTGCAGCTCCCTGTGTCACCCGCCAGGAAGGGGGGAGGCCCCCCACTTCGTGTGCGGACAGGACGTGGGTAGGTTTACCGTTGCTTATGTTGAGGTTGCCTTTGAAGGGAAGCGACCCGAGACGGTAACACTAAACAAACACGCCTCTCCGCCAGGGGCCCGGAATTGCCGATCTAAACCTCGGGGGAGGGGCCCTGTGTGCGCAGGCGGCCGGGGAGACAGCAGTTGGCGCCCCAGCATGTCGGGCGAAAACACGAGATGGCGTTAATGCCATCGCCCCAGCGACTGCACGTCACAGGCCAGCCGGGGCTCCCTGGAAACGCTGAGCACTCGTGCTTTGTTTTACCTGGGATTTGAACCTGCGACCACCCGACTCCCCAGCCCAGTTTCCACAGAACGTCTGCAGTTCTCAAAGCCATTCTACGGTCATCACAAAGGGACAGCAGTCATAATATGGCGACTTTCACTGCAGTCACTCTGCACCTTGAATCCTCGCCAAAACGGAATAGGAGACGCACCCCCACTTTGCCAGCGAGCACCCAGAGAGGCAAGGCAGCGTGCCCCAGGCCACACAGCTCCTAAGTGATGAAGCTGGGGTTTCAGCCCAAGTCCGCCTGCCTCCCACATCCAGGCTGGTGATGACTACACTTTTTGGGTTTCCCCTGACCCTGGAGCCTCACTCCGAAAGCCATGGCCCCAGATAGGGCTTCATCACTGCGAAGCTGGTTAGCGGTGCAGAAGCATGGGCCCCTGGACCTGCTGAGCCACAGCCTGCCCTCTGACCCGACCGGCTGAGGGTTATGGGCGACAGAATGAACCCCCACCCGACTCCTGAGTCCCACAATCTCTCGTCCCTGTGTATTCAAGGCTTCTTTAGATGTGGCTTTAGTTTCAAAAGCTCCCCCAAGAAATTTATGCTCCTAGTTTATAAAACACCAAATATGGTGTAGGGGGACTTCTGAGAACAAGCAGTCTCCCCTCCCCCACTCAGGGACAACACCCAAGAGGAGGGCCTCGTCCCAACCGTGTCTCTAAGGGACAGACTCAAAGAGCCATGTGCCCACGGCGCATTCTGTCCCGGAGGGGTGCTGGGAGAGGATGATCATCAGGTCACAGATATGCCCCTCTGAGCCTCCTCCCCCCTGCTGTGGGAGAGCCTCAATGACGGCGGGTGGGCCAGCACCTCACTCGGGTTTCCTGCCCTCCCCCGTGCTGGGGGCCTCTATCGGTCTGCTTTTATAAGATGGGGACACTGGGGCCCACCCCCTATTCCTGTCCTTTCCTCTCCTGCTGTGGGCCAGGGGTGGGGCGATGGCCCACTGAAGGGGAGGGGACGGAGCTTAGGGCTGAGCCTACGGGCTGCTCAAGTCAAGGGCAGAGTGACAGAGACCTGGGGAGCTGCTGCGCACTCCAGTCAGCTCCTTTCCATATGTGAACCTGGCCTGTGGGCCAGGTGTTGTCAGTGAGCTCTGGCTCGCCTCTGCTCCCCAATGGGCAAGACCCTTCGCCCACCTGAGCCTTGGTTTCCCCACCTAAACGATGAGAAGGCTGTTTCTGGTGGTCTGGGATGGTTGGAGTCAGTGACGATGGCTCTAGTCGTTGCCAGTGACGACACGGAGATTCCCTTAGCAGTTGAAGTCATCGGGGGGCCGTCTCCCCCCACAGATCACGCAGCCCCTCTCCAGCTATGGCCCATAGCCTGCCTCTCTGTCCCGGAGGTCCATGGAGACCCCTTTCTTTGCTGCCATCCCTTTGGGGCCTGACAGCCAGGTGGGTGAAAATATGGGAGGAAAGCCACCATTTTTGTCCTGGCTGGGACCGGCGGCCCTGTTCTGGAAGAGCCGTGTGTCCCCGCAGCTCTCTCTGAGGATATTCCTCCCTGCTGCTCCTCGCTCGACACCCCCGGGGCGGGCAGACGGGTGGCAGAGGGGCCCCCAGTGCTCCCCCTCCTGCACACCTCTGGCCAGCCAGCTGCTGGTGCTTGCCGAGCCCAGGAGATGCTGCCAAGCCTTGTGTGGGTATGCCACATTGTCACCCGCCTGCTCCAAGGCGAACAAAAGGGCTCTCAGAGCCGACTTGGCTGCAGGCTGCGGGCAGCCAGGGAAAGTTATTTGTAGGCACCAGAGAACAAAGCACAGCCTTGGACTTGACTGTTCCTTGTTAAGGAGACCGTAACTGGAACGTCTTTAAAATCACACTGTGGGCTTTGCGGGCTGCTTCTGAGATTTTCTTCTTCCTGGATGAGGAGCATTAACCGTCATTGTAGAACCTGTGATGCATTCCCTCCAGCAGACTGGGAGTTTTGTGGGAGGGTAGCTACGTCTCTCTGGAGACCCACGGTCGCAGGGAACAGGCCAGAAGCGCACCATGAAGAATGTTGTGCCCCAACCCCTGTCAGGGTCCTGTTGGGCTGAGTAAAAGCTACCGTCCTTGCCAGGGCCTCCAGGAGCCTACAGGGTCCCCTTGCTCCCCTTGCCCTGTGGCTCCAGCCACACTTGATGTCCCTCCAACCTGCCACAGGGCCTTTGCACTTGTTCCGTCTGCCTGAAATTGTCTTCCCCACAATATAAACACGGCTCACTCTGTTTCCTTAGAATGCCATCTCTTCAGAGGGGTCTTTCCTGACCACCCTGCCAAGAACAGGAGCCCCACCCCACCGTGGTGTTTCCTGCACCCCTCATGCCCCTCCATTTCCTGCAGGAGACCAGCACCATCCACAGGATATGCGTGGTTGTTTCATTTGTACAATTTCATTCACCGGTCGAGCACTCCAAGGGAGCGGGGTTGCTGTGCGTTCAGTTCACTGTCGTCTCCCCAACTCTAGAACGTCTGCACAGGGGACGCGTTGTCTCTGTCAAAGGAATGGGTTCATGCTGGGCATTTAGAGTGACTTGCCAAGACCGCAATGCAATCCGCAGAGGGTCAGAGATTCTTTAAAAGAGGGCGAGCGCTGTCCCCAGGCCTGCTGCACACACCTGGTCCTGGGGGATGGGGAAGACGCTCTGGTGGTGACACTTCTTGGCATGGTTAGCTCTACTGCCAGTGATGCCAGTTTCCCCAACAGCCCTGGGCACACAGCCCGCGGTGGCTGCTGGCTCCAGCTCCTTGTGCACCCTCGGTCCCCGGGACGGAGCTCCCACCTGGGGCCAGCTGATACCGCAGACTGGCCTTAACAGATGCCAAGGCCCTATGGCGCGGCCTGGCTCCGGCCCTCTCTGCCCGCCTCTCCCACGTGCGCTCCCTCACGCACTCTCCCCCAGGCACGCTGGCCTCTTGCTGTTCCTCCAGCCAGGCAGCCACACTGGCACCCCAGGGCCTTTGCACTTACCATGTTCCCATCTCCTTGTTGCTGGTGGAAATGGGGTCCTTTCACGGGGTCGCAAGGAAAGCATTCTGGGAGACCCACACATGGGAGGCTCAGAGGCAGTGGTAAGATTCACTGAAGACGCAGGAGCGAACACAAAGTACTCTCCTGGGTTTTACTCTGTCCCGCCATGAAAGGACTCCAGCCTTGTCTTTATCAGGCCCAGACAAAGGCCAAGGTCCAGAAATTCTGTGCCATTGGTTCAGTCCTTATTCAAGCTTAGCCCAGCCAGTCTCTGTCCCCATCAGGCTAGCTTAGCCTCTGTTCCTGGCTGCTCTTTGGCTGGTGTGGCGTGCCTATACCCAGGCTCACGCTTGGAGCCCGTACAGACTGCCCTGAGCCCCGGGGCAGTTGGTAGGGCCGCATGGCCG
This sequence comes from Desmodus rotundus, assembly GCF_022682495.2. Classification (NCBI taxonomy): domain Eukaryota; kingdom Metazoa; phylum Chordata; class Mammalia; order Chiroptera; family Phyllostomidae; genus Desmodus; species Desmodus rotundus. The sequence goes on along the minus strand of NC_071392.1, from coordinate 97,483,354 downwards.
CTAGAGAGAGGTGGCACATGAAGGGGGGCGAGCATGTGTTACCGAGCGACAGAAAGAGCCTTTGTTAAGCTTGGATTATATTATCTTGGGCTTGGGAAAAACCAGGTGCCTTTTTAAACTAACCAGTTTCCCAATCTTTCACAGGCTGTGGTCAGGTCCTTCCCCTTAACCAATTCATTTCCTGGATCTTCTGGGGTTCTGTGTCCCTCATCCAGACTAACCCTTTTCCCAGGCTACACAGACGGGCCCCTGCGGGCACCGTCTTAGCTCCTCCGTCACGTGCCCAGCAGAGGAATTTCTCCTGCTGTTTTTATTCTTTACCTGGGAATGATCCTTCCTGCCCACTTGGGATGGAGGATTCGGTCCCAAAGAGCAGAGGGTGCCCTGGGGAGTATGTGAAGATGGAACTTTCTAGTGAAGCAAGCAGGCTCACCGTCTGAGTCGGCTCCCTGGTTTATTAGTCTTGAAGTCTGATTCCCTTTGCTCCCTTCCTTTGTGAGTATCCAGCTACCTACGCTAACACCCCAAAGCAGGGCTCCCTCCTTTACCTCCTTTGGCCCACCCACATCCCTCTCTGTGCCTGCTCTATTTTTATCAATCAGGGAGAATCACTCGCTGACACTATATATTTATTTGTCTATTGCTGATTCCTAGAGAGCAGGCATTGGTTTTGCAGCTAAAGGTTGTGTCTTTAGACTTTAGATCTTGGCACCTGGGAGGAGCTTAATACACATTTCCTGAATGAATGAATGAATGAATGAATGAATAGGAATTGAAGCACTGTTCATATCACCTTGATTCGGTCTTTCCAGCTTCTGCTTTTAGTATCTTCCACATGACCACAATCACACCACGCAAACGTTGTCCTCTCCTTTAAACACATACACACACACACACACACACACCCCACATCTTTTTCTCTAGTGAGCAAAGTGTTTAAGACATTCAGTGATGGGGGGAGAGGCTGTGAGCGCAAAGTGGGGAATTCCTACGTTTCGCCAGCATAAAAGCCAGCCTGCCTTGCATCCCGGCTCTTGGAAACCTCATGGTGATCACAGACTGCTGGTGGGGTTCCCTGCAGAACTGGGTGCCCCTCCCCCACCATCCCACCCCCTCGGCAAAGCATCCTGATTCTCAGCTCTGTTGTTAGAACCGTTCGCGCCCTCCCAGGTTTGGAAAGGTGGGCTTACCAGAGACCCTGAGAGTCCAGATGAGGGCCGGACACGGAGACTGAAGGGGAGTCTCCCCAGATCCCTGACCGGAAACTTCTCCCTCTGCTTTTTGGCTTCTAGGAAGTTAGCCGCCCTTACAACTAGCTTGCAGACTGCAGGATGCACCTCTGTGTCCTTGAGAATAGGGCCACTTCCATCGTGGAAATTTTTAGGCTTGAGGTTTTGGGGCTGATGGTATGGGGAGTACTGAGAAATAGCAACATTGATGTATTGGAATCCAAGCGTCTGGTTTTACTGACTCCCCCACCTCCCCAACCACTACCAACTCCCCTTTCCAGAAGGTCTAGGTCCAACTTTATCCCAAAAGCTCTTTTTACAGAAATCTGTTTTAAAACGCTCCCTGACACGACAGAACGAGGTTGCTTATTTAAAACATTACTCGGAATTGCTCCAGGAATGATGAGCACTGTCCTGGGTCGGGGGGTGGGAGGGCTACGGGTTTTCAAACAGGATTTCAAAAGGAGAGAGCTGATTGGTTTCGAGATTTAGCCCCTCCTCCTCAACTGGAGGGGAGGGGCGAGATAAAAGAAAAAGTTCAGAGGGCTTGGCGCCAGGTCAGGCAGGGCTCGGACTCATCTTTCAAATTCATTTCCAAAAGTCTGTAACTCCCGGCGCACAACAGACGGGACCCTTACCCTCACGCTCGAGATCCGTCAGGTCAGAAAGCAATTCTCTGCCTTCGTCCCCTTGGGCTGAAAGGCTGTATCCCGGTGACTAACAGCGAAAGGTATTCTCAGGCCCTCGGTCTGTTTCCCGAACTGTTATGTATTACATACCGCCCTTCTGGTGAGAGCTGTCAAAACAGCTCCATGTAATCTTCCCCCGGGAGAAAGATCTTTGCGATGCCACATAACTCAAATTATACAAATAACTGTCAAAAGCCATTACAATCAGCGGCAGAAGCGGGTGGGGGAGGGGAGGAAAGAGCGCCAGCCGAATCCTCCTTCCTCAGTGTTAAGACAAAATGCAAGATGCTGTACCTGTTCACCTGGACACCCGGGAACACCTCCCTGCCTGCAGTCTGGGGGAGCAATTCGTGGGCTTGCGCCCCTGGGAGAGAAGTGGTGGAGTCCAGGCAAGGGAAGGTGTGGGCTCTGAAGGATTGATGGACCACCTGGCTTTGACCCCTGGGGTCGTCATCTACTGTCTGACCTTGGCGGCTGCCCATCAGTCCCTCGTCCCGGACACGGTGGTGATCCTAGAGCCTGCACCTGCGCTGGTGTGAGAAGGAGCTGAGCTGATGGGGGGGGGCGGTGGGTGACGTCTGCTGATGGCCCTTCCCCTCACGTGTTTGCGCCCTAATCCTTGCTGCAGGGCCAGGGCAGATGCGCCCCTGCAGAGCTGAGCCAGGCCACTCTCTCTCCCCTCCACGCTATGTGGTCCGGACAGGGGGGGACTTGTAGGGTTACATGGGACAAAAGCCCGAGAAGTCGATGAAAATCTTTGATGCCACTGAAGTTTCCGCACGTGGTGTCTTGAAGACGTGGGAACGAGTTCCCAGCCTTGAGGTGACACTCCCTGGTCCCTGGGTAATGGGAGCCCGTCCACGTGCCCCAGCAATCGTGAAGCCATCTCCTGGGGACGTGCAGTTCAACTCAAAGCCGGGCTTCCTGGATACCTGCCCCCGGGAGGGATGGGGACCCCAGCCCTCCCGCACAGCCCGTTGGGTCGCGAAGCAGAAACAGTGTGGGCACGGACTGCAAGGCTCCCGGGAAGCCGGCTAGCCCTCCCCTGTGGGTGGTTGGGGCCGACTTCCCAGGCCTCCTTCTGAGTGGAGTGTCGTTCCCCCGTGCTCCCTGCGGTAGCCAGGGCTCAGCCTGGCCTCTGGGCCCCAGCAAGGCCAGGGCGCAGCTCTGCGGGCCCACCAAGCTGCGCACGGGTGGGTGGTCCCCGCCAAGAAGCCAGAGAGAGCATTCCAGAGCTGGAATTCGACGTGTCCTACCTCCTCGGAACCATCTAGAGCCTGCCAGGCAGGACCTTGCTGCTTGACACGTGGGGGACAGGCCAGGCGGCAGTGTGGCACCACCTGGCTCCTCTTCTGGGGACCCTGCTGCCCCCTTCCCCAGTCTGATAGTGGGCGGCCCCCCAAGGCTTTTCATTCCAGTTGCTTTGTTCTCTTACCTCCTCCCTTGGAAGGCCACGTTCGTCCCCACCATCTTTGCTGGTTAACATTTACTCATCTTCTACTGCTGACCTGGGGGCTCTCCTTGAAGATGCCTTCCTGACACCCCCAGGCTGGGCCAGGCCTGCCTGCCACCCCTGTCTGCAGCCCCCACGCAGAGGAGCCATGGGTTACACCCAGGTCTGTCTCAGTCCCGCTCTCAAACGCCCCACTCTCCACCCCCCCGCCGTTCCACCCCTTCCTCTGTCCTCGGGGACAATCATCTGTTTTTCTGATTTCTTTCTTTTTCTTTTTTCATTGTATGTATCTGTGAATGGATTTGTAGTCATCCTTTCAGTAATTCGCTGGCACCAAGGGGACATCTGGGATGTGGGAGGGAAGAATTGAGAGTAATCTTTGTAGCTCAAAAAGGTTGCCGTGTGCATTAAATTAGTGAATAGAGTTTTTTCCAGTTGGACGCCCTCTGAGACCCCACCTGTGAATATCTGTGGTCATCAGCGCCCATCCTCATGCGGCCCCTCCCCACTTGGAGAGGGTGGAAATCGAACCTATGAAACCACCATCCCGTTATTCTACTCCTCTGCCCTCCCTCCAAACACCTCTCTCTCTCCCTCCTCTCTTTTTCTCTCAAATTCTAGTTAATCCAAGTTGCACTTGGCTCAGTTTTATTCCCACAATACTATATAAAATATTTATTTTCGTGAGGGCAAAAAGATGAAACTATTCCATTGTTACAAAAGCATTTGTTTCTCCTTGAGTCTGCACTTGCTCCTGTGCTTTTCTGTCTTCTTACTTTTTGATTTGAATTCTTTGGTCACTTAAAAAAAATTTTTTTTTTGGTCCAATCATTTCGGTCAATTTTAACCTCTCTTTTTCAGGGTCGTGACCTTTGAGAAACCTACATCAGGTGGGTGAGTGCTTGCTGCCAGAGAGAATCTTCTGGAATGCCATTCTGATGTGGCATCACCTTTGTCAGCAAGTTCACGTTAAAGGTCACTGAGCACATATAGTGAGGGGATTGGCCAAAGCCCAAACAAGTGAATAGACACCAAGAGCAATTTTTCTTAAAGTGCCCGCCTCCACGAGCAAGCCGTTGCCCCCCGTGGTGCACATCCCCCGAAGTGTTCGAGACTTTCCCATTGGGTTGTGGGAGCGGCCCCTCCCCACGTCTTGCAGAAAGTTCCTGCTGTCCCCTGCCCTCTCTGGCAGGTCACTGCATGGTCTTCGCATCAGCCTCCTGCGGGTGTTTGCTAAGCTGAGTTGTGCCCCCAGTTAATTTACTCACGAAATTAACTGCTGCTTCCCAGTGCAGGCATTTATGCAAAGCTGTATCTGGCGCCTTCCGCTGGGGCACCTTCCTCTGATCTGTTGGTGAGCCTCCTGTCCCACCCTCACCTCCAGCCCTGACTTGGGCTAACCCACCCCTTGTGACTTCAGATCCTTCGCCTGGACAGGGCACCTCATCTTGTAAAAATCAACGTACCTTGTTGAATAGTTCATTTTCATATTACTCAATGTTCACATGTGCTCGAGAGGGCAGAACAAACAAACAAGCAAACTCCATTCTCCTTTGAACTTCACAGCCAACTGGCGCCCCTCCTCAGAGGGGTCACTGTGAGCACAGTTTCTGGTGTCCTTTCAAAGATGCTTTGTGTAGATGTCAGCAAATAGGAGTCTGTATTCTCCTTTCCTCCTTTCTGCACAAACAAGAGCATCCTTTACCCATGTCCACAGGCCACTGGGTGATGCTCTGCGGCGGGGGGGGGGGGGGGGGGGGGGGTGGCGCAGCATGAGCCGCAAGCAGGTACTTTCTGCAGAGCTTGCACCTCTGATAGTGATGCCAGCTGACATTTGCAGGGCCACGGAGCCGGGCACTAGGCTAAGCCTTCCGTGTTCATTTTCTCACTTCGCTCTCACCATAACTAATGAGGTAGCTTCTATTATTATCCCCACTTTGCAGAGGGAGGTTTAGAGAGATTCACCAGCATGTGTAAGTGTTGTAACACACAGCTAGGAAGTGGCGGACATGGGATTTGAATCCAGGTTGGTCTGATGCCAGAGGTTTCAGAAACATGGAGTGGTGGTCCCAAGGCAAGCCAGCCCTTAACGTTTGCACGACCCAGAGCAGACTACAGGGATACAGCTCATCGGATATTTACTGCTCGCTCACTGTGAGCCAGGCGTTGTCTGGGGTTCGAAGAATTGCCTTCTCTGGAAGGGAAACAGCCCATGCTGCCGGTCTCTACCCAGTGAAACCAGGTAAACTGTTAGACAGCGTGGGTAAGTTTTAAGAGGTTTTGGCTCTGGGCCAGAGCCAAACCAACTCCAGGCCACTTCCTAGGAATCCCTGCGAGTTCAAAATCAACATGAACCTCGGTGTTATTATCACTTTCAGAGATGCGGAAACGCAAACTGTGGGAAAGGCCTGGTTGAGACTAGTCTCTTCTGTCCAGCAGTCCTCAGAAGGAAAGGAGGAGCCCACACGGAGACCGTGGATTTGGAGCAATAAGGGAAGAGTCGACAGGAAGCTTTTCCCTATTCTCTCCTCCTCCCAGTGAAGACCCCCTGCAGGGCAAGGGGCAGGAGGAAGACATGGAGGGGCTGCAAGAAGAAAGCTGACACTTCAGGGCTCTGAATCCTGGGGATGACCTTAACCTTAATCATCTTTCCCACCTCAACTTCCTTACCACTTCCTCCAGGAAGCCTTCCCTCCTGACCTCCAGGCCAAGTTGTTTTTTCCCTCCTCCAAGCTCCCGCGGAGCCACGTACTTTCTAAGACTGAGCAGTTGTCTTTTAGAATTGTCACTGACTAGTTTACTTGAGTGTGTTCCTCTAAATCAGAGGTCTGCAGACTTTTTTTTCCTGGAAAGCGCCAGATGATAAATACTGTAGGCTTTGTGGGCCATATGTTCTCTGTCACAATGATCCAACTCCGCCGTTGCAGCATGAAAGCAGCCCCAGACGAAACAAACAGTCACGTGTGGCTCTGAGCCGATAAAACCCAGCGCTTGGATGCTGACATTTGCATTTCCTATCGTTTTCGCATGTCACAAAGTATTATTCTTTTGATTCCCCCCCTCCACCGCAGGCCATTTAAAACTGTGAAACCCTCTCTCAGCGCGTGGGTTGTCGGAACGCAGGTGATGGGCTGACTTGGCCATGGCCGCAGGTCCCAGGTCTAAGCCCCCGCGCAGGGCGGGCCGGGTGCCAACGCGGGCATCTCAGCCTGGAATAGCCAGGCGCGAAGCCTTCGGGAGAGCGCTGCTCGACAAATAGTTGTTGAAGGAATACGTTCCACAGGGGGCGCGGGGGAAGGGAGGTAATGATTAGAGACATTAATTCGACAGAAAAATATTACATTTGCAAATGGGTTTTATTTGCTCTGAAGACTCATTGCTTTTTCTCTCCTGCTGAATGTTATGAAATGCTAATTAGTTCCCATCACAACCGCAGTTCACAGATCTGTTTGATCTCCTTGGGCGGGGTGTGTACGCAGCGCCCTGCGCCGCAGACCCAAATCATTCCGTGCAGCCGGGTCCACCCAGGTCCAGGGGCGGAGACTGTCCAACGGGAGGGGCGGCCCAGGGGAGGCCAAGTCGCCTGGACCTCAGCAAAACCTCGGTGCAAGGTCATGTGAGCACACCCAAAGGACGGGAAAGTAGTGTTTCCCCGGCCGACAGGGTTTTCCCGGTCTGACCATGCTGGGGGCTTACGGGTCAGACCACACTGGTCTTCCTCTGCCCACAGACCCACCTTGTGGCCAGTGGACCCTGCTCACCCGGCTTTCCGCACTGGGCACTGCTGACAGGTGGGCAGGAGGCTTCTCCAAGGTGGGGCGTCCAGGGCACCGGAGGGCGTGGACAGCGCCGCGGGACCATACCTACTGGATACCAGTAGTAAACCCTCCCCCCACCCCCTGACCCCCAGGTTGGGATTGAAGAGCAGGTATCCTGGATGCAGTTCCAGGGTGTGCCTGGGGTGGCGTGTTCTCCAGCCCTGGGCAAAATGAGAGAGAGGGGGTGGGGGGAGAGAGAGAGAGAGAGGAGTTACCAGACTTGAGTTTTTTATGGAATGAAATGTGACTGATGTAAAGAAATGCTTTTTCGGGGACTTTCCTTCCTGTGTGTTTGTGCAAAAAGGTCTTTTATGAAATGATGATGCTAGCAGATGCCAGCCTTTCTTTTCCCTCACAAATGCTCATACCAGGCAAAATCGAGAGTTGGCAATCCTATGTCAACCCACTCACTTTTTGTTTTGAAGTTTTCCCGGAGTGAAATTCCAGAATCTAAAAATGGCTGCGTTTGTAAGAGAGAAATCAGGTTTTTCTATTCTCGCCCCTTAAAGAGCTCTCAGGTCTAGTGATTCCTAGCGAATGGCCTCTGTTTTCTCAGCGGCAAAGCGGAGACAATCGATGTGACCATCTCATCAGATCTTTGCAAAGAGTAAATGAGGAACTGCATTTAAACCACAGGCTTAACTTACATCCAGAGGATCCTGCGGCTTAGAGCCCGTAATTCGCCTGGATCCGTGTAAGCCTGGGATCAGTGTTAGGGATTATTATTATTGGTGCTGTCCAACTCCGCAGGATATGGAATGTGTTGTATGCGCTCGATCGAGAGGCTCCGGTTCTGGCAAGTTCTACAGCCTGACACTCATCATTTGTGCAAAATAACCCAAGAAAGGTCCCCGAGTGTGCCAAGTTCCACACTCGAGGGGGCAGTCAGCAGGGAGATGTTTCTAACAGCCCTTCCTCCCTGCACACTTGCCCACCTAAGCGTGGTAGCCAGAGAGAGAAGGGGAGAGAAGGCCCAGTCACCAACACCGTGGTCCCCAAGAGTCACCATGTCTGCGCCGGCAGCACCTGTAAAGATGCATGTCGGCCCCACTCATTTCAGGGATGGGGAGAACGAGAGTTGGAGGGGGTCAGCCAGCCTCCCTGCCCTGCCTTTTAAGTGCCCGTGATGATGAAATAGTTCTGTCTCGGGTGGACGACCCTGACAGCGCCCCCTTCTCGCCAGCCCCTGTGGGTGGTCCTGGAGGGGCCCGGCACTTGGCTGTGCTGATCCTGCCGCCCCCACAGGAGGGAGGGGCAGGGCTGGCACAGCCATGGGAGGTGCTCACCACAGACCTCCTGGGGGCCCAGGTGCCGACAGCACCCAGTTTGTGGGAGCACGCCCACATTCACTTGCGATGTGTATGTGTTTCCCAAAGGAAGGATGCTGGGTGGGTCATGTATGTCCACCCTGAGATGGAAGCTGTCTGCACAAACAGTGAACAGCTAGGTGTGCATTGTGTTTCACACACATGCGTGCACATCCCTGCACACACAGCCTCCTGCACCCAAGTCTCTCTGCACCCCTAGTAGCTTCACGCCTTGAGCAGAGGGCAGTCCTTTGTGGGGACTGCAGGGTGGAGTACCAGCATCCCACGGGTGCCAGCCTCGGCTGTGGCTCCCAGACGGAGGGCTTCTCAGTGGGCCATGGGGAGTCACAGGGCTGTGCTGAATGAATGCATGAGTGAATGAATCCAGACCAGCTGCCCGAGGCACTGCCGCGGTTATCCCGGTGAGCTGTCACCTCCCCAGGGAGCTCTTTGGAACTCAGCATCCCCTTGGTTTTACTGTATGTGGCTGTGGCCCACAATAAGGAAGAGTTTCCATCGGCTGTCCTCGGGGGTCATTGCAGGTGGCTGGAAAACATCCCCAGACACACGGAGGAAGTCTGATTCTTACCCCACATTCTCACTGAAAACAGAAGCAGAGCCTCCCGCTGAGCGGGCCTCCAGCCTCAGCCTCACTGTGGGGAGCTTCCTCTGGGAGTAGCTGAGTCCACGCCTTAGATCCCACGCCTTAGGACCCAGCAAGGGAGGCACATTCCTGACTTCCCTCCCAGTTAGGTCATCCCTCTGGGCACGTGGGGGTGGGAGTGAGACCCCGAAGGTTCCGAGGCATTCCCAATGAAGCGTTCGTGGGGGCCCTCAGCATTTGCTCCAGCTCACCTGCACTTTCCCCAAGATCCCCTCAACAACCTCAGGGACCTGACTACTGTTTCCACGTGACTTCCAAACATGCTTGCTAAAAAACACCTCGAAACCTTCCCAGCATGCCTCGGGGGTGGGGCTGAGCTCAGATGCAATCTTACAGCTTTCAGGGTGCTTTTTTTCATCCTTCTAAATGTCAGGATTTCGGGTGACTTAGCCATTTCAGTAGGATGACACAGAATGGTGATCTTTGTTTTATAGGTGCAGGAAAACCTAAACATTCAAAGCGGCCGCAACTTCCCCTCCATCAGAGAGCTTTGCGAGTAATTCTCCATCTCTCCGGGCTCCAGTCTCCAAATGTCAACGCTGCCCACAGCGGACACCCCTTCCCTCAGCGGATGAGAGTTCCTGAACCTCGCTGAAACCCAAACTCCAGCAGATTTGAGCTTGTCCTGGAAGAAGCAGCCGGGAAACGGTTTCCATGGGGACAGATTTTGACATTATCAACTGCAAACATTCACCGCCCCAAAGATGACAAAACTCCAACAACTTCAAAGCTGCGAAGGATAGCTGGAGGGCAAATTTTAATTAAAATGATCGAGCGTTTATGAAAAGCGTCCAATCTGTACTCTCTGAAAGGGTTTGGGAAGCAGGCCCGCGGGGCCTCGGGACGCGGGCTGCTGCAACGGCTCTGTTGCGACTTCTCACAGCGCAATCACAACATGTTAATTTGTTAATGAGCCCGGCAGAGCAGGAGAGAGCGCCTGACGGCTGGAGGAAAACATCCGGCGTACATTTCCATGTCTATTTTTAAACGAATTAAATGTTTCCAGTCAAACTCAAACTTCACATGAAAGTTTGGAATTTCTCCTGGTTTTTTGGAGACTCAGATTTCCCGCAGAAACAAGAGCATTCAGATTCCTGGGGCTCCTCGGAGAGAATGAAGTGATTTCTTCACGTGACCGTGGCTGCAGTGACAGACGGGGCCAATGGGCCCGTTCACAGGTGAAGTGAGGGGGGCGGTGTCTCGACCTTCCTCTGTGAAGTTCTGGCCCTTACGATCACGTGAACTTGGGAAGGAGAGACACTAACAACAGAGGGCGTGAGAAATGCCCCAGCTGGTGACTTTATTTCTCAGTGTGGTAGAAAGGCAATGGAGGAGGAAGAACGGCAGAGCCAGCAGGGCAGGAGTGAGGTGGGCCGAGTGGGTGCCCGGTCTCAGGCTCCTGTGAACACCTCCTCAAGTTTGCACCCTCGGTGCCTTGCTCATCCCCGCCTGGAACCCCACAGCCAGAGCTTACCAAACTCAAACCGACTATCCTAAAGATGCGCCGTCCTCGGAGTCGCCTGGCACCAGGGCGTGTGTGGTGAGGGCACTCGGAGTGGAAAGCTTTAGTGAACGTTCGCAGATTTTACGTAAAACACAGGCCTGAGAGATGAGAAGGGGAGGGGGCCCTTCCCGGGGCCTTGGAAAGACCTGGACTAATGAGCGTCCAGCCAAGCTTCCTCTTCATCCATCATCTCAATGGTTCTTCACCAACACCTGGGAGACAGCCGCGATGATTAGTCCGCCCATGCAAGGGAAGAAATTGAGGCCCAGAGGAGGCGCTGAACTTGGTTTGGACACACGTTGGTGTGTGCAGAGCTGAGGTGTGAACCCAGTTGTGTGGGTCTGAGAACCCGATCTCTCAGCTCCACCAGCCGATGCCCCCAAGGAAGGACCTCTGGGCGCTCATTCTTCTGCAGACAGGAATAGTGTACCACACACGCGTGTAACAAGCAGAGGTGCGCCAGAGCAGGAGCTGGGGCACTGGGACAGCACAGATACAACAAGCACAGTGCAGCAAGCGCAGGTGTCCCACACGCCAGTGTCAGGAGCACAGGAGGCTGGAAGAGTGGGGCCAGCACAGGTGTAACACACACAGGTGTAACGCACACAGGTGTAACAAGTGCAGGGGAACAGAACTGAAATTGTCGTTGCATGTCATTGAGTGGGCTCCAAGTCCTGGCGATCCTGTGGGTGAGTGAGGACCACGACGTCCTGCCCTCAGCAGCCCCGCCCGTAGACTTGTGCCTATGGCTTCTTTTTCTGGAGTCATTCACCTTGGTATCACCCCCAAATCTGATGTGGAACCAGACTCCAGCAGATAAGAACCATCCCTCCCATGGCTGGTCTGATGCAGGAGCAGGAGCCAGTGAGAAGCCCGCTAGCTAGAGTAGATGATGGGGTGCAAAGAAGGATGGGAAAGTAGGAGGGAGAAACTTTTCCTAAGCCTGGGCCTGGTTCTTAAATTTTGTTTTGAACCTTTATCTTCCTGGATAAACCAGGTATGATATTACTTATTTCTGAGGGTAATGGGGAGATTAACTTAAGGCATCTTAGTATAGTGGAAAAGTTATTTTTCTTTCAGTAGCCACTCCCCCCTGCTCTTTGTGGTCCAGGTTGGCCTATCAATCTCCCATCCCAAGGGCAGGCACAGAAGCTACCTGGCCAATGAGAGTACTCCATTTCCTTCAGCACAGTGATTGGTTCAGAGGTGGGTCCAAAACCCAAGCAGACCAATCAGAGTCCTTTCCCAGATTCAAATGCAAATATAGGTCGAGGAGGTTGCTGTAAATTTGCCCTTGGATTGGGCCACCAAAGCCTGTCTTTTCTTGCCTGTGATAGAAGCCTGATTGAGGATGAGTCACAAGAAATTGAGGGAAGCAGCTTGGAGAGCCTGGAATAGTCAGAAAGAGATGCAGGAGAGCCCTGATAACAGAGCCCTGCAGGAAGCATATCTCACTGAACCCCCGCACAGCCTAGTAAGGGAGTGCCCTGATCACCAACCCAGTTTTACAAATGAGTCAACACACAGTTAATTACATGCCCAAAGGTCACATAGCAGGTAACTGGTGGAGCCCAGGATTGGTGGTGCCAGTCAGCCTGCAAGCCCAGGTGTGGTTATTCTGCTGGTGCATGTTGAGATCCTGCAGAAAGCCCATGGTCCAGTGGGGAGAGCAGTGTGAGCAGGACGGGGACTGAGGTGTTTTAGAGTAATTCGAGGGTCCGTGGGAGGGAATCAGCGCACTGAGCCCAGAGAGTTGGGGAGGTGCAGGGCAGGGCTACTCCAAGGAGGTGTATAGACTGAGTTGGAAGTTGGATTTGGAGAGACGGGTATGGGCAGAGGACACAGAAGAGTGAGGGCTTGAGGGAGGTGGGGACTAAGATGGATTCAGGTGCTGACAAAGCAGAACGAGGGGGCAGAGGTTTCGGGGACCCTTCAAAGTGGTTTTATTTGCAAGTGATCAAAGTCCACCCATAGAGAACTGAAGGAAAAGGGCCTGGACTGGCTGTGTCACTGGAGGAGAGCCCTGGAGCACACACCCACCAGACTAGGATAAGCGGAAGGAACCAGGGCCTTGGGGACTGGAGCAGGGGATTCCCCACTCCTCTGGCTCACTCTCATCCCTGCTGGTCTCGACCTGCCTGGCTTCTCTACCTCATTCCTGCTGCCAGCACATGAGACTTCCTGTGGTGAAGAATGCAGCCACCTACTTGCCAGCTTCCATGGAGACAGAATTCTTTCTCCCAGTAAATGGCCTTCATCCCCAGAGAAGTTCTCATTGGTTGCTTGGGTTACATGACAAGCCATTGGACCAATCTAATGTCAGGGGCATGGGCTACTATGGCCAGCCTGAGTCTGGGAGCAGCCCCTGTGACCTGGTGACAGTGGCCAAGGAAGGGCACAGAGAGTTTGCTGAACTGACTACATACGTACATAGTCACATGCACACATGCGTATGCAGAGTGACCCAACTACCTACTGGCCAGTTCAGTCTGCTGGGTAGAATAGGACAGCGGGGACTCAGCTCCCTCGTCTCCAGGGGTTTGGGATAAAGCCTGAGAGACAAGTCATATTCAGGGGTTGGAAGTGATCTCCCACCGTGGATGATTCAGCAATATACATTTAGGTTTGACACCGAAAGCATGAGCAACAAAAGAAAAATTCGTACATTGGCTTTAGCAACATTAAAAACTTTTATGCATCGAAGGACAGTATTAATAAAGTAAAACAACCACCTATGGAACAAGAGAAAATATTGGCAGCTCACGTATCTCATGAGGGTTTCTTATCCAGAATAGGTAGAGAACTCCTACAAAATAACAAAAGGACAAACAGCCGGATTTTAAAAATGGGCAGAGAACTTGAACAGGCATTTCTCCAAAGAAGATATGCAAATGGCCATTTGGCTCCTGGAAATATTCTCAATGTCATTAGTCATTAGGGAAATGCAGACCCAAACCGTGGTGAGACACCACTTCCCACCCATTAGGATGGCCATAATTTTTTTTTTAAATAAGGAAAACAAGTGTTGATGAGGGTGTGGTTAAAGTGGGATCCTGGTACATTGCTGATGGGAATGCAAAAATGGTGCAGCCCCTGTGGAAAACAGTTTGGCAGTTCTGCCAAACTTAAACATGGAATTACCATATGACCCAGCAATTCTACTCCTACGTATATGCCAAAAAAAAAAAAAAGGAAAGGAAAGAAAAGAAAGCAGGCTCAAATAGATACTTGCACACCCATATTCACTGCAGCATTATTCACAGTAGCCAAAAGGTGGAAATAACCCACAAAGGTGGTATGCCCGTAAAATAGAATGTTATCCTGCCATAACAAGTTGTGAAGTTCTCCTGGCTGGTGTAGCTCAGTGCACAGAGCGCTGTGAACCAAAGGGTTGCCAGTTAGATTCCCAGTCAGGGCACATGCCTGGGTTGCAGGCCAGGTCCCCAGTACAGGGCACGCAAGAGGCAACCACACAATGATATTTCTCTCCCTCTCTTTTCCTTCTTTTCCCCTCTCTCTACAAATGAATAAATAAAATCTTTTAAAAAAGTTATGAAGTTCTGACATGCGCTATACCAAGGCTGAATCTTGAAATCATTATGCTAAGTGAAATAAACAAGACGCAAAGGACAGATATTGTCTGATTTCACTTACAGGAAATGTAGAGAGCAGGACAGCTCGTAAATATGAAAAGTAGGTTAGAATTCCAAGGGGCTGGGGCAGGGGGCGGAGGGTGGGGAGGTCCGAGAGTTACTGCTTATCAGGTGCTGTTTCTGTTTGGGGTGATGAAGAAGTTTTGGAACCATAGGGGTGATGGTGGCACAACATTGCAAATTTAATGAATGCCACTGAGTCGAGCAGCAAATTTTATGTTGTATATGTTCACCACAGTAATTTTTTTTTTACACGATCTCTAAGAGTTGTGTTAAAATGTTTGGTCGTATTACACATTCAGAAATCCCAAGGAATGTCCCAGGAATAGCTACCCCCCACCACCCCCCGTGACTCGCTCTTCCTCTCTGGGAAGTGTATTATCTCTGTCCAGCTACCTGCATCCCATAGTGAGTCACAGAAAAAATATCCAAATGTAAAAACACAGGCAGGGTTTGGCTTTGCTGCTGCGGTCTCTGACAGTAAGCTGAAGTTGACCTGGAAGGAATGAAAGAAAAAGGCCTTTGGGGCAAGTTCTGTTGAGAAGATGACAGTAGACCTGGTGCGGGCGGAGGGTGGACGTGTCTGGCTTAGCCTGACCCCCTCTAGGCGAATCCCCACCTCCTCTACAGAAGCAGACCCTCCGTCGAAAGGTAGAAGCCCAGACGCTACTTTCTGTTTTATCGAGTGCCTGGTCTAGGGGTTTTCAGTGCAGCATTGTTTATTTAAAAACCAAACACAAGTTCGAATGTCCTTAACAAAAGGTTGCGTAAACAAAGCTCGGCACAACCACGCAATGAGATATCTGCAGCCACGAGCACGGTGTTGCGGAACCGATGGTCATGACCACCGTGTACCGGTGTCCGGTCAACAGGCTAAGTCCTGAAGAGACAGAGTCATATTTAATCCACCGACTGCACTGTGATGGAGATGCCACAAATAGCCCCTATTTACAGATGGGTCGGTGGAGGTGCTGAGAGACTCCATAACTCACTCAAGGTCATACCACTGGCCAAGCAGGCCCAGGACACGATCCCTGCCTGGTTGTGGAGCCGGCGCTCCTGGTACCTGCTCCGGATTCTTTAGAAATGCATCCACTGAGCTGGAAAACTGCTCGCAATGGACTTACTGGACATAGTTTAGAATATTACGCATTTTCTGAAAGAAATTTAATAGCAAATTCATGTGCATAGAGTAAAACACGCAAGGATATAAACCAAGGTTAATACTAGCTGTGCCTTGGAGGACGAGTGTCCGTGCTGAAGAGCAATGGGCTTCTCAGGAGCCCTCGAGCGGCCTCTCTCCTCACCGCACTGACCAGGCGGGCACCCCGTGCCCACACTGAAGCAGCCACTGCTGAGTGGGATGGGATCACCACCATCAGCTGAGATGATCAAGGTTTGCCCCTGAGCTGGAGGTAGGGTTACATCTCCTCAGGGGTAGACAAGACAGGAGAGCTTGGATGTTCCTGAGCAACGAATAGTGTCTGTCACTGATAGCAAGTGACAAAAACTCCATGAGCTGGCTTAACTGAAAAACAAAGTGCCAGCTCACCCACTGGGATCAGATGCCGCTTAATTCCAGACTCAAACAACAACACTGGGATTGGCATTCTTGTTCACAAAATTGCTGCAGAAGCTCCGGGTGTCACATCCTCATTACCATCCAGTGGCAGAGAGCACTTTTAGCCTCCGCAAACAGCTCTGCCTGCATTATTGAGTCTAACTGCATGACTCATTCATTGGGTCATTGAGTGACCTGAATCAGAGAAGTCTCAGGATATCCCCATAGCCCTGACTAAGAATGGGGGAGGGACATCCCAAAGACAATTGTTGCACTTTTTACAAGAAGCAGAGAATAGATGCGGGGCAGCCTGTGCTGGCTTTCCACTGCCAGCTGGAGACCCAGCAGCAAGACCAGGCAAGGCAGAGGTTTGGAGACCACCTGCTTACCTCTGCTGAGAGGGTCCCCAGGCTGTGGACTATGGATGGACAGGGCCAGTTACAAGAGTCGTGAACAGAGAAAGGGCTGAAGCCTTTGTTTCTCACTCACCCCAAGGAAGACTCTTTCCAGAGGCCACCTGAGCAAGGAAAGGAGAAGAGAACATCTCTTTGAGCCTCCCGTCAGTGAAAGGGCCCATGTCTTTGGGTGTTTGTCTAACCTTTTCTCTAACCAGGAAATCACCACGGGATTAGCAATTTTCTGCAAAGAAACTTTTTGGGTGACCTTCTCCGGGAACAAATTTGAGTGGCACCATATGCAAACTGCATTTTTTTTTTTTGCCTCAGTGGATTATGCATGCCTGAAAAGAGATCTTTTTGTACACTTGTATATCTGCTTCTACCACACCCTTCATGGATATTCATTCATCTGTCCATTCATCTGTCCATCCATCCATCTATCCATCCATCATCCATCCAAATGTTCTGTCGGTTTCTTCCACCTTTATGGATTTCGCCTCACTGGAGGGGCTTTGGGAGACAGTGGACCCCCTCTGCTTTGCCCCGAGCAGACACTGGCCTCTGCC